>NC_088381.1:535000-2935000 GCF_037993035.2 Macaca fascicularis
GTGTCTGCAATGGCGCTGGCTCTGGGCAGCAGGAGACAGGACAGGCAGCCTGGCTTGTGGGTTGCGTGGAATAGCACGCGCATGTCAAAATGGTGCTCCAGGAGCTCCGCCTGGCAGTGTGCCTGCGTCTGGTGATAGCAGTGGGCACGGCGTGAATAGGCCAGGTGACTATCGATGATATCCCTTTTATAACAACTCAACTAAAAGATGCTTTGTAAGAATATAAATGAGCTATGGCTGGGCGCGGTGGCTCGCACCTGTAATCTCAGCACTTTGGGAGGCCGAGGCGGGCGGATCACAAGGTCAGGAGATCGAGACCACGGTGAAACCCCGTCTCTACTAAAAATACAAAAAATTAGCCGGGCGCGGTTGTGGGCGCCTGTAGTCCCAGCTACTCGGGAGGCTGAGGCAGGAGAATGGCGGGAACCCGGGAGGCGGAGCTTGCAGTGAGCCGAGATCGCGCCACTGCACTCCAGCCTGGGCGGCAGAGCGAGACTCCGTCTCAAAAAAAAAAAAAAAAAGATGCTTTGTAAGAATATAAATGAGCTATGGCTGGGCGCAGTGGCTCGCACCTGTAATCTCAGCACTTTGGGAGGCTGAGGCGGGCGGATCAGCTGAGGTTGGGAGGATCACCTGAGGTTGGGAGTTCAAGACCAGCTTGACCAACATGGAGAAACCCTGTCTCTACTAAAAAAATAAAATACAAAATTGGCCGGGCACGGTAGCTCAGGCCTGTAATAGCACTTTGGGAGGCTGAGGCGGGTGGATCACCTGAGGTCGGGAGTTCGAGACCAACATGACCAACATGGAAAAACCCGTCTCCACTAAAAATACAAGATCAGCCGGGTGTGGTGGCGCACGCCTGTAGTCCCAGCTACTCGGGAGGCTGAGGCAGGAGAATCGCTTGAACCCGGGAGGTGGAGATTGTGGTGAGCCGAGATTGTGCCATCGCACTCCAGCCTGGGCAACAAGAGCAAAACTCCGTCTAAGAAAAAAAAAAAGCCGGGCATGGTGGCGCACGCCTGTAATCCCAGCTACTTGGGAGGCTGAGGCACGAGAATCGCTTGAACCTGGGAGGCGGAGGTTGCAGTGAGTTGAGATCGCACCATTGCACTCCAGCCTGGGCAACAAGAGCAAAACTCCGTCTCAAAAAAAAAAAAAAGAATAGAGATGAGATACAGTTTATGCAGAAGAAAGCAGGGGATCGATGCCTGGGGGTGTGGACAGGGGCTCACTGTGGATCACAAGCAGGACTCTGCCTTGCGGTGTGGGTAGTGGGTTTGCACGTCTTCGACGTCATTAAACATTACTAATTATGGTGAGAGCAGGTCAGAGTCCAAGAATTGTTATGTATCTGAGGCCCAGTTTTAAAAATCCTACTACCAATCAGTTTGCTGAAATTTTTATTGATCTCAAGATTACTTTTTTTTTTTTGAGACGGAGTCTGGCTCTGTCACCCAGGCTGGAGTGCAGTGGCGCGATCTCGGCTCACTGCAAGCTCCGCCTCCCGGGTTTACGCCATTCTCCTGCCTCAGCCTCCCGAGTAGCTGGGACTACAGGTGCCCGCCACCTCGCCCGGCTAGTTTTTTGTATTTTTTAGTAGAGACGGGGTTTCACCGTGTTAGCCAGGATGGTCTTGATCTCCTGACCTCGTGATCCGCCCGTCTCGGCCTCCCAAAGTGCTGGGATTACAGGCTTGAGCCACCGCGCCCGGCCAAGATTACTTTTAAATTAACTCTCTGAGATTAGCTATAGCGTGCTGCCTTGACATGCTTCTCACCTGAGCAGTTGTTTGGTTTCTATTGTGGCGACAGCAGTTTGCAGAAACTGGGGCTATGATTATAAACTGCTTCCTTCCCTGGGCCTGGGCTGGCCGAGTTCTTCCTCCTTGGTAAATTTAGAAGTGAAACAGGAAATTCCAAAGGGAAAGGCTGATGTGATAAAAAGTTAAAACTTAGTTTCAAAGAAAATAGTAAATGAAGTGAAAAAGAAAGTAGCTTGACCTGGAAAAAGTTTTGTACCAACTCTCACAAAGCTTTAATGTCTTTAATGTTGTTAGTATAGTAAGTCCATCTGTCAGTTGCTGAAGAAAATACCAAGATTCCAAGGATTTAAAAAAAAACAAAGAGGCAAACAACCCAAGCTGGCAAGTTACACATGAAGAAAAATAGGCAGGGGGAAGTGGCTCGTGCCTGTAATTTCAGCATGTTTGGGAGGCCAAGGCTGGAGGATCACTTGAGCTCTGGAGTTCAAGACCAGCCTGGGCAACATGGCAAGACCCTGTCTCTACTAAAATTCAAAAAAAGTAGCCAGACGTGGTGGTGCATACCTGTAGTCCCAGCTACCTGGGGGGCTGAGGTGGGAGGATCACTTGAGCCTGAGAAGTTGAGGCTGCAGTAAGCGGTGATCACCACTGCACTTCAGCCTGGTTAACAGTGAGACCCTGTCTCAAATAAGAAGAAAAGCAGACTGGTTAATGCATAGAAATATGCTTCATCTCAGTGATTATAAAAGAAATGAAAATTAAGGCCAGGCACAGTGGCTCGTGCCTGCAATCCCAGCACTTTGGGAGGCCAAAGCCGGTGGATCACTTGAGGTCAGGAGTTCGAGACCAGCCTGGCCAACATGGTGAAACCCCGTCTCTACTAAAAACACAAAATTACTACTAAATAAATTACTACTGGCCGGGCGCGGTGGCTCACGCCTGTAATCCCAGCACTTTGGGAGGCCGAGGCGGGCGGATCACAAGGTCAGGAGATCGAGACCACGGTGAAACCCCGTCTCTACTAAAAATACAAAAAAAAAAAATTAGCCGGGCGCGGTGGCGGGCGCCTGTAGTCCCAGCTACTCAGGAGGCTGAGGCAGGAGAATGGCGTAAACCCAGGAGGCGGAGCTTGCAGTGAGCCGAGATCGCGCCACTGCACTCCAGCCTGGGCGACAGAGCGAGACTCCGTCTCAAAAAAAAAAAAAAAAAAAAAATAAATAAATAAATAAATTACTACTAAATACTAAAAATACAAAAATTAGCCCGGCATGGTGGCGCATGCCTGTCATCCCAGCTACTCGGGAGGCTGAGGCAAGAGAGTCGCTTGAACACAGGAGGCGGAGGTTGCAGTGAGCTGAGACTGTGCTACTTGCACTCCAACCTGGGTGACAGTGAGACTCCATCTTAAAAATAAATAAAATAATAAATAAATAATAAATAAAAGAAACACAAATTAAAAGGACATTCAGATTAAATTATAAAAGCAGAAGTGACCCCTGGATTCTGCCGGGAAGCGCCATACTGGTGTCCGGCTCCACCTTGTTCATGGCCCCCATCGGAGGGCACCTGGCCCAAAGCCACCTGCAGCTTTAAAGACACTGTGTGGCCTAAGAAACCTCCTGGGATGTGCTGCTAGGAAAGTCATCCGAAAACACGCTCCAGGCTTTTCTGCCCAGATGTGGTACTGTCAGGCTTGCCTCAGGCCTAAGCAGGAGGAGGGCAGGCAGCCCCGAAGCAGGCTGCGTGGTTCATGCACGGGCCAGTGGTGGTTCCTTCGCGTGTCCTGAATGTGCAGGTGTCGCTGGAATGATGGAAAAGATTTATATGACCTCAGTGAAAGAGCTGCTCTCTGCTTTTGTTCCTTTGATGGACAGCTAAATGGCCTGGACACCTTTCCCACAGTTTTCATGAAGACTGGGAGGGAGCTGGCTTTAAGATCAGGATTCTGGTTTACCTGAGAAGCTCCCGCTGAGATCCCTGCTTGGTTCACAGTCACTGGGGATGTTCTGTGGCACTGCCCGCTTACAGAGCTCCCGCCTCTGCAGGGACGTTTCCGGCGAGGTGCCTGGGACATCCCACAGCATGAGCCCGCTGAAATGGGGCACCCGCGGGCACAGACCACCCCACTGCGTGGGAACTGTGCGGTCTCTTGGTGCATGTGGAGGAAGCTGGCAAGGTTGACGCTGGTGTTTCCAGCCCAAGTGTCTTGACAGTGGGACCCTTGATAGAGATTGGGGAGTGAGGTGTAGTGTAGGTGGTAGCTAACGTCATGGGCTTGACCTCAGGCTGGAGGCAGTAGGGGATCCTGGGAGACACCTGCCCACAGGCCGGGTGCAGTGGGGGATCCTGGGAGACACTCTGCCCACAGGCCGGGTGCAGTGGGGGATCCTGGGAGACACTCTGCCCACAGGCCGGGTGCAGTGGGGGATCCTGGGAGACACTCTGCCCACAGGCCGGGTGCAGTGGGGGATCCTGGGAGACACTCTGCCCACAGGCCAGGTGCAGTGGGGGATCCTGGGAGACACTCGGCCCACAGGCCGGGTGCAGTGGGGGATCCTGGGAGACACTCGGCCCACAGGCCAGGCGCGTGAGGGAGCCTGCAGCCCCTCGTGGGTGTACTTGGTGCAGGAGAAGTGCTGGGCTGCTACTGGGCTGTGCCAGACCCTGGCAGGGCCAGGCCACACCCAGGCCAGCCAGGTGGGGATTCAGGGGTCCAGGTCCTTACTGGGGGAGGGAGAGACAAGGAGAGAAGAACAGGCACATCAGTAGGTGCGGATGCTGGGTGAAGACAATCTGGTGGCCACCATGTAGCCTTTGGTCATCAACCTGCACCCTCCTGGGCCCTGAGAGGAGAACCTGCAGGGCGGGTGGGGAGGGGAAGCACGGGGCTCAGTTGCCCATAGGGCCTGTTCCTCAGCCGTGCGCCATGGGACCCAGCAGATACATGGTCTGTCGGGCGCAGTGATAAGGTGGGGGACAAGGTGGGCGGCAACCAGTTCCCTTCCTCTCAAGCCGCAGGAATCAGAGCAGGCTGAGAAACCCCAGCCAGCATGGCCAGCAGTGGAATTGCTTTGCCAAGCACCTGAGGTCATGCCTGGTGTCCAGCCGAGCACATGGCCTCCTGAGCAGGCGGGACTTCCTGGCCACACAGGCCACGCCACTGAGGCACGTGAGGCAGGCCATGGGGCTGTGGCAGCCTCCCTGCCCTTCCGGGCCCAGTGTCGGCATCTGTGAGTGGGGACCCCACTCTTCTCCTGAGCTTGGGAGTGCCCCGTCTGTGGTGTGACTGTCCTCCCGGAGACTGCCGTGGTGGGTCTGCTCTAACAGAAAGAGTAGGTGGAGTGGGAAACGCCGTCCTCTTCCCTTTGTGCCTTTTACACGTGCCCTGGATTCGGGTGTACGATGAAGGAATGGCCGTTGTCGAGGAACACTCCGTCATCGGTCGTGCGGTCTGTGTGTGGCGCAGGTGCACACAGGGGGGAGAGAAACAGCCCCTCCACCAGCCCGATGCCTGCGCAACCCAGGTATCTGCCAGGTGGGCCAGTGGGGCTTCCCCGAGCTCATCTGTGTGCCTGGCAGCCCAGCCCCAGGCTGAGGTGCGTGTTGTCATTGTCCCGAGGGCTCCACCTGGGGCAGTGGGAATGGTGGACGGCACAGCGGATCCTCCATGGCCCAGGGGTGTGGGAGACGAGGGAGGCCCTTGGGTGTTCTGTGAGCGATTGAGACTTTATTCTGTGGAATGCTGGACCCCTTCTCTGCCTTTTGTTAATTATGTTAGCATCAGAGTAGCCTTTTCATACAAATTTGACAGATAAAGACAACTGCTCTCCTTTGCTATGTTGGGGCACTCTGGGGTTTCATGGCGCATGGTTTGAAAACCACAGCTGTAGGCAGAGAGGCCAGTGAAAGTGAGCAGGAGAGTGACAGGAAGAGAAGCAGAGGTGAGTGCAGGTTTGGCGGCACCTGGGGGATCAGAGGCGGTCAGGCCGCACGGGAAGGTAGCGGGAAGTCTGGGGGGCCGTGTTAGGAGGTTGCGAGACCACTTGGTGTTGGGAGACCTCTCCCAGAGGCAGCCTGACCCTGGCCGAAGGGGCTGCAGCCCGAGGGTGGGGGGCGGAGGCCGTGTGGCGTGGGGACATGCACTCTCTCTCAGGGTTCCTTGGCACACTCTCTCTTAGACATCAGCACCTCATTGTGATTTTCAAACTTGATTTCTGTTTCTCTGTTGATGAGGCCGTTCTTTTGAGCTGGTTTTGAGAATGGAAGTTGAAGTTTTTGTGCATTAAAAAAAGATTACCTCACACTTGTAATCCCAGCACCTGTAGAGGCCGAGGCGGGCGGATCACCTGAGATCAGGAGTTCAAGATCAGCCTGACCAACATGGTGAAACCCCGTCTCTACCAAAATACAAAAATTAGCTGGGTGTGGTGGCGTGTGCCTGTAATACCAGCTACTCGAGAGGCTGAGGCAGGAAAATTGCTTGAACCTGGGAGGCAGAGGTTGCAGTGAGCCGAGATTGCGCCGCTGCACTCCAGCCTGGGAGACAAGAACGAGACTCCATCTAAAAAAAGAGAAAAAAATCAAATTACTTCAGTAATAAAGCTAGGCTAGAAGATGTTATATTGGTTTTTTTTTTTGTTTTTTTTTTTTTTTGAGACAGAGTCTCGCTGTGTCGCCCGGGCTGGAGTGCAGTGGCCGGATCTCAGCTCACTGCAAGCTCCGCCTCCCGGGTTCACGCCATTCTCCTGCCTCAGCCTCCCGAGTAGCTGGGACTACAGGCGCCCACCACCGCGCCCGGCTAATTTTTTGTATTTTTTAGTAGAGACGGGGTTTCACCGTGTTAACCAGGATGGTCTCGATCTCCTGACCTCGTGATCCGCCCGTCTCGGCCTCCCAAAGTGCTGGGATTACAGGCTTGAGCCACCGCGCCCGGCCGATTATATTGGTTTTTAACTGTGCACTTTTAGCCTTGCTGGTCGTGACAGCCTGTCTGTGCTGCAGGCCTGCAGTCAGGCCGTTGAGCCCGGGAAAACCAGCTGCAGCCATGCTGGCGCTGTCCCTTGCTTGGAAATACAGAAGGGCACATTCCACATTCTTTCTACACCTGGGAGAGAAAGGGACAGCGAAGTATGCTTTTCTTCTTACGATGATTTATTTTATGCCTGTTTTACATGAACAGATTGCACAAAAATATTGGAAGTTTCTAGTTTTCTGGAAAGTGCCATCCTTCTGCATATAGAAGAGGAAGAAAATCAGCTCATGCCTTGTGCACGTTTGCAGAAACATTTCATAGTTTGTCTTTGTTTGATTATGCTGTTTAGTTGGACAAGTGGAATGCTTACAAATTGTAAAATTTTTTTTTTTTTTTTGAGACGGAGTCTTGCTCTGTCACCCAGGCTGGAGTGCAGTGGCCAGATCTCAGCTCACTGCAAGCTCCGCCTCCCGGGTTCACACCATTCTCCTGCCTCAGCCTCCTGAGTAGCTGGGACTACAGGTGCCGCCACCTCGCCCGGCTAGTTTTTTGTATTTTTTAGTAGAGACGGGGTTTCACCGTGTTAGCCAGGATGATCTCGATCTCCTGACCTCGTGATCTGCCCGTCTCGGCCTCCCAAAGTGCTGGGATTACAGGCGTGAGCCACCACGCCCGACCACAAGTTGTAAAATTTTTAAATGACTGGTTTGGAAATGCTGGGAAGACCCTCTTTCTAGCAAAGCATCTCTCCACCTCTGTGGGCGCGGGGCGCGGTGGCGGGAGTTAGATCAGCGTGCCGCCTGCACGGCACCCATGCCTTCGCTTCTGCATTTTCTGGATTGTGGCTTCTCCACGTTTTGCAACCTTGGTGTTGAGCTGTCTTGGCAGTTTCTATTTTTACACCTACAGAGACGACTGTTCGGTCCCTGTGAAAAGCTCCCTCTTGACCTGGGGTGGAAAGAGAAGTAAACATGTCTCAAAAGTTTATCCTCTAATCTGGTAAAATACAAGGTCCCTCTGTGGCTAGGGGCTGGGTGGAGCGGGCAGTGCACGTTGTCCCTGTGTGTGCAGCCACCATTCTGCTGTGCGCTTGCCGGCACCTCGGGGGCCTGGGCCTGGCCAGAGTGGCCGCGTGCACACTGCTGTCTTGGGGCCGCCGTGGGGCCGTGGGGCCATCTGGATGGTATGGCCCACCCGTTCCCCCTTTACCAGCCCCCACCCTTCCCGGCCACCTGCCCCTGAGCCTCCCCTGAGAGGCCTGTCTCCGAAGCCCCTGTCTCGTTTGACTTCTTTGTTTTGTCTGGTGTCTGAGGCCGGTTTTCCATGGGGCCTGTGTTCTCCCAGGGATGCTGGCTTATTGAAGGCACACACTCTCACACACAGAGACACTCGTACACACAAACTTTGTTTTTTCCTTTTCCCTTTTAATCTGTTGGCACCACCTCTGCTTCCAGGTTAAAGTTAGTCTTGGCTGCTTTAATTTCCATTTATTTATTTTATTTTTTGCAGCCTAGTGTCTGTCATTTTCAAGACTGTTGAGTTCTACCAGGACTCAGGGTTATGACCTGCTGACCGAGCTGCCTGCTGAGCACGAGCGACGTCTCCTCCTTCCCAGCCACCTGCCCTCATGCTGCCCAGACACAGGGAAAAGGACCAGGTCACATTTATTTTATTTATTTATTTATTTTTGAGACAGAGTCTCACTCTGTCACCCAGGCTGGAGTGCAGTGGTGCGATCTCAGCTCACTACCACCTCCGACTCCTGGGTTCAAGTGATTCTCCTGCCTCAGTTTCCCAAGTAGCTGGGATTACAGGCACCCACCACCATGCCCAGCTGAGTTTTGTATTTTTAGTAGGAGACAAGGTTTCGCCGTGTTGCCCAGGCTGGTCTCAAACTCCTGACCTTAAGCGATCCGCCCGCTTTGGCCTCCTATAGTGCTAGGATTACAGGCGTGAGCCACTGTGCCCAGCCCCAGATCACATTAAAGAAAACAATTCTGTGATTCACTGTTCTTTGTCTTGAAGCATGTGATGACTGTGAGGTTTTACAGAAATCACCCTCCCATCTTCTGGGATGTCCGCTGTGTGGAGAAGTGGGGTCCAGGGCCTCTCTGGGAACTGGTTCCCCGAGGGCAGCATGAGGAGGCACTGGCTGATGCCCTGAGCCCATGAGCTTGCAGGGGGAATATGGCGAGGGCTGGCCACATCTGGACGGGCTAAGGACCAGGAGCTTGGGCAGATCTGCCCGTTTTCTAGTTGGGGGAAGCACTGGCGCATGCCTCCTTTGCCTTTGCCCCTTGGCCTGCTGTCCCCAGTGTTCTCCAGCATCCTCAGGGCTCGCTGGGGCCAGCAGGGCAGGAGAGGAGTTGTGTCCTTGACCCTGCTCTCCTGCCTCCCTGGCCCCTGCTGCCTGCCCACCCCGGGGCAGCTCTGTCTGTGGCTCCAGCTCCGTGCTGCCTCTGTCCTGCCCCTCAAGCCTGAGCCGGTCTCCAGCACCTGCACTCGCCCTTGGAAAGTGGCCATCTGTACCTCTGTTCCTCTGGCTTTGACCCCCTGGGTGGGCACACGGCACTGGGTCGAGGCGGTTCTCATCCTTGCTGTGCGGCTGTGGGTCCCGGGGCAGCTGGCGACCCCACCCAGCCTCCCTCCACTGATTTGCCGGTGTGTCAGGGTGACCTCCACCTTAAGGTAGCTGTGAGGACCACTTCTTGAGACTGCATCTGTGTGGATCTGAGGCTGAGGGGCAGCCAGTAACATGTGGAGGGAAGGAGATGGACCCATGGGGCCCCCAGCATGCCCTGTGGACACTGCCCTTCCAGTGGGTGGCACTGGGAACCTTTGCCTCTTGCCCACCGTGGGTCCCTTGAAGCCCACCTGGGGTTCCATGATCGAGCAGGTGAGTGAGGTGTGCAGCATGGCGTGAGCTCAGACGCCCAGCCAATCTTCCGCCGCCCGGTAGATGCTGCTCACTCTGCAAACTGCCCTGCAGCTGCCTAGAGCAGAGGAGCATCCGAACCATGAGACACTCAGAGACTGACCTGGGACTCTGAGGACATCACTGGAAGAGCAGCAAAGTATGATAAGTATGCCCTCCTTTGAAATCTTCATTTTTAAAAACTCTTTCTTTTTTTTTTTTTTGAGATGGAGTCTCGCTCTGTCACCCAGGCTGGAGTGCAGTGGTGCGATCTCAGCTCACTGCAAGCTCCACCTCCTGGATTCACACCATTCTCCTGCCTCAGCCTCCCCAGTAGCTGGGACTACAGGCGCCTGCCACCATGCCTGGCTAATTTTTTTTTGTACTTTTAGTAGAGACGGGGTTTCACCACGTTGGCCAGGATGGTCTCGATCTCCTGACCTCGTGATCCACCCGCCTCGGCCTCCCAAAGTGCTGGGATTACAGGTGTGAGCCACCGCGCCTGGCCAAAATCTCTTAAATTTACAAAATAAACTAATCGATGGCTTGTTAAAACAGCAATTCCCCTGCCATATTTAAATTCATTTTTATATCTTGACAAGCTATAGGATTTGAGAGTTGAGAACTGGTGCTGATAGAAAATCAGTCAAGGAAGGAAAAAACATCTCTTTTGTTGTTCAGTGACATAAACTGAGGGTGGGCGTGTGATTTCTGGGTTGGTTTGCCGCCTGGGGAGGCCGGGGGCACAGGCAACTGGAAGTGGCACGGTGGCGCCTTGTGGCGGAGCTCGTGCAGGTCTGGCTGGCTTGGCTCGCTCCCAGCAGCATGCTCTTTCTGCCTGGAGCACGTATTGTTTTCGTGATCAGCAAAATACCAGCTCCTGTGGGTTCTTCCCTGGCAGACAGCGCAGGGAATCTGCGTCCTGCCTGGGTGACTCTGTCCTACCTGTTCTTGGCTCTGCGTTCATTTTCTGGGGCTCCATTAACAAAACACCACAGGTCAGGCAGGACTTTCTTTTTTTTTTTTTTTTTTTTTTGAGATGGAGTCTCGCTGTGTCTCCCAGGCTGGAGTGCAGTGACGTGATCTCGGCTCACTGCAAGCTGCACCTCCCGGGTTCACGCCATTCTCCCGCCTTAGCCTCCCAAGTAGCTGGAACTACAGGCGCCCGCCACCTCGCCCGGCTAGTTTTTTGTATTTTTAGTAGAGATGGGGTTTCACTGTGTTAGCCAGGATAGTCTCGATCTCCTGACCTCGTGATCCGCCCGCCTCGGCCTCCCAAAGTGCTGGGATTACAGGCTTGAGCCACCGCGCCCGGCCTCAGGCAGGACTTTCTTTCTCTCAGTTCTGGAACCGGGAATCTGAGATCAGGGGGCCAGCAGGGTTGGCCTCTGCTTGTGAATGGCCACCTTCTCTGTGTGTCCTCACGTGGTCTTTCCTCTGTGCCTGGTCACCCGTTGCCCTGCTCTGACCAGGCCCAGCCAGTGGACATCCAGGTACCTCTCCATGCGAGCTGAACCAGCAGACACAGAAACGTGATCCTGTTGTTAAACTCTAAAGTGCTGGTTGGTAGCACTGGCAGAACAGTTTGTATGCCGCTCCAAATACGTGACTTTAATTATGCTGTTGGATATCTGCACCGTGGCAGCCACTTATAAAGGCTGGTCAGATACAATTGAGGCTCCATTCCAGGGGCAGTGGACGCTGGCTTTGCAGTGACCAGGCCAGACCTGGTGCTCCTGCCTGGGAATGAGGGCTTCTTGGTAGACGCGGAAGGAGACTGGAGGCTGTGCTGGATGGCAGTGCTGGGGGAAGATCCCCGTGGGACGTGGCATTCATGGGAGGACAAAAGGAGAGCCGAAAAAATCCCAGGGTGCAGGCGGCTGGAGTCAGGCACTGCCTTTGTTCTCCAGCAGTGGGTGCTGATGAGCCGTGCAGGGTCCGCTGGCGGCAGTTACAGACGGAGCGAAGTAAATGAACTTGGAAGAGATTTGGGAGGTGGGACTGTGAGGAGTCCGAGCAAGACGGGATGAGACATGAGCTCTGATGTGTCTGTGTAGAGTGGACACCGCCAGGGCCCCCACGCTGGCTGTGCAGGCGGTGCCCAGGCCAGACCCTGCACCCATGCTGCCAGGGCTGAGACCTTGGAGACTTGGATTTAGAGCCAATGACTCCAAGTCCGCGTACCGGGGTGAGGCAGAGGCTGTGCAGATTCGCATCTGTGGAAGATGCACGGACGGAGAGCCCGTGGAAGCGGGCCGGGCTGAGGCCGTGAGCGTGCAGTGACAGGTGCTTGGCATGACATACCAAGGCGGGTGTGGGAGGGCTGCCTGTGATCATGAAAAACCTGAAACATCACGGTGAAACCCCGTCTCTACTAAAAAATAGAAAAAACCTAGCCGGGCGAGGTGGCGGTGCCTGTAGTCCCAGCTACTTGGGAGGCTGAGGCAGGAGAATGGCGTAAACCTGGGAGGCGGAGCTTGCAGTGAGCCGAGATCCAGCCACTGCACTCCAGCCTGGGTGACAGAGCGAGACTCAGTCTCAAAAAAAAAGAAAGAAAGAAAAACCTGAAATATGAAAATGTGAAGAATAGGAGAGAACAGCAGTTCGCCACAGCAGGGCCCGGCCAGCAGTCTGCACAGTGCGCTGATGATTGAGAAGTTTTATGGAAGCTGGGAGAAAAAAGAGCGTACAGAGCAGTTTGTGTGATAGTATCTTGTTTTTGAAAGGGATGGTGATGATTGATGATAAGGTTTCTTTTTCCTTTTCCATGTTTTCCGATTAATCAGCAACAAACATTGCTATTTTTGAGTGTAGTGAAATATGAATAATACAAGCTTTACCCCATCTTCACCTTTTTTTTTTTTTTTTTTTTGAGACGGAGTCTCACCTCTGTCGCCAGGCTGGAGTGCAGTGGCGCGGTCTCGGCTCACTGCAACCTCCGCCTCCTGGGTTCAAGCGATCCTCCTGCTTCAGCCTCCCGAGTGGCTGGGATTTCAGGTGCCTGCCACTATGCCCAGCTAATTTTTTGTATTTTTAGTAGAGATGACGTTTCACCATGTTGGCCAGGCCGGTCTCGAACTCCTGACCTCGTGATTTGCCCACCTCAGCCTCCCAAAGTGCTGGGATTACAGGCTGGAGCCACCGCGTCCTCCCCCCATCTTCACCATTTTAAGTGTACAGCTCGGTGGCATTAAGTACATTTCACCTTATTCTGCAGCCACCACCACTATCCATCTAGAGCTTTTCATCTTTCCAAGCTAAAACTCTATCCGCTAAACACCAACTCCCCAGCCCTGCCAGGCAGCCCCTGTCGCCACTGTTCTCCTTTCTGTTTCTGAGTTTGACCGCTTTAGGTAATTCATGTGAGTGGAATCATGCGGCGTTTCTTCTTTTGTGACTGGCTTATTTCACTTAGCATAAGGTCTAAGTTTCAACCATGTTGTAACTTGTCAGAAGGTCCTTTCTTTTAAGGGTAACATTCCATTGACCACATAAATACCGTTATTTTTATTCAAAGAAAGAAGTCCGCAAGCACCGACTTGGAACGAGCTGTGCATCTGGAGTTTTTCCGTGGGTTCGACGTCAGTGGTCCCTGCTGACGCACGAGCAGTTCTCCCTGAGCCTGTCTGGGGCTCTCCTCCCCACCTTCCTCCACCACGAGTCATCTTGGCCTCTCCTGGGCAGAGGTGAGGGAGGAAGGCGAGGCCCTGTGGCTGCTGCGTGGGGTCAGGGGCTGTTGCCATGTGGGCTCTGTGGCCTCCCAGGGTGCTCGGTCCAACCCGTCTTCTCGTTGACCCACGTGGGGCCCGGGCATGACTAGACGCGCCCCCAGGCTTCTCCTGGCACTGTCTGGGTTCAGGCCGCAGAAAGGGCAGACTGTGGGACTCTGGGCTGGAGCCGCAGAGCACGAGCAGCCCCTGTGGGACCGAGGCACGTCCTCAGGCAGCCTGGCCCCTCGGAACCACGTCAGCCCTGAGGTGCCTGAGTGGACACCGAGGGGAGGCCCCCCACACTGGCTCTGCAGGCAGTGCTGGGGCTGGACCCTGCACCCACCCGGCCAGGGCTGCCCTGCACTTCTCCTCTCTGAGGGGTGTGGAACGGGAAGCTGTAATGTGGAGGGAAGTGGACGAGAGTTTCTGCTACATGTAGATTTCTAGTGAGGAACATGCAGCAGATCACTGCTGCAGTCGGGGGCGTTCCCTTCCGTGTCGGGGAGGTCCAGGTGGCTGGCAGTGCGGCCCCTGCCTCTGTTCTCCCTGATTTCCAGTCAGTTCCTGAGAAAATGGGTGGCGTCTCCAGCCGCCATTGGGGATTGGCCTGCAGTTGTTTCCATTATCTGTGGAACTGGCCCAACACCCACTGTGGATGCCCGAGCCCAGAGACAGTACTGGACCCTGCAGAGTCTCTGTTTTTCCGAACTTGCATACCAGTGGTAAACTTTAATTTGTAAATTAGGCACAGTAAGAGATTACAACAGTAATGATAGAACAGTTGTCTAACAATATACTGTCATAAAAGTAGTGTAAATGTGGTCTTTCTCTCTCAGAATACGTTGTGGTACCGTGCTCACCCTTTGGTGCCCGCCGTGAGATGGCAGAGAGGTGAGCGGAGCAGGTATTGTGATGCAGCCTTAGGCTGCCGCTGACCTTGACCAGCAGCCTGGCGATACCGCCCCAGTCCCGTGCTGGCGACCCAGCCGGCTACTGCGTTCTCCCCCGCGGGTCGCACATGCAGCGTGGACACGCTGGACAAGGGGATGGTTCATGGCCCAGGCTGGGGGAGCAGGACGGCCTGAGAGTTTATCACCCTACTCAGAACAGCGCACAGTTTAAAACTTACGGATTGTTTGTGAATGGAGTTTTCCATTGAATATTTGTGGAGTGCAGTTGACCTCGGGTAATTGAAATCACAGAAAGTGAAACAGATTCAGGGTTGGCTACGGCATTTCTCCTTCCAGCTCTGTCAGCTTTTGCCTGGTGTAATGGGAAGGAAGCCTTTTGGCCGGTGCGTTCACATTTAGGATTGTTCTGGCTCCTTGGGGAGCTGACCCCTTCCTTCTCCCTCTCTGATGAGTCCCTTGCTCTGAGGCTGGCTGTCGCTGGTGCTGACATAGCCGCCCAGCTTCCTTTTGGCCAGCGCTTGCCTGGTTCACCTTTTTCCCCTTTTGCTTTCAACTTACCTACCTGTATCAGTATATTTGAAGTAAGTTTCTTGTAGATGCAATATAGTTGGGTTAGGATTTTATTTATCTATTCTGACAACCTCTTCTAATTGGTGTTTTTAGATTATTATGATAATATAATTATCAATGTGTTTTGATTCAGGTCTACCATTTTATTATCTGACTTCTGTTAGATCACTATCTTTATCATTGCTTTATTTCCTTTTAGGTTTTTAAAAACATTTTGTAGTCTGTTTTAATTTATTCTAAATTATCTATATGTTATCTTTTTTGTTTTGGATAGCTTTTTTAAAAGAGTATTTTAATTTTTTTTTCTTTTTAAAGAGACAGGATTTCACTGTTTTGCCCAGGCAGGCTTTGAAATCCTGGGCTCAAGCCATCCTCTCTCCTCAGCCTTCCAGTAGCTGGGACTGCAGCACCTGGCTGCACTGCTCTTGTCAGTAGTCGCTCTAAGGATTTCAAAGTCCATGCTTATTAACATTTCACATTCTGCTTAGGATCTGAAAAGTCTGCTTTTCACTACTTCCAGTGGGACATAGAAATCTTACCCCATCCAGGTTTACCCTCTTCCTTTTATGTTACAGTTGTCTTGTTTATATGATTTATACAATTATATACCTAGAAATGGTTTATAATTTACATGTGACGTATTTGTGTAATTTACACTTACGTACACTGGAAGGCCCATCAGACAGGACGTTGATTTTCGCATTTGACCGCCAAGCACTTTGGAAGAGCTATGGGGTCGTTGTGTGTCCTGCGCCCTGGCTGCTTACCCTGCCTGCTGCCTCTGCTTGGTGATTCCGCCTCCCTTCCTGTCAGCCTGAGCCGCTGGCCTGGCTGGCGTGTTCTCTGTTTTCCTCCTCTGCCCACGTCCTGGCTTCACCTGCCTTCTGGAAGACGCATTCCCGCCTTGAGGGAGGATCCCGAGTTGGCACCTCCCCGCTGTAGGCTTAGGCACGTTGTGCCCGCCCTCCGGCCTGCCTGGTGCCCGGGAGAAGTCCACGGCCCTCCCACTGTTGCTCTGCGCTCTGCCGTGTCACGTTTCTCCTGCTGTTTTCAAGATCCGTTTTCCTTTATCTTTAGTTTTCAGCCGTTTGACCGTGACGTGTCTGGGTGTGGATTTCTTGAGTTTGTCTTGTTTGGGATCCATAGAGCTTCTTGAATCTGTAGGCAAAAGACTTTCTCCAAATTCAGGGTGTTTTCTGTCATTTTTTTCAGCTGGTTTTCATCACTGCTTGCTTTCCCCTTTTCCTTTGCCACTCATGACACAGATGTTAAACCTTTTCTCTTGTCCCGAAGGTCGCCCAAATTTTTTCAGTCTTTTTTCTCGCTGGTATTCAGATGAGAAAACTTACATTGCTCCATCTTCAAGTTCACCGAATCTTTCCCGATTTTTTTTTTTTTTTTAACATTTCAGTAGTGTGTCTTTTAGTTTTGAAATTTCCATTTGGTTCTTCTTTATATCTTGCTTTTGTTGCCTGTTGCTGATTTCCATTTTTTCATTCACTTTGGGAGTGTTAGGATCGTTAGAGCCTTTCACGGCACAGTAGTTGCTTTAA
This sequence comes from Macaca fascicularis, assembly GCF_037993035.2. NCBI lineage: Eukaryota > Metazoa > Chordata > Mammalia > Primates > Cercopithecidae > Macaca > Macaca fascicularis. The sequence continues at coordinate 551,396 of NC_088381.1, forward strand.
AGTCGGGCGGATAATTGCAACACCTGTGTTATTTTGGGATCTGTTGACTGTCTTTTCCTGTAGGAGCGTAGACGTTCCTCGTTCTTTGTGTGCTGAGTAATATGGACTGTAAGTGGATGGCTGGATGTTATGATGTGAGATCTGGGTCTTGTTAAAAGCCTAGGAGGATGTTGATATTTTGATTTTAGTAAGCAAACACCCTGAGGAGACTCGGGCTGTGGTTCTGACTTGCCTTCAGTGGGTGGCAGCTCCGTGTCAATTCTGGCTTCACAGCCCCCTGCACTGCCACTCGGACCTGTCCCTTGTGTGCCGCAGGTGGCCGTCTGGCTGTGGTCTCGGGGTTTGGGGTGTGAAGAGGATCAGATCCACCCCCCTGCAGCTTGAGGATGGGCTTGAAGCTTGTGAGCAGTTTTGTCGGCTGGCTCTTCCGAGCTGCTTCCTCTCTACACGGCCACTGGGGCTTCCTGGGTCCCTGGAGCTTCCCTTCTCCACCCTCAGCCAGTGCACCGGGACCAGCTGCCTGTCCTGCTGCGCGCCTCCATGCCTGTCCCCGTGCTGGAGGAGGGATTTGGGGCTCCTTCTGTTCAGTGTCTCCTCCAGGCCACCTGCAGTTTTCCTTCATAGAATGCCGCTCAGCTGCCCCGGTCCTATCCCGGGGCAGAGCTGCTCCTGAGTACCCTTGAGACTGAAGCAGAATCGGCAGAAGGCAGATTGCCCCCTCTCCCTGAACCTGGCACTGAAGGTGTGTTTAGACGATGTCTGCCTTCATTTCCGTACCTGTGCTCCAGCTGTGCTGTGGCACTTTCCGTCCCCGGCGGCAGCCCCTACTCCTTGTAATCTCAGCCTGTCTGTGCAGCTAGACAGCTGGCGTTGGGTGGCAGGAGCTGGGCTTTTCCATGTCAGGCCCTGGTGTGTTTAGAGGCACCGGGTGGGAGGTGGCTGCATTCGGGGGGGTCTGCTGGGCGGATGTGGTGTTGGAGAGGCGCTGCCGCTCCAGCACTGGGAGGGGGTTGTCAGACCCTCCAGAGAGTCCTCAGCACCAGCAACTCAGGACGGCGGCCCCCGCGGTGGGGAGGGTGGCGGGAACCACGTCCCCCACACTGTGACCCTCCTGGAGGCCAGGAGAGCCTGTTCTCAGTGAGTGCGAAAGGAGAAGCTGCACAGGGCCTCCCAGCCCGCTGGCCCCCGTGCCCTGAGAGACACGCGACTCCCAAGGACTGATCATGCCCGCGGCAGGATCCCCAGTGCCCTCAGGAGAGCGGGAAGGGGTTAGAGGCCTGGGTACCCCACCTCGAAGCTTGTCGGCTGCCCCCTCCTCCTCCTCCTCACAGAACAGGGGTCCTTGTGTGTTGTTCCAGCCCAGGATGGCAGCCCAGGTGACTCTGGAGGACGCGCTGTCCAACGTGGACCTCCTGGAGGAGCTGCCCCTGCCCGACCAGCAGCCCTGCATCGAGCCCCCGCCATCCTCGCTGCTCTACCAGGTGGGTGCCCAGCAGCTGCGGGGCGTACAGCCTGTGCTCCGACCCCACGTGACGGTTTTTCTCTTCCTTTCTTTCAGCCAAATTTCAACACTAACTTTGAAGACAGAAATGCATTTGTTACTGGCATCGCAAGATACATCGAGCAAGCCACCGTCCACTCTAGCATGGTAATGTTGCTGTGCGTCTTCGTTTCTCTCTGCAGGGAAGGGCGCGTTTGAAGGGCAGATGGATACTTTTTGGTATTATCCCAATGGACTATGCAGTAAGGAAAAAGAGTAGAAAATGAATGAAATGCCTTATATTTTTAGGATAGTCTTTGTTTTTCTTAGTGTAAAACAATACACGCTCTTTCTGAAAATTCAGTGTCTCTGGCCCAGAGAAAACCTTTGTCAGCGTTTCGAGGGCACCCCTGCACTGTTAATGCTCTTTCCCTCTCCAGATCTGCACCCACTTACACCGGGTATGCGCCCATATGAGATTCAGATTTATAAATGAACTGCATTGTTGTTATAGTTCTGCTTTTTTTTTTTTTTTGAGACGGAGTCTCGCTCTGTCACCCAGGCTGGAGTGCAGTGGCACGATCTCGGCTCACTGCAAGCTCCGCCTCCCGGGTTCACACCATTCTCCTGCCTCAGCCTCCCGAGTAGCTGGGACTACAGGCGCCCGCCACTTCGCCTGGCTAGTTTTTTGTAGTTTTTAGTAGAGACGGGGTTTCACCATGTTAGCTAGGATGGTCTCGATCTCCTGACCTCGTGATCTGCCCGTCTTGGCCTCCCAAAGTGCTGGGATTACAGGCTTGAGCCACCGCGCCCGGCCTGCTTTTTTTTTTTTTTTTTTTTTAAGAGACACAGTCTTGCGCTGCCACCCAGGCTGGAGTGCAGTGGCGCGATCTTGGTTCACTGAAACCTCTGCCTCCCAGGTTCAAGCAGTTCTTGTGCCTCAGCCTCCCGAGTAGCTGGAACTACTGGCGCCCACCACTACGCCCAGCTAATTTTTGTATTTTTAGTAGAGACAGGGTTTCACCATGTTGGCCGGGCTGGTCTCAAACTCCTGACCTCAGGTGATCTCCCCACCTCAGCCTCCCAAAGTGCTGGGATCATAGGCATGAGCCACCACACCCACCTAGTTCTGTATTTTAATGATCTCATGAACATTTTTTCTTTTCTTTTTTTTTTTTTTTGGAGACAGGGTCTGACTCAGGTTGCCCAGGCTAGAGTGCAGTGACATGATTAGGGCTCACTGCAGCCTCAACCTCCCGGGCTCAAGCAATATTTCCACCTCAGCCTCCTGAGTAGCTGGGACTATAGTCACACACCACCACGCCCAGCTACCTTTTTGTATTTTTTGTAAAAGCAAGTCTCACTGTGTTGCCTAGGCTGGTCTCGAATTCCTGGACTCAAGGAATCTGCCCACCCAGCCTCCCAAAGTACTGGGATTACAGGCCTGAGACGCTGCACCTGGACAAGAATATTTTCATGCCTTGAAAATGTGCTGGAGAAAGCAATCCTTAATGGCTATGTAAACCATTTCGTAAATGTCCACAGTTCAACTATTTTTGCACATTTACTTCATTTCCTCTTTTATGTCATATAATAAAAAAAAAAAAATGCTGTAGGCCGGGTGCAGTGGCTCACACCTGTAATCCCAGCATTTTGGGAGGCCAAAGTGGGCATATCACCTAAGGTCAGGAGTTCGAGACCAGCCTGGCCAACATGGTGAAACCCTGTCTCTAATGGAAAAAACATACAAAAACTAACTGGGCATGGTGGTGCACGCCTGTAATCCCAGCTACTCGGGAGGCTGAGGCAAAAGAATTGCTTGAACCCAGGAGGTGGAGGTTGCAGTGAGCTGAGATCGCGTCACTGCACTCCAGTCTGGGTGACAGAGCGAGACTCGTCTCAAAAAAAAAAAGCTGTGATGAACATCTCTCTAATGTGATGAACATCTCTCTAAATATAGGCTAGATTTAAGAGCATCTATTTGATTTTTACCAAAGGAAATGATGTTAAAGAGTAGAAAGCAAAAGCAGTTTTATAGCAGTGATGACAGTCCTCTTCCCATGGACTCTCCACCTAGATTTTAAGTGCTGTGGGCACTTAAATCCTAACTATTCCTCCTGCACACCTGGGGCAGCCCTGCCTCTAGTCCTCTCTGGGACTGGGAGGCCCTGTGAGCCAGTGAGGAGGGAGGCCATGGGGATCCTGCGTGTGCTCACACTGGGCAGGGCGTCTGCCCTGAGCCCTTCCTCTGTGCTCCCGACTGCAGGTCTCATGGCCAGCGATTGTTTCGGGCTGGGCGGAGCCAAGGTGTAATGCCTGTGGCATGCCCCAGAGATGCCTGCATGTCACTGATACCCTCTCGCCTGCAGGAGCCCTGGCGTGTTTTGGGTGGTCATTGTGGCCCCCAGCGCCGCACCTCAGCGTTACCAGCTTCTCGGCAGCTGTCTCTTGGCACACAGGCCACAGTGCTTAGGATAGTTCATGGTGCTTTGTCTAGATTTTAGCAACTGGCATCTGCTTTTCATGCTAGTTCCCCCTCCTGCCTTTGATTTGCCCTGTGTTCCGTTGCAGAACGAGATGCTGGAGGAGGGCCAAGAATATGCTGTCATGCTGTACACCTGGAGGAGCTGCTCCCGGGCCATCCCGCAGGTGCCCTGCTCGCCTGTCTCTTCCCTCCCCACACCCTGCCGTGCCCCACCCCGCCCTGCCCCTGCAATGCCTGGCCACTCTCCTCCCGGGTCTCACCCCACAGCAGGGCGGGATCACCAGCTCTAGCTGCCCAGCAGCTGCTTCTGGCTGGATCCAAGCCTCTTATGTCATCCTTGTTTCTTTATTCCAGGTGAAATGTAACGAGCAGCCTAACAGAGTGGAAATTTATGAGAAAACCGTGGAGGTTCTGGAGCCTGAGGTCACAAAACTGATGAATTTTATGTACTTCCAGGTAAAATGGCAAAATCCCTATCTTGGGGGTGTAACACCGAGGGGTGGGTTGCTGACACCTTCCTACCCATCGCCGTCAATGTGAACACCCTGAACAGAGTGCCTGCAAATTAAAGCAACCAGTTTCTGAGACAAAAGGGACCAAGCCTTTGACAGTCTAAAGTTTCTCACGCCCTTTTGGAATCAACACTCCTTTTGTGGTTCTCAGAATTCTCAGTGATTTCATGTTTCCTTCACGGAGTCTGCTTTCTGTCAGTTTCAAGTACAATGCTTTGACTTTCTGCCAGTTTGTACTTTCTTTTTTGAGACGGAGTCTTGCTCTGTCGCCCAGGCTGGAGTACAATGGTGCAATCTTCGCTCACTGCAACCACCGCCTCCCAGGTTCAAGTGATTCTCCTGCCTCAGCCTCCCGAGTAGCTGGGATTACAGGCGCCCGCCACCATGCCTGGCTAGTTTTTGTATTCTTAGTGGAGACAGGGTTTCACCATGTTGGCCAGGCTGGTCTTGAACTCCTGACCTCAGGTGATCCACCCATCTTGGCCTTCCAAAGTGCTGAGATTACAGGCGTGAGCCACCGCACCTGGCCAGTTTGTACTTTTGATTCATCTGGTCTTTCAGGTATTTTCTTGCTGTCAGCCTCACCCTGACTGTCCATTCCTGGTGGTCCTCGCCCTGGCCTTGATTAGGCAAGAAGCAGCCACATGAAAGGGGCCTGCTGCTTTTTAAAGAAGTATTTTGGAAACATCCAGATTTTCTATGATGTCCATTAGCAGAGGGAGGAGATGGAACTAACTAGGAGATTAATTTTCATTTTACCTTGAAAGTTACCAAGAGGAAAAAAATCTCTCCCACTTTTCACTTCTGAAAGTTAGAACGTATGAATTTTGCAGACGTTTTCTTGGATCATTTTGCTCAGTAATTTTGCTGGAATAATCAGCAAGATGTTGTTACTTTAGTGACGTAGTTGGTAAAGTGCAAAACGAGTAACGACGTTGCAGAGCAGGCCGTCGGAGCTGCTTTCAGGAGGGGGTCTGGCTGCCCACATTGTAAACACCTGGGCCCGAAGCCGCGCGGGGCAGATTTTTCTCATCAAGGAGCAGTGACTGCAGGTGCTTGAAGCAGGGACATGGGCTTGGCCCCTCACTGACCTGCAGCTTTCTGCCCCCCGCTTCCTCTGCACAGAGAAACGCCATTGAGCGTTTCTGCGGGGAGGTGAGGCGCCTGTGCCACGCCGAGAGGAGGAAGGACTTTGTGTCTGAAGCCTACCTGATCACACTGGGCAAGTTCATCAACATGTTCGCTGTGCTGGACGAGCTGAAGAACATGAAGTGCAGTGTGAAGAACGACCACTCAGCATACAAGAGGTGAGCACCGGCCCCGTGTGCCGTGGGCCTTCCCGAGAGCGCGCAGCTCAGTGGCCCGCCTCGTGCGTAGCAGGTGTGTGTCTTTGTGTGTTGAAGTCGTCACTTCTGGTAGGCAGCGGCTACTTCTCGGTGTCAGGGCTGTGGGAGCACCTGCTCTGGGGGATAAAGTGAGGGGAGCCAGCAGGTAAGTGCATATCATGGCTTTGCAAAGCTAGAGCAGACTCTTAGTGCCCTGGCTGTCCTTCGATGTCACGGAGGACCTTCGCGCCCCTGGGAAGACAGACGTGCACAAGCTGTAGGCCTAGCTCACAGAGCACAGGCATCTGGCTCAGGGAGCATCTTGGCAAGGGGGCAGGTGGCCTCTGCAGCCCACCTTGGGCATTGGGGCTGCAGTCCTCGGTGCCAGTCTCTCGCCGGTGGGGGTCCCCGGCACCTGAGCACCATCCAGCAACGTGCAGACGTAGCCCATGCACAGTCACAGGGTGTCTTGGGGTCACACTGCGTTTCCAGGTCCTCTCCCCGGCGGTTTTCTTTTTGGATGTAGAGAGCTTCTGGAGAAGCTAGCCTCTGGAGAGACCGGCAGGAGGGATGGAAGAGGCGGGCATGGCCCGGCGTGTGCTTCCGGAGGATTGTGGGGTGGTGGGCGGCAGACAGGCGTTCGGGGACACACGGCGCTGTCTCCTGATGCTCTGCTTCGTTTGTGCCCGGTGCTTTTGAAGACATGTTTTGCTGGAATGAGATGCTAATTTCAGTTTCCTCTAGTAAGTAAGGCATCTTAGCTCTAAAATTAAATTCGAAGAGACCTTACTTTGCATCTGAATACGCTCTAGTTATGTTGCATTTTAAATCATACAACTGTTGTTATGTCTTTATAAAAAGAAAAATCCCCACTTGGGACAAAATGAGGCAGCAGTAGGAGTCAAGCTAGGTCAGGCAGAATTTAAGCCTCATTCACGTGAACTAAGGCAGTGTTCCGTTATCACTAAAATCGTCAGCTCTGCACAGAAGCCTAGATCTTCAGAACTAGAGAAGGGTCTCCGGAGTGGGCCTGTGAGCCCCTCTTGGGGCGGACGTCTGAATGGTCCCTGTTTGATGACAGCATCCGTGGGATTCCAGCATCGAGGCTCACTGGTCGCAGTGGCCTCCTGGTCCCAGCCGCACAACCCAGTCGCTGTGTGATTTTGAGCAGCCTTCTTAGCCACCACCGTTTTGGCTTTGTCAGGGAAATGGGGAGGTGGCCAGCATCAGTGGTTTTCAATATTTAAAAGTTGTGGGGGTTTTTTTTCCTTTTAGCACTAGCACCTTTATTCTAAAGCCTAGTCTGTAAAACAGTTTACAGATGGGGCCGCTGTGTGCAAAGCTGGGAGAAGGAGGGTTTCCCCTCCAGCAGCCCCGTCCCCAGTGTCTTCACCACCTCCAGGTTCCCCTGAGCACCAGAGAGTGGGCCTGGGCCAGCTCCGTAGCTCTTCCTGCTGCCTCTTCTTCTGACCTCTGTCTGGGACCCCTGTTGGTTCACCCTCCCAGACCATCACCCCCACCCCTCCCAAGACGCCCGCCACACACACACACACCTAGCTCTTTTGGCACCTGCTGGTAGCTACTAGTATAACCTCCTCTAAGTGCCAATGCCAAGATAACTCGTGTGGTTATGGTGAGGCTTGAGGAAAATAGAAAACAGTATCCTTGACTGTTTCCTTAGTCTCCTCACCTGCCGCCTCAGCAACTACTCAAATCAATAAAGCAAACGTGGCGAGGTGCGATGGCTCACACCTGTAATCTCAGCACCTTGAGAGGCTGAGGCAGAAGGATCACTTGAGCCCAGGAATTTGAGACCAGCCTGGGTAACATAGCAAGACCCCATCTCTTAAAAAAAAAAAAAAAAAAAAAAAAAAAAAAAAGACAAAAGCAAAAAAAACTAGCTGGGTGTGGTGGCGTGAACCTGTGGTCCCAGCTACTGGGGAGGCTGAGGTTGGAGAATCACTTGAGCCCAGGAGGTCGAGGCTGCAGTGAGCTGTGATTGTACTACTATACTCCAGCCTGGGTGACAGAGTGAGACCCTTTGTCTATTTAAAAAAAAAAAAAAAAAAAAGGAAACATGTTTTTGTTGTTGTTGTTTGTTTGTTTTGAGGCAGAGTCTCACTGGCCCAGGCTGGAGTGCGGTGGCACAATCTCGGCTCACTGCAACCTCTGCCTCTCCTGGATTCAAGCAGTTCTCCTGCCTCAGCCTCCCAAGTAGTTGGGATTACAGGCGTGAGCCACCACACCTGGCTAATTTTTGTATTTTTAGTAGAGATGGGGTTTCACCATGTTGGCCAGGCTGGTGTTGAACTCCTGACCTCAAGTGATCCACCTGCCTCTGCCTCTCAAAATGCTGGGATTACTGGCATGAGCCACCATGTCCGGCCGGGAAACATGTTTAAAAAGCCAAGGAATGTTACTGTATCAGTAACATTAGGTTTACAATATTAAGTTTAACTGTATGCAATTGTTTAAAACCCAGTGAAGTAACAGTGGCTTTGAAAAGATTGCAGTTTATTTCTCTGTCTCCTGGAAAGTCCTGAATGAGGTGGTCTGCAGCTGATTGCAGGCTGTCCGGCGTTCAGGACTCGAGGCTCCTGTTGGCCTGCTGCTCTGCTTCAGGTGTTGCCTCCTGGTTCTAGATGGTTGCTGAAGCTCCAGCTGTCATTTCTGCATTCCAGTCAGCAGGAAGAAAGGAGGAAAGATGGGCTCCATGCTCCCTTATGAGTAAACTTTGGAGTGCCTGTCAGTGTCTTGCATTATATCTCATGGCCCCAGTCCTTGGTCACGTGACCACAGCTAGCTGCAGGGTAGGCGAGGTACATGGAATGTGTGAGGCTCCCTGGAACGTGTGTTCCACAGGAATGCGGGGCTCATTCCTAAGGAGGAAGAGGAGGAAGTGATTGTTGGGGTAGGTTATCAGTCTTTGCCATGGTGACTTTTAAAGCTAAACCCCCAAGGCTCTGGGTTGCACAGACCTATCCTTGTGTGGGCCGTTTCCACTGAACTTTCTTGGGGGACAGCCCTAGATGATGGGAATCCTCACACCCCACCTTCACCCTGCTCTGCCAGACCTCGTGGGCTCAGCATGGCCTTGTGGTATTGTATGTCGGGTGTAGCTACAAATTGGTGGCAGGCCAGGGCTCTGTCTCAGGACTTTGGGTACCAGTGGTCCCTGAGGTGGCCTGGGGAGCTGTGGTCCAGAGGGTTCCCGGCAGAGAACCTCAGCAGTGCTGGCCATCTTCATGGCAGGGCTTGTGGGAGTCACGGAGATGGCAGTGGCCCTTCTTAGACTTGGGGTCCAGCCAGCCCTGTGCCCCCCTAGATGAGGTGGGCATCCACCAGTGAAGGGCAGAGACCAGTGTGCAGGGACCCTGCAGGAAGCCCATCGGCTGTGACCAGCAGGGTGGAGAGCTGTCCCCAGCTGTGCAAGACACGTCTAAGTTGGCAGAAGACTGACCTGGAGGGCAGGGCCGGAGACGCCTGAAAAGGCTGAAATCATCGCCAGCGTCAGAGGTTGACCCACATTTCTGCAGATGACTGTAGAGGAAGGGGATCCCACTCGAACCAGGCTTTTATTTTTTTTATCTTTTTACGTGGCACATAGGTGCATTTTGGGATGAACTCTTCTTGTTTTCAAAGGGCCGCTCAGTTTTTACGTAAAATGGCAGATCCACAGTCCATCCAGGAATCGCAGAATCTGTCCATGTTCCTGGCCAATCACAACAAGATCACACAGGTGAGGCTGGTGTTCGCACACTCGGGCGGATGGGCCGAGCCGCTGGCCGGGCGCCGGGCCCGTGCGTGAGTCTCTTGCTTGTGTTTCAGTCTCTGCAGCAGCAGCTCGAAGTGATTTCTGGCTACGAAGAGCTCCTGGCAGACATCGTGAATCTGTGTGTGGATTACTACGAGAACAGGATGTATTTGACGCCCAGTGAGAAACACATGCTTCTCAAAGTACGTGTGTGGGGACGCCAGCCTGTGGCACTGCTGAGGGACAGCCTTACTCTTGTCAATAGGCTGTGCTTTTCTAGAATCCTTTTGACAGCTGTGTCTTACTTGCACGGTGTCTTGTGTGTGAACAGCGTTCTGCCCTTGCCCACAGCCTGCACAACAGGCTCTCAACACACCCCACGAGTGTCACACACTGACCCTGGGAGAAGGTGCTGGCCAGGATGTCTGGGTCAAGGATTCTCTCAGCATTGAGCTGCTTTTTGTTTTATTTTTGAGGCAGGGTGTTGGGCTCTTGCCCAGGCTGGAGTGCAGTGGCATGATGACAGCTCACTGTAGCCTCAACCTCCTGGGCTCAAGTGATCCTCCCACCTTGGCCTCCAAAGTAGCTGGGACTACAGGTGTGCACCACCACGCCTGGCTAATCTTTAAATTTTTTGTAGAGGGAGAAAATTGCCATGTTGTACAGGCTATCTCAAACTCCTGGGCTCAAGTGACCCTCCTGCCTCAGCCTCCCAAAGCTCTGTGAATACAAGCTTGAGCCACTGTGCCCAGCCTTTTTTTTTTTTTTTTTCTTGAGACAGGGTCTTGCTCTTTCACCCAGGCTGGAGTGCAGTGGTGTGGACACAGCTCACTGTAGCCTCGACCTCCTTGGCTCAAGTGATCTTTCTGCCTCAGGCTCCTGAGTAACTGGGGCCACAGGCACTTGCACCAATGCCCAGCTAAGTTTTTGAATTTTTGTAGATACGAGATCTCACTTTGCTGCCCAGGGTGGCCTTGAACTCCTGGGCTCAAGCCATCTTCTTGGCTTGTCCCCCCGCAAAGTGCTGGGATTACAGGTCTAAGCCACCACACCCAGCCTTTAAGCTGCTTTGTGACAGCTTAAAGTTAACTTAAAGAAGTTATCCAAGATTCTACTTGTCAAGCATGTGATTCCTGGGACTCTGATACCTTGTGTCACCATAATTAAAGTAGCCTTTTGTTGGTTCACCATATTCTTTATTATTCTGTTCAAATGAAGAAGGTTTCCATCTGCATTTCTCACGGGAAAGATGGTCGGCAGTTCCACCGTTCCCTTTGCTCTGCTCTCCACCTCTGCAGGGTGGCCTTGGGGGACCCTTTGCTGGGTGTCCCACCAGCCCAGCCCCCAGCCTCCTCCTGAGTAGGAGAGCACTGGGAGGCATGCAGGGCTGAAGGAGCACTGTCCATGAGCAGGAGATCACTGGGAGGCACGCAGGGCTGAAGGAGCACTGTCCATGAGTAGGAGATCACTGGGAGGCACGCAGGGCTGAAGGAGCGCTGTCCATGAGTAGGAGAGCACTGGGAGGCACGCAGGGCTGAAGGAGCGCTGTCCATGAGTAGGAGAGCACTGGGAGGCACGCAGGGCTGAAGGAGCGCTGTCCATGAGTAGGGGAGCACTGGGAGGCACGCAGGGCTGAAGGAGCGCTGTCCATGAGTAGGAGAGCACTGGGAGGCACGCAGGGCTGAAGGAGCGCTGTCCATGAGTAGGAGAGCACTGGGAGGCACGCAGGGCTGAAGGAGCGCTGTCCATGAGTAGGAGAGCACTGGGAGGCACGCAGGGCTGAAGGAGCGCTGTCCATGAGCAGGAGAGCACTGGGAGGCACGCAGGGCTGAAGGAGCGCTGTCCATGAGCAGGAGAGCACTGGGAGGCACGCAGGGCTGAAGGAGCGCTGTCCATGAGCAGGAGAGCACTGGGAGGCACGCAGGGCTGAAGGAGCGCTGTCCATGAGCAGGAGAGCACTGGGAGGCACGCAGGGCTGAAGGAGCGCTGTCCATGAGCAGGAGAGCACTGGGAGGCACGCAGGGCTGAAGGAGCGCTGTCCATGAGCAGGAGAGCACTGGGAGGCACGCAGGGCTGAAGGAGCGCTGTCCATGAGCAGGAGAGCACTGGGAGGCACGCAGGGCTGAAGGAGCGCTGTCCATGAGCAGGAGAGCACTGGGAGGCACGCAGGGCTGAAGGAGCGCTGTCCATGAGCAGGAGAGCACTGGGAGGCACGCAGGGCTGAAGGAGCGCTGTCCATGAGCAGGAGAGCACTGGGAGGCACGCAGGGCTGAAGGAGCGCTGTCCATGAGCAGGAGAGCACTGGGAGGCACGCAGGGCTGAAGGAGCGCTGTCCATGAGCAGGAGAGCACTGGGAGGCACGCAGGGCTGAAGGAGCGCTGTCCATGAGCAGGAGAGCACTGGGAGGCACGCAGGGCTGAAGGAGCGCTGTCCATGAGCAGGAGAGCACTGGGAGGCACGCAGGGCTGAAGGAGCGCTGTCCATGAGCAGGAGAGCACTGGGAGGCACGCAGGGCTGAAGGAGCGCTGTCCATGAGCAGGAGAGCACTGGGAGGCACGCAGGGCTGAAGGAGCGCTGTCCATGAGCAGGAGAGCACTGGGAGGCACGCAGGGCTGAAGGAGCGCTGTCCATGAGCAGGAGAGCACTGGGAGGCACGCAGGGCTGAAGGAGCGCTGTCCATGGAGTACTCTGTGACAGCAGAGACTTTGGGTCTGCACCAGCTGGTGTGGGAGCTGTGGCCGCCAGGTCCTGTGGAGCACTGGAGTGTGCAGGTGGCTAGTCCACATTAAGAATTTTTAGTTTGTGACCAGGCACGGTGGCTCATGCCTGTAATCCTAGCACTTTGGGAGTTGAGGTGGGTGGATCACTTGAGGTCAAGAGTTCTACACCAGCCTGACCAACATGGTGAAACCCCATCTCTACTAAAAATACAAAAACCATTAGCCAGGCGTGGTGGTCATGGGTGCCTGTAGTCCCAGCTACTTGGGAGGCTGAGGCAGGAGAATCACTTGAACCTGGGAGGCAGAGGTTGCAGTAAGCTGAGATGGTACCACTGCACTCTGGCCTGGGTGACAGAGTGGGACTCTGTCTCAAAAAAAAAAAAAAAAAAAAAAGAATTTTTAGTTTGCATACACCGAAACGTAACTGGTTACATGTGACTGCATATTGGACATTACTTTTAATGGCAGAAAAACCGCAATTACTTTTACACCAACCTAATAGCCCTAGAATAGCCCTACTGCTTGTGTGAGTTTAGGGTAGAGGATTTGTTTTTTCCGCTTTTAGCAACTGACCTGGAAGCCCAGCCCCGCTTTGTAGCAGTTTCACTGAGGATAAAATGATGCATTTCAAGCACCAGACAAGCAGCCTAAATATAGATCTTTATGATATATTTCAAATTGTGCCTTTGAAATCGTCAGCTGTAACAGTGTAAGTCCTTACGGGTAATTAAATTTGCAGTTGTGAGCTTTATTGCATCATTCATTTTGTGGCTTTTCAGGTCATGGGATTTGGTCTGTACCTGATGGATGGGAGTGTCAGTAACATCTATAAGTTAGATGCCAAGAAAAGAATAAACTTATCCAAAATTGACAAGTACTTCAAGGTGAGTTACATGGTTTTAGATCAATGTTTTTATTGATTTGCATGCAGTTTGAATTTTGGGGAAGTGAGCCCCTGTGTGACCATGATCTATATCAGGAAATGCTGGGGCTGGGTGGAGTCTGGGCCACGCATGTTCTCCTGTCTGCAGAGGCAACCGCGCTTTGTCTTTCCTTCTGCCCGGTGCTGGTTTTGCCTGGGTGGAGCTTTATACAGATGGAATTGTGCTATTTTACTCTTTTGTGTCCGGCTGCTGTCACCAGCCTCTTGTTTGTTAGGTGCATCCTGGAGGAAGCCCATAGCTATAGCTCATAGCTTTCGGTTGTGGTGTAGTTTTCTGTCTCACAACCACACTGTAACTTGCCCGTTCCGATGTTGGCGGGCTCTCGGACGTTCCCGGGTTTTGGTGAGTCCAAACAGTGCAGCTCTGGTCGACTCTCCTCTGTTGGGTGCATACCCAGGAGAGGGACCGGAGGTCACAGGGCGTATCTGTTTTCAGTGTTAGTAGTTACCTGTGGCCTGATGACTTTCCAGCATAGCTGTCCTGATCTGCATTCCCATCAGCAGTGAGAGAACGCTCTGGGGGTGCCACATCCTTGACAGTACTTAGCACTGTCTTTTTTGGGGTTGGGGGACATCCTGAGGATGCATACATCATTGGGATTGTAATGGCTAGTGTTTCATTGTAGTTTAGTTCACGTTTCCCTAATGGCTTTCCATGTTCTTAGCGCATTCCCTTTGTGATGTGCCACTTCAAGTCTTTGCTCTTTTTTCCCTATTTATAGTTATTTATATATTCTGGATACACGTCCTTTGTTGGGCACAAGTGAGTATTTTTGTTTGTTTTGTTTTGTTTTTGAGACAGGCTCTTGCTCTGTCATCCAGGCTGGAGTGTAGCAGGCCTTGGTGATTCCTCCCACCTCAGCCTCTCAAGTAGCTGGGACTGCAGGCGCTTGCCATCACACCTGGCTAGTTTTTAAACTTTCAGTAGCAATGAGGTCTCCCTATGTTGCCCAGGCTGGTCTCGAACTCCTGGCCTCAAGCAGTCCTTCAGCCCTAGCCTCTCAAAGTGCCGAGATTACGGGCCTGAGCCACTGCACCTGGCCTTACGTTTTAATGTACATGTATTCTCCCCAAAGAGGCTTACCCTTTCACTTTTTCCCAGCTTTATTGAGGTGTAATTGACAAATAAAAATTGTATATGTTTATGGTGTACAGTGTGATGTTTTGATACACATACACATTGTGAAATGATGAATTCAAGCTAATTAACATGTCCATCACCTCACACGCCATTTTTTTGTTTTGTGATGAGAACACTTAAGATCTACTCTTTTAGCATATTTTAAGGATTCAATGCGTTGTTATTAAGCGTAGCTCCCGTGCCACAGGTGAGGTCTTCAACACTTACCGATGCTGCGGAACTGAAACTTTATACGCTTTGACCAATATATTCCCTTCCTCCCCCGCCTCCAGTAGCCTTTTCGCGTTCTCAGTGGTGTCGTTTGCTGAACAGAAGTTCATAATTTTAGTGTAGTCCCATATATGAGTCTTTTCATTAATGTCCACCTAAATCAGTCTTTGTGGCCATCCAGCTCATGGGACGTTTCTGCTGTGTTAGCTTCTAGAAGCATCCTGTGTCCTTTTTCATGTAGACCTAATCCCCCCGGAACTGACTTCTGCGCGTGGTAGGGGGTAGGGATTTTGCGTCCTTGGATCTGTCTCAGTATGGCTCCGCAGTTGGGCCTGCCTGTGTATTGCAAAGCCCATTGTTCTGCAGTGCTGCTCCTCAGGTCGTGAGGCTGTCTGTGGCTCTGTCCAGGTTCTCTGTCCTGTCTGCAAGCCTCCGTCCCTGCTCCAGGGCCACACTGCCTTAATTGCTGTAGCTTTCTAACAGGACTCCTAATCTGGAAGGGTGTGTCTTCCAGTTTTGTCCTTCAAGATAGTCTCAGATACCATCCCTTCACCTTTGGAAATGCATTTTAGAATTGGTTTCCTGATTTACACACACTATCCCCACAAAGCCATTTTTATTCTTTTTTATTTTATTTTATTTTATTTTTTTTGAGACGGAGTCTTGCTCTGTTGCCCAGGCTGGAGTGCAGTGGCCGGATCTCAGCTCACTGCAAGCTCCGCCTCCCGGGTTCACGCCATTCTCCTGCTTCAGCCTCCCGAGTAGCTGGGACTACAGGCGCCCGCCACCTTGCCCGGCTAGGTTTTTTTTTGTATTTTTTAGTAGAGACGGGGTTTCACCATGTTAGCCAGGATGGTCTCGATCTTCTGACCTCGTGATCCGCCCGTCTCGGCCTCCCAAAGTGCTGGGATTACAGGCTTGAGCCACCGCGCCCGGCCAAAAAAAACATTTTTATTCTTATGGAATATTGACTGGGATTGATTATAGATCCGTTCTGAGAGAACGGACATTTAAAACATTTGAAGCCTTCCTAGGCACAAACATGATCTATTTCTCTATTTATTGAGAACTTTTTCTAGAATTTTTGGGGTAGTACTTTTTTTTTTTTTTTTTTTTTTGAGACGGAGTCTTGCTCTGTTGCCCAGGCTGGAGTGCAGTGGCATGAACTCGGCTCACTGCAACCTCCACCTCCTGGGTTCACGCCATTCTCCTGCCTCATCCTCCCGAGTAGCTGGGACTACAGGTGCCCGCCACCACGCCCGGCTAATATTTTTTTGTATTTTTTAGTAGGGATGGGGTTTCACCGTGTTAGCCAGGATGGTCTCGATCTCCTGACCTCATGATCCACCCGCCTTGGCCTCCCGAAGTGCTGGGATTCCAGGCGTGAGCCACCGCGCCCGGCCTGGGGTAGTACTTTTGTTTAGAGGTCTTGCACATTTTTTGTTAGATTCACTCATGCATATGTTTTTTGGATGCTATTGCAAAGTATTTCTCTTTAAGTTTTTGTATTCTAATTGTTGCTAGTATATAGAAATGCAGTTGCCTGGGCACGGTGGCTTATGCCTGTAATCCCAGCACTTTGGGAGGCCGAGGCAGGTGGATCACGAAGTCAAGATATCAAGACCATCCTGGCCAAGATGGTGAAACCCTGTCTCTACTAAAAATACAAAAAAATCAGCTGTGTGTGGTGGTGCTCGCCTATAGTCCCAGCTTCTCAGGAGGCTGAGGCAGGAGAATTACTTGAATCCTGGAGGTGGAGGTTGCAGTGACCCGAGATGATGCCACTGCACTGCAGCCTGGCGACAGAGTGAGACTCTATCTCAAAAAAAAAAAATAATAAAAATAAAGAAATACAGTTGATTTTTTTTTAAATGACTGTGGATCTAGCAATTTCGTAGGTTAATTTTAACATTTGAATAGTTTTTATAGATGTTGGTTTTTAAATTGTATTTTGTTTCTCTCAAAGCAAATGTAGACATTGCTTAGAGTTTTTTTGTAGTGAATCATTTGCAGAGGTAGCATTCAAGCCGAAGTAATTATTAGCATTAGTCAGTTTCCTTGTGCTTATGTATTTGGTGACTAAACATACATAATGACCCTATTTTTTTTGTTCTTTGAATACAGCAGCTCCAGGTGGTTCCGCTATTTGGGGACATGCAAATAGAACTGGCAAGATACATCAAGACCAGCGCCCACTACGAGGAAAATAAATCTCGGTAGGAGGAGAGAAAAGCTGCCTGGTTTGAGCTTTCTGCAGTGTCCTCATTGTGTGGTTTTCTTCAGACATCGTGCTTATTTGTCTAGAGATAACACTGTTAACATTCTCAGCCTGGAACTGAATGTCCAGTATTGTTGCCTTTGCCACAGGTGGCTAGTTACATTTAAGTTTATTGAAAAATACAATTGAAATTTTAATTTCCTTATGACAGCCACATTTGAAATGTTCAATAGTTAGTAGCTACTGTGCTGGACAGCACAGATACAGAACATTTTCATCATCCTAGGGTTTCCTGTTGGACAGTGCTGGGGGATAGTCTTTACTTTTAAAAAGGTTGTCTTAAAAAAAAAAAAAGAGGGTGGGGTACGGTGGTTCACGCCTATAATCCCAGCACTTTGGGAGGCCGAGGTGGATGGATCTCTTGAACTCAGGAGTTTGAGACCAGCCTGGGCAACAAGTGAGACCTCGTCTTTATGGAAAAATACAAGAATTAGCCAGGCATGGTGGCACAGGCTTGTAGTCCCAGTTACTCGGGAGGCTGAGGTGGGAGGATCACTTGAGTAGTCTGGGAGGTGGAGGTTGCAGTGAGCCGAGATTGCACCACTGCAGTCCAGCCTGGGCAACAGAGCAAGACCCTGCCTCAGAGAAAAAAAGAAGAAACTGACAGTGTGTCAGCTGTGACATCTGCAGACAATGTGGCCCTAGATCCTAAACTGTGTATCATCTTACTCTGGAGAACTATAAAGATCCTCAGCACAGTTCCAGATGCTGGCAGACACTCCTCCCCACTGCAGACTCTGCAGAGCCATCAGAGTCTTGGGGGAGGCTTTCACTGACTTGCCAAGCACTGCCCGTAGCCAACCCGCGGTCACCATTCAGCCATGATTTTGACAAACGAAGTTGCAGCTCAGTCTCAGGGGCAAGAAACCTTTTCAGTAAAGGACAGACAGCAAATACTTTAGGCTTTACAGGCCACAGGTGGTCTCCATCAGATAATTCTTCTGTGTTGTTTTTTTAACAACCCTTTAAAAATGTAAAAGCCATCTGGCTCCGGCGCCAAACCAGGCATCCTGAGCTGCCCCAGTGCCGCGACCTGCCGGCGCCGCTGCAGGTAACGCAGGTGCCTTGTCTCCACACAGATGGACGTGCACATCCTCCGGCAGCAGCCCTCAGTACAACATCTGCGAGCAGATGATCCAGATCCGCGAGGACCACATGCGCTTCATTTCGGAGCTGGCGCGCTACAGCAACAGCGAGGTGGGCCCGCGACCGGAGCCACATGGGCACCCGAGGGTCGCCTGTGTGCGCTTGCACCCAGATCTGAGGTTTAATCGCTTTGAAAAACAGTTTACTACCAGATACAATCATATGTCACATAATGACATGGACAGGTTCTGACATGTGTCATTAGGCAGTTTCATCACTGTGGGAGCGTCATCGTGTTCTCGTGCTAGCCTGGATGGTACAGCCTGCAGCACACCTGGGCCGCAGGGCACAGCCAGTGGCTCCTGGGCCCCACACCCATGGAGCACGCTGCTATGCTGAAGACTTTGGGTAGTTGTAACACAGTGATACGTATTTGTGTATCTAAATCTATCTAAACATAGAAAAGGTACAGTGAAAAGATGGTGTTATAATCTTATGGGACCACCATTCTGTTTGCTGTCATTGATCAAATGTGGTGCATGACTGTACTTCAAAAGCACCTATTATAATTGACAAGGCAGTGAAATTAGTGTTGTCTCTGTTGAGCTGTACAAAAAGCATCTTTTTTTTTTTTTTCAGAAAAACATAGGGATCCCAAGAGAAAGGACAGAGACCAGATAGTTAATTGATTAAATGGCATTTCCTAGTCTAGTACTGTGATTCCAGCAGCTCAAAAGATGGTTGGAGAAGGGAGGACACTGGGAAAAGACAGGGTGATTCTGACCCGGGGCCCCTTTAAGTCTAGAAAGAAAGAAGTCCTGAGGCCAGAGGTGAGCAGGAACCTCTGGGTGGCTGTCAGGAGACATCCCAGGGCACTGGGTCCATGTGTCCAGGAGGTGGGCCTGGAGTTGGGCGCAGAGGACACGTGCTTTCTCTTTAGTTCCTTCCAGCTTTGCAGCTGGGTTTGCCACATCGGCATTTTGGTCACTCCCATTCTCCTCACCCAGGTTTGCTCCGAGCCAGCGCTGCTGGCATGTCTGTGCTGCAGATTGCCGGCAGGGACTGCGGGGTTTCAGGGCATACACCCAGGCTGCTTTGCAGGACTGGTTAGTCCCTCGAGGGCCTCAGGAGGACCATTAACCTTAGTGGGGACAACTCTGGAGATGTTGGCCCCACCCACTGCAGGATGATGAGCACCCCTGTGCCCCACCCACCATGGTTACCAGTCATCATGTAACCAAACTGACTGACAAAGAGCCCAGTAGTCCAGGTATCTTGGGGTACCTGCTGCTTCTAACACACACCACTGGCAAGTGTTTGGGCATGTTAGACAAGGAGGCTGTTCTGGGTGAGTCAGTGAGTGGTGAGCAAGTGGGAGGCCTAGGACATTACTGTGCACTGCTGTGGCCTTTATGAACACTGTGTGCTTAGGCTGTGCTAAAGTTTTTTTTTTTTTTTTTTTTGGAGATGGAGTCTTGCTCTGTCGCCCAGGCTGGAGTGCAGTGGCGCGATCTCGGCTCACTGCAAGCTCCGCCTCCCAGGTTCACGCCATTCTCCTGCCTCAGCCTCCCGAGTAGCTGGGCCTACAGGCGCCCGCCACCACGCCCGGCTACTTTTTGTATTTGTAGTAGAGACGGGGTGTCACCGTGTTGGCCGGGATGGTCTCCATCTTCTGACCTTGTGATCCACCCACCTTGGCCTCCCAAAGTGCTGGGATTACAGGCATGAGCCATGGTGCCCAGCCTGTGCTAAATTTTTAAAAAGGCTTTTTTTTTCTTTAATAATGAATTAGCCTTAGCTTACTGTAACTTTTTTACTTTATAAACTTTTTACTTTTAAAAAGAGCTTTTTGGCTTTTGTAATAACACTTTGCTTAAAACACAAACACATTGTATACCTGTGCAAAAATATTTTCTTTCTTTATATCCTTATTCTATAAATAATTTTTCTACTAAGAAGTTTTTGTTTTTTCCCTTTTGAGCTTTTTCGTTAAAAACGAAGACCTAAATACACACAGTAGCCTACTCAGGGTCAGGATCAGCAAGACGTCACTAGGCAGTAGGAATTCTTCCACCGCATTATAATTTTACAGGACCACCATCATGTATGTGGTCTTGTTGACTGGAGCATCTTTAGGTGGCATCTGAGTGTAATTGGTTCTTTGGCATTGTCTAAGGTAACAAATCAGTTTTTTTCTGAGTACAGTTTTTTTTTTTTTTTTTTTTTTTGGTGAGATGAGGGTCTTGCTCTGTCACTCAGGCTGGAGTGCAGTGGCGCCATCTCAGCTCACTGCAAGCTCTGCCTCCTGGGTTCACGCCATTCTCCTGCCTCAGCCTCCCGAGTAGCTGGGACTGCAAGCGCCTGCCACCATGCCCGGCTAGTTTTTTTTTTTTTTTTTTTTTGTATTTTTAGTAGAGACGGGGTTTCACTGTGTTTCCCAGGATGGTCTTGATCTCCTGACCTCGTGATCCGCCCGTCCCATCTCAGCCTCCCAAAGTGCTGGGATTACAGGCGTGAGCCACCGCACCCAGCCTCTGAGTACAATTTTAAGGTGATTCCACTTTAGGTTTGTTGATTTTCTTTTTTCTGAAAGCTGAACATCCTGGTGAATGACGCCAGTGTAATTTGATTTATGTCATTATTAATTATTATATGTCATTATTATTAATCTCGTTGTTTTGTTTGTTTGTTTTTTTGAGACGGAGTCTCTCTCTGTTGCCCGGGCTGGAGTGCAATGGTGTGATCTTGGCTCATTGCAACTTCCACCTCCCGGATTCAAGCGATTCTCCTGCCTCAGCCTCCCAAGTAGCTGGGACTCCAGGTGCGCGCCACCACACTTAGCTAATTTTTGTATTTTTAGTAGAGATGGGATTTCACCATGTTGGCCAGGATGGTCACCATCTCTTGACCTTGTGATTTGCCCACCTCAGCCTCCCAGAATGCTGGGATTACAGGCATGAGCCACCGTGCCCAGCCGTGATCTAGTCGTAAAAGAGCAATGCCAGCACTACTAATTACAGTGACTAGAAATTGCTTTAGGATTTGTTTTGCAGGTGATTTTGCCCTTGAGCTTCTGAGAGGATTTTTTTTTTTTTTTTTTTTTTTTTGAGATGGAGTTTTGCTTTTGTTGCCCAGGCTGGAGTGCAATGGTGTGATCTCGGCTCACTGCAATCTCTGCCTCCTGGGTTCCAGCAATTCTCCTGCCTCAGCCTCCAGAGTAGCTGAGATTACAGGCATGCGCCACCACGCCCAGCTAATTTTTTGTATTTTTAGTAGAGGTGGGGTTTCACTGTGTTGGCCAGGATGATCTCGAACTCCTGACCTCAGGCAATCCACCTGCCCCAGCCTCCCAAAGTGCTGGGGTTACAGGCGTGAGCCATCGCACCTGGCCCCTCACTCAGAGGATTTTAAGTCACACCATGGTGTTTAGAATTGCTCAGGGTGGGGCCTCTCAGTGGTCATGCTGTGGACTCCATGCAGGTTCCCGCCATTGTTTTATTTTGCTTTTCACTTTTAGGGATTGCATTTCCCATCTCATTTAATTCTGTCCCCTAATTATATAAAATATTTCTGTGGTTCTAATGTCACATCTATAAAAAGATATATTCAAAGAAGCTTGCCTTCTCCACGCTGTCCCTCCCCATAGGTCACGTTTTTAAATTTAGGGGGTTATTTGATAGAAGCAAACCCACGTGACTTGTGTGTTGCCCTTCCCCAGCCTAGTGGAAGTGCGCCAAGCCCACGCGTGTTACAGCCCCGCGCCCGGCCTGCGGTTCCCCGGGCGGTGGCGGTGGCAGTGGCCTGTCCCTTGCTCGGTGCTGTGCAGCACACCCGTGGCCACCTTTTTCCCGGGAGGAGGGTCCAGCACCCACGGCGTTTTTTATTTTCACGGGTGTGACTTCGGGGTGGATTCTCAGGGTGGATCCCTGGGGTGGGGGGCTTGGTGGGTGGGGGGTTGCGGGTTTCCCACGGGGCCGTGCCCGCCTTGTGCAGGTGGTCACGGGTTCGGGCCGCCAGGAGGCCCAGAAGACGGACGCGGAGTACCGGAAGCTCTTCGACCTGGCGCTGCAGGGCCTGCAGCTGCTGTCGCAGTGGAGCGCGCATGTGATGGAAGTGGTAGGCCCCGCCCCGCCCCCAGGCCCGGCCCCGCCCCGCCCCCAGGCCCCGCCCCGCCCCCAGGCCCCGCCCCGCCCCCAGCTACGCGCCAAAGCTGCCTCGGGCACTTGATTCACATTAACTTTTGGTCTTTGGGCTTTTTATTTTTGGCCCCAGAAAGACAAGAACATCTACCAGTAGAAATGTTTCCAAGATTATTTTAAGTACATTTCATTTATGTGTGTTATAAATATAAGGGCCTCATTTTAAAAAAAACATCTTGATAGAATTAAATTTCTACCATTGTGATGGTCTTTAAGTCTCTCTCTTTTTGAGACAGCGTCTCACCCTGTCGCTTAGGCTGGAGTGCGGTGGTGCAAACATACGTCACTACAGCCTTGACCCCCCACCCCAAGCGATCCTTCTGCCTCAGCCTCCCCAGCGCTGGGACCACAGGTGTGCACCCGGACGCCTGGATACTTTTTTTTTTTTTTTTTTTGAGATGGAGTTTTGCTATTGTTGCCCAGGTTGGAGTGCAATGGTGCGATCCCGGCCCACTGCAACCTCTGCCTCCCGGGTTCAAGTGATTCTCCTGCCGCAGCCTCCCAAGTAGCTAGGATTACAGGCGCCCACCACCACTCCTGGCTAATTTTTTTGTATTTTTAGTAGGGACGGTATTTCACCATGTTGGCCACACTGTTCTCGAACTCCTGACCTCAGGTGATCCACCCACCTCAGTCTCCCAAAGTGCTAGGATTACAGGCTTGAGCCACGGCGCCCGGCCTAGTTTTTTGTTTATTTTTTGTACAGACAAGGTCTCACCGTGTTGGCCAGGCTGGTCTCAAACTCCTGGCCTCAAGCCATCTGCCTGCCTGGGCCTTCCAAAGTGCTGGATTACAGATGTGAGCCATTGTACCTGGCCAATTCTCATTTTTTCATTTAAATTTTATTTTGCTTTAAATATTTACTTGTATTGATGCATAACAGGGGTACATAGTTTCAGGATACATGTAATAATTTAATACAGTCATACAATTTGCAAAGTTCTAATTGGTGTGCGTGGGATGTCCATCGCCATAAATATTTGTCCTTATGCCAGAAAAATTCGAGTTCTTCCCTATCTATTCTGAAATGTACCATAAATTATTTTAATTAATAGTCACCCTAACTGATCTAACACTAGATCTTATTTCTAATATCAAACCGTATATTTGTACCCATTAATGTTGCTTCATCCCCCGCGTTTTTAAGATAACGTTTTCTCTTTGGAGCTCCAGCCGTCAATGTCTCAATATCTTTTGTTGAACATTAGTAAATTATTTCTGGTGCCATATAAAGATTTGGATGCCTGTAATTCATAAAAGATTTTCCCTTTTGTGATTTATTTTGATCACATAAAAATGATCAAATTGGAAGAGTACATGATCATTTGAAAGGCAGAATCTTATTATTTTACTTTCCGTAGAGATGAGGCCTCACTTTATTGCTCAGGCTGATCTTAAACTGGGCTCAAGGGATCCTCCCACCTCAGCCTCCCAAAGTGCTGGGGTCATAGGCATGAGCCACCATGTCTGGCCCAGAATCCTTTTTAAAATAATGATGAAATGCCTAGAGTCTTAGATACTCAGCACTCACTATCCAGGCTATTTTGCTGGGTAGGTTTTTTAAATGAGAGGTTACGGGACCAGGATCTTTTGCCCATCTGTGGAGATGGACGGTGTGTGTGTCCTCACGTGTGACTTTTCAGAATGCAGCAAAGGTTCGAAGGCTGGCCTTCTGGCTTTGGCCACCATCGTGTGAGTCAGACCAGACGCCAGGCATTTTGCATGCAATATGGAACAGCTCTGCTCTTTTGGCTGCTGCAGTATTCCTGGAAGCTTGTGCACCCCACCGACAAGTACTCCAACAAGGACTGCCCGGACAGCGCGGAGGAGTACGAGCGGGCCACGCGCTACAACTACACCAGCGAGGAGAAGTTCGCCCTGGTGGAGGTGAGGACCCTCGGCCGCTCGCTCCTCCTCGTGTCGCTCTGACCTCACACTGGCTTCTCTGTCAAAAGCAAAAACATGAACCAACTGCCTGTTTCCTCGTTGCTTCTGTGTGGGCACCCCTTTCCGTCTGGCAGAGTAGTCAGAGTAGAGTGCGTTAGGGGAGCAGCGGCCGTCGGTGCTGGGTCTGCGCCGAAGCTCCCTGTGGGCGGGTCTGGACTCCTGGACCTGCATCTGGATGGAGAGCAGTGTGGGGTGCGGGGAGGGGAGGTGAAAGAGGTGTGGCCCTGCTGAGAGAGAAGAGCTGTCCTGCTCTCCTGTGAGGCTGGCGCTGCACTCCCCTGTGAGCCTTTCCATGGGCAGCTCTTCATTCCAGCATCAACCGGTATCTTTTCTTTCATAGCTGTGCTTCTCCTGTGCTGAGAAATCTTTGCATACTCGCAGGTCCTGAAGGTATTCTGCAGTGCTTTCTGGATACTTCACTCTGCTTTCACTCTGAGATGCGAATTTCACCTGAAGTTAATTTTTGAAACAATTCCGTCCACCCCGCACGCTGCCACCTTTGTAGCTGGCCACGTGACAAGGCATGTGTGGCCGTTTCTGCTCGCTCTAACCCAGCTCGGTTGCTGTCTGTTGCCCAGTACCACCCTGTGACTCTGTAGTTATCTACCCTGTCCGGGAACGCACGTCTTTTCTGTCTTCTAGACTTCCTTGGCTGTTCTTCCCCACTGTAGTTTCTTTTTTTTTTTTTTTTTTTTTTTTTTGAGACGGAGTCTCGCTCTGCCGCCCGGGCTGGAATGCAGTGGCCGAGATCCGGCTCACTGCAAGCTCCGCCTCCCGGGTTCACGCCATTCTCCTGCCTCAGCCTCCCGAGTAGCTGGGACTACAGGCGCCGCCACCTCGCCCGGCTAGTTTTTTGTATTTTTTGGTAGAGACGGGGTTTCACCGTGTTAGCCAGGATGGTCTCGATCTCCTGACCTCGTGATCCGCCCGTCTCGGCCTCCCAAAGTGCTGGGATTACAGGCTTGAGCCACCGCGCCCGGCCCCCACTGTAGTTTCATATTCATTTTAGAGTCAGCTTTTCCTGTCCCACAGTGAAGATTTTAATCAGGATATGAACAATCCTACGGATCGTGACAGGAGAACTGACAAAGTCTCATACAGTCGGCCCTCCGTGTTCTAGGGTTCCACCTCCGTGGATTCAACTAACCTTGGGTCAAAAATATTCAGAAAGAAAAAATAACAACAGTAAAAAGTAATAAAAATGTTAAAAACTACAGTATAAAAACTATTTCTATAGCGTTTACATTGTGTTAGGGATTTGGGTAATCTAGAGATGATTTAAAGCATGCTAGACGATGTGCCTAGGTTACATGCAAATACTACACTGTTTTATCGAGTTGTTTTTTGGGTGGTTTTTTTTTTTTTTTTTTTTTTTTTTGAGACAGAGTTTTGCTCTGTCGCCCAGACTGGAGTGGAGTGGCATGATCTTAGCTCACTGTTCTAGCCTCAGCCTCCTGGACTCAAGCAATCCTCCCACCTCAGCCTCCTGGTTAGCTGAAACTACAAGTGCATGCCACCATGCCTGGCTAATTTTTATGTTTTTGGTAGAGACAGGGTGTTGCCAAGTTGCCCAGGCTCATCTCAAACTCCTGAGCTCAAGCAGTCCGCCCACCTCAGCCTCCCAAAGTGCTGGCATTGCAGGTGTGAGCCACTGTGCCCAGCCAAAATTTTCGAGTTTTTTGACATAAGCTTTTTCGTAGTAAATTCTCATCTTATTTTGGTAGAAGCTTTTCTTTTTTCACATAACCATACAGTTCACCCATTTGAAGTGTAAAATTCAATGCTTTTAGCACATTCACAGAGTTGTACAATCACAATCAAATTTAGAACAAAAAGAAATGCCAGCTCATTGTCAGTCACCCTTCATTCTTCCCTCAACCCTTTGCAGCCACCACCCTGCTTTCTGACCCTGTAGATTTGCCTCTTTTGGGCATTTCATATGAGTAGGTCATACCCTGTGTGGCCCTTTGTGACTGGCTGCTTCCTTCACTTAGCATAATTTTCTTTTTCTTTTTTTTTTCTTTTTTTTTTTTGAGATAGAGTCTTGCTCTGTCGCTCAGGCTGGAGTGCTGTGGTGCCATCTCGGCTCACTGCAAGCTCTGGTTGCCGGGTTCACACCATTCTTCTGCCTCAGCCTCCCAAGAAGCTGGGACTACAGGCTCCCGCTACCACACCCGGCTAATTTTTTGTATTTTTTTTCAGTCAAGACAGGGTTTCACCATGTTAGCCAGGGTGGTCTCGATCTCCTGACCTCATGATCCGCCTGCCTCGGCCTCCCAAAGTGCTGGGATTACAGGCGTGAGCCACCGTGCCCGGGTTTTTTTTTTTTTCCTTAAGATGGAGCCTCGCTCTGTCGCCCAGGCTAGAGGGCAGTGGCGCAATCTCAGTTCACTGCAACTTCTTCCTCCCGGGTTCAAGCGATTCTTGTGCCTCAGTCTCCAGAGTGGCTGGGATTACAGACACCCACCCGGCTAATTTTTGAATTTGTACTAGAGACAAGGTTTCATCATGTTGGCCAGGCTCGTCTCAAACTTCTGACCTCAGGTGATTCACCTGCCTTGGCCTCCCAAAGTGCTGAGATTACAGGCATGTGCCACCATGCCAGGCCACTTAGCATAATTTTCAAGGTTCACACAGGTATCACTGTTTTGTTCTGTTTATTGCTGAATAATATTCCATTACATGGAAATATTACTTTGTATTTATCCATCCATCAGATGATAGACATTTGGGTTATTTCTACCTTTTTGCTGTTATTAATAAAGTTGTTGAGAACTTCTTCTTCTTGTTTTTTTTGAGACAAGGTCTCACTCTTACCCAGCTGGAGTGCAGTGGCAGGATTATGGCTTAACTGCAGTCTCAATCTCCTGGGCTCAGGCAATCCTCCCTCTATAGCCTCCCAAGTAGCTAGGACCACAGGCACATACCACCATGCCCGATTAATTTTTAAATTTTTTGTGGAAATGGGATCTCACTACGTTGCCCAGTCTGGTCTTGAACTCCTGAGCTCAAGTGATCCTCCTGCTTTGACTTCCCAAAGCGCCGGGATTAGAGGTGAGCCACCATGCCCAGCCTCTATGGCCTTTCATGTACGAGTTTTTGCGTAGATGCTGGTTTTGATTTCTTTTGATTGTATAGCTAAAAATGCAATTACTGGATCATAACAGCACATTTAGCTTTTGAGGAACTACCAGATAGTGGCAGCACCATTTCTCCTTCTTACCAGCAGTATGTGAGGGTTCCAGTTTCCCCACATCCACACCAAACTTGTTACCATATGTCTTTTTGATTCTAGCCATCCTAGTGGGTGTGAGGTGGTATTTCATTTCCTTGCACTTTTGATTTGCATTTTTCTAACAAGTAAGGATGTTAAACATCTTTTTATGTGCTTGTTGGCCATTTGTGTGCATTATTTGGAGAAATGTGTATTCAGATCCTTTGCTCATTTTTAATTAGGTTATCTTTTTTATTATTGAGTTGTAAGAGTTCCTTATACATTCTAAATATCAGTTCCTTAAAGCCATGGGATTTTCAGTATCTTCTCCCATTCTGTGGTTGTCCTTTTTGTTTCTTAATGGAGTCTTTTGAGACACAAAAGGTTTTGATTTTGATTATGTCTGATTTATCTGTTTTTCTTACGTTGCTTATGCTTTTGGCATCATATGTAAGAAACCATTGTGTAACCCAGGTCATGATTTACTCCTGTGTTTCTTTCTAAAAGTCTTTTTTTTTTTTTTTTTGAGACAGAGTCTTGCTCTGTCACCCAGGCTGGAGTACAGTGGCGTGATCTCAGCTCACTGCAACC
Source organism: Macaca fascicularis (assembly GCF_037993035.2). Taxonomy (NCBI): domain Eukaryota; kingdom Metazoa; phylum Chordata; class Mammalia; order Primates; family Cercopithecidae; genus Macaca; species Macaca fascicularis. The sequence continues at coordinate 579,281 of NC_088381.1, forward strand.
TCTGCCTCCCTGGTTCAAGCGATTCTCCTGCTTCAGCCTCCCAGGTAGCTGGGATTACAGGCGTGTGTCACCACACCCAGCTAATTTTTGCATTTTTAGTAGAGGCAGGGTTTCACCATGCTGGCCAGGCTGGTCCCGAACCCTTCACCTCAGGTGATCAGCCTGTCTTTGCCTCCCAAAGTGGTAGGATTACAGGCGTGAGCCACCGCGCCCAGCCTCTTCTAAAAGTTTTTAGTTTTAGCTCCTAATTGAAATGTATTTTCCACTTTGAGTGGATTTTTATACAGTGTGTGACCAGGTTGTGTCAGGAGCCCTGCAGACCACCCTCCATCCCCCCGACTGGCTGGGAGGACTCTCAGGGCTTAGTAGTTGTTGCACTGAAGGTTATGACTCCTTGCAGCCGAAAGACAGTCAGATCAGCAAAGGGAAAAGGCACAAGGGTGGAGTCCAGAGAAGCCAAGTGTAAACTTGTAGGTGTGCCCTGCTAGTGGAATTGCACGGGATGCGCTTATTTCTCCCAGTGATGATGTGTGACAGCACACGCAAAGTGTGGCTCAGCAGGGCAGCTCCCCAGAGCCTTGGGGTCCTGGGTTTTCACTGGGGGCCAGTCACGTGGCTGACCTTGGCTACTCAGACTCTAGGCCCTCAAAACACACACAGGAGGTCACCATGAGTCACCTTGTTAGCAGAGACTGTCTGGTCAGAGTGGTACAGCAGTAGGCCCTGGGTCCCAGGCTCACAAGAACATACTCTCTAGACAGGACACTCCCAAGGCTCAGAGCTGGTTCCTGGGATGGCCTCAGTCAGTCCTGAAGACGGGCCTTTCTTGGGGATGTGCAGAGTTTCACTCTCCCCAGCCTGCTGAATTAACCCTTTCCTGCTGGCGGGTCCACCTGGATTCTCTCGCATGTACATATCCGGTTGTCAGTACTGTTTGTTGAAAAGATGGTCTTTCCCCATTGAATTGTTTTGGCACCCGATTGAAAATCAATTGTGAGTTAACTTCTGGACTCAATTCTATCCCATTGACTCCGTCCTCTGTCTATGAGTATTTTCTCGTAGTCTCTTAATCTGTCTATAAACTGCTGATGTTCCCTTTTTCATTCTTAATGCTGGTAATTCGTGCTTCTGTCTTTTTTTTTTTTTTTTTTTTTTTTTTTTTTTTTTGAGACAGAGTCTCACACAATCTCAGCTTACTGCAATCTCCACCTCCCAAGTTCAAGCTATTTCTGGCTAATTTTTGTATTTTTAGTAGATACGGGGTTTCACCGTGTTGGCCTGTCTGGTCTTGAACCCCTGACCTCAAGTGATCCGCCTTCTTCAGCCTCCCAAAGTGCTGGGATTAAAGGCATGAGCCACCGCACCTGGCCTGCTTCTCTTTTTTCTTTGTTATTCTTGCTGGGCATTTATTTTTAGTTTTATTTTTTATTATTTATTTACTGAACAGCTTTGTCTTTGTTGATCACCCTTGATTATACACTTGTTTTCTGTTTCATTAACTGTTGCATTTATTTATTTTGAGACAAAGTCTTGCTCTGTCACCCAGGCTGAAGTGCAGTGGCACCATCTTGGCTCACTGCAAGCTCTGCCTCCCAGGTTCAAGCAATTCTCCTGCCTCAGCCTCCCAAGTAGCTGGGACTACAGGCATGCAGCACCACACCCAGCTTATTTTTGTATTTTCAGTAGAGACGGGGTTTCACCATATTGGCCAGGCTGGTCTCAAACCGCTGACCTCATGATCTGCCGCCTTGGCCTCCCAAAGTGCTGGGATTACAAGCGTGAACCACCGCACCCAGGTGCTTTTAGTTCTTTTTCTTCTATTTTGGGGGGAGTTTATTTTGGTGTTTGTAATTTGTGATGAATGTTTGGTAAGTATTATGATTTTTATCCTTTTTACTTTTCTAATGCAGGCATCTAAAGCTCCCGGTTTACTGTTAACTTGCCTTTTCCTTCTTCCTGTAAGCGTGAATATGTAGTATTGTCATGTTCACTTAAAATGGGTTGTTCCTCGTTTGGTTTTTTAAATAGAACTTTTTTTTTTTTTTTTAATTGATTAGAAAAGCAACATAAAATCATCAAACCATTTTCCAAAGTAAGCGCGCGAAAAACCCAGGCGTGGCATTAGGAAGGCCCAGTGCCCGCGGTGCCATCACAGAAACGGCACCGAGCAGCTGAGTGCGCTTTCTTCCAGACTTTTTCCTTTCTAAAATTTTCATTATTTTAATTGCATGTAGACCGTGAGTCTTACATGAAAACAGTCTATTTGGAAATTCTTTACATTATTGAAGGGGGAATTAAAAACAGACTGTCAACTTTTCCACCTGAAAATTTTATGAAAAAGAAAAGCACCAAAATCATATAAGTCATGTTTCATGTACTTGTCGGACACGTCTACATTTACCCATGAATCAGGCTGTTTATAAAGCCATAGTGAGGAACACAAAAGGGGTGAATAAAACCCAGAAAGTGATGGAGGGAGACTGTGTGAAGTCTTGGGGAAACACATTTGTGTTCTTGGTAAGCGAACTTCAAACCAACAGATTTAATAAGAGTAAGAATACGCTTAGCCAAGCATGGTGGCGCCTGCCTGTAGTCCTGGTTACCCAGGAGGCTGAGGCAGGAGGATCGATTGATCCTGGGAGGTCAAGGCTGCAGTGAACTGTGATCATGCCACTGCACTCCAGCCTAGGCGACAGAGCAAGACCCTGTCTCAAAAAAGGAATCTGTCAAAAACTTTAACAAAACCAAAAAACAAAAAAACCTTTTGAAATGATTACTGTAGACTGAAGAGCATTTTCAGATGCTGAAGTAGGGTTTTTGTTTTGTTTTGAGACAGCGTCTCGCTCTATCACCCAGGCTGGAGTGCAGTGGCATCATCACGGCTCACTGCTGCCTCAAACTCCTAGGCTCAAGTGATCCTCCCGGCCAGCCTCCTGAGTAGCTGGGGCTGCGGGCTCATGCCACCACATCTGGCTAATTTTTAAATTTTTTGGAGAGATGGGGTCTGGCCATTTTGTTCAGGCTGATCTTGAACTCTGGTCTCAAGTGATTCTCCCACCTCAGCCTCCCAAAGTGCTAGAATTATAGTTGTGAGCCACTGTGCCTGGCCGAAGAAGGGTTTTTAAGATTTTACCAGATATATTAGTCTTAGGTACAGCATTCTAGTTAAAAAATAAAAAGAAGAATTATGTTTCTCTGGTGCTATTAGATGTTCTGCTTTGGTGTCTTATACGTCAGGCGTCCACACGGCAGGTGGACTTGGGGTAAGTGTGTCTTGCTCTGCCTCACTTGCTGCTTTCAGAGAGATTTGTGGGTCTCACATAGCTATCGTGAAGTTGGCTGTATAAATATTTATAAACTGCAAAAGCAGCAAGAAAGCTCATGCAATTGTAAAAGTCATGCTTGGTTTGTGCCCTTCAGTTGTTTAGTCAGAAAGTAATAAAGCACAGTGTAATTACAAAATTACTGTCTGGAAACAGGGAAGTAATGAGCCCTGGCACCATTTTTCTGTCCCAGGAATTACTTTGGAAGCTCTTTGTCGTGTAATTATGTTCCGTCAAAGTCTTCCAGGCTGTTTCTGTGAATGGTAATTCACTGTGCCTTTGTTGTGAACAATATGGGATTTGGGCTACAACCTCTTGTAACTTCTTTTCTAGTTAATATCACGCCTGCTTTCCTGAGTCTTTTTCTTCTTTCCCATTTGAATTCCATCACAGGAGGGTGTGTGTGCCAGGGTGGATTGCGTGTGTGTTTCGAGTCAGATGCATCCCTGTCCTCCAGAGGCTGACGGTCTGATTGGGAGTCAGATGCGGGCACAGTTCCATTGACTACGGCTTTGGAGAAGACGTTTTGGGGCAGGGCAGCTGCAGGGCAGGAACGTGGGAGGGCATAGGAGAGGTGCCGTGGGCGAGGAGGAGCAGCCCCTGGCATATGCCAGACAGAGGAGGCTTGGTGCCGCCCTCAGAAGGCCGTCCTTGTTGCTGTGTCCCCCGCAGGTGATCGCCATGATCAAAGGCCTGCAGGTGCTGATGGGCAGGATGGAGAGCGTGTTCAACCACGCCATCCGGCACACCGTCTATGCTGCACTGCAGGACTTCTCCCAGGTGACCCTCCGGGAGCCGCTGCGGCAGGCCATCAAGAAGAAGAAGAATGTCATCCAGAGGTCAGCCTTCCCTACGCCCTGTGCCCGCTGTGCCCACACGTCCTCGGACGAACTCGGGTTCAAACAACAGGAGCGTTAAATTCTCAAAAATGATTTCAATACATTTATCTTCAACCTCCAGATGCTCTTGGTGAATTGCCTCTAAAAGTAATGCATGGGTCCAATGATTAACCCAAACAGTGGACAGTAAGTCAACTGCAGGGTGTCTGGGGAGTCCGAGGACGCCGGGACAAGGTGCATTTATCCCAGGCTCACAGTGCCTGTGGGGGTCTCTGCACGGTGGAGCCCTGTTGGTGACGAGGCTGTGTTCCAAACCAGTCGAGAGACACGCCCAGGCTCCGGTCATGCGGGTGACTTCATGTCCCTGTTGGTTACTGGGGACAGCCAGCTGCAGGCAGGTGGGACCGAGCTCTGCTCTGGCCGGAGGCTGTGTTCTGCCCTCTCCCTGCCCCCAGCGTGACTCGGAGCCACCTCACTGCTGCCCTGGGCTAACAGATGCGAACTGCAGCCCGGGCAGTCTTCTGGGAGTAGTGACACTCTCCAGAAGGCAGGCTCCTTTTAAACCTTCCTGTTGGGCCGGTCCATTACCACATCCCTCCGTGGCCCCTGCAGTAATTTGTATTTTCATGGGAATGTTCTGAGAGCCCGGTAGTTGGGCAGGGAGATGGTATGATTGTGAGGCTGGGGGTCTTGGCCTCCGGGCCTTGCTGATCACTTGGTGGGGTGTTCAGTGTCCTGCAGGCCATCAGGAAGACCGTGTGCGACTGGGAGACGGGGCACGAGCCCTTCAATGACCCAGCCTTGCGGGGCGAGAAGGACCCTAAGAGCGGCTTCGACATAAAAGTGCCGCGCCGCGCCGTGGGACCCTCCAGCACCCAGGTTCTCGTCCCTTGAGCCCGCCTGCGCTCTCTCCCTGGGGACCCACCCTGAGCTGCGAGTGGGTGGGGCTGGTGAGGCAGCGGTTAACTGAGGTCCCCGCTGCCCGCTCAGGCAGGGAAAGTGGCGCCCGCCTGTGGTTTCTGCTGCTCCTCTGTTTCCTGCCCAAGTGAGTCGGGAGCGTGAGCGAGCCGTGCCTTGATTGTCAGATGTGTCACGTGCACTAAGAAGGAGTCTGACTCCATTTCAACTCCCGTCCCAAAAACGTGGGCACACGTCCACGTGTCTGTATTCATTCTGTGTTTCTCGATGGGTGTTTGAATGTCTATAATCTTTACGTTGGGTCTGCAAATGACCCTCCTACAGATGGGGCGTGGGAAACTGAGGTGCTGCTTGCGTGTCCTCTTGTCGTGGTCCTGAGCTGCCCACTGTCCTCTCTCCTGGTGTGTTCAGGCCTCCCCGAGGTGCTTCTCACGACTTTCACACCCGGTTTAATCCGCACCACCGCGTCTGTCCTCCGTCCCGGGGCTGGTCTTCTCCTCATCCCTGCTGGAGGCTTTTAATCTCTTCTGCCACGCTTCTGGAAAGTCACCAGCGGCGCACGCTGCTGGCTCCGCAGGAGGGTCAGGGGGACGGCCCTCGGCCTGTGCGTGGTGCCGGCCACCCTCCCCGCCTCCCTCTGCGTGCGTCCCGTGTCCCTGCCTGGGGTGTGTGTGTCGCGTGACTAACGTCTGTCTCCTGCCTCTCCCTCCTGTCTGTCCGTGTCTAGCTCTACCTGGTGCGCACCATGGCCGAGTCCTTGGGCTCTGCCGAGCTGCTCAGGCAGCTCAAGTCTCTGGGCATGGAGAGGCTCTTGCATGCGGTTAACACGTTTCTGAGGCAGTCGTGCACCTACCTACCCCTTTTAACCTTTGGTGGTAAGACATCATTTGTTTCTCTTGACGTTTGTGGCACGGAGGCGAGCGGCTCTGCGGCGAGCTGTTCTTTCCCTGAAGCAGCAGCAACGTGGCCGCGTAGACAGGCGCCCGGACCCCTCGGGGAGCTGGTGCGGGGCCCTCCCGGCCAGGGCATAGCAGAGCAGTCCTTCTCTCGTGGGCGTTCGGAGTTTGGCGTAACTAATGTACCGTGTATATTTTCTCCCCCACAAATGTTTCCTTGGATAATCCAGCTTTACATGGTGAGAACCATGCTAGAGTCCCTCATTGCAGACAAAAGTGGTTCCAAGAAAACCTTGAGAAGTAGCCTTGAGGGGCCCACCATATTGGACATAGAAAAATTTCATCGAGAGTCATTCTTCTACACTCACTTGATAAATTTCAGCGGTAAGAGATACTGCTGACAGCATCCGGCCCGGCATGTCCTAACACCACTAACACCGTCTAGTGCTTCTGCCTGCCTGACCACCCCGCCCCGTCCCTTGGTGCACCCAGACGGTGACTCGTCCCGCCCTCTGTGACGGCAGCTGCACGTCCCTGGCCTGAGCTCGCCCCACAGGGCGTGGCCCCTACAAGGGTATGAGCTGAGGAGCCTGGGCTGGCCCTGCGACATGAACAGAAAGTCTTTTCAACCGTGCGGAGTTGGAAACAGGCGAATGTAATCTGGTGCCTGCGTTGAGACACAGGCATTGATAAATACCAGAAATGGCCCCCGCAGTCCATGACGTGGGGGAAGGTAGCAGGTGCCCTGTGCCAGGCAAGCCCGTCCTGGGTGACGCCCGGCCACCTTGACCGGCCAGCTTGACTGGCCACCGGTGGGTGCGCTCTCTGCCCTCCGTGTGTCTGCCCCGTGTCCTCATCGAGTCGTCCGTGTCCACCTCTTGCTCAGAACAGGAACCCTGCTGTCTTGGCTGGGGTGCTGCAGGTACTGGAGGAAATCGTACCACTTTTGCTGTTAACTCCATGAAAGGGTGGAGTTCGAGCGTGGGCTCTTGTAATCTGTCTCATTTTTGTATTAGCCAGACCTCCCTGAGGGTGCCTCTAATGCTGCAGCCTGGACATTGGTTTTTATCCTAAGCGAAAGTAAAGAAGTCCTGTTTGTTTTTTTGTTTTTTTGTTTTTTGAGATGAAGTCTTGCTCTGTCGCCCAGGCTAGAGTACAGTGGGGCGGTCTCAGCTCATTGCAACCTCTGCCTCCCAGGTTCAAGAGATTCTCCTCCCTCAGCCTCCCGAGTATCTGGGATTACAGGCGCCCACCACTGCGCCCGGCTAGTTTTGTATTTTTGGTTGAGACGGGGTTTCACCATGTTGGCCAGGCTGGTCTCGATCTCCTGACCTTGTGATCCACCCGCCTTGGCCTCCCAAAGTACTGGGATTACTGGCGTGAGCCACTGCGCCCGGCCAGAAGTCCTGTTTTTATGTCTCCTTTTGAAAAGAGCATTTTTAGGTAAAACAGTGGCTCACACCTGTTAATCCTAACCCTTTGGAGAGCCAAGGCAGGAGAATCACTTGAAGCTGGGAGTTTGAGACCAGCCTGGGCAACATGACGAGACCCCCATCCCTACAAAAAATACAAAAATCAGCTAGGTTTGGTGGCACGTGCTTGTGTTCTCAACTACTCTGGAGGCTGAGGCAGGAGGATGGCTTGAGCCCAGGAGTTGAAGGCTGCAGTGAGCTATGATCATGCCACTGCCCTCCAGCCTGGGTGACAGAGTGAGAGAGACTCTGTCTTAAAAAAAAAAAAAAGACACTTTTTCCTGGGTCCCACTGAAGGGCTAACGGTTGATGAGGTGGCTTTACCTGCAGCCATGCCCAGCTGGTCCTGTCCCTAGTGCAAGGCCCCAGTGACCCCTCCCCACTCATGTCCATGCTGCATGGCTTGGGGCTGAGTGAGGAGGAGCAGGCACCCAATACACAGCCCCTTGTGTCATCTCTGCTAAAGATTTTTTTTTTTTTTGCTTGCGGGAAATAACATGGTGTTGTTTGAACCCTCCCAGAAACGCTGCAGCAGTGCTGTGACCTTTCGCAGCTGTGGTTCCGAGAGTTCTTCCTGGAGCTGACCATGGGCAGGAGGATCCAGTTCCCCATTGAAATGTCAATGCCCTGGATCCTGACGGACCACATCCTGGAGACCAAGGAGGCGTCCATGATGGAGTGCGTGTCGGGGGGGCCAGTCTCCAGCCTTTGCGTGTGGTGACCAGGGGTCTCAAAAGAGGTGGAGGAGGACGGGACTGTTTTATTTGAAATCATGTTTCCGGGCCTGCGCAAAATAACAAGACCCCAGTCTCTACAAAAATAAGACCGGGCGCGGTGGCTCACACCTGTAATCCCAACACTTTGGGAGGTCGAGGTGGGCGCATTACGAGGGAAGGAGATCGAGACCATCCTGGCTAACACGGTGAAACTCCATCTCTACTAAAAATACAATAAATTAGCCGGGCATGGCGGCGGGCGCCTGTAGTCCCAGCTGCTGGGGAGGCTGAGACAGCAAAATGGTGTGAACCTGGGAGGCGGAGCTTGCAGTGAGCCAAGATCATGCCACTGCACTCCAGCCTGGCAACAGAGCGAGACTCCCTCCCAAAAAAAAAAAAAAATTGAGAAAACTTATCCTGGTGTGCTGGCTGATGCGGGAGGATTCCTTTACCACAGAAGTTTGTGGCTGCGGTGAGCTATGGATTGCACCACTGCATTCCAGCCTGGCCACATAGCAAGACCTTGTCTCCAAAAAAAAAAAAGTCATGTTTCCTGGGGTAAAGCTTTAGAGGTTAATACGAGTAACTAACTAGTTTCTTGGCGTCAGACTGGAATTGAGAGCTCAGGCACTAGAACGAGTCACGTTCGTCCTTTGCATTGGGTGCTGGCTGGGGCCCGGGGACTCAGCCTGAACCAGGGAGATGGATGAACCTGGACCCTCCCCAGGCCTTTGTAGTGCAGGCCCTGTGAGGTGGCCATGCCCGGGAGCTGCCACGTGGGGGTCCTGTGGCCGGCCTCTTGTGTGACGCAGCCTCTGACCCAGATGAAGTGGGGAAAGGAAGTATTGATCGAACAGCTTTGTTTTGGGGGTCAGGACTCTGGACCTAGATGGAAGGGTCAGTCTTTGAAAATATGAAGTCCACGGAAGGGAAAGTGTTTGGAAAAGGGTGTGTCTCATGGTGGGCGACTGGGGAGCTGCCCAGCAGGTCTGTCTTCTGAGCACCACGAGTGGGAAGCCCCTGAGTTCCTCGTGCATCAGTCCTCACACATCCCTCGTGGTGCCCAGGAGATGGTACGGACAGCCACCTTACACTCTCTGTGGCTGTGGCATGGCCATGCCATCTTTGTGGGCAGAGTCTCTGGTGGCTCGTTCCGCAGCATTGGGGTGGTGTGAGGAGCTGGAAGGAGGCCTCCTTCAGGCATGCGCCTCCTTGCCCCGGCCATGGCCTTTGTCCAGGTATGAGGCAGTGGGAGACAGGCCTTCAGCCATGGGCCCATGCTGGACATGCTTCTGGTCAGCTGTGGGATCCAGGACCTTCACCTTTGTATTTGTTTTTAAATGTTTGATGCTGTCTGTGTATTTCCGTCGGTGTAATTTTTTCTTTTTTCTTTTTTTTGAGGCAAAGCCTTGCTCTGTTGCCCAGGCTGGAGTGCAGTGGCACAATCTCAGTTCACTGCAACCTCCGCCTCCCAGGTTCAAGCAATTCTTCAGCCTCAGTATCCCAAGTAACTGGGACTACAGGCACGAGCCACTACGCCTGGCTAATTTTTGTATTTTTAGTAGAGATGAGTTTCATCATGTTGGCCAGGCTGGTCTCAAACTCCCGACCTCAAGTGATCCACCCACCTTGGCCTCCGAAAGTGCAGGGATTACAGGCATGAGCCACTGCACCCGACCACCTTTGTTCTTTTCCAGTCAGCTCATTCGTCCCCCTCCCTGCCCCCAACAGAGACAAGGTCTTGCTTTATTGCCCAGGCTGGAGTGCAGTGGTGCAAAGACAGCTCACTGCAGCTTCAACCTTCCAGGCTCCGGCGATCCTCCTGCCTCAGCCTCCTGAGTAGCTGGGACTACAGGCATGCGCCATCACACCTGGCTAATTGTTTTGTGTTTCATGGAGATGGGGTCTTGCAATGTTGTCCAACCTGGTCTCAAACTCCTGGCCTCATGTTATCTTCCTGCCTGGTCCACCTAAAGTGCCGGAGTTCATTCTCTATCTTTTTTTTTTTTTTGGACAGGGTCTCACTCTGTCACGTAGGCTAGAGTGCAGTGGCACGATCTCGGCTCATTGCAGCCTCGACCTCTCAGGCTCAAGTGATCCTTCTACGCTCAGCCTACCGAGTAGCTGGGACTACAGGCATGCACCATCACACCCAGATAGTTTTTTGTAGTTCTGTTAGAGACAGTGTCTTGCCCTATTGCTCACCTGGTCTTGATCTCCTGACCTTGTGATCTGCACACCTCAGCTCCACAAAGTGCTGGGATTACAGCCATGAGCCACCAAGCCTGGCCCTTGGAGTTCATTCTTGAAATAAAAAAATAGCTCAATTTTCTTGTTAAGAAAGAAACACTATGTACTTGTAGTGAAATATTTTAAAGGCTGCTAAGTGAGAAGATGCAGGCAGGTGGAGGCCCTTGTCTGTGCGTGACCTTGAGTGGGTGTGTGCTGTCCCCAGGTGTCCTCACAGCCTGGTGGGTGTGGCAGCCACCTCAGGCGCGGCCACCAGGGCTTTCACAGGTGCACTGTGTGATGTTTGGAGTGAAAATTGTTTTTCCTTACGTGAGAGGTGAAAAGCGGAGTTGAGTTTCTGAGGTGGGGGGAGGCTGTGGGAGCTGCGAGTGCAGGGCGGAGGCTGCTGGTGACTGCTGTGTCCTCTGCAGGTATGTGCTCTACTCCCTGGACCTGTACAATGACAGCGCCCACTACGCGCTCACCAGGTTCAACAAGCAGTTCCTCTACGACGAAATCGAGGCCGAGGTGAGGCCCATGCAGCTCCATGCCTGTTCATTTCTCTCAATTAAATCTCCTTTCTCATTTTGTTTTCTTCCAAGTATTAAACTTTCCTTAAAACATAAGACAACGTAAACCGAGAAGCAAGCATGTGGGAGCGAGCCCTTCCTCCGTGGATCTGCGCCCGCGCTCAGTGCGGGAGGTGCTTTTTCACTTGACCGCATGTCACTGCGGCGTCTGCATCCTCATCTGTTTTTGGTTATGATCTTTGCCCTGAAGCAACTCCTGTTTGATTTCTCTGCTTTTTTGGTGTTGGATTTTGTAAATAGCACTCTGCTGCACCCCCTGGCACGTTTTTATTTGCATCGCGTGACTTCTATAGGACCAGTTCCCACAGGTGGAGTTCTCAGGTTAGCGTGTGCACATATAAGGAGATGACCCTTATTCCCCACGTCGCCGCCTCTGCCTTCTCACAAAGACCCCCTGAAAATGGGGCTCCAGGGAGATGCCACAGGTCCCCGGCCCTGCAGGATGGGAGGGCAGAGATGCCCTTCTTGACCCTGTCTGCCGGGCCCCCTGGGTCCTGGGTCCCGCTTGCCACCAAGCACAGGTGTTCTCCTCACGGTTCCAGGAGGTAGTGCTAGTCCCATCTGCAAGTAAGGGTCTTTTGGGGGTGTCTCCTGACCAATCTCACACCCAGAACAGCCGCTGTGCTCCAGGGAAGGCCCAGGGGCGGCCCTCAGTGGTGTCTCCTGGAGTGCACAGTAGGTGGAGCTGTCCCAGGCAGGGACCCACGTGCGGTGCACAGTAGTGTCTTGTGGTCACTGCACACGGTGAAGAGAGACTTGCGGTGGTGCGACCTCCACTTCCCGAGTTCAAGCGATTCTCGTGCTCAGCCTCCCTAGTAGCTGGGACCACAGGTGCGTGCCACCACACCAGGCTAATTTTTTGTGTTTTTAGTAGCGATGGGGTTTTGCCATGTTGGCGGGGCTGGTGAACTCCTGACCTCAAGTGATTTGCCCACCTCGGCCTTGCAAAGTGCTGGGATTACAGGTGTGAGCCACCATGCCTGGCCTAGTTTCTTTTTCCTAACAAGAGCCTCAGGCCGGGTGCAGTGGCTTACGCCTGCAATCATGGCACTTTGGGAAGCCGAGGCTGGTGGATCACCTGAGGTCACGAATCTGAGACCAGCCTGACCAACATGGTGAAACCTCGTCTCTAATAAAAATACAAAAATTAGCCCAGTATGGTGCTGGGCACCTGTAATCCCAACTACTCAGGAGGCTGAGGCAGGAAAATCACTTGAAGCTGGGAGGCAGAGCTTGCAGTGAGCCGAGATCGCACTGCTACACCCCAGCCTGGGTGACAGAGCAGGACTCTTATCTCAAAAAAACAAAAAAGCCTCAGTTAGTTGCCTTAACGAAACATTTTGTTTTTCAGCTTGTTGTTTGATCTTGCTTTAGGGAATCACACTGTAACGTGTGCTTTCTTTTTCTTCAGGTGAATCTATGTTTTGACCAATTTGTTTACAAGCTAGCAGACCAGATATTTGCATATTATAAGGTTATGGCAGGAAGGTGAGTATCTGGTGTGTGATTTTGATACAAAACGTTTCATAATTTGATCTGACGTTCCCATTACAATTTGTAGTGTATGAAAAACTTTGTCGTCTTTCTGTACTAGTTTGCTTCTTGATAAACGGTTACGATCAGAATGCAAGAATCAGGGAGCCACGATCCACCTTCCGCCGTCTAACCGCTACGAAACGCTGCTGAAGCAGAGGCACGTGCAGGTGAGCTGGGCCGGGCCGAGGTGAGGACTAGAGTGTGCGTTGGAAAGCCTGAGTTTTCAGCTGGGTGCGGTGGCTCACGCCTGTAATCCCAGCACTTTGGGAGGCCAAGGTGGGCAGATCACCTGAGGTCGGGAGTTCGAGACCAGCCTGTCCAACATGGCGAAACCCCGTCTCTACTAAAAATACAAAAATTAGCTGGGCGTGGTGGTGCACGCCTGTAGTCCCAGCTGCTCTGGGATGCTGAGGCAGGAGAATCACCTGAACCCGGGAGGTGGAGGTTGCAGTGAGCTGAGATTGCACCACTGCACTTCAGCCTGGGCGACAGAGTTTTTTGAGACAGAGCCATCTCAAAAAAAAAAAAAGAAAGAAAAAAAAATTGAAATTTCTTATAGCTAACTAGGTTTTACTAGATATCAGCATGGCTTGTGACTGTGAACGTCCTTACAAATTGTTAGGCATTGAAAGACACGCCCTTTCTGCTGGGTCACCTCACACACAGGGAACACCTGCAGCATGCTGCACCTGCCCTGCGGCTCCTGGGGGCGGGCATAGCCTAGAGCGGTCAGCCCTTCTCCGGGAGCCCAAAAGCCAGAGCTTAAAAAGAATGAAGGCCGGGCACAGTGGCTCAAGCCTGTAATCCCAGCACTTTGGGAGGCCAAGGCGGGCAGATCACAAAGTCAGGAGATCGAGACCATCCTGGCTAGCACAGTGAAACCCCGTCTCTACTAAAAATACAAAGAATTAGCCGGGCATGGTGGCAGGCGCCTGTAGTCCCAGCGATACGGGAGGCTGAAGCAGGAGAATGGCGTGAACCTGGGAGGTGGAGCTTGCAGTGAGCCGAGATCGCACCACTGCACTCCAGCCTGGGCGACAGAGCGAGACTCCGTCTCAAAAAAATAAATAAATAAAAGTAAATAAATAAAAGAATGAAGGTGAGAAGCACTCATCAGTTCAGAGCATCAGAGAAAACTTTCTCCTGGCCAGCAGAAAGAATTTAAAGATATACGGTGCTTATTTTTTACAGCTTTTAAAAAAATGATACACATTGCATGCCTGTATCAAAACATGTCATGTACCCCATAAATATGTACCCTTACTACGTACCCACAAACATTAAAAAAAGAAAAATAGTTAAAAGTGATGTTACATCACACACATACAACTAGTAAAATGTGGAAAACTAAAACAAAATTGCACTTGATTCTACTGTCTGTACACCAATAATCACCATGCACGTTTTTGGACCTTTTTCACCAGGGCTTTGTCATATTTTTATGTTGTCAGAATAACACTTAAGTGTGAATATGTTCCTAGTATGTTGAAATAGGGAATAATTTTCTCTTATCATCGTAACACCTGTAAAAAGACACACACAGGCTGCCGTGTATGTGGGGAGATGGGTCCTGAACGGGTCCTGAACATGGTTGTAAAGGGTGTCGTTACTGAGAGACCGGCTTCTCCAGGGTCTCTGTTGAGGCTTTGGTTGTGTTTCAGCTGCTCATGTCCGCTCTTTCCCTGCCATCCTTCCCTTTGTACGCCAGCTCCTCGGCAGGTCGATAGACCTCAATCGTCTGATCACGCAGCGTGTCTCAGCAGCCGTGTATAAGTCCCTGGAACTGGCGATTGGTCGATTTGAAAGTGAAGATTTGACCTCCATAGTTGTAAGTAATTTTACTTTGCGCTATTGATTAAATTGGACTAAGGGTAGGTCCAGTTCTTGTATAGATAATAAAAGAGATGCGCTCACTGAGCATGGCCTATACCAAGCCTCTTTTGCAGCACCTACACTCGTGTTCACGATGCTAAACTGACTTTAACGAACACATAACCCCAGTCTTGAAAAGAATCGTCAACTATGGCAAAAGGTAGCACACCACTTAATAAGATGTTTACATTTTAGTATTAACGAGCTAGGAGATAAAAATGTTTAACTTTGGCCAGTACGGTGGCTCATGCCTGTAATCCCAGCACTTTGGGAGGCTGAGGCGGGTGGATCATTTGGGCTCAGGAGTTCGAGACCAGCTTGGCCAGCATAGTGAAACCCCATCTCTACTAAAACTACAAAAATTAGCCGGGTGTGATGGTGCGCACCTGTATTCCCAGCTACTCGGGAAGCTGAGGCAGGAGAATTGCTTGAATCCAGGAGGCGGAGGTTGCCGTGAGCCGAGATTGTGCCACTGCACTCCAGCCTGGAAGACACAGCAAGACTCCATCTCAAGGAAAAAAAAAAAGAAATGTCTTCTTTAGGGACCGAGAGAGCCCATAAGACTCTTCCTGCTAATTCCTCTACCCCTACATTTTGCTCGGCTGTCTCAGTTCATCTCAGCTCCAGGTAAGGTCTAATCCTTCTCCTGTTACCTGGACCTTCAGGTTTCCCAGTGAGGATGTGTGTTTGGGGCCAGCGTCCCCCCTCACCCTCTCTGGGCCCTCAGCCATTTTTTGGCTGTCTCACGGAGGCTGCAGGGCAAGCCGCTTCCTTCAGAGGGTCTGTGGATTCTCCTGGCTTTCCTGGTATGTCCCTGTGGATTCTCCTGGCTTTCCCGGTATGTTCCTTTGGTATTTCTTGAAACAAAAGTTTGCAGTGTGAGTCTTCACTTGCTGCTCTGTTCGTCGGAGTGGGAGCTGCAGGTTAGACCCGCCTCTGTCTGCCATTTTTCCCTGTGTCTCTATCAGAATTTGAACACAGGAAGGGGCAAGACTAAGGAACAGGAAAACAGGCATTAAAAACATCTGAACTGGGGAACAGAGAAAAGTAAAAATGGATGAAACAGAAAAGAGCATAAGAAAGTGGACAACAGTGGAAAGACCTAACGTGTAACTGGAGTGTTAGAGGAGGTGAGAGAGCGTGGCATCGCGGAAGAGTTGTCTGAAGAGAAGATGGCAGAAAGACCTTAACATGGGTAGAAGACACCAGCCTGCCACTGAGGTGTGCCACCCAACTGCACGTGCTGGAGCCAGGGCCGGAGCCACAGGGGGACCTCAGTGAGCGGGCCCCCGAGCCACAGCTCTGTGGATCTCCTGACTACCCCCAACTCTGACCCTCGGCCTGTGGTGCCTTTGAATCTTTAGGATGTAATCAGAGCTAGTGTGCAGTAAGCCTGAACAGGCTGGTTGTCTTCCCTTCTCCAGTGCACGGTCATTGGTGCATGGCCACACGTCCGTTTCCACTGGGGGAACAAGGGGAGGGTTTACACTATGCATTTTCTAACAAAATGCACGAGGTCCTTTCTCCCCTTCACCTGAGGAGCTCTGGGTCCGAGAACTGGTTGAGGAGCCGTGATTTCTTGTATGATGATTGAAGTTAGACTTGTATTGGGTAGGCCTAGGGCTTTTCCCTTTATCCAGACCAAATGGGACTTCCGAAGGCTGGTCGTTTGTGCCAGCCCTGGGGATACCACCATCTGCTAGTCCACACTGGCACTCCTGTGGGTCCAGCCATTTGAGTACACGTGGGTTGTGCTGCCCACCACCTGGCACCATTGGAGTCAAGGAGCCCCGGCTGATGGCCAACAGAGAATAACTTAGAACTTTTCAAAGATGCCTCAGGTGAGATCAGGTTTGACGCTGCTGTCTCTGGAATTGAATAAATCAAAATTCCCTCCGAAGACAAAGCTGCCCGTGGGAGAAGCTGCTGGGAATAGCATGTAAGCTGTAAGGGTTAGGGTCGTGGCAGAGGGGAGCCTGAGAGGCAGGTCTCAGAAGGCTTGAGCCAGCGCTGTTACTATTGGCCCTGACCAGCCCGTCTTCCTCTTCAGAAGCGTGAGGGAGCTTATTTCACTTCCAGTCGAGCCGCAGGGAAGGATCACGGCGCAATCTCCTTTAGACGTGTTACAGCAAAAAAGAAAATGGAAGTGCACAACATTGTCCCTGCAGGCAGCGGAGGCTCGCCAGAGACTCCCACGGACCATGCAGACTGGACCTCGTTCTTCACAGTCAGCTAAAAGAGATTAAGCAAGTAGTAGCTGCTGTGAAAGAATAATATAAATCAGAATTTTTAGAAATCCAGAAATACGCTAGGCACAGTAGCTCACACGTGTAATCCCAGCACTTTTGGAGGCCGAGGTGGGTGGATTGCCTGAAGTCAGGAGTTTAAGACCAGGCTGGCCAACATGGTAAAACCCTGTGTCTACTAAAAATACAAAAATTAGCCGGGCGTGGTGGTGGGCGCCTGTAATCCCAGCTACTCGGGAGGCTGAGGCAGGAGAGTTGCTTGAACTCGGGAGGCAGAGGTTGCAGTGAGCCAAGATTGTGCCATTGCACTCCAGCCTGGTTGACAGAGCAAGACTCTGTCTCAAAAAAAAAAAAAAAAAAAAAAATCCAGAAATAAGCTTATAGGAAAAACGAAAGTTTTGAAAAGAGAAATCATGAAAACTCATGAAAAAATTGAAAAGAAAAAGAGATTTCAAAACCGCAGACCTACACCAGAAATAACACAATGGATGATGACTTAGAAATACTAAGAACGAAGGCCGGGCGCAGTGGCTCACGCCTGTAATCCTAGCACTTTAGGAGGCCGAGGTGGGCGGATCACAAGGTCAGGAGATCGAGACCATCCTGGCTAACACAGTGAAACCCTGCCTCTACTAAAAACACAAAAAAATTAGCCGGGCGTGGTGGCGGCACCTGTGGTCCCAGCTACTCGGGAGCTTGCAGTGAGCTGAGATCACGTCCCTGCACTCCAGCCTGGGTGACAGAGCGAGACTCCATCTCCAAAAAAAAAAAAAAAAAAGTACATTTTTAAAAGCAAAAAGAAATTAAAGCCAATTTGAGAGGAAATGATGCTGTCAAATGATCACATGATGGAGGATGAAGAGTCAATGTACCTGTCATACAGGTTCCTCAAGAAGAAAACCAAAGCAACGGAACAGGGCTGACTGGCGTTTACTTCAAGAAAATGTTGGTAAAATAGAAGACACCTTGAGAGTGTCTATTAAAAGCATACATCATGTACTCGGTAAAGCCGACCCAAACTGGTCAACACTCAGAAATACTGCATCTTAGACTGGTTGAAGATTAGAAAAAAAATAATAATATGTTAAAAACGGTATGCAGTGAAAGTTTTGGACTTTCCAGATGAGGAAGAAGTCCTTGGGCTGTCTGAGCAGGGCAGGCGGGGAAGGAAAATCCGACTGTCCTCGGACCTTCGCCAGAGCCGAGGAAAGGAAGTGTGAATCGAGGGTTTGGTCGCCGGTCAAATCGACCTTCTGAGAATAAAGGCTGCAGACAGATGGTCACGAACGTGCCAGGGCTCGGAGGATTGTTCTTTCCTGGAGAACAGACCTTGGTTGGCAGACACTGGGCGCTGGCGGGCACCGTGCGTGTCCCTGTGGGCATCTCTGCACTGCAGAGCAGGGCTCCGCGTGTTCACCGTTGGAGTCAAACGGGTTGGGACTCAGACCTGTAGCGGCCTGTTTTTTTTTTTTTTCTGAGACGGAGTCTTGCTCTGTCGCCCAGGCTGGGGTGCAGTGGCGGGATCTCAGCTCACTGCAAGCTCCGCCTCCCGGGTTCCCGCCATTCTCCTGCCTCAGCCTCCCGAGTAGCTGGGACTACAGGCGCCCGCCAGCTCGCCCGGCTAGTTTTTTGTATTTTTTAGAAGAGACAGGGTTTCACCGTGTTAGCCAGGATGGTCTCGATCTCCTGACCTCGTGATCCACCCATCTCGGCCTCCCAAAGTGCTGGGATTACAGGCTTGAGCCACCGCGCCCGGCCTAGCGGCCTTTTTTTGCGAGTGTAATTTGGTACAAGCCATGGTGTTTCTGTTGGCATTAGCCAAATATGATTTTGAGTAAAATCATTAGTCAAAGCTTTGACCGAGGCCATTACTGTCCAATAGAAATAGAATGCAAGTCAGATCCGTAATTTGAAATTTTCCCATGGTCACATTAGAAAAGGAAATAGGTGAAGTTATTTTTCATAATGTGCTTAATCCACTGTATCCCCATATTAGTTCACCACGTCATTCCTATGGCATTATAATTGAGGTGGATATTTGCTAGTCCGTTTCATCCTACTCAGTCTTTGAAATCTGGTGTCTCATGTAGCGCCCCTCAGGTGGTGGCAGCTGTGCTCCGGCCCCACCTGCCACATTGGACAGTGCAGCCTGGACCAGCTCCAGAGCAGCACACGTGAGGGCTTGCAAGGCCTGTGAGAACGAGCGCACCTGCCCCGCCACCCACACGCGCATTTCAGTGTCTCCAGGCACCTCAGAGAAAGCCGGCTCAGCTCCGATGCCCAGGGAGATGCAGCCACCGGCTGGGCTTATGCCGCAGGGCGGGGCTGGGGCTCAGCGGGTGCGTGGGGGGAGGGTGGCAGTAGCAGGCCACACGTGCACTGCCCCACAGGGTGCTGGACGGCAGGGGTAGGTGGCGTGGAGGTGACTGCAGTGGAGAAAGGCGTGGCCCAGTGGGAGTGACTGTGAAAAGGTGGGGTGCCCTTCGAGAAGCAAGCTCATGTCACCTGTCAGAGCCTACGCTTGCTGGGACCGTGAGGCCTGGGTGGGATCAGAGGCCACTCAGCGCCTCCTTCCGGCCTGGACCAGCTCTGTCACCCACCCGTCTTTGGTCCCACAGGAGCTGGATGGCCTGTTGGAAATCAACCGCATGACGCACAAGCTGCTGAGCCGGTACCTGACGCTGGACAGCTTCGACGCCATGTTCCGGGAGGCCAACCACAATGTGTCAGCGCCCTATGGGAGGATCACCCTGCACGTGTTCTGGGAGCTCAACTACGACTTCCTGCCCAACTACTGCTACAACGGCTCTACCAACCGGTGAGCGTGCCCGCCACACAGGCGCCCACGGGAGGAGCTCAGGGACCCCCGTCCCCGCAGGCTTCCTCCATGGCACCAGGTCCCTGTCTCCCCACTCTTCCCGCTCCCCATGACTTCTCAACACGAAGAGCACGCAGGCCCTCCGGTGTCTTCCGTGTGCACAGGGAGCCTCGGGCCCACCCTCGCGTGGACGGTCGTGGCTTTGCACGTGGGGCTGGAATGGGCTGCGTCTCCTGGCTTTCTGTCTGCCTGATGGTGGAAGTGGGGTGACTGCTTCTCATGCTTCCATGCTGGGATGTTGGGGTGTGGGGGAGCCACCCTCCCGCCCACTGCCCATGGACAACGTGAAGTGATATGATTGGTGGTGAAACGGTGGACGCTGGCAGTATCCTGAGGTTCAGCCTCAGAGTAGGGCCTGAGTCCTGGGACAGCCCTGCCTTGGGCTCCACACACCGGGCAGCGGCCATTCTGGCTGAGGTTCCTTCTCTGGGCAGTGAGTTCAGCTCCTACACAGCATCGGCTCGTGCCAGGGACATGTGTGTGTCACCCACCATGCCTTCCCATAGACACTAGCAGCCCGGGGGGGATGAGTAGGGCACCAAGCAAGGTGCCTGGCTGCTGAGCTCCATCCAGAGGCAGAGGAGTGCAGGTGATGCACGTGTGTGCACATGCGTGTGTTGGGAGAACCTTTACAAATAAGTGCTTGTGCTTGCCGCTGGATCTCTGCATCCGCCCACATGTGGCTGAATTCTTACCGACTCGTAGGCCCAGAGTTTTGTGTCTCGGGAGACAGGATGCTGAGCTCTGATGGAAGAGAGGAGCGGCTGCCCCGCAGCCCAATCCTGCCTGCCATGGCTCTTGTCCGTTCAGGACCCCTGAGTGCAGGGCCACGTTTCCTGTGGGGCTGTGGGTCAGGCCCAGGTGCATTCCGTCACTGAGGCCGTTCTCCAGGGTCGTGGCCATGCACTCGGCTGCAGGTGGCGGCACCTGGCGTGGTTTCCTCAGCTCAGGGGGCCTCCAGGCTGGGCTGGGAATGGTCCATGGAAACCAAACCGTGAAGACCACCATCTCTGTTTAACTCACCTTTACGGTGTCCATTTTCCTCAACATTTTAAAAAGATGTTTATGCTTGGAATTAATTGAAAAAATATTCTTACACAAGTAATGTATCAAAATTCTAGAAAAATGAGAAATCATGGATACATAGATGAGAAAAAAATGAGTGCACTCCCCAGAGGTTTCCTTGGTAAAAATGTATTTTTCCTCTAAAGTGAGGCACAGGTGGCCCTTGGCCCCTCCATCCCCTGAGTCTGCACCCCTGCAGCACCACATACATCACAGCAGCAGGGAGGGACGGCCAGCTGCCTCCTTCCCCACACCCCGGGAGGTGACGGGAATGCTCCTGTGTGCACATCAGCACGGTGCACCCGGGGCCGTGCGTGCAGCTGCTCAGAGCCGTCTGCTGGGGCCTTATACCCAGGCAGCCGCACTCGTCCCCACTGTGGGTGGCAGGAGGCCCCTGGACACATGGGGGCCCCTGGACGCAGGCAGGCTGGTTCCATCTTATCTGACACCAACTTTGTGTGTGTCACCTGTTTCCCCAAGAGACCCAGAGCTGCTGCCTCTGGCCACACCTATTGGGCCTCCTGGGGCCCTGGGGCCTGGGGACACGTGAGGTGCAAATCACAGGGAACCCTAGCTTGTCACAGGGGCATTTTCTGCAGAAGAGCTTCGGTTTATTCAGCACCCTCCACCTTCCATGAGTGGTGGCAGAAGCCATTGTGTCTGCGTTTCCCACAAGTCTTTGGTGGAATCAGCAAAGCCGTGTTATCTGGGAAAGGCATTTTAAAACAGGATTTTGTGTATCCAAGTTCTGTGTCAAATCCTGAGAAGACACACAAAACCATGCCACCCGGAACTTTAGTCTCGTGCCTGAGGGTTTTCTGAGAGCTGCGTGACGTAAGCCGGGACTTTGCTTGTTGCCTGGACTAACTTGCGGTTCGTGAGCTATCCGTGGTGGCTCTGGGAGGCGACCTAGGTTGTCTGCGACTGGAATTTAACCTGTATAGTGGATAAACATGAGACAGTGCTGCAGCTCTGGAGAGAAGCTGGCAAAAGGGTATTTCTGGGTCCAGAGTTAGGCCTCTTTTCCGGAAGACCATAGATGGAGGGCGTGTCCTCAGCGGGGCGCACCTGGAGCCCAAGGCCGCAACTGTCCCCTCACTGCTCATGGTGGCTTCTGTCCCTGGGGTGAGGTGGTGGCTGCCAGGTGTCCCCACTGTCATGTTGCCGTTTTTCTGTTTCAAAGTTATAAATAATTTGTAGGGAAATAATTTGAGATGGTGTAAACAAACTCCCTCATTAAAATTTGACCCAGTCATTTTAACATCTGTTGATGATTCCTGCCCGAATCACTTATCTTCACACTGGTGGTTGAACAGCAGTGAGGTGTTTTGTTTTTTTTTTCTATTTTCGAGATAGAGTCTTACTCTGCCGTCCAGGTTGGAGAGCAGTGGTGCGATCTCAGCTCATTGCAGCCTCCGCCTCCCGAGTTCAAGCGATTCTCCTGCCTCAGCCTCCCGAGTAGCTGGGACTGCAGGTGCATGCCACATGCCCAGCTAATTTTTATATTTTTAATAGAGACAGGGTTTCACTGTGTTGGTCAGGCTGATCTCGAACTCCTGACCTGAGGTGATCTGCCTGCCTCAGCTTCCCAAAGTGCTGGGATTACAGGTATGAGCCACCGTGTCCAGCTGAGTTTTAACTCCTTCATTCTCTCTGCAGGTACTACTGGAATTCTGCTGTATGTGGTAGCATTTGTTCATTATTTACTTATTTGTATGAACTCCGGGTTATCCGTTATGTGGAGTTCTGAGGCTGGGGTGGGTGCGGTTTGGGCAGTGCGAGCCGCCTGGTCGGTTTCGGTCTCCTGGGGCCGTCTCTGCCATTCTTTCTGCACCACCAACCTTCTGCACCACAAGGTGTTCCAGGCTCATCTTGTACTTTTCCTGCTCGGTCCTTGCAACCTGTCACTTCTCCAAGGATTCCTTCTAGTGTAGAATGGCATTTAGAGACCAAGTCTGGGTGTGCCAGGGCTCATTGTTCTCGAGGGTGTCACTGTTTCCAGGTGCTCTCAGTGATCGGAGTGAGCACATCTCCACATGTGGACTGTCCGAGGTTCCTGTGCCTGCCACATACGAGGTGGCTTAAAGAATAGAAATCTGTTCTCCTACGTCCGGCTCTGGAGTCCCGAAGTCTGAATCAAGGTGTCAGCAGGACCACGCCCCTCTGAGACACTGGGTAGAACCGTTATTCGGGTGGTGACCTAGGACCACGCCCCTCTGAGACACTGGGCACGCCCCTGACACACTGACCACGCCCCCTCTGAGACACTGGGCACGCCCATCTGAGACACTGACCACGCCCCCTGACACTGACCACGCCCCTCTGAGACTCTGACCACGCCACCTCTGAGACACTGATCACGCCCCCCTGACACTGACCACGCCCCCTCTGAGACACTGGGTAGAACCGTTATTCGGGTGGTGACCTAGGACCACGCCCCTCTGAGACACTGGGCACGCCCCCTCTGAGACACTGGGCACGCCCCCCTGAGACACTGACCACGCCCCCTCAGACACTGACCACGCCCCTCTGAGACACTGGGTAGAACCGTTATTCGGGTGGTGACCTCAGTTCTGGGTGTTCTTGGCTTGCAGCGGCATCACTCCAGTCTCCTCTCTGTCTTCACTGGCCACTCTCCTTGTGTCTCTGTTTCTTCTCACAAGGACTTCAGTCATGTGGGGTCAAGGACCTACCCTGCTACTCCAGTATCACCTTGTCTTAGCCAGGCACATATGTGGTGACCCTCTTTCCAGCAAATTTCACATTCTGAGGTACTAGGAGTGAGGACTGAACATATCTTTTTCGACAGAGTCTCACTCTGCTGCCCAGGCTGGAGTGCAGTGGTGCGATCTCGGCTCACTGCAACCTCCAGTAGGTTCAAGCGATTCTCCTGTCTCAGCCTCCTGAGTAGCTGGGATTACAGGCGCCCGCCACCACACCCGGCTAATTTTTGTATTTTTAGTAGAGACGGGATTTCACCGTGTTAGCCAGGATGGTCTCGAACTCCTGACCTCAGGTGATCTGCACGCCTTGGCCTCCCAAAGTGCTGGGATTACACGTGTGAGCCTCTGCGCCTGGACAAACATATTGTTTTCAGAGACACAATACAACGTGTACGTGTGTATTAGTCCATTTTCACACTGCCGATAAAGACATACCTGAGGTTAGGCAATTTACAAAAGAAAGAGGCTTAATGGACTTACGGTTCCACATGGCTGGGGAGGCCTCACAATCATGGCAGAAGGTGAGAGGGACATCTCACGTGGCAGCAGACGAAGAGAGAGAGCTTGTGCAGGGAAACTCCCCTTTTAACACCATGAGATCTCGTGAGACTTACTCTCACGAGAAAAGCACGGGAAAGACCTGCCCCCGTTATTTAGTTACCTCCTAACAGGCCCCACTCATGAGACGTGGGAATTGTGGGAGTTACAATTCAAGATGAGATTTGGGTGGGGACACAGCCAACCATATCAATGTGCGTGTTTATTTCTATATAGTTACCTACGTATTAAAACTGTAAGTTTATACTGATATTTCCAATTCCAATTCAACACTGCAGAGTTCATTCTAGTCTTCTCTCTTTCCCTTTCTCTGACTTCGTTAAACACTGAGAATCCTTCCTTCATTATTCTTAGTATATTATTCATTTGCTCTTTTCCAAAAAACACAGGAAGTAGTTTCAGAATTGCTAATCCTGGCTGGGTGCAGTGGCTCACACCTGTAATCCTAACACTTTGGGAGGCCAAGACAGGAAGATCTCTTGAGTCCAGGAGTTCAAGACCAGCCTAGGCAACGTAAGGAGACCTTGTGTCTACAAAAAAAAATTTTTTTTTCTTTTTTTTTTTTGAGGTGGAGTCTCACTTTGTCGCCCAGGCTGGACTGCAGTGGCCCAATCTCAGCTCACTGAAAGCTCCGCCTCCCGGATTCAAGCAATTTCCCCTGCCTCAGCTTCCCAATTAGCTGGACTACAGGTGCCCGCCACCACGCCCAGCTAATTTTTTGTATTTTTAGTAGAGACGGGGTTTCACCATGTTAGCCAGGATGGTCTCGATCTCCTAACCACTGATCCGCCCGCCTCAGCCTCCCAAAGTGCTGGATTACAGGTGTGAGCCACTGCGCCTGGCCTATAAAAAGGTTTTTAAAATTAGCTGGATGTGGTGGCACACCCCTGTAGTCTCAGCTACTTGGAAGGCTGACATGGGAGGATCACTTGAGCCTGGGGAGGTCTAGGCTGTAGTGAGCCGTGATTGTGCCACTGCACTCCGGCCTGAGTGACAAAGCAAGACCTTGTCTCAAAATAAGAAAGAATTGCTCATTTTTACCACCATAAAACACAAACCTACCAAATATAGTTCAATATTTGTGCCGGGCGCAGTGGCTCACGCCTGTAATCCCAGCACTTTGGGAGGCCGAGGCGGGCGGATCACAAGGTCAGGAGATCGAGACCACGGTGAAACCCCGTCTCTACTAAAAATACAAAAAATTAGCCGGGCGCGGTTGTGGGCGCCTGTAGTCCCAGCTACTCGGGAGGCTGAGGCAGGAGAATGGCGTGAACCCGGGAGGCGGAGCTTGCAGTGAGCCGAGATCGCGCCACTGCACTCCAGCCTGGGCGACAGAGCGAGACTCCGTCTCAAAAAAAAAAAAAAATTTGTTATCAATTTTTTGCCTTTAGGTTGAGAATAGTAAAATATTGTATTTAAAATTCTTTAACCAGGTATGGTGGCATGCACCTGTAGTTCCAGCTACTCAGGAGGCCGAGGCACGAGAATCGCTTGAACCCAGGAGGCGGAGGTTGCAGTGAGCTGAGATTGCGCCACTGCACTCCAGGCTGGGTGACAGAGTGAGGCTCCATCTCAAAATAAATAAATAAATAAATTCCGTCTCAAAATAAATTAATTAAATAAAAAATAAAATTTTTTGGAATGATAGAGTAACAGGGTATAGATTTATTCTTTCTCCTTAAGTGAAAAACTGGACAGAACTTATGGATCAACTGTTTTCAGACTCGGACCTTTCGCTGAGGAGAGGGAAGCAAGTGGGGTGAGCCCTGTGATCTTCCTGGCTTTCCATCCGGAAGCACTTTCTGCACCAAGTTCAGAGAGGAACAGTCCAAGTACAGCTTGGAAGCTCCTGC
This sequence comes from Macaca fascicularis, assembly GCF_037993035.2. NCBI lineage: Eukaryota > Metazoa > Chordata > Mammalia > Primates > Cercopithecidae > Macaca > Macaca fascicularis. Next base: position 604,995 of record NC_088381.1, read on the forward strand.
TTGGTGGAGGGGACAAATTGGAACGTGGGGAAGCTGAGGCAGCTGGGATTTGCAGGGTGGAGTACGAGAGAGGAGGGAGCTTAACAGAAACAGCTCCTGAAACCCATGGGCGTCCCATAGCCTTTGCTTGAACACGAAACTCTGCGTGTGCCAGGGAGCTGTTAGCCGAATGATCCTCAGCACTCACACAAGGCCAGGAGGCATCTGAGTTCCTACCAGCAAGAAGAATGGAACTCTGTTGAGGCTGGGCAATGGCTCACGCCTATAATCCCAGCACTTTGGGAGGCCAAGGCAGGCAAATTACTTGAGGTCAGGAGTTTGAGACCAGCCTGGCCAACATGGTGAAATTCCACCTCTACTAAAATTACAAAAATTAGCCAGGCGTGGTGGCAGGTGACTGTAGTCCCAGCTACTCAGGAGGCTGAGGTGGGAGGATCACTTGAACCCGGGAGGTCAAGGCTGCAGTAAGCTGAGAATGCGTGACTGCACTGCAGTCTGGGTGACAGAGTGAGACTGTCTTTAATGCATCATGACAAGATCCAGCAGCTTGACAAGTCAACTGCCTGTCCCCCAAGACACTCATCTCTGTCTCTGTCTCTCTCTGTCTCTCTCTCTCTCTCTCTCTCTCTCTCTCTCTCTCTCTCTCTCTCTCCCTATTCTTGCCATTCTGGACTTCAGTTAGACGTATGTTAGACCTTCTCATTCTGTTCTCCATATCCCTTTGTTGCATTAGTTTTCCTTTTTTTTGGAGAAAGAGTTTCGCTCTCATTGCCCAGGCTGGAGTGCAATGGCGTGACCTCGGCTCACTGCAATCTCCACCTCCTGGGTTCAAGTGATTCTTCCTGCCTCAGCCTCCCAAGTACCTGGGATTACAGGTGTGCGCCACCATGCCTGGCTAATTTTTGTATTTTTAGTAGAGACGGGGTTTCACCATGTTGGTCAGGCTGGTCTTGAACTACTGACCTCAGGTGATCCGCCCGCCTCGGCCTCCCAAAGTGCTGGGATTACAGGCGCGAGCCACCGTGCTGGGCCAACACTCTCGAAAAGACAGTAACAAAGTCAAGACATGCAACATGACACTGAAATGCCCAGCGCCCAATCAAGATTTACTAGATGTGCCAAGAACCAAGAAAATGTGACCCATAGCCTGGGGAAAAGTCACTCTATAAAACAGACTCAGAAATGACAGAGATGATGGAATTTGCAGCAAGGATGTTAAGTCAGCAGCTATGCATGTGCTCAAGGGTTCACAGCAAAACAGTGTGGAGATAAATGGATGTTACATAAAAGGATCCAGTGAATTAAAGCTGAAATGCAGTATCTGGAATGAAAAATTACTTGTTGGCCCGAATTTCAGAGTAGACTTTGCAGGAGCTGAGTTTTCGAGATTATAACAATGGAAACTAGCTGAACTGAAGCACCGAAAGAAAAAAATGATGAAACAAAACGAGAAGGGCCTCAGCAAACTGAGAGACAAACATCAGCGATTCGAGTATGCCTGTGATTGGAATCCTAGTCATAGGTGGTGGGTGGGCAGAAAAGCTTTCAAAATTAATGCCCTTGAATTTCCCAGATTTGATGAAAACGATAAACCTCCAGATACAAGAAGCTCAAAAAACCTCAAGCAGGATCAACACAAAGGAAAAAAGCTGCTGTTGGGCCCAGCACTGACCAGGTCAAAATAAGGCTAGAGCTGAACCTCAGTTTACCTGAGACACATGCAGTGGGGGCTTAGGATATTGATGCTGAAACTTAGTTTTCCTCGTAGGGGATTGCAGTGGCCTTGTCAAACTGCGACGTCTGAGGGCACAGTCCTCCACGAGACTGCCTTTGCTGTGGACACCAGCCACACATTTGGGGTCCCCGAGGCCACCCTCACTTCTAACCAGCAGGTTGCAGTTCTGGATCCACCCTCCCCAGCTCCTCAGGTGACGGGTCCGCAGTACTCACTGAGCGTGCCCTAATACGGTTACAGTCAGTCGGAGGAAAGGATGCATGTTGGAAGCACGTGCAGGGCAAAGTGGGAGGTTTCCACGTGCAAAGCTTTCCCTGTCCTCAGGGACGCATCACCCTCTGAGCCCCGAGGTGCGACACTCCTCAGGGGGTACCAGCCAGGGGCGCTCACTTGGGCTGCGGTGTTCAGTTTTGTTGGGGCTTTGTGGCATGGACACAGTTGACGGAATCACTGGCCACGTGGCTGAGCTCAGACTCCAGCCCTTCACCTCCCGGGAGGTCGGCTGAGTTCACCAGGCACGCAGCCTCAGGCCTCCAGCCCCATGTTGAGTCATCTTGCTGGCATAAAGTCAGGTGTGGCCCCGTGATACCAGTCATTCCTGTCACTCAGAAGTGAGGATGTAGAGACTGCCTCCTAGAACTGCGCCAGAGGCCGCCAGATCCTACCAGGAGTCAATCAGCGTGTAAGCTTGATCAATCAAGAAGTTGTAGAAATGTATTATTTAGAAATATACAGACTGAGCAGCCAGGCGCAGTGGCTCACGCCTGTAATCCCAGCACTTTGGAAGGCCGAGGCGGGTGGATCACGAGGTCAGGAGATCGAGACCATCCTTGCTAACACGGTAAAACTCCGTCTCTACTAAAAATACAAAAAATTAGCTAGGTGTGGTGGCGGCAGTTGTAGTCCCAGCTACTTGGGAGGCTGAGGCGGGAGAATGGCGTGAACCCGGGAGGCGGAGCTTGCAGTGAGCCAAGATTGTGCCACTGCACTCCAGCCTGGGCAACAGGGCGAGACTCCGTCTCCAAAAAAAAAAAAAAGAAATATAGAGGCTGAGCGCAGTGGCTCACACCTGTAATCCTGGCACTTTGGGAGGCCAAGGCAGGCAGATCGTTTGAGCTCAGGAGTTCAAGACCAGCCTGGCCAACATGGCAAGACCCCGTCTCTACAAAAAGTACAAACGTTAGCCAGGCATAGTGGCCTGTAGTCCCAGATACTCACGAGGCTAAGGTGGAAAGATGACTTGAATCCAGGAGGTTGAGGCTACAGTTAGTCAAGATCACACCACTGCACTCCAGCCTGGGTGACCAAAAAATATATATATATATAAATATATATAAAATCTATACCTATAGATTATAAATGTGTATATATAATTATCTCTATAGAATAAAATACATGTATTATATCATGTATCATATACTTGTATTTTGATTAAAATTTTAAATAATATTATATAGAGTAATTGCATTACTTCAACTGCATCTGAGCTGTATCACAGACAAAATAAATTAAGGCCTGCTTTCTAAATCTAACCATCGTTTTAAACATTCTAAGCAGAGAAAACATTGTGTTCTAAGCAGACGTAGAAAAGCCTCCTGTAGGCCGGGGACGGTGGCTCACACCTGTAATCCCAGCACTTTGGGAGGCCGAGGTGGTTGGATCACCTGAGGTCAGGAGTTCAAGACCAGCCTGACCAAAATGGAGAAACCCTGTCTCTACTAAAAATACAAAATTTGCCAAGTGTGGTGGTGGCACATGCTGGTAATCCCAACTACTTGGGAGGCTGAGGCAGGAGAATCGCTTGAATCTGGAAGGCGGAGGTTGTGGTGAGCCGAGATCACACCACTGCACTTCATCCTGGGCGTCAAGAGTGAAACTCCACCTCAGAAAAAAAAAAAGAAAAAAGAAAAGCCTGCTGTAACATAAGTGGCATCATATCCTGGCGCTTGGCTCCTGCATGGATTTGTATTCTGATTTTCTATTTGCTGTCCTCTCCTGCCCAGCCCCCGTCACTATCGGAGGTGGATGGAGGCTGACAGGTGTGCCGTGGCTTTGCGGGTGTGTCACCATCGGAGGTGGACGGAGGCCGACGGGTGTGCCGTGGCTTTGCGGGTGTGTCACCATCGGAGGTGGACGGAGGCTGGCGGGTGTGCCGTGGCTTTGCGGGTGTGTCACCATCGGAGGTGGACGGAGGCCGACGGGTGTGCCGTGGTTTTGCGGGTGTGTCACCATCGGAGGTGGACGGAGGCCGACGGGTGTGCCGTGGCTTTGCGGGTGTGTCACCATCGGAGGTGGACGGAGGCTGGCGGGTGTGCCGTGGCTTTGCGGGTGTGTCACCATCGGAGGTGGACGGAGGCTGGCGGGTGTGCCGTGGCTTTGCGGGTGTGTCACCATCGGAGGTGGACGGAGGCTGACGGGTGTGCCGTGGTTTTGCGGGTGTGTCACCATCGGAGGTGGACGGAGGCTGACGGGTGTGCCGTGGCTTTGCGGGTGTGTCACCATCGGAGGTGGACGGAGGCTGACGGGTGTGCTGCTGTCAAGGGTGTGAGCAGCGCCCAGAAATCTCTGGGAAATGGGGTTCCCTCTTCTGAGAATCACCCTGACCGTGGCGCCTCCTGATGGAACGGTGTAAGAACACAGGTGCAGGGACACACAGACGTGCACACGTCCTCTTGCAGACACATGCAGATAACATTTCCATGCGTGGCCTCACGCAGATGCAGCTGCAGAGACATGCAGACAGACGTGCACGCCAAGCACTGAGGTCTGTGGCACCAGGGATGTTGGCATACTGATGGCACAGGGATTTAGGATCCGTTTGGAAAGGCACACCCAGCCATGCCACGGTAGGTGGTCAGGGGGCCTGGCAGCTGCTGCTCTGCCCAGCACGTCCTCTCGGATGCACACATTCTGTGTGACAACAATATTTTCACACTTACATCTGTTTCCATTTCCTAAAGTGGAATATGAGTTAATCAAGTGCTTAGAATTACATACAGCAAATCCACAAATTTTTCTTTCTTATACTTCTTAGCAAAAGTTGTATGTGTTTAAACGAACCCTTCCAATTTGAAAGCCTTGGCTGAGTTAGATGTTTCTGCTTGAAAATGGACACATTTGATTTTAAGTGGCCCCTAATCCATTATCCAGACACAATCTCTTGACTAATCGCGTGGGTTACAAATCCCTAAGTGTCCCTGTCGTTCCCTGCTGGTGTGTAACTTGTGATCTGAACCACTGGGGCGTCGCTGTTCTCGTCGCAGGCGGCTGCCCCGCCATCCTCGCCATGTCTCAGCAGAGCTCATGAGCTACCTGAGGTTTGCGCTGGGCTCGAGGTGGCTCTGGTACCGCAGACCCAGCCCCAAGTGTTCCTGCTGTGGCTCCTGAGCCTTGGGTGCATGTATCACGTTTGAGTCTTGATATCTCCTTCGTTCCATGGTTTTCGATTCACTAGAATTTTCCTATTTGATGACTGTATCAGTTGACTGGGAGGAAGATTTAGTAGATGGATTATGGAGGACTTCTGAATTTTAAAGAACTATTGTTATATTTGGTTTCTTTTTCTTTCTTAAATCTTTCTTGTTTAGGTTTGTTCGGACAGTATTACCATTTTCTCAGGAATTTCAAAGAGATAAGCAGCCGAATGCACAACCCCAGTATCTGCATGGATCCAAGGTAGGCTCTGGCGTGTTCCTGTTACGAGCTGCAAGTTCACAATGAAGCATGTTTTGAAGTGTAGTTTGATGGGTTTGGTTGCCGTGACCTAAATGTATCGCACCGTGTATAAAATGTTGTTTTTTTCTTCCATTCTATTAGCATCTTCCTGAAAAGTAGCAGTAATTTAAAACAAAAACCAGCCAACCAACCCAAAAAAGCGCTTACCTAGAACTAGCATGTATGTAGTGCTGGGACTGCTCTGGCCTTGCGATAGGTGTCAGGCTGGGCCTGGCCTCATTCCCGGCACAAACATGAGTGAGATTGTTGGAAGATTCCAGGTTTAAAGCATCAAGCTGAGAAGACAAGTGGAAGAGGCTCAGGCTGGCTGTGAGGCCTGACGCCCAGAGGGAGAAGCTGAGCTAGGAGGGTGAGCCCAGGGAGGGTCTGACATCCAGAAACAAGGATGTCAGCCTGCGCCTGGAGGGCGGAACCCCAGAGCACTGGGTCTGCCGTGTGTGAGATGGGACGATGTCCACGCTGGGGGTGGCTGGGCTTGTCACAAGTCTGAGATTTTTTTTTTTTTTTTTTTTGAGACGGAGTCTTGCTCTGTCCCCAGGCTGGAGCGCAGTGGCACGATCTTGGCTCGCTGCAAGCTCTGCCTTCCAGGTTCACGCCATTCTCCTGCCTCAGCCTCCTGTCAACCTCCCAAGTAGCTGGGACTACAGGCGCCCACTGCCATGCCAGGCTATTTTTCTTTGTATTTTTCAGTAGAGACGGGGTTTCACCATGTTGTTAGCCAGGATGGTCTCGATCTCCTGATCTTGTGATCCGCCCGCCTCGGCCTCCCAAAGTGCTAGGATTACAGGCGTGAGCCACCGTGCCCGGCCACAAGTCTGAGTATTATTAATGGCTAGTTTCTTCATGTTTCGAGCACCCCTATGATTTAGTAAGGAAAATATAAACACTGTAGCAAAGAAGAGAGATGAAATGAGCAGACACCCCAAAAAAATAGAGCAGAGCAAATACAAGCAGGTCCCCAGCCTCACTGGAGCTGGGGAAGGAACAATGATGGTGGCAGGGGCCAGCGGGCCCCAGGATGAGGGCAGAGGACCCCGCTTCGCTGTGAAGAGCGAAACCGTCTTCCCCGCTGAGCCGCGGTGTCCCCGGGCCCCGTGGTGGGGGCAGGCTGCCAGCACTCATCAGTAAGTGTCCTCGCTGGTAGGAAGGAAGCGGGGACAATCACAGGACATTATCTCCCCCATCTGCCAAATGCCTGGAGCCGGGATGGGGAGGGCCCAGGCCCTGCTGCTGGCACACGGCCTGCACCTGGAGGCTTTCTAAGGCACCAGCCGTATCTGAGCGGTGGAAACAGTTTCCCACTCATTCCTTTCTAACCCTCTGCTCTTCAGAGCGAGATCTTCTCACTGCAGTCCTCTGGGCGCCTTCCTTCTCCTTGCGGGGCGGTGCCTTGAACCTGGCAGGAGCGCAAGCGTCTGCACCTGGGAAACGTCAGACACCCGAATCAGGGCTTTGGTTTTTGGAGGACCCAAGCCTCGGCACAGGCTGCCTGTGTCTCCCGCCCCTGAAAAGAGCGAGTGTGGGCCGGGGGTGGCCTTTTTACGGCAGTCAGCATCCCTGAGCGGGGCAGACTAGTCATCTCTGAACTGTGGGCAGTGATGTGATGAAGGGACGTGAGACGCCCCTTCGGGAAGCGGGGCACACGTGGACCAAGGGTGACTGCGTAAACATTATGTCCTTGAAAATATGGGTTTTTTTGTTTTTGTTTTTGTTTTTTTGAGATGGAGTCTCACTTTGTTGCCCAGGCTGGAGTGCAATGGCGTGATCTCGGCTCACTGCAACCTCCACCTCCCAGGTTCGAGTGATTCTCCTGCCTCAGCCTCCCGAATAGCTGGGATTACAGGTGTACGCCATCATGCCTGACTAATTTTTGTATTTTTGGTAGAGATGGGGTTTCACCGTGTTGGCCAGGCTGGTCTCCAACTCCTGACCTCAGGTGATCCGCCCGCCTCGACCTCCCACAGTGCTGGGATTACAGGCATGAGCCACCGCGCCCAGCCATCTTTAGTGTTTTAGGGGTTATTATTTTTTTTTTCTTTTTTTTTTGTGAAAGCAAGTTTATTAGGAAAGTAAAGGAATAAAAGAATCTTAGGGGTTATTTTTTAGCAATGCTGTGATGAGTTGAAAAAAAAAAATACAATTCAGGTCCTCCCTAGGGTGCAGATGTTTGAAGGTAGTGGGGTCTCGCCTTTTACTAAGACAAGATTAAAGGCGGGGGTGGGGGCGGCCTTGCCTCCCTTGGGGAGAAAAATGTCAGGGCCAGGAGCCTCGCTGACACAGCGTGGGCCCAGGTCGCCAGTGCCTGGGGAACATGGGACAGGCTCATTCCATCATTGCACACTCCACGTTCCCGAGGCTGTTGGCCGGTGCCGCCTCCACAGTGCCCCTCCACCCTGCCTCTGTCCTTAGCGCCTCCTAATGGCTGTGGAACTGTGAGCGGACACAGTTTGTGTGATTCTGGATTTCGTGCGGCTGCATTGGTCCAGACAGGTACCCGGGGGCCAAGAATGCAGTGACCAGGTCTCTCCTCTATGGGTCCGGGCGGGGTGTGCACCCAGGCAGGAGGATGCCACAGCTGTTACGGGGCTGCCCCTCACTTCCCGAAGCCCTGTGGGTGGTTAAGAAGTCACCTCCATTCTGCTCCACGTGGAACTCCCATGTTCTTTCTAGCAAGGACTGAAATTGACTTTTTTTTTTTTTTTTTTGAGATAGAGTCTCCTCTATCTCCAAGGATAGAGTGCAGGGTGCGATCTCGGCTCACTGCAACCTCCACCTCCTGGGTTCAAACAATTCTCCTGCCTCAGCCTCCCAAGTAGCTGGGATTAGAGGCGCCTGCCACCACGCCCGGCCAACTTTTTGTGTTTTTTTAGTAGAGATGGGGTTTCACCATGTTGGCCAGGCTGGTCTCGAACTCCTGACCTCAGATGATCCACCCACCTTGGCCTCCCAAAGTGTTGGGATTACAGGCATGAGCCGCTGGTGGCACCTAGTTGAAGCTGACTTTTATGCAATAATTAGTTATACTCAAAAAGATGTTTCTTTAAAGGATTAGAATAAGTGTTCTAATGCTTCTGAAAGTAAAATGTAGTGTTTTACCTTTAGAACTGAGAGAAATGTTATTTTAGAAGATAGGACCAGAAAGTTTGACAAGTAAGAGTAATTTCTGGCCGGGCGTGGTGGCTCACGCCTGGAATCCCAGCACTTTGGGAAGCCGAGGTGGGCGGATCACAAGGTCAGTTTGAGACCAGCCTGACCAATGTGGTGAAGCCCCATCTCTACTAAAAATACCAAAAAAGTTAGTTGGGCGTGGTGGCGGGTGCCTGTAATCCCAGTTAGTCAGGAGGCTGAGGCAGGAGAATCGCTTCAGCCCGGGAGGCGGGGGTCGTGGTGAACCGAGATGGCGCCACCGCACTCCAGCCTGGGCAACAGAGCAAGACAGTGTCTCAAAGAAAAAAAGAGAATATACTTTCTTGGGTCTCTATGAACTAAAAGATGTGTTGTGAGCTTCTCTTGACTTTGAAATTTTTAATCCCTGTTTTAGGCATAACAATAAAATAAGTTTTTGTCACTCGCTGATAAAGAGGGAGGTGTTTGTGCATAGAGGGCACGGGCAGAGAATCTCCTTTCCCCCCCGTCTGGAGAGGGCAGCTGTGGAAGCAAGGGAAGCGGGCCGAGGGTAGGCAGGAGACCTGGCCGCGGGGGCCGTGCACCTGCGGTTCTGAGGGATCGACCTGGAAGGGGCCTCCTGGGTTGCTTTTTGAGATCCCAGGATAGCACTGTGGTGACATCCTTGCTGCCCAGTGTGTCTGTGTGCCCTTCGTGGTGTTAAAGGCTCTTGACACACGTTTTTATTCTCCAGGATCTTCCTCCGGGAGTGCAGGGAGGCACTGTTGCTTCCATTAAGACGCAGGCATGAGCCCGCTGTTCCAGGGTGGTGGTGCGGGGTACACGGTGGCCTTGAGTCAGCCCCCACACCGCCAGAGCGCCCTGCTCTCCTGTGTGCGTGGGCACCATCTCGGGGATGGCCCCAGAGCGCCCTGCTGTCCTGTGTGCGTGGGCACCACCTCGGGGATGGCTCCAGACCGCCCTGCTCTCCTGTGTGCATGGGCACCACCTCGGGGATGGCTCCAGAGCGCCCTGCTGTCCTGTGTGCGTGGGCACCACCTCGGGGATGGCTCCAGAGCGCCCTGCTGTCCTGTGTGCGTGGGCACCACCTCGGGGATGGCTCCAGAGCGCCCTGCTCTCCTGTGTGCGTGGGCACCACCTCGGGGATGGCTCCAGAGCGCCCTGCTCTCCTGTGTGCGTGGGCACCACCTCGGGGATGGCTCCAGAGCGCCCTGCTCTCCTGTGTGCGTGGGCACCACCTCGGGGATGGCTCCAGAGCGCCCTGCTCTCCTGTGTGCGTGGGCACCACCTCAGGGATGGCTCCAGGGAATGCGTACCTGGGGGCATTGGCAAAGCTGATGCTCTTTTGGAGGGAAAGAAGGATTTGATGATGTGAATTTGATTTTTTTAAATTCAACTATTTGCAACTGAACTTGAATCTTGCTGTTAGAGATTTCTGCCTCCGTTTCAGAAACTGTGTGTGTGTCATTTTTATTACAACCTAAACCAGTAAATTTTTTTTTTTTTTTGAGACAGTCTGTCCCCCAGGCTGGAGTACAGTGGTGTGCTCTTGGCTCACTGAAACCTACAGTGATTCTTGCGCTTCAGCCTCCCGAGCAGCTGGGATTACAGGTGTGCGCCACCACGCCTGGCCAGTTTTTGTATTTTTAGTCGAGACAGGGTTTCATCATGTTGGCCAGACTGGTCTCGAACTCCTGACTTCAAATGATCTGCCCGCCTCAGCCTCCCAAAGTGCTGGAATTAAGGCGTAAGCCACTGCGCCTGGCCATAAACCACTAATTTTTTTTTTTTTTTTTGAGACAGGGTTTTGCTTTGTCACCCATGCTGGATTGCAGTGGCACAATCACAGCTCACTGAAACCTCCGCCTCCCAGGCTGGTCGTGAACTCCTGAGCTCAAGCCTCGGCCTCCCAAAGTGCTGGGAATGTAGGCGTGAACCACTGTGCCCAGCCTTAAACCAGTACTTTTCTATTAGATTATTTAGACATATACAAGCGACATTGATGTTGACCACCACCCACTCGAAAAAAGGCTGGATACTGAAAACAGATGATGTCTGAGTCTGTCATGTGCTTGCAGCAGACAGCCTTTGTACTCACAAGCACCACGCGTGCCATGTGCACTTGCTTCTGCTGCAGTATGAGGCACAGTGTACATCTGTGTGATTATGGAATACACAGGAATCCACTCAAAAAACAGATGAGTGCTTTTTTTTATGAATAGTGAACTAGGGCTAGTATCTTGCAGGAATAAAATTAACTTAGATGAGGGACCCATTTATGCAATGTTATCTTTTTGGTTCTTGGTCATGTCACCACTTACAGCATGCCTGCTTCTCAGTAAGACACCCTTTTGAGCACATTACTGGTATTCTTTCTCTCTTAAGTAAGGTTGTCCCCAGTTCACAGATGAAGGCTCAGAGTGTCATGAAAGTTAGAGGACCCAAGGCGCACGACTGGTGAGTCCGGAGCTGGCTCTGTGTGGTGTGACGCACCTCCTCTGCTTGCCGAACGAGGCCGGAGTCTCTATCAGGCATGGGCAGCAGAGTCTGTCTTGAAGCGAGCTGTGTGCCTGGACGTCCAGAGTGCTTCCTCTTCTGAGCTTAAGTCTTTACAGCGCGGTGTTTGTGACGGTGCCCTTCCCCAGTAGTGCCTCCTCCCACTGCCCTGAGGAGTTAAGTCACATCTGCTGTTCGTTACCCTAGCTGTGTTGTCTGTTGGATGTGTCATCTTTGGGGTGAGTTTAGTCTACTGGGAAACCGGACACTGAGACCATGTGTTCATTGAGTGGTGCCTCCGCTACCAGCTGTCATCCTGAGCCAGTCAGGGCGGGTCTGAGAATGAATTCTCTCGCTTGTAGCATGAGGTCATTAGCTTTCACTAATGACTCTCGTGTTCTTCTTTTCAAACATCGAACCTGTTATCAACCAAAAATATTACACACAATCCCAGCACATAAAGCCCAGGGTGCTGCTCTGAGGAGAGGATGGAAGGAGGGTGTCTGGGCTGAAGATCTGTAGATGGTTTCTTTAAGGTTGGAAGGAGCTGCAGGGCTTGGGCCTGGGACAGACACTGGGTGGGGTTTCTGTCCTTCGGTGTTATCTAATCCGGTCACTGTAGTATTTTATAATCAGTTTTGGCTCTTTGTTTTGGGGGGTCTCATGACCCTCTACACATCTGATTCACTAGAAGGACTCACAGAACTCAGTCTCACAGCTGCAGTTTATTCCAGCAAAGGGTACAAAGCAGGATCAGTAACAGAAGCAGACAGATCAGGTGGAGGCTGAAGAAAGCAGGAGTGGCTGTATTAATATAAGATAAAGTCAACTTCAGAGCAAAGAATATTGCCAGGGAGATTACATAATAATAAGAGTCAAACCACCACCAAGAAAACATAGCAGTGCTAAATGTTGATGCATCAAACAACAAGGCTTATATATTTGAAGGAAAGACTAACAGAAGTAAAAGGAAAGTGAACAATTCCACAGTTACAGTTGGGGATTTCAACACTCCTTTTAGTAACTACAGAACAAGTAGACACAAAATCAGCAACAGTAGAAAAGAACTGAACACCACCATCGACCAACAGGATCTAACTGACATGTGTAGGATACTCTCTACCCCACAATAGCAGAATATATACATTTTTCAGATTCCCTGAAACATTCACCAAGACAGACCATATCCTGGGCCATAAAACTCACCTCAACAAAACTTAAAGAACTGAAATCCTATGGAGAGTGTTCTCCAACCACAATGAATTCAAACCAGAAACCAGTAACAAAAAGATAACAAAGAAATCTCTATATGCTTGGAAATTAGCACACTTTTAAATAATCCTTGAATCGAAGAGGAAGTCTCAAGGGAAATTAAAAAATACATTGAATTGAGTGAAATGCAAACATATCAAGATTTGTGGTACACAGCTAAAGAAGTGCTGAGAGGGACGTTTGCAGCACTGAAGACTCACAGTAGGGTCTCCTGCTGTCTGCACCTGTGTCCTCAGACAAGCTGAGGGGTGTCCTTCTGCAGGAACCACCTCGATACATTTGGGCTCTATGTCCCCACCCAAATATCATCCCAAATTGTAATCCCCATAACCCCCCTGTGTGGAGGGAGGGACCTGGTGGGAGGTGATTGGATCGTGGCAGTGGTTCCCTCATGATGTGATAGAGAGTGAGTTCTCACGAGATCTGATGGTTTTATAAGGGGCTCTTCCCCCTTCGCTCTCTTCTCATTCCTGCCACCTTGTGAAGAAGGTGCCTGCTTCCCCTTCACCTTCCGCCATGATGGAAGTTTTCTGAGGCCTCCCCAGCCATGTGGAACTGTGAGTTAATTAAACCTGTTTCCTTTATAAATTACCCAGTCTCAGGTATTTCTTTATAGCAGGGTGAAAATGGACTAATATAGTACACTGGTACTGGTAGAGTGGAGCACTGCTAGACAGATACCCGAAAATGTGGAAGTGACTTTGGAACTGGGTAACAGGCAGAGTTTGGAACAGTTTGGAGGGCTCCGAAGAAGGCAGGAAGATGTGGGAAAGTTTGGAACTTTCTAGAGACTTGTTGAATTTTTTGTTTTTTGAGACAGAGTCTCACCCTGCTGCCAGGGCTGGAGTGCAGTGGTGCAATCTTGGCTCACTGTGACCTCTGCCTCCTGAGTTCAAATAATTCTCCTGCCTCAACCTCCCGAGTAGTGGGATTACAGGCACCCACCACCATACCCAGCTAATTTTTTTGTATTTTTAGTAGAGACAGGGTTTCACCATGTTGGCCAGGCTAGTCTCAAACTCCTGACCTCATGATCCGCCTACCTCAGCCTCCCAAAGTGCTAGGATTACAGGGGTGAACCACCGCGCCCAGTCTGTTGAATGGTTTTGACCAAAATACTAATGGTGCTATGGACAATAAAGTCCAGGCTAAGGTGGTCTCGGAGTTGAGGAACTTGTTGGGAACTGGAGCAAAGGTCACTTTTACTGTACTTTAGCAAAGAGACTAGCCGCATTTTGCCCCGCCCTAGAGATCTGTGGTACATTGAACTTGAGAAAGATCTGAAATTGGAGTTTATGTTTAAAAGGGAAGCACAGTATAAAAGTTTGCAAAATTTGCAGCCTGATGATGTGATAGAAAAACCCACTTTCTGGGGAGGAATTCAAGCTGGCTGCAGAAATTTTGAATGTCAATCACCAAGACAATGGGGAAAATGTTTTCAGGACATGTAGGAGGCAGCCCCTTCTATCACAAACCCAGAGGCCTAGGAGGGAAAAATGGTTTCCTGGGCTGGGCCCAGGGCTCGCCCTGCCCCCGCCACCCTTCCCCACTTTGCGCAGCTTCAGGACTTGGCGCCCTGCATCTCAGTCGCTAAAAGGGGCCAACATATGGCTCAGGCTGTTGCTTCAGAGGGTGCAAGCCCCAAGCCTTGGTGGCTTCCATGTGGTGTTGGACCACCTAGATTTCAAAGGGTATGTGGAAATGCCTGAATGTCCAGGCAGAAGTTTGCTGCGGGGGTGGAGCCATCATGGAGAACCTCTGCTAGGGCAGTGAAGAAGGGAAATAGGGGGTTGGAGCCCCACACGCAGAGTCCCCACTGGAATACTGGCTAGTGGAGCTGTAAAAAGAGGGCCATCCTCTAGTCAGCTTGCATTGTGTACCTGGAAAAGCCACAGACAATGCCAGCCTGTGAAAGCAGCCGGGAGGGGGACTGTACCCTGCAAAGCCACAGGGTGGAGCTGCCCAAGACCGTGGGAGCCCACCTCTTGCATCAATGTGACCTGGATGTGAGACACGGAATCAAAGGAGGTTATTTCAAAGCTTTAAGATTTAATGGCTGCCCCACTGGACTTTGGACTTGCATGGGGCCTATAGCCCCTTTGTTTTGACCAATTTCTCCAATGCCTATACCCCTATTGTATCTAGGAAGTAATTAACTTTTTTTTTTATTACACAGGCTCATAGGTGGAAGGGACTTGACTTGTCTCAGATGAGACTTTGGACTTGGATTTTTGAGTTAATGCTGGAATGAGTTAAGACTTTGGGAGACTGTGGGGAAGGCATGATTGTATTTTGAAATGTGAGGACCCGTGAGATTTGGGAGGGGCCAGAGGCAGAATGATAAAGTTTGGCTGTGTCCCCACCCAAATCTCATCTCCAGTTGTAATCCCCATTATCCTCACATGTCAAGGGCGGGACCTGGTGGGAGCTGATTGGCTCATGGGGGCAGTTTTCCGCCTGCTGTTCTTGTGATAGTGAGTTCTCACCAGATCTGATGGTTTTATAAGGGGCTTCACCTTTTGTTCTCTCTTCTATCTCCTGCCTTCTTGTGAAGAAGGTGCTTGTTCCCCCTTTACCTTCTGCATAACTAAGTTTCCTTAGGCCTCCCCAGCCATGTGGAACTGTGAGTCAGTTAAACCTGCTTTTTTAAAAAATAAATTATGCAAGCCGGGCGCGGTGGCTCAAGCCTGTAATCCCAGCACTTTGGGAGGCTGAGACGGGCGGATCACAAGGTCAGGAGATCGAGACCATCCTGGCTAACACGGTGAAACCCCGTCTCTACTAAAAAATACAAAAAACTAGACGGGCGAGGTGGCGGGCGCCTGTGGTCCCAGCTACTCCGGAGGCTGAGGCAGGAGAATGGCGTAAACCCGGGAGGCGGAGCTTGCAGTGAGTTGAGATCCGGCCACTGCACTCCAGCCTGGGCGACAGAGCCAGACTCAGTCTCAAAAAATAAATAAATAAATAAATAAATAAATTATGCAGTCTTGGTTATTTCTCTATAGCATTGTGAAAATGGACTAATACACACCCTAACTACCTTCCTCACCCTCCTACCCCACAGGGGTCTCTCTCCCAGCTCCAGGGGTGCCCTGTGCATCCTGAGAAGGCAGCTCCCCCGGCCCCTTCAGGGTCCGACCTTGGGCATCCTGCTGGGAAACTGGGAGGCAGGGGGGCTCCAAATTGGCAATTCAACAAATGTTGCAACACATGGTTTTATTTTCTTTTTCTATTTTAGCAGGTTCTTTTTGGTGGCAGGCTGAGTGGGTTTTATAATTGTACCAGTTAAGGGCAGTAGATTTTACAAGTCAGCAGACTTGGACCCCTTCACCTGAGCCTGTGTGTGTTGAGTGATCTTCTCATGCAATTCTTCATCTGCACGTGTGCAGGGACCATGCTGAGGGCTCTGTGCCCTGTTTTCCAGGCTTTGAACTTGGCCTACTCCAGCATTTACGGCAGCTACCGGAACTTCGTGGGACCTCCACACTTTCAAGTCATCTGCCGGCTCCTCGGCTACCAGGGTATCGCCGTGGTCATGGAGGAGCTGCTGAAGGTCGTCAAGAGCCTGGTGAGTGTTCCCTGGACACGCTTCCTTCTCACAGCCTGAATTCCCTGGGGCACCCAAGCCAGAGGGTCTTCTCCGCCTGGACTGTGATTCTCCAACAGCTGGATTCATTCAGTTACTTGAATGAATTACTTGAATGAATCATTGAATTACTATTCAATTCAAACACTTCTGACCATATATAGTTTGATACCTCCCTCATCTTTTCAAACTTAAAAGAATGGGTCCAGGTTATTTTAACTGATACACCGAGTTTTTATTTGTATGTATAGAGATGGGGTCTTGCTGTGTTGCCCAGGCTGGCCTTGAACTCCTGGGCTCCAGAGATCTGCCCATCTTGGCCTCCGAAAGTGCTGGAATTACAGGTGTGAGCCACCTTGGTCAGCCTGGATTTAGTTTTCTATACATAACTAACTTTTTATACTTTTTCATCCTTTTTATTATTTTAACAATCTTCTGTGACTGAGACCACGTAAGAGTTTGGTCACTTGGCACAGCCGTTACCCCGTGACCCAAACAGGTCCTTCCAGGACCCACTGGGGACTCTGTGCCAAAACATGTGGCAGCTTGGAGGGTGTCAGGATTGCGGACCTCACCACAGCCGGGCTTGGGGCAGCACCAGGAGCACAGATGGCGTCCTGGGGGACCCTGCAGATGGCAGTGCTCACCGTGCTGGGGGCACCCCTGTAGGAGACACCTGGCGACAAAGCTCTCCCCTCGCTGTGGCACTGCTTTCCTCTCGAAAGGGGAGTCCAGTTCAGAACGTGAATTCAGTCATGGGAAGCCACCTGGTGATGGTTGCTCTCTCTCCAGGGCTGGTTTCATTCCCCTGCCAGGTGATCCTGCAGCCTCCTCGTTACCAAGCTCTTTGCTAACAGACTTGTTTCAGGGCGTGTGCTGGCCACAGGCATTAGCAGAGTGCAGTGGGGTGACTGACGCAGCCTGTCTCGTCCCCCCGCAGCTGCAAGGCACAATCCTGCAGTACGTGAAGACGCTGATGGAGGTGATGCCTAAAATCTGCCGCCTGCCGCGGCACGAGTACGGCTCTCCCGGTGAGTGTGGGCACCTCTGGGCGTGTGCAGCTCACAGCGCTGTCCGTGGAGAGGTCAGAAAGGAATTCAAGTCAGCAATTCTTGGGAAGGATTAGATTTGCCATGTGGGAGTAGACAGACAAATGCACCTTACAACCAGGAAGAGGTGTGCTGGGTCACTGTCTGCAGGCGAGGAAGCTGAGGGGCCTGGGAGGTCAGCCTGCAAGAGTTGAGACAACAGATCCCTGAACACCACGCTCTTCCGTGCCCCTACGAAAGAACCGCCGGCCCGATGAGGCGAGAGCCGACTGCCGGGTCCTGCTGCCCTGCTGGGCTTGTAGGGGCTTGAGGCTCAGACACAGGCCCACCAAGGTGGTGCAAGGCCTGCCCCTGCCCCCATCCATCTGCAGGTCCAGCTCCGGGGCAGGACTTGCTGTGGGCTGGTTTGGGGTCCAGCTCCGGGGCAGGACAGGCCGCAGGACTTGCTGTGGGCTGGTTTGGGGCTATGCAGTTAAATAGCTTTAGTGATGTCAAAAAGCATCGTCTCATAAAACAGTGACCTTTGTCACGTAACAAAACTGCTTTTAGTCTCTTACCGGGCAGAGTTTTCTTGAAAGCTGGGCAGCTGAACAGTAGCCTTGTGTCATAAAGTGACTGGAGCCTGCACGTGGGTGACGGACAAGGCGCTGTCCTGATGGGCAGTCAGTCAGCGTGGCTGAGATACTTTACACGTGCCCAGGACTTTTTGCTTTTTGGAGCCTCCCCAGGGCTGTTGCTGGTGTTTGAGGAGACGATAAGGTCCCCCTCAGCCACCATGGGGAAGTAGCCGTCGGCACGGCCCTGGCTCAAGAGAATCTGATTTCAGTTTATTGTCAGAAAGTAGATGAGGAACGCTGGGATGATGCAACCAATCCTTATGTCGTGACTAGAGATGGAAATTTCAGATGTTGAGGAGGGAGCCGTTTCCCAGGGTGGCACAGGGAAACCTTGTCAGCGATGACACAGGTGCAGGAGTGTCCCTGCCCCCACCAAGTGGGGCTGAGTCCCCACAGCGGTGCCGAGAGCTGGGAGGAGTGGGGGCAGGGGCTGCAGCTGTAAGGCAGGCGGGGCCGTGTCGGGCTGCTGGTCCTTGGGGAAGGGGCAGTCGGGCAAGACATGCTGGGACAAGGGTTCACGGTCTGCTGAGCCTCCTGCTTGGCTCTTCCCAGGGTAGTTTCGGCCCCTCCTGATGCCACATTCATCGTGCAGTCAGCTGCCGGTTTCTGTCTGGGCTGGAGTCGAAGCTATAGATTGGCTGGGGGAACGTTGGCCTTCTGTCCCATATTTGCGCCTTGCGTCTTTTTGTGCCTTATTCCGTGGTCCGGGATGCCACTGAGATGCCTGCCTTGCTCCAGAGCCGGCATGGTGTTCGGCCTCCCGTTGGGTGCGCTGCAGGCTTCCTAGATGCCCTTTCTTAGATGAGGTGTGGCCCCTTCCATGCCTGTGAAGAGAGATTGCATTTTGTCAAATACCTTGTCCGCCCCCACTGGGGATGATGGTGCAGTCTTTATTCTTGTCACGTGGTGACATTCCTATCGTCAGAGCCTTCCCTACAGATACGGGGTTGAGTGGAAAAGAGGCCTCAGCCGAGGCCCAGGGCCACATGGTGTGTGGAGAACGTGCCCAGGTGGTGAACAAACTACCACCGCAGGGAAGATGCTGGGGATGGGACGTGGTGGCCATCCTTATAGCCGGGCTCGGTGGCGGTGTCAGAATGGCAGGTACTCCCGGCTGTGGACCCCGGCTGCTGGGGCCCAGCCCCTCCAGTCCCCCAGCCCCACCTCCCTCCTGCGCCGTAGGCATCCTGGAGTTCTTCCACCACCAGCTGAAGGACATCGTGGAGTACGCAGAGCTGAAGACGGTGTGCTTCCAGAACCTGCGGGAGGTGGGGAACGCCGTCCTCTTCTGCCTGCTGATCGAGCAGAGCCTGGTGAGCCCCCGCCCAGCCCGGCCTCCCCCACCGCCCACGGGGAGGGCTTTCTTTTGTGGGTTCTTCAGTGGGGGTGTGGCAGCAGCAGTGAGGTAAACCTTTTTTTTCGTGACTATTGAGACTTTAGTTTGAATTTGTTTCCTTCAACTGAAAAACAAAAATGTACTGTAGTTCATTGTCTCAAGAATGTTTTTCTGTGTTAACATCATAAAACTTTTATTATGCGATGTTTTCAACACCTAAATGAACTTATTTGGTGTGCCTGTAAGGTATAAAGAGCACTGCTGCCCAGGAGGGTCTCTGCATGCCTGAGGCTGCTGAGCAGTTGAAGTGTGGCTCAGTGTGACTGAGGAGCTGAGTGCTAAATGTTATTGAATTATAACTGATTTAAATCTAAATGGCTACACGTGCCCCATGGTGGACAGCACGAGAGGCCAGCCTGAAAGGGGAGCCCCTGGGAGCCCACCCCCTCTTAGGACGTGGCACAGTGGACGCTCATGTTTTCGACTGGCTGCCTTTTTGTGTGCCATGTGGCTGTCCCTCTGTCCTGTGCATCACAGCAGCTCAGTTGATAACCTCCTGGACCGGGAAAGCCAGTGGGAAATGGAATCTCACGTGGCCCTCTCCTGCCTTCCCTCGTGACTAACGAGGCGGGCAGCTCCGTTGGTTGCGTCGTCTTGTTTCTTTTCCTGTTAAATGCCCCACTGGGTTCTTCTGCCTACTTTTCTACAGCTCGTCTGTGCAGATCCTTTATGTGCTGCACATGTTGTAAATCTCCCATTTGTGGCTTACCTTTTCACTCTGGTGGTGGTGATTTTTGCTAAAATGCTCTTAATTTGGATGTAGCCCTTTTTTAATGATTAGCACTTTCCGTATCCTTTTTTTTTTTTTTTTTTTAAGACGTTTTCCCTGTCTTGGGGTCGTGAAAACATTCCTTTACATTCTCATCTACGGATTTTAAGCTTTGCCTTCTGCATGCAAGTTTGCAGTCCTTCTGGTCTTTGTGTATAATGCGAGAGGCAGAGGAAGCTTCTTTCTCTCTCTATGGAGGCCCGGCTGTCCCTCCTCTAGTGGCTGAAGGGCTCCTCCTCCCATTGCTGACTAGTGGTGTCCCCTGCCGTCTGCCAGCTTTTCATGGGGACACCGGCCTGTCTCCTGACTTTCTGCTGCATCCCACCGGTGCAGGCGTCCGTCTCCCGCCAGTGCAGGCGTCCGTCTCTGGCATCACAGCATGTCTTGCTCATCACTGCCCTAACAGGACTCTGGATTCCCGACGCGGCACGTTTCCTACCTTGCTGCTCCTCTTCGGCATGTTCCCTCCTCGGGGCTCTTCGCGCTGCCTTGTTTTGGGATTGGTTTGCCACGTGCCCTGGCAAAGCGTTTGGCTTGTGCATGGGAGCGGCACTGCGTCTGCAGAGCTGCCTGGGGAGGCCTTTCCTATGTTGTTTCCCAAAGTGGTCTCTTGTCTTCAGGTCTCGGTAGCTTTGCAAAGGCAGAGTTGTGTTTAGGAAGAACAGGGATAGGGTGGCCTGTACACAGCTCAGGGCATTGCTGTCAGACTGCCAGGCCTCTGGGGACTGAGCCTCTGGACCAGCCGCCTCACACCAGCCTGTACGGTGAAAGAGAATGTGTTGGCTCACATGTCAGGGGAGTCCCAGGTCAGGCATGACATGCCTGGGAGCTGACAGCCTCCATCAGACCTGCATCTTCAGCTCCCCCCATCCCTGCACTCCTAGGCAGACCCGTTCCAGGTGGTTTCAAAGAGGGACTGTAGCAGCCCCAGGCCTTCATTGTCCCGGCCACCCACAGGCTCGGCGGGGACCCCAAGTAGCATCCCCTCCCATGCTCCGCTCCCCACTGTGTGAGGGGCACAAGATGGAGAACCCACCGGCGTCTCAGGCCAGCAAGGAGCCAGTGTCCAGGGTGGCCTTGCTTTAAGGATATGTTCCTCAAATAATTGTGAATTGTTAAAAGCCAGACATGTTAGGAAGCATCTCTTCAACTATAATCTCTCGTTATGAATTTTAAATATTTAATGTGGGAATATTCCATTCATAGGCGACTTTTCCTGAACTTACAGCATAAGGCTGTATCTTAGTGCGCTCTGCTATCTTAGTCTGCTTAGTCCGTTTTGTGTTGCTGTAGCAGTGCCTGAGACTGAGTAATTTATAAAGAAAAGGAGTTTATTTGGCTCATGACTCTGGAGGCTGGGAAGTCCAAGATCAGGTAGCCCATCTGTCAGGGTCGCAGGCTGCTTCAGCTCCTGGGGACACAGAAGGGGACGTGGGTGTTGCAGAGAGAACAAACATGAGAGGCAGCCTTGCTTACAACAACTGCTCTCGCAGGAACTCATCCATTCCCACAAAAACTAATCCAGTTGTGGGAGAACTGACCCAGTCTTGTAAGAAATCCATCACCTCTCACACAGACCACCTTCCAACACTGCTACATTGGCAATTACATTTCACCATGAGTTTTGGCAGGGACAAACCACATCCAAACCATGACCTCTGTGTATGGCCAAGCCTGAGGATGCCTGTCTGCTCACCGGCCTCAGGTGGGGGAGGTGAGACCCGAGCTTTCCGAATGGGAGGCAGCCGTGTGGAATCGATTTAGAGTGTCAGGGACCCCTTAGGACTGCTTTCTCTTCTGTCCAGCTGCCCTTTTTGGAAATAAGATAAAATGTCAAAAGCTTTTCTTTACATCAACATTTCTTTTTTTTTTTTTTTAAGATTGGAGTTTCGTTGTCGTTGCTTAGGCTGGAGTTCAGTGGCACAATCTTGACTCACCGCAGCCTCTACCTCCTGGGTTCAAGTGATTCTCCTCCCTTAGTCTCCCGAGTAGCTGGGATTACAGTCATGTGCCACCACGGGCCGGCTAATTTTGTATTTTTAGTAGAGACAGAGTTTCTTCATGTTGATCAGGCTGGTGATCTGCCTGCCTCACAGAGTGGCCGTGAGTTGGTAATTGTAGTGG
This sequence comes from Macaca fascicularis, assembly GCF_037993035.2. Classification (NCBI taxonomy): domain Eukaryota; kingdom Metazoa; phylum Chordata; class Mammalia; order Primates; family Cercopithecidae; genus Macaca; species Macaca fascicularis. Next base: position 626,900 of record NC_088381.1, read on the forward strand.
GTGATGGGGGTTGGGTGTAGAGGAAACAGAGTGGCCGTGAGTTGGTAATTGTAGTGGGTGATGGGGTTGGGTGTAGAGGAAACAGAGTGGCCGTGAGTTGGTAACTGTAGTGGGTGATGGGGTTGGGTGTAGAGGAAACAGAGTGGCCGTGAGTTGGTAATTGTAGTGGGTGATGGGGGTTGGGTGTAGAGGAAACAGAGTGGCCGTGAGTTGGTAACTGTAATGGGTGATGGGGGTTGGGTGTAGAGGAAACAGAGTGGCCGTGAGTTGGTAACTGTAGTGGGTGATGGGGTTGGGTGTAGAGGAAACAGAGTGGCCGTGAGTTGGTAACTGTAGTGGGTGATGGGGGTTGGGTGTAGAGGAAACAGAGTGGCCGTGAGTTGGTAATTGTAGTGGGTGATGGGGGTTGGGTGTAGAGGAAACAGAGTGGCCGTGAGTTGGTAACTGTAATGGGTGATGGGGGTTGGGTGTAGAGGAAACAGAGTGGCCGTGAGTTGGTAACTGTAGTGGGTGATGGGGTTGGGTGTAGAGGAAACAGAGTGGCCGTGAGTTGGTAATTGTAGTGGGTGATGGGGGTTGGGTGTAGAGGAAACAGAGTGGCCGTGAGTTGGTAACTCCCAACCTTAGGTGATCCGCCCGCCTCGGCCTCCCAAAGTGCTGGGATTACAGGCATGAGCCACCGCGCCCGGCCTGACATTCTTTACATACACAAACTCTTGTGGTTCTGTATTTATGTCTATCCCAGGACTCATGGACATAAATAATTATAGAACCACAAGAGTTTGAAGCAGGCAGGATGCAATTTCCTGGGACAATCTCTTAGCTTAAAGGCACCGTTTCTGTGCATTGCCATGGCAACAGTTGGCCCTCTGTTGGCTTCTGGATGGAGTGCGAAGCTGCATTAGAAACTTAGGGAAAGAGAAGCGGAACAGATGGCGTCTGGCCGGCGTCTGGCACTGGATTGACGTTGATGAGTACGGAAAAGTCTGCTTTTCTTCCTCTTGGTCTTAGTTTTGCCATCATCTCTGGGAGTTCCTCAGAAGTTAAAATCTCATTGTCAGTATTTCTTGATTTTCCAATAGCTGTTTCTTTGTTTAATCATTTCTTTTACTCCTGTGGAGCTTTAAGATTTCAGCATGGCTGTAGGGTAGGAGGCACTGAAGGCCCCACCATCTTCTGCCTGCTCCGTGGGGTGGTGAACGCACTGTGGTCTCAAGAGGCCCTTCCTGCTGGCCTGAGAGCCCTCACCTCTAAAGATGAACAGCAGTTGCTCTATTTTTGACCATCTTTGGGTTCATGGTGGATTTGGGGGGTTCTGCTGTCCTCATGATCCTGGAGGTACATTTTCTCTCTATATATGCGTTATTCTGCAGAATGGACCTTGTGTGGTTTTTATTACCCTGTAAAGGAGTTTGTGACCTGAGAGTAGGCTCAGCGTGATGGCCCAGAACTTTGCTTTGGGCTCTGTGGGGAAGGAGTGGATGTGGACACCAGGACGGGCCTCCCCTACTCCTTCCATCTCCCGTGTTGTTTGCAGAAGACGCCCTTCCTTCTGTCAGTGTGGTGGGATCTTGTCATCAACTGTGGTTCTGAAGAGCCTGCTGGCAAATTAGCAGGGAAGGATGGGGCGAGAGCTGTTAGACTGGTAAATCCTGGAAAACAGAGCACGCATTCAACATTGGGTCTTACGTGTGTCTACATCTACATTAATTAAATGTAACTAAAATTAAAATTCAGTTCCTCAAGTGCGCAAGCCACATTCCAAGTACTTAATAGGCATGCATGGCTGGCGGCTGCCGGAATGGACAGGACAGACGTAAGCATTTCCATCATCCTAGAGAAATCTCTTGACAGGCTACTTAACTTTATGGTAAAAAGCAAAGAGGTGGCCGGGCGCGGTGGCTCAAGCCTGTAATCCCAGCACTTTGGGAGGCCGAGACGGGCGGATCACGAGGTCAGGAGATCGAGACCATCCTGGCTAACATGGTGAAACCCCGTCTCTACTAAAATATACAAAAAACTAGCCGGGCGAGGTGGCGGGCGCCTGTAGTCCCAGCTACTCGGGAGGCTGAGGCAGGAGAATGGCGTGAACCCGGGAGGCGGAGCTTGCAGTGAGCTGAGATCCGGCCACTGCACTCCAGCCTGGGCGGCAGAGCAAGACTCCGTCTCAAAAAAAAAAAAAAAAAAAAAAGCAAAGAGGTTCTTTGTTTTCAGCACCAGATCTCTCTCTGTGGCAAGATACCCTTCCTAGCGTGACCTTCTTTTTCTCTGTTCCAGTCTTTAGAAGAAGTGTGTGACCTGCTGCACGCGGCTCCCTTCCAGAACATCTTGCCGCGAGTCCATGTGAAAGGTGAGCCTGCTGACCCCACCAGGGAGTCCAGACTGCCCTCTGTCAGGATGGTGCCCGCTCTGCAGCCGGAGAGCCTAACGGCCAGTGCAGATTGTAGGTTTGGTGCCTGTTCAGTCATACCTGGGGTAATGAGGGGTGTACAGAACCTAGTTAAATAAGATTGAGAAATAGAGCTGCAATGGTATGATGTCTTAGAATTGCTTCCAAATATTAATAGCATGGGAGCAGGGGAGTTGGGTGTAGAGGAAACAGAGTGGCTGTGAGTTGGTAACTGTAGTGGGTGATGGGGGTTGGGTGTAGAGGAAACAGAGTGGCCGTGACTTGGTGACTGTAGTGGGTGATGGGAGTTGGGTGTAGAGGAAACAGAGTGGCTGTGAGTTGGTAACTGTAGCGGGTGATGGGGGTTGGGTGTAGAGGAAACAGAGTGGCCGTGACTTGGTAACTGTAGTGGGTGATGGGAGTTGGATGTAGAGGAAACAGAGTGGCCGTGACTTGGTGACTGTAGTGGGTGATGGGGTTGGGTGTAGAGGAAACAGAGTGGCCGTGAGTTGGTAACTGTAGTGGGTGATGGGGGTTGGGTGTAGAGGAAACAGAGTGGCCGTGACTTGGTAATTGTAGTGGGTGATGGGAGTTGGGTGTAGAGGAAACAGAGTGGCCGTGAGTTGGTAACTGTGGTGGGTGATGGGGGTTGGGTGTAGAGGAAACAGAGTGGCCGTGACTTGGTAATTGTAGTGGGTGATGGGAGTTGGGTGTAGAGGAAACAGAGTGGCCGTGAGTTGGTAACTGTAGTGGGTGATGGGGGTTGGGTGTAGAGGAAACAGAGTGGCCGTGAGTTGGTAACTGTGGTGGGTGATGGGGTTGGGTGTAGAGGAAACAGAGTGGCCGTGAGTTGGTAATTGTAGTGGGTGATGGGAGTTGGGTGTAGAAGAAACAGAGTGGCCGTGAGTTGGTAACTGTGGTGGGTGATGGGAGTTGGGTGTAGAGGAAACAGAGTGGCCGTGAGTTGGTAACTGTAGTGGGTGATGGGGGTTGGGTGTAGAGGAAACAGAGTGGCCGTGAGTTGGTAACTGTGGTGGGTGATGGGGTTGGGTGTAGAGGAAACAGAGTGGCCGTGACTTGGTGACTGTAGTGGGTGATGGGGTTGGGTGTAGAGGAAACAGAGTGGCCATGAGTTGGTAATTGTAGTGGGTGATGGGGTTGGGTGTAGAGGAAACAGTGTGGCCGTGAGTTGGTAATTGTAGTGGGTGATGGGGTTGGGTGTAGAGGAAACAGAGTGGCCGTGAGTTGGTAACTGTAGTGGGTGATGGGGGTTGGGTGTAGAGGAAACAGAGTGGCCATGAGTTGGTAATTGTAGTGGGTGATGGGAGTTGGGTGTAGAAGAAACAGAGTGGCCGTGAGTTGGTAACTGTGGTGGGTGATGGGAGTTGGGTGTAGAGGAAACAGAGTGGCCGTGGGGAGTTGGGTGTAGAAGAAACAGAGTGGCCGTGAGTTGGTAACTGTGGTGGGTGATGGGAGTTGGGTGTAGAGGAAACAGAGTGGCCGTGAGTTGGTAACTGTGGTGGGTGATGGGAGTTGGGTGTAGAGGAAACAGAGTGGCCGTGAGTTGGTAACTGTAGTGGGTGATGGGAGTTGGGTGTAGAGGAAACAGAGTGGCCGTGAGTTGGTAACTGTGGTGGGTGATGGGAGTTGGGTGTAGAAGAAACAGAGTGGCTGTGAGTTGGTAACTGTGGTGGGTGATGGGAGTTGGGTGTAGAAGAAACAGAGTGGCCGTGAGTTGGTAACTGTAGTGGGTGATGGGGTTGGGTGTAGAGGAAACAGAGTGGCCGTGAGTTGGTAATTGTAGTGGGTGATGGGGTTGGGTGTAGAGGAAACAGAGTGGCCGTGACTTGGTAACTGTAGTGGGTGATGGGGGTTGGGTGTAGAGGAAACAGAGTGGCCGTGAGTTGGTAATTGTAGTGGGTGATGGGGGTTGGGTGTAGAGGAAACAGAGTGGCCGTGACTTGGTAACTGTAGTGGGTGATGGGGTTGGGTGTAGAGGAAACAGAGTGGCCGTGACTTGGTAACTGTAGTGGGTGATGGGCACAGAGGCTCATTGTGCTGTTTTCTGCTTTCAGTTACATTTGGAATGTTAAATAAATGAAAAGTGAATATTGAGCAAAAAATCGGTCCAGCTAGCTTGAATTAAAATATTAAATGAGCCAGTTCTGTAAAATAATTTCCAAAGAGAATCTGTATCCATATTAACTTAAAAATCTTTTGTTTTTTAAACAAATTTAAACCTTTGCAATTACTGTTTCATACAAAGGAGCAGAATAAAGTAAAGTATTTTTTCTACTGCAGAGGGGGAGAGACTTGATGCCAAAATGAAAAGACTGGAATCCAAGTATGCCCCGCTGCATCTTGTCCCACTGATCGAAAGACTGGGGACCCCTCAGGTAACGTGTGCTATGATGGCGGAGGCTGTTGCAAGCTGGGCATCCATGCCAGGCCAGGTGGCCTGGTTGGGAGCCAGACTGGAAGGCATCGTGAAGTCCGGTGGCTGCGCGGCCGCTCAGGCCTCAGTGTTGCAAGTGGGGCGCGTGCCTGGACTGCTTCCCTGGGTGGTGGGGGGGTTCAGATGAGCTAACGCCTGGAAAGGGCTTAGCACATCAGCTGGCACGTAAGACTTACACAGAAGACGTCACTTTTACGGTCCAGCCCTTCGTGAAGAAGTCTTTCTCACAGGGGTTATTAGGCCACGAGGCCAGGTGTCAGGGTAGAGTTCTACAGCGATCCAGCTGCGTATGCCAAGTCAGGGCTTCTCAGCCATTTTGGACCAGGTAACTCGATGGTGGGGACTTGGGCCTCCTCTGCATTGCAGGCTGTTTGGCAGCATCCCTGGCTTCCACACTAGAGGCCAGGAGACCCACCCCCTCCACCCAAAACATTTTCCCAAGGCTGGGTGCCGTGGTTCATTCCTGTCTTCCCAGCACTTTGGGAGGCCAAGACAGGAGTTCAAGACCAGCCTGGGCAATGTGGCGAAACTCCGTCTCTACAGAAAGTACAAATATTATCCAGGCGTGGTGGCATACGCCTGGTCGCCTGAGCCAGGGAAGTCAAGGCTGCAGTGAGCTGTGGTTGTGCCACTGCACTCCAACCTAGGCAGCAGAGCAAGACCCTGTCTCAAAAGAAAAAAGACATAGAGGATATGGAGTAGCTGGATGCCTGGAGGCCCACAGCCTTCCACTGCTTGTCCTTTCTGCAGCAAATTGCCATCGCGAGAGAGGGGGACCTGCTGACAAAGGAGCGCCTCTGCTGTGGCCTGTCCATGTTTGAGGTCATCCTGACACGGATCCGGAGCTTTCTGGATGACCCCATCTGGCGCGGGCCTCTGCCCAGCAATGGGGTCATGCACGTTGACGAGTGTGTGGAGTTTCACAGACTGTGGAGTGCCATGCAGTTTGTCTACTGCATTCCTGTGGGGACACACGAGTTCACAGTCGAGTAAGTGTGTGCTCAGAGCAGGACAAAGCCCCAGGGGAGGGGAGGGGCTTAGGGCAGGGTCCAGGTGTTAGGCTAACAAGTGGCCAGCCATGCTCAGGAAGTGGACCAGAAACTCACTGAGCTGCTTTTAAGCCTCCTATAGTGGGAATTCTTACTTGATGCCAAGGAGCTGGCTCAGGACCTTAGTATTCAGGGAGTCTCTGAACCCACGGCAATTGTTTGCACGTGGACATTCATTTTTCTAGGTGGGAGGTCTGTAAAGTCATTCATCACAGAGGGGATATGATCTAAAAAGGGTTAGGAAGCAGCACACCAGAAGATCCCAAAAAAGGTATCTACCAAAACCAGGGAACAGCCACCTGCTGCCCGGCATTCTCCTCCTGGCTGTGGAAGGTGACTGTGGCACAGACAGTAAGTCATGCAGATGGCTTGGTCACTGACACCTGCAGACAGACTCAGAAAAGACTTCGTAACGGATCACTCATCTCCCATTGTTTCTGCTGCTTGTTCTAGGCAGTGCTTCGGTGATGGGCTACACTGGGCCGGCTGTATGATCATCGTACTTCTTGGGCAGCAGCGGCGTTTTGCTGTGCTGGATTTCTGCTACCATCTCCTTAAAGTTCAGAAACATGATGGCAAAGATGAGATTATTAAAAATGTGGTATGTGGCTGAAAATCTCCCACCATCTGTGGACCTTTTGCAAAAGCGTACTTTCTCTGTTGTAAGTTCTTGTTCCTGGGAATGTTTTTCATCCTAGTACATAAGGTGCCACCAACAGAAACTTCCTTTTCGTTCCCAAAATGAATCGAAATATAATTGGCCAGTAAAGCAGTGTTCCATTTACCTTCTCAAGGTACTTAGATTTACTTCCAGTCTTACAGAATCTGCATTGTCAGAATATTGGCAACTATTCCAGTCTTCGGGCTCCCTAGAAGTCAAAGTGTGCTTTCTTGGCCTTTTGTGTTTGTCGCTTTATGGATTCCTCATAGTTGAATTCTGGAAAATACTCAGCCATTATCTTTTGAAATATTTTAGCCTCCCTTCCATTCTCCCTGTTCTTGCCATTCACGACTTCAGTTAGACATATGTTAGACCTTCTCATTCTATTCTCCACATCCCTCTGTTGTATTAGTTTTTTTGTGTGTTTTTTGTTTTTGTTTTTTTTTTTGAGACAGAGTTTCACTCTTGTTGCCCAGGCTAGAGTGCAATGGCGGGATCTCGGCTCACTGCAACCTCCACCTCCTGGGTTCAAGCAATTCTCCTGCCTCAACCTCCTGAGTAGCTGGGATTACAGGTGCCCACCACCATGCCCGGCTAATTTTTGTATTTTTAGTAGAGACAGGGTTTCACCATGTTGGCCAAGCTGATCTCAAACTCCTGACATGAAGTGATCCACCCACCTCCCAAAGTGCTGGGATTACAGGTGTGAGCCACTGCGCCCAGCCCTGTTGTATTAGTTTTCTGTTGCTTCCATAACAACAAATCACCACAGGCTTGGCAGTTTAAACACCACTGATTATCTCACAGTTCTCTAAGTCAGATGCCTGGGTTCAGCCAGGCCCAGCTGGGTCCTCTGCTCAATCTCATGAAGCCAGTGTCCGAGGTGCTGTGTTCAGCCTGGAGGCCTTCAGGCTTATGCACAGTTGGCTGAATTATTCCTTGGCAGCTCTAGGACTGGGTCCCCCTTCCTTCTCATGCTTTCCAAGTGACCCCCTCCGGCAATGGTGGGTTGGGCAGTCTCAGCCTCTCGTCTTCTGCCAGGTCTCTCCTGCCTCCAGCCAGAGAACATTCCCTGATCATGATTATATTGAGCCCACTGGACAACCCCAGAGACTCTCCCTGTCCTGTCCTACAGTCCACAGTCCACGTGGGGTGGAGGCAATGCAGTCACAGGCTCCAGGTCATGGGCCTCTCTCAGGGGCCATTCTACCTCCAACTCCTCCATTTCCGGGGCTCCCAGAGCTGTATCCAGAGTATTCTCTTCACGTGTCTTAGTTAACTCGTTTACTTCAGCTCTAATGTGCTGAGCTTTTACTCTGAAAAAATTATTAGTTCACTTTTTAAAGTTCAGTTAGGTTCTTCTTCAAATCTTCTTGGTAACTGAGTTTGTCTTAACTGAATTTTTTCCATCTCTTATTTCTTTATCCAGTTCATATATTCTATATTCTGCATGTTTTCCTTCTAGTATCTGAAGGTCTTGGAGGTATTTAAAACTTTGCTGTTTCCTTGTGTGTTGGGTTATTTGGGAGTCTTTATTTAATTGGACTTAATTTAGATTGCTTTCCCTCCAAGATGTGCATTTGCATCTGCCCATCTCTAGGGGCTGCTGGCAACTGAGGGCCACTTTAGCCGAATTGGAGGTTCCTGGCTTTTTTGGGGTCTCTGGTGTGGTCCCACTTGTTTATGCCTGGGCCGCTCCTCACCCCACTGCTGCTGTTGGCATGTGCCCCCGAGGAGGCCCTGGCTTCCCCCTTACCACCTGCATAGGCAGAACCAGAAATGCTTTTCAAAGTTTTTTGTTTGTGTGTACGTACGTTCTTTATTCCTGTTGTAGTAGGAGGGTCTGTCAGAGTACCCCATCACAGTATTATTTCCAGACTGGAAGTCTAGAGCCTGTGTTAGTTGATTGACCTTTCTCCACTGACCACATCATCTTCATCTGGACATCCCCAGTTTTGAGCACACAGTAGGTTCTTAATTGCTGATGTGGAAGGAACAGGACTATCAGTTGTGCACATGAATGAATCTACAGCAGCAAGAAGCCAACAGAGGGATTCTAAATTCAAAATATATTCATCCATCCAACCATTGCATTAAAGAGATGGTATGTGACTGGGAGAGCTGGCTCATACCTGTAATCCCAACAGTTTGGGAGGCTGAGGCAGAGGAGGATTGCTTGAGCTCAGGAGTTCAAGACCATCCTGGACAACATAGTAAGACCTTGTCCTTACAAAAATAATTTTAAAAATTAGCTGTGTGTGGTGGTCCACGCCTGTGGTCCCAGCTGCTCAGGAGGCTGAGGTGGGAGGATCTCTTGAGGCTACAGTAAGCCATGATCATGCCACTGCACTCCAGCCAGGACGTCACAGTGAGACCCTATCTTAAAAAAAAACAAAAAGAACACTATGTGTGTCAATTCCATTTGCTACTATTTTTCTGAGAAAGAATGAATGTTCAAGTGTTAATAGTAAAACATCTCAATTTTCATGGTTGTAGCCTTTGAAGAAGATGGTGGAGAGAATTCGCAAGTTCCAGATTCTCAATGACGAGATCATCACCATCCTGGATAAGTACCTGAAGTCGGGCGACGGGGAGGGCACACCAGTGGAGCATGTGCGCTGCTTCCAGCCGCCCATCCACCAGTCCCTCGCCAGCAGCTGAGGGCACGCGCTGCACTCTGTAACTCAACGTGGCATGCCTTTCTCTCCGGCAACTATTGAGTGAGATTTTTAGGGACTATTTTTCAGTATCTCTGTACCTGTTAAAGGGGGTGCTTTTCAATCTAAAAGCTTAATTTTATAAAATTATTTTTCTAGACTAAATTGTATATGCTTTTGGTAATTAGGAACTCTGAGAATACTGGCTGCTGATTGTTGCCATCACGTTCTTACAAAATTGTTTTTCTATGGGATGTTCTGGCAGCTCTCTCTCAAAATGCTGCTGTGTTCGTTCATTCACTCATTCCATAAGAAACTTAATACCAGCAAATGTATTAAATCCCTTGCCAGTTACCATTAACTGTAACTATTTAGCTTTTGTTTAGGGATCTTTCTGATGGCCTTTTATGAGCAGTCTTAGTTCTAAGTCATTGTTCCCATCCCTTTTTTGTGTCAGTGTTTCAGAAAATAGTGAACTTGATTCCTCTGCTTCCACTAAATCCGGTTGTGACAAAATCTAACGTGAGATCAGATCGAAAGGTTATAGAAATAAAACTAATGAGATCTATTTGCGTTTGTTTACTTACTATAATCCTGTGCTGCTTGACTTGGCAAGGAACTCTGATTACCCTGAGCTCACATAGCAGGCCAGCTCGGATGTAGGTCACCTCCAGGGCAGAGGTGGGATGGGACCGTGACACCATCTCATACACCACTCACCTCACCAGCACAGGTTTAGTTTTATATTTAGGGTTCTGCAGATAAATAAGGTGTAAAATGGCCGTGGTGGCTGCTCCAGTCTGGATATGAAGAGGCTACTCAGTGCCTCTCTGTTACCTGTGCCTGTGACCTGGCGGAGGCCAGCAGTGTGGGAGGAGGAGATCAGCCAGGCCCAGTGAGTGCTGCACGAAGGGGCCAGGAGCCTTGAGTCCAGCCTTCAGCTGCCCCTGATCCACAGGGCTCGCATGGCTGGAGCTGGTCCACACGATCTGTCAGAATGAAAAACAATCGGTCTAGACTACCAGTAGAGCCATGAACATGTTTGAGAAACTGAAGCCATATTTTAAAGTATTAAGGCAATGAGGTTCTGAAAATCCTAACTGAATGGAGAAAAATGTTATGCCTGTTTATTGTAAATGAATATTACAGATAATCACAAGTCCAGCATGATGAACTGAACTCACTTTATGTTGTAGCCTGGCAGGCATTTTACGTTATTTGGAGCATTGCAACCTTCATCAATTTTAAAATTTTCTATGGCTGCCAAGTTGCCATAAAAAGCGGGCCTCGCCTACTTCTCCGCCGGCCTTTGGAAACTGCCCAGAAGCATATGACGCACGGCACAGAAAAGCAGTGGGTGTGTGAGCCATCCTGTTGTGCTGCCAAACTCAAGTGACATGAAGCTTAACAGAACTATTCTTTCTTTATAAAAAGTTCCCTGCAAGTGCTTTTGGGAGTGTGAATTAATAGCCCTGGGGCCAGCATTCTGCTGCAGATTTAGAGGTGGTAGCTGTGCTCATCTTAGAAACTAGAGAATAGGATAAAAAAGTACTGTAATTTAATTACCAAGTTTTATAAGGCTTAATTTTATGCCAGATATAAAATGTAATACTTGAGGTATAAGAATCTCAAGTGCTATAAAACGTTAAATAAGAATTTATTAACCTGTGCATGTTCAACGAGGTCTCTCCTCACGCGGGAGAAAACCGGTTCTCATGTCCGAAGCACAGATGTGGGCACAGTGTATAAACAGATACAGTACATCTGCAGCATTAAATGACATGGGAGGAGGCAGTTAGGAAAAAAAAATCTAAAACAGCTCCTTAGAAGGCCAATAATACAGCTGGGAAAAAGGGAGTTTCCATGCAGCCAGTGGTGAGCTGCATGGGATACCAGCACCTGGCCTGGGAGGCTCGGGGGCGATGGCTTGCACTGGCGCACCGAGTCACCTCCAGGCAGGAGCCACAGGCTGGAACAGGCAAACACTCTTCCCATCACCCAGGTGGAAATTAATTCTGCCAATACTTTTTTTTTTTTTTTTTTTTTGAGACAGAGTCTCGCTGTGTCTCCCAGGCTGGAGTGCAGTGGCGCGATCTCGGCTCACTGCAAGCTCCGCCCCCTGGGTTCACGCCTTTCTCCTGCCTCAGCCTCCCAAGTAGCTGGGACTACAGGCGCCCGCTACCACGCCCGGCTAATTTTTTTGTATTTTTAGTAGAGACGGGGTTTCACCGTGTTAGCCAGGATAGTCTCGATCTCCTGACCTCGTGATCCACCCGCCTCGGCCTCCCAAAGTGCTGGGATTACAGGCTTGAGCCACCGCGCTCGGCCTCAATACTTTTTTTTTAAAGACCAATGGTCATGAGTGGGGATAGGTTCATCAGACCTTTTTTATCATTCTACCTTTTCTGCATATGTTTGCAATTTTCCATCAACTTCTTCATAAACCTTTTCTAGAAACCAAAATATGTAGTAGCCCAAAGGAGCTCTTAAGCAAAGTACTTGGTACAAAGAGACCATATGTTATAAACATTTTAAGTTTGTTCTAAGCATTCAGACTTAGAAAAGAACTTCATTTCAACTTTTTATTATAACATGAGCTAAATTTAAGAAATAACCCTAGTCTTCTATTTCCCAGAGCTGTTCAAAGTCCAAATGACAATATAACTCATTATGAAAATATACTGAAAAGTACAAGAGCTGATGTAAAATGGTAATCAAGGTTCCAGGCATCATGGGATTAGGATAACTGAAGAACAAACCCAGCCAGGCTGCAGCAGCAGGCAGGATGCACTGGCTCGATGAGGTGCTAAGAAGGCCGTCGAATGCACACAGGAAGCCGGATTCACGGTGATCATCTCAACCTGAGAATCCTTCCTTGGGGTGATTTCCGCCCTTTTTTTTATTTTGTAAGTTTCCTTCATTCAGTAACTTAGTTTTCCCTTATTTCAAAAAATAAAACCAATCATCAAACAGGAGCCACTTTTATAGGTAAGGTAAATCACAGGATAATGTATTGGGATAACTGTTCTTTTTTAAAATAAAAAAGCCTTATATGTTCAGGGATTGATGGAGTGGAGATGACAAATGCACATTTCAGATTTCCATCACGAATGAAAAAATAAAGCATTTTTATAGACTTAAAACTGTCATTAGTGCATTCAGATTTTGGAGAAGGAATGAAAATGTAAAATAATTCTACAACAATACAATATTAATAGAAATCGTCATGTGCTGAGGTCATTTTAGTGAGCTACCATTGTTTAAATAGAAGTAATTTCTTGGTCCTAATTAGTGAAATCTTTAAAAAGATTGCCTTTAAAGAACATTATTTGAGGACAATGTTTTTTTAGACACATTCTGATACTCAAATTCACTTCATAACAATCACAGATTAACCTTTAATGACACCTTTCTTAAAAAGCTGTCAGATTTCCATTTCTTCGGGAGACATTTTCACCAGTGTGTTGTTCGATTCCACAGGTTAAGCTTTCTTCATTATTATTAAGAACTTCATACATATTAGAGAGATTGCCATTCACTGCTTTCTCGTCTTTTCGAAAAGATACAGGCAGACTTGCTAGACTAAAGCTGACGTCTTTAAAGGCATGCAACAAGAATATCCCCACAATGATTGTAAAGAAGCCGCTCAAAGTACCAATGACATCGTCACCGGGCATATCTTGCCACTCCTTAAAAAGAATAGCTGAACAAGTTAAAACTGATGTTGTAAAGAATACATAATATATTGGAGTCACAATGGAAGTGTTGAATATATCCAGGGCCCTATTTAGGTAATTAATCTGTGTGCTCACGCAGACGATGAGGCTCAGCAGCAGAACCCAAGCCAGGGGATGCCGCAGCACAGGCTTTCCAGCAAACAGCTCCTTGAGAGCAATGCCCAGGCCCTTCACACAGGACACTGAAAAGGCGCCGATCACAGAGCAGATTGTTATGTACACAAGAATGTTTGTCTGTCCATGGCGAGGACCCACCGCGAAGATTAGTATCAAGGCCACAATGACCACAAGGGTTGCAAAGACCACAAAACCTAGAGGAGGCAAAGAAAAGTGACATGAGTCAAATGGTTGGCTGTTCGTAAACACAGAACGCAAAACAAAATGTAATAAACTCTACAGGGAGAAAAGGTATGGCCTGGAGATAAAAAAATCAGCTTTATTTTGCTGCCCGAGCAGAAGCGCAACCACAACAATTTACTTAGATGGACACACCGGAGGATGAATGTGAGCTTCACATTCACAAACTCTCACACCCCCAACATTGTCGCAGCAGCATTTTATGCCAACTTCAGGCAAGAGGGACAGTGGGATCAGAACAGACACAGAAACTAGGGAGGAGAAATCATGAGGTGGCCTTGAATGTTCAACAATTTATAGATGCTTTAAAAACAAAACAAAAAAAAAACAAAACAAGAGTTCATCATCAAGTTTTCTCTAAAAGGGGTAAACTTTTTTTTTTTAATTTGCGGACAACTGCTGGAATAACCAGCAAGTCGACTGGAGAACCTGAAAGATACTACTGGGGTTCTGGTTGAATATGGAGAATTAAAGCCAGCATGAAAATTGCCAATAACTGTATCACTGTGGGCCAGGCATTTTTCTCAGCAGTTTGCACTCAACTACCCTGTGTCACAGCTACTACCATTTGCATCCTCGAATGAAGGAACTGAGGCGTAGGTAAGTCACATGAATTTATTCTTCCTTCCTCAAATTCCACTAATAAAATACACAGTAATAGGATTTTTAAAGGCACAAATACACAAAATTAAGAACAAAAGGCCAGGTGCAGTGGCTCATGCCTGTAATCCCAGCACTTTGGGAGGCTGAGGATGGTGGATCACCCAAGGTCAGGAGTTCGACACCAGCCTGGCCAAAATGGCGAAACCCCAACTCTACTGAAAATACAAAAATTAGCTAGGCGTGGTGGCAGGTGCCTGTAATCCCAGCTACTTGGGAGGCTGAGACAGGAGAATCGCTCAAACCTGGAAGGTGGAGGTTGAAATGAGCCGAGACCACACCACTGCACTCCAGCCTAGGCAACAGAGAGACTGTCTCAAAAAAAAGAGAGGACTGAAGATAACAATCCTTCTAAGTCAGAAAGCAAAGGCTAATAACTGGTACACAGATCCAAGAAAGCTGAATCCTACACACCCACTGTGATCAAATATTAAAAAGCAATTCAGTTTGCAGCACAGAGTGCCCAAAAGGTACCAAGTGCCTCTGAAGTGGGGTAAAGGCAAGACTGAAAGTGAAGCCTGGCTGAAAAGTCCATTCAAGCAGCAAGGGGACTCCTGCCCAGTTCTGGGAGACTGTCCCTCCTGTGCCACAGAGTTCTGGGAAGCTGAGGTAAACCATGCCTCCAGGTGTTAACCCTTCCCCACAATCAACTCCCAGGATGCCCACAGCCAGCCATGAAACAGGAAGCTTTTTTGCTGGAGATCTGACCAGCCCAACTTTGACATAAAAGGAGACATCAGGCCGGGCGCGGTGGCTCACACCTGTAATCCCAGCACTTTGGGAGGCCGAGGCAGGCGGATCACAAGGTCAGGAGATCGAGACCATCCTGGCTAACACAGTGAAACCCCGTCTCTACTAAAAATACAAAAAAATTAGCCGGGCGTGGTGGCGGCACCTGTAGTCCCAGCTACTTGAGAGGCTGAGGCAGGAGAATGGCGTGAACCCAGGAGGCGGAGCTTGCAGTGAGCCGAGATCGCGCCACTGCACTCCAGCCTGGGCGACAGAGCAAGACTCCGTCTCAAAAAAAAAAAAGCCAAAGACCACCAGGAGAGAAGCCAAAACAAACAGAAAAGGGCAAAGTCTGTTTCTCCCATGTAGACAGAGGAAAACTTCAAAATAAACGTCCCCCAAAAAACAAGAAAATTATTAATATCCTCAGAAAAACAAGAAAAACTATTATTAATATCCTCAAAGAAACAATGAAACAGACTAACCTGGCACCCCAAATACCTACAAACAATGAATCTACAACAACAAAAAAACCCCAAACAAACAAGAAAGATTTATTTGAGGGAATCAAAGAACCATCAAAGTAGCCAGGACTTAAGGGGCCAAAATTCAGAGAAAAGAAAAATCAGCCCAGCACTCACCTCTGCCTTCTCCTTTGGGGCAACTACTAATGCAAGGGGTGAGATGGCATAAAGGCCAATCAACACCGGCCTAAGCTTAAGGGGACTAGGTAAAAACAAGTTGGATTTTGGGGCTGCCTAAGCATCTGGAACTTAATGGACCAAGACCCAGAAAGGAGGGAACTATAGAGCAGTGAGCCCAAATGTCTGTGCATTTCCCCTTATGGTGCTTTCTGGCACACAAGGTGCACAGCCAAGGTCAGAGAAGCCAAATGGAAAGCCTGGCCAGGAGGCCACAGGACTAAGCAGGGATTTCGGTGTCTCAGGGTACTGAGGAGCAGACCCTGGAGCTCTCAGTTTCTCAGCTGGCGGGGCCCAAACCAGTATCTGAAGCTATCAGCTGAGAGCCTAAGGGCTATGAACAAGAATAAAGGCAAACTGAGCCAGGTGCGGTGGCTCGTGCCTGTAATCCCAGCCCTTTGGGAGGCCGGGACAGATGGATCACTTGAGCCCAGGAGCTCGAGACCAGCCTGGCCAACCTGACAAAACCCTGTCTCTACCAAAAAAGACACAAAAATTAGGCCAGGCATAGTGGCACATGCCTGCCATTGGAACTACTTGGGAGGTTGAAGCAGGAGAATCACCTGAACCCGGAAGGCAGAGGTTGCAATGAGCTGAGATTGTACCACTGTGCTCCAGGCCTGACAGCAAGACTCCATCTTAAAAAAAAAAAAAAAAAAAAAGCCAGATGTGGGGGCACACACCTGTAGTCCCAGCTACTCAGAAGGCTGAGGTGGGAGGATCGCTTGAGCCCAAGAGGCAGAGGATGCAGTGAGCCATGATCACACCACCGCACTCCAGCGTGGGCGACAGAGTGAGATCCTGTCTCAAAAAAAAAAAAAAAGAATGAAGGCAAACTAGAAAGAAACCAGGCCCAACAAAGAACAATACCTTCAGGGTAAAGGTGAGCTACTGTATTCTTTTCTGCCTACCAGAAGAAATTTATGTTCTCTCTGAAGGAAGAAAAACGTCACTTAAAACCTCTACACCTTCTAATATCCTATGTCCAGCATTCAATTAAAAAATGCCAACACAAAACCAAATGCCTAAAAGCCAAACACCACCACAGAAGCAGGCCCACAAAGAATTCTAAAATTAAAGTTAGCAAAGACTTTAAAATAACTAGGAATCAAAGAACAGAGGCAAGAAACTCTTAGAAATTAACAATATAATCGCAGAAATGAAAACTCAGAAGGGCTGGAAGAAAAAACTAAGAAAATCTCCCCAAAGACAGAGCAAAACAAAATGGTAAAATGAGGAAAAGAAAACAAGAAAATTAATGATCTAGGTCAAGAACCCAATAAACAGATGAATAAGAATCTCACAAAGAGAAAACAAGAATATCAAAGGAGTATTCAATTCAGTTCCCAAGAGTCAGACATAAATTTTCACATCAGGCCAGGCACGGTGGCTCATGCCTGTAATCCCAGCACTTTGGGAGGCCGAGGGCAGGTGGATTACCTGAGGTCAGGAATTCCAGACCAGCCTGGCCAACCTGGTCGTCTCTACTAAAAATACAAAAATTAGCTGGGCATGGTGGCGGGCACCTGTAATCCCAACTACTTGGGAGGCTGAGGCAGGAGAATCACTTGAACCCAGGAGGGAGGCAGAGGTTGCAGTGAGGCAGCGGTTAGTTAGCAGTGAGCCGAGATCACGCCATTGCACTCCAGCCTGAGAGACAGAGCAAAACTCTGTCTCAAAAACAAAAAAAGAGACCCATCAGGCAGGGTGCAGTGGCTCACGCCTGTAATCCCAACACTTTGGGAGGCTAATGTGGGCGGATCACTTGTGGCCAGGAGTTCAAGACCAACCTGGCCAACATGGTAAAACCTTGTTTCTATCAAACAAACAAAAAAAATTAGCCAGGCATGGTGGCACATGCCTGTAGTCCCAGCTACTTGGGAGGCTGAGGTGGGAGAATCACTTGAGCTAGGGAGGAAGAAGTTGCAGTTAGCCGAGATCACACCACTGCATTCCAGCCTGGGCAACACAGCAAGACCCTGTCTCAAAATAAAATGAACCATCAGGCACCCAGCACAATGGACAAAAATGGACCCATCTCTGGGCATGTCAGTGAGAAATTTCAGACACTGTGGGGAAAGAGAACATCCTACATGCTTCCAAAAACAAAAAATTGGTCGCATATAAAAGGATAAACTGTTCAATTTCTCAACAGCAACATCAGAAATGAGAAGACAAAGGTGGTCACAATAGGTTAAAAACATTTTGAGATAAACAAGGTGTCAAAAAATCTCATCTCTTCACGCCCTTTCTTGTTTCCTCTAGAGTGGCACCACCAGAATGAAGGAGCAAACACCCAGGATTCTGGAAATCAGGGATCTAAGAAAAAGCAAACTGAGGGAATCCCCAGGATGCTGCTGAAGGGAAATGCAGATAACTGCTGTGCTGGCAGCCTGGAGACACCCGCCTAGATTGAGGTCACACAGAAGGCACTGAGAGAAATTTCCAAAAGAGATCAAACAAAGAACACCTCTTTGTTTGAAATTACTGAGAGCAGAATAGTCAACTGGGGGAGAGTTTCATGGTACAGTGATCAATTCAAAACTAACTACACAAACAAGATAATTATTACTTCTGGAAAAACAAATCATACAGGAAAGGAACAACCACCATAATAAAGGCTAAGATGAGAATAAAAGTTATGTATCAATGATAAGGTAAATAAATAAGCTCAATAAAACTATACAGGTGCAGTAAATAAAAGGTAAAACAGACAATGCCTAAAGCTAAGGAAGTAAGTAGTAGCAACAATATAAGCATGCTATTTGCAAAGAGTTGAAGAACAGTAGAAACACAGACTTGTGATTGACTTGAGGGAGAAGGGAACACAACGACTATTTGTTCTTATACCACATGGAACAACTTCTCTCTCCTTAGGTGCTCATTAAATTTTGACTAACGTAAAAACTAAGGCAGGCGCGGTGGCTCACGCCTGTAATCCCAGCACTTTGGGAGGCTGAGGCGGGCGGATCACAAGGTCAAGAGATCGAGACCATCCTGGCCAACACGGTGAAACCCCGTCTCTACTTAAAATACAAAAAAACATTTGCTGGGAGTGGTGGCAGCGCCTGTAGTCCCAGCTACTCGGGAGGCTGACGCAGGAGAATGGCGCGAACCCAGGAGGCAGAGCTTGCAGTGAGCCGAGATCGTGCCACTGCACTCTAGCCTGGGTGGGAGAGCGAGACTCCGTCTCAAAAAAATAAAAAACTAAGTTAAAAAGTAAAATACAGTAAGACTAAGGAGACTTTTTTCTTACCTGGATCACCCAGCTTGTGAGACATTTCATTTAAAGTCTCAATCTCCTCCTCCTTTGGAGCATGAATGACCATAACTGTAGATCCTAGAATACTTAGCAAACACCCAATTTTCCCATGAAGATTAAGTCTTTCATTTAGAAAGTATGAAGAAAGAATGGCACTAAAATGGGGAGGAAAAAAATTGGAGAACTTTAAAATAATCAGCTACTTTTCTTTTTCAAATATCAGTAAAACTCATAATTTAAATCACTGAACTCAAATTGTAACACTGAGCTTATGAAGATTCTGGCTTTTGCCAAGGAAAAAAAAATGTACATTTCATCATAAAATGTAAACATTTCGGCCGGGCACGGTGGCTCAAGCCTGTAATCCCAGCACTTTGGGAGGCTGAGACAGGCGGATCATGAGGTCAGGAGATCGAGACCATCCTGGCTAACACGGTGAAACCCCGTCTCTACTAAAAAATACAAAAAATTAGCCGGGTGACGTGGCGGGCGCCTGTGGTCCCAGCTACTCGGGAGGCTGAGGCAGGAGAATGGCATGAACCCGGGAGGCGGAGCTTGCAGTAAGCTGAGATCTGGCCACTGCACTCCAGCCTGGGCGACAGAGTGAGACTCCGTCTCAAAAAAAACAAAAAAAAAGTAAACGTTTCTAGGGAATCATCTGCTTCATCATACACTACACTGGTATACTTCCCATCTTTCCACTGCAAGAAGTCAATATGAAATTTATAATAAAGAACAAATTTGTATAAATGTATATCCTAATTAAGAACCTATATCCAGACCAGGCACGGTGCCTCACGCCTGTAATCCCAGCACTTTTGGAGGCCGAGGCGTGCGGATCACAAGGTCCGGAGATTGAGAGCATCCTGGCTAACACGGTGAAACCCCGTCTCTACTAAAAATACAAAACATTAGCCAGGTGTGTTGGCAGCGCCTGTAGTCCCAGCTACTCAGGAGGCTGAGGCAGGAGAATGGCCTGAACCCGGGAGGCGGAGCTTGCAATGAGCCCAGATTGCACCACTGCACTCCAGCCTGGGCGACACAGCGAGACTCTGTCTCAAAAAAAAAAAAAAAAAAAAAAACAAATCTGCTCATTACCAACCAGGCCCTACCAAAGTGCACATGCACTGAATGATAAATATTGGGATGAGTGTAACTTTGATGCACATGCACTGAATGATAAATATTGGGATGAGTGTAACTTTGAATTTCACTTATTTTTAATTTATTTATTTTTTGAGACAGAGTCTTGCTCTGTAGCCCAGGCTCGAGTGCAGTGGTATGATCTCAGCTCATTGCAACCTCCACCTCCTGGGTTCAAGTCATTCTCCTGTCTCAGCCTCCTGAGTAGCTGGGACTACAGGTGCCCACCACCACACCCAGCTAATTTTTGTATTTTTAGTAGACAGGATTTTACCATGTTAGTCAGGCTGGTCTCAAACTTCTGACCTTAGGTGTTTCTATACCCGCCTCAGCCTCCCATAGTGCTGGGATTACAGGCGTGAGCCACCATTCCCAGCAACTTTGAATTTTATAAAACTGAAATCGAAGTAGAACTAGTACTGGCTCTGAATACAAGCAAAAGCATTTTCTCCCACAAATCAACAGCCTGCCTATGCACAGAAGTACTTTTTTAAAGCAATTACTACATAGTGTAAAAAGCAAAGTTCTCCAGGTTGTTGAAATGTAAATTGTGTTGAACACATGTAATTATATGGTACTGAATATTTTACAAACTAAGGTACTGATGACTTTTTCTACATGAAAAATGTTGTGTCCTTACCTTACTAGTACACTGAGAGCTCCGAGTGGAGTCACTAGCGTGGCTGGTGCAAACGCATACGCAGCAAAGTTGGCCACCTCACCAGCTCCCACTTGGAGACAGACAAAAGAAAAAGTCAGATAAGAATGTATATACTCAACTTTGAAATGCCTGCATTTTATGCAATATCTATATATTATTTCAACTGTATTTAGTAACCTCCATATTTCTCCAATTTATTTATTTTTTTTGAGATGGAGTCTCACTCTGTCGCCCAGGCTGAAGTGGAGTGGTGCGATCTCAGCTCACTGCAAGTTCCGCCTCCTGAGTAGCTGGGACCACAGGTGCCCGCCACCACGCCCGGCTAATTTTTTTGTATTTTTAGTAGAGATGGGGTTTCACCGTGTCAGCCAGGATGGTCTCAATCTCCTGACCTCGTGATCTGCCCGCCTCAGCCTTCCAAAGTGCTGGGATTACAGGCATGAGCCACGCGCCCGGCCTCTCCAATTTATTAATAAGGGTTATGGGTCTGTAAATTTCCAACATTACAGTAAGAGTCCAAGTCAATTAGAAGTATTCTAGAAACAACACATATCTATAAATCTAACTGAAGAAATCTAGTTCATGCTGACATAAGGTATTTAAATAAAAATTTTAAATAAATACTTATATCCCATGACAGTAAATAAAAATCACTGAGAATAAGCCGACATGAAAGTAAAAGCTACTCTCCCCCAAGTCCTTTTTACTTGCTCTTTTTAAAAATGCAAATCATGCTATATGCCAGGTACTGGTCTAGAATCAGGATATATACAGCAGGGTGCAAAACAAAGACACTGCTCTGATAAAAACTTTTTTTTTTTTTCTGAGACAGAGTCTCGCTCTGTCACCCAGGCTGGAGTGCAGTGGTGCCATCTCGGCTCACTGCAACCTCCACCTCCTGGGGTTAAAGTGATTCTCCTGCCTCAGCCTCCCAAGTAGCTGGGATTACAGGCGCATGCCAACACACCCAGCTGATTTTTGTATTCTGAATAGAGACAGGGTTTCACCATGTTCATCAGGCTGGTCTTGAATTCCTGACCTCAGGTGATCCACCCACCTGAGCCTCCCAAAGTGCTGCGATTACAGGCGAGAGCCACGATGACCAGCCTCTCATAAACTTTTAGTGAGGGGAGACAAACCAAGCACGTGCCAAGAGGTTGAAAGTGTTATGAAGAAAAACAGTGCGGGAAAAAGAATGAAGTGCTGGCAATGAAAGAAGGCATCCTACTATGTGTCATGGCATTAGATGGGGCTCTCTCATAAGGAAACTTTAGAATACTGGGAAAGTAGGTCCCACTAAGGAATTATCTAAATTGGAAAGCTGGGCTGGGCGCAGTGGCTCAAGCCTATAATCCCAGCACTTTGGGAGGCCGAGACGGGCGGATCACGAGGTCAGGAGATCGAGACCATCCTGGCTAACCCGGTGAAACCCCGTCTCTACTAAAAAATACAAAAAACTAGCCAGGTGAGGTGGCTGGCGCCTGTAGTCCCAGCTACTCGGGAGGCTGAGGCAGGAGAATGGCGTAAACCCGGGAGGCAGAGCTTGCAGTGAGCTGAGATCTGGCCACTGCACTCCAGCCTGGGTGACAGAGCAAGACTCCGTCTCAAAAAAAAAAAAACAAAAAAAAAACAAAAAAAAAATTAATTGAAAAGCTACTGAGGAATCCTACGCAGGGCAGAGGCATGATCTCACAGAAGGATCCCTCTTGACTACTGCTTTTTCCAAAACAGTTATGCCAATTTTCATTTAGCAGTGTATGAGAGCTCCCTTTCCTCCACATTCTCCCTGCTGATCTGTTAGGAGCATGGGATGACTCTGCTACGCTTTCAATTAGCATTTCCCATTTTCATTTGTTTATTAACCCTATGAAATCTTTTAGGGAAGTAGCTATTCAAGTTTTTCCTGTTTTCTCTTATTGATTTAAGGTAATTCTTTATATATTTCAGACATAATCTTTTATTGGTTAAAAATATTACAATTATCTTCATTTACACTCCACAATTTGCCTTTTTATTCTCTTGTTAAACTCTTTCAGTTCCTAAAATGTCTTTTAAATATGGTTTGTTACCATTAAAATTCAATCAAGGAATTTGGCTGTAATGTCTCCAATATCTTTATATCGAAGATACTCTCTACTCTCTAATTCCTATTTATCTAGGATTGACTTCTTAAAAAAAAAAAGCTTGTAGATTTTTAATTAATTAGGAAATTATACACGTTGCTCTATTTTTTTTAATTGAATACTCTCGAAATTACATGTATGTTTAACTTGTGAAGTCTAAGGTTAATATTTAGCTTTATTTCCTTCTGGATAATGCCAGAGCCTTAGAACTCTTAATCCATTTTCTCCTTTCCCATTGATTGCTGTTGTGTATTTTTAAAATTTTATTTTAGTTTAGTTTATTTTTGAGACAGAGTCTCGCTCTGCCGCCCAGGCTGGAGTGCAGTGGCCGGATCTCAGCTCACTGCAAGCTCCGCCTCCTGGGTTCCCGCCATTCTCCTGCCTCAGCCTCCCGAGTAGCTGGGACTACAGGCACCGCCACCTCGCCTGGCTAGTTTTTTGTATTATTTTTTTAGTAGAGACGGGGTTTCACGGTGTTAGCCAGGATGGTCTCGATCTCCTGACCTCGTGATCCGCCCGTCTCGGCCTCCCAAAGTGCTGGGATTACAGGCTTGAGCCACCGCGCCCGGCCATATTTTTAAAATTTTATGCATGGATATTTTAAGTCCACGAGCCATCTCTTATGTTTATTCACTCAGATGTACTCATATACTCACCACTCTTCCCTCCTGTATTTCTAAACTTACATTTAGGTGTTTTTTGTTGTTTTTTCTGTTTAAGACGGAGTCTCACAGTGTCACCCAGGATAGAGTGCAGTGGCGTGATCTCAGCTCACTGCAAACTCTGTGTCCTAAGTTCAAGCAATTCTCCCATTTCAGCCTCCTGAATAGCTGGGACTACAGGCACCTGCCACCACACTCGGCTAATTTTTCTATTTTTAATAGAGACAGGGTTTCACCATATTGATCAGGCTGATCTCAAACTCCTGACCTCGGGTATGCCTCAGCCTCCCAAGGTGCTGAGATTACAGGTGTGAGCCACCATGCCCAGCCTGAACACTCTTTTAAATTTGCTTTAGTATAATTTAATTATCAGTTTATCTAAAACATGTTTTAGTTTCATTCTTCAAGGATATTTTCCCTGAGTATTCTACTGCCAGCTACTTTTTGTGCCCTTTGAAGCTGTATTTCCAACTGTTTTCTACTTCCAATGGAGCTGAAAACTCAGCTGTCAATCTGCTGCCCCTCTGAGGGCACGATGAGCTTTTCTTGGACTGCTTTTAAGATATTCTGTCTATGGTTTTCATCAGTGTTACTATGGTATGTTTACATCCAGTTTTCTTTTCACAGGTTCTGCGTAGGTTTTATGGGGCTTCTTGGATCTGTGGTTTGATAACTTTGGTCAGTTCTGGAAAATTCGTAGCCATTTTTCTCTCCAAATACTGCTTCTGATTCTGTCCCTTTTTATTTGAAACTCTATTTGCTGAATCGTCTAAGTTCTATAACCCTCTCATGTATATTTTCCATCTTTTCTTGCTTGCTTCAGTGTAGACAATCTCTTCCAAACTACCTCTGGTTAAGTCTCTCTTCAGCCATACCTAACCTATTGTTAAGTCAATTCATTCATTTTCATTAGTTTTTAATTCTATAATTTCTATTTGTTTTGCAAATCTATAATGTCACTATAGTCTAGTTTATTCTTAGAATGACAGTTCCTTGTGGTAAAAACATTTATTTTAGAGTCATGATACTTCCAATATCTGCAGTCTTTGAGTCAAGTTTCTATCTGTTCCTTTTAGTAGTTTCTTAATCTCATATGCCTTAAAAAAAAAGAGATTGATCTTTATTTTTAAAATTACTCGCTAAAACAATTTAAGGTGAGAATGGTACTGTATCTTCAACAGAGAATTTTTACTTTCTTCTGCCAGGTGCCAGAAAGCACTAGCAGTTTGGGGCCAAGGCTGGCATCATCTGGTGTACACGAATTATCAGTGCATTGTCCCTGCCTCACTCCTAGCACCCAGCCTTCCCAGAGCACCAGCCCAGAGCAGGTGGTGGCTCCTACTCTTGGCAGCCCCAGACTCTGTGCTGTTAGTTCTGTTCAAAGATTCACTTTCTCAGCTGCCTCCTCTAGAGTCTGCAGTTAACCTCTAGAGCAGAAGTATCTCTAGCTTATTCCTCTGAGCTCTAGTCCTTTCTCTCATCTTTTCTTTCTTTAGTGGAAACTGCACATTCCCTAATATTGGCTAGGTAATTTTTGACTATCATGTCACCTTCGATGCTTTTTAAAACATGGTTTTGATATTCTATCTTTCAAACTTGTTTTCAACAGAAATATTAATTCAATTAGGATGGGCGCGGTGGCTCATGCCTGTAATCCCAGCACTTCGGGAGGCCGAGGCAGGCAGATGATGAGGTCAGGAAATTGAGACCACCCTGGCTAACATGGTAAAACCCCATCTCTACTAAAAATACAAAAATTAGCCAGGCGTGGTGGCAGGTGGGCCTGTAGCCCCAGCTACTGGGGAGCCTAAGGCAGGAGAATGGTGTAAACCCAGGAGGCAGAGCTTGCAGTGAGCCAAGATTGCACTACTGCACTCCAGCCTGGGCAATAGAGCGAGATTCCATCACTTAAAAAAAAAAAAAGAAATAATAATTCAATTACCTAGTACACCATTACCATAAACACTACATATTGTTTTCTGATGTTCAAAAGTGTTATATAAACTGCTAATCTCAAGGTCACCGAGGACTTCCATATTGCTAAACTCAGTGGTCATTTTTCAATCCTAATCGCACTACTCTCTGTATCTCTTGGAGATAGGGGTCTTGCTATGCTGCCCAGGCTGGTCTTGAACTCCTGGGTTCAAGGGATCCTCCCACCTCAGCCTCCCAAGCAGCTGGGATTACAGGTATGAGCCACCATGCCCAGCTCTCATCATACTTACTCTACCTCAGCAACACCTGACACAATCGACCACTCTCTGTTCCATGAAGCACTTTCTTCACTTGGCTCCACAACACCAGGCTCACATCATCTCACCCTTCCACTCTGGCTGCTCCTTCTCAGCCTCTTCTCACTCCTCCTCCTGACCTCTAAACGGACCTGGTCTGCTCTCAGGTCTCCGATCTTGGGCCTCTCTATATCTATGTACCTATGTATCTGTCTAAGACAGGGTCTCACTCTGTCTATCTTATCTATCTACCTATCTAATCTATCTAATCTACCTACCTACCTACCTATGAATGACAGGGTCTCTCTCTATCTTATCTATCTATCTAATCTACCTACCTACCTACCTATGAATGACAGGGTCTCTCTCTATCTTATCTATCTACCTATCTAATCTATCTAATCTACCTACCTACCTACCTACCTATGAATGCCAGGGTCTCTCTCTGTTGCCCAGCCTTTAGTGCAGTGGTGCGATCACAGCTCACTGCAGCCTCAACCTCCTGGGCTTAAGCAATCCTCCCACCTCAGCCTCCCAAGTAGCTGAGACTACAAGTGCACAACATCACACCTGACTAATTTTTGTATTTTTTAGTACAGACAGGGTTCTACCATATTGGCCAGGTTGGTCTCGAACTCCTGGACTCAAGTGATCTGCTCATCTCAGCCTCCCAAAGTGCTGGGCTTATAGGTGTGAACCACGGTGCCCAGCCTTTTTCTATTTTCATTTCCTCCATGATCTCATCCAGTCTTATGGCTTTAAAATAGCAAGGATGACTCTCAAAATGTTGTCTCCAGCTTAGGCCACTACATAGAATTCCAGACTTGTCTACCAAACTACCAACTTCACATATCTACTTGAATATCTCATAGGCATTTCTAACTTCAACACATATAGACCAAACTCCACACTTCACCCCACCCCATCAGCCCAGGTCCTTCCTGCAGTCTTACCATCAGGCAACTCAATTCTTCCAGTTACTACGGCAGAAAACCATCATGACATCCTAAACCCTTGTCTTTCACACCCTACAATCTGGTGAATGAGCAAATCTTGTGAGTTCTACCTTCAAAATACATTCAGAATTCTGTCCCTTCTCATCACACTCACTGATACTACCCTGGAATGCTATCATCACCTCTTACCTGGTTTCTCTGCTTCTGCCCCTATGCAGTCTATGCCTCAACACAGCAGCCAGAGAGATCCTATTAAAAAAGACTGACCAGGTCATGCTGCTCGAAAGTCTCTAATGACTTCTCATCTCACAACAATCAAAGTCCTAGGCCAGGCACAGTGGCTCATGCCTGTAATCCCAGCACTCTGGGAGGCCAAGGCAGGCAGATCACCAGAGGTCAGGAGTTCGAGACCAGCCTGGCCAACATGGTGAAACCCCGTCTCTACTAAAAATACAAAAATTAGCCAGGCATGGTGGTGGATGCGTGTAATCCCAGCTATTCAGAAGGCTGAAGCCAGAGAATCGCCTGAACCTGGGAGGCAGAGGTTGCAGTGAGCCCAGATTGTGCCACTGCACTCTAGCCTGGGCAACAGAGCGAGACTCCATCTCAAAAAAAAAAAAAAAAAAAAAAGTCCTTCCCATTACCTACAAAGCCCCACATGATCTGAGCCTCCTGAGTTCTCTGAACTGATTTCTCACCACTTTCCCCACATTCACTCCCTTATTCCTACACCTGCCTTTTTAATGTTTCCCAAGGTTTTGCTAATCCAGTATTGCTTAACAAAGCACCCCAAATTTGGCAGTTTAAAACAACAATCACCATTTCCCCTCATGGTTCCTGTTAGGCAAGACTTTAGTAAGGAGTAAGTAGTTCTCCCTCAGGGTCTTTCAAGAGGGTGCAGTCAAGATTTAAGGCCGGGCATAGTGGCTCATGCCTGTAATTCCAGCATTTTGGGAGGCTGAGGTAGGATTGCTTGAGCCCAGGAATTCAAAACCACCATGGGAAACACAGTGAGACCTCATCTCTATAAAAAAAATAAACAAAAATTAGCCAGCCTAGTGGCATTAACCTGAGGTCCCAGCTACTTGGGAGGCTGAGGTGGGAGGTGGCAGGTTGAGGACGCAGTGAACTGAGATCACACCACTGCACTCCAGCCTGGGCAACAGAGTGAGACCCTGTCTCAAATAAGTAAGTAAATAAAAAGATTAAAGCCAGCGCTGCAGTCATCTGAAGGCTGGCAGGAGCCAGAGGACCCACATCCAAGGTGGCTCCCTCACAGGACCAGCAAGTAGGTCCTGGCAAGGTGAGAGACTGGGGAGCTCTCCACAGCTGCCTGAGTGTCCTCAGAGCACAGCAGCTGGCTTCCCTCAAAGTGAGCAATCCAAAGAATCAGTGAAAAAGCTGCAATGCCTCTCACAGCTTCACCTCGGAAGACACGCATCATCACTTCTGTGGTATTCCTGGATCACACTGTTTTGAACTGCACTAATTCACGGTGAAAGGGGATTAGAGAAAGGTGTGAATACCAGGAGATGAGTCACTGAGAGCTATCGATCACACATTAATTGGCCTGGCATGTTCCCCGGCTCATGGCCTTCACAGTTAAAGAGTTTCCTCCTGCTTCAAGGGTTTCTCCCCCAAACATCATATGGGCAGATTGCTCGCTTCCTTTACATCTTTTATCCAAATACCTTTCAGTGAGGCTGGCCCTGGCTGTCCGTCTAACGTACTAATAAACCTATCTATCCTGCATTTCATGATACTCCTTCCAGACTTTACGCCTTCTCCTTCGCATTTATCACCATGCACAGGCACACAAACATTTTAACTTGTCTTGTTTAATGTCTCCCAGATCTAGAATGTAAGCTTCATGTGGGTGGAGATTTTTCAGTCTTTTCCTCTCACTGATGTATCTCCAGCACCTAGAACAATGCCTGGCATACAAGACATGATCAGTAAGTATTTGTTGACTGAACAACCATCAGTCAAGGCTCGGTGTCTTCAGAATAATTTTTTTTTTTTGAGACAGAGTTTCACTCTTGTTGCCCAGGCTGGAGTGCAATGGCACGATCTCAGCTCACTGTAACCTCCGCCTCTCAGGTTCAAGCGATTCTCCTGCCTCAGCCTCCCGAGTAGCTGGGATTACAGGCATGCACTACCACGCCCAGCTAATTCTTTTGTATTTTGATTAGAGACAAGGTTTCTCCATGTTGGTCAGGCTGGTCTCAAACTCCCAACCTCAGGTGATCCACCCGCCTCGGCCTCCCAAAGTGCTGGGATTACAGGCGTGAGCCACGACGCCTGGCCCAGAATAATTTTTTTCCATATGCCTTTTTAAAACGAATTACCAAAATAGGCATGGTGATTTTTTTTTTTTTTTTTTTTTTTTGAGACGGAGTCTTGCTCTGTCACCCAGGCTGGAGTGCAGTGGCCGGATCTCAGCTCACTGCAAGCTCTGCCTCCCGGGTTTACGCCGTTCTCCTGCCTCAGCCTCCCGAGTAGCTGGGACTACAGGCGCCCGCCACCTCGCCCGGCTAGTTTTTTTGTATTTTTTAGTAGAGACGGGGTTTCACCGTGTTAGCCGGGATCGTCTCTCGATCTCCTGGCCTCGTGATCCGCCCGTCTCGGCCTCCCAAAGTGCTGGGATTACAGGCTTGAGCCACCGCGCCCGGCCGGCATGGTGATTTTTTGTATTTTTATTTGATAAGTCTTATCAAATACACACCTCTTTTCAATTTGGAATGAGGACAAATGGAGGGGGAACAAACTAAAAGAATTCTTCACTTAACTTTCACTTTTAAAATTACCTTAAATTAGGCCAGGCACGGTGGCCCACACCTGTAATCCCAGCACTTTGGGAGGCCAAGGCAGGCGGATCATGAGGTCAGGAGATCGAGACCATCCTGGCTAACACGGTGAAACCCCGTCTCTACTAAATACACAAAAAATTAGCTGGGCGAGGTGGCAGGCGCCTGCGGTCCCAGCTACTCGGGATGCTGAGGCAGGAGAATGGCGTGGACCCGGGAGGCGGAGCTTGCAATGAGCCAAGATCGCGCCACTGCACTCTAGCCTGGGCAACAGAGTGCGACTCCATCTCAAAAAAAAAAAATTACCTTAAATTGAGCAGAAATTTTAAAATTACATGGGCATATCAAACATGTTTTAATCAGATGGGTAAAAAAAAAAAACCTTGTCATTACATTTAAATGCACTATTAGGGTACAATAAATAGTGAGAAAGACTTGAATGCTTGGTGAGTAACACCAAGTATTTGATAGCACAACAGGGTGACTACAGTCAACAATTTTTTTTTTTTTTTTCTGAGACTGAGTCTCACTCTATCGCCCAGGCTGGAGAGCAGTGACACGATATCAGCTCACTGCAACTTCCACCTTCCAGGTTCAAGCGATTCTCCTGCCTCAGCCTCCCGAGTAGCTGTGACTACAGGCGCCCGCCACCATGCCCGGCTAATTTTTGGTATTTTTAGTAGATACAGGGTTTCACGATGTTGGCCAGGCTGGTCTCGAACTCTTGACCTCAAGTGATCCGCCCGCCTTGGCCTTGCAAAGTGTTGGGATTACAGGTGTGAGCCACCTTGCTTGGCCCAGTAATAATTTAATTGTACACTTAAAAATAACTAAAAAAGGCCGGGTGCGGTGGTTCACATTTGTAATCCCAGCACTTTGGGAGGCCAAGGCGGACAGATCACGAGGTCAGGAGATGGAGACCATCCTGGCCAACATGGTGAAACCCCTTCCCTACTACAAATACAAAAATGAGCTGGGCTTGGTGGTGTGTGCCTGTAGTCCCAGCTACTTGGGAGGCTGAGGCAGGAGAATCGCTTGAACCCAGGAGGTGGAGGTTGGAGTGAGCCAAGATCGTGCCACTATACTCCAGCCTGGCGACAGAGCCAGACTCCGTGTCAAACAATAAATAAATACATACATACATACATATATACACATAAATAACGGCCAGGCGCAGTGGCTCACAACTGTAATCCCAGCACTTTGGGAGGCCGAGGCAGGTGGATCACGAGGTCAGGAGTTCAAGACCAGCCTGCCCAACATGGCAAAACCCCATCTCTACTAAAAGTACAAAAATTAGCCGGGCATGGTAGCACGTGCCTATAATCCCAGCTACCCGGGTGGCTGAGGCAGAAGAATCGCTTGAACCCAGGAGGCAGAGGTTGTAGTGAGCCGGTATCGCACCAATGCACTCCAGCCTAGGTGACAAAAGCGAGACTCTGTCTCTAAATAAATAAATAAGAGAGTGTAACTGGGGCCAGCCAGAGTAGTTAACACCTATAATCCCAGCACTTAAAGAGGCTGAGGCAGGAGATTAGCTTGAGCCCAGGAGTTCAAGACCAGCCTGGGCAACACAGCAAAAAACCCGCAAATAAATAAAATAAAAAATAAAAAAATTAGTCGCGCATGGTGGCACACACTTGTAGTCCCAGCTACTTAGGGGGCTGAGATGTGGGGACTGAGCCTGGGAGGTTAAGACTGCAGTGAGCCATGATCACACTACTGCACTCCAGGCTAGGCGACAGAGTGAGACCCTGTCTCAAACAGAAAGAGTACTGCCGGGCACGGTGGCTCACGCTTGTAATCCCAGCACTTTGGGAGGCCGAGGCAGGCGGATCACGAGGTCAAGAGATCGAGACCAGCCTGGTCAACGTGTGAAACCCTGTCTCTAGTAAAAACACAAAAATTAGCTGGGCATGGTGGCGCACACCTGTACTCTCAGCTACTCAGGAGGCTGAGGCACGTTGCAGTCAGCCAAGATGGGCCATTGCATTCAAGTCTGGTGACAGAGCAAGATTCCATTTCAAAAAAAAAAAAAAAAAAAGTACTATTTGGATTGTTTGTACCACAAAGGATAAATTCCTGAGGGGATGGATAACCCATGGATACCATGATGCAATTATTACGAACTGCATGCCTTTATCAAAGGATCTCATGTACCCTATAAATACCTGCTGTGTAAATACCTACGACGTACTCACAAAAATTAAAAAACTAGGCCGGGTGCAGTGGCTCATGCCTATAATCCCAGCACTTTGGAAGGCCGAGGAGGATGAATCACCTGAGGTCAGGAGTTCAAGACCAGCCTGACCAACATGGAGAAACCCCGTCTCTACTAAATTACAAAAAACTTAGCTGGGCGTGGTGGCACATGCCTGTAATCCCAGCTACTCGGGAGGCTGAGGCAGAAGAATTACTTGAACCCAGGAGGTGGAGGTTGCAGTGAGCTGAGATTGTGCCACTGCACTCCAGCCTGGGCAACAAGAGCAAAACTCCGTCTCAAAAAAATAAAAATAAAAATAAATAGTAAAAGAACATGCTACTAAACTGCTGAACTTTTAAATTATGTATTTCAGTTATGTTAATTAAAAAATGAGATTTATGCCAGGTGCTGTGGCTCACGCCTGTAATCCCAACACTTTGGGAGGCCAAGATGGGTGGATCACCTGAAGTCAGGAGTTCGAGACCAGCATGACCAACATCGTGAATCCCCGTCTCTACTAAAAATACAAAAAATTAGCTGGGCGTGGTGGTGCACACCTGTAATCCCAGCTACTCAGGAGGCTGAGGCAGGAGAATCACTTGAACCCGGGAGGCGCAGGTTGCAGTGAGCCAAGATCACACCACTGCACTCCAGCCTGGGCGACAAAGTGAGGCTATCTCAAAAAAAAAAAAAAAAAAAAATTAAATAAAGATTTATTTAAAACTTGCTAGTAATTAGGCTATAATACCATATGCAAATATCTTAATATACAGCTATCGTATTTTTCTTGCAATGTTCTTTATACATACTTGACAGCAGTCCAGCCCACCACAACCATTCCTTAAGATATGCATGGCCACCTTGACCTGTGAATGAAGAAATATTTCACATCTTTGAAGATTGTAAGACTCCTATAAATTATGATAACTATTAATAATGACAGATTTTTAAATATCTCAGTTGCTACTTTAAATAAAGGTTTCGGCATGACTCGGGATTTCTCTGACAATTTCTTAATGATTGTCTTGCCAAGGTAAATGAATCCTTTACAAGCATATCCATCATGAACACACCTCTCAGGACCAAGCATCAGGGACTAGGGGAACAAGCAGTAGATGCTGACAGTTTCTCCTCTGTCCACTAAACCCCACAGAGGCTATCGTTTCATGTTTTTATGACTGCTGAATTACGTTTAGCCACAGAGATGGCACAGGGAAGAGAGAAAGATGCTAAAGCAGGTCTCCTCATGAGGTCCAATCAGGGCTAAAAATGAAGCCAGGGTAGAATGATGGAACGTGACCATAATGCCACTTAACACTGGGAGCTACCACGAGTGTCCCTGACAGGGGGGGGGGGGGGCAATCATCCTGATGTCCCCGCAGGGTCTTGTGACTTCTCAGTGATTTCTGGAGAAACCACCTACACCTGCCAGAAGCTCACTGAACTAGACACTCTTCAAGCTGCGGAAGCCCTCTCTTTCCTTCCTGCCAAAATGTTGAAGTTCAAAGTCAGAACTTCTACTATCATGGACAAAAGATCCCAGCCCTTAATAAATTCTGATTCTAACCATGGACTTTTGTTTTTCCTTTTTGGGGGGGACAGAGTCTCACTCCGTCACCCGGGCTGGAGTGCAGTGGTGCATTTCGGCTGCCTTCCAGGTTCAATCGATTCTCCTGCCTCAGCCTCCCAAGTAGCTGGGATTACAGGCCAGGCCACCATGGCCGGCTAATTTTTGTATTTTTAGTAGAGATGGGGTTTCACCATGTTGGCCAGACCGGTCTTGAACTCCTGACCTCAGGTAATCCACCCGCCTCAGCCTCCCTAAGTGCTGGGATTACAGGCATGAGCCACCATGCACAGCCTAACCATGGACTCTGATTTCCTTCCCTGCAGATATATCAAAATTTAAAGAAAACGCTGGATGCTACTTCAGCATTGGTCCCTGTTTCCACTTTGATGATAACCGCAGGACTGAGCAGTTAACTAATTATGACATCTTCTCACTTCTTTTCTCATTATAAATAACCAAATATCAACTCTGTAAACATTTAGGACTCCTGAACAGTTCAAAGTTTCACAACACACTCACAAGGAATGAAGATGTGGTCTTCTACAATCAAAGAACCTGAGTATGTAGATACACACTGAGGTCACCTCAAAGTCACACAGGGCATGACCTACCTGCTCTCATAGAGCCTTTCCTGGCAAGTCGAAGAAGGCCTTTTTTTTTCAAAATGAAACTTCCTCCAATGAAAATGCTGGAGCTCATAGCCAATCCCAGACCAATATAGAAGTCATATTTTCCACGCCCCTGGCTCATTTCGTTTGTTACTTAAGGAGTTCCCGTGAATCACATTGATCACAGAACAGAGAAACCGCTGGTACTAGAGGCAGAATGAAGCAGTCTTCAAACCTAAACAATACAAAATGAAATGTGGTTTTCACAGAATGCTCATGACAGCTCACATGCAATTCAAAATTTTATACCACTTCTCTACTCCTAAAGAAAAAATATCTCCTCCATTACTAATATTAATAAATATTTATTATTTAAATTTAGCACCAACCTGTATATTTCTTTGAATTATGGCAAAAGATACGATCATGATATAAAACCAAGTTTAAACTGATTTCATAAACTCTGATCCCACATTTTAAAAAAAATGTTTCTTGGCTGGGCACGGTGGCTCACGCCTGTAGCCCCAGCACTTTGGGAGACCAAGGCGAGCGGATCACGAGGTCAGGAGATCAAGACCATCCTGGCCAACACGGTGAAACCCCGTCTCTACTGAAAATACAAAATATTAGCCGGGCGTGGTGGCGGCGCCTGTAGTCCCAGCCACTTGGGAGGCTGAGGCAGAGCGGCAGAAACCCGGGAGGCGGAGCTTGCAGTGAGCCGAGATCCGCCACTGCACTCCAGCCTGGGCGACAGTGCGAGACTCCCTCTCAAAAAAAAAAAAAATACAATGTTTCTTGGCTGGGCACGGTGGCTCACGCCTGTAATCCCAGCACTTTGGGAGACCCAAGCAGGTGGATCATGAGGTCAGGAGACCGAGACCATCGTGGCTAACACGGTGAAACCCCGTCTTTACTAAAAATACAAAAAAAATTTAGCCGGGCGTGGTAGCAGGCACCTGTAGTCCCAGCTACTTGGGAGGCTAAGGCAGGAAAATGGCATGAACCCAGGAGGCAGAGCTTGCAGTGAGCCCAGACGGTGCCACTGCACTCCAGCCTGGGCGACAGAGCAAGACTCCATCTCAAAAAAAAAAAAAAAAAAGTTTCTAGCCTTAATAAAACTCTGATTAAAAAAACTTCTGCAGAATAAAGAATTAGGCATAACAATATACAAATCTAGTTTGGAAATACATTTATCAGGTTCTCTTTGTGTCCTTTTGAATAATCTATACAAAGAAACTCAAAATTTTCTCACCTATACATCTTCTTCTTAGCAACATGTGGATATAAGCATATGCTAATTTATTTATTTAGCCTCTTTGGGGATGTGTTGACAGAAGGCAGATTTCACATTATCTGTTATCAGAGGATAACAATTCTTGCAGAGAAGTGTCTGTTGGGGCACGCAGTATGGTACTGGTGGCCTTTGGAAAACGTGAGGACCATGCTATCTGGAGGGCTCAATCCTCCAGGCCAGACAGGAAGCAGAGGCTTACCAAAGACTACAACTGTTTTTCCCAAATGGCCAACTCATAAACTCAGTTGACAAATGATCTAAAGCACAGTGTGGATAGCAGAGAAAAAATAGTTTTTAGTAACAAGGCTTATGACTGGTTGTAACTGCCAGTCCAGCTTTCTAGCACATCTTGGGATTTTTAGTCCCACAATTTGACTTCTGAGTTCCAAAACTAATCTGCACTTCAGTCAGGACCCTAACTAGCCACGTTTTTCCACTTCCACTTTTTTTCCACTAGCCACGTTTTTCCACGTTTTCCACTTATGGTTAAAAGACACTGGCTTTTAACCAAAGCAACTTCAACTTCCTGTCCACCTGGCCCCTCAATCACTTTATCCATCCACTCAAACAGTACTGACTACATATTACGTGCTAAGCGTTCATTATGCTAAGCTCTCTAGCTTCACAAGGAAGGCAGACAACAGATAACATTACTGCAGTGATACTGCAATAATGGCAAACACAGCATTATCACACTGAGTTGATATTACTCCCAAGAAATAAAAAAGTCCAATGTTTTTGACTTGCCTGTTAAGGTGCATTATCACTCCTGTACGATTCAATGGGAGGACTATCCTCCCTCGCCCCTGATTTGCAGCGTGGCCATCAAGCTTGCTCTGGCCAATGGGAGGCAGGTGGAAGGAACAGAGCGCCAGTTCTGAGTCTACACCTAGAGGCCTCTCTTCCTTCTGCCTGCCCCTTCGCACCCTGACATAGCCACAGGAAGCGCATGTCCTCATCACAACAGAGTGAAGGGCACAGAACAAAATCACCCCAGTGACTCACAGAACCGTGAGCATGATCTAAGTGCTCATTCCTATACGCCACTGAGATAGCTAACTCATACACACAAACAGGCTTACTGCACGTATAAAGTTTCTACCCCGATTTTTGAAAAAACAAAAATTTTCTGTAGAAAACAGGGATTCAGTGATGGGTAAGAGCTGGGGGAAGGGTACACAGGGATTCATTGTATTACTGTATCTGCTTTTGTGTATTTCTGAACATTTCCATATTAACGTTTTTAAAATACAACCTATAGTGCTCAAAAGGTACAAGGATGCCAAGGTAGAAACCACCAGCAAGTCCCAAAACCAGGTCACCCCACAACCTAAGACAAAAGAATACTGCAACACTGGGTCGGGCACGGTGGCTCACACCTGTAATCCCAGCACTTTGGGAGGCTGAGGCGGGTGGATCACAAGGTCAGGAAGTGAAACCCTGTCTCTACTAAAAATACAAAAACAAAATTAGCCGGGAGTGGTGACGGGCGCCTGTAGTCCCAGCTACTCGGGAGGCTGAGGCAGAAGATGGCGTAAACCCGGGAGGGGGAGACTGCAGTAAGCTGAGATCACACCACTGCACTCCAGCCTGGGTGACAGGGCGAGACTTCCCCCAAAAAAATACTGAAACACTGAAAGAAGACACTCAATTCAAAAAGGTGCTGAGTTATTATTTTTTTTGAGATGGAGTCTCGCTTGCCCAGGCTGGAGTGCAGTGGCGAGATCTCGGCTCAAAGCAAGCTCTGCCTCCCGGGTTCATGCCATTCTCCTGCCTCAGCCTCCTGAGTAGCTGGGACTACAGGTGCGCACCACCACGCCCGACTAATTTTTTTTTTTTTTTGATTTTTAGTACAGACGGGGTTGCACTGTGTTAGCGAGGATGGTCTCGATCTCCTGACCTCGTGATCCACCCGCCTCAGCCTCCCAAAGTGCTGGGATTACAGGCTGAGGCACCACGCCCAGCTGGTGCTGAGTTCTTACAAGTATCCATCATAATCTCATGGATGAGACTGTCTACCTGAAAGCCTTCCAGAACTGAACTCTCCCTTAACAGATTTGGAAAAGTACCCTAGTCCCCTTTGTGCCATTCATAAGGCAAGATGATTCCAAGAGAAAAGTCTTAGGTCTGGAGACCCCGTCTTGCTTCCAGCTGGAGGTGTGATCTTGGATGAGTCACAACATTAACAGAAAAATACATGAAAAGAAAGAAGCTACGCAATCTAAGGTATTACCCACTTTACGTGCCAAATACTGGTCATCTCAAGCCTCAAGTTAACTTCAGCATACCTATGGAATAATTCTATACAGGTGAGTCTTATTGACAGTAAAAATAAATTACAGAGATGTAAACACATTTAGAGACAAGGTAGAACTTGGGAACAAGATATCAAGGACAATCATCATTTCTACATACTACAAGACTGCAACAAAAAACAACAAGTGTGCTTACATTGTTCCCACCGCATCCTATGTGACCTGTTTATCTGTATTTATGAGCCAGTCTCCTGCATCAGACTGTAAGCTCCTGGGCTCCTGCATGTTATTCGCCCTTTTAGCCTACGCGCACAGCTATCTGGTAGTCTCAAAATAGGTCTTAATACATGTTTTCTGGGTGAATATGGATGAATGGAATAATTCTGCTTTTGTTTTTTTGAGACAGTCTTGCTCTCTCGCCCAGGCTGGAGTGCAGTGGCGCGATCTCGGCTCACTGCAACCTCTACTTTCTGGGTTCAAGTGATTCTCCTGCCTCAGTATCTGAGTAGCTGGGACTACAGGCACAAGCTGCTATGCCCAGCTAATTTTTGTATTTTCAGTAGAGACAGAGTTTCACTATGTTGGCCAGGCTAGTTTGAAACTCCTGACCTTGAGTGATCCACCCATCTGTAATCAAAGTGCTGGGATTACAGGCATGAGCCACCAGCCCGGTCAAATGGAATAATTCATAATTAGCCCTTAGAAACAGCCAGACACAGTGGTACATACCAGGAGGCTGAGGCAGAAGGATAGACTGAGACCAGGAGTTCAAGTTTAGCCAGGGCAACATAGTTACACCTGGTCTCAAACAAAAAAACAAAGCAGCCATTAATAAACAGAAAACTACTGCATCATTTAGATCAGCATCCTAAAATGTAACCGATGTTTTATTATTATTGTTTAATTATCACGCACATTCTACTGCTGTGGAAGTGACTACCTGACAGCTATATTGCTCACGATATACTTTTTTTTTTTTTGAGACCCAGTCTTGCTCTGTTGCCCAGGCTGGAGTGCAGTGGCGCGATCTCAGCTCACTGCAAGCTCCACCTCCTGGGTTCACACCATTCTCCTGCCTCAACCTCCCAAGTAGCTGGGACTACAGGTGTCCGCCACCATGCCTGGCTAATTTTTCTTATTTTTAGTAGAGATGGGGTTTCACCATGTTAGCCAGGATGGTCTCGATCTCCTGGCCTTGTGATCCGCCCACCTCAGCCTCCCAAAGTGCTGGGATTACAGGCGTGAGCCACCACGCCCGGCCACTGCTCACCATATACTTTCTAAAAGTTCTATGGTAATAGAACAAATCAAATTCATAGTCTGAATATTCTATAAGCAATAAAATTGAACCTTCTCACCAATAAAAATGATGCCCAGAAATAAGTCAGGTTTATCTACAATTCTAATCCCAGTACAATAATAGATTCACAAATCCAAATTTAAATTATTTTTTTTTTTTGGAGACAGGGTCTCATTCTGTCACTCAGGCTGCAGTGCAGTGGCACAACCATGGTTCACTGCAACCTCGACTTCCCAGGCTCAAGTGATCCTCCCACCTCAGCCTCTCCAGTAGCTGGGACCGTAAGTGTGCAGCACTACACTGCCTGGCTAATTCTGGTATTTTTTTGTAGACACAGAGTTTCACCACGATGCCCAGGCTGGTCTAGAACTCCTGAGCTCAAGCGATCTGCCTGCCTCAGTTTCCCAAACTGGTAGATTACAGGTGTCGTCAGCCTCTGCATCCTGCCCAGATTTACTTATACTATGAACCTTTCAAATAACTACTTGGTAACTACTTAATTTACTAATATTTACTAACACTTAATATTAACTTTCACTAAATGCAAGTTACATACATATGGTGTAAGGTCTAAAATTAAGACCCGATATTACATGTTGCCTTGACATCTGGTAAAAACCGGGAGCTTTTCATGGCCTCAGGGCAAGTTTTCCTCCCCATGATGCCAAACAATTCTCGTCACAGTGACCAGGCACAGGTACAGTTCTTGCTTATGTCTGAGAAGTAGGCCCCATTGCCCTGCCAGCCCGAAGAATTATTAAAGCAAGTATTAAAGTCTTTCTGCAGGAACCACAGGCACTCTCCTTACCACAGAGCCTGCCTCCCACGGCCCCTGGTTCTCCATTCTATCCTGAGCGAAAGACTAAGAAACTTACGTCCATCTCATCTGCTCAGTGTCAGTATTCTGGCTGGGAATCCCTCTCCCACTGACAAGGTCAAGAGGTGATTAAAACAATACATAAAATGGGCCGGGTGCGGTGGCTCACGCCTGTAATCCCAGCACTTAGGGAGGCCGAGATGGGCGGATCACGAGGTCAGGAGATCGAGACCATCCTGGCTAACACGGTGAAACCCCGTCTCTACTAAAAATATAAAAAACTAGCCGGGCGAGGTGGTGGGCGCCTGTAGTCCCAGCTACTCGGGAGGGAGGCTGAGGCAGGAGAATGGCATAAACCTGGGAGGCGGAGCTTGCAGTGAGCTGAGATCCGGCCACTGCACTCCAGCCTGGGTGACAGAGCAAGACTCTGTCTCAAAAAAAAAAAAAAAAACCATACATAAAATGGAACTTTATTGATTGAATCCTAAGGTCATTGGAAATCATTCCTAACCTTACTAAGGCTATCATATGAGATTTTCTCCACATTTATTTTACATAAAGTTTCATGATGCTATTTAAAATCTATTTTCCCCTTTCCCCTTTATTTTAATCTATGTGTTACGGGAAATTTCAAACACAAAAAGCAGAGAGGAGGCCTTTTCTGACCAGTTGGGTCCACCACGTGCATGTGGCTTTGGAGAGTCCCCCTGGCCAGGCACCCCCCTCCTGCCCACCTCATTTCCTAACACAGGAACCTGACACCCTCGGACAGGCCCTCCCCTCCTCCTCCTGCAACCCAAAGCCTGCTCTCCACTGAAGGCCAGGGTACACCTGAAACTGTGCTACAAAGAATTCTGCAATTAACTCCAGCCCACAGGCATTTTCTCTTCTTTCCACTATTTACTTAGCCTTTTCAATTTAATTCTCAATTACTGTTTTATCTTCAAGGTAAACTCTTTAAGTTCCTTAAAAACAATTACTTAGGTTTATTGTGGTGGTTTCCCCACAAAAGGCACTCATTTACGATAGCAAATTTGAGTTACAAGCCTTTCTAGAATAAGGCATATCACCAAATAAGGTTATTTGGTTGTTTTGTTTGTTCACTCATGGAACTGTACCAGTGTTTTTGTGTGGAGGGGTGGGGGATGACAAGCAACATAAAATTCGCAAGCCTTCAAATTATAAAGCAGCCTTCTGCCACCAAGAAAACAAGTGATCTCATTCTGACTTACCGTTTGAAAACAGGACATCAGAGGGAATGTCCTGAAACGAACGAGTTGCTTCTCAGACTTGGTCCCACTCTGCTCCCTCTCTCTGTAACTGAAGGTCAATCACAGCCGGGAGAGCCTGCAACAGAGATATTTCTTATTCTTAAGAATTAGCCTGGCCGGGCGCGGTGGCTCAAGCCTGTAATCCCAGCACTTTGGGAGGCCGAGACGGGTGGATCACGAGGTCGGGAGATCGAGACCATCCTGGCTAACACGGTGAAACCCCGTCTCTACTAAAAATACAAAAAACTAGCCGGGCGAGGTGGCGAGCGCCTGTAGTCCCAGCTACTCAGGAGGCTGAGCCAGGAGAATGGCGTAAACCCGGGAGGCAGAGCTTGCAGTGAGCTGAGATCTGGCCACTGCACTCCAGCCTGGGTGACAGAGCGAGACTCCGTCTCAAAAAAAAAAAAAAAAAAAAGAATTAGCCATGAGGCAGGGCCAGTATTAAAGACAGATAAACAATAAAACTTTCTAAATTTCACTTCAACTAGGTTCCCAAACCACAGATGACAAGCTCCATCTGGTTAACCTGCCCAACTGACTTAGAGGGACTCAGGGGAGTGATCCCAACTGTGACGACTGCTCAACAAACACTGAGGAGCTATTATCTGCCAGGCATTGAAGTTGATCAAAGGGCCTATCCTCAAGGAATCCACGACTAAGAGAATTAAACATTCCAAAAATAACCTATTGAAGTTTTACACACTTTTAAAGACTCTTATGATTTTCTGCTTATTCGCTTTGTGTGTGGGCAGGGAAGGGTTTTTTTTTGTTTTGTTTTGAGACAGTGCCTTGGTCTGTTTCCCAGGCTGGAGGGAAGTGGCGCGATCATTGCTCACTGCTGTCTCAAATGCCTGGGTTGCAGTGATCTTCCACCTCAGCCTCTCAAATCGACAGGACCACAGGTGCATACCACCCCACCAAGCCTCTCAAATCTACAGGACCACAGGTGCATACCACTCCACCTAGCTCGTTTTTTTGTTCTGCTTGTTCTTTTTTTTTTCCTTTTTTTTTTTTTCCGAGACGGAGTCTCGCTCTGTCACCCAGGCTGGAGCGCTCGGCTCACTGCAAGCTCCGCCTCCCGGGTTCACGCCATTCTCTTGCCTCAGCCTCCCGAGTAGCTGGGACTACAGGTGCCTGCCATGACGCCCAGCTAATTTTTTATATTTTTAGTAGAGACAGGGTTTCACTGTGTTAGTCAGGATGGTCTCAATCTCCTAACCTCGTGATCCGCCCACCTCGGCCTCCCAAAGTGCTGGGATTACAGGAGTGAGCTACCTCACCCAGCCAACAAATTCAATTTTCACAACTGATTTTACTAATATTTGTAATGTGAACTTTCATTAAACATAAAGCATGTCAAAAGTGGAATAAATATATCTCAAATAGGCCGGGCGCAGTGGCTCAAGCCTGTAATCCCAGCACTTTGGGAGGCCGAGGCGGGCGGATCACAAGGTCAGGAGATCGAGACCACGGTGAAACCCCGTCTCTACTAAAAATACAAAAAATTAGCCGGGCGCGGTGGCGGGCGCCTGTAGTCCCAGCTACTCAGGAGGCTGAGGCAGGAGAATGGCGTGAACCCAGGAGGCGGAGCTTGCAGTGAGCCGAGATCGCACCACTGCACTCCAGCCTGGGCAAC
The DNA here is from genome assembly GCF_037993035.2 of Macaca fascicularis. Lineage (NCBI taxonomy): Eukaryota > Metazoa > Chordata > Mammalia > Primates > Cercopithecidae > Macaca > Macaca fascicularis. The sequence goes on from NC_088381.1 coordinate 669,094, forward strand.
AGCGTGAGACTCCGTCTCAAAAAAAAAAAAAAAATATATATATATATATATATATCTCTCTCTCTCTCAAATAAAAGAAAATTGTAAAATTGGTCCACCTTCTTAAATAATGTGGAAAACACATAATTTAAGGAACAGGCAAAAATGGACAAGTATCTAATGAGGAAAACCTAAACTAGCACTTACTTTGCGAAATGATTATCAGTAGAGAACACGATCACCAAAGTTAGCAAACTTTAAAAATTATACCAACTGGACCGGGTGTGGAGGCTCACACCTGTAATCCCAGCACCTTGGGAGGTGGAGGAGGGAGGATCGCCTGAGGTCAGGAGTTCGAGACCACCCCGGCCAACATGGTGAAATCCCGTCTCTACAAAACACACCTGGCCAACATGATGAAACCCTGTCTCTACAAAAACACAAAAATTACTTTTTTGAATTTGCTGTGAGGGCGGGTGCCTGTAATCACAGCTACTGGTGAGGCTGAGGCAGGACAATCACTTGAACCCAGGAGGTGGAGGTTGCAGTGAGCCAAGACTGCATCATCGCACTCCAGCTAGGGCGACAGGAGAGTCATTTCAAAAAAAAAGAAAAAAATTGCAAAGATTACACCAACTGAAGTACATGGACAGCATTAAACACTTTTTCACAGCACTTTTTGACATTTCACTTTAACAAAGGCTTAATTAAGAAGATATGTGGTAAGAGCCCACAATGAGGAACCAGGTCCAGAGATGTTAAGGAACTCGACACACAGCTGAGGAAGCAGAAGCAGAACTGTAAGATCCAGGCCTCCTCATCTCTGCCACTCTCAACCTCCTGCTGAAGGATTTAGAATCACTACCCGTTTGTAGCAAAAAGACTAAATCAGGTAACCTAGTAACAAAAACCCTGCACCATTTGTTCCAAACCTAACTTTTAGATCTTTCTTTTTTTTTTTGAGACAGAGTCTCACTCTGTCGCCCAGGCTGGAATGCAGTGGTGCGATCTCTGCTCACTGCAAGCTCCGCCTGCCGGGTTCTCGCCATTCTCCTGCCTCAGACTCCCGAGCAGCAGGAACTACAGAGGCCTGTCACCATGCCAGGCTGATTTTTTGTATTTTTGTATTTTTTGGAGGCAGAGTCTCACTCTATTCCCCAGGCTGGAGTGCAGTGGCGTGATCTCAGCTCACTGCAACCTCCGCCTCCCAAGTTAAAGTGATTCTCCTGCCTCAGCCTCCTGAGTAGCTAGGATTACAGGCACCTGCCACCACGTCTGGCTAATTTTTGTATTTTTAGTAGAGATGGGGTTTCGCTACATTGGTCAGGTTGGTGTTGAACCCCTGACCTCGGGTCATCCGCCTGCCTCGGCCTCCCAAAGTGTTGGGATTACAGGTGTGAGTACCACACCTGGCCTAGATCTTATTTCCCGTACCATATTTCATACACCCAGTGTTCTACCCACGTCAGCACTCTGCTGCTATTCTAACCTGCTCCTACCTCTCCTCCTCCATATTTTGTTTGCACTAACTACCCCTCTGTTATGGTTACTCTGGTCGTTAACTCGTATTGCCTTCACTGTGGCTCCCAGTGAACATGCAGCTTGCTTATATCATTTACTCAACCAACATTTACTGAGTACGAACAATATTCTAAGAGCAGGGGTACAACAGCCCACATGGGGTTATCTACTGCTGGAGGTAGGGCGAAATAATAAACAAAATAAAGACATTATTCTGGAAAGTGGCAAACGTTATGGTGAAAAATAAAACATGTTAAGGGCACTGGGGTGTTGAGGTGGGGGATTCTGTTTTAATTACCGTAGTTAGGAGGCCTTGCTGAGCAGGTGACACTTGAGTAGAAGCTTCAAAGAGTTTTTTGAAAAGAACAAAGGAGAGAGAAGCAAGTGCAGGGGCTCTGAGGTATGAGCCAGTGTGCAGTTTCCTAAGAAAACAAAGGCCACTATGGCTGACCTTGAGTGAGGGTGAGATACATTAGAGTAAAAAAGTGAGTGTCGGCCGGGTGCGGTGGCTCATGCCTGTAATCCCAGCACTTTGGGAGGTCGAGGCGGGTGGATCATGAGGTCAGGAGTTCGAGACCAGCCTGGCCAACATGGTGAAACACCGTCTCTACTAAAAATACAAATATTAGCCAGGCATGGTGGCAGGCGCCTGTAATCCCAGCTACTCGGGAGGCTGAGGCAGGAGAATCGCTAGAAACTAGAGGGCGGAGGTTGTAGTGAGCCATGATTGCGCAGCTGCACCCAGCCTGGGCAACAAGAGCGAAACTCCATCTCAAAAAAAAAAAAAAAAAAAAAAAAAAAGTTGACTGTCAGATCACCTGGGGCCCTATGGGCCATACACAAACCCAAAAGGCAAGGAACAGATCTGCAACCCATTTATTTGGCCAGATCATAATTTATTTTCATCTGGAGCCATTATAGAACTATTTCAGTAGTTCTTCTTTCAAGTTTATTTACATAAAACAAATAGATATGCAGAAATGTTTAAGACTAAGCATGCTCTAGTCTGAGGGGTGTATTTGATTCTATGATACAGATAAATCTGTGTAAATTGTGCAAATTTGAGATTTATGTTATGGGAACATACAGACAGTAACAGTCACCATAGCAGAGCAAATCAACAATCTATCATCTCATGTGGTTACTTTTTTATGATAAAAACAGCTAAAATCTACTCATTGAAGGCAAATCTCTACTACAATTTCATTAGCTGTAATTCTCAAGTTGTACACCCTGAATATCTGCTACTTTGTATCCTGTGACCTAAATCTCCATTTCCTCTCCCACTCCCAACCCATCTTTTATTCTCTACAGAAATCTTATCTTTTTGTTCAATATCACAATGTATAGCAATCAAATAAATCAGAGTTTAAATGAAGCTTATACCTTCCATGAAAAAAATGTAATATTCAGTCATGTGTTTTAAATATGAGTAAACCATATTTACCTATTAGAAATATTCTGAAAACATGTGGAATTCTTATTATCTTTCCCTAACAACAGCTACCACTTACTGAGCACCTCCCTAGCCACTATTCCATGCATCATTTCTATTCTACACAATGAGATGAAGGTATCAGTTTACAGCTAAGAAAGGAAACCTCCCAGAGGTAAAGTCACATGCAGGGGACTACATAGAAAGGGCCTTTACTTCTAAACCCAACTGCCCACATTACATTAAAACCTTAGAGCTCTTAGGTCGGGCGCGGTGGCTCACACCTGTAATCCCAGCACTTTGGGAGGCCGAGGCGGGCCGATAACCTGAGGTCAGGAGTTCGAGACCAGCCTGGCCAACATGGTGAAACCCCGTCTCTACTAAAAACGCAAAAACTAGCCGGGCGTGGTGGCGGACACCTGTAATCCTAGCTACTCGGGAGGCTGAGACAAGAGAATCACTAGAACCCGAGAAGCAGAGGTTGCAGTGGGTAGAGATTGTGCCACTGCAGTCCAGCCTGGGTGACAGAGCAAGACTCCGTCTCAAAAAACAACAAAAACAAACAAACAAAACAACTTTAGAGCTCTTAGTTTTTTACGAAATCTTTACTACTTGGTTTCCACTGCTATCTAAGTTAGCGGAGGCCCGGCACGGTGGCTCACACCTGTAATCCCCGCACTTTGGAGGCCAAGGTGGTTGGATCGCATGAGTTCCGGATTTGGAGACTAGCCGGTGTGAAACATAGTGAAACCCTGGCTCTAAAAAAAGTACAAAAATGGCCGGGCGCGGTGGCTCAAGCCTGTAATCCCAGCACTTTGGGAGGCCGAGACGGGCGGATCACGAGGTCAGGAGATCGAGACCATCCTGGCTAACACGGTGAAACCCCGTCTCTACTAAAAAATACAAAAAAAAAAAAACTAGCCGGGCGAGGTGGCGGGCGCCTGTAGTCCCAGCTACTTGGGAGGCTGAGGCAGGAGAATGGCGTGTACCTGGGAGGCGGAGCTTGCAGTGAGCTGAGATCCGGCCACTGCACTCCAGCCTGGGCGACAGAGCATGACTCCGTCTCAAAAAAAAAAAAAAAAAAAAAGTACAAAAATTAGCCAGGCAAGGTGCCGCACGTCTGTGGTCCCAGCTACTGGGGAGGCTGAGGTGGGAGGACCGCTTAAGCCCGGGAGGCGTAGAGCCCAGATCGCACCCTCTAGCCTGGGGACAGAGCAACACGTTGGCTCAAAAACATTAAATACATAAGCTAGATTTAATTTTTTCCAACCTCTCGCTTGGTTAACAATTTTTTAAAGGAGTACTGTACTTATAAATATTACAGAACCTAAATCTCCAACCCTAACTAGGCAACAATATTAGTTATAAATTACAATTTTAACTTACATGTAAGTTTAATATGGTCTCTCTTATGAAAAAAAGGCTCGGAGAGGTTAGAGATGACTTATTCACTCTCATTTCCTCGTAAATACCACCCTTTATTCTCATTTAAAGTCTCAAACCCTGGCCGAGTAGCTCCAGCCTAGAAAGAAGAAAACACAAAAGCAGGCAAAAGACTAAAGTTACTGAGTACGTTTTAAAATTTCGTTACTAGCCTTCATACTCATTTTGTTAACCAATCAACATAAAACCTACTCAACCGAGCATAACTACTGCTTCGACAGGCAGCTTACTGAATGGACACGCTCGACTCTGATTACTTCCTCTTACTAAAAAAAGTATTAACCGGGCACATGGCTATACACAGGATTTCCAGAAACAGAACTTAACATGCAGTCCTGTACAGGAACTGACAACCTAGAAAAGAAACTAAGGAGACACAAACACAAAACTAAACACACAGTTTTGCGCAGGTGTATAGAGAGGGAAATAGGATTCCGTGATTTTACAAAAGGAAATTTAAAAAGCCAGGCTCAAAACGTTACAGCGGACTTCTTAGGCTTAACCGTCAGTTATGATCCCCGCAGCAGCTGAAGCCACCTTCTAAAACTCACCAAGACAAACGAAACTGTTTTAACAAACTTAATGAACATGCGTCCCCCACACGGCCAAAGAGCCAGGCTTCCGTGGGACTGAACCGCAACCCGATTCACGGTGGGTTTCCTCACTGAGGATTACCAGAAAAACCGCTTCCAACTCGGAACACCCGGAAAGGAAAGTTGCCCGGAGAACCCTTCTCCGACACAAGACGGGCGGGATCGCCCGCAAGTCAGCCCCTTGGCGCCCGCCTGAAAGGAAGGAGTGGCGACCTCACCCTAGCCGGCAGGCCGGCCGCGCGGCTTCCCCTCGGCGGCGCTGCCCGGGGCACCGCGGCTCACACCCCCACACAGGCCGCCCAGTCCTGCGCTCGCACGGCCACCGCCTTCGTCGCCGTCCAGTGGGAGGTGCGAGCATTCGGGGCTGAAGCCGTGCGCACCGCCTCCTCCATGTAGAAGAGCGAGGAAAATCTGCCAAGGACAACCTCCGGCCCCGCCGTCACCACCGCTGCCGGGACCCAGGGCCGGCGCCGGAAAACATAGGCGCGGCTAAATGACGCAAGAGACCGCGCGCGCACGCGCAGTGCCGCGCGACAGACACCCCGCCCCCGGTGCTCTCTCCCGCCGCGTTCCGCTTCCTTTACAAGGCCCGGGGCCGCTGAGCGCGGAGGGCGGGGCGCGTAGCGTGCAGGGGCGGGGACGGCGGCGAGGCGGGACCGGGCGAGGGACTAGGCTGAAAGGGTAGTAAGCGGTAAAGTATTCTGCTAGGTGCCATTGGCCGATCAGGAGTTCAAAATCAAAGTCCGGCGTGGCGCTTATTTAAAACGCGGATTCTGGGCCAGGTGCGGTGGCTCACGCCTGTAATCCCAGCACTTTGGGAGGCCGAGTTGGGTGGTTCGCGAGGTCAGGAGTTTGAAACCGGCCTGACCAACATGGTGAAACCCTGTCTCCACTGGCCGGGCGCGGTGGCTCAAGCCTGTAATCCCAGCACTTTGGGAGGCCGAGACGGGCGGATCACGAGGTCAGGAGATCGAGACCAACCTGGCTAACACGGTGAAACCCTGTCTCTACTAAAAAATACAAAAAATTAGCCGGGCGTGGTGGCGGGCGCCTGTAGTCCCAGTCACTTAGGAGGCTGAGGCAGGAGAATGGCGTAAACCCGGGAGGCAGAGGTTGCAGTGAGCTGAGATCCGGCCATTGCACTCCAGCCCGGGCAACAGAGCAAGACTCCGTCTCAAAAAAAAAAAAAAAAAAAAAAAAACGAAACCCTGTCTCCACTAAAAATACAAAAATTAGCTGGCCGTGGTGGCGGCGCCTGTAATCCCAGCTACTCCAGGGGCTGAGGCAGGAGAATCGCTTGAACCCGGGAGGCGGAGGTTGCAGTGAGCCGAGATCACGCCACTGCACTCCAGTCTGGGAGACAGAGCGAGGCTCCGTCTCAAAAATAAATAAATAAAAGAAAATGAGGGTTCCCAGGCACAGTCACAGTGTGAAGCTGCATTTAATTGGTGTTCCCGGGCGATGCCATAGGGGAACGGTGCTCCAAAGAGGGCAAGAGGTGGGGAAAGGGTGGATCCAAAGCTGGGGGCGGGACGGGGCGGGGCCCAAATAGCAGCGGTACTTCGACCGCCCGTGGGCGCTTCCTTACTGACCGGATCCCGGAATAGATGCCAGGTTGAGGTTTGGTGAAAGCCTGCCTGGAGACACTGATAGCAGATTGATTGATTGATTGATTGATTGATTGATTGATTGATTGATTTTGAGACGTAGTCTCGCTTCGTCGCCAGACTGGAGTGCAGTGGCACGATCTTGGCTCACTGCAACCTCCGCCACCCCTGGCCAATTTTCGCATTTTTAGTAGACACGGGATTTCACCATGGTTGGTCAGGATGGTCTCGATCTCTTGACCTCGTGATCCACCCGCCTCAGCCTCCCAAAGTGGAGATTTATTTTTCATGAGACGCATAGGAAACCAACTGTTAGGCTATCTTGCCTTGGCTCCTCCTTGAAAGGAGAAATTCCTTGGGACCCACCAACGTGTTTTCAGAAGTAGTCAAAGACAGACCTCATTGGTAAGAAGCAAAGAGTAGCCAGCTAGAGTGAGGCCTCCTAGTAAATCAGTGATTCCTTGGTTGCAGGTGTAGACGTCCCTTAGGAATGTTGTTCCAGGTTGTGACTATACACAAAAACACTATTATATGAAATTCAAGCCAGGCGCAGTGGCTCACGCCTCTAATCTCAGCACTTTGGGAGGCCGAGGCGGGCGGATCACCTGAGGTTGGGAGTTCAAGACCTCCCTGACCAACATGGAGAAACCCCATCTCTACTAAAAATAAAAAACTAGCCAGGAGTGGTGGCGCATGCCTATAATCCCAGCTACTTGGGAGGCTGAGGCAGGAGAATTAATTGAACCTGGGAGGTAGAGGTTGCGGTGAGCTGAGATCCGCCATTACACTCCAGCCTGGGCAACAAGAGCGAAACTCTGTCTCAAAAAAAAAAAAAAAAAAAAAGCCAGGGGCGGTGGCTCATGCCTGTAATCCCAGCACTGGAGGCTGAGGCGGGCGGATCACAAGGTCAGGAGATCGAGACCATCCTGGCGAACATGGTGAAACCCCGTTTCTACTAAAAATACAAAAAATTAGCCAGGCGTGGTGGCGGGCTCCTGTAGTCCCAGCTACTCGAGAGGCTGAGGCAGGAGAATGGTCTGAACCCGGGAGGCGGAGGTTGCAGTGAGCCCAGATCGCACCACTGCACTCCAGCCTGGGCGACAGAGCCAGACTTTGTCTCAAAAAAAAAAAGAAAAATTCAAATCTTTTCAGGTGAGGATCTTTGTAAAATGAATTATGCGCTTATTGAAACAAAACCCCAAATATCATTTGTCCTTTTCAGGCTCTAATGCTATTGGACTGTTGTGTTCTAGACTGTATACCCAGCCCCTGACCGCTCTGGTTTTGGTCTAGGTCACTATGCAGCTTCTAATTTTAAAGCTTTTAATCTGCCGTGAGCAATCATCTCAAAACTGGCTCAGAGGACCTGTTGCTTCCTTTGGTCTCAGCCGTGTTTTGGCTAGATGACACTGTCAGATAAGGAATTATATTGAATATTGAAAGATGGTTGACATGTTGGTCTCAGGCAATGTGGTAGATTGATGAAAAATGACTCCAATTTCCCGCACATTTTGCAGTGACTTTGCAGCTCCAATCTATTTCCTGAATCTGCACTGGCCTTGGGACTGGCTTTGACCAAGAAAATGTGGCAGTTCCAGCCGAAATTATGATGCCTGGACTAGCCTGCTGGAGGAGGGGACCACATGGGGCAAAGCAAGCAGCAAAGCTGCCTGGCTAAATGCTGGCTGACCAGCATTGAGACCAGCCACCGAGCCAAGGTGGGGCAAGTCAGCAAAAGTGCTCCATTATCCCATAAACACATGAGGAAGAATAAATTATTATTGTCTTATTCACTTATTTTGGGGTAGATTGGAATGTAGCAATAACTAACTGATACAGATGTCAACAAACACCTCTAGGACAGAGGTCCCCAACCCCCTGGGCGGCAGACCAGTATGGGGCCGTGGCCTGTTAGGAACCGGGCCACAACAGGAAGTGAAAGGCGGGCAAGCAAGTGAAGCTTCATCTGTGTTTACAGTCTCTCCCCAGTGTTCACATTGCCACCAGAGCTCCTCCTCCCATCAGATCAGTGGCAGCATTAGATTCTCACAGGAGTGCGAACCCTATTGGGAACTGTGTATGGGAGGGATCTAGGTTGCGCGCTCCTTATGAGAATCTGAATAGTGCCTGATGATCTGAGGACACTTTCATCCCAAAAACATCCTCCCCACCCCCAACCATGTCTGTGGAAAAATTGTCTTCTATGAAACCAGTTCTTGGTGCCAAAAGGGTTGGGGACTGCTGCTCTAGGAGGCAGAGGAGTAATGAAGTAGTGGTTTCAGGAATGCTTAGTTGTCGATATGTTAATTTAACCTAACGAATGAATTTGCTTGTCGCTCCTTTCTGCTAGCTGGAGCTCCGCCTCATCTAATCAGCTTTCTGTCATTATCTGGACCTCCCTCTGGACACCTCCTCCCACACTGTACAGTGCATTGTCTTTATAAGTACATATATACCTTGCTAATATGCTGCAGGCTTCTGACATGCCCACATCACTTCTCCAGCCCATGATGTTGTACATCTTGTATACTCTGAGTGTTCAAGCAGTCGCCATGAGATATTAAAGTTTTAAAACTCTTAACTCCTTCTCATACACTGCTGGAAGAATTGTAAAATGGTACCATTTCCTTGGAAAATTGGTTGACAGTTTCCTAAAAAGTTAAACATACACCGACCATATGACCTGGCAGTTCTAAGTATTTACTCAACAGATACGTATCCATAAAAATACTTGTAGGCCAGGCGCAGTGGCTCACGCCTGTAATCCCAGCACTTTGGGAGGCGAGGCGGGTGGATCACAAGGTCAGGAGATCGAGACCATCCTGGCTAACACGGTGAAACCCCGCCTCTACTAAAAATACAAAAAATTAGCCGGGGGTGGTGGCAGCGCCTGTAGTCCCAGCTACTCAGGAGGCTGAGGCAGGAGAATGGTGTGAACCCGGGAGGCGGAGCTTGCAGTGAGCCGAGATCGCACCACTGCACTCCAGCCTGGGGACAGAGCGAGACTCCGTCTCAAAAAAAAAACCCTCAAAAAATAAAAAAAGGCCGGGGAATGAACTGTTGATACATACCTTAACATAGCTGAGTCTCAAAATAATTATGTAAGTGAAACAAGCAGACCAAAAAAACAGTGTGTACTCAACAATGACATTTATATAAAAGCCTAGCAAATGGAAGCTAATGTATAGTGGCAGAAAGCAGATGAATGGGTCCCTAGGAGGAGAGGAGGCAAGGAGGGTGAAGGGATTACAGTGGGTCAAAAAGAAACTTTGGTGTGATGGGGATGTTCAGTGTTTTGTTTCTGGCTGTTTTCATCAAAAGACACTTGTCAAAACTTACCAAATCATACATTTTATATATGTGCAGTTTATTATATGTGAATTATACCCCAATAAAGCTGTTGAAATCTTGTCATTTTTACAGAAGCAAGAAGTCTGGCCTATGCTTCTGTAACAATGACATGATTTCAACAGCTTTAAAACAGTATTTTTAAAAATCATGTATTAGGAAATCAAATAGTTTTCTTACGTATACATTGTTCCCCAATTACTCTTGCATGTTTTGGTTTTGTTACAACAGAAGCATCAGAACGGCACAGCAGATGATCATTTTTTCTTTACCTCAACCCCTATCACTAGTTAAAATTGCCCTTTGTCCTTCCAAAATTAATAGTGGCTTTCCCTGTCATTTTTTTTTTTTTGAGACGGAGTCTTGCTCTGTCACCCAGGCTGGAGTGCAGTGGCCGGATCTCAGCTCACTGCAAGCTCCGCCTCCTGGGTTTACGCCGTTCTCCTGCCTCAGCCTCCCGAGTAGCTGGGACTACAGGCGCCCGCCACCTCGCCCGGCTCGTTTAGTAGAGACGGGGTTTCACCGTGTTAGCCGGGATCGTCTCTCGATCTCCTGGCCTCGTGATCCGCCCGTCTCGGCCTCCCAAAGTGCTGGGATTACAGGCTTGAGCCACCGCGCCCGGCCTCCCTGTCATTTTAAAGCATTTGTATTACATAAAAACTTTTCAGTTACTATTATTTAGTTTATTCAAGGCCATCGATGATCTACAAATGTAGTAAGGCATTTTCCAAAACATTTTTTGGGGATAAGCAGGGAGAAACTTTCTGAAAAAATATAGGAGTAACTCAAGGTGAATTGAGGTAGAACAGTAGGACAGTGATTAAAAGCCAGGAGTTGGCTTTTATGAACTGCCTCACTTGGTAAAATGGTAAGTGGATGTGGTCAGCAGAATGCCCAAAGATATCCACGTCCTCACCCTTGAAACCTGTGACTGTGCCACCTGACACGGCAAAAGGGGCTCTGCAGATGCGACTGAGGATCTTGAGAGGGAGCTGACCCTGGATTGTCCATGTGGGCCCAAAGCAGTCATGAAGGTCCTTCCAAGAGGGTGACAGGAGGGTCAGAGTCAGAGAGTAAGCTATGGTGATGGATGAGTGGTGAGAGAGAGATGACATTGCTGGCTTCAAAGATGGAGGAAGGAGCCACGAGGCACGATACAAAGGTGGCCTCCAGAAACCAAAAGAGCAGAGACGAGACTCTCCCCAGGAGCCTCCAGACGGACGTAATCCTGTCTGCACCTTGATTTTAGCCCAGTAAAGCCTGTGTGGAACTTCTAACCTCCAGAACCGTAAGATGATACGTGTGTGTTGTTTAAAGTTACAAGGTATGTAACTTGTGAAGAGCCGTAAGAAAAACTAACACAGTAAGTATGCCAAATTAAGGGAAGGAGAAGATGCTGGGATCCCCCAAATCTTTGTCAAAAATAAAACAGATTCGGTGTTACAGATGAGCAACCTGGTCTGACCTTCTCTCCACCCTCTGCTCCATCCTCTCAGTGATGTTTACAGACTCACTGTGTTTGTTACGTTGTCCGCACCACCACTCTCCTGCTCGCCACCATGAGTTCCACTCCTAACTCTTTCTCATGTGCTCGGCCGGAATGAATCCTGTCCTCTTTGAACTGGTAATAGAGAGGTTCCTAGATCTTTTTTTTTTTTTTTAATGGAGTTTCGCTCTTTTTGCCCAGGCTGGAGTTCAATGTCGCAATCTCGGCTCACTGCAACCTCTGCCTCCCGGGTTCAAGCGATTCTCCTGCCTCAGCCTCCCGAATAGCTGGGATTACAGGCATGCACCACCACGCCCAGCTAATTATTTATTTTTAGTAGAGACAGGGTTTCTCCATGTTGGCCAGGCTGGTCTCGAACCCCCGACCTCAGGTGATCCACCCGCCTCGGCCTCCCAAAGTGCTGGGATTACATGCCTGAGCTACCGTGCCTGGTCGCCAAGGTACCTACATCTTTTATATCTGTTTCTTGTCTGTGCCTCACCTCTCCAACTAAAAACCTTTTTATTTTTATTTTTTATTTTTTGAGACAGAGTCTCACCCTGTCACCCAGGCTGAAGTACAGTGACACAATCTTGGCTCACTGCAACCTCCACCTCCCGGGTTCAAGCAATTCTTCTGCCTCAGCCTCCTGCATAGCCGGAACCACAGGCCCCTGCCACCACGCTCAGCTAATTTTTGTATTTTTAGTAGAGACAGGGCTTCACCATGTTGGCCAGGATGATCTTGAACTCCTGACCTTGTGATCCACCCGCCTCGACCTCCCAAAGTGCTGGGATTACAGGCGTGAGCCACCGCGCCCTGCCTAAAAACCTTTTTAAAACTATCATGTGAGGTTCAAACTAATGGTGAACAAGTAAGTGTGATGAATACTACACCAAACATGCTGACAATGTCAAAACGAAGGGTCATCAGATGGATGGGATGGACGTAATGAAGCAACACAGAAATTCTAGGACAAGTCCCTTGCAGGGAAGCCTTGGCTAGCAGCTAGCACAAGCTACTCTATAGTAGTAACCAACCAACCCAAGCTTTTGTTCAATGACAGCAGAATTTGGCATTAATACACTTCACAGCCCCAAAAATCTATCTGGAAAGAATTATCCATAGATGCATTTGGTGATTTCATAAAACGTTTAGTCTTGGATTTCTGTATAAGTACACTTTGATGAAAATGTGAATAATTAAATCTTTTGGGATAGAGACTAAGAAAAAAATCTTACTCATTTTTTCTCATTTGATAAAATAACGTATAGGACACCAGCGTGAGCAACATAACTAGATCCTGTCTCTACAAACAAATTAAAAAATTACCCAGGTGTGCAGGCACAGGCCTGTAGTCCTAGCTACTAGGGAGGCTGACGCTGGAGGGTCACTTGAGCCCAGGAGTTCGAGGCTGCAGTGAGCTATGACTAAGAGAGTGAGACCCTGTCTCTCAAAACAAAAACAACAACAACAAAAAACAACAAAGACAATTGTAGGACACTAAAGAAGACTAGCAACAAGATTTCTAATGACGCTTGAAGTATGAAAATGTGTTACGATTGTCTCGTTTTCTATGGGTTAAAAATGTAAAATAATATGTAATACAACTCAAAAACATGTCAAAGTTATTAACATATTGAAATAGAGCTGGTTTTATTCAATACTATCACTTCATTGGATCAAGAGATGGTCGCAGGATAGAGAATTTCTGCACACATCATGGATTTGCTCCCGAAGGTAGATGCATAGGTAGACATTTTCTTTTTTTTTCCCCAAGACGGAGTTTCGCTCCTGTCATCCAGGCTGGAGTGCAGTGGTGCGATCTCGGCTCCCTGCAACCTCCACCTCCCGGGTTTAAGTGATTCTCCTGCTTCAGCCTCCAGAGTAGCTGGGATTATAGGCACACACCACCACACCAAGCTAATTTTTGTATTTTTAGTAGAGATGGGGTTTCACCGTGTTGGCCAGGCTGGTCTCAGACTCCTGACCTTGTGATCCGCCCGCCTCAGCCGCCCAAAGTGCTAGGATTACAGGCGTGAGCCACCACACTTGGCCTGTTTTTTGTTTTTGTTTTTTTGAGATGGTGTTTTGCTCTTGTTGCCCAGGCTGGAGTGCAGTGGTGCGATCTCGGCTCACTGCAACCTCTACCTCTCTCCTGCCTCAGCCTTCCAAGTAACCGGGATTACAGGCATGTACCACCACTCCCGGCTAATTTTGTATTTTTAGCAGAGACGAGGTTTCTGCACGTTGGTCAGGCTACTCTCGGACTCCCGACCTCAGGTGATCCGCCCGCCTCGGCCTCCCAAAGTGCTGGGATTACAGGCGTGAGCCACCGCGCCTGGCCCATAGGTAGACATTTTCTACACTGTTATGGAGATCTAGAGGCTAGTCATTTCTTTTATTTTTTTTTTTTTGAGATGGAGTCTCGCTCTGTTGTCCAGGCTGGAGTGCAGTGCTGTGATCTCGGCTCACTGCAACCTCTACCTCCCAAGTTCAAGTGATCCTTCTGCTTCAGCCTGCTGAGTAGCTGGGACTACAGGTGTGTACCACCATGCCTGGCTAATTTTTGTATTTTTTAGTAGAGATGGGGTTTTACCATGTTGAGCAGGCTGGTCTCAAACTCCTGGCCTCAAGTGATCCACCCACCTCAGTCCCTCAAAGTGCTGGGATTACAGGCATGAGCCACTGTACCCACCCTAGGCTACCCGTTTCTAAAAAGAGGATAGGAAAAATGTGAGGAACTGGGATGACCTGGAACCTGAGACTACATGAGCATTTCAAGTAAAGGGAAAAAAAATCAACAAATGTTCAGCTAGAAATAAGTTATTTTATTTTAAAACACATACAGATTAATAAATATTACTGGAAAACTTAATAGCCTTTTTATTTACATGAGGCAATTAACAACATGCTATGACTACATCTATAAAGCAAAATATAAGCAGGTCTTAGCCATGGACACATGTGTCTATGTATGCTAATTGGAAGCTCCCCAATACATTTATATGACAAAACTTTTACACAACCAATCAACATTTGACTTTTTTTTTTTTATCATCTTCCTCTCTTTCACGATTATACTCCGTTTTTCAAGAAAATCAGTTATCCTTTGAAAAGGCAAAACACTCAAGCCACTGAAAAACAATATCTAAATTTTTATAAAGTGCAAAAATACTAAGGTGGGGGGCAATTATTATATTCTGACAAATAAATATTCTGAACTTTTCAACATGACCCTTTGGCACTAGTGGTTTGGGAGCCCTGACATTCGCCTGGTGTCAGTTCAGCATCAGGGCTGAGCTGCTTGGAAGCAGGAAGTTCAGCATCATTTATTCCAAATCCAGTGTAATAGAATCCACGTGTTTCACAGGCCATGAAATCTTTTTCAGAACACAGACCTCGGCCAATGTCAGGAGCCCATCACGCCATCGGAAGGTGATCTTTCTGTGCGGCTTTCTTAAGTCCCTGTTTAATTTCCATATTTTACAATAGAACATATAAAACCCTTTCTTTTAAAACAAAAAAAGGAAAACTAAAGCTTCATGGACTCATGCAAACTTTACACCCGGCGCTTCCTTTGCTTTCTCAGCACGTGAGGCTGTGTGTTCTACAGCACGGTCCCGAGCGGACTCCACGGTCCGTGAAAGCGGAGTTTCCACTGTGCCACTCCCGGGCACTTCTGAACACGGTGCTCTCAGCTCAGGCCACCAGAACGCTGCGGAAAGCGCCGGTGTTTTAGAAACAATTGGGAGAACCATCCCACCCCTTTAGAGGTAGAAAAACTGAGGCACAGAAAGGTTAAGAGACTCACCTATGTTTGCACGATTTAGGGAAAAATACAGAAAAGAAGAAAAACCTCCTCCTCCCTGGCTCGCGCTCTGGGCCCCGGACTCTGCTTTTTAAACGCTTTGGGTACATGTGAAATAGATGTTTATTTACACGATCCTTGTTCTACTGAATATCAACTTTTTACTAGACAACATATTTTAATGTAACAAAGTTACATTTTCTTAAAATATAATTATTTTCCTGCATGTGAGGAATGTGTATGAAAACAAATGAGCAGTGATAGTGGGCCAAATTCTCATTGCTGTTCCTGTAATTCTGAACCTTTTCAAGTATACAAGGGAGGTATAAGAATCTGGCCAGATGTGAAACATCACCTATAAGCTAAAGGACAGACCCTTAAAATTCACCACCAGTACAACTGTGAGGTGGAAATGAGGAATACAAAAAATTGAGGTATTTTATATGAAAAACTGTCTTGTGTGTGACTGGTGTGCAAATTGGTCTTTTCTTTCCAACTCACATTAACAGAATCTACCTATGAATATGAGTAAAACTGATGAAAAATGAACACGGATATGTCCTTGGGAGGAAGGTCCCTGTTAAGGAGTCAATGACACATTTTTGGTCCCTGAGTAGGCAAAACACCAAGACTCCATCCAATCCTGCCTGATGGGCGAACAACCTCCTTGGTGTCAGACACCATGAAAAGGACAACTTCAGAGCACGGAAGCTAATCCATGCCGTCGGGAACAGACCTTAAACTGAAATGTTCTCTTTCTAGTTTCCTGCTTGGTGGCAGGAAGCCTAAGTCAGGATCCAGCAGGCGTCAGAGCGGTGCGATGGGAGGGGCTCTGGGAACCACGGGAACAGTCTCTCCCCTCTTCTGGGTTAGCGGAGCAGCTTGAAAAAGAGGAATCTCCCCACCAGACAGAAGGGCAGCAGCCTGTCCCCATCACACCTGTTTCCACGGACCAGGTGTCCGTGCACACCTGGGAGACACTGCATCTCCCAAGTCTAGAACTGGCCCCTGGAAGTTGAGCACAACATTTACAAAGAGCTGAGTCGTCTAGGAAGAAGGAACGCAAGACGACTGCACAAGTGAACGGTGCTCACTTCTATCAGAAAACAGATGTGAACCCCAAAGAAGAGCAAACACCAACATATTCCTGCTGGGATGAACTTCTGGAAGGACAACTGGGTGGAGCAAATTGGCTTGAAGAGCAGGAATTGAAAGAGTTTTCCTTATTGCTGAACAAAGAGCTGCAAAGTATATTCCACTAACATTCTAATAGGAAAACACCGCAATGAGGGCTGAGCAAGGCCACCAGAACACTGGGTTCCTCCCCAAGGTCCCCAGCATGGGCAGGGCCTTGTTCCATGTGGCAGGGGAAGGACCGCCCTCTCCAGCACCTTCTCCACAGAGATGGCGTCCTCCTGCCAACCGGGAAGATGCTCCGGGGGGGGGGGGCTCTGTGGTGCTGGGTTAGGGTTAGAATCCTTAATTGGCCCTACCTTTGATTAATGAGCAGAACAGGAAGCAATCTCTTCAAATGCAAATATTCAGAGTTTGAGAAAACAAGGCATTGCCCAAGAAGAGGAGAGAAATGGCCTATTTAAGTATCTATCAAGAGGAAATCTGCACATTGTGATCAAAACCTTTGATTTTAGAGGATGCCTGAAAACAAGTATACAGTAAGCATCTTTTTTTTCAAAGAATAGTATAATAATGAAAATATTTCAAGTACATTTGCTTTTGGAAAGACTACTAAGAGATCGATCCATGTTCTAGGCCCTCCCCCAAAGTTCTCACTTTGGGGCTTTTTTTTTTTTTTTCATTTCCAAATGAATGATGAAAACATAAATTTTTTAAATAAATACTATTAAATCAGAAGTTATATGCTCTATATTCAATTTGAAAATTAGACTGTTCAACCACTGGTCATGTCATTTACTTTGAGGCTGGTGTCACGTGTTTGAAAAATAATGGATAATATGAACTTTGTTTCACTGGAAGAAAAGCTGTGTATCCTACTGAAGTATCTGCTGAACAGAGATAAACCTGAAAGATTGTAACTGTCCCAGGACCAGTCACCTTCAAGGGGAAAAGAGCTATTAATACTTTGAGATTTTGTTTCACTTTAAGAAAGTTATAGAGCAGATCATCAGGTATCACCTCTCAGTATCAATGGTGTAATTGTGGATTAAAATTATACTAAGGTACACCAACAGCTGCATTTAAACTAAATTTCACATGAAAGCTGTAGCGACACAAACGTGATAATTTTCATGTGACACGTGAACTTGTTAGCCACGTGTATTCTTTGAATATCTCACACTCCTTACCTAGGAAACAAAAGTATATTGATACTGCTACATTACATTTTCACAAAGTTCCTAAAAGCACTGATGATAAAAAACAAAACCTGCTAATGGACTTTGAGCATTTGCTAACCATCCATTAAGAGAGGATTTACAATTTTTAAAAACAATTTTGTTGCTGCTCTTAGTTCACAAATCACTGACAACTCATGGTCATCACGCACACTTTTAATTCATAAAGGATTTTTCTCTATATATTAAACTAGTCTCATTTTATTTAGCCTCTTCACTCAACACTTTAGGAAGCTATTCCTTGAGACTTTAGAAATGTTCTTTTTGCCTACAAAAACACATTTTTTCTCACTGAGGAACTTTAATTGGGTATTATTAAATTTTATGTTCTACTTCACCTAATCCACTGGACCCAAACCCATCTTTCAACTTGGCATAGTCCCCCACTGAGATAAAACACTGGCCATGAAGTACATGACACCGTGGTGAAGTATTTGCATCACTTCATGCTTTGCTCCCATTTGGAACACATGGATGGGAACATTACAGAGAATGACCTCTTTGATTCAAATACTGGCATAATTAATGGCTCTTTTGCAATTAAGACATATAATGAGAGGTTAGATAAGGAACTCCAGGACGCTCTGCCATTGCAAACAACAAGGAGACGGCTACATCCATTGGCTTTTTGTTATAAATTCTTTTGTAAACTGTTGTGTTGCAGTCTGTAGAAACTAGCCTAACCTCAATTGTGTCCTTTAACCTGTTCCTGTGTGACAGGGTACTTGATTTATGAGCTGTTGAACAGGTTTTCTCCCACTTAGCCTTATTATCAAGTTACCTGATGTATTTCTTCTGAATGGCCATAAATGCTTGCTGATAAAGAATGTGGATCTATTTGATACTGGATCCCAGGTACATAGATTGAATACAAATAATACCTCATGCTACTTAAATCAACTGTCTTTAATTGGACAATAATCACATGTTAAGTGGGTCCATTTGCTCTAATGTGTCTTTAGTCTTGACTATCTTCCAATGAATATACAATCATGCACCACGTAACCATGTTTCTGTCAAAGACACACCACTTACACGTGGGTGGTCCCACTGGATTATAATGCCACAGTTTTACTGTACCCTTTGTGTTTGGAAACACAAATACTCACCACTGTGTTACAACTGCCTGCAGTATTCAGTGCAGTCACATGCCGTACAGGTGCGTAGCCCGGGAGCAACAGGCTGTGCCACTGGCCTGGGTGGGTAATAGGTGGCCCATCTAGGTTTGTGTAAGTGCACTCCATGATGTTCACACAATAAAGTCACCTTACAATGCATTTCTTAGAATGTTTCCCTGTCATTAAGTGACACGTGACTGTATTATTTCTAACTGCCTTATACATTTATAACTTGAATATTGAAATATTAAAGCATACTCAAGGAAGTTGCATTATTCTAATCTAAGAACATATACACAGTAATAGTTAAATTAAGTTAATAATTCAAGTGATAAAGGCACTGAAATTGATTTGAGCTATTGAAAAGTCATCCTGCCAGTGGAACACTCCATCATTAACTCTTCTCTCTCTCTCTATTTACTATTAAAATGTCTTGGGTGGGGGTGGGGGTCGAAGAGTCAACTGGTCAGAGGATTAAAAACAATTCAATGTATATGCCTCTTATTTAGATGACATACTTGAATGTTATACATGCTTAATGCAAACCAACGCAACTACAGACACATTCACTGTACAGCGCCAGAGTTCAAGACAACAATCTCTCATTTCCAAAGTAGTCTAAGTAAAAATATCTCTGCTATCCTGTAACAACTAACCAGAAAGAGCCCATCTTTTCCTGTTTAAATCATGTTAAAATGTTTTAAAAGAAGAGAATATTCATGAAAGCTTCCAGGTTAATGGAAATGAAAATGAGATTCGTCTCATCAGAGAGAGATGGTGCCAGGCAACCGCTGGGCACCTTTGGGCTGCAGAGGGCTGGCTGGGCCTCTGCTCTGGTGCTGAGCCGTGCTCCCCGCTGTCCACCAGACCACCTGTTACTCTCCAGTCAACTCTAACACCATGATCGAGGACCTCTTCTACTTCACATCCAATCGGGGCCAGAAACCACCTCCAACGCCTGTTCCTCGAACCATCCAAGCCCCTGTTGCAATCTAGTCTGTTTTCATATTAGATTTGTTCATCTCCCCAAGGTTGAAATTGAACTCTTTGAACACCTGTATAAGGACAATCCCCACGGAGACGGTCGTGAATCCACAGGCCATCCCCAAGAAGTCCACCAGGCCCACGTTGCTCCACTCCCGAAAGAGGATGGCCGAGGCCAGCAGGACCAGCGTGGTAAACACGACGTAGTAGATGGCCCCGAACACCGAGGAGTCGAAGCACTCCAGCGCCTTGTTGATGTACCTGAACTGGACGATGATGCTGCAGCCGAGCACGGCCAGGAGCACCAGGCACAGGCAGAGGGCTCTCTGGCTGGACGGGTTGTTATGCAAGATGTCTTGGGCCGCCAGCCCGATGCCCTTGGTGGAAGGCACGGTGAAACTGCCCAGCAAGGAGCAGATGCTGATGTAGACCATGATGTTGGTGGGCCCGTGGGCCGGCGCGATCCAGAAGATGAGCAGCAGCAGCATGAGCAGCACGATGCACAGGTAGCCCACAAACACTGGAACACAGACGGCACACGGTCACCCGGCAGCCGCCGCCCAGCAGCCGCAACCCAGGAGGTAGACTGGGGCAGCACCCGTGCCCCCACCCGCCGCCCGCCTCTACTGCGGCACAGCCCTGGGGGGCATGTGGGCTCCGGCTTGAATTTACCAGATCCACTGATTTCATTCCACAACATTATTCCCATCACTTTCACTGTTAAAACATTTACAGCCAGGCGCGGTGGCTCACACCTGTAATCCCAGCGCTTTGGGAGGCCGAGGCAGGCAGATCAGGAGGTCAGGAGATCGAGACTATCCTGGCTAACATGGTGAAACCCTCTTCTCTACTAAAAGTACGAAAAATTAGCCGGGCGTGGTGGCGGGCGCCAGTAATCCCAGCTACTCAGGAAGCTGAAGCAGGAGAATCGCTTGAACTCGGGAGGCAGAGTTGCAGTGAGCCGAGATCGTACCACTGCACTCCAGCCTGGGCGACAAAGTGAGAGTCTATCTCAAAAAAAAAAAAAAAAAATTTACAGCTCCTAAATGTTTACATGGTTCTCTATCAGAACCATTCTCCGTTTTTTTGTTGTTTGTTTTGTTTTTTTGAGACGGAGTTTTGCTCTTTGTTGTCCAGGATGGAGTGAAATAGCGTGATCTCTGCTCACTGCAACCTCTGCCTCCCAGGTTCAAGCGATTCTCCTGCCTCAGCGTCCTGAGTAGCTGGGATCACAGGCACCCGCCGCCACGCTTGGCTATCATATTTTCAGGAGAGACAGGGTTTCACCATGTTGGGCAGGCTGGTCTCAAACTCCTGACCTTACGTGGTCCGCTGTCCTTGGCCTCCCAAAGTGCTGGGATTACAGGCGTGAGCCACCGCGCCCAGCCTAGAACCATTCTCTTAACAATGCAAGTCAATGAAGATGCTCCAAGGTTTCAAAAAAGCACCTGGAAATCCAGGGGGCGGGGTAAGGCTGGGGACAGGAGGGAGGACTATAAGCTGTGGGGGCATTTGTGGGTTTTTCAATGATTGGGGGCTGCACCCAGTGGGCAGAGGCATGTGTAGACAGCAACCCCAATTCCCATCAAAATCATCCCTTTCTCCTTACAACTTCTGCATGTCTCCTTGGACTTGTAACTGAAAAACATACTTAGAATAATCAGAGCCTAGAAACTAATTTTATGTATGAAACAAAGTAATTTTTGCATGGATTTAATATACGCTGAATTTTTCAGAAATGCCACTTCCATGTAAATTGAGGGAAGATTGTTCTTTCTTTGATCAAAGCTTGATTAAGAGTTATGCTCCATCCTGTAATCCCAGCACTTTGGGAGGCCGAGACGGGCGGATCACGAGGTCAGGAGATCGAGACCATCCTGGCTAACACGGTGAAACCCTGTCTCTACTAAAAAATACAAAAAACTAGCCGGGTGAGGTGGCTGGCGCCTGTAGTCCCAGCTACTCGGGAGGCTGAGGCAGGAGAATGGCGTGAACCCGGGAGGCGGAGCTTGCATTGAGCTGAGATCCGGCCACTGCACTCCAGCCTGGGCGACAGAGCGAGACTCCGTCTCAAAAAAAAAAAAAAAAAAAAAAAGAAAAAAAAAAAAAAGAGTTATGCTCCATCTGAGGATCATTTTGTTGATGGTAAGACCTCAAGTGTCCAAGTCAATAACACAACACCTCCTGTCAGTCTGTATCTGCAGCTACCAGATTCTCAACCACTCCTCACAAGGTGTGGGGCTGGCCAGCTTCAACAGGTCTTCTCTTGTAGGGGGACCTGAGCATTTACGTATTGAAATGGATGTTTTGTTTTAAAGTATCGTCCTGGTATTTCTCCTTTGTATTACAGTGAGGGCATTAAATTGACGGTTTGAAATTACGTGTATAAGGAGGTTGTGTTCTCTGTGAAACCCATTCCAAGATCACAAATGGACCTGAGAGGGCTGGGAACTGCTGGCTATGCAAACCGGCAAGTGTGGACAAGAAAACCAGCAAGTGTGGACAAGAAAACCAGTGAGTGTGGACATGCAAACCAGGGTGTGAACATGCAAACCAGGGTGTGAACATGCAAACCAGGGTGTGGACATGCAAACCAGGGTGTGGACATGCAAACCAGCGAGTGTGGACATACAAACCAGCGAATGTGGACAAGAAAACCAGCGAATGTGGCCAAGAAAACCAGTGAGTGTGGACATGCAAACCAGGGTGTGGACATGCAAACCAGGGTGTGAACATGCAAACCAGGGTGTGGCTATGCAAACCAGCAAGTGTGGACAAGAAAATCAGCAAGTGAGGACAAGAAAACCAGCGAGTGTGCACAAGAAAACCAGCGAGTGTGCACAAGAAAACTAGCAAGTGTGGACAAGCAAACCAGGGTGTGAACATGCAAAAGAGGGTGTGGACATCCACACTTGCTGGACAAGAAAACCAGCAAACTGATGTGGAGGCAGTTTTGTGCTGGCACCTGCCTAAACTTGTTGGTAAGCAACACAGGGTAGTCTACTTACAGTGAAATCTATACTTTAAGTCTATTGTAATCATGTAGAGAGTAGTTTTTAATGCACTCAAAAAAAAAAAAAAGAAAGAAAGAAAAGAGAACGGGCCCAGTGGCTCACGCCTGTAATCCCAGCACTTTGGAAGGCCAAGGTGGGCGGATCACGAGGTCAGGAGATCGAGACCATCCTGGCTAACACGACGAAACCCTGTGTCTACTAAAAATACAAAAAAAAATTAGCTGGGCATGGTGGCGGGTGCCTGTAGTCCCAGCTACTCGGGAGGCTGAGGCAGGAGAATGGCCTGAACCCAGGAGGCAGAGCTTGCAGTGAGCGGAGATTGCGCCACTGCACTCCAGCCTGGGCGACAGAGTGAGACTCTGTCTCAAAAAAAAAAAAAAAGAAATTATGTCAAAAAATATATAAACAGGGCCGGGCGCGGTGGCTCAAGCCTGTAATCCCAGCACTTTGGGAGGCCGAGACGGGCGGATCACGAGGTCAGGAGTTCGAGACCATCCTGGCTAACACGGTGAAACCCCGTCTCTACTAAAAAATATGAAAAACTAGCCGGGCGAGGTGGCGGCGCCTGTAGTCCCGGCTACTCGGGAGGCTGAGGCAGGAGAATGGCGTAAAAACCCGGGAGGCGGAGCTTGCAGTGAGCTGAGATCCGGCCACTGCACTCCAGCCTGGGCGACACAGCGAGACTCCGTCTCAAAAACAAACAAAAAAAAAATATATATATATAAACAGGGCTATATGAGGAATCTAAACGTAAGAGATGCCAGGCCTTTGTCCTCACAGAGCTTCATGCTGGAGGGAGCGAAGTGCTGAGGTGGAGACAGAGCAGGCACACCAGGAAAGGCATGTGGGGAGGGGCGGGTGGCAGTCAGACTTGGGAGGGTGGCCCAAGGGGAGCCACTGTGGGAAGGGAAGGTGCCCATGCACAAGGTCCCAGAAGAGAACCTGAAGGAATGCCAGGCCACGGAGGCTCCCCCCAGGACGTGAGGATCAGGAAGGAGGGTGAGGGCAGAGGGCCAGCCTGTGAGCGCAGCCCACTGACGCACGTGCCCAGAGAACGCAGATCTACAGTAACAGATCAGGGTGGACACACGGTTCCTCTGCCCTGCCAGGAAGTGTCCAATTTGAAGACGTGGTTAAAAAAGTTGGGACTCCTAGTGCAAACTTTCTTGGCAGTGCTGCTAGAAAGGAATTACCTGGGTTGGTCAGCTTCTCCTCCAGTTCAGCCTGAGTCGTCACACTCTCAGACTTTGGGGAGTGGATAATCAGCACAACAGAGCCTGCACAGCTTAGCAGGCACCCCAACTTGCCCAAGATGTTGAGCTTTTCCTTCAGGAGATAGGAAGCTAAAATGGACCTTTATTGAAAAAAGAGAAATCATTCAAGGTTAAATCAAATTACCTGACCTTTCTTCTAATAGCAGATATTTTATCTAGAAAAACCATTTTCTTTTTCTTCTTTTTTTCCCTTTAAGAGACCACCTCTCACTCTGTTGCCCAGGCTAGAGTGCAGTGTGCAATCATAGCTCACCACAGGCTTAAACTCCTGGGCTCAAGTGATCCTCCTGCCTCAGCCACTGGAGTAGCTGGGACTACAGGTGCATGCCACCACACCCGGCTAATTTTTTAAAAATTTTGTGTAGAGACTGGGTCTCACTGGATTGCCCAGGCAAGTCTCAAACTCCTGGGCTCAAACAATCCTCTTGCCTTGGCCTCCCAAACTGCTGGAATTATAGGTGTGAGCCATCATGCCTGGCCAGGATTTTCACACCAATTCCATGTATAACCACTACGTAGTTAATGATACACATTACTTACACCACTATATTACTATGTCAGCACATACAAAATATATCAGAGTATAAAAAGTTTTATGATTGACCAAAAATAAAAGCAATGCTTCCTTACTTATAAAAGGAACCAATCAAAAATACTAATATCTATGCTACGTGGAAAAGTAAGGTACAAAAACTGTCAAAATAATTATAAGTAATGCATGATAAAAACACAAAAGAAGTGAAAAAAGCACAAACAAAAGAAAAAATAAACATGCTAACAGTAATTGCAGTATAGTAGAAGTAGTAGGGGTGGTTATTTCCTCTAACACTGAAAACTTTTAAAAAGTGGTCACATTACTAATGCATTCTTCAATAACATCTACAATCTTCAGGCTGCTAACGTGTTTCTTCTCTTATTCCCCTGTGTAGTTATCAGTATACAATCTGAATTGGAACACCTTGCCCTCAGTAAGTCACCGGACTGGTCATTCTCACTTTACTCATGTCTGTGCTGAAGACGGTCGGAAAACAGGAACGTCCAGGAGGCCATACCAGGCTCAGGTACGGACCGGCTTACTTCCTGTAACATTATTTTAAAAATAAGGAAACTTGAGCCTCAGAAAGGGTCAGCATTGAACCTAAGGCCACAAAGCTAACAAGAGATACAAGCATGGTGGTGACACACCTGCAGGTCCTCAACGGCCTGCTTTTCCCTTGTACCGCTTCACATCCTTGTCCCTAGACAGCCTATTCTTGAGAAGCTCCCAACAGTGTCGTTGGGGAAAGAAGCATCATCACTGAAAGAAACAACAAAAGACATACGAATACACGACTAGATGTTGAATAGAGAAGCTCCATTGAGTAGCTGCTGAAAAAAGTAGAAGCCAGAAACGCAGGGGGCTCACAGGGCAGGAAGTGGGCCTGGAACTGGCCTGGAACAGGGTGGACTATGACAAGGTGGGAAAGGGCTGCCATGCACCAAAGGGGAAAGTATGAGCCATAAGGCCAAATCATCTCTTACTCCATTGTGGAATACCAGAGGACAGTGCCATTTTCATTCATTCATTCATTTATTGAGACAGAGTCTCACTCTGTCACCCAGGCTAGAGTGCAGTGGTGCGATCTCAACTCACTGCAACCTCTGCCTCCCGGGTTCAAGCGATTCTCCTGCCTCAGCCTCCCGAGTAGCTGGGATTACAGGTGCTCACCACCAGGCCCCGGGTGATTTTTTTATTGTAGAGACGGGGTTTCACCATGTTGGCCAGGCTGGTCTCAAACTCCTGAACTCAAGTGACTCACCTACCTCGGCCTCCGAAAGTCTGGGATTATAGGCATAAGCCACTGCGCCTGGCCGACAGTGCCATTTTTAATTGGGTTATCTGACTTTTTACTGATGCATTGTAAGAGTTTTTGTTTCATTTTGTTTCGTTTTTTTGAGACAGTTTCCCTCTTCTTGCCCAGGCTGGAGTGCAATGGTGCAATCTCGGCTCAATGCAACCTCTGCCTCCTGGATTCAAACAATTCTCCTGCCTCAGCCTCCCAAGTAGCTGGATTACAGGCATGTGCCACCATGCCAGGCTAACTTTTTGTATTTAGTATAGATGGTGTTTCACCATGTTGGCCAGGTTGGTCTCGAACTCCTGACCTCATGATCCACCCGCCTTGGCCTCCCAAAGTGCTGGGATTACAGGTGTGAGCCACTGTGCCTGGCAAAAGTTTTTATATATTCTAACTACAAGTCCCTTATCAGACATATACTTTGAAATTTTTTCTCCCACTCCATGAGTTTTCAATTCATTGCTGGCATCCTTTTAAGCACAAAAATTTTTAATTTTGATTATATCCAATGTATCTATTTTTCTTCTATTGTTTGTGCTTTTGTGCTTTAAGTGTCATACCTAGGAAACCATCACCTAATCCAAGGTCATAAAGACTTACACCTATGTTTACTTCTAAAGGTTTTACAAGTTTAGTTCTTACATCTAAGTCTTTGATTTGTTCTTAGTTGACGTCTGTATACGGTGTGAGGCAGGAGCGCACTTTCATTCACTTGCAAGTGGATATCCACCTGGCTTAGCATCATGTGTTGAAAAGACTATTCTTTCCCCCACTAAATTGTCTTGGTACCACTGGCAAAAATCAATTGACTGTAAACGTGAGCGTTTGTTTCTAGAATCTCAATTATATTCTATTGATTTACATGTCTTTCCTTATCCCAGTACCACATTGGGTTTTTGTTTGTTTGGGTATTGAGATGGACTCGCTCTGCCACCTAGGCTGGAGGACAGGGGCATGATCACAGTTAACTGTAGCCTCCAACTCCCAGGCTCAAGCAATCCTCCTGCCTCAGCCTCCTGAGTAGCTAGGACCACAGGTATGTGCCGTATGCCTAATTTTTTACAGGGATGGGGGTTTCACTACGTTGCCCAGGTGACCACACTGTTTTGATTACTGTAGTTTCATACAGTGTTGTGAAACCGGGAAGTGTGAGTTCTCCAACTTTGTTGTTGTATTTCAAGATTGTTTTCTCATTTTGAGTCCCTTCCAAATCCTATGAATTTTATGATCAGTGTGTCATTTTCTGTAAAGAATTCAGCTAGGCCGGGCGCGGTGGCTCAAGCCTGTAATCCCAGCACTTTGGGAGGCTGAGACGGGCGGATCACGAGGTCAGGAGATCGAGACCATCCTGGCTAACACGGTGAAACCCCGTCTCTACTAAAAAATACAAAAAAAAAACTAGCCGGGCGAGGTGGCGGGCGCCTGTAGTCCCAGCTACTCGGGAGGCTGAGGCAGGAGAATGGTCTAAACCCGGGAGGCGGAGCTTGCAGTGAGCTGAGATCCGGCCACTGCACCCCAGCCTGGGCGACAGAGCAAGACTCTGTCTCAAAAAAAAAAAAAAAAAAAAAAGAATTCAGCTACGAGTTTGATATAAATTATATTGAGTCTGTAGATGAATATGGGACTACTGCCATCTGAACAATATTAATTCTGATCTGTAAATATGGACAATTTACTTAGGTCTTCTTTAATTTCTTTTAAGAGGGTTTTTATAGATTTTGGAGTATGAGTTTTGTACTTCCTTTGTTAAATTTATTCTTTTATTTTTTGAGACAGAGTCTCGCTCTGTCGTCCAGGCTGGAGTGCAGTGGCACGATCTCGGCTCACTGCCAGCTCCGCCTCCCAGGTTCACGCCATTCTCCTGCCTCGGCCTCCCGAATAGCTGGGACTACAGGCTCCCACCACCATGCCTGAGTAATTTTTTGTATTTTTAGTAGAGATGGGGTTTCACCATGTTAGCCAGGATGGTATCGATCTCCTGACCTTGTGATCCGCCCACCTGGGCCTCCCAAAGTGCTGGGATTACAGGCGTGAGCCACCGCGCCCGGCCAGTTAAATTTATATTTAAGTATTTCATTCATTTTGGTGCTACTGTATATGAAATTGCTTTCTTAATTTCATTTTTGGTTTGCTTACTGCTACTGTACATAGATGTAATTTTTTTTTTTTTTGAGATGGAGTTTCGCTCTTGTTGCCCAGGCTGGAGTGCAATGGCCTGATCTCGGCTCACTGTACCCCTGCCTCCTCGGTTCAAGCAATTCTCCTGCCTCAGCCTCCCGAGTGGCTGGGATTACAGGCATGTGCCACCATGCCTGGCTCATTTTGCATTTTTACGAGAGATGGGGTTTCACCACATTGGTCGGACCGATCTCAAATTCCTTACCTCAGGTGATCCACCCACCTCAGCCTCCCAAAGTGCTGGGGTTATAGGCGTGAGCCACCGCGCCTGGCAGATGTAATTTTTTTTTTTTTTTGGAGATAGAGTCTCACTCTGTCGCCCAGGCTGGAGTGCAGTGGCACAATCTCGGCTCACTGAAACCTCCACACATCCCTGGTTCAAGTGATTCTCCTGCCTCGGCCTCCCCAGTAGCTGGGACTACAGGCATGTGCCACCACGCCTGGTTAGTATTTTTTGTATTTTGGTTGAGACAGGGTTTCACCATGTTGGCCAGGCTGGTCTCAAACTCCTGACCTCAAGTGATCTGCCCGTCTCAGCCTCCCAAAGTGCTGGGATTACAGGCATGAGCCACTGCGCCCAGCCTCAGACGTAATATTTATATATTGATCTTGTGTCCATCAACCTTGCTAAACTTATTAGTTTTTTTTTTTTTTTTTTTTTTGAGACGGAGTCTCGCTCTGTCGCCCAGGCTGGAGTGCAGTGGCGCGATCTCGGCTCACTGCAAGCTCCGCCTCCCGGGTTCACGCCATTCTCCTGCCTCAGCCTCCCGAGTAGCTGGGACTACAGGCGCCCACAACCGCGCCCGGCTAATTTTTTGTATTTTTAGTAGAGACGGGGTTTCACCGTGGTCTCGATCTCCTGACCTTGTGATCCGCCCGCCTCGGCCTCCCAAAGTGCTGGGATTACAGGCGTGAGCCACCGTGCCCGGCCAACTTATTAGTTCTAATAATTTCTTAGTTGACTCTTTAGGACGCTCTATACAAGATCAGGTCCTCAGCCAGGTGTTGTGGCTCATGCCTGTAATCCCAGCATTTTGGGAGGCTGAGGTGGGTGGGTCACCTGAAGTCAGGAGTTCAAGACTAGCCTGGCCAACATGGCAAAACCCCATCTCTACTAAAAATACATAAATTAGCTGTGCATGGTGGCCGGCACCTGTAATCCAAGCTCCTTGGGAGGCTGAGGCAGAAGAATCACTTGAACCCAGGAGGCAGAGGTTGCAGTGAGCCGACAGCACACCACTGCACTCCACCCTAGGCGGCAGACTGAGATCCCATCTAAAAAAAAAAAAAAGAAAAGAAAAAAAGCCCGGGTATGGTGGCTCACACCTGTAATCCCAGCACTTTGGGAGGCCGAGGCGGACGTATCATGAGGTCAGGAGATTGAGACCATCCTGGCTAACATGGTGAAACCCCATCTCTACTAAAAATACAAAAATTAGCTGGGCATGGTGGCACTCACCTGTAGTATCAGCTACTTGGGAGGCTGAGGAAGGAGAATCACTTGAACTCGGGAGACGGAGGTTGCAGTGAGCTGAGATCATGCAGCTGAACTCCAGCCTGGCAACACAGCAAGACTCTTACTCAAAAAAAAAAAAAATCAGGTCTTCTGCCAATAAAGGCAATTAACTTCTTCCTTTTCTTTCCAATATGAATGCCTTTTAATTCGTTTGCTTGCCTAATTGCTTTCGCTATAACATCTAGCACAATCATGAATAGATGAGGTGAAAGTAGACAACTTGTTTCTTCCTGATCTTAAGGGGAAAACATCAACTCTCGTACCATTAAGTATGATGTTAGCTGGGGTACTTTCACAGAGGCCCTTTGTCAGTTTAGGAAGTTATTTTCTATTCCTAGCATACTGAGAGTTTGCATCATAAAAGAGTATTGAATTTTACTACATAATCTTTGTGTGTCTTTTGAGATGGTCACATGGTGATTATTCTGTTGCTGTGGTATATTACACTAATTTATTTTCAATGCTAAATCTACTTTGCATTCCTGGGATAAATCCCACTTGTATAATCCTTTTTATATATTGTTGGATCCAATTGGTTAGTATTTTGTTCAAAATTGCTCCATCTATATTCATAAGAGAATTGGTTCATAGTTTTTTTTTTTTTCAATGAGCTTTATTTTTTCTCTATCTTTTTTTTGGGGGGAGGGGACAGAGTTTTGCTCTGTCACCCAGGCTGGAGGAGTGGTTTGATCTCAACTCACTGCAACCTCCACCTCTCAGCTTCAAGCAATTCTGGTGCCTCAGCCACCCAAGTAGCTGGGATTACAGGTGTGTGTCACCACACCTGGCTAATTTTTGTATTTTTAGTAGAGACACGGTTTTGCCATGTTGGCCAGGCTGGTCTCCCTGGGTTCAAGTGATCCACCTGCCTTGGCCTCTCAAAGTGCTGGGATTACAGGCACGAATCACACCACGCATGGCCTGGATCTTGTACTAGAAGAAAAATAATGGTATAAAAGATAATGATATAAAATAACGGCATAACAGGTCAATTGTCAAAACTGGAATATGGAGGCTGATTTGATGCATGTATCATAACAAGGTTGAATTTGTCGAAACTGATCATTGTACTGTGGTTATTAGGAGAGTATCTGAATATCTCTAGTCTCAGAAAATACTAATTGATGTGTTTAGGGGTAAAGAATCATAACTTATGCTAAAATGGATTTTTTAAAAAAAACAGGAAAAAACAGTCACATCACATTCATATAGAATAGTGGTTCTCAACCAGGGCCCCCCGGGGTCATCAGCCAATGTCTGGAGACATCTGGGGAGGTTGAGTGCTACTGGCATCTGGGAGATGAAGGCCAGGATGCTGCTAAACACCATACAATGCACAGAACGCCTCCCTCAATAGAGTTACCTGGCTTCAAGCATCCACAGTGGTGAGACTGAGACACTCAGATACAGAGAAAGTGTATGATGAGGCAAGTGGGTCAGATGTTTAGCAGCAGGTGTGTCTGGTAAGGGGAGATGGGCATTGCTTTGGTTATTCTTTTTTTTTTTTTTTTTTGAGATGGAGTCTCGCTCTGTCGCCCAGGCTGGAGTGCAGTGGTCTCCGCTTACTGCAGGCTCCGCCGCCTCCCAGATTAACGCCATTCTCCTGCCTCAGCCTCCCTAGAAGCTGGGACTACAGGCGCCCGCCACCACGCCCGGCTAATTTTTTTTTTGTATTTTCAGTAGAGACGAGGTTTCACCGTGTTTGCCAGGATGGTCTCGATCTCCTGACCTCGTGATCTGCCCGCCTCGGCCTCCCAAAGAGTTGGGATTACAGACGTGAGCCACCGCGCCCGGCCGCTTTGGTTATTCTTAATCCTGTGTCCTTTCTGTAATTTGAAAATATTTCCCAAAAGTTTTTTAAACCTCTTTTTAGACACAGCATGTGCAGACGATTACTTTATCATACATTACACTATTACAGAAATAAGTGAACCTATTTGGGAGCTCTCTATTCTATTCACTGCTACACAGACTTATTTTTCCAGTGCCACATTCTTTTCATTTCTGTTTCTACGTAATTCCAGCAACCCCATCCCACTATCAAGAACAGAACTGCTTTTAAAATATACATATATACATACATATTGGCCGGGCGCAGTGGCTCAGGCCTGTAATCCCAGCACTCTGGGAGGA
The DNA here is from genome assembly GCF_037993035.2 of Macaca fascicularis. Lineage (NCBI taxonomy): Eukaryota > Metazoa > Chordata > Mammalia > Primates > Cercopithecidae > Macaca > Macaca fascicularis. Next base: position 700,744 of record NC_088381.1, read on the forward strand.
TGGCGGGCAGATCACAAAGTCAGGAGATCAAGACCATCCCGGCTAACACGGTGAAACCCCATCTCTACTAAAAATACAAAAAATTAGCCGGGCGTGGCGGAGGGCGCCTGTAGTCCCAGCTACTCAGGAGGCTGAGGCAGGAGAATGGTGTGAATCCAGGAGGCAGAACTGGCAGTGAGCCGAGATCGCACCACTGCACTCCAGCCCGGGCGCAGCCTGGGCGACAGAGCGAGACTGTCTCAAAAAGACACCAAAAAACAAAACAAAACAAAACATATATACATACATATATGCACACTTTGATAATCATCTTAGATTTTTTTCCAAATTAATTTTAGTTTTATTCTGTTTAAAAGAAAAGGTCTTCCTGGGACTCCGAGTTGAAGACAGGCTTTTTATCCAGAATCCCATCTGACATGGGAGTAACACCTCCTGCAGACGTGGAGCAGCGAACGTTTCTGGCAAAGTGACTTAATCATCAATGTGCACGAGAACAGTTCTAAGGAAATTAACTGAGTAAAGCATTTTAGTATATGTGCATTCAATGTGCCACGTGCCCAGATCACCAGGTCAGGTTGTTTATCTGCCTGATTATCTTTCGGGGGACGGGTGGCCGAAGCTGAGGAGTGATTCCCAAAATGAGAACACTCTTGCCCTCGCAGCGCCTCAGAGCCGTCCAAAACGCAAAGTGACGCCAAGCCACACGATAGCGGTGTACGTATTCTCGAGAAAAATGTGCCCCCCACACACTCTCCAAGCGTCACATGTGAAAAACATGGTATTTAGGTCACAGAACCCCAATGCCTAAGGGACTCTAAGGTGTAAACTTCAATACATCCATCATGGACACACTTCTCTGCAAGGAATTGGGCGTCTGTCCGGAATACAGCAGGAAACCAACGTATCCATGAGTTAGAAACTTGGATTTTATTTCTCTTCTACCCTATTTCTATTTATAATGATTTCTTCAAAGACAAATCAGAATATAAACATGTTCACACAAGGATATATGTTATTTAATAAGTATCTCATAAATCATTTTCACAGTAAGTAGAGACTCTAGTTGCAATGTTTAATAGCTTGCAGCCCTCAAGTTCCCATTCCCTGCCCTTTCCCCTTTGCCCCACATTCGGGCAACCTGATAAGAAGCCTACTCACGTGTATCAATTAAAAGGATGATTTAAAATGGAGAAATAAAATGTTTAAAATTTAATAATAAGAAAATTAAATTAAAATTTTAAAAAAGAGCCTGCACACACCCTGGGTCCCTAGAGTCCTCAGACCCGAGTCCTCGGTCACTTGGCATGGGCAAAAACTACAATCCATGCCAGCCCGGCCTAAGCATGCAAACCACCCCCAGTCCAGTCCACCCCACCCCCTAACAATAAAAACCCAAAGGTGGCCAGGCGCGGTGGCTCAAGCCTGTAATCCCAGCACTTTGGGAGGCCGAGACGGGTGGATCACGAGGTCAGGAGATCGAGACCATCCTGGCTAACACGGTGAAACCCCGTCTCTACTAAAAATACAAAAAACTAGCCAGGCGAGGTGGCAGCACCTGTAGTCTCAGCTACTCAGGAGGCTGAGGCAGGAGAATGGCGTAAACCTGGGAGGCGGAGCATGCAGTGAGCTGAGGTCGTGACACTGCACTCAAGCCTGGGCGACAGAGCGAGACTCCGCCTCAAAAAACAAAACAAAACAAAACAAAAAACCCCAAAGGTCCCCCTCCCTCTTATCTCACTGAGAACCAAACCCGGGCCCTTCTCCTAAGAAAATCCATGTGCTAGGCCGGGCGCGGTGGCTCAAGCCTGTAATCCCAGCACTTTGGGAGGCCGAGGTGGGCGGATCACAAGGTCAGGAGATCAAGACCATCCTGGCTAACACCGTGAAACCCCGTCTCTACTAAAAAAATACAAAAAACTAGCTGGGTGTGGTGGCGGGCGCCTGTAGTCCCAGCTACTCGGGAGGCTGAGGCAGGAGAATGGTGTGAACCCGGTGGGCGGAGCTTGCAGTGAGCCGAGATCGCGCCACTGCACTCCAGCCTGGGGCACAGAGCAAGACTCCGTCTCAAAAAAAAAAAAAAGAAAAAAAGAAAATCCATGTGCTGCTGACTGCGTCAGTCATAAACCCTATTCCACATCCACCGGGGCCGTGTGTTATTCATCCCAACCTCTGTACCTGGGCTGAGGTGGGGACTGGCCGGCATCCAGCAAGGAATGCTAAGCACCCCAATAAAACACCAAGTGACTCATTTTGCTTAACGAGTTCTCAGAATAACGTGCCAAGGTGTCAGAAGACTCTCTAGTCTCTAAGATGTACTCCAGGACAGCGGCCAGAAGCATGCGAGCAGCAGATTCACTGAGATGCATGAATGAGTTAGAATTTCAAATATACTAAATGTCTAAGAAAAGAGTTAATACCCAGAACTATATTTGAAGGGATAAAATTAAACAATACAGAGTAGAATACCGAAGATCTATCTTCTCTCTTTTTTTTCAGGCAGAGTCTCGCTCTGTCTCCCAGGCTTGAGTGCTAAGGTGCCATCTCAACTCACTGCAACCTCTGCCCCCCAGGTTCAAGCAATTCTTGTGCCTCACCCTCCCGAGTAGCTGGGACTACAGGTGGTCGCCACCACGCCCGGCTAATTTTTTGTATTTTTAGTAGAGACAGGGTTTCGCCATGTTGGCCAGGTTGGTCTCAAACTCCTGACCTCAAGTAATTGACCCTCCTTGGCCTCCCAAAGTGCTGGGATTACAGGCGTGAGCCACTCTGCCTGGCCTGAAGATCTACCTGTTGTTACAACTTTGCTCTCATTACTTTAACAGAAACATTTAAAATGAAAAGTTGTTATATCTACACTACACATTAAACATCAAACAAAATCTTGGCTCTCACCCGAACGGCACTCCGAGGGCGCCCAGGGGAGTCACCAGGACCGTGGGGACTGCCGTGTAAGCCAGGAAGTTTCCAATCTGGCCAACAGCCACTGTCAAGAAAATCACAAGGATACCGCTTGCAATTACAGAGCTCTCGTTTAGCACTGATCAGAGTTGAATTTTGCAAGGCTCTGCTCCAAAAGGGCTACTTCACTCCCATTACTTGTGAAGAATCACATCTGGGGTGTCACCTGCACATTTAAGGGGTCATGGGTCAGAGGTCAGGCCCCACACCTTCACTGGTCCCATCAGTCGGGTGAGTAGGTTCAGCTCTCCATGGAAAATGCCGAATCTAACCAGCAGTGACTGAAATGGGCGTGGCACTGGGCATATCTCCACTCTCCTAACACATCCTTGTTTTCACACAAATCAGGCAGAACTTCCTGTGCACCCTCTAGTGGTCTGGGATCTACTCCAGCATAGGCAGCTGGCCACGGTGACAGGCCACTGGCATAGCAAGAGGATACAGCACTGCCACACAAGACTGCAGCAGGACATCACCCGGACAGAGCTGAGAGGAGCTCTTCAAGGAACAGAATTGGTATTGCCACGTAATGTCGTATTAAAAGACAAATGTGACAAAGTATATGATGTTTCTTTTTTTTCTTTTGAGACAGAGTCTTGCTCTGTCACCCAGGCTGGAGTGCACTGGCGTGATCTTGGCTCACTGCAGCCTCCACCTCCCAGGCTCAAGCAATCCTCCCACCTCAGCCTCCAAATAGCTGTGAAACAGGCACATATCACCATGCCCAGCTAATTTTTGTTTTTGTACAGACAGGGTTTTGCCATGTTTCCCAGGCTGGTCTTGAATCCTAGGCTCAAACAATCCACCTGTCTCAGCCTCCCAAAGTGCTGGGATTACAGGTGTGAGCCACCATCCCTGGCCAAACACAATGTTTCTGAATTTCAGAGACAATTGTCCTTTATAATACCTTTAGAGTTCTGAACTCATTTAATAATATTATTTATCTTTACATTATAGCACATGACCTGATCTTTGAGTCATGAAACTCTGTTAAACCAACTGTGCTGGGAAAAACAAGGCAGCCTAACATGGAATTTCACCAAATGCCAACAGCCCAACTACACGAGTGAGCAGGAGCTGTTTTAATTTCTTCGGGCTCAGGACAGATCAGCCTGGACTGAATTCACGGCTAATCGTGGGCAGTAGGGGCCTCCACCAGCTCCTAAGTTGTCCTTCTGCACTCTCATCCTGGGAGGAAGGGGAGCAGGGACATCTGAACTGAAAGGCAGGCTTAGGGTCCGGGGAGAGGCCACGTGACACCCTCTTCCAAAGAACAGAGCCACCCTAGCCCAGCCGCTGCAGCTCTGCCCAGACCAGTGATGGAGTCTAAGAAAGGAAAAGACCAGACTTCGCCACACAGGCTACTTACTTGCGATTGTGCCAGCCCACCACACAATGTCTGTTAAATAGGAAGTACCTATAAAAGGAGGAGATAAAAAATGTCAGGAAAGTGGGTTTACAAGCTACGTATGTCAGGAAGAGGTTTACAAGCGAGAAACCTTTTTTTTTGTTTGTTTGTTTAGACGGAGTCTCGCTCTGTCGCCCTGGCTGGAGTGCAGTGGTGCGATCTCGGCTCACTGCAAGCTCCGCCTCCCGAGTTCACGCCATTCTCCTGCCTCAGCCTCCCGAGTAGCTGGGACTACAGGCGCCGCCACCTCGCCCGGCTAGTTTTTTGTATTTTTAGTACAGACGGGGTTTCGCCGTGTTAGCCAGGATGGTCTCGATCTCCTGACCTCGTGATCCACCCGTCTCGGCCTCCCAAAGTGCTGGGATTACAGGCGTGAGCCACCGCGCCCGGCCGCGAGAAACTTTTGACATGAAAACTAAAACAGAAAAGAATGGGCCGGGCGCGGTGGCTCACGCCTCTATTCCCAGCACTTTGGGAGGCCGAGACGGGCGGATCACGAGGTCAGGAGATCAAGACCATCCTGGCTAACACGGCGAAACCCCGTCTCTACTAAAAATACAAAAAGTTAGCTGGGTGCAGTGGTGCACGCCTGTAGTCCCAGCTACTCGGGAGGCTGAGGCAGGAAAATGGCAGGAACCCGGGAGGCGGAGCTTGCAGGGAGCCGAGATGGTGCCGCTCACTCCAGCCTGGGAGACAGAGCGAGACTCCCTCTCAAAAAAAAAAAAAAAAAGAAGAGAAAAGAAAAGAATGAGTGTCATACTGTTTATTCACCCTAAAGAGAATCTTTCATTTATAAATAGCATTAGAGACCACTGAAAGTGGCAAAGTCAAGGTATTTTTTGCAACCAACACAAGCTGACCCAAATAAGGAAATGAAATCTTTATACATCAGTTTTCTTTCACCCAACAAGCTACCACAAAGACAGATATTCCTTCGATGGAGTTTTATTTTTATCTCAAAAGGGTTTGAGTCTTTACAGTCCAACTCTCTCATGCATTTACTGTAGCCCATTTACATAAGAATTTTATTATCATAGGGTTTAATGACTTCCTGCTTAAACAAGTTACTCAATTTTCATTATGTATAACTCTTCTGATATGACTCCTTTCAGCCATGCAGGTACCACATCCTTACACTCACCTGATGCTCTGACATTTGACCTGAGACTTGCCCAGCATCCTCTCAGGTTACCCCAACCATCCCACGCAGGGGAGGCGGAGACCCAGCACCTTCCTCCCTCCCCCTGCCTCTCAACAGGCGTCTATGGTGAGAGGTCTCCCAACCTTTGAGACACATTTGTCCTTCATATACGGCAAAATGCTAAGCACTTTTTTTTTTTTTTGAGATGGAGCCTCATTCTGTCACCCAGGCTGGAGTGCACTGGTGCGATGTTGACTCACTGAAACCTCCGCTTCCCGGGTTCAAACAATTCTCCTGTCTCAGTCCCCCGAGTAGCTGGGACTACAGAAGCATGCCACCACGCCTGGCTAATTTTTGTATTTTTAGTAGAGACAGAGTTTCACCAAATTGGTCAGGCTGGTCTCGAACTCCTGAACTCAGGCGATCCAACTGCCTCAGCCTCCCAAAGTGCTGTGATTACAGGCGTGCACCACGTCTGGCCTGCTGAGCATTTTTTGAGGAGATTTTTTGTTAATTGCAGATTACAGTAATGAATTCTTTTTTCTTTTTCCTTTTCTTTGAGATGGAGTCTCACTCTGTCGCCCAGGCTGGAGTGCAGTAGCACGATCTTGGCTCACTACAACCTCTGCCTCCTAGGTTCAGGCGATTCTCATGCTTCAGCCTCCCAAGTAGCTGGGATTACATGTGTGGGCCACCACGTGCGGCTAGTTTTTGTATTTTTAGTAGAGATGGGATTTTGCTATATTGGCCAGGCTGATCTTCAATTCCTGGCCTCAAGTGATCTGCCCACCTCGGCCTCCCAAAGTGCTGTGATTACAGGTGTGAATCACCGAGCCCAGTCGCAGTAACTAATTCTAATTGTTTTTATTCTCAGTAGTAAAACCACAATTTAGTATAAACATACAGCCTGCTAGCCTGCTTAATGGAGCAGCAGAGCTACAGGCATTACAAAAAGTACTTTCAATGGGGCTGAGCCCGGGGGCTGACACCTGTAATCCCAGTATTTTGGGAGGCTGAGGCAGGACCATCACTTGAGCCTAGGAGTTCAAGGTCAGCCTTGGCAACACAGCAAGACTCTATCTCCACGAAAAAATTTAAAAATTAGCTGAGTGTGGTGGTGCATGCCTGTGGTCCCAGCTACTTAGCAGGCTGAGACAGGAGAATCGCTTGCGCCCAGGAGGATGAGGCTGCAGTGAGCCATGATCACGCCACTTCATTCCAGCCTGGGTGACAGAGTGAGACCCTGTCTCAAAAAACAAAAAAAGAATATTGCAATTTGATCACATCACAGTAAAAACTGATTTAGGCAGAATCATCAATGGATACTAAAACAAGTTAATGAAAATTCATTGAGTCACCTCCATAGGTTTTTCTTATTAATTACAAACAGAAAAAGTTATTTTTACAGAAAAGCCTGGTGGACACTGGCTAAGCCAAGTGGTCAAAGTCACCAGCATCAGCTGTGCCGCCTGCCTGCTGCAGCTGTCTCCCAGCCGAGCCATGCTCTGCCTCTGCGGCCAGGCTCCACTGGAGAGGAGAGCCTGGCACCACGGGGGCTCCTGTCCTGTGTCCCTCAGTGTATCTCATACAAACAGGACCCAGGGTGTCCTATGAAGCAGAAAGTTTAGCGTAGCTTAAGAATGTCCCATGGTGGGCACTGCAGGAGAGTCAGCTATTAATACAGAATCAATGTTAGATTTCTAAATGTGCTCATCAAAGTGGCTATCCCAAAATGCATGCCAAATACTTGAGTGAAAGGTCATCAGGTCCAGAATACTGGTATGAAAACTCTGTGGACCAGTTTCCCAACAAAACCATCATAACTAATAAATAAAGTACTTTAAAAAGTGGGCCGGGCGCGGTGGTTCACGCCTGTAATCCCAGCACTTTGGGAGGCCAAGGTAGGCGGATCACAAAGTCAGGAGATCGAGACTAACCTGGCTAACACAGTGAAATCCCATCTCTACTGAAAAAAAAAATACAAAATTTTAGCTGGGCGTAGTGGTGGGTGCCTGTGGTCCCAGCTACTCCAGAGGCTGAGGGAGGAGAATGCCATGAACCCAGGAGGCGGAGCTTGCAGTGAGCCAATATTGCGCGCTGCACTCCAGCCTGGGCAACAGAGCGAGACTCCATCTCAAAAAAAAAAAGTGAATTTAAACTCTGTGGAAATTATCCTAAGATGGGCATACAGAAAATATCTCCTTTTTCATTCCTAATTTTAGTAATTTGATTCTTCTTTTTTGCTTGGTCTAGTGAAAGGTTTGTCAATTTCATTGTTCTTTTCAAAGAACCAACTTTTGATTTTGTTTTTTTTGGGGTTTTTAGATTTTGTTTTTTTCTTTTTGATACAGGGTCTCACTCTGTTGCCCAGGCTGGGGTGTAGTGGCATGGTCTCTCAGTTCACTGCAACCTCCACCTCCCAGGTTCAAGCAATTCTCCTGCCTCAGCCTCCCAAGTAGCTGGGATTACAGGCATGGGCCACTGCGCCCAGCTGTCCTTTTATTGTAATCAACACGGTTTGGTCAGGAGTTTTTGTGAAGTCATGGGATTCCTGCTACAGCAGCTGGACTGTGTGACCCTCCTGCAGTGAAAGGTGGTCCACGGACGACAGTGACCAGTGCAATGAGGCCCACAGGCTCCCCGCTTTCAGTGCTATGGTTATCCCAACACTGATAATCACATAGTATATGCTTTTGGCAGTTTGTAAAATGTCAAGAGTCACAAAATGGAGAGGAACCTGCGATACCAGGTACACAGGAATGGTAAAGTGAACAAAATGGCTTTTGTTTTTTTCCCAAAGGGTCCGGTTCAGTTCCAAGCATTGCAGGCTCTGTAACTTCTACTCTCCAGCAAGAATTTGGATTTGCACAAATCAAAAGGTGTTTAGGTCACCCTCACCTTTTAAACCAGTATTAGGCAAAATTTTTCTGCATCCACAGACATTAAGCAAGTCAGGTTTTTCTCCATCCAGGTACCTACCCCACACCCCTAGCCACAAACAAAAGTGAAGCTCCTGCACATGGTCTCTGAGAGCCTCAGTCCAGGAGTGTCCCCTCTGTTCCGCCCTGAAGGAAGTGCATGGCCATGTGCCCAGCTTCCTCACTGAGCTGGCTGCTCCATTTTCCCTCCTCCTTCTTCAGCCAGGAACTCCTAGGAGCCTGCATTCCATATTAGCCCTTGGCCCCTGCCATATATAGATATCTGTTAGGATATCTAAAATAACTGGGTTTCTTCACAGTTTCACCCTAAGCATTGCTGCCCCTAAGCACTGCTGTTCTGAAAGCTCACTTTCCAGCACTCTCAGTAGGTATCTATGCCCAAGCTTCTCCTCTTCCCAGCTGATGACCGTCCTCTATTAATCTTCAGGTCCTGTGGCCTCAGCAAGAACAGGGAGCTGCAGCACTGAAGGATGCAGAGGATGCTGTTTGTCTTGCCACACTCATGCCTCCTCCCCCACTCCTAGGTGTGGGCTGCAGAGGGCATGATCACTACATTCCATTGGTTTTCCTCTCATTGGAAACCCTGAGTGCTGACAGTTGCATAGCCGTATACAACAGCTAAACTATAAGACAAAGAAGTGTTTGTGTAAACACTAAAGAGCCTTGTCAGGATGACAGTATCAATTGACAGTGATGCTGTCCAACCAGGGGCATGTGGCTTTAAGACCTTACATTTAGTTATAAATGTGTCAGAAATGTCCTTAAAAGACAGCTTTCCAGCATAAAAACATAGATGAGCATCCGATGTATTTACCTTATAATTATTCCACAAAAAGAATTGCTTCCACTTATGTGTGCTCCTAACAGCAACAACAGAAGTAGGTGATAAAAGCCAAGCAAGGGCCAGGCGCAGTGGCTCAAGCCTGTAATCCTAGCACTTTGGGAGGCCGAGGCGGGCAGATCACGAGGTCAGGAGATCGAGACCATCCTGGCTAACCTGGTGAAACCCCGTCTCTACTAAAAAATACAAAAAACTAGCCGGGCGAGGTGGCGGGCGCCTGTAGTCCCAGCTACTCGGGAGGCTGAGGCAGGAGAATGGCGTGAACTCGGGAGGCGGAGCTTGCAGTGAGCTGAGATCCGGCCACTGCACTCCAGCCTGGGCGACAGAGCAAGACTCTGTCACAAAAAAAAAAAAAAAAAAAAGCCAAGCAAGAGTGGATCAGTAGTTCTTTGTAAATTAATGCCTAGACTTCAAAGATGTATAAAAAAGATGTTACATAGTTTTTACAGAGTTCTCTTTTTTTTCTTTCTTTTTTCTTTTTTTTTTTTTTTTTTTTTTTTTTTTTTTTTTTGAGACGGAGTCTCACGCTGTTGCCCAGGCTGGAGTGCAGTGGCGCGATCTCGGCTCACTGCAAGCTCCGCCTCCCGGGTTCCCGCCATTCTCCTGCCTCAGCCTCCTGAGTAGCTGGGACTACAGGCGCCCGCCACCGCGCCCGGCTAATTTTTTGTATTTTTAGTAGAGACGGGGTTTCACCGTGGTCTCGATCTCCTGACCTTGTGATCCGCCCGCCTCGGCCTCCCAAAGTGCTGGGATTACAGGCTTGAGCCACCGCGCCCGGCCTCTTTTTTCTTTTTTTTGAGACAGAGTCTCACTGTCTTGCCCAGGCTGGAGTGCAGTGGCAAGATCTCAACTCATTGCAACCTCCGACTCCCGGGTTCAAGCAGTTCTCCTGCCTCAGCCTCCTGAGTAGCTGGGATTACAGGCTGCACCACCATACCCAGCTAATTTTTGTATTTTTAGTAGGGGTTTCATCATATTGGTCAGGCTGGTCTTGAAGTCCTGACCTCATGATCTGCTCACCTTGGCCTCCCAAAGTGCTGGGATTACAGGCATGAGCCACCGTGCCCGGCCCTACAGAGTTCTCTAAGAAGGACTAAGAATAAATAAATATTATTTCCTGACATCAGCACAACCAGATGAAGGCATTAACTGCAGTGAATGTGAGCACTGCTGTGCACCAGCTTACTCATGGATTTAATATTTGAAGTGTTTTGCCTGTTGGTTATTAGATATGCAGAACTTATTTTTCCTAAGAAATAGTCTGGCAATTATGGAAAAAAACAAAGTTTTATGACATATACTATCTAATTTTAAGATTTAATATAGGCTGGGTGTGGTGGCTCACGCCTGTAATCCCAGCACTTTGGGAGGCTGAGGTGGGAGGATCACGAGGTCAGGAGATCGAGACCATCCTGGCTAACATAGTGAAACCCCGTCTCTACTAAAAATACAAAAAATTAGCCGGGTGTGGTGGCGGGCGCCTGTAGTCCCAGCTACTCGGGAGGCTGAGGCAGGAGAATGGCGTGAACCCAGGAGGCAGAGCTTGCAGTGAGCCGAGATCATGCCACTACACTCCAGCCTGGGCGACAGAGCGAGACTCCGTCTCAAAAACAAAACAAACAAACAAAAAAAAGATTTACTATAAAACTATATAATCAAGACAGTATGGTACTGGCATAAGGATAGACAAACAATACGGAATAGAGTTCAGAAATCAATCTATACATGTACCGCCAGATCACAGACTGAATGAAGCACCAGTACAATTCAATGGGAAAAGTCTCCTCAACAAATGGTGCTAGACCAACTGGATATTGTAGAGAAAACGCAGAAGTTTAACTCACGCCTCAGACCATCCTGTAGCTCAAGGTAGTTTACAGACCTAATGGTAAACACTAAAGCTGTGAAGCTCGAAGAACACACAAGAGGATGCCACTGTGACCTGAGAAGAGACAAAGATTTCTCAGGCAGAGATCAAAAGCACCAACCACATAGGAAAAAAACAGATAAATTAGACTTCAACAAAATTAAACATTCCTGCTCTTCAAAACCAACTTTGAGACGAGATGCAGTGGCTCACGCCTGTAATCCCATCACTTTGGGAGGCTGGGGCGGGTGAATCACAAGGTCAGGAGTTCAAGACCAGCCTGGCCAAGATGGTGAAACCCTGTCTTCTACTAAAAATACAAAATTACTAAAAATACAAAAATTAGCTGGGCTCGGTAGCAGGCACCTGTAATCCCAGCTACTCAGGAGGCTGAGGCAGGAGAATAGCTTGAAACAGGGGGACGGAGGTTGCAGTGAGTCGAGATTGTGCCACTGCACTCAAGCCTGGGCAACAGAGTGAGACTCCGTCTCAAAAAAAGAAACAGGCAGTTTTAAGAAATGAAAAGGCAAGCCACAAAGAAAATATTTGCAATCCCTATATCTAACAAAAACTTGTATCCAGATTATAGATATATAACATATCTATATGTATTAATGTGTATGTATATATGTGTGTGTATACACACACACACACACGCTTACCAGTCAATAATAAGGCAGAACCCAGCAAGGCATGGTAGCTTACGCCTATAATCCCAGCACTTTGGGAGGCCGAGGTGGGTGGGTCTCCCGAGGTCAGGAGTTTGAGACCAGCCTGGCCAACGTGGTGAAACCCCATCTCTACTAAAAATACAAAACTTAGCCAGGCATGGTGGCGGCTGCCTATAATCCCAGCTACTCGAGAGGCTGAAGTAGGAGACTTGCTTGAACCCGGTAGGCAGAGGTTACAGTGAGCCAAGGTGGCGCCACCGAACTCCAGCACAGATGACAGAACAAGACTCCGTCACCACCCACTCCCCAAAAGAAGTTCACCAACAGGAGAAGAGATACACAAACTGGTGTACTCAAACAACACAACACTCCTCAGCAATAAGAAGAACGTATGACTGATACCCACATCATGATGAATCTTGAAACTATGCCCAGCAAAAAAAGCGGACGTAAGAGAATACATACTATATGATTCCATGTATATGAAACATGGGAACAGGCAAAATTAATTCAACCTAAGCAGATGGGTACCAGAGGAGTAGGCACCTTGGTATGGGGGATGGGGCACCAAGGAACTTTTTAGGGTGGCAGCAACGATCCATTTCTTCACTGGGCTGTTGGTTACACAGGCATATTCACTCGTCAAAACTCATCAGACTGTACCTTTATTATCTATGCAGCTTGCTCTATGTAATTATACCCCAATACTTAAAAAAGAAATGGTTGATAAATAACAGTTAAATTTCTTGGTGGTGAGGATTTCACAGGTAGCACACTTATCCCTGCACTCATGGAGGTGTGTACATTAAACAAGCACAGCTTTTTATATGTTAATCATACCCCAATAAAGTGGTTTAATTTTTTTTTTTTTTTTTGATGGACTCTTGCTCTGTTACCCAAGCTGGAGTGCAGTGGCACGATCTTGGCTCACCACAACCTCCGCCTCCCGGGTTCAAGTGATTCTCCTGCCTCAGCCTACCAAGTAGCTGTGATTACAGGCGTGCACCACCACGCTTGGCTATTTTTGTATTTTTAGTAGAGACGGGATTTCACCATGCTGGTCAGGCTGGTCTTGAACTCCTGACCTCATGATCTGCCTGCCTTGGCCTCCCAAAGTGCTGGGATTACAGGCATGAGCCACCGTGCCCGGCCCTTAATTTTTTTAATTTAAAAAGTTCAATTTCTGGGTTAGCCCACACAATGCTGACCCTGATACAACTAACCACTGTAATAAAGCTTCTTGCAGTTTCTATGGGAGATGTCATTCCCAGTTTCAAATGGAAATTAAGAGTACAGCACATATTAACACATGCTTCTTCCTCTCCATCCTCCCTCCAGGGAAGCTCAGTGCAGTATCTGTATTCTATTTATTTGTTCCATCTATCAAATATTTACTGAGAATCATCATTGTACACAGTCCTCAGTGAATATAAAGACATAAAAAGTCACAGCCGGGCACGGTGGCTCACGCCTGTAATCCCAGTACTTTGGGAGGCCGAGGTGGGTGGATCACAAGGTCAAGAGTTCGAGACCAGCCTGGCCAATACGGTGAAACTCCGTCTCTACTAAAAATACAAAAATTAGCCGGGCATGGTGGCAGGCGCCTGTAGTCCCAGCTACTCGGGAGGCTGAGGCAAGAGAATTGCTTGAACCCAGGAGGTGGAGGCTGCAGTGAGCTGAGATCATGCCATTTCATTCCAGCCTGGATGACAGAGCAAGACTCTCTCAAAAAAAAAAAAAAAGGTCACTAGATGTGGTATCTGCCCCTACAGAGCACCCCTCTTCCTCTCTGCCTTAACTAGAGGCAATTTCTCATCCTTTCCCCCACCACAGGGACCAAAACTGCCCCCACGCCCCTGAGGGCCCAGAAGCCAAGCTAGCAGACTCCTTGATACATGACAGGTAGATGTCAGGTATGACACCTGTACTACTGTGCTCTGCTGATGTGAACAGAAAAATCTAGGATAATGAGCTGTCAGTCATGTGGACTGGTAAGGAACTGGAAATGCCCATGCCATGTAAAAGTGGAACGAAAACATTCATGTAGCCCTGAATATGTTTGCAGAGAACATCTAACGGGGAGGACAAGCTCACAATAGAGTGAACACAACCATAGGACATAAACTGGCACACCTGGGGTGGGCTCAGGGCATGCTGCCTTTTATTCTTTTTCGAGCTAGAGTTTCACTCGTCACCCAAGCTGGAGTGCAGTGGCGTGATCTCGGCTCCCTGCAACCTCTGCCTCCCAGGTTCAAGTGATTCTCCTGCTTCAGCCTCCCAAATAGCTGGGATTACAAGCATGCGACATCACACCTGGCTAATTTTGTATTTTTAGTAGAGACAGGGTTTCACCATGTTGGTCAGGCTGGTCTCCAACTCCTGACCTCAGGTGATCCACCCACCTCAGCCTCCCAAAGTACTGGGATTATAGGCGTGAGCCGCCGCGCCCAGCCAGCTGCCTCATTTTGAAAATTACATGATTAAGAGCTGTACCACCCAACGTGTAGGTCTTAACTGCATCCTGATTCTAAAAGATGAACTGGGCAAAACTTCTAAGAGAATCACAGAAATTTAAACACTCACCAGACATGTGAGAACATTAAAAAATTACTCTTAATTTTTTGGTGCAATAAAGGTGTTGTGTTTAACAAAGAAATAGTCATTGAAATATGCAGATGAAATGGTAATTTGCTTGGGATCTATTTCAAAACAAATCCTACAGTGGTGTGGGTGGGGTTGGCACTGGGGTATAGATAAAGCAAAATTGGCCAGGAATGATGATTTGTTGTTGTTGTTGGCATTGAGGAGATTCAGGGGGACCATGTGCAGGTTTGTTCTTTGGGTATATTGTGCAATGCTGGGGTGTGGGCTTCTAGTGAACTCATCACCCAAATAGTGGACACAGTACCCAACAGGTAATTCTTCAACCCTCACCCCAGTCTTCTACCCTCCCCGTCTAGTAGTCCCCAGTGTCTATTACATCATCTTTTTTTTTTTTTTTGAGACAGTCTCACTCTGTCTCCCAGCAGGCTCCCTGCAGCCTCAACCTCCTGGGTTCAAACCATCCTCCTATCTCAGCCTCCCCAGCAGCTGAGACTACAGGTGCACCACCACACTAGGCTAATTTTTTTTTTTTTTTTTTTTGAGATGGAGTCTCACTCTGCAGCCCAGGCTGGAGCGCAGTGGCACGCTCTCAGCTCACTGCAAGCTCCGCCTCCTGGGTTCACGCCATTCTCCTGCCTCAGCCTCCCGTGTAGCTGGGACTACAGGTGTCTGCCACGACGCCCGGCTAATTTTTTGTATTTTAGCAGAGACGGGGTTTCACCATGTTAACCAGGATGGTCTCGATCTCCTGTACTCGTGATAATCCACCCACCTCGGCCTCCCAAAATGCTGGGATTACAGGCGTGAGCCATTTTTAAGATTTTTAGGATACAGATTTCTTAGAACATCTGATAGGTGGTATTATCATTCTCAATACCCTACCAGTGTTAATACATGTTTTGTGCTTTGGATTTTTCTTTTTCTTTTTTTTTTTTTTTTGAGACGGAGTCTCGCTCTGTTGCCCAGGCTGGAGTGCAGTGGCGCGATCTCGGCTCACTGCAAGCTCCGCCTCCCGGGTTCACGCCATTCTCCTGCCTCAGCCTCCCGAGTAGCTGGGACTACAGGCGCCCACAACAGCGCCCGGCTAATTTTTTGTATTTTTAGTAGAGACGGGGTTTCACTGTGGTCTCGATCTCCTGACCTTGTGATCCGCCCGCCTCGGCCTCCCAAAGTGCTGGGATTACAGGCGTGAGCCACCGCGCCCGGCATGCTTTGGATTTTTCATTAAGAATCACTGCTCCCAGTCTATCACGTCTTTTTTAAAAGGCTGATCTGTCGTTTATTTTCCTATTCACCAATTCCTTTGAGCCACATGGGCTGGGTTGAAACAACACAGTTTTACTCAATTTTTTGGAAAACTAAAGCCTGTATTCAGCTTTCCTTCGTTTTTCTATAATGTCTTACATTTGGTGTTCACGTGTTCTTAGGCTTCTCCTGGTTGTGATGCACTTTCAGATTCCATGACCTTCACAGAGGACTGGTCAGGTGTACTGCAAAATGTTCTTTTTTTTTCTGAGATGGAGTCTTGCTCTGTCGCCCATGCTGAGTGCAGTTGTGCGATCTCGGCTCACTGTAACCTCTGTCTCCTGGGTTCAAACGATTCTCCTGCCTCAGCGTCTCGAGAAGCTGGTACTACAGGTGCGTGCCACCACACCGAGCTAATTTTTTGTATTTTTAGTAGAGACAGGGTTTCACAGTGTTAGTCAGGATGGTCTCCATCTCCTGACCTTGTGATCCACCGGCCTCGGCCTCGGAAAGCGCTGGGATTACAGGCGTGAGCCACTGCGCCCGGCCGCAAGATGTTGTTCTGCTCCGGTTTGTGTGGTGTTTTCCTCATGCTCACGCTACGGCCGTGGATTGGGATGGTGAGGTGCTTTCTCAGGCCACTCTATTAATAAGGTCTCGCGTGTTGACCATCTCACCCAGTTCTGGGGCACAGACAGGTGCTCCCTGAAGTGTGGCTCCGGTGTGTGTGCAAGTGTGTGCCTTAGAGAGAGACACATCTGCATCCCTGGGAAATCACACTTGATTTTATTTAATTCTATTTAATTAAATTTTATGGGAAGACCGCTACGCTTTCACTTCAAAGCTGAATTCCTTACACTATCCATGATTTTATATTTTCATTTGAGACTGTCAGGCCCTTTATCTCTTCTCTGAAGCCACGACTGGCTCGCTCAGAGAAAGTTTCACCTGCATTCCGGAATGTAAACTATTAAACGAGTTTACTTTCTCTCACAACCCATGACTCGGCGGCCACATCCTTCCCAGGGAGCTCTTAATATTCTTCTGAGAAATACGCCAAGAACCACAAGACTTTCTCAGTCCCTCTGGAAGCAATGGAAACGGGCGGTTTCACAGCCTGCCACATCCTGCACTGGCAACACCGTCCCCTCCGGGGCCTCCCAGCACAAAGGATACCGGCAGAGAGCTCGGCCCTGCATTGCACGACGGAGTGCGGGGCTGCAGGGCATCCACCTGGGAGATGGCTGTGGCTCGGCAGGGGCTTGGTTTTGGATCTGCCGCGTGTGTTCTCCATACTGAAGATCACTTACATTCATTTGGTGCAGGTCTAAGCCGCAACGAGCTCCGTCAAGCACCCCAGGAACGCACAGCTCTGAGAGCCCGCCCGGGTCTTCCTTCTGCACCCGCAAGGCCCCTGCGGGGGGCTGGAAATCCCAGGTCTCGCTCCCCCAGCGCACCCTCGGAGCCGGGCGCACGTCGGCTGAAGCGGCGCTTCCAGGCGGGCGCCGGGCTCCAGCGCCCCAGGACCGCGTCCGCAGGAGGCTCCCGGCCGCAGGTTGCGGGCAAGGCGAGGGCTGCGGGGCGGCGCGGGGAGGGCCTGGACCGAGAGAAAGTCAGCCGGGGAAGCGCGCACACCGAAGCAGGCCCCTGCAGCCGCCGGGAACGGAGAAAAGCCGTGGCGGCGGCAAAGCGCCGGGCGCACCTGTGATTCCTGGGCCGCTCCGGGAACCCGAGCGCCAGAACGCGGCGCAGCGGGGCCCGCCCCGGGGAGCACCCGCCCGAGCAGCGCTCCCGGCCCGGGCCGCGTCCCCTACCCTGACCCGGACGCCCCCACCTGCGACCGCCATCTCCGCCCGCGGCGCCGCCCGCCTCCCCCACCCGCCCGCCCGCCGCCCGCCGCCCGCCCTACCTCGCCGCTTGGCACGCACGATGCCCTTCTTCTGTAGCACGAACGTGGACCCGTTCACCAGGCTCGACACAACGGCCACGCCCAGGCCGAGCGACACGGCGGCGGGGCTCGGGCTACGCGCCCCCTCCCCGGCCGCCGCCGCCGCCGCCGCTGCCGCAGCTGCAGTCCCCATTCCGCCCGCGCCCGCCCTCCGAGCCTGCGCCTGCGCGCCGCGCCCGTGGGGCGGGACGGGGGTGAGCGGGAGGCGCGGGCCGGGGAGGCGAGGGGAGGGGGAGGAGCGGGAAGAGGGGCGGGGGCGGGACGGGGATGCCAGAGACTGGCGTCTAGGGCTGCGGGGACGGCAGTGGCACGGGAGGCGGCGGCAGTGAGGGGCCGGCGAAGCGCTGGGTGGGGCAGGGGTTCCCAGATTTCGCAAATGCAAATGCAGGACTCCGGGTTAAGTTTCCAGCGCGGAGAAACACGCACACTTTCTGAGCGGGGTCCCCTGCAACATCCGGGCGGCGGAGCGCGGCAGGACGCACACGCGGGCAGCGCTCCCCGCAGAGCCTCCAGCCCAGGCCGGCCCAACCTCCCGGAGCGCGAAGCCCCGCGAGCTGCTGCGGAGATTGAGGGGAGCCCCGGCGGTGGGCATTCCTCCTCCGCCCTTCTTCACGCTGGAGTCAGCGCCGCTGGGGCTCTGGGCTTGTGCTCCCACCGTCTGATTTCCTCGTTTTGATGAACTACAACAAAATTACAGAAAGCTTGAAAAATAGGAAAAAATTATTTTAAAGTGACTCAATTCCACAACCCTCACCTAATTATTAGTATTTAAGGTGTCTTCCCATATGTATACATACTTTTACATGTTTCCGATTACAATATACGAAACTTCCTTTTTATTTAATATTATATCATAATCAGTTTTCTGTATCGCTACATAAATATAGTTGTTCTAATGACAGTATAATAATTTGTCTAACCATTCAGCCATTGTTGAGTGTTAGGTTGCTACCAGGTTTCTTTGTTTTTTTGAGACAGAGTCTCGCTCTGTCCCCCAGGCTGGAGTGCAGTGGCGCCATCTCCGCTCACTGCAACCTTCTGCCTTCAAGCGAGCCTCTGCCTCAGCCTCAGCTAGGATTACAGACCTCCGCCACCACGCCCAGCTAATTTTTGTGTTTTGAGTAGAGACTCGGTTTCACCATCTTGGCCAGGCTGGTCTTGAACTCCTGACCTCAGGTGATCTGCCCACCTCTGCCTCCCAAAGTGTTGGGATTACAGGCGTAAGGCACCGCGCCTGGCCGGTTGCTGCCAGGTTTGCTTGACTATAAACGATGCTACGAGCTGGGCACGGTGGCTCACACCTGTAATCCCAGCACTTTGGGGGCCGAGGTGGGAGGCTCGCTTGAGCTCAGACGTTCAAGACCAGCCTGGGCAACATAGCCAGACCCTGTCTCTACCAAAAAAAAAAAAAAAGTAATTAGCGGGGCGTGGTGGCTCCTGCCTCCAACCCCAGCTAGTCTGTAGGCAGAGGTGGGAGGATGGCTTGAGGTGGAGGTTGCTGTGAGCTGTTCTTGCACCACTACCCGCAAGGCTGGTCAACAGAGCAAGACTGTCTCAAAAACAAACAAGAAAGTATAAACTTTTTGGCAGCTTTGCATACAGCATTATTATTTTGTGAAGAAATATAAAATCGGGCCCAGCGCGGTGGCTCACGCCTGCAATCCCAGCACTGTGGGAGGCCGAGGCGGGTGAATCACGAGGTCAGATCAAGACCATCCTGGCTAACATGGTGAAACCCCGTCTGTACTAAAAATACAAAAAATTAACCAGGTGTGGTGGCGGGCGCCTGTACTCCCAGCTACTCGGGAGGCTGAGGCAGGAGAATGGCAGGAACCTGGGAGGTGGAGTTTGCAGTGAGCCGAGATGGTGCCACTCTACTCCAGCCTGGGGGACAGAGCAAGACTCTGTCTCAAAAATCAAATCAAATCACATAATATATCTGCTTGAAAATTTTTATACTGAATGAATAACCATTTCTTCTTATTCTTTTTTATTGTGGTAACATATATAGCAGATGTCATTTTACCCACTCTTAAATGTATGATTCAATGGCATTCCTTAACACTTATACAGTGTTGTGCAACCATCACCACTATCTGTTCCCAAAACTTCCTGTTGCCCCAAACAGAAACTCTGTAGCCATTAAGCAGTCGCTTCCCATTTCTCCCTCCTCCCGGTCCCTCATAACCTCTAAACTACTTTCTTTTTTTTTTTTTTTTTTTTTTTTTTTTTTGAGACGGAGTCTCGCTCTGTCACCCAGGCTGGAGTGCAGTGGCCGGATCTCAGCTCACTGCAAGCTCCGCCTCCCGGGTTCATGCCATTCTCCTGCCTCAGCCTCCCAAGTAGCTGGGACTACAGGCGCCCGCCACCTCGCCCGGCTAGTTTTTTGTATTTTTTAGTAGAGACGGGGTTTCACCGGGTTAGCCAGGATGGTCTCAATCTCCTGACCTCGTGATCCACCCGTCTCGGCCTCCCAAAGTGCTGGGATTACAGGCTTGAGCCACCGCGCCCGGCCATAAACTACTTTCTGTCAGTATGAATTTGCCTATTCTAGGTATGTGATACAAGTGGAGTCACAGAAAATGTGTCCTTCCATGGCTGGCTTATTTCGCTTAGCATAATGGTTTCAAGGTTCATCCATATTGTAGCATGCGCCGGAGCTTCATTCTTTTAAATGCCTGGGTAATCTTCCATTGTTTATATGTATACAACCTTTTGTTTATCCGTTCACCTGCCCACAGTTAGCTATTGTAAATAATGCTGCAAGGAACACTGAGGTAAATGTATCTGTATGAGTCCCGGATTTAAATTATTTTGAGGACATACCTAGGAGTGGAATTGCTGAGTCATAGTAATTCTACGCTTAACTTTTTGAGGAACTGCCAAACTTTTCCACAGCAGTGATATCACTTTACATTCCCACCAGCAATGTGTGGGCTCCGTGTTTTCCATGTTCTCACCAACACTTGTTATTTTCTGGATGTCTTTTTCATTTTCTTTGTTGTTGTTGTTGTTGTGGGTTTTTTTTTTTTGCCATCCTAATAGGTATGAAGTGGTTGCTTATTCTTTTTAAATATTCCTCTGAAGTCCAGGCTCAGTGCCTCATGTCCAGTAATCCCAGTACTTTGGGAGGCCAAGGCGGGTGGATAACATTGAGGCCAGGAGTTCGAGATCAGCCTGGCCAACATGGTGAAAGCCTCGTCTCTACTGAAATACAAAAAATTAGTTTGTGTGGCAGCCTGAGCCTGTGGTCCCAGCTACTCAGGAGGTTGAGTCACAAGAATTGCTTGAGCCAGGAGGCAGAGGCTGCAATGAGCTGATTTCCCACCATTGCACTCCAGCCTGCAGCCTGGGTGACGGAGCAAGACTCTGTCTCAAAAAATATGTATATATAAAATATATTTATGATAATAAATATATGTAATATATAATATATATTGTAATTATATATTATATGTATTATGTATTATATTGTATATTATATGTATTATATATATTTATTATAATATATATTATATGTATTATAATATATGTATATTATATATTATATTGTATATTATGTGTTATATGTATTATAACATATAATTATATATATAATTTTAATTATGATATATATAACTTTTTTATATCTATAAAAAAAGAAGTTAAAACTTATTTCATAAACTTCAGCAGAAGCAAGCAAGTGAAAGCAGCAGCAATAGCAGTGCCAAAATAATACAAATATTCACTTAACTAATACTACCAGTATTTATTTATTTATTTATTTATTTTTATTTATTTTGAGATGGAGTCTCACTCTGTCGCCCAGGCTGGAGTGCAGTGGCGTGATCTCTGCTCACTTCAAGCTCCGCCTCCCAGGTTCACGCCATTCTCCTGCCTCAGCCTCCCAAGCAGCTGGGACTACAGGCGCTGCCACCACCATGTCTGGCTAGTTTTTGGAATTTTTTTTTTTTTTTTTGAGACAGAGTCTCGCTCTGTCACCCAGGCTGGAGTGCAGTGGCTGGATCTCAGCTCACTGCAAGCTCCGCCTCCCGGGTTCACACCATTCTCCTGCCTCAGCCTCCCGAGTAGCTGGGACTACAGGCGCCTGCCACCTCGCCTGGCTCGTTTTTTGTATTTTTTAGTAGAGACAGGGTTTCACCGGGTTAGCCAGCATGGTCTCGATCTCCTGACCTCGTGATCTGCCCATCTCGGCCTCTCAAAGTGCTGGGATTACAGGCTTGAGCCACCGCGCCCGGCCTTTTTTTTTTTTTTTTTTGAGACAGAGTCTCAGTCTGTCACCCAGGCTGGAATGCAGTGCTGCAATCTCAGCTCGCTACAACCTCCAACTCCTGGGTTCAAGCGATTCTCCTGCCTCAGCCTCCTGAGTAGCTGGGATTACAGGCATCCGCCACCACGCCCAGCTAATTTTTGTATTTTTAGTAGAGATGGGATTTCGTCATGTTGGCCAAGCTGGTCTCAAACTCCTGACCTCAAGTGATCCACCTGCCTTGGCCTCCCAAAGTGCTGGGAATACAGGTATGAGCCACCGTGCCTGGCCTTTAAATAAATATTTAAATGGGTTCTCTCTTCATGCCACCCATTTACCAAGTTTTCTCCATCTTTCAACTTACTAAAATTTTTCAATGAGTAGTAATACATAGGTAGAGTTATATAGTAAATAACTATGGGCGCTATAATCTTTGCATTCCTTTATGTAATAGAATGTTTGCCTGAACTCCAAAGTGGACAAATTTAATATTTTCAGGCCATACTTTCCTTCCTTCCCTCCCTCCCTCCCATCCTCCCTCCCTCCCTCCCTTCCTTTCTCTCTCTTTCTCTTTTTTTTTTTTGAGATGGAATTTTGCTCTTGTTGCCCAGACTGGAATGCAATGGCACTATCTTAACTCACCGCAACCTTTGCCTCCCGAGTTTAAGTGATTCTCCTGCCTCAGCCTTCTGAGTAGCTGGGATTACAGGAATGCGCCACCATGCCTGGCTAATTTTGTATTTTTAGTAGAGATGGGTTTCTCCATGTTGGTCAGGCTGGTCTTGAACTCCCGACCTCAGGTGATCCGCCTGCCTTGGCCTCCCAAAGTTCTAGGATTACAGGTGTGAGCCATCATTCCCTGCTTCAGGCCATACTTTCTTTCTCTAAAACATTGTAGTTATTGTCCCAATGTCTTTGGCATTAAATGTTATTCTATTTTAATGTCTGAGGCCGCAATCAACAATAATTAAACATAAATAGGGTATAAATAATGTTAAGGAATAATTGTTGATTTTGTTGGGTATGATAATAAAATTGTGGTTATGTTAATGTTTTTATTACAGATAACTACTAAAGGATTTATAGGTTAAATGATTATGTTGGGGATTTACACCTTTAAAAATCTCATAAGGGAAAAAGTGAGTGTGTGAGCAAGTGTGGAAATAGATGTGCCAACAGATGACACCTGTTACCACCCAAAGGAGGATAGCAAATAGCATAATAGCTGGGTGTGCTGGCTCACACTATAGTCCCAGCTACTTGGGAGCCTGAGGCAGGAGGATTGCTTGAGGCGGGGGATCCTTTGAGGCTAGGCTGTAGGGTTCTATATTCATGCATATGAATAGCCACTGCACTCCAGCCCGAGCAACATGGTAAGACCTCTTCTCTTTAAAAAAAAAAAAAAAAAAAAAATGGCTGGGCGTGGTGGCTCACACCTGTAATCTCAGCACTCTGGGAGGCCGAGGCGGGCGGATCACAAGGTGAGGAGATTGAGACCATCCTGGCCAACATGGTGAAACCCCATCTCTACTAAAAATACAAAAATTAGCTGGGCGTTGTGGCCCGTGCCTGTAATCCCAGCTACTCGGGAGGCTGAGGCAGGAGAATTGCTTGAACCCAGGAGGCAGAGGTTGCAGTGAGCTGAGATTAGGCCACTGCACTCCTGCACTCCAGCCTGGTGACAGAGCGAGACTCCGTCCAAAAAAAAAAAAAAAGCATAACAATGCCTGCCATTGGCCAGGCTCGGTGGCTCATGCCTGTAATCCCAGCACTTTGGAGGGGGCCGAGGAGGGAGGATCACAAGGTCAGGAGATCGAGACCATCCTGGCTAACACGGTGAAACGCTGTCTCTACTGGAAAAAAAAAAAAAAAAAGTAGCCGGGCATGGCATCATGCGCCTGTTGTCCCAGCTACTACTCGGGAGGCTGAGGCAGGAGAATCGCTTGAACCCGGGAGGCGGAGGTTGCAGTGAGCCGGGATCGAGATCATGCCACTGCACTTCAGCCTGGGCAACAGAGTGAGACTCTGCCTAAAAAAACAAAACTAAACTGGCACCAGCAGCACAGGTGCCGCAGTCTCAGAATGTCAACTCACTGCATAGTTTGCAGATGTCAGGGTCGCCAAGAAAGACACAGCTCACACAGAGGGTGAACAACACTTTACTCACATCGAGAAGAGGCAGGGCAAGATCAGCTTCAATAGTGGGTGTCAGTCCCCCTGGCCATTTGTCCAACCTTCAGCCAACACGGGGTGGTGTTCGGGTTGCACCTGTCCTGTGCTGTAGACAAAAGATCCTGTGTCCTTCCCACCAGGAAAGATGGAATAGTGAGGTTGGCCAAGTACCACATAAAGCACATGCTTTAGAAGAACAAAGAAGGAAATACTGAGTCTGAAACAGAGAAAGATGTTACCACACAGGGAAATAAACCCAGTCCAAGTTGCAAGGGCTCTTTTTTTTTTTTTTTTTTTGAGACGGGAGTCCCACTCTGTCACCAGGCTGGAGTGTAGTGGTGTGATCTTGGCTCACTGCAACCTCTGCCTCCCAGGTTCAAGCAATTCTCCTGCCTCAGCCTCCCATGTAGCTGGGACTACACGCATGCACCACCACGCCCAGCTAATTTTTGTATTTTTAGTAGAGACCGGGTTTCACCATGATGGCCAGGATGGTCTCTATTTCTTGACCTTGGGATCCACCTGCCTCAGCTTCCCAAAGTACTGGGATTACAGGCGTGAGCCACTGCACCTGGCCACCAAAGGCCTATTCTTTTCTTTTCTCTCTCTATATTTTTTTGAGACGGAGTCTCGCTCTGTCGCCCAGGTTGGAGTGCGGTGGCGCCATCTCAGTTCACTGCAATCTCCATCTCCTGGGTTCATGCCATTCTCCACCACGCCCGGCTAATTTTTTTTGTATTTTTAGTAGAGACGGGGTTTCACGGTGTTAGCCAGGATGGTCTTGATCTCCTGACCTCATGATCTGCCCGTCTCGGCCTCCCAAAGTGCTGGGATTACAGGCATGAGCCACCGCACCCAGCCCACCCAAGGCCTATTCTAATGCTGCCAAACAAAGGTCAAAAGACTGCACACACGTGACTGCCTTTCCTAGCAAGATTAAAAATTGAAGGATCAGCAGGAAGTTGCTAATTGATTAACGTGGGTAGTGTATGTAAAGTTATATGAATTGTATGCTTTCTCTCTTCTTTATGTATGTTTGAGAACATCCATAATGAAAGTATGGTGGCTGGCGAGGTGGCTTACGCCGGTAATCCCAGCAGTTTAGGAGACCAAGGCAGGCAGATCACCTGCCTATTTTAACTTATCATATTCCTTTATTCAGGGAGAGAAGTTATTGAGATGTTAACTGGTTGTAGGCAAAGGGAAGAAACATGGTGAAGTCAGGTTTGTTGGTGGAGGAGAAATGGTACTAAAGACTCTGCCCAACAAATATTCGGAATCCAGAAATGTTCGTATTTCTCCAGGGTTCAGTTTCTCACGGGTCACTTTCCATTACACGGATTCTGGAGAGCAAATAAGATAGGATTCATTCAGGTATCAAGCCAGAGTCTTTTTTTTTTTTGGGAGGGGGAAGACAAAGTCTAGCTCTATCGCCCAGGCTGGAGTGCAGTGGCACAATCTCAGCTCACTGCAACCTCTGCCTCCCGGGTTCAAGCGATTCTCCTGGCTCAGTCTCCTGAGTAGCTGGGATTACAGGTGCCAGCCACCACACCTGACTAATTTTTGTATTTTTAGTAAAGACAGTGTTTCACCATATTGGTCAGGCTGGTCTCGAACTCCTGACTTTGTGATCCACCCTCCTCAGCCTCCCAAAGTGTCATCTCAGGATTTTAGGCGTGAGCCATGGTGCCTGGCCAAAATGGTTATTTTTAACTTTTATTTTCTTGAGACAGAGTCTTGCCCTGTCCCCCAGGCTGCAGTGCAGTGGTGCGATCTCAGCTCACTGCAAGCTCCGCCTCCCGGGTTCACGCCATTCTCCTGCCTCAACCTCCCGAGTAGCTGGGACTACAGGCGCTGCCACCACGACCAGCTAATTTTTTATATTTTTAGTAGAGACGGGGTTTCACTGTGTTAGCCAGGATGGTCTCGATCTCCTCACCTTGTGATCCGCCTGCCTCAGTCTCCCAAAGTGTCATCCCAGGATTACAGGCGTGAGCCACCACGCCCAGCCCAAAATGGTGGTTTTTATAATTCAATCATTCTGTGTTTACGAATGGAATTTTTTTGTTGTTGTTGAGACAGAGGCTCACTCTGTCACCCAGGTTGGAGTACAGAGGCCTGATCTCATCTCACTGTCACCCCAGCCTCCTGGGTTCAAGCGATTCCTCTGCCTCAGGCCTCTGAGTAGCTGGGATCACAGGAGCACACCACCATGCCTGGCTAATTTTTGTATTTTTAGTAGAGGTCTTTCATCATATTGGGCAGGCTGGTCTCAAACTCCTGACCTCGTGATCCGCCTGCCTCAGCCTCTCAAAGAGCTTGGATCAGAGGCATGACCCACAGCGCCCGGCCAGAATCTTTGTTAATGTGCATCTTGGCATATACGCTGAGACACACACACACACATATTCCAATATATATCAATGTATGTGATAGCCTCACCTAGGTCAAGATACAGCAGATTTATTTTCTTTTTCTTTTTTTTTTTGAAACAGACACTGCCTCTGTCACCCAGACTGGAGTGCAGTGACGCGATCTTGGCTCACTGCAACCTCTGCCTGCCGAGTTCAAGGGATTTTCATGCTTCAGCCTCCTGAGTAGCTGGGATTACTAATTTTTGTATTTTTGGTTTTGCCATGTTGTCCAAGCTGGTCTCAAACTCCCAGCCTCAAGTGATCCAGCTGCCTTGGCCTCCCAAAGTGCTGGGATTACAGATGTGAAACACTGTGCTCAGCCTTTCTTTTCTTTTTTCTCTTTTTCTTCCTTCCTTCCTTTCTTCCTTCCTTCTTTCCTTCCTTTCTTTTTGCGACTGGTCTTGCTCAGTCACGGAAGTTACAGGCTGGAGTGCACTGGCACAGTCATAGCTCACTGCACCCTCAAACTCTTGAGCTCAAGCAATCCTCCTGCCTCAGCCTCCTGAGTAGCTGAGACTACAGGCGCACACCAGCGTGCCATGCTAATTTTTAATTTTTTGTAGAGATGGGATCTCGCTATGTTGCCCAAGCTGGTCTCTAACTCCTGGGCTCAAGCGACTCTCTCACCTAGGCCTCCTGAAGTGCTGGGATTACAGGCATGAGCCACTGCACCCAACCAAGATACAGCAGATTTCTAGTACCCCAGAAGGCTCCTTCCTGATCTACACTTTCCCACAAAGGAAACTACTCTTCGGACTTCAATCGTCATCAGTTCTGCTTCCTGCGCTTCATCTCAGTGGGATGGTGCAGTGTCTCTCGTACCTGGCTCCCTCTGTTCACCCATGTCGTGGAATGTTCCTACCCCTTCGTTTTTCTTTTTTGGCTGTGTAGTATTCCATGATGTGAATGTATCACCATTTATTCACTCTCCTGTTGATGGACATTTTGGTGGTTTTCATTTGGGGCTCTTATGAATAAAAATGGCAAGGAACTTTTTTTTTTTTTTTGAGACGGAGTCTTGTTCTGTCACCCAGGCTGGAGTGCAGTGGCAGGATCTTGGCTCACTGCAGGCTCCACCTCCCAGGTTTACACCATTCTCCTGCCTCAGCCTCCCAAGTAGCTGGGAATATAGGTGCCTGCCACCACGCCTGGCTAATTTTTTGTATTTTTAGTAGAGACGGGTTTTCACTGTGTTAGCCAGGATGGTTTCTCCTGACCTCGTGATCTGCCCGCCTCGGCCTCCGAAAGTGCTGGGATTACAGGTGTGTGCCACCAGGGCCGACAACAAACATTCTTATATGTCTTTTTGTGGACATTTGCATTCATTTCTCTTGTGTACATGCTTAGGATGGAATTTCTGAAGGTAGGCATATATTTAGCTTTAGTAGAAACTGCCAAACAGGTTTCCAATGTGCTTATACAACTTTATGCTACTGCCAGCTTGACAGTTCTTGTACTTCTACATCTTTTCCAATACTCGGTATAACACAGCTTTTAGGCCGGGCGCGGTGGCTCAAGCCTGTAATCCCAGCACTGTGGGAGGCCGAGATGGGCGGATCACGAGGTCAGGAGATCGAGACCATCCTGGCTAACACGGTGAAACCCCGTCTCTACTAAAAAATACAAAAAACTAGCCGGGCGCGGTGGCGGGCGCCTGTAGTCCCAGCTACTGGGGAGGCTGAGGCAGGAGAATTGCGTGAACCCGGGAGGCGGAGCTTGCAGTGAGCTGAGATCCGGCCACTGCACTCCAGCCTGGGCGGCAGAGCGAGACTCCGTCTCAAAAAAAAAAAAAAAAAAAAAAAAAAAACACAGCATTTAACTTTAAACAGAGATAAAATGCTGGAGAGATCCAAAGAAGTGTGCATGTTCCTGAAGGACATCCAATAAAGGGCCTCTTCTATTCGTCTATTTCTGGCACTGAAAACCACTGCATGGCCAGATCAGGAAGGAGGCCTGGTACAACTCCCAAGGAGGCACATGTCCCTCAGGTGGGCTTTGTGTCCCAGAAACTCTGGGGAAGGGGTGGAGAGGTGCCTTCTGGGCGAGCTGGTCTCCTCTGGCTTTTCTTGTCCCCTAGGGCTCCCAACCAGGAGACAGAGCACAGCCTGGCCAGGGAGCAGTACCTGCTACTGCGCTTGCTGTGAGCCAGCCACTCTGCCCTCTTTCAGGAATTACAGAATCCACAGGTACCCGGCATCGTTATTTATTTATTTATTCATTTATGCGGCATGGTTTTCCTCAGCTCTGTCGGATGGGTCTCTGTGAAGGGAGCTGGGTGGGGGCGAGTGGCCCCTCCCTGGAGGAGGCAGCCCCCTGGTCAGGATCTTTGGGGCTTCAGGTTTCATGAGTTAGGGCCAGTCTCCCTAGAGAAACCCTTCTTGGCTAGGGCTGGGGAGCCCACCAGAGTGACCCAATCAGTTCTCAGGGCCTGTGGTGGAGCCAAGTGGTTTCAAGAAGGCCATGTTCAGGCCGGGCGCGGTGGCTCAAGCCTGTAATCCCAGCACTTTGGGAGGCCGAGACGGGCGGATCACGAGGTCAGGAGATCGAGACCATCCTGGTTAACACGGTGAAACCCCGTCTCTACTAAAAAATACAAAAAAAACTAGCCGGGCGAGGTGGCGGGCGCCTGTAGTCCCAGCTACTCGGGAGGCTGAGGCAGGAGAATGGCGTGAACCCGGGAGGCGGAGCTTGCAGTGAGCTGAGATCCGGCCACTGCACTCCAGCCTGGGTGACAGAGCGAGACTCCGTCTCAAAAAAAAAAAAAAAAAAAAAAAAAAAAAAAAAAAAGAAGGCCATGTTCAGCTCCATCCTAAAGAGCACTCATGCAAGTTGGGGAGGAGGACGAGGGGTGCACAGCTCTGAGCTGAGTCAGACCCACCTGAGGACTGAGCCCAGCAGGAGGAGGCCGAGTCACTAACCATAAAAGGAGCAGATGCCTCCCCCGTGCTGGTTGAGATGAGTCTTGGGCATCAACTCTAATAATTTCTAATTATACCCAGAAATACTGATTCACACAGCAACTAGTGAATAATAGCCTTTTAGAGCTAAAAAAGCCTTGTATGATTTATTGTAAGTTGACATATGCATTTTACACAAACTAGAGGCACCGTGGTAGGCCAGCGGCAGCCTGTTCAGGGGCCACAGTAAGGAGATTGGATTTCCTTAAGTGCAATGGGAGTTACTGGCTAGGCTTTATGGTTTTAGCCACAGGAAAGATGAATGTATTTCAGAGTAATATGGTGGATTCAAAATGAGGTTTAGAACTAGATCGATAATTTTTTTTTTTTTTAAGACGGAGTCTCACTCTATCGCCCAGGCTGGAGTGCAGTGGCGCTATCTCGGCTCACTGCAACCTCTGCCGCCCGGGTTCAAGCGATTCTCCTACCTCAGCCTCCGGAGTAGCTGGGATTACAGGTGTGCGCCACCACGCCCGGCTAATTTTTGTATTTTTGGTAGAGATGGTGTTTCACCATGTTGGCCAGCCTGGTCTCGAACGCCTGACCTCAGGTGATCCGCCCGCATTGGCCTCTCAAAGTGCTGGGACTACAAGCACGAGCCAGGATGCCGGACCCAGCCTTTTTTAAAATGACTGTTTCGGCAGGCGGTGGCTCACAGCGCGGGTGCCGGATGCGGTGCCCACCGCACTCTCGCGGGAGAACGCGCGTGCGTGCGTGCGGCGGAAGTCCCGCCTTCCGGAGCCTGCGGTTGGCCCCGCCCGCAGCCCGTGAACTCCGAGTAGGAAGACAAACCGGATTGCCGGAAGCGAGAGAGTCCGGACAAGCGGCGAAGGGCTCCTGTTCCCAGTCGGCTGCGCCCGCGGAGCCGCCTCGTTGCCGTTGGCCGTAAGCGGGGGCGGCAGTCCCATCGGCCAGCGCCTCGGGCTGCGAGTGGCGCCGGGATCGGGGGCGTCGGCTCAGCAAGCGGCTGGCGTCCGCGCCCTGCGCGTCAGGTCCTGGCCTGGGACACCGGGGCGGCAGGCGGCGGGGGC
Source organism: Macaca fascicularis (assembly GCF_037993035.2). NCBI lineage: Eukaryota > Metazoa > Chordata > Mammalia > Primates > Cercopithecidae > Macaca > Macaca fascicularis. Next base: position 731,189 of record NC_088381.1, read on the forward strand.
GGTGCGGGCGGGGATTTGGCGGGCGGCCGAGCCCGGGAGGCGGGCCTGGAGCGGCGGCAGCACCGGGGCCGGCCTGAGGGACCTCCCTAGGCGCAGCCTCGGGCCTCTCTCCATCTCTAAGTGGTGGTGGCTGTGGGCGTTTCTGCAGGCGATCCTTTTGAGTATTTGTTTCACGCACGCGCCCTGCTGTGGGGTAAAGCGGCAGATTCATGCTGCTGTCATTTGTCATCAGAACGATGGGCTTGCCCGGCGCTGTGACTCAGGCCTGTAATCCCAGCACTTTAGGAGGCGGAGGCGGGCGGATCACGAGTTCAGGAGATCAGTGTCATCCTGGCTAACACGGTGAAACCCCGTCTCTACTAAAAATACGAAAAAAAAAAAAAAACTAGCCGGGCGTGGTGGCGGCGCCTGTAGTCCCAGCTACTCGGGAGGCTGAGGCAGGAGAATGGCGTGAACCCGGGAGGCGGACCTTGCAGTGAGCTGAGATAGCACCACTGCACTCCAGCCTGGGCGACAGAGCGAGACTCCGTCTCAAAAAAAAAAAAAAAAAAGTAAAAACGATGGGCTTCCTGTCGGGTGTGTGTGCCTTTTGGATTTGAGGGCAGGGGGATGACATTGTGACTTGGCCTCCTGTGACCGTCCATTTTCAAGATCTCACCAGTGTGGTGCAGAAACTCGGCACACCCTGCCTACCTTGGAAGGAGGCTTTCCCTTCCCCACCTCCCTCCCCTCCATCTCTTCCCTCTTTCCCTCTCTCCCCTTCACTCCCCTCCCCCAGCTCTTCTCTTCCCCCTTTCTGTTCTCTTTTTTTTTCTGCGTTAAACCTTTCGGGAGTGTCTTTGTAAACTATTAAAAAGAGTTAGGTCTTCAACATGTATGTTTACTTGCAGGCCTGAGAACTGGAGGAAACTGGAGAAAAGATGCCCTCTGACTCTTTCTGTTTGGCTGCCCAGGCTCGCCTTGACTCCAAATGGTTGAAAACAGATATACAGGTGGGGTTTGACATGTCTTTTTCTTAGTGTGTTTCTGCTTCCATGTTTAAATTTCTCGTGTAAGGCTTTTTTTAGGGTATGTAAAGGGAAGTCAGTTGTATCTTGCTATATTAGAAAAGTAGGTTTATTTCCTGTAACTTAAAATGTAACAGTCTTCATGGCTCTTTTTGTAGATTGTGCAGGGCTGCCTTTTAATTAGTTTCTTGCAAGTGCACGAAACTTGAGATCTATTAATAGGCAAAAATTTTCTCCTATTTATTATTACTGGTTAAGAAATCTGCTACACTCCTAACCATATCATGGTGACTGTTGTTTGCTCCTGATAGTTCTTGAGCTGTTTAGTTAACTGTGGAGGGGAAAATTGGAGAGGTAAACTGCAGTAATTGTGGCCAATAGAAACTCACTCATTTTATGAGGTCTTGTGTTTGTGTTTCTGGAGAGACAAGAGTTAGTTCAGTTGAGCTGTTCGTTTTGTATTTGTAACCAATACAAGGACTAAGGACAGTTGTGTTGCAACTGAGGTCATGATGTTGATGAATTTTTTTCGTCCTTTGTTCTTTTAAAAATTATGGTTAGAAAGCAGAGCATAATTGTTCTTTATGTAGATCCCAACTGATTGGGGTTTTTAGGGAGATTTTTTGGCATTCAGTAAATGTTTTTGTTTTCTGTGTGACATGATGTGTGTTTTTTACTATTACAGAATATTTTATGTATGGATAGATTTATACATACCAAATTCCCTTTTTTTTTTTTTTTTTCTGTTTTTTGAGGCAGAGTCTCACTGTGTCGCCCAGGCTGTAATGCTTGGCATGTTCTCGGCTCACTGCAACCTCTGTCTCCTAGGTTCAAATGATTCTCCTGCCTCAGCCTCCCAAGTAACTGGGAGTATAGGTGCCCACCACCATGCCTGGCTAATTTTTATATTTTTAGTAGAGATGGGATTTCACTCTGTTGGCCAGACTGGTCTTGAACTCCTGACCTCTTAATCCACCCGCCTCAACCTCCGAATGTGCTGGCATTACAGATGTGAGCCACTGCAACCAGTCTACATTTTTTTTAATTAAAAAAATTACATGAAGTTTATTTTTTTGTGGTCTCTAGTTCAGTAAATTGTGAGCTCTATAGATTCATGTACCCCCACCATCATCAGGATGGAGAAGTTTCATCACCCCAAAAGCTCCCTTGTGCTGCTGCTTTTTATCACATGTACCCTGGACTTGTACCCTGGCAACCACTGATCTGTTCTCCATCAGTGTAAGGGTATTGTTTTTGAGAATGTCATGTAAGCGGAACCTTTTTTTTTTTTTTTTTTGAGATGGGGTCTCACTCTGTCACCCAGGCTGGTGTGCAGTGGCGCGATCTCGGCTCACTGCAAAGTCTGCCTCCTGGGTTCACGCCATTCTCTGCCTCAGCCTCCCTAGAGGCTGGGACTACATGCGCCGCCACCACGCCCGGCTAATATTTTTGTATTTTTAGTAGAGACGGGATTTCATCATGTTAGCTAGGATGATCTTTTTTTTTTTTTTTTTTTTTTTTTTTTGAGACGGAGTCTCGCTTTGTCGCCCAGGCTGGAGTGCAGTGGCCGGATCTCAGCTCACTGCAAGCTCCGCTCCGCCTCCCGGGTTTACGCCATTCTCCTGCCTCAGCCTCCCGAGTAGCTGGGACTACAGGCGCCCACCACCTCGCCCGGCTAGTTTTTTGTATTTTTCAGTAGAGACGGGGTTTCACCATATTAGCCAGGATGATCTCGATCTCCTGACCTCGTGATCCGCCCGTCTCGGCCTCCCAAAGTGCTGGGATTACAGGCTTGAGCCACCGCGCCCGGCTTTTTTTTTTTTTTTTGAGACAGAGTCTTGCTCTGTCGCCCAGACTGGGGTGCAGTGGCCGGATCTCAGCTCACTGCAAGCTCCGCCTCGCGGGTTTAGACCATTCTCCTGCCTCAGCCTCCCGAGTAGCTGGGACTACAGGTGCCCGCCACCTCGCCCGGCTAGTTTTTTGTATTTTTTAGTAGAGACGGGGTTTCACCGTGTTAGCCAGGATGGTCTCGATCTCCTGACCTCGTGATCCGCCCGTCTCGGCCTCCCAAAGTGCTGGGATTACAGGCTTGAGCCACCGCGCCCGGCCTGCTAGGATGATCTTGATCTCCTGACCTTGTGATCCACCTGCCACAGCCTCCCAAAGCGCTAGGATTACAGGCGTGAGCCACCGCACTTGGCCCAGTGGAACCATATTTTAAGTAACGTTTTGAAACCATCTTCATTACTCCCAGTTACATGTTTGAGATTTATCTGCTGTTCTGTGTATTAATAGTTGTTTTTATTGCTGAATAATTTAGTATTTCGTCATTTGAATGTACCACATTGTATTTATCCATGATGCTATTTTGGGACCTTGTGGTGGTTTCCATTTTTCTTTCACAATTGTAATCCTGCTGTGAGCCATTCTGCTGCCTCAGCCTCCCGAGTAGCTGGGACTACAGGCGCCTGCCACCACGCCCGGCTAATTTTTTTTGTATTTTTAGTAGAAATGGGGTTTCACCGTGTTGGCCAGGATGGTGTCGATCTCCTGACCTTGTGATCCACCCACCTCGACCTCCCAGAGTGCTGGGATTACAGGCGTTAGCCACTGCGCCTGGCCAATAATGTGGTAGTTTTATGTTTAACTTATTATTTATTGTTATTTTTGAGATCGGGTCTCACTCTGTCGCCCAGGCTGCAATGCAGTGATGTAATCTTAGCTAACTGTAGCCTTGAACTCCTGGGCTCAAGTGATCTTCTTGCCTCAGCCTCCCAAGTAGCTAGGACTACAGGTGCGCGACACCATGCTTGATTAATTAGAGACAGAATCTCACTGTGTTGCCTGGGCTGGTCATACACTCCTGGCTTCAAGCAGTCTTCCTGCCTCAAGACTCCTGAGTTGCTGAGATTCCACACCTGGCACTAGATGTAACTTTTTGCAGAACCAGTAAACTGTTTTCCACAGTGGCTACAGTGTTTTACATTCTTGCAGCAGTATACCAAGATTCCAGTTTCCCCACACCCTCACTAATACTTTTTCTTTTCTTGTCTGATGATAGCCATCCTAATTTGTGTGAGTAGGTAGAGCATCTCATTGTTTTGATTTGCATTTCCCTGTTGATTAGTCATGCTGAACATCTTTTTACATGCTTATTGACCATGAGTATACATTCACTGGAGAAATGTCTATTCAAATCTTTTGCCCTATTTTTATTTTTATTTTTGGAGACGGAGTTTGGCTGTAGTTGTCCAGGCTGGAATGCAGTGGCGCAATCTCAGCTCATTGCAACCTCCGCCTCCTGTGTTCAAGTGATTCTCCTGCCTCAGCCTCCAGAGTAGCTGGGATTACAACTCCTGACCTCAGGTGATCCACCCACCTCGGCCCCCCAAAGTGCTGGTATTGCAGGCATGAACCACTGCACCTGGCCCTTTTGCCCATTTTTTTTTTTTTTTTTTTTTTTTTTGAGACGGAGTCTCGCTCTGTCGCCCGGGTTAGAGTGCAGTGGCCGGATCTCAGCTCACTGCAAGCTCCACCTCCCAAGTTTACGCCATTCTCCTGCCTCAGCCTCCTGAGTAGCTGGGACTACAGGCGCCCGCCACCTCGCCCGGCTAGTTTTTTGTATTTTTAGTAGAGATGGGGTTTCACCGTGTTAGCCAGGATGGTCTCGATCTCCTGACCTCGTGATCCGCCCGTCTCGGCCTCCCAAAGTGCTGGGATTACAGGCTTGAGCCACCGCGCCCGGCCCCTTTTGCCCATTTTTGTAATTGACTTTTTGTTTTGGGTTATAGGAGTTCTTTATCATGGATGGACTTTCATAATCTCTTCCCTTTATCCAACCCTATAAAACCCATATATTTATTCTTTGCTTGCTTTATTTTGTATAAATCAATTTTTTAAATGTCTGATGCATTTTCTTTCCAATTAAAAATATACATGGAATAAATGTTTTCTTATAAAAATGTATAGATTATAAAGTAGAGATTTCACCTGACTGCCCACCCCAATTTCAGTTTTCCTCCAAGAGTTAGCCAGTATTATCCCTTCGGTGTGGCTATTCAGACTTACTTTTCCTTGCATGGACATACATGTGTAAATGTACATGTATTAACATAATTTTTGATGCCAGGCATGGTAGCTCATGCCTGGAATTCCAGCACTTTGGGACCTTGAGGTGAGAGAATTGCTTGAGGCCAGCGGTTGGAAGCTGCAGTGAACTGATTGTGCCGCTACACTCCAGCATGGGTGACAGGGTAAGACCCTGTGTCTTAAAAAAAATCTGTATCTGCGGTTGATAATAGTACCCACCTCGTAGGTTATTATGGGATCAGTACAGAAGGCCAGGCAAAGTGCGTATCCTATTATCTTGCATGTAGTAAGTACCAGTGTAGACCACCTGTTATCCAGAAATTTGCTGAAATATGCCTTGCACTTTCTCTCTTTCCATTTTGATCAGTCTTACTAGAAGTTACCAGTTTGAGTTTTTTCAAAGAGCCAGTTGTTGGTTTTATTGATTTTGTTTTCTTTTTCATTGATTTCTGCTTTATTATTTATTATTTCCATTTTTCTGCTTGCTTTGAGTTCCATTTGCTCTTCTGTCTCTTCTAGTTTCTTAAGGTAAAAAATATTTTTGTGTCTATATATGTAAAGTATATTGTTCTCTAGTTTGTACTGTCTTTAGGTTCAATATCATGCTAATATTAGCTTCTTAAAATGAATTGGGAAGATTTTCATCCTCTAGATTCCAGAAGAGACTGTTTTGAGTCTGTGTTAATGTTGGATGGAATTATCCAGTGAATTCATTTGGGTCTGATAATTTCTTTTTATTGGGATTCTTAGAATTATGAATTCAGTTTTCTTGATAGTGGTAGGGCTATTCAAATGGTCTGTTTTATATTTGGTGAGTTGTGGTAATTTGTATTATTTGAGGAATAAGTCCATTTTGCCCACGTTGTCAAAGTCCTGTGTATAGAGTTGTACCTAGTAATTCCTCATTCTCTTTTTTGATGTCTTTTTTTATTTTTTTTGAGAGAAGTCTCTCTCTTGTCCCCCAGGCTGGAGCGCAGTGGCTTTATCGCGGCTCACTGCGACCTCCGCCTCCTGGGTTCAGTCGCTTCTCCTGCCTCTGCCTCCCAAGTAGCTGGGATTAAGGTGCCTGTCACCACGCCTGGCTAATTTTTGTATTTTTTAGTAGAGACAGGGTTTCCCTATGTTGGCCAGGCTGGTCTTGAACTCCTGACGTCAGATAATCTGCCCACCTGGGCCTCTTAAAGTGCTGGAATTACAGGTGTCAGCTACTGTGCCCGGTCTTTTTTGATATCTTTAGAGCGCGTTTTCATCAGTAATGTTGGTAATTTATGTCTGTTTTTTTTTTCTTTTTTGGGGGGGGGGGGTCAGTCTTGCTTAGAGACGTGTGTCAGTTTTATTAATCTTTTCAAAGAACCAGCTTTTTGCTTTACTGTTTGTTTTTTCTGTTTTCACTTTGTTTCTACTCTTACCTTAATTATTTCTTCCTTTCTGCTTACTTTTAGGTTTATTTTGCTATTTTTTTTTCTTTTAGGTTTTCGAGGTGGGCACTTACATTATTGATTTGTTTCCAAGTTTCTAATACCATTTGTTTAGTGCTGTAAATTTCTCTCTCTCACCCACTGCAGGTCTTTCCCATACATTTTGATGTATTGTACTTGCATTTTCTCTCAGTTCAGAATGTATTTTAAAATTTCTCTTGAGACTTCCTCTTTGATCCATGGGTTATTTAGAAGTTTATTGTTTAGTTTCTGAGAGTTAGGCAATTTTCCCGTAATTGTTCTCTTGTTGACTTCTAATTTGTTTCCATTGTTTGAGGGAACGTAGGCCATGTGACTTTAATTCAAAAAATTTGTTAGGTTTGTTTTATGCCTCAGAATATGTTCTAACTTAGTATTTGTTTTGTGGATACTTGAAAAGATTATGTATTCTGCTGTTATTGGCTGGAGTGTTCTATAAATTTTGATTGGATCTAGTTGATCGATGGTGATGGTGAGTTCTATATCCTGGCAGTTTTTCTGTTTCCTAATTTTATCAGCTGTAGAAGAGATTTTGAGGTTTCCAACGATAAAAGTATAAATGTCTTTTTCTCCTTTCAGTTCTGTTCATTGTTTTTGTTTGTTCGGTGTATGCATGTTTCGAATTGCTGCGTCTTAATGGTGGATTGACCAAGTTTTCATTTTGTAATGTTGCCATCTGTTCCTGGTAATATCTTTTTTTGTTTTGGAGATGGAGTTTCGCTCCTTTTGCCCAGGCAGGAGTGAAGTGGCAGGATGTCAGCTCACTGCAACCTCCGACCCCACCGGGTTCAAGTGATTCTCCTGCCTCAGCCTCCTCAGTAGCTGGAATTATAGGCATCTGCCATCAGGCCCAGCTAATTTTTGTATTTTTAGTAGAGATGGGGTTTTTAGAGATGAGGTTGGGAGTTCGAGATCTGACCAACATGGAGAAACCCCGTCTCTACTAAAAATAGGAAAATTATCCGGGGAATGGTGGCGCAGGCCTGTAATCCCAGTTACTCGGGAGGCTGAGGCAGGAGAATCACTTGGTCCTGGGAGGCGGAGGTTGCAGTGAGCAGAGGTCACGCTATTGGACTCCAACCTGGGCAACAAGAATGAAACCCCATCTAAAAAAGAGAAAAAAGAAAAAAAAAAAGAGATGCTTTTGGGCATATGAGTTTTAATTTGTTGATGCCTGTTGATATATCACAGATTTCCTCTATTTGCTAACAGACACTAGAATGTTTAAGGCTTATGTAAATTTGTACTTTTCCAAAATGAAGCTGTCTATTAGACTTTTGCCCTCAGATGTGAAACTACAAGATTGCCAGATGAAACTTATCTTTTGTGTAGTTGGGAGTGTTGACTTTATTTGACTGTGATATGTGACTCCCTGGAGAGCACATAGAAGATACAGGAGGCAGAAAGAAACAAGAGCAAAACCCTGGTCGTCTTGCTCCCCAGAGACAGGAGTGATACTTGTAGCCTGTTTCCTTGTTTTCTTATGTTTTAATTTTTGTGTTTGTTTTCCTTTTTTGTTTATTTATGTTTAAATATAGTTGAAATCACATTACGGTTGGCTCTCTGTATCTGTGGGTTTCACAAACACACATTCAACCAACTGTGGATCTAAAATATTGGAAGAAAAGCAGTAAAAACCAAAACAACAATAAAAAATAAAAATAAAAAACAATACAGTATGACAACGAATTACAGAGCATTTGCCTTGTATTAGGTGTTATAGTAATCTAGAGATGGTTTTTCTTATTTGTTTGTTTTGACATGGAGTTCTCACTGTTGCCCAGGGCAGTGGGGCTATCATGGCTCCCTGCAGCCTTGATCTCCTGGGCTCAAGTGATTCTCACACCTCAGCCTCCCAAGTAGCTGGGACTCCAGGTGTGTGTCACAATGCCTAGCTAATTTGTATTTTTTGTAGAGCCAGGGACTCACTGTGTTGCCCAGGCTGGCCTCTAACTCCTGACCTCGAGGGATCTGCCTGCCTTGGCCTCCCAAAGTGCTGGGATTACAAGCCTGAGTCACCACGCCTGGCCGATTTTTTTTTCTGTTTAATTTGTATAGATGGGGTTTTGCCATGTTGCCCGGGCTGGTCTTGAACTCCTGGGCTCAGGCGACCCTCCCGCCTCTACCTCCCAGTGTTGGGAGTATAGGTGTGAGCCACTGTGCCTGGCTGAGATGATTTAAATGACACGGGAGGATGTGCACAGGTTATATGCAAATACCACACCATTTTATATCAGGGTCTTGAGCATCCTAGGGTTTTGGTATGGAGCCAGGGTGGGGCAGGCCTGGTCCCAATCCCCTGCAGATACCAAGGGACGACTGTACATGTTGTATTTTTGAAAATAGTTTTAGAGTAAATTAAACCAAGTGACAGATGAGATTTCTACCCATTTGGCAATAGGAGTGCCGTGGTTCTTTCCTTCCTTCCTGACCGGCTGTGATGGTCGTGAATCAGAGTGTCATGTATGGGTGGGCGGTAGGTGCTCAGATTCTCCAAGCACTGTTGTGTGTCGAATCAAACTGAGTTCCCTCAGCTGCAGAAATGGCTGAGAGCCCAGCTGCTTTTTCTCTGCTGTTTCCTTTGTGATGACATAGGGTTGGTGGATTAATTGGAATGTATCTTTCATTAAGTGGAAGAACTCCTAAAATTTTTAAAAAGCCTTTTTTTTTTGAGATAATTGTGGATTCACATACAGTTGTAAGAAACAGCATAGAGATTCCTTTTATTGTTCGCGCCTTTGCCCTCGCTGGTAGCTAGTTGCAAACTACGACACAGCCATCACAACTAGGGTGTTAACTCTGATTGTCTGTCTTCTTCAGGTTTTCCCAGTTTTACATGCTCTCAATTGTGTATTTCTTTGCAGTTTTTTCAGGTGCGGATTTTCTGAGACCACCACTGCAATCAGGGTACATGGACAAGGGCCGTTTATACCCACGTTCACGTATTCTCTCCACCTTAACTGCTGGCAACCACTCATCTGTTCTCTGTGTCTATTATGTGATTTTTTTGACATTGGGTTTTTAATTTTGTATTATTGTTATTATTGTAATTTTTGGAGACGGGGTCTCACCCTGATGCCCAAGCTGGAGTGCAGTGATACAATCATAGCTTACTGCAGCCTCAAACTCCTGGGCTCAAGCCGTCCTCTCATTTCAGCTTCCTGAGTAGCTGGGACCACAGATGCACGACACCACACCCGGCTAATTTTGTATTTGTAGTGACTGGGGTCTTGTTATGGTTCCCAGGCTTGTCTTGAACTCCTGGCCTCAAGCAAGATTGAGTTTTTTTCACTGAGCATAATCCCCTTGACATTTTCCCAAGGGGGTCGTTTCATGTATCATTATTGCTGAGTAGTTTTTTTTGTTTTGTTTTGTTTTGTTTTTGAGTCTCATGTTTTCACCCAGGCCAGGCTGGAATGCAGTGGTGCAATCTTGGCTCACTGCAACCTCCACCTCCTCCCAGGTTCAAGCAATTCTGCCTCAGCCTCCCAAGCAGCTGGGACTCCAGGCGTGCACCACCACACCCGGCTTATTTTTGTATTTTTAGTAGAGATGGGGTTTTGCCATGCTGGCCAAGCTGGTCTCCAACTCCTGACCTAAAGTGACTTGCCCACCTCCTCTGACGACACTTGACCCATGTGCTTTTTTATATAAGGACTGTGTGTCCTGTTACATGTCTGTGTCTTGTCGTGTTCATATTTCTCATTTAGGAGCAAAGATTTCCGTCTTCCAGGTACCCAGTGCCCTTCTCAGAGGTTCTTGTGTTTCCTCTCTCAGCTCCCGGTGCATTATTCAGGCACTTGTGGATAAGCATGTACTGATGCCCCAGCCAGCTGTGATCTTCATTGCCATTTTTATTACACATTGTATCTTGGGGAGATCCTTCTATAACATCCTTTTTTTGTTTTTTGTTTGTTTGCTTGTTTTGTTTTGTTTTTGAGATGGAGTCTTGCTCTGCCTCCCAGGCTGGAGTGCAGTGATCTTGGCTCACTGCAACCTCCATCTCCCAGTTTCAAGTGATTCTCCTGCCTCAGCCTCTGAGTAGCTGGGATTATAGGCACGCCACCACCACACCTGGCAAATTTTTGTATTTTTAGTGGAGACAGGGTTTCATCATGTTGGCCAGGCTGGTCTTGAACTCCATATTACCTGTTTTTATAGGATTTCCCCTGATTGTAAAGCAAATTTTAGTAAATTTGGAGAATATAGTTTATAGTAGCAATACTATAATATATATATGTTACAAATATGATATTGTATAAAGTAAAACATATAATTGTTGTGCATGATTGAGTTGAGATTATATGTTCATTTTTGTATTCTAGCCTTTTCTGTCTTGTACAGGATGATTTTTATGGTGAGCCATTTGCATAACCTTTTATAACATGCAGAATGAAACTGACTTGTGAAATTAACATACACAAGTAGTGAAAAGCTTTAAAAGACACAGGAGGGTGATGAGCACTTCCCTTAGAAGAGGACGACTCCTCACGGGGTGGGTTAGGCACACAGGGCTTCACCCTCAGCCAGGAGCAGACCCTGAGTGGAGGACGCTGGAGCTGGGGCGAGCCCGGCTACCCCGTGCGGCTCTGCTGCTCTTCTTCCAGCTCCTCTCTGGCCTGGTCTCTCCTGTGGGTTTTATTCTCCTTCCGTTTATGTATTTATCTGCTTATTGTCTGCTTCCTCCCATTAGACTCTCACTTTGTGAGGTCATTTCATGAGCCTTTTCCCAAGACGTTTAAAATTCCTTGTACATTTCTTTGATTCTTAAAGAGAAAACTTTTCCTTTACAAAAGACGTTTGATGAAAGTTGTTAAACAACAAAACTAAAAATGCACTTGTAATCCTGTCATGTGAGGAAAACCATTGGTTGGATTTTGGTACACACCCTTTCATAGTATTGATTTTATGTAGTATCTGCACCCTCCGCTGCTGACTGGTTATATGTTCCGTGTGTCGTCTGCAGTTCCGGGCCTGCGGGCAAAGGCGTGGAGGGGCTCGCCAGAGTGGGATCCCGAGCGATGCTGTCTTTCGCCTTCGCCTTCCTGCGCAGGGCCTGGCGATCAGGTACGGTCCCTGGTGTTGCGCGTGGTTCTTCCCTAATGCACCAACAGTCTGGGTTTTGAGTTCAGTTCAGCCACCCTGTGCCCTTCGGCTGATCCCATGTGCTCTCTGCGCCTCAGTTTTCTTGCTTGTGAGATGAGAGGCTGCAGAGGCTGTTTGGCTTTTCATGTCTGTGCTTTAGAGAAAAAAAAAGAGCAAGTGCATGCACCCTCCACCCCACGCCAGCCACTACCATGGAACACTGAGTACGAACTTAATTCTAGAAGAACAAGAAGTTAGTGTAGTGCTCATGTGACAGCCACGAAACACAGAATTGACTGGAGCAGCTGTGCTAGATTTTGGCCTGTTGAGTGAGGGATTAGAAAGGGGACAGTGGCATCTTCTCTCGCTGAGGGCTGGGAAGCCCAGCGGGAGAGGGGAGTAGTGGGGGCTCCTCTGACGCGTGTGTGCGCCCAGGCGAGGATGCGGACCTCTGCAGTGAGCTGTTGCAGGAGTCCCTGGATGCCCTGGGAGCACTTCCCGAGGCCTCGCTCTTCGACGAGAGCACTGTGTCCTCTGTGTGGCTGGAGGTGGTGGAGAGAACGACCAGGTTCCTCAGGTCTGTCGTGACCGGGTGAGTTCTTTCCTTTCTTGCCTTCTGCTTGCAGACAGCTGGCCTGCTGGAGGCTGGTTCTTACCACCCTTGCTTTAGAACTAAGAGGCCTAGTAGGTTGGTTTCTCGCCTGTTTTAAGTGGGCTCTCGGTGCTGTGATTCCGAGTCTGGGATCTCAGCTTTTCTGGTGATTCAATTTATGATCCTCTGACTAGACCCAGGAAGCTGTGATACTAAATGAGACGACGAGGGAGGATGCTTAGAGTTTTGACCATCCGTCATCCGTAGAGGGTTGAGCGCTGACATTGTGTGTCTCTGTGATGATTAGGAGCTGCTGTTCTGAGTGCAGAGTGGCACTTGGCTTGAAGTCTTATAGATAATGTGGGGGGTAAACAACTACTCAGGATCAAATTGTTTAGTCCTGTAACTGATGTTTTTAGTGTAAAACATTTTGAATAGGAATCATTTGTGTGTAAGGAAAAACATGAACTCTGGTCTTGGGTGCTAGGCATTGTTGTTAAGGTTTTTAAATGTAAAGGAATTCAACAGGAAGGACAGGTGCAGAGGAAAAGTGAGGCCGCTCCTCACTCTCCTTGCCAGAGGTCAGCACTGTGCCTTCTTCCAGCGGGCAGGAGGCATTTGGCGTTTGCGCCCCCGGCTCTGAGTCCACTTCCTGAGCCTGCTGGTGAAGTTTCCATACACATGTTCACAGTGGGGTTTACAAAATTCCTCTAGAAAACACTTCAAGCATTGTGGGTAAGAGATTTTTAGTCTAGTTTTTCAAAATACTTAAACTGAGAAGTTATTTTGTCTATTTATACTTTTGAGTTTATACAATTGAGTTTTATTTATACAATTGAGTTTTATTCAGTGTTTAATAAGACTTTGAAATTCATTCATTTTTAGGGGTTCTAAGTGAAAATTGTTTTTCTCCTTTCAGTTGCATGCTGCCATTAGTCACCAGGTTGACCCGGAATTCCTTGGTTTAGGTCTGGGCAGCGTCCTCCTGAACAGCCTGAAGCAGACGGTGGTGACCCTGGCCAGCAGCGCGGGCGTACTGAGCACCGTGCAGTCGGCCGCCCAGTCCGTGCTGCAGAGCGGCTGGTCCGTGCTGCTGCCCACCGCCAAGGAGCGGGCCGAGTACTCTCTGCTCTCCTGCCCTGTGCAGGTGGGCTTGGGGAAGGAACAGGAGAGGGCATGGATCATGGTGCTGGGAGGGGATGGCATTTCACTCAAATTGGCACACACTTTCTTTTTTTTTTTTTTTTTTTTTTTTTTGAGACGGAGTCTCGCTCTGCCGCCCAGGCTGGAGTGCAGTGGCCGGATCTCAGCTCACTGCAAGCTCCGCCTCCCGGGTTCACGCCATTCTCCTGCCTCAGCCTCCTGAGTAGCTGGGACTACAGGCGCCCGCCACCGCGCCCGGCTAGTTTTTTGTATTTTTTAGTAGAGACGGGGTTTCACCGTGTTAGCCAGGATGGTCTCGATCTCCTGACCTCGTGATCCGCCCATCTCGGCCTCCCAAAGTGCTGGGATTACAGGCTTGAGCCACCGCGCCCGGCCGGCACACACTTTCTATTTCAGTTTCAGGCAATGATGTGAACATAAGTCCAGGTCGTCGATTCATGATTGATCTTTTGGTGGGCAGCTTGATGGCTGATGGAGGGTTGGAATCAGCCTTACACGCAGCCATTACTGCAGAGATCCAGGTATGGCCTTGGAGGCACACGTGACCTGATGGTGCTCTGAGATCGGAAATACCACATTCACACATGTGAAAAATAACTGAAAACAGTAAAACTAAACTCGTATCATATTCGAGTATTTTTTAAATTATTTTATGTGCTAATTTAAACAATTATTGAGATATGATTTAATTGTGAAGAAATCCTGCATGTTGTCTGTTTCAGTGAATTTAACAGGTAACCTGTCCATCATGTAGACCGTTCCCGTCACCCGGAAAGATCCCTGTGCCCCTTGGCACTCGCAGCCGGGACGCTCCCCTGCCCTCAGATGAGATTCATTTCCCTGCTCTGAGTGTTGCAGCAATGTAGCTGCAGAGGCTGCACTCTTTCCTGCGTTGCCGTGGAGAAGGATTTTCAGATTCACTCACACTGTTGTGTGTCTTGTGACTTGGTTTTTATTATGGGAAGTTTTCCATTTTATAGGTGTAGTGCTGGTTGTTAGTTCATTCTTCTACTGAAGGACATTTAATTGCTTTTGGTTTTTGTATTCTTTTTTTTTTTTTTTTTTTTGAGACAGTCTCGCTCTGTCGCCCAGGCTGGATGCAGTGACCTGATGTTGGCTCATGGCAGCCTTGTCCTCCTCGGCTCAAATGATCCTCCCACCTCAGCCTCCTGTGTTGCAGGGACCACAGCGTGTCACCATGCCCGGCTAGTTTTTTGATTTTTTTGTGGAGACAAGGTTTCAGTGTGTTGCCCAGGCTGGTCTCGAACTCCTGGGCTCAAGTGATCCCCCCACCTTGGCCTTCCATAGTGTTGGGATTACAAGCGTGAGCCACCGCGCCCAGGCTTTCTGGTTTTTGGCCGCGTAGAGCTGCCATGATTGTGCTGTGTACAAGTACTTCAGTGAGCATATGTTCTCCCTTAGGGTAAACACTTGGAGTGAAATTTGTTAGGTCTTGGGGTCCGTGTGTGTTCATAGTTTCCCAGAGTGGCTTTGCCATTTACACTTGAACCAGTGTGTGTGAGAATTACAGCAGCTTCTTATCCTCACAAAGCAGCTGGATGCTGCGTGTGTGGGGCGGATCACGTGGGTGTTTGTGAGAGCCAGTAGCAGGGTTATAGATTTTAGGGACTTCACAGAAGGAGGCTGGAGAGCGTCAGCAGAGGCAGCCTGGACCTTGGATCTGTAAAAGGAAGACACTGTTTGAAAATGCACAGCTGAGTTGGGGTTTCCAACAGGGCAGGTGGGGTCCTGTGGGTAGGTGTGTGTGGTGGCACACAGGCTGGGATAGCTTGGCACTGGGGTCAGGGCTCAGCCAGCCTGTGTGCTTCACACCTGCTAATGAGATCCCTTGTAAACAATTTCTGTTTACAAATTACAGGATATTGAAGCCAAAAAAGAAGCACAGAAGGAAAAAGAAATTGATGAACAGGAAGCGAATGCCTCAACGTTTCACAGAAGCAGGACTCCATTGGATAAAGACCTTATTAATACGGGGATCTGTGAGTCTTCTGGCAAACAGTGTTTGCCTCTGGTTCAGCTCATACAACAGCTTCTTAGGTAAATCGTATTAGCAGTATTGTAGTGTATTTTATTTATTTACTTTTTTTTTTTTTTTTGAGACAGCATTTCGCTCTTGTTGCCCAGGCTGAGTGCAATGGCACGATCTTGGCTCACCGCAACATCCACTTCCCGAGTTCAAGTGATTCTCCTGCCTCAGCCTGTCAAGCAGCTGGGATTACAGGCATGTGCCACCATGCCCAGCTAACTTTGTAGTTTTAGTAGAGACGGAGTTTCTTTATGGTGGTGAGACTGGTCTTGAACTCCCGAGCTCAGGTGATCCGCCCACCTTGGCCTCCCAAAGTGTTGGGATTACAGGCATGAGCCACCACGCCTGGCTTATTTATTTACTTGTTAATTTTTTTTTTTTTTTTGAGATGGAGTCTCACTCTATCGCCCAGGCTGGAGTGCGGTGTCACAATCTTGGCTCACTGCAACCACCACTGCCTGAGTTCAAGCGATTCTCCTGCCTCAGCCTCCTGAGTAGCTGGGACTACAGGTGTCCGCAACCACACCTGGCTGATTTTTGTATTTTTAGTAGAGACGGGGTTTCACCATATTGGTCAGGCTGGTCTCAAACTCCTGACCTCAGGTGATCCATCTGTTTTGGCCTCTCAGAGTGTTGGGATTACAGGCGTTAGCCACTGTGCCTGGCCTTTATTGTATTTTAATGAGTGATTGTTGTTTTTCATATTAAGATAATGAAATCCAGCACAAGAATCTCAAAAATTGGTGATTGAAGGGATATTCTGAAAATTACCTAGTACAGACGTTAGGATAAAGAGCAGACCCTTTTCAACGTAGGTAAGAGGAGAAGTTGGAGGGTATGATGATATTCAAAAGTTTTTCACAGAAGAGAAATTGGGGTGTGCAGTAAACATGTGAAAAGATTCTTAGTAATAAGCAGGTGGATGCAAATGAAAATCATCATGGGAAGGTTATTTTTAAAACTGGTTCTATCATTGCCTCACTTTACGTATTACAGCATTATACATACTACTGTGTAAGATAACTTTTCTTTTCAAAACTAAAGTCAGTGTGAAAGAATGATGAGCATTGTTTTGTAAGGCCAGACTAGAAGGAGGTGGGAAGAAGTCAGACTCAGCCTGTGAACAGAGGCTAACCTTGGCAGAAGCCAAAACGTTCAGACAGTGTTGTGTAAAAAGGATCACTCAAGAAGAGTGGAAAAGCAAGATGATTTGTGAAAGAGATTTATTAGAAAATGAAACACATTTGTACCTCTTATTTAATAAAAATCTGCTTTTTGTAAAGTTGGGCTTCTGGTTTTAGTTTCTACACATAGAGAAAGCAAAGAACTGGCAAGTTGCATCAGGCAGCCGAGCACAGAGCAGGGAGCCCTGGGAAGTGGCCGCAGCTCTCAGCCGGCCTGGTCATGGGGCCGTGGTGGGTCTGTGGCGTGGGGTGGCTCTGCTGTCCACAGCCAGAAAAATGAACTTAGTGGACACAGTGAAATTTTGAAACGGGAAGTTTTTAGAGCTAGTTTCTATCATGGATTTTAGTAAATGCTATTTCGAAAAGCATTTTTGTGATGTTTATTTTGTTTTTCTAATCTGATAATGCATATTTCACGCATTCTGGTCTTTAACCAATGGAAATTAGTGAACTAAACTTAATATAGTTTCTGTTAAGGGAAAGATCCTGGGATTTGTTCTCAGAAAATTTCAGTTGGAACAACTTGTTCACATAGGTGAACTTCCAACTCAGTAACTATGGGAATAAGAAAGCTGTGTTTACTTTCACAGAGTTCATTAAGAATAAATGAGAAAGTGGATGTTAACAACTTTGCAATTAGTAAAGTTACATGCAAAGTTTTCTTTTTTTTTTTTTTTTTTTTTTTTTTTTTGAGACGGAGTCTCGCGCTGTCACCCAGGCTGGAGTGCAGTGGCCGGATCTCAGCTCACTGCAAGCTCCGCCTCCCGGGTTCACGCCATTCTCCTGCCTCCGCCTCCCGAGTAGCTGGGACTACAGGCGTCCGCCACCTCGGCCGGCTAGTTTTTTGTATTTTTTAGTAGAGACGGGGTTTCACCGTGTTAACCAGGATGGTCTCGATCTCCTGACCTCGTGATCCGCCCGTCTCGGCCTCCCAAAGTGCTGGGATTACAGGCTTGAGCCACCGCGCCCGGCCACATGCAAAGTTTTCAAGTGAGCATTTTCCAGAGGTGCTTTTCTAGGTTCTTGAATGCCTCTCCGTTGTCTGAGGCTGCGTCATGGGCTGTTGGTGTCTTTGGCGGGGGGTGAGTGCAGGGTTCCTGTTGTGGGTCCTTCGTTCTCACGAGGGCAGTGCCAGTTTTCCCCATCTCCTGCTTGCTCAGACTGTTTCCATGTGCAGAGACACTGGCCTGTTTGAGCTGCAGCTGTGCTATTTGAGCTGCAGCCGTGTAGCCTGTGCTGGCCAGTCTGGCTGCACTCACACAGTTTGCTGATCAGCACTTGAAGTGTGTCCATCGTAGCTGAGACACTGAATATTTTATCTGTTTAATTTTTATTAAAATACAGATTTTAAAACTCGATTCTGTTATTAGGAAGCATGTAAGTGTGTTTAGAATAACTGGGCCATGTGAGTCTACTTTGTCACCTGTATATTTTATGAATCTAAGTGCGGATCAGATATTTTCAATGCAAATCTCACTGTCCAGACTGAAATGTGCTGCATGTGTAAGCTACCCCGATGGTTTTTGAGGACTTATGAAATAACCTGTGTAGCCGGGCGCGGTGGCTCATGCCTGTAATCCCAGCACTTTGGGAGGCCGAGGTGGGTGGATCACGAGGTCAGGAGATCCAGACCATCCTGGCTAACATGGTGAAACCCCGTCTCTACTAAAAATACAAAAAATTAGCCAGGCGTGGTGGCGGCGCCTGTAGTCCCAGCTACTCGGAGGCTGAGGCAGGAGAATGGCGTGAATCCGGGAGGTGGAGCTTGCAGAGAGCCGAGATCGCGCCACTGCACTCCAGCCTGGGTGACAAAGCGAGACTCCGTCTCAAAAAAAAAAAAAAAAGAAAGAAATAACCTATGTAAAATAACAATTTTTCTTATATTGATTTGATGTTGAAATGGTAATGCTTTCAATCTGTTGGGATAAGTATGATACATTATTAAAATTATTTTTAGTTTTTGAGATGGAGTCTTGCTCTGTTGCCCAGGCCAGAGTGCACTGGCACAATCTTGGCTGGACAGCACCCTGATCAGCACCATTTCCCGCCTCAGCAGGGCAGTCTCCTTACAGGGAACTTAACGAGGCACAAAAGAAGGCTCAGGGGACAGGGAGGACTTCTGCTGGGAAAAGGCTCCTAGACCCGGTTCTGCCTCTGACTTGCTGGGGGTCCTCGAGAAAGTTGCTTCCCCTCTGTGGTCTCAGTTTCCTCAGGTAAGAAATGAGGGGTTGGGCCAAATGGTCTAAGGTTTGGGGAACCTCTAAGTCAGAGCTCGTAGCTGCTGGTCAAGATGAGGGAGAGGCTCTCAGGGTCAGCCAAATGCCTGAGAGGCAAGACAGGCCCAAAGGTGAGCACCCTGAGCACATCAGGTGGGCTCGGGGTTGGTGCATCAGCCCCACATTCTGCAGAGCAGCCCTGGACTCAGGAGCCCGCTCACACCAGCCCAGTGGGACTTGAAAGATGTGAGGGTCCAGCCTCTCCTACTGTTGCAGGGCTGGGGTCTGGGAGCTGCAGATTCTGACCCCACAGCTACCTTAGACATGCCAGACGGGCTGGGCAGGACACACCCTCTCTATGAAATGAGCAGACAGTCCAAATAGATACACTAGAGAAGGGCTGTGGGAAGGACCCAGCGCCACTGACTGCACTGGGTGCCTCCCACAGCCACTAAAGGCAGAGTAGCTTGTTATAGATTAGCCTCCCCACAAGAGCAGTTAGAAAAACTGGACAAAAATGTGCCCCAATCAAAAACAATTATTTGAAGGTAATTGGAAACCTCAGCCAGGATTTGAGTGACCAGGCCTGGGAGGTGACCCTGACAGTCTGTAGTGCTTTCCCACACTTGGTGATTGGTCAACAGTAGAGGGCTAAGAGGCTAAGAAACTTGAGTATGAAGTGGTAGTGAACAGGCTGGAGAGCCTAGCTGAATGTTTGGCACTCACAGGGCTCAAATGACATAATGAGAATTTGGATCCCAGTAAGGAGATGGGACCCTGGAAGGGCCACCCCTAGGAGAAGAAATTAATAAAAAATAGACCAGCCGTCACAAAAACTAAAACCTGCTTTGAACCAGCTTAGTCCCAAACTGGATGAAGGTGATCTGCCCTTACTCCAATTGTGTGCCATAAAGTCAAAGTCAATACTCTCTCTCTTGGCCGGGCGCGGTGGCTCAAGCCTGTACTCCCAGCATTTTGGGAGGCCGAGGCGGGCGGATCACGAGGTCAGGAGATGGAGACCGTCCTGGCTAACACGATGAAACCGTCTCTACTAAAAAATACGAAAAAAAAAAATAGCCGGGCGTGGTGGCGGCGTCTGTGGCCCCAGCTACTCAGGAGGCTGAGGCAGGAGAATGGCGTGAACCCGGGAGGCGGAGCTTGCAGTGAGCTGAGATCCGGCCACTGCACTCCAGCCTGGGCAACAGAGCGAGACTCCGTCTCAAAAAAAAAAAAAAAAAAAAAAGTCAATCCTCTCTCTGGAGGCAGGTAACAGTTTCCTAGCCACGCCATAAGACAAGACAACACAAGACTAAACAAGAAAGAGCAAGCAAAAAGACAATGCAAACATACATAGATATTATTGTCCTCAGGTAGAAACTTTTTTTTTTTTTGAGATGGAGTCTCGCTCTGTCACCCAGGCTGGAGTGCAGTTGCGTGATCTCGGCTCACTGCAGCCTCAACCTCCCGAGTAGCTGGGATTACAGGCGTGCGCAACCATGCCCGGCTAACTTTTGTGTTTTTAGTAGAGACGGGGTTTCATCATGTTGTCCAGGCTGGTCTTGAACTCCTGACCTCAGGTGATCCACCCGCCCAGGCCTCCCAAAGTGCTGGAATTGCGGGTGTGGGCCACCGTGCCCGGCCAGTATTTTATCACAATTTAACATAAATTTTCTTTTTTCTTTTTTTCAAGTTTATTCTCAGACTATATTCACACAGTGACATGGTGGCTTACACTTCTGTAGGCCTTGTTGACAGTGCCGGCTCTTAGATGTCGATGATCTTCATCTTCTTCTTGTCTCCTCGGTAGAAGAATGGGATGCAGGAGTTGCTGCCTAAGCCTGGGCGCTCCTGGGCGTTCTTCATCCCACGAGGCAGCTGCACGACCTGTGCAGTGGGGCTGTCGTGGGGAGAACCGTCCCCAGCCTCTCCTCGCGCAGACGCCATGCTGCTAGCGTGGCTTGTATCACAAAGATCTTTGGAGGGAGGGACGCAGGGCGCTGAGCACCTCTCCTTGTGCTCTGGCAGCTTCTCCTCCTGGTCTCGCATCCTCTCTTCCTTCTCCCGCATCTTCTCCTCCTGCCCCCGCATCTTCTCCTCGTGCTCCCGTATCGTCTCCTCCTGCTCCTGCATTTTCTCCTGTTTCCACAGCTCCTCCTCCTGTTCTGGCAGCCTCTGCTGCTCCTGCATCTTCTCCACCAGCTCCTTCGTCTTCTCCATCTGCTCTCGCATCTCCTCCTGCTCCCGCATCATCTCCTCCTGCTCCCGCATCATCATCTCCTCCCACATCTCCTCCTGCTCCCACATCTTCTCCTCCTCCTCCTCTCGCATCTTCTCCTCCTGCTCCCACATCTTCTCCTCCTGCTCCCACATCTCCTGCTGCTTCTGCATCTTCTCCTCCTGCTCCTGCATCCTCTCCTCCTTTGCCCGCAGCCTCTGGTACTGCTCCCACATCCTCTCCTCCTGCTCCCTCATCTTCTGCTCCTGCTTGTGCATCTGCTCCTCCTGCTCGTGCAGCTCCTGCTCCTGCTCCCGCAGCCTCTCCTCCTGTCTCCACATCTTCTCCTCCTGTCTCCACATCATCTCCTCCTGCTCCCGCATCTTCTGCTCCTGCTCGTGCATCTTCTGCTCCTGCTCGTGCATCTGCTTCTCCTGCTCCCGCAGCTCCTGCTCCTGCTCCCGTAGCCTCTCCTCCTGTCTCCACATCATCTCCTCCTGCTCCCGCATCTTCTGCTCCTGCTTGTGCATCTGCTCCTCCTGCTCCCGCAGCCTCTCCTCCTGTCTCCACATCTTCTCCTCCTGCTCCCACATCTTCTCCTCCTGCTCCCGCATCTTCTGCTCCTGCTCGTGCATCTGCTTCTCCTGCTCCCGCAGCTCCTGCTCCTGCTCCCGCAGCTCCTGCTCCTGCTCCCGCAGCCTCTCCTCCTGTCTCCACATCTTTTCCTCCTGCTCCCGCATCTTCTGCTCCTGCTCGTGCATCTGCTCCTCCTGCTCCCGCAGCCTCTCCTCCTGTCTCCACATCTTCTCCTCCTGCTTCCACATCTGCTCCTCCTGCTTCCGCATCTGCTTCTCCTGCTCCCGCAGCTCCTTCTCCTTCTCCCACAGCCTTTCCTCCTGTCTCCACATCTTCTCCTCCTGCTCTCGTATCTTCTCCTCCTGCTCCCATATCTTCTTCTCCTGCTCCCGCAGCTTCTCCTCCTGCAAAGTGTTGGTTTCAACCTCAAAAGGAAATAGACTCATGAGCTAGCTATATAAATGTAATCTATAAAATAACGGTTTTCATCTATGATTCTTTTTTTTTTTTTTTTTTTTTGAGACGGAGTCTCGCTCTGTCACCCAGGCTGGAGTGCGGTGGCCGGATCTCAGCTCACTGCAAGCTCCGCCTCCCGGGTTCACGCCATTCTCCTGCCTCAGCCTCCCGAGTAGCTGGGACTACAGGCGCCCGCCACCTCGCCCGGCTAGTTTTTTGTATTTTTTAGTAGAGACGGGGTTTCACCGTGTTAGCCAGGATGGTCTCGATCTCCTGACCTCGTGATCCGCCCGTCTCGGCCTCCCAAAGTGCTGGGATTACAGGCGTGAGCCACCGCGCCCGGCCTCATCTATGATTCTTTAAAAAAAAATTTAAGCACTAACCCTGATGTTCTGATTCCCCTGGCAGGGCCACAATTTGTAGATTTTTAGCACACTCTAGATGGTTGTATGGTGGGATCAGAACAAGGACCCAAATTTTCCAGCTCTTGGCTGGACCCTCCCTATACCCTGCATGATCCCTAGACCATGGTCCCAGCTGGGTGGAGCTTTCACAACCGCGGGGGCTGCAGTCTCTTACCTGTGGCAGCAGGATTTTGTCCCTCTCCAGCTTCATTTTTAGCTCCTTTACGTTGAGCTGGATCTCAGACTTCTCAGATTTTACAAGTCGAAGTTTTTCTTGTAGTTCGGCATTTTTCGCCTTCAGCTCCTCGTTGGTTATGCTGTGACCGGAGGCCATGGAGAAAGGAATGAATTAAGAACAGAAAGGACTGCTTTGGTGATCAACCCTGTACCTTCGCCCCACAACAGAACTGTGGCATTGGAAGGGACCCCAGGAACTAAAAGTCGCAGGTGGCAGGCCAGAGAGAAGACATGAGTTGCCTGAGGCTACCCCATGAGTCAGTGGCACAGCCGGCACTAGAGCTTCCCCGCGCACACATGAAAACCTGTTTGAGCCTCTCACCATGCTCACCTGTACCCCCACCTCCCAGCACACCCCCCACGCTGAGGGCCCCCAGACCTCCCATTCCACCTTCCCCCATCCTACGTGTTCCTGTACAGTTCCAGACTCAGGGCGTCCCTCTCCTTTGTTAACTCCTCTATGTACTGCAAATAGAGAAAGGTGAAGTCAGGATAGAGCAGGCAGAGGAGTGGCTGGCCGGCCAGGAACAACAGCCACAGTGACCACTCCACACACCACTCCCCACTCCCAGTCACACCTGACATGCTCTCAAGGCACTTCCAAGCCCAGGATCTCATTTGTTTTTCTTCTTTTTCTTTTTTTCTTTTTGTTCAGATGGAGTTTTGCTCTTGTAGCCCAGGCTGGAGTACAATGTTGCAATCTCACCCTACCACAACCTCCGCCTCCCAGGTTCAAGTGATTCTCCTGCCTCAGCCGCCCAAGTAGCTGGGATTACAGGTGTGAGCCACCACACCTGTCTCTCACTTGTTTTTCAAAGAACTCAGTAAGGGTGGAAGGGACAGGGAAAGAGATTGAATTGATAGCTGGCTAACAGGGGCCCAGAGAGATCAGGTAAGATTGCTGTTGTTATTACTGTTACTACTCCCACTGTCAGAACCTTTGAGTGCTTCACCAGGCACTGCACTAACAAACCCATTCAATCCTCGCAACCTCCATAGGAGACGGTTACCATTATTACCTCTATTGTGTAGATGAAAAACATGGGGTACTGAAGGTTAAGGGGTTGTCTAAGATCACTTAGACAGAGCTGGGCTTTCAACACCCAGGTATATCTGATTCTGTAAGCCCATTCCTTCGCTGGGGGTAGGGCACAGATAAGGAGGAGGAAATTAATCCTTTGTTGACTCTTTGAAAGAATGATACATTGGCGTAGTCCAAAACTCAGAAGGTACAGAAGGGAAATACCTCCCATACACACTGTTCCTGTCTCCTGAGTTTTTTATGAATCCTTACACATATGTTTTAGGTATATTAGCATACTATGTAGCCACACACATGTATGTTCCTTCTTTCTACACAAATGGTAACATTCTAAAGATACTCTTCTGTATCTTCATGGTACAAGTACACTAACCCCTGCCTAGGACTTAGCAAAGGCCACAGCCACGTCTGGGCAGGGTGGGCTCTTGGCCTTGGAGCTCTGTGTCCGGTGCTCGTTCCCCACAGCACCCTGCAGCTAACCCGCAGCAGCCGACTCAGCCCCAACCTGCCTCTAATATCCACACCCAAAAGCAGTACTAAAAGGTCCATGCTGCCTTCTGGACAGGACACTGCATTGTGCAGAGGGGACCTTTAGGGTCATTCCTCCATCTGTGAAACTGGGCTCCCAGGGGACCGAGCAGGTGGTTAGACTCACCCTGTCCGCCTTCTTGTGCTGTGTGGACACAGCAGACAGAGCCTGCTGTAACTCTCCTGCAAAGTGCCAGGAACAATGCAGGCGACCGGCCAGATCCTTGGACTCTCCTGGAATGAGAGAGGTTGAGATGTGGCACAAAGGACTCCCCCTAAAGGCCTGTGAAAGTGCCAGGTTGAAGGATTACCGGGTGCCCAGATTCCCACCTTCACATTTCCTGGCAGCCTCCTGGCTGAAGTAGAGCCCTGTCTCCAGTTCAGTCTTCTGACTCGTAAGGATTCGTATAGTATGATCCTGGGTCTTTGGGAGAAAAGACAAGCAAGTGCTGAAAGAGAAGCAAAGAAACCTTCTCCAGAGGACAGGAGGGAACTTCACCCCCTCCACTCATCTCTAGCTCCCTCCTTAGGGCTTCCTGATGTTGGTGGCTTGCCGCCTTTTCCTATAGGAAGAGGAAGACAGAGCTCTTACCAGGGGGAGGCGGAGATGGCACAGCAAGAGATGCCCCCAGAATGGCACCACTGCCCCAGGACAGGCCCACCCATGGGGCCAGGTTATCAGGGACCCTGTGGGGATGGGGTGGAATGTGGGGGGTGAGCCTTCATCCCCAGTCTGGGAGTGGGCCAGGCGAGACTGGGGCCTCTACATCTGAGTGCCCCCCAAACCCAGCAGTCATGTGAGCAAACAAAGAAATCATGTTACTTCTTCCAGCTGGGCTCAGTTCTGTTGTTTCTGTGGGGAGAGTCGAAGGGAGGTGACTGAGGGTGGCCCCCTCGACTCTATTCCTCAAGTCAGGAAGCGGTAGGCAGGGGCCAGGGATGGATTTTAAATGCAAAGTTATCAGACCCAATGGGAACACGAACTGGTCAACTCTCAACTGCCAAAAAAAAAAAATGGATTTGGGTCTTTGTTGGTTTTTGCCCACAGCCACAGAACTGAAAGGCTGAAACTAGATTTTCTGGAAAAGACACTAACATAAACCTTCAGAGATGGAGTGTGAGAAAAGCCCACCCTTCTGCCAGCTTGTGATTTAGAAAGGTGCATTCATTCAGCAAACATTGACCAAGCACATACAGGCCAGGGACGGTTCTTCACAGCTGGGATATGGGACAGCTGGGATACAGGACGGAAAAGGCAGACAGAAGCTCTTGGCCCCCAGGTTTCCATTCTAGTGAATCTTTAAATCTCAGACTCTCCGAGCAAACAGAAACCTGTGATACTCTTATAACTCTACCTCCTCAGGAAACGCAAGTTCAAAAGAGGAGAGGAGTTTACAGCAGGCCCTGGCCTAGGGATTAACACAAAAGCAACAACAATAACAAATCTGATTCAAACCTCACAAATATAAGTAAAACATTACCATCCCTATTTTATAGATGTGAAAAGAGAGGCCCAAAGAGCTCAAGCAATTTGCCGTAAATCATGTTCCTAGTAGATGGAGAGGTAGGATTCAAACCCAGAAATCTTTTTTTTTTTTTTTTGAGACGGAGTCTCGCTCTGTTGCCCAGGCTGGAGTGCAGTGGCCGAATCTCAGCTCACTGCAAGCTCCACCTCCCAGGTTTACGCCATTCTCCTGCCTCAGCCTCCCGAGTAGCTGGGACTACAGGCGCCCGCCACCTCGCCTGGCTAGTTTTTTGTATTTTTTAGTAGAGACCGGGTTTCACTATGTTAGCCAGGATGGTCTCAATCTCCTGACCTCGTGATCCTCCCATCTTGGCCTCCCAAAGTGCTGGGATTACAGGCTTGAGCCGCCGCGCGCGGCCAAACCCAGAATTCTTAACCAGTACCCGGCAGTTCTTCCTTCCACAATCTTAACAGTTACCTTCTACCCGCCCCTCGTGCCCCTGACCTCAGGAGACCAGCCAACCAAGACTCACATCCTCAGGTGAATGGCAACCACCAGAAGTGGTTGTCTCAGGGTTAGTGCCGTTATTTATTTTCTTTCTGGTGTCGGTTCCTCCGGTACCAACACCAGCATTGTTCCACTGATGATAGCCTCTAAACTGTAGAAAAGAAGAGCAGTGATACTCATGAGAACTCCAAGGTCCTACAGTCAGTTTACAGTTTATACAACATACTCTCGTAGGTGATCTGATTTAATGCCACCAATAACTGTACGAGGTGTTGTCAAAATCACGACTGAGAGGGATCAATACTGTGGCAGAAAAAAAAAGGCAATAATGGACCTTAAACTCAGTCTTCTGACTCTGAGCTCTGGGGTTTTGCCACAAATCGGCAGTTTCCAGGGACCAAAACCAGAAGCAGAGGTAAAAAAGTAAAAAGTAGGCAGGAAAGTACACACTGTGTGATTTAGAGTCATACATCCTCACACGTCTGTTGTCTGTTAGTGTGAAGAAGTACACCACTACCTCTCAAACTTTTACATCAATGTATCCTCAGGGCAGAAGCCAGCTTTTCTGTTAAATCTGGGAATTTAACAGAGGACAACCCAAGCTTCATTTCAGACAGAAGTCTGGTATACTCTTAGAAATCTATGTGACTATCATACCCAAGAGCATTAATCTTTTGTCTCTCAAAAGAATCAAGGGAAAACTGTATGCTTCAGAAAGATGCCCCATTTTTATCCTGTGGCACTCAAAGTATCCCAGGTTGAGATGAGATGAGGAAGATTTGAGTTGTCAAGTTCAGTTTCCCAAGATCTATTCCACAGAAGATGAGCAAATCTCACTTCAGAGATCACTGACTGATGGGAACTGTGGTCCCAGAACCATGGAGAATTCAAATATGAGGTGTAGAACTTAGAAAAAAATGGCTAAAGTCTCTTTGGAGAGTAGAAGCCTGGGAGAAAACCAAACCAAACTCATTCTCCCATTGCCACCCAGAGACACTGAACATTTTGAGTTCACAGGGGAGGTGTAGCCTTGTCAAACGGTCAATGTCTGTGTTAAGGGACTAAGGCAGCCCGAAACTTCTCGCTCCTAGGTCACATCGTCCCTACTCTTCCTCCAGCTGGAAATCTGTGCTGCAACCAGAGGAACCAGAAAAGGGGCAAGAACACTTAGGGTGCGGGTCCTAAGATCAAAGGCCTGCCTCGCGGCAGTAATGATAGTTCCTAGAGGGACTGTGACGTCACTACATTCCACTCCCCCGGGCGGTGGTGGGGGACCGCGGACACATCAGTGCTATGCCCAAGTTGCCTCTTTGAGATTGGGGAGGGGTTCGCAGGGTCGGGACCCAGGTCCTTGGAGACGTGAGCCCGAAGAGCCCAGGGAGGTCGGGCTTGGGGCGGTGGGAGGTGAGGGCCGAGTATGGAGTGGGGAGCCCCAGGAGTCACCTGCCCAAAGTCACCCTGGGTCGACTGGTGACGGCAGGTGCAGGGGCGCCCAGGTCCTTGGAGACGTGAGCCCAAAGGGCCCAGGGAGGTCAGTTTTGGGGTAGTAGGAGGTGAGGGTGGAGTACAGAGTGGGGAGCCCTAGGAGTCACCGGCTCAAAGTCACCCTGGGGTCACTGGCGAGGGCAGAGGCAGGACTGCTGAGGGGGTGGGGCTGGCTGAGAAGATTTTGGTTGGGGGAGCCCAGAGTTACTGGGAGGACCGAGCCTGGTGTGCCTCTGGAGTGGCACGAACTCTGGCAGCTGTTCTGCTGTCTGAGGGGGCCTGGGGCTGGGTTTGGGTTGGGGTGCCACAACCCTCTGCGTTTTACCTTTTTCTTGGCCTCAGCCAATTTTCTCTCTCTGTTTTCTTCTGACATCATGGGGTGGGGAGGGAAGTGGGGTTGGGGCCACAGTGGCATGATCCAGATGAGTACACCGATACACCTCCAGTCACGTACCACACAGCTGTGTGACTGAGCCAGAGGAGGCGTAACCAGAGCCACACTAGAATGCAGAATAGGGGCGTGGCCTTAATGCTTGAAGCCCATTGGTCAGTGAGAAAGATGAAAGAGAAGGGAGGCGGGGCCAGGCAGCCACGTGTCATGAAGGACCTGTGATGTCACATGGAAGGCTGCCTATGCGACTGCTGTTCCCACCCACTCCAGGAGAGGGGTGGTGCTGGCTTTCACTTTAAAAACTTTAAAACTTTATCACCTTAATTGAGGTACAAATCCAATGAAAATGGAAAATTTACAGTGTTCTTGATGATTAATGAAGCAGACTATATTATCCAACATTCCAATAAGATAAAATAATCACAATGATTTTTCTTTTTCTCCTATATTATTATTTTTTTTAAACAAAAAACCAAGAAACATATCTAATATGTTTAAAAACACAAAGCTTTTGAGCCGGGTGTGGTGGATCATGCCAGTAATCCCAGCACTTTCAGAGGCTGAGGCAGGTGGATCACCTGAGGTCAGGAGTTCAAGACCAAAATTTTAGTATTTCAGTATGTATTTTAGTATTTAATACATCGTTTAGGGCTACATGTAGTCATAGAAAAAATAAATCTGGTTCAGTGACTTAAAGAAATACAGATTTCGGCCGGGCGCGGTGGCTCAAGCCTGTAATCCCAGCACTTTGGGAGGCCGAGACGGGCGGATCACGAGGTCAGGAGATCGAGACCATCCTGGCTAACACGGTGAAACACCGTCTCTACTAAAAAATACAAAAAAAAAAAAAAAAAAAAAAGGCCGGGCGCGGTGGCTCAAGCCTGTAATCCCAGCACTTTGGGAGGCCAAGACGGGCGGATCACGAGGTCAGGAGATCGAGACCATCCTGGCTAACACGGTGAAACCCCGTCTCTACTAAAAAAATACAAAAAAAAACTAGCCGGGCGCGGTGGCGGGCGCCTGTAGTCCCAACTACTTGGGAGGCTGAGGCAGGAGAATGGCGTGAACCCGGGAGGCGGAGCTTGCAGTGAGCTGAGATCCGGCCACTGCACTCCAGCCTGGGCGGCAGAGCGAGACTCCGTCTCAAAAAAAAAAAAAAATACAAAAAAAAAAAACTAGCTGGGCGAGGTGGCGGGCGCCTGTGGTCCCAGCTACTCGGGAGGCTGAGGCAGGAGAATGGCGTGAACCCGGGAGGCGGAGCTTGCAGTGAGCCAAGATCTGGCCACTGCACGCCAGCCCCGGCGACAGAGCAAGACTCCGTCTCAAAAAAAAAAAGAAATACAGATTTCATGTTTGTCACTTAAAATGTGCAGAGGGAGGTAGTCCAGGGTTCTTTACAGTTTCCTAATACTTCCTTAGTCATGTTTTTATTTATTTATTTATTTATTTATTTATTTTTGAGGCAGAGTCTTGCTCTGTCGCCCGGGCTGGAGTGCAGTGGCGGGATCTCAGCTCACTGCAAGCTCCGCCTCCCGGGTTCCCGCCATTCTCCTGCCTCAGCCTCCCGAGTAGCTGGGACTACAGGTGCCCGCCACCTCGCCCAGCTAGTTTTTTGTATTTTTAGTAGAGACGGGATTTCACCGTGTTAGCCAGGATGGTCTCGATCTCCTGACCTCGTGATCCGCCCGTCTCGGCCTCCCAAAGTGCTGGGATTACAGGCTTGAACCACCGCGCCGGGCCAATCATGTTTTTATTCTTGTAGTTACAATGTGGCTGCTGTTTTTCCAGGCCTTGGATTGCCTTCCAGGGAGGGAAAGAGGAAAGGTCAAAAGGCTGAGTCTGTCTCTTTTTAGCTGAAAAACATAGATTTCTCAAAAATTTTAAGAGTATACTGCAATTCAATTTTCATCTGTTTTGTTTTGTTTTGTTTTTTTAAAACTCATTCTTGCTCTGTTGCCAGGCTGGAGTGCAGTGATGCCATCTTGGTTCACTGTAACAACCTCCGCCCCTGTGGTTCAAGCGATTCTTCTGCCTCAGCCTCCCAAATAGAGGAGATTACAGGTGCGTGCCACCACGCCCGGCTCATTTTTTTGTAGTTTTAGTAGAGACCAGGTTTCACCATGTTGGCCAGGATTTTCTCAAACTCCAGACCTCGTGATCTGCCCTCCTCTGCCTCCCAAAGTGCTGGGATTAGAGGCATGAGCTAATGTGCCCAGTTTGCAATTTTCATCTTTTGGCTGCAAGTAAGTTATGTCACTACTCTCAGCTGCCGTGGTGTGTAACTGGGCATGTTGCTTCCTCTCTGTTAGATAGGTTTTAAGATTTATGAATAGGCACTGAATTTTGTCAATTGCTTTTTTCTTTTGTGATTGAGCAATTTTTTTCTTGTCTTTTTATGCTGATAAGGTAACTTAATAGTGTTTGTCTTTTGAATGATTTAACATTGCATTTCTGGAATTAAATCAACTTTGTTGTGATATATGATTAATATCATTTTATATGTGGTTGAGATGGGCTTGCTCATAGTTCATTTGGTAATTTTGTACTTACATTCACAAGAGAAAGTGGAGTGTTAAGTTTTTTTTCTGGTGATGTCTAGTTAGGTGTTTTTTTCTTTTTTTAAAGCAGTCTCGCTCTGTCGCCCAGGCTGGAGTGCTGGAGTGCAGTGGTGCAATCTTGGCTCACTGCATGCTCTGCCTTCTGTTTTTTTTTTTACTATGTCTAATGATGTTCTATAGAAAAAAGAGACGTAGCATGTGGTCACGCTGCCATCTTGACAGTGGAATTTTTGTTGTTGTTTTTTGTTTTGAGATAGAGTCTCACTCTTGTGGCCTAGACTGGAGTGCAGTGGCGCCTTCTTGGCTCATTGCAACTTCCGCCTCCCAGGTTCAAGTGATTCTCCCACCTCAGCCTCCTGAGTAGGCTGGGATTACAGGCACCCACCACCTCACCCAGCTAATTTTTATATTTTTAGAGGGACAGGATTTTGCCATATTGGCCAGGCTAGTCTCGAACTCCTGACCTCAGGTGATCTGCCTGCCTCAGCCTACCAATGTGCTGGGATTACAGGCATGAGCCACCGCGCTCGGCCAACAGTGGACTGCTTTTGTCTGTCTACTCTGTGAAATAGTAAGACCTCACACACCAGGAGCTCAATATGGATTTAGTCCGGAATGAGGATGGCAGAGGCAGAGTGGCACGGGGGCCTGATTCCGGGTCCTCCGGCTCACTCTGGCCACACCATGAGAGTCTTCTCTTGTGCCTACTCAGCCCTTCACGCTGGTGTTGGCTGAGGGGTCCACTCCTTCCAGGGTTCTGGATCTCTGGTGCAAGTTCCATTGTCTCAGCATCAACTTGGCCCGGGCCCAGCCCACCCAGTTGGCTGTGTCCTGTATTGCAGTGGCCAAGCCGCCGCTCTTAAGAGGGCTGCAGGCGGTTCTCTGAGGCCACTGCCTGAGGCCACTCTGCTCAGTAGCCTCACTGTCTCTCTCTCTCTTTTTTTTCTCTTTTTCCGGGATTTTTATTTCTTTAATTCATACAAATGGTTATAGTGACAAACATGATTTTAACCAAAATATTGCTAGCCTACCACATCAGTAGGACGGCACTGGTGCGGGCTGGGACGATGGGTACCCTCCATGTCCCCAGGACAGACGTCGATGGGCAGCGGGCATGCTGGGCATGCCCAAGCTTTTCCTCTTGGAGCTGCTTCGTGATGCCGTCTTCATTTGGTACAAGGCGGGGGATTCATGCCAAAATTAGGAAAAACAGCCTTCATTTTGTTTTTCTAAATTATTCTAAAAATAAGCAGGTAGAAAAAAGAATGCACTGTGTGGCATAAAAAGAAAAACAGGAAGGATTCATTGTCCTGAGAAGTTTGCCAACTGCCTCATTCCGGGGCACGTTCCAACATAAAAAACACAAACAAACAAACCACAACTAAAAAAACCCTCAAATTGACTTCCGAATGCTGGTTCAGGTTTTCTTTTTGTTGACAGCTAAGCAAACAGATCCTTTGCAATGTTCTAAAAACTACACAGACAAGAAGGTTCATGGCAGAATAACTACTGACTTCTGCTTAATGAGGAACGCAAAGGACACAGGGCAGAGCGCCCACAGGACGGACGACAACCCACACGAGGCCCAGCGCTGCCCCCTGCCTCCTCCTGACAGCCCAGACCAGTCTCTGCAGTGCCAGGGCCGCCACGCAGGCGCCTCCTCCACATACTCTGGTCCGAGGGTTTCCGGGCCCTCCGCCCAGGCGCGGGAGCTACAGCTGGTCTCTGGCGTGGCCTCTGTCCACCTCGGGCTCCACGGTTTGGCCAGGAGAAGGGGCGTGGGGCGGGCGGGCCACGGGGGCAGGCGTGGGACAGGGACGCGGCGCTGGAGACGCACCTTCCGCAGCAGCTGGGACGCCAGTGGGGCGTTGCCAGTGGGAGCCACGCCCACCGCGCCCGGAGGGCACCTGTAGGCGGCCCGGTTGAGCTCAGGGGCACCACGCGGGGTCGCTGCCGGCCCAGTGGGTGGCGGCCGCCAGATGGTCCTTGTTGACACGGTTCTTCAGGCCGTCTGGGATCCGGCCCGGGACGGCTCTGCGGATCTCCCGGCCCCGCCTCGCGCATCTCGGTGGATGCCTGCTGGCTGTACCACGCAGCGTGAGGGGTGCAGAAGAGACTGGCCGCATCCTGGGGTGCCTGGCTAAAGCTGAAGGGTTCTGGCTCCTGCACGTCCAGGGCCGCGCTGGGCCAACGCCTTCTCGTCCGCCAGGCCGCCCCGGGCCGTGTTCACCAGGAAGGCCCCTTGTCTCACCCCAAAGGACAGCAGCATTCTGAAGGAAAGCGCAGCCAGGCGCAGTGGTTCAGGCCTGTAATCCCAGCACTTTGGGAGGCCAAGGCGGGTGGATCACTTGAGGTCAGGAGTTTGACATCAGCCTGGCCAACATGGTGAAACCCCATCTCTACTAAAAATACAACATTTAGCTGTGTGTGGTGGTGTATGCCTGTAATCTCAGCTACTTAGGAGGCTGAGGCAGGAGAATCGCTTGAACCTGGGAGGCAGAGGTTGCAGTGAGCAGAATTCACGCCACTGCACTCCAGCCTGGGTGACAGAAGGAGACTCTGTCTCAATAAATAAATAAAATAAAAGAAAGCAACATAAACTATGTTGTTTGTACACACAGTTTAGGCACAGTGAGCCACTCTTATTAGGTAGGGAATGGTGATAGCCCTCTCTAAACCCAAGTTTCTAGATGCCAAATTTGCAAGCAGCCCTTTAAGGACAGTAGTCTCAGACCTGCTATTCTAACTCTTCTGAACAACATCCTAGACAAAAGTACTAATTCTTTTTTTTTTCCCCCACTATGGAGTCTTGCTCTGTTGCCCAGGCTGGTCTTGAACTCCCGGGCTCAAGCGATCCTCCTACTTCAGCCTCCCAAAGTGCTAGGACTACAGGTGTGAGCCACCACACCTGGCCAGGTTCTACTTTTTAATATTTAAAATATGGAATAGACTGGGCATGGTGGCTTACACCTGTAATCCCAGAAATTTGGGAGGCCGAGGCAGGCGGATCACTAGAGGTCAGGAGTTCGAGACCAGCCTGGCCAACATGGTGAAACCCTGTCTCTACTAAAAGTATAAAAATTAGCCAGGTGTTGTGGCAGATTCTTGTAATCCCAGCTGCTCAGAAGGCTGAGGCACTTAAACCAGGGGGGTGGAGATTGCAGTGAGCCGATATCATGCCACTGCACTCTAGCCTCAGTGACACAGTGAGACTCTGCGTCAAAAAAAAAAAAAAAAAAAGAAAAGAAAAACAAAAACAAAAAAACGAACTAGATGGTGTCAGTGATTTCTATTGCATCAGGTCTGCAGGCAGTCTGTACCTGATTGCTCCACTTTTAGTGGTGCTAAGTTCAAATAATTCAGGTGGTGAGAAACTGACTCCTTCACTGCAAACATCCCCGTCATCCTCTCATCTAATACAGTAGTTTCATCCATTACCATCTTTGCCTCAATAAATTAATTAAATACCACAAAATGGTGATTTTTTTTTTTTTTTTTTTTCTGAGATGGAGTCTCACTCTGTTGCCAAGCTGGAGTGCAGTGGCGCAATCTTGGCTCACTGCAACCTCTGCCTCCCGGGTTCAATTGATTCTCCTGTTTTAGCCTCCTGAGTATCTGGGATTAAAGGCATGCACCACCACCACAGCTAATTTTTGTATTTTGAGTAGAGACAGGGCTTCACCATGTTGGCCAAGATGGCCTCGATCTCCTGACCTCGTGATCTGCCCTCCTCAGCCTCACAATGTCATACCAGGATTACAGGCGTGAGCCACTGTGCCCAGCCCAAAATGGTGATTCTTATAATTCAATCATTCTATGTTTACTAATGGAATTTTTTTTTTCTTTTTTTTGAGACAGAGTCTTACTCTGTCACCCAGGCTGGAGTGCAGTGACGCGATCTCGGCTCACTGCAACCTCCACCTGCCGAGTTCAAGGGATTTGCATGCCTCAGCCTCCTGAGTAGCTGGGATTACAGGCATGTACCAACATGCCTGGTTAATTTTTGTATTTTTGGTTTTGTTATGTTGTCCAGGCTGGCCTCAAACTCCCAGCCTCAAGTGATTCACCTATCTTGGCCTGCCAAAGTGCTGTGATTATGGATGTGAAACACCGTGCTCAGCCTTCCTTTTCTTTTCTCTTTTCTTTTCTTTTCCTTTCTTCTCTTCCTTTCCTTTCCCTTACTTTCTTTTTTTTTTCTTTTTTTCTTTTTTTGCGACTGGTCTTGCTCAGTCACGGAAATTATAGGCTGGAGTGCACTGGTACAATCATAGCTCACTGCAGCCTCAAACTCTTGAGCTCAAGCGATCCTCCTGCCTCAGCCTCCTGAGTAGCTGAGACTACAGGCGCACACCAGCGTGCCATGCTAATTTTTAATTTTTTGTAGAGATGGGATCTCGCTATGTTGCCCAAGCTGGTCTCTAACTCCTGGGCTCAAGCGACTCTCTTGCCTAGGCCTCCCGAAGTGCTGGGATTACCGGCGTGAGCCACTGCACCCAACCAAGATACAGCAGATTTCTAGTACCCCAGAAGGCTCCTTCCTGATCTACACTTTCCCACAAAGGAAACTACTCTTCGGACTTCAATCGTCATCAGTTCTGCTTCCTGCGCTTCATCTCAGTGGGATGGTGCAGTGTCTCTCGTACCTGGCTCCCTCTGTTCACCCATGTCGTGGAATGTTCCTGCCCCTTCGTTTTTCTTTTTTGGCTGTGTAGTATTCCATGATGTGAATGTATCACCATTTATTCACTCTCCTGTTGGACATTTCGGTGGTTTTCATTTGGGGCTCTTATGAATAAAAATGGCAATGAGCATTCTTATATAAGTCTTTTTGTGGACATTTGCATTCATTTCTCTTGTGTACCTGCTTAGGATGGAATTTCTGAAGGTAGGCATATATTTAGCTTTAGTAGAAACTGCCAAACAGGTTTCCAATGTGCTTATACAACTTTATGCTACTGCCAGCTTGACAGTTCTTGTACTTCTACATCTTTTCCAATACTCGGTATAACACAGCATTTAACTTTAAATAGAGATAAAATGCTGGAGAGATCCAAAGAAGTGTGCGTGTTCCTGAAGGACATCCAATAAAGGGCCTATTTTATTCATCTATTTCTGGCACTGAAAACCACTGCATGGCCAGATCAGGAAGGAGGCCTGGTACAACTCCCAAGGAGGCACATGTCCCTCAGGTGGGCTTTGTGTCCCAGAAACTCTGGGGAAGGGGTGGAGAGGTGCCTTCTGGGCGAGCTGGTCTCCTCTGGCTTTTCTTGTCCCCTAGGGCTCCCAACCAGGAGACAGAGCACAGCCTGGCCAGGGAGCAGTACCTGCTACTGCGCTTGCTGTGAGCCAGCCACTCTGCCCTCTTTCAGGAATTACAGAATCCACAGGTACCCGGCATCGTTATTTATTTATTTATTCATTTATGCGGCATGGTTTTCCTCAGCTCTGTCGGATGGGTCTCTGTGAAGGGAGCTGGGTGGGGGCGAGTGGCCCCTCCCTGGAGGAGGCAGCCCCATGGTCAGGATCTTTGGGGCTTCAGGTTTCATGAGTTAGGGCCAGTCTCCCTAGAGAAACCCTTCTTGGCTAGGGCTGGGGAGCCCACCAGAGTGACCCAATCAGTTCTCAGGGCCTGTGGTGGAGCCAAGTGGTTTCGAGAAGGCCGTGTTCAGCCCCATCCTAAAGAGCACTCAAGCAAGTTGGGGAGGAGAACGAGGGGTGCACAGCTCTGAGCTGAGAGGAGGACTAGGGGTGCACAGCTCTGAGCTGAGTCAGACCCACCTCAGGACTGAGCCCAGCAGAAGGAGGCCCAGAATCACTGACCATAAAAGGAGCAGATGCCTCCCCCGTGCTGGTTGAGATGAGTCTTGGGCATCAACTCTGATAATTTCTAATTACACCCAGAAATACTGATTCACACAGCAACTAGTGAATAATAGCCTTTTAGAGCTAAAAAAGCCTTGTATGATTTATTGTAAGTTGACATATGCGTTGTACACAAACTAGAGGCACCGAGGTCGGCCAACAGCAGCCTAATGAGGGGCCACAGCCAGGAGATTGGATTTCTTCAAGTGCAATGGGAGTTACTGGCTAATCTTTAAGGTTTTAGCCACAGGAAAGATCAATGTATTTCAGAGTAATATGGGTGGATTCAAAATGAGGTTTAGAACTAGATCAATTAATTTTTTTTTTTTATATGGAGTCTGACTCTTATTGCCAAGGCTGGAGTGCAGTGGTGCTATCTTGGCTCACGGCAACCTCTGCCGCCCGGGTTCAAGCAGTTCTGCCTTAGCCTCCTGAGTAGCTGGGATTACAGGTACCTGCCACCATGCCTGGCTAATTTTTGTATTTTTGGCAGAGACGGGGTTTCACCATCTTGGCCAGGCTGGTCTTGAACTCCTGACCTCGTGATCCACCCGCGTTGGCCTCCCAAAGTATTAATTTTTTTTTTTTTTTGAGACGGAGTCTTGCTCAGTCACCCAGGCCGGAGTGCAGTGGCATGATCTTAGCTCAGTGCAAGCTCCGCCTCCCAGGTTCACGCCATTTTCCTGCCTCAGCCTCCCGAGTAGCTGCGACTACAGGTGCCCGCCACGATGCCTGGCTAATATTTTGTAGTTCTTTAGTAGAGATGGGGTTCACCGTGTTAGCTAGGATGGTATCGATCTCCTGACTTCGTGGTCTGCCCGCCTCAGCCTCCCAAAGTGCTGGGATTACAGGCTTAAGCCACCGCGCCCGGCCAAGTATGAAACTTTTTATTTGAAATATCTTCCCTCTCCAAAGATCTCCCAGCATTTCTGCAGAAGTCTCTACCTAGGTGAGGAGAAGAAACAATTCTTGGCCAGGTGCAGTGGCTCACGCCTGTAATATCAGCACTTTGGAAAGCCAAGGTTGGTGGATTCCTTGATCCCAGGAGTTCGAGACCAGCCTGGTCAACAAGATGAAACCCCATCTTTACCAAAAATACAAAAATGAGGCGGGTGTGTGGTGGAGTGCGCCTAGAGTCCCAGCTACTCGGGAGACTGAGGTAGAAGGATCGCCTGGGCCTGGGAGGTCAAGGCTGCAGTGAACCAAGGTGGTGCCACTGCACTTCAGCCTAGGTAACAGAGTGTGACCCCGTCTCAAAAAAAAAAAAAATTATTTGTGAGGGTGAAATTTAAATGCCTTTGATTGTGCAGAGCTATCAGTTATTCTTTGTTTTAATATTTAGTTTATTGTGAAATATAACACATATAGAAACGTACATAAAACACACAGGGTCATATGTGGTGGGTCAGGCCTATAATCCCAGTACTTTGGGAGGCCGAGGAGGGCAGATCAATTGAGGTCAGGAATTTGAGACCAGCCTGGCCAACATGGTGAAACCCCATCTCTACTAAAAATACAAAAATTAGTCGGATATCGTGGTGCATGCCAGTAATCCCAGCTACTAGGAAGGCTGAGGCAGGAGAATTTCCTGAGCCTGGAGAGGCAGAGGTTACAGTGAACTGAGATAGTGCCACTGCACTCCAGCCTGGGTGAAGGAGTCAGACTCTGTCTGAAAAAAAAAAAAAAAAAAAAAAGGCCAGGTGCGGTGGCTCACACCTGTAATCCCAGCACTTTGGGAGGCTGAGGCGGGTAGATCACTTGAGGTCAGGAGTTCGAGACCAGCCCGACCAACATGGAGAAACACCGTCCCTACTAAAAGTGCAAAATTAGCTGGGTGTGGTGTTGCATGACTGAAATCCCAGCTACTTGGGAGGCTGAGGCAGGAGAATGGCTTGAATCTGGAAGGCTGATGTTGTTGTGAGCTGAGATCACGTCATCGCACTCCAGCCTGGGCAACAAGAGCAAAACTCCGCCTCAAACAAAGAAACAAAGAAAAAACAAAACAAAAAAACAAAGAAACAAAGAAAAAACAAAACAAAAAAACCACAGTGTAACATGTTATTATAAAGACAGTGCTCAGGGACCAATTTTGCTGGTCCTGCGCCTCACTGTTTTTTAGAGTTTTACATCTTAAGTACAGGAGTCAACAAACTAGGCCTCTGCACCACATCTGGCAGCCAGGCTTTATTTATTTATTTTTTGAGATGGTATCTCAGTCTGCCACCCAGGCTGCAGTGCGGTAGCGCGATCTTGGCTCACTGCAACCTCCGCCTCCTGGATTCAAGCAATTCTCCTGTCTCAGCCTCCTGAGTAGCTGGGATTACAGGTGCGTGCCACCAAGCCTGGCTAATTTTTGTATTTTTGGTAGAGATGGGGTTTCACCACATTGGTCAGTCTGGTCTCGAACTCCTGACCTCAGGTGATCCGTCCGTGTAGGTCTGTCAAAGTGCTGGGATTACAGGCATGAGCCATGATGCGTGACCCAGCCTTTTTTAAAATGAGGGTTTCAGCTGGTGCGGTGGCTCACATCTGTAATCCCAGCACTTTGGGAGGCCAAGGCTGGTGGATCACCTGAGGTCAGGAGTTCGAGACCAGCCTGGCCAACGTGGTGAAACCCCATCTGTACCAAAATACAAAAATTAGCCAGGCGTGATGGCAGGCACATGTAGTGCCAGCTACTTGGGAGGCTGAGGCAGGAGAATCACTTAAACCGGGGAGGCGGAGGTTGCAGTGAGCCAAGATTGCACAATTGCACTCCAGCCTTGGCAACGATAGCGAAACTCCATCTAAAAAAAAAAAAAAAAAAAAAAAAGATGTCCTTTTTTGTCTCTCAATCTCATTTTTTTTTTTTTTTTAAATTTTCAGACAGGGTCTCACTCTGATGCCCAGGGTAGAGTGCAGGGGCCCAATCTCTTAGCTCACTGCAGCCTCAACCTCCCAGTTCACATGATCCTCCCACCTCAGCCTCCCAAATAGCTGGGAACACAGATGGGCACCACCATGCCTGCCTAATTTTTGTATTTTTTGTAGAGATGGGATTATGCCATCTTGCTCAGGCTGATCTCAAACTTCTGGCCTCTCTGCCTCCACCTCCAAAAGTGCTGGGATTACAGGCGTGAGCTACCATGCCCAGCCCTGCTTTAATTTAAAGTGTATTACATATTAGTACAGCCACTTCAGCTCTTTTTTGGTTACTATTTTAATGTTGTACGTTTGTATCCTTTTCCTTTTTTTTTTTTTTTGACACAGAGTTTTGCTCTTGTCACCCAGGCTGGAGTCCTATGGTGCGATCTCAGGTCACTGCAACCTCTGCCTCCTGGGTTCAAGCGATTCTCCAGCCTCAGCCTCCTGAGTAGCTGGGATTACAGGCGCGTGCCACCAGGTCTGGCTAATTTTTGTATTTTCAGTAGAGATGGGGGTTTCTTCATGTTGGTCAGGCTGGTCTAGAACTCCTGACCTCAGGTTATCCACTGCCTGGGCCTCCCAAAGTGCTGGGATTACAGGTGTAAGCCACTGCGCCCGGCCAAAGTGGTGGATTTTTTTCCTCAGAAAATCTATTATTTTTCCAGAAACCAAATTTGTACAAGTTAACTAAATACCTATATTCTAATTTTTTTTTTTTTTTTTTTTGAGACGGAGTCTCGGCTCTGTCGCCCAGGCTGGAGTGCAGTGACGCGATCTCGGCTCACTGCAAGCTCCGCCTCCCGGGTTCACGCCATTCTCCTGCCTCAGCCTCCCGAGTAGCTGGGACTACAGGCGCCCACCACCTCGCCCGGCTAGTTTTTTGTACTTTTTAGTAGAGACGGGGTTTCACCGTGTTAGCCAGGATGGTCTCGATCTCCTGACCTCGTGATCCGCCCGTCTCGGCCTCCCAAAGTGCTGGGATTACAGGCTTGAGCCACCGCGCCCGGCCAACTCTAATTTTTTTGTTCTGAGGTCTTATTGAGTTTTAAGAATAGAATTTTATCTTTACATGTTCAGAAAAATTAGAAAGTGTAGATAAAACATAATCAATAAAATAATGTCTTTCCTTCTGTTCAAGTTCATTACTATTAGCCGAGTGCAGTGACTCACACCTGTAATCCCAGCATTTTGGGAGACTGAGGCGGGTGGGTCACTTGAGCCCAGGAGTTCAAGACCAGCCTGGTCAACATGGCGAAATCCTGTCTCTACAAAAAATACAAAAATTAGCCAGGCGTGGTTGCAAGTGCCCGCAGTCCCAGCTACTGGCAAGGCTGAGGTGGGAGAACCACCTGAAGCCGGTAAGTCAAGGCTGCAGTGGTGCAGCCTCTGTCCCCAGGCTGGAGTGCAGGGGTGCAATCTCGGCTCACTGTAACCTCCGCCTCCCGGCTTCAAGCGATTCTTCTGCCTCAGCCTCCCGAGTAGCTGGGATTACAGGCACGGGCCACCACACCTGGCTAATCTTTGTATTTTTAGTAGAGAAGGGGTCTCACGATGTTGGCCAGGCTGGTCTTGAACTCCTGACCTCAAATGATCCACCTGCCTCGACCTCCCAAAGTGCTGGGATTACAGGCATGAGCCACCACGCCCGGCAGGTTCTTACAGGCAGGATCTCACTCTGTCACCCAGGTTGGAGTGCAGTGGCATGATCTCAGCTCACTGTAGCATTGACCTCCCAGCTCAGGCGATTCTCTTGTCTCAGCCTCCTGAGCAGCTGGGATCACAGGTGTGTGCCACCACACCTGGCTAATTGTTAAGTTTTTTGTTTTTTTTAGAGATGGGGTCTTGCTATGTTACCCAGTCTGGCAACATGGGATCCTCCAACTCCTGGCTTCGAGGGATCCTCCCGCTTCGGCGTCCCAAAGCGCTGAAAATTACAGACGTGAGCCACCATGCCCGGCCTATATTGTTTTATGTTTCTTCACTTTTGTTTTGTGGTCGCTGGAGGTCTGTTTCCTTCTTGGATTCCCTGCGCAGTGCTTCCACAGCTGCTCCATGTAATCTGCCCAAGACTTCTGCTGCATTCAGTTGAACACATAGGATAAAGCTCTTCAGGCCCGAGAGAGCCGACCGCACGAAGATCCGGTGTCATCTCCAGGAGAGCTGGTCTCGCCACTCGACCAGCGCCCTGGACAGCTCCAGTCAGTGTGAGCGCGGCCACCCGCCGCCGCGAGATTAAGAGCGCTCGGGGCCAGGAAGTCTCCCGTGGGAGTGAGGGCAGGCATGCGTCCGGCGGAAATCCCGCCTTCCGGCGCCCGCGGTTGGCCCTGGCCGCAGCCGGGTCGCTCCAAGTAGGAAGATAAGCGGGATTGCAGGAAGCGGGAGAGTCGGGAGGAGACGCGAAGGGCTCCTCTTCCCCATTGGCTGCGCCCGCGGAGCAGCCTCGTTGCGATTGGCCGTACGCGGGGGGCGGCAGTCCCGCGTCAGCCCGCCCCTCGGGCCGCGAGAGGCGCCGGGATCGCGGGCGCCGGCTGAGCCAGCGGCTCCTGGGAGGCTGCGTCCGCGCGCCGGCGGGGCGAGGCGACCGGGCCCTGCGCGTCAGGTCCTGGCCTGGGGCACCGGGGCGGCCGGCGGCGGAGGCGGTGCGGGCGCGGGGCTGGCGGGCGGCCGAGCCCGGGAGGCGGGCGTGGGCGCGGCGGCTGCACCGGGGCCTGCGCGGACCGCCCGCGGCGCAGCCTCGGGCCTCTCTCCAATCTAAGTGGTGGTGGCTGTGGGTTTTTCTGCAGGCGATCCTTTTGAGTAATTTGTTTCACGCACGCGCCCTGCTGTGGGGTAAAGCGGCAGATTCATGCTGCTGTCATTTGTCTTTAAAACGATGGGCCTCCTGTCGGGTGTGTGTGCCTTTTGGATTTGAGGGCAGGGGGATGACATTGTGACTTGGCCTCCTCTGACCGTCCATTCTCAAGGTCTCGCCAGCGTAGTGCAGAAACTCGGCACACCCTGCCTACCTTGGAAGGAGGCTTTCCCTTCCCCACCTCCCTCCCCTCCATCTCTTCCCTCTTTCCCTCTCTCCCCTTCACTCCCCTCCCCCAGCTCTTCTCTTCCCCCTTTCTGTTTTCTCTCTCTCTTTTTTTTTCTGCGTTAAACCTTTCGGGAGTGTCTTTGTAAACTATTAAAAAGAGTTAGGTCTTCAACATGTATGTT
Organism: Macaca fascicularis; assembly: GCF_037993035.2. Taxonomy (NCBI): domain Eukaryota; kingdom Metazoa; phylum Chordata; class Mammalia; order Primates; family Cercopithecidae; genus Macaca; species Macaca fascicularis. The sequence continues at coordinate 773,862 of NC_088381.1, forward strand.
TACTTGCAGGCCTGAGAACTGGAGGACACTGGAGAAAAGATGCCCTCTGACTCTTTCTGTTTGGCTGCCCAGGCTCGCCTTGACTCCAAATGGTTGAAAACAGATATACAGGTGGGGTTTGACATGTCTTTTTCTTAGTGTGTTTCTGCTTCCATGTTTAAATTTCTCGTGTAAGGCTTTTTTTTAGGGTATGTAAAGGGAAGTCAGTTGTATCTTGCTGAATTAGAGGAGCAGGTTTGTTTCCTGTAACTTAAAATGTAACAGTCTTCATGGCTCTTTTTGTAGGTTGTGCAGGGCTGCCTTTTAATTAGTTTCTTGCAAGTGCAGGAAACTTGAGATCTATTCATAGGCAAAATTTTTTTCCCTATTTATTAGTAGTGGTTAAGAAATGTCACATTCCTAACCATATGATGGTGACTGTTGTTACTGATAGTTTTTGAGCTGTTTAGTTAACTGTGGAGGGGAAAATTGGAGAAGTAAGTTGTAGTAATTATGGCCTTTAGAAACCCATTTTATGAGGTCTTGTGTTTGTGTTTCTAGAGAGATAAGAGTCAGTTCAGTTGAGCTGTTTGTTTTGTATTTGTAACTCCTTATTAAGAGGAGTGCTCAGATTTTCACATCAAGAATATGAGGAAACAATGTTGGCCGTAAATATTAATTTTTTGATTTAATGAGATAATTGCAAGCTTCTCAGGACATTATTAAATAAATAATAACAGTAATATTTCAGTAGACAATCGTTTACCCCCAAGCTACTTTTATTTGGAAATGGCTTGGAAAAACTACTTTTGGAACTCCTTATCAACAGCAAAAAGAAGTGTTTGAAATATTTTCTGTGTGTCAGTGTATTTTCCTCCTCCCTAAGGTTAACCATCTTTTTTTTTTTTTTTTTTTTTTTTTGAGACGGAGTCTCGCTCTGTCACCGAGGCTGGAGTGCAGTGGCGGGATCTCAGCTCACTGCAAGCTCCGCCTCCCGGGTTCACGCCATTCTCCTGCCTCAACCTCCCGAGTAGCTGGGACTATAGGCGCCCGCCACCTCGCCCGGCTAGTTTTTTGTATTTTTTAGTAGAGACGGGGTTTCACCGTGTTAGCCAGGATGGTCTCGATCTCCTGACCTCGTGATCCGCCCGTCTCGGCCTCCCAAAGTGCTGGGATTACAGGCTTGAGCCACCGCGCCCGGCCCTTTTTTGTTTTTTTTGAGACGGAGTCTCGCTCTGTCACCCAGGCTGGAGTGCAGTGGCAGGATCTCAGCTCACTGCAAGCTCCGCCTCCCGGGTTTAGGCCATTCTCCTGCCTCAGCCTCCCGAGTAGCTGGGACTACAGGCGCCCGCCACCTCGCCCGGCTAGTTTTTTGTATTTTTTAGTAGAGACAGGGTTTCACCGTGTTAGCCAGGATGGTCTGGATCTCCTGACCTCGTGATCCGCCCGTCTCGGCCTCCCAAAGTGCTGGGATTACAGGCGTGAGCCACCGCGCCCGTCCAAGGTTAACCATCTTTAAGTATTAAGTAATCTGCCTTTTATAACACAGTGTTACATAGTACGACTGTTCATCAAAAGTCGTGTACGCTGTTAAGCAGTTGTTGATGATAGATGCACTAAAGTGTTATTGCCCTTTCCTAATTTTTCTTTTTCTTTTTAAACACGTATTGAGTGTTTGTAGATATGAGAGCCCAGTGTTTAGAACTGTGTTGTGGGGCCGAGTGCGGTGGCTCACGCCTGTTGTCCTGGCACTTTGGGAGGCCGAGGCGGGTGGATCCCCTGAGGTCAGGAGTTGGAGGCCAGCCTGACCCTGACCAAGATGGTGAAACTCCGTCTCTACTAAAAGTACAAAATTAGCCAAGTGTGGTGGTGTATGCCTGTAATCCCAGCTACTTGGGAGGCTGAGGCAGGAGAGTCGCTTGAACCTGGGTGGCGGAGGTTGCAGTGAGTCGAGATCACGCCATTGCACTCCAGCCTGAGCAATGAGAACAAAACCGTTTCAAAAAAAAAGAAAAAAAGAAATCTGTTGTTGATGATGGGATTGTTATTCATAGTGTAATGTTACATAAGACAGAGCACAGAGAATTGGGTCAAGAATTGGTGTACTCTTTGGGTTTGTTTCTCTTTAAACATTTCCTTTGATTTAGCTATAATGGTCTGTTTTTGTCATTTTAAGTGGGTGGGAGAGGTGAGAGATGAGTACTTCCTGAGATTCAGGCAAACTTGTTTTAATAATTGTTTTTATATTAGTGTTTATGTATTTTGAGAAACTTTTTGGAGTAAAGGAGTTTACCTAATGAAGTTTTTTTCTTAGTAATTGTAATTTAATAACTGCTAAACATGAGTTCTAGTGTCTTGATCTAAAACTAGTTTAATACTGAATTGAGTTCCTGTGATGGGTTAGGCAGATAACCATACAGTGAAGCACCATTTATGTCTTAAGAGGGCCTGTTGTGGCCGGGCGCGGTGGCTCAAGCCTGTAATCCCAGCACTTTGGGAGGCCGAGACGGGCGGTTCACGAGGTCAGGAGATCGAGACCATCCTGGCTAACACGGTGAAACCCCGTCTCTACTAAAAAATACAAAAAACTAGCCGGGCGAGGCGGCGGGCGCCTGTAGTCCCAGCTACTCGGGAGGCTGAGGCAGGAGAATGGTCTAAACCCGGGAGGCGGAGCTTGCAGTGAGCTGAGATCCGGCCACTGCACCCCAGCCTGGGCGACAGAGCAAGACTCCATCTCCAAAAAAAAAAAAAAAAAAAAAAAAAAAAAAGCGGGCCTGTTGTTTTGATTTATTAAGTGTAATATACAGTACCTGGCCCTTGTTACACATTTCCAGTATGATTAGAAAGTCTTCTTTTTTTTTTTTTTTGATATACAGTCTTACTCTGTTGCCCAGGCTGGTGTGCAGTGGTGCAATCTTGGCTCACTTCAACTTCCGCCTCCTGAGTTCAAGTGATTCTCCCACCTCAGCCTCCCGAGTAGCTGGGATTACAAGTGTGTGCTACCATGCATGCGCAACTAATTTTTGTATTTTTAGTAGAGATGGGGTTTCACCATGTTGGCCTGGCTGGTCTCCTGACCTCAAAGTGATCTGCCTGCCTCGGCCTCCCAAATTGCTGGGATTACAGGCGTGAGCCACTGCACCTGGCCAGAAAGTCGTCTGAATTCCTTCTAGGAGTAAGGGAAATGACTAGGTTTTGGATAGTGTGCACCAGAGGAAAAATGTGTCACAGGTCTAAGTAGCATGAAAAAAGTGATTGCTAACCTTTGTTTTATGTTCCTCCAGCATTGCTTGTTAAATGCAAGAAATGAATGCTGTTGTTTTATAAGGAATAAGCCATGGTTTCCCTCTTTGGGGAGCTTCCCTGCAGACAAGAATTGCAAATGGAAGCCTTGTGCTCACAGGTTTTACCCTTATCTTGTTGAGGATGGCTCTCCCAGCTGGAGTGGAAAGGGCTCCACTACTTGAGACTTTTGTATTGGAAATGGAATTGACACCTTGGTAATGAATAATATGTGGGGTAGGAAGATATTTCTTAGCCATAGGATTTAACAGATCTGTTTTCCACAGCTAATTTTGTTTGAAATGCCCTTGAAAGTGTTAGTAACTTAGAAAGGAAGAGTTTTTGGAGTATGAAAACTTTTAATGCTCATGTGTTACAGAGAGCACTTATCATCGACTTCTTGATCATAGACATTATTTGGATGCGTCAGGCCTAGGACTCTACATCCAGCAACCTCTCACACAGGGCTCATTTTATGCCAGGCATATATATCTGGTTATTACATATAAACAATTTAATTGTTCAACACTCAACACACTTTTTTTTTTTTTTTTTTGAGACGGAGGGAGTCTCGCTCTGTCACCTAGGCTGGAGTGCAGTGGTGCCATTTGGCTTACTGCAAGCTCTCCCTCCTGGGTTCCCGCCATTCTCCCTCCTTAGCCTCCCGAGTAGCTGAGACTACAGGCGCCCGCCACTATGCCCAGCTCATTTTGTGTAGTTTTAGTAGAGACGGGGTTTCACCATGTTAGCCAGGATGGTTTCGATCTCCTGACCTCGTGATCTGCCCGCCTCAGCCTCCCAAAGTGCTAGGATTACAGGCGTGAGCCACCACGCCCAGCCTGTTCAACACTCTTTTCTGCTTGTTGTTTGGAGTTATTGAATCACCATGTTTTCCTTCGCTGCTCTCGTGAAGAGTAATACATTACAGAGCTAAGAGGTTTTAGTCACATCACTTTTTATTTTTACAGTAAGAGTACTTTTAATCTGATGTGATTGGTAGTTTTTTAGCAAACCAAAAAGTCATTTAAGCAAATGAACCATAAAAAACAGTGCATGATACCTTAAAAGCTTTTTATTCTTAAAACACATGCCCGTTTGCCAGCTTTGTTGTAAGGTAAAGGGGCATGTCTTTGAGCATAGGTCCAGAATGGAGTTATTCTGCCCCTTCTTGCATAAGCTGCACTCAGATGAATTTCCTACAGTTTATATTTTTGGGTTCATTTTTAAGTGGCACAGGAAATTAGATATGCATGAAGCAATTTTTTTAAAGGTTTTTATTTTGAATTAATAATAGACTCTCAGGAAGTTGTAAAGAAAGTAGAGAGGTCATTGTATATTTACGCATACTGCCCCAGTGGTTACATCTTACGTAACTGTAATACAGTATAAAAACCCAGAAATTGAAATTGGTACAATGTGTGTGCATAGTTCCGTGCCATTCTATCATGTGTCTATAAATATACCTACTACCATAATTACTGTGCAGAACTGTTTCATCACTACAGGATCTCTCTCCTGCCCCTCTTCTGCCGTCATCTCTAACTCCTGACAACTGCTAATCTGTTCTCCATCTCTATAATTTTGTTATTGTGAGATTATCATATGATATGTGACCTTCGGAAATGATTTTCTTTACTCAGCATAATGCCCTTAGGTCCGTCAAGGTTTGTTGAGTATATTAGTAGCTAAACTGGGACCATTTATTTGTCTCTTCATCTAATCATCAAAAATGACTAAGCATAAATGTAAGCTTTTAGAGTTAAACTTACTGAATATAAATATTGTCACTTCGGCCGGATGCGATGGCTCACGCCTGTAATCCCAGTACTTTGGGAGGCCAAGGCGGGCGGATCACTTGAGGTCAGGAGTTTGAAACCAGCCTGGCCCACATGATGAAACCGTGTCTCTGCTAAAAATACAAAACAGGCGTGGTTGTGCACCTTTGTAATCCTAGCTACTTGGGAGGTTGAGGCAGGAGAACTGCTTGAACCCAGGAGGTGGAGGTTGCAGTGAGCCAGGATCACACCACTGCACTCCAGCCTGGCCAACACAGCAAGACTCTGTCTCAAAAAAAAAAAATTGTCACTTCATGCTTAGAAATATCAGCAGATGCCGGGCGCGGTGGCTCACGCCTGTAATCCCAGCACTTTGGGAGGCCGAGGCGGGCGGATCACAAGGTCAGGAGATCGAGACCACGGTGAAACCCCGTCTCTACTAAAAATACAAAAAAATTAGCCGGGCGCGGTTGTGGGCGCCTGTAGTCCCAGCTACTCGGGAGGCTGAGGCAGGAGAATGGTGTGAACCCGGGAGGCGGAGCTTGCAGTGAGCCGAGATCGCGCCATTGCACTCCAGCATGGGCGACAGAGCGAGACTCCGTCTCAAAAAAAAAAAAAAAAAGAAATATCAGCAGATGGCCAGGTGTGGTGGCTCAGCCCGTAATCCCAGCACTTTGGGAGGCCGAGGTGGGTGGATCACGAGGTCAAGAGATGAGACCATCGTGGCCAACATGGTGAAACCCCATCTCTACTAAAAATACAAAAATTAGCTAGACGTGGTGGCACGTGCCTGTAGTTCCAGCTACTCAGGAAGCTGAGGCAGGAGAATCACTTGAACCCTGGAGGCGAAGGTTGTAGTGAGACAAGATCGCGCCACTGTACTCCAGCCTGGCTACAGAGTGAGAATCTGTCTCATTTAAAAAAAAAAAAAAAAAAACAGTAGATAAAAAAAGTATAAACATGAATATCTTGATAAATTCTATTCTCAGGCTTTCAGGTTCATAATACAGTTGATAGATGACAGGTAGAAATAGAAGAATTTGTAAATATAGGTATCTTCATTATGTTTTTTGGACTATAAGGGTGCTCTTTACCTCTAATATCCAAATACAGATGCCTCAAAAGAACAATTTTTGTTTTCAAAATTCAATGATAAAAAAGATGTGGTAACCCTGTATATGACATTTTGTCAGGTTAATTGAGAGCATTATGCAGCAAAAAAAAGTTTTTTTGTAGAGACAGCGTCTTGGTTTGTTGTCTAGGCTGGTGTAAAACTCCTGCATTCAAGGGATCCTCCTGCAAAGTGCTGTGATTACATGTGTGAGCCACTGTGCCTGGCCTGTTGTTTTAAAGAACTAACTTTTAACTTTGGTTCTTGGAAAAAACTAATAATACTAGTTATAGGAAAAAAAAAAAAAAAGAAAAGGGTTTAGCCATGGGACTTTGATGACAATTCCTTTTTTTTTTTTTTTTTGAGACACAGTCTCTGTTGCCCAGGTTGGAATACAGTGGCACTGTCTCAGCTCACTGCAACTTCCACCTCCCAGGTTCAAGCCATTCTTGTGCTTCAGCCTCTTAAGTGGCTAGAATTACAGGCATGCACCACCCAGCTAATTTTTTACATTTTTAGTAGAGACGGGGTTTCACCATGTTGCCCAGGCTGGTCTTGAACTCCTAAGCTCAGGCAATCCACCCGCCTTGGCCTCCCAAAGTTCTGGGATTACAGCAGTGAGCCACTGAGCCCAGCAGATGACAATTGTTTATGAAGAAGAAATTGAGTAACCTTTTTAAGGCATTCAAGAAAAGAAAATGTGAATCAAGCATTTTTGTTCCAGCAAAACCGACTTTTCAGATGAAAAACCCACAAACTTTTCAATGAGCTGTGACTTAGGAAGTATTGTTCTTATGAGCCCTTCCTTAGGAATGGAGTAGAGAAGATCTTTGGATAACTAGGTGACTGTAGATCCACCTGCAACTGATGGTGGGCATGAAGCAGTTATTTGTTAAACTTAGACTACATGAGTGTTAAGGGAGAGAGCGTAGAGTATCTCTTTGTTGATTAATATGCTTAGACATTGTAGATTATGGTTGTAACTGTTATGCAGTGTTTCATCTGTTAACCTCATCCATCACAATTTCCACTTTTGTATTTTCATTTCTGGAGATTCCATTTGAGTCCTTTTTATATCTTCTGTTTCACCCCTTATCACATTCATGCTTTCCTTCTATTAGCTTAGGGAGCATTTCTGTAAGAGAACTTTTAATGTCCTTGTCTGTGAATTCTGTAATCTCTGATCACTTCTAGAGCCATCTCTGTTGATTGATTCGGTCACTTCTATTGATTGATTGCCGTAGTTATGGGGGCATGGTTGCATGCCTGCTAATTTTTGATTGAATGCTAGACATAAATTTTATGTTCTATGCAGGATTTTGTTTTATTTTTTTAAAGAGCCTTAGTTTTGTTCTGCCATACGTGTAAGTTACATGGGGTCAGTTTGATCTTTTCAAAGCTTGATTCTAAGGTTTGTTAGGGCTGATCGACACAGCCTTTACTCTTGGGCTGATTTATCCATACTGCTAAGGCAATACTCTTCTCAGGACTCCGCCTGATGCTTGGTGTATGAGAATGTCTTTCTGTCCTTGTTTGTGGAAACACAGGCTTTTCCTAGACTGTGTGCATCATGGCAATGCTGCTTATTACTTTCTAGTGCTTCTTTCCCCAGTGTTCCATAGTTTTCTTAACCTATGCCCAGAGTAGTACTCAGACAGACACTCAAGGGGCGCCTCCACTCATCTCTAGAGTTTGCTGTCGTCTTGTTCTTTGGCCTAAGTATAGCTGATCTGTCACCTGAACTCAGCAAGATCTTTGGGCTCTGTTTGGGTTCCGCTTTCCTGTGCTGCAGCCTGGAAGCTGCTTCTGGGCAGTGTTTCCTTCTCTTAGGGATCCCAGCTCTGGGCTGTCTGTTGTCCAGTTTTTGGTAACACCTTTTCGGTATATTCTGTCCAGTTTTCTAGTTGATTATAGCAAGAAAGTAATTTCTACATAATTAATCCTTTATAGGCGAAGGAAGCACAGGCCTTCCCAGTCTGTTTTTAATCAAATCCATTGAGTTTTAAATTTTACTATTGTATTTTTATATTCCAGAATTTCCATTTTTTAAAAATACCAACTTTATTGAGGTATAATTACAATAAACACATCCCTTTAAAATGTTTAGTTTGAAGTGTGTGACAGTTTCTTTAACTGCCACTTTAGGTACTTTTTTCTAGTTTCAACTTCTATGTTGAAATTGTTAATATGATCTTTTTGTTTCTGAGATGGAGTTTGCTCTGTTGCCCAGGCTGGAGTGCAGTGGCACAATCTCGGCTCACTGCAGCCTTCACCTCCTGGGTTCAGGTGATGCTCCTGCCTCAGCCTCCCAAGTAGCTGAGACTACAGGTGCCTGCCATCACACCCAGCTAATTTTTGCATTTTTAGTAGAGATGGGGTTTCACCAGATTGGCCAGGCTGGTCTTGAACTCCTGACCTCGTGATCCGCCTGCCTCGGCCTCCCAAACTGCTGTGATTACAGGCATGAACCGTGCCCGGCTGTTAATAGGATCTTTTAATTGCTTGACCGTATTAAAGGTAGTTCTTTTAAAAGTGTATTTATAAACCTTGTCCAACCCCATAGATTCCTTAGCTACCTCTCTGTGTCCCTCTTGGTTTACTCATGCCTGTGGGCTGCCCTTCGGCTCCAATCTCCGCTATGATGTCACACAAGACAGTTGGATTATGGCTTCCTGACTGCCTACCAAGGAGCCAGTGACAGCCTGGAGGGTGCGGTGAGTGTGGGTGTGAATTCCCCGAGGTGTGAACGTTCACCACTTTACAAGGAGAGAGGAGGGAACTCAATGGTTTCATTCCTCCCTTTTTCTTTCCTCCTTGGACTATTTTATGGTGTAGTTTCTTCTTGCAAACCTTCTGGAAAAGCCACATAGGCCTAGTGAATGTGCTGACTGAACAATTGGTTGTATTTGCAGCTCACTGAGAAGAGGTGGCACTAACATAAGGGTCAGCACATTTTTTCCATAAAGCACCAGATGGTAAATGTTTACGTGGGCTGTACGTGCTCTTTTACAACAACTCACCTTGGCCACTGTCATGCGAGAGCAGCCACCAAACGTGTGTGGGGCAATATTCCAGGAAAACTTGGTAGATATCAGAATTTGAATGTCATATAATTTTCATGTGTTGACATATGATTTTTTCTTTTTTTTCCTGAGAGGGAGTCTTCCTCTGTTGCCCAGGCTGGAGTGCAGTGGTGCGATCTTGGCTCACTGCAACCTCCACCTCCCAGGTTTAAGCAGTTCTCCTGCCTCAGACTCTGGAGTAGCTGGGATTACAGGCATGCACCACCATGCCTGGCTAATTTTTTTTTTTTTTTGGTATTTTTAGTAGAGACGGGGTTTCCCCATGTTGGCCCAGCTGGTCTTGAACTCCTGACCTCATGATCCACCCCCCCGCCCCCGCCTTGGCCTCCCCAAAGTCTGGGATTACAGGTGTGAGCCACCGCACTTGGTTGACATATGATTCTTTTGATTATTTTTCAACCATTGAAAAATAGAAAATCACTCTTTTTTAATATATATTTTTCTTTTTTTAGGAAATTAAAGGAAGTAAGAATGGCTCCTACATAGGCAGAGTAGGCTGAAATCACGCTTAGCCGACTGTGAAGTCCTATACCTCATACCGTTGCTTCGCTGATCTCCTTGTCTCGCTCTCCCACTTCCCTCACCCCATTTCCCTGAGCTGGGGTCTGCTGAGCAGAATGTCAGCACTTCAGTTCATTCCTCAGGCTCGTCTTCCATGACAAAAGTCTGTATATTTCTGTTTTCAGAATCCACTCTTGGTCTATTCTATTGACTTCTATTTTTTTTCATTTTTCTTTTTTTTTTTTTTTGAGACGGAGTCTTGCTCTGTGCCCCAGGCGGGAGTGCAGTGGCGCGATCTCGGCTCACTGCAAGCTCCGCCCCCCCCCGGGTTCACGCCATTCTCCTGCCTCAGCCTCCCGAGTAGCTGGGAGTACAGGCGCCCACCACCTCGCCTGGCTAATTTTCTTGTATTTTTAGTAGAGACGGGGTTTCACCGTGTTCGCCAGGATGGTCTCGATCTCCTGACCTCGTGATCCGCCCGTCTCGGCCTCCCAAAGTGCTGGGATTACAGGCTTGAGCCACCGCGCCCGGCCTTTTTTTCATTTTTCAATGAGGTGGTATTGTATCTTTGTCATTATTATTTTTGCTTGAGTTCCAGATATTGTATGTACAATATTGTAGCAATAAATCGAGGCTCTGGGTAGCAATATCTTCCTCCAGAGAGGATGTTCTAGGCAATCCTAGGTCACTGCAGGCCCGTTGGAAATTGAGAGAATGCGAAACTGGGATGGTTTCTGTGAAGACTGGTCTACTTCTCACTCACCTGTATTTCTGGTGTGTGGTCCTTTGAGGTTCCAGCTCAGAGCGTGGGGTCCGCCAGGCCTCTTTCTCCTGTATGAGGGCCCTGGGAGTCTGTCAGAAGCTCCGCTCTGCTTCTCTGTCTCATCCCTGCTTGCTTAGGTTCTCTGGGCCTCTTTCTTCCTCTCATGGGTCTTAGGCTTTAGGAAGACCTCACTCCCTTGCTGCTTCTAGGATATCTTCAAATCGATGTACTTCATGTTCCTATCTGACGTTTCCAATTGTTCTAGGAACCTGTTCTTAACATTTTTTCATATGTTGTCCTACGTTCAGTAGGGGTTTAGTATTTTTCTGTAGGTTTAAGAAAAAAAGCCGTATACCTTTACTCATCTGCAAATATTTGAACAGATTACTTCTCTGTCAAATTGTAAGGACATGAAAAAGAAACATTTTCTAACCTATACGTTAATCAGGTATTCATTTGTTATATTATTCTGTTTTGGATTTTATTGCCTGACTATAGTCATTTTAATAAATGCCTTAACGGGTCGGGCGCGGTGGCTCACGCCTGTAATCCCAGCACTTTGGGAGGCTGAGGTGGGTGGATCATGAGGTCAGGAGATTGAGACCATCCTGGCTAACACGGTGAAACCCCATCTCTACTAAAAATACAAAAAATTAGCCGGGCGTGATGGCAGGGGCCTGTAGTCCCAGCTACTCAGGAGGCTGAGGCAGGAGAATGGTGTGAACCCGGGAGGCGGAGCTTGCAGTGAGCTGAGATCGCGCCACTGCACTCCAGCCTGGGCGACAGAGCAAGACCCCATCTCAAAAAAAAAAAAAAAAATTGCCTTAACGGTTTGCTTGCCTAGTTCTGATTGGTATTAAAGTACTGGTGGCCTATGTATGGGAGTGTGAAGGCTTGCCCTGGCTGCCGTGCTGCAGGTGTGGGCGTGTGTTATGGTGTTGGTGGGAAGCAAATAAGCCTTGGAGTTGGGCCTCTTCCCAAATCCCACCTCTCACAGCCTCAATGTTGTGTGGCCTTTGGTCAAGTAATTGAACCTCTGAGCTTCTGTTTACGAACTTACAAAAAGTGAGCCTGTTACTGCCTCTCTTGCCGCGGTCTTTTGACGATGAAAGTGCCTTTACTTGCCACGTCATTTCAGAGGTATGAGATAGGAATGTGAGATCAAATTAGAAAAGAGTTCTCAGCCCAAATAACCTAATTAGAAGCATCTGGGATCTGAATCAAAAAAGGCAAAAGTTGAAAACCTACTGGGCACGTTTAGGTAAGTCAACTACTAATGAAAAGCTAATTGGAGACAGTTGTAGAAATAAATACTCTCACTGTACAAATTGAAAGTCCCATTCTTTTTTTTTCTTTTTCTTTTTTTTTAATGAATAGGGTCTCTGTCACCCAGGTTGGAGTGCTGTGGTATGATCAGAGCTCACTGTAACCTCAAACTCCTGGGCGCAGGTAACCCTCCTGCTGTAGCCTCCTGAGTAGCTGGGATTATAGGTGTGTGCCGTGCACTTGGCTAATGTTTACATTTTTGTAGAGACACGGTTTTACCACGTTGCCCAGGCTGATCTTGAACTCTTGGCCTCAAGCAGTTCTTCTGCCTTGGCCTCCCAAAGCTCCGGGATTCCAGCGTGAGCCACCACGCCCTGTCTATAGTCCCTGTTCTTGCCAGTGCCACGGCTGTCTTCCAGTTGTTCCCAGGCTGCTGCTTCCTCAGCAGGATCCTGTACCGTCTGTGCTCTGGAGAGCTCTTCTCCTGGGCTTCACTTTTGCTTGTTCACAGTCTGACTCTTTGGAGACCTCCTCCAGTGAGGCTTGCTTTAATTGCCTTAGAGATGTTCCACCTTTAAGGTGCCCAAGTTGGTTTTTGAATGGTGCTTACCGTTCATTTGGATCATCAGTTCCTAGGAGGCTTCCACAGTGCATGTCCCTCCAGGAGTCCAGTCTCCACCTTCCAGAAAAGAATTCCTTGTCACTCACAAGGACAAGGTCTGTCCTATCCTCTTCCTTCCCAATGCTACCCAGGTAATAATTGAAAGGCTGTGGTAATTATTCTTGTTTCCATGTAAACCGGGCTTCCTCTTTGGCTTAGTGTTTAAATGTTTCATCTTTTGGCTTTATTTATTTATTTATTTATTTATTTTTTATTTTTATTTTTTGAGACGGAGTTTCGCTCTTTTTGCCCAGGCTGGAGTGCAGTGGCGCGATCTCGGCTCACCGCAACCTCCGCCTCCCAGGTTCAAACAGTTCTCCTGCCTCAGCCTCCTGAGTAGCTGGGATTACAGGCATGCGCCACTACCCTGGCTAATTTTGTATTTTTAGTAGAGACGGGGTTTCTCCATGGTGGTCAGGCTGGCCTTGAACTCCCGACCTCAGGTGATCCACCTGCCTTGGCCTCTCGAAGTACTAGGATTACAGGCGTGAGCCACTGCGCCTGGCCGTTTTTTTTTTTTTTTTTTTTTTTAAATGGTACTTCTGTAACACTAATGTTTCTCAATCTAGGCTGTACCACACAACACTGATGTGTGGAGCCCAGCCAGTGTGGGGCAATCTCAGAGTGCTTTCAGGGCTGGCCAGTGGTCCACCCTCTCTGCTTGGGTGTTGGCGTCTTCTCCAGGACATCATCTACAGTCCATTTGTGGACTACTCCCAGAGTTGAGTCTCTAGCCCTGCTCCCTCTGCTAAGATGTGGATCTGTGTTTACTGAGGGTTGGTGGAATGGGGAGGAGCTCCACGTTTATGTTCAGTAGTCAGGGCAAATCTTAGTGGTTAAAACGACTAATTCTAATTCCTCTTCTGTTCCCTCCCTTATTTTCCTTTTCACATTTGATTCAACTTATGTGATTTGAAATAATTTCCTTTTTTTTTTTAAGTCAGGGTCTCACTCTCAGTTGCCCAGGCTGGAATGCAGTGGCACCATCACAGCTCACTGTAGCCTTCAACTCCCCAGCCTCAAGTGATCCTCCTCCCTCAGTCTCCTGAGTAGTGGGACTATAGGTGCACACCACCACGCCTGGTTAATTTTTGTATTTTTTGTAGAGACCGGGTTTCATCATGTTGCTCTGGCTCGAACTTCTGGGCTCAAGCAGTTTGCCCACCTTGGCCTCCCAAAGTGCTGGGATTACAGGTGTGAGCCATAGTGCCCTGCCTGAAATAATCTTAAAGACTATACTTTCCCTGTCTTGACTTCGACTCTCATCCTTTCTTTTTTGGACCCTTGGTAATAGCCTTTTTTTTTTTTTCGAGATGCAGTCCCGCTCTGTCACCCATGCTGGAGTGCAGTGGTGCGATCTCTGCTCACTGCAACGTCTGCCTCCTGGGTTCAAGCAATTCCCTTGCCTCAGCTCCCCGAGTAGCTGGGCCTATAGGCGCGTGCCACCACGCCCGGCTAATTTTTTGTATTTTTAGTACAGACAGGGTTTCACCATGTTAGCCAGGATGGTCTTAATCTCCTGACCTCGTGATCCGCCTGCTTCGGGCCTCCCAAAGTGTTGGGATTACAGGCGTGAGCCACTGCGCCCGGCCAGTGATAGCTTCTTAATTCATCTTCTCTGTTTCTGTTTTCTGAGTTATTACTTTAAGACACAGGTCAAATGTCATATTCCCTTGAGTGCCTGAAGATAGTCTGTAACTCCTGGAGCACGGCCCACATGGGGCTGTGAGTTCTGGCCACCATTAGCCTCTTATGTGCACTGTGGTAGGGACTGGACTGAACCCCAGTGCATGTCTTCACTGCCCTCCTCTGACTGAATGAGTAGAAGAGTCAAACCTTTCCATTTACTCGTTAAATTTCAGGGGCTCTGAATGTTCTTTCCTCACTTTTTAATTTTATTTTTTATATTAAAATAATATAAATTTAAAAAAATATTAAAAATTTTTAAATTTTAATTTAATTTTTTTTTGGACAGGGTCTTGCTCTGTTGCCCAGGCTGGAGTATAGTGGAGTGATCTCAATTCACTGCAGCCTCTACCTCCTGGTCTCAAGCAATTCTCCCACCTCAGCCTCCAAGTAGCTGGGAGTACAGGCACACCACCACCCCTGGCTAATTTTTTGTATTTTTGGTAGAGATGGCATTGCGCCATGTTGCCCAGACTGGTCTTGTACTCCTGAGCTCAAACAGTTCACCCGCCTTGGCCTCCCAAGTGCTGGAATTACAGGTGTGAGCCACCATGCCCAGCCTTCTGCTAATTTTTAAATTTTTTTTGTAGAGACAGGGTCTTGCTATGTTGCCTAGATTGGTTTTGAATGCCTGGGCGCAAGTGATTCTCTTGCCTCAGTTTTCCAAGGTGCTGGGATTAGAGATGTGAGTCACTATACCTGGTCAGGGCTCACTTTTTAGGAAGGAGTTTATCTCTCCCCCACCAGCTGATATTTTTACCAAAAGTCATATGTTTTGGTTCCAAGTATGTTTATGGCAGTTATCCTGTTAGTGATGTGAAGAGAAAAAATAAGAGTGCTGAGAGAAAGCTTTTCCTTCGACAAAAACTGAAGAATGCTGGCTTGGTTTCTGTCATTACAGAAAAGTTACCAACCACAAATTTGGCAGCTTGTAACAGCATGCATTTATACTCTCACAGTTTGTCTGGGTCAGGAGTCTGGCCATAGCTTAGTTCCATCCTCTACTTCGGGTGTCACAAGGCTGTAGTCAAGGTGTTAGCTAGGGCATGCTGTCATCTGGAGCCCAGGTCCTCACTGGTAGAAGTGGGTCCATCATGGTTGTGGAACTGAAGCCCTGGGCTCTTGGAGGCCGCCCCTCCCCACAGGCAGTTCACTGGCTGCTTGCTTCTTCAAATTGGAGACCATCTCCTCAGGATGGCGCAGGGGGATGGAAAAAGGGAGAGGCAAATGGAAATCAAAAAACAGCATAGTAGTTATATCAGACCAAATAGATTTCAAGACAGAAACTATAAAAGGAGACCAAAAAAGTCATTATGTAATGATAAAGGGGCCATTTCAGCAAGAGGCTATAACTATTGTAAATATATGTATATATGCACTCAACACTAGAGCCCCCAGATACATAAATATTAGAGCTAAAGAGAGAGAGAGGCCTTAATACGTTAATAGATGGAGGCTTTAACACTCCGCTTTCAGCATTGGACAGATCATCCAGACAAAATTAACAAAGAAACATCAAACTTAATCTGCCCTATAGACCAAATGGATTTATTTATTTATTTATTTATTTATTTATTTATTTTTTGACACGGAGTCTCGCTCTGTCGCCCAGGCTGGAGTGCAGTGGCCGGATCTCAGCTCACTGCAAGCTCCGCCTCCCGGGTTCACGCCATTCTCCTGCCTCAGCCTCCCGAGTAGCTGGGACTACAGGCGCCCGCCACCTCGCCCGGCTAGTTTTTTTTTGTATTTTTTAGTAGAGACGGGGTTTCACCGTGTTAGCCAGGATGGTCTCGATCTCCTGACCTCGTGATCCGCCCGTCTCGGCCTCCCAAAGTGCTGGGATTACAGGCTTGAGCCACCGCGCCCGGCCGACCAAATGGATTTAATAGATATTTCTAGAACGTTTCATTCTGATGGCTGCACAATGTACATTGTTCTCTTTAGCACATGGATCATCCACAAAGATAGACCATATGTTAGGCCACTAAATAAGTCATTAAAAATTCAAAACTTGATACTAAAAGCAGACAAAGACACATCAAAGAAAGAAAACCACAAGCCAGTGTCTCTGAAGAATATTGATGCAAATATCCTCAACAAAATATTAGCAAAGCAAATTCAGCAATACATTAGAAAGATCATTCATTGTGACCAAGTGGGATTTATCCCTGGGATACAAGGATGGTTCAACGTATGCAAATCAATTGATGTGATACCTCGTATCAACAGAAGGATAAAAACCATGTGTATTTCAATTGATGCTGAAAAAGCATTTGATAAAATTCAACATCCTTTCATGATTAAAATCTGTTAAAACTGGTTATGGAAGAAACATACCTCAACATAATAAAAGCCGTATATGATAGACCCACAGCTAGTATCATACTGAATGGTGAAAAACTGAAAGCCTTTCCTCCAAATCTGGAACATGACAAGAATGCTCAGTGTGGCCACCGTTATGCAACATAGTACTGGAAGTTCTTGCTAGAGCAATGAGACAAGAGAAAGAAATAAAAGGCATCCACATTGGAAAGGAAGAAGTCAAATTATCCTTGTTTGCAGATGATATGATTTTATATTTGGAAAAACCTAAAGACTCCACAAGAAAATGATTAGAGCTGATAAATTCAGTACAGTTCCAGTATACAAAATCAACATAAAAAAATCAGTAGCATTTCTGTGTGCCAATAGTAAACAATATGAAAAAGAAATTAGAAAAGTAATCCCATTTACAGTAGCCACACGTAAAATTAAATACCTAGGAAGTAACCAAAGAAGATCATTACAAAGATCTCTGTAATGAAAACTCTAAAATGCTGATGAAAGAAATTAAAGAGGACACAAAAAATGGAAAAATGTTTCATGTTTATGGATTGGAAGAATCAGTATTGTTAAAATGTCCATACTACCCAAAGCAATCTACTGATTCAATGCAATCCCTAGCGAAATGCCAATGACATTCTTCACAGAAACAACAACAACAAAAAATCCGAAAATTCATGTTGGACCACAAAAGACTCAGAATAACTGAAGCTCTCCTAATTAAAAAGAAACAAACTGGAGGAATCAGATTACCTGACTTCAAATTATACTATAGAGCTATAGTAACCAAAACAGCATGGTACTAGCATAAAAACAGACACATAGACCAGCGGAACAGAATAGAGAATCCAGAAACAAATCTGCACATCTACAGTGAACTCATGTTGGACAAAGGTATCAAGAACATACACTGGGGAAAAGACAGTCTCTTCAATAAATGGTGCTGGGAAAACTTGACAGTCATATGCAGAAGAATGAAGCTAGATTCCTGTCTTTTGCCATAAAAAAGTTAAAAAAATTATGTCAAGTATCTTCTCTGATCACAATGGATTATAACTAAAAATCGATAACAAGGAATTGTGGAAACTCCACCAACACATGGGAATTAAACAATGTGCCCCTGAATGACCAACAGGTCAATGAAAAAATTAAGAATGAAATTAAACAATTTCTTGAAACAAATGGCGATGGCAACGCAGCATACGAAACCTGTGGGATATAGTGAAAGAAGTACTAAGAGGAAAATTTATAGCTCTAAGTGCCTAAATCAAAAAAGTAGAAAAACTTCAAATAAATAACCTAATGATGCATCTTAAAGAACTAGAAAAGAAGGAGCTAACCCAACCCATAATTAGACGGACACAAATCATAAATACCAGAGCAGAAATAAAATGAATTTGAAATGAAGAAAAGAATACAAAAGATCAATGAAAAGAAAAGTTGGTTTTTCTAAAAGATAAATGAAATTGGCAAGCCTTCAGGCAGGCTAAGAGAAAAAGAAGACCCAAATAAAATCAGAGGTGAAAAAGTAGGCATTACAACTGATATTGCAGAAATTCAAAAGGTCATTAGAGACTATGAACAACTATATGTCAATAAATTGGAAAATCTGGAAGAAATAGATAAGTTTGCAGGCTGGACGCGGTGGCTCATGACTGTAGTCCCAGCACTTTGGGAGGCTGAGGCAGGTGGATCACTTGAGATCGTGATTTTGAGACCAGTCTGGCCAACATGGTGAAACTCCATCTCTACTAAAAATACAAAAATTAACCAGGCGTGGTGTTGCGTGCTTGTAATTCCAGCCACTTGGGAGGCTGAGGCACGAGAATCACTTGAGCCTGGGAGGTGAAGGTTGCAGTGAGCTGAGATCATGTTACTGCACTCCAGCCTGGGTGACAGAGTGAGACTGTGTCTCAGGCAGGAAAAAAAAAAAAAAAAGCAAAAGGAAAAAGCAATGGATAATTTCACAGGCACATACAGACTTCCAAGGTTGAACCATGAGGAAATCCAGAACCTGAACGTACCAATAACAGGTAATGAGATTGAAACTGTAATAATAAAAAGTCTTCCAGCAAAGAAAAGCCCGGGACCCAATGGCTTCACTGCTGAATTTTACCAAACATTTAAAGAACTATTACCAATCCTAGTGAAACTATTCTGAAAAATAGAGGAGAAGGGAATACTTCCAAACTTATTCTAAAAGGCCTGATACCTGATACCAAAACCAGACAAAGACATAATCAAAAAAGAAAACAGGCCAGTATCCCAGATGAACATTGATGCAAAAAATACTCCACAAAATACCAGGAAACCGAATTCAGCAACACATGAAAAAGATCATTCTTCATGACCAAAGTGGGGTTTATCCCCGGGATGCCAGGATGGTTCACCATATCCAAATCAATCAGTTTGATACATCATATCAATAGAATGAAGGATAAAAAACCGTATGATCATTTAAATTCATGCTAAAAAGGCGTTTGATAAAATTTGACATCCTTTCATAATAAAAACCCTAAACTGGTTATAGAAGGAACACACCTCAACGCAATAAAAGCCATATATGACTGATGCATAGCTAGTATACTGATGAAAGGTGAAAAACTGAAAGCCTTTCCTCTAAGATCTGGAACAAGACAAGGATGCCCACTGTCACCACTGTTATTCAATATAATACTGGAAGCCCTTGTTAGAGGAGTTAGATAAGAGAGAGAAGTAAAGGCCGGGTGCAGTGGCTCACATCTGTAATCCCAGCACTTCGGGAGGCTGAGGTGAGTGGATCACTTGAGGTCAGGAATTTGAGACCAGCCTGGTCAACATGGTGATACCCTATCGCTACTAAAAATATAAAAATTAGCTGAGTGTGGTAGCGGGTACCTGTTGTTACAGCTACTTGGGAGGTTGAGGCAGGGAAATCGCTTGAACCCCGGAGGCAGAGATTGCTGTGAGCTGAGATTGTGCCACTATATCCCAGCCTGGGCTACAGAGCAAGACTCCATCTCAGAAAAAAAAAAAATAAATAAAGGGCATCCAAATTGGAAATGAAGAAGCCAAATTATTCTTGTTTGCAGATGATTGTTATATTTGGTAAAACCTAAAAACTCCACCAAAAAATGATTAGAACTAATAAATTCAGTAAAATTGCAGGGTACTAAATTAACATACTAAAATCAGTAACATTTCTTTCTTTCTTTTTTTTTTTTTGAGGTGGAGTCTCACTCTGTGGTGCAGGCTGGAAAGCAGTGGCACACTCTTGGCTCACTGCAACCTCTGCCTCCTAGGTTCAAGCGATCCTCCTGCCTTAACCACCTGAGTAGCTGGGATTACAGGCGCCTGCCACCACACCTGGCTAGTTTTTGTATTTTTAGTACAGACATGGTTTCACCACGTTGGCCAGACTGGTCTTGAACTCCTGACCTCAGGTGATCCGCCAGCCTCGGCCTCCCAAAGTGCTGGGATTACAGGTATGAGCCACTGCACCCGGCCAAGTCAGTAGCATTTCTATATGTCAACAGTGAACAGTATGAGAAATAAATCAAGAAAAATGATTCCATTTATAATAGCTACAAATAAAGTAAAATACGTAGGAATAAACCTAACCCAAGAAGTGAAAAGATCTCTACCATGAAAACTGTAAAGCATTGATGCAGGAAATTGAAGAAGACACACAAAAAAGGAAAAGATACTCCATGTTCATGGATTGGAAGAATCAATATTGTTAAAATGTCTGTACTACCCAGAGCAATCTACAGGTTCAATGTAATCCCTATCAAAATACCAATAACATTCTTCACAGAAATAGAAAAAAAAATCCTGAAATTTATATGGAATCATAGAAGAGAATAGCCAAAGCCATCTTGAGCAAAAAACAAAACTGGAGAAATTGCATTACCTGACTTGAAATACTACAATCACTTACTGGTCTTTTTTGGCTTAGATCAAGTGCAAAGTTTACTACAAAGGTATAACCAACACAGCATGGTACTGGTATAAAAACAGACACGTCGACCAATGGAACAGAATAGAGAACCCAGAAATCATACATCTACAGTGAACTCATCTTTGAGGCATCCGGAGGATACATGAAGGAAAGGATAGTCTTATTGATGAATGGTGCTGGGAAAATGAGACACCCATATGCAGAAAAATTAAATTAGACTGCTCTCTGTCACCACATACAAAAATCACGTCAAAATAAAGACTTATGCCTAAGACTTCAGACTATGAAAATGCTAAAAGAAAACATTGGGGAAACTCTCCAGGACATTGCACTGGGTAATGATTTCTTGAGTAATACTTCATAAACACAGGCACCCAAAGCTAAAATGGACACATGGGGTCACATCAAGTTAAAAAGCTTCTGCACAGCAAAGGAAACAGTCAACAAAATGAAAAGACAACCCACAGAATGGGAGAAAATACTTGCAAATTATCCATCGGACAAGGGATTAATAACCAGAATATATAAGCAGCTCAAGCAACTCTGTAGGAAAAAAAAATCTAATAATCCAATACAAATGGGCAAAAGATTTGAATAGACATTTCTGAAGATATACAAATGACAAACAGGCAATATGAGCAGGTGCTCAACACGAGTGATCATCAGAGAAATGCAAATCAAAACTACAATGAGATATTATCTCACCCTAATTAAAATGGCTTATATCCAAAAGACAAACAAGAACAAATGCTGGCAAGGATATAGAGAATAGGGAACCCTTGTACGCTGTTGGTGGGAATATAAATTAGCACAGCCATTATGGAGATTAGCTTGGAGGTTCCTCAAAAAATTAAAAATAGGACTGTCATGATTCAGCAATCCCACTGGTAGGTATATACCCAGAGGAAAGAATATCAGTATGTTGAAGAAATATGTACATTCTCATGTTTGTTGCAGCACTATTTTCAATAGCCAAGATTTGGAAGCGACCTTAGTGTCCCCCAGCAGATGAACAGGTGAAGAAAATGTAGTATATATACTCAATGGAGTACTGTTCAACCGTAAAAAAGAATGGGATACTGTCGTTTGCAACAACATGGATACAACTGGAGGTCATTATGTTAAGTCAGGGACAGAATGTCATGAGCCAGATCCAGAAAAACAAACTTTGCATGTTCTCACTAATTTGTAGGAGCTAAGCAAATGAAAGCAATTGAACTCATGGAGATAGAGTAGAATGATGGTTATCAGAGACAGGGAAGGATAAAGTGGGGGTGAAGTACAGACAGTTAATGGGTATAAAAAATGGAATTAGATAGGGCTGGGTGCAGTGGCTCACGCCTGTAATCCCAGCACTTTGGGAGGCCGAGGCAGGTGGATCATGATGAGGTCAAGAGACCCAGACCATCCTGATCGACATGGTGAAACCCCATCTCTACCAAAACTACAAAAATTAGCTGGGTATGGTGGCATGAGCCTGTAGTCCCTGCTACTCGGGAGGCTGAGGCAGGAGAATCGCTTGAACCTGAAAGGTGAAGGTTGCACTGAGCCAAGATCGCAGCACTGCACTCCAGCCTAGTGCCAGAGCAAGATCCGTCTCAAAAAAAAAAAAGAGTTAGATAGAATGTATAAAATCTAGTACTTGACAGCATTACAGGATGACTACAGTCAATTTATTGTTCATTTAAAAATAACAAAGTATAATTGGATTGTTTGTAACACAATGGATAAATGCATACTCCATTTACTTTGATGTGATTATTACACATAGTATGCCTGTGTGAAAATCGCTCATATATACATATATATATACCCATATATACATACAACTAGTGTGTATCCACAGAAGTTTAAAAAAAAAAAAAAAAGATGGGCAAACATCTCTTTTAATTAAAAATGGCTTTTTTTTTTTTGCCAGACAAGGGGGCTTCTGTTGCATACAGTTTTCAGGATGGATGCCTTCCCCCAGTGTCTGAAATGCCCCCTTTTCCTGTTCTGGGCCTTTTCTGACTCACAAATGTTGATAAGCAAAGGTGTTTTTGATTTTGATGTTCACAGTTATTATAATTATTATAAATTTGGCCAGGAGTCCCTATCAGTCTTTGAACAGCTGCTTTTTTTTTTTTTTTTTGAGATAAAGTCTTGCTCTGTCACCCAGGCTGGAGTGCAGTGACACAGTCTTGGCCCACTGCAACCTCCGCCTCCTGGGTTCAAGCTATTCTCCTGCCTCAGCCTCCCGAGTAGCTGGGATTATGGGCATCTGCCACCATGCCCAACTAATTTTTGTAGTTTTAGAAGAGATGAGGTTTCACCATGTTGGCTGGTCTTGAACTCCTGACCTCAAGTGATCTGCCCGCCTCAGCCTCCCATAGTGCTACGATTATAGGCGTGAGCTACCGCACCTGGCCATGAGTAGCTTTTTCTTTGAGGAAACAAGATATTCCAGACTCATCTTTGTGTGCCCCGGCCCTTGAATCTCATTTTCCCCAAGAGTCCTAGCTTCTTTTATTGGGAAATGGTACTCAGAGACCAAAATCTGGGTGCCTGAGGTCAGGTTGCCATTGATTCTGGTCCTTCCAAAAAACAGAGTAAGCAAACATATGCAAAAATAAAGTTCATAGATTTCCAATTTAAGTTGTGTTTCAAAATTTCTTTGATAGTTTTCCTCTTTTATACTGAAAACCTTAATTATTATTATTATTATTGTTTTGAGATAGAGTCTCGCTCTATTTGCCCAGGCTGGAGTGCATTGGCACAATCTCGGCTCACTGAAACCTCTGCTTCCTGGGTTCGTGCTATTCTGCTTCAGCCTCCCGAGGGACTGGGATTACAGGCATATACCAGCACACCTGGCTAATTTTTTCTATTTTTAGTAGAGGTGGGGTTTCACCATGTTGGCCAGGCTGGTCATGAACTCCTGACCTCAAATGATTTACCTACCTTGGTCTCCCAAATGCTGGGATTATAGGTGTTAGCCACCATGACTGGCCTAAAGTCTTAATTTCTAATAACATTTAATACTTTATCATAAACATGTTTTATTGTATTTACGTTGCTTTATTGTGCAACATGAAGTAGTTCTAAAATTGTGATAATATTATCAATACCAATAAATATAAGATTTTATTTTTCATTATAGTATATTCTATTAATTATGTATAGTTCAAAAGTCCCTTGACATACTTTTCTTTGTATATGCGTGGGTTAATTTGCTTGTTGCCAGTTGTAGGTTTTGCTTTTTTATAATTTAATTTTAATTTTTGAGGATGAAAGTCATGTATATTTCAGAAGTAAAGACACAAAGTATACTTAAAATGTTGTTGCTTTTTCTGGTCCTGCTGCCTTTGCCCATATCCCCTCCCCATTTCCTTACAGGTAGTCATTGATACTTGCTTTTGGTTTATCTTTTTAGAGCACATGCATGTGTGTTTGTTTGTGTGTGTCTTTCTTTTCTTTTCTTTTTTTTTTTTGAGACCGAGTCTTGTTCTTGTCACTGAGGCTGAGTGCAGTGGCATGATCTCAGCTTACTGCAACCTCCACCTCCTGGGTTCAAGCGATTCTCCTGCCTCAGCCTCCTGAGTAGCTGGGATTACAGGCGCATGCCACCATACCTGGCTAATTCTTTTGTATTTTTAGTAGAGATGGGGTTTCACCGTGTTGGCCAGGCTGGTCTCAAATTCCTCATCTCAGGTGATCTGCCCCTCTTGGCCTCCCGTAAGTGCTGGGATTACAGGCATGAGCGACTTCGCCGGACCACGTGTCTTTTTTCTTGTATGTTACACAAGAGGTAGCCTAGTATTGACACTATTATGCACCTTTTCACTTTTATTTCTTGGATGACTTTCATGAAATGTAAAATGATTAAGTCACTAATTTAGTAAATCATTGATTTTATTACTGAGTGATTGAATACATAAGAGAGATTGAGATTTTTTTCCCATATCATTCTTTAAAAATTGCAATGTGAGTGTGAGCACTCTGTAAGCTTATCTCGTTTATCATTGCCAGCTTGCATTCACAAGAGATGGGCTCTGTGGTCTGTGGAACGAAATGGTTAAAGATGGAGAAATTGTATACACTGGAACAGAGTCAACCCAGAACGGAGAGCTTCCTCCTAGAAAAGGTAAGGGCCTTTAACTAGTGTTTTTTATTTTGTAAAGACCATTATAAAATGCATTTTATAGAAATTTTGTAATGCGCTATAGGAATAGGAGCTTTGAGCTTAACTCTTTGAAGTTTTGCTTTTTACTTTGGAGATTGTTGTCTAAAATGGTAGTTAATACAAGCTGCCCGGATTTTATTGTTTTATGTGAATTGAAGGCATTTTTATTGCAAAACCGTCTTGCTGCATTTGTGGTGTTCTTTGGGAGTATATTAAACACTTTTTGGAAGCCTTTGCCCTGCAACGAAATGCCACTGAACGATCTTATTTAGTATTGTAGTTTTGAAAGCTCAGTAAGACTATCATTAGGTTGTTCATAACTGTGGCTGTGTTTCAGAATCCCCATTGAGGTTTAAAAAAATGGGTGCTTGTATACACCCTAAACTTGTTGAATTGGAAAAGATCCTTGGTTGAGACCTGTTGTCGAAGCGGAAAAGATCCTTGGTTGAGACCCGTTGTTGAAGCGGGAAAGATCCTTGGTTGAGACCCGTTGTTGAAGCGGGAAAGATCCTTGGTTGAGACCCGTTGTTGAAGTGGGAAAGATCCTTGGTTGAGACCCATTGTTGAAGTTTGTTGGTCCTCCTACTTGAGAGTCATCAACATGGATAAAGCTACCACTTTAGAAGGTATTTCTTCTCAGTTGAAATAGCTCAGTTGGGAGAGCATTAGACTGAAGAAAGTATTTCTTCTTCTTTTGTAGAATGAATTGGTATAGTGTCCACTTGAAAATACATGGGGACCGGGTGCGGTGGATCATGCCTGTAATTCCAGCACTTTGGGAGGCTGAGGCAGGCAGATCATTTGAGGTTGGGAGTTTGAGACCAGCCTGGCCAACATGGTGAAACCCCGTCTATACTAAAAAATACAAAAATTAGCCAGGCATGGTGGCGGGCGCCTGTAATCCCAGCTTCTTGGGAGGCCAAGGCAGGAGAATTGCTTGAACCCAGGAGGTGGAGGTTGCAGTGAGCTGAGATTGTGTTACTGCACTCCAGCCTGGGTGACAGAGTGAGACTGCATCTAAAAAAAAACCAAAACAAACCATGGGAAAAAGTATTAGTCTCCCTTTTCAGTTTCAGTGTCAAGCAGTTACCCTTTTTTTTTTTTTTATGTGTGTTTGAAAATATTCACACACACACGCACAATAACTGACAGACGTGTACAGTGAGTGGCTGCAGTTTGGCTCCACATCCTGCCGTCTGTCCATCCACTGTTTGTCTCACCTAGCTCCTTAGACACTCATGTATGTAATTGATTTTAGTTAAACTTTATGTTTTTGACTTTCAGGTAAAATTTATATATAATGAAACGCATCTGAGTTCACCATTTCACAAGTTTTGACAAATGTAACCTGTGTAACCCACATCTTTATCATGACTCTTGCTCAGAAAGTTCTCTCGTGTCCTGCCCCTTCTTCCCAGAGTCAATAACTGGTCTGATGTTTCTCTAGCATTGACAGATTGTGCCAGTTCTAGAACTCCATAAATTGAATCATGTAGTCAGGTTCTTCTGTGTCTGGCTTCTTTCACTCTGCATAGTGCTTTTGATTTTCATCTTTTTTTTTTTTTTTTTTAACAACATAATAGGTTTATATTTAATATAGCACTTCTCATCGGGAGGTATTACTCAGTTAATATAAAGTTTTTTTTTAACATTAAATATCTTTTCCATGTCAGTGTCTATAGTGCTTTTTGTTTTGTTTTGTTTTTTCTTTAACATTAAGTCTTTTCTCCATTTCAGTATTAGATACACTGAATACATTTTTTGAAAAATTTTTTTTTTCAAGAAAAGCTAAGTACATGGAAAAATCCAAAGTATATGTTTTATTCATTACATTTGATGATTTTTGTTTGTTTGTTTTTTCCTGTCGTGAGGGAGTCTTGTTCTGTTGCTCAGGCTGGAGGGCAGTGGCATGATCTCGGCTCACTGCAACCACTGCCTCCTGAGTTCTCTGCCTCAGCCTCCTGGGTAGCTGGGATTACAGGTGCCCTCCACCACGCCCAGCTAATTGTTGTATTTTTAGTAAAGACGGATTTCACCATCTTGGCCAGGCTGGTCTCGAACTTGTGACCTCAAGTGATCCTCTCACCTTGGCCTCCCAAAGTGCTAGGATTACAGATGTGAGCTATCGCGCCCAGCCTGATTTTGTATTTTTAATAGAGATGGGGTTTTGCCGTGTTGGTCAGGCTGGTCTCAATCTACTAGGTTCAAGTGATCCTCCCACATTGGCCTCTCAAAGTGCTGGGATTACAGGCGTGAGCCATCACACCTGGCCAATGGGAGGTCTCGCTTCCCTTCTCTCCAGCATTCTATAAGCAATGTGTTTGGGCAGTATGTGTTCAATTTTCTCTATGTATACTTTGAACCCTACAGTAGTGAAAGGAAAAGTAGACAAATATTGAAGCTGATGTGGTGTGGTCTTTGAGCTGATGGTGCTAATTATTCTTGGTTGTTTTCATGGCCACCAGTGACTTCATCCTGCTTTTGCTGTTGTAAAAGTGTTGTAATTTATGCTCCTGAGAATAACACTTGAGG
This sequence comes from Macaca fascicularis, assembly GCF_037993035.2. NCBI lineage: Eukaryota > Metazoa > Chordata > Mammalia > Primates > Cercopithecidae > Macaca > Macaca fascicularis. The sequence goes on from NC_088381.1 coordinate 800,925, forward strand.
TGTACTTAGGGTTCTTGTCTGCTTCCTGGTGACTGTCGAAGCTTTTCGTCTTGCAGAAGGGAGATGAGCAGTGTTCCAGTGTACTGAGTTTAAAATTATGAATGTTGCATTTTTTTTATTTGTAAAATTTATAGCCAGATGGAGGGTAGGGGTGGCATACTTTCTCTAAAGGGCCAGATAGTAAATATTTTAAGCTCTCAGTGAACCATATGGTCTCTGTCATAGCCAGGGGCCCTTGCAGCTGTAGTGCGAAAGTAGCCACAGACAACACTACGTCAGTGGGCAGGGGAGGTTCATTCTGTAAACTTGATTTATGGACACCAAAAGATGACGTTCACAGAATGTTTGCAAGTCACAAACTACTGTTTTCCTTTTGATTATTTTTCAATCATTAAAAAATATAAAATACGGTGGCCGGGCGTGGTGGCTTACACCAGTAATCCCAGCACTTTGGGAGGCCAAGGTGGGTGGATCACCTGAGGTCAGGAGTTCGAGACCAGCCTGGCCAACATGGTGAAACCCCATCTCTACTAAAAACAAAAAATTAGCTGGGCATGATGGTGCACGCCTGTAATCCCAGCTACTCAGAGGCTGAGGCACGAGAATCATTTGAACCCGGAAGAATTGCCTGAACCTGGGAGGTGGAGGTTGTGGTGAGCCAAGACTCTGTCTCAAAAGAACAACAAAAGTAAAATACTTTCTTTCCTTTCAGACCATACAGAAAGAGGCTGTGGACTGGGTTTGGCCCCTGGGCTGTGGTTAGTGACCACACACACACACGCACACATACACACGTGCACACATACATGTAGTGCAGAGTCTGGCATTTAGTGCCAGCACCTGTGTTCTTACCTGAGCTGTGTTCCTGGCTGGGTTCTGCTCTGTATTCTGTGATCCCAGGTGTCTACCTTGGTAAACTGGAGACAACAAAACCTGCCTCCTTCAAGGTTTTTTGTAAAGATTTAAAAGGGTAATGTGTTGTTGGTAGGCCAGATGCTTTGTATAGTACATATTAGGTTATTTTCATTTTTTTTGTTGTTGTTTGTTTTTGAGTGGCATGAACTGCCTTCCAGGTTCAAGCTATTCTCCTGCCTCAGCCTCCCAAGTAGCTGGGATTACAGGTGTGAGCCACCACACGCAGCCAACATTTTTTAAATTAAAAAACATATGAAATTTATTATGATCCCTAGTTAAGTAAATTATGAGTTCTGTAGATTCATGTAACCCCTGCCATCATCAGGATGGAGAAGTTTCATCACCCCAAAAGCTCCCTTGTGCTACTCCTTTTTATCACATGTTCCCTGGCCTCGTACCCTAGCAACCACTGATCTATTCTCCATCAGGATAGGGTATTCTTTTTGAGAATGTCATGTAAGTGGAATCATACTTTAATGTTTTGAAACCATCTTCATTTACTCCCAGTGATATGTTTGAGGTTTGTCTGTTGTTCTGTGTATTAATAGTTCTTTTTGTTGCTGAATAGTATTTCATCATTTGGATGTACCACATTGTGTTTATCCATTCCGCTGTTGTATGACCTTGTGGTTGTTTCCATGTTTCTTTTGCAATTGTAATCCTGCTGTGAGCATTTCTGTACAGATTTTGTGTGAATATAGTTTCCATTTCCCTAGGATAAAGACCTAGTAGTGTGAAAGCTGGATCATGTGCTGAAGTGTTTTCCAAAGTGGCTGTTTTAGTTTGCATTCCCACTGGCAATCTGTCATGTTTCTGTTGCTTTGTGTCTTTGTTAGCTCTTGGTGTTATCAGTGATTTTTAGTTGAGCCATTCTAACAAGTCTAGTGGGATCTCATTGTGGTTTAAATTTGCATTTCCGTAATGGCTAATGATGCTGAATATCATGTTCTTTGCCACTCTTGTATCCTCTGTGAAGTTTCTGTTCAGATCTTTTGCACAGAAGCAGCTGTATCATGGAACCAGTAAAATAACCAAGGAGAGGTTGATTAAAGTTCTGTTTATAACCCTAGAAGATTCCTGCCCTAGGGATATGGGATGGCTGAACATAGGACACCGACACTGGACAGATGAAATAGCAGTTTATTAGTGATGCATGCTCACAGCCCTGGAGGTGGGGGACACCGCATGCCACACGGGGGCTGCACTTGGGAACAGAGTGAACCACCAGGGGCTGTGGGAGGCACATTTTGTAGTAAGAAGAGGGTGAGATGACTTTGCTTCCATGGGAAGATGTGATTGGCTTGTTTGAATAACTCTGGGCCGGCAGGGATGAGCAGGCTGGGGTCGGGTCTCCATGATAAGGAGGGTTGTTTGGCTTTGGGACCTTATCCGTGGGAGCAGAGCTGGAGGGAGACCTTGTGGTTAGGCTATTTGAGGCCTTCTTGATTTTACTGACGTCAAGGCAGCACGTAATATTTAGCCTTAATTTCGGGCCCCACAACACACTCTTCTATACCTGCTTTCTGTGGCACTTTTCAGAAGGTTTTGTCCTTAGTGTTTAGCAGTTGATTATGATGTGCCTAGTCATGGCTTCTTTTGGATTTATCTTGTTTGGGCTTCTTCAGTCTGCCTAGGTTTATGCCATTTGCTGAACTTAGGAAGTTTTCAGCCCTTAGTTCTTTGGATATTTTTTTCAGCATTATACCTTTTCTTTCCTGTTATTAACCTGTGGGGTCTGCTAATTCTAGGTAGTTAGTTTCAGAATTGAATTGCACTGTGGGACACGTAGATGGGTGTTGCAGAGAACTGAGAATTGCCTTGTGCAAAAGTCCATCCATTTGGTGTCAGAAGTGTTGTAAACAGAGGATCTGTTTCCTTAGAGATTTTTAGGCACTTGTTATTTGTAATTTGGATGGGATATCATGTCTTTCACCGATTTCGATACATTTTTCTTATGTTGTTTGGATGTTTAGTAATAGCCTTGTGTAATGGAACGTGTTTACACTTCAAGGTTAAGGTTAGTTCTCTCTGCTCTTCGCTTACTATGTAAGGAGTTTTATGACAGTTGTTTTTGACTGAAACTTCACATCGTCAGTGGCCTAAAGTCATTGTTCTCAGCTTTTCCTTTGTGTCCCAGTGCTCTTGAATTCTGCTCTCAGTGACAGCGCCCCTGCATAGCAGTGCTTCTCAGTTGGCAGTGGAGTAGGGCCTTGTAAAGAGTTGAAAGATTTTTGAATCATACTCCTGTTCTACACCCTCCCTTTTCCCATGTATACACAAGCATTGGGACTCACTGGAAAAAGGCAATTGGTGTGAAATTGAAGTAGGTAAATATCAAAGACTAAGTTTCTCAGTTGTGAAGTGTACTAGGAAGTTGATGGAATATCATTTTGGAAGATATGCTTTGAATAATTTGTTATATCGGTTTCTTTTTCTTTTTTTTTTTTGCTACAGAGTCTTGCTCTGTTGCCCAGACTGGAGTACAGTGGCGCCATCTCGGGTCACTGCAAGCTCTGCCTCCAGGGTTCACACCATTGTCCTGCCTCAGCCTCCCGGGTAGCTGGGATTACAGGTGCCCGCCATCATGCCTGGCTAATTTTTTGTGTTTTAGTAGAGACAGGGTTTCACTGTTTTAGCCAGGATGGTCTTGATCTTCTGACCTTGTGATCTACCCGTCTTGGCTTCCCAGAATGCTGGGATTACAGGCATGAGCCCCTGTGCCCGGGTGATATATTGGTTTCTTTATGAAAAGTGTACTGGATCTGTTACAGGTGTGACTGATGTATTTTATTTTTAAGTGGGCAAACATTCAATTAATGATGTGTGTTGTAACTTTTCGGGGAGGGACATTTGCAGAGACTAATGGTATGGCATTCTGAAAAGCAGTTACAGATTAAAATATTTTTAATTCTGCAGATGATAGTGTCGAACCGAGTGGAACAAAGAAAGAAGATATGAATGACAAAGAGAAAAAGGATGAAGAAGAAACTCCTGCACCTGTATATAGGGCCAAGTCAATCCTGGAAAGCTGGGTATGGGGCAAGCAACCAGGTAATCTTGTGAGTTTTTGGCACTTTGGAAAGCTTGATCTGATATTCCTTTTCTATATAACTTGGATGGATTCTTAGTATTTTTTTGGTAACAATTTTTAAAAATTTAATTAAATTTAAATATTGTAAAATATACATACCATAAAGCTTACCGTTTTAACCATTTTTAGGTGTACAGTTCATTGGCATTAAGTATATTCACATGGTTACCCAGCCATCACAGTTGACTAATTAAAGACAGAATCTCACTGTGTTGTCCAGGCTGGTCTTATACTCCTGGCTTCAAGGGATCTTCCTGCCTCAGACTCCTGAGTTGCTGAGATTTCAGGTGTAAATGAAATTTTTGAGGAACCAGTAAACTGTTTTCCACAGTGGCTACATTGTTTTACATTCTTGCAGCAGTATACCAAGGTTCCAATTTCTCCATATCCTCACCAACACTTTTTTTTTTCTGATGATAGCCATCCTAATTTTTGTGAGTAGGTACAGCATCTCATTGTTTTGATTTGCATTTCCCATTTCCCTGTTGATTAGTCATTCTGAGCATCTTTTTACATGCTTATTGACCATTACTATACATTCACTGGAGAAATGTCTATTCAAATCCTTTGCCCATTTTTTTTTCTTTGGAGACAGAGTTTGGCTCTTGTTGCCCAGGCTGGAGTGCAGTGGTGCAATCTCGGCTCATTGCAAGCTCTGCCTCCTGGGTTCAAGTGATTCTCCTGCCTCAGCCTCCCGAGTAGCTGGGATTACAGGTGCCTGCCACTGTGCCTGGCTAATTTTTTGTATTTCTAGTAGAGACAAGGTTTCACTATGTTGGCCAGGCTGGTCTTGAACTCCTGACCTCAAGTGATCCACCCACCTCGGCCTCCCAAAGTGCTGGTATTACAGGCATGAGCCACTGCGCCTGGCCCTTTTGCCCATTTTTTAATTAAGTTTTTTGTTTTGGGTTATAGGAGTTCTTTATTGTGGATGGAGTTCATAATCTTTTGCCTTTATCCAAACCAGTAAAACCCATATATTTGTTCTATGCATACTTTTTTTTGTGTAATTCAATTTTTGAAATGTCTGATGCATTTTTGTTCCAATTAAAAATATACGGCCGGGCGCGGTGGCTCAAGCCTGTAATCCCAGCACTTTGGGAGGCCGAGACGGGCGGATCACGAGGTCAGGAGATCGAGACCATCCTGGCTAATATGGTGAAACCCCGTCTCTACTAAAAATACAAAAAACTAGCCGGGCGAGGTGGTGGGCGCCTGTAGTCCCAGCTACTCGGGAGGCTGAGGCAGGAGAATGGCGTAAACCCGGGAGGCGGAGCTTGCAGTGAGCTGAGATCCGGCCACTGCACTCCAGCCTGGGCGACAAAGCGAGACTCCGTCTCAAAAAAAAAAAAAAAAAAATACATGGAATAAATGTTTTTTTATAAAAATATATAGATTATAAAGCAGAAATTTCACCTGACTGCCCACCCAAATTTCAGTTTTCCTCTAAGAGTTAGCCACTATTATCCCTTCGGTGTGGATATTCAGACTTTCTTTTCCTTGCATGGATGTACATGTGTAAATGTACATATATAAAAATAATTTGTGACACCAGGCTTGCACCTGTAATCCCAGCACTTTGGGACGCTGAGGTGAGAGAATTACTTGAGGCCAGCAGTTTGAAACTGCAGTGATCTATGATTGTGCCTCTACCTGGGTGACAGAGTCAGACCCTGTCTCTTAAGAAAAAAATTCGTGGCCGGGCGCGGTGGCTCAAGCCTGTAATCCCAGCACTTTGGGAGGCCGAGGCGGGTGGATCATGAGGTCAGGAGATCGAGACCATCCTGGCTAACATGGTGAAACCCTGTCTCTACTAAAAATACAAAAAACTAGCCGGGCGTGGTGGCGGGCGCCTGTGGTCCCAGCTACTCGGAGGCTGAGGCGGGAGAATGCCGTGAACCCGGGAGGCGGAGCTTGCAGTGAGCCAAGATCGCGCCACTGCACTCCAGCCTGGGAGACAAAGCGAGACTCCGTCTCAAAAAAAAAAAAAAAAAAGAAAAAAATTCGTATCTGCAGTTAATAATAGTACCCACTTTGTAGGTTATTATGGGATCAGTACAGTAGGCCAGGCAAAGTGCGTATGCTATTATCTTGCATGTAGTAAGTACCAGCACATACTGTTATCCAGAAATTTGCTGAAATGTGCCTTGTATTTTCTCTCTTTCCATTTTGTTCAGTCTTAGTAGAAGTTATCAGTTTGAGTTTTTTCAAAGAGCCAGTTGTTGGTTTTAGTGATTTTGTTTGTTTTCTTTTTCATTGATTTCTGCTTTACTCTTTATTATTTCCTTTTTTCTGCTGGCTTTGGGTTCCATTTACTCTTCTGTCTCTTCTAGTTTCTTAAGGTAAAGGCTTAGCTTAGATCATTGACTTTCGATTTTCTGTCTTTTCTAACAAGTGTTCAAAACTATAATATAAATTTCCCTCTAAGCATTGTTTAGCCACATTTCACAAATTTGGAAATGTTTATTCATTTTCATCTTCATTCAGTTGAAAATATTTTCTAATTTCCCTTTTAATTTCTTCTTTTACCCACTTATTATTTGGAAATGTGTTATTTCATTTTGAAATATTTGGGGATTTTCAAATATCTCCTGTTAACAATTTCTAAATTGGTTGTAGTCAGAGAACATATTCTGTGATTTCATTGTTGAGGCTTGTCTTAAGCCCCAGAATATGGTGTATTCTGTGGAATGTTTCATGCACACGTAATAAGAATGGCTGGGTGCTGTGGCTCATGCCTGTAATCCCAGCACTTTGGGAGGCTGAGGTGGGTGGATTACTTGAGGTCAGGAGTTCAAGACCAGCCTGGCCAACATGGTGAAACCGTCTCTACCAAACATAACAAAAATTAGCTGGGTGTGGTGGTGGGCACTTGTAATCTCGATTGCACCCCTGCACTTTATTCTGGGTGACAAAGTGAGACTACATCTCAAAAAAAAAAAAAGTATTTTGCTGCTCTGTAACGCTTAGTGAGATCAAGTTGTCAGTGTTCAGGTATCCTTGACTTGAAATAATTTTCTGCCTACTTGTTCTATTCACTGTTAGGAGAGGAGTTGAACTAACACGCAAGGTTGGATTACCACATTAGTTTGATGTGAATCTCAGAGATTTTATCAGTACCAGATTACTTAGGAACTTTAAAGATACAAGTAATATCCTCACTTGTGTGCTCAGGCAAAGCAGGAAGAGATATGGGACAGTCTGTGCAACTCCCCCAGGTTCGTCCTGTTTGAACTCCGCCTGAGAGATGAGACCTCTCACTGAGGTGCGTCCTCCTCTCACTGAGGTGCTGAGGTGTGTCGTTCTCCCACTGAGGTGCGTCCTCCTCCCACTGAGGGGCGTCCTCCTCTCACTGAGGTGCGCCCTCTCACTGAGGTACTGAGGTGCTGAGGTGTGTAATCCTCTCACTGAGGTATGTCGTCCTCCCGCTGAGGTGTGTCGTCCTCCCGCTGAGGTGCGTCCTCCTCCCGCTGAGGTGCGTCCTCCTCCCGCTGAGGTGCGTCGTCCTCCCGCTGAGGTGCGTCGTCCTCCCGCTGAGGTGCGTCGTCCTCTCACTGAGGTGCTGAGGTGCGTAGTCCTCCCGCTGAGCTGCGTAATCCTCCCGCTGAGGTGCGTCCTCCTCTCACTGAGGTGCGCCCTCTCACTGAGGTGCTGAGGTGCGTAATCCTCTCGCTGAGGTGCGTCGTCCTCCCGCTGAGGTGCGTCGTCCTCTCACTGAGGTGCTGAGGTGCGTTGTCCTCCCGCTGAGCTGCGTAATCCTCCCGCTGAGGTGCGTCCTCCTCTCACTGAGGTACTGAGATGCGTAGTCCTCTCGCTGAGGTGCGTCCTCCTCCCGCTGAGGTGCGTCCTCCTCCCGCTGAGGTGCGTCGTCCTCCCGCTGAGGTGCGTCCTCCTCCCGCTGAGGTGCGTCCTCCTCCCGCTGAGGTGCGTCGTCCTCCTCCCGCTGAGGTGCGTCGTCCTCCCGCTGAGGTGCTGAGGTGCGTCTTCTTCCCGCCCAGGTGCGTCGTCTTCCGGCCGAGGTGCGTCCTCCTCTCGCTGAGGTGCGTCATCCTCCCGCTGAGGTGCTGAGGTGCGTCGTCTTCCCGCCGAGGTGCGTCCTCCTCTCGCTGAGGTGCGTCGTCCTCTCCCTGAGGTGCTGAGGTGCGTCGTCCTCTCACTGAGGCGCGTCCTCTCGCTGAGGTGCGTCCTCCTCTCGCTGAGGTGCGTCGTCCTCCCGCTGAGGTGCTGAGGTGCGTCTTCTTCCCGCCGAGGTGCGTCCTCCTCTCGCTGAGGTGCGTCGTCCTCTCCCTGAGGTGCTGAGGTGCGTCGTCCTCTCGCTGAGGCGCGTCCTCTCGCTGAGGTGCGTCCTCCTCTCGCTGAGGTGCGTCGTTCTCTCGCTGAGGTGCGTCGTCCTCTCCCTGAAGTGCTGAGGTGCGTCGTCCTCTCACTGAGGCGCGTTCTCTCGCTGAGGTGCGTCGTTCTCTCGCTGAGGTGCGTCGTCCTCTCCCTGAAGTGCTGAGGTGCGTCGTCCTCTCACTGAGGCGCGTTCTCTCGCTGAGGTGCGTCGTTCTCTCGCTGAGGTGCGTCGTCCTCTCCCTGAAGTGCTGAGGTGCGTCGTCCTCTCACTGAGGCGCGTTCTCTCGCTGAGGTGCGTCGTCTTCTCACTGAGCTGCTGAGGTGCGTCGTTCTCTCACTGAGGTGAGTCGTCCTCTCACTGAGCTGCTGAAGTGCGTCGTCCTCTCGCTGAGGTGCTGAGGTGCTGAGGTGCGTCGTCCTCTCAGGTGCGTCGTCCTCTCGCTGAGGTGCTGAGGTGCGTCCTCTTCTCACTGCACAAGTAGCATTAAGGATGCGTAGTGTTTCCGTTTTGTAGTCAAATAGTTTATACACTTTAGGGAACTTTTTCCAGGGAACCATGTCCCATAAGTCCATGGATTTTAGGTATGTTTACCAAACACAATCCTAAACTAACCACATCTTGCTAAAAACATTTCATAGATAAGGACTCTTCTAGCAAATACCAGTCATTTATTTACAGAGAAGCCGGTCTCAGCATTCTGGGGAGATCAGGCCCAGCGACTGGCCTTTGTTTCCCTGGGGTATCTCCATTGTGCTGGGGAGGCATGAAAAGCAATTTCACTGCTTAGTTCATCTTTCTTCTGAGGAGAATTGAAATCTCATGCCAGTTACAGATTATTTTCTTTCAGCTCTGCAGTTTTTGCTTCATGTATTTGAGAACTGTGTTATACGATGCACGCACTTTTAGGATTTTTACATCATTTTCGTAAATTTGACCCCCTTTATCTCTGGTGACGTTCTTTGTTGTGAAGTCACCTTGGTTTGACTACTATCCTTTCTTCTGATTTGGTATTTGTGTGGTGTGTTTGCCAGGTTTAGCTTTTTTCACTTTCAACCTTTGTGTATGTGTGAAGTGGATTTCTTTCAGGTATCATATAATTAGGTCTTGCTTCTTTATTCAGCCTGACAACCTCTGGTTTTTACTTGGAGTCTTTAGACCACTTGGGTTTAAATCTGTCATCTCTGGGGTTTTCCGCTACATCTTTCACTTGTCGCTGTCTACTCTCTAATGGTATTACCCTGCCTGAGCCTTGGGGCAGTTCTCTGACTACGGCTTCCTGCTTCTGACCTGTTCTTGGTTGGTTGTGTTGCTGTGTCATATATCCAAGTGAAACATGGTGTAAACCCCACAATATGCTGTTTTTGTTTATGCTTTAAATAGGCAATTACATTTTTTCCCCTCAAAATTGAAAAGAAAAAAAAGTCTTTTTTTTTTTTTTTTTTTTTTTTTGAGACAGAGTTTTGCTCTTGTTGCCCAGGCTAGAGTGCAATGGCATGATCTCAGCTCACTGCAACCTCCACCTCCTGGGTTCAAGCAGTTCTCCTGCCCCAGCCTCCCTAGTATCTGGGATTACAGGCACACCCCACTATGCCCAGCTAATGTTTTTGTATTTTTAGTGGAGACAGGGTTTCACCATGTTGGCCAGGCTGGCCTCTAACTCCTGACCTTAGGTGATCCACCTGCCTCAGCCTCCCAAAGTGCTGGAATTATAGGCGTGGCCACCACACCCGGCTTTTTTTTTTTGAGATGGAGTTTTGCTTTTGTTGCCCAGGCTGCCAGGCTGGAGTGCAATGGCGCAATCTTGGCTCACTGCAATCTCTGCCTCCTGGGTCCACGCTATTCTCCTGGTTCAGCCTCCCGAGTCGCTGGGATTACAGGCATTTGCCACCACACATGGCTAATTTTGTATTTTTGAGTAGAGACAGGGTTTCATCATGTTGGTCAAGCTGGTGAACTCCTGACCTCAGATGATCCACCCGCCTGGGCCTCCCAAAGAGCCACCTTGAGTGGCCAAATAAAAGTATTGTATGTTAACCTACATGTTTGCCATTTTGGGCCCTTAAGGTTTTGTTTATAGCCCAGCTGCCTTCTGGTATCATTTTCCTTCAGTTTGAAGATCTCCCTAATTTACCATTTCTAGATCTGCTGGCAGAGAAGTTTTTCAGTCTGTTTGGGTATCAATTTTGGCTTTATCTCTGACTCTACACAAATCACTTTGTCTCACCTTGGGCCTCTCATGTATAAAATCGGCAAGTGGCTGGGCGCGGTGGCTCACGCCTGTAATCCCAGCACTTTGGGAGGCTGAGGCGGGCGGATCACGAGGCCAGGAGATTGAGACCATCCTGGCTAATATGGTGAAACCCCATCTCTACTAAAGATACAAAAACATTAGCCGGGGATGGTTGGCAGGCGCCTATAGTCCCATCTTCTGGGGGAGGCTCAGGCAGGAGAATAGCATGAACCTGGGAGGCTCAGGTTGCAGTGAGCCAAGATCGTGCTGTTGCATTCCAGCCTGGGTGACAGAGTGAGACTCTGTCTCAAAAAAAAAAAAAAAAAAAAAAAAAGGAATAAGTATAATATAATGTAAATAATTAAAATTATATAATATATATAAAATAAATGAAAGTACCAGAGAGTTGCTGTGCAAATGACATGAAATAATGCACTTGAAGCTCCTAAGTCAGTGCCTGGCACATACTGTTTGATAAACATTTGTTGTGATTTTAAAAATCTGTTGTTTTTCCCTTCTCCTTCTTTCCCCTCACCTAGGCATCAAAGTACCTACAGTTATGGGTGTGTAATTAGATCAAAAATAATACCTTTCTTGCTCAGATTAAAGCCCAGCTTATTGACTCACGGTGGCTTTAATGAAGAGGGTTTTCTTTGGAAGCTCTGCTTGCTCACAGGTACAGAGCTTTCGCAGAGCCAGCTCTCTACCTGGCAGCCTTGAAGGAGCTTGAATCAAAAGCATATTCTTGAGCCATGTCATCTTTAATCAAACTGCAGGTGGAATTTGTAGCTTTTAGAATAGCTCCTATTCCTTTCATTCCTTTTTTCTTTTTTGCTCTTCCAGCTCAACCTAAAAAGAGAAACACATTAATTTGAGCCATGGGAATTTAGAACTTGTTTTTTCTTTTGCTTAGATGTGTTTGACTAAAGCTTCCTTTTTCACAGATTTATTTTTTCCAACATTTTATTATGAAAAAAAAAAACAGAAAAGTTGAAAGAGTTTTACAGTGCGCACCCACGTATTGACCACCTAAGACTGTGCCGCTGGCGTTATCCCACATTCTTTATCACAGCTCTCTCCACCTTTTCGTGCCTCTATTCATCCATCAGTCCCTCACATTTTTTTTCAGTGTTTCCAAGGAGACCTCTGGACACTTCTCAGCATTGCAGCGTGTAGGCCCTCAGCAGGAGTTCAGAGGTGCACATTTCACAGTGAACCTTCTGGGAGTGTTGACAGATCACAGCTTTTCTTTTTGTCTAATGAAAAGGGCTTGCTGGCCATTGGGTGTTGTAATCTCTTAGGACAGTAAACTCTTAGTAACTATCTAAATCATTCTTAATGATTCACTCTGCAGTGTAAAGTAGGTCTAGGAGGACCCTTTCTGACATTGCTGTTAGCATAAGTTTTAGCTTAAGGTTTTGTAAATGCTGTTTATCAAGATGAAGTTCCCATTTATTGCTATTTTCTGAGAATTTTTATTATGTATGAGTATTGAATTTTGTTATTTGCTTTTTCTAAATCAATTGATAGGTAATCATGCGATTTTTGTTCTTTAGCCTATTAATAGGGTGGGTTACATTGATTTTTGACTGTTGAACCAGCTTTGCATTCCTGAAATGAAACTACTTGGCGATGATGTGGAATTCTTTTTATATTTTGTTTAATTTTACTTGCTTGTAAATAATTGAATATTTTTGTATGTCTCTGTATATATAAAGTATATTGTTCTGTAGTTTGTACTGTCTTTTGGTTTGATATCATGCTAATATTAGCTTCTTAAAATGAATTGGGAGGTTTTTCCTCTTCTAGTTTCTGGAAGAGATTGTTTTCAGTCTGTATTAATTATTTTTTAATGTTTGATGGAATTATCCAGTGAATTCATTTGAGTCTGGTAATTTCTTTTTTTGGGGATTCTTAGAATTAGGAATTCAGTTTTCTTGAGAGTGGTAGGGCTGTTCAAATAATCTATTTTATATTTGGTGAGTTGTGGTAATTTGTATTATTTGAGGAATAAGTCCATTTTGCCCAAGATGTCAAAGTTGCGTGTGTAGAGTTGTACCTAGTAATTCTTAATTATCTTTTTTGATATCTTCAGAGCCTGTTTCAACACTAATGTTGGTAATTTATGTCTTTTTTTTTTTTTTTGGTCAGTCTTGCTTAGAGAGGTGTGTCAGTTTTATTGATCTTTTCAAAGATCCAGCTTTTTGCTTTACTGTTTATTGTTTTTCTGTTTTCACTTTGTTTCTTTTGTTTCTACTCTTACCTTAATTATCTCTTCCTTTCTACTTACTTTTGGGTTTATTTTGCTATTTTTTTCTTTTAGGTTGCTGAGGGGGCACTTATATTATTGATTTGTTTCCAAGTTTCTAATGTACCATTTATTTAGTGCTGTAAATTTCTCTCACCCACTGTAGCTCTTTCCCATACATTTTGATGTATTGTATTTGCATTTTCTCTCAGTTCAGAATATATTTTAAAATTTTCCTTGAGACTTCCTCTTTGATCCATGGGTTATTTAGAAGTTTATTGTTTAGTTTCTGAGAGTTAGGCAATTTTCCTGTAATTGTTCTCTTGTTGACTTCTAATTTGTTTCCATTGTTTGAGGGAACATAGGCTGTGTGACTTTAATTTCAAAAAATTTGTTAGGTTTGTTTTATGCCTCAGAATATGTTCTAACTTAGTATTTGTTTTGTGGATACTTGAAAAGATTTTGTATTCTGCTGTTACTGACTGGAGTGTTGTATAAATTTTGATTGGATCTAGTTGATTGATGGTGATGTTGAGTTCTATATCCTGGCAGTTTTTCTGTCTCCTAATTTTATCAGCTGTAGAGGGAGATTTTGAGGTCTCCAACTATATGTCTTTTTCTCCTTTCAGTTCTGTTCATTGTTTTTGTTTGTTTGGTGTATACATGTTTCGAATTGCTTCTCTTAACGGTGGATTGACCAAGTTCTTATTTTATAATGTTGCCATCTGTTCCTGGTAATTATCTTTTTTTTTTTTTTTGAGACGGAGTTTTGCTCCTTTTGCCCAGGCAGGAGTGAAGTGGCGCAATCTCAGCTCACTGCAACGTCTGACCCCACTGGGTTCAAGTGATTCTCCTGCCTCAGCCTCCTGAGTAGCTGGAATTATAGGCATCCGCCGTCAGGTCCAGCTAATTTTTGTACTTTTAGTAGAGATGGGGTTTTGCCATGTTGACCAGTCTGGTCTCAAACTCCTGAGCTCGGGTGATCCACCCCCCTTGGCCTCCCAAAGTGCTAGGATTACAGGCGTGAGCCACTGTGCCTGGCCCTACTGATAATTATCTTTGCTCTGAAGTTTACTTTATTTGATATAAATGTAGCCAACTTCTGCTGTCCTTTCAGTAATGTTTGCATGATCTTTCTTTTTCTATACTTCTGTTTTCAGTTTGCCTGTTTGAAGTCACTTTCTTATGGACAACATGTAGCTGCATCATGTTCTCTAGTCTACTCTGCCAGTGTCTGTCTTTTAATTGATGTATTTAGACTGTTTACATTTAATTTAATGTCATTGGTAAATTGAGGCTTAACACTGCCATTTTGTTTGGTATTTTCTGTTTCTTCTGGTTTTCATTTTTTTGGTTCGGTTCTTCCTGCCTCTCTGTGGTTTACTTGACCATTTTTAGCATTCTATTTTATTTATAGTGTTTTAGAGTGTATCTTTTTGTATAGCTTTTTTAGTGACTTTTCTAGGTGATATATTACATGCAGATTGAGCATCTCTGAACCCTAAATCCAAAATCTGAAATGCCTCAAAATTTGAAACTTTTTGGCACCCCAGCGTGATGCCCCCAAGTTGAAAATTCCATTTGTAAGTACTTAGCATGAACTTTGTTTCATACAAAAAATTATTAAGCATTCTATATAAAATTACCTTCAGGCTCTGTGTATAAGGTATGTATAAAACATAAATGAATGTATTTAGACTTGGGTCCTATCCCCAAAATATCTCATTATTTACATGCAAATATTCCTAAATCTGATAAAAATCTGAATGTGGAACACTTGGGCTCCTGAGCGTTTTGTAAGGGACACTCAACCTGTGTGTGTATGAACACTTACCAGATTGTACCTAGTGTTGTCATTTACCAGCTTCTGGGATATAGAAACTACCTTCCTTTATGTTCCTTTATGTTCTCCTTTTCATAATATATTTGCCTTAAGTATTTCATTTGCTTACATTGATAACCACATATGACAGTGTTATAATTTTTGGTTGAACCCTTAGACATAATTTAGCAAAGTCAAGAGGTGAGGAAAAAGTGTATTGTATTTATGCATAGGTGTGCGTGTCATGCTCTTCTTTCTGGAAGTTCCAGGGTTTTCTTGTTTGATGGTTGCCATTCTGCTTAAAGAACTTCCATTAGCCTTTCTTTTGGTGTGTGTCTTCTGGTGACAAATTCTGTTTTACTTCCTCTGAGAATGTTTTGCTTTCCTTTTCATTCCTGAAGGACATTTTTCCTGGATATAAGAATTCTGTGGTAATGGTTCTTTTCATCATTTGAAAAATATTTCGTACTTTCAGCTGGGGTCCATGGTATCTGATGAGAAATTCGCTGTCATTTGACTTGTTAATCCACAATAGCTAAGGTACTGTTTTTCTTTAGTGGCTTTTGAAATGTTTTGTCTTCTGTTTTTTGGAGTTTGATTATGATATGTCTTAGATTGGATTTCTTTGGGTTCATCCTGTTTAGGGTTTGCTTACTTTAGATCTGTAGATTTATGTCTTTTGCCAAATTTGGGAACTTCTAAGCCATCACTTCTTAGAGTACAGTTTCAAGCCCGCCTTCTTTCTCCTGTCCCTTCCTGAGTTCAGTGACCAGAGTTGTTATAGTCCCACAGGTCTCCGAGACTGTTTTTTTTTGTGGGGACATATATTTCTTTCTTTCTTTCTTTCTTTTTTTTTTTTTGAGACGGAGTCTCTCCCTGTTTCCCAGGCTGGAGTGCAATGTGCAATGGCACGATCTCAGCTCACTGCAACCGCCTCCCCCCGAGTTCGAACGATTCTCCTGTCTCAGCCTCTCGAGTAGCTGGGATTACAGGTGCCTGCCACCATGCCCAGCTCATTTTTGTATTTTTAATAGAGATCGGGTTTCACCATGTTGGCCAGGCTAGTTTCAAACTCCTGACCTTGTGATCCGCCTACCTTAGCCTCCCAAAGTGCTGGGATTACAGCTGTGAGCCACCGCGCCCCGCCTTGGGGGCGTGTATTTCTTCTGTGTTATTCACATTGAGTAACTTCTATCTTTTCCATCACTGATTCTTTGACCTTTTTCCTCCATTCTACTGCTATTTCCATTCACTGAGTTTTTATTTTGGTTATTGTATTTTTCAGTTCTAAATTCTATTTGGTTTCTTTTCCTTTTCTTGTCTTAGGCTTTCTATTTTTTCATTTATTTCACGTGTTTGTAATTGCTTGTTGAAACCTTTTTATCATGGCTGCTTTTAATTATTTGCCACATTATGCCCACATCTTTCATTGTGGTATTTCTTTTTTTTTTTTTTTGAGACGGAGTCTCGCTCTGTCACCCAGGCTGGAGTGCAGTGGCCGGATCTCAGCTCACTGCAAGCTCCGCCTCCCGGGTTCACGCCATTCTCCTGCCTCAGCCTCCCGAGTAGCTGGGACTACAGGCACCCGCCACCACGCCCGGCTAATTTTTTTTGTATTTTTAGTAGAGACGGGGTTTCACCATGTTAGCCAGGATGGTCTCGATCTCCTGACCTCGTGATCCGCCCGCCTCGGCCTCCCAAAGTGCTGGGATTACAGGCTTGAGCCACCGCGCCCGGCCATTGTGGTATTTCTATAATTGTTTTTTAAAATTTGGTCTTAGATCTTCCTGGTTGTTGGTATCATGAGTGACTTTTTCTTTTTTTTTTTTTTTTTTTGAGACGGAGTCTCGCTCTGTTGCCCAGGCTGGAGTACAGTGGCCGGATCTGGGCTCACTGCAAGCTCCGCCTCCCAGGTTTACGCCATTCTCCTGCCTCAGCCTCCCGAGTAGCTGGAACTACAGGCGCCCGCCACCTCGCCCAGCTAGTTGTTTTTTTTTTTTTTGTATTTTTTAGTGGAGACGGGGTTTCACCCTGTTAGCCAGGATGGTCTTGATCTTATGACCTCGTGATCCGTCCGCCTCGGCTTCCCAAAGTCCTGGGATTACAGGCGTGAGCCACCGCGCCCGGCCATGAGTGACTTTCTCAATGGAACATGTTGTTAGGCGACTCTAGGTCTTACTGAAGTGTTCTGTGTAAGTGGTTAAATCTTTCTGTGACCCTGCTTTGGCTGGGATAGGGCGTGCTTCACCTCATCACTAGCAGCTCGAGAGGAAGTCCAGACTTCCCAGTTTGCCTAGAGGCCCCTGGTTACTGTGAGGCAGGGGTGGGAGTTCTGACTCCCCAGTAGTGTCCATGGTTTGTGCATGTTCTCACCCACTGTTTCAGAGCATGCATGACTGATGGACTGGGCAGGCAGGATTGCGACGGAATAAGCAGGAAGGTGTCAGGGAGAAGGGCACGGGGGTGCTCAAGGGCAGAGCTGCGCTCTTAGAGCTTTGGGGTTGTTTCTGAGCTCCGCAGCCAAGCAGAAGGGAGATGTATTATTTAAAAGTGGAAATACAGTGAGTCTTCAGGAAGGGCTTGGCCCTTGAAGTGCTGGGCCAGCCTCCTTGCCTGAAGGGTGGCTCGGTGGGGATGCCCAGAGAAGGGCAGGGGCACTGCTTTACCTGTCAGTCTTTCGCTTCTTCATCTTGAGCCCAGTGTGCAATTCAGTATTCTTCATGTATTTTGTTTTTATTTTTTTGTGCATTTTTTATCAAGAGGTTTATATATTATTAAATCATGTAAAAGCAGTATGTAGTTTTTGATAAAGCAACTGAATAACTCTTAAATGTGCTTAAAAATAAGATTGTGATATATATAAGATGATACAGATTAAATCAAGTCTGCTGAGTTATGCTGTGCTTTAACAAATGGCTATGTGAAATAATTTTAACATTTTTTCTGTAAAAATTAAATAAGCATATCCAAACATGGAATATCACATGATTTAATTATAAGCCAGCAGTAGAATTTAGTAAATTCAAGCAGAACACGTGTACTGTTATCATAATCATGTAGTTTTAAATAACTATTAGCTCTTAGCTGCAAAGCTCCAGGTCTCACATCCTACTGCTGGTGCTGGGCACAGTATGCGCCATCCTGTGCCTTTCTAGGGAGTGGTGAGATGTGTCTCTTTAATGCCTTCTGAGGTCCCTCCCATCCCGTGGAGAGCATATCCAGGTAATGGGTTATTGGAAAGGGGAGGCAGCCAGTAGGGGTGTTGCTATTACCTGTGAGGATCCAGGGCTGCGAAGCTGTTGGCTGCTGGTCTCCAGGCTAATAAGCAGCAGACAGGCAAGCACAGAAGAGCCCAGCTCTCACCCCGCCACTGGGAGCTGTGCTGTTATAGGGGATTGGTGGGAGGTAACTTACAATTCCCCTATAATGATCTGTATTCTGAGGTAGATGTATGCTTAGTTGAAAGTCCAGAATCCTTTGAATTATTTTCACTCACGTGACTGCCTTCTAGCTACTTATAAAACACTTCTTAGTATGGAAATTTTCAAAGATACATAGAAGTAGAGAGAATAATGTAATGAAATATCACTAGTTAGAATGTGTATTTTAACTGGTTACTTTGTCTTCTTCTAAAACATGTCCATAAATGTGTTTCATGAGTCATGCATGTTGGATAATTTTATCAAGACATCGCTTTTATTTTGAATTTGGTTTTGCAACATGAATATAATGGCTGTTTTTCTCTGTTTAGGAGATGTGCTGCTGAGAAATATTGACTAATATTGACTTCAGAGTTCTGTGTTAGTAACTTTTTTTTTTTTTTTTTTGGGAGACAGAGTCTCACTCTGTCACCCAGGCTGGAGTGCAGCAACACAGTCTCAGCTCACTGCAACCTCTGCCTCCTGGGTTCAAGCAGTTCTCGTGCCTCAGCCTTCTGAGTAGCTGGAATTCCCAGGCACGCACCACCACACCCGGCTAATTTTTGTATTTTTTTTGGTAGAGAAGGGGTTTCATGGCCACATTGGCCAGGACAGTCTCGAACTCCTGACCTCAAGTGATCCACCTGCCTTGGCCTCCCAAAGTGCTGGGATTCCAGGCGTGAGCCACGGCGCCCGGCCAACGTCTTTTGTATGATGTTTCCAGAGAGGCAGCGTGCCATGGTGGCTCAGAGTGGTCTCTGTCATGTGCTGCACTGCTCTCTGTGGCCTCGGATAAGTTGCTTAACCACTTAGTGCCTCGGTTTCCTCATCCACAGAATGGATGGACAGCACTGCTTGACCGTGCTGGGTGTGAGGGTTGCCTGAACTCATATGTGTAAACTGGTTAAAACCATTGTTGCCACATGTCATGCCTTCCAGTACCACCTGTTGCCATCATCCATTTTCTCAACGTCACAACCAACGGTGGCCACATTGTCCACAGGGGAGATGTTTTCTTATCTTGTTTTCTAGATGTAAATGAACTGAAGGAGTGTCTTTCTGTGCTGGTTAAAGAGCAGCAGGCCCTGGCCGTCCAGTCAGCCACCACCACCCTCTCAGCCCTGAGACTCAAGCAGAGGCTGCTGATCTTGGAGCGCTATTTCATTGCCTTGAATAGAACCGTTTTTCAGGAGAATGTCAAAGTTAAGTGGAAAAGCAGCAGCATTTCTCTGCCTCCTGTGGACAAAAAAAGGTAACAATAAAGCAAGAAAGAATCTTGATGCCAGTGAAATATAAAATTCAGACTGTTTTGTTCCAGAAAGTTTAAGGTTTTCAATATAGTGTCTGTCTTCAGCTTCTGAAATTTATTCTTTCCCTTTTCGTATGTTTTGTATAATCTGGAGAATGGATTTGCCAATTTGCTCATGTAGTAACAGACCGTACTATGTAATCTGTGTCATTATTTTATTTTATTCAATTAAATTTTCGTTTTTGGAGAGACAACGTCTTGCTATGTCACCCAGGCTGGGGTGCAGTGGTGTAATCACAGCTCATTGTAACCTTGAACTTCAGGGATCTAGTGATCCTCCCGCCTCGGCCACCTGAGTAGCTGGGACTACAGGCACATGCCACCATGCCTGGCTAAGTGAAAACAATTTGTGTTTGTGTGTGTTTGTGTGTGTGTGTGTGTGTGGAGATGGGGTCTTGCTCCTGGCCTCAGTCTTCCTGCTTCAACCTCTCAGAGTACTGGGATTACAGGCATGAGACACTGTGCCTGGCTCTGTGTCATTGTTTTAAAGACATTTTTCTGTCTGTAACTGTGGAAGCCAGCCAAAGCTTTAGATCAGCTCAAGTATAAATTTGAGAATGAGTTCTGAACGTTGTATACTTTTTATTTTGTTTTGCTGCTGGGTAGGAGATGGTCAGATTGTAGTGTTTAGTGCCCAGATAGTTTAGATGCTTCATGGTTTTCCTTCCTAATGTGATTTTCTTATTCTTTTATTACAAGAGTTGCTTTTGGGCCAGGCACGGTGGCTCACAGCTGTAATCCCAGCACTTTGGGAGGCCAAGGCGGGCGGATCACCTGAGGTTGGGAGTTCGAGATCTGACCAACATGGAGAAACCCTGTGTCTACTAAAAATAAAAAAATTAGCCGTGTTGTGGTGGCACATGCCTGTAGTCCCAGCTACTCGGGAGGCTGAGGCAGGAGAATCGCTTGGTCCCGAGAGGTGGAGGTTGCAGTGAGCAGAGATCACGCCATTGGACTCCAGCCTGGGCAACAAGAATGAAACCCTGTCTCAAAAAGAAAGAAAAAAAAGGTGCTTTTGGGCGTATGAGTTTTAATTTGTTGATGCCTGTTAATATATCATAGATTTTCCCTATTTACTAACAGTCACTAGAAAGTTTAAGCTTATGTAAAATTGTACTTTTCCAAAATTAAGCTATCAGACCTTTGTCCTCAGAAGGTTAAACTACAGGATTGCCAGATGAAATTTTTATTTTGTGTAGTTGGGAGTGTTGGCTTTATTTGACTGTGATACGTGACTCCCTGGAGAGCATGTAGATGATACAGGAGGCAGAAAGAAACAAGAGCAAAACCCTGGTCGTCTTACTCCCCAGAGACAGGAGTGATACTTGTAGCCTGTTTCCTTGTTTTCTTATGTTTTTTTTGTTTGTTTTTCTTTTTTGTTTCCTTATGTTTAAATATAGTTGAAATCACATTACGGTTGGCTCTCTGTATCTGTGGGTTTCACAAACACACATTCAACCAACTGTGGATCAAAAATATTGGAAGAAAAGCAGTAAAAACCAAAACAACAATAGTGGCTCAAGCCTGTAATCCCAGCACTTTGGGAGGCCGAGACGGGCGGATCACGAGGTCAGGAGATCGAGACCATCCTGGCGAACACCGTGAAACCCCGTCTCTACTGAAAAATACAAAAAAGTAGCCGGGCGAGGTGGCGGGCGCCTGTAGTCCCAGCTACCTGGGAGGCTGAGGCAGGAGAATGGCGTGAACCCGGGAGGCGGAGCTTGTAGTGAGCTGAGATCCGGCCACTGCACTCCAGCCCGGGCGACAGAGCGAGACTCCGTCTCAAAAAAAAAAAAAAAAAAAAAAAATAATAATAAAAATAAAAAACAATACAGTATGACAACGAATTACAGAGCATTTACCTTGTATTAGGTGTTATAGTAATCTAGAGATGGTTTTTCTTATTTGTTTGTTTTGACATGGAGTTCTCACTGTTGCCCAGGGCAGTGGGGCTATCATGGCTCCCTGCAGCCTTGATCTCCTGGGCTCAAGTGATTCTCACACCTCAGCCTCCCAAGTAGCTGGGACTCCAGGCGTGTGTCACAATGCCTAGCTAATTTGTATTTTTTGTAGAGCCAGGGACTCACTGTGTTGCCCAGGCTGGCCTCTAACTCCTGACCTCGAGGGATCTGCCTGCCTTGGCCTCCCAAAGTGCTGGGATTACAAGCCTGAGTCACCACGCCTGGCCGATTTTTTTTTCTGTTTAATTTGTATAGATGGGGTTTTGCCATGTTGCCCGGGCTGGTCTTGAACTCCTGGGCTCAGGCGACCCTCCCGCCTCTACCTCCCAGTGTTGGGAGTATAGGTGTGAGCCACTGTGCCTGGCTGAGATGATTTAAATGACACGGGAGGATGTGCACAGGTTATATGCAAATACCACACCATTTTATATCAGGGTCTTGAGCATCCTAGGGTTTTGGTATGGAGCCAGGGTGGGGCAGGCCTGGTCCCAATCCCCTGCAGATACCAAGGGACGACTGTACATGTTGTATTTTTGAAAATAGTTTTAGAGTAAATTAAACCAAGTGACAGATGAGATTCCTACCCATTTGGCAATAGGAGTGCCGTGGTTCTTTCCTTCCTTCCTGACCGGCTGTGATGGTCGTGAATCAGAGTGTCATGTATGGGTGGGCGGTAGGTGCTCAGATTCTCCAAGCACTGTTGTGTGTTTGTCGAATCAAACTGAATTCCCTCAGCTGCAGAAATGGCTGAGAGCCCAGCTGCTTTTTCTCTGCTGCTTTCTTTGTGATGACATAGGGTTGGTGGATTAATTGGAATGTATCTTTCATTAAGTGGAAGAACTCCTAAAATTTTTAAAAAGCCTTTCTTTCTTTGAGATAATTGTGGATTCACATACAGTTGTAAGAAACAGCATAGAGATTCCTCTTATTGTTCGTGCCTTTGCCCTCGCTGGTAGCTAGTTGCAAACTACAACACAGCCATCACAACTAGGGTGTTAACTCTGATTGTCTGTCTTCTTCAGGTTTTCCCAGTTTTACATGCTCTCAATTGTGTATTTCTTTGCAGTTTTTTCAGGTGTGAATTTTCTGAGACCACCACTGCAATCAGGGTACATGGACAAGGGCCGTTTATACCCACGTTCACGTATTCTCTTTCCACCTTAACTGCTTGCAACCACTCATCTGTTCTCTGTGTCTATTACGTGATTTTTTGACGTTGGCTTTTTAATTTTATATTGTTATTATTGTAATTTTTGGAGACAAGATCTCACCCTGATGCCCAAGCTGGAGTGCAGTGATACAGTCATAGCTCACTGCAGCCTCAAACTCCTGGGCTCAAGCCGTCCTCTCATTTCAGCTTCCTGAGTAGCTGGGACCACAGATGCACGACACCACACCCGGCTAATTTTGTATTTGTAGTGACTGAGGTCTTATTATGTTTCCCAGGGTTGTCTTGAACTCCTGGCCTCAAGCAAGATTGAGTTTTTTCACTGAGCATAATCCCCTTGACATTTTCCCAAGGGGGTCGTTGCATGTATCATTATTTCATTATTGCTGAGTAGTTTTTTTTTTGAGACAGAGTCTCACTTTGTCGCCCAGGCCAGGCTGGAGTGCAGTGGCGCGATCTTGGCTCACTGCAACCTCCACCTCCCAGGTACAAGCAATTCTGCCTCAGCTTCCCAAGTAGCTGGGACTCCAGGCGTGCACCACCACACCCGGCTTATTTTTGTATTTTTAGTAGAGATGGGGTTTTGCCATGCTGACCAAGCTGGTCTCCAACTCCTGACCTAAAGTGACTCGCCCACCTCCTCTGACAACACTTGGCCCTGTGCTTTCTCTTATAAGGACTGTGTGTCCTGTTACGTGTCTGTGTCTTGTCGTGTTCATATTTCTTATTTAGGAGCAAAGATTTCCGTCTTTCAGGTACCCAGTGCCCTTCTCAGAGGTTCTTGTGTTTCCTCTCTGAGTTCCTGTTGCGTTTTTTAGGCACTTACGGATAAGCATGTACTGTTGCCCCTGGCCAGCTGTGTTCTTCATTGCCATTTTTATTACACATTATATCTTGGGGAGATCCTTCTGTAACATCCCTCTTTTTTTTTTGAGATGGAGCCTTACTCTGCCTCCCAGGCTGGAGTGCAGAGGTGCGATTTTGGCTCACTACAACCTCCGTGTCCCAGGTTCAAGCAATTCTCCTGCCTCAGCCTCCGAGTAGCTGGGATTATAGGCACACCGCCACCACACCTGGCAAATTTTTGTATTTTTAGTGGAGACAGGGTTTCATCATGTTAGCCAGGCTGGTCTTGAACTCCATATCACCTGTTTTTATAGGATTTCCCCTGATCATAAAGCAAATTTTAGTAAATTTGGAGAATATTGTTTATAGTAGCAATACTGTAATATTAGAACTATGATATAGTATAAAGCATAACATACAATTACTTGCTGTGCGTGATTGAGTTGAAATTATATATGCTTTTTAATTTAATTTAATTTTGTTTTATTTTATTTTATTTTTTTTATTTTTTTATTTTTTTATTTTTTATTTTTTTTTTGAGACGGAGTCTCACGCTGTTGCCCAGGCTGGAGTGCAGTGGCGCGATCTCGGCTCACTGCAAGCTCCGCCTCCTGGGTTCACGCCATTCTCCTGCCTCAGCCTCCTGAGTAGCTAGGACTACAGGCGCCCGCCACCGCGCCCGGCTAATTTTTTGTATTTTTAGTAGAGACGGGGTTTCACTGTGGTCTCGATCTCCTGACCTTGTGATCCGCCCGCCTCGGCCTCCCAAAGTGCTGGGATTACAGGCTTGAGCCACCGCGCCCGGCCTTATTTTATTTTTGAGACAGAGTCTTGCTCTGTCTCCCAGGCTGGAGTGCAGTGGCATGATCTCGGCTCACTGCAAGCTCCGCCCCCCGGGTTCATGCCATTCTCCTGCCTCAGCCCCCCTATGTATGCATTTTTGTATTCTAGCCTTTTCTGTCTTGTACAGGATGATTTTTATGGTGAGCCATTTGCATAGCCTTTTACAACATGCAGAATGAAACTGTGATTTGTGAAATTAACATACACAAGTAGTGAAAAGCTTAAAAAGACACAGGAGGGTGATGAGCACTACCCTCAGAAGAGAGCGACTCCTCATGGGGTGGGTCAAGCATGCAGGGCTTCACCCGTGGCCGGGAGTGGACCCTGAGTGGAGGACGCTGGAGCTGGGGCGAGCCAGGCGAGCTGGGGCGAGGTGTGCGACTCTGTTGCTTTTCCTCCAGCTCCTTTCTGGTCTGGTCTCCCATGTGGGGTTTATTCTCCCTCCGTTTCTGTATTTATCTGCTTATTGTCTGCTTCCTCCCACTAGAATCTCGCTTTGTGAGGTCATTTCATGAGCATTTTCCCAAGACATTTAAAATTCCTTGTACATTTCTTTGATTCTTAAAGAGAAAACTTTTCCTTTACGAAAGACGTTTGATGAAAGTTGTTAAACAACAAAACTAAAAATGCACTTGTAATCCTGTCACGTGAGGAAAACCATTGGTTGGATTTTGGTACACACCCTTTCATAGTATTGATTTTACGTAGTATCTGCACCCTCCGCTGCTGACTGGTTATATGTTCCGTGTGTCGTCTGCAGTTCCCGGCCTGCGGGCAAAGGCGTGGAGGGGCTCGCCAGAGTGGGATCCCGAGCGGCGCTGTCTTTCGCCTTCGCCTTCCTGCGCAGGGCCTGGCGATCAGGTACGGTCCCTGGTGTTGCGCGTGGTTCTGCTTCCCTAACACACCAACAGTCTGGGTTTCGAGCTTGGTTCAGCCACCGTGTGCCCTTTGGCTGATCCCATGTGCTCTCTGCGCCTCAGTTTCCTTGCTTGTGAGATGAGAGGCTGCAGAGGCTGTTTGGCTTTTCATGTCTGTGCTTTAGAGAAAAAAAAGAGCAAGTGCATGCACCCCCCACCCCACGCCAGCCACTACCATGGAACACCTGAGTACAGACTTAATTCTAGAAGAACAAGAAGTTAGTGTAGTGCTCATGTGACAGCCATGAAACACAGAATTGACTGGAACAGCTGTGCTAGATTTTGGCCTGTTGAGTGAGGGATTAGAAAGGGGACAGTGGCATCTTCTCTCGCTGAGGGCTGGGAAGCCCAGCGGGAGAGTAAGGGGAGTGGGGGGGCTCCTCTGACGCGTGTGTGCGCCCAGGCGAGGATGCGGACCTCTGCAGTGAGCTGTTGCAGGAGTCCCTGGATGCCCTGCGAGCACTTCCCGAGGCCTCGCTCTTCGACGAGAGCACCGTGTCCTCTGTGTGGCTGGAGGTGGTGGAGAGAGCGACCAGGTTCCTCAGGTCTGTCGTGACCGGGTGAGTTCTTTCCTTTCTTGCCTTCTGCTTGCAGACAGCTGGCCTGCTGGAGGCTGGTTCTTACCACCCTTGCTTTAGAGCTAAGAGGCCTAGTAGGTTGGTTTCTCGTCTGTTTTCAGCGGGCTCTCGGTGCTGTGATTCCGGGTCTGGGTTCTCAGCTTTTCTGGTGATTCAATTTATGATCCTCTGACTAGACCCAGGAAGCTGTGATACTAAATGAGACGACGAGGGAGGATGCTTAGAGTTTTGGCCATCAGTCATCCGTAGAGGGTTGAGCGCTGACATTGTGTGTCTCTGTGATGATTAGGAGCTGCTGTTCTGAGTGCAGAGTGGCACTTGGTTTGAAGTCTTATAGATAATGTGGGAGTAAACAACTACTCAAGATCAAATTGTTTAGTCCTGTAACTGATGTTTTTAGTGTAAAACATTTTGAATAGGAATCATTTGTGTGTAAGGAAAAACATGAACTCTGGTCTTGGGTGCTAGGCATTGTTGTTAAGGTTTTTAAATGTAAAGGAATTCAACAGGAAGGACAGGTGCAGAGGAAAAGTGAGGCCGCTCCTCACTCTCCTTGCCAGAGGTCAGCACTGTGCCTTCTTCCAGCGGGCAGGAGGCGTTTGGCGTTTGCGCCCCCGGCTCTGAGTCCACTTCCTGAGCCTGCTGGTGAAGGCATCACCACAGAGTTTTAACGCTGGAGGCCCTGAACATAGGCTTGGACTTGATTTCAAAAATTCAGCTGTAATACTGATGCCATAAGATCTTTTTTCTGCAGTCTTGGGATAGAATTTTTAAATATTTATCATTGAGTAACATAGAAAAGTGAAAAATATTTTATTGATCAGAGATAGAAAGTAGTGTAGACATTTTGCCTCCAGATTCTCAGGTGGTTTTAGAAATTGGTTCTCTGATTCTGTAGGTGAATGTTGATACTGTTACAGTCTTACACGTCATTGAAACTGTAAAAGATAGCTAGATAGTCTACTCATGTTTTGGATAATGAGATAAATTATTTTGTGCTTCGCACACTTGGAGTATGTCATCTACTGTAATATGGTATATTACATGGTATATATTATATAATATGGTATATTACATGGTATATTAATGAATACTTAAAATATAGTTGTGTAAGCTAATTAATCATATACTTTAAAATCTCTGAATAAATCTGAGTAGTAAGTCTCAGAAACTTGATTCTAAATATTAAAAACATTTCCTTCCTTGGGAGGGAGCGTGTAGGAAACGTGCAGTGTGATTGTAAGCATGCTGTCTTTCTGGAGGTCGCTTTGTTCCTGCATCTACTGCTTTCATTTCAGGGATGTTCACGGAACGCCAGGCACCAAAGGGCCAGGAAGCATCCCCCTGCAAGACCAGCACTTGGCCCTGGCCATCCTGCTGGAGCTGGCTGTGCAGAGAGGCACGCTGAGGTGAGGGCTGGCGCAGACTGGGAACGCTTTGGGGAAGTGCCTCTGTATCCAAATACCTGTTGCACTGTGTGCATTTCACTGAATCGTTTGTGACTGCAGCAGATGTGTGGTGCTCTGTAACCAGAGAACCACGTCCCAGAGCTTGCTCTCTCTTTACCTTTTCATCACTTGCTTTTTTATGCTCTGTTTTCTAGCCTGGTAGCTGTTCTTTCTTTCTTTTTTTTCTTTCAGTTTACCTAACTTAATTATTTTTATTCCATGAATTTAAGATCCTAGATCTTTCATGTAAACGTGCTCTTTGAGCTTCTTAACTGGTCTTTCCTATCAGCAGAAGGCGATGTCTTGTGCTAAAATCTCCGTGGCAATTCAGTGATTTAATTACCACAGCTTTACTTTCGTTTCCTTTCAGATCCCAAGTATTTCTTCACTTCTATCTAGATGTGTTTGCTTTTATTTTTGATCAACCATGAAAAAAAAAGTTAATGTGTTTTTACTAGGAATGAATATCTTTTCTTCTTTAGCCAAATGTTGTCTGCCATCCTGTTGTTGCTTCAGCTGTGGGACAGCGGGGCACAGGAGACTGACAATGAGCGTTCCGCCCAGGGCACCAGTGCCCCACTTTTGCCCTTGCTGCAGAGGTTCCAGAGCATCATTTGCAGTAAGGATACACCCCACTCCGAGGGCGACATGCACGTGAGTGTCATGATAGCACTTTGTGTTTAGGTGGCACTCGATTCTAGTTATTTTTTAAGCCAGACCAGCGTGCATGTCCACGGCAGTGTTTTTCTCTGTTGTGTGTGTGTTCGGTGGTAACAGCAATGAGTCAGATGAGACAGGTGTGGGAGGTCACTTGTTTGTGGAGAAGACTCGGTTTGGCTTAGTGAGCACTGAGTTCCTTATCAGCGGAGAACCAAGGTTGAAACATGCACTTTTAAATCAGTACCAGAAAAGAACAACAAAAATGGTGGTCTGCCTTGTTGGTCCTTCCTGTGTGCTGGGCTCTATGCAGGCTATGTCACCTGAGCTGTCACTCTGTTGAGTACCAGCTCCCCGCTTAACAGGTGTGGATGCCGAGCTGGGGAGGAGCAGGTGTGTGGGGTCCTGGGCCTAAACCTCTAGGATGCTGGTCTTTACAGGTCAAGTACAAGTTGGATTTTGCCAGTCTTTTCAGGAAAGTCTTAGGCATTTCAATATCGTGCTTTGGTTTAATTTTTCTATTATTTGGCAGTCTTTTTTTTTTTTTTTTTTTTTTTTTTTGAGATGGAGTCTTGCTCTGTCGCCCAGGCTGGAGTGCAGTGGCGTGATCTCGGCTCACTGCAGGCTGGGCCTCCTGGGTTTACGCCGTTGTCCTGCCTCAGCCTCCAGAGTAGCTGGGACTACAGGTGCCCGCCACCACGCCCAGCTAATTTTTTTGTATTTTTAGTAGAGATGAGGTTTCACCGTGTTAGCCAGGATGGTCTTGATCTCCTGACCTTGTGATCCGCGCGCCTAGGCCTCCCAAAGTGCTGGGAGTACAGGGGTGAGCCACCGCGCCCGGCCTATTATTTGGCAGCCTTTAAACTAATGATAATAGGGCTCTTCTGCCTTTTGAAGAATTAGAGCTGTGATTTAATTTGCAAATGAAAGTAGGTGTTCTCCAGAGTGGGATATTAAAATAAAGATTTTGGTTTTAGCTTTCAAGGCCAGCTTGAGATGCTGTGCTGGGTTTCCCCAGAGGTGGTTCTGCCTTTCTCCAGGGGTCCTAGGCCTGTGGGGTGGTTTGGTTGTGTTAGTAATCTGTGTGGATTCAACTTACCTGTGGTATCATAAATGTATACATGCACAGTCAATGTTGTGGACATGTATACCACAAACTTAGACAGTTACCCAGTTTATATGCTGCATAAATATGTAGATGTGTAGTATAACTGTATCATCAACATTGTCATTTGATGTGTCAGATGAGTCAATACCAAAATATAAAGAGTGGTTAAAGGCTAATTGTGTCACTTTAATTTTTCTGAATGTTTGTTTACTTTTCCTTTCTAGCTTTTGTCTGGTCCCCTGAGCCCCAACGAGAGTTTCCTGAGGTACCTCACCCTTCCACAAGACAACGAGCTTGCCATTGACCTGCGACAGACGGCGGTTGTCGTCATGGCCCACTTAGACCGTCTGGCTACGCCCTGTATGCCTCCGCTGTGCAGCTCTCCGACGTCTCATAAGGTGTGTGCAAGAACCACGTTCTCCTTGTGTTTTGTGGCTAGTACCACTTCTAGGTTGTCATCCTGGGCCCGTGTGGAGACTTGCGTTTTCTGGTGTTGATGGGGGGAGCTGGCTTGTGGTTTTAAATGTGTTTGCAGTTGAAGGTGTTATCCGTGTTGAGAGTGAGTGATGAGCAAGCTGAGGTGCACAGGCCTGGGGACCCAATCTGGGGGCCCAGGTTCCAGGTTCAGGTGGCACAGCCCCAGAGAGCTCCCCTTTATCCACAGCCCCAGGCCCTCCCACCTTCTGCAGGGGGTTCCACAGCCTACTTTATACTCTGAATGCAGACTGTCTTAGTATGTAATGCTGGTTATGGTAGTGACAGTATAATTCTATATTCTATCTGTTATGTAATAGTAATGGTAATAGTAGTGATTTGCGTGTGTGGAGCACCTGTAGGGTGCAGGCCCGCTGAGGACCTCATGCACGCTATTGTGGATCACTATGTCAATGATAAAACTGCCTTTGGGAATGGTAGTGAAGTTTCCTAGGGTAGAACAGTAATCCTAGTTTTGAATCCAGATTTTTTTAGCATTTTATTTCTAATATGAAGAGTATTTATTTTGTTTTACAATTTAAAAAAAAAACAGTCACATGGTTCAAAAATCAAAACTAGGCAGAGACACACTGTTGCTTCCCTTGCCCACCCCTTCTACCCAGTTTCCCACCTGCCCCCTCTCACTTTTCAGTCTCCTCTGTAACCTCCTTGTTCTCTGGAATGACTATGCTAGTGGTAGCATGTTGCATTACTTGTGTTGCTTATTTTTTTTTACTAACCATATATACTGGAGTACTTTATCAGAGTGTCACTATTTGTTTTTATAAAGTAGCTTACTCTTCAGTGTGCGGATGTGTCTTTTATGTGTTTTTCTTTAGTGAGTCTCTTATTGGTGGACACTTGGGCTTACTGCCACAGTGTTGCTATACAAGTAGTACTGAGGGTCGGGTGTGGTGGCTCACGCCTGTAATCCCAGCACTTTGGAAGGCCTAGGTGGGCGGATCACCCGAGGTTGGGAGTTTGAGACCAGCCTGGCCAACTTGGAGAAACCCCGTCTCAACTAAAAAATACAAAAATTATCCGGGCTTGGTGGCACATGCCTGTAATCCCAGCTGCTCGGGAGGCTGAGGTAGGAGAATCACTGGAACCTGGGAGGCAGACGTTGCTGTGAGCCAAGATCACACCATTGCACTCCAGCCTGGGCAACAAGAGTGAAACTCCATCTCGAACAACAACAATAACAACAAACACAAATAGTGCTGCAGGGCCTGCCCTGGAACACGTGTGCTCCATGTGTGCACGCGTGTGTGCCTGTGCACATGCGCAGGTGGGGATGCACCTAGTGTGGGCTGGTTGTCACCAGGTTGCTCCTGCACAACTTGATTTTTTCTCACCACCAATAGGGATGCTGGTCTCCCTGCCTCGTGTGTGGGCTTTTGGGATTTTGCCTCCTAAAGCACAAGATGGTGACCCTGATGTAGTTTGAGCATTTTAAAATATATTAGTATTTAAGGGCCATTTATAGTACTTTTTAATGGGCACTGTTAAAATGAAATGCAATGGAAATGGAAAAATAACGTGTTCAGTTGCTTCATCATACCTGTTAAATGAGGTAATACAGTGTGGTACCAGCCCTTTTGATGTTTTGAATCTGCGTATTTTCTCTTTATTTGCTTTGTTTTTGTCTTATAATATCTCAGTGTTACTCCCAGTCGTTTTTGTTTTGTTTTGTTTTGTTTGTTGCTGTTGTAAAAGAAAACGTTTACTTTCTTACAGGGATCATTGCAAGAGGTCATAGGTTGGGGGTTAATAGGATGGAAATACTATGCCAATGTGATTGGTCCGATCCAGTGCGAAGGCCTGGCCAACCTGGGAGTCACACAGATTGCCTGTGCAGAGAAGCGCTTCCTGATTCTGTCACGCAATGGCCGTGTGTACACACAGGCCTACAATAGTGACACACTGGTAAGTGTTCTGGGCACTGTGCCTGCAGTGTTCCCTTGCGGGGCAGGGTCTGTACTGCAGATGCACAAACTGTGGGGTTTCTTTCAGCCATTTGATTTCTGAAGGTTGATTAAGTTTCTGTTTATTGTATATTATGTTTAATAATCTCAGTTTTAATATTGTCAAGATTTGGGTTGTGAAGATTAGGAAGTCCTTACAGTGAAACTCATTGCTAATCATGAGATTTCCGTTTGTAAACTCACTTTACACATGTAAACTCATTTGACTTTGAGGCCAGGCAGGTGACAGATGAGGGAGTTGGGCCTCATGGGGATAGTGGCAGATTGGGACGTGGCATGTTTTCATTAAAGCGGGGTGTTCCTCCCTGTCGGCTGCATGTCTCTGTGGCACGGGGCTAGCCTGCCCAGCCCCCGCATCGGCTCTGGTCCTGCCCGGCCCCCGCATCGGCTCTGGTCCTGTCCCGGCTTCCGCGTCGGCTCTGGTCCTGCCGCGGCGCACTTGGAGGCTGCCCACTGTTCTGTTGGTGCTGGGTGGGAAGGGCTGGAGAGCCGGCCCCGTGGCCCCCAGAGACTTGTGCCCCACTTCCAGTTAGAGCAGGCGTTGCTTGGGGACACATGATAAAGGAGAGCTGCGCTGGTTTCATTTTCCTTGGACTGATGACGACTTTTCTTCATATTTTTCCTTTTTTAGGCCCCACAGCTGGTCCAAGGCCTTGCGTCCAGAAACATTGTAAAAATTGCTGCGCATTCTGATGGTCACCACTACCTGGCCTTGGCTGCCACTGGAGAGGTGTACTCCTGGGGCTGTGGGGACGGCGGACGGCTGGGCCATGGGGACACTGTGTATGTATTGCTCATTCCTGTAGGGGACACACTCCTCTTTTATGTTGCCATATCCTAAACAGGCTGGAGCGCAGAAGCGTGTCCAGGTGTTTGCCAGCTGCCCTGACGTGTAGCGCTGGGTTGGAGCGAGACACTACGATATGCTGCCTCCTTGGTGATGGCTTAGGAGCTCTGCCCGTGCGTGGAAGGCAACAGGAATTGGCCTTTCTGCTCTTCTCCACCCCGTGCAGCCTTGGCCGCCTTGTCTCTACTCAAATCGCATCCCCACTGTGGAGTTTGCCAAAACAAATCCCACAGCACTGTTCCTTCATTCACAAACAGTTCCCCCTGTCTCCCATAGATAAGGTTGTCACCCTTTCCTTGAGCCATTAGATTATTTTTACAGGAACGAAAATCAGCAGTTTCTTCCTAATATTATCCTATTCAGTTGAACCTTTTATTGTGAAAGAACAGAAATAAAATAGAAAGTTGTTACAAATGCCAGGTTGTAAAAATTGAGAGGTCTGCCAGCCCCATGGAGTGATGGGAACCCTCTTGTACTTTGCTGTTGTGCGTGGAACTCTGGCATTAGGTTTAAATGAAGGATGTATGTACAGACCAACGCAGCAAGCCCATTTCATGCGGTCCAGAGTCCTGAGCACAGAGTGGGCAGTGCAGAGCTTGAAATAAGCCCTTGTGGCCGGGCGCGGTGGCTCAAGCCTGTAATCCCAGCACTTTGGGAGGCCGAGGCGGGCGGATCACAAGGTCAGGAGATCGAGACCACAGTGAAACCCCGTCTCTACTAAAAATACAAAAAATTAGCCGGGCGCGGTGGCGGGCGCCTGTAGTCCCAGCTACTCAGGAGGCTGAGGCAGGAGAATGGCGGGAACCCGGGAGGCGGAGCTTGCAGTGAGCCGAGATCGCGCCACTGCACTCCAGCCTGGGCAACAGCGTGAGACTCCGTCTCAAAAAAAAAAAAAAAAAAAAAAGAAATAAGCCCTTGTGTCCCTTGAGAGGAGCCCGCAGGGCATGGCCCATGCACACCACAGGGTGGAGTTGAGGGCATCATTGCCGACAGCATCCGCTGGGAAGATCCCAAACTGGGAGAAAAGCAGAGTGATGTGTATTGTGCGGTACATGTATGCCAAGCTCAGAACAGCCCAACCCTGACAGTGTTGTAAGGGATTCAGACAAATGTTGTAAAACGAGTGAAAAAGAAAAGATTGATCTGCATGGAATTTATAGCTGTTACTCTCACACTGGATCCTAAGGGCTGGGATTGACATGGGGTTCACTGGACTTGAAAGGCATCGAAGTACAGGATGGGGTGGTATGTCTGCTTACTTCCTTTATGGTATTTATAACTGACTTTGTGTAAAATATTTCGTAGTAAAGCAATTCTCAGTCGAGAGTAAGTGCTGGGATGAGTAACTTATTCCTTATTCTAGGACTTCAAGGAAGGAAGAGAGATCAGTGCAGATGACAGAAGCTGGAGATAATCTTTTGGGGAAGTTGAAACTTAAGCTGAATAAGGGAGAGGTTGTACTGGAGTAGAGTCATTGGACTGTCTCTGTGTGCGCCTGTGCCACTGTGTGCGCCTGTGCCACTATGTGCGCCTGTGCCACTGTGTGTGTATTTTGCGAACTAGTAGGTCACAAAGTGAGTAAAACCATGTCTTTGGAGAGGCCTGGCTTCTGTAGATTCTCAAGAAAATGTCATCTGTCATAGGAATATATTCTGGATCCTAAGAATAGGATATTTTGCTAACTTTGCAATTTCTTCGACTAGTAAGACTTCTCTACCCTCATCCCCACTGCCTCATACTTTTCATTTGTAAAGTACAGATTGCCGAGTGCTGGCTTCATTCCATCCACATTCATTTAACAAATACATGTAAGTGTCGGTCGGCTTTATGAGGCTTACGTACAACCAGACGACTGAGTTTCGGGTGTAGAGTTGGGTGGGTTTTGGCCAGTGCCCTCAGCTAGGGAGTCACCACCATCAAGACATGGGGCGTGCCCGTCACGTCCAGGGCCCTGTTTGTGCCCTTTGAGTTGATCCCCACTTCCTCCCTCCAGTTCCTGACAACCTCTGCTCTGCCCTGTCTTGTTATTATTTTGTCTTTTCCATAAGTTAATATAAACAAAGCCATACAGTGTATGGTGTTTTATTTCTGGCGTCTTTCACTTAGCTTGATGTCTTGAGATCCAACCACGTTGCTGGGTGTGTGGGTAATTCCTTCCTTCTGTTGCAGATGGACCATGGCTTTTTTTTGGTTTTGTTTTGTTTTGTTTTTTTGAGACGGAGTCTCGCTCTGTTGCCCAGGCTGGAGTGCAGTGGCCGGATCTCAGCTCACTGCAAGCTCCACCTCCCGGGTTCACGCCATTCTCCTGCCTCAGCCTCCCGAGTAGCTGGGACTACAGGCGCCTGCCACCTCGCCCGGCTAGTTTTTTGTATTTTTTAGTAGAGACGGGGTTTCACCGTGTTAGCCAGGATGGTCTCGATCTCCTGACCTCGTGATCTGCCCGTCTCGGCCTCCCAAAGTGCTGGGATTACAGGCTTGAGCCACCGCGCCCGGCCTGGACCATGGTTTTGAGCCATTGTGAATTAAGCTGCAGTGGACTTTACAAGTCTCTTTTTTTTTTGAGATGGAGTTTTGTTCTTGTTGCCCAAGGTGGAGTGCAATGGGGCGATCTCAGCTCACTGCAACCTCTGCCTCCTGGGTTCAAGCGATTCTCCTGCCTCAGCCTCCCAAGTAGCTGGGATTACAGTCACCTGCACCATGCCCAGCTAATTTTGTATTTTTAGTAGAGACAGGGTTTCACCATGTTAGCCAGGCTGGTCTCGAACTCCTGACCTCAGGTGATCTGCCTGCCTTGGCCTCCCAAAGTGCTGGGATTATAGGGGTGGGCCACCACCCCCGGCCTATGGTACAAGTCTTTAACAAACACTGTTTTTATATTTCTACTGGATACCATGCTTGGCATTGGGTTCCAACTTAACAAAAAGTCATGAAGGTGTTAGGTTTTGGAATTCTCTCTTCCTTATTTTATAAGGTACCTGGAAGGTGAAACTGGCCTGATGCTGTGATGGTCTAAATTTGGGTAGTGAATTTCCTTTGCTAACACTAATAAGAAATAACACCAAGAAGAAGGGCATTCATGATTGTTCCCTTCCTCCCCAAGGCCTCTGGAGGAGCCTAAGGTGATCTCCGCCTTCTCTGGAAAGCAGGCCGGGAAGCACGTGGTGCACATCGCTTGCGGGAGCACTTACAGCGCGGCCATCACAGCCGAGGGGGAGCTGTACACTTGGGGCCGCGGGAACTACGGCCGGCTGGGCCACGGTACGTCTGTCCTGCATGAATGGGAGCATGCAGCAGGAGGTGGCCTCTTACAGGACTTAGTAATGGCCATCCTATCTCTTTGAAGGCTCCAGTGAGGACGAGGCTATTCCGATGCTGGTAGCTGGGCTTAAAGGACTGAAGGTCATCGATGTGGCGTGTGGGAGTGGGGACGCTCAAACCCTGGCTGTCACTGAGAACGGTATGTAGAGCTCTCGCCACCCAGGACAGGGCCTCGAGGACACGCATGGCAGCTTCCCTGTAGGAAGTGAGATGAGTACAGTGGGCCTCACGAGGCCGCCCACCCTGTCGTCCAGTGGGTGTGGGATCAGTGGCATTGGTGAAGAGACCCCGGTGATTACTGGGCTTGTTTGCCTGGGCCTGTCAGCTGGTTAGCAGCTGCCGCCATTCCTGTGTGGGCATTTTATTTTTTAAGAATGAGAGCTGGAATGGAGTGGTTGACACTGAATTGTCTCTGGTATTACATTTCTTAACATTCGGCCACTCTTGATTCCGTGTGGTAATTCCTGCTAAGTCTTTCCGTGTTCTGTAGTCTGACGCTGCGGTATCTGCTTGCTTTGAATTTTGCTTTTGTGTTTGTGTTCCTAACTGAGATCATCCTCATCTTTTTTCAA
Organism: Macaca fascicularis; assembly: GCF_037993035.2. Lineage (NCBI taxonomy): Eukaryota > Metazoa > Chordata > Mammalia > Primates > Cercopithecidae > Macaca > Macaca fascicularis. The sequence goes on from NC_088381.1 coordinate 837,017, forward strand.
GGGTACATGATGAGGTTTGATGGTTAAAGTCACGTTGATTTTTTAGAAATGACTCGTCTGTCAGTATTGTGGGGGTCTGTCCTTGGCATCCTGTGTGTCTCTGGCGTTGTGGAGTCTTTCTGTGAAATCAGCTGGTACCTGTCAGCTTGCTTTCTCTCCTGCAGAAGTTGAATGGCAGTAGATAATTGAGTGACTTTTGGACATTTCTTAGGTCAAAGATGAAAAATCATTTCAGATACTTCCCTATATGTATAGGTCCCGCTGCCATTGCCGGGACAGACATTGTCAGAGCCATCCTGTTTCTGCTACTGTGAGTCCTAGAGCAAAGGTGGTCTCCTCTGAAAGGCTCCTGCTGCCAAGGAGCTTTCAATTGGACATCTCGTCATTTAAAAATATCTATTATTGAGTGAGTGACAGACCTTAACTGGTTAAAAGTTTTGTGAGGTCTGAGCTGTGTCAGGAGACTAGCCTTGCGTTCTTTAGTGTAGTTGCTACTTTAGTTGAGGTTTGTGATATGTTGAGTAAACCGCCTTGAACAGGCTGCGGACAGTGTCTTCCTCACACTGGTGTTTCTTTGGTGCAGATCTTGTAGGGAAGTGTCCCTGCTGTGCTGTTATTTTCTGAGACGACTGTTACGGTAGAAGTATCCTACCCTGCAGTCTGGCCTTGGGGGACAGTGGGAAATAGCCTGGCGGGCTACATGAACAGCATAATCTTCAGCACAGCGTGTGAAAGTGCACCTCTGATCTCTGTGTGCGGGTCTGCTGTGCTGCTTTCATTGACCACGTCATAGTGTGTCATCTCCAGTTTCCGGTTCGCTCGGGGTTGGCCTGCGTTTGCAGGTGGAGTTGTATTGGTGTGCAGGCCTGCCCACTCATTTACGTATTGTCTGTGGCTGCTTTCCTGTGACAGTGGCACAGCTGGGTCGTTGGGACAGAAAGCCCACAGAGGCTAAAAATATTTACCGTCTGATCGTTGAGGAAAATATTTGCCTCTCTTTAGTTGTTACAAAATAGAATGTGGGAACTTGTGGAGCAATCTGATATCTTCTCTGGTTTCTTTTTCCTGATCTTTTACAGTTTTCACCTTTATGTAATTTCACTTTTTTGTTGTTGTTGTAAGACAGAGTTTCACTCTGTCACCCAAGCTGGAGTGCAGTGGTGCAGTCTTGGCTCACTGCAACCTCCATCTCCCGGGGTCAAGCAGTTCTCATGCCTCAGCTGGATTATGGATGTTCACCACCACACCTGGCTAATTTCTGTATTTTTAGTACAGACAGGGTTTCGCCATGTGGCCCAGGCTGATCTCGAACTCCTGGGCTCAAGTGATCTGCCGGTCCCGGCCTCCCAAAGTGCTGGGATTACAGGCGTGAGCCACCGTGCCCAGCCTAACAATTTTGTTTTTTAGCAATTCACTTTCATTAAGTTTTTGCATAGTTTTCAGCTTAGTGTTCACAGTAAAAATAAAAATATTTACTTTTGCAATTGTATTTTATCCCTTTATGTAATATTTAGTCAACTTACGTAATTATGCTGATACATGCAGTTGGGAACACATACACTGGTACGGCTGACCAGCGGTCATCATGGTGGCAACAGAAACAGGCAGGCAAACGGTAGGGCAGTCTGCAAGCATCTGCAGTATGCCGGGCCCCAGTTACTGTGTGTTATGGAGGCAGTGGGCCTTTGATTCTGTGAAGCAGTTAACATTGAGCCCAGGCTAGTAAGAGTCAGGACTTGGTTTTTCATGGAATGAAAACAAAAGGAGACTCAGCTTTCCCTTTCTTTATTGCTTCTATACCAACCTCAAGTGTCAACTAGGTTTCATTTGCTCAGTGGCCACCCTTTTAGTGTTAACTATATACATGGGTGGTCTAGATTAGTGTGCGTTTTTCATTATATTATTTTCAGTCATTTAAAGTTTTTCACTAAAATGCAGAGTTGTTGTTATTTAAATGCATTTGTATCTTTTAGGGCAAGTGTGGTCTTGGGGAGATGGTGATTATGGGAAATTGGGCAGAGGTGGTAGTGATGGCTGCAAAACCCCAAAGCTGATTGAAAAGCTTCAAGACTTGGATGTGGTCAAAGTCCGCTGTGGAAGTCAGTTTTCCATCGCTTTGACGAAAGATGGCCAAGTTTATTCATGGGGAAAAGGTGACAACCAGAGACTTGGACACGGAACAGAGGAACATGTTCGTTATCCAAAACTCTTAGAAGGCTTGCAAGGTGAGTGCAAACGTAAACTGTTAAAACCCTTCAGGACAATTTCTTTAGTAATCTTTTAAAGTTTGCAGGTTTTATGTTCTTAACCTGACTTTCCGTGAATGGACTGTCATTAGAAACTTTGACTGCCAGCTTGGTATAGGTGTTGATACCAATTGGAAAGTGGGTGTGTCTCTATTACAAAATGAGTTGAATTACTCTTCCCAAATGCAACGTAAACCCATTGAGTTTTACAAACATCGCTACTTTCTGTGGCAGGCACCCATGCATCACTCAGCAGGCTGGACTCAGGAAGGGTTCCCTCTATGTGGTGAGGTCACCTGTACTTGTACTGCAGACACACTGACACCGTGAGGGTGCGTTGTGCTGTGGGGCCACATTGGCAGGTGGGATTGGGCCCACCTGGGACGCTCTGATGTGAACTCGTCCTTGGTGGGTGATTCTTGCTTGCTCAGTTGCAAAGGTGTCCAGCATGCATTGTGGTTGGAGGGAACAGATGGAAGCCGAGGTGTGTAGATATGAGTGCCGGCGCCTTCAGTGTGGGCTGCGGGTGCAGGCAGAGAGGATGGGGGCCTCCGCAAGAAGACCCTGAAATTCTTCTATGGTGTTCTCACTAGGGATGTTATGCTGCAGGAAGTTGGGGTGGGGGCCATCAAAACTGTGATGGTGGAGGGATTTTTCTAAGGCTTTTCTGTGCCACTTGGCCTAGTGGTTGGGAGGTAGTCTTCATCCGAGTCGAGAACTGGGGAAGGGCAGGCAAGCTGACAAGAAAGTAGGGAAGAAGGGAAAAGGCAGCGACAGGTACATCAGATGGACTCTTTAGGGTTCTCTCTCCGGGGTGGGCGGCCTTTTTCTTAAAGGGCCGGATTGTTTTTGAAGCAGGTGGACCTGGCTGTGTTCCAACACCAGCGTCTTCACAGAAGCAGGCCTTGGGCTGCGCTCTGTGTGGGGGCTGTAGTTCGTTGGGTCCTGGTACTACACACATTCTTTGTGTGTTTGCTTCTTTACCAAGTGGGTTTGGAAGTGAAACTTCTAAGTGAGACTTGCCAGTTCCTTTCTCCATTGGTTTTATTTTAACGCATGTTAATATCTCGATGACTGAGAGTTTTGTGTGCCCATACGGTATGTATTATGTTCTGAGCTTCTGAGATAAGTGGTAGAGTAATAAGTTTCCTCTGTGTCATTGAATGGTGTTTGAATTTCATGTGCCTTCTTGTTTATATTCCCCTCCATTAGTGTAGGAAAGCTACGATGATCATTATAGAAATCTTTTACTTTCAGAGTATTTACATTACTGTTGATAAACACTTTTTTTTCTTGCTGATATTAACTTATGGTAAGTTCCCAGGATAGAATTGTTTCCCTTACGGTTTTTCAGCTGAATTGTTTTATATGTTGACCTTTCTGAGCAACACCCTTTGTGTTGACCATGTTAGATTTACCAGCAAGGAAAAATAGAATATTTTGCTAAGTGTTTAAATAGAAACAATGTTTTAAATATTGATATCACCTAACTCTGAGAGAACAATAGGTTTTTCTTAGGAAGCCTTCCTCAGTGCAGAGTGTGCTGTGCATTGTTACATCTGGGATGGGAGAATATGATCTAATAGTTAATTAAAAGCACATTGTTTCTCTCTGAATGAGAATCTGAATGAGGAGGAGAAAAAAGAACAGATCGTTTTTCGTATCCTAGCATTATGATCTTTGTAGGCTGTGGGTCCTAACAAATTGTAGCTGACAAAATAGAGGAGTTTTAATAACACACCCAAAGCAAATGAATTGTGCTTAATATTAAAGCAACAGGTACCCTCAAGAAGTTAATGTTAAAAGCTCTCTGGCCTGAATGGCCTAGTGGAAATACCTTTGTTGCAGCAGAAGTCCCAGGCTTGAAGCTGCATCTGCAACCCTCTTTCCTTGTAGGGAAGAAGGTGATTGATGTGGCTGCCGGCTCCACCCACTGCCTGGCTCTGACTGAGGACAGCGAGGTCCACAGCTGGGGGAGCAACGACCAGTGCCAGCACTTTGACACCTTGCGCGTGACCAAGCCAGAACCTGCAGCATTGCCGGGACTGGACACCAAACACATAGTGGGAATTGCCTGTGGGCCTGCCCAGGTACGGAATATAGAGCTTGATTTGGTGTTTAGGAGGATTTTGGTTTCCAGTTGTTCATTACCAGTATGTAGAAAATACCACTGAGTTTTGTTTGTTGCTCTCATGTCCTGCAGTTGTGCTAAACTCATTTGTTATGAGCATCATTGTCATTTCCTTGGGTTTTCTTCATGGACAATTATACTGTCTGTATAGAGGGGCAGTTCCATTTCTTCCTTTCCAATCTGCCTGCCTTTGATGTCTTTTCCCGGCCTGGTTGCCCTGGCCAGGACTTGCGGTGTGAAGCTGAGTAGGAGAGGGGACAGTGGGCGCCCCGCCTTGCTCCGGACTGTGGGGGAGGGCAGTTCAGTCTTTCACCATCGGCTGTGATGTTGGCTGCGGGTGTTTATGTAGATGCCTTATTCCCAGATTAAGGCAGTTTCTTTAATTCCCCCTTTTAGAAGCTTTTAAAAAATCCTGAATGGATGTTACAATTTGTTAAATGCTTTTAATCTTCTCAAATGAAATGGTCATGTAGTTTTCCTTCTTTAGTGTGTTAGTATGGTGTATTACATAGATGATTTTTTACTTTTTTTCTTAAACATTTTTTTTTTCCTTTCTTAGAGATGGAGTTTCACTGTGTTGCCCAGGCTGGTCTTGAACTCCTGAGCTCAAGTGGTCTACCTGCCTTGGCCTCCCAAAGTGCTGGAATTACAGACGAGAGACACTGCACTGGCCTGATTTTTAAATACTGACCAAGGCTTGTGTTACTGGCGTAAACATCACTTGGCCACAATTTACTACTCTATTTTTTTCTTTTTTTTTTTTCCTGAGACGGAGTCTCGCTCTATCACCCAGACTGGAGTGCATTGGTGCAATCTCAGCTCTCTGCACCCTGTGCCTCCTGGGTTCAAGCAATTCTCCTGCCTCATCCTCCTGAGTAGCTGGGATTACAAAATACAAAATTTTTGTATTTTTTTGTTTTTTAGAGATGGGGTTTCACCTTGTTGGCCAACCTGGTCTCCAACTCCTGACCTCACATGATCCACCCTCCTTGCCACCCCAAAGTTTTGGGATTACGGGCGTGAGCCACCGTGCCCGGCCCCATTCTGTTTCTATATTGTTAAATTTGACTTGCTAACATGTTGAGGATTTTTCTGTCGATGCTTATCAGGGATGTTGGTTTGTGGTTTTTTTCTTTGTATTATACTATCTTGTCTGACTTTCAGTGGGGAAAGCTGACCTCATACAAAGTATTGGCATGTGTTCCCTCCTTTTCCATTTCCTATAGGGATTGTGTAGAATTAGTGTTATTTCTTCTTTACATGTTTTTGAATCCATCTGAGCCTGGAGATTTCTTTCTAAAAGATTTTACGCTGGGCGCGGTGGCTCACGCCTGTAATCCCAGCACGTTGGGAAGCTGAGGCGGGCGGATCACCAGAGGTCAGGAGTTTGAGACCAGCCTGGCTAACATGGTGAAATACAAAAAATTAGTCGAGCTTGGTGGCGTGCGCCTGTAGTCCCAGCTACTCAAGAGGCTGGGGCAGGAGAATCGCTTGAACCCGGGAGGTGGAGATTGCAGTGAGTCGGGATCGCACCACTGCACTCCAGCCTGGGCAATAAGAGCGAAACTCCGTCTCAAAAAAAAAAAAAAAAAAACAAAGCAAACAAACAAAGAAAAGATTTTTCAACTTCAATTTCTTTAATCGATATAGAACTATTCAGGTGACCTGTTTGTTTCCAGGAGGATTTTCCTGGTTTGTGGCACTCAGACATTACTTTATTTCATCTGTGTTGTCTGATTTGTACGTGTGAGGTTTTCCTTAGTATTCTGCTAACCATCTGAAGCCTGTGGTGCCTGCGGTGATGTCCCTTCATTCATTCCTGATACTCATAATTTGTATCTTTTCTGTTTTTTTCTTTGTCAGTTTTTCTAGCATTTTTCAATTTTGTTGATCTTTTCATAGAACAATCTTTTAGTTTTATTAATTGTTCCCTTGTTTTTTTGCTTTCAATCTCATTGATTTCTGCTTTTATCTTGTCATTTGTCCCTTTGGCTTGTTTTGTGTTCACTTTGGTCTTTTTCTAGTTTCTTAAGTTGGAAACGTAGATTGCTGATTTAGACTTACCTTTTTTTGTAATATATAATGATTTGATGCTGTAAATTTTCCTCTAAACAGTGCTTTAATCAAACCCACAAATTTTGGTGTGTTTCAATTTATGTTCAAAATATTTTCTAATTTCTCTTGAGAATTGTTTTTTGATCCATGGATTATTATTACTATTTTTTTTTTCTGAGCTGGAGTTTCGCTCTTGTTGCTCAGGCTGGAGTGCAATGGCCTGATTTCGGCTCTCTGCAACCTCTGTCTCCTGGATTCAAGCGATTCTTCTGCCTCAGCCTCCTGATTATCTGTGACTACAGGTGCCCGCCACCATGCCTGGCTAATTTTTTTGTATTTTCAGTAGAGATGGGGTTTCTCCATGTTGGCCAGGCTGGTCTTGAACCCCTTGCCTCAGGTGATCCCCGCACCTTGGCCTCCCAAAGTATTGGTATTACAGGCGTGAGCCACTGTGCCCGGACTGACCCATGGATTATTAAGTATGTTGTTCAGTTTTTAAGTGTGTGTAGATTGTTCTGTTCGTGATTTCTAGTTTAATACCATTGTGAATGGAGAGCAAACTGTATATGATTTCATTTCTTTTAAATTTGTTAAGATTTGTTTTATGTCTCAGGATATGTTCTCTCTTAGCGAACATTCTGTATGTGCTTAAAAAGTATATGTATGGCTGGGCGCGGTGGCTCACGTTTGTAATCCTAGCACTTTGGGAGGCTGAGGCAGGTGGATCATGAGGTCAGATGATGGAGACCATCCTGGCTAACATGGTGAAACCCTATCTCTACTAAAAATACAAAAAAATTAGCCTGGCTTGGTGGCGGGCACCTGTAGTCCCAGCTACTTGGGAGGCTGAGGCTCCAACTTGGGTGACAAAGCGAGACTCCGTCTCAAAAAAAAAAAGTATATGTATTTTGCTGTATTTTGCTGTTGTTGGGTGAAGTGTTGTATAAATTAGATCCAGTTTATTGATGGTGTTCTACAGTTCTCCTAGATCCTTGCCGATTGCTTGTTCTCTCACTGTGAAAGGTAGTGTGTGAGTTATATGCATCTAACAATTGATTGTCTAGTTAGAGTTGCTGTTATACCACTTCAAGTAGATGGAGATCCTCACTGCCATCCATTAATGTGCATTAATCATTTTGAGAGTGAAAAGATTGTTAAAAATGTTTTTACTTTTTTAGATATGGCCAAATGAGATGGGGCTATTGAAATGGGCGGGAAGATTAGAAGCTGACAGTGTGTGAGCTAGACACCCATGAATGCCTTTGGACTGGGCAGTTAGAGGGATGATAGGTGATAATATAAGGCGGCTCCATCACACATGCTGGGGACTCCTGTGGAACAGACCAGCAGCTGCTTTTGGAGATTCATTTTAGATTGTTGCGTTTCCTCTTAGAGCTTTGCCTGGTCATCGTGTTCTGAGTGGTCCATTGGCCTCCGTGTCCCTTTTGTGGTGGACATTTGCTCAATGACTTTTGAGCAGCTGGATCTCCTGCTGCGGCAGGTGAGTGAGGGGATGGACGGCTCCGCGGACTGGCCCCCGCCCCAGGAGAAAGAGTGCGTGGCCGTGGCAACGCTGAATCTTCTACGACTTCAGGTATTCATGATTTCCCTTCTTCTTGCTCCTTTTATAAGTGACTTAGGAGTTTGTAAGAAGGCTTATATGTATTTTGAAGGGCATGGGTTTTAGCCTGTTCAGTGAAGTATTTTTAAGTAAGATTGTAATGCGCTAATAATGGACGTGAGGCTAAAAAACGTGATCTGGGCCGGGCGCGGTGGCTCACACCTGTAATCCCGGCACTTTGGGAGGCCAAGGCAGGTGGATCACGAGGTCAGGAGATCCAGACCATCCTGGCTAACACGGTGAAACCCCATCTCTACTAAAAATACAAAAAATTAGCCGGGCGTGGTGGCAGGTTCCTGTAGTCCCAGCTACCCCGGAGGCTGAGGCAGGACAATGGCGTGAACCCTGGAGGCGGAGCTTGCAATGAGCCGAGACTGTACCTGTGGCAGCTTTTTTGGTTACATTGTGGCCATTATTTCTGTGTTTGGTGCAGGTTGTTGGGGTGGGGTGGAGGTTGCTGTTGCTAGTTATTTAGCTCTTCTGCTCATCTTGAGCTTTTCCATATACATGTTTATAGTGGGGTTAAAAAAATTCCTCTAGAAAATACTTCAGCTATTGTGGGTAAGAGGTTTTTTAGTCCAGTTTTTAAAAATACATAAACTGAGAAGTTGGTTGTTTAAATAATACTTCAAAGTGAGTTTTATTCAGTGTTTAATAAGACTTTGAAATTCATTCATTTTTAGGGGTTCTAAGTGAAAATTGTTTTTCTCCTTTCAGTTGCATGCTGCCATTAGTCACCAGGTTGACCCGGAATTCCTTGGTTTAGGTCTGGGCAGCGTCCTCCTGAACAGCCTGAAGCAGACGGTGGTGACCCTGGCCAGCAGCGCGGGCGTACTGAGCACCGTGCAGTCGGCCGCCCAGTCCGTGCTGCAGAGCGGCTGGTCCGTGCTGCTGCCCACCGCCGAGGAGCGGGCCCGGGCACTCTCTGCTCTCCTTCCCTGCGCAGGTGGGCTTGGGGAAGGAACAGGAGAGGGCATGGGTCAGGGTGCTGGGAGGGGATGGCATTTCACTCAAATTGGCACGCACTTTCTATTTCAGTTTCAGGCAATGACGTGAACATAAGTCCAGGTCGTCGATTCATGATTGATCTTCTGGTGGGCAGCTTGATGGCTGATGGAGGGTTGGAATCAGCCTTACATGCAGCCATTACTGCAGAGATCCAGGTATGGCCTTGGAGGCACACGTGACCTGGTGGTGCTCTGAGATAGGATATACCACATTCACACGTGTGAAGAATAACTGAAAATAGTGAAACACTAAACTTTTATCATATCCAAGTATTTTTTTTAAATTAAAATTCTTTTATGTGCTAATTTAAACAATTATTGAGATATGATTTAATTGTGAAGAAATCCTGCATGTTGTCTGTTTCAGTGAATTTAACAGGTAACCTGTCCATCATGTAGACCGTTCCCGTCACCCGGAAAGATCCCTGTGCCCCTTGGCACTCGCAGCCGGGACGCTCCCCTGCCCTCAGATGAGATTCATTTCCCTGCTCTGAGTGTTGCAGCAATGTAGCTGCAGAGGCTGCACTCTTTCCTGCGTTGCCGTGGAGAAGGATTTTCAGATTCACTCACACTGTTGTGTGTCTTGTGACTTGGTTTTTATTATGGGAAGTTTTCCATTTTATAGGTGTAGTGCTGGTTGTTAGTTCATTCTTCTACTGAAGGACATTTAATTGCTTTTGGTTTTTGTATTCTTTTTTTTTTTTTTTTTGAGACAGTCTCGCTCTGTCGCCCAGGCTGGATGCAGTGACCTGATGTTGGCTTATGGCAGCCTTGTCCTCCTCGGCTCAAATGATCCTCCCACCTCAGCCTCCTGTGTTGCGGGGACCACAGGCGTGTCACCATGCCCGGCTAGTTTTTTGATTTTTTTGTGGAGACAAGGTTTCAGTGTGTTGCCCAGGCTGGTCTCGAACTCCTGGGCTCAAGTGATCCCCCCACCTTGGCCTTCCATAGTGTTGGGATTACAAGCGTGAGCCACCGCGCCCAGGCTTTCTGGTTTTTGGCCGCGTAGAGCTGCCATGATTGTGCTGTGTACAGGTACTTCAGTGAGCATATGTTCTCCCTTAGGGTAAACACTTGGAGTGAAATTTGTTAGGTCTTGGGGTCCGTGTGTGTTCATAGTTTCCCAGAGTGGCTTTGCCATTTACACTTGAACCAGTGTGTGTGAGAATTACAGCAGCTTCTTATCCTCACAAAGCAGCTGGATGCTGCGTGTGTGGGGCGGATCACATGGGTGTTTGTGAGAGCCAGTGGCAGGGTTAAAGATTTTAGGGACTTCACAGAAGGAGGCTGGAGAGCGTCAGCAGAGGCAGCCTGGACCTTGGATCTGTAAAAGGAAGACACTGTTTGAAAGTGCACAGCTGAGTTGGGGTTTCCAACAGGGCAGGTGGGGTCCTGTGGTTAGGTGTGTGTGGTGGCACACACAGGCTGGGATAGCTTGGCACTGGGGTCAGGGCTCAGCCAGCCTGTGTGCTTCACACCTGCTAATGAGATCACTTGTAAACAATTTCTGTTTATAAATTACAGGATATTGAAGCCAAAAAAGAAGCACAGAAGGAAAAAGAAATTGATGAACAGGAAGCGAATGCCTCAACGTTTCACAGAAGCAGGACTCCATTGGATAAAGACCTTATTAATACGGGGATCTGTGAGTCTTCTGGCAAACAGTGTTTGCCTCTGGTTCAGCTCATACAACAGCTTCTTAGGTAAATCGTATTAGCAGTATTGTAGTGTATTTTATTTATTTACTTTTTTTTTTTTTTTTTGAGACAGCATTTCGCTCTTGTTGCCCAGGCTGAGTGCAATGGCACGATCTTGGCTCACCACAACATCCACTTCCCGAGTTCAAGTGATTCTCCTGCCTCAGCCTCTCAAGCAGCTGGGATTACAGGCGTGCGCCACCACACCCGGCTAATTTTGTATGTTTAGTAGAGATGGGGTTTCTTCATGGTGGTCAGGCTGGTCTGGAACTCCAGACCTCAGGTGATCTGCCCGCATTGGCTTCCCAGGCATGAACCACCACGCCCGGCCTATTTATTTACTTATTAATTTTTTTAAATTTTTATTTTCTGAGACGGGGTCTCACTCTATCACCGAGGCTGGAGTGCAGTGTCATGATCTTGGCTCACTGCAACCTCTGCCTCCTGGGTTCAAGCACTTCTCCTGCCTCAGCCTCCCAAGTAGCTGGGACTACAGGTGTCCGCAACCACACCTGGCTGATTTTTGTATTTGTAGCAGAGACGGGGTTTCAAAATATTGGTCAGGCTGGTCTCAAACTCCTGACCTTAGGTGATTCTCCTGCCTTGGCCTCTGAAAGTGTTGGGATTACAGGTGTTAGCCACTGTGCCTGACCTGTATTGTATTTTAGTAGGTGATTATTGGTTTTCATATTAAGATCTTGAAATCTACACAAGAATCTCAAAAATTTGTTTGGTGATGGAGGGAATATTCTGAAAATTACCTAGTACAGACGTTAGGATAAAGAGCAGACCCTTTTCAACGTAGGTAAGAGGAGAAGTTGGAGGGTATGATGATACTCAAAAGTTTTTCACAGAAGAGAAATTGGGGTGTGCAGTAAACACGTGAAAAGATTCTTAGTAATAAGCAGGTGGATGCAAATGAAAATCATCATGGGAAGGTTATTTTTAAAACTGGTTCTATCATTGCCTCACTTTACATATTACAGAGTTATACATACTACTGTGTAAGATAACTTTTCTTTTCAAAACTAAAGTCAGTGTGAAAGAATGATGAGCATTGTTTTGTAAGGCCAGACTAGAAGGAGGTGGGAAGAAGTCAGACTCAGCCTGTGAACAGAGGCTAACCTTGGCAGAAGCCAAAACGTTCAGACAGTGTTGTGTAAAAAGGATCACTCAAGAAGAGCGGAAAAGCAAGATGATTTGTGAAAGAGATTTATTAGAAAATGAAACACATTTGTACCTCTTATTTAATAAAAATCTGCTTTTTGTAAAGTTGGGCTCCTGATTTTAGTTTCTACACATAGTGAAAGCAAAGAACTGGCAGGTTGGATCAGGCAGCCGAGCACAGAGCAGGGAGCCCTGGGCAGTGGCTGCAGCTCTCAGCCGGCCTGGTCATGGGGCCATGGTGGGTCTGTGGTGTGGGGTGGCCCTGCTGTCCACAGCCAGAAAAACGAACTTAGTGGACACACCGTGGAATTTTGAAATGGGAAGTTTTAGAGCTAGTTTCTGTCACAGATTTTGGTAAATGCTATTTTGAAAAACGTTTTTCTGATGTTTGTTTTGTTTTTCTAATCTGATAATGCATATTTCACACATTCTGGTCTTTAACAAATGGAAGTAAAGAGAACTAAACTTAATATAGTTTGTGTTAATGGAAAGATCTTGGGATTTGTTCTCAGAAAATTTCGGTTGCAACAGCTTGCTCGCATAGATGAACTTCCAACACAGTGACTATAGGAGTAAGAATAAAAGCTGTGTTTACTTTCACAGAGTTCATTAAGAATAAAGGAGAACATGGATATTAAAAACTTCGTAATTAAAATGTAAAGTTACATGCAAAGTTTTAAAGTGAGCATTTTTCAGAGGTGGTTTTCTAGGTTCTTGAATGCCTCTCCGTTTTCTGAGGCTGTGTCATGGGCTGTTGGTGTCTTTGGCAGGGAGTGAGTGCAGGGTTCCTGTTGTGGGTCCTTCGTTCTCACGAGGGCAGTGCCCGTTTTCCCCATCTCCTGCTTGCTCAGACTGTTTCCATGTGCAGAGAGACTGGCCTGTTTGAGCTGCAGCTGTGCTATTTGAGCTGCAGCCGTGTAGCCTGTGCTGGCCAGTCTGGCCGCACTCACACAGTTTGCTGATCAGCACTTGAAGTGTGTCCATTGTAGCTGAGACACTGAATATTTTATCTGTTTAATTTTTATTAATTAAAATGCAGGTTTAAAAACTTGATTCCATTATTAGAAAGCATTTAAGTATGTTTAGAATAACTTGGCCATGTGAGTCTACTTCGTCAACTGTATAGTTTATGAGTCTATATGCAGATCAGATATTTTCAATGCAAATTTCATTGTCCAAATTGAATGTGCTACATATGTAAGCTACCCCGATGGTTTCTGAGGACTTATGAAATAACCTATGTAAAATATCTCAACAATTTTTCTTATATTGATTTCATGTTGAAATGATAATATTTTCAATCTGTTGGGATAAGTATGATGCATTGTTAAAATTATTTTTATTTTTTGAGATGGAGTCTTGCTCTGTTGCCTAGGCCAGAGTATAGTGACATAATCTTGGCTCACTGCAACCTCTGCCTCTTGGGTTCAAGTGATCCTCCTACCTCAGCCTCCCCAGCAGCTGGGACTACAGGCGTACACCACCACACCTGGCTGATTTTTGTATGTTTGTGGAGACAGAGTTTACTATGTTGGCCAGGCTGGTCTCGAACTCCTGACCTCAAGTAATCTGCCCGCCTTGGCCTCCCAAAGTGCTGGGATTGCAGGTGTGAGCCACCGTGCCTGACCATTATTAAAATGAGTTTTATTTGTGTGTGTGTGTTTTTTTTTTACTTTTATTAATGTGACTAGGAACAAGTTTTTTTTCCGCCCGAGATGGAGTTTCACTCTGTTGCCTGGACTGGAGTGCAGCGGCACAATCTCAGCTCATTGCAACCTCTGCCTCCTGGGTTCAAATGATTCTCTTGCCTCAGCCTCCTAAGTGGCTGGGACGTCAGGTGCATGCCACCATACCTGACTAATTTTTGTATTTTTAGTAGAGATGGAGTTTCCGCATGTTGGCTAGGGTGGTCTTGAACTCCCATCCTCAGGTAATCTGCCCGCCTTGGCCTCCGAAAGTGTTGGGTTTACAGGTGTGAGCCACCGCACCTGGCCACATTTATTAATACAACTAAGAACATTTTGAATTGCACCTGTGGCTCCATTGGTGTCCTGGGCAGGTGGCTGTGTGCTGTCCACATAGGTTGTCTCCTGTGTCTTCATCTTCGTAGTGTGTGACTTTTTGGTTCCTTTGGCACGTGGGGTCCTGTATGGGTCATTGATTCTACAGCAGATTTATAATAAGGATGTACTTACTTAAAAAAATACAAAATAAAAAGAATAGAAACAAACATAGTTATCACCTCACAAAATTTTTGGAAAGTGGAAAAAGAAAAATGCATTCACAACTTTTCAGTAGCCAGTAGTCCAGGCTGTCTTCGTAAGCATGGATAATGTGTCCTCTCCTGCATGGATAGACTCTGTTTTCTCACCTACGTGTTTGTGATTGAAGGATTCTTGATGTGTTGACTTGGTGGATGCAGTTGTTGAATAGTAGTTTATCTAAAGATTGGAAGAGATTTTTGGAGACATTTCATGTCCTTTTTTCCCTTGGAAAACGTGGGTTGAGGAAATCACTGCTTGCCAAAAATAAGCCGTGAAGTTACATGCTGGCAAGGAGCCACAGAATACCATTTACATTTCAAAATAAAGCGCTGTGAAGTTTTTATAAGTAGTGAACCCCATCAGAATTACACATTGTGATTATGGCTCCAAGTTTTATATTAAATAAAATTTTATTGTATTTTATTACTGTCTTTACTCCTTCAGGTGTAGCTTACAAGCTAGATTCTAGACCTGTTTCTTGTGTTACAGTGGGGTTATCCAGGCAGGTTATCAGGTACTGAGGCTGAAAGGTGATGTTGAATGGTGTGGTGAGCCCAGTGAGGGCGCATCCTTGCTGTGTGTGATGAGGGCCTGTGGGTTGCTGTGGGATTCCCAAACCCTGGCTCCTCTGTCTCCTGCTTCGGTCCTTACTCACACTGCTGGTAGTTTTCTCGTGTGAGCCACAGGGCCAAGTGGGATTGACAAGCCTGCTGTCACATTAGGAACCTGAGTTAAAGTGGAGCTGAAAGCATGTCCTCGCTCTTGGTGTTGTGCAGACAGCCACTTGTGCTCCTGGCTCAACGGGACAGGTGGAGTGGGTCTGGAACTAGGCCCTGGTTTGGCTCTTCTCCCCTCCATGTTCCCCTGTCCTGTCAGATTTGCTTTCACACTGATATAAGAGTTAACTTTCCTTAGGCCGGGTACGGTGACTCACGCCTATAATCCCAGTGCTTTGGGAGGCTGAGGTGGGCGGATCACAAGGTCAGGAAATCGAGACCATCCTGGGTAACATAATGAAACCCCATCTCTACTACAAAAGAAAAAAAAATACAAAAATTAGCTGGCCGTGGTGGCGCATGCCTGTAATCCCAGCTACTCAGGAGGCTGAGGCAGGAGAATCGCTTGAACCCGGGAAGCAGAAGTTGCGGTGAGCTGAGATAGTGTCACTACACTCCAGCCTGGCCACAAAGCTAGACTCCATCTCAAAAAAAAAAAAAGTAACTTTCCTTAAACACACAAAGTGTTATTTTCCTTTCATAACCTTGGTGGGTTGGCATTGCAGACTCTGGTCCCGCAGCCTGACACTCCCATTACCTGCACCATCTCTCCCTTGCTTCCTTGTCTTGTTCTCCTGCCCTTGTTTCTTGGTGTTCTGCTAAGGAACCAGAAACATTGATTGCTCTCCTAACTGTACCTTCTGGGAACGTATGTTTCTTCTCTTTTCTTCTCATCTACCAATGGCTCATGGCTCAAGTCACATCACAGTGTTGGAACTGGAGCCTCTTCTACTTTGTTTGCTGCCGTGCTCTTTGGGCACCTGCTTTGGTCTTCCTTCCCGGACTCCCTGAGCCCTGAGTACCTGCTGCATGGCCCACCCCAGTGCTGCTTGCGAGTAAGGGCTCAAGGTGGACTTGCAAGGCAGATGCGGCAACGCAGACGAGTCTTGTCTTGAAGAGTAGTATCACATTTCTGTTTGAAATGCAGCTTTGGACAAAAAATAATGACACTGTTTTTTCTTTCTAGAGGGTCAGATATTTCTATGTTAGCCTCCTCAAGATTTTAAGTTTCGTTGTCTTAATGTTTACATTCCTTAGACATCGGGTATACAGAAGTATTCCTTTTGAAGCAAGATCCTCTGCAGTTTGGACCACTGCACGCAGCTCCGTAGGCGCACGTTAGTGAGGCACGAGGGCATCATTATCTCTTTTGAGTCTTCCGTGCCCTTCTGCTCCGTTTTGGCTGAGGTTGTGCTTATTGCAGATAAACCGGACACATTTGGGGAGGGAAGCCAGCTGCAGGTCATCTTCCTGTATGATCTGTGTTTGTGATGTTAGTTTGTCCTGATTTACCCCATCCCTTTTTCTTTTAAATATAAATAACTTGTTTAATTTTGTAATCCTCTTTTTTCCTGTGTAGAAACATTGCTTCTCAGACTGTGGCCAGATTGAAGGATGTTGCCCGTCGGATTTCATCATGTCTGGACTTTGAGCAACACAGTCGTGAAAGATCTGCTTCACTGGATTTGTTGCTGCGTTTTCAACGTTTGCTTATTAGTAAACTTTATCCAGGAGAAAGTATTGGTCAGACCTCAGATATTTCTAGTAAGTTGCTTAAAATGTGAAAGTGTCTTATATGTGATCGAGGCTTAATTTAGGCTTTTCAACGTGTCCATCCTATATGCCCAGATGTGTAGTTGTTATACTACTAAATGCACCAATTTTGAGGCTTCATTTTGCCTCCACTTTTTTGAGTCAGACCCTTCTGTGTTAGCCTCGTTAACATTTTTAATTTTGTTGTCTTAATATTTAAATTCTTTAGACATCAGTAATAGCATCCTGTAAGTTCAGTTTAGTCTTAGAGAAGATTTATCAGGTTTTTTCCTTGTGCTATGGAATGCTGGAGACTGGCATGATATAGGAAGTAAACAGTGGCAGCCTATTCATATGTCACATGTGGGAGCCAGCTGGGTGGAATGGGAAGAATTGTTGGAGGAAGACTGGGTTTCAGTTACAGCTCTGCTTAATAGTTTAGACATTAGACCAAGTCTGATGGGGCCAAAGACTTCTCACCTGCAGACTTGGGATGATCCCTGAGGCAGCCTGTGAGGATCAAGAACAGAATGTGTGTAAGTACCCAGTGCTGTGCACTGTCGAGGGAATGGTTCCCCTCCTCGAGCATCCAGGGCAGCGGCTGGCCCTCCTTCATGAGACTTTCTGTCAAGGATGGAAGGGTCTGCTGCTTCCATTAGTATCTTTGTAGCTGTTTTTTTTCCCAAAGTAACTTAATTACTTTCTGAAGAGTTAGGCTCTTGTCAATAATGGAAACTTTCAGGTTTTAGTAGATGAGTTGATAGCTTGAAAGAGAAAGAGGTGACCATCTTAAAGACAAAGTCACAAGGACTGAAAAGCTATTAAGAACCATGTAGGAGGCCGGGCGCGGTGGCTCATGCCTGTAATCCCAGCACTTTGGGAGGCCCAGGTGGGCGGATCACAAGGTCAGGAATTCAAGACCAGCCTGGCCAACATAGTGAAACCTTGTCTCTACTAAAAATACAAAAAATTAGCTGGGTGTAGTGGCAGGTGCCTGTAGTCCCAGCTACTCTGAAGGCTGAGGCAGGAGAACTCCGTCTCAAAAAGAAAAAAAAAAAAAACTGAAAAGAACCATGGAGGCAGAAAAACTGAAGATGACTTCTTTTTTTTTTTTTTTGAGACGGAGTTTTGCTCTCATTGGCCAGGCTACAGTGCAGTGGCGCAATCTTGGCTCACTGCAACCTCCGCCTTCTGGTTTCAAGAGATTCTCCTGCCTCAGCCTCCCAAGTAGCAGGGATTACAGGCGCCCCCCACCATGCCCAACTAATTTTTTATTTTTTATTTCTAGTAGAGACAGGGTTTCACTGTGTCGGTCAGGCTGGTCTCAAACTGCTGACCTCGTGATCCACCCGCCTTGGCCTCCCAAAGTGCTGGGATTACAGGCATGAGCCACTGCCCGACAAAACTGAAGATTTTATGGAGCAGAAAAGTGCCTAACTTTGTTTTCTGGGAATAATTTACAAGGTTTTAGGAAACATTTATGTACTAGATATAAAGTTTTAAAAATTTAGAGCTGGGCGTGGTGGTGCATGCCTATAGTTCTAACTACTCAGGAGGCTGACGCAGGAGGATCACGAGCCCAGGGGTTCGTGTCCAATCTGGGCAACATAGTGAGACCCCGTCTGTAAAAAAAACAAAACAAAACAAAAAAAACCCTTAAATTAAATTATGACTTTAGTATTTATACACCCAAAATTTCTAGGTACTCTGTAGTGCGGGGTATAAAACTTGACATAAAAATACTAGGCCGGGCGCGGTGGCTCAAGCCTGTAATCCCAGCACTTTGGGAGGCCGAGACGGGCGGATCACGAGGTCAGGAGATCGAGACCATCCTGGCTAACACGGTGAAACCCCGTCTCTACTAAAAAAAGTACAAAAAAACTAGCCGGGCGAGGTGGCGAGCGCCTGTAGTCCCAGCTACTCGGGAGGCTGAGGCAGGAGAATGGCGTAAACCCGGTAGGTGGAGCTTGCAGTGAGCAGGGATCCGGCCACTGCACTCCAGCCTGGGTGACAGAGCGAGACTCCGTCTCAAAAAAAAAAAAAAAAAAAAAATACTACCCCTCCAGTTACATGATATAGAAAGAGCCCAGAGACTAAGGGTTAACAGGCTCCTGTTTGAGAAAATTATTATGGGTAAAAGATGTGTAGATGAGAGTAGCATCGTGGAGCAGTTAGTTTGTTTACAGAGAAAAATTTTAACAGTGAAAATGAAAATTTCTCATTCCTTCTTCAAGGTCCAGAGCTAATGGGCGTTGGTTCCTTGCTGAAGAAGTACACAGCCCTTCTGTGCACGCACATTGGAGATATACTGCCTGTGGCAGCCAGCGTTGCTTCTACCAGCTGGCGGCACTTCGCAGAGGTGGCTTGCATTGTGGAAGGGGACTTTACAGGTACCTATTGTTTCCTGCTTGTGTACATGGTTATTTTAGGAGATAGATGAAAACTGAAGTGTCTTCTTTCCTGATCAGCCTGCCTGCGTTTACTCTCTAAATTTTCTGGTCCTCCTGCCCTTTCACCTTTGTTTTTTTTTAGTTATTGATAGTTCTGTTGTTAAGCCAGCTGGTATGGGACTCATATCACTTTAAATATAATTGGTAATTTAGATTTATACTTCCATTATTGATACATCAATAATGAGGTAAGAGGTAATTGTCTGATTTTATTTTGACAGCGTAATAAAAATTAGGTACCTCATTAAGGATCTCAAAAATTCTGATACTACCTGGTATGTTTTAACTTTTTGAAGTTAGAGCATTATTTTTTAGTGTTTTTTTCCTGATGATGAACATATTAATAAACATTTAATTTTCTGAATACGAGACTCTAGTTCATAGTTCTGTGATTGAAATACAGTGTTTTGGAAAATATTTTTGTAATTTAAAGGGTTCTGTTTGATAGCTATACTGGTCTCGATATAAAATGTAAGATAGTCCTGTAGAAATATACTGAAGGACAAACATTTCTTATTTTGTGACTTAGCAGAATTTAAACACAGAACAAGTTTACAAATAGCTTTTATAGGATAAATACTTATTTAAATCTTATTATTTCTTAAATGTAGGTGTTCTCCTTCCAGAACTAGTAGTTTCTATAGTGCTTCTGCTCAGTAAAAATGCTGGTCTCATGCAAGAGGCTGGAGCTGTACCTCTGCTGGGTGGCCTGTTGGAACATCTGGATCGGTTCAACCACCTGGCTCCAGGAAAGGAACGGGATGATCATGAAGAGTTAGCCTGGCCTGGCATAATGGGTACGGCGTCTTAAAGGACTTTTACTGAGGAAAGTTTTATTGTCCTTGTCTTACCTATTCTTGCCGTTCAATTTGAAAGAATACAAAGGAAGATCAATTATTTGCCATTTCTACTGATGGTAGTATAAGTGAAAAATGAAGATAATCCAAATCAGAAGAAATGTGGGTCATATATATATTACCCAAATATGTGTGTGTGTGTGTGTGTGTGTGTGTCTGTGTATATATTGTCTGTCTGTCGTATCTATCTATCAATCTATCTATCTATCTATCTATCTTTTTTTTTTGACACTACATCTTGCTCTGTTGCCCAGGCTGGAGTGCAGTGTCATGATCTCAGCTCACTGCAACCTCCGCCTCCGGGGCTCGAGTGATTCTCCTGCCTCAGCCTCCTGAGTAGCTGGGACCACAGGTGCATACCACCGTGCCCAGCTTACTTTTGTATTTTCAGTAGAGACGGGGTTTCACCATGTTGTCCAGGATGGTCTCGAACTCCTGATCTCAAACGATCCACCCGCGTCTGCCTCCCAAAGTGCTGGGATTACAGGAATGAGCCACTGTGCCTGACTATATTTGGGTTATATTTAAGGAAGACTTTTCCATTAGTAATCCTTGTTAAGTACTGAAATGAAATTTTACGAAGTCCTGGTGCCTCCAGAAGGTGCTGTTGAGGTGGTTATCTGTGGTCCAGCTCAGGAGCAGAGATCGATACGGGAAGACCCTCCAGAGTCCTCTGGTTGTTTGATGTCAGTGAGATGCGGAATTCCTGGAGTCCCCTGAGCACTTCCTTATAGACATTGCCTGGCCTGTGGTGCATCCCAAATTGGAATGACACTTGTCTTCTCAATGTTTTGAGCTTTGGGTTTTTGAATCTAAGTCACCATGCTTTCTATGGTTCTAGCTTCCTGGACTCAGAATCAGTCAAAATCATGGTTAAACTTTGATTTATATGAAATCTCAAGCTGGGTGGGCTTTTTCTTCTTGTATTTTAGACCATCATCCCTCTAACATGGGAGCTTAAAACAAGAGGTAGCAGTTGTCCTGAGGAAAATAGCCCCAGGACATTGAACATGGTTGTTTTTTTTTTTTTCTTTTTTTTTAAAAAACAGTGAGTACTTTCAGCACCATTCTTCCCCTTTTGTTAAGGAGTGAGCTTACGTAGTCATATGTTATTTTGTCTCTCTACTGTCATACAGTTGAGGTGCATTCATTTGCTCAGATCAGCAACTTACTCACTGTAAAGCCTTTTGAAATTGTGATAAGTAACACATACACAAAAGTACCCAGTACATTCCCGTAATTGATCAGAGAGAACCGTGTCACAGCCATTCAAGCCTTAGCCTGGATAATGGCAGGACCCTCCCAAACGCTGACTCATCTCTCTGAAAAGTGCCCTGCCCCCCAGGCTGTGTGGTCGTTGCCACCTTACTTCTGATCATTTTATACTAAGTTCTTGTCCCTACCCAACATCATTTTACTTCTATCTGTTCTTGGACTTCATATAAGTGGAATTAGACAGTATGTACCTTTGGTTTCTGAGCTTCGCCCTGTTACTGAGTTCTTTCATTTTTATTGCCATATGTAGTATACTTTTGTTCAAATATACAACAACCTGTTCATTCTACTTGTTGATGGAAATGTAAGTTGTTTCCAGGTTTAGGTTAAATTAATATGTTACCATATCCTTCCACCTAGGTGGGAATACAAGCATGTGCCACCATGCCTGGCTAATTTTTCACTTTTTTGTAGAGACACGGTCTCCCTCTGTTGCCCAGGGTGGTCTCAAACTCCTAGGCTCAAGTGATCCTCCCACTTGGGCCTCCCAAAGTGCTGACGTAAGAGGCATGAGCCAGTGTTCCTGCCAATATATTAACATTCTTACATCTGTTTCTTTAATCATGCTTTCTGTTTCTTGGTGGGACTCTTGGTTTGTAGAGGATGCCTTTCATACAGAATGCCAGTTTTCCACAGTGATTGTGCTGCTACTCATCTCCACCGCAAAGTGAGAATTCTCAGTGTTCCACCTCTGTGCCAAGACCTAGCATTGCTGGCACTCCCTGTTTGAGCCATTCTGATGGGTGTCACTGGTATCTCATTGTGGTTTCAATTAGCATTTTCTAGATTAATAGTGAGGTTTGATACCTTTTCATATGTACATTAATCAGTTGGAAATTCTCTTGTGAACTGCCAATTCAAGTTTTGTGCCCATTTTTCTATCTGATTATCTTTTTTTCTTTTTAGTCGTTCATATGAGTGTTTTTGTATATTTGGGATATGAACTTTTGGCTCTATTTCTCATGGAGCTTTTTCTCTCACTGAGGCCTGTGTAGTCACTTAAAGGTGTTTTCTGATGAACAGAAGTAATATTAGTGAAATCCAGTTTGTTAACTATTTTAATGGTTGTTCATTTTGTGCCTTAAGAAATCTTTTTCTTACCCAGATTTTCTTTTATACCTTAAAGCTTTATTGTCTTAACTTTCATGTTAAGAGCTGTAGTGCACTTGGACTTGATTTTTGTGCATGTTATGAGATAGGGGTCACATGTCACTTTTTTTCCACAGGCATTTTGTACATAGTGTCTTTGTGCCAGCACCTTTGGGTAGAAAGACTGTCCTTGGTCTCTCTTCTGGGGTGCCACCTTTGTCTGAACCAAGTGATTGTCTATACTTGTGTCTGGTCTGATCTTGCAGCTTTTCCCCTAGTGACTTATTGCACTTGCCAGGACCTGTAGTGCATTGTGGAGTAGAAATGGTGACAGCGTGCCTCCTTGCCTTTTTCTTTGTAGCAGAGAAAAAGCTTTCAAGATTTCATACACGAAGTATGATGTTTGTTTTAGGAATTTCTTTGTAAGTACCTTTGAATCTTAAGGATGTTTTCTTCTGTTTCTGCTTTGTGATGCAGTTTTAACTATGATTGGATGTTAAATTTCATCAAATGCTTTTCCTGCATTACTTGATGATATAATTTTTTTTTTCTATTAATGTATGAAGTACTGACTTGTCAAATGTTGACTCAGCCTTCTATTTCTGGAATAAAACTACTTTAATTTTTTTTTTTTAAACTACTTTAATCTTAATATTGGTCATATGGATAGATATTTCTGGTCTTGGTCTGCTATTTTTAAAAGACAATTTTGCATCTTTATTTGTAATTTTTCTAGATTTTGCATGTCATTTGCCTTGTAATTTTTTCAGTGACCTGTAATTTTATTTTCTTGTAATGCCCTGCAGCTTACTGTTATTGTTATTGATAACCACCACCTCTTTACTAACAAGGAAGCTATAATTCAGAAAGAGGATAGGTCCCATGCAACCTCTGTTAGTTTCCATCTGTCCACCAGAGAACGTTAGCTCATCGAGGGAAATACTGGCTGATGGATATGATAGTAGGAAAATGTAATAGACATTCAGGTTTTGGTAACCAAGATTGTGCTAGTCTTGTAGAGTGAATAGGAGAATGTTCCTGCCTATTCTTTTCTTGGAAGGGTTTGTATAAGATTGGTAAAATTTGCCATTTAAGTGTACTGTTTAGTGGCATTAAGTACATTCACATTGTTTTACAGCCATCACCACCGCTCATCTCTAGAACTTTTCGTTTTTCTCACCCGAAACTATGTATCCATTAAACACCAGTTTTCCCCAGCACCTGGCAACTGCCATTCTACTTTCTGTCTCTGAATTTGACTACTCCAGGTACCTCATATACATGGAACCATACAGTATTTATCCTTTTGGGATTGGCTTATTTCACTTAGCATGTCTTCAAGGTTTATCTGTGTTGTGGAAAGTGTCTGAGTGTCCTTACATTTTAAGGTGAAGTCATATTCTGTTATATGAATATATCACATTTTGCTCTCCACCCACCAGCTGATGACACTTGGGTTGTTTCCATCTTTTGGCTATTGTGAATAATGCTGCCATGAATATGGGTGTGTATATCCGTCTGCGTCCTTTCTTTTTTTTCTTTTTATTTATTTATTTTTGAGACAGAGCCTTGCTGTGTCGCCAGGCTGGAGTGCAGTGGTACGATCTCGGCTCACTGCAACCTCCATCTCCCGGGTTCAAGCAATTCCCCTGCCTCAGCCTCCTGAGTAGCTGGGACTACAGGCGTGCACCACTGTGCCCAGCTAATTTTTTGTATTTTAGTAGAGCTGGGGTTTCACCATGTTGACCAGGATGGTCTTGTTCTCCTGACCTCGTGAGCCGCCCACCTCGGCCTCCCAAAGTGTTGGGATTATGGGCGTGAGCCACTGCACCTGACCTGCTTTTACTTCTTTTGGGTAGGTAGCCAGAGGTAGAAATGGTAGATTATATGGTAATTTTATATTTAATTTTTTTGAGGAGCTGCCATAGTGTTTTTCAGGGTGGCTGTACCATTTTATGTTCCCATCAGTAGTGTGCAGGAGTTCCAGTTTCTCCACATCCTCACCAACACTTTTTTTTTTTTTTTAAATAGTAACCATCAATGGGTGTGAAGTGGTATCTCATTGTGGTTTTGATTTGTATGTCCCTAATGATTAGTGATGTCAAGCATCTTTTCATGTGCTTATTGACCATTTGCATATCTTTTCTGGAGAAATGTCTATTCAAGTCTTTTGCCCGTGTTTTAATTGGGTTTTTGTCGTGTTGGGTTTTAGGAGTTCGTTATATATTCTGGATAGATATGATTTGCAATCTGTTTTGCATTCTTTGGGTTGCCGTATCACTCTTGATAGCCTCCTTTGATGCACAGAAGTGTTCGATTTTGATTAAGTCCAACTTACCTGTATTTTCCTTTTGTTGCCTGTGCTGCTTTTGGTGTCCTATTCAAGACATTGCCACCAAATTCAGTGTCATGAAATTTTTCCGCAGTGTTTTCTTTTAAGAATTTTATAGTTTTAGCACTTATTTTTAGGTCTCTGATCCATTTTGAGTTAGTTTTTGTGTGTGGTGTAAGGTAAGGGTCTACCTACGTTGTTTTACATGTGCGTGTCTGGATTTCCCAGTACCGTGCATTGAGAAGGCTCTTCTTTCCCCATTGAGTGGGCTTGGCTGCCATGTCAAAAATCATATGACCAAATACGTGAGGGATTGTTTTTGGGGTCTCCATTCTGTTCCATATTTCTATATGTTTGTCTGTTCCAGTGCCATACTCTTCTTTATTATTGCTTTCTTCTTTCTTAGGGTTTAATCTGCTATTTTTCTTGCTTTTTGAGAAATGAATACTTATTAGCACAGTGATTTTTTTGTAATGTTTATTATGAAAATTTTCTAACATAGATAAAAGTAGAAAAATAGTAAAATGAATCTAGCTTTAACAGGTGAATACGTTCCCCTCCCATACTTCTCTATATTGTTGATTGATTGGATTATTCTAAAGCATAACTCTGTCTTTAAAACATTTTAAAGCATTTTACATCTTAATGATAAGGATTTAAAGAAAACCCTACAATATCATTATCCTGTCTATTAGATTAACAGTGATCCCTTAATCTAACATGCAGTCCATATTACGTTTTCCTGGACT
Source organism: Macaca fascicularis (assembly GCF_037993035.2). NCBI lineage: Eukaryota > Metazoa > Chordata > Mammalia > Primates > Cercopithecidae > Macaca > Macaca fascicularis. The sequence continues at coordinate 862,266 of NC_088381.1, forward strand.
ATCTCAAAAATGCCTTTTTTAGGTGGTAATTTTGAATTAGGACCTGAGCATGTTCTGCGTATTGGCATTGGTTGACATATGCTTCTAGTCTCTTTACCCCAACAACATGGCTCCAGGCCCTCCTCTCCCTGTCTCTGATCATACTGTTTTCTTTTTCAAAGAAACAGGTTGGTTATTTTGGAGAACTTCACATTTTCTGAACTTGGTTGGTTGCATTCTCATTCTAGACCAACACGTTCTTCTGTTAGTTACATTCGTCTGCTGGTTAGATCTAGAGGTTTGGCTGGGTTTGAATGCAGTCTCATTGGGTCGGTGTTATGTCTGGAGTCATGCTGCATGCTTTCTGTTGGCTCAGGAGGCCTGTAATGCTTGGTGGCTCCCCGCTTTAGTTCTGTGACGCTAGACCAGGGAATTCATGTGTTGCGTGTCCTCTATAAAATCCCCTACCAACCTTGTCCTCTGCTGTCTGGTTAGCAGGAGGTACCATTTGTACAGGAAGGACATGATCTAAGCTTGACTTCTTGAACTGCCACTTCCCTTTAACTATTTTTCATAATATTGAGTTGGTATCCTAGCACTTCCAAAGGTGACCACCAGTCAGGTTTTCTTATTTTGAGTATTTTTATGAACCAATAGACTTTTATTGATTTGGTGTTTCTTTTCTTTTTTAGCTTTTCCCCCCCAATATACACATTTAAAGGCATAAATGCCCTCAAGCATGCATTTAGTTGTATGTCACCATTTTGATCTGCAGTATTTTTATTATCATTAATTGAACACATTTTCTAATTTCCATAGTCATTTTGTCTTAGAATTTTGGGTTACTTCTTTTTTTTTTTTTTTTTTTTTTTTTGAGACGGAGTCTCGCTCTGCCGCCCAGGCTGGAGTGCAGTGGCCGGATCTCAGCTCACTGCAAGCTCCGCCTCCCGGGTTCACGCCATTCTCCTGCCTCAGCCTCCCGAGTAGCTGGGACTACAGGCGCCTGCCACTGCGCCCGGCTAGTTTTTTGTACTTTTTTAGTAGAGACGGGGTTTCACCGTGTTAACCAGGATGGTCTCGATCTCCCGACCTCGTGATCCGCCCGTCTCGGCCTCCCAAAGTGCTGGGATTACAGGCTTGAGCCACCGCGCCCGGCCAGAATTTTGGGTTACTTCTAAGTGAGCTTTGTAATTTTCAAATATGTGGATGAATATTTTTATTTATTTATTTTGGATGAATTTTTAAAAACCTATTTCTAATTTAACTGCATTGTCATCAGCACACGTGCTCTGTAAGTTTATTTCTTTGAAATTTGTTGATATTTGCTCTATGGCCTGGCATGGCCAGATTTGGTATTCATGCTGCCTGTGTGTGGTATTGGTTTCAGAGCCAGGTATGCGTTTCTCTCATTGTGATTGTGGATTTGTTTATATCTGCTTGTAGTTCTTTCACACAGTTTGTTCTTTTCATTTTACCTGTTGATTGATCGATGGACTGATTCTGGTTTCTGTATATACAGAGTCATTTTTTACAGGTCAGAACTGTAGAAATAATGAAGAAGTGACGCTTATACGCAAAGCTGATTTGGAGAACCATAATAAAGATGGAGGCTTCTGGACTGTGATTGAGGGGAAAGTGTATGATATCAAGGACTTCCAGACGCAGTCGTTAACAGGAAATAGTATTCTTGGTGAGATTACACTTCTGATTTCATGGTTAAAAGTTATAGCCTGTGTATTTTAAGCAGAGTATTTGGTTTATAAATGATTTCTTTAGTTTTGTGCCAGCCCCCACATATTTTAATGTATCTGTGGCTTTGGTGTCTGTCTTATCAACAAATTCAGCACATTTGAAGAATTTCCTATCATTATGCATTTTTTGTTTTAAGACTTGGAACTCATTTCAAGTTCTGAGTTGGCCCAGGCAACCCTGAGAGACAGTGGGAGGTCATTATCCTCTGGTAACCCTCACTTTTGAGTTGAGCGCCTAACTTGTTTCCTACTCACTGTTTCTCCTATAGCTCTTCAGGCAAATTGAACTGAACTCATGTTGCTTTTTCCCTTTTTGTTTCAGCTCAGTTTGCAGGGGAAGACCCAGTGGTAGCTTTGGAAGCTGCTTTGCAGTTTGAAGACACGCGGGAATCCATGCACGCGTTTTGTGTTGGCCAGTATCTGGAGGTGAGGCTATATGCCTTGAGTGACGCCGAGGATAGCAAGGGAGACCCTCTGTGTGGTTTGTGACAGGAATATTTGGATCCAGAAGTACTGATATCTGTGTCTTTTGGGGGGCATTAGGGATAAATATAAAGATCCTTTAGAAGTTTTGTCATAAATGAATTTACATTTATTCATGTTAAGATCTGTGATGTATTGGTCTTGAAAGATTGTTTTTTAAATGATCAATTTGAGAAATATAGACAGTGTTCCACAAGAAAAGAGGTTAAACTTTGGTCTTATGTAGAAATTTGGAATGGCTTATTATCTTGCGGTATGTATATTTTGGGAAGAACTATGCAGAAGTGTAATTCTTGGCAATAGAAATATGTCCTTCCTATGTATTCACGAACACATAGAATTTATATATATATATTGGGATTAGCTTTCCAGATATCCATAAGTAATAAAATGTATTAAATGCCATTAGGGCAGGGCTTAAAGCATTTTATGAAGGGGAGAATTAACTTTGCTGTAAATATCTTCTGTGACTGGAAAAGTTGAACTCTTGCTTTTTTCAGAGTTCGATTTTTGTTAGAATAAATTTCATTTCCTCCACATGTGTGGTCACAGTCCACTAATACTTGTCATCGAACACTTGTCGTGTCATAGTTTTGTTGCCCAGTGTGTTACTTATGCATGTAACAATTCATTACATTTTCTGAAGCATGGTGTACAGTCACTTTGGAAACTGACTCCTAAGGAATATTCCAGCCAAATCATGTATCTGTGCTTTAGTTTTTCTACATAGGGCTGTGCAGTTGCTGCCTGCTTTCTAGGGCGTGTGGGTTTCTGTGGCATCTGCTGTTCCTTGGGCACAGCAGCATCGAGTCGTTACCGGATGGAGGGGCAGAACACCCAGAGCACCCCTGGGCTCACATGGTGGTACAGCTGCAGGACAGAGCTGTCCTTTTAGTTTTATGTTTTTAATTAATTCTGTTTCCTCAGATTGATGATGAAATTTATTTTTCCAGCCTGACCAAGAAGTTGTCACCATACCAGACCTGGGAAGTCTCTCTTCACCTCTGATAGACACAGAGAGGAATCTGGGCCTGCTTCTTGGATTACACGCCTCCTATTTAGCAATGAGCACACCGCTGTCTCCTGTTGAGATTGAATGTGCCAGTAAGAAAATCTTTGCTGTTTGCTGATTAGCAGATTATTTTTTTTGAACTGTAAGTGCCATTAAGAGTGGGAGAGGGCCAGGCACAGTGGTTCTTGCCTGTAATCCCAGCACTTTGGGAGGTTGAGGCAGGTGAATTGCTTGAGGTCAAGAGTTTGAGACCAGCCTGGGCAACATGGCAAAACCCCATCTCTACAAAAAATTAGCCAGGCATGGTGGCACATACGTGTCGCAGATACTCAAGAGGCTGAGGTAGGAGGATCGCTTGAGCCTGGGAGGTTGAGGCTGCAGTGAGTTGTGATTGTACCGCTGCACTCCAGCCTGGGTGACACAGCAAGACTCTCTCTTTAAAAAAGTAGGAGATGGCCAGGTGGCGGCTCATGCCTGTAATCCCAGCAATTTGGGAGGCTGAGGCAGGTGAATCACCTGAGGTCAGGAGTTTGAGACCAGCCTGGTCAACGTGGTGAAACCCCATGTCTACTAAAAATGCAAAAATTAGCTGGGCATGGTGACGGGCGCCTGTAATCCCAGTTACTCGGAAGGCTGAGGTAGGAGAATTGCTTGAACCCAGGAGACAGAGGTTATAATGAGCCGAGATCACGCCACTGCACTCTAGCCTGGGTGACAAGAGCGAGACTCCGTCTCAAAAAAAAAAGGAAAAAAAGTGGGAGAGGAGGATTCAACACAGTGATGATGATAAAAAAAAAAAATAATAAGGATAGTGAGACTCAATCCGGTAGAAACAGCTGTGAGTGGCTGTCATTTGCCCTCATGGTCTGTTGCTGCAGAGGAAGCTAAAAAGTGTGCAGGAATGTCTACCCGTCTACCCTGTGGTGGTCTCACATGTTGCAGCCTCTGCCTGATGGGCGCAGCATGGCTTTTGTCTCCCTACATGCCCAGAAGTTGCACAGAATGTGGATCAGCTGTCCTCTCAGGGGACAGCATTCTATTTGAGGACTGCGTTTTTACCAGACCAGGCTCAAGTCACCTATATTTCAGGGTGGCAACCTTTGTAACCACCTAAAATAATAAGTTTCTTCCTGTCTCCTAAGATGGGTTTACATTTTTCTTCATGTAGTTGTGCATTTCCCATCTGTCTATCGTCCATGTGAGCAGCTTCTGTTGAGCAGTCGCCTGGTGCAGTTACCACGCTAGGTGTTTGGGATGCAGGGATGGATGGGACACGCCTCCACTTTCAGCTGCTGCTTGTTGATGAGCCAGCATTCTAAGCAGGTCACGTTACAGGGTGGTGAATGGTGAAATGGAGACATTCATACATGGTTCTGGGAGAAGAAAGGCTTCACATTGGCAGCAGTCCTGAAATTGCGTGAGGGAGCATTCTGGACAGAAAACGCAGGGGTGTCAAGGGCACTGCTGAGAGGAGCAGGGCTTTCCTGCTGCTTGTGAGAGTGGGTGTGGCAGAAGGCTGGTGGGGAAGGAGGATATTGATGCCCACACAGCCCCCCGTTGGGTGGACCTTTGTGCAGTGCTGGGTGCTGGGCTGCCTGTGGTGCCCTCTGAGGTGGCAGCTTCCCTCCCTCCTCCTCGAGGCTCGTTGCTTGCCAGAAGATGAGCTTTGCTTAAATTGGCAAGGAGGGCAGGGCTGGCGAGCTCCAGGGCAAAGGGTGCCATGGGCCCTGGCAGGTGGGTCCGATCCACAGGAGGATCAGAGGCTTATCTTGGAGCAGTAAGGAGGGGCTGTCCTGTGCTTAAAGAGAGGGGGCCAGGGAGAGTCGGCACTGGATTTGTGTTTCAGAAGAACGCATGTGGTGGGTTGGGGAATGATCCTGAGTGCTCTAAAATCTTAATGTCCAGTAAAAGAACACTAAGTGCATCCCCACTTTGATGGCTTGGATTTGGAGCAGTATTTGATAACACAGATCGTTAATGGAGATCTGTAGTGGTGCACATACTAATTTTGTGTGTGTGTGCTGCTCCCTCAAGTTACCATAGGCAGTTGTAATTGGCATTTGCACTGGCTGATCCCATGCCTTGCACTACGCACAGGTCTCCTTTCCAGTCCATTAGCCCTCCCATCTCTAAGGATCTATCCTTCATTAAAAGATGGTGTTTGTTAAATATTTTCTTCTTTTCATTCCTTTATAAGTGGTCTAGGAATACATAGCCTACCCTGAGGATGTAATTCTTTGTGGAAACCCTTCAGATGTGCTGTTCCCTGCCTGGATACTCAGCGTCTTGGTCTTATTCCCCATCTTAGCTCAGTTATTGCTTCCACAAGCCCCTTACTGATCCTCAGAACAGCAGTGGTCTGTCTTCCAGTCTCCCTGGTACCCCCACAGTCATCCGTTGCACACAGTTTCGGACTTGAAATCCTGTGATTAGTTGTGTCAGCGGTGCCCTTTGCTGCCCTCCCTGTTACAATGTGCAACTCAGTCTTCACACGGTATCCGTGGAACCCGGCAGCTGCAGGCAGAGCACAGGTATCCAGTGAATGTTGGGCTGGGACTACGATCCTGAGTTCCAATGCCATGCCTGAGGCGTGTGGAATCACCAGGAAGTGTGTTCACGTAGATAGAGGAATTATAAGTCAACCTGTGTAAACATGTTAGGTGGAGCTCTTTCATACGAATGATGCTGAATTTCACCTTCTAAATTGAGTGATCAGTTGAGCATCTTTTTTTTTTTCTTTTTTTTAGTATTTGAGTTGTGCACTTGAGTTTCTCTTTCATGTTTGCGTGTGCATTTTCTAGAGTGGCTTCAGTCATCCATCTTCTCTGGAGGCCTGCAGACTAGCCAGATCCACTACAGCTACAACGAGGAGAAAGATGAGGACCACTGCAGCTCCCCAGGGGGCACACCTGCCAGCAAATCTCGACTCTGCTCCCACAGACGGGCCCTGGGGGACCATTCCCAGGCGTTTCTGCAAGCCATTGCAGACAATAACATTCAGGATCACAACGTGAAGGTGAGCTAGGCCTCCCCCCACTGCCACCTCAGTGCTCTGTTTATCTGAGGACTTTGACATAGGAATACTTATGTGCTCTTTGGTTAACGTAGCACAGGCGTTGTTTCATGTATTATTTAGAGGGTTTTGAGGTGAGAACCTGATTCTGTTAACACGCTAGTGAGGCTTCAGAAGCATTACTGATTGCAAGTGCGTCAGAAGCTGTGGCATGTTTAAGATTTGTGAAGACTCTCTGGGCGGCCCTGAAGTTACCTCCCGCTGTTTCTGTTGCAGGACTTTTTGTGTCAAATAGAAAGGTACTGTAGGCAGTGCCATCTGACCACACCGATCACGTTTCCTCCGGAGCATCCCGTGGAAGAGGTCGGTCGCTTGCTGTTATGTTGCCTCTTAAAACATGAAGATTTAGGTATGGAGCTCAATATCTGTGTACTTTAGCTACACTGCAGATTCCTCGACTAACCTGCGGTATATATTCATTCCTTCCCTGCCCTTCTTTTAAATGTCTTTTTACAGGTCATGTGGCATTATCTTTAGTTCATGCAGGTGCACTTGGTATTGAGCAAGTAAAGCACAGAACGTTGCCTAAGTCAGTGGTGGATGTTTGTAGAGTTGTCTACCAAGCAAAATGTTCACTCATTAAGGTGACAGATTTTAATTCTTTTTATTCTGTGCTTTGCAGACAGTTGCTGAAATATTTGTTGTTAAAGTTGTCTTTTCCTGGTTAACTTTGCAGACTCATCAAGAACAGGGCCGTTCTTACAAGGAGGTCTGCGCTCCTGTCATCGAACGTTTGAGATTCCTCTTTAATGAATTGAGACCTGCTGTTTGTAATGACCTCTCTATAATGTCTAAGTTTAAGTTGTTAAGTTCTTTGCCCCGTTGGAGGAGGATAGCTCAGAAGATAATTCGAGAACGAAGGAAAAAGAGAGGTAAGAATGTAAAAGGACAGAAGATACTGTTAAAGCGTGTGCTTCACCCTGCCTCGTTGGATCTGTGATTTCAGAGTGAAGTTTCTCTACTGTTGATTCCATGTGACGTTTCTACCTGCTGCCATCATTTTTATGTATAGTTACGATTAAATGCAGAAATCTTGCTTATTTTTCCAAGAGATCAATGAGGCAGTATAGGAATTGAGTGTGGTATGATTTGGTTACTAGTAAATTGATGTTGAAAACCTAAATAATCTTTACTAAATTGATGGGGACAAGGAAGTATTTTTATTTTATTAGTTGTCCTGGTAATGAGATATAATGGTAACATTTAAACTTACGGCCATTCTTCTAAAGAAATGTTTTTTGTTGGGAAATATTGAGTATTCTGATACATGGAGAATTAGAAAGGGAAGCTAAAAGATTTATTGACGTTTTCCTGGAAGTGGCTATGTAAGGGTACAGAAAGGTCTTGTTGCATTAAATCCAAATTTGAGTAGAAATGCTTAGAAATTATAAAATAGTTTAGAATTTAGTCACTTGTGATTATAAATAAACTACAGAAATTTCTGATTATATTCTTTTTTTTTTCTTTTGAGACGGAGTCTTGCTCTGTCACCAGGCTGGAGTGCAGTGGCACGATCTCAGCTCACTGCAACCTCTGCCTCCCGGGTTCAAGCGATTCCCCTGCCTCAGCCTTCCAAGTAGCTGGGATTATAGGCAAGTGCCACCACGCCCAGCTAATTTTTGTGTTTTAGTAGAGATAGGGTTTCACCATGTTGGCCGAGATGGTCTTGATCTTCTGACCTCATGATGTGCCTGCCTCGGCCTCCCAAAGTGCTGGGATTACAGGCATGAGCCATCGCGCCCGGCCTCTGATCGTATTCTTATGACTTATACTGATTTACTCTCAAACCTGCTTATTGAACAGTATTAATTACTGAGTTTCTGATGGGCATTTTGAACAATAAGCTTATGAAAGACTGAAGTGTTTTAGAAGCCATCTAAGTTGATTGTTCCTGAACAAACCCTACACTGTAACAGCCTGTCTGCATCCAGTGAGTGCTCCGGATCAGGCAGTCACAGCAGTCACGCTGCTGCGATTCCTTTAACCCAGGCATGCAGGAACTCAGCCCGGGCCCAGAGACAGGCCTGTCTCAGCATGAGGGAGAGAGACTCCACCATTTGCCATCTCATATCTGTGGGTTCTGAGCCCACACTGTCACTTTTAGAGTTTCTTGTGGGTTTATAGATTTATTGTGCGTTGTTTCAAGCTGGTTTTCTTTTTCTTTTTTTGGAAATTAAGTAACTTATAAAGATTAAGTGATTAATATTCCTGTTGCTGTGTCAGGGATCCCCGAGCCCTGTCTCAGGCTTAATGATTCACTAAAAGGACTCAGAAGAGCTGTTATACTCACAGCTGTGGTTTTTTACTGCAAAAAGGATACAGATTAAGATTAGCAAAGGGAAGGGTACTTGGAGGGAAGTCCAGAGAAAACTAGGCACAAGCTTCTGGTGTTTCTCCCCAGTGGCGTCGTTTGGATGTGCTTCGCTCTCCCAGCAACAGTGTGTCACATCATGTGTGAAGAGTTGTTAACCAGGCCAGCGCACCTGAGCCTTGAGTCTAGAGTTTTTATTGGGGGCCAGTCACAAGCACAGGCAGTGCACATGTGACTGACCTCAATTACTTAGACTCTGGTGCCTCAGCGCAAAAGCAAGTGGTCCCTCTAGAGTCACATCATTAGCATAATCTACCTGCCTGACTACTGCCACAAGGTCCTGGGTGTCAGGGATACCAAAAAACTTACCAGCAGGATGTTCCAAGGACTCAGAGCTCAGCTCCTAGAAGAAGGACCAATCCTGAAGGGACAGACCTTCCTTGGGCTTGTGCAGGGTTTGAGCAACCCCAGCCTGCTATGTTAACTCTCTACTGCCCAGGTGTATTATCATGTTGCTTATTTTTTATATTATATGCTGAGGAGATTTAGACCAAAAATTTTAAAAGAGATAAAATATAGGGAGGAAATTCCACATATCACAATGAATTCAATTGATTTAGTTACACACTAACAGAACCCCTGAACTGGACCAGGGTGGACAAGCCAGGAACTGTGGGCCAAATTCCACCTCTTGTTTGCTTTGTGTTGGCCAGGTACTAAGACCTTTTTTTTTTTTTTCCAGTTTGAAATTGTTTTTTAAAAATTAGAAGAAGTATATTATTTTTGACACATGAAAATTACATGAAGTTAAAATTGTAGCACCATAAATAAAGTTTTATGGGAGCACAGCCACACCTCTTGTTTTATTTGTGGTTACTTTTTGTGCTACAGCAGCAGAGTTGAGTATTTGCAATAGACTGCATGGCCTGAAAGACTCATTCCCCCGCTGGCGCTTGAGGAAGAGCTCGCTCTGAAAGACTCAAGCGTTCGCTCTCCGGCGCTTGAGGAGAGCTCGCTGGCCGCCGGGCTTCCCCGGCTTCGGGGCTTCTCCCCGTGTCGCACTCTCAGTTTGTCTTTTTGTTCTGCCTTGGTCATTTCACTTTTGTGGTTTGAGCATTGCAATTTATAATGGTGTTCACATGTTTATTTGAATGAAATATTTGTCCTTCATGCAAATCTAAATATTTCTTAATTTAAAATTATATTTAAGTGTATGATTTTTATAGAAAATGATGTTTTAAAATACAGTTCCTAAGAAGCCAGAATCTACGGATGACGAAGAAAAAATTGGAAATGAAGAGAGTGATTTAGAAGAAGCTTGCATTTTGCCTCATAGTCCAATAAATGTGGACAAGAGACCCATTGCAATTAAATCACCCAAGGTGCAGTATTTTCTGTGATTCTGAGGTTAGCTGAATAGAGTCATAGCACGTAGCACAGGAATCCCCAAGTCTTGTACCTCTGTACCTGAGCGTCTGGAGGGAGGGACGGGTGGTGGTTAGAAATACGGCCCCAGGGATGCTTCATGAACTGGACTTACGATGTCCTGGTCAGAGCGTAGCTGGAGAAGGGTTTCCTTTTATTTTTGGTACTAGATTGTGTCATTAATTATTCACCATTCATTCCTTAACTATATTCTTTGTTCCAGAAACAGTGCTGGGCACTGTGGTTATTAATATGAACCATCACTTAATTTTGTATGCCAAGCTAGCCTGTTCCAACATATATTAGTATAGAGATTATAAATTCACTTGTAAGTATATTTATAGCATAGTTTTAAAACCATGTATTACTTACTAAATTTAACATATTTTAACCAGTGTAAACCTGTGAACATTGTTTATTTATATTTTACTTGAATAACTTTTAGAGCACAGTTTAATATTAAATAGGATAGACTAATGATGAAAATTGTTTTCCTTTGTTAGGACAAATGGCAGCCGCTGTTGAGTACTGTTACAGGTGTTCACAAATACAAGTGGTTGAAGCAGAATGTTCAGGGTCTTTATCCGCAGTCTCCACTCCTCAGTACAATTGCTGAATTTGCCCTTAAAGAAGAGCCAGTGGATGTGGAAAAAATGAGAAAGTGCCTACTAAAACAGGTAAAGATTGAAGAGAAATGCTTCTGTGCATTGGGTAATGTATATAACACTTAACTGTATGCATTGATGTTTTGCAGTTGGAGAGAGCAGAGGTTCGCCTGGAAGGGATAGATACAATTTTAAAACTGGCAAGCAAGAATTTCTTACTTCCATCTGTGCAGTACGCGATGTTTTGTGGATGGCAAAGACTTATTCCTGAGGGAATCGATATAGGGTAAAACGTTATCCTGTTTTTTTCATAATTAAGGAAGCTGTGGCAACAAAATGTTGTTCTGTAGTAGTTAGAAGTCTGGCAGTGTCCCGAGTCAAATTCTTTATCTTTATTTGAAAGGGAACCTCTTACTGATTGTTTAAAGGATGTTGATTTGATCCCCCCTTTTAATCGGATGCTGCTGGAAGTCACCTTTGGCAAGCTGTATGCTTGGGCTGTTCAGAACATTCGAAATGTTTTGATGGATGCCAATGCCAAATTTAAAGAGCTTGGTGAGTCAACAATTGCATCAATGTTATTTTATATTTTGGCTTTAATTATGTGTTGTGGAAACTTGCAAATGCCAATTTTTGCTTTTGAGAAGACTTTAATAACTTTGTACTTTGTACTTGTATTTCAGCTTTCTCAGATTTTAAACAAAACTTTAAAATTTAGCAGGAGACACAATGTTGAAGTACTCTAGTATAACATTTTTACATTTTGACATTTTTATGTGTATCACCACATACCCTAAAGTGTCTGTGTCCTATATTAATATTATTTCCTGGATAGTTTGAGCATCTACAGAGAGTTGATTGGATTGGTTTTGTGGATGAAAAGTGAGACATAACTTGCATATTTGAAATGGAAGGAATGGAATAGGGCGGGCACCAGGGTATTCGGAGAGCAACATGCTAAGTCCTGTAGACAGATGGAACGACTTGTGCTTGGAGTGCAGGGGATAGGCTCATTGTGCAGCATGACAGAGCTGCACACTCTGTGGAAATCCACTGAAAAATAGATGTTTAAAGTAATCGCCAATGCTTTCTGCATTACGTTTATTCTTGTATCTTGTATCCATGCACAAGAAATGTAAGTAGGTGCCAATGCTCATTAGGTATCCAGCCGGTTCCCCTGCAAACCATTACCAATGAGAACCCATCAGGACCGAGCCTGGGGACCATCCCACAAGCCCGCTTCCTCCTGGTGATGCTCAGCATGCTCACCCTGCAGCACGGCGCAAACAACCTCGACCTCCTGCTCAATTCCGGCACGCTGGCCCTCACGCAGACGGCACTGCGCCTGATTGGTAGGTCTGCACCGGCTTGAGAGCCTTTGGGAAAACATCAAGATTTTGCTTTCTTTTTTTTTTTTTTAACTTTTTGTAAATTATGGTAAGACACAAATAGCAGAAAGTGTACCATTTTAACGTCGCAATTCAGCGGTATTAAATACATTCACACTTTTCTAGAGTCATCACCACCATCTAGTTGTAGAATATTTTCATCACTATAAATGTACCCCATTTAGCAATCAGTCCTGATTCCCCTGCCCTCCAGCCTCTAGGAGTCACAAATCTGCTTTCTCTGTCTATGGATTTGCATATCCTGGATATTTCATATAAATGGAATCATACCAGTTGTGGCCTTTGTGTCTGGGTTATTTCATATCAGTACTTTATTTTTATTGCTGAAAAAGATTTCCTTGTATGAATATATAACATTTTGTTTATTCATTTATCTGTTGATGGACATTTGGGTTGGTTTTGCCTTTTGACTTTTGTGAATAGTGCTGCTAGGAACATTTATATACAAATACTTGTTTGAACACTTGTTTCTAGTTCTTTTGATTATACACCTAGGACTGGAATTACAGGGTCATATGGTACAACTATGTGTAACTTACTAAGAAACTACCAAACTTTTCCACAGTGTGGTATCATTTTACATTCCCACCACCAGTGGACAGGATTCCAAGGTTCCAGGGTTCCAGTTTCTCTACTTCCCTGCCAACACAAACACTATTTTTTGTGGGATTTCTTTTTTTTTTTTTTTGATTAAGACCATCCTAGTGGGTGTGAAGTGGTATCTCATTGTGATTTTGATTCGCATTTCACTGATGATGAATGATGATTGAACTTCTTTACATGTTTGCGCTTGTTGGCCATTTGTATATCTTCTTTGGAGAAGTGTCTATTCAAGTCCCTTTCTCCTTATTTTTTATTTTATTTTTTTGAGACAGAGTCTCACTCTGTCGCCCAGACTGGAGTGCAATGGCACAATCTTGGCTCACTGCAACCTCCACCTCCCGGGTTCAAGTGATTCTCATGCCTCAGCCTTCCAAGTAGCTGGGATTATAGTCACACACCACCACACCTGGCTAATTTTTGTATTTTTAGTAGAGATGGGGTTTTGCCATGTTGGCCAGGCTGGTCTCGAACTCCTGACCTCGGGTGATCTGCCCACCTCGGCCTCCCAAAGTGCTGGGATTACAGGCCTGAGCTACTGCACCCAGCCCCTTTGTCCTTTTTAAATAGGGTTGTTTGTCATCTTTTTGTTGTATCAATAAATGCACTATATAAGTGTACCAAACAAATAAAGAAGAATTAACACCACTCCTCAGACTCTTTAAAAATTTCGTGTGTCCTAGACCTTCACAGATCTGTAGACCTTTATCAGATATATAATTTGAGGATATTTTCTCCTGTTCTCTGGATTGTATTTCCTTTGATACAGAAGTTTTTTATTTTGATGAAGTTCAGTTTATCTGTTTTTCTTTTATCATCTGTGCTTTTGATATCATATCCAAAAAGCCATTTCCAGATACAAGATTGATGAAGATTATCCTCATGTTTTCTTCTGTAAGTTTTATAGTTTTAGCTCTTACATTTAGATCTTTGGTCCATTTTTAGGTAATTTTTTTTACACCGTGTGAGGTAAGAGTCTAACCTTTTTCTTTTGATTATCTGATTGTTTCAATACCACTTGTTGAGGACTGTTCTTCCCTGAAGTTCTCAGTACCCTTGGCAAAAATCAGTTGGCTGTAGGTATTTAGATTTACTTCTGGACTCTCAATTACATTATCACATTCTATATGTCGATAATTATGTGGGTACCACACTGTTTTGAACATCGTAGTTTTGTACTGTTTTAGCATTGAGAAGTGTGTTTTCTTTCTCAAGATTATTTTGGCTTCTTTGGGTCCCTTGCATTTTCATATGAACATCAAGGCTGGCTTTTCCATATCTGCAAAAAAGACCATTGGGATTTTTGCTAGGGATTGAATCTGTAGATTGTTTTGGGGAATAGTGCCATCTTAGCAATGTTAACATCCATTCTCTGAATGTGGAATGTCTTTCCATTTATTTCTTTCCTCTTTAATTTCTTTCAGCAATATTTTATTGTTTTACAGTTATCAGGGTAATAATGGCCTCATAGAATGAACTAGGTAGTGTACCCATGTATTCTGTTTTTAGAAGAGTTTGAAGATTGGTGTCAATTTTGCTTTAAATGTTTGGTAGAGTTGACCAGCTAAGCTTTTCTTTGTTGAAAGATATTTGATTACCGATTCAATCTCTTCACTGGTTATGGGTCTTTTCAGGTTTTCTATTTCTTCTGGAGTCAGTTCAGGTAATTTATGTTTCTAGGAATTCATTCATTTTATCTAGGCTATTTTATTTGTTGGCATACAGTTCACAGTGTTCTTTTACAATCTTTTTTATTTTTATGTTGGTAGTGCTGTCTCCACTTACATTTCTGATGTTAGTTATTTGCATCTTCTCTCTTTTTTTCTTTCTTTTTTTCTTTCTTTTTTTTTGAGATGGAGTCTTGCTCTGTTGCCAGGCTGGAGTGCAGTGGCGCAGTCTTGGCTCACTGCAACCTCCGCCTCCCGGATTCAAGCGATTCTCCTGCCTCAGCCTCCCGAGTAACTGGGACTACAGGTGCGCACTACCACGGCCAGCTAATTTTTTTGTATTTTTAGTAGAGATGGGGTTTTACCATGTTAACCAGGATGGTCTCGATCTCTTGACCTCGTGATCCGCCCACCTCAGCTTCCCAAAGCGCTGTAAGCCACCTTGCCTGGCCTCTTTTTTTCTTAATTTAGCTAAAAGTTTGTCAGTTTTTTTGTTCTTGCCAGAAACTGAACTTTTGGTTCTGTTGATTACTTTTCTATTCTTTATTTCATTTATGGCTACTCTAATCTCTATTATTTCCTTCTTTCTGCTTCGTACGTTTTTGTTTTTGTTTTTGTTTTGATACAGGGTCTTACTTTGTCCCTCAGGCTGAAGTACAGTGGCAGAGTCATGACTTACTGCAGGCTCAACCTCCTGGGCTCAAGTTATCCACCTGCCTCAGCCTCCAAAAGTGCTGGGATGACAGATGTGAGGCACCACACCTGGCCCAACTTTGGTTTTTGTTGTGTTCTTATTTTTTTGGTTCTTCCAGATGCAGAGTTAAGTTATTGATTTGAGGTCGTCTTTTGTAAATGCAGACTTTTATAGTACAATTGCCCCACTTAGCCCTGCTTTTGGTGCAGCACAGAAGTTTTGGTATGTTGTGTTTTCATTCATCTCATAGTATTTTCTAATTTCCCTTGTGATTTCTTCTTTGACCCACTGATTGTTTACTGTGTGTTGTTTAATTTTCATATACTTGTGAATTTTCCACTTTTCCTTTTGTTATTAATTTCTCATCATTCCATTTTGGTTGGAGAAGGTAACTTGTATGATTTTAATCTGTTTAAATTTGAGACTTTGTGGCCTGACATATGGTCTGGTCAGTCTAAGAGATTGTTCTGTGGTATACTTGAGAAGAATGTGTATTCTGCTCTTTTTGGTGAAATGTTCTGTATATGTCTATTAGATCTGATTGGTTTATGGTGGTGGTCTTTGGCTAAAATATGAGATGCTGCAGAGCCAGTTGTCAAAGTCAGAGCGAAAAAGCAAGGTTTTCCCAAGCTCTTTTTATCACATCAGTCTTAGAGTTCACATTAATCCATTCAAAAATATATATCAGGCCAGGCTGTAATCCTAGCACTTGGGGAGGCTGAGGCGGCTGGATTGCTTGAGCTCAGGAGTTTGAGAGCAACTTGGGCAATGCGGCGAAACCCTGTCTCTACAAAAAAATGTGAAAATTAGCTGGGCATAGTGGTGTGTGCTTGTGGTCCCAGCTGCCTGGGAGGCTGAGGTGGGAAGATTGCTTGAGCCGGGGAGGCAGAGGTTGCAGTGAGTGGAGATCAAGCCACTGCACCCCAGCCGGGGTGACAGAGTGAAATCCTGTCTTGGGGGTGGGGGGAATCGCTCTCTCTATCGATCTGTCTCTCTGTCTGTCTGTCTGTCTGTCTCTGTCTCTCTCTCTCTCTATATATATATATTTAATTTATATATTTATATGTTATATTATATCAAATATATATTTTAATATGTGAATTACAGCTAGCTGAAAAGAATAATCTAGTAAGAGTTATATCTGATTTCTTAAGGCCTCATTAGCAACCAAAAGTTGCATTTAAAAATTACAAAAGCATATCTGCATTTTTACATAAGTAAAAATGACAGCACAAATCATTAAGTATGGGGACTCATTCTGTTGATAGTATTCATCTGTTTAAATTTCATCTGGCCCACTGGCTGCAAAAAGCAAGGAAGTTGTATCTTACGAATATCTGTTTATATTTGCAACTTGCCCTGATCAGGGTATCTCTCTTGTCATTTAAGAAATTATAGGCCAGGCGTGGTGGCTCATGCCTGTAATCCCAGCACTTTGGGAGGCCGAGGCAGGTGGATCACGAGGTCAGGAGATCAAGACCACCCTGGCTAACACGGTGAAACCTCGTCTCTACTAAAAATACAAAAAATTAGCCGGGCGTGGTGGCAGGCACCTGTGGTCCCAGCTACTCAGGAGGCTGAGGCAGGAGAATGGCGTGAACCCGGGAGGCAGAGGTTGCAGTGAGCCGAGATCGCACCACTGCACTCCAGCCCGGGTGACAGAGCGAGATTCCGTCTCAAAAAAAAAAAAAAAAAAGAAATTATAAGCATATAATATTTTATACTAACTTAATGTATACATCCACATGTAACAGCCACAAAATATAAGCTATGTAAAATAAAAATTTCCCCCAGTTTTGGTTGCAAATTTCTTCAAGCCACTGGCAGTCTTTACAGAGTTAACAGTATAACTGCGCAGGGGATCCTGGGAGATTCGCCTGTAATGCATCTCCTGTCCCTTCCTTGGGACCCATTCTTGGGCCCCTCAAAGTAGCAGCTAGGCTAAAGGAAAGGCTGTTTCCCCTGCTAGTTTATGTAAAGTTTTGCTCCAGTCCTGAGAATTGAATATCCTTTTTTACTCTCACGGGAGAGGGAAACACAAACTTTTTACATTTTTTGGTCAACCCAAGCCCACCTTTGGGACTGTTTGGATCTTTTTCCCTCCTACCCAGAGGAGAAGACTAAAACCAAGGGAGTTACCAGGACCACACTCCTACCCCCTCTCAGTTTAGCAAGTGGGAAAAGGGGGGTTAAAAATCTAGCGTACTTTCCTAGGGTTAGATCTCCCATTTTCAAATCCATTGGTAAGGTTTTCTTCTT
This sequence comes from Macaca fascicularis, assembly GCF_037993035.2. Lineage (NCBI taxonomy): Eukaryota > Metazoa > Chordata > Mammalia > Primates > Cercopithecidae > Macaca > Macaca fascicularis. Next base: position 879,534 of record NC_088381.1, read on the forward strand.
TCAGGTGACAGCAGATCAGCTTCTGTTTCATGCTGTGGATGACTCTGTGGCCATCCAGGGCCCCAGTTGTCAGGGGTCTCCAAGACCACCCCCAGGTTTGATGGTTGGCCAGCAGGACTCACAAGACTCAGCATGTAGTTGTACTCAGGGCTCAGTTTATTACAGTGAAGGGACACAGAGCAAAATCATGAAGAGGGACATGGGTAAAATCCAGAGGAAAGCAGGTACAAGCTTCCACAGGAGCCACACAGGAGGAGCTTAACTGCCCTGGCACCGAGCTATGTCAAGTGCTGTCTGCCGGGAAACTGGGTAGAGATTCCAGGCCCAGGGTTTCCATCAAGGCTGATCACATGGGCACCCCCTGCCTGGCGCGTACCAAGTTCCAGACCAAGGAAAGCAGGTTTCAGCACAGACCACGTTGTCTGTACAGATAGTTGAGGCACAGCAAACCATACCTACCACCTAGGGAATGGGGGAGCCCTCCTGAAATCCAGACTCCAGCGGAGGGCTAGCCTGCAGCAGTCCTGTCTGATGTGGTATCTCTGGCTAGCTGTTAGCTGTCTTCTGCACAGAATCGTGATTAAAGTTTGTTAGTTTCTCACTGTTAGATATTTAAGTAGTTATGTTTGTTTTTCTTTTAATAAAAAATTGTGATGAGTATCTTTCTAACTCAGTTATTTTGCTTTTTTCGGGGGAGTAATTCCTAGAAGTAGAGAAAGTAGCTTTACTGAGCATTTTAATATCTTTTGTATCTTCTTGGCATATTTATGTATTTCGTCCTTCCATTTATCTTGGGTTTATCCTATATCAGTAAAATATTCATGGTATTATATTAATTGATAAAACCTATAGTATGGATTTTTCAAAATTATGATCATTAGTACTTTTGAAATGTTTTGTGTGTATTAAGGGGGCATTGTAGCTACTTGTTGGCTCAGCTGCTGTTTTTGACGCTCTGTCAGGCCCCAGTTGTGACAACGTTGAGGAAGATATGAATGCTTCTGCTCAAGGTGCTTCTGCCACAGTTTTGGAAGAAACAAGGAAGGAAACGGCTCCTGTGCAGCTCCCTGTTTCAGGGCCAGAGCTGGCTGCCATGATGAAGATTGGAACGAGGGTCATGAGAGGTGTGGACTGGAAATGGGGCGATCAGGTACTCAGAGATTTGATGTGAACACATTAGCCACACGTCAGTTATCTTCTGCACAGTTCTGTACGATATTGGTGGGTGGAAATTGGAATAACCCGGAACGTGTGTGGTTGTTAGATGACACAGTTACTGATTCCCAAGCAGCTGAAGAGTAGGGAATCATAAGTAGGGCATCTGAGCAGAATCAAGTCCAGAAAGAGAGGCAGCTCTTTTCAGGAAACTCACTGGCGTGAGGCTCAGTTTGATGGGTCGCTGGAACCAGAGTGAGAGTGAGCAAGAGAGTAAATCTCATTCTGAAAGTTGGTGTAGTGAAGGCTCTGAGGCAGGAAGCCCAGATGCTGACCCTGTGAGTTGATGGCCATGTGCTGCGAAGTGCCGCGAGCCTAGTAGTTAGGGATACACCTCATGGGCCTGTGGCCGTGTCTCCATTTTCCCTCATAGCAGGTCTCTTCTAAATCTGCCAGTACCCCCAGGTGGAAGTCACTTACCACAGCCCTAGCTAAGTTAGGGCAGTGTTCACCTTCCCATGGTCTGTCTGGCTTTTCTCAGCCACGCTGGTAAGCCCGGGCTTTGTCACAGTCATCTTAGAAATCGCAGTGTCTGGAGACAGCAGCATCCATCGTAGAAACAGTTTTCTCCCGCAGAAGTGAGACAGAGCTTCCACCCTGGGGCCCGGGGGAAACTGAAGAAAAGGGAATGTGGAGGTGCTGGTGCTTGTTTCCGGTTTCTGCTCTTGCAAGGCCCGTGAGGGATTGAGGGGCAGCACTTGCTGTAAAGCCCTGTGTCTGCATTGACCCAGAGAGGATCCTAATTGAGATGAGATTTCCCCGACTTCCTTGGTAAAGCAGCATGAGCACGTTATTTTATGTCATTTAATTTAAAATGATGCAAGCACACTTTTTGTAGGAGAGGTGAAATCTGTGTATGGGGACGGTCCCTGACAGACAGGGTGGCATATGGAGACATCTGTGTGGCAGGTCTGGTGGAGCCATGGAAGGACCAGGGCAGGGCACACACCCTCCTAATTGATCTCTACTTTGGTTTCTCAGGATGGGCCTCCTCCAGGCCTAGGCCGAGTGATTGGTGAGCTGGGAGAGGACGGGTGGATAAGAGTCCAGTGGGACACGGGCAGCACCAACTCCTACAGGATGGGGAAAGAAGGAAAATATGACCTCAAGCTGGCAGAGCTGCCGGCCGCTGCACAGCCCTCAGCAGAGGACTCGGACACAGAGGACGACTCTGGTGGGTGACTCAGGAAGGCGTTTAGTCCAAGGCAGCCCATAAACTGTCCAGGTGCTGGCTGCCACCACTGTCATCTGGGCATTAGAATGGGATATCAGGACGCACCTGCAGCTGGTACTCTGTCCTCGGAGCCTGCTGTTTAAATAAGCTCCTGGGCACCTCTTATGCATGTGCGTGGAGTGGCTGTGGGATCTGACGATCTGGCTGGAACTGACTTTCTGCATTTTCCTCTCACGTGTGCATGTGCCTCTCTTTGAGAATGTGGTGGCCAGGCCGGGGCAGCTGCACCACCAGCGAGTCTCATGTGGTTGGTGCTGAGCCTGCGTCTGAGGGAGTGAGCTGAGGCCTGGTGGCGTTGCCCTGCGATCTCGGTCCATCGCCGCCTCCTCCAGTGAGAGGCCCTGCCCAAGCACACTCCACCTGCCCTCTGCCTTTACCTTTCCTCTGCGGTCCTTGACTCTGAACTCTTCCTGTAATGTGGAGTTAGTCAGCACTTTATCGCTTCTAGGGAAGCAGAAGTGAGAATTCAGGGGTGGACCAAGAACGCTGGATCCTATCCAAGGAGATCCAGGTTGTGGGAGGAGGTTTCGTGACATTTCTTACCTGTTCCTAAAAGACATGTGAAGCTTCACATGGCTGGGCTTGGTAAGACCAACCAAGAGGCTGGGGCTGCCTCCCAGCACCGCGGTGCCCACCATGGGTGCAGTGTCGTCAGGCTCAGAAACGGCTGTGACAGTGACCATGAGACCTTAGAAGGTGCACTCAGTAGAGAGTAGGTGGTGTGGGGGCTGGAAGAGGCTGTGCCACAGCAGACCATCTGGGCTCGGAGCACACAGCTCAGATCCTGATGCCACCACCTTCGGCACATCACGTCTGGGGCCTGGGTCCCTCAGGTGTGAACAGAAGTGTTGCCTGCTGCGTAGGCCTGTTAGGAGTGATGTATGTGGCACCTGGAACCCTGTCCCTGAGGGTGGTTGTGGTGCTGGCCGCCAGCGTCCAGCCTATAGCATACTGCCTCACACCAGGCACTGCTTCCTCTCAGCCCACTTCGCCTGCGGGAAGCAGGTCTGGCTCCCTGCCTGTGGCCTTTCCCCATAGGGATGTCAGAGCCTGGGCAGGGGTGGCCCCGTGACAGAGGGCGGCCTCATTTGCCACACATCTCCGCATCCCAAAGCCAACCAAACTGGATGCACGAGCATCTGGTCGCCCCACTCCACAGATGCTGGTGCTTTGTCCTCGTCCAGGACACAGCCTGCTCATCAGAAACTAGTGCTTGACATTTGATAAGTTGTCGTTCTAAAGAAGTGAAACCTTGGAATCATTTATTGCTTCTGAGTTATATGCTAATGTTGTTTTGAGAATTATTATTTAAAAGATTCTTGAGGAAGATGGGAACAGAAATAGTAGGGTGCACGGTTAGTGCATCCTGAGTTCCATCTTTTCTTGTAAAGATCTGTTTCCCTTTCCAAAGCAGAAAAGATGACAGTTTGGGAGGTCAAGGTGGGAGGACTGTTTGACCCAGGGAGGAGGTCAAAGCTGCAGTGAGCTATGATCGTGCCATTGCACTCCAGCAGAGAGACCCTGTCTCAAAGAAAAAAAAGAATGCAAAAATCTCTGTACTTTTAATTTTGCGTGAACCTAAAACTGCACTAAAATTCAAGTCTTCAAGAAAACAAGAATGTAATATTAAAGCTATTAAATTATGTGCAAGACTATCTTCCAGTTTTACTTGGGAATATAATTTGTTATTTTGATTTTTTTTTTAGAAGCCGAACAAACTGAAAGGAACATTCACCCCACTGCAATGATGTTTACCAGCACTATTAACTTACTGCAGACTCTTTGTCTGTCTGCCGGAGTTCATGCCGAGATCATGCAGAGCGAAGCCACCAAGACTTTGTGCGGACTGCTGCGAATGTTAGTGGAAAGCGGAACGACGGACAAGACATGTATGGAATGAGAGATTGAGGGCCCAGGGAGTCAGCGCTGGGGGCCGCACGCTTGTCGTGTCTGGGTGTCAATGTGGGTGGGTGTGAATGTGTGTGGATTTGTTTCCTGTGGCTGCTGTAATAAAGTACTACAGACTTGGGGGCTTACACAGCAGTAGTTCTCATGGTTCTGGAGGCCGGAAGGCTGAGATCAAGGGTGGTTCCTTCTGGGGCTGTGAGGGAGAAGCTGCTTCAGGGCTCTGCCCCAGCTTGTGGAGTTTGCTGGTCTCTTTAGCGTTCTTTGGCTTGTAGAGGTGTCACCCCGATCTCTGCCGTCATCTTCACATGGCATTCTCCCTGTGTGTGAGTCGCCTCCAAATCTCCTCTTTTCATAAGGACATCATTCAATCTCATCAAACTAAGTACATCTGCAGCGACCCTATTTCCAAACAAGGTCACCTGCCGAGGTACTGTAGGGGTTTGGACTTCAACATATGAATTTTGCAATTCTGAATTCAACCCACAACACTGGTTTCAAACAACAGATTTGTTCTCTCAGAGTTCTGGAGTCCAGAGGTCCCAAATCCAGGTGCGGGTAGGGCCGTGCTCCCTCCACAGGCTCTAAGGGAAGGTCCTTCCTTACCTTGTCCAGCTTCTGGGAGCTCCAGGCTTCCTTGGTGTGGGGACGCATTGTGCCAGTGTCTGCCTGCGTCTTCACATGGCCCCTGCCGCTGTGTTCTGCATGTCCTTTTCTGCCTCTGAAAGGACTCTTTCATTGAGTTTGACTCTAATCCAACATGATGTCACCTAAATTCTTACCTTAATGAGGTCTACAGAGACCTCATTAAATAAGATCATATTCTGAGGTTCTGAGTGTATGTGAAGTTGGGGGACAGGCACAGTTTAATCCGTAAAGTGTTTGTGTGTGGAGTGTAAGTATGAGAAATGTGAACTGAGGGAGTGGGGTGAATGTGCATGTGACTGACAGTGAGCCCCTGTGAGTGTGGGTGAGGATGTAGACATGCTCCAGTGTGTGGGAGGTTGTGTGAGAGCATGCGTGTATTAGTGGTGTGCCAGAGTGTCCGCACTTATTGATGAGAGTGAGTGTCTTAGCGGTTGATGGGCAAGTGGCTGAGCATGTGTGTTGCAAGTGTGGCGGTGTGTTTGTAGCGTGTGGTTGTGTGTGTATATGTATGCATGCATTTATGTGAGTGGTGTGTGTGTGTCCATGAGAGCATGTGAGTGGGCAGGTGAAGTGGGAGTGAGAGCGCCAGTGCATTGAGCCAGTGTGTGTGTGAGGGTGAGCACGAGGGAGGCATGAGTGTGAGGGGATTACTGGGTGTGAATGAGACGAAGTGTAAGTGAGGCTTGGTGAGTGTGAGGAAGTATGAGTGGGTGGCAGGCACAAGTGTAAGTGTGCGATTGAGGGTGAGCATTTGTGTAAATGTGAATGCCTTGTGTCAGTGTGAGCACGAGTGACGTGTTATTGTGAGTGCGTGTGCATGAATGTGAGCATTTTGCTTGTGTCAGTGAGTGGGAGGTTGTAACAGTGTAGGTGTGAGTGTCAAGTGAGCAAGTGTGTGGGTACAGGTGTGAGTGGGTGAGTAATCGGTTGTGACTAGTGTTTAGGAGTGTGAGTGCATCTGAGTTTCTGTATGCATTGGGAGGGGTAAGTGTATGTGAGAGTGCATAGGAGTGTCAGCTTGCATCTTAGGTTGTGTGTGCATATGTGTGACTGGGATTGTGTCTGTGTTAGTGATTGCGACAGTGGTGTGAGTGCACCTGAGAGTGTGAGGGTGGGTGTGTGGATGCCCGTGGGTGTGTCTGAATAACTTCGTATGGGTGTGAGTGTGAGGATGCGTATGAGGGTGTGAGAGTGTGTGTGAGCGCATACGAGTGTGCTGAAGGAAGGCAGGTATCCTCATAGGATTGGATAGCTGAGGGCAGGGTGGGGAGGTGGGAGGCGAGAGCAGGTCCTGTGGGGCTGTGGGTGGGGTCCCTCAGGAGGGCCCAGCCTCCAAGCCTCAGCCTCCGTTCAGGGAGTAGTGGAGTCCTGGAGCCAGGGGGAGCAGAGGTGGGCCCACTTGTGCCACAATCCAATGGTGTAAACCTAGTGAAAACCTTTCCTTTTGTTAATGCAGATATAGTAAAGTTAGATTGGAAACTTACGGTGCAGATTAAATATAAGCAAGATTGTGGAGATATTTAAAACGAAATGAAAAAAATACAATAGATGCACTCTTGCAAATTAACTGCTATTTGAATTATAGATCATTTTCCTGTTGGCTAGAAACAATACATAGCTAAAATTCCCTAACTACTTTTACTACACATACTTAGAAGGTTTTAAAAATGCCTGTAGTCCCAGCTATTCAGGAGGGCGAGGCAGGAGGATCACTAGAGCCCAAGAGTTTTAGACCAACCTGGGCAACATAGTGAGAGCCCATCTCTAAAAAAAAAAAAAGAAAAATTCAGAAATGTTTCTTGAACTAACTTAAAAGTCGTCTTCCACTTCTCACTTTGAATTTGAATTAATTTACAAACTGCAATATATTTGTAAAGGAGCTTACTGTAGAAAATAAAATAGTAAGTTGATAAAAAAGTAAGGATTTACATTTAGGGATTTATCTTTAGGGACTTGTTACCAAGCATGTCTGTTTTCCCTCCTGCAGCTTCTCCAAACAGGCTGGTGTGCAGGGAGCAGCACCGGAGCTGGTGCACGCTGGGGTTTGTGCGGAGCATCGCTCTCACACCGCAAGTGTGTGGCGCCCTCAGCTCCCCGCAGTGGATCACGCTGCTCATGAAGGTCGTGGAAGGGCATGCACCCTTCACTGCCGCCTCGCTGCAGAGGCAGGTAATGTGCTGCCAGGCAAAACCAGTTCCCTGAGAGAGGCATCCATGTACTGAAGTTCCCTGCCCTCGGAGTCAGGGGCCTTTATTCATTAACGAGTACAGAAAGGGTCTAGAAGTGACAGGATAGATTTTCTGGAGGCAAGGGGCAGAGGTCCTTGATAATTGGTAAGTCACTAACCTTTAGCTTACCTGCTTTTCTCTTCAGTGGTAAATCCTGCAACTACGCACTCATCTGCTTCACAGAATTTGTAGTGTAATTGTCTTAAGAATTAAACTAAAAATAATTCTTTTTTAATTAAACACATGCATCTGTAATGTTGCTTTTTTCTAAAGTCCCTGACAATCCTAATCACTAATCAACTTCAGTGTAATTACCGGCTGTAAAATAATGAATCTCAAAATTTTCACATGATTGCTTGCATTATGAGAACAGAAAATAAAGAGAGGCCGGGCACAGTGGCTCATGCCTATAATCCCAGCACTTTGGGAGGCCGAGGCAGGTGTATCACGAGGTCAAGAGTTCGAGATCAGCCTGGCCAACATAGTGAAATCCTGTCTCTACTAAAAATACAAAAAAAGTGAGCTGGGCTTGGTGGTGGGTGCCTGTAATCTCAGCTACTTGGGAAGCTGAAGCAAGGAGAATTGCTTAAACCTGGGAGGCATGGGTTGTAGTGAGCTGAGATCGTGCCACTGCACTCCAGCCCAGGCAACAGGGCGAGACTCTGTCTCAAAAAAAAAAAAAAGGTAAAGAGAAAATAACAATCTGTAGTTTCTTAATCAGATTTTTTTTTAATGCTTGTCGTTTTAAATTGTCTTTTATCAGATCTTAGCTGTGCATTTATTGCAAGCAGTCCTTCCGTCATGGGACAAGACCGAAAGGGCGAGGGACATGAAGTGCCTTGTGGAGAAGCTGTTTGGCTTCTTGGGGAGCTTGCTCACTACCTGCTCTTCCGACGTGCCGTTACTCAGAGGTGGGTGGCTGTCTCCCTTCCCCGTGCCCTGGTGAGGAGCGGCGCAGCAGCTCCTCCCCTTGTTTCCTCCGCAGAGTCCACGCCCAGGCGGCGCAGGGCGCGCCCGCAGGCCTCGCTGACCGCCACGCACAGCAGCACACTGGCGGAGGAGGTGGTGGCGCTGCTGCGCACGCTGCACTCGCTGACTCAGTGGAACGGGCTCATCAACAAGTACATCAACTCCCAGCTCCGCTGCGTCACCCACAGCTTTGCAGGAAGGCCTTCCGAAGGGGTGGGTTTGTGCACTCAGAATTAATTTAGTTGAATGGTAAACCCGTAGGGATTGGGCAGCCCCGTGCGTGTCCCTGGTCGAGCTCGCTGTTTGGTCTGCACTAGGCCCAGCTAGAGGACTACTTCCCCGACTCCGAGAACCCTGAAGTGGGGGGCCTCATGGCGGTCCTGGCTGTGATTGGAGGCATCGATGGTCGCCTGCGCCTGGGCGGCCAAGTTGTGCACGATGAGTTTGGAGAAGGCACCGTGACTCGCATCACCCCGAAGGGCAGAATCACCGTGCAGTTCTCCGACATGCGGACGTGTCGCGTGTGCCCACTGAGTCAGCTGAAACCAGTAGGTGAACTTGTGCTCGGTTACTGTACGATAAGGGGATTCAGCTTTACGCTAGAACCGGGCACCACCACTAGCATTTGAAAGAACTTGATTCTGGTACTTCAAGTTTGCCTTCCAGGAAGCTATGTGAGCTTGTGCTTCTGTGGTAAGCAGAGCCTGTCTCACAGGGCACCTAAAGCAGTGGTTCGTGTGTGTTTCAGCCTCAGAGACACGAGGGCTTTAGCAACCTGGAAGGTACCGTGCATCTATGAGGTAGTTCTAATTATTTTAAAATGTGAATTTATGAAGTTCACTTTTTATTGAACAACTCGTTTTAAAAAAACTTAAACATGTTTCCTTTTAAAAAAAACAACCTTTCTTCCTGTAGAAAATGCATAGTTGTTTTGAGTGACATGACTCAATGTAGCAGCTACTGTCAACTTAACCTGTGAATCAGGGATACACAGAAGGAGCCATTTACATTATTTTCATGTAGCCCAAGTGCAATCTTACTATATCTTTTTCTTTTTCTTTTTTTTTTTTTTTGAGATAAGAGTCTTGCTCTTGTCACAGGCTGGGGTGCAATGGCACGATCTTGTCGGCTCTCTGCAACCTTTGCCTCCCAGGTTCAGGCAATTCTCCTGCCTCAGCCTCCTGAGTAGCTGGGATTACGGTGTGTGCCACCACGCCTGGCTAATTTTGTATTTTTAGTAGAGACAGGGTGTCACTATGTTGGCCGGGCTGGTCTCAAACTCCTGACCTCAGGTGATCTGCCCGCCTTGGGCTCCCAAAGTGCTGGGATTACAGGTGTGAGCCACTGTGCCTGGCCTGACTATATTTTCTATAAAGTACTCTTTTTTATTTTTATAGGAATATATACATGTTGTAGAAAACTTGAAGTATATAGAAAATACCTGAGAAGATAGTAACCACCATACTGATGTAATTATTGTTGACAGATTTGTAAAGAAAAATTAATGTAGATTATACTTACTATATGTGTAAGTCTGTATCTTGCCTTTAATATCATTTTAAAAACTGATTATTCTCAGCTCTAAAAAGGCTTATGGGTATGTGTGGCATTTCAGGATTAAGCCCATGGTTTTGATGACTTTCAGAATGTTTCATTTGTTAGTCATATTGGCCGCATGCTGACAGCTTCTGTGTCCTCTCCAGCTCCCTGCTGTGGCCTTTAATGTGAACAACCTGCCCTTCACAGAGCCCATGCTGTCTGTCTGGGCTCAGTTGGTGAACCTCGCTGGAAGCAAGTTAGAAAAGCACAAAATAAAGAAATCTACTAAACAGGCCTTTACAGGTCAGTACATGGTGCTGCTTGATGAAATAGCTGCCGTCTTAAATTCATGTTGTTTGTACAGTGTTCTTTCACGAGTGAGTTCACAGGCCTGCTAAAGTCCTGGGGTTCACGTGGGCTCACCATTTGTTGAGTTGCAGTTGGGAGTGTAACCCTGTGTTCGTGGTAATGACTGTTTTCAAGTCAGCCTTCGTCACCATGCTCGGAGCCACACTTAAAGAACCCCATGGCTCACACCCTCTTAGTGTCACCCTTTATCCCAGAAGAAAAGTCTGTGTTCACCTCTTCTCTCCTCCCCTCCATCCCAGGGCCCTGTGGCCCAGTCACCCTGTTGGACCATGGCTCATGGCCTGTTCCCTGCCAGATCCAGGGGCCTCTGTCCTGGAAGCCACCTGGCTTGCTTGTGGCATTCAGAGTGGCTGAGACTGTAGCCTTGCTTGGCTCTGCCTTCCTTTGGGTCTAGAATGCAGCTCTCCCGAGTTTCTTTCTGTGTTCCTAGGGAGTTCTTCTCTCTGCTTGTTCTTTATATCCTGGATGTTCTCATGGCTTCACTCATAACTGTGGCATATTCTGTCCACCCTTCTTGAGTTTTCTCCCCTCTTGCTCCCACAGACCTACGATTGCTGCTTTAGCATTTATGATGTAAGCACTTTCAACTCTGGATCTCCCATTCACATCTCTGCTTGGAGGTGCAGTGCATGTAAATCGCAGCACGTCCGAAATTCAGCTGACCTTCTCTAGTAGCTGCCATTTCCCATTGTGGTGAATAAACCTGTCTGCCAGTTAAGTCGAGCCAGTGCCCGAGTGGCACCTGTGGCCCTGTTTCCTTCCCACCCCATGCTCTCCGTGCTGCTTCTGTGGCGTCTGATAAGCCTTGGGCATTGCTGCGATCTTCATCAGTTAAAGAGCTAGTAGAGCCGACAGATTCTCTCAGAGGAGTCTTAGAAGAAGAGTGAAAGCAGCTGAAACTTCAGCAACTTGGGGAACATTTGCTCATATTAATAGTAGCTAACATGGTGCTGTGTATAACCATTGAATCCTGCGTCCCATCAAGTTAGGTGCCTGGAGAGCAGGGAAGGAAGACCCAGGAAGCAGAAGGTGCTTACCCAGAAGCGCCGAGTGTAACACTGGGAAAGGCGAGCCCGTTGTCACAGACAGTGTGTGGTGGGCGGATTCCTGAAGGGCAGAATGTTACTCACCGCCATGTGGCAGAGGTTTGCTGAGGGAGTCTGAGCAGGGCACGCTCTTCTCACTGGATCTCTCCTTCCACAGGACAAGTGGACCTGGACCTGCTGCGGTGCCAGCAGTTGAAGCTATACATCCTGAAAGCAGGTCGGGCGCTGCTCTCCCACCAGGATAAACTGCGGCAGATCCTGTCTCAGCCAGCTGTTCAGGAAACTGGAACTGTTCATGCAGGTATCTTTTTAAAAAGTTCTTAAAGCTTTATAAGAAAAGCAGTAGAAAGTAGACAAAGGATGTGAACAATCAGTTCATAAAAATGGACATAGATGGCTTATAAATATACAAGAAAGACAAGTGGCCTCCTAGCAACCACCAACTGTGGATAAAATTGTCATCGTCATCTTATAAGACAAGACAGAGGGCATCTGGTGGGTGGGGAGGGAAAAAGGTATTTTCATGCCTTCCCGTTTAAAGTTTGGTGCATGGGTCAGCAAAATTGATGGCACACGGGTATGTGTTAGAAATGCAGACTCCAGGCTGCACCCCAGACCATAGAAATAGAACCTGTATTGTAACAAGAAGAACCTACGCTGGTTCTTCAGATGCACATGAAATAGCACTCCATGAACACGCTGCTGCTGGGAATTTCAGTTGGTGTAGCCGTCTGATAAGCGTCTGAAGAAATGAGACGGACTTTGAAATTCATACATGTAGGTATGTGTTTATATACTTTGATACAGCAAGTCTTTCTGTGGGACTTTATCACACGAAGAGGCATGTAAAGATAATATGTTCACCAGCCGGGCATGGTGGCTCATGACTAATCCCAGCACTTTGGGAGGCCGAGGTAGGCGGATCACGAGGTCAGGAGATCGAGACCAGCTTGGCCAAGATGGTGAAACTGCATCTCTATTAAAAATACAAAAAGTTTGCCGGTCATGGTGGTGGACACCTGTAGTCCCAGCTACTCGGGAGGCTGAGGCAGGAGAATGGCGTGAACCCGGGAGGTGGAGCTTGCAGTGAGCCAAGATCGCACCACTGCACTCCAGCCTGGGGACAGAGGGAGACTCTGTCTCAAAAAAAGAAAAAAAACAAAGCAAAAGTTAGCGGGACATAGTGGTGGCCCATGCCGGTAATCCTAGCTACTTGGGAGGCTGAGGCAGGAGAATCACTTGAACCTGGGAGGCAGATGTTGCAGTGTGTGCGGAGTGCAATTGTGCCACTGCACTCCAGCCTGGGCGACAGAGTGAGACTTTGTCTCAAAAAAATAAGTAAATAATGTATTCAGCAATGTCGTTATGGCCTCCTTTTTGGTATTGTTTTTATGTTGATAAACTGTAGACACCAAAATACCCATTCTTATATTGTGTATCCATACAGTGTAATATCTTGGTGCCATTCAAAATGATGGTACATAATAGAGTCTTCCCTCAGTATCCATGTGGATGAGTTCCTAGACCCCCAGTTATACCAGAATTCACTAATGCTTAAGGCCATTCTATAAAATGGTGTAGTATACGCATATAACCTATGCACATTCTCCCAAATACTTTAAAAATATAAGTGATATGTAGGCCGGGTGTGGTGGCTCACACCTGTAATCCCAGCACTTTGGGAGGCTGAGGTGGGTGGATCACAAGGTCAGGAGATCAAGACCATCCTGGCTAACACAGTGAAACTCCATCCCTACTGAAAATACAAAAAATTAGCTGGGTGTGGCGGCGGGCGCCTGTAGTCCCAGCTACTCGGGAGTCTTGAGGCAGGAGAATGACCTGAACCTGGGAGGCGGAGCTTGCAGTGAGCAGAGATTGCGCCACTGCACTCCAGCCTGGGTGACAGAGCGAGACTCTGTCTCAATAAATAAGTAAATAAATAAATAAATAAATAAAATGATATGTAAATAGTTGTTAACTATTTTTTAAAAAAAATTTGTATTTTTAAGAATTGTTTTACTTATTTCTGAATATTTTTGATCTGTGGTTTGTTGAATCTTTGGATGAAGAACCCATGGCTATTGAGGGCTAGCTGTATATGTTTAGTGCCATGGAAACATGAAAATGATAAGTAAACAGAAAAGCACATTGCTATGTGTATCCGTTTATAGATATGCCATAGTTCATCTGTTTAGCAAAATAGTGACACAGTAATCTTTGGTGGAATTTAGCTGTCTTTATTTTCTTTATATTTCTCTATATTTAGTTTTCTAGAATGAGCTTGTGTCACTTTTAATAGAAAAAAACAAACGTTTTTTGATCACCTACTATTGAAAGACATTATGCTAAGTGTTTTGGGGAGAAGTTCTTTTCTGTGATCATTGCTCTCTGGAGTTTGGATGAGGAGAGGAAGCGAATGCAGATAGCTCTGTCTGTCCGCGGGGGCGGTGAGGTGTGAGCGGTTCCACAGGCCTCTGTCTGTCCGCGGGGGCGGTGAGGTGCGAGCGGTTCCACAGGCCTCTGTCTGTCCGCGGGGGCGGTGAGGTGTGAGCGGTTCCACAGGCCTGTCTGTCCGCGGGGCCGGGGCGGTGAGGTGCGAGCGGTTCCACAGGCCTGTCTGTCCGCGGGGCCGGGGCGGTGAGGTGCGAGCGGTTCCACAGGCCTCTGTCTGTCCGCGGGGCCGGGGGCGGTGAGGTGCGAGCGGTTCCACAGGCCTCCGTCTGTCCGCGGGGCCGGGGGCGGTGAGGTGTGAGCGGTTCCACAGGCCTCTGTCTGTCCGCGGAGGCGGTGAGGTGTGAGCGGTTCCACAGGCCTCTGTCTGTCCGCGGAGGTGGTGAGGTACGAGCGGTTCCACAGGCCTCCGTCTGTCCGCGGGGCCGGGGCGGTGAGGTGTGTGAGTGGTTCCACAGGCCTCTGGAGCCAGTGGCAGATGAGCACTGCACAGGCAGCCTTTGAAGGCTGTGGCGGACACATGCCGGCAGACAAGCCTCTGCTGGTGGTGGAGCCAGGAGGAACAGGAGTAAAAGTGGCGAGTCTTTGGAAGCGTGTTGAGCAGCTCTGCTTTGCGTGGAGCCCAGGGTTTGTTGATAAGTGGTGGGGCTGAAACTAGACGGGTGGTTGACATCCTGTTACAGAGTACCTTGGAGACCAGGGTGAAACTTGAGGCCCACTTGGAAAGCTGTGGTAGGGGCCACATGGTAAGCGTTGACCTTCGGGTGATACAGCTGCTAGTAAGGTATAGGAGTATCTGAAACGGGAGATGACAGAGATGGAGATTTGCTCCTGTGTCAGGTGATGAGGGGGAAGGCATGAAAACGGAAAGAAGATTCTGGTGGAAGGAGGGTGCCATCCACTGTGATGGTGTAGTCTTGGAGATGACAACTTTGTGGGGAACCAGCAAAAAGTGGAAGATGCCTGCTGTTTCAAGCTTGAGTTGAGGGGAGAATAGTGAGTAGTGCGTTTGAAAAAAATAAGCAAGGCCAGTCGAATGTGGAGTTTGTGGGTTTGTTTCTTAATCTTAAGAGGAGAGGATGCTATGAAATTAATTTTAAACCTGCTGAGGGTGAAAGAAAGCGATTGAAAGCATAGAATCAATCAATAGCAGAGGTTGTAGGGAACGTGAAGATTTCCCAGTTGTAGAGACTGAGAGATTGGAGCCCGGGAATTGGATTGGCTGTTCTGTTCTGCGCTCAGCCCGGGGAGCAGTTACCGCAGACCTGAATCAGGATTATCAAGGCTGCTTTGGGCCGAGCAGGGACTCCGGACAGAGCTAGATTGACAAAACTGCTGTGCACCTGTTTCTGTACATTTTTATGGGAACACAGGCACACCACTTGTTCACACATCATCTCTGGCTGCTTTTGCTCTACAGTAGCAGAGCTGAATAGTTGGGACAGAAACTGTACAGCCCATCGGCCTAAACTATTTACTCTCTGGCCCTTTAAGAGAAAGATTTCCAGCCCCTGGTCTAGTTAGCCGAAATTGTCACTGAAGAAAACCAGTACATGCAAATGCTGTGAGTGCCTTGATGAGTACCTAGATTGTGTGCAGTGGGCTTCAGGGCAGTGAATCTCCCTAGGGCTGTGTCAAACAGAGTCCTAAAGGCTGCACCTAAAGCTACTCATAACAGACAAAGAGCCATCTCCCTGAGCACATAACACATTTGGAATTGGGGTCACTTAATGATCTCAACAAGGCTTAGCTAAAAAAGCTACAGCTAGAAATATGCACGTGGGATGTGTCTGTGTCGGGGTTTGAAGCTGTGAGTGAACATGAAAGAGTGTGTAGGCCAGGCATGGTGGCTCACTCCTGTAATCCCAACACTTTGAGAGGCCAAGGCGGGCGGATCACCTGAGGTCAGGAGTTTGAGACCAGCCTGGCCAACATGGTGAAACCCCATCTGTACTAAAAATAGAAAAATTAGCCTGGCGTGGTGGTGTGTGCCTGTATTCCCAGCTACCGGGAAGGCTGATGCAGGAGAATTGCTTCAGCCAGGAGGCAGAGGTTGCAGTGAGCTGAGATTGTGCCACTGCACTCCAGCCTGGGCAACAGAGTGAGACTCCATCTCAAGAAAAAGAGAAAGAATCAGACCAAGTGCAGAAATCTGGAAAGGAGCATTTGTTGGCTCTAAGAGACAGATGCCCTAATGAAGGACAGACAGAGACCAAAAGCAGGCAGTGAAAGTGGTTTAGAGTCTAGTTCTTTTTTTTTTTGAGTTGGAGTTTCCCTCTGTTGCCAGGCTGGAGTGCAGTGGCGTGATCTCGGCTCACTGCAACCTCCAACTCCCTGGTTCTAGCAATTCTCCTGCCTCAGCCTTGCCAGTAGCTGGGATTATAGGCACGCAGCACCACGCCCAGCTAATATTTGTTTTTTTGAGATGGAGTCTCACTTTGTTGGCCAGGCTGGAGTGCAGTGGCATGATCTCAGCTCACTGCAAGCCCCACCTCCCGGGTTCACGCCATTCTCCTGCCTCAGCCTCCCGAGTAGCTGGGACTACAGGTGCCCGCCACCACACCTGGCTAATTTTTTGTATTTTTAGTAGAGACGGGGTTTCACCGTGTTAGCCAGGATGGTCTCAATCTCCTGGACCTCGTGATCCGCCTGCCTCGGCCTCCCAAAGTACTGGGATTACAGGTGTGAGCCACCGCGCCCGGCCTAGAGTCTAATTTTTGTTTGATGTCTGAACCTTGAAGATTTTGGTTTTCTATCACATAATGAGGCAGAAGTCATACCTGATTTAACATGCTCAATGCATTTCCTTTAACAGTAAAGTGGTGTTCGCAGTTGAAAATAGAATCTTACACATGTTTTGTTTTTAAATTCAGATGATGGAGCAGTGGCATCACCTGACCTTGGGGACATGTCTCCTGAAGGGCCACAGCCCCCCATGATCCTCTTGCAGCAGCTGCTGGCCTCGGCCACCCAGCCGTCTCCTGTGAAGGCCATATTTGATAAACAGGAACTTGAGGTACAGCCAGGCAGCCTTGAAAGTTTTTAATCCACAGTACTAAATTGTGAACAATTTTTTTCTAGATGTATACTTTCTTAAGGATCTATTCTGAATTTTAAATGATAGTATGCAAATAATTCTAATGATGCATTAGGTTTTAACCATGTTTGTGCATAGTCTGCAGAAAATTATAATACTAAAGACGGAGAGGGTTGAAGTTTAACCTTATTTTGGATTTGTGTAAATCATTAAAAAATATTAACTAGATGCAGCATGGGTTAAATGCTCACATCTTCATGAAGGGATCTTTTTCCAGGAAGTAGAGTTATTCAAAGAGGCTCATCAGGACTCTGGCACCCACTTGTTTGTTTCATTCACTCAGGAGCCTCTTTGGGTGTGCTCTGGTGCCGCCAGCCTCTCAGCTCTCCCCATGCTGTGGAGCAGGTGAGGGCAGTGGCGAGGCGCACTGTCAGGGCTATAGGCTGTTCCCGCAGAAGAGGCCACGTGATTGAGTGTAAGAGGGATGGGAGCTTTCATGGCTGGCAACATAGAGGATTAGAGATGTTCCTGCTGTGTAATACATTAAAAATCTGGGTAAAATATCAAAGACAAAAATAAAACTGTCAGTATTCAGTTTGGCAGTCAGAAATTACCCTAACAGAAACCCTCAGCGAGCAGGGCCCTTCTCGAAGCAAGGGTCCAGGTGAGGCAGCCTCTGCCTTGGGCAGGTGGGAGCCCTCCCCCAGTCCTAGAATGAGCTGGAAAGATGGTGGGGGGTGCAAAGGGAGAAAGCAAGAGACGAGTGTGGGCAGGAAGGGAGGAGGTTGGCCGTGAGCTCTTCCGAACTCCAGCTTCTTCTCAGGTCTGGGAACCTCTGAGGTGAAGGTTCATTTCAGAGGGCCTGGTTGTGTTTCCAGCCTCCCTGGCAGAGATAAAGAGAAGACTTTATCTCAACTTGCTGAGCAAGTTGAGAGCGCGTGGGGTGGTGCACAGCCTGCAGTCATGCTGGGAGATGCCGAATGTTAACACCTAGAAGGCCACGTAGAGTTGTCTTTCAGGAATTGCAAAGGACTGTTGTACCAAAAAGAGACCTTCCGCTGTTTTCTCTCCATGGATTCCGATGGAAAGTCGTTGTTCTTATCTCTTCTTTTGTATGAAATGTCTTTTTTCTCTGGTTGCTTTTCGTATTTTCTGTTATCTTTGGTTTTCTGCAGTTTCACTGAGCTGGGCTCATGTATGCCATGGTGGCCCACCCCACCCATCCCACCATCCTCCTTGAAATTTGCTTAAGCTGCTTGCATCTTTGGCTTGATTTTTGTTCCCTTACCAAATTTGGAAACTTTTGACTATTGTTTTTTCCCCTATCTTGCTCCTTTTGTTCTTTTCTGGAAATACTCTTATACATCTGTTACACTGTTAGTGAGTTCCTTTTAGGATTTTAATAGAAAGTCTTTTTTCTCATTGTTAGTAGCTTGGTTAGTTTCTCTTGATCTGTTTGAAAGGTCAAGATGCTTTGCTTTGTTGGGCCTAATCTGTTAAGTCCATCCAAGAAATACTTTATTTTATATTTCTCACATCTCTTATTTCCATTTGGCTCTCATTTAATAGTTTTATATCTCTTCTGATAGTTGCTATCGTCATCCCTTAAGTCTATCCTTTTTTTTTATTAGACGGAGTCTTGCTCTGTCACCAGGCTGGAGTGCATTGGCATGATCTCGGCTCACTGCAACCTCTGACTTCTGGGTTCAAGTGATTCTCCTGCCTCAGCCTCCCGAGTAGCTGGGACTACAGGTGCCCGCTACCACGCCCGGCTAATTTTTGTATATTTAGTAGAGCTAGGGTTTCACCATGTTAGCCAGGCTGGTCTTGAACTCCTGACCTCATGATCCACCCACCTTGGCCTCCCAAAGTGCTGGGATTACAGGTGTGAGCCACCACACCTGGCCAAATCTGTCTTTTACTATACTTTTTTTTTTTTTGAGACGGAGTCTTGCTCTGTTGCCCAGGCTGGAGTGCAGTGGCCGGATCTCAGCTCACTGCAAGCTCCGCCTCCCAGGTTCACGCCATTCTCCTGCCTCAGCCTCCCGAGTAGCTGAGACTACAGGTACCTGCCACCTCGCCCGGCTAGTTTTTTGTATTTTTTTTAGTAGAGATGGGGTTTCACTGTGTTAGCCAGGATGGTCTCGATCTCCTGACCTCGTGATCCGCCCGTCTTGGCCGCCCAAAGTGCTGGGATTACAGGCTTGAGCCACCGTGCTCGGCCTACTATACATTTTAAAACATATGATAGTTATGTTGAATTTCTTGTTTGCTAATACTAATGTCTGCCCACCTGTTGGTGTGCTGCTCTTTGCAGTTTTTTTTTTTCCTTGATTATAGTCAGTTTTTGGTGGTGGTTCTTCACATATGTGAGAATTTTGATTTCATTCTGGACTCTTTGGACATTACATTGTATTGACTCTGAGTTCCTCCTCTGGAGAACGGGGAGTTTTCTTCTCATAGGCAGTTCAGTACCTGGCACTCCTTGATCCTGAGGTGGCTTGGTGCTAGGGTTTCTGATAATTTTTTATATGCCCTTAGCCCTGGTTGTGAATCCTTAATTCTCAAGGATTTAGAATCTCTTTTGGGCTTCACTGGAAGCTCTGACATTCTCCTCCCTACCTCTAGTTGGTTGAGCTTGAGCCTCAGGTGCTGTCCTGGCCCTGGGCAGCTGGGGAGCCCCTGCAACCTTCCAGCAGTCCCTTTGTGCGGAGCCAGGCTCTTCAGAGGTGCTTCAGCTGAGATTCAGCTGTAGATAAGTGGGTAGTTCGTCCGAACATTTTGTGGTTTTCCCTCTGCGGTTTCTTTCTCAGGCAGGCTTTCCCTCGCATTCTGGTTGCTCTGGCAGGCGGGACCCCAGCCCCTGCAGTGCAGGAAGGTGCACTGTCTGTGGTTAAACGTGCATCTTGCCTGCAGGCTTCTCTGCGTCACGGGTTGTGCTCATTTTATTGCTGATTGCTTCAGCTATTCTCCGGTGCCCTCAAGCAGTTTTATAGAATATTTTATCCAGAGTTCATGATTATTATCAGCCAAGGGTTGGTCCAGTGCACCCTAACTCCCCGTTATCAGAACCAGAACTCTTGGCTCAATCTGGCTCTGAATTTTAAACTTTTAGCATGAAAACTATCACTTCCAAGTTACCCAGACTTCACTGCAGAACCCTAGTCTTTGATACTTCTGAGCACTGGGGGATTCCACAGTGTCCTCGGTTTCTTCCTGATTCCTTCCTCACATGGTCAGTTTAACAAAATAGCAAGTCAGTGCTATGAGAGCAGCTCGGGAGGGGGACTAGAGAATTGCAGACAGATGAGGGCAGTGCTGTTTGCGTTGTCGGTGGGGAGTTCCCAGCTGCAGAGACGCAGTTTAGATGTTCACTGTTTCATTGCAGTGTGTTTCCCAACTAATACTTTTTTATTTCTCTTATTTTGTAATACCTTGTTTAACCTCACTGTGGTTATTTAACCCTTGAATAGTTGGGGGTTGGTTTAATGGTACATGAGAGTCCTGTGTCATTTCTGGCCTGTCTAAAACACAGGTGCCTGTGGTCACCACCGTGCCCAGTTAAGGCGGGGGGAATGCCTTTCTCCCTGCTCCCACCTCAAGCCCCTGTGACTGCTCGCTTAGGGCTGTGATGACATTTTCCTTAATGGACATTGATACTTGGCTAATTTAGTAGGCTCTCTGTCTGCTGAAACAGGAAAGTTATTTTACCACCAAGTATTTTCTCTGCATTAAACTGCGAAACTTGGCTTTGTCATTTTCTAACATGTTTTAGGAACTCACTGAAAAACGCACATGTGAATGTGGGCTTTCTAGACTTGCATACTGCAGTTCACAATAGAAGGCCATCACCCCCGTGTTCCTAGACTGTGTAAGCTAGCCGAGGGCACTTCCCAAACCTCCTAGGACCCTCTTGTCTGCCTAGGCTGCTGCACTGGCCGTGTGCCAGTGCTTGGCTGTGGAGTCCACTCACCCTTCGAGCCCAGGATTTGAAGACTGCAGCTCCAGTGAGGCCACCACGCCTGTTGCCGTGCAGCACATCCGCCCGGCCAGAGTGAAGAGGCGCAAGCAGTCTCCCGTTCCCGCCCTGCCCATTGTGGTGCAGCTCATGGAGATGGGATTTCCCAGAAGGAACATCGAGTTTGCGCTGAAGTCTCTCACCGGTGCTTCCGGGAATGCATCCGGCTTGCCTGGTACTTCATTTTCCTGGCCTCTGCTTGCGTGTGTGTGGGTTCCCGCTTCAGGGCTGTTGGTTCATAGTAGCCTGTGGTGGGCTGTGTGTGCTTCTCTTAGGTGTGGAAGCCTTGGTCGGGTGGCTGCTGGACCACTCCGACGTCCAGGTCACGGAGCTCTCGGATGCAGACACAGTGTCCGACGAGTATTCTGATGAGGAGGTGGTGGAGGACATGGACGATGCTGCCTACTCCATGGTCAGTGCCTCCTGTGTGACCGCCTGCACCTGGGCCGCTGTCTGTCTCGCGCTCTGACAATCTTACACCTTGGCTTTCTCTGTCTCTTGAAAGAACTAACTGTACCTACTGTGGACTGTTTCATAAAACCAACTTATGGTATTGCCGGGCACAGGACAAAGCTGTGTTTCACTCTTGAAGACGTGATTGGGTTTCTATATCATAATTACTTTTAGCTTTAGAACAGACCCTTGTTCAAACATCTAATGATCTTCAGTAGCCATTAGAAGATATTTTATTAAAATACCATGTTTTGACACATCAGTTTCTGACCCGAGTAAATTGTTCATAGGATTAATTTGGAAGTGCCTTGGAAATTTTGTATACTTGTAGCTTTTGAGATCCATGTCTGCCTACTATGCTACTGCTATTAGTCTTTTTTTTTTTTTTTTTTTTTTTTGAGATGGAGTCTTGCTCTGTCACCCAGGCTGGAGTCCAGTGGCCAGATCTCGGCTCACTGCAAGCTCCGCCTCCCGGGTTCACGCCATTCTCTTGCCTCAGCCTCCCAAGTAGCTGGGACTACAGGCGCCCGCCACCTCGCCCGGCTAGTTTTTTGTATTTTTTTTAATAGAGACGGGGTTTCACCGTGTTTGCCAGGATGGTCTCGATCTCCTGACCTCGTGATCCGCCCTACAGGCTTGAGCCACCGCGCCCGGCCTATTAGTCTTTTTTAAATGAAGATCTGTATAGGGAAAATAAGGGATTTCATCCTCTACTTTTTAATATTTTAGATTTCACAGACTTATTTCTTTTTGAGTAGGTTTATCGAGTTGTCCTTTTTTTTTTTTCTTTGAATGTATTTATCTCTTGTAGTCTACTGGTGCTGTTGTGACGGAGAGCCAGACCTACAAAAAACGAGCTGATTTCTTGAGTAATGATGATTATGCTGTATATGTGAGAGAGAATATTCAGGTGAGTAATCGTCTTAAGCTGGAGCCTCGATCCGTTTTTCATTCAGCAGATATTTGAGTATGTCCTATATGCCAAACATCAGTGGACAGAGGTCCCTGCCCTCAGGGAACTTGCTTTCTGGTGCTAGAAGACATACCTCACCAGTGAGCTCATGACAGGCTAGAAGGTGCTGTGTACCCTGGAATGAGAAAGAGCAGACCACAGTAAAGGAGTGGGAGTGGGGGCACATTGCAGGGATGGGGGGCTACAATGAGAAAGTGAGATGGGTGCAAAGCCTGCAGGGTGTGAAGGGTGGCTCAGCAGGACGGGCGGCACCCAGACAGAGGCTGCTGTGGCTGCCCCAGAGTAGTCAGAGGACAGAGGGGCAGATGATGGGCTCGGGGGAAGCCAGAGAGCACAAGTGGCCTGTCCATGGTGGACATGGCGCAGAGATGGCAGTTTTCTGCTAGCCCCGCTTGTGACACTTCCTACATACCTTTCCTTGTTTTTCTTATGTAATTCTCATTGCCATCAAACTTTAAAAATCTAATTATGTTTTATATAGTCCTTTATCTACTTTAAATCATTTCTTGTCCTAATTCTCTTGTTTTAGTATGTTTTAGAGAAAATCCCCCAAATCATCTCATTTCACCTGTATATATGTCAGTATGTATCCCTAATGAAGAATCTTAACATGATGACATTTCTGTTTACCAACATTACCTAACAAAAGAAATAATACTTCCTTAATATCATCTCATACCTAATGCTTGCTTGTAGTTTTCCAGTTTTCTCAGAAATGGCTTTAATGGTTAGTTTTTGAACTTGGATACAGCCAAGATTGTATGCCTTATCTGCATTTGGTTGGTGGATCTTTGAAGTCTATTTCAACCTAGAGTGGTTCCCCCTTGTCTTAGCTCAGTCTGCTGTAACACAGTACCATAGACTGGCGGCTTCAACAGCGGATACTTATTTTTCATGGTTCTGGAGGCTGGAAATCCAAGATCAAGGTGCCAGCTTGGCTGGTTTCTGGTGATGGCCCTCTTCCTGGCTTGTAGGTGGCTACCTTTTTTTTGTTTTTTTTTTGAGATGGAGTCTTGCTCTGTCGCCCAGGCTAGAGTGCAGTGGTGCGATCTCCACTCACTGCAACCTCCGCCTCCCGGGTTCACGCCATTCTCCTGCCTCAGCCTCCCGAGTAGCACGCCTGGCTAATTTTTTTGTATTTTTAGAAGAGAAGGGATTTCACCATGTTAGCCAGGATGGTTTTGATCTCCTGACCTTGTGATCCACTTGATCAGGTGACTGCCTTCTTGCTGTGTCCTCCTGTGGATGTGGGGCTGGGGATGTGGGGAGCTGGAGCTAACAGGGGAGGACTGGTGTCTGTTGTTTTTTTTTTTGAAATGAAGTATTGCTCTTGTTGCCAAGGCTGGAGCACAGTGACACGATCTTGGCTCACTGCAACCTCTGCCTCCTGGGTTCAAGCGATTCTCCTGCCTCAGCCTCCCGGGTAGCTGAGATTACAGACATGTACCACCACGCCTGGTTAATTTTATATTTTTAGTAGAGACGAGGTTTCTCCATGTTGGTCAGGCTGGTCTCAAACTCCTGACCTCAGGTTATCTGCCCGCCTTGGCCTCCCAAAGTGCTGGGATTACAGGCGTGAGCCACTGCGCCCGGCCTGGAGTCTCTTATAAAGACCCTAATCCTGTTGGGTCAGATCCCCACTCTTAGGACCTGATTTTACCTTAATGACCTCCTTAGAGGCCCTGTCTCCTAATACAGCTACATTAGGAGTTGGGACTTCATGAATTTTGCGGGGGACGCAAACATTCATTTCATAGTAACCCTCCTTCTCCCTTCCTCTCCTTTCATGCTGTTTATTTGTGGGTGAAACTATGTCTTCCGAATGTCTTATAGTCTGGATTGGGTGGGGGCTTCCTTGTGGTGGTGGCTAACATCTTCTTCTCTCCCTGTTTCTCCAATACAGTAGGAGTTAGGGTTGAAGGGTGGTTGGACCAGGCTGAATCTCAGGCAGGAAGCTTCATAGGCATGTACTCCCTCCTGCCCCTTCTCAACAGGCAAACAGGTTTGGGTGGGTGAGGTCTTGTCAGCCTGCTCCTTCCTTGATGACATTCTGTATTAATTGTCCATCTCATAGCTCCAGTAGGCATTAGTGTCATCACCTAGACCTATCATTAGGGGGCTGCACCATAGTGATTTTCTAACTTCATCTTTTCTGAGTTCGTTAGCTGGAATTCTCTTCTGGGAAAAAAAGCTTTGTTATTAATCTTGGTTACTCTTGATAATACAGGGAGACTTTATCAGTTTTCAGAATGATGCATTGGTGTTCTGCTATGTATAAAGATGACCAGCAAGCTTTGTTTTCCTTATTATCATGATGACCAATCCATTGGCTTTTAGGGAGTGATGTTTCCACTGTTACGTTTTTGATGATCAGAGGATGCTTTTGAGTGAACCTGGTAATCTTTGAAAGCTCTCTTGCTGTATGACACAAGTTGATCCAGGCTCTTCCTATATATTTCCTGCCTGAGACACAAAGCCAGCCAGTTTTTTAAAGAGTTTCTGTTCACTTTAGCATTAAATAATACTTAAAACGCACTCTGGGTGCTAGATGAAATTATTCTTTTTTTGGAGCTGGAATCTCACTTTGTCACTCAGGCTGGAGTACAGTGGTGTGCTCTTGGCTCATTGTAACCTCCACCTTCCAGGCTCAAGCAATCCTCTCAACTCAGTCTTCCAAGTAGCTAGGACCACAGGCATGCGCCACCACGCCCGGCTAATTTTTGTAGTTTTGGTGGAGATGGCGTTTCACCATGTTGCCCAGGTTTGTCTCAAACTCCTGAGCTCAAGCGATCCTCCTGCCTCAGCCTCCCAAAGTGCTAGGATTACAGATGTGAGTCACCGTGCCCAATCAAAATTGTGTATTAATAATAGAGTAATACCACTTATCATGACTCATTTCACCTGTGTACAGATGGACTGGATGTCCAATTTCATTTTAATTCTAGGTGGGAATGATGGTTAGATGCTGCCGAGCGTATGAAGAAGTATGTGAAGGCGATGTTGGCAAAGTCATCAAGCTGGACAGAGATGGATTGCATGATCTCAATGTGCAGTGTGACTGGCAGCAGAAAGGGGGTACTTACTGGGTTAGGTACATTCATGTGGAACTTATAGGTGAGCACATTCTTTGTTCAGTACTTTTGCTTTTTCTTAGAGACAGAAGTCCCATAAATGAATGCTGATTATAATGATTTGTTACTGAAATCTGTAGGCTATCCTCCACCAAGTTCTTCTTCTCACATCAAGATTGGCGATAAAGTGCGGGTGAAAGCCTCTGTTGCCACACCGAAATACAAGTGGGGATCTGTGACTCATCAGAGTGTGGGGGTTGTGAAAGGTAATATTATCTGGGTAATAAAATTCCTGATGTTAACTTTTCATTAACGCATGTGTACTCAGTATTTCTTTTTGTTTAAGCACACAAAAAAGAAAACAAGTGTGAAGAAAGAGAGTGTTTTTGTTTGTCAGTGCCTTCTGCCAAAGGCTACAGAGGAACTCACCTGCAGTGAAACAGTCAGATTTATTAATGTTAACTCATTGTAGTGCAGGAGAACACACACCTTGGGGAATGGGTGTCTCCATCAGAGGGAGTAAGCGAGGACTAGTGAAGTTGATGTTGGGTATTTGGGGGAGGGGTTGAAGAAGCAGGGGTAATTCTAAGACAGGGTGTCTTAATAAATTTACCTAGCAGGCAGAAAGAATGGAGCCATGCTAAAGTCATGATTGGTAAGGAAGCAGTCATTCATATCACCAGATAGGGGACTGTGTGGTGGTTTGTGGTTGTTTGTGGTTTGGATTAGAATCGACTTTAATCATACACGGTTAAGGAGGGGTTTTGGTTGTGCCTTGATCCATCAGTCACAGAGTGGCCTTATCTGATGCTGGTGTTCTGTAAACCTGTCCTGTCAGTTGTTTGTGAAATGGCCTAACGCTGACATTAACAGGCCAGCTCCTGACTGTCAGGACTGCTTTTCCTTTCTCCCCCACTGACCAGGCTGGAGTGCAGTGGGGCCATCTCGGCTCACTGCAACCTTCGCCCCCGGGTTTAAGCAATTCTCCGGTCTCAGGCTCCAGAGTAGCTGGGATTACAGGTGCCCACCACCATGCCTGGCTAATTTTTGTATTTTTAGTAGAGACAGGGTTTCACCGTGTTGGCCAGGCTGGTCTCAAACTCCTTACCTATTGATCCGCCCATCTCGGTCTCCCAAAGTGTTAGGATTACAGGTGTGAGCCACCATGCCTGGCTCTCTTTTTCATGCTATATAAAAATTTAGGACTGAATTTAAGACATGGAGATGTGCTAATGATGGGAATTAGGAACTGGAAACAATTATCAGATTATATTTAATATGATACTATTGAGATTCCAAATCAAATGCGTGGCACACTTTGAAAGGTATACTATGTCGGTTTTAACAGTTGCATGAGAAATAAGTATGTGTCTAGTTTTATAAACTTTTGGTGCCATAAAGAGATTGTTCGTTTGAACCTTGTGGAAAGCTCTCTTTTCATCAAATCGCTTAGAAAATGGCCACAATTGGTGGTGGTTCCCCAGTGGTGAGAGGTTCTTAGAGCTTCTCATGTTACATAAGAACAAATGGATTATTTAATATTTTACTTTTTTTTTTTTTTTTTTTTTGAGACGGAGTCTCCCTCTGTCGCCCAGGCTGGAGTGCAGTGGCGCTATCTCGGCTCACTGCAAGCTCCGCCTCCCGGGTTTACGCCATTCTCCTGCCTCAGCCTCCCGAGTAGCTGGGACTACAGGCGCCCGCCACCTCGCCCGGCTAATTTTTTTGTATTTTTAGTAGAGACGGGGTTTCATTGTGTTAGCCAGGATGGTCTCGATCTCCTGACCTCGTGATCCACCCGTCTCGGCCTCCCAAAGTGCTGGGATTACAGGCTTGAGCCACCGCGCCCGGCCAATATTTTACTTTAAACATTGTTCTTTGCTTAAGAGATTGTTAAAGTATTTGCAAATCAAAACAAGACAAATTTTAAAAATAAGAATTTGGTTTCTTTGTTTTGAGTGACACATTGCTCTTATCAAAGGACAAAATAAGTCTTTATTAATGTGGTTTTTATTCCCTGAGATACTAAAGGTGGTATATGGAATTGTTGACTTGGTGGAATTAAAAACCAAAACGTCCTGTTTTAAACCTAATACAAAAGTAAAGAATGTAGTTTACAATGAACCTCCATGTGCTCATTACCTGGCTTTGACAATCGTCACCTCACGGCCAAAATTATTCATGCTCCCTTCTTGGGATTATTTTGAAACCAGTCGCTGACATCATGTATTTATTTCATCCATAAGTATTTTAGTACCTATCTCTAAAAGATATACTCTCTGTAAAAAACAAATTACTACAATGTAGTGTGACATGGCTAGGTGCAGTTTCAGGTTCAGGTTTTTACTGGTGAAGAGGAAGATGGGTCAGGTGATTTCTGTTCTGTCCTAGCTTTCAGTGCCAATGGAAAAGATATCATTGTCGACTTTCCCCAGCAGTCTCACTGGACTGGGTTGCTGTCAGAAATGGAGTTGGTCCCCAGTATTCATCCTGGGGTTACGTGAGTTGTTTTTATGATTGCTAGATTTGCTTTGGGACGAATGGTTTTCTGTTGAATTAAGTTTAATAAATGACCTTTCTTAACTCCGTTGCTGGTTGCTGTTTTACAAATAGGTGTGATGGATGTCAGATGTTTCCTATCAATGGATCCAGATTCAAATGCAGAAACTGTGATGACTTTGATTTTTGTGAAACGTGTTTCAAGACCAAAAAACACAATACCAGGCACACATTTGGCAGAATCAATGAACCAGGTATGGCAGAATGTTTATATTCTCTCTTCCACCGAATATTAATGAAGTTCTTACTGTGGACCACAGGGTATTGGAATTTGTTATTTTAAGGTTCCTGTGTATTCGGTGAACTCTGTACAGTGAGTACAGTGAAGCGGAAGTGACAGTCCTACCCACTGATGACTGGCTGGCTTTTCAAAAAAAATCAAGATGGCGTATCAGGGAAGAAATAGAATAACTAGGCTTATTTGCTTGTATTTCCATTAAAAACGTTAAAAGAATCTCAAGAAACTAGTCACTGTTTAGTTGCAGGGCATGTGGAATTGGTTAGATGGAGAGTGAGTTTTTAAAGTTATATACCTTTTATTATATTTTTCATTGTGGCAAAATATATATAACTTAAAATTAGCCATTTAAGCATTTTTGAAGTTTATAATTCGGGGTATTAAGTACCTTAAGTACAGTGTTGCACAACCATCACAGCTGTCTATTACCAAAACCTTTCACCACTCCGATGAAAAACTGTGTACCCAGTAAGCAGTTTAACTGCCCTACTTCCCTCTACCCTACCCCTGGTAACCTTGAATCTGACTTTGGTCTCTGTGAATATGACCACTCCAGACACCTCATCTAGATGGAACCATATAAGATTTATCCTTTTGGGTTTAGCCTAATGTCTTCAAGCTTCATCCATATTGTAGCATGTGTCAGAACGTTCTCCTTTTTAGTGGCTGAATAATATTCCACTGTATGCATATATCACTTTTTTTCTTTGTGAGACAGAGTCTCACTCTGTCGCCCAGGCTGGAGTGCAGTGGCGTGATCCTGGCTCACTGTAACCGCCACCTCCCGGGTTCAAGCAATTCTCCTGTCTCAGCCTCCTAAGTAGCTGGGATTACAGGCCTGTGCCACCAAGCTCAGCTAACTTTTGTATTTTTTTTTAATTATTATGTTTTTGAGATAGAGTCTCACTCTGTCTATAAGGAGTGTATATGTTATATACATTTTTAGTTTTAGTAGTTACTCAAGATACAAATTATAACATCTATTTTTGACTCATTTAAATCTATTATTATTTAGTATATTCTCCTCCTAAACAATGCAAAGACCTTAGTTCTCTTTAACATCATTTATCTTCATTCTGATTTATATGTTCTTAACATATTTAACATTTTTTTCTTCTTTTTTTTGAGACGGAGTCTCACTCTGTTGCCCAGGCTGGAGTGCAGTGGCACGATCCTGGCTCACTGCAACTGCCATCTCCCCGGTTCAAGCGATTCTCCTGCCTCAGCCTCCCAAGTAGCTGGGACTACAGGCTCCTGCCACCATGCCTGGCTAATTTTTATATTTTTAGTAGAGGTGAGATTTCACCGTGTTGGCCCGGCTGGTCTTGAACTCCTGACCTCATGTGATCCGCCCACCCACTTTGGCCTCCCAAAGTGCTGGGGTTATGTGCATGAGCCACCGCATCCAGTTAAAATTTTACACATTTTATACAAATACACATCTAACAGAACTATGGAAGACATTCTTTTAGGCGCACAGAAAATGTTCATAAAATGTCAAAGGATCGGCTGGGCGCAGTGGCTCACGTCACCCAAGCTGGTGTGCAGTGCTGCAATCTCGGCTCACTGCAAGCTCCACCTCCCGGGTTCACGCCATTCTCCTGCCTCAGCCTCCCGAGTAGCTGGGACTACAGGTACCCGCCACCACGCCCGGCTAATTTTTTGTATTTTTAGTAGAGACGGGGTTTCACCGTGTTAGCCAGGATGGTCTCGATCTCCCGACCTCATGACCCACTCCTGTAATCCCAGCACTTTGGGAGGCCGAGGAAGGCGGATCATGAGGTCCTGGCGTTAACCCGGGAGGCGGAGCTTGCAGTGAGCCGAGATCGCAACACTACACGCCAGCCTGGGTGACAGAGGGAGACTCCATCTCAAAAAAAAATAAAAATTAAAATTAAAAAAGTCAAAGGATCAAACAATACATGCAGGGCATGTGATGATTTTTATGTAGTCAATATTCATTTAGATTTTTCTGCATACTTTGTAATTTCTCTCCACTTTTTTCTTCCTCTTTAATTTTCCATCTATACTGTTTTTCTCCTGCCTGAAAATACCCCTTAATATTTTTAAAAATGTGTCTTTGTTGGTTACAAATTATGTATTTTTGTATGTCTGAAAATGTATTTCTTTATTATTGAAAAGTCTTTTTGCTAGGTGTTTTCTTTCAGCACTTTAAAAATACTATTCCACTGCAATTTGGTTAATATTGTTTCCCCTGAAGTTGGCTGGTAGTCTAATTGTGATTCATTAAAGCGCATCAATCTTTTGATTTTTCCTTCGTCTGCTTTTGAGAGGGTCTTTTTGTTTTCATCTTGCACAGGTTTTACATGTGCATGGAGATGTTTATCTTTCTTGAGGTTGGTGGGGCTTCTGGGGCATGACATCTTTTGTCTGTTTCGGAAAATTCTGTCTTTCAGTATTTCTTCACATGTTGCCTCTGCTCTATTCTCTTTTCTGTCTTTTTGCGGGGGGACTCTTCTTTCACTTGTGTTAGGCCTAACCTCTGTCCTGCAAATCTTTTACCTACTTGTTATGTTTTCTAAACTTTTGCCCCTCAGTTCTTCATTCCAGATATTTTTACTTTCTCTTCAGCTGAGTTCAATGTGTTCTTAACTTACTCATTAAGTTCTTAATTTTAATTATTGGATTTATCAGTTCTAGTCTATTTTATTTTCAGTAGTTTTTGGTTCTGTGCTGAAATATTATCTTTTTGGACACAGTAA
Organism: Macaca fascicularis; assembly: GCF_037993035.2. Lineage (NCBI taxonomy): Eukaryota > Metazoa > Chordata > Mammalia > Primates > Cercopithecidae > Macaca > Macaca fascicularis. Next base: position 910,207 of record NC_088381.1, read on the forward strand.
ACATAGTTATTATATTAAAGTCTGTGTCTTCTAACTCCAATATATGGAGCCCTTGTGGGTCTGTTTCTATCCTATCATTTCTGGTAATTTTTAGTCACGTTTTCTTGCCTCTACATGTGTCATTATGCACTGCACATTGTATTTAAAAAATTATTTCTTGACTCAATTTGAGGCTAATGTTACTCTCCAAGGAATGGAGGAGAGAAGGTTGTTCTGTGAGATACTTGGTAAAGGTTAGTGACTATCTGGGCTCATCTTAATCAGCATTCATTGATCGAGGTGATTTTATGCGTGAGCTGCAATCTGTTGAGAAAAAAAAGGGAAACCCAAAGACCCTTCATAGTTCACCCTGACTTTTGGGGTGTTTTCTGTTGGGGTTCCAAGGGTGAGTTGCATTTCTGTGGCATCCTCAGCCTTTCTGGTCTTTCTGGACCCCATTCCTTTCCCTTCTCTTTACGAAGCTATTGAAATGCGATGTGCCCCTCAGGGACTTTGCTTGGAACCTGGGGATGCCATCAGGGAACAGCAGCCTCTGATCCATGGTGTGCGTCATCTTGACACCTCCATTTGCCTCGAGTCTTCCGGTGGTTCTGACCTTGTAATTCTTTATTATCTCATTAATTCTGATAGTCTGAAGAGGATTTATTTATTTTTGAGTGTTTTGTCTGGCTTTAGTAGTTGTCCTCGATGGGGAATGCCAGTTGAATTCCAGATTTGCCAACTAATGAAAGTGGAAGCACTTTACAATTTACTTTTTGCCTTGTATTTATAAAAGCATTTTTAATAAGAATGGTTTTTGTGAGTGCTGTTATTGAACTTTTCCCACAGCTTATTTGTATCCTGTTTGTTTGGAAATATATTAATCTGCTGTTGTTTCCTGGGAGGTTTTAGTAGAATAAATCATACCATTATGTGGACTTCATCTCATAAATTGGTGTAATATGTCTTGACTAGGGAAGCCATTTGTGACATTTATTAGCTCCTTTCAGTTTGAAACTTTCTATTTTTCTTTTAGAAAGAAGCTCCTCACTATGTAATATTTTTGACCGCCTGATCATGATGTTTCTTTCTCCCCAGTTCAGCAAAGGTTAATTCTCTTTTTGACCATCATGAAATAGGTCAGTCTGCGGTATTTTGTGGCCGTTCTGGAAAACAGCTGAAGCGTTGCCACAGCAGCCAGCCAGGCATGCTGCTGGACAGCTGGTCCCGCATGGTGAAGAGCCTGAACGTGTCGTCCTCCGTGAACCAGGCATCCCGTCTCATTGACGGCAGCGAGCCCTGCTGGCAGTCATCAGGGTCGCAAGGAAAGGTAGCGTGTGATAGGGCACAGCAGCGGGCACTTTCACACGGGTGGTTTTGCCTTCTACATTTTCAAAATGAACTTTGAGCAGCCTGCAAAGTTTTGCTGATAGCACCTGTCAGTACTCACTTTATATTTTAATTTATAAGTTATTTCAAAATTACAGAGTTAAATACCATCCAAGTTTATTGTCAGAGGTTTTAAACAATATGAGTGGTAGATTTTATCTAACTGACTACTCGATAGAGGATGTGGTCGGGCTTTTTTTCCTCCTCTCCCGCATAAAATGTATGAATTCAGATTTGCTTCTCGTTAGAAGTTTTTCTAGTATAGTCTAGCAAATTTGTGTTGCACATCGGAGTGCTGTTGTGATTACACCAACCCATGGGGGCACCTCGTGGGCACAGAGGTCAGACTTGAGGACAGGGCCTTTCTCCATCTCGACTCTAGTGTTTTCTGCCACTCACTTGGTGGGTAAAAGGACCACCCTAGGCCAGGAGTGTATAGATACATTGTTTCTGGGGCTTAGAGTGAGACTTTTCTCTAATGATCAAAGAATGAGGTAGAATATTCTTGTTGCTGCTAAGGTGAGGGAAAATTCTCTCTTATGCCACATTTTATATTGAAAAAGTCTCATGTAGATTCAAGCTTCAATGATACTATTGTAGTAGCTAAAATATAGCTGAATTTTGCTAACTGAGAATGTGATTTTTGTTTTTCTAAAGCACTGGATTCGTTTGGAGATTTTCCCAGATGTTCTTGTTCATAGGTTAAAAATGATCGTAGATCCTGCTGACAGTAGCTACATGCCGTCCCTGGTGGTAGTGTCAGGTAATTCAGTTAGTTTACCTAAAAAGAAGTACCTTCTATAATAAAAACGCCTTTGTTTGATTCTTTACCCATTTTTTCCTAGGTGGAAATTCCCTGAATAATCTTATTGAACTAAAGACAATCAATATTAACCCTTCTGACACCACAGTGCCCCTTCTGAATGACTGCACAGAGGTAAGTAGCTGTGGTAGTGTTCCATTTGGATGATTTGCAAGTGACAAGGGAGGTGACTTGGCCATTTCTGTGCTAGCATTGAGCCCAGTTTTCCCCACTTTAAATAATTAGTTTTATCTGTTTTAAATTTTGACACTTTAAAAGATACAACTTATTTTACACAGCTTGAATTTGCTGCTTATCAAATCAACTTGAAAAGGAAACAAAATAAATTTCATTCTCACTTTATTTGGTAGCAAAGGTATGCTTGGTAAGTGCTCCTAGCAAAAGTTGTCATCAGGCATTTCAGGTTGCTGTTTGCATCTGAACACTTTGGTTTTCCTGACCACACGTGTGTTTTCATGAAAAATCTCTGAGTTCCTGGCGGTTTTCCTGAGTACACATGTGACGCTGAAGTTGTCATCAGGCATTTCAGGTTGCTGTTTGCATCTGAACACTTTGGTTTTCATGAAAAATCTCTGAGTTCCTGGCGGTTTTCCTGACCACACGTGTGTTTTCATGAAAAATCTCTGAGTTCCTGGTGGTTTTCCTGACCACACGTGTGTTTTCGTTAAAAATCTCTGAGTTTCTGGCGGTTTTCCTGACCACACGTGTGTTTTCATGAAAAATCTCTGAGTTCCTGGCGGTTTTCCTGACCACACGTGTGTTTTCGTTAAAAATCTCTGAGTTCCTGGCGGTTTTCCTGACCACACGTGTGTTTTCGTTAAAAATCTCTGAGTTCCTGGCGGTTTTCCTGACCACACGTGTGTTTTCATGAAAAATCTCTGAGTTCCTGGAGGTTTTCCTGACCACACGTGTGTTTTCATGAAAAATCTCTGAGTTCCTGGCGGTTTTCCTGACCACACGTGTGTTTTCATGAAAAATCTCTGAGTTCCTGGCGGTTTTCCTGACCACACGTGTGACGCTGAAGCTGCTTTCTTGTTGTCACACCGATTGGCATCAAGTGCTGAACTTGTCATGGAGTGGCAATTTTTTGGCAATAAGGCAACTTTCAAAATGAGTCTAAGTTTATCTCTGGAAAAGTTTGAAAGAATCAGTGAAGGTTCTTTTAAACAGTACCCACGTACTATAGATCAGCGATTCTCTCTCTCAAATTTTCAGTAAATCTTTCCACATACAACGTCAGCACGATTTTAATACATTGAGTATATGTAAAATAAGACAAATTAAGACAGATTTTTGTACTACCTATACCGTTGTCTTGTGTAGACTAATTAGAATGATAGCAGATAAAAATATCGAGTAGTTGATTTTTGTATTCGTTTAAAGTTTATAACAGATGAGTTTATTTTTAAATTATTAAATGCAGCTAACTTCATTCTTTAAAAAGTTTTATTTTAGTTTTAATTGACAAATAGTAATTTGTAATAATTTGTATGTATTTTTGCAGAACACTGTGATGTTTTGTTACATGTATACTTTGTGGAATGATCAAATCATGCTAAATAATGTGTCCATCACCTCAAATATTTATCACTTTTTTGTGGTGAGAACATTTAAAATCTTTTAGCTATTTTGAAATATGTAGTACATTCACTATAGTCACCATTTATTCTGGAATGCCATTGAACTATTTTGTAATACACTGATTCATTATAGTCAATACCAGTGGTGCTAATAAGTGAAGAAAATGGCAAATTATAAAAATGAAAGATAATATTGAATTTTTCTGAAAAAATTAATCTTGAATTTTAATGCATTTTACTGGTAACTTATTACAGTGTAACCGAATACAGCCTGTAGAGTGCCTAAGTTACGTAGTTCAGAGTATATTTTTACTTTATCAAACCAATAACTAATTAATTAAATCAACAACTGAGATAATTCATAAAAGATATGTTTGCTTTAATTCAAGAAATTTTCAATTCAAAACAATTTATTCTGTGATATTTAGTGTATGTCATGTACATGAGAAATAGGAAGCATTGTGAGTAAATGGAAAACTCCTGACCTAACCTGCATGTCCCCAACTGACCAAAGAACTAGAACATACCATTCCTGTGGGGCCACAATGTTAAGCATGGCCCTTGCTGTACAAATAGTTTGTTATGGAATTTTCTTTTCTTTTTTTTGAGACTGAGTTTCACTCTGTCCCCCAGGCTGGAGTGCAGTGGCAGATCTCAGCTCTCCGCAACTTCTGCCTCCCAGGTTCAAGTAATTCTCCTGCCGCAGCCTCCCAAGTAGCTGGGATTACAGGTGCCCGCCACCTCACCTGGCTAATTTTTGTATTTTTAGTAGAGATGGAGTTTTGTCATGTTGGCCAGGCTGGTCTCAAACTCCTGACCTCAGGTGATCTGCCCACCTTGGCCTCCCAAAGTGCTGGGATTTACAAGCATGAGGCACCACATCCAGCCAGGAGTTTTCTAACATGTAAACAAAAATAGAAAGTATGCTGGAACCCCCACAAACCTGTGACCCAGCTTCAACATTTATCTACATTTTGCCAGTTATGTTTCACTTCCTGCCTCCCACCTCACTTCCCTGCCTCAGCAAGATCTTATTTCAGGAGCATTTGCTTCAATATTCATCTCTAACAGGGCTTAACAAAATATAACCCTGATACCATTATCACACCTCTAATAATTACTTTTTTTTTTGAGACGGTGTCTCGCTCTGTCGCCCAGGCTGGAGTGCAGTGGTGTGATCTCAGCTCACTGCAAGCTCTGCCTCCCAGGTTCACGCCATTCTCCAGCCTCAGCCTCCCGAGTAGCTGGGACTATAGGTGCCCGCCACCATGCCCGGCTAATTTTGTTTTCATATTTTTAGTAGAGATGGGGTTTCACCGTGTTAGCCAGGATAGTCTTGGTCTCCTGATCTTGTGATCAGCCCGCCTCGGCCTCCCAAAGTGCTGGAGTTACAGGCGTGAGCCACCACGCCTGGCCAACAATTACTCTTTAATGTCATATAATATCCAGTCAGTGTCGAGATTTTCCTAGTTACCTTGTAAATGTCCTTTTGCAGTTGGTTTGTGTGAATCTTGATTCAGATGATGTTTGCATTCTACACTACACTTTAGCCTCTCTTGGTTTTTTTCCTTGCTAAAGAAAAAAGAAACTGAGTAATTTTTTCCCGTAGCATTCTTTATATTCTCAGCTTGGCTTTTGCATCCCTGTGGTGGTAGTCAACCTGTATTTCCTATGAAATGGTAGATCTTGAGGTTTGATCAGGTCGTTTAGGCAATAAAAAGTAACTGTTAGTGTGCACTTCCAGACACATCTCTCTTTGTTCACATGAGATACAGGGATAGAGAAATGTTGTTAATACCACAACAGGCATGCATACCAGGGGAGAAGAATGTCTGCCACGTGGGGTGTGGGACATTTGCAGGACAAATAGACCAGCTCTACTAAATGCATGGCAAAGGCAGAACGGAGGAAGGTTGCGTCTTGCTTGTGTTCTGATTTGAATGAGGCAACAATAGAATGACATGAGATAATCAGAAAAGTTTGATGACTGTAGCATATTGGATGATATGGGAATTATTGTTTGTGCTATGATAATAACAATGTGGATATGTTTTTCAAAAAACTCCTTAATTCTGGCCGGGCGTGGTGGCTCATGCCTGTAATCCCAGCACTTTGGGAGCCTGAGGCAGGTGGATCACCTGAGGTCAGAAGTTCAAGACCAGCCTGGCCAACATGGTGAAACCCTGTCTCTACTAAAAATACAAAAAATTAGCCGGGTGTGGTGGTACGCGCCTATGGTCCCAGCTACTCAGGAGGCTGAGGTTGGAGAATTGCTTGAATCCAGGAGGCAGAGGTTGCAGTGAGCCAAGATTGCACCACTGCACTCCAGTCTGGGCAACAAGTCAGATTCCATCTCAAAAAAAAAAAACAAAAAGCAATAAACAGAAAACCCAGACCTCCTTAATTCAGTGATATATACTGACGTTTTGAAACAAATAATGCCTAGAATTTTTAAATGATAATCCACATCTGAACAAGATTGGTCACATGTTGGTAACTGTTAAGCTGGGTCATGGAGTCATGGAGTTCTTTGTACTATTTGTTCTAATTTGTGTATATTCAAATCTGTTTTATGTTTTAAAAAGGATGAAAGGTCTGTTACTACCTGACATGTAATCTCTTCCTTAGTTAAGGCATCTTGGTTCAAGAAAGCTCTAAGACAGAAGAGTTTGCAGTCATTCAGTAAGGCTGTCATCCTATTTAAAACTTTTAGGAAGAAAATCAGTGAGTGTCTCACGCCTCAGGTAGACATCTCGATGAGTTGATCACTTCTTTTGAAGCAAACATTACTCAGATGTGGCTGCATTAACTTTGAATAACTCAGTTGGTATTTCCAGAACTGAAGTAAAGGAGCTCTAACTGTGTGTACATGTTGATGTCTCACACACCCCGCTCTCCAGTTAGAGGATCTAATATGCTTGATTCTACAAAGTCTGTAGATCATTGTTTTTGTGTCTAGTATCACAGGTATATTGAAATTGCCATAAAGCAGTGCAGGAGCTCAGGAATCGATTGTAAAATCCATGGTCTCATCCTGCTGGGACGGATCCGGGCAGAGGAGGAAGATTTGGCTGCAGTTCCTTTCTTAGCTTCAGATAACGAAGAGGAGGAGGATGAGAAAGGCAACAGCGGAAGGTGAGAGCCATTTATTACAAGTACTCACTTACCTCCGGCTGCATTCCTGGATCCTCACTTTCAAAAGGAAACATTTAATTAGAATGTGTCTCATACTGAGTCATTTTATGTCCACAAGAATGGTAAATTACAGTTGTTTTCAAAAATTGTAATTTTTTAAAATAAAGTGTTTACTGTAGAAACACATTATATTTAGAAAAATACCATTAAAAGAGGAAAGTGAAAATGTTTAATATCTCTACCTGAAATATCACTGTTACTACTTTGGTATATACCTTTGTAGTTTTCCTTTTTTTCTGTTACTAAATATATTTTCCTATGGAAGTTGTGTGATATATTTTAAAGCTCTGTTTGCTAAGTATTTTATCATTAACGTTAAAAAATATATTTATTTTGTATTATGGTGAAATATATATATTGTTTACCATTTTAAGTGTACAGTTCAGTGGCATTAAGTACATTCACATTTTTGTGCAACCACCACTACTGTCCGTCTCTAGAATTTCCATATGATTAGTCTTCTGTCCTGTAATTTTTGAGTGTAGTATTTTGTCTTATGACTATTCTCATTTACTCACTCAATTCTTTATTTTGTGTGAGCACTGTGATGATGACTGTTCCTGTATTCATTCAACATCTTTTGAACACCTACTGTGGGCCATTCCCAGTTATGTATACTGGGAATGCTGTGATGAACATGCAAAATGAAATAAGACAGATACACGCATCAGTGTGACGTTAGGGCTTTGGTAAGAGGCAGGAAGAAGTGCATGCAGCCTGGAGAGTGCATTGGAGCATTGATCTGTCAGGACAAGGAAAACTTCCCCCTAGGCCATACATACAGAAGTCAGAATTATCGAAACGAAGTGGGCAGGCAAGGGCGTTTCTGATAGGGAAGACAACATGCAAGGGGAGAAGAATGATATCTGTGAAGTTTTTGCATGCTTGTTCATTTCCCAGGGCAGGTATCTAGAACTTGCATGTGCAGGGGCTGCTCTAAGCCTTGTTTACCATCCCAGCAGCAAACAGTGGATAATAACGGATAATAACAATGGAGGATAGTCAGTGTCCTCATAGAAGTTGTATTTTCCTAGATAAATTGCTGAAAGTGAAATTGCTGTCAAAGGGTATGCAAAATAAATGGGTTTGTTGTTAACATTCCCAAGGAGCTTTGGATTGCTGGTGTGACTGGGCACAGGAGGCAAGCCGCCAGTGATGGCTGAACTCTGTTGACCAAGACGCCCTGTGCTCTAAGTACTTGGCAGCATGTGACATAAGGAGACAACAGAGCGCTGCCCTGTGGCGTTGTTGAGCGCATTGTATAGACAGAAGTGGGGGTAGCGGCTCTGGTAATAAATCAGGTTATTCTAGGACTCTGATCTTGGCTTTGGATTCTGTCCTGTTTCATTTCAGAAACTTTGTGTAGAAGTTGAAAAGAAAATAATATCTATAACATTACCTTATCTAGAATATATGTTATACTATATGCTATAGTTCAAACTGATTGTGTCTAGAGATACTAATTAAATGGGGACAGTACCAGTTCACTTAAATAAGGAAGTCAGTGGGATTTTTAATAAAAGGATTATAGATTAGCATTTTCTTACTCAGTAGCTACTAAAATGAATTGGGCAAAATTTTTTGTATTTTTAGTAGAGATGGGGTTTCACCGTATTAGCCAGGATGGTCTCGATCTCCTGACCTCATGATGCACCCACCTTGGCCTCCCAAAGTGCTAGGATTCCAGGCGTGAGCCACCACGCCCGGCCGTAAAATTATTAGTACATGTATTGTATATGTGGAATAACCAAAAATGTTTTGAGCTTTACTTATTCATCACATTTTTATGTAATTGAATATATTGTCAAAAGAAAAGCTAGATATTTGATTGTAATGGATATTTTTCTGGTAAGATCATATTAATTAGCCAATAACTTCAGAATGAGTCAGTGGCCCAGGCAGTCTCCTACAGGGCTGGCACCCAACTGGGATGTTCCCACATTGACCATGTACAGCTGGCCTCCACCCTGGCTGATTGATACTTACATGGTGCCAGACATTAAGTATCTTGAATATCAGTCCTGGTTTCCCATACGTACATACATACATGTGTGTATGGGAAATATATATCTATTTTGAGATAGGATCTCACTCTGTCACCAGGCTGGAGTGCAGTGATATGATCTCAGCTCACTGCAACCTCTGCCTCCCAGGTTCAAGTGATTCTCCCACCTCAGTCTCCCAAGTAGCTGGGATTACAGGTGTGTGCTAGCACACCTGGCTAATTTTTTGCATTTTTTTTTTTTTTTTTCCTGTGGAGATGGGGTTTCACCATGTTGCCCAGGCTGGTCTCCCAACTCCTGGGCTCAAGGAATCTGCCCACCTCGGCCTCCCAAAATGCTAGGATTACAGGTTTGAGCTACCATGCCTGGCCCTCATACATATTTTTAAGTAAAAATGTGTCACAAGATACTTCAATATTTTGTGCATATGCTTGCTCACCTGTGCCTGGTATTAGATGAAAGAGTTTTTCACTTTTATTCCAAAACGTGAAATTTTGAACCCTGAAAGTAAATATTTATTAGTATATAATGTGTGAAAAAAGTGATACCTGTCTAGAAGCCAGTCTCTGGTGCCTTTGGGCATCTATCCTAGCTTATAAAAATAGAGCAAAAGCAAACAAAAAGGTGAAAACCCCAAATACAGAAGAAGCAATTTCTCAGCACTAGGCATCAGACTATCAGCCAAGAAAATCTAACACTGGCCTGAGTACTTTTTTCAAGTTGCAAGAATTGGAGCGTTTTGGATGCTGTAGATTAAACTTCTAACCTGCTGGGTGTGGTGGCTCCTACCTGTAATCCCAGCACTTTAGGAGGCTGAGCAGGGAGGATCACTTGAGCCCAAGAGTTCAAGAGCAGCCTTGACGATATAGTCTCTACAAAAAATGCAAAAATCAGTTGGGCATGGTGGTGCATGCCTATAGTCCCAGCTATTCGGGAGGCTGAGGTGGAAGGATTGCTTGAGCCTGGGAGGTTGAAGCTACAGTGAACTGGGATTATGCCACTGCATTCCAGCCTGAGTGACAGAGCATGACCCTGTCTCGAGACAAACAAAAAATAAATAAACTCCTAACCTGTCGAGGGCAGGTCAGGAAATAGATGAGCAAGGTGGAAGGAGCAAGTCCTCTGGGAAGGAAAGGACACAAGGACTTTCAGCCCAGCTGGCCGATGATCAGGTGCTTCTGGCTGGTGTCCTGGGCAGAGGGTATAAAGGAAGAGAGAAGCATTAGGACATGTGTCTGTATTAAAGTACCTCCGTGGTCATGTGGCCACATACTGTTTTATTCTTTCTGTGGGAAAATAATTGGCCAAACAGATCTAGATTTAGGGACACTGCTGCAAGGCCAGGCCCAGCGTGGCTCCTGGGGAGGTTTCCTGGGTCTCTGCAGTGCCATTTGTGGTAGCTGCGCATCTGTTTCCGTGGCTTGGAATGATTCCCACATGTTCAAGTTGGTATGTAAGATGAAAGAGAATGTAGTGTATCATCGTTTTCCATCAAAAATAAGAGCTGAAATTAAGTGCTGGTATTAACAGGTAGCATGGTGGTATCTAGACAGTTTGACCCTCCAGAGCAACTTACTCCTGTACATGCTTGAGGTTGTATTCTATTAAAGCAAAATTTTAAGAGTTTCTGAAAGTAACCATAAAATTTTGAGTGCTTGAGGTTGCTTTTCTTTTTATTTTTTAAATGTTTTATGCTGAATAACCTCTATTTCTTTCTTTTCTTTTCTTTTCTTTTTTTTTTTGTTTGGTTAGCCTCATTAGAAAGAAGGCTGCTGGGCTGGAATCGGCAGCTACGATAAGAACCAAAGTGTTTGTGTGGGGTCTGAATGACAAGGACCAGCTGGGCGGGCTGAAAGGCTCCAAGGTACGGCCTGCTCCCTGGGACCCAGCACGGCGGGGCACTCGGCAGCAGCCACACCTCGTGACGTTTTTATAATAACTTTATGCTCTATGTGTTGTACTGTTTCTTTACACGAACTAAAAGACATTATCAAATTACCCCTCAGAAGCGTCTCTCCTTGGAAAATTTCACTTTAGATATAATTGTTTTATTGCAGTCTTATAAACTAGAACATAAACTTTTGAAAAGATTTCACAAGTGCATAGACGAAAATTACAGACTATCGATAGATGTATCTTGCCTCCCCTACAATAAACACTTTTGACTATCATGAACAAAATAATGTGTAAAAAAGCCGTAGTGGCACACAGATGAGCAAGTTGTGGTCTCTGTCCTGCAGGTGCTTCGTGCCTGAGATTCTTCAGGGTAAAGTAGCTTGCACAGAGAGAGAAGGCTTTGTGAGCACAGAGAAACAAGCAGAATGCACATGTGTGCGCATACACACTTGACTTATTCTTTGCAGGGCTTGTTGTGGGTGGAGAGCGCCATGATCTCATTTACCTAGTCAGTAAACCATGAAGCACGCACGGGAAGCCGTGCCACAGCCTCTGTGTTCACAACATCCTTCATCCCCTAGGTACTGGGATGAAAGGTTAATTTGTATTTTGAATTGCTTAGAAGAAAAAGACCATATTTTGAAAAGAATAGGTGTAAGAAATGATGCATTTAAACTGGAGTTGAATTTGGCGTTCCTTATATTACTTAGTGTCTCCTGGCTGAGGAGCCACAAAGCAAATTCCTCTAAATTTTATTGCCCAGAGGCACTCTGTGTTCACATGAACTTAGGCTTCCTGTTAGTATTCTGTGAGATATCACATCGTACATTTTCCTTATTGCCTGCCCTGTTGAGAAGCTGAGAAATAAAGTTAGAACTCATTCATTTGAACTCTTTCCTTTCAAGGTGCAATAATTTTTATCTGTATTGGAGCAGCCTTGAATTGCATTTGTGTTTCAATGCCCCTGAGCTTGGTTTGGGAAGTGGACAGTGGGCGGTGAGCTGTGGGTGTCTCAGCTGTGGGAGTGCAGGGCTGTCCAGGGGTCCCTGAGGTGCAGGCCATTGGTGGGAGCCTATGACCTTGCTCACTGCCCTACATGGAGTTTTCACTTCAAGGACGGAGTCATCTTTCCATGGTTGTGATGAAAATCCTTTCTTCCGCTGTAGTAGTGACTGTTTCACCCATGGAATCATAAAGGGTTTTTTAGACAAAGGGCCCTAGGAATTTTAAATTAAATTACATCCATCTACAATGGGAAATTTAAGTATATAATTTCTTAGAGATGTCAGAGTCAGAATCAGAGAATGAGCAGGACATGACTTGAAATAAGGTATAGTCTACAGGTGTGTGTGTTTATCTTTACATTATATGCATAGTCATTCCTCAGTATCCATGGGGGATTTGTTCCGGGACTTCCTGTGGATACCAAGATCTGTGGATGCTCAAGTCCCTGATATAAAACAGTGTAGTGTTTGCATATAACCTATGCACACCCTCCCAAATACTGTATATCATCTTCAGATTACTCAGAATACCTAATACAATGTAAATGGTATGTCAATAGTTGTTATATTACATTGTTAAGGGAATAATGGCAACAAAAATATCTGTACATATTTAGTATAGGTACAATAAAAAATCTTTTCAATCCATGGGTGGTTGAATTCATGGATATGGAACCTATGGATACAGAGGACCAACTGTATTTTATTTTTTACCTTCTATTATGGAAATGTTCAGATGTACCCAAATAGAGTGAATAGCATCACGAACCCTTATGTCCCTGATACCAGCTTCCATAGTTACCAGCAGCTGTCTACGTTTTTCTGTCTCTGTCCTCTCATTCCCCCAACTCTGGTTTAAAGTAAATCACAGTGTATCATTTCATTTTTAAAATACTCTAGTGTGAATCTCTAAGGGATAACCAATGCCTTTGGTTAATGTAACCATACATAGTAGTAGCACAGTCATGCGTTACTTAATGATGGGGATACATTCTGAGAAAGTTTTGGTAGTGATTTTGTCATTGTTGAAAAATGATAGAGTGTACTTAACACAAACGTAGATGGTGTAGCTTACTACACACTCAAGCTATATGGTATAGCCTATTGCTCCTCCTAGTACAGTTACAACATGTAACTGTACTGAATATGGTAGGCAGTTGTAACTCAATGGCATTTGTGTATTTAAACATAGAAAAGGTACAGTAAAAATACAGTGTAAAAGATTAAACATGGAACACCTGCATAGGGTACTTACCATGAATAATGGAGTTTGCAGGACTGGAAGTAGCTCTGGGTGAGTCAGTGCACATTACTGTAGACTTTAGAAGCACTATATGCTTTAGACTACTCTATAAAAAATATTTTTCTTTCTTTAATAATAAATTAGTTGTAACTTTACTTTTGAACTTTTCACTTTTTAAAAAAACTTTTTGACTCTTATGATAATAGCTTAAAACACAAACACAGCTCTGTACAAAATGTTTTCTTTACATTCCTCTTTTGCTTTTTAAACTTTTTTGTTAAAAACTGAGACTCAAACACATACATTAGCCTAGCTAGGATCATAGTGTTACTTCCCTTTCACCCCCACGAAGGAGCTAGCTGTCCTTTCCTGTGACGGCCGTGCCTTCTGGAATCCCTCCTGAAGCACCAGCCATAGGCTGTTTTACAGTCGGCTTAAAAAAAAAAAAAGTAGAAGGAATACACCCTAAAAGAATGATAGAAAGTATTGCATAGTGAATATATAGGCCAGTAGCAGTTGTCTGTTATCATTATGAGGTATTAGGGATTGTTGATATGTAGCTGGCAGCACAGAGTCTTGTTGACACAGCATCACCACAGACACATGAGGAATTGGTTGGACTGTGATATTGTCATGGCCAGGACACCACTAGGCAGTAAAGATTTTTCAGCTCCATTATGATCTACTGGGACTGTCATTGTATATGTAGCCTGTGGTTGAGTGAAATGTTATGCAGTGCATGACTGTAATTCCTTGTATCATATAATAAGGTAACATAATTTTAAACATGCAAGTAAAATTTTTTTTTTTCTTAAAAAAATTCTGTTCTAGATAAAGGTTCCTTCGTTCTCTGAGACACTGTCTGCTTTGAATGTGGTACAGGTGGCTGGTGGTTCTAAAAGTTTGTTTGCAGGTATGATTATTCTAATATTAAAAAATTTTTAAATTATGCTTGGCACCAAAAACCAGAAAAGTTTTTAATGTTGTGAAAAGTGAGTCCTCTCCTGGCTGTCGTTCCTTGCAGTGACTGTGGAAGGGAAGGTGTACGCCTGTGGAGAAGCCACGAATGGCCGGCTGGGGCTGGGCATTTCCAGCGGGACGGTGCCCATCCCACGGCAGATCACAGCTCTCAGCAGCTACGTGGTGAAGAAGGTGGCTGTTCACTCAGGTACAAACCAAGCACCAGCAGGCCTGTGTGGATCAGCCTGTTGCTCTTGCTCCGTTGTTAACCAAAGCCCTAATTGGTGTCCTTACATTCTTTCTTAAGTTTTTACTTAGTAGGAATAAAAATTGGATAATGTAAATCTCTAGGTGGTCTAGAATTTAGTTATTGCTGCCAAATCAAGTTCTTTGCCTAAAAGCAGGCTGTATTTCTGAAAAAGAGTCTATAACTTTCTTCAGATTCCCAAAAGTATCTATGAACCCAAGTAATGAGAAAGATCCTTTAAACAAAACCAGACCACTCTTTCAGTGTAGGGAGTGTTTATTTTGGAAGCACTGTGCTAGGCCTCTGAGGAACGGAACTGAATTAGACACAAAGTTCTAATTCAGTTCATGCCTATGCTGAACCGGGCTCAGTGTCACCCGCGTAACAGGAAATCCAAATGATAGTGGCTTAAGCAATGCAGAGTTTTACTTTTCTCCTTGTAAAAGTCCAGAGGTGGGGTCAGAGTCCATCCAGCAGGGCTGTGTCTATGAGGAGTGCTGGTCCTTTGTGTCCCCCTTTGTGGGAACATGGTCTTAGACTAGCTCTGGCCCCCAGAGTCCAGGGCCAGGCCTGGCAGAAGAGGCAGGCACCACACAGTGTGCCCTCCCGCCCATGCAGCCCTCTCTCCAGAGCCCCTCTGAAGCCCCACTCGTTTCACTCACCATCTCCTGGGGGTAGAGAAGGCTGGGAAGTGGTGTTTAGCTGAGCACATTAACATGGGGGTTCTGTTGGTAAGGAAGAGGGAGAATGAGCGTTGGGGGATTACAAGCCTGGTCTGCTGTGATGTTCAAAGCCCAGGAGTTGGCAGGAACTCACTGTGTAGGAGTGGTCATGCCTTTAATCCTGAGGCAGGTTGTATGGACTTTGAGAATATTCCATGCTGGGGAAAGAGCATCAACTGGCGTGTTTTGGGAAGAGTGAGTATAATGCTAATGCAAATGACTGAATAATTTCATTGTTGAGGTACAGTTCTCAAAAGCTTAAATTGACACTATTTTTACATTTTGTCTAATCACAAATTATTTTTACTTTTTTCATCTAAATTTTGATTTTTCATGTATTTAACATAATAGGAACTCTATTAATAATCAGTATTATTTTGCCTCTTTGCAAATTCTTTCTAGAGTTAAATTTGTAGTTTAGTAAAAATTCACTTATTTGACACATATGTCTCAGAAAGCTTTGCTGCTAACTCCGCTGTTGATCCTGTTGAGTTACTCATTTATTCAGCTCACACTCATTGAGTGTGTGCTACATGCCAGGCAAAATAGGGAGCTATGCTGTGGGCTCTCTGTACCCTGCCCTTTGGCAATCCGCACATCTGTGCATGTTGCAGGTGGCCGGCACGCGACGGCTTTAACTGTCGATGGAAAAGTGTTTTCGTGGGGCGAAGGTGACGACGGAAAACTTGGACATTTCAGCAGAATGTAAGGGTACTTTCTTTAGTCTCATTTGCTAATAAGAAACTGTTACGGATACTCTTGAAAGTTATTTTGCAGAAAATTGGAATAGATTATGGAAATGGACCTTAAACAATTTTTTTTTAACATGGTTGTTTGTGTTTTGGTCTCATCGGTTCTGCTTAAGGTTTGGTAGTTGATCTGTGGATCTTGTGTTGACTACATGTGGATCAGTATAGATGTCTTTTTTCCTTCGTCTCTAAGAAGGGACGGATTGACTGTAGGGAACTGATTTCTTCTTGTAGGAACTGTGACAAGCCAAGGCTGATCGAGGCCCTGAAAACCAAGCGAATCCGAGATATCGCCTGTGGGAGCTCGCACAGCGCGGCCCTCACATCCAGCGGAGAACTGTACACCTGGGGCCTCGGCGAGTACGGCCGGCTGGGACATGGGGATAATACGACCCAGCTAAAGCCCAAAATGGTGATTATACGCATTTTTGTTGCTTACAGAAAGCTTATCATCTGAAGATTTCAAGAGAAACTAAACTTCGAGTCTAGGAAAGTTCATAAAGATGTGTGCATGGTTGGCTTTGTCTTTGGGAAATTCCCTTGCTTTCTCCGTGCCTGTGCTTGATTCTGTTTTTAAATTTGTAATTGAGTAGGTGAAAGTCCTTCTTGGTCACAGAGTAATCCAGGTTGCCTGTGGGAGTAGGGACGCACAGACCCTGGCTCTGACCGACGAAGGTGAGTGCCTGGCATGATTCTGTGCTCCTGGGTGGGTAAGAATGATATGAAACGTTGGCCTGAAGTATATGTATATTCTTAAACCTAGGTTTGGTATTTTCTTGGGGTGATGGTGACTTTGGAAAATTGGGCCGGGGCGGAAGTGAAGGCTGTAACATTCCCCAGAACATTGAGAGACTGAATGGACAGGGGGTGTGCCAGATTGAGTGTGGAGCTCAGTTCTCCCTGGCGCTCACCAAGTCTGGAGTGGTGTGGACATGGTACGTAAACATCCTCCCTGTCACAGTGTGCGTGCTTGTGCAGGTGCGTGTGGGGAACGTGGGCCTCACGCCAGGCCCACCCCGGCATGATTGTGACCTGTCAGATTCTTACTTATACATGCGTCTTTGTCCTTTAAAGGATATTGAGTTGAGATTAGTGACAATAGTACAAGAAGAAATTTCCCATTGTAACTGGGTCATTTTGAAAATAATAGAAAAATTTTAGGCCACTTACCTTTCCTGTTTGGGTGAGATTTATAGGAAAGATTTCTTCTGCTGAAGCCTAAGGATAAAATGAGAGCAAAATAACCTTCTGAATCCTTTGATCCTGAAAAAGTTAACATGTATTTCTTGTAAAAGCTTATTTTATTAATGTGCAAAAGAGCAGGTGCCCAGACTGGCCTTGAATGGTGTGTCAGGCCTTAGTGCCAGTGTCATGACCAGAGGCAGCTTGAGAAAGGTATATACCAGATAGTACTTTGGATAAGTGTTTGCAGTAGTGTGTCTTATTTTCAGTCTCTTTATATGAAAACTTACAACAGTAACTTAAATATCGTAAAACATGTATTAAAGTATTAAGGTTTTCCCAGCTGACTTAATAAGTTAATTTGAATTAATGGTGTAGGATTTTGAATGTAAGTTCAAAGACCCTGAGTGCCGTGTGTGATGTCATTGAGCTGGCTGTGAAAGATGTGAGACTGAGCATTTTCCTGTGTAGCATTGTCAGACCATAACGTATTGTAACACTCCACCATTGGCCTTCTCCCAGGGGAAAGGGGGATTACTTCAGGTTGGGCCATGGCTCTGACGTGCACGTGCGGAAACCGCAGGTGGTGGAAGGGCTGAGAGGGAAGAAGATCGTGCATGTGGCCGTTGGGGCCCTGCACTGCCTGGCGGTGACGGACTCGGGGCAGGTAAGGCTGCAGGTGGCCTGGGGGTGGCGTGCCATCCTGACTTGGGAGACTTGGGGGTCACGACATGGTGCTCGTCCTGTTGAAATCGCAACTGTTGATGAAATCAGCCGAGTCTTACTGCTTGAAGAACCATGAGGGCAGGACGCGTCCCTTTTGAGCAGGCTGCAGGGGTTGGGGGGCGGGGTCCTCAGAAAAGACATGTTCCCATTCTGAAGTCTGCGTGAAAAGTGTGTGGAAAGATTGTTATTCTTGAAGATGCTCGTACTGCAAGGTATTAGCAAGACTTACCTTTAGAGAATTGCTAACTGGCGAGGAGGGATCCATGCCTCATTTTAGAGACAGAGCTACTGCCTGACAAGTGTTACTGTCTCGTCTGCTTGTGGGAGCATATGCTATGACTGGCTTGTGGATATTCAATTTTAAATTTTATTTATGAAAGCAAAATTACCATTACTGTTTTTGAGTCAAAATGAATTATACTTTATAATTCTACAAGGCCAAGAAGCAGCTTACTTGAAAAATGAGCATATTGTTTTTGGTCATTTTTCTTTGCAAAATAAAAGGGAAAAAAATTACTGCACTTAGTTGAAGAGAGGACCTTCTGTGTGTCTTGCAACAAAGCAGAATTGGATTAATATTAAGAAAATACTCCTTTTATAGGTATCATCAAGCGTTTTCATGGTTAGATTTTCTTCAGAATTGTTGTACACTGATGCCATTTCGTAAGATTGTGAAATGGTTTGTTTTCACCTTTAAGAACTAAATTCTTTCAACTACCGTGGCATACACGTTAAGCATTTTGAAGTAAAAATTACATTAAAGAAAATGTCCTGAAATGTTGAAAAATTATAAGCATTTTCCCCCCTCGTAAACAGGTGTATGCTTGGGGTGACAATGACCACGGCCAGCAGGGCAATGGCACGACCACGGTTAACAGGAAGCCCACACTCGTGCAAGGCTTAGAAGGCCAGAAGATCACGCGCGTGGCTTGCGGGTCGTCCCACAGTGTGGCGTGGACAACCGTAGATGTGGCCACGCCCTCTGTCCATGAGCCCGTCCTCTTCCAGACTGCGAGAGACCCTTTAGGTGCTTCCTATTTAGGTAACACAGATTTGTGTCTTCTCTGAGATTTTTCTGTAGATTACAGCAACCTTACAGATTTGTTTAATTGTGCCAACACATTAGAGGTTGTAGTGCTGTGTTAACTGCATTATGAATCTAAAGACACAGAAGAATTAAGGTGTGCTCTCATGCGATTTATCCATGCTGGAATGAAAATTGTAGAAGAAAGTATGTTGCTGATTCTTGTATTTATGATCAGGTAAACTCACAGCGCTGTACTTGTGTGTAAACAGGACTCCTAATAACTGCCTGGGAGATACAGGCACTGTAGCGGGCTCTTTTGTATTTTTTAACAGCTTTATTCAGTTATTATTGACATATAATAAACTGCATCTATTTTAAGTATACATTTTGATCAACTTTGAAATATATGTGATCCATGAAAGCATCACCACAATCAAAGATAATGAACTCATACACTACTCTAGCGTTTTTCTCTGGCCCTTTGTACCCATCTCCCTTTTGCTTTTAACTCCCCTCCTCCCTCCTGCCATATGCACCAACTTAATTTCTGTCACTATAGATCAGTTTACATGTTTTCTTTTTGTTGTTGTTTGGTTGGGTTTTTGTTTGTTTGTTTGTAGACAGGGTCTCACTCTGTCGCCTAGGCTGGAGTGCAGTGGCATGATCTTGGCTCACTGCAGCTCCCACCTCAGCCTCCTGAATAGCTGGGACTACAGGCACATGTCACCATACCAGGCTAATTTTTGTTTGTTTGGTGGAGACAGGGTTTTGCCATGTTGCTCAGGTTGGTCTTGAACCCCTGAGCTCAAGTGATCCTCCCACCTCGGCCTCCCAAAGTGCTGGGATTATAGGTAGGAGCCACTGTGGCAGGCCAGTTTGCATGTTTTACAGCTTACTATAAATGGAATCATACAGCATGTACTCTTTTTTACAAATCTTACTTTTTCCACTCAGCATAATAATTTTGAGATTCACTTATGTTGCATGTATCAGTAGTTTATTATTTTTAAATTGTTGAATAGCATCTTAAGATAAACAAATGCAATTTGCTGTTGGTGAATGTTTGGCTATTTCCAGTTTTTGACTGTACAAGTGAAATTGCTAATGGACATTTCCATACAAGTTTGTGTATGGACATCCACTTGAAATTCTCTTGGGTAAACTCCTAGGAGAAGAGTGGTTGGATCATATGGTAGGTGTATGTCTAGCTTCTTAAGATCGCTACATACTGTTTTGCAAAGTGGATGTTCCAGAGGCCCACATCCTCCACATTTTTGTCAACCCTTGATATGTTCAGTCTTTTAGTTGTACTGATAGATGTATGGTGGTATCTCATTGTGGTTTTAATTTGTATTTCCCTATTAACTAATGATCTCAAGCATCTTGTTTATTTACGAATTAGATACCTTTTTTGGTCAATGTCCATTCAAATCTTTTCCCATATTTAAGTAGGTTGATTGTTTTCTTACTGAGTTTGAGAGTTCCTTGTATATTCTGGGTTACAAGTCCTTTGCCTGATATATAAGTTGCTAATATTTTCTGTCAATGTGACTTGTCATTTTATTCTCTTCATAGGTGAATCTTAAAGATTAGAAGTTTTTAATTTTGATGAAGCCTAGTTTATTCATTTTATTCTTTTGTAGAGCGTACTTTTGATGTTGTGTCTACAAAACCTTTGCCTCACTCAAGATTATAAAGATTCTCTTTCTGTGTTCTGTTACAGAAGTTTTATAGTTTTAGATATGTGTATCTATGACCAGTTGATTAAATTTTATGTATGGTGGGAGGTTCAGATTGAAAGGCTTTTTCTGGCTTGATTGTCCAGTAGTTTCAGTTGTATTTGTTGAAAAACTTTGCTTTTCCTACTGAATTGCCTTTTGCCTTTGTCAGAAATCAGTTGTCTATGGACGTATGGATCTATTTCTGAACTCTCAGTACTGTTTTTATTTGTGGATTTTGGTGGCGATGCCACATTGTCTTGATTACTACAGCTTTATAAAATACCTAAACTCAAGTTGCAACAGTTCTTTCACTTTGTTCTTTTTCAAATATATTTTGGCTGTTGTAGTCTCTTTGCATTTCCATATAACTTAAAATGAGCGTGTCATTTTTTTTTTTTTTTTTTTTTTTTGAGATGGAGTCTCATTCTGTCGCCCAGGCTGGAGTGCAGTGGCGTAATCTTGGCTCACTGCAGGCTCCGCCTCCCAGTTTCACACCATTCTTCTGCCTCAGCCTCCAGTGTAGCTGGGACTAAAGGCGCCGCCACCACGCCCGGCTAATTTTTTGTATTTTTAGTAGAGATGGGGTTTCACCATGTTAGCCAGGATGGCCTCGTGATCCACCCGCCTCGGCCTCCCAAAGTGCTGGGATTACAGGCGTGAGCCACCGCACCCGGCCGAGCTTGTCGGTTTTTATAAAACCGCTTGCTTGGGGTTTTGCTGTGAATCGCATTCATTCTGTAAGTCAGTGTGGAAAGGATGGATTCACAGTATTCAGTCTTCTAACCCATGAACACAGTGTTTCTCTTTATTTGTTAGGTGTTTAGTTTCTCTCAGCAATGTTTTCTAGTCCCAATGTTGTATAGGTCCTGCATATCTTTTGTTAGATCATCTCTAAGAATTTCAGATTATTAAATGGTCTTTTAAAAATATCATTTTTTTCTATTGTATGGGAATATTCACATTGCTCTTTGCTAGCATGTAGAAATAAATATAATTGCTTTTTTTTTTTTTTTTTAAGTGAACCTCATCTTGTCATACAAATATTTTGTTTTTTTCCCTTATCTCTCAGGAGGGACATTTCTCTAGCTGGAAATGTCTAGAGGACACATCTCTCTAGCAGCATCTGCTTTGATGAATAACTGGAATGTGATCTTCTGGCTGTGTTAGTTACTGACTGTATGAACTGAGGCGAGTGACTTCGCCTTCCTGTGCTGTCTTCTCTTCTGGGGTAGATGAAGATAAAGCTTGACTCTTGTCGTCTCCTTTCTGGTTCAAATTAGTGTCTTCTTAACGTATAGCTCTTTTCATGTCACATTATTTGTATAACTTTTGAGTTTGGCTTTTTCCACTCAGCCTAATCCTCTGGAGATTCATCCACGTTGTTACATATTACATATTTTGTTCAGTATTTCATCAAATACTCAACCATTGAAGGACGTTTGAATTATTTCTAGGTTTTGGCTAATACAAATAAAACTGCCATGTCATTCATATACAGGTGGATGTGAAAATTCACTTTATGTGAAAATAAGTTCTTATTTCTTTGACATAAATGCCCAAAAGTGTGATTGCTGGTCATATGGTCATTATGTTTAGTTTGATAAGAAACTGCCAAACTGTTTTCTGGAATGGCTGTACCATTTTATAATCTCATTAGCAGTGGAGGATGATCCAGTTTTTCCCATATCCTCACCATCTTTTTAAAATGTAGCCGTACTGGTAGATAGGTCATTGTATCTCATTGTGATTTGAATTTATATTTTCCTCATGGCTAATTATGTTAAACATCTTTTCATGTGCTTGTTTACTGTCCGTATCTCCTCTTTGATAAAATATGTCTTCATGCCCTTTTCTAATTGGCTTTTTTTTTCTGTTGAGTTTAGAGAGTTCATTATATATTCTAGATATTTCTAGTCCTTTGGCAGATGTGTGTTATGCAAATGTTTTCTCCTGGTCTCTAGCTTGTCTTTTCATTTCCTTTCATAAAACAAAAGTATTTAATTTTGATGAAGTCTAATTCATCAGTTTTTTCTTTTGTAGGTCATACTTTTGGTGTCGTCTATTTTTGCCTAGTGCTAGATCCTAAAGACCGTCTCCTATTTTTTTCTAAAAGATTTATAGTTTTGTATTTTCTACTTAAGTCATGATCCATTTGGATTTAATTTTGCATAAGGTGTAGACTTAGGCTGAAGTTTGGGTTTTTTGCCCACAGACGTCCAGTTGCTCCACCACCACGTGCTGAAAGCCTGTCCTGCCTCCGCTGAGTTGCTTTTGCATATTTGTCAACAGTCAGTGAGGCATATTTGTGTGGTTCTGTTTCTGGGTTTGCTGTTTATTCCGTAGATTCTTATGCCAGTACCACACAGTTTTGGTTATGGTATTACAACAACTTTTGAGATTGGGTAGACTCGTTCCTCCTCCTTATTTTTCTATTTCTATTCTTGTTCCTTTGCCTTTCCATATACATTTTAGAATAATCTTGACAAAAACTCTTGTGGGAATTCTGGTAGGAATTGCATTAAATCTGTGTATCAATTTGGATGAGTTGACATAGACACATGTCCCAGCTCCACCTGGCTCCCTCCCCCTGCGGAGACCTGGGAGTTTGCAGGGAAGTGAACCTGATGAGACTTTATTGGTGAATATCTTCTCTCTTTATTGTTTTGTATTCTTTTTTGTCTTGCCTTACTAGGCTAAGAAAACACAGGTAGTAATTGTAGCATTTTCTTTTTTTTTTTTTTTTTTGAGACGGAGTCTCGCTCTGTCGCCCAGGCTGGAGTGCGGTGGCCGGATCTCAGCTCACTGCAAGCTCCGCCTCCCGGGTTTACGCCATTCTCCTGCCTCAGCCTCCCGAGTAGCTGGGACTACAGGCGCCCGCCACCTCGCCCGGCTAGTTTTTTGTATTTTTTAGTAGAGACGGGGTTTCACCGTGTTAGCCAGGATGGTCTCGATCTCCTGACCTCGTGATCCGCCCGTCTCGGCCTCCCAAAGTGCTGGGATTACAGGCTTGAGCCACCGCGCCCGGCCAATTGTAGCATTTTCATAGCTTATATGTATATAACATAAACGTTTGTAAGTGCATTTTATACAAGCATCTACATCTTTTTACAGTTACAGTGAAATTTTGCTGAAAATAGCTTCTTTATCAAAGTATGGATAAGTGGTGTTCTTATTCTGAAGGCCTGTGAATGAGCCTAATAGGTGCTCTGTGAAATAGCAAAATGCAGATTGCAGTGAGTTTTGGAACTAACCTATAAGGTCAGATTTTACAGAAATAGAGGAAACTGTGATCTTAAAAACAAAATGCACATTTTATTTTTCCCTTATAGGCGTGCCTTCAGATGCCGATTCTTCTGCTGCCAGTAATAAAATAAGTGGTGCAAGTAATTCTAAGCCGAATCGCCCTTCTCTTGCCAAGATTCTCTTGTCACTGGATGGAAACCTGGCCAAACAGCAGGCCTTGTCGCATATTCTCACAGCGTTGCAAATCCTGTATGCCAGGTGGGCTTCTGTAGTGATTTTTGAAATTCTGCAATTATGTGATTTTTTTTCTTTTAGTTGATCAGATGTCTCCAAGAATGTCGTATTATTGTCTTTAAATGCCATGTGTTGTAAGTCGCATGTTCTTTGATGATAATTGATCATATCTTTGTGTGTGTTTTAATGGGCATTGAAATATGAATTCGAAAACTGACTTGAACATCTTCACTATTCTTTTTGACCAGTAGACTCTGACAATTAATATTTGGGGGAAGAAAAGAAGAATTAGGTGATACTAATTTATAGTGATGTCTAAGACGACTTAGCATCCCCTTCGCTCACGTGAGAAGGCTGAGTTTTGCCAATGTGGCATTTTGCAGTATTTTTCTGCAGCTTTTCCACAGCCTAGATAAGTTGCCAATCTACTAATGTATCCCACGTATGGACCCGACGGGTGTATTTACATAGGAAAATTAGTTTCAGAACAAAAACAGTCATTCAGTAGAGGCCATTGAGTCCTAGCTGCCCAGTATGTGGCTTTCAGTAAACACAAAATTGCCTCTTGGTCAATTATCCAGCCCTCAGGCTCTCACAGCAGCCCAAGAGGATTTCTCAGGGAGAGCCAGAGTCTCATTCTGGTCCGGTTTTTATGTTCGGCAGTTTTTCACCTGCTATTACTCTGGTTTTTCAAATAAATAAAATCCAGAGTAAACATTTTAGCTATTAGCCCAAGGATACAGGTAATAATGTTTGGTTTCCAAAACTCTTTTACGTGTATTCAATAAAAATGAGGAAATGCCTCAGTATGCGTGCTAGTCCTGCCTCGCCACTTCCTGTGGTGCTGTGGAGAAGGGGCAGCTCACCACAGGCCGGGCTTTGTGTCCTGACAGAGATGCCGTTGTCGGGGCCCTGATGCCAGCTGCCATGATTGCCCCGGTGGAGTGCCCCTCGTTCTCCTCCGCGGCCCCTTCCGACGCGTCTGCCATGGCTAGTCCCATGAATGGAGAAGAGTGCATGCTGGCGGTTGATATGGAAGACAGGCTGAGTCCAAATCCGTGGCAAGAAAAGAGAGAGGTAAAAGCAACCTTAGATCAGAAGGTAAAAGGTGGCTACTTTGTGTCTAGGAAAGTCTCATTCTGTCATTTAGTTTAGGCTGTTTCTGTGCCTCTCGCTTTGATTTTTGGCGTTACTTAGAAGAATATTCTCTGTAAAGGAGCTTTTAAAGTGCTTAAGTGGAATTAGATTTCTTTTTTTAAAAAATCTAATTCAAAAAATCTTTTTAAAAAAAATTTTTAAAAAAATCTAATTCAAAAAATCATTAAGTGCAAGTTCACAGTCCTTTATCTGCAATTCTGAAACCTTAAAGTTCTCATGGTCAAGAATTTTAGTGACTTATTTTGGGGGAAAAAACCAACTTGAAGATAACATGAACTCATTTTAGTCTGGTTCATGGACCTGCTGTGAATATTAATAGTTTTTCTTGAAACTATGAGTGTACTTGACTTTGCACAACTGTCCTAGGCCCAGCCAGGGGTGGTAGTGGCTATGTCAGGTAGGCAGCATGTTACCTCTGTAAACTCTGGAACATTCTAAACAGCCCAAGTAGTTTTAGATAAAGCATTTGGGACTTGCGTAGGAAATATGTTATGTTGTTGAGTTTTTCCCCTTATGTCGCCTACTGTGCACTCTTCGACTAGATTGCTTCCTCTGAGGACGCGGTGACCCCCTCTGCAGTGACTCCATCGGCCCCCTCAGCCTCCGCCCGGCCGTTTATCCCAGTGACGGATGACCTGGGAGCCGCAAGCATCATTGCAGAAACCATGACCAAAACCAAAGAGGTGAAGAGGCATTCTTCTTCAACTTTGTATTGTGGAATAATCTTAAATGTACACAGAAGTAGGAATAGTACTTAGGAGTGGAACACAGTTGATTTCTATCCCATTCACCTGGGCTTTCCACTTGTTAGCATCTTTGACGCATTTGTGGGAATGTTGCAGGACACAGTCCCTGTCACTGCTTACTGCTTCCACGTATATTCCTTGAGTGTCAGGACTACAGCTTGATCCAGGATTACTTTCAAACCCAGACATATTTGGATTTTGCTCATCATCCCAATAGTATCCTTATAGGTCTAGCACCTAACCTAGGATTGCACACTGCCTCTTTAGTCTTCAGTGTGGAACAGTCCTTCGTTTTGACAGACACCACAGGAGTGGTGCAGAATTCTTCTCAGTGCCTCTGCTGGGACTCAGGTGTTGCTGATTTGCTGCATCATTGGTGAGTTAGCGCAGGAGTGGTGCAGAATTCTTCTCAGTGCCTCTGCTGGGACTCGGGCATTTCTGATTTGCTGCATCATTGGTGAGATAGCTTATCACTTGGTTAAGAGTCTCTGCCAAGTTTCTCCACTGGAAATCAGTAAGTGTGTTTAGTACTCATGGGGAGACACTTTTGAGATTATGTCAATGTCTTGTTCCTCATTATACTTTTACCTCCCAGTTTTTAGCATCTTAAAGATTCTAGCTGAATCCATTATTACTGTGGTGGTTGTCACATTTTCATTTTTCACATTTATTGTTACTTCTGGTTGTAATTGTTGCCATTCTTTTGCAAGAGAAGGCTTTCCCGTCTCATCTGTCTGTCTTCTACCTACCTACCTTTCTGTCTGTCTGTTTATATTGTGTAGATTCGGGAGTTCCTGTTTTAGTCAAATAGTGACATTTGTTACTCTCATTATTTGACACCCAAATTGTCCCAGACTTGGTCATTGGGACTCCCATGGACTGGTCATTGGGACTCCTGTGGACTGGTCATTGGGACCTGGTTATTGGGACTCGCGTGGACTGGTCATTGGGAACCCTGTGGACTGGTTCCATTGTCTGATGTGTCCCCGTAATTCTTAGGGGTCTTCCTTCATTTCTGGCACAACAGTGTGCTTGAGACTTATCTTTCACCTACCCTGCCCCTGCCTGGAATCAGCCATTTCTCCAAGAAGCCATGGTTCCTGCTAGTGACTTGTAGGATTTGGAAACCAAGATCTGGGTGCTTGCTAAGCTGATTGTTACTGAGTGTTGTTGGTTAGGCCCGCTCAGCAAATAGATCTATACACACGAGCATTTATTTATCCTTCTGCATTTATCTATATAATAAAAACCATTAACAGCCCAAATCAATACTTTTAATTCCAGTCCAGTACCACAGGGCTTATTCCTACTCTCCCTCTTTCCATATTTTTTTGGTGTATAATGCTTTTATATGTTGCTAGATTTGGTTTGCTGCTATTTTGTTGAAGATTTTTGCATCTGTATTCATAAGGGATACGGCTCTGTAGTTTTCTTGTGATGTCTTTGCTTTGGGTATTGTGGCAATATTGGCTTCATAGATTGGAGGGTGTTCCTTTCTCTTCTGTTTTTTGGAAGAGTTGGTGAAGGACTGGGGTTAATTCTGTAAGTAGTTGGTAGAATTGTATCTGCTCTTCTGGCATATTCCCATCATTCTTTTGAGTATTTCCTTTTTGGCACAACACAAAATTCCAGGCTCAACAAGATGTTTTAGGCTCCAACATAGGAATCAGTTATTTCTCTGACAAGTCCTAGTTCTTTCTGGTGGAGAAGGGCATTTAGAGGTCAAGATCTGGGCCCTTCGTGTGCTTGTTGCTGTTTGAGTGACAGAGCTAGAGAATGAATATGTGTGCGTGTAACATAGTAGGTACATACATCAGTGTTTTGTTTTGTTTTGTTTTAGACAGGGTCTTGTTCTGTTGCAGGCTGGAGTACAGTGGCACAATCTTGGCTCACTGCAGCCTCAACCTCCTGGTCTTAAGCCGTCCTCAGCCTCCCAAGTAGCTGGAACTATAAGTATGCACCACCACATCTGGCTAATTTTTGTATTTTTTTCTTTTTTCTTTTTTTTTAGAGATAGGGTTTCGCCATGTTGCCCAGGGTGGTCTTAGGCTGGGCTCAAGTGATCTGCCTGCCTCATCCTCTCAAAGTGCTGGGATTACAGGCATGAGCCACCGTGTTTGGCCCACATCAGTATTTATGTTGTTATAAATTTATGTATATGGAAAACCACCGGTTCACACCAATATGATTGATTCTAATCCAACTAGGATTCATTCTAGTTTTCACTCTTTCTGTATTTATAACTTTCTTCTCTGAAAGTGGGAAACCTGGCTCCTGTCATCAGCAGGCTGTTTACTTACAGTTCAGTCCCCTTAGATCATCAACTTCCGATCTTGGCTGTCCCCCACTCCGTGGTGGGCACCTTTCTTCCTCTGTAGAGCCTCTGGCACTCTACGGCCACCCTGCGTGACCTCTGGCACTCTACGGCCACCCTGCGTGACCTCTGGCACTCTACGGCCACCCTGCGTGACCTCTGGCACTCTACGGCCACCCTGCGTGACCTCTGGCACTCTACGGCCACCCTGCGTGACCTCTGGCACTCTACGGCCACCCTGCGTGACCTCTGGCACTCTACGGCCACCCTGCGTGACCTCTGGCCCTCCCCCCACCTCCATGTTGACCCAGAGTGTGGCACCTTCCTCACTTGGCCTGGCCCTCCCTCTCCAACCCCCCATGTGCAGATGCCCTCGCCAGCCCGCCAGGGTGCTCCCCACGCCAGGCCAGCCCCTGCTCATGTGTACTCCCTTGCCCGCCTTCCCACCTTGGGGACAAACACTTTATTTTTAATTACATTTGGAACCCTTGATTTATTATGCTGTTACTGCTGGCAGAAAATATGTCCTACGGAAATTATTGATAACCATCCATGGTGAAAAGAAAGCCTCTATTTATGAATTAGGTGCTTGGAATCAACTTCTCATTTTTGGCAGTCTCCTGGTTTGAGGGTTTAATGCAGCACTTACTCGAGGAAGGCAACATTTTTGTTTTTAGGTAAAAGGATAATATGATTTCTTTCCCCCCAATTTATTTATGAGACATAGGCATTATCCAAGTTGTAACCCTGTATTTCTATTATTTCAGTTTTGGCTTGACTCATGAATTTAAGGCAAAGCAATTTTAATATTAGTATTAAGCTATAATTCATATTTCAGGATATGCCGCTCGTGATTTTCTTCCTTAGCAATTCTTCTAGACATATTTTCTTTGTGTGTGTGCTTGTTTTTAAGACACCCTCATTAAAAAAAATGGTAGGTACATTTCAATCTCAAGACTAAAGATATTCTTGTTGATGTGTTTTGCTGAATGCTTTGCTGTTCTTCAGTGAGTTATGTTCTGGAATGTCATCATTTACAATGAATTTCACTTACTCCTTGGGTCTCCATGCAGAGGCAGAAGCAAGGTCTGTTTCCCTAAAGGGAGAAGAACCTTGTTCCTAAATCAGAGTGGTGTGATTTCCAGGGACCCTGGTTGGGTCATCTTCCCCTTAAGGGGAACATGTGGGGCTGTCCTTCCCCCAGCTTGTTTATGTTTGTGGAAAGAGTCACACTGGATTTGCTGAGGTCCAGAAAGCAGGAGAGAAAAGAGGCACTTCCCTGGCTCTTGTTCTTCCTCTGGGGAACAGACTGTGCCTGGGGGAGGAGAAGGGGTTGACACACCCCTGCTCGGTACAGCGGTTCCCATGCTGGGTCAGAAGCAGTGGGAGTCCCTGGCTCTGACAAGGGCCTTTCCACTTTCCCCAAGTTCAGTCCTGACGCTGCCCTCCAGGAGGCTCCTGTGTGCTGACAAGCCGGGGAGGGGGGCGGCCATCCTGGGCAAGGCACCTCCGTGGGGTGGGAGCTGGGGGTGCAGTGATGCTGCGAATTGGCTCATAGCAAACAAGGAGAGGAGGTGAAGGATCAAGATGCAGTATGTTTAGGCTAACAGGGCAGGAATGGGAAGTACACGAGTGGTAATGAGAAGACTTTTATGTATGTTTTCAGTGAAACCAAGGGGAGAGAGACTGTGGAGAGCTTGTTACATGCCAGTGAGTCATTTGAAATAAGATTCCAGGAAAGAATTATGGAGAGGATCTAGACAAAATATATACAACTATAGAATACAAATGTAGTTTATAAACGATTCCAAGCATACCTTATGGGTAGATTATACAGGATGCAGCTTCATTCCAAAACTCCCCCTATAGTATCTGCCTGTGCTCCAAACTTGGACCCCATAATAAATTGTCATTTCTTTGTAGCTTAAGTCATCCCTTTTTGATAAATGCTATTGGTAATACAACAGTTCATTGGTCTTGAAAACATAGTACATGGCTTGGTGGAGATTTTAGGGGCCATCATTTCTTAATCTGTTTTCTTAAGGTCTTAAACACCTTCAAGTTTCTTACTCGTTGGTACTCATGTGTTCTCTGAGTTTGTGGGTAAACTGGTGATTCTTTATCTCTTAACATATCATTCCTCATGTTAATTGTTGGATGTCATTTGACTTAGGATGTTGAAAGCCAAAATAAAGCAGCGGGTCTGGAGCCTCAGGCCTTGGATGAGTTCACCAGTCTGCTGATTGCGGATGACACCCGTGTGGTGGTGGACCTGCTCAAGCTGTCGGTGTGCAGCCGGGCCGGGGACAGGGGCAGGGACGTGCTGTCTGCGGTGCTTTCCGGCATGGGGACTGCCTACCCGCAGGTGAGTCTCAGGGAGGGCCGGGCCGTCTGACCCTACCTCCTCCACATGGCGCCAACCTCCTCTCCAAGGGAGAGCAGCTGTGGATCACTGGTGATCTTGTGCTGGGTTTCATCCTAGTAGACAGCAGGTTAGGAGCACTCCTTTAGGACAAAACGTTTTAGCATTTACCCCAGTGACATCCTTTACCTGTTTTTTGTTGTTTGTTTTTTTTGAGACGGAGTCTTGCTCTGTCACCCAGGCTGGAGTGCAGTGGCGCGATCTCGGCTCACTGCAAGCTCTGCTTCCCAGGTTCACGCCATTCTCCTGCCTCAGCCTCCTGAGTAGCTGGGACTACAGGCGCCTGCCATCTCGTCCGCTAATTGTTTTTGTATTTTTAGTAGAGACGGGGTTTCACTGTGTTAGCCAGGATGGTCTTGATCTCCTGACCTCTTGATCCACCTGCCTCGGCCTCCCAAAGTGCTGGGATTACAGGCGTGAGCCATCGCGCCTGGCCCCTTTACCTGTTTTACAACTGATTTGTGCATCTTTTTTTTTTTTTTTGAGACGGGGTCTTACTCTGTCACCCAGGCTGGAGTGCAGTGGCGCGATCTCAGCTCACTGCAACCTCCGCCTCCCGGGTTCACACCATTCTCCTGCCTCAGCCTCCTGAGTAGCTGGGACTACAGGCCCCCGCCACCACGCCCGGCTAATTTTTTTTGTGTTTTTTAGTAGAGACGGGGTTTCACGGTGTTAGCCAGGATGGTCTCAATCTCCTGACCTCGTGATCCACCCGTCTCGGCCTCCCAAAGTGCTGGGATTACAGGCGTGAGCCACCGCGCCCGGCCTGATTTGTGCATCTTTTAAAAAATGATTCGTCAGAGTTCTTTAAGTCCCTTTTCTATCATGTGTCTTACAGTTTCCACCCCAGTTTATCTTTCATTATTAGTTTGATATTTTTTTGCCATGTAGAAATTTTTAATTATTACATGATCAAATCTGTCGGTTTTTTTCATTTATGCCTTCTGAGTTTTGTATTATGCTGAAAAAAAAATGCTCGCTTATGTGACATTGTTTTAAATAAATTTTTCCAAATTTTCTTCCAAGTTTTTTGAGACAGTTTCTCCTTCACCAGGGCTGGAGTGCGGTGGTGCGATCTCGGCCTCCCGGGATCACCTCTGCCTCCCGGGATCAAGTGATTCTTGTGCCTCAGCTCCCTGAATGGCTGGGATTACAGGCGTGCTTCGACGCCTGGCTAATTTTTGTATTTTTAGTTGAGATAGGGTTTCACCATGTTGGCCCAGCTGGTCTCCAACTGCTAACCTCAAGTGATCCACCTACCTCAGCCTTCCAAAGTGCTGGGATTACAGGCATGAGCCACCGCGCCCGGCCTTCTTCTAAGTTTTTTATGATTTCATGTATTGTTTACATTTTTTAGGCACCTGGGATTTATTTTGATGTAAGAATAAAATAGGGATCCAACTTTATTTTTTTCCTAGATGATAAGCGTTGCCCTAACATCATTTATTGAACAATTCTTCTTTTCCCTGGTGATTTAAAAACCAGTTTTATCATATTCTAAATTCCTGTGTGCATTTGGGTCTATTTACAAAACTTTTTAGACTCTAATACTATGGTATTTTAACTATTATAGCTTTAAAATGTTTTTAATGTTTGGTAGCACTGGGTCCCTAGGACTTTGTCCCTGTGGAAATGTTCTGGACAGGAGCCATCTGGGACTGTTGGCACCAGCCACGTATGACATGAGTACTGAGATATGGCTAGTGCACCTAAGGAACCAAAGGGTTTAAAACACTCAACTTGAGGTACATGTGGCTAGTAGCTGTTGAACTGGTCTGTAGGTCTGCAGTATAAAGTGAGTATCTTATTACTATGTCTTAGAAATAGGACTGATCAGTCCTAAAGGCCGTGGGCTTCCTTAAGAACTCAATCAGCAGCCGTGCTCTGCCCTGCCAGGGAGCCTGAGATGTCCTTCCTGGCTACAGATACTTCATCCCTTTCTCTGGGTGGCTACTTTGTGTGGAGGAAAGTCTTACTCTGTCACTTAGTTTAGGCAGTTTCTGTGCCTATTACGATTTTTGGCTTTAGTTAGAAGAATATTCTCTTTAAAGGAACTTCTAAAGTTTTTAAGTAGAGTTAGATTTTTAAAAAAAATCATTAAATGCAAGTTCATAGTCCTTTATCTACAATTCTGGAACGTTAAAGCTTCTGATAGTCAGAAATTTTAGTAACTTACATGATCACCAAAATGATAAAGCACTTAAGTAGAGCTGAGCAGTCTTGAAAGCACAGCAAAGGTTTGGCAGATATTTTAGGGGCTTGTTATTTCTTCATCTGCTATTCATGAAGAACTAAAAAGCTATAGGTTTCCTTTTTTCTAGTTTTTTGAGATGAGTTACTTGGCATAATTCTAAGAGATGAAATCGAGGTGAATTGCCATAAGCACTGTTATTATTATTATTATTATTATTATTATTTTTTTTTTTTTTTTTTTTGAGACGGAGTCTCGCTCTGTCGCCCAGGCTGGAGTGCAGTGGCCGGATCTCAGCTCACTGCAAGCTCCGCCTCCTGGGTTCGGGCCATTCTCCTGTCTCAGCCTCCTGAGTAGCTGGGACTACAGGCGCCCGCCACCTCGCCCGGCTAGTTTTTTGTATTTTTTAGTAGAGACGGGGTTTCACTGTGTTAGCCAGGATGGTCTCGATCTCCTGACCTAGTGATCCGCCCGTCTCGGCCTCCCAAAGTGCTGGGATTACAGGCTTGAGCCACCGCGCCCGGCTGTTATTATTTTTCATAAGTTTATTGCATTTGTGAGAGGGAAGGGTATGAATGAGAACTTCAATTTAAAATAATTCTGAGCCTTTGCCATGCACATCCCGCATTCTCAGTACAGAGGGTAGGGGTTACCTTTATATATGGATGAGGAAACTGAGGCTGAGAGGTTGTTACGGCTTGAGGACACTCACTTTGCTGGTAGGTGGAAGAGATGGGTTGGAACCCTGAGTGCTCTGAGCCCCAGCTCTGTCATGACCCCTCTGCAGATGATGCCTTTGGCAGAGCAGCCTTTGAAGGCCAGAGCCCCTGGTCAGCTCTGCCCACGGGCGCTTGATGATGCTGACATCTGCTTTCAGTAACTCAACCAGGTTCCAGGAGAGACAGGAATAAGGATACGGCCGTTTTCATGCTTCCCTTGCCAGGTTGGCAAGATGGCTATTTCTGTGTCCTGCCCTAACCTGATATTTGGGATTCAGAGAGAGAAATTTAGATTTTAAATCATGCCTATGTGACAGTGGTATTAGTTTGTTATTAATATATAATAATATGTTTACTAAGCAAAGCTATTTCTTACCTACATATGAGGAAAAATAGAAAAAAGAATAATCTATTTCTAAAAAGTATAGAATGGGCATTAGAAGAGTTTTATTTTTTTCTGGATTAAAAATTTTGGGGTTAATAGATTATTGCTATTATGACATATTCTCTCATTTATTTTTAGAAATAACAGAGGTTATAATCACCACTCTTAACCTTAATTGTAAAAGGTTACAATTGGTGATTGTGAATCACCAATAATTTTTAAAATAAAATAAGAACACTGTGGATTGTTGAGAATGTGGTGTGGGTCTGACCCCTAGTGTACTGGGTCAGGAGGGGCAGCCGTGTTGGGGTCGGTGGTCCCTCCTGTCACAGACTCTCTGTCTGGCCTGGGCGGCTTGATGGTTCCTGATTCCTGCCCCTCCCACCGGGCTCTGTTGCCTTCTGGGATTGTGGTCATTTTCACCTACTGGGTGCTCCTTCCCTTGATAGTTTTGTTTCCAAGGCCAACTTTCCTCACTAGGAAGTGATCGTGTCTTGGTGTGAAATGAAGCCGTTGTTAGCACGGTGTTTCATCTGATCAGCTGGCACATGTTAAGTGTTGTGTGTGTTGGGAGCCTTCCAACTACTTTTTTTTTCTTTTCTTTTTTTTTTTTTTTTTTTTTTTTTTTGAGACAGAGCCTCTCTCTGTCCATCAGGCTGGAGTGCAGCGGCGCATTCTTAGCTCTGCAACCTTCACCTCCTGAGTTCAGGTGATTCTCCTGTCTCAGCCTTCTGAGTAGCTGGGACTACAGGCATTTTTAGTTTGTATTTTTAGTAGAGGTGGGGTTTCACCACATTGGCCAGGCTGGTCTCGAACTCCTCATCTCAAGTGATCTGCCTGCCTCAGCCTCCCGAAATGCTTGTATTATAGGCATGAGCCACTGCACTGCACCCAATGACTTTTTTTTTTTTTTTTGAGACACAGTCTTGCTTGGGTCACCCAGGCTGGGGTGCAATGGTGCGATCTCGGCTCACCACAACCTCCGCCTCCCGGGTTCAAGCGATTCTCCT
The DNA here is from genome assembly GCF_037993035.2 of Macaca fascicularis. Classification (NCBI taxonomy): domain Eukaryota; kingdom Metazoa; phylum Chordata; class Mammalia; order Primates; family Cercopithecidae; genus Macaca; species Macaca fascicularis. The sequence goes on from NC_088381.1 coordinate 945,075, forward strand.
GCCTCAGCCTCCTGAGTAGCCAGGATTACAGACGTGCGCCACCATGCCTGGCTAATTTTGTATTTTTAGTAAAGATGGGTTTTTTCCGTGTTGGCCAGGCTGGTCTTGAACTCCCGACCTCAGGTGGTCTGCCTGCCTCGGCCTCCCAAAGTGCTGGGATTACAGGCATGAGCCACCAGGCCTGGCCCCAACGACTTTTTAATATAGATCATCTCTAAGCTTCACAGCACCTTTCAAGCTCTGTGCTGTCTCTGTTTTATGTGCAAGGAAGCCAAGCCCTGATTTGAACTCAGTTTCTCAAACTTCAAGCCCTCCAGTCTGCCACCCTGTCCTTGGAGCTCTGGAGCAGGACGGACAGAGTGGCATGCAGGTGACCAGGTGTGGCATTGTCGGCCTCTTCGTTCATGTCCTTGCTTCCTCTCCAGGTGGCAGATATGCTGTTGGAGCTCTGCGTCACCGAGTTGGAGGACGTGGCCACAGACTCGCAGAGCGGCCGTCTCTCTTCTCAGCCTGTGGTGGTGGAGAGCAGCCACCCTTACACCGACGACACCTCCACCAGCGGCACCGTGAAGATACCAGGTACGGGGCCGGCCCCAGGGAGGAGCTGCAGCGTTTCCGCCTTCAGAACGGTGTGATTCTCTAATTGCTTCAGTAGAAACAGCCGTCTCCGTTTTATAAAAAGAAGATACAGAATTGCTTCAGAATCACTTTTCTCCCCTTTTCTAAGAAACTTCTTTTGCACAATAAATCATACAGAAAGTCACACAAAGTAAATGTTTAGCGTCATGATAATCAGGCAGACGCCCTAGTCATCATGACCCAGGTCTAGACGTCACCTGTGGCAGATTCCGGAAGCCCTCAGCCTGTCCCCTGACGTCCCTCTGAGTGATGCTGTCCTGACGTTGAGCCATCACTGACTTGCATTTCTGGGCAGCTTCTGTTATCCGTGTGTGTATCTTTCTTTTCTTTTTAACAACTCAAGAAAAATTATTAAGAAGAAAATTGTTGAGGCCCTGGCCTTTCATCCAGCAGACTTCTCTGCAGCCTGAATCTCCTGACTGGACACACGTGCTGCTGTTCAGTGTGTTCCTCAGGCCCGTCCTTCTGCAAAGTGCTGCCTGATTCGGAGGCCCATAAGTTCCGCCCCTTTCGCCAGCTCCTTAGTGGCTGTGACTCAGCCCCCGCAGGCCCCTCCCACCTGCCTGTGTTTCTTTTGTGACATCAGCAGCCCCTGGGGCTTATTAGCACCCGAGGCTGTTGGCCCACGATGGGCTACAAATGGTACTATTCTGGTGGAATCATCTCTTGCTTATTTATTAGCTGGAATACTTTCTTATAAAGAGACATTTCCCCTCATCCTATAGTTGGTTGCCCAAAGTGCTGTTTGCCTGAGAAAGACAAAAGCTTGATTCTTCCTTCTGTTGACCAGAGAATGAATTGGTTTCCTATCATTTCTTTTTTTTTTTTTTTTTTGAGACGGAGTCTCGCTCTGTCACCCAGGCTGGAGTGCAGTGGCCGGATCTCAGCTCACTGCAAGCTCCGCCTCCCGGGTTTACGCCATTCTCCTGCCTCAGCCTCCCGAGTAGCTGGGACTACAGGCGCCCGCCACCTCGCCTGGCTAAGTTTTTGTATTTTTAGTAGAGACGGGGTTTCACTGTGTTAGCCAGGATGGTCTCGATCTCCTGACCTCGTGATCCGCCCGTCTCAGCCTCCCAAAGTGCTGGGATTACAGGCTTGAGCCACCGCGCCCGGCCTTCCTATCATTTCTTGAAGGTGACCTTTTTTTTAAAAATATTATTATGAACTCATGGATTGAAACATATGTGATCGTTTTACTTTATTGTGATTATCTTTGTTAAAGCTGAGATTATCCTGTTTCTAGACAGTGGCAGCCTCTTCAGTGTGGCTCCTGAAGTGATTCCGGTGGTCTTTGGTAGCGTCCAGGCAGTCTAAACATGGTGACCTTGGTTTTTTGTAGGTTGCCACTCTTCACCTGGGATCTGCCCTGGATTCTTTTGAGTTCGTACTGATACTTAAAAATGTTTTCCTTTTATTTATTTTTTATATTTTATTTATGTATTTATTTGTTTAGAGACAGAATCTTGCTCTGTCACCCAGGCTGGAGTGCAGAGTGCAGTTATAGCTCACTGTAGCCTCGAATTCCCGGGCTCAGCTGATCCTCCTGCCTCAGCCTCCTGAGTAGCTAGGAGTACAGGCGCGTGCCACCTCGCCTGGCTAATGTGCTGATTCCTTCTACTCAAATTCAAAAGTACAAGGTCTGTACTTCTGTTACATCTGCCTCTCTTTTCTTCCATATCGAATCCTGGTTCCAAGATACTGTTTGATAAAATATCTCGTGATTTTTCATTTGCTTTATGTAACCACATTGCATATATGACAGACTTAGGATATAATTTCTTTTTTTTTTTGAGACGGAGTCTCGCTATGTCGCCCAGGGTGGAGTGCAGTGGCCGGATCTCAGCTCACTGCAAGCTCCGCCTCCCGGGTTTTTACGCCATTCTCCTGCCTCAGCCTCCCGAGTAGCCGGGACTACAGGCGCCCACCACCTCGCCTGGCTAGTTTTTTTTTTTTTGTATTTTTTAGTAGAGACGGGGTTTCACCGTGTTAGCCAGGATGGTCTCGAACTCCTGACCTCGTGATCCGCCCGTCTCGGCCTCCCAAAGTGCTGGGTTACAGGCTTGAGCCACCGCGCCCGGCCAGGATATAATTTCAATACTGCCAACATCAGTATAATTACTGAAATTCTTAAAAATCTTAGAATATGCCCTAATTTCCTCAAATTTATTAAAATGATTATACTGCATCTACAAGAGCATAATAGCTGTTACGTACCATACTTTCTTTCAGTCTTCAAGTCTTAGTTTTACTGACTGGTCCTTGTGGTGTCTGAAGTGCACTCTACTGAATTCCTCATTAGCCCCTGAGGTCAGACTTATCCACGAGAGTTTTTGTCCTTTGAATTTGAAAGGTAGTTTTTCTGGGTGTTAAAGCCTTGGGTCACGTCTTTTTCCTCTGTGAAAATGTGAAAATGATAACATCTTTTCCCCTTAGAAGTCACGTGTGTTTTTTCAGTCATTTTATTAGAATGTACGTTCGTGTGGCCGTTCTTGGCGATGTTCTCGGTTAGAAGCCATGTGTGTTTTCTCGGTAATTCTACTAGAACGTACATTCATGTGGCCGTTCTCGGTGATGTTCTGGGTTAGAAGCTGCGTGTGTTTTCTCGGTAATTCTACTAGAAGGTGCGTTCGTGTGGCTGTTCTTGGCGATGTTCTCAGTTAGAAGTCACGTGTGTTTTCTCAGTAATTTTACTAGAACGTGCGTTCGTGTGGCCGTTTGGTGAAAAGCCGCTTGTGTTTTCTTGTTAATTTTACTAGAATGTGCATTTGTGTGGCCGTTGTTGGCGATGTTCTTGGTTAGCAGCTGCGTGTGCTTTCTTGGTAATTTTACTAGAATGTGCGTTTGTGTGGCCGTTCTCGGCGATGTTCTTGGTTAGAAGCCGCGTGTTTTCTTGGTAATTTTACTAGAATGTGCATTCTTGTGGCCGTTCTGTACTAGAATGGGTGTTTGTGTGACCATTCTTGGTGATGTTCTCGGTTAGAAGTCACAGTGGCTGTTCTCAGCGATGTTCTTGAGAAATCGTGTGTGCTTTTTCGGTAATTTTACTAGAATTCGTTCATGTGGCCGTTCTTGGCGACGTTCCTGGTTAGAAGTTGCATGTGTTTTTTTGGTAATTTTACTAGAAAGTGCGTTCATGTGGCCATTCTCGGTGACATTCCCGGTTAGAAGTTGCCTGTGTTTTTTTTGGTAATTTTACTAGAATATGCATTCATGTGGCCATTCTCGGCGATGTTCCCAGTTAGAAGTTGTGTGTGTTTTTTCGGTAATTTTACTAGAATGTTTGTGTGGCCGTGTGTTTTTTCAGTAATTTTACTAGAACGTGCATTCGTGTGGCCGTTCTCGGTGATGTTCCCAGTTAGAAGTCTTGTGAGTTTTTCCGGTAATTTTACTAGAATGTGCGTTTGTCACATGTTCTCGGTGATGTTCCTGGTGAGAAGCCGCATGTGTTTTCTCGGTGATTTTACTAGAATGTGCGTCCGTGCAGCCGTTCTCGGCGATGTTCTTGGTTAGAAGCCGTGTGTGTTTTCTTGGTGATTTTACTAGAAATGTGTGTCTGCACGGCCATTCTTGGTGTTCTCTGTGAGAAGCCGCATGTGTTTTTTTGGTGATTTTTCTAGAAATGTGTGTCTGCACGGCCATTCTTGGTGTTCTCTGTGAGAAGCCGCATGTGTTTTTTCGGTGATTTTACTAGAATGTGCCTTCGCGCGGCTGTTCTTGGTGACGTTCTCGGGTAAGTGGTGCTCCTTTAGTCTGTTGTCCCAAGTCTGTTTTGCAATTCTCTTGAATTGCAATCTGCAGTGTTTGTTCTGTAACCTTGCTTAGCAGTCTTTTCTAGGGACACTTGGTCCCTAGAAAACTATCCATGCATTGGATAGTTCATGACTTTTAGAGTTAATGTTGGTTACTTTCTCTTTCAAGTACCTTTTACCTCTGTTTCTTTTTAAACAATTTTCTCCTTTTTTCCTATTTTCCTTAAGGTAACATCTGCTGTATTTATTTTACACTCTGTTTTAGTCTCCATTGGAATGTAGTTTTGTTTTCATTGTAATTCTGTCTTCAGCTTTATTTAATTTTTTTGGTTTTCCTGTCTGATTTATGTGGTTCTTTCATGTCTTGTATCATTTTTCTAATTTCACTCTGTTTGTTTTGAAATGATCAGGATTGATGTGTTTTGTGGGCATATCTTTCTGGCCTGCTTTTATTGCCTATAGGGATGTTATTTTGTTCCTTATTCTCGCTGTTTTTTTTCTGGAGACAGAGTCTTGCTCTGACACCCAGGCTGCAGTGCAGTGGCATGATTCTGACTCACTGCAGCCTCGACCTCCCAGGCTCAAGCCATCCTTCCCCATCAGCCTTCTGAGAAGCTGGGACTACAGGCTTGTGCCACCACGCATGGTTAACTTATTTTTATTTTTCGCGGAGACGAGTCTCTCTGTGTTGCCCAGTCTTGTCTCAAATTCCTGGGCTCAAGCGATTCTCCCAGCTGGGCCTCCCAAAGTGTTGAGAATTACAGGTGTGAGCCACCGTGCCCAGCCTATTCCCTTTTTCTTACAATAACTTTTTATTGTATTTGGTCTTATACTTTTATCTTGCTCATTTTTATGTGAAATAATTTTTCTTGAACTTTTAGAATGAGGTGAGATTCAGAAAAGCTTTGTCACTTTGTCGCCCAGGTTGGGGTACAGTGGTACGATCTTGGCTCACTATAGCCCCAACCTCTGGACTCAAGCGATCCCCCTTCCTTAGCCTCCTGAGTAACTGGGACTATAGACCGTGTCCAGCTAATTTTAAAAATTTTATATAGAGAAAGGATTTCACCATGTTGTCCAGGCCTGTCTTGAACTCCTGAGCTCAAGCAAGCTGGCTGCCTTGGTCTCCCAAAGTGCTGGGATTACAGGCGTGTACCACTGCCTCTGGCCCAGAAAAGCGTTTTTAAACTTTAAGTATTACTTCATGATGGAAATTTAAAGAACAAAGGATATTCCTAGTCAACATTTGCCTAGACGAAAATCTTGTGACCCTTTTTCTTTCTGTTTCTCTCTCACTTTATATCCAGTCCACCAACAAATCCTGTTTTCTCTGCTTTTTAAAATATATTCCAAATTCACCCATTTCTCCCTCACTCTAGACATTCTGGGCTAGAGCACCATGGGGTCTCACCTGGTTATCATCCCAGCAGTCACATCCTAGCTGCCTCCCTGTATTCCTGCTTCCACTCCCCACCTCCTGTGGTCTCCCCAGAATCAGGCCCCAACAGAGCATCCAGAGATAGTGTTTTAAAACCAGTCCGAGCCTCTCAACCCTGTAACCGTAGGAGGGAACCTGAGCCCCTGCTCCACATCTTTCCTCCTTCCTTCCTTCCCCGCCTACCTCTTTCCTGGCCCCTCACTGCCATCCTCTGCTAGACCTTAAAGATCTTCCAGCCTGAAGGAAAACTCTTGTACCTCTGCTTGCACACCTCTCACACCAGACATGCATGTTCTCCACACCAAGCAAATCTCCAGTTCTCTGGACACGCCAGGAGTTGAGGTGCTCCTCACTCCCCAGGTGACCCACAACTGCCGTCTGACTGGGCTGCACTTTGGGCATTCCCGCAGCCCCTGGTCAGTGTGAGGTTCGCTGTAAAGCTTGATCGGGGAGTGGGGTTGCAGTGGGAAAGTCTGCCCAGGAGTGACAGCACAAAACAAATTGGCCAAGTGGAAGTGTTTTCTGGCCTTGCAGTCCACAGACATAATCTTCAGTGGGGATGAGCTGGGGAAAGGGGCGGTCAGTCTGAGATGCTTGTATTTGAGGCCAGTTCTTTCTGACTTTCTGCTGTTCATTCACTGTTAAACGTGGTTTTAGTTTCACTGTTTTTCCTTGGTGCACTGTTTCTACTTTGGGTGCTGATCTGAAGTGGTTGCTATGTTTTGTGTTCTGTCCTCCAGGTGCAGAAGGACTCAGGGTGGAATTTGACCGGCAGTGCTCCACGGAGAGGCGCCACGACCCTCTCACAATCATGGATGGCGTCAACAGGATTGTCTCCGTGCGCTCAGGTAAGGACAGGAGGTTGAGGCAGGATTGTCTCCGTGCGGTCAGGTAAGGACAGGAGGTTGAGCCAGGATTGTCTCCGTGCGGTCAGGTAAGGACAGGAGGTTGAGCCAGGATTGTCTCCGTGCGGTCAGGTAAGGACAGGAGGTTGAGCAGGGCATCATCTGCCCACCTGTGTCTCCGCAGACACAAACCTTCACATTTGTAGGACAGAATGCTTCTACTGTATTCTCATGGAAGTCTTGAGGAAGGGACAAAACGCTATTCAGCTGTGAAACACAGTAGGTTTGCTTGCCTCTTCCCCATACTTTTAAATACAGTAATTATCTGTGATATGTGCACCTTATCCCTGTCGGATGGGCTCTGCCTCACTAGACAGTTGCAGAAGGTGCTGGAGATGTGTGGGGTGCCAGGGCTCGTGCGAGGTCGTGGTTGGCATACTGCAGAGCTGCTTCAAGGGGTTTGTTTCTTACGGCTACAGTGAGGGCGTGGCCATGTGTGGAGTGACTTCTGTATGTAGATGGAGGCAGCCACGTGTCTGGCTTGTCTCTGCTACTAGGCTCCATGAGGCCAGCGGGCGCAGATGAGGACATCTGGGGGGGTTTGTGAAATGCTGTTTTACCGAGTATTTTAGAATTGGCAGTGCAGGGGTGTGTTTGCACCTTTTGAGACCTCTTTGTCCTTCATCTCAAGTGTTTCCTGTAAAGGGCCGGGTAATGCAGCCTGTGTCATAACAACATGTAGACTGGATGCCCGTGAGTGGGTGTGGCTGTGTCCCAGGAAAGCTTTATTCACACGGCATTACTTAGGTAAAGCTTTGCATGAAGTGGTCTGGTCCTGGTGGGCGTGGGTTTTTCTGGTGCTTTGACAGATGTCTGCCAGTGTAGTTTTCAGCAGTGTTGTTGGATATGACAGTTTTTCTGCGTCCAGCAGAAAGTCCTTATGGGCCATCCCTGAGCTGCTGCCAGATGGTCCTTCTGAAGCAGAAATCGAGCGGGGTTCTCTTGGCCTTCTGAGATGCTGTAATGCACCACCGCTCCTGTCCACAGCAGCCAGGCCCTCTGTTCCCTCGAGGGCGACCTCCTCTGGGCCGTGCTGAACCACACACATGGGCCCTTTGTTGGGACAGCTAGGGTTCTTCCTTCTGCTGCCTGGCCACCTGGTTGTATCAGAGCTTTCCCGGGGAACGTCCCCATGGCCCCTGGCCTGGTGTGTGCTGGAGACCCGGAGGCCACTCACTGTATCCTGGCTGTGTGGGGTCGTTTCCCCACTGGGTGGTGGCTTCCGCCAGGGCAGTGCCTCCCGCCTGCCCTGTTTCCTGGGTACCTGGTACAGGGGCTGAATGAGTGTTTGCTGAAGAATGGTATGTATGAAAATGTGAATCCCAAGAGTGATGTGTCACTGTACACTTCAGCTTGGGAGAGCTTGGATTGGAGGAACTAGCTCTTCACACGTGACAGAAACCCTGCTTTGTGTCTAAGGAGGTTTGTGTTGATTGGATGGTGGGGTGAAGCTAACCCCGGGGTGCACTTTCCTCCTCTAGGCCGAGAGTGGTCCGACTGGTCCAGTGAGCTGCGCATCCCGGGGGATGAGTTAAAGTGGAAGTTCATCAGCGATGGGTCTGTGAATGGCTGGGGCTGGCGCTTCACCGTCTATCCCATCATGCCAGCTGCTGGTAAGGGAGGGGCTTCTGGCGATCAAGGTTAGATGACTGGCTGTGGATTGTTTTTGGAGCAACACGGACGCGTGCACATTTCCACGTAGTGCCTGACGGCCTGCCTTCTGCTGTGTTGGAGTGAGTGCTCCCACAGGCCCCACTGAGGCGTGGAACAGAACACAGAGAACTGTCCCAGCTGTCGGGCACACACTCCTCACCTGGTGTGGAAGGAGTTGTTGCTGGTGCAGTTCTCAAGGCTTTTGGTTTACAGTGGAAGTGTGAGTGTGAAGAGCGAGGCTCACCGACTTGCAGTGGCAGACGTGGGCACATCAGCTGTTGCCTTCTGGTGGGTGGGGCTGGGTGGAGCCGCCCTTGTTCATTGGCTTCTTATGGGGTGGTCCCTAGCTTGTGAAACACGGGGATGTTCACAGTGCTCATTCACAGGCCCTAAGGAACTCCTCTCGGACCGCTGCGTCCTCTCCTGCCCATCCATGGACTTGGTGACGTGTCTATTAGACTTCCGACTCAACCTTGCCTCCAACAGAAGCATCGTCCCTCGCCTTGCGGCCTCGCTGGCGGCGTGTGCACAGCTGAGTGCCCTAGGTAAACGGCACCGTTACAGTTGCACCTGTCTTCCTGCTTGGAAGAAACCGTCAGACTTCTGATACTTTCTCTCTGCTCATTTCAGCTGCCAGTCACAGAATGTGGGCCCTTCAGAGGTTGAGGAAGCTGCTTACAACTGAATTTGGGCAGTCAATTAACATAAATAGGCTGCTTGGAGAAAATGATGGGGAAACAAGAGCTTTGGTATGGAGCATTCTAGTACAATTTCTAGATTTGTGATCCTTGGGGAATAAAATGTTGCTTTCGTAGTCTAAACCTCTAAATCATTGAGAAGAGTTGGGGAATTTCACATAAGAAAAAGGAGGCCTTGGGCCGGGCGCGGTGGCTCACGCCTGTAATCCCAGCACTTTGGGAGGCCGAGGCAGGCGGATCACGAGGTCAGGAGATTGAGACCATCCTGGCTAACACGGTGAAAACCTGTCTCTAGGCCGGGCGCGGTGGCTCAAGCCTGTAATCCCAGCACTTTGGGAGGCCGAGGCGGGCGGATCACAAGGTCAGGAGATCGAGACCACAGTGAAACCCCGTCTCTACTAAAAAATACAAAAAATTAGCTGGGCGCGGTGGCGGGCGCCTGTAGTCCTAGCTACTCAGGAGGCTGAGGCAGGAGAATGGCGGGAACCCGGGAGGCGGAGCTTGCAGTGAGCTGAGATCGCGCCACTGCACTCCAGCCTGGGCAACAGCGTGAGACTCCGTCTCAAAAAAAAAAAAAAAAAAAAAGAAAACCTGTCTCTACTACAAATACAAAAAATTAGCCGGACGTGGTGGCGGCGCCTGTAGTCCCAGCTACTCGGGAGGCTGAGGCAAGAGAATGGCGTGAACCCGGGAGGTGGAGGTTGGAGTGAGCCGAGATGGTGCCACTGCACTCCAGCCTGGGTGACAGAGCAAGATTCCATCTCAAAAAAAAAAAAAAAAAAAAAAAAAGGAATAAGGAGACCTTGGTCTCATCCAGACTTTGCACAGTTGCAGTGTATACTGAGTTCAGGTTGGACTTTGATTTTGTGAAAATCTGTGGACAGCTGTGAACACAGGATTGTGTTGATTGGACTTTACAATGAGGCTAACGGACAGCCTCCCCTGTATTTTGCTGACTAAAGTAGTCCCTTTTGATCCTACCCATGGGAGGAGACAGGCAGCATTTGTGGGCCAGAGAGGGACTGTTTCTCTGGAAGCGGATGTGCTGAAATCATTGTAAACATTCTGAGATGAGTCTTCAGACTCCTCTTTTTTATTTTAGTGTTTATGTTCTTTTAGCTTTTTTCCTACTTGAGAATTTTGATAAGCTTTTTTTGTTTTTTAGAAGAAATAGTACCAACATAATGAAACATTTGACCATAGAAGCAAATGGTCACCCTCCCCTGCAGCCTGGATTCCTGTGATGGAATACTGTTCTCTTGTTTCTTAGAGTTTTACAGGTAGTGCTCTTGCTGCTTTGGTGAAAGGTCTTCCAGAAGCTTTGCAGAGGCAGTTTGAATATGAAGATCCTATTGTGAGGGGTGGCAAACAGCTGCTCCACAGCCCATTCTTTAAGGTAATGTTTGACTTATTTTTTAAAGTGACAATAGAGCTATTTGACTGAAAGAGCCACTGAGAGCTGTCATGTACAGTGTGTGTGTTTTAGGCCTCTGAGGGCAGCTGTAGGTATTCCTGAAGTCAAATATGAAAAAATCTCAAGAAATGATCGTGTAATCTAAACCCTTAAACCATAAGCCTGTCACCGTTAGCATGCCTTGAGATGCACAGGTGTTCTTGTCACTTAATGGCAGGCAACAAGAGTTGGTCTATGGCAGGTGGCTAGGAACGGTCAGAGATCTATCTCCACATCACTGATGGTGGCCGTATCCTTGCTGTGTGCCCATGGCAGTCATCCTGGAATAGGAGGTCCTGCGGAAGGAGTCACAGAAACTTTGGCCTGTTCACTGCATTTCTGAGTGTCCCTGTGTTTGTCATTTTCGATGCCTGCAGGTACTGGTAGCTCTTGCTTGTGACCTGGAGCTGGACACTCTCCCTTGCTGTGCCGAGACACACAAGTGGGCCTGGTTCCGGAGGTACTGCATGGCCTCCCGCGTTGCTGTGGCCCTTGACAAAAGAACACCGTTGCCCCGTCTGTTTCTTGATGAGGTATTGCATGATGTTTTGGAATCACTTTTGGGATGCAAAAACATTCTTTGGCTATAGTGTAAAAAGATGCCAATATTATGAGACACAGAAAAATTTCGCTTGCCAAGGAATGTCAAAGAAAATAACACATAGGTGAAAATGAGTGAACTGTCACTGTGAATTTCAGTTAAAGTTTATTTTTAGTAAAATACAGATAGATTGATACTGTCTAGACATTATTAATATGTTAGACTTGATGCAGTCATTATTGGCTTTGCCCATGAGCCGTAACATTGCAGTGTTGCTCTTCCCTCATATTTTCAGGCAGGGATTCTTTCTGTCTTTCCTTAGTGTTTATCTATTTTGTTGAGATGGGTGTTTGATTTGTAACATCATAATAATTTTGTTTAGGTGGCTAAGAAAATTCGTGAATTAATGGCAGACAGCGAAAACATGGATGTTCTGCATGAGAGCCACGACGTTTTTAAAAGAGAGCAAGATGAGCAGCTTGTGCAGTGGATGAACAGGTTATTCTGTTAGAAACAAGCAGTAATGTCGATCGAGAGCGCGAGAGGCCGTGTGCGTTGTTCTTTCCCATGGCAAATGCTCACTTGATGTTTGTTATAGGCGACCAGATGACTGGACTCTCTCTGCTGGTGGCAGTGGAACAATTTATGGATGGGGACATAATCATAGGGGCCAGCTCGGGGGCATTGAAGGCGCAAAAGTCAAAGTTCCCACTCCCTGTGAAGCCCTCGCAACTCTCAGACCCGTGCAGTTAATCGGAGGGGAGCAGACCCTCTTTGCTGTGACGGCTGATGGGAAGGTAAGGGCGCTTTTTCTGTGTCACAGGGTCATTGAGCCTGAGATAGTTGTGGCTAAAGGTGTGTGTGGTTCTTAGCACATGCAAGGATCTGTACTCAGGATTAATAGTACTGTGGTATGCAGGAAGCAGCTAGAGTTTAAGATACTTTTGTATAATCTTTAAATTAAAAAAAATTTTTTTTGAGACAGAGTTTTGCTCTTGTTGTCTAGGCTGGAGTGCAATGATACGGTCTTGTCTCACTGCAACCTCTGCTTCCCGGGTTCAAGCAATTATCCTGCCTCAGCCTCCCAAGTAGCTGGGATTACAGGTGCCTGCCACCACTCCTGGCTAACTTTTGTATTTTTAGTAGAGACAGGATTTCACCATGTTGACCAGGCTGGTCTCGAACTCCTGACCTCAGATGATCCACCCACCTTGGCCTCCCAAAGTGCTGGGATTACAGGCGTGAGAGCCACCACACCTGGCCAATTTTTTTTTTAGTTTTGAAAATACGTCATGTATACAAAAGTATTACAATTTTTGTTTGTGTATCACTCATTAGATGTATTTCTTGTTTGCTATTGTAAATACTATCTTTTAAAAAATTTATTGCTGCTGGCCTGGTGCAGTGGCTCACGCCTGTAATCCCAGCACTTTGGGAGCCCAAGGCAGGTGGATCACCTAATGTCAGGCGTTCGAGACCAGCCTGGCCAACAAGGGGAAAACCCTGTCTCTACTAAAAATACAAAAATAAGCCCGGCTCGGCGACATGTGCCTGTAATCCCAGCTACTCGGGAGGCTGAGGCAGGAGAATCACTGGAACATGGAAAGCAGAGGTTGCAGTGAGCTGAGATCATGCCACTGCACTCCAGCCTTGGTGACAGAGCAAGACTCCGTCCACTGCACCCCCTGCCCCCCCCAAAATAAAAGATTGCCACTGATATATAGAAATATTGGATGTTTATATATTGACTTTATGTTTGGTGACCTACTTGACGCTCACCATTCGAGTTTATCTGAAGATTTCTTGTATCTTCTTTATAGAGTGCCGTAGTCTCTAAGTGAATTCTGTCCCTTTCTTTCTAGCGTACCTCTCGTTTGTTTTTCCCGTTTGTGTGGGAGAAAGGGAGCTCATGGTGCGGGCTGGGGTTGCGGTGTGATGCTGGGTAGGAGTGGGCGGAGGCTCCTGCCTTGATCCAGACTGGAGCAGGCGCAGATGGAGCGTTCCCAGGCTTCCAGTGGGGTTTGAGTAGAAGCCCTTCATCAGGATAGGCTTGTTTCCTTCTGTTTCTATTCAGAAACAGATTTCTGTTCAACACTCTTTCTGTATGTTTTGAAATGTTCTTTCATAGATGTCTTCTTTTCTTTTTTTTTTTTTTTGGAGACAGAATCTCACTCTGTCGCCCAGGCTGGAGTGCAGTGGCACAGTCTCAACTCACTGCAACCTCCGCCTCCTGGGTTCAAGCGATTCTCCTACCTCAGCCTCCCAAGTAGCTGGGACAACAGGCGCCTACCACTACGCCTGGCTAACTTTTTTTTTTTTTTTGTATTTTTAGTAGAGACGGGGTTTCACCATGTTGGCCAGGCTGGTCTTGAACTCCTGACCTTGTGATTTGCCCACCTCGGCCTCCCAAAGTGCTGGGATTACAGGCGTGAACCACCGCTCCTGGCCGGTGTTTTTTCTAATGGGTTAGTATAGTCAGTTGGATTAATTGGTTTTCTCATATTAAAGAAACTTGCATTCTTTGGATAAATCCAGTTTGGTCAGGATCTGTATCTAGCTTGTGTTTGTGATTGTTTTGTTTAGATTTTTGGGAGATCTTATTCATGAGTGAGATACTCTCATGTAATGTTCTGTCTCACACACATTTATCATTGCGTAATTTCTCTGGGTCAGGACTCTGGAGGCAGCATAACTCCATCCTCCAGCTCAGAATCTCAGCAGGCTGCAGTCGTCTTGAGGCTGTCCGAGTCCGAGCAAGGATTCAGTCCCTTGTGGACCTTTGGGCTGAGGCTTCAGGCCCTCATGAGCTGTTGGCAGAGCCTCCCCTCACTCAGTCCGTTGCCACGTGTCCATAGAGGGTCTCACAGCGTGGCAGCTTCTGTCAGCAAGGGCAAGGGAGGCGCAGGGGAGGGAGCACCAGCGAGAGAGAGTGGAGCGAGACAGAGCCACAGTCCTGTGTAACTGTATCACAGAGGTGGCACTCCATCATTCTTGCCCTGTTCTGTACATCAGAAGCAGGTCATTAAGTCCCGCTCACACTCAGGGAGAGGGAGCTGTAGGCATACTTGGAGGTATGCAGGCTTGTTTCTAAACCAACACAATAAAGCAAGTGTCTTCACAAAGCAAGTCACACAAATTTCTTGGTTTCCTAGTGGGTATAAAAGTCTGTGTATACTATACTCTGTTAAGTCACGTCTTCAGACTCCACTTCTAATTCCAGTTCTCTTGCTGTTTCCACCACATCTGAGGTCACTTATTCCACTTGTCTTGAACCCCTCAAGATCATCCATGAGGGTTGGAATCCACTTCTTCCAATTCCCTGTTAATGCTGATATTCTCACCTCCTCCCATGAATCACAAATGTTCTTACTGGCATTTATAATGGTGATGGCTTTCCAGAAGGTTTTCAATTTAGTTTGTCCACATCCATTAGAGGAATCACTGTCTATAGCAGTTATAGCCTTATGGAATGTATTTCTTAAATAACAAGATTTGAAAGTTAAAATTACTCCTTGATCCATGTGGCTGCAGAAAAGATGATGTGTTAGCAGGCATGAAAACAATTTTAATCTCTTTGTACATGTTCATCAGAGCTCTTGGGTGACCAGGTACATTGTCAATGAGCAGTAATAGTTTGAAAGAAATCTTTTTTTCTGAGCAGTAGGCCTCAGTAGTGGGCCTAAAATAGTCAGTGAACCATGCTGTAAACAAACGTGCTGACTCCAGGTTTTGTTCTGTTTCTGGAGCACAGTCAGAGAGGAGTTACCATAATTCTTAAGGGCGCTAAGATTTTCAGAATGGTCAATGAGCATTGACTTCAACAAATTCAGCTAATACAGACCAGCTGCATTAGCCCCTAACAAAAGATCTGAAGCTTTGACGGCAAACATTGACTTCTCTGTAGCTATGAACGTCCTAGATGGCGTCTTCTTCCGATAGACGGTTCCATCTACGCTGAAAGCCTGTTACTTAGTGTGGCCACCTTCATCACTGATCTTGGCTAGATCTTCTGGGTAACTTGCTGCAGCTTCTACATCAGCACTTGCTACTTTACCTTGCACTTTTATGTTATGCAAATGGCGTCTTTCATTAAACTTAGGAACGAATCTCTGCTACCTTCAGACTTTCTGCAGCCATCTCACCTCTCTTAGCCTTCGTGGAATTGAAGAGAGTTAGGCTGGGTTAGGCTTTGGCTTAAGGGAATGTTGTGTCTGTTTTGATCTTCTGTCTATGCCAGTCAAACTTTCTCTATATCTGCAATAAGACTGTTTTGCATTCTAATCATTTGTGTGTCAATTGTACTTCAAGAACTTCTTACTGGGTAACTGGCGCGAGAGGCCCAGCTTACAGCCTGTCTTGGCTTTCAGTGTGCCTTCCTCACTAACCTTATCATTTCTGGCTTTTGACTTAAATGAGAAATGTGCAACTCTTCCTTTCACTTGAACTCTTAGAGGCCACTGTAGGGTTATTAAGTGGCCTAATTTCTATATAAGTTGGGTCTCAGGGACACAATAGGGAGGTCTGAGGAGAGGAGAGGTCTGAGGAGAGGGAGAGGTCTGGGGAGAGGGGAGGTCTGAGGAGAGGGAGAGGTCTGGGGAGAGGGGAGGTCTGAGGAGAGGGAGAGGTCTGAGGAGAGGGAGAGGTCTGAGGAGAGGGAGAGGTCTGGGGAGAGGGGAGATCTGAGGAGAGGGAGAGGTCTGAGGAGAGGGGAGATCTGAGGAGAGGGAGAGGTCTGAGGAGAGGGAGAGGTCTGGGGAGAGGGGAGGTCTGAGGGGAGGGGAGGTCTGAGGAGAGGGAGAGGTCTGGGGAGAGGGGAGGTCTGAGGGGAGGGGAGGTCTGAGGGGAGGGGAGGTCTGAGGGGAGGGGAGGTCTGAGGAGAGGGAGAGGTCTGAGGAGAGGGAGAGGTCTGGGGAGAGGGGAGGTCTGAGGGGAGGAGAGGTCTGAGGAGAGGGAGAGGTCTGGGGAGAGGGGAGGTCTGAGGGGAGGGGAGGTCTGAGGGGAGGGGAGGTCTGAGGGGAGGGGAGGTCTGAGGAGAGGGAGAGGTCTGAGGAGAGGGAGAGGTCTGGGGAGAGGGGAGGTCTGAGGGGAGGGGAGGTCTGAGGAGAGGGAGAGGTCTGGGGAGAGGGGAGGTCTGAGGGGAGGGGAGGTCTGAGGAGAGGGGAGGTCTGAGGAGAGGGAGAGGTCTGAGGAGAGGGGGGGTGGGAGAACAGCTGTTGGCGAAACAGTCAGAACATACACAGCATTCACCGCTTAAGTTCACTGTCTTCTATGGGTGTGGTTTGTGGTGCCTCAAAACAAGTACAACAGTAACATCAAACATTAGTGATCACAGATCATCATAACAGATAAAACAATAATGAAAAAGTTTAAAATATTGCAAGAATTTTCAAAACATGACATAGAGACAGTAAGTCAGCATGTGCTGGTGGAAGAATGGTGCCGAGAGACTTGATCAGTGTAGGGTTGCCACAGACCTTCGGTTTGTAAACAACAGTATCTGGAGGTACAGTAAAGCGAGGCACAGTCAAACGGGGTGTGCCTGTACACAGGAGCGCGCATATTTGGAAGCAGGGATCACTGTGAACCGTGTCAGAGGCAGACTGCTAGCACAGGTGTCGACGTGGTCTAGCCTCACAAAAAGGTTTGAAATATAGTTCCTCTTTGTCAATTCTCAGGAGAATTCTGTTTCTTTTCGTTGCTTCTCTGGTTATTTTAACATATGTAGTTAAAAACCTAAAGTTAATTAGTATTTCTCCCCTCCTCCCAATCAGTGACCCCTTGTTACCCAGTGTTTGAGTTCTAACCTATTCCCTCTGCCATAGACATTATTGTTGTTGTTTGGTTGTTTTATATGGACCGTAGTTTTTTTACAGTTAGCCAAATGTTGCACATCTTTGCTTACTGTCATTTCTTACCATCATTTGTTATGTCTCAGATCTTACAAAATAATTTCCTTCTCCTTTATTGTATCTTTTTCAGTTTACTTCAGTGAAATTCTTTTGTTGGTTAATTCTGATTGTTTGTTTCAAAATATCTTTATTTTGTCCTTTTTCTAGGGTAGGGGTTGGTAAGGACTTTCTGTAAAGGGTACAATAGTGTTTTCAGCTTTGGGTCATGTGGTCTCTTGCAACTTCAAAAGCAGCCCTGGACATACTATAAATGAGTGGGTGTGGCTGTGTTCCAGTAAAACTTCATTTACAGAAAGAAATGATGGGCCTCATGTGGCCCATGGGCTATAATTTGCCAGTAGTTATGAATCCTCAGGGGCAAGCCTCTGTCTCCCTGTCAGAGCTGAGGCTGAGAAGGGCAGCTTTCTCTGTTGTTCTTATTTCTTATTCGCAGTCACTGAGGGGCAACCCTTTGGAGCCCCACTTTCTGCAGGAAGTCCTTGGAGGCGCGCCGCATTACCGTGCACCCGAGAGCCTTACACCCTCCCCACTGAAGCTGGCTTTGGGGGCGGAGGTTGTTTATCCACCTGAGTTTGGGTTTCACTTCCTGCGTTGGCCCTTGTGGCTTCCTTACTATTATGTCAGTGCAGCAGCACGTTCGAAAGGTGTCTGAAACAGCATGGAACAGCGTTTAAGTTTTTATCAGGAGGGATGTTTGCCTTCATTTGGAAAACGGCAGTCTGATTGCATGTGTATGTGTTTTTACATTAATCATGTTTTTTTTTTTTTTTTTTTTTTTGAGGCGAAGTCTTCACTCTGTCGCCCAGGCTGGAGTGCAGTGGCACCATCTCGGCTCACTGCAAGCTCCGCCTCCCGGGTTCGCGCCATTCTCCTGCCTCAGCCTCCCGAGTAGCTGGGACTACAGGCGCCCGCCACCGCGCCCGGCTGATTTTTTGTATTTTAGTAGAGACGGGGTTTCACCGTGTTAGCCAGGATGGTCTCGATCTCCTGACCTCGTGATCCGCCCGCCTCGGCCTCCCAAAGTGCAGGGATTACAGGCGTGAGCCACCGCGCCCGGCCCATTAATCATGTTTTTTAAAATTAATCATAGATGTTTTGTGTCCTAAAACATTCCCACTTAGATTAAAAAAAAAGAAAAGACTTTTTTTCCCATGTGGTTTATATGCTGCCCTGCTGAAATACTAAAATGTGTTTGTGTTCTTTTATGGATATGTTTTTGTGGCTGTTATTGTCAGAGATTTGCATATAGTAGGTAATTAAATTGTTTTTTGCTTTTCTTGGTGTTAATTGTAGTTGGTATTCTACACAAAAATGGAAGAGTTTCCAGGGAGAAGACCTTATTTTCACAATATGTTTTTTGAATTTGGAATTTCTAATAGTCATGTTTTTATTTCATTTGTAGAACTTTGGTAGAGCACGTATAAACTCATAAACTTACATTCCTGAGATTTTTAACTTTAAATTTTATTTCTATGTGATAAAAATGTCTAAAGCATGGATTTATGAATTACTAAATTTGGGGGATATTGAGATTGGAAACTGATGTTGCTTTTTCTTCTCTTAGCTGTATGCCACTGGGTATGGTGCAGGTGGCAGACTAGGCATTGGAGGGACAGAGTCGGTGTCTACCCCAACATTGCTTGAATCCATTCAGCATGTGTTTATTAAGAAAGTAGCTGTGAACTCAGGAGGAAAGCACTGCCTTGCCCTGTCTTCAGAAGGAGAAGTTTACTCTTGGGGTGAGGCAGAAGATGGGAAGCTGGGGCATGGCAACAGAAGGTATGATGTGAAGACATTATTTCAACCTTCTATTTGTCTTTGTTTGTTTGTCTTGATGCTGCTGCAGTTTATTGGCTCTTTGTTTTCCAAGGTAACATTTACAGCAATCTGCTCAAACTAAATAATGTGAATGACTCATTTGGCAGAAATAGTGTTACGTTCCAGTATGAAGGCTTACCCATATGACTCCTCTGTGGAGAGGAAAAGTCAATTCTGAGTTTTTGACAAGTCCTAAGTCAGTGGTTTTTTTGTCCTTCTCCTTCAAATCATCTGAATCACGTTTGGCATTTTGTGTAACATGTGTGGTACTAGAACTGCACATACAGAGAAAATGGCAGGAGTGAGGAAGAAAGCACACAGCATTGACACCATTTTTTAAACAAATGAACCAAACTCACAAGTTTTAAAAAATTAATGAGAACTACCAAACAGATTGTAGTAACAGGGGCTTTCCTATCCTAGGAATAACTAAAACACCATATAAAATATATTAAACTGGTCCGGTGTGGTGGCTCACGCCTGTTATCCAAGCACTTTGGGAAGCTGAGGTAGGCAGGTTGCTTGAACTCAGGAGTTCAAGACCAGCCTAGGCAACATGACAAAACCCCATTTCTACGAAAAATAGAAAAAAAATTAGCCAGATGTGTGGTGCACACCTATAGTCCCAGCTACTTGGGAGGTGGAGGTTACAGTGAGCTGAGATTGTGCCACTGCATTGCAGCCTGAGTGACAGAGTGAGATTCTGTCTTAAAAAATAAAATAAACAACAGTCCCAAAGACATTGAATATCAGGCAACAAAATACAGTGTTCTCTGAATCATGGGAAACAAGGAGAATTCTCAGGGATGATGGTTAATGGTACAAAAATATAGTTAGGTAGAATGAATAAGATCAAGTATGATACCACAACAGGTGACTATAGGCAACAATAACTTGTTGTATGTTTTAAAGTAACTAAATTATAATTGGATTGTTTGTGACACAGGAAAGGATAAATGCTTGAGGTGATGGATAACCCATTTATCATTATTTATAATAATCATCTGACATGATTTTAATCATGATATTATTTATAATAATCATCTGATATGATTATTACATACTATATGCCTGAATCAAAATATTTCATATACCCTGTAAATATATACATCTATGTACCCACAAAAATTAAAATGTTTTTTAAATGAAAAATAAAAAACAAGGCAAGTTCTAAAAATTGCCCAATGCACTTCCTGTAGAAAGTTTCCAGGCTGTGACACAGGAAAGAGAACACCAGGCAGATTCTGGCAGACTCCCTTAGTATAGAGGAGATAGAACTGGAAGTCCAGGGAGGCCAAGATATACAGAGTCTGCAGAGTACCAGAGTGGAGAGAGCTGCACAGAGAGGACTGCGGAGACCTGCAGAGCCTAATACAGCAGTCACAGCTGTGAGGTTGAAGAACAGACTGCCCAAAGGATGAGAAAGAATAGTCCCCAGAGCTCACATGGCAGGGAGACGGAGCTAGATCCCCAAACCTCACAGTTTACAGGGCAACGATTAAAGTACTAAGAATGATGTTACCCAGTATTGGTGAAAAATTAGCCACAGACGAATTGTTGCTATCATCCCACCAACAAAGCTTAAAAGCAAGACCTGAAAGGATTAAACTACTTATAAGTAACTTATCACAGAGATCAAAGCTCAAGAATATTTTTATGAATACAAACATAAACCACCCAATAAGGTAAATTTCACAATTTCCTGCATCCAATAAAAAATTACCAACCATGCAGGGGAGCAGGAAAATACAGCTTACGTGAGGAGAAAAGTCATCAGTTGAAACTGACTCAGAAATGGTATCAGTGGTAGAATTACTAGATAAGAACTTTATTAAAATAGTTATTTTAACCATATACCGTATCTTCAGGAAGCTAGAAGAGAACTTGAATGTGTTAGATAAAGCCTGGAAGATACTTAAATGCCCAAATCAAAGTTCTAAAGATGAAAAATACATTGGATGGAATTAATGGCAGATTAGACATTACAGGAAAAAAAGATCAGTGAACTTGAAGACATAATGAAAGAAACTATCCAGAATGAAACAGAAAGAAGACTGTACAAATGAACAGAACATCAGAGAGGTGAACTGTAGGACAACCTCAGATGTCCTAATATATGCATAATGAGAGCCACCAAAGGAGGGGAACATGCAGCATTTTGAAGAAATAATGGCTAAAAAATTTCCAAATTTGTTGAAAACGATAAATCCACTGATTCAAGATGTTTAAAGAACCCTAAGCAAAAGAAACATGAAGAAAACTACACCAAGGTGAATGGATCAAGACCAGAGATAAAGAGAAAAATGTTTTAAAAGCAGCTGGGGTGAGGATGGGCCGAGGAGGGTGACCAAACAAGTTACAAGAAGAAAGGTAAGCCCAGCTGCAGATGTCTCTGAGGAAGCACGCAAGCTAGAAGACAGTGGGTTTTCTGTAAGTAAAAATTACTGCCAACGTATTTTTTTTTTTACTCAGCAGAAATATTTTTTCAAGAATGAAGTTGAAATAGAGTTGTTCACATAAACAAAAACTGAAAGAACCACAGACCTGCACAACCAAAACCTTAAACGAATTTCTTTAAATAGAAGGAAGGTTATACCAGATAGAATCATGAATCTATCAAAGGAATGAAGAAACGTTGATGTCACGACGTTTTTCCTTACCATACAGATCTTTGAAAGAGATAATTGAGTATGTCAGGCACATAATACAAATAAGTTAAGGTGTTTAAAACCTACACAGAAGTTAATTGTAACACAAAGCCGGGGGGTGGAAGTGGAAGTAGACTTGGGGAGTTCTTACACAGCGGCAATATAGGACTTCAGAGTAGACTGTGATAAGTTAGAGAGGTAATCTACACACCCCCAAAGCAATCACTGAAATAACACAGGAGTTTTTATCTGATGAACCAACAAAGAAGTTGAAGTGAAGTCGTAAAACATAATCAGTTCATCCAAAAGAAAGCAAGAGGAAAATGGCAACAAAGAACAGATAAATAAGCAAGATACAGATTTAAACCTAAGACGCACACACATTTTTTTTAGAGCTGGGGTCTTCTTTTGTCACCCAGGCTGGAGTGCAGTGGCATGATCATGACTCACTGCAGCCTTGAATTCCTGGGCTCAAGCAATCCTCCTGTCTCAGCCTCCTGAGTAGCTAGGACTACAGGTTCGTGCTGCCACGCCCAGCTAATTTATTTTTATTTTTTGTAGAGGTGAGGTCTTGCTTTGTTGCCCAGGCTGGTCTCAAACTCCTGGCCTCAAGCAGTCCTCCTGTCTCGGTCTCCCAAAGCACTGGAATTATAGGTGTGAGCCGCTGCACCCCAGCTGCCAAATATGTTAATCACATCAAATGTAAATGATTCAAACAGCCCAGTTAAAAGTCAGAAGTTGTTAGAATGGATATAAGAGCAAGATCAAACCATACGCTGCCTTCAGGGGTCCCACTTTAAATACAGACACATAAATAGGCTAAAAGCGAAAGGACAGGGAGATACATACCATGCTAATGTACATCAAAAGAAAGCTGGAATGCCTGTGTTAATGTCATACAAAGTAGAATTCATAGCAAACAATATTGACAGGGACAGAAAGAATAGTATCCAGATGATGCAGTGGATAGTTCATCAAGAGGACATAATATCTTAAACCTTTGCACCCTTCAGAGTAGATCTTCCAGATACATGAAATTAAAATAAAACTGCATGGAGAAATAGACAAATCCCCAGTTGTAACTAGAGATTCGAATACCCCTTCTTCAATTATTGATAGAACAAGTACATAAAAAAAATGGATAGAAGATTTGAACAGCTGTATCAACTAACTTGACCTAACTGACATTTTTTAGAACACTCTACTGGACAAACTACATTCTTTTCAAGTGCATGAGGAATACCTACCAATATAGATCATGATTTGGGCCATAAAACAAATCTTACACCTCAGAAAGATTCAAGTTATGTACAATATGTTCTCTGTCCGCAGGGAAATTAAATTAGAAATTAATAACAGATTCCTGGAAAACCTCCAGTATTTTGAAAGTAAAACATTTCTAAATAACTGATGGTGCCGGGCGCGGTGGCTCACGTCTGTAATCCCAGCACTTTGGGAGGCCGAGGCGGGTGGATCACGAGGTCAGGAGTTCGAGACCATCCTGGCTAACATGGTGAAACCTCGTCTCTACTAAAATTACAAAAAATTAGCCGGGTGTGGTGGCGTGTGCCTGTAGTCCCAGCTACTGGGGAAGCTGAGGCGGGAGAATGGCGTGAACCCGGGAGGCGGAGCGGAGCTTGCAGTGAGCCGAGATTGTGCCACTGCACTCCAGCCTGGGCAACAGAGCGAGACTCCATCTCAAAAAAAAAAAAAACAAAAAAAAAACTGATGGATCAAAGAATGAATCAGAAAGTAAATTACAAATAATTTTGAAGAGTGAAAATGAAAACAGTGTACCAAAATGTGTGGGATCCAGCAAAAGCAGAACTTAGAAGGAAATTTATTGCATGAAATGCCTATTTTAAAAAAGAAAAATGGTCTCAGAACTATGACCTTAGTATCCATCTTAGAAAAGGACAATAAGGATGGATACAATCCAAAGTAAACACAAGAAAGAGAAGGAGTAAGAAAGAGCAGAGCAGAATCCATAACATAGAAAATGGAAAAACAATAGAGATAAAGGAAACAAAAACCAGTTCTTTGAGAAGATCAATATAATTGTTAAAATCTCTGTCTAGACTCATCAAGAAAAAAGGAGATTACAAATTTTAGAAATATTAGGAATAGAGAAGTTTTCCTCACCCCAGGGTATACAGATATTAAAAAATAATTAAGCATAATGTACAACTTAATGCTAAGAAATTTGACTTTTTAGATGAAATAGACAAGTTCCTCAAAGGACACACACTCTTCACAGCTCACTCAAGAAGAAATAGATGACTTGAGTAGAATAGCGATGTGTCTAAGAAATTGAATTTCCTGCAAACAAATGTCTGGGACCAGATGACTGGTGATTTCTAACAGACATGTAGCTAACAGATAACAATTCTTCATAAACTTTTTCAGAAAATTGGCAGAGGGAATTCTCAACTCGTTTTTCTGAGGATAGCTTTACTCATATCAAAGTCAGACTCAGCCATTCCTAGGAAAATACAGATCAATATCCTTATGAACATAGATGTAAAAGTTTTTAATGTTGAATTAAGTAATACATAGTGTGGCCAAGTGAGATATTTTTGCCAGAAATCACAAGTTTGGTTTAACATTAGAAGAATCAATCAATGTAAAAAAGAAAACTATATGATCATCTTAATAAAGAGGAGGAAAAAAGTAATTTGTCAAACTCCAACATCCATTTCTATAAAATCTCTGAGTAGTCTAGGAGTAAAAGATCTCCTCCTTTACCTGATAAAGGGCATCTCTGTTAACCTAGAGCTTAGATTGTAGTTAATGGCAACAGATGGAAAGCTTTCCCCGAGTTGAGGATCAAGGCAAGGATGTCTGCTATCACCACTTCTCTTCAACATTGTACAGCAGGTTAAGTAAGTGCAGTATAGCAGTGCAAAGAAATAAAAGGCATCTAGATTGAAAAGAGAATTAAAACTGTCTTTTTTGCAGAAAACATTGTTTATGCAGAGAACTTGATGGTGTTTACAAAAAGTTACTAGAACTGATAAGTGAGGCTAGCAGTGTTGAGGGATAGAAGATCAATAAATAAAAGTTTCTTATATGTCTATACATATACATATATATAACCAGAAAGTGAAATTTTTAAATACCATTTACCCTCTTCCCAGAATTGAAAAACTAAGGGATAAATCTGACCCAAAAATGTGAATGACCTGTAGACAGAGGACTACGAAGTATTGCTCAGATAATTTTTGAAAGACCTAAAGTCATGAGGGGGCATGCTGTGTTCATGGAGCAGAAGAGTCCGTATTGTTAATTTGCTGGTTATCCTCAAATCTGTAGATTCAACACCTTCTCAGTCAAGCTTTCTATAGAAATCGATAAGCCAAACATAAAACGTATGGAGATGCAAATGGCCTAGAATAGTCCAACCAACTCTGAAAACGAGGAAAAGGTCGGAAGACTTGCACTACCTGACTTAAGCCTCATTTTATAGCTGCAGTAAACAATGTGGTTTGGTGCTGGCATAAAGAGAGAGGCAGATACATCAGTGGAGCAGAAGAGAGAATCCAGAAACTGGCAGGCAGTACTGACAAGACGAGTGTGGAAAAATGAAACTGGACTTCTCACAATTTCTAGTGCGCAGTTTATAAGAGTGCACAGCCAATTCATTGGAGAAAATACACTCTTTTCAACAAGTGGTTTTGAATAATTGGTTAGCCTATGGCAAGAAATGAACTTAAATTCGTACTTTACACCATATCCCAACATTAATTCAAAATGAACCAAAGTCATGAATGTAAAACGTAAAACTAAAAAGTTCTAGAAGAAAACATGAGAAAATTTTTGTGACTTTAGGTCAGAAAAGATTTTTAGATTGAACTCCAAAAGCATGATTCATGAAAGGAAGATATAACTTGGACTTTATAAAAATTACGAACTGTTCTTTGGAAGACACTGTGAAGAGACTGAAGCCATGAGCTGGCAAAGATATTCACAATCATATAATCTGACTAAGGTCTGATAGCCACAATATATAAAGAGCTTCTTTCAAAACTTAATAAGAAAAGAAAAAGTTTGTTATCAGTAGTCACTGTGTTACAGACTAGTGACATGCATATGTTAAAACTCCTTAATGAATTGTTAATTCGTAGTGGGGGTGAGGTGCAAACTTTCCTTGTAGGGCCAGATGGTGACTATTTTAGGAGTTGCATATGATTCTTTTTTTTTTTTAAAACCCTTTAAAATGTAAAACCTGTTCTCAGCTCATAGACCTCTGAAAAATGGGCTGTGCTTCGAACTTGGCCCGGTATGTGTGGTCACTTTCCAGCCTCTGAGTCAGAACTGGGGAAGCCCTGCCCTCTGGCCTTGTACTGGAAGGAGGTCGGACGTGGTGACCTTTTGAGTTCAGGTCTGAATGATTCTTCTTGATTGATTTAGCAATTAACTGATTAGGAAGGTGTAGATTGAGAGGTATTTAATACGCTGAAAAATGTTTAAGAAGAAAAATGTATTTCCGTTCTATTTGGTGACTTTTTTGCAGTCCGTGTGACCGCCCTCGTGTCATTGAGTCTCTGAGAGGAATTGAAGTGGTCGATGTTGCTGCTGGTGGAGCCCACAGTGCCTGTGTCACAGCAGCCGGGGACCTCTACACGTGGGGCAAAGGCCGCTACGGCCGGCTGGGGCACAGCGACAGCGAGGACCAGCTGAAGCCGAAGCTGGTGAGGAGGCGCCGTGTGCGGGGGCCGGGGGCTGCACGCTCCTCGCTGCTGCTGTCACATGGGGCGGTTTGCCACTATCGCTATGATTTTAAAATTCCAAAGTATTTGCTCTTCTAGATTTTTTTGGTTTTAGGGTTGTTGGTCATAGCCCCATTTACAAGTAGAAGTTCTTTCTGGTGGAAATAAAAACCATCTTGGTACATATTTCTTCCATGAGTCATTTAAACATCCTTTTCTTTGTAGTGGTAAATATTGCTTGGCGTCTAGAAAAATGCTTTGGCTTCGGAAAGGCCCACTGTATTTTTGGGTGCCAGAAGTGAATAAACAGCCTTCATGGTGATGTAGGGTTGGCTCATCAAAGACACTAATACCTCCTCCTATCGTTCAGATGCGTGTAGTTCAAACAGATGAAGGTGCTTTCTCTTTTGTCTTATAGGATTTTAGAAATCATCTCTGTAAAGGCTTAAAACAGGTACCCCCATAAAAAAAGAATTGCAGTGTTGTGAAGCCACTCCTGTGGCAAAAGCCTTCTTGTGTTGTGCTCGGCCAACCCAAGTCCCTTTTCTCTGAAGGTGGAGGCGCTGCAGGGCCACCGTGTGGTAGACATCGCCTGTGGCAGCGGAGACGCCCAGACCCTCTGCCTCACGGACGACGACACTGTCTGGTCCTGGGGGGACGGGGACTACGGCAAGCTTGGCCGAGGAGGCAGCGATGGCTGTAAAGTGCCAATGAAGGTACTTCCCATTCTTGCCCTGCCCAGTGCCCTCCCAGCTCACCCCAGTCAGGGGTCCCCAGGGGCCCTCTGGGAAAACACGGCCTCAGAGCCCCCATTACTGACCCTCTGTGTGCACTTTAACCTCCTCTTTACCTTCTTTCTAGTAAATAGAGTGGGTAGTTGGCTAGAAAGTGTGTGGAGGGCCTAGAGGGAATAAGGTGTTTTATGTGCTGTGTGCGTTCTTTTGAGAAGTGGATGGGATCATCCGGGCACCGTGGAGCCCCCCGGTTTATGTAGCATGTAGGCTCACACTCTCTCAGTTCATAGTGGTGTGGAGTTGCCATGGCTCATGCCTGGGGAGTGCCCGTGCTTGCTAAAGGGACTGCATCTGGGTTAGCCAGGGCCACCTCAGGTGGGTGTCCTGTGAGGAACGAGAGTAGGGCCTGCACCAGCGCCCGAGTCCTGCAGCCCTGGTGGGGTCGGCGGCTCTGCTCCACACAAGCCTCGTGGCTCCAGGTGATTTTTTAGCTTGGCCAGAATGTCTTTTGTTCTTATGAACGGGTGGCTGGTATGTGGTTCAGGTCCTGCACATGTTGCTCAGTGACATCAGTGTGTGCAGCACACTGCCGTGTAGCCAGGCGCTCTGCTGGGTACTTGGGGGCCTGGCGCTGTGAACCTGTCTCTGCCCAGCCTCCTCTCTCGTGGGGCTGTGGGGTTGCAGGCGTGGCTCAGGTGCTCTGGGGCAGACCTCGCCAGTGGCATGCTGTGGGGTTGCAGGCGTGGCACAGGTGCCTCTGGGGCAGACCTTGCCAGTGGCATGCGTCAGAGGACCCTTCTTGCGGGAAAGAGCCTGGGCTTTGCACGTTCAAGGGCGAGGATGCTGGGCATCAGAGGGGCTGGAGCAGGATGTCCTGAGGCCATTGTGGTAGGGCCAGACACCAGGGGAGAGCTCATTAAGAGAATGAAGTCAGTTTTAATTAATTTGAGTTTAGAATTGAATATGAGAACTTACATATGAGAGCGATCGCCGAGGTCATGAGGAGCAGCTTGCAGGATAAGGAAAAGCGTTGACTGGCAAGTGTGCAGTGTGGAGGATGGGTAGGGCCCACTGCTCTTGGCCATCCCTCCCCTTGCCTACTGCTCCTTCCCCGCGGGCCTCTGGTCTGAGAGGGCTGGGACAGGTGAGGAGAGACACAGGGACTGCTGGATTATGGTGCTGCTGCACAGAGAAGCACGGCTGGGGGAGGCCATTCTGGGGAGAGGCTTGCAGGCCTCACCTGCAGAGCTTCCCCTTCCAGTGCCATGTGCTGGGTCCCGCCGGGCCACAGTGTGCCAGTGGGCACGTTGTCAGTCACGGTCCCCCCTGCTTTCTGGGAGTGCTCAGATTAAGTGGAATATGATTTTCAGTTGCACTAATTATTCATCATAGATACAAGTTTTCAGAGTTCCTACTAGATTTAGTTAAATCCCAGTGTGGTTATAGCAGTCCGCAGGGGCCTTGATTCTGTCTGTCTAATTGAACTTTTTCCCCTTCTAGATTGATTCTCTTACCGGTCTTGGAGTAGTTAAAGTGGAATGCGGATCCCAGTTTTCTGTTGCCCTTACCAAATCTGGAGCTGTTTATACCTGGTATGCAAAATTCTGTTTAAACCCACTAAAACCAGATTTTAATTGGGGTGTGCGCACTACCTTTCCATGGATGGGAATGTACCTTCTGCAGCAGGCTATGGTTGTGTCCTGAAGAGCAGAGGCTGCCCAGGAGGCTGGGCAGGGTGGTCAATGAGATGACCTTGCTCCATAATTTCTATGCTTCCTTCATGTGCAGGGGCAAAGGCGATTATCACAGGTTGGGCCATGGATCGGATGACCATGTTCGAAGGCCTCGGCAGGTCCAAGGGTTGCAGGGAAAGAAAGTCATCGCCATTGCCACTGGCTCCCTGCACTGTGTGTGCTGCACAGAGGACGGTAGGTGGGGCTCGGCGCTGCAGGACTGAGGCCGGTGAATCTAAGAGGGTTGCTTGAGCATAAATGACATGCACAGCCTTAAAAGGGGGCACAGACCTGTCATCCCAGCACTTTGGGAGGCTGAGGCGGGCGGATCACGAGGTCAAGAGATCGAGACCAGCCTGGCCTACACGGTGAAACTCCGTCTCTACTAAAAATACAAAAATTAGCTGGGCGTAGTGGTGCGTGCCTGTAATCTCAGCTACTCAAGAGGCTGAGGCAGGAGAATTGCTTGAACCCGGGAGGTGGAGGTTGCAGTGAGCCAAGGTCGTGCCATTGCACTCTAGCCTGGCAACAGAGCAAGACTCTGTCTCAAAAAAAAAAAAAAGGAGGCAAAGGCTGGGGCTTATACCATGTCCTGAGAGTCTTATCTGCAGTCAGCAGGGCTTTGGCCCTGTCATTTTCAGCCCCTGCTGTTAAACCTGTGAAAGAGTTCTACTTATTACTTATTACTGGGCTGTGCAGAACAGAGCTAGCAGCCAGCCTGAGACATGTCCTTAGACGGACCTGCTGCAGGCTTGGCCCTATGCTGGTATCTGGGAACCTGGGTTTTGGGAAGACTACCCTGTTCCCTAGGTGGTAAGTGTGGTTCACTGTGCCTGAACTGTCTGTACAAGTGATGTGGTTTGTGCAGAAACCTGCTTTCCTTGGTCTGGAACTTGTTACACGCCAGGAAGGGGGTGCCTGTGTGATCAGCCCCGATGGAAACCCTGGGCCTGGAGTCTCTACCCAGCTTCCCAGAAGACAGCACTTGACACAGCTCAGTGCTAGGGCAGTTAAGCTTGTCCTGTGTGGCTCTTGTGGGAGAGGACTCTGGAAGCTTGCTCCTGGTTCCCCCTCTGCTTTGCCACAGGTCCCCATCCCTGTGCTGGTCTTACTGTGTGTCCTCTTGCCGTGATATGCTGTAGCTCTGAGCAGGAGTGTATGCTGAGTCTTGTAAGTTGTGCTGGAGAATCACGAGTGTGGGGTTGGTCCGGGGAACCCTGACATGATGGCGAAAGGGACTTTTCAGGTCGAATGAAGTTTGTGAATCCGCTGACTTGTTATGGAGATTATTCTGGATTATTTAGTGAACTCAGTGTAATTACACAGACCTTTTGATCAGAAAAGAAGGCACAGGAGTCAGTCAGAGATGTGACTGAAGAGGTAGTAGAAAGATTTTCGAAGTCTGAGAGCTCTCTACCCTCTGTTGCTGGCTTTCGTGGAGGAGCAGGGTGGGGGAATGGGGTGGCCCCTGGAAGCTGAGAATAGCTCAGCCATCAAGGAACCTGGACCTCAGTCCCACAGAGAACCGAGCTGTGTCCGAATGAGCAAGGAAACTCTCCCCGGGGCCTCTGGGAAGGGAGACCCATGCGGGACTTCCGACCCGCAGAGCGAAAGGATCCTGTGTGTGTGGTTTAAGCCAGCCGGGCGGTGGGGATGTGTTATGGCAGCGGTGGGAAATGTGGGCGCCATCTTTCACTAACATGGCCGTCCCGCAAACTGTGCTCCTTGTTAAAGCCTTTTTTTTTTTTTTTTGAGACGTAGTCTCGCTCTGTCGCCCAGGCTGGAGTGCAGAAGGCTGGAGTGCAGTGGCCGGATCTCAGCTCACTGCAAGCTCCGCCTCCCGGGTTCACGCCATTCTCCTGCCTCAGCCTCCCGAGTAGCTGGGACTACAGGCGCCCGCCACCTCGCCTGGCTAGTTTTTTTTGTATTTTTTAGTAGAGACGGGGTTTCACCGTGCTAGCCAGGATGGTCTCGATCTCCTGACCTTGTGATCCGCCTGCCTCAGCCTCCCAAAGTGCTGGGATTACAGGCTTGAGCCACTGCGCCCGGCCGTTAAAGCCTTTGGTGAGTTATATAAGCACGCACCCTTTAATCATTTCACTGTCCTGTGACACTCCCTCAGTGCCTGGCATCATCCTTTCGCTTCCTCAGTCTTCCTGGGCCTCTGGCAACTTGACACCAGTTATTTTGTAGCACGTTCTTCAGTCTGGGTTTTTTCCGGTGTTTCTGCCGTAGGTTCGGGTTGTGTGTCTTTGATCGTCACAGTTCATCCTTGCAGGTGACATGCAGTTTGTCTCCTTTCTGATGATGCTCACTACAGTCGCTTGGTTACGTTGCTGTCTGCTGTGCTTTTCACCGTGGACATTGTTTATAATAAGGATTTGGTAGGGACACCTGAATCTACTTAAATATTCCTTTCTTATGCAGCTTTGAATGAATTCATCATGGATCCTAATGTATTCATTGGGGTATAGAGTCTTTTCCTGTTTGTTTTGATGCTCTAGTTGTGCTCTGTATGGCTGGCTGTGCCCCCTTGTGTGTCCCCGTTGTCTGGGAGAACTTCCCTGCTCTGGCAGAAGAACATCAGCCGCCTCTTGGTTCCACCGTGCCCCACGCCTCGACCTGGCCATTTCTCCAGGAGCCTGGCGTCTGTGGAGGAGAATGGCCTTGAGCAGACAAGGTCTGGATGATGGGTGAGCTCATTGCTATTGAGGCGTCACCGCTCCCCAGGCCTCCTCAATGGGCAAAGCCAGGGACTGGTCATGTAAACAATACCCCGGTTTATGTTTGATGTTTCCTTCTGGATCTGCATGTGTGTTGAAAGCTGTGAGTTTCCACCAGTATCCCCAGGACCAGTTCGGATCCACAGGGTTCATTCCAGTCTTCTCTTGGCAACCTTGCAGCTCCTTTCTCTCTGGCAGTTTGGCCCCCTAACCCCGTGCATAACCAGCGTCTCATCCTCCGGTGCGTGGCTCCTCCCCTCACATGTGGGGGTCTTGGCTAACCCCCCTCGGACCTAGCACCTGGGTGGAAGCCCTCCTCATGCTCGCGGACTCATTCCCTGTGCCCGGCTGCGTCTGCAGAGACGCCCTCCTCACCTTGTGTGTGCGACACCCGCCTCGTGGCTTTAGCAGCAACCTGCGGGGAGCAGGCAGGGACAGGAGACAAGCACAGGGGAGCAGGCAGGGGCAGGAGACAAGCACAGGGGAGCAGGCAGGGGCAGGAGACAAGCACAGGGGAGCAGGCAGGGGCAGGAGACAAGCACAGGGGAGCAGGCAGGGGCAGGAGACAAGCACAGGGGAGCAGGCAGGGGCAGGAGACAAGCACAGGGGAGCAGGCAGGGGCAGGAGACAAGCACAGGGGAGCAGGCAGGGGCAGGAGACAAGCACAGGGGAGCAGGCAGGGGCAGGAGACAAGCACAGGGGAGCAGGCAGGGGCAGGAGACAAGCACAGGGGAGCAGTCAGGGGCAGGAGACAAGCACAGGGGAGCAGGCAGGGGCAGGAGACAAGCACACTGCCCTTGATCACACAGGCATCACACTTTCCAGACACCCGAGGAGCTAGATTTGACAAGGCTAATGGTGTCTCCAGAGAACGTGAGCCTTGTTTCCATCCTGGTCACCAGGGACCTTGCCTGAGAATATTTTCTGGTGGTGTTTCTTGGTTGAGGTCCAACACGGTGCACTGAAAAGTGTGATGATTCTCGTGAATGGTGAATCTTATGTTTAGGGTATGAATACAAACTGCATGTTCTTTTTGTATGTTATTTTTTTAATTTATTTTTATTTCAACAAGTTTTTGGGGAACAGGTGGTGTTTGGTTACATGAATAAGTTCTTTAGAGGTGATTTCTGAAACGTGGTGTACCCATCGCCCAGGCAGTGTACACAGTACCCAATGTGTAGTCTTTTATCCCTCACTCCTCTCCTACCCTTTCCCCCGAGTCCCCAAAGTCCATTGTGTCATTCTTAAGCTGCTGCATCCTCATAGCATGAGAACATATGGTTTGGTTTTTCCGTTCCTGAGTTACTTTACTTAGAATAATGGTCTCCAGTCCCATGCAGGTTGCTGTGAATGCCATCGTTTCATTCCTTTTTATGGCTAGTAGTGTTCTGTGGTGTATATACACCACATTTTCTTATCCACTCATTGATTGATGGGCTTTGGAGCTGGTTCCATGTTTACGTAATTGCAAATTGTGCTGCTATAAACATGCGTGTGCAAGTACTTTTTCAAATAGTGACTTCTTTTCTTCTGGGTAGATACCTAGTGGTGGGATTGCTGGATCAAATGGTAGATCTACTTTTAGTTCTTGGAGGAATCTCCACACTTTTCCACAGTGGAGCATGGAAAATGCTTTCCGTCACAGCGCATTTTCACAGATAGCTTGTTTCTGGTTTTTATCCCCTCTAGAGGGAAAATCTCAATGGGTTGTACTGGTTTCTGTTCCCACCAGCAGTGTGTTCCCTTTTCACCACATCCGTGCCAACATCTATTATTTGCTTATTTATTTATTTTATTATGGTCATTCTTGCAGGAGTGAGGTGGTATCACATTGTGGTTTTGATTTTTAAAACATGGATTTTAAGGTGGATCACGAGGTCAGGAGTTCGAGACCAGCCTGACTAACATGGTGAAACCCCATCTCTACTAAAAACACAAAAATTGACTGGGGCGTGGTGGCACGCACCTGTAATCCCAGCACTTTGGGAGACCGAGGCAGGCGGATCGTGAGGTCACGAGTTCAAGACCAGCCTGAGCAACATGGTGAAACCCCATCTCTACTAAAAATACAAAAATTAGCTGGGCATGTTGGCGTGCTCCTGTAAGCCTAGCTACTCAGGAGGCTGAGGCAGGAGAATCACTCAAACCCGGGAGACGGAGATTGCGGTGAGCCAAGATCACACCACTGCATTCCAGCCTGGGCGACAGAGTGAGACTTCGTCACAGTGATTCACGCCTGTAATCCCAACACTTTGGGAGATGAGGTGGGAGGATCACTTGAGCTGGGGAGGTTGAGGCTGCAGTGAACCGTGATCATGCCAGTTTACTCCAGCCTGGGCAACAGAGTGAGACCCTATCTCAAAAGAAAGTATAAAATAAATCAAACAGACTTTTCCCCTTCTGTTTCACATGTAAGAGCAATTTGGGATGTTAGGGATATTGATATCTGTTCTAACATTATTCCGATGGATTTGGGATGTTCAGGATATTGCTATCTGTTCTATTATTATTCCGATGGATTTGGGATGTTCGGGATATTGCTATCTGTCCCGATATTATTCCGATGGATTTGGGATGTTCGGGATAT
The DNA here is from genome assembly GCF_037993035.2 of Macaca fascicularis. Lineage (NCBI taxonomy): Eukaryota > Metazoa > Chordata > Mammalia > Primates > Cercopithecidae > Macaca > Macaca fascicularis. The sequence goes on from NC_088381.1 coordinate 979,012, forward strand.
TGCTGTCTGTTTTGATGTTATTCCGATGGATTTGGGATGTTCGGGATATTGCTGTCTGTTCTGATGTTATTCCGATGGATTTGGGATGTTCGGGATATTGCTGTCTGTTCTGATGTTATTCCGATGGATTTGGGATGTTCGGGATATTGCTGTCTGTTCTGATATTATTCCGATGGAGAACTGCTGCCGTTCACGCCTAGTCCTGAGAACTAACACTGTTGAAGGCTTTAGACCAGAGTCCTGTGCCTCTTACTGGAAGAGGCCTGGTGGCCAGCAGGGGCTGTGGCGAGTCCTGGGAAGTACGCTCGCCTCTTTGGATGTGTAGTTAGCGTGTATTCACATTTAGGTCATACGTAAAGCAGACATTCACGTCTAGGTCAGATGTAAAGTTGCCGACTAGGTCAACACCCAGCTGAAGGGCAGGGAGCGTTGGTTCTCTGTGTGATGGGAAGACATTGGCAGCCATGCGTTTGTTGGCCCTAGTGTACAGGTTCTGATTCTAAATGCACTTCATTCAGGTGAGGTTTATACATGGGGCGACAATGATGAGGGACAGCTGGGAGATGGAACCACCAACGCCATCCAGAGGCCTCGGTTGGTAGCTGCCCTTCAGGGTAAGAAGGTCAACCGTGTGGCCTGTGGCTCAGCACATACCCTCGCCTGGTCGACCAGCAAGCCCGCCAGCGCTGGCAAACTCCCAGCACAGGTGAGTCCGGGCAGGCTGGGTGGGTCGGGGGCGAGCAAAGTGTGCTCCTGTCACGTGCTGCATCCTGTCGTTGTGTATTTACAGAGGCTTCTCGGTGAAAGTAATTCAGGCTCAGTAGATGTTAACCAAACAGTGTATTTACGAGCCTCGATATTTGGCTGGTTGTGGTGGCTCATGCCTGTAATCCCAACACTTTGGGAGGCCGAGGTGGGCGGATTGCCTGAACTCAAGAGTTCGGGATGAGCCTGGACAACACAGCAAAACCCTGTCTCTACAAAATTAGCTGGGCATAGTGGCGTACACCTGTCGTCCCAGCTACTTGGGAGGCTGAGGGCTGAGGTGGGAGGATCGCTTGAGTCTGAAAGGTTAAAGCTGCAGTGATTGCACCACTGCCCTCTTGCCTGGGTGACAGAGTGAGACCCTGTCTCAAAAAAAACCTTAATATTCATGCCAGCCAACATTCTGTGTGTACGGTGTGTATCACCTTCTAAGATATCTTATAACCCTCACCACTGTTCTGATGTACATGCCTCACGCTTCTTAGTAAATATATTTGTATAGACAAATTTTTTTTTTACAGTCAAATTGGACAGAATATTATTTTAAAAGCAGCACAGTGACGTTTTGTAAAGCAAACTCAGAAACCATAATGCTTCTCTGGTTTTGAAACAATTGTTTTCAGAATCCTTAATGGGTGTCACACTGTGGCCCCCCTGTGCCTTTGGTGCCTGAGGGGCTGAAGGCCGTTTCTGTGTTCCAGGTCCCCATGGAGTACAATCACCTGCAGGAGATCCCCATCATCGCACTGAGGAACCGCCTGCTGCTGCTGCACCACCTCTCCGAGCTCTTCTGTCCCTGCATCCCCATGTTCGATCTGGAAGGCTCGCTCGACGAAACTGGACTCGGGCCTTCTGTTGGGTTCGACACCCTGCGAGGAATTCTGATATCCCAGGGAAAGGTATTCGAGTGGCAGTCTTTGCTCTAGGGGAAACTGGTGTCTTCAGTACATTGTAACCCAACAGAATTCCAATCCTGGGAATAGAACACATAGAATACGGCTCATTCAGCAAATGTTCACGGACTGCCTCCTGCATGCCAGGCTGTGTTCTGGGTACTTTATTTTTTTTTTTTTTGTATTTTTTAGTAGAGACGGGGTTTCACTGCGTTAGCCAGGACGGTCTCGATCTCCTGACCTCGTGATCCGCCCGTCTCGGCCTCCCAAAGTGCTGGGATTACAGGCTTGAGCCACCGCGCCCGGCCATTATCAATGAGAAAACAGACAAAAATTTCCTCCCTTTTGGAGCTTATATTAAAAACAAACAGTATGGTGCTGCATCTCTGCTTCGTAATCTCTGCCTCTCACCGCTCCAGAAGGATGAGGTGGGCCTTCATAAACTCAGCCTTTGTTCCTGCGGTCCTCCTCTGCCTGCCTGGCCTTGTGGCATTATGGCAAGTTCCACTGACACAGGAAGGCGGGCGATTGGACTGTTTCTCCCGGGATGTCCAGCAGAGGGGGCCAGGAGTCACAGATAGCTTACCTTGAAGGTCCATGCCTGAATGTGTAGAGATTGCTGGCCAAGTGAGAATTAACAGGGGTGAGTAATACAGTCATGAGTGAGGGCATCTGAAAGTCACCAGGCAGCTTTTGACCTGTAGATGTTGCTAATAATTGGAGCTTTCTGGAGGTTGGGTTAGTTTCTGGCAAGCAGCTTGACAAGATGATCTCGAAGGGGCTAATGATCCTACGGTAGGGGTATCTCTGTGTGGGGAAGAGCTTCAGAATTGGATTGAGGAACACTAATCCTGATTGTGATTCTGTGATATGTTTTGTTGTCAAATATCATGGCCCATTCTTAGTGATTTAATAACATTGAGATGTTTTGGAGTCCTGTCCCAGCAGGTTACTTTTTAAAGACTGGTTTTGTTTCCACTTGACTAGAACGATTTCTGCTGAACGGGACTGGGGCATTCATTTTACTTTCATGTGTGCCTGAGGGTGCAGGTGATGAGGCTTGTGTTTAATGGAAAGATCATCTCTCTGATGAGAGAGGCAGAAGAAATCGTAGGCAGGTAAAATGGATAGGAAATGTAATTTCAATTACTATTCAATAATAAAAAGTAGCAATTAATTAATTTTGCCTTCTTTTTTTAATCCTTCAAAGTTGTGATGATAATAGGCAGTGCAGAGGTAAAAAACCTTTCTTTGCAGGGAGAAAAATGGTGAGAGGAGGGGCATGTCCCACCTGGCCCTGTACGAGTGTTGTGCAGGCTGTGAGCAGGGCATGGGTGGGAGCTGGTGTGTGGTAGGGGAGCGGTGGGCAGCAGTGTCTGGCACCTGCTGAGGCTGCAGAAGATCAGGGGAGTGCTGAGGGCATCTGAAAGGGACCTCTGGTCAGGGAATGTGCAGGCAGCCTCGGTTCTGGTCCTGGGTGTGGTGAGGATCGGCCTCAGAGAGTGGGTGTTACTACTCCCGGTCCAGAGCACCAAAAGGGACTCTCCAGGAAGGTGGGCGGGCTGGTAACTGGGAGGAGAGGGGAGTGCTCCTGTGGAGGGGGAGCTCCCCTGGGGTCCAGGCAGGGCCCGTGGGGGCAGGATGAGTCTGGGCTGTGCAAGAGGCGTGGGGCTGAGGTGCCTCCAGGATGCCTGTTCCGGGTCTCCTCTGGCGCTTAGGGCCCTCACCTCCTGCCTTGGAGCAGCTTGTTCTTAGCCTTTGAACTGGGCAAGGGCTCAGCCTCCACTGAGGGACCCTTGCGCTCCCACAACCCACCCCTAACTGAAAGAAGGCACGATTGGCCACTTGGCCAAGAGAGCTGAGACCCCTGCTGACCTGTCTCCTCCGTTTCCATTGTCACGGCTGCTTGCTATATCCTGCACCCTTTCCCCATGGGCACGGCCGACCTGCTCCCACCTGGGGAAAGGCTGGGTCCTCACTGTGGCGCTCATGTTTGACCACGCCCTGCTGTCTTCACCCTGGGCGCTCCCAATTTCTTTCAGTGTGTTCACAGCCAGGACCTCTGGTTGGCTCCACGGCACTCCCTGGCCCTGTGGCTGCTGTGTGGCAGTCAGTGGTTTAACATCAGTCCCTGCCACTGGTGGACTTAATGTTTGGCAGGGAAATCTTGACTTCGAGACCTGAGTCAGAGCAGGTGCTCGCCAGGCCCAGCCCTCCCTGTTCTGCACCCTGCATGTGCTGGGCTCTTCCAGCCTCTGGCACGCTGGTGGGTGGAGGTAGTTTCCTGAGGGACCTGCCTCTTGCCTGGCCATTGGCACTGCCTGCCCTGACTTGTGTCCCTGTGCGCTTCAGTGCCAGCCTGGTCCCCTGCACCCTCACAGCTTGAGAAAAGGGAGCTGGCAGTTTTCTGTTCTTAAGGTCTTCTTCAAATCAGATCTTAAACAAAACTATGTCATGATTTCTCCAGGAGTGATGCTTTCTGTATCAGATTCTAAATTTTGTCTGTTTGATGTGTTTTAGGAGGCAGCTTTCCGAAAAGTAGTGCAAGCAACCATGGTGCGCGATCGTCAGCACGGTCCCGTTGTGGAGCTGAACCGCATCCAGGTAGTGCATGGAGAGACATGTCCTGTGCTTTTCTTGTGGCCTGACAGCCTTAGAAGTGATGCTTTCGTGGGTGCCTGGGCTGGGACGAGAGCGCTGGTAGCCTGCCATCCCGTGCACCCCAACTTTAAAGAGCAGGTGCCACCTTCCTTTTTGTGGGCTTCCTGTATGTGATGTGCTGGGCCTTCCAGGAATGTCAGTGTGTTTCTTTATATAGAAGTAATGAAGATTTATCTCAGATAGTCCAAAAACACAAACACAGGTCAGCAAGAATGGGAAAAATAAAATCAGCCCTCTTCCCACTGCATGATGATAACCGCTGCTGTTACATTGGGAGGTGTGTGTCTGTTTGTTACAGCCAAAGCAGGATCACTGCCTTTTAAAATTTGCTGCGCTCCTCCCTGCCATGGAATAGGGCTGTGGGGCTGCTTGTGTTTGGCAGCTGCCTGCAGCCTGCTCCTCTCTTGCAGAGGTGTGTCCTGGTTTACTCTGTTAGATTTCTCTGATGGTGCTAGGGGGCCATGCCCACTTTTCTGTGGTACAGGCAGGGCTATCTGGGTGTGTCTTCGGTTGCCCCTTTTGTTAAGTTCTGAGAAGTGGAGTGGGTCACAGGCCCAGTGATAGTTTGATGATACATCTGATTATAGGTTGTAACAGTTCATGCTCCCACTATCCTCACACCCTCCCCCCACTGGTAGTTTTCTTTGCCAGTGTCATAGGCCAGAGTTACTAATATGTCTCATGGGTAGTGGTCAAAGAAACGACTAGTAGACCGTTTGTAAGTTTATACTGCTTCAAGTCTACATAAACTCACAGTTACAAACAAAGAGGAGCCTCAGCCCCTGATGATGATAGCGTGCAGAACTTGACATTTAATGCTCAAATGAAACTGGCCTCGTCTCTTGGATCAGACACAGAGAGCCACGAAGAACAAATTCTTTGTTCCTGTACCTTTGTATTAGCACATGATTTTTACCCTGATGTTGATTACATGACTAGAAATTGTTTCAGAGTTATATTTGGGGGCATGTTGGATTAAGACACCAGACTCTTGTCCTTTGTTGGACAGCTCATGTGACCACACTGATGGAACTGGTCTCTTCACTGACGTCAGAGTGTTTAATGCTAAACTGTACGTCAGTCATGTCCTCAAATAAATAGTTTAACTAGGTTCATAAAAAAGCTTTTATTTCCCTACGTTGGATGATCGCTTCAGTTTACTGTGCATCATAAACATCACAGCTTGTAAGAAAGGCCAGCCGATGGCTTCTACATCGTCTGACCCCAGCGATTGAGTATGTCTCAACTTGCACCTCCCTCAAAACCGCATGCAGGCGTTTTGGGCCAGGGGCTCTCAGGGTGGGTGTTCAAGCCCCCTCTTCAAGCCTGGGGGGGCTCTGAGCATCAGCGAAGCTTTGATAAACTAGGATGCAGGTTAGGCACCCTTATTTCTGTCTTTGTATCATCTGAAATTTTTGAGAAGTCATTACATGCTGAACGCCTCTTTCCTATGCATCTTGCTATCCCCAGCTTGTGTTACAAAAATGTTCATTCAGTATGCAATTGAAAAAACAAACTGGGTAAATGGCAAACAAATTTATATTAGTCCTTCTGGCCGCGCGTGGTGGCTCATGCCTGTAATCCCAGCACTTTGGGAGGCTGAAGTGGATGGATTGCTTGAGCCTAGGAGTTTGAGACCAGCCTGGGCAACATGGTGAAACCCCGTCTCTATAAAAAGTACAAAAATTAGCCTGGTGTGGTGGTGGGTGCCTGTAGTCCCGGCTATTCAGGAGGCTGAGGCAGGGGGATCGCTTGAGCCTGGGAGGCAGAGGTTGTAGTGAGCCGAGATCATACTGGTGTATTCCAGTCTGGGCGACAGAGCTAGACACCGTCTCAAAGCAAACAAAAAGCAACTTATATCAGGCCTTTTTTTTTTTTTGAGACAGAGTCTCGCTCTGTCGCCCAGGCTAGGGTGCAGTGCTGTGGCGCGATCTCGGCTCACTGCAGCCTCCACCTCCCGGGCTCAAGCGATTCTCCTGCCTCAGCCTCCCAAGAAGCTGAGATTACAGGCGTGCGCCACCATGCCTGGCTAATTTTTTTTTGTATTTTTAGCAGAGACAGGGTTTCACCATGTTGGCCAGGCTGGTCCCGAACTCCTGACCTCAGGTGATCCACTCGCCTTGGCCTCCCAAAGTGCTGGTATTATAGGCGTGAGCCGCCACGCCCGGCATCAGGCCTTCCTAAGAATCAGATAAACACCCTTCAGCCTAGTGTGCAATGTGGATTGACGTCTGGGGGCTGCTGTGGCTCAGCCACGGCCCCGGGTGCCATGGATGGCTCCTTCCCGTTCAGGGTAGCATGCCCCTCCCGAAGAGAGGAAATTTTCTACACGTGTGGAAATAGAAGTGATTTTCTGCCCAAAAATGAACATGGAGAAAAACATTCTATGAATTCAAGGTGTGCACAGGACACCAGCACGGAGCCAGGAAGGCTGCACAGGCACCTCCGTCCCGCCACCCCATGGCTGTGACGATGCGCTCAGGGGCACGCCTCCCGAGGGGATGCCATGGGAGGGGCTCTCGCAGCTGTCTGTGGAAAGTTTCGGAGACGCCAGAACACAGATCATCTTACTGAAGGGTTTTGTTTGTTGGGAATTTTATTTAGTTTTATAGCAGGATCTGAACGTCAGTACCTAAAAACTTTTTTACACTTAAAAATTTATTACAGAATTATTACATGCACATTTCTGAAAATTTAGGGACTTCAGATTAAAGACAGTTAAAATCATGTGTGTTTCTATTGAGCAGAGAAAGTGCTGTCCCACAGGAGCCTGTCTCCTTCCAGGATCATGGCTGCTGTTTTCTGCAGCCTCTGAGCACAGACAGCCTCTACCAGTGGGTGCTGTCGCGGAGAAGAGGCAGCCCCGTGGGCTTTGGGGAGCTGGGTGCACCTGTCCTGTCACACGGCTGCCGTGACGTAGGACATGTCCTGTTCTTTTCTGGTAGCCCAGTCTCCTCTGGGCATGATGGAGCCTTAAAAAGCTGCTGCGAGTTTCCAGGAACTCACATCTGTGAACACCTAGCCGAGTGTGTGGCACGCAGACAAGTTCATTCTACAGGCAGCTGTGGCTTCTGTCTTTCTTCTTGTATTTTTAGTCTTGGTTATGGCAGCCTGTGCTGTAAGTGGTTTAAACTCAACTTTATGTGAGCTAAAGATAAAGAGAGTTTCACTGGAGGAGTCATCAAAATACATTCTCAGGACCATTTTTTCTTCAATTTTTCTTTTTGACATGCTTCCAGACTGGGCTTCTCAGATGATTCTGATGCACAGCCTCGGCCACCCGCCCTCCGATGCCCCGAGGTCCTGCTGTGGCAGGGGCCCTAGGGCTCCTGCCTTGATGTCTGGGAATTGGAGTCCCCTGAGCCTTTGGAAATTGTAGCTTAGGATGAGAAGGATGGGCAACGAGAGTGACTGCCTGTGTTGGGGAGGCTGAGTGGCCCCGAGGCTTGGAAGTGGGATGGGTGGAAGTGGATGAGTGGAAGTGGATATGGGAAAGGCCTGGTCCCAGCCGAGGTACTCACTGTATCTGCTTCAGTTCAGGGGCATTGGGTTGAATCTTTGAGTGCCGGGAGTCTGTTCTGATCTGGGAGAGCTGCTTTTGGAGTTCCTGGTGTCTTATTTCCTGAGGTCATGGCAAGATGGTGAAGTGGTGGCAGTGCATAGGGTGTGAGAATGGTCCATGCCAAGGTGATGCTGCTAGGCCGCAGCTGTAGACGTGGTGGTAGTGTGTGTCATGTTGGAAGGTGTGTTTGTTCAGACACGCTAGTCCTAGGGGCTGCTGGGCATATCACTGGCGACATGCCCAATGGGGTGAGGGCAGCGGTCTCGGGTGTTCAGAGTCGAGTGCCCTGGATGGCGGGGTCTGCAAGCAGGTGCGTGACCAGGGAGGGGCCCATGCACAGTGCCTCCTCCTCATGCACTCGCCAGCTCCGCGTGTCCCCGGCTGTGTGTTTCCTGCTGCGGCAGTGGCCTCACGCTTGCTTGCTTTCTCCTCTCCAGGTCAAACGATCAAGGAGCAAAGGTGGGCTGGCTGGCCCTGATGGCACCAAGTCTGTCTTTGGGCAGATGTGTGCTAAGATGAGCTCCTTTGGTCCCGACAGCCTCCTCCTTCCTCACCGTGTCTGGAAAGTCAAGTTTGTGGGTGAGAACTTGCTGGGCGCGCTGGAGCACCTGTGTCCCCGGCAGTGGTCGCCTGAGCCCACGGGGAGCACAGAGGCCACATGGTGCGGGATCATTGGGGGTCTTCACACAGGACTGTGTGAGGGGACTTCGAGTGGCTGCTTCTTCCCTGCAGGTGAATCTGTGGATGACTGTGGGGGTGGCTACAGTGAGTCCATAGCTGAGATCTGTGAGGAGCTGCAGAACGGACTCACACCCCTGCTGATCGTGACACCCAATGGGAGGGATGAGTCTGGGGCCAACCGAGACTGCTACCTGCTCAGCCCGGCCGCCAGAGCACCTGTGCACAGCAGCATGTTCCGCTTCCTGGGTGAGCTTCTCGGCCGCTTGAACTGGGTTGCTGTGCCCTGTGCCTGCTCTTGAGTTAAAGTGTACTGTCTGTTTGAGGAGTGACAGTAGATATCTTGAATATCTGCGTTTAGTTTTTGAGACTAAAAACTAATAAAATGTTACCAATAAAAATGACTTTTAGAGCCAGGCGCAGGTGGCTCACGCCTATAAGCCTAGCACTTTGGGAGGCTGAGGCTGGTGGATTGCATGAGGTCAGGAGTTCGAGACCAGCCTGACCAGTATGGTGAAACCTTGTCTCTACTAAAAATACAAAAAAAAAAAAAATTAGCTGGCTGTGGTGGCATGCACCTGTAGTCCCAGCTACTCAGGAGGGTGAGGCAGGAGAATTGCTTGAACCCAGGAGGCAGAGGTTGCAGTGAGCTGAGATCGCGCCACTGCACTCCACCTTGGGCGACACTCCGTATCCACAAAAAAAAAAAAAAAAGAAAAGACTTTTCATGTTGATCGTGCATTTCACCAACATTGTGGAAGCGAACAAGGTGTGCTGTTGACTTCCGTGCCTAGCATTGAGGGCCTGACGGTGGTGGACCGTTGGAAGCTCTGTGCATAGTTACAGGCACTGGCAGAGCCAGCAGGCCCTGGCCACGTGCTGAGGACTGGAGACTGCCTTGAGCACTCAGAAAATGTGAGATTCTGTTTCTTCATCTTCAGTGTTTATCTGAGACTTGGGATCAGAGAGGGGTGAAGTCTTCACCATTGGCCAGTCCCTCCCTCCTGTCCCACTGAGGGTGTGCAGTGTCCTCGGCTGTGCGTCCCACCACACCTGCACCTCCTGGGCAGGGCTGTAGCTCCCTGGAGGACACTCCCATGGGGAAGTTCCAGCTCTTTGCTGTCAGAAGAAGAAGAATTGGCCTCTGTGTGGCTTAAACTAATGTGTGTGCAGAAGGGATGTGAAGAGTTAGAGGCTTATAGGCACAAAAGGGAATGATAGATGTAGAGGAGGACAGATGGTCTTGAGGAAGGGCCTAGACCTATGATTTGGGTGTTACTGCTTCAGAAGGTTCTGAGGCCTCAGTGTGGAGCTGCTGCCAGTGGCGTGTGTGAGTGAACGGGAAGTTTTGTCATCCTTTGCAAGTGTCCTCTGTCACTGTGTCCTGAATGATCAGGTGTGCTGCTGGGCATTGCCATCCGAACCGGGAGTCCCCTAAGCCTCAACCTCGCTGAACCTGTCTGGAAGCAGCTGGCTGGGATGAGCCTCACCATCGCGGACCTCAGTGAGGTAACTCCCTGGGGCGGCAGGCGGGGCCTCTAGGGTCTTGTTAACAAGCACGGTCTGTTCTGCGGGTCTGGTCAGGCTGTGAATTCTGGCCTAACTTGGTGCCCAGGTGACGCAGAGGCTCCTGGCTGTGGGCCATCTTTGAGTAGCAAAAAAAATAGATCATCTGCTTTCTGGTGTTTTGTAACATACACTGTCTTGTCAGATAAGGAAGCTCACTGCCTCCCCTGTGAAGAAGCTGAGCTTTTGGGAAGTCGGGGGGCTGCAAGTCAGGCTTGCACAGGAGGCTCTGTCCTGGGGCGACCACAGCCAGCTCATCCCTTGTGGCTGTGTCGTGCCTCGGCTGCAGGGCGGGAATCCTTGCTAGCCAGTTGCTGTAACTTTCTCAGTGGTTAGTTTTAAGCACTTGACTGAACTGTGAATTATTTGTTCAGCTCCTTGGGTGAAGTACTCTCTCGTTGCTCCTCTTCTGTCTTGGTGTGTGCTGTGTACTTGCAGCCTCGAGATGCACTTGAGGCTGACCCTGGCTCCTGCTTGACAGAGTGTGCTGGGTGGACTGGGATCTGGGGTGGAGACGAGCCCTGAGTCGACACATGGGCTTTCTTTTTCTCCTTAAAAGGTTGATAAAGATTTTATTCCTGGACTCATGTACATCCGAGACAATGAAGCCACCTCGGAGGAGTTTGAGGCCATGAGCCTGCCCTTCACGGTGCCGAGCGCCAGCGGCCAGGACATCCAGCTGAGCTCCAAGCACACGCACATCACCCTGGACAACCGCGCGGAGTACGTGCGGCTGGCGATAAACTACAGGTTGGTGGTCATCTGTCTCTGTTGCATTGACACAGGTAGCAAAAGTAGCAGAAAATGGTTGCATGGACGTGTGTTTTTAGGAGTGTCGTCCACAGTACAGTAATGGATTTGGCTGCAACTATTGCTGATCTGTCGGTGTGAAGCTTATTCTGTGATCAGGGTCGGTGTTCATTACTCCTAGCTCTAACCAGAATACCAAGATCAACAAAATCCACCCATTTGGGTCACTGCACCTGAGGAGGCCGTAGTTTTTGCCCTGTGTGCTTTCTTTGTTGGCTTCCTTGGGACAGGGCTGGGTCTGGGGCTGTCTCGACCCCCTCCAGGCTGCTTGAGTGACACAGAGCAGCCTTTGCCAGGTGTCCAGGTGTGACTGTGCACAGGCCTTTGGGCGCCGTGATTCAGGCTTGGCAGGTCATTACCACCACCCACAGTTTCCACTGCTTGTCCCATGTCCCCTGGAAGCACCTGAGAGTGTCTGGATGAGGCCCCATGTGGTGGGTGTGCCCTGTGGGCTCTGGTGGGGGTAGTCCTGGCAGGTGTCCTGGGTGGTGCCGTCCCCCGTATCGTGTCTGCCGTGGGTCAGCATGGTGTCTCGGGCCTGTGGCGGGTGCGCGTCTTTCCCCTCTTGGTGCTGGCTTCTCCTGGGGTATCCGGTGGATACTGAGAGTGGTGGCTTGGGGTGTGCGTAGCTGTGGGTGGTCATTAGGCTGTACCCCATCTGCCGGACGAGATGAGCCGAGTGTCGGGAGAAGTTCTGCAGTGCTGAGCTGCTAAGCATGCTCATGCCATCTGGAGCTGGAGCTCTGTCCTCCCAGCTGGGAAGTGTGCGGCCGCAGTGCTGCGTGCCAAGGATTGGTGTGAGCAGAACAAAGTCAGTGTCACCGAAGACAGAAGTGTAAAGTGAGCTTTTTCTTCCAGACTCCATGAATTTGATGAGCAGGTGGCTGCTGTTCGGGAAGGGATGGCCCGCGTTGTGCCTGTCCCCCTCCTCTCACTGTTCACTGGCTACGAACTGGAGACGATGGTATGCCGACCCCCAGGTGGGGCTGCCCTGCAGCTGCCTTTGCTTGCTGACCCACAAATCAGTGACAGTAGTTCAGAGTCAGAGCCTTGCCCTGTGTGTTGACTGAAGGGAGTGCACTCTGAGCACGTCCCTCCACCCGCCCGCAGGAGGCTGTATGCGGGCCCACCCAGAGCCCCCAGACCTCTCCCTGCCCCAAACAGGCCTTGGTGTAGAGAGGGAGCGTGATGGAGTCTTGCGGAAATGCCAGGTGGGAAGCATCACACGGCCCTGACGGACATCCTCCTGCAGGTGTGTGGCAGCCCTGACATCCCCCTGCATCTGCTCAAGTCGGTGGCCACCTACAAGGGCATCGAGCCTTCCACATCGCTGATCCAGTGGTTCTGGGAGGTGATGGAGTCCTTCTCCAACACAGAGCGCTCTCTCTTTCTTCGCTTCGTCTGGGGCCGGACGAGGCTGCCCAGGACCATTGCCGACTTCCGGGGCCGAGACTTCGTCATCCAGGTAGGCTCCTGGCTGGGCTTGCCAGCCCTGGGCTGATGTTGGCCAATGGTGGCCAGGTCCTCACCCACGGTCCTGCAGCACATGGAAGAATGGGCCTCTTGTGTCTTCACAGAAATGAAAATGGAAAACATCCAACTTCTCTGATGTGAAGGCTCAAAATGTTATGATTATGTGTTTTGGGTATGATTACCTGTTTTTTAAAAATGTATCTGGCCGGGCCGGGCGCGGTGGCTCAAGCCTGTAATCCCAGCACTTTGGGAGGCCGAGACGGGCGGATCACGAGGTCAGGAGATCGAGACCATCCTGGCTAACACAGTGAAACCCCGTCTCTACTAAAAAATACAAAAAACTAGCCGGCCGAGGTGGCGGACGCCTGTAGTCCCAGCTACTCGGGAGGCGGAGGCAGGAGAATGGCGTGAACCCGGGAGGCGGAGCTTGCAGTGAGCTGAGATCCGGCCACTGCACTCCAGCCTGGGTGACAGCGCGAGACTCCGTCTCAAAAAAAAAAAAAAAAAAAAATGTATCTGGCCATCCCCAGAATACACCACTGCTGTGTCAGCCCACTCTAGGTTTCAAACACACGCAAAGCACTCGCTCAGTTATCTGGTCGGATTAGGTGAGTCACTAAGTAACACGCTAGATGCTGAGAAAAATGAGGCTGCTCGTAGGATTGAGAACAAGGGTTTCGCTTTGGGTTCCAACTCTGTGGGCAGTGGTCAGAAACAAGCTCGACGGACCTGCCGGGTCACTGAGAGGGGGTGGCCTGATGCCCTCGCTCTCTGTTGGGACCGTAACAGCAGTGCCTGCGTGGATGGATCGATAGGGTCCACTGTTCCCAGCATGTGCCCAGCAGAGCCTGACCTGCGTCTCTACCAGGGTTAGAAAAGTGGCCGTCTTTCAGGGTCACCTTGGAGAGCATGCATAGTTTATCTTAGAAGGTCAGTAATTCTTAGTTTTTGTCCATAATTCTTGCTGTTTCTTAGTATCTTAATCTGTAGTGGTCAAAGTTGGGCTGGTAGACTCGTGAGGAGCTCTCCCATGATCACGTGCCTGGCCCTCCGCCTGCCAGGCCTCCCCGGGCCCATAGGGGTGGTGTGGTCCTCTGGCCCTCTTCCCGGGATGACCGTAGAGAGCCGTCGTCTCCATAGTGAGGTGCTGTTTCTTACTCCAGGTTCTAGGAATTAGTTGCACCTTGTTACTCCTAAAGTTGGTTGGATTATGTTTTCTGCTGTTTTGTTCTTAGCAAAATACATGGTTTTGTGAGCACAAAGAGCCTAATGAGTACAGTAAAGTAGACTGCAGCCATGTTCAGCTTCTGATCACGTCATATTTCTGCTCAACAGGTGTTGGATAAATACAACCCTCCAGACCACTTCCTCCCTGAGTCCTACACCTGTTTCTTCTTGCTGAAGCTGCCCAGGTATTCCTGCAAACAGGTGCTGGAGGAGAAGCTCAAGTACGCCATCCACTTCTGCAAGTCCATAGACACGGATGACTATGCTCGCATCGCGCTTACAGGAGAGCCGGCCGCCGACGACAGCAGCGACGATTCAGATAACGAGGATGTCGACTCCTTTGCTTCAGACTCTACGCAAGATTATTTAACAGGACACTAAGATGGGGAAACGTCCTTGTGAAACGAAAGCCTGAGCCAGGCGGCAGAGCGCTCGCTGCTGTGTAGACTGTAGGCTGCCTGGTGTGTCTGATGAGAAGCGTCTGTCCTCGAGCCAGGCGGGAGGAGGGGGTGGAGAGATTGACTGGCTGTGCTGGGAATGACAGTGGAAAGGTCCGCCTGTGCGCGTGGAACACCGTGGACGCTCGACTTCCAAGGGTCTTCTCACCCGTAATGCTGCATTACATGTAGGACTGTGTTTACACAGTGTGTAAATGTTTATATAAATACCGAATTGCAGCATCCCCAAAATGAATAAAGCCTTTTTACTTGTGGGTGCAATCAATTTTTTTCTTTCTCCTTTCTTTCAAGTGTCGTGAGTCGTCTTGATTGTATATTGGAAATAACTGTGTAACAAATCGTTATTATAAATATTTCAATTAATTTTACTCTGAATTTGTTTATTAAAAGCCTTTTGAACATTAAATGATCAGTATTACTTGAATGCATCCAGAGGATATTTAAACCAAAATGAAAAACCAGAAGGCCATTTGGTGTCCCCTCTCCCAGGTGTCCCCTTCTAGCATATGCATTATGTCATCTGAATTGAGGCCTTTCTGTGAACAGCATCATAACTTCTATCATGGAAAGTGTACTATATATAACGTTTGTGTCATGTATATGCCTAAATTTTAATTATCTATAAATAAAACATCTGTCATAAAAGTGTAGGCTGAGCTTTCTTAACCAGTTAGACTAGCACCAGGGGATATACTGCAACCAAAAAGTCAGTTAGTCCTTGATACAGCAGTAAGTGAGATTTCAGCCAAGTTTAGATTTTTTTTGATTACAGAAACCAAACTCAAGTCACAAAGAAGTGATTAGGAGAATGGAAGGTTCCAGGGGACCAGCTGGTGGCAGGGGCTGAAGGGCTCTGGAGCCTTCAGGGTTTCCTCCGACTTCCTCCCCAGTCCCATGTGTCTGCACAGCCTTAGCTTCTGCTTCCCTTGGCCTGGGCTGAGAGTCTTCGGTCCAGACAGCCGTGGTACACAGTTTGGGCTGCTTGTGTATGGCACACACTCGTGTCTGCAAAGGGTAGGACTGCGAACCGGCTAGGAGAGCTGAACAGTATCAGATTGAGGCGGAACTATGTGTTTCACGTTGGGAGACAGTTTATTCAGGGACACAATGTTTAGCACTCACACACAAGATCCAAAGAGGGGAATTTTTTTTTCTGGGAACCTTTCCAGGACAGAATTGGTAAATGCCAGGATTAGTCTATTTTCAGCTTAGCTCAAAACTTCCATAAGCTGTATGGTATTATTTTTGTTAATATCACCAACCTTTTTGTTGTCAGCTTTTGCGGCGTAACAGAATTGCCCCTGAAGTCGGTGAGAAGCAGCGTTTCTCACTCGCGCGCCTGGCTGGGCTGGGCTGGCCTCAGCTGAGGGGCCCTGGGCCTGCGGTGGGCTGGCCTCAGCTGAGGGGCTCTGGGCATGGCTGGGCTGGGCTCAGCTGAGGGGCTCTGGGCCTGCGGTGGGCTGGCCTCAGCTGAGGGGCTCTGGGCCTGCGGTTAGGAGCTGCCAGGCTTCACATCTCTCTTCTAGCTTCGCATCTCTCTTCTGGCTTCAGGCGTGTGTATCACGGTGGTGACACAGTTGTAAGAGGACCCAGAGCTGCACTGTCCCCTCCACCCACTTTCCATTGGCCAACCCCCAAATCAGGCTGGCAAATGCCTTCTGCCTCTAGAACATGGGTTCTCAAAGTCCTGGCTGAGGACCCCTGGAGTTCCTGAGGCCTTTTCAGGGTGTCCAAGAGAGCCTCTCTCTCCTACTACATCTCTGTGAGGCCAAATTTTCTTCACCTCCTTCCACCAACATAGCTCACAATGTGGGCACGCACAAAGAGAAATGAGAATTCACCTGTCTCCTGTGAAAGGAAAGGAAAATCTCCACCTGCAAGCTCACTAGGCCAGAAGAAAAGGGTGAGCTTGGAAACAGTCACATGGGAAACTGCCTTTTCATTCTGTGCCTGAAGGACAATGTAAAGTCACAGCTCATTGCTCCGTAAGGGACTAGACACTAGAAATTGCCCGTACGCCCATTCCCAAACCAATGCATATTTGACTTCTTCCTCCACTCTAGGTTGACTTTATCTGACGTAAAGTGCAGATGTACTGAGCATGAGCCGAATTTGTAATTGACTCTTCCTATGCCCCCTGCGAGTCAGCAAGCGCTCATCAAAGCCTCACGAGGATGTGCCCCACTTCTCTCATTTTTCCTACCCGCCCTCCTTTTTATTCTTTCCTCCTTCCCCTCCTGCCATTTTCCCCTTTAAATATTGAAACCCTTAAAACTCTTTGGAAAAAGCCCCGCACACAGAGCCTACTGTGGCTTGTGTCTCTTTCCCTGGCACATCCTCAGCTGTGGCAAAATCAGCCTCTAAATGGATTGAGGCCTGTCTCAAACCCCAGTTTTTTTTTTTTTTTTTTTTGAGATGGAGTCTTGCTCTGTTGCCCAGGCTGGAGTGCAGTGGCACGATCTCCACTCACTGCAAGCTCCACCTCCTGGGTTCATGCCATTCTCCTGCCTCAGCCTCCCAAGCAGCTGGGACTACAGGCGCCCGCCGCCATGCCCAGCTATTTTTTTTGTATTTTTAGAGAGACGGGGTTTCACCGTGTTTTTCAGGATGGTGTCGATCTCCTGACCTCGTGATCCGCCCGCCTCGGCCTCCCCAAGTGCTGGGATTGCAGGCTTGAGCCACTGCGCCCGGCCACTTTTTCTGGTTTACACTTCCATTAAGCCAGACAGTTAAAGAGGCTAATAAAAGTATTAATGCCATTCTCACTTTTTTTTTGGGGGGGAAAATAATTTTTCAAAATTGTGTCCATGTTAAGTCATGGGTTTGTTTTTATTTTAAATGTATTCAATATTTTAAATATTTTCATTAGTAATTCCCAATGTGATAGGTAAAACCCAGATGAAAATTATTAAAAACCCAGACGAAAATGATTGAGGATTGAGAGCTTTGCAGAGTGTAAGAGTCCTGAGAGGGAAGCAGCTGTGCCAGAGGAGGCCGGCTGCAGGCACCAAGGCGGGGCCCCCATGCAGCTGCCTTGCGGGGCTGTCTCTGCTCTCTGCAGTTAGAAGCAACGGCGTGTGTTATGTTTTTTTGTTTGTTTGTTTTTCGAGACGGAGTCTCGCTCTGTCGCCCAGTCTGGAGTGCGGTGGCACCATCTGGGCTCACTGCAAGCTCCGCCTCCCGGGTTCACGCCATTCTCCTGCCTCAGCCTCCCGAGTAGCTGGGACTACAGGCGCCGCCACCACGACCAGCTAATTTTTTGTATTTTTAGTAGAGACGGGGTTTCACCGTGTCAGCCGGGATGGTCTCGATTTCCTGACCTCGTGATCCATCCGCCTCGGCCTCCCAAAGTGCTGGGATTACAGGTGTCTTGAGGCACCGCGCCCGGCCTTTTTTTTTTTAACTAAATACTGGAGGGCACTTCATTCCAATAAATAAAAAATAAATAAATAAATAAATATTAAAAGTTTTAAAAGGGTGGTAATTTTTATAGCCACTGCTTCTTCATTTTTGGACAAGAAGACCCTCTCGGACAGTTCCATGTCACCTTCAGTTTAACTTTTTACTCTCATCCAACTTCTGCGGCCTGAAGTTACATAGTTCACTTTGACAGATAAATGTGCGTAGCAGAAACCATTAAACTGTAGAAAAGACAGACGACCCATCTGTGCTAGGAGTGGAAACTTCAGTCACATTAATTGTTTGGAAGCTCACCAGCACTGTGAATTGTGGATTAATTGGGTGGTTTCCTGTCTCATGTTTGCTTTTCCGCTGATAGAGGTGACAGTGGCTGCGCCCTTCTGACGTGCACGAAACTGCAAACGGCTTAGAGTTAGGAGAGCCTTACATGGTGGCCGACACCGTGGGCACCCTTAGCGTCTCCCACAGGAACTTCTGGTGGTGTCCGAATAGGGTCCCCGCGTTGTCCCCGGGGGCGGACTGCCTCCCTCCGGGACTTTCTCCTGAGCCGGTGGGCTGTGCCTTCTCCCCGCCTCTCGGGCATATCTTTGTGCACAGCCCGTGCGGCCTGGCCTGGCTCTGCGTCCCACGCTGCGGGTCCACAAGCGAGGCGGGATCGGCGCGAGTGCCCAGCCCGGGACAGCCCGGTGCAGGCGGCCACCCAGCAGGCAGGCCCTGGCGCGGAGGCAGGCGGGGTGGGCTGAGCGCGGGACCCTGCGCCGAGGCTTATCCAGCACCTCAGAAGGCGCTTTCCGGCGCTGCTGCCGCTGGAAGGCGTTTTGTGCTGGGCCCTGGCTGCCCCGGCGGCTGCCGCGGGCTGTTGGAGGAGGGGGAGGGGGCTGCCCCGCCGGGCGCACGTGCTGTTTCCGGTCTCAGCCAGAACGCGGCTCACGCTCAGGTTTAACCAGGAATCCGCGAGCAGCGGAGAGAGCTTCGGGGCTCCGTGCCCTGTGCGCTGTCTTGACTTGCCAAAGAAGAAACCAGGAAAACACCCAAACCGCGTTCGCCTCGACAAGAGAAGGGAGAAACCTGGGGTCTGCCCTTTCTTTAGAAAAGCCGAGGTTCACGGTGAGAGCCCCCCTGAGCGGCGCCGAGCTGAGCTAGCGGAGTGGGGAGGTCCCGGCGCCCCTGTGCTGAGGCCTCACGCCGGCTGCGCCCCGGGACCTCCGCGGGGGTTCGTCCGGCGCGCACCAGCGGGGTCTCCCGGGTTTCAAGCGGCCTCGGCGCCGGCGCCTCGTGACCCTGCCGGGCTCTCCCTCCCCGCGCGGCAGCGGAGCCCCGGCGCGCACAGCCCCTCCCTGCGCTCGCTGTTGCGGGCGGCCGTGGCGGTTCAGGCCTTTGGTGTCGCCGCGGTCGTGGGGAAATTCCCCTCGTGCGCTCAGTGCCCCCGCCCTGCTGTGCGCTCCCCGCTCCGCCCAAGGCTCCAGGTGCCAGACTGGGCCAAGCCAAGAGCAAGGCTGAGCGGCTCCACCCGCGGGCTCCCGGGCTGGGACACGGGGTGTCACCGCAGTGCTGAGCGTCTGTGCTCTGACAGACGCGGAGCGGGGCCGGAGCCCTTGGGGACAAGGTCTCAGAGCACAGACGCTCAGCACTGCGGTGACACCCCGTGTCCCCGCCCGGGAGCCCGCGGGTCGAGCCGCTCAGCCTTGCTCTTGGCTTGGCCCAGTCTGGCACCTGGAGCCTTGGGTACAGCCTCCTCCTGGGCGAGGGAGTGAGGGGCAGCACCCCCACCACATGCATGCTCCCCGGACCTCAGACACATGCGCGCACACACCCCCCAACACACATGGACACACACACCTCCACACCCACACACACATGCACACACACCCACACCCCACACACACTTGCGCGCACACACCCACACCACACACATGCACACATCCCCACACCCCACACACACATGCACACACCCCCCACACTCCACACACATGCACACACATCCCCACACCTCACACACACATGCACACACACCCCCACACCCCACACACATGCACACACCCCACACATGCAGACACATCCCCACACCCCACACACATGCACACACCCCTCACGCCCAACACACATGCACACACACCCCACACACATGCACACACATCCCCACACCCCACACACACATGCACACACCCCCACCACACACACATGCACACACCCCACACACATGCAGACACATCCCCACATCCCACACACATGCACGCACACCCACACCACACACATGCACACACATCCCACACACATGCATGCACACACCCCCACATTACACACATGCACACACATCCCACACCCCACACACATGCACACACCCACACCACACACAGATGCACACACACCCCACGCACCACACACACGCACCCACACCACACGCGCACACACCACACCCTAGACACATGCACACACACCCCACATCCCACACACATGCACACACACACCCCACACCCCACACACACCCCCCACACACCCCACACACGCACACACATGCACACATGCCCTCACACCCCACACATACCCCACACACACTCCACACACATGCACACACCCCACACCCCAGAAACACACACCCCACACACCCACACCACACACATGCACACGCACACACACCGCAGACACATGCACACACACCCCCCCACACACACCAGGCACACACATGTGCGCACACACACCCCCATACTGCCCACACCCCACAGAGTCGCACACACCCGCCACACACGTACACACCCATGCGTACACCCTCCCCCTACCCACACCCCAGACACAAATACACCAAAACACACCCAGGCATACACCCCCCCCAAACACACACACACACACACATAAACCCTATACAGATACATATATATCCCCCCACACATACATCCTTCACATACAGCCCATCACACACACATCCCGACACACACATACACCTCCCAAACACATACATCTTGGCCCCGCCACATACACGCACCTTCACACACACACACACACACACACACACACACCGTATTCCCTACCCTCTCCCCACCCCATCCTCCTCCCCACGCTGCGTGGAGCTGGGCAGGTGGGCAGGATGGGGAGGGAGAGCGCTGGGCCTCTGAAAAATTGGAACAAGGAAGGCCCCCCCGAAAGGCCTGCCCTGGATGGCCTGGATAGGAGGGTCGGGGCCTGAGGACATCCCTGGTCACTGCCAGGGACATGCCACGGTGGCCCACGATGTCAGGAAGGGCCAGGCCCGCCGGCAGCCGGTCTGGAGAGTGAGTCCTACACCGGGGTCCTCCAGGCCAAATCGCGCAGACCTCACTCCTCCACCAGTCTGCACTTTAAACAAGGAGTCGCTCAGGGCTGCAGTGAACTGGGACCACGCCCCTCCCTGCAGCCTGGGCTGCACAGAGGGACCCGTCTCTAAAACAAGAAATGAAACAGATCGTTTTACCAAGGTGACGGGGTCCACTCTGCATGGAGGCCAGCTCCAAAGGGTGGGGGGCTTTTGTCTGCAGGACCTCCTGGGCCTCATTTCTCATGGGATCCAAATGGAAATGGAAACACACACACACACAGATACCAACTACCCGACATCCGGAATCAACAGCAGACACCTTCGTCCCTCAAGCTGCAGACTCCCGTGTCCAGCCTGGCTCCCCGCTGGAGCACCAACTCTCAGGACCCCACTTTCTTCCCACCCCCATGGGCCTGGCCTCCCCATTCTCCTCCCACCCAGGGCTGCCCCTCCCCGTGGAGCCTTCAGCTCAGGACCACCAGGGACTTGGGTCGGCCCCTCCCGGTCACAGGATCCACCCTCTTCAGGATGAAGTTTATGACCATTTTTATTCCTGAGTTGGTCCTGGAGTTTCCGCCTATCCCAGTCACTTTTCAAAATTGATTTTTCCCCCCACACACAAATGAGACTTTCTATTTTCCTCTAATTCGTTAAAAGAAAGACGTTATTAATCAGATGTAGAGAGAAGTCCCATATATACCCATCCCACACATGTAGCCTGCCCCACTGCACACACTGCCCACCAGATTGGTCCACGGGTTACACCAACACACCAGCATTAGCCAGAGGCCTCGGATTACATCAGGGCTCGCTCGGGCAGTGCCTTCTGTGGGTTTGCACGAATGTCTAATGCCCTGTATCCGCCTTACAGTATCATACAGACTAGGGCCGCTGCCCTGAAACCCCCTCCACCAAGTCATCCCTCCGCTCCCCACTAGCCCCTGACAGCCGCCGATCTTTATACTGTCTCCATAGTTTGACCTTTCTAGAAGGTCGTCTAGTTGGAATCAGGCAGTATGTAGCCTTTTCACATTGGCTTGTTTTACTTAGTAATCTGCATTTAAGATTCCTGTGTGTCTTTTCTTTTTTTTTTTTTTTGAGACAGAGTCTTGCTCTGTCGCCCAGGCTGGAGTGCAGTGGCGCAATCTCGGCTCACTGCAAGCTCCGCCTCCCGGGTTCCCGCCATTCCCCTGCCTCAGCCTCCCGAGTAGCTAGGACTACAGGCGCCCGCCACCTCGCCCTGCTAGTTTTTTTTCTATTTTTTAATAGAGACGGGGTTTCACCGTGTTGGCCAGGATGGTCTCGATCTCCTGACCTCGTGATCCACCCGTCTCGGCCTCCCAAAGTGCTGGGATTACAGGCGTGAGCCACTGCGCCCGGCTCCTGTGTGTCTTTTCATGGCTTGGTAACTCATTTCTTTTTAGCTCCGAATAATAAATATTCCATTGTCTGGATGCACCCTAGTTTGTTTATTCATTCCCCTCCTGAAAGGCATCTTGATTGTTTCCAAGTTTTGGCAATGACAAATAAAACTGCTATAAACACCCGGGTGCAGGTTTTGTGTGAACGTAAGTTTTCGAATCATTTAGGTAAACATCAAGGAGCATTGGTTGCTGCATCATATTCTAAGAGTGTTTAGTTTTGTAAGAAACTGCCCAACTGTCTTCCAAAGTGGCTATACATTTTGCAGTCCCACCAGCAATGACTGGGAGTTCCTGTGACTCCACAGCTCATTACATTTAAACATGCCTTTAAAGTCCAGAATTTAAGTTCAGAAGCTAGCACCAAGCCCTCATTATTCAGCTCCTGCATCCTTGGCTGTAGTAACTTTAAAACATGGCTCCTGCTGGTGCGGTGGTTCACACCTGTAATCCCAGCACTTTGGGAGGCCGAGGTGGGCGGTCAAGTGATTGAGACCATCCTGGCCAACATAGTGAAACCCCGTCTTTACTAAAAATACAAAAATTAGCTGGGCGTGGTGGCGCCTGTCTGTGGTCTCAGCTTTTCAGGAGGCTGAGGCAGGAGAATTGCTTGAACCTGGGAGGTGGAGGTTGCAGTGAGCCAAGATCACGCCACTGTACTCCACCCTGGCAACAGAGCGAGACTCCATCTCAAAAACAAAAACGAAAAACACGGCTCCAATGTTCTTTGACATTCCTCCCCTCAAGAACTGGTGTCTGTGTCCTTCCTTGGGCTCCTTGACTGGCCAATAGAATATGACAGAAATGGTGCCTGCCAGTCCTGGGCACAGGCCCTAAGGAACTGGTGACTTCCGTTTCCTGTCTCTTGGGCCCCAGCTGCCATGCTGTAAGGAAGTCCAAGAGCTGGTGCAGGGGCCACATGGAGGAGCCGACAGACCCACCCGAGAGTGAGCAAGTGCACCTCCGGATCCTCCAGACTCAAGTCATTTCTGGCCTTCACGTTGCCCTGGCTGCAGTGGGGTGCAGATGAGCTGTTTCCACTGTGCCTTTCTGAATTCCAGACCCGCGGGATCTGGGAGCTTGATAAAATGCTTGCTGAATCAAGCCAATTTCGGGCAGGGGCGGGTGCATAGGGTTTGTGGGCTGAACCATGGCAGGAACAGGCAGAGACTGGGGACTGCAGAGGCCTGCACAGCAGGTGGCCCCGGGGACCCCTGGGGAGGTATTCACAAAGGGAAGCTGCAGACAGATTTCCCCATGACGGGGCTGGAGGGCTGGGCCTGGAGGCGCTTTCTTCTCTCTGGATGCTGTGGTCCAGGGAAGCAGCCCTTCCCTGCACCCTCAGGCCTGCCCAATTCTGAGGCCTTCTCACTCTCCTGGACCATTGTCCTCTGAGTCACAACTGCCTGTCCAGGGCAAGAAGCCAAGGGTGCCTTCACTGGGTCACCCACAGACATAAAATTTGCACACACATGCACACAAAAGCCACACCACATCCCAGCCCTCTGCTTGGAAGTAGCCACCTTTTGCTTTTATATCTGATTCCGATGATGCTGTTCTTTTGCGAAGAACATTTAGCGGGGGCCTTATTTTGGGATTTCCTTCTGGAATTTCTGGGCCAGCCAAGAAAAGTATAATTCGATATCATATCTCGTTTGGGACCCCAATCTTCATGCTCAGCTTAGGAGAAACCATGTCATTTCTGAGACTGGCCCCAATCACTTCTAACTGAAGAAGCGCGGTGCCCCTCGAAGGCAAGTTTGGCATTGGAGTCACACACAGGCTTCCACTGATGCAGCTGTGGGCAGCACTCACTCTCCGCCACCAGAAAATGAAACCCCATCTGACCCTGACTCCGACAACCAAGGGGACGGACTGATGTCAGTTAAGAAGCCGGAGACAGTGAGCCTGTGGCTGTGCCAGGTGTGGGTGCCTGTCTGCTCCCGGGGCTGGGGGCTTCATCACCGCAGAGCTGCCTCCAGGGCTAGGACACTTAGATTTGGCTCACCCAAGCCAGTCCCTGGCATGGAAGGGGGTTTTCTCCATTACTGTGGCCACTCAGGGCCTATCTCTGGAGCTGGGGTAGGGTTGCTCCCTCCCCAGACATTCAGCAGTTACACAAAGAACTGTGACCTGCAAGGCACAGAGAGCCACACGCTTGGTGGCAGCTGTCCTGCTGGCATTTCACAGCCCTCGTTTTGACAGATCCGTGTGCACACCAAGAGCCTTCTGCCCGCCCAGGGAGCCTCCCCCGGGCTCTGTGTCTTGGCCTCTCCCTGCCCTGTAACAGTGTCCCTGAGGCACTGGGAGGGGAGCAGGTGCAGTGATGAGCGAGGATGAGACAGTATTTTTGGGACAGGAACTGGTGCGTCGGTGGTCACGGGTTCCCTGGCGTCACCATCCCACAAGGATGGGGTCACCGTCCAGGCTGCTTGCCAGCCATGTCCACACCTAATGCACACGGCGGTCTGAACTGATGCGTCTGCACACGCGACAGCAAATGTGATCTCAGAGATCTAAGGCTTTCCGGCAGTCAGGCCCCTGGCTGGGAACTTGGGTGTTCTGGAGCCTGCCATGCTGAGGTCGTCCTCCATCCCTACTCCCAGGGCAGCCCCGGCCCACCCTGTCGCTATGCAATGTGCTTTGTTACAAGGCATGAGACCTCTTTCAGCTCTGCTGTTACACTGCGGATGCAGCCCCTCACTTCCTGCCAACTCCTGTGCAGGACGTGGCCACTGTCGCTGTGTGTGTGTCTGTGTATCTGTGTGTCTCTATGTGTCTGTATCTGTGTGTGTATACCTGTATCTGTGTGTGTCTGTGGGTGTGTGTATTTGTGTATCTGTGTTTGTACATCTGTGTATCTCTGTGTCTGTATCTGTGTGTCTGTGCATGTATCTGTGTATGTCTGTGTCTATGTATCTGTGTATCTCTGTGTCTGCGTGTGTATCTGTGTGTGTGTATCTGTGCGTGTATATCTGTGTATCTGTGTGTCTGCGTGTGCGTATCTGTGTGCGTGTATCTGTGTGTGTGTATCTGTGTCTGTGTATATCTGTGCCTGTGTATCTCTGTACGTGTCCGTGTATCTGTGTATTTGTGTGTGTCTCTGTATCTCTGTATCTCTATATCTGTATCTGTGTGTCTGTACCTGTGTGTGTCTGTGTATTTGTATATATCTCTGTGTCTGTGTCTGTGTGTATATCTGTGAGTGTATCTGTGTGTATCTCTGTGCCTGTGTGTCTCTGTGTCTGTGTATCTGCGTGTGTCTTTGTGTGTCATCTGTGATTCTGTGGCCTGTATCTGCGTGTCTGTGTATTGCTGTGTCTCTGTGTGTATCTGTCTGTGTACATCGTGTGTCTATCTCTGTGTCTGTGTCTGTGTCTGTGTGTGTATCTGTGTGTGTCTGTGTGTACCTGTGTGTGTCTGTGTATCTCGCGTGTGTCTGTGCTGCAGGAGGGGCTGTCGGCAGGTGTAACCGTGGCATCCTGGCTGGAGGGCCTCGCTGGGAGAGCTCGGAAGGGAACAGAATGTTCACTGCGCATTTTGTTCGTAGGGAAAGGCTGTCTGTGGTCCTGGGCCGCCTCCTCAGAGGTGAAGCTGGAAACTGTCCCCGCGGAGAGACGGGGCGCGGCCTTAGACGGATCCGCTCTCCGCCCGCGCCCGAGACTCCGCCGCAACCCGAGCCGCCGGGGGCTGGGGGGCGGGGTGAGGAGGGGGCGCGCTGTGGGCGGGGCCGGTGGGGGGCTGTGTGGGCGGGGCTGGTGGGGCGCTGTGTGGGCGGGGCCGGGTTGTAGGCGTGGCCGGGAGGGGAGTGGCGTGGGCGGGGCCCAGCCGGGGGCGTGCCTGGGTGGGGGACCCGCTGCTGCAGCGCGGAGCTTTCCCTGAGTTCTCACTTCGAAGGCTGTGCTCCGCTCACCATCCAGAGCGGAGATTCGGACCTTACACTAACTCCCGGAGAAAGACCAGCAAGTGCGCAGGTAAAGTGCACTTGCTCCGCGGTCGGGAGGAAGGAGGCGAGGAGCCAGCCTAGCCTGGGACCAGGCAGGGAGAGTTTACACAGCCCCGGCTGAGTCGCGGCTTAGGAAGCAAGGCAAGTTCCCCTAAAGGTCACTGTGCACAGACGGGCGTGATGCAGCAGACCTAGCGCGGCTGAGTCCGCCTGGGCCTGCAGCGGCAGCAGCTGCCCCCTGAGCCCCCCCACCCCACACAGCTCCCTGGCAGGCGACCCAGGAAAAAGTCGCCGCCTGGTGGGCCATGAGGTCATGGGTGGGGGGAGTTTGGAAGCGTTCAGACGGCAAATGTTCCACTTGAACTCCAGGGCAGCATCTGGCACAGAGGGGCCTCCTAGCCATGAGCCGTGGTCAGGCGTTTCCTTAGAATGGAATGCACTGGAGTGAAAACACTAAATCCCTCAAAGCCGCTTCTCTTTACTGTGGTCACACACAGTGAAATCAATGGGCATTAGTGCAGCTAGCTCTTTTCAAGGACACAATGTTAAGCACAGGCAGCCTGGTGTGTGGACGCTCTGGGTTTGCAGACCCAGGCAGGGGCCAAGGCTCAGGACAAGTGCCCGGTGCTCCCTTCCCACAGGGCGAATCAGAGCCTGGAGCCCGGTGGTGAAGCTCCCCAGGTGACTCTAACGTGCAGTGCATTTTGAGGAGCACTACTTAGACCAATGTGATAGTCTACAATGTGTAGATTTAGGGTGAGTGATTCTGCGGAAAAGAAACGCGAGGCTGTTAGCAGTTGTGGGCAGCTGCTGTCTACCTAAACCAGCTGCGGTTTGCTTGCTCGGTGACGTGAGCTTCGCGGGGCGGGCATGGTGTTTGCCACCCAGGACCCTGAGACGGGGCCTGCCAGGGCAAGGAGCTGGGCATTGAACGCATCTGGGGATAACTACCTCTCATGGAAGAACGAATGAGAATTGAACCTGAACACAGAGGTGAAAGAGCTGAGTAGACTGCAAAGAATTGCACAAAAACTGCTTGTTCTGCAAATTTAGTTTACAACACTTGAGTGCAGTTCACATCGGCATAATGTGATTTAGGATCATAAGTCCCTAAAATTTCATTACACTGATGAAAAGCAAATGCTTATACTGTTCTTGTTTTATGAGAAGACCAGAACCTCCAGCCCCTGGGGCAGCTGAGATCTGAGGATATCAGGAATACCAGGAATGGGGAGGTCCTGGCTGTTGCTGGAGACCCAGCAGCATGACACCTGTGTCACCTGGGTCCCGTTTCTATGCTGGAGTGGTAGGCAGCAAGGAAATATTTTGAGTTTGAGGCCATATGCATGTTGGAAAGGTTACTGTGGCTGAGTGGTTGGGAGCAGCTGGGGGGGGGCGGCGGTCAAGAAAGCCACTGCCAAGGCCTTCCCACTGAGTGTGGTTGCCAGGCCGGGGCAGGGAAGCACTGGTGAGTTGCAAGGGGGATTCCACTTTGGTGATGGGTGATGGATGGTGGGATCAGTCACCAGGGCCCCTGGGAAAGGCCAGGTGTGGCTTCAGTACTCTGGAAATTTTGAGTACCTTTATGTCTAGGGACACAAGAAAGTAGATGGACACAGTGGTTTGGGCTGCAGAAGAGAGCTGGGGGGCCACCTGTCCACAGGTGAGGATGAGGTCTCTTGGGAGTAGAGAGAAAAGGGAGGCTTTTAATTGCTAGTAGTGGGAAAAGTGGCTTGCAATGGAGATAAAAGCTACCAGAGAGGGGAGGAAAGCCCAGAGCCTGGAGGCCGGGGCAGGATCTGGGGCAGGGGCTGACCCAGTGTAGCGATCCCCATATGCTGGAAACGTGAGAAGAGACTCCACAGGCCGGAGCTCCCTCAGCTCCTTGGGGCCTCTGGCTGTACCAGCTCATTCGCTGGCTGTTGGTTTCTGCAGTTTTGATGTGGGGTTCTGTCACTGACCTGCACACAGCAGGCTTGTCGCGGGCTGTGGCTCTTGCGCCGGCCACGCGCGGGACCCGAGCAGTTTCGGCGGAGCGCGGCGGGGTCCATGCGGGTCATACCCGTGGGGAGGTGCGGCTGGCGCACCTGTGCGCTCGTCCGGCCACCCACTGAGGCGTCGGGGGGCGCATTCCGCAGGGCGGCGGGGGGCAGGTCCGGTGTTTCGAGGAGCGTGGGACACAGTTTCCAAGCTGGCCTGAGGGACAGGCGAAGGGACACCGACCTACAGCGGCAGAGCTCGGGCCAAACTGCCGGCAGCTGGGGCAGCGGAGGGGGTTTGCACCGCGGAGGGGGGCCCGGGCCCCGGGCTGGGAGCGGGGCTGGGCGGCCGCGTCCCCGGGTGCGCGTTTGCTGGCGCTGCTCGTTTCTCCCCGGGAGGTGCGCCCGGCCTGTGGCGGGGCGGCCAGTCCCTGGGGGTCCCTGCGAGCGACCTCCCGAGGCCCCTCCCGGGCCCCGCCGCTCCTCCCAGGCTGGAAGGCGGCGAATTTTTTCAAACCAGAACAGAAAACAGGTGGAAAGCCACGATGTTTGGCTTAACGTTCTAGAAGCTTTTAACCAAGTTCACATGTTGCAGAATCCACCTGAAGGGATACGCGGTCACACTCGCGGCCTCGGTCCCGGCCCTACGCTGCCCTCAGCGGGACACCTGTCTCAGCCCGGGGCCGCCTGAGGAGGAGGCTGACCCCCGGACGGGCTTCTTCAGGCCTTGGCCGCAAGGCTCTCCCGCCCCCTCCCTGGGATCCGGGAACTAGAAGGAGCGCTTCAAACGCAACGGTCCTGCGGCCACGGCCGGGCTCCCGAGGCACGGCCACGCCCCCGGCTCACAGCCACGCCCCCGGCTCACAGCCACGCCCCAGAGACAGACCGCCTCCAATGACAAGCCACGCGCCCGGAGACACGACCACGCCCCAGGAGACACGGCCACGCCCCGGAGACAAGCCTCGCCCCCAGAGACGCGGCCACGCCCCGGAGACAAGCCACGCCCCCAGAGACACGGCCACGCCCCGGAGACAAGCCACGCCCCCGGAGACACACTGACACCTGTGCAGAAGCAGCCAGGCCCCCGAGACAAGGGCCACGCTCCGAGAGACACAGCCATGCCCTGCGGACCCAGCCAGGCCCCTACAAGCACAGCCAGGGGCGGTTTCTCGC
The DNA here is from genome assembly GCF_037993035.2 of Macaca fascicularis. Lineage (NCBI taxonomy): Eukaryota > Metazoa > Chordata > Mammalia > Primates > Cercopithecidae > Macaca > Macaca fascicularis. The sequence continues at coordinate 1,008,333 of NC_088381.1, forward strand.
TTAGAGGGACGCCTTGGGGCTGCGCAGCGCGTTAGGGACGATTTGGGGCCGAGCAGCGCTTTGTGGGGACGCCAGCATTCAGTGACGGGTGTTTTCTCTGGGTGCGGGACACCGTCCACCAGAGGGGAGCTGGCTGCGGAGGGAGGGGCCGCCTCTGAACAGCCAGGTTTTCACCGCAGCGCGTAACCTGGTCCTTCTCGTTCCTTGCTGGTATTATGTCAGATGTTTAAAGAACTCGAATAACAATGTTCTTTTTTTTTTTTTTTGAGGCGGAGTTTCGTTCTTGTTGCCCCGGCTGGAGTGCAATGGCGCGATCTCGGCTCACCGCAACCTTCGCCTCCCGGGTTCAAGCGATTCTCCTGCCTCAGTCTCCCGAGTAGCTGGGATGACAGGCACGCGCCACCACGCCCGGCTAATTTTCGTATTTTCTGTAGAGACGGGGTTTCTCCATGTTGGTCAGCCTGGTCTCGAACTCCCAACCTCAGCTGATGCGCTCGCCTCGGCCTCCCAGATTGCTGGGATTATAGGTGTGAGCCACCGCGCCCGGCCACAATGTTCTTAGGATTTACGAAGACGCTGTTTTCCACACGCTGCTGGTCGCCGCCACTGTGAAGTCGGCTGCGGCGCTTGCTCCCGGCTATCGTTTCGCAGGGCCGAGGTGGGAGGGCCGCGGCCCCGGGGCGCACCCGGGCGGGGAGTGCTCAGGGCGGCCTGGCTGGGCCCTCCCGCCCTCCTGCCGGGCGCCAACCGGACTCCGCCAGCTCGACCTCTGCTCCGAGTCCCTCAGACCCACCATGCGCGGAGCTCTCAGCCGTGCGGCCACGGGCGCGCCGGTACCAGCAGGAAAGGCCGGGCAGGGCGCGGTGACCCGGCCTGGCTTGAGCGCCGGCAGCACAGCTCTCGGGGCTGGTCCTGCTTCACACCCGCACTGCTGGGGCCTTTTCTTGGGCTGAGCAGGTGACGGTGGCTCCCGGACCCAGTGGAGAAGGGCCCAGGCGTGGAACCCCGTCCCCTCCCCGGCAGGGCAGGTGTCAGGACCACGCCCAGCGCCGCACCCTGGCCTCTCTCCGTCCTGGCACCGGTGCGGTCCCCCCACCCCGCCCTGGGTCCGGCCGCGGGAGGCGGGGCTCGGGGCTCGGGGCTCGGGCAGGCTTGGTGAGCGTCCGGCGGGCACGGAAGGCCATGGCTGGGCGTCGAGGGCCTCGGAGAGACGGTGCTGGCAGCAGGAGGGGCAGGAGGGGCCCGCCCCCAACCCCCCACCCCACCCCTGCCCCACACCCCCAACCCCCCACCCCACCCCCGCCCCACGCCCCCAACCCCCATCCCCACTCCCACCCCCATCCCCGCCCCCCGCCCCCAACCTCACACCCACCCCCATCCCCCACGCCCACCCCCAACCCATCCCCCACCCCCACACCCCACCCCATTCCCCCCCGCAGGTCCTGAGGGCGGGGCACGGCTGCAGGCGGGAAGAGCGCAGAGCTGTGGAGGGGGCCGGCAGCTGCCCACACGAACGATTTGGGGCTGGGTGTGAGGACTGGAAGGTTCCACCGACTCTGTACCATCTTTTTTTTTTTTCCTAAAAATAAGCCACAACCATCAATTTTTTCTTTCTAAAATTTGGTGACGACTTGGTCACTTCGGTGTGAGTCTTGCTTGGAAGGAGGGTCCTGGGCGCCGTCGCGGGGAGGACCTGGAGGGGTGGGGTGGGGCTGTCGCGCCCTCCGCCCTGTGCCGCTGGCTTACGGCTCCCCAGTCCTGCTCCCACAGCTGCAGGCGGGAGCTCTGCCCAGGGTGGCCCTGCCCTAGGCAAGTCAAGCGCATGCGGCCCAACAAGGCAAAGCCAGGCTGAAGCTGTGGTTCCTGTGAGAGTGCAGCCACGGGCTGGGGTGACGGGAGGGTCACAACGGAGGACGGGCTGTGTGCCTGGGTGTTGGGATGTGTGTTAGGGTGTTGGGGTTCCCTAGAAGACGGTCTGTATGTTAAGGTGTTGGGGGTCCCCCAGAGGACAGGCTCTGTGTTAGGGTGTTGGGCTTCCCCAGTGGACGGGCTGTGTGCTAGGGTATTGGGGTACCCTAGAGGTTGAGCTGTGTGCTAGGGTATTGGGGTACCCTAGAGGTTGAGCTGTGTGCTAGGGTATTGGGGTCCCCTAGAGGTTGAGCTGTGTGCTAGGGTGTTGGGGTCCCCCAGAGGATGGGCTGTGTGTTAGGGGGTTAGGGTCCCCCAGGGGATGGACTGTGTACCAGGGTGTTGCTGTCCCCTAGGGGACAGGCTGGGTGTTAGGGTGTTGGGGTCCCCCAGAAGACAGGCTGTGGATTGGAGTGCTCCATCATCTTCATGAGAGGCGATGACCAGGTGGGACCAGGAGGAGTGAGGGTGTGTTTGGAAGAACTGGATGAGGAATGAGTGAGAAAGAGGGAGAGGTCTGGGTGAGCAGAGGCCTCTGTCTCCCAGGAAGTGCGGTGGAATGAGAGCCCCTACTCAACCCCCGACAACCACTGATCTATTCCTCATTTATACAATTTTGACATTTCAAGAATGTTGTAGTTATGGATAGAGTAAATGCTTTTTTTCACTGAGGATTTTCACTCTGGATTCCTCTATGTTGCTGTGTATGAATTGTCTGTTCCTTTTTTTTTTTTTTTTTGAGACGGAGTCTCGCTCTGTCGCCCAGGCTGGAGTGCAGTGGCCAGATCTCAGCTCACTGCAAGCTCCGCCTCCCGGGTTCACGCCATTCTCCGGCCTCAGCCTCCCGAGTAGCTGGGACTACAGGCGCCCGCCACCTCGCCCGGCTAGTTTTTTGTATTTCTTAATAGAGACGGGGTTTCACCGTGTTAGCCAGGATGGTTTCGATCTCCTGACCTCGTGATCCGCCCGTCTCGGCCTCCCAAAGTGCTGGGATTACAGGCTTGAGCCACCACGCCCGACCTGTCTGTTCCTTTTGATTGCGGCCTGGTCCTCCTGGGCATGCATGCAGCACAGCCTGTTTCACATTCCCCTAGGGACAGACGGCTGGGTGGCTTCCAATTTTTGATATAGCTGCTATGAACATTCGAGTGCAGGGTTTTATGTGAATGAAAGTTTCGTTTCTCTGGGATTAATGTCCAGGAGTGCAATTGTTGGCTGGTAGTTGCAATTTTAGTTTTTTTAAAACTGTCAAACTGCTTTCCAGAGTGGCTGTGCCATTTTGCATTCCCATCAGTGATGCAGGAGTGAGCCAGCCTCTCGAGTCCTCGGCAGCCGGCGGTGTTGTGTCTGTTTTCTTTTCTTTTCTTTTCTTTTCTTTTCTTTTCTTTTCTTTTCTTTTCTTTTCTTTCTTTCTTTCCTTCTTTCCTTCTTTCCTTCCTTCCTTCCTTCCTTCCTTCCTTCCTCCCTCCCTCCCTCCCTCCCTTTCTCTTTTTATTTATTTATTTTTTTGAGACAGAGTTTTGCTCTTGTCTCCCAGGCTGGAGTGCAATGGCATGATCTCGGCTCACTGCAATTTCTGCCTCCTGGGTTCAAGCGATTCTTCTGCCACAGTCTCCTGAGTAGCTGGGATCACAGGCACCTGCCACCACACCTGGCTAATTTTTGTAGTTTTAGTAGAGACAGGGTTACGCCATGTTGGTCAGGCTGGTTTCAAACTCCTGACCTCAGGTGATCTGCCCGCCTCGGCCTCCCAAAGTACTGGGATTACAGGCATGAGCCACTGCACCTGGCCTGTTTTCTATCTCAGCCTTTCTGATAGGTGTGCAGTGATAGTTCAGTTTTAATGTGCATTTCCCTAATGGCTCACGATCTTGAACGTCTTCTCATGTGGTTAGTTGCCATGTGCATATCCTCGTTAGTGAAATCTTTGCCCATTTTACTTTTTTTTTTTTTACTTTTGAAATTTGAAAATCATTTAGGAGTGGTGAGAGGGAAGATTCTTGCCTTGTCTTCCTGAGAAGGCTTCAGGTTTCTCACCGTTAGGTGTAATGTTAGCTCCACGTCTTTTGTAGATGTTCTTTGATAGGTTTGAGGATGTTCCTCTCTATTCCTAGTTTTCTTAGAGATTTTGTTTATCATGAATAGGTGTTGAATTTTGTTAAATGCTTTTCTGCATCAATTGATATGGTCATGTGATTTTTCTTCTTTAGCTTGTTAATATGCTAGATTACATTGATTGATATTTTTCACAGTTTTATTGAGATTATAATTAAATACCATATAATTCACTCATTTAAAGTGTACAAATTCATACCTGTAATCCCAGGACTTTGGGAGGCTAAGGTGAGAGGATCATTTGAGCCCAGAAGTTTGAGACCAGCCTGGGCACCATAGCAAGACCCTGTCTCTACTAAAAATAAAAAATTAGCTGAGCGTGATGCTGTGTGCCTGTGGTCCCAGCTACTTGGGAGCTGAGGTCGGAGGATCACTTGAGCCTGGGAGGACAAGACTGCAGTGAGGCGTGATTGCACCACTGCACTCCAGCCTGGGCGACAGAGGGAGACCCTGTCTCAAAAAAATGTACAGTTTAATGGTTTTTTTTAGTATATTCACTGAGTTGTGTGACCATCACCATGATCAATTTTAGAGCATTTTCATGAACCCAAGTGAAACTCCACGCTATTAGCATTTGTTCTTCATTTCCCTCCAACCTTATCCCCTCCCCTAGCCATAGGCAGCAACTAATTTATTTTATTTTATTTCCCTATGAATTTGCCTGTTCTGAAGATTTTATGTATACATAGAGTCAGGCAATATGTGGCCTTTTGTGACTAGCTTCTTTCACTGAGCATGTTTCCAAAGGTTATCCATGTTTTAGCATGTGTCAGACACCGATCATTTTTATTGTCAAATAATCCACTGGGTTATTATAAAAATGTGGTGTGTATACCACATTTTATTTATTTATTTAGTAATGGACATTTGGGTTATTTGCACTTCTTTTCTTTTCTTTTCTTTCTTTCTTTCTTTCTTTCTTTCTTTCTTTCTTTCTTTCTTTCTTTCTTTTTCTTTCTTTCCTTCCTTCCTTCCTTCCTTCCTTCCTTCCTCCTTCCTTTCCTTCCTTCCTTCCTTCCTTCCTTCCTTCCTTCCTTCCTTCCTTCCTTCCTTCCTTCCTTCCTTCCTTCCTTCCTTCCTTTCTTTCTTTCTTTCTTTCTTTCTTTCTTTCTTTCTTTCTTTCTTTCTTTCTTTCTTTTTCTTTCTTTCTCCTTCCTCCCTCCCTCCCTCCCTTCCTCCCTCTCTCTCTCTCTCTCTCTCTCTCTCTCTTTCTTTCTTTCTTTCTTTCTTTCTGAGTCTTGCTCTGTCACCCAAGCTGGAATGCAGTGGCACGATTTTGGCTCACTCCAACCTCCACCTCCTGGATTTCAATGATTCTCCTGCCTTAACCTCCCAAGTAGCTGGGATTACAGGTGCCCACCACCATGCCTGACTAATTTTTGTGTTTTTCGTAGAGACAAGGTTTCACCATGTTGGCCAGGCTGGTCTTGAACGCCTGACCTCAAGTGATCCCCCTGTCTTGGCCTCCCAAAGCGCTGGGATGACAGGCATGAGCCACCGTGCAGGGCTGGGTTGTTTCCACTTTTAGGGTACTGTGAATAATGATCCTATTAATGTTATTGTACACGTATCTGTGTGGACATATGTTTTCATTTCTCATGGGTATATTCCTACACATGGAATTGCTAGGTCATATGGTAGCTCCATGTTCAACACTGATTGATTTTTTTGAATACTGAACCAGCCTTGCATTCCTGGAACAAACCCTACTTAGTTATGTGTGTAGTTCTTTTGATATATTACTGAATTCCCTTTGCTAATATTTTGTTAAAGATTTTTGCACCATATTCATGTTAGATATTGGCCTGTAATATTTTTTCTTTGTACTGTATCTGATTTTGGTATCAGGGTAATATTGTCTTCATAAAACTCACTGAAGGTATACCTCATCTTCTGTTTCCTGGAAGAGATTGTATAGAATTAGTGTTAATTTAAATGTTTGGTAGAATTCTCTAGTGAAACCATCTGACCCTAGCAATTTCTTCTGTAAAAATTCAAATTTAATTTACTTAATAGAAATTATAGAGCTATTCAAATTACCTATTTTATATTGGATGAGTTGTAGCAATTTGTGCTTTTTGAGGAATCGGACTAAGTTTTCTAACTTATGTATGTAAAGTTGTAAAATGGCAATCTAATATACCATTATTATTCTTTGATGTCTTCAGGGTCTGTAGTGGTCTTTCCTGTTTCATTCCTGATATTAATAACTTTCATTCCCTGTTTTTTCTTTGCCAGTCTTGCTAGAGGATTGCTAATTCTGTTGATATTTTCAAAGAAGCTGCTCTTGGTTTCACTGATTTTTTTCTACTGTTTTTGTTGATTTGCTTTCTATTTCATTGATTTTTATTTATTTTTTATTTTTTTATTTTTTTTTGAGAGGGAGTCTCACTCTGTTGGCCAGGCTGGAGTGCAGTGGCCGGATCTCAGCTCACTGCAAGCTCTGCCTCCCGGGTTTACGCCATTCTCCTGCCTCAGCCTCCCGAGTAGCTGGGACTACAGGCGCCCACCACCACGCCCAGCTAGTTTTTTGTATTTTTTAGTAGAGACGGGGTTTCATTGTGTTAGCCAGGATGGTCTCGATCTCCTGACCTCGTGATCTGCCCGTCTCGGCCTCCCAAAGTGCTGGGATTACAGGCGTGAGCCACCGCGCCCGGCCTATTTCATTGATTTTTAATCTCAGCTTCATTATTTCTCAGTTCTGCTTGCTTTGGGTTTATTTTCCTCTTCTTTTTCGAGGTTCTTGAGATGAGAGCTTATATTATTTTTCGAGACTTGCTCTCCTTTTGATACTAGCATTTATGCTGTAAACTTCCTCCCATCACTGATTTCACTGTGTTCTGCCAATTGTGATATGTTGTATTTTCACTTTCATTCAGTTCAGTATAATTCTGATTTCCCTTGAGACTTTCTTTTTGAATCCTGGATTATTTGGAAGTATGTTTAATTTCCAAGTGTGCAGATTTTCCTCCTCTCTTTCTGTTACTTATTTCTAATTTGATTGCATTGTGGCTATAGAGTACTCTGTATGATTTCAATTCTTTTCAGTTTGTTGAGGTTTGGTTTATGGTCCAAAGTGTAGTCTATCTTGGTGTATGTTCTTTAGGCACTTTGTAAGAATATTCTGCTGTTGTTGGATGGAGTGTTCCATAAATATTGATTATATTCTATTGGTTGTTGGTGTTGTTCAGTTCTTCTATATCTGCACTGATTTTCTGTCTAGTTCTATTAATTGCTGAGAGACAAATGTTTAAGTCTGTAACTATAAAACCATAATTGTCTTTCTCCTTTTAGTTCTATCAGTTTTTGCATTAGATATTTTGCGGATCTGTTGTATTGTGCATATGTGTTTAGGATTTCTGTCTTCTTGGTAAAGTGACCTTTTCATCACTACAAGATGCCTCTCTCGGTGCCTGGTAATTTTCTTTGCCTTGAAGTCTAGCATATGTTATGTGAATATAACCTCTCCTACTTTCTTTGGATTGATGCTTGAATTATATATCTTTTTCCATCCTTTTACTTGCACCCTACCTATATTGTTATTTAATTTTATTTTTCAACTTTTATTTTAGATTCGGGGATGCATGTGCAGGTTGTTACAAAGGCATGTTGTGTGACACTGAGGTTTGGTGTACCACTGAACCTGTCTCCCAGGTAGTGAGCACAGTACCCAATAAGTAGTTTTTCAAGGCTTGATCTCCACCCTCTCTCCCTGCTCCAGTAGTCCCCAGGGTCTGTTGTTCCCATCTTTATGTCCATGTGAACCCATATACTGTTATTTTAGAAGTAAATTTCTTACAGACCTTGCATAGTTGAGTCATATTTTTAAATTCACTCTGCCAATCCATCTTTTAGTTGGTGTATTCAGACCATTTACATTCAATGCATTTTTCTGATATGTTAGAGCTATGGGTAACTTGAACATTTTTTTAGAATTCCATTTTGATTTATCTATAATGTTTCTTGGTGTAGCTCTTTTATAGCTTTTTAAAGTCATTGCTCTAGGTATTAAAGTATATATATACGTTACTTGTCACAGTCTATTGATGCCATCATTTTATCAGTTTGAGTAAAATCAAGAAAACTTACCTCCTTTTACATCCTTTACCTCTCTCATTTGTTATAGAATTGTCTTGACGATTTCATCTGCATACATTGATAAACACATCAAAGAATGTTATAATTTTTGCTTCAAATATTCAACAGAATTTAGGAAAATCAAGAGGAGAGGGAAAATGTATTTACCTATATATAAATGTTATTCAATAGCATGTTATCACAGTTGATGACAGAATTACTTCCATTCTCTGAATGAAAACAGCACATGATGCATCTGTTAAGAATCTTGCTAGGACTGACCTTTTGTTTTTTTCCTTTGAGATGGGGTTTTGCTTTTGTTGCCCAGGCTGGAATGCAATGGTACGGTCTTGACTCACTGCAACCTCTGCCTCCTGGGTTCAAATGATTATCCTGCCTCAGCCTCCCAAGTAGCTAGGATTACAGGTGTCCTCCACCACGGCCGGCTAATTTTTGTATATTTAGTAGGGGTGGAGTTTCACTATGTTGACTAGGCTGGTGGCAAACTCCTGACCTCAGGTGATCCACCCATCTTGGCCTTCCAAAGTGCTGGGATTACAGGTGTGAGCCACCACACCCAGCCTGGACTTTTTATTTTATTTTATTTTATTATTATTTTTTGAGACAGGGTCTCACTCTGTCACCCAGGCTTGAGTGCAGTGGCACAATCCTGACTCATTGAAGCCTCGACTTTCCTGGCTTAGTGATTCTCCTACCTCAGCCTCCTGAGTAGCTGGGACTAGAGGCATGCACCACCGTGCCTGGCTAAGTTTTTGTATTTTTAATAGAGATGGGATTTTGCTATGTTGCCTAGGCTGGTCTCAAACTCCTGGGCTCAATCAATCTGCCTGCCTTGGCTTCCCAGAGTGCTGGGATTACAGGCGTGAACCACCACTCCTGTCCTTACCTATATTCTTTTACCTTCCTGATGTTCTAAAATGTATTCTTTCATTTTCCCTTTCTGTTTAGAGAACTTCATTTAGTCATTCTTTTAGGGTAGGTTTGCTGGCAATAAATTTTGAGTTTTCTTTAATCTAAAAACATCTTGGTTTCTCTTTCACTGGATATAGGCTTCTGGCTTGCCTGTTCCTTCCTCTCATTACATGAAAAATGTTACATCACTTTCTTCTGGCCACCATGGTTCCTGTCATCTGAATTGTTTTTTCCATGTAGGGACATTTTAATTTCTCTCTTTAGGACATTTTTCTTTGCTTTTAGTTTTTAAAATTTTGCCCTCTATATGTGTTGGTGTGGATTTCTTTGGGGTTATCTTGTTTGGGGTTTGCTTAGCTTCTCAAATCTGTAGGTTTATGTCTTTTGCCACATTCAGGAAATTTTCAGCCATGACGTCTTCAAATACTTTTTAAGCTACATACTCTTCATCATCTTCTTCTGGCATTTGGATTACATGAAAGTTAGATCTTGTGTTATGGTCCCACAGGTCTCTGAGGTTCTGATAAATTGTTTTAGACTATATTTTCTCTATTGTTCAGATTGAGTAATTTCTATTGTTCTGTCTTCCACTTACTGATTCTTTTCTCTGTTCCCTCCATTTTACTGTTGAGTTCATTTTTGCATTTAAAATTTTGCTATTGTGTTTTTCAGTTTCATTTGGCTCTTATTTGCTGAGACTTTCTGTGTTTCATTTGTTTCAAATGTGTTTGTTATTGCTTGTTGAACCGTTTTTATTTTGGCTGATTTAAAAATATTTTTTCAGATAATTCTAACATCTCCATCATCTTGGTGTCTTCATCTATTTTCTTTCAAGTTGAGATTTTCCTGGTTATCACTATGGTAGGTGGTTTTGAGTGAAACCTGCATATTTTGAGTATTACATTATAAGACTCTAATCACCACTTAAACCTTCTGTTTAGCTGGCTTCCCTTGACACTGCTCCAGCAGAAGGGCCTGACATTGCTGCCAGATAGGGTTAGAAGTTCAGGTTCCCCAAGATGGGGACGGATTCCCCCTTATTGCTGGGTGGGTGTGGGACCTCTGCCTCTTACTAGGCCTCTGTTGATATCACCCTGGCTGAGTGGAATGGGGCATCTCATTACTGCTCATTACTGACCTCTAGTGACACCACTGGGGGGTGGCCTCATTACTGCCGAGCAGAAGTGAATGCCCTGACACCCCATTTGGCCTCCTCTGACACCATGTCAGCAAGGAAGGAGAAGGGTCCCTTTTACTGCAGGGCAGGGATGAAGTCCGGGCTCCTCACATGGTGGTCCCCACTTAAGCCATTGGGGGAGGAGTGTGTAGGGAGGAGGTGGAACTCCCTAGCACCCAGCAACCGGTGAACGTCCAAACTCCCTACTCAACCTTTTACGAAGCATCCCTGTGAGGACTGGGGGCCAGGCACTGTGTAATATCTTTTGGAGGATGCCCACTCAGCCTTTGCTGTCCTGAGTGGATATGGGTCTACCTTATTAGGCTGCAGTAGAACAGATATTGTCTAAAAGCTTTCTGTCTTGCTAGGCTACCTATTTCCTGGTCCTTTGGCTGGGGGCAGGCTTCTCTTGGGGCTTTTTGTTCTAAACGTCAGGTTTTTAGTTGTACTTAGCAGGAAGAACAGGGAAAAGTAGGTCTTCTCTGTCTTCCTGAAAACCCAAGTCCTGAGCTGTGTATTTTTAGTGTTGGCAGATAGGACAGTACGTTTGCATGTCAGTTTGTGAGGTTCAGGATGGGGAGGGGTGCAACAGTGCAGTCTGGCCGGGTGTGGGAGCAGGTGGGCTCCACTGAACCTGGCAGGGCTGTAGACAAGTGTGTCCTTGAGAGGCTGGGCTTTTATTCTCATTGCTTCTAGTTTTGCCAGCATGGCTATTCTGGGACGTTTTGCTCTTGGAGACATTCCTCACTGTCGCCCTACTGTGTTCTGAATCCCAGTGTCTGACTCCAGCTTGGGCTCTGGCTTGGGTTCAGCCAATAGGAGACTCTTCTGGGCGATTAGGGGATTAGGGAAGGGAGGATGCCGCACTCTTCTTTGGGGTATCTCTTCTGGGGCTCCAGCTCCTTCCAGAAGTGCTCAGAGTAGCTTCTATTTCCTTCTTGGACCCTGGCTGATTCAGTCAGTAAAGGGAGCAAGAGGCAGAGGCAGCAGCTGGGAGTGAAAGGGGGATGGGTGTGTGGGGTTTAAGCGGGGAGTGGAGGACAGCAGGTGCGTATACTGCCTGGGGAGGTGTGGTGGGATTGCTGGACAGTACTGGGGCCCACCTGGGGTTCCTCATATGAAGTCATCTGCAGGCATAGGCAGCAAGGAAGGTGTTCTACAGCCATGTTCAACGGCTGAGAAGGGTTGGGATTTGGCCATGGGTGGCAGACTCCAGGGGCCCATGGTCCCCACTTCCTGGTGTTCACACCCTGGTTTAGTCCTCTTCCTTTGAGTGTGGGCAGGCAGGACCCAGGACTGACCTCCAGCTGACAGGATACAGCAAAGTGGTGGATGTCCCCCTGACACGTAATAGCCTATAAAACTCTGCCTCACTGCTGCTCGCTCTCCAGATGCTCCTTGTTGCCTGAGAAGGCAAGCAGACGTACTGGAGAAGCCCACATGGTGAGCATGCAGGCACCTGTTGGGGTGAAGGGGGCCTCCTGTAACAAAACACCATAAACTTCTTGCTGGCCCACAGCCAGCAAGAAGCTGCGTCCCTGAGTCCTGCAGCCACCAGGACGTGGATCCTGTCTGCACTGAGTGACCTTGGCAGCAGATTCTTCTCCAGTTGAGCTTCCAGATGAAATCACAGCCCAGTGGCCCCTTGAGATCCCAAGCAGACAACCCAGTTGAGCCACCCTGGCCTTGACCCACAGAAACTCTGAGATTATACACATGTGTGCTTTTAAACCTGTGTACTTTGTGGTGATTTGTTTTGCAGTAATAAAAAAACTCGTTTATCAGGTAAGTTTGAGAGAATGATTTGGGGCAAGTAAGAGCAGGGTGTTTGCTGGACCACAGAGGTTCCACCGGGAAAGAGGGGAGTGAGGCCTTGGAGAAGGGACATGGCCTGAAAGAGAGTGGACATTTGTTGTACTAAGGGTGGGTGGTATGTTCCTGTGTGAGTCCATTCATGCTGCTGTAACAAAACACCGTAAACTGATGACTTACGCCACAAACATCATTTCTCACAGTTTGGGAGGCTGTGAAGTCTCAGATCACAGCACCAGCGGATTCAGCGTCTGGGGAGGGCCCACCTCCTGGTTCACAGACAGCACCTTCTCACCGTGTCCCCACATGGTGGAGAGAGGAGCTGAGGTCTCCCACGACTCTCGGAAGGGTCTGGAGAGCTCTACCCTCAGGGCCTCTCCAAATCCCAGTCACCTCCCTGACACCCCACCTCCGAACACCATCCCATTAGAGGGGAGGGTTCCAGCCTCCGAGTTTGTTGGAGGGCACATACACAGTCAGTTTGTGACAATTCCAATGGCATGTTCTTCTAAAGAAGCTGGGTGTTTTAAGAGGGGCAAGGGCGTCCTGGAACTGTCAATGGAGAGCAGGAGGACCCCCCTCTGAAGTCTCAGCAGGACCAGTTACATAATTTGTGGGGCCCTTTGTTCAAAAACCAGGGAAAATGCCATTAATGGTACTAAAATATAAAGTTTTCTCTTTTCTTCCATAGTCTCTCTCTCTCGGCTTGTCATGGTGCTTTTAAATTGGTATTTAATGCCATTATTCTAAATAAAAAAATTTAAATTTTAAATTGTTACTATTACTTTTACTAGTCATCTTTATATCGTGCCACATCAGTTTTAAATGCAAATACTGAAACATTTAGCTCGTGTGTGGAATTTGTGGAATTGGACTTTTTTGTAGCTGGTGTGTACATTTGTACTTTGTTCTTACCAGGCAGTGGAACCATTGTATAAAACAAATGCAACTGCTTTATGTCACTTTTATGATACAAGAACATTCTGCCGACATGGCCTGCCTTTGGCTCACTGGTTTGTGAGTGATCACTCTCAGCGTAAGTGGTTGGTTAAAGCAGGGAAATACCAGTGGTGAGAAGGGCATACGGACTTCCTTGGTCGTTCAGGTCTCTTCAAATGTCATGTCTTTCTGTATTTGAGTCAGTTCTGGCTCCACCAGGAAGTGTGCGTCTGGGGCTGTCAGTGCCCTGTCTTACTTAGCGGTAGACATGACACGCCTTGTACTTGCTTTGAGTCTCAGCAAACTCCTGTCATCCTGGGTCCACTGGAATTCTGTGCTCCTAGGGCATTGTGAAGGTGACTAGGACTGGCGACGCACTATTGTGCTAACTCCAGCCCCAGCACGTGCCTCTGCATCTCAGTGCCAGAAATCCAACTCAGCCAAAGTGCACACTGAGTCCTGGCTTCAGGGCAACCCTGGACAGCAAACCAAGCGGCTGCAAGGCCAAAGGTCATTTCTGGTGCTGTAGGATGCTGGAAAAGGTAAAAAATAAAATGGTTAGTGGTTTGAAATATAAGCCCCAAAGTAGGACAGCATAACCTTACAAGTATAGGAATAGTTCTTACTCTTATGGTGGGTACTATTATATTCTCACCAGAAAAATATTAATTTGCTAAAGGCAAAAAATGTAAAAATCACAGAAGAGACAAAACCAAAGGAAAAGGACCCCATGGGTACCGTCGCCATCCAGAGGTAGCCATGTTTTGGAGGGTGTGTCTTTTGGGCTTCTGTTCTATGTAATTTATAAATACTTATTTCAATAAAAACATCACAGTGTACCACGTGCCTTAGTCTTTCCACACCCTTAGCATTTCCCAATAGCAAGAACCATCCTTTAGATCATTTTTAATGTAGCACAGAATTTCATGCTGTGCACACATCACAATTTACTTAACTGGCTCTCTGTTGCTGAACACTTAGGCCATTGCTAGTGTGTCCAGAGTTGGTTCCTTCTGGTGGGTTCTTGGGCTCGCTGACTTCAAGAATGACCCACAGACCTTGGCGGTGAGTGTTACAGCTCTTAAAGGTGGCACAGACCCAAAGAGTGAGCAGCAGCAAGATTTATTGGGAAGAGCAAAACAACAAAGCATCCACAGCCTGGCACTGGAGCCCAGCGGGCTGCTGCAGTTGGCTGGGGGGTGGTCGGTTTTTATTCCTTACTTGTCCCTGCCCACATCCTGCTGATTGGTCCATTTTACAGAGTGCTGATTGGTCCATTTTATTACAGCGTGCTGATTGGTCCATTTTCCAGAGTGCTGATTGGTGTGTTTACAATCCTGTAGCCAGAAAAGGTCTCCAAGTCCCCGCCCCACCCAGGAAGTCCAGCTTCGCTTCTCGCTAGTGTGAAAAGCTCCTGCGTGGCTAGGACGGTGGAACCCGGGAGCGCCTCCGTGGGAGCAGCCTTCCCACTGTGTGGACTTCGGAGGTGCAAACGTGAGTCCCCGTGTGCCTTTCATCACGAGTGGTTTTTTCTGGCTGCCCTAGAGAGAAGACTGGCGGCGGAGCATGCATCTGGAGAGCAGAGACGGCAGGCGGGACCCTGGCGCGCCCGAGGTGGAGCTCCTGCAGACGTCCGGGCCCCCGGGACTCGCTGAACTTGCCGCGGGCAAGCGCAGGCCTCCGCGGGGAGCCGGCGGGGCTGACCCCTCGCTCTCCTGCCCCAGCGGGGCCGCTGGGCAGAGCTCCTGGGCTCCTGCAGGCCAGGAGTTTGCTTCATTCCTCACAAAGGGGAGGTGAGTTTAAAATAGTGCCGTCTTGTAAATGTGGACTTCACGAAGATTGGGTTTCCGTGAGCATCGTTCCCCCACGTTTGTTGTGGGAAACATTTCCAGAAACTTTCCAAGAATTTTTCCAGCGTTAGATCCCTTTCCTGGCTTAGTTTTTGATGACTGATATTTGTAAAATATCATGAGCTTAATTTAGCTCCAAAAGATAATACAAATAGAAAAGAGAGTTTGTAGCATGAAGATTTAACACCTAATGTATTATTTAAGGTATTGCAATTATTCTGCAGTGTTGGAAAGTGTATGTCTCTTAGGACATGCTTTATTTCTATACATATAGCAAGTGGAACTGAGTAGTTCATGTCAGAAAAGTCAGAATTTACATAAAAGGAAATTTAAAAATAATTTCAACATTTATTTTAGATTCAGGGGTTAAATGTGCAGGTTTGTTACCTGGATATGTTGTGTGATGCTGAGGTTTGGGGTACTACTAATCAACTGGGTAGTCAGCATGGTACCCAATAGTTAGTTTTCCACCCTCCCTCCTCCCGCCCCCGTGTGGTCCGAGTGTCCCCTGCTGCTTTCTTTATGTCCATATGCACCCGGGGTTAGAGCCCACTTATCATGAGAATATGTGGTATTTGGTTTCCTGTTCCTGTGTTAATGCGTTTGGATAATGACCTCCAGCTACATCCATGTTGCTGCAAAAGACATGATTTCATTCTTTTTTTTTTTTTGAGACGGAGTCTCGCTCTGTCGCCCAGGCTGGAGTGCAGTGGCGCGATCTCGGCTCACTGCAAGCTCCGCCTCCCGGGTTCCCGCCATTCTCCTGCCTCAGCCTCCCGAGTAGCTGGGACTACAGGCGCCCACAACCGCGCCCGGCTAATTTTTTGTATTTTTAGTAGAGACGGGGTTTCACCGTGGTCTCGATCTCCTGACCTCGTGATCCACCCGCCTCGGCCTCCCAAAGTGCTGGGATTACAGGCGTGAGCCACCGCGCCCGGCCAATTTCATTCTTTAAGAGAAAATTTTGATACGTCTTTAAATATTTACTTATGTAAAGACAATGAATGGATTTTACATGTCAATCCTTATACTCCAAATCCATAATTTGCAGTTCACGCAGATGTCCTTGTAATGAGAAAAGCAGCATCCTATGAGTAGATGTCTCTGCCTGTCTTTATTGGGGCATATCGATTACATGGCAGATCTGAGGACCCTCGTTCCCACAGCCGGAGCCCTGACCCCTGCAGTACTGTTGGTCTCTCCAGCCTTTAACAAAGCACCACAGAACTGCATGCGGGTGCGCTGCGTGCTGCTGCTGTGACCCTGCCCCTCCGGGGGGAGCTCCCCAGCCTGCGTGCTCATGCTTTTACTGAGTGTTTCTACTTACTTGGAGTCTGTGCTGTCGTCTTGCAAATGGTGAATCTTCGAATTGCTCTCTTTGGCAACGTGTTTCGAGGTTTCTCTATGCTGATGCCTGTAGCTCTCGTTCATTCTTGTGAACTCCTTGCATAGAATTTCATTATGTGAACATGCCACCGTTCATACATGTTCTCCTGTTGGCGGCTTTTCAGTTTCTGCTCCTCACCCCCCCAGCGTATACTATTAAAAACAGCCTGTAGTAAATGTTCTCTGTTATACACTGAATGTGTTTGTTTCTCCCAGATTCGTATTGAATATTCTGAGAATTAACTTTCTCTGGTCCCATGTTGCAGGATCTTCTCCCAGCGAGAGGCTTGCCTTTTCCTTTGCTTTCAAGAGTGTTTTTTGTTGGGAAGTGTCTAATATGGCCAGAAGGACTGCATGGCCGTGTGCATGGGGAGGCAGACGAGGCAGCAGGATTGTCCCAGCCAGGATGTGAGTGATGGAAGGCTAATGTTCAGCTTCCAGTGAGACAAGAATCAGGAAAACCAGACGAGCATATTTGCAAGTTCTTTGACCTCACTTCTTGCTTCGATGTACGGTGTACCGGGGCAGACTAGGGCCCGTCATGAGCTCCACAGTCAGGAGGCCCTGGGCACCCAGGCAGGATTCCAGGTGGAGGAGAAGGGAGGGCGTGGAGAGGTGCTGATAGGTGCAGGAACGTGGGGGCGAGAACTGGCAGATGTGATGGTCCAGTGAAGGGAGGGCTGAGGGTGCCCTGACCCCACAGCCTGCCCAGGGCACGGGGAGGGGGTGTTAGGATGGCACTGGCAACTACCTAGGCTGAGTGCGGAGATGCCAGAAGGTGCCACCCGTGTCCGCAGGCATGAGCCTTCACGAGTGAGCAGCACCTCCCATGTGGAGGTTCTCCCTGGAGGAGGAGCAACAGGGAACTGCAGCCTCAAGGGGCGGCTCTCAGCACCACGAGGAGAATGGCGTGTTGGCCCAGCCCACCCACGGTGAGGAATCTCGGGGGAAGGGCTCACGGGTGTGAATGTCTGAGTACGGAGGGCACAGGCTGTTGCCCACGTGCACCTAGGCCAGCCGCCTGAAACAGCACACTCCCGGGCAGGTGTGGGGCCGTGTCGCCTGGTGGCCATGTGTGCAGTATCCCAGCACTGTCATCTCAAGCTGAAGGTTACTGAAGGATTTTATTACATTTTGCCTTTCTTGTTTCATGAAAATAGGCAGAAAATGAAAAAACAAAACAAAACAAAACAGTATTCTTATTAGAGAGAAGATACATAAGTCTTTGAACCTAGCATAGGTGGGAGTCTTAGGTATGTGGAAACCTGCAAACCCCTTAGCCTCAGTGAAGTCGAACCCATCTATTACGGGTTCAGTTGTGGAGGATGACCAGAGTGAAAGAACACTATGAGATGCTGCAAATAGATTGCTTCAGACTGTGTTGAAAAGGTAATTTGGGGCACTGAACTGGCCTATGTTTTAGCTCTCAGGGAATCATCCGCTTGCAGCCTAGTTTTCTGTCGTTTGTGCAGGGGAGAAGCAGGCAGAGGCTGCAGCCTGCCGTGTGCCCTTTTTCCTTTGGCTCCCAGGCAGCTCAGGTGAGCTGCCTGGGATTTCTTGGGTCAGTTTCATCACCTGTATACAAACTGATAAGTAGGTATTTTCTTAAAATGATTAAAATCTGTATGAAACAAGGCAGGATATACATATAAAGAAAGCTGGAAGGGAGAGTGAATTCATAATCTATTGCCAGGTAACAAATTTCTCCCAAATTTAGCAGCTTAAAAGAGTACATATTTATTTTCTCAGTTTCATGGGTCAGAAATCTGGGCACAGCTGACCTAGGTCTTCTGCTCAGGGTCTTCATAGGCTGGGACAAGTTGTCAGCTAGAGCCATAGCATCTCAGCGTTCAGCTGGAGCAGGATCCGCTTCTGAGCTTATCTGTGTGGTTGCTGGCCGGCTGTGGTTCTTCCTGGGCTGTTGGATGGATGGGCTCAGTTCCTTGCTGGCTGTTGACTGGAGGCCACCTCAGCTCCTTGCCAGGGGCCTACTCCATCTGGGCAGGCACAAGGGATAGTCTTTTGTGACCTAATCACAGAGTGACACCATCCCTTCTTCTGTATTCTGTTGGTTAGAAGGCAGTCACTAGGTCCAGCCCACACTCGGGGATGGGATTGTGGGAGGGTGTGAGTACCAGCAGGCCAATTCCTGGGAGCCACTCAGGCACCACTGACCCCAGAGATGAATCGTGGTGAAGGAAATTGTTGTGAAAAAGTTGGAACTGGAACACAAAAATGATTGGTGTCTTTTATAGGAAGTGAAGGGAGGTCTGGAATCCTTCCAGGTTATCTGCATTTTTCACTGTTTGCAACTCATCAGAAAGCTGACAATAATGCAGATGACTCTTTTCCCTAGAAGTAAAGTTGGATTGTGTCTGTGGAATGCATTGTTCAGTTTTGCCTTTATTTGTAAGTTCAATTCAACATTGTTACCCAGGCTGGAGTGCAGTAGTGCAAACTCAGCTCACTGCAACCTCCGCCTCCCAGGTTCAAGTGATTCTCCTGCCTCAGCCTCCTGAGTAGCTGGGACTACAGGCACTCGCCACCACATCTGGCTAATTTTTGTATATTTAGTAGAGACGGGGTTTCACCATGTTGGCCAGGATGGTCTCGATCTGCTGACCTCTGTTCCACCGCCTCAGCCTCCCAAAGTGCTGGACTACAGGCGTGAGCCACCGCTCCGGGCCTAATTCAGCATTTCTAATTGCCTGTGTATGTGTGGTTTTTTGCATCTTATCAGTTTCCTCTGATTGATGAGTTAAACAAAAGATTGACCTGCATTCATTTTATGTTGGGATGAGAGTCATGGTTTTACCCTCCTTTAACAATAGTCCTATAACAGAGGGAACCAACCACAAAGACCTATGGAGAAAGCAGACTTCATTCTCTGGGCACCTCGACCCTTGTCTTTCGGACCCTGCACCTGCTCTGTGTGTCCAGCCCTGGAACGCTGCTGGACACTCCTCAGGGCTGTTTCCCCCCGTCTTAGCTGAGGACTTCCACCCTTTTGTTAGAGGAATACGTCTTGTCCATACAATCGTAATGACATGAAACAAACAAAATTGCCAAATGAAAGATGAATTTTATCCAATATGCTAATTTTATTCATAAAAAAGTAAGCACAGGGCTGGGTGCAGTGGCTCACGTCTGTAATTCCAGCACTTTGGGAGGCTGAGGCAGGCAAATTACCTGAGATTGGGAGTTTGAGACCAGCCTGACCAACATGGAGAAACCCTGTCTCTAGTGAAAATACAAAATTAGCCGGGCCTGGTGTCACATGCCTGTGATCCCAGCTACTCGGGAGGCGGAGGTAGGAGAATCGCTTGAACCTGGGAGGCGGAGGTTGCAGTGAGCTGAGATCGCACTATTGCACTCCAGCCTGGGCAACAAGTGTGAAACTGTCTCAAAAAAAAAAAAAAGTGAGCACAGAGTGACATGCAGCCTTCCCCACTCTCTTCACTCTCTCTTTCCCGTTCGCTTTGCCTAAAAACTAAATCTCAGAAAATTTTGAATCAATTTTTCTCTGTATCTCAAAATAGTATGTAAGAACGACAGATATACTTAAATACATTTGGTTGTCAGATTGACAGACTAAAATTATCTATTTTTTTTTAAAGTCAAGATTGTGTGGGAAGGTTTATTTCTAATCAGTGGAAAATGTAATTAATTTTTTCTAATTGTTTTCACAAATCAGGAATTAATTGACCTTAAAATTTGCCCTTTCAAAATTAGCTAATTACCTTTCGGTCTTCCACTTAGCAGGAATATATATGGTGGAAGGTTGGACAGGGAAGCAAATTAGAGAGAATATGTTAAAAATAATGAAGATAAATTATTTTAAGACAGCATTTACATCTATTGTGGATTAGTTACTGTATTTCATTATTATCAAGTGAAAATAAACATTGCTGAAAATTTGGAGGTTGAAGGGAGAACACAGGGAGAACACAGCGTTGTGCCCCTAACACAATCATTACTGCCTGCTTGCATTTATCTGTGTTCCCTTCTGGTCTTTCCCATATGCAATACAAGTTTTTACATAATTGTGCTCAGAGGGTATCTCGTGCTTTGTAGTTTCTTAAATGTAACAATATGTTGTAAACACTATCAGTGTTGCAGATTGCGCAAAGCTATTATTTTATATATTTTTAATTGAGGTATAATTTCACCAGAAATGGTGAGTAGATCTATGAGTTTTGACAAATGCGTACAGTTGTGTAATTGTCAGCAAATCAAGATCTGGAATATTTCTATCACCCTACAAAAACTCCTTTGGCCACTTCCTCTTCCCGTCAGCACTTGTTAACCATCAGTCTGTTTTCGGTTTCTACATTTTTGCCTGTTTCAAGCATGTCAAATGAATGTAACCACTGCGTTTGGTTCTTAGTATAATGCATTTGAGCTTCATCCAAGTTGTGTTTCTTTTTATTGCTGAGTGGAGCTATGTGGACATATCACACTTTATTTATTCATTCTCCTCTTGAAGGGCACTTGGGTTGTTCCCAAGTTTTGGTAATTATGAATAAAACCAGTATAAGCATTGGCATACAGGTTTTTATGTGAATGTAAATTTTAATTTCTCTTGGATAAATGCCTAGGAATGAGATTGCTGAGTTATTTGATAAGTATGTGTTTAACTGTCTAAGCAGTGGCCAAACTACTTTCCAAGGAAGCTGCACCATTTTGCATTTTCACCTGTAGTGCATGAGAGCTCCAGTGCTCTGTGTCCTTGTCAGCACTTAATATTGACTGTACTTTTAATTTTAGCCATTTTAGTAAGTATGTAGAGGCACCTTATCATAGTTTTATATATTTGAAGAGTGAGGTCTGCTTGTTTTCCTATTACGGGGTTTGTGATTCATTATATATTCTTGACACAACTTTTTTTTATAAACTGCATTTTTCCCAATTATTTTCCAACAGTTTGTGGCTTGTCTTTGTATTATTATTTTTTGGTCTCTTTTGGAGAGCAGAAATTTAATTTTGGTGTTGTCCAATTTATCAATTGTTCTTTTATGGAGTATACTTTTGGTGTTGTATCTAAGAAATATTTGCTTAACCCAAGATCACAAAGATTTTCTCCTGTTTTTTCTTTTAGAAATGTTGTAGTTTTAGGTTTTACGTTTAGGCATATAATCCATTTTGAGTGAATTTTTGCATATGCTGCTGGGTTTATTTATATTTTGCTTATAGGTGTCCAATTGTTCCAGCACCATTTGTTGAAAAGACTCCATTGTCCATTAAATTGCTTTGTGTCTTTGGCACAAATACATTGTCCATTTATCTGCTGATTTACTTCTGGACTCTATTCTTTTTTGAGACGGAGTCTCACTCTGTACCCAGCTGGAGTGCAGTGGCGTGATCTTGGCTCACTGCAACCTCTGCCTTCTGGGTTCAAGTGATTCTCCTGCCTCAGCCTCCCAAGTAGCTGGGACTATGGGTGCCCACCACCATGCCCAGATAATGTGTTTTTTTTTTTTTTTTTTGTATTTTTAGTAGAAATGGGGTTTCACTATGTTGGCCAGGCTGGTTTTGAACTCCTTACCTCAAGTGATCCATCCGCCTCGGCCTCCCAAAGTACTAGGATTACAGGCGTGAGCCACCACACCTGGTCCCCTGAACTCTCTATTCTTTTCCATCAGTCTATGTGATTATCATGTCATGAATATCACACTGTCTTGTATCTTTTTATAAAGAGTTCTGAAATCAGATGGTGTGAGTCCTCCAACGTGGTTCTTTCTCAAGATTGGCTATTCGATGCCACTTGCCTTCCCATATAAATTCTATCATCATTTGTTAATTTAAATAACATTCCTACTGGGAATTTTTTTGTACTCTGTGTGTGTGTGTGTCTGTCTGTCATTTTATCACTTGTGTAGCTTTACACAATATCAAGATATAGACCTATTCCATCTATGAGAGCTCCTCTTTCCGGATTCATGCCGTTCTTCTGCTTCAGCCTCCCAAGTAGCAGGGACTACAGATGCCCGCTACCATGCCTGGCTAATTTTTTTGTATTTTTGTATTTTTAGTAGAGACAGGGTTTCACCGTGTTAGCCAGGATGGTCTTGATCTCCTGACCTCATGATCCACCCGCCTCGGCCTCCTAAAGTGCTGGGATTACAGGCGTGAGCCACCATGCCCAGCCGGGGTTACTTGTTAATAATCAAGATATAGACCTATTCCATCACAATCTCAGATTCCATGCAGAAATCCCTCACACAAACCCTTAAGTTACATACCCCTCCCCCTGCCATCTGTAATCCCTGGAAATCACTACTCTGTTTTTCATCTCTACAATTTTGCCATTTTGATAATGTTATATAAGTGAAATCATACACTGTGTGTGAAAATTTAAAATTCAACTTTTATTTTAGATATGGGGGTACCCATGTACAGATTTGTTACATGAGAATATTATGTGATGTTGAGGTTTGGAGTATGAATCCCGTCACCTAGGTCATGAGTCTAGGACCTGATAAGTAGTTTTTTTCTTTTAACCCACTCCCCCTTCCTCCATCCTCTCGTATTCCACAGTGTCTATTGTTCCTGCACTCATGAGTCCATGTGTGCTCAATGTTTAGCTCCCGTTTATAAGTGAGAACATGAGGTATTTGGTTTTCTGTTCCTGCATTAATTTGTTTAGGATTATGGCCTCCAGCTCCATCCATGTTACTGCAAAGGAGATGATTTCATTCTTTTTTTTTTTTTGAGATGGAGTTTTGCTCTTGTTGCTCAGGCTGGAGTGCAGTGGCGTGATCTTGGCTCACTGCAACCTCCACCTTCTGGGTTCAAGCAATTATCTCGCCTCAGCCCCCCAAGCAGCTGGGATTACAGTCACTCACCACCACACCCAGCTAATTTTTGTATTTTTAATAGAGACGGGGGTTTCACCGTGTTGGCCAGGCTGGTCTCAAGCTCCTGGCCTCAGGTGATCCACCCGCCTCTGCCTAGCAAAGTACTGGGGTTACAGGCATGAGCCACCATGTCCGGCAGATTTTACTCTTTTTTTTAATGGCTGCATAGTATTCCACGAAGTATATGAACTGTATTTTCTTTATCCAGTCTAGCATTGATGGACACCTGGGTTGGTTCCATGTCTTTGCTTTTACGAATAGTGCGGTGATGAACATATGAGCGCATATATTTTTGGTAGTATGATTTTTCTTTTGTGTATCTACTCAATAATGGGATTGCTGGGTTTAATGGTAGCTCTGTTTTAAGTTATTTGAGAAATCTCCAGACTGCCTTCCACAGTAGCTGGGCTGATCTGCATTCCCACCAGCAGTGCCTAAGCATTCCCTCTTCTCCGTAGCCTCACCAGCATCTGTTGTTTTTCGATTTTTAAAATAATAGCCATTCTGACTGGTGTGAGATGGTATCTCATTGTGGTTTTGATTTGCGTCTCTCTGATGATTAGTGATGCTGAGCACTTTTTCATATGTTTGCTTGCCACTTGTATGTCTTCTTTTGAGAAGTATCTGTTCATGTCCTTTGCCCGTTTTTTAATGGGGTTACTTTTTTGTTGTTGTTGTTGTTGTTGTCGGAATCTCGCTCTGTTGGCCAGGCTGGAGTGCAGTGATGCAATCTCTGCTCACTGCAAGCTCCTCTTTCCGGTTCATGCCGTTCTTCTGCCTCAGCCTCCTGAGTAGCTGGGACTACAGGCGCCCGCTACCACGCCCGGCTAATTTTTTTGTATTTTTGTATTTTTAGTAGAGACAGGGTTTCACCGTGTTAGCCAGGATGGTCTTGATCTCCTGACCTCATGATCCACCCGCCTCGGCCACCTAAAGTGCTGGGATTACAGGCGTGAGCCACCGTGCCCGGCCGGGGTTACTTGTTGATTTGTTTACGTTCTTTATAGTTTCCGGATATTAGGCCTTTGTCAGATGCACAGTTTGTGACTATCTTCTCTCACGCTGTAGGTTGTCTTTTTACCCTGTTGATAGTTTATTTTGCTGTACAGAAGCTCTTTAGTTTAATTAGGTCCCACTTGCCAATTTTTGTTTTTGTTGCAGTTGCTCTTGGGGACTTAGCCAAACATTATTTGCCAAGGCTGATGTCGAGAAGAGTATTTCCTAAGTTGTCTTCCAGGATTTCTAGTTTGAGGTCTTATATTTAAATCTTTAATCTATTTTGAGTTCCTTTTTATATATGGTGAAAGGTAGGGGTCCAGTTTCAATCTTCTGCATATGGCTAGCCAGTTATCCCAGCACCATTTATTAAATAGGGAGTCTTCTCCTCATTGTTTGTTTATGTTGGCCATGTCGAAGATCAGATAGCCGTAGGTGTGAGGTTTTATTTCTGAGTTTTCTATTCTGTTCCATTGGTCTGTGTGTCTGTTTTTGTGCCAGTACCAAGCTGTTTGGTTTTTGTGGTTTTATTGTGTAGTTTGAAGTTGGATAGCATGATGCCTCCAGCTGTGTTCTTTCTGCTTTAAGATTGCTTTGGCAATTTGGGCTCTTTTTTGGTTCCATATAGATTTTAGAATAGCTTTTTTTTTTTTTTTTTTTCTAAATCTGTAAAGAATGTTGGTAGTTTGATAGGAATAGCATTGAATCTGTATATTGCTTTGTGCAGTATGGACATTTTTATGATATTATTCCAATCCATGAGCATGAAATGTTTTTGTATTTATTTGCACCATCTCTGATTTCTTTCAGCAATGTTGTGTAGCGCTTACAGAAATCGTTCAACTCCTTGGTTAGCCGTACTCCTAGGTGTTTCATTTTCTTTGTGTCTATTGTAAGTGGGATTGTGTTCTTCATTTCACTTCCAGCCTGGACATTATTGCTGTATAGAAATGCTGCTGAGTTTTTGCACATTGGTTTTTGTATCTTGAAACTTTACTAAAGTCATGTATCAATTCTAGGAGTCTTTAGGATTTTCTAAGTATAGGATCATATGGTCCATGAAGAGAGATAGTTTGACTTCTTCTTTTCTTATTTGGATGGCTATTACTTCTTCCTCTTGCCTGACTGCTTTGGCTAGGATTTCTAGTACTATGTTGAATAGGAGTGGTGAAAATGTGCATCCTTGTCTTGTTCCAGCTCTCACGGGGAATGGTTTGAGCTTTTGCCCATTCAGTGTGATGCTGGCTATAAGTTTGTCGTAGATGGCTCTCAGTATTATGAGATATGTTCCTTCAGTGCCTAGTCTGTTGAAGATTTTTATCATGAGGGAATGTTGGATTTTATCCAAAGCTTTCTGCATCTACTGAGATGATCATGTGGTTTTTGTTTTTGATTCTGTTTATGTGGTGAAACACATTTATTGATTTGTCTACATTGAAACAGCCTTGCATCACAGGAATAAAGCCTGCTTGATCGTGGCATATTAACTTTCTGATGTGCTACTTGATTTTATTTGCTAGTATTTTGTCGAGGACTTCTGTATCTATGTTCATGAGGGATATTGGTCTGAAGTTTTCTCTTTTCATTGTGTCTCTGCCAGATTTTGGTATCAGGCTGATGCTGGCTTAACAGAATGAGTTAGGGCAGAGCCCCTTCTTCTTGATTTTTTGCAATAATTTGAGTAGTATCGATATCAGTTCTTCTTTGTACGTCTGGTAGAATTTGGCTATGAATCCATCGGGCCCAGGGCTTTTTTTGGTTGATAGGTTCTTTATTACTGATTCAATTTCAGATGTTGATACTAGTTTATTCAGGTTTTCAATCTCTTCTTAATTCAATCTTGGGAGATCGTGTGCTTCCAGGAATTTATCCGCTTCCTCTAGATTTTATAATTTGTGTGCATAGAGTTAGTCATGTTTGTCTCTGAGGCTCTTTTGTAATCCTGTGGGACCAGTTGTAGTATCGTCTTTGTCATTTCTGATTGTGCTTATTTGGATTTTCTCTTTCTCACATGTAGCGACACCCATAGGCTCAAAATAAAAGGGTGGAGTAAAATCTACCAGGCAAATGGAAAATATAAAAGAGGAGGAGTTTCTGTTCTTACATCAGATAAAACAGTCTTTAAACCAATAAAAATTAAGCAGGACAATGAAGTGCCCTTATTATTACATAATAAGGATACAATCCAACCAGAAACCTTAACTATCCTAAATATCTGTGCACCCAACTGTGCAGCACCCAGATTCATAAAACAACTTACTGAACTGTAAAAAGGCTTACAGAACCACACAATAATAGTGGGAGATTTCAACACCCTATTGACAGCGTTAGGTAGATCACCAAGTCAAAAAACGAACCAAAAAACTCTGGACTTAAACTCAACGCTTGACCAATTGGACCTAATAGACATCTGCAGAACACTCCATCCAACAACCAGAGAACGTACATTCTTCCCGTCTGCATATGGAACATCGTCTAAGATTGACCACATTCTCAGTCATAAAGCAAGTTTCAATACATTCAAAAGAAACTGAAATCATACCAAGCACACTCTTGAGACCATAGCGCAATAAAAATAGAAATAAATACCAATAAGATCTCAGACAACTACAAAAATATATGGAAATTAAACAACTTACTCCTGAATAACTCCTGCATGAACATCAAAATTAAGGTAGAAATAAAAAGTAATTCTTTAACATTAATGAAAATAAGGACATAAGCTTTAAAAATCTCTGAGATGCGACCAAAACAGTGTTAAGAAGAAAGATTGTAGCCCTGAATGCCTTCATCAAGAAGGTAGAAAGGTCCCAAATTAACAATCTAACTTTTTGCCTAAAGGAACTAGAGAAAAAGGAATAAACCAACCCAAGGAAAGAATTAAAATTAGAGAAGAACTTAATGAAATTGAGATGCAAAAATCCATACAAAAGATCAATGAAACCAAGTTTGTCCTTCAAAAAAATAATTAAGATTGATAGACTCCTAGCTAGATTAACAAAGAAAGAGAAAGAGAAGATCCTGGTGGGATTTTTATTGGAATGGCATTGAGTCTATAAAATTCTATTTTATTTTATTTTATTAATTAATTTATTTTTTGAGACAGACTCTCCCTCTGTTGCCCAGGCTGGAGCGCAGTGGTGCAATCTCTGCTCACTGCAAGCACCGCCTCCTGGGTTCACACCATTCTCCTGCTCCAGCCTCCTGAGTAGCTGGGACTACAGGCACCCGCCACCACGCCCGGCTAATTTTTTGTATTTTTAATAGAGACGGGGTTTCACCATGGTCTCCATCTCCTGACTTTGTGATCCGCCCGCCACGGCCTCCCAGAGTGCTGGGATTACAGGTGTGAGCCACCGTGCCTGGCCGAGTCTATAAGATGAATTTATGGAGAGTTGACATCTTAATAATATTGTTGATGAGAAAAGCCAAACACTGTAAAATATTTGAAGAGTTTTATTCTGAGCCAAATGTGAGGATCATGACCTGTGGCACAACCCCAGGAGGTCCGAGGTTACAGCTTGATTTTATACATTTTACGGAGACAAAAGTTACAGGCAGGCATCAGTCAATACACATAAGGTACACATTGGTTTGATCCAGAAAGGTGGGACAACTTGAAATGGGGGTGTACAGGTTGTAGGTAGATTAAAAGATTTTTTGATTGGCAATTGGTTGAAAGAATTAAGTTATTATCTAAAGCCATGGAATCAATAGAAAGGAATGTCTGGGTTAGGATAAGGTTGTGGAGACCAAAGTTCTTTTTAGGTAGATGAAATCTCATAGGTGGCCACCTTTAGATTCAATGGATGGCAAATGTCTCCTGTTTAGACCTTTAAAAGGTGCTAGACTCTCAGCTAATCTCTTCAGAATCAGAAAGGGAAGGGGATTCTCTACAGAAAGTAGATCGCCCCCACAAGAGACAGCTTTGTAGGGCCATTAAAAAAGTGTCAAAGAAATATATTTTGGGGTAAAATACTTTTCTTTTACGGTCTGCTATCTGTCATGTGATGCTGTATTAGGGTCAGGTTGGAATTTGGTATCTTATTGCTACAAAGGGTCTGCTTCATCTGTTTTAATGTCTCTGTTTTAAATGTTAATGCTAATCAGCTGTGCCTGAATTCCAAAGGGAGGAGAGTATAATGAGGCGCATCTAATGCCTCCCACCCCTCTTTCCCATCATGGCTTGAACTGATTGTTTAGGTTTCTTTGAAATTCTGTTGGCCAAGGGGAGGATTCCCTTCAGTTGGTTGAGGGGTTTAGAATTTTATTTTTGGTTTCAAATGTTGAATCGTCTGCTCTAGGAACATGGCTTATCTTTCCATTTATTTAGGTATTATTTAATTTCTCTCAGCAAAATTTTATAGTTTTCAGTGGGTAGGTGTTGAACGTATTTTGTTAGGTTTAGCTCCAAATGGCTCATTTTTTGGTGGTGTTTTAAAACATCAATTTACATTTTTTCAATGTTAGTACATAAAACAGAATTGATTTTTGTACATTGATCTTGTGTTGTGCAAACTTGCTAAAGTAACTTATTAAGTACAACAACTTTTTTGTTTGTAGATTTTTTTGGTGGGGGATTTTCTAAGTAAATAATCATGTCTGTGAATAAAGACAGTTTTATAAATCAACACACAAAAACTAATTGTCTTTATATGTTAGTAATGAATAATCTGAAAATAAAATTAAGAAACCATTTCATTCACAAAAGCATTAAGAAGAATCAAATTTTTAAGATTAAATTTAATAAAACAAATGCAAGACTTGTAATTGAACAACACAAAATATTGCTGAGAGAACTTAAGGAAGATTTAGATAAGTAGAGAGACTTCAATGTTCATGGATTGGAAAACAACATGATTATGATGACAGTTTCCCCCAAATTTATCTTTAGATACAACATAATCCCCAAAACAATGACCTATTGCAGCGGCATAGTGACGGCAAAATGGTAAAATGAGCAGTTCCAAGCTCTTGTCCCCCCCTAGAAACATTGAAAACAAGCAGAAACTCTTAGAACCAACACTAGGAGTTGTGGAAACTGTAAATTATTGTGTTTGCTCTAATTTGTCTGTGGGCGAACAGAGGGGTTGACACAAGACTCTGATCTCTGTTTTGCCTAACTCGGAACATAAGCTGGAAAAGTGATAGGCATTGCTTGAAAATACGGTCAGGGAGTCTGACAAACTGTAGATGCCTAGGACAGATGCATACTGATTGAGGCATCCAATAGACTGCCTAACAACTAGGTTCAAAAGCTGTAGGAGATTCCTTGGGAACTTAGGATACTCAAAAGTACCTGTGTGTGGATGAGTTTAGAAAGCCACATACATAATTAGGGTGAGAGGCATACTCAGAAAAGACCATAGAAAACCCTAAACTTTCACCTCAAGCTTAATCTTAGTCTCAATGAGAGCCTTGATAATTACTGATGTAGTGATCCAACAGAGCCACTTTGCAAAGACTGGGAGAGGTGTTTGCTTCTTTGTTTTTGTGTGTTTTCTCTTTTTCTGGTTTGCTTGTAAAAGCTCCTGGTATTGAAGAAAATCTCTTCCAAAACATTAGCTGAACATGATGTTAGGAAACAGAGACATGAAAAGGGATACAGTCCTTGGAAAAATAGTTTGGAAAAGTACCTGAACCAATGGACTGCTACAGCATTTAATAACAGTGACAACAACAGCAACAACCACCACCAACACCAAACTGTTTCAACAACAATTAAAAAAAAACCCAAGACATACAAAGAAACAATTCCATTTAAATCCGTTAAAGGATTTCCTAAATCCATTAAAGGATGTTTCTTTTCATCCTGGAGGAAGCCCAGACATCATATTAATACCTCCTGAAAAAAGTCCTTAAAACATCTATCTTAAATATGCTCAGATAGCTAAAAGAAGAAAAGGACAAATAAATGTGGAAAATAAGAAAAACACCATATGAACAAAATGAGGCTATCAACAAAGTGATAGAAATTATCAAAAGAAATCAGCAAGAAATTCTGAAAAGTATAACTGAAACAAAAAACTCACTAGTGGCATTCAACAGCAGATTTAGGAAGGCAGAAGAAAGAATCAGCAGGCTTGAAGACAGGACAATTGAAACTGGCTAGTCTGAGAAGCAGAAAGAAAAAAGAATGAAAAAATGTGAATAGAGCCCAAGGGACCTGTGGGAAGCCATCAAATAGTACATACACATTATGGGTGTTCCAGACAGAGAAGAGAGAGAGAAAGGATCAGAACAAATTTAAAAGAAATAATAACTGAAAACTCCCCAAATTTGATGAAAGACACAAATCTCTAAATCCAAGAAGCTAGATGAACACCAACTAAGGTAAACTCAGAGAGATTTATAGTAAGACACATAACCAAACTGTTGAAGGCCAAAGAGAGAATCTTGAAAGCACCAAGAGAGAAGTGACTTGTCACATACAAGGGATCCTTAATTAGATTCACAGTTGATTTTTCATCAGAAACCATGGCCGGAAGGCGTGGGATGACATATATAAAATGTTAAAATACCGTCAACTAAAAATTCTGTATCTGGCAAAACTGCCCATCAAAAATGAGGGAGACATTAAGAAATTCCCAGATCAACAAAAACTGAGGGAGTTCTTTAACACTATACGTTTCCCACAAAAATTGCTAAAGGGAGTTTTTCAAGCTGAAATGAGAGCACACTAGACAATATCTCAAATCTACATAAAGAAAAACAGAGCTCTGGTAAGGAAATCTGTATAGGAAAACATAAAAGACAGCATAAATGTTGTTTTTTTTTTTCTCTATGCAACTCCTTCATTCTACCACCTGCTTTAAATGACAATTGCATAAAGCAGTAATTACAGATCTGTGTTAAAGGATATACAGTGTGTCAACATGTAATTTATAGTCAGCAATAGAACAAACAGGTGAGAGAAAATAGAATTATATAGGAGCAAAGTTTCTGTATATAGCTGAAATTAAGTTGGCACTGGTTCTAACTAGATTGTTTTACGATGATAATTGTAATCCTCTCAGCAATCACTAAGAAAATAACATACAGTAGAAAAAGAAGAAAGGAATCAAAATGATACACTAGCAAATATCTGTTTGACTTCAAAGAAGGCAGTAATGGAGAAGTGAGAAACAGAAAAAACATGAGGCATATAGAAAAAAATACCAAAAATAGCAGATAAATCTTACCTCGATGGTAATTATATTAAACATAGATGGATTAAATATCTCAACCAAAAGGCAGAAATTGGCAGAATGGGTAAAGTAAATGATCCAACTATATGCTATCTCCAAGAAACACACTTTAGAATCAAAACCCCAAATAGGCTGAAAGTAAAAGAGTGGAAAAAGGTATATCATGGAAACAGTAATCAAAAGAGAAGTGGAGAGACTATACTAATATTGGACAAAATAGACTTTAAGACAAAAATTGTTAGTAGAGACAAGAATTTCTGGTAATAAAAGTGTCAATTCATCAAGAAGATATACTTACTACTGTTAAATGGTGTTACTACTCAAATTAGTCTACATTTTGAGCACACTGATCCTGCAAGAGAAATGCAAGCCATCCAGAAGAGCCAGAACAACCTTGTAAAAGAATAGCACTTGGAAGACTCATGCTTTCTGTTTTCAGAAGTTACTACAAAGCCACAGTAATTTAAGACTGTGTGTTACTGGCATAAGGATAGACATATAGATAATTGAAAGAGGATCGAGACTCCAGAAATAAACTCTTACATGTAAATTCAATTGATTTTCACCAAGGGTATTAAAACAAATAAATGCAGAAAGAGTCTTTCCAGGCCGGGTGCGGTGGCTCACGCCTGTAATTCCAGCACTTCGGGAGGCCGAGGTGGGTGGATCATGAGGCCAGGAGATCGAGAACATCCTGGCTAACATTGTGAAACCCCATCTCTACTAAAAATACAAAAAATTAGCCAGGCATGGTGGTGGGCACCTGTAGTCCCAGCTACTCGGGAAGCTGAGGCAGGAGAATGGCATGAACCCGGAAGGTGGAGCTTGCAGTGAGCTGAGATCACGGGCGTCAGAGCGAGACTGTGTCTCAAAAAAAAAGAATAGTCTTTCCAACAAATTGTGCTGTGATAACTGGCTATCCACATGAAAAGAATGAAGTTGGACTCTTCACATTATACACAAAATTAACTCAAAAGTGATCATAGACCTAAATGCAAGTTCTAAAACTATAAAACTCCTAGAAGAAAACATGTTTATAAATCTTTGTGACTTTGAAGTATGCAATATCTTAGATTTGATGCTAAAAGCACAAACAAAAACAGTATGTAGATTGGACTTGATCAAAAAGAAAAACTTTTGTGAATAAAGAGGACACTGTCAAGAAGTGAAAAGACAGCAACAGAATGGGAGAAAATATTGGCTAACCATGTGTCTGATAAGGGACTAGTATTTGGAATATATATATAGAAGTCTTACAACTCCATAATAAAGACTCCCCCTATGCCCGCAGGCAAAATATTAAAATAGGTATTTCTCCAAAGAAGATAATCAAATGGGCTGCAAGCAACTGAAAAGATACTCAACATGAGTGGTATTTAGGAAAATGCAAATTAAAAGCTCAGTGAGATGCCATTTGACACCCAATAGGATGGCTATAATAAAAAAGATGGCGATGACAAGTGTTCGGGATGATGTGGAGAAGTTGGAACTCTCATGCATTGCCAATGGGAATATAAAATGGTGCTGCCATTTTGGAAAACAGTTCAGCAGTTCCTCAAACTGTTCAGCATGGAGTTGCCGTTTGATACGGCATTTCTGTTACTAGGTATGTACACAATAAAACTGAGAAGACATGCCTATGTAAAACTTGTGCATCTGTGTTCAAAGCAGCATTATTCCTAATGGCCGAAGAAAGAAACAACCTCATTGTCTATCGGTTGATGAGTGGATAAACAAAATTTGGCATATCCATGCAACGGAACATAGTTCCCATAAAAATAGAAGAAGTACTGATGTGTACTACCGCTTGGATAAACCTTAAAGACATGCTGAGTGAAAGAAGCCAGATATAAAAGACGATAAATTGTATGCTTCCATTTATATGAAATGTCACAGTAGATGTGTTAGTCCATTAAGGCTACTGTAACAAAATGCCAGAAACTGAGTAGCTTATAAACAACAGAACATTATTTCTCATAGTTCTGGAGGCTGGGAAGTCCAAAGTCAAGGCGCTGGTGAGGGTCTGTTCCTTGTAAATGGTGCCTTTTCTCTGTGTCCTCAGTTAGTGGAAGCGGTGAGGGCACTCTCTAGGCCTCTTTTAATATGGACACTAATTCCATTCACAAGGACTCCAACCTATTTACCATTTTTTTTCTTGTGTATGGACCATACATGTCTTTGCATGTCTATATTTTTGTCAGATTGGACATTTAAAAGAATATAATGTGGAAGCTCTAATAATCAGATTCTTCTCCCTCCTCAGGGCTTTTTGCTCTTCCTGTTTGTTTAGTGACTTTCCTGAACTCATGTTGTTGAGTCTGTATTCTTTGTTGTATATGGCCAGTGAATTCTCTGTTCAGTTAGTGACAGGACAGAGGTATTCTTAAATAAGGGTTGGGACCGTTAAGTCTCCCTGCCTTTGTCAAGGGCTGTGTGTGCATGTTGGGATCGGCCTTCAGCTTCCAGCCAGCCATTCTGCCTTATTCTTCACTTCTGGCTTCTGCAGAGCCTCGCGGTCATCCAGAGGTGAGTGGGTAGGACTTCACAGGTCCCTCTTGGGCACACGTACAGCCCTGTGCTTGAATGCCTAGAAATGTGTTGGAGCTTTACAAACTCTGCTTCTACTTTTGTGTTTTTTGGTTGGCTTCTTGTTAGCCCCAATGGCTGTTGCTGCCTCAGGAATCTGTGATGTTAAACATTTGCTACTCATTGTTTGTGGCAAACGCCCGGGGAGAAGGCTGTTCACCTCTGGAGCTCTGAGCCAATACAGATGCTCCTGTGAGAGGGGTAGTCAAGGTACTGCCAAACAGCTCCAATACTGCCAGTTCTCCATCAGGGAGATTTGGAAGTGCCCCAGTCCAATTCTGCTCTCTTCAATGACTGCTAGGCCTCTGGTTTTCACCATCATGGCAGGGCTGATTTTCGAGCCCAGCACAAAACCGGGTAAAGGGATATGGCAATAGAGCGAGTTAAAATGTTCTCACTGAAACTTGACCTTCCTCTTGAATACATGCTCCATGGATTGTTTTATACTTTTGTTAACTTCTGAAGTTCTGAAAATATTGATTTTGACAAGTTTTGTCGGTGTTTTTGCTGCTTCTGTGGAGGAGAGAATGTCCACAGGTCCTTTCTCTGCCATTTCCTGCTGTCACCTCGTCTTGCTTTGATTTGAAAGCAGATCTCATCTTATAAAAATAATTATTTTGAGATACTAAGTGGAAGTGCTTTTCTATGCCCACAGGGGTGCAAGAAGATTAGGTTTGGCTTAGAACGAACAAGTCATTGCTCATTTTGTATTTCAAGCTAGGATTAAAAAAATAAAATTCATAGCAGCAAGGTGATTGCCTTGCAAGGCCGGGTAGGAGGTGCTGGTCTGGTTGGCACATCCCAGCCTGCAGTGCCCCAGCTAGAGGACGTGCAGGCATTGCTGGAGCAGTGTGCATGAGGTGGTCTGAAACTGATTCCTGGCCTCCAGTTCCAGGCAGGCATGCTGGGGTCCTGCACTTCCCACCTGCCTCAGTGCGGGGCCGGCACCCTGAGGAGCCTGGCAGGGACCAGGTGAAACATGAGACTGCAGCAGAAATGCTGGCACCAGGGGTGGGAGCTCCTGCAATGCCCTGATGGTTGGTGGAAGCAGCGGGTTACATGAGGGGCATGTGGTGTGTGCTGCCCACAGCCTTCACCTTTCAGGGTGCCATTGTGTGTGTGCTGCTCCTTGAGTGGGGAGAAATCCTGAGTGGGAGTTTGAGCTTTGGTTGAATGAATGTGTACATAAAGGGAGACTCTCAAATAGAAAGAAACTGAGGAAGTACTAATTGACTTCACATGCTCCCATTCATCGAGGGGACTAAGCGGCCGGTTATATTTAATAGAAACTAGAGTGAGTGAATTACACGCGAGGTGACCCAGGGCGTGTTCCAGCTCTGCCCGAGCTTCCTTCCAAGAGGAGATTTGCTCTTCCCTTTCTGGGGTCAATAAAGTGGAAAATCTGCAGAAAACTTTACTACTGGGGAGCAAAAGACATTTGGAAGTCTTTAAAAATTGTTCTCTTTTCACATAATTTTAATGTGGTACGTCTTTTAGCTAATCTCAAGTTTAGATTTATTTTATTATTATTATTATTATTACTATTTCTGAGACAGGGTCTTGCTCTGTTGCCCAAGTTGGAGTGCAGTGGTGCAGTTGCGGCTCACTGCATCCTTGACCTCCTGTGCTCAAGCGATCCTCCTGCCTTGGCCTCCCAAAGTGCTGGGATTACAGGCAAGGGCCACCACACTCAGCCTATCTTATCCTTCTGATGATTTTAATAAGGAAAAAATAAGATTTACCTTATTCCTTTGCTGATAAGTTTTGGGTTATTCAAATGAATAACTGATTTTCCTGGCCACTGCGGTAGCTCATGCCCCACCTCCCTGCAGCTCCAGGATGTTCCCCAAATGCAGACCGGCTTTGCCCTGTGTGGCTCCTGCAGGCCAGCCTTCACCTTCTCAGTTGAGTGGACAGGGCAGGCTTTCAGACATCTTCAGAATGTGCAGCTTTGTCGCCTTCTAAGCGGCGAGGTGCATTTGGTGTGATCTAATGTCCTGTGCACTCTCCTTTTCCTGGGGGTAGGCGGGCTTCACTGAGTGCTCTCTGGACCCGGTGGGAATGTACCCCTTCATCCAGCGCCAGAGCTGTCCTCATCTGCGTGGCCCTTGGGAACCTTCACCACATCCCCTCAGGACTTCTGAGAGCAGGGAGAGGACCCAGGCCCTGGACCACAGCCTTGCGCCTCAGCACACTTTCCCTGCACACCTGCCCCCCGGGCTGGGCTCTGGGGTGCTGCGCTTGTTACCTCTTCTAGTCCCATTTGCCTGCAAGGGAGGAGCTGTTCATAGCTATTTTTGGGGCTCAAATAGTGACAATTTTCTGTTAAGTGTTTTGGTCACCTGGATTATTACTATTTATACAAAAGAGCCACATACATAAAGTCACTAACACTGGTCTCTAAGAAATAGAGAAGCCGACGGCATCTTCCCAGCAGGGCACCACCCCGTCTCTCTGAGATGTGTCTGGGTTTGCCACCCCAGGGGGATCAGGAGGTGACAGGGGGTTCAGAAAACGAGCAGTGCAGGGCACAGGGTGGCAGGAGCTGGGCACGGTGGTGGGTGGTGGGGCCTGAGCCAGGCGGCCAGTGTGCCCTGGGCCAGTACCTCCTGCGTGATTCCTGCAGCTGCAAAGGGAGCCTTCCCTGCTAGAGGCAGATGAAAGAGGGAGCGCTCAGAAGAAAACAGACAAGACCCCAACCCCAGAGGAGATTCCAGACGGAGGAGGCGGTAGAGGCAAGGGTGGCAGCAGCCAGGCCCGGCTCCCGGCCTCCGTCCTTCCCTGTGGGCAGTGGATCAGCACCCAGAGCCGCCCCTTATCAACCCTCCTGCTGCAGTTTTGCCTTCAGCATCCAAGTGGCTCTGCATGTGGACAACATTTCCCCAGTGACTCTCATTTCATTACTGGGGGGACCTCAAGCCTTGAGGATCAGTTCCCAGGCCCTTATAAGGCTCCGAGAGAATGTCTGCCAGCCCTTCAGGGTGCCAGGGCACTGCACTTGGTGGGCCAGGGTGACCTGCCTCAGGTACCCAGCCCTGGGTGGGTCCTCGTGCGTCACTCCCCGCTGTGCCAGGACCAGGCAGGCTGCCTCCCGGCGTGTGAGGCTGGTTAAGATCCAGTCGTCACAGGACCCAGCCTGGAGGCTTAGTGTGGTTGGTCTGGGAAGGGGTCAGGCTTGTTGGACAGTCTGCTTTCCCCTCCTGCTTCACCCCGGAGTTTTCTGAGTACAAATCCTGCCCCTGTCTTGGTGATGACATTGTTCCCAGCTGTTCCCCTGCAGCAGCGGCTGCTTGCCTGTCTAGCTCTCAGAGCGCTTGTGCCCAGGAGGCTTTGCTCTCTGACAGCAGGGCGTGTGTCTTGTTCATGCCTGCCGGGTGCTCGATAATATTGGAATGCAAGAGCAGCTTATATATACTTTTGAGCCAGTATTTTTGTTATGTGCGGTAGGGCCATTTCCTGGTGGGGAGCAGGTATTCTGGGAGTGCAGGAGCCTTATCTGTGGGGCCCTGTCTGTGGAGCTGATTCAGCAGGAACGGTGGCTGGGCAGGCCAGGGGGCCCACTGGTCTCCAGGACGTCTCGGGGCACAGCTGTCCTGACAAGCGCCCAGAGGCTCCCCACAGTGCAGGCCCCGTAAAGAGCTGCTGTTATGTTGAGGGCCATGGTAATGTCACAGGGCAATGTCTTGGAATTTCATGGGGTTGGTTTCCATGAGCATTGGATTCTAGCTCCAATGGTTGCCAAGTGTTCTTCTGGATCAAAAATAATGAGACATCACCGACCAGCACTGGAGAATTGGGTAGTTTCAGAAAGGTGCCTTCTTCAATGTATTCATAACATGTAAAGTCTAAATGCATTTCCTATTCGAAGTTCTTAGGGAATCAGACTGTTTGTGCCAGAATCCTTTCTGAAATGTGTGTTCTATTTAATACCATCAATCGCTGTGACTTTGCCGCAGAAGCAGCGTGTTCAGAAAGGCAATGCAAACCTAAAGCACGCGCTCCTGCGGGCCCTTCCTTTCTGGAAATGCAGCCACTGCCCCTGCGGAACTGGGAGGGGCCCGAGAGGGTGCACTGATTGCCCAAGGTCAGGCATGCACCAGAGGCAGGTGACAGGCAGCTGGGGCAGGGGCCACCCCACTGGCCCATGTCCCTGTCCCCATGCCTGGTTCTGAGAGACACACAGCATCGTGGTACTCCTGAAGGCTCCCGCACCTGACTCTTCATAGAGTGTGGGGCCCTGTTGGGGCTCACCCTGGCAGGGACTTGCAGGGGAGGGATGGGAGTGTGTGATGAGCCCCCCTGCGGTGTCACATGGACAGCCCTGGAGGGTGTGGAGCCAGCAGTGATGCAGATGTGTCCTGGGAACCGCACTACCATCCCCCACACATATGTCACTGCTGATGCTTTCCTAACGACTCGGTTTTCAAAGAGCAGTGGAAAGAAGTAAAGCAGCGTGCCCCCATGTCGCCCCAAAGGACAGGAATGCAGTTTGCTGTGCTGGTGTCCCGGAGCGGGGAGGGCGACCGTTTTCCTAGTGCAGGGTCCTACATCCTGACAGGTGTTGGGTTTGACTCCCAGCCAGTGAGTCCCCGACAGCCTGTCTTGTTCCTCCTGTGGACAGATTTTCTTGGGGAAAACTTAGTCGCACAAGCGATAGAAACGTCTCCCACCCAGTCAGTGGTGGAATTTTGTCATGAAGGCCGGTGCCCGAGAAGAGAGGCTCCTGTCAGCGGGAGTTCTTGAGAAATCATGGCCGAGTGGACTGTCTCACGTCAGACTTCTCTGCCTATGAAAACGCTGCTTCTACATGGGAAGCGCACAGGCGGGTCCCGTGGTGGGCTGCGGAGCGAGGCTGTCCCTCTGGTTACCCAGACTGAACTGGCCAGCCCCAAGTCAGCGTTGCAGGCACTTGTACAGCAGGGCGGCCAGAGCCCAGGGCCACGAGGCTCCAGGGGCCCCCAGAGTGCAGGGGACCAGGGAACGGTGTCCTTGGAACAGACACTGCTCTGGGTCTGCTCTCTGCCCTCTTGTGTCACTCTTTTCTTTCTGGCCTTTTCTGCTCCCCCAGTCAGATCCCGGTTGAGTTCTGGAATCCCAGGGCTCCTGGCAGGTTCTTGGGGACCACTTGCTGTCTCCTCCAGAGATGAAGAATCCATGCTGGGGAGCTGGGGCTTCTCTCCATCTGAAGCAGGGGTCAACTGGGGTTCCCAGCTTCCTCTGTCCTGCTGCACCCTGAGGAGGGCCAGGCACCTGGGGGTGGGGGACATAGACTGGGGAGGCGGCGCTGGGGGGAGGTGGCCCTCGGGGAGGCTGCAGGTGAGGGAGCCGGCCTTCCCTGCTCAGGTGGGCTTGGCTCCCCGCTGGCCATACCCACTCACTT
This sequence comes from Macaca fascicularis, assembly GCF_037993035.2. Classification (NCBI taxonomy): domain Eukaryota; kingdom Metazoa; phylum Chordata; class Mammalia; order Primates; family Cercopithecidae; genus Macaca; species Macaca fascicularis. Next base: position 1,047,536 of record NC_088381.1, read on the forward strand.
GAGGAGGCCGCTGTGACATGGCCTGGGAGGGGCCAGGCCCCACGGCATTCCACACATAGCTTTCCTGAGCCTTGGAAAATGTAAGGAAGATACCCATTGAGGATACCACCCCAAACAAACCACCTAGGAGTGCATTTCCATGGATGTTCAGGACCTACATGAAAGGCCAACTCTGCCCAAAGTCCCCGAACTTCTGCAATGAGCGGTTCTCAGGGGAAACAGCATTGAAATGAAAGCAATCCTGGTAGAAGTCTCAGTGCAATTGCTTCACAACCTGATGAGGCTTCCTTTCCAGATAAAAGTTTTGGGGAAAAATGCAAGTGTGAGATCAGATATGTGGAAAAACAAATGTGTGAAGAGAAACACAAAAAACGAGAAAGAATGAGGGAACTTTGTCCTGTAACTGGCCACATTTTATATAATGCCACACCAACAGAGGAGTAACAGGAAAGCCCCAGGTATAGGGGTACGACAGACTCAGCAAACCCAGCCTCTTAGACAACTGCAAAAGAGTGGCTCACCCATGTCATGAAAGTGGACACACATTTTGAGAGGAACTGATATAGTTTGGCTCCGTGTCCCCACCCAAATCTCACCTTGAATTATAATAATCCCCACATGTCAAGGGTGGGAACAGGTGGAAATAATTAAATCACCAGGGTGGTTCCCCCATGCTGTTCTGGTGAGAGTGAGTTCTCACAAGATCTGATGGTTTTATAAGGGGCTTCCCACTTTTTTCTGCTCTCGTTTCTTCTCTCTCCTGCCACCATGTGAAGAAGGACGTGTTTGCTTCCCCTTCTGCCATGACTGTAAGTTTCCTGAGGCCTCCCCTGTGAGTCAGTTAAACCTCTTTTCTTTATAAATTGCCCAGTGTCTCAGGCAGTTTTTATATAGCAGCATGAGAACGGACTAATTCAGCAACAAAAAATTGCATTCAGTTTTTTGCCAAGATAAATCCGGGACTTAAGTGTAAACAATAATGTAAGAGTACTAGAAAAAGTGCATGCAAATAAATCCTTATATAATTTTGGAAGAGAGGTATCTCTATGGCAGCAACATAAAATTGCCTTCATGAAATGTGATGTCGTAAGGTCTCAACATTTGGGACCTGTGCCAGGGCAGAGCCAGCCAGGCTCCGGAGCCAGTCAAGATGGGTGTGGGAGGTGTTGCCAGGATCAGAAAACACACTGAGATGGCGCTCCTTCTGGCCACAAACATGCTGCTGTGCCTGCAGGAGCCATTTGGCCATCTCCAGAGGACCAGCACACACGTACATAGCTATGCACACACATAAACACACTTATTTATCCATGCATGCATACATATCCACACAGAGTTATACATGTATACATGCACACACACATGGTTATATGTGTCCGCGCACATTTATACATATATACATGCATAGACACACGTGCATATACACACACATACATGTGTGCACACATACCCATACACACATATACCTATAATACATATATGTACAGTATTTGTATACATACAGTTACATGCACATGCACCTATATACATGCACATATTTACACATACATATGTATGCACTTACACATACCCACATACATACATGCACATATTTGTACACATACATACACATTTACACACACACACACCCACACTGACACAGTGATTTCTATCTTCTATTACTCTGGACCTTCATGAGTTTAGAAGGGGGTGAGCCAGGGCGGGGGATCCTGAGACAGCTGTCCACTTGCCTGTGGGGCAGTGGTTGGGAGCAGATGACCTGAGCTCAGTGGGCTGCCACTTTCGTCAGGTATTGGTCTTTTCATTCTAAGATGGACATAACCCTGCCCGTGGTTGCCCTGAGCATCGTGAGACAAAGTGCCCAGAATAGGCTCCTAGTTGCAAGAGCTGAGAGTGTGATCTTGTCCTGGGAGGCCCTCTGAGGTGGGGCCTCTGAGTTGAGGTCCCCCTCTTTGGGGGACCTCATGGGCTGGGGCAGCATGTTTGGACTCTGCAGGGTCCACCAGCAAGAGCCTGGAGGGAGGTGGCCATGGCAGTAGCCCTGAGTGGAACAACTGTACCCAGTACAGTGACCATCTCTTGGGCAGTGTGGGTGATGCCTTGAGAAATGCTTGGAATCAGCCAGGGACACTTTGAGGGCCTAATGTCTGGCCCAGGGGCTGGGAGAGGGTTGTGTCACTGTGCTTTGTGCTGAAGGAAGAGCACCTCCCCCTTGGTCAGGCTGTCGAGGTTGGGGGGCATTTCCTGGTCCCCTCTGCCCTCCCACACCTCCTAGGAGGCACCTTCCTTCCCAGGTGTGTGGAGGTGAACGTGGCTGTCATGGGCCCTCCATGGGCCACCCATGGAGATACATACCATGTGTGTACCAAGGAAAGGTACCAATGACTGTAATGGTGACACTGTGGCCACAAGCCCCTCCAACGCTTTGGTGATTTTCTGATATCAGTATACGTACATACACATGCAACTGAGGCTGTATCAGAATTGCCTTTCAGTCTCGCTTTTGAAAGTGGAATCCCATTTAATATTTTCATTCTGATCTACATGAAATTCGAACCTGCCTTAAAGACCCGCCTCAAATTCCCTCTGTGAAGCCTTACCTGGCAGTGCAGTTATTGCCATCGCCATCCCCGTCTGCTTCTACAGTCTTCACTTTGCGTTATACTTGCTCATGGAGTCTTACGCGCCTGAGTAAGGGGATAGGCCAGCAACTCACCTGTCCATTACCCCCTTCCTAGAACAGCACCTGGGCCAATACCCACTGAGGAATTATTGTGATAAAACACAGAATTCAAAATTGAACATTTCTCATTTTCGAATTTTGTTGAAGCCTGTGAGCTTGCTTAATGCAGGGCATTAGACCTCTGTGAAAATGCAGAAATAGTATTCTAGTATTACATCGTATCGTAGTGTCATTATTTGCTTTGCATCTATTCACAGTTTATAGAGTATCTGATGGGGTGGAATTATTTTGGGGGTTTATGGATTTATTCTCATTTCCCCACCAGCTCCTACTGATTTCCCTTTTTAACTTGTGGATTTGCATTTGGGTTGATTAGCTCTGAGGCCAGCAGTGCTCAGAGCTAGACTGAGGTTGATCCCTGCATGATTCCGAGTTTGGAAGGGTCATGAACGGCCTCTCAGCAGAAGGCGTGATTATTTTTATCTGTGGCTGTACTGTAATTAGAACACAGCTGTGAGAGTTTGTAGTTTACAAGTTTCTAATGAGCTATTTCCTTCCCCAATCACATTAGTTGGGGAGTTAATTGGGTCCATCTGGTGCGTAATTCACAGTATCTCTAATATCTGTGATTTTATAAGCCTGTGGCGAACTTGGACTCTTGATTCACACGGGGGAGTTTTGGTGCTTGAGTTCAAAGGCAGAGTTTAATGAAACGCAGGGGCAGCAAAGCTGAGCACCGGCTTTGCAGGAAACATGCCCTAGGAAGCAGAGCCGCTGGATTCCAGCGAGGTGGTCAGGACCATTCAGCAGCCCAGCCAGCCGCAGGGATCTGGTTCTTGAGGATGGTCACTGATCTGTGGGTTACCTGGCCAGGCCCAGCCTCTGACAGGAGGATCCTCTCCAGCCCAGTGAAGCAGAGAGGGGGTTAGACAGTAGCTACAAATGCTGGCTTTCTTCTCACAATGAATGTGTGTTCCTGATGTTTTTGCAGAATAGTGTGCCAGAGGGCACGAGGCTATGGGAAAGATAACATGGGGCATATCAATAAACCCCCAGTCACATGAGGACCAAATCCAACCCAATCAGCCAGGGCCCAAGCATCCCAGGGTCCCCGCCTGCACCCTTCAGAGATTACTCCTGGTCTGGAGGCTGGGGCAGGAGGATTGCTTAAGGCTGGGAGTTGGAGGCTGAAGTGTGCCATGGTCTGGCCTGTGAATGAATAGCCACTACACTCCAGCTTGGACAGCCTAGTGAGATCTGTCTCTATTAAAAAAAAAAAAAGTGGCCGGGCGCGGTGGCTCAAGCCTGTAATCCCAGCACTTTGGGAGGCCGAGACGGGCGGATCACGAGTTCAGGAGATCGAGACCATCCTGGCTAACACGGTGAAACCCCGTCTCTACTAAAATACAAAAAAAATTAGCCGGGCGAGGTGGCGGGCGCCTGTAGTCCCAGCTACTCGGGAGGCTGAGGCAGGAGAATGGCGTGAACCCGGGAGGCGGGGCTTGCAGTGAGCTGAGATCCGGCCATTGCACTCCAGCCTGGGCAACAGAGCTAGACTCCGTCCCAAAAAAAAAAAAGGAAGGCCAGGCGCAGTGGCTCAACGCCTGTAATCCCAGCACTTTGGGAGGCCGAGGCAGGCGGATCATCTGAGGCCAGGAGTTTGAGACCAGCCTGACCAACATGGAGAAACCCCATCTCTACTAAAAAAACAAAATTAGCTGGGTGGTAGCACATGCCTGTAATCCCAGCTACTCGGGAGGCTGAGGCAGGAGAATTGCTTGAACCCGGGAGGCAGAGGTTGCTGTGAGCAGAGATTGCGCCATTGCACTCCAGCCTGGGTGACGAGTGAAACTCTGTCTCAAAAAACAAAACAAAACAAAACCGTAAGGGGAAATGTCTGTAGATTTCCTAGCTGTAGTTCCTTGCCCAGGAGCATAGCATACTGCACAGTGCGGTGGTTCTGGGAGCCAGTGAGCCAGGATGTCCTTTTGAGGCCAGCGCCCTCCACAATTCTCTAAGTGTGAGAAAACTTGTCTCCTTGCTTCAGCACATCCCTGTGGGAAGACCTGCAGAGGTCCCAGCCCCAGAGGCCTCCAGGCAGGGTCCACCCTCATATGGGTGCGAGGCAGGCACAACCCAAGTTTCCATGCCCTGTGCAGGGCCATGCATGCAGCCCAGCTCCAAGTGGCTGTACTGGGGTGGAGGGTAGTGGGGGGTGCAGTGCAAGGATGGGGTGGGATGGGTGAGATGGGGGTGGAACCGTTTTCATTTTCCCTAGTGGCATGAGGGAGAGTAGCCCTGGCTTCTCAGGGTCCGCTCCTGACTAAGAGCCATTCCATGCCACATCTTTTACCTGCACTTGACATGTCCGTGTGGCCTCATGTCCAGAAGAGAATAGTTCTGCTGGCAACAAGAATGACACAGCAGTCATCATGAAATGCATTAAAGACAACCTGAAGTGTATGAAGCAATAGGTGCATATTACGTCTGTCTCCTAGATGAGGAGGATGCATGAGCATGCTCATTCCCACGCTGTCCCAGCACTGGAGGGTATTGGTCTTTTTTTTTTTTTTTTTGAGATGGAGTCTCACCCTGTTACCCAGGCTGGAGTACAGTGGCACGATCTCAGCTCACTGCAACCTCTGCCTCCTGGGTTCAAGCGATTCTCCTGCCTCAGCCTCCTGAGTAGCTAGGACTACAGATGCCTGCCACCACTGCCAGCCGTCTAATTTATTTTTGTGTTTTTAGTAGAGACCGGGTTTCACCAAGTTGGCCAGGCTGGTCTCGAACTCGACCTCAGGTGATCTGCTCGCCTCGGCCTCCCAAGAGGGTATTTGATCTTTTCCTTTTTTTCTGTGAAACAAAGTCTTGCTCCTTTGCCCAGGCTGGAGTGCAGTGGTGCAATCAAAGCTCACCACAGCCTAAAACTCCTGGGCTCAAGCGATCCTCCTACCTTACCCTCCTGAGTAGCTGGGACTACAGACATGTGCCACTACACCCAGCTAACTTTTAACATTTTTTCTGGAGAGATGGGATCTTGCTGTGTTGCCCAGGCTGGTCTCAAACTCCTGGCTTCAAATGATCCTCCTGCCTTGGCCTCCCAAAGTGTTGGGAGTACAGGTGTGAACCACCACCCCGGCCCAATTTTTTCAATTATTTTTATTGTGGAAAAAATATATATAATATAATTTATAATTTTAGCCATTTTTAAGCATACAATTCAGTGGCATTAATTGCATTCCTCATGGGCAACCATCAACACTAATTCTAAAACTTTTTGTCACTCCAACTACAAACTCTGTGCTCATTAAGCAGTAACTCTCCGTGCCCTCCTCCCCACAGACTCTGGAAACTGCAATTTACTTTCTGTCTCTGTATTTACCTTTTGTAGATAATTCATACACGTGAACTCAAGCAGCATTTGTCCTTTTGTTCCTGGCTTATTCATTCAGCATGATATTTTCAAGGTTCACCATGTTCGGCATGTGTCAGAATTTCATACCTTTTATGAGTAAATGATGTTTCATTGTGTGTATATACGGTATTTTATTAATCTTTTATTGATGGACATGGGTTGTTTCCACATTTTGGCTATTTTGAATAATATGGCAATGAATATTGGTGTATGAGTATCTGAGTCCCTGCTTTCCATTATTTTGGGATACACATCTAGGAGTAAAATCGCTAGATTATGTGGTAACTATGTTTAACTTTTTGAGAACCTGCAAAACTGTTTTTTGTAGCGTTTTCCACACTTTGCATTATTACAAGCAGTGCATGAGAGTTCCAATTTCTCTATATACTCACCAACATGTATATTCCTTTTTTAAAATTCTAGCCATCCTAGTGAGTATGAAGTGATATCTCACAGTAGTTCTGATTTGCATTTATCTAATGACTAATGATGTTGAACATCTTTTTATGTGCTTGTTGGCCTTTTGTATATCTTCTCTGAAGAACTGTTCATATAAGTGTTTTGCCCATTTTAAAATTGGGTTGTATTTTTGTTGTTGAGTTGTTGGAGTTTTTAAAATATTGGATACTAGATCCTTATCAATATATGATTTTTCAAGCAATTTCTTTCATTCCATAGGTTGTCATTTCACTTTCTTGAGAATGTCTTTTCTTCTCTTGTTGTTGAGACAGGGTGTTGCTCTGTAACCCAGGCTGGAGTGCAGTGGTGTCATTATGGCTCACTGCAATCTCTGTCTCCCGGGTTCAGGCCATCCTCCTACCTCAGCCTCCCGAATAGCTGAGACTACAGGTACATGCCACCACGACTCACTAACTTTGGTATTTTGGGTAGAGACAGGGTTTCACCCTGTTGTGCAGGCTGGTCTCAAACTCCTGAGCTCAAGCAATCTTTCCACCTTAGCCTCCCAAAGTGCTGGGATTACAGGAGTGAGCCACTGTGCCCGGCTCTAAGGTCTTTTGAAGCGCAAAGGATTTTAATTTTAATGAAGCTCTATATATCTATTTTTTTCTGTTGTTGCTTGGGGTTTTGGTGCTATAGCTAAGATCCATTGCCAAATCCAAGGTCATGGTTTGTTTTCTTCTAAGAATTTTATGATTTTATCTTTCAAATAAATGATCTATTTTGAGTTGTTTTATAGGGTGTGAGGTAGGGGTCTAACTTCATTCTTTTGCATGTGGAAATCTACTTATCCCAGCACCATTTGTTGAAGAGACTATGCTCTGTTGAATGATCTTTGCACCCTTGCTATGAAACTGGTTGGCCATAAGATGTATGAGTTTATTTCTGGACTTTCATTTGTATTCCATTGGTCTATATGTCTATCCTTATGCCAGTGTCACATGATTTTTACTACTGTAGCTTTGTAGTAAGTTTTGATATTTGAAAACGTGAGTACTGGAAACTTGTTCTTTGTCAAGACCATTTTGGCTGTTCAGAGCCCTTGAAGTTCCATATGAATTTGATGACCAGCTTTTACATTTCTTTGGAATTTTGATAGGTGTTGCATTGAATCACTTTGGATAGTATTAACATCTTAATGACATTAAGCCTTCTTATCCATGAACATAGGGTGTATTTTAATTTATTCAGGTCTTCTTTAATTGCTTTCAGTTGTGTTTTACAGTTTTTAGTGTACATGTCTTTTACCTCTTTGGTTAAATTTATTTTTGGCTATTTTGTTCTTTTGGATGCTATCGTAAATGGAATTGTTTTCTTAATTTCCTTTTTCAGATAGTTCATTGCTGATGTATAGCAACACAACAAATATTTTGCATTGAAAACTGTACTTGCAACTTGATGAATTAATGTGTTAGCGCAATAGCTTTCTTGTGGATTCTTTGGGATTTTCTACATATAGGCTCATGAGATCATGTCTGTAAATGGAGATATTTTTACCTCTTCCTTTCCCATCTGTATGTCTTTTATTTCTTTTTCTTGTCTAATTACTGTGGCTTGAACTTCCCATACAAAGGTGAATTAACAATAGTGAAAGCAAGCATCCTTGATTTGTTCCTGATCTTAGGGGGAAAATTTTTAGTCTTTTACCATCGAGTATGATGTTAGCTGGCTGTGGGTTTTTCATACATATCCTTTATAATGTTGAGGCAGTTCTCTTATATTCCTAGTTTTCTGGGTAATTTTCACCCTACTCCCAGAGAGCTTGTGCTTAAGATGGAAGATGGCAGGAAGACGTAACCAGTAGGGGAAGAAGCCTAGACCACATGTCTCCCTGGACTCTGTCTATACGACATGAAGTCTGTCTGTATGTCTTAATGGGCATGAAGTTGACAATGTTCAAAGGATGGTGCCATGGACAGACACTCATGCCAGGCTGGAGAGGTCCGAATTCGTCGTCTGTGCCAGTGTTTCTCATAGTGTGGTACTACATCAATATCTCCTAAGTGTTAAAAATGTAACTCTTTGAGCCACACACTCTTCTGGATCAGAATCTCTCGAGGAGGATTCTAGGAAATTGTCTTTCAAGTAAATTCCTCAGGTGATTTGACTGTGGGCTTATTCTTGGAAACCACTGCTATAGGTCATGGTGGGAGAGAATGAGGCGAGAATGGTGTTTTGGGGAGTCTGAAGTTTGTGAGATGGCCTGGGATATACGCCAGGGCATGTGTCAGGGCTGACCAAAGAGAGGGATGCACAGGCAGGCACGGGAGTGTGTGCTGGCAAATTTTTTCGGTGGGGGGAGTCCAATGACCTTTGGATTGTTCCAGATCTGGAGTTGTTCCTAATAATTCTAGGATCCCACAGTTTTCAAAGAGGATGACAAGAGGGACATCTTGAGCAGGTGGCTTTTAGGAAAACATTAATTCATTTTTAGGCATGTTGATTTGAAGTAAGAGTAAAGCTAGGCTTGCAGCTGCCTACCCTGTGTGAAGAGACACAGTCTCTATAAAAGGGATAACTCCAAATTCCCATCACAATATCGGTTCATTTCTTGCTTTTGGATGAGGTCCACTTGGCAGTGTGGTGGTAGTGCGGTGGTCATTATTCAGCACCAGGATGACAGGTACCCTGTCCTGTTGTTGTCAACACATGGTTGGTTGCCCCTTCCCTCCTTTCCCCCGCCCTCTGCCCTGTGATATGACCTCTAGGGATTTCTTAGAGCTCCTGGTGGCTTCTGGATGGGTTCAGCCCATGGAAGCACGGCAGGAGATGGAGCATAATGCCACTGGGACTCATTTCTTCAGTCCTCCCTTTCCTATCCTCCCAGAAAGACCCTTTGTCCTCAAGGGTCTTTGAGGACCCTTTGTGTCCTCAACAAGAGACCTCCATTCATCTCAGAATGGCCCTTCTGCAAGACTCTTTTCTTCTGGGTTCTGACAACTGCCTCCTCCCTTTATCCCCTTCAGGGCAGGGGTGGTAACAGATCTGCTGTTCCTAACCCCATCATATGACACATGTTTTCCCTACACTCTGCCTTCTTCTTTTTTTTTTTTTTTTTTTTTGCAAATTTTCGCAAAACTTTTGCAAATTTTCCCTTTATTGAATCCTCCTTGAATTATTCTGACTTAGTGAGCTGCCCATTTCCTTCTGGTATCCTGACTGGTAGAATAGCTTCCAAGATGGCGCTGCGGGTAAAGTCCATCTGGAGTGCTGACGAAGAGAGAGGGTGGACAATGCACAGGAAGGGAGAGCCTGGAGTGTCATCCATCATGTCCTCCTCTGGCCACTCTCTGGGACTTGGTTCTGTGGCCTTCTGAAATGGAAGGGGCGGGACACGTGGCCCCTAACCAGCCAGCCATCTCATAGCAGCAACTCCACACCGAGCAGCTGCCCTGGTAAAGAGCTGGTGGTCTGTGTTGCAGGAAGGGGCAGTTCTCAAGACTGGGGGTCTTGGTATGAATATTCAGTATCACTTAACCTGATATCACCAGGATATTTTAGGTGTCTTAAGAGTGATGATAGCACAACACCCTGGTTTAGAGACTAGTATGTATGAGTTTGGAGGAAACTGTGACAGATAACTAAGAAGCATTTGTTGGAGAGAAATACTGGATTTCTCTGTAAAATACTGAAGCCTGGATTTAAGCAGCTCTGGCATTTTCTGTGCATAGATGTGCCAGGTGCTGTGCTGGGAGGCAGTTACATAACCAGGTGGCCCTGATATGTTGAGTTAAATGTGGCAGTGGTGAGTGTGAGGTCCAGCTAGGCAGAGGGTATATGAGCTCCAGCTCCATCAGAGGAAAATGGGTCCTCACAAGGGAATGGAGGGTACCAGAAACACGGACAGCTTTGTAAATCTACACATTCCTTCTTCTTATCAGTAAAAGGTAATTGGCAATTGAAATAAAAATAATCAAAATGAAGTGTGGGTCTCATATCCCATGTAAAAGTGTGACAGCAGTGACACAAAGGCTGAGAAGAAACGGAGGCACACTCTTCTTGTATGTGTACCACAGACGTAAAGTGTTACATACTCTGTATGTGTACATGCATGCATATATTCCTATTGTATGCTCCATAGCAATGGGTATAATACCATTTTCAGTTAGACTGTGGGAAGTTCAAGATGTATACTGTAAACCCTAAAGCAACACCTAGAATAAAAAAGAGTTATAACTAATAAGCCAATAAAAGGATAAAATGGAATCATACAAAATAATGCAAAATCAGGCAGAAAAAGGAAAAAGGGAACAAGGAACAGATTGACAAATAGAAAACAGGTATCAAGATGGTAGATTTAAACCTAAATATATTTCTAATCACATTGTGTGTGAATGGACTGATGATCTCGATTAAAAAGTAGACATTGTCATATTGGGAAAGAAATCAAAATTGAACTATATGCTACTTATAAAGGAACCCATTCTAAGTATTAAAAGCATTCTAAGTATTAAAATAACATATGGAGATAGGTTAAATGCAAAAAGATGAAAAAGGACATATAGTGCTAAAAGTGATACTGTTCAAAGAAAAATGGGATGTCTATATTAATATCAGAAAAGTAGGTTACAGAGCAAGGACTATTACTAGGGACAAAGAAGGCCAGGCCATAATGATACAGGGGCCAAGTGATCAGAAAGACATAATTCACAGCGCGTATGGACTTAGTAACACAGCTGCAAAATACACGAAGCAAAAACTGATAGAACACAAGAAAGAATCATAGTTAGAGATTTAAATACCCCCTTCTCGTTAATTGATAGAACAAATAGAAAATCCTGTAAAGCCATGACTTGCTCAGATGCCTGTAGCACGTGGCAGGGAGAATTGCCATCTGCAGAGAAATGTGCTGTTATTCACTGTGGTGAGTCTCCGGGCCGTGTATGTGTCAGGTCCATGCCAGCCACTGGGACAAGAATCTCCTGGACAAGCATCCTGGACGAGTATCCAGGAAGGCTAGTGGGTTTTGAAGAAGAGCTTAGGAAATATACCTAACCAGTGAGCCACTGGCAGGTTCTACCTAGGAACATGAGCTAGGGACAGTCTGCCCTCTGCTTCATGCATGCTTTGCCACCTACTATCATTTCAGAGAATGCCCTTCAATGTTTCATTGATTTCAAATTAGATGTTGGTTAGAATAATTTTTTAAACATATACTTCCCCTTTTTTATGTGGGATATCACTGTTGAGCAAGTTGTACGCATACACATATATAATATGAAAAACGTTAACACCAGTTGTAAAATGGTCTTTCAGAGAGCTGTCTACTCTGGCAAAATGGAATGAGTTCAGGCTTCATCCAATAACATATGGAGGTACTGTCTGCCCATCTGTGTTCCTGTTGACATTGCTCAATGTTTTCCTTTCCAGGACTCAAGCATTCATTGGTCTTTCTGTGAAAGTGTGGCTATTAGGAAAAGATACAGCTTTTAACTCAGAGCCTGCAAACCATTCATTAACATGAAGAACCTTATCTTTCTTCCTTGAAAAGCATAGCCCATCTGGTTTGTTTTGGGAGAAGTATACTTCTGGGTTTTGTGCAATAAAAATGATTTATCTCTTCAATAACCAGCCAGTCACAAGCCCATCTAATGTTAATAATTAATTTTGGGGCTTTCCAGCTAACTGGAGTGAACATTGGTCTGGTTTCTTCCCTCGGGTTTTTTCTGCCTGAAAACAATTCTTCCAGTACTGATTTCTTTGCTCACTGGGCTGAGATTTGAAAACTTGCTTAATTACACGGCAGTGGTTCTCTAAACAGGAGGCTTTCACATTCCATCCATTTGCTTTGAAAAGGAAGGATTGCATCCTCATGTCTGAGGAATTACTTAAGCCCAAGGATTGAATGTTCTGTTTTACTGCCTGTGTGCAAGCAGCAGAAAAAATGGGCACCAATCTTCTTTATTGTGATTTCTGGACATTTATTGAGCGATCACCAGTTTCACAGCAAGCTGGATAGAAACAGCCGTGCATATTTGGCTTTATTTCTGATACGTCTACTTCTTGTGTCTCACTGGGCTTGGGCACTACCCTACCATCACTCCCTCTCTCTATTGAATTGTAAACTTCAAAAATTGTACCACTTGGCCCACTAGCTGTTTAAACTACTTTCTTTAGGGGAAAGGACAATTCAAATTAGACCTTAAATACACATGATCTTCTTACATCCAAGTAATCCTAAAATTGCTCCTGTAAATATTTCTCAGCGAATACCTCTCTTTGGGGCATATGATTATACTTTTTGCCAATTATTAATATCCATTTATATTCAACATTTCTTGTGTTAACTGTCCTTACAAATTCTCTGGAAGCATTTTTAAAACAGTCTGTAGACATTCTCTTAAAAATATTAATTTGCACCATCCGTAATGAAACTAGTGGTTCAAACAAAAGTTAACATCAACCCTAACTATTTTCCAATTAGTGGGCACTGCTAGGATTGGTAGAGTATAATTGAATAAAATTTTATTATGTTGGCAGAAAGTGAAAAAACTTTTCACTTGTAAAGACTGCATTCTTTTAATCCCTTTTTCTACTACTATTACTATATAATGTACAGGGCATCTTGGTTTGGCAATTCATTTGAAACTTTAATATTTCTGTTAATACTTACTTTCCCTCCAAGTTCCTTAATTTTTAGAAAGTATTTCATTTATTTATTTATTTATTTATTTACTTATTTACTTTGAGACAGAGTTGCACTATATCACCCAAGCTGGAGTGCAATGGTACAATCTTGGCTCACTGCAACCTCCATGTCCTGGGTTCAAGTGATTCTCCTGCCTCAGCCTCCCGAGTAGCTGGGCCACCATGCCCAGCTAATTTATTTTTGTATTTTTAGTAGAGATAGGGTTTCGCCATGTTGGCCAGGCTGGTCTTGAACTCCTGGCCTCAAGTGATCCACACACCTTGGCCTCCTAAAGTGCTGGGATTATGGGCATGAGCCACCGCGCCCAGCCAGAAGGCATTTTTAAAATAAGAGTCTCATTTCATAGAATAACTAGAAATGATAAGTATAAATGATTAGTTTTCATCTTGTATTTCAGGGTTTCAGTACAGTCTTTCATCCCGTCATTTCTTGAATTCCTATTTTCTATCTATCTCTGTATCGTTTATTTACTGTGCAAATTTCTCGTTTTTAAGTTGATAAGTTCATTCTTCCTTTAAAAATAGCATGTAATATTTGATCTACACGAAATAATATATGTAACACATGGATAAATTATGAAGTTTAGTTTTTACAAATCCCTGTATGCTCACCAACCAATTGGCTCCTCTTTTACCCCATCTCTTTGCTTCCCAACATGGAGACTACTCTCTGGAATTGTGTGTTTAAAATTCCTGTGTGTGTATGCATGCCTCTCTCTCTCTTATCTCACACACACTCTCTTTCTATCTAAAACCAAATACAGTTATCCTAAACAATGTATTCTTCAGTGTTGCTTGGTTTGGAGCTTTATAAAAATTGCATCATGTATGTATTCTTCTATTTTTCTTCATGCAACATTATGTTTCTAAGATTTATCCATATTGATTTGTTTAGCTGTAGTTCATTTATTTCCACTACTGTGCGAAATTCCATTGTGTGACTATACCATCGTGTGTTGATTTTGTATTTTTCAGCTATGCTGAATTTATTAATCCTAATGGTTTTAAAAAATGGAATCTTTAGAGTTTTCTACACATAAAGTTGTATCATCTATAAATAGAGATGATTTTACTTATTTCTTTCCAATTTGGATGCCTTTCATTTATTTTTCTTTCCTAACTGTTCTGGCTAGAACTTGCAGTACTGCATTGAGTGAAATTAGCAAAACAGGCATCCTTGTCTTTTTCTTAATCATAAGGGAAAAACTTTCAGTCTTTCGCCATTCAGTATGATGTTGGCTGTGGGTTTTTCATAAGCAGTCTATTATGTTGTGATATTTTCCTTCTATTCCTAGTTTGCTGAGGATGTGCATTTTTTTTTCATCATGAAAGGGTGTTGAACTTTGTCAAATGTTATTTGCTGCATCAATTGAATTAATCATGCGTTTTTTTTCTTTACTGTGTTAATGTGTATTTCATGGATTGATTTTCCTATTTTAAGCCATCTCAGCGTTCCAGGAATAAATCCCACTTGATCATGGTGTATAATGCTTTTAATGTGCTCCTGAGCTTGATTTGCTTAGTATTCAGTATTTCGTTGAGGATTTTTGCATCAGTATTCACCAGGAATATTGGTTTGTAGTTTTCTTTTCTTATAGTGTCTTTGTCTGGCTTTGGTATCAGGGTAATGCTGGCCTCATAGAATGAGTTAGGAAGTTAGGCCTCATGGAATGAGTTCCCCTCCTTTTCAGTTTTCTGGAAGAGTTTGAGAAGAATTGGTGTTAATTTTTCTTTAAATATTTGGTAGAAAGCACCAGTAAATCTGTCTCATCCAGGGCTTTTCTTTGTTGGGAAGTTTTTGATTAACAATTCAATGTTTTTACTGGTTGTAGGTCTATAAAAATTTTTCATTTCTCCATGATTCAGTCTTGGTAGGTTGTGTGTACTCAGAATATTTGTCCATTTCATCTAGGTTATCCAATTTTGAGGCATACAGTTGTTCATAGTATTTTCTTATAATGCTTTTTATTTTAAAAAAATTGGTAGTCATGACCCTGATTTCATTTCTGATTTTAGTAATTTGAGTTTTTCCTTAGTCAGTCTAGCTAAAGATCTGTCAATTTTGTTAATCTCTTCAAAAGACCAACTTTTGGTCTCATAAATTTTCTCTATTTTTAAAATTCACTACAGATCTTTTCTCTAATATTTATTATTTCTGTTAGCTTTTGAGTTTAGTTTGTTCTTCTTTTTCAAATTCCTTATAGTGTAAAATTAGGTTGCTACTTTGAGATCTTTCTTCTTTTTTTAATGTTGGCATTTACAGCTATAAATTTCCCTTTTAGAACTGCTTTCACTGCACCATACAAGTTTTGATGTGTTATGTTTCATTTTCATTTGTCTCAAGGTATTATATTAGTTTGCTAGAATTGCCATCACAAAATGCCAGACTGTGTGACTTAAACAACAGAAGTTCATTTTCTCACTGTTCTTCAGGCTAGAAGTCCACGGTCAAGGCGCTGGTATGGTTGGTTTCTTCTGAGTCCTGACTCCTCGGCATGCGATGGCCCCACTCTTCCGTCCTCTTCACATGGTCCTGTCTGTGCATGTGTGCTCCTGGTGTCTCTTTGTGTGTTTGAATTTCCTCTTCTTTTTTTTTTTTTTTTGAGATGGAGTCTCTCTCTGTCACCCAGGCTGGAGTGCAGTGGCACGATCTCGGCTCACTGCAACCTCCACCTCTTGAGTTCAAGCAGTTCCCCTGTCTCAGCCTCCCGAGTAGCTGGGATTACAGGCACCTGCCACCACACCTGGCTATCTTTTTATTTTTAGCAGAGACAGGGTTTCACCATGTTGGCCAGGCTGATCTTGAACTTCTGATCTCAAGATCCACCTGCCTTGGCCTCCCAAAATGCTGGGATTACAAGTGAGCCACCGTGCCTGACCAAATTTCGTCTTCTTATAAGGACACCAGTCAGATTGGGTTTAGATCCATCCTAATAGCTTCATTTTAACTTAATCATTTCCTTAAAGACCTAATCTGCAAACACATTCACACACTGTGAGGTACTAGGGGTTAGGGCTTCAACATATGAATTTCAAAGGTACACAGTTCAGCCCATAACAGGTGTCTTCTAATTCCTCCTTTGATGGATTGGTTAAGAGTATGTTGTTTAATTTCCACATTTTGGTGAATTTTCCAGTTTTCCTTCTGTTACTGATTTCCAGTTCATTCCTATTATGATTGGAAAAGATATTTTGTATTACTTCAAACTTTAAAAAATTATTAAAACTTATTTTGTGACCTATGGTCTATCCTGGAAAACGTTTCATGTGCACATTAGATAGAAGTGTATTCTGCTATTGTTGGGTGGAATATTTTTTTTTGTATATTTTGTATATGTCTGTTAGGTCCAATTGGTTTATAATGTTGTTCAAGTCTTCTGTTTCATTATTGATCTTCTGTCTGGCTATACTATCCATTATTAACAGTGGAGTATTGAAGTCTTCAACCATTATGGTAGAGCGATTTTTCCCTTCTGTTCTGTCAGTGTTTGCATCATATATTTTGGAGCGCTAATGTTTGGTGCATATTATTTGTAGTTGTTGTAACTTTTTGGTGAATTGACTCTTTTATCATTATATTTTTCTTTGCCTCTTGTAACAGTTTTTGTCTTAAAGTCTATTTTGTCTTATATCAAGATAGCCACCCTAATTCTCTTTTGGTTACTACTTGCATTGAAATATCTTTTCTTATCCTTTCACTTTCAACCTATTTGTGTCTTTTGATCTACAGTAAATCTCTTGTAGACAGCATAGAATTGAACTGTGTGTATATGTTTTAAAATCCATTCTGCCACTCTTTGCCTTTGGATTGGACAGCTTAGTCCATTTACACTGGTTTTGTTTAGTTATTTATCAACGTTTTGCCAGCTGGCTTTGTGCTGGGTCAATTCTTCATAATTGGCTGGGTGTGCCTTGAGCCTAGAGACCAGCATGAGGTGAGTGCTTACAGTCTTCTCAGATGTTTTCTGAGCATGCATCTTGCTTGATCATGTTTGTGGTTTTTTTTCAATTCTTCAGTATACTTTTCAATATTTTAATTTCCCAAAGAGTTTCATTCAAACTTCTCCTTGGTGCCTTAAATGGACTGTGGTGTATCTTTGCCCACAATCTCTTTGCTGAGAAGTCTGTGAATCTGTACTCTCCCAGTTCTGTGACTCTATCTCCTGAATATGTGTGCATAGGGCCACCATGCAAAGCTGTGCTGAACTTTGCACTGTATTTTTTCTGTGTTATGTTACACTTAAAGGGCTGACCTTGCTCATACAGAATGATGCCAGACTCCCAGAGGCTCTGACTAGACATGGGTGAGGAGTCATAGTCTCCTTCCAAGTCTTCTGAAAAAATTGCCCATGAGAGCTGGCAGCTTCCCCACTCGTCTTCCTCATACCTGCCTTCTGTCCATGAGAAGCATGTTTGGCTGTGTTCTGTGTCGTTGCTTTTCGGGTGAACCTAGCTTTACCACTGCCTGCTAGTTTCCTTTTTCCTTCTGGAAAGGTAGCTTGGGTCAGTGAAGCTAGGATGAAAACAGGCCACAAACAAGAGTCCCTATCAGAGAGAGGGATAGAGAAAGAGAGGAGAAGAGAGAAGAGAGTACCTAGGGATACAGAAAGAGAAAGAGAGAAAGGAGGAGATAGGGATAGAGAAAGAGAAAGAGAGAAAGAAACAGACAGGTGAAACCTTGCTAGTCAGCCTTCTGGGCAGAGGGGGCTACAGGAGGGCTGGGCTCTGCTGGCTTGCTGTGGCTCCCCATGACTGCTGCTCCATGCAGAGTACCTCTGTAGAGAGGGCACCATGCCTGGCACAGTCCTCAGGCTGGGCTATGTTGCCTCCTGGTGGGAGGGAAGGGTTGGGGGATGGCATCGGGTGCTTGACATATCTTGGCCCTGCCCTCAGCAGCTGGGAGCCCATCCTGAGTCCCATTTGCTCCTTTTAAAATGGGGATAGTATTATGTACCTTCAGGGTTATCATGATAACAAAGGCGACAGCTTCAGCAAGAGCCTAACACAGAATGTACTCACTTAAATGACCATTAATACTCATCAAATAAAATCCTGGTAATAATATGGTGGGGAAAAGGCCTTTTCTCTACAGGATACTTCAGAGATACTGTCAAGTAATCGGGACAAAGACAGTGAAGGGCCCAAATAGAAGGCCTAATCCCGCTTCTGCTGTCTGCAGCCTGTCTCTTGCCCTGGGAGATACTTCCCATGAGGGGCCCCTCCTGGCCACTGCTGCACAGGCTGTTACGGAGGAGGCCTCATTGCTCCGCTTGGTTTTCCTACAGCTGATCTCCAATGTTACCGACCACTGGGGTCCTTCCCGTTTCAGGCCTCCGGACCTGGGTGTTGAGGTACCACCAGCTGCCTTCCTGCCCTCTGACTTCTGCTTGATTTATTTTGGTCCCACTCCCAGTCTGGCCCTCTTTTGATTTCTCTTGATCCCACTCCCAGGCTGGTCCCACTCCCAGCAGCTCTTCTACAGGGCTCTGCATGGCTGATGCCATCTGCCATCTGCCACCTGCCCTCTCTCCTGAGCCCTTGGCTCTCGACTTTGCTGCCTGCTCTGTGGTCTTCCTGACTGGTGCCTGGGAAAGAGCCTGCCTATGACTTGAGCAGAGCATCCCTTGGAGAGTCTGTGGATGTGAATTTGGTCATGCACAGGTTAAGGCAGTGAAAGCATTTTGCATTCCTTGTTATTGGCTCTGCATCATCTTGTCAAGCAGAACTGACTTCAGCAATGGCTGCATAAATGGTGCCTATGTGGCACAGGTCCTAAAAAAGGCTGAGGGCAAACCTCTTCCTCCACCCCTGGTGCCCCAATCACCACCTCCCCGGACTGTCGTTTGCACTAACCATTGTCTTTTTTTTGGCCTTTAAAAATGTAAATTCTCTTGAAAGTGTTCATATATTAGGTATTCAATATTTTCAACATTTTTACCTCTTTTTTTTGTCAATATGATGATATAAGCATTATAGGGCTGTTCAGTGTTTTGATTTAGAAAGAACTAAGGGGTCTAGGGATGAGGAAACTGTTGAAGAAGAGGGCAGAAGAGGCACAGGCGTGCGCAAGAAACTGTTTCCATCGCACAGTCTGGCATGAACCTGTCTTAATAATCGTGGTAGCAAGGATTCTTGGCGATGGTGGATCTGCCTCAGACGCATCAATTCTGGCTGCTTAAAACTTACTGTTCAAGGATTGTAAACATGGCTAATACCCAGGACTGGTGGAGATCGGGATTTGTTCCTGCCTGTAACTGAAACGTGGAGTAATGGGGATGGGCTCTCTTCCAGCGAGAGGACCATGGGCACCAGGAAACGTCTTGATCCGGTGACCTCACTTCTAGGAATCTATCCTCAGGAAAGAATTAAAGGCACACACAAAGACTTATCTATCAGGACTCACATAGTGTTTGCTATTTATCCAGGTAAAAAACCAGAAATCCCCTAAATTTCCGTCAACAGACAGATGGTCAGGCTTAATTTGATGATCCAAGTAATGGAATATGATGGCTGATATTAAAATCACGTTGTAGAAGAATAGCTAATATTTGATAAGCTGTGAAATGCTAATGAGATAGCTGAGCTGAACGATTAGAGGACAAAGCAATTTGCATATGTGAATATGTATATGTGTGAATGTGTGTCTTTGCACTCATATGTATGAATCTGACCTAAAAATATTCATTTATATGTAGGAAAAAAACATTGAAAGGAAATTCTCTAAATGTTAACATTGGATATCTCTGAATTATAGAATTATGTACAGGTGCAGTTGTTTTATGTGTTATCTTCTGTAATTTCCTTTAAAATAAGTATAAATGTATAGATACATACGGATTTTGTAAATGTATATACAGAGTTTGTTGAGACATGGGGGAAATCAGACAACGCGGAAATTAGTAAAACTAGACAGTGCCCAGTCTTAGAGTGAAGTCAGAAAAACGTCAATGCAATTTATCTTTTCGGAAGAGGAAAAGTCAGGAATAATATAGATCGCATCAATATTTTCTGCCTTATTGAAGTCAAAAGGAGAAAAAATTGGGCTTTCAGCTTTGTGGACTGCCATTTTTATTTTCAGCCTCTGGAAAATGTTTTTGGGCAATCCTGAATCTTCTCTACATGTGATCTGTGAGCTCTCTGGGTCACAGGCCAGGGATTCTATCAAGCAACAGGGCCCCAGGGCCTCCGTGGTGCTTCCCCTATTTGCAGAGAGGAATGGATTTGGAACATTGAAAATGGTATCTGGATGGTGGTAAGTTTAAATTGGAATGGCCCAAAGTCTCTTTAGGAAATTTCCTGGTGAAACTCATTTTACTTTTGGATTTTTAGAAATATAACTACATAAAAAATCTCAGAAATGATTACCTATATGCTTAACTACAATTATAAAATACTCTGTGTACACGAAGTGCATAAATGTAAATGTTAAACAGTAACAAAAATCAGCCAGATATGGCCACCACAGAGAAGATAAAATGGACTTTGGATTTTTCCCCATTTCTAATTTTCCTTCTTAGTGGCAAGAAGGTAAATCCTCCACACTGTGCGACGTGCTGCTGCTGTGGGCTCTTTTGAGACCCTGTGGGTCATGCTTCACTGCACGATGTGCTGCTGCTGCGGGCTCTTTTGAGACCCCATGGGTCACGCTTTCCAAGGAACAATAGTGCCTCCACCCTCCTGAGCACTGTCCTCTCTTCAGAGGGTCAATATTGAGTCTATAAACATTATTGATATAATGATTTAGGAGACTTGTTTAAAAAGCCAATCTCATGCAAATAAGCTATGATTGCTAGGTTTTAACCCGTTCATTATTAAGTATGTATGTGTTTTTGTGACAGGATCTTGGTCTATTGCCTAGGCTGGAGTGCAGTAGCACAATCCCAGCTCATTGCAGGTTTGACCTCTCAGGCTCAAGCAATCAACCCTTCACCAGCCTTCCCAGTAGCTGGGACTACAGGTGTGCACCAGCACACCTGGCTAATTTTTGAATTTTTTTAAAGACAGGGTTTTGCCATGTTGCTCAGGCTTGTCGTGAACTCCTAGGCTCAGGCAATCCACCCGCCTTGACCTCCCAAAGTGCTGAGATTACATGTGTGAGCCACTGTGCCCAGCTTATTATTGAGTATTTATTAAGAACTTACTTTGACCTGGGTGCCACTTACAGTACCAAATAAAACAAGATGAAAACATGGCAGTCATTCTTAAAGAGCTCACAGTCTAGTGAACCTCAGTGAACCAATATCCACAATCTATCTTTATGTTTTCCATTTACATCTCCTTAGTTAATATAAGAAAACCAAGGGTTTTTGTTTCTTTTTTAAAGTGAGAGGGTCTCCTCCAGGCTGGAGTGCAGTGGCTCCATCATAGCTCACTGCACCGTTGAACTCCTGGGCTCAAGTGATTCTCCCGCCTCAGTCTTCCAAGAAGCTAGGACTACAAGTGTGCACCACTACGCCCAGATAATTTTTTATTATTTTTACTTTCCATAGAGATAGGATCTTGCTATGTTGCCCAGGCTGGTCTTGAACTCATGGCCTCAATCGATCCTCCCACCTTGCTGGGATTACAGGTTTGAACCACCATGCTTGGCCTTGTTTTCTTTTAATCTACATTGCATGACTGAGAAAATGGAAGCTCAGGGTTGTTAAATAATATGAGGAAGGTCACCATCTCCGTAACACTCAGCTCTCCTAGACCACCCCAGGGAGTATCAGAAAACATCTGGTTGTTTGGTCCACTCACTATGACATTTTCTAAATGTACCTAGGGGGTTACAGTTACAGATTTATAGTTATGGGAAACAGGGTTGGGAGGATCTCAACTGTAAGCCAGTTTGAGCAGCTAAAAGTATGCTAATTATTAAATCTCTTGGGCAGAGAGATTCTTCCAAATCTCTCTACCTTCATTTGTCAAAGTTAAAGCACCTACTTTATAATTCTCTCTCCTGCCATGCTGACCTCTACTGGCCATTAAGCCTCTGAGGTGAGTCCTCAGTCACCTGTGTTCTCCATGGGAAGTGGCCCAGTGCTGCCCAGAGATGATGCCCAGCGGATACTCACTGGCCCCAGACAGACTCCTTTTCTGACTTCCCAGAGACATGGTGCTGGTGTTAGATACAACTCAGGGGCCCATGTTTTACTCATCCACAGGAGTCTTATTGTCTATCTCACAGGTGAATGCTTGAATGAGAAAGAAGCAAAAATATTTTTCTTAAAATTTCTTCCATTGTGCATTTATGATCGGAAAGAATTACTGTTATTTGCCCGGGTAAATGTTTCATAGCATCTACAGCATCTCTACCTGGCCTGGGATCCTGTAAGAAAGGCAATGTATCAGCATATAAAATGACATATTCTCAGTGATCAGGAACGAAAATTGTTCCTGCAACTTCTCATGGAAAGCTGGTTGTCTTTTAACATCAAGTGTCCTTTAATGAGGGTGACCATACATGCCGGTGGACTTAGTTGTGGCTGTGCAGTTACTCCCTGTTCAACAAGCTCCTGATTTGAATGATACATTTATGGTGGTCCTTCCATATGGCAGGCAGGCCAGTGTGGTGGAGGACCACCCTGCCCAGTGCGAACCTTTGCTTTGCTTCAGTTGTGGCTGCTGTCCTTGGAGAGCTTCCTCCTTGCCATTCTGGTTGTTGTCTCATTCCCACCCCTTGGTCCTGACTTCTGCTGATTGGTCTTCCAGTGGCAGCCATTAGTATATTTTAAAAGTGAATTTCTTGTTATTTTAGCAAATAGAATTTTCTGCCTACAAAAGGGCCAACGAGGCTCTGAATCTTTTTTTTTTTTTTTTGACAAGGAGTCTCGCTCTGTCGCCCAGGCTGGAGTGCAGTGGTGTGATCTCGGCTCACTGCAACCTCCGCCTCCTGGGTTCAAGCAATTCTCTGCCTCCGCCTCCAGAGTAGCTGGTATTACAGGTGCCCACCACTACACCTGGCTAATTTTTTTTTTTTTGTATTTTTAGTAGAGGCGGGGTTTCACCACATTGGCCAGGCTGGTCTTGAACTCCTGACCTTGTGATTCACCCACCTCAGTTTCACAAAGTGCTGGGATTACAGGCGTGAGCCACTGTGTCCCGTCCTCTGAATGTTTTTCTTGAGGAGCAGCTCTGCATGAAATAGCAAAGGTGGCCTGAATCTCCTGCTAATGCAAAAGCGAGCCTAAAAGTGTCATCCCGTAGTATTTGGTCTCCTGTGCGAGTGTCTGCTGTGCATTTTCAACTGAGTTGGGGAGGAGAGGTATTTCTTATGTTGTCTTCTAAAACTTCAGCCTTTTACAATTCAGACAGACCCTTAGGCAAATTTCCTTGTAAGATTTATCACTGAATCTTGGGCACATTCTTGAATCTAGCGCCCAAGTGCTGGGAACACATTCGTTATTTCTGTGTTGGTGATTCTGTTTCCTTCCTTGTCTCTTTCAGGTCTCACTCTCCTCTGCCCCAGGTGTCCAGCTCCAGGTCTAAAGATTCCTGCTTTACAGAAAACACTCCTTTGCTGAGGAATTCCTTACAAGAGAAAGGGTGAGATATTTCCCCCGTCATATGAAAGTAAGAGTTTCCGAGCATTGCACTTGGCACGTATGCTGGAGAAATTCTTGAGATATGAATTTTTACTGGACATGTTTAACCTCTGCCAGATCCTTGACAATTTGTTGTAGTAGATGTTCATGATTCGGGTGGTTATATTCTGTGGCTATTAATTTCCAGATGGCCTTGAGCATAACCCTGCAGCAATTGCACAGCACACACACACACTCACGCATGCACAAAGCTCTGACGCATTGTCTTACCAGGCTGGGGTTTGTCAGCTAGGGGTGAGGTCGGCATTGTCTGGAGACATTTTTGGTTGTCACACTGAGGGCTGAGATGCTTCTGGCATTTAAGGGTAGAGGCCAGGGATGCTGCCAAACATTCTGCAATGCACAGGACAGCCCCCACCACAAAGAACTATCCAGCACAAATGTCAGTAGTGACGAAGTTGAGAAATCCTGTATATGTGTTTCACAAGAAAACCTAATTTCCTGCAAACTTACAGGTCCTTTTTGGACACAAATCAGGGTGGTTCTGGAATTGCCTGAGCAGAGCTGACCTGGAGGGTAAGTTACAGATGCTTCCTTCTGGGATGAAGGGCCTTGGGCCAGGCCTGCATCTTCTTTTCTTTCTGCAAACAAACTGCCAGAAGCCTGAGCCACCTGCTCCATGTTTCCGGGCTCCTTGCACATCACAAACTTGGTGACATTGTCACTGTCAATCTGAAATAATAAAAACTATCAGAACCCAGTTTAAAATTATTTATTCAAGCACAAAGCTGGGGATAGCCATTTGGGAAACATAGGATCCAAAAGAATGGGATCAGTGCTCCAAAACTGAAAAGTTAAGGTCTTATTCATATCCATATAGGCAGAAAACAAAGAAATGGAGAAGGACTACGTTTCCCATACATGGCTGGTTTATGAGTTACAGCAATTTGATTAGTTACAGCTTTGCTCCCCCTCCAATTTCAAAGAGTATATTTGACGTTCCATGTTAGACAATGGGATAGTCATGAGGTCTTTGTGTGAGAGAAGAAAGAAGGAAGTTAGATAATCTATCAATGAAGATCAACAGTGAAGAGGGAAGGGGTCTTCTCTGATGCCCGTTCGTCTTTTACAAGACTTTACAAAACAATGTAGGTAAGGAAAAAGGCAAACCTAGAATCAGAGAAAAGAAGGCCACAGCTGCCTCTTATGTGACTCATCCCATAATCACATTCTTTTAAGACTCAAAATAATTAAAAGTTTCAACAGCTTTGATTGTGAATCACCTATTTGCACATCAGGGATTCTCCTTTCCCTGCCCACTGCTGGTGTGTACCTGCATCGACAGGCGCCCACTGCTGGTGTGTACCTGCATCGACAGGCGCCCACTGCTGGTGTGTACCTGCATCGACAGGCGCCCACTGCTGGTGTGTACCTGCATCGACAGGCGCCCACTGCTGGTGTGTACCTGCATCGACAGGCGCCCACTGCTGGTGTGTACCTGCATCGACAGGCGCCCACTGCTGGTGTGTACCTGCATTGACAGGCAGGCTGTTGTGTCTCCTTCACTCACTTCTGAGGTTCCAAGGAGCTGCCTCCTCTCTCCCCAGCCCAGTCTGCAGCCAGGGCAGGGGGCCAGGCTTCACACTTTAGGTGGGGCTTGCACGCCATGTGCATGCCTGTCCTCAGCCTCCAAATACTCCTGCTCACAGGATTTGGATGGGATGCAGGCATCTGGATTTATTACTTCTCAGTGCAGGGATGATTTGTTCACAGGAAGCCCTTGACTAGACGAAACTCCTTCCCTCTCTGTCTCTCCAGGGCAGTCAGTCCTACTCCTGTCAAGGGCATTCAGATGTCACTGCCTTTGAGAGCTCTTAGTTGTTTCTGCCGCACCCACCAAGAGTCAGTGCTTCTCCTGTGCTCTCAAACACTGCATTCATGCCCTTACTTCCAGACTGGCCTGTGTGCTATCTGTGGTTATGTCAGCCAGCCTGTGCCCTCTTCATCGTGCATCCTGGCACCTAGCACAGTCCCTGCCACCAGCCCCTCAGTGACTGGATGGGTAAGGAGTGTAAGCTGAGGCATTTCCACTGACCTAGCTGCTTCAAGCGTCTGTACTGGGGGATAACTTAATTATGCTCCGTTGCTCCTAATTAATAACTTAAGACAAAGACTTCACACACCTATTCCCTTAATGCTTTCTGTTGAATTACTTGGTAAATTGTGAAGGCCTGCAACATTTTAGAATTTGCAGTTCATTGGAAAACCATTAATGCGTAAGCATTTTTCCTGGCATGCGGAGCACGAGCTGGGCCTCATGTCACAAAAACCATTTCAAGGGAGTAGAACATGGGTCAGCTTTGCTTACAAAATGTATTCCTTTTCTCTTTTTGCATGAAGCTAATTAAGGTATTGGTGGTACGAATGTCTTTTTCATACTTTACTTTTATCAACTTTATTTTGTTTCAGTTTTAATCTGATCAAATGGCTTATTAGGATAATATCCATTGATTTACATATTTTCAGAAGTATTCTTTTAAGGGTGTTGAGAGCAGGAATATGTGGTACAAAGGTCAGAGCATGCCCTGTCTCTGCACTGACAACTCTTCACAGATGGTTATTTAAATTTAAATTAATTAACATTAAACATTCACTTCTTCAGTTGCACTAGCCACACTTCAAGTGACCAATAGCACATGTGGCTGCCATACTGGACAGGGATTCGAACATTTGTATCACCACAGAAAGTTCTATTGCACAGCACTGCTCTAGAAGGCAATGACATTAACTTGCTTTCCTCTTTCTTCTTAGAAGAAAAGTTTTTTTTGGTTCCAATTTTGTTTTTTTCAGCAGTTGGTGTGATATTACTTCTCACACACCTGAGCATTTTCCAATCACAAAATTGATCAGATTATCGACTATTTTCAAAGTCGTGTGTTATCTTGTTACACATTGGTTATACACAGCCTAATTGGCGTCTCTGGGCTGCTTCTTCTGAATATTTTTCCTTGTGAACCACTTTTAAAGCAGTCGTAAGTGTTCAGGAGTATCACAATGCCCCATTGAGCTGGCTCTATTCCAGTCTATCACAGATCACATCTGTTAACGTCAGTATTGTGATCCCAAGAATATTCTATGTGATACATGAAAATTCTGGCTTTTGGTACAACCTTTTAAGAGTCAAGTGCATCTAAACTGAAGGAATCGATCAGAAGGTCAGGGATTCAACCAAAAGTAAATGGAGGCTCTGTACAGTGGCTCATGACTATACATCCCAGCACTTTGGGAGGCCAAGGCAGTCAGATCAGTTGAGGTCAGGAGTTTGAGACTAGCCTGGCCAACATGATGAAACCCCATCTATACTAAAAATACAAAAATTAGCCAGGTGTGGTGGCGTGTGCCTGTAATCCTAGCTACTGGGGAGGCTGAAGCAGGAGAATCGCTTGAACCTGGGAGGCAGAGGTTGCAGTGAGCTGAAATTGTACCACTGCACTCCAGCCTGGGTGACAGAGCAAGACTCTGTCTCAAGAAAAACAAAACAAAACAACAACAAAAATTCCAAAAGTAAATGGATGTGTTTTCAAGTAATTCTGAGAAAAGTTTATGATTCCCATTGAGTCATCTAGATATAGGCCCCATTCTTGGCCTGTCTAGTTAGATACTAATGTTCCCTCTTCCTGCTCGTGCTTCTGTGGATGTTGTGTGGGAAGCCAGGTAGGCCACCTTCCCTACAGCTCCACTGCAGAAAGATCTACACAGAGGAGGAAAAACTGACACCCCTCACCCTGGACAAGTCTCACACGTCTAGGTATTGACTACTGCAGTGCGTGCAGTGAAAAAGCAAACGCTGAAATCAGTGGGAACTGGTCTCAGCCAGAAACAGCTTTCTCGGAAAGTCCCAAACTCAGAAAAAGCTGGTTTCTTGAAGGCCCACAATTCATTTTGAAGACTTTAGTGACTCCAGGAAATTTCCTTTGACCTAAGTGTTCTGTGAGGTCACAAAAAAACCATTCCCACCAGTATGTGAGCGGGCCACTGTCTGTGGTCCTTTGAAAGACCAGGGTTGATTCGGCGCCATTTCACACAGTCAGGACTCAGAGGAAAGCTTCCTTTGCAGCCATTACTATTTCAGGAGAAATAACCACACCTCTCTTGCTTTCCAGGTCACGGTGCATACCTGTTTACCATCCAGAGTTCATCACTGCTGACGAGTCTTGGGAAGACGGCTCTGCTGATTGGGAGCGAAGGTACCTGCTGAGCAGGGAGGTGTCTGGTCTGTCTGCCTCTGCCTCCTCGGAGAAGGGGGACCTTCTGGACAGCCCGCACGTCCGGCTCCGTCTTTCCAAGCTGAGGTAGGCAGACGTGGGGTGCCCACCCTGGCAGCAGCGGCGGCCGCACATCGCGTCCTGCGTGCCCCCTCCGTCTTTCAAACCAGCAGGGTGAAGAAGAGGATGAGTTTTGTCCATCTGGCCAGGCTGTACTTTTCCTTCAAGGTGACTTATTTTCACCCGGGCCTAGGGAGACATTTAAGGCAGCCTGCAAATCATGCAGCGCCTGAGAGGACAACCCTAAATGATTGACACAGTACACTCCTCTCCTTCCTGCTCGTGGGGTTGGGGTCTTCACGGCCTTTAGGTTTGCAAATAGGATCTGTTTGCTTCAGGGGTCCCATGGCGTTTTGGAAGTTGATACACCTTTGCAGTTACTGAGGAAGGAGTGGGTCTGGCTCAGCGCACAGCCTGAGGGGTGCGGTTCCCTCCTGTGCTGTGGGCCCCAGAAACCCTTTTAAGGCTGGAAACATTTTAGAACTTACGATCCGTTGGAAAACCATTAATGTGTAAGCCTTTGTCTTGGGTACACGGAGCACAGAACCATGCTGGGGGAAGCGGAGCTGCAGCGAGAAAGTGGACGGTGCGCATGCATATGGGAGGAATGGGGGGGCGGGGATGCGCATGCGCAGGGCGACGGCGGGCGCGGGAATGGGTTACTCGTGCGGGTGCAGGCCTGGGGCGCGCATGCGCGGGAGGCCCAGGGTGCGCGCGGGCCGGAGCGCTCTCACGTTGCCAGCTTGTTTATCTGCTGGGTTTCCTCCCATGCGCCAGTTCATTTGAAAGGGTTCTTTTGAGAGGGACATGTTTGAAAGCAGCATTTCCGGGACAGAACGAGGTTTGGAAGCCAGGACCTGTGGGCTTTCATTCTGGATCCGCCCTGACGTCGCTGAGCGCCCGTGGCAGGGCCTGGCCTGGTCGCGCAACTGTGCCCTGTCGCGCTTGCGCTCCTGGCTCTGTGGCATCTCGCGGGCCTTCACTAAGATAGTAAGTGCGAAAGCCCTAGATAAGTGAAAAAACACTACTCAGTCGTCAAGTGTTAGCGTCTGTGCATGGGGACCCGTCTTCTCTGAAGATGCTCGCGGTTGGTTGGAAGTGTGCCCGCCTGCACGCTCCAAGTGCACCTCCCGGGGTGCGGAGAGGCCCGCCTCAGACTCCCCGCGGTACGTGGGGGAGCCGCTGTCCTATGCATCTTCCCAGCAATCCTGGGAGGTTCACGGGGGGTGCCTCGAGGACGGTAAGGCTTTTGCCCAAGGCCACACTGAGCCAAGCCAAGGGGCAGGGATTCGATCCCAGATCCCTCGCTCCGCTGCTTGACATGGAGCTGTCTCTTTCCACTGTGACTCCCACCCGCATGTAGCTGCTTCCTGATGAGACGGGGTCTCAGCCCCCCGTGGGTGCAGTATACATTTGGCCGGTGAATCCGCTATGAGATTATGTGAGTTGGGTGAAATTGTGTGAGTGCAGTTCTGGCGCCGTGGGTCAACAAGATGGCACACCCTGACACTGTTCAGCCTTTTCCCAGCTGAATGGTGACCACTCCCACTCCCGAGGAGGCCGTGTCCTCAGCTGTCCCACAACGAGGAAAAATAGAATCAAGTACATTTGAGACTTCTGCATTCAGTGCTTGTTTTATCTTCTCTGATTCATGGAGTATTTGCCTTTGAGCTTGCCACTGAACTAAAAGACGTTAGCGCCATTCTTTATAACATGTCTAAAAAGTACCATGCGTGATCAGTGAAGAATCTTGTAAAAAACCTTTTATTTTGGGTTGTCAGCGCTGCTGCAGATGTCAGTTATGTAGAAAGAAATTTGTATTTAGAATAGCTCAATTAATGCTTCATGCTTTAAAAAGAAATGTCATTTTGATTCCTATTTAAGTAGGAGCTGTTGAATCATAATTGGGAAGCGTGAACTGATTATTCATCAAATTCATTAAATCTAAGAGAATGCAAAACAAGATTTTACCATTTTCAAAGGATCAGAAAGAAGGTTTTCAAAGACAGATGAAACTTAACTGAGGAGAGTATTAAAAAGATGTTCCAACATGGAGTTTCTTAACTTCATTCTACACACATACATCAAGCATGGGCTATGTACCAGCATCCTTCCCTGTGTGGGGACAAAGCAGAAACGCTCTAGTGCCTGCCCTCACGGAACAGCTGGTGGGAGAGCACAACCTGACTGGGCGGTGATGGTGCCGTTGGGCGATGGGGTCTGGCTGCTGAGTGAACAGAGATGGGCATGACGGGAGGACTGCAGTCAGGGAGCATCCTGGCAGGGCAAAGGCCCTGTGGTCCTGTCTGGGTGCAGCAAGGATGTTGGTGGAACAGAAGGGCAGCAGAGTGCAGGCCAGGCTCTGGTTCATGTAGGGCCTGGGGGTCATGGTTAAGAAATGGTTAATGCTGAGGGGGCCGGAATGGCTTTAGAGGTTCTTGGTAGGGGCCGAGTGTGTGGCTTGATGGTTAATTAAGTTACTGCCTAAGGAATTCTTAAGAGACTCTGCTGGTACAACCAGTAACAGCATAACAATTTCTTTCTTAAGCTATTAGTTTTTGTATTTGATGATCAATCTGTATTCCTACCTTTCAGAAAACTTAGGGGAAAATAATTGATAAATATGAATCAGAAGGACAAGGTAAGGCATTCAGTTTACTTTTTTCCAGGAAATGGGAGGCTTTAAACCGCTATCAAAGAGTCTCAAATCTTGAACTTTAGTTTCCCGAACAACAAGCTATGTGCAAACACTTTGGTGAACTTTGTTCTCCTCTGGAACCTCCACCATGTTCCTTTGGATGGGGCTGTAGGTTCACTGGTCACTGATATGAGGGTGTTCTCCCTCATATCACGTTTGGAAAGAATTCAAAACACACGCTGTGAGATGGAAGTTACTCAAGGCTGCAGAAAGGTGTCTGAGTCTGGGCAACAGGACTGCTGCCCTTGCCACTAAGGTCCTACCTTTTCTCTTGCAGGCGCTGTGTGCAGTGGCTGAAAGTCACGGGCCTGTTTGTCTTTGTGGTGCTGTGCTCTGTGAGTACCGTGGCTGCCCCAGCACTGCTGTTGGGTCCGTGGAAGCCCTGTGTGCCTTTGGCTGTATAGCAGGGGGAACCTGAGATGTGGGGCTTAGTGCCTGGCCCTCTTCACCTGATTATCTGACTTTCTTTGGAGGAGATGCGAGGGTTGTGGGGCAGCGGGCTGAGGGGGTCGAGGGCCGCAGCTGTGCCCTCTGCTGTGGTCCCAGTCACACAGCAGAAGCCGGGCAGCATGGTGTTGCCATGTGGAAGGCCGGGTAGCTGGCTGTGGGGCTCGCTTCCCTCCTCGAGTGGTTTCCTACTTCCCTGTTCAGCCCCAGACAGTAGCACTGTTCGTGTGTGTTGGGACACATCTGGAGATCGTGGATAGCCCAGAGTGTCTCAGTGCTCCTTTGAGATTGTGCGCTGGGCCTCTGTCCAGCGGTGTGTGTTGAAGCTCTGAAGTTTGCCCCCTCTGGGGAGGTGTCTCTGATTTTATTTGCCCAGACATCTCCATCCTTTCAAATACATGAATATTCACAACAGACACATTCTGGAGCCAAACCAACGTCAGATGCCCTCGTAGGGAACAGGGTGTGGGAACGAGGGGAGGGCGAGGGCTGCTTTGGTGAGCCCATGGCAGTGGGCGGTGCTGTTCTTCACTGGAGGGGTCCCAGCAGATGGACCCACCAGGGGAAAGGCACAGGAGCCCGAGCAGGGAGCCAGGGCCGCAGGGACACCTCTGTGCCCTCTGAGGTGACAGCCATGAGTCCCACTGCCAGCCTTGGTGTGCTCTGTGGCCTGGTGTAGCCTGAGTCAGGGTCACATAGTGGCACTCAAAATACATTTGCCCAATGAGTGGGTGTGTGGCCCCTGTCTCTGGTTGCATGTCTGTGTGTGTGCAGGTGGATGTGTGGTCCCCTGTCTCTGGTTGCGTGTCTGTGTGTGTGCAGGTGGGTTTGTGGTCTCCTGTCTCTGGTTGCGTGTCTGTGTGTGTGCAGGTGGGTGTGTGGTCCCCTGTCTCTGGTTGTGTGTCTGTGTGTGTGCAGGTGGGTTTGTAGTCTCCTGTCTCTGGTTGTGTGTGTGTGTGCAGGTGGGTGTGTGGTCCCCTGTCTCTGGTTGTGTGTGTGTGTGTGTGTGTGTGCAGGTGGGTGTGTGGTCCCCTGTCTCTGGTTGTGTGTGTGTGTGTGTGTGTGTGTGTGCAGGTGGGTGTGTGGTCCCCTGTCTCTGGTTGTGTGTCTGTGTGAGTGCAGGTGGGTGTGTGGTCCCATCTCTGGTTGTGTGAGTGTGTGTGGGTGTGTGGTCCCCTGTCTCTGGTTGTGTGTCTGTGTGTGTACAGGTGGGTGTGTGGTCTACTGTCTGGTTGTGTGTCTGTGTGTGTCCAGGTGGGTATGTGGCCCCCGTCTCTGGTTGTGTGTCTGTGTGAGTGCAGGTGGGTGTGTGGTCTGCTGTCTCTCGTTGTGTGTCTGTGTGTGCAGGTGGGTGTGTGGTCTCCTGTCTGTGACTGTGTGTCATGTCTGCGTGTGGTTGTGTGATGCCTGTGCCTGCTCTGTGTTTGTTTGTGTGCACCAGTGTGAGCTGTGTAGGTTGTGTGTGGTCCCCTGTGCCTGCTGCGTGTCTCTGTGTGTGCACCTGTGTGAGCTGTGTAGGTTGTGGTCTGTGACCATGATAGGTTGTGCTTGTGCTTTGTGGAGTTGTTTTGGGTGAGTGTCACTTTTGAGTGTTGCTCTAAGATGGTGTGCATGGGCAGTTGTTGGGAGACCACAGTGGGTGGTAGGTGCTGCTGTGATGGGGGTGTGACTGTGGTGGTGGGCAAGGGTGGGTCTGAGCTGTGTTCCATGATGTGCTCTCCCATGCAGCCTGCCCTGGTGACAGGGCCCCCTGTGCATGATGTGTGTGGCTGTTGCTGGCTGTTTCATGACCTGCACGCGTGACATGTGTGTTGTGGCTCTGTGTGCGTGCAGGAATGTCTGTGGCCCTGGGTCAGCTCTCAGCTGCGACATGAGGACAGCAGGGTGGTGTATGAAGTCAGTGCTGATTGCGTTGAGCTGAGTACAGTCAACTTAATAACCAACCCGTGAGGGAGGAGATCTGTGACCCAGAGAAAGGAAACCTGTGCTAGAAAAGGAAAACCAATTACACTGAGCTCTGAAAGCTTCACGATTTGATATTTTTGGCTACCAATTTGCCTTGCCACTTCCTACTCACATGAATGTGTGGTTCTGAAGCCCCACTGCTCAGCAGGGCCTGGCAGGTGCTCTAAGATTTCAAAGGAACCAGGCTGGGTGGGCCAGGTCTCCCCTAGTCCCTAAGAGCTGACCTGAGCTGTGTCCAGTCTTAGCCTTCTTCTGTGAGATGGACTTTAGGTGATTTGTGGATATATCCAAAATGGAATTTGAGGAATGATTTGAATTTCTATAAGCTCATGTTATCATCAGTTTAATTTACTTTTTGATGGTGTATAAGGTGCTTTGCAAATTTCACAAACACCTACTACCACAAACACATGCTCTAACCATTAGAGGGGTCATATTCCTTTATTCTCCAATGTGAGAAAACCACATTTGTACCTCTTTGATGATTTAATTTTATGGCCAGGCATTTAATCCTTAAAATTGGCAGTTATCAATAATCAGAGCCCATTGTAGCTGAACACTGTAATGAATCAGAATAATGAATCAGAATATTTTAATATTTAAGACAAAGCTATTCTGAGTAAGCTGCTTCGTTCTGGATACACACAGTAGCCCCATCATCACATCCGTTTTCGACTGTTTTCAGAATGATTTCTACCTTACTGCTCTCATACCACACCTCCGTCATTCAACGTTTCTGATTCTTACAGATTTTGTTCAGCCTGTATCCGGATCAAGGAAAGCTCTGGCAGCTGTTGGCCTTGTCGCCGCTGGAGAACTACTGTATCCAAAATCCACTCTGAGATGGCCGGCCGCCTGGCTGAGATCTGAAATGCAAGGAGACACTCACGGACGGTTGTGACTGCTGCTGAAGGCCACGGCACAGGCCATTACCATTCCCACCCACCTGAATGTTGTTTCTCCAGATGTTTGATGAGAGATGGGGTCTCAGGACAGAGGGGCGGGGAGCTCCAGGGAGACAGTGGTGGGGTTGGTGGTGGAGCTCTCCGAGCGAGGAAGGGGGAGAGCAGGGCACATTCCAGCCAGGACCTGGCTTTCCCTAGCTCCCGGATACTCCTTTCCCCCCCATCTCTTGTGCGTTCAGCGTGACCCATCTTCCAGTTCATGCCATCCTGGCTGTGTCACCCGGCTCTGGTGACTACCGCAGCACCTCCTGCTGTGCTTGCTCTGGCCGTCTTGCGTGCCTCAGAATTTTTCATCAGAAGTCATACACATCCTGTAGGATAGTAGACACAGAGGCCAGTGGTGTTTAAGCTTGGAGATGAGCATGCCTTGACTTCTGCAGGCATTAGTTGGAGGGTTCATGTAAATCTAGCAAGAATTCGGCTGTGTTGAGGTTTGCGGTTGCTGTGGCAACCTCCGGTGCCCTGGACACTCAGAATTGCCGGGCGCCCTGCCAGCTGTCTGATAGACCTTGCTCTGTGCCCACCCCTGCCACTGGGGTAAGAGCTACTTTTTTCCCCTCCTGCCTTCTCGTAGCTGCAGGAATTCCCACTGCACCCTCCGGCTGCCAGATCTGATGCACTTCCCGAGCAAATGAGGGCCTTTGCTCCTTAGGGGAGATAGAGGCAGCGGGAGAGGGTGAAGCTTGGCATCACCGGGGGATGCTTTCCCGGGATCTTCCCCGGGCTTCCTGTCTTCCTGGGGAGCGTCCGCTGGGGTTCCTGGAGGAAGAGCCTGCGAGAAGATGTGAACACCTCCATCTGTGGCTCTCAGGGGCTGCCACGCTCATGTGAGCCCACACTCGACCTTGAGCAATGTGTACATTTTCTGGTTGAATCCTGCCCGATTCCGAAGTGTGGGGCTGGCACCTGTCCCAGGGAAGCCGCGCCTCTCCCTACAGTCACCTGTTTTCCTCTAGATTTCAGGCGAGTTGTTTCTGCTGCAGCCTCCTTCTGGGATCAGGAGTGGGCGGTTAACTGATGTCCGCCCAGCCTTTTCTGGGTGAAAGGGTGGGAGCGCTGTTTCCCAGCTCTCCCGCGGGGGTCCAGAGCCTCTTTTGGAATGAATGTGGTCAGTAAGGTGTCTGTGCATGAAGGTCCCTGAAGACCCCGGTGCTGCTAGGGTGGCGGGCTTCCGGGGAGGGTCCTGGAGAGGTGGGACCCTCCGATGGGGTGCTCTGATCAGGCCAAATATTTTTGATGATGATTATTTAAAAAAAGGAATTAATTTAGTTAGCTAAATGGCAAGATGTTTTTTTCTTTAGCCTACTTACTTGATAGCCTCAGTGAACTGAAATTTTAGGAAACTGGCTTGCTTTCCTTGCAGTTGCTGTCATCGGTTGCGTAGCCTTGGTTTCTGTCATCCTTCTGGCAGTCTCACTGCATCTTCCCAGGGCACCCTCTCCTCAGCCAGCGACCTGCCCAGCAGCCTTCCAGAAAGGCCTGGCGCTGGAGGCTTTCTGGTGGGTGGGGGGGCACTGGTCATGGTTTGTGCTTCCCTCTGCTCCGTGGACAGAGGCACCCACAGTTTTAGAAGCTCCCACTTCCATTGGGGTCAGGGCGGTGCTGATGTCAGCTGAGCGCGTGTGCATGTGTTTGTATTTTCTTCATCACTTTAAAACTGTGCCTGAGCCTTAAAGTATCTCCGTGTGAGAGAACCAATGAGCTGTGTGATGCTGACAGACTTTGTTTCTCATTCTTGGGCCTCGACCTCTGCATCGCTTCCCTAGGATGAAGAAAGGCAAGACGTGCCCCGTGTTCCTGGACCCTTCATGAAGTTCCCAGGACACGCCGCCCTCCTGGGCACGACTTCCCGCAGGGGGCAGGGGAGATAGAGCAGCCAGCTGCCAGGCTGACCCAAGAACCTGAAGGGGGAGGCGGGATCCTGTCCGGAAACCGTCCTCAGTGGGACTCAGGCAGGAGGGGGAGATTTCGGGGGACACTGGCACTGAACCTGATCAGTCAGTGGAGATCACAAGGCCAGCACGACAGCTTAGGGCACCAAGATGGTACGATAGCCTCAGCCCTCTGTTCATCCCACCCGGGACCCAGGGTGCCCCCTTTATTCTAAGGCATTTTGCCGAGTTCCTTCTCAAGCAGCCTGAGTGCCCCAGGCCCACGCGGGACCCTGCGGCCTGAGTGCATCCCCGCAGGGGACAGGCCAGCTTGCCTTTCTTGGCAGGGGTGGGGATGGGTGGGGGCAGGGAGTTCTCGCCTGCTCCCTGCGTGGCCTTGGAATTTGGACGAAGAGGGAGAGAGCCTGGGAGAGCTGAAGGCCGCAGGGGGGACGATGGGTCACCAGCCACGATGGGGGTGATCTGAGCCTCCAGCAGGCTCCTTGGAAAAGGGCAGCGTTCCCAGCGTTCCCAGGGATTAACAGCGGTTTCTGGAAACTCACGGACCCTCTCAAAAGACCCTGAGCTTTGTGAAGGCTGCAGGCCTGAGGTCTGCTTGGGGAGGAGGGGAAGCCAGCTGGACCCCGCCCCCGACAAGGTGATTCTCAGAGAAAGGGCGCGCAGTGTAGACGTGAGGTAGGAGGGGCCTCGGGCTGGTTGGAAAGGCCCAGAACAACATCCTCAGGGCTGTCGTCTGAGCAGGGAGCTCTGAGGCCTCCTCCCGGCCCTCTGGCCTGTCCTCTGGAGGAGCCTGGGTGAGGGACACCGGGGGTGGCTGCTGTGAGGGGAGAGCTTCTGGAGAAAGCACCAATCTCCTTTAGCTGGTGAATGGCACAGCCACCTTTCTTTCGGAACCTCAGTGTCTCCCGCAGCACAGTTGGGCTGTGTGGGTTCCGTAGTTGCAGGGTCTATTTTAGAAGCCTGTAATTGCAGCACCTGAAGTGCTTTGTCCCTGAATGGTTATCTGCGGGAGGCCTGTCAGAGGCTCCCAGGGCAACGGGCAAATGAACAGAAGCCAGCAAACTTCCACAAGCAGGTCAGTTATGGGCGCCCTCCCTTCCTTCCACTCTCCCTTCTTTTCCTCCCTCCCTTCCTACTCTTCTTTGCTGCCTCTTCTTTCTCCTCTCCCTTTCTCTCTCCTTCCCTTCTCCCCATTCTCCCCCTTCTCTCCCTCCTTCCCCCTCCCGTCTTTCCTTTTTCCCAGGTGATGCATTTTGTATCACACCCAGCGTGGCAGCCTGGGCTCTCAGAGGATGTGGAGGAGACTGTGATTCAGAGGGGAGGAGAAAACACCGTTTCCCTGCCCTCTTAGCGTCTCCAAGCAGGGCCCTGCAGAGTAGACACGAAGGACAGGTTAACAAGGAAAAGGCACACTCATGTGTTTCATATAAGTGTTGCCTGACAAGAAACAGCTGAGCTTGGGGTTCTGCTGCTAGGTTTGATGAAGAGTGGAGACTCGTGAAAGGCGTGATCGGACGAGAGCACATGAGCAAGCGCAGGAAACGGGCTGGGAGGGGCCCTGGCAAGGCCTGTCCGTTCAGGTCCCTCTTGGCCTCCCTCCATCTTTGCAGCTAAGGATGCACCCTTCCCCCGGTGTGGGGGGCGCCTCTCATACGAGGGTCACGACCTGCTTCAGGGGAGTTAGGTCTGGAATGAGGGCTGAGATGTGGGCAATGGGAAAGGCAGGAAGATTGTGTTGATGGCTGAGGGCATGGGGCACCTGGGGAAACGTGTTTCTTCGCACGCTGTCAGAGGAGGGTGTGCGTCTGGCGGGCGGTGGGAACATGGGGTTCCTCCTGCCTGCTTTACGGTTCTCCTTGACACTCCCCCAGCCGTGAACCTCAGCAGCCACGGGGACTCCACGCTGCTGCAGGTGGACCTGGCCGGGGCCCTCGTGGCCAGCGGGCCCAGTCGTTCTGGGAGGGAAGAGCGCCTCCTGGTGGAGCTGACCCAGGCCGACACTTCGGGCTCCAGGTGGCGGCGGCCACAGCAGGTTATGCTGGTAATTTATTTGAAAGGATTGTGAAATCTCATTTCATCTCATAATAAATTGTGTTTCCTCTTGAGTGGATTTGATGGGGAGCCACAGGCGAGGACACCATTCTTAGTCAGTTCATTGGCTCTTCTTATGTTTTGCTTTGTCTTTGAAATTCTCTGTTTACCATTTCTCCATTTATCAAATTCTTGCCATTTCAGTACAATCAGGCTTGCAAGTTCTTTATTCAAAACTGTTTTGCCGGGCCATTCAGGAAATATACATTTGAAATGAAAAAACTTTTTTTGGTGTTGTAAAAGTGCAGTTAAGTCTGGGCCTTACGTCATGGTTCAGAAGACAGTTCCACAGCACATTACTGTGTTCGTGGACACCTGCCTAAGTTCTGAGCTGCTGCATCTGTGTAGGCCTGTGCGCAGCCTTGTCTCTGAGCCTTGTCAAGCCTTCATTCACATCCTGCAAAGGCAGCCGGGGAGCGGTGTCTGTCATGGCAGCCCAGAGCCTAGACTCCAGAGGCAGGGCCCCTTCCATGCAAGCCTGGCCCCCGAGCCCTGGCCTGGGAGACTCCACTCTGCATTATCACTGTGACTTCTGTGTGGAAGTCAGCCCCGGCTTATGGATGTTCCGTTATAACCAGTAGCAGGAAACCCCGCCCATGCGCAGGCTGCATCACCTGCAGTGGAGCGTGTGAGGAATGAATGCACCCTCACCTTTCCTGCCTTGCAGAGCATGGTGCACAGAGCTGAGGTCTCGTTATGAACTAGCATGCAGTGTCCTAGACCATGGCTGACGCAACACCGATGTTCTGAACCGGCTGCCCTGGCCAGGGTCCTAGGATGTCAGCTTGGTTCCCCGTGTGAAGAGCAGAGCTCCTTGGCAAGGGGCTCCTTGGTGATGAGCGATGGCCTTTGCCCTCTGACCTGGGCCTTGCATGGAGAAGGGCAGGACCTCACCCAGCCTGCGGTCCTGCTGCCTCCCCAGCACTTGCATATTAATAACCCAGGTTAAATGATCTGTATGGCACCTCCCTGCTCTCTGGGGTGGCCCTTCCCAACGTGCTGACCCAAAATGCCCACGGGCAAATCCAGCCCCAGAAACATGGAAACACAGAGATCTTTACTAAAGGATTTTTCCCCCAGACACGCTCTTTGCAAACACTGAGGTACTTAAAAGAACTTCTCTCATGGATATGCTTCTTTGCTCTGACCAGTTTCAGAGATCCTGTTTTCAGTGTCCGTTGTGATTGGTGGGTGAGATTCGCATCTTCCCATGGAGGATCCCCCTCCCTCCCCAGGCTGCCTCCCTAGCTGATCACTGTCCTGTACCCCAGGGGCAAGAACATGCAAGGCAGGGAATGAAGCTTCACCCTGGGGCCCTTCCTTGCAGGGGCTCCTGTGCACAGGGGTGTGGGAGGTTTGCGGGGGGTGGGTTTGTTGCCTCCAGGTTGCAAGCAGTTGCAGAAGCAGTTCTCGGGACTCAGAGAGCTCAGAAGAGTCCTCCAAGTCTCTAGTAACTTGGAGTGATTCATTTTTTAAATTTAAAAAATTTTTATTAAAAAACTTTTAGAGTTGGGGATCTCACTCTGTTGCCCAGGCTGGAGTGCAGTGGTGTGATCACAGCTCACTGTAACTTTGAACTTCTGGGCTCACGGGATTCTCCTGCCTACGCCCCTAAGTGGCTGGGACCACAGGCACATGCCACCAGGCCTGGCTAATTTTTAAAATTTTTTTTGTGCAGACAGGGGTCTTGCTCTGTTGCCCAGGCTGATCTTGAACTCTTGGCTTCAAGTGATCTCCCACCTTGGCCTCCCAAAGTGGGATTACAGGCGTGAGCCACCGCGTCTGGGCGTGATTTGTTTTTCTTGTATTAAATCACTACTTCTATGCCTTTTGCACTTTTGTACGCTAATTCTGCATTTTTTCTTTTGAATCCTTTTTCTTAAAGAAAGCTCTCCAAATTGTGGAAATTCCCAGCTCCTAACATCAGAGCTAACATAGGAGCAGTAGCTTCTAACATGAGATATGTGAGAGCTCAAATAAAGATGCCCCCATTTCTTTCTTTCTCCTCTTATTTGAAACAAATACCTAGAGCGAGCAGTGCCAGATCCCAGATGGTGTCTCAGGTGAAAAGCCTCACCATAACTTTATGCTTTGGCTTGTACAGGTCACTCACAACTGGACGGTGTATTTAAATCCGAGGAGAAGCGAGCGCTCCGTGATGAGCAGGACCTTTGAGGTACTGGGCAGGTGAGTTCTCAGTGAGTGAGATGTTGGGGCAGGCTCTCCGGGACACACGCGTTTAAAGGAGTCTTACCTGCAGGACACTGAGTTTCGGCCCATGCAGCACCAGGTCAGCATGTGGCTTGGACACGGTGCTCATGCTGTGTAGACAGTGAACTCAAAGGCTGTGAGAAGGCATCGTAGCCATGGGTGTCAGGATGTAAGAGGGTTGACTGCAGAAGTCATTTTGAAACAAATGGCAGTTTTTGGTTGATGTTCTAATTTCGTTAATATTGTGAAGCTGTACAATGGAGAGTTCTAGAAAATTTAGGATTCTTATTCCTTAACTAATGCTGCTTCATATTCAATCGGTACTCTTGGTTGGCGTATTAGACAGCTAAGGCTGCCGTATCGTAGTACTACACACTGGGTGGCTTAACTGTCAGACATTTACCTTGTAATCCTAGAGGCTGGAAGTCTGAGGTCAAGGTGTCGACAGCGTCAGTTTCTCCCAAGGCCTCTCCCCTGGCTTACAGGTGGCCATCCCTCTGTGCCTGTCTTCTGATCTCTCCTTGTATGGACACCCATCCTACTGGATTAGCACTCATCCCCATGACCTCATTTAACCTTCCTCACCTTTTTAAAGACCCTACGTCTACCTACAGTCCCATTTGGAGGTACTCGGGGTTAGGACTACAACCTAGGAATTGTTTTTGGAGGAAGGGGACACAATTCAGCCCATAAAACGTATTGACTGAACTTGAAAAAACGCTCTGGTGTCCGCCACTGACCTGTGGTCGCTTGCAGGCTTCTCGTCTGGAGCGTGTCTCCTCACTCTCAGGGACTGGAGTTCAAACAGCTGGCTTTGCTCTTAGTTAGCAGGTGAAGTGGTTGGGTATGTTGGGGAGGAGGAAGAGCCAGTTCAATGGCTGGCGTCTTCTGTGCAGGCCCCTACTCACTCTTCACTGTCAGGTGGTGTCACAGGGAGGCTGAGGGGCCTGCTTGGACCGGCCCGGCTTGGCCGCAGGGAGGCTGCGTCCTGTGTCTCATGCCGCTGGCCTGTGCTCACTGCTCTTCCAGCTGTGAGATCGGGCATTGGGCTGAATCGTTCTGAGATCCATTTGGATTCTGGTTAATGTCTGGCTGATATAGAGGGAGGTGCCCTAACTGTTGACGTTGTGAACAGTGAGGTCGTCGTTTCGTTCTGCAGAGAGACGGTGTCCATCAGCATCCGGGCCTCCCTCCAGCAGACCCAGGCTGTCCCTCTTTTGATGGCTTATCAGTACCTCCACGCGAGTGTAGAAGCCCAAGTGACCATCGCCACGGCCATCCTCGCGGGCGTCTACGCGTTGATCATATTCGAGGTAACTTTCACACCTGCCCCCCCGATCTGTCTGGGCCCACCGTCAGGGAGGCTTGAGACCTCTGACACTCTGGATGGGCTCGGTCCTGACTCCTAAATCTAACTGGACTAGTGTCATCATTCCTGAAGATTAGCGTGTCCCTCTCTCTAGGTAGAAAGGGAACCATACAGGAATATTTGCTGAATCTTGGCAACTGACATGAGAAGGATGGGTTTTAGGAGCAGAAGTGTACCTGAGAAAACAGAAAGTGCATTCGATTTTCTACCCTCTCTCCGCTGCTCACTCCAAGTGTGACCATGAGGGAACAAGAGTTGCAGTCTCCTCTGAGACTCAGAGTCTGCACCTGTGTGATGAGTACACTCATTTGCGCCCACCTGCACCGTGGGATTGTGTGTGTGAGGGGACATGGATGGCCTGAGGCTGTGTGCCCAGAGGGATTATCTGATTATCTGTTTTGTCTGTCAGCTTGGCTCATGGGCATTTCCACATGTGATCTTAAGTCCAGTCAATGTGATGTTTCTGGAAAGTTCTAAGTGTGGCTGTGCCTTCAACAGCACAAAGCAACGTGCAGACCCTTCTTGGGCTGGGCAGGTCCATTGTTGATTTAACTATGAAATCAAACTTCCTCACAACACGGACAGGATCCCGGAAGGTCAGTGCATGACGTGACCATTAGAGGTGCCTCCTAGTGAACTTGGGATAGGTCTGAGAAATACGTGAGGATGTTGAGGAGATGGCAGGCTGGAGGAGTGACCAGGAAAATTCCAGAATTTTGCCTGTGGTTGTTGAGTCTACCTGCTGAGGAATGATGACCCCAGTAAGTTGAGCCCTTACCTGTCTTAACAAGGGCCACTCACGGGATTGTTATCTCTTACATCGCTTCTGTTCTAGAACAGTTTTGTTCCCTCCGTTTTCTATCCGTTTTCTTTTCTTTTTTTTTTGAGACGGAGTCTCGCTCTGTCGCCCAGGCTGGAGTGCAGTGGCCGGATCTCAGCTCACTGCAAGCTCTGCCCCCGGGTTCCCGCCATTCTCCTGCCTCAGCCTCCCGAAGTTGGGACTACAGGCGCCGCCACCTCGCCTGGCTAGTTTTTTGTATTTTTTAGTAGAGACGGGGTTTCACCGTGTTAGCCAGGATGGTCTCGATCTCCTGACCTCGTGATCCGCCCGTCTCGGCCTCCCAAAGTGCTGGGATTACAGGCTTGAGCCACTGCGCCCAGCCTGATCTTCTTTTAAATCAATATTACTGTTTCACGGTTCCCATGACCACTGTGTGATTTGACACAGGAACTCGCAGGCTCAGGGGCAGCTGTCCTCTGGGCTGGGGTTTACTGCCATGCCTGGCAGTGGAAACCTGCTGAGCCTGGAGGAACCCAGGAGCCGGCTTCTGAAAGATCTCCTCTCCTGGGAGGGCCCACACAGAGCACGCCCCTCCCTCCAGCAGCCAGAGACAGCCCCATGCAGTGTTTCTGCCCC
Source organism: Macaca fascicularis (assembly GCF_037993035.2). Taxonomy (NCBI): domain Eukaryota; kingdom Metazoa; phylum Chordata; class Mammalia; order Primates; family Cercopithecidae; genus Macaca; species Macaca fascicularis. The sequence goes on from NC_088381.1 coordinate 1,090,650, forward strand.
GGGCGGCCTGTTGGAGCCTGAGTTTTTGTGGGGGCCGATTAGATAGTCACACCCTCAGCTTACCAAGATCCCGACTCCCAGAAGGCAAGCAGGTGCACACCATTTATAAATTACATTTTATACAGTCTGGGCATGCAGGACATGCCCAGAACACACTGGGAACAGAATACAGCAGAACACACCGCCCCAGGCCCACAAGACAGCCCTCTCCTCGGTAACGAGGGAACAGTCCCGAAGCTGAGTACCCCGAAGCCAGCCAAGGGCCCTTCTAACGGTGGCGTCCTCAGACCAGGCAAAGTCTTTACCACACCACCATCTAGTTGACAAATCCTGTTCTGTTGTTCTGTAGAATGTTCTATACCCTGATTCAGCTGCTGGGTTCCTCATGGGATTAATTAGCTGCTCTATCCTATTTCCTACAGACTACAATTGAGATCTGAAGGCTGCAGGTTCCATTTTGGGGCGCCCATGCTTCACAGGTGGGCAGGGGTCTGGGCTGCGTCCGGGAGGAGGACCCTGTGTCTGGATGTCCCGCTATCAGGGGTGCGGAGAATGTCCAGGGAGTTGAGGTGGTGGAGAAAGGTGCCCAGCTCCCTGCCACCTTTTCTCTTAATGATTTTAATACCCACCAGGGCCCACTGCCCGCCTAAGATAAATCCTATTTCTGTAATGATCAACTTTCTTAGTAATGAGCTCTTCCCTTAGTAACTTCCAGTGGTGTCCACTGAATTTATTTAGTTTCTCTCTTCCCCCTTTTTACTATTATTTTGCAATTATAGGTTTAATAAATTCAATGTGCTTTAATTAGTTAACAGTCATTAATTAAAAAATAAAATACAATGCAATTATTTTTAATAGGCTTCTCTGTTATTCTAGGGTTTGTTCACCTTTTGTGTAAAATTGTTCAACCTTCGAAAACTACATAATTAGCAAAGATTTATTAATTTTTATTAATTAATGGTCATTATTATTAGTCATTTAGAAAAAAACCTCTCCTTCTCTACAAAAAGCCATCTCTAGATTTTAAAAGTCCTGTAAAGAGGCCAGTTCGACATGGTTTCGGCCCTTGTAGAAACAAAAAGCAGAGGCCACCACACACAAACCAGCCACACACAGAAGGGAGTGCGGCAGGGTCTCAGGAAGGGCCTTGGAGGGCGGTCCCTGTATTCCACGAGCAGTGTGGCAGCCCAAGACCTCCAGAGGCTGCCTCCCCATGCAGCCCGTCCGTTTCCTGGCAGTCTTTCAGCAGGTCTCCCTACACGGCTTGCTCTACACATCTGGTGGTCCAAGGCCCTTCTGTCATAGCTGTCCACGTGCCCCTGCCCCAAAGACCACGTGACAGGGTGTGGTCTTTCTACTGGTGTGCAGCGATATCTTACTGTGCTTTCAACTTAATTTCTCTCATGATGATAATGTTGGACATTATCTTTTCATGTATTTATTTGCCGCCTGTGTATCTTCTTCAGTGTGATGTTTGTACATGCCTTTTGCTTATTTTCTAATTGAATTGTTTGTTTTTGTAAATGTTGAGCTGTGACTGTTGTTTATATATTATGAAGACTTTGTTGGATATGTGGTTTGCAAATATTTTCTCTTAGTCTAGTTTATAATTTTTCTTTTTTTTTTTTTTTTTTGAGACAAAGTGCTGGGATTACAGGTGTGAGCCACAGTGCCAGCCTTTTTTTTTTTTTTTTTTTTTTGAGATAGAGTCTCCCTCTGTTGCCCAGGCTGGAGTACAACGGCCTGATCTCGGCTCATTCCAACACTATCTCCTGGGTTCAAGTGATTCTCCTGCCTCAGCCTGCCAAGTAGCTAAAACTACAAGCGTGTGCCACCACGCCTGGCTAATTTTTTTGTATTTTTTGTAGAGACGGGGTTTCACCATGTTGGCCAGGCTGGTCTCGAACTCCTGGCCTCAAGTGATCCACCCACTTTGGCCTCACAAAGTGCTGGGATTATGGGCATGAGCCACCGTGCTGGGCCAGTTTTTTTCTGTTATAGACTGTGGTTTGGCTGTCAAGTCTAAGAACTTATTGCTTCGTTGCAATAATTCCAGAGTCCAAAGATTGGTTTTCTTATTTTTTTTTTTTTCAGTTTTACTTTTAAGACCAGGATCTATTTTGAGTTAGTTTTATTATTATTATTTTTTTCTTTGAGACAAGGTTTCACTCTGTCACCCTGGCAGGAGTGCAGTGGCATGATCACAGCTCACTGCAGCCTCAAACTCCTGGGCTCAAGTGATCCTCCTGCCTCAGTCTCCCAAGTAGCTGGGACTACAGGTGTACAATACCATAGCTGGCTAAGTTTTAAAATTTTTTTGTAGAATTAGGGTCTTGCTATGTTGCCCAGGCTGGTCTTGAATTCCTGGCCTCAAGAGATTCTCCTGCTTTGGCTTCTTAAAGTGCTGAGATTACAGGTGTGAGCAACTGTGCCAGGCCTTGAGTTATTTTTTGTATTTGTGTGAGAGTTTTAAGTGAAAGTTCATTTTTAAACCTATGAATGTCCCATTGGGCCAGCACCATTTATTGACAAGACTAGCCCTCCTCAATTGAACTGCATTTGCTCCTTGGTTAAAAGTTAGTTGGACATATTTGTGGGGTGTATCTCTGGGTTCTCTATTCTGTCCCATTGGTAATGTGTCTGTTCCTCCACCAGTACCACACTCTCTTGATTATTGCAGGTGTCAGTTTGGACACTGGGAAGAGTGATTCCTCACACTTATTTATTTTTTTTCCCAAAATTGTTCTGGCTATTCTGTGGCCATTTTTTCCCATATACATTTTCCCCACTTCTTCATCCAGCTTTATTGGAATAAAGTTACATTTCTATTTTCTAGGACTTCAATTGCTTTTTCATGTGGTGCTTTGACATCCACATTTTAGAATGGCCTTCTAGTCCTGAAACATAATATTTATTTTGGTTTTCTTTGATTTTTAAAATAATTTTCATGATACTGATCTTGCACATCTTTTCTTAATTTCTACCTGTTTCCTTTTCTTTGGAGCAATTGTAAATGGTACTGAGTTATTTTGATTTCCACTTATCTATTGTCAGTACATATAAATGCATTTTTCTGTGTGTTAATCTTGTACCTTGTTATTTTATTGAATTTATCCTCAGAGTTTTTTAAAAATAAAATTATTGAAATTTCCTATGTAGACAATCATCTCATTTGCAATGAGGACAGTTTTATTTCTTCTTTTCCAATCTGTATGTCTTTAATTTCTTTTTCTTGCCTTATTGCAGTGGCGAGTATGAGAATGGTAAGATTGGCATTGTTCTCAATCTTAAAGGGAAAACATTCAATCTTTCACTATGTAGTATGATATTATTAGTTTTTTGTAGATGCTCTTCATGAGACTGAGGAAATTCTTTTCTTTTCCTAATGTACTAAGAGGGTTTTTTTCTGTTGTGTTTTTTCCTTTCTTTCTGTCTCTCTTTTTAAAACCATAATCGGGTGTTGAGTTTTGTCAGCATCTTTTCTGTGTCAGTTGATGTGCTCATATGGCTTTTTCATTAGCTGCTTGATATGGTGAATTACGTTGATTTATTTTAGAAAATTAGACTAGACTTGCGTACCTGGAACAAATCTTTCTTTTCTAATTTGAGCATTTGTTACTATAATTTTCCCTGTCAGCACTGCTTTAGCTGCATCTTACAGATTTTGATCTGTTGTGTTTTTAGTTTCAGTTAGTTCTCTCTAATTCTTAAATTTCCCTGAGACTTTCACTTTGACCCATAGATTATTTAGATGTGTGTTGTTTAAATTCTAGATATTATAGATTTTCCTGTTGTCTTTCTATTACTAAATGATAGTTTGATTCACTTATAGTCACAGAACTTACACTATATTTAATTCTTTAAATTTGTTGACTTTATATATATGTGTGTGTGAGAGACAGAATCTCACTCTGTTGCCCAGGCTGGAGTGCAGTGGCACAATCTCAGCTCGCTGCAACCTCTGCATCGTGGGTTCAAGTGATTCCCATGCCTCAGCCTCCCAAGTAGCCGAGACCACAGGCACACACTACCACGCCTGGCTACTTTTTGTATTTTTAGTAGAGACGGGCTTTTGCCATGTTGACCAAGCTGGTCCCGAACTTCTAGCCTCAAGTGATCTGCCTGCCTCGGTCTCCCAAAGTGCTGGGATTACAGATGTGAGCCACTGTGTCTGGGCATTGTTGACTTTTTTCTTAATGGCCCAGGTTTATGGTCTATCTTGATAAATATTCTGTGGACTTAAAGTAATATGATTTTCCTTTCTTATAATAGTAGTATAACTTGCAAATATAAATTTTATATAGGTAGTCTAAGCAACAACTTGTGAAACCCCAGCACTGTCCTTTTGTTGTGTCTGTAACTTGATGTGGAAGGTAGAAAAGGCTGCAGGGGTGCTAAAGGAATAGGATGTTCTACCTTGTGTTTCTGTGACTTCTGTGTCCAGCACTCCCTAGGGGAAGGCCCACATGATGAAGGGAGAGCTGGATGCAATCGTCAGCCCTGTGGGCTCTCCCGCAGTGAAGCCAACATTGCATCGTTCCTAGAATCTACTCTAGGGGTAGAATTTGCCTCGGGCAAGGACTCGGAAGTTGTCTTGTTTTAGGCAAGGCTGCTTCCTCAGAACTGGAGGTCTCTAGATTCTGCAGGCAGGCATGCTTAGGCTGTGCCACTGCCGTCTGCACCCTGCTCCTCTCAGGGGAGTCTTGGGGTGGCTTGCAGATGACCCTGCCTGTCCTTCCAATCGGCTGCTGCCAGCCGCTCCCCAGAGGCGGACGCTGTTGCCTCAGGCTATGGCTTCCTCCCTGATCCCTTCTCATCACTCTGTTTGAAATGTTTGTTTTTCGGTGCCGTAAAGAAATAGCACTTGAACATAAATGTAATTCCCTCAGCAAGGCTATTTTTATACTTTCTGCAGAAAGGGTACACTCACCGGTAGTTCTGCCACGAGAGTACACCGAACAAAGGAGACAGGGCCATTTATAACCTGACACGTCCACCCTACTGCTGTGTGCGGTTTCCATTGGCTGAAACGGGACCTCACATTTTTTTATTTGTCTTGATTGGCTGGCAACTTAGAACTTTTTAAAAGAGGCAAAGGCAGAGGAGAACAAAGGAAGGAGGAAGTAACTTGTCAAATGCTGAGAAAGGTAAAAACAAACACCTTTAAATAAGGAAGAGGAACAGGCTGTGAGCTCATGCTTGGTTGGACTAGTTTAAGCATGCCAGGACAAATATTGATGCTAAATTGTGACAGCTAAGAACATAAAGTACATTGATTTCTTTATTACGGCTAGCAGATATTTAAGAATGTTAGCACAGGTCTCTGAATACATTTTGCTTCTAAGAGAAGTTACTATTTATTTCTAATTAGATGGGGAGGACAGTCTTTGAAGAGGAACCTCTACTTTACTTTGTACGTGCTTTGTCGTGGGGGCTCCATCTCACTGTGTCTGTTGTTGGTTGCTTTTGTGCAGTGTTGATTCCCAGTGCCTTGGACACTGCCTGGCCTAGAAGAAGTGCTCAATAAATATTGAACAGATGTTTCCAGAGCATCTTCAGATACTTGAGACAGGTGCTAAGGTCCCGGGGTCTGGTCTAACTTGGCTCCTGCATAGGGAGCACTTTCCACCCCTGACTTTGTGCCTAATGACCCACGAGTGACTGAACGGGAACAAAGGATCAGCCAGGGTTCCCATAGGTCTTTTAATAGCTTGATGGGATGAAATTATTTCAGGAAATACCTTGGGTTATTTATACTTCTGGTCCTACAGATAATCATCCTGATTGACACTTTCTTGCCTGAGGATTTGGGGATGTATCTTTCATCCTTGTGTGGTAGTTCCTTTTTCTTTCTTTTTTTTTCTTTCTTTCTTTTTTCTTTTTGAGATGGAATCTCACCCAGGCTGGAGTGCAGTAAGTACAGTCTTGGCTCACTGCAACCTCCGCCTCCCAGGTTCAAGCAGTTCTCCTGCCTCAGCTCCCCAAGTATCTGGGATCACAGGTGGACGCCACCACCCCCGGCTAATTTTTTGTATCTTTAGTAGAGATGGGATTTCACCATGCTGGCCATGCTGGTCTCAAACTCCTGACCTCGTGATCTGCCTGCCTCGGCCTCCCAAAGTGCTGGGATTACAGGCGTAGCCACCGCGCCCGCCCGTCCTTGTAAAGTAGTTCTCGTTGAAAGTCCCGGAAACACAGTTGGAGCAATCCTCCTAACTCTTGCACTTTGCGTCTATAATAGGGCTCTGGGAGATTTCCCAATGCAGCATTCTAAAAATTCCATTATCAGAGCTAAGGCTTCTATGCCCTTATACTATATAAAATTATATTAAAATAGTTCTGACACAGTCTTAATGAATAATACTTCAAAACATAAATGGGACAATGCATTTTCTCCATGTGTCTTTCATCCAACCCTGGTATTATGTTTTCAGAAGGATTGCCACCACTGCTCCTTTCTGCTGGAGACAAGCAGGCCCTTTCTTTCCCTTCACCCACTTTATATAATTGTAGCAGCCTTTGTGTAACATCGCGTTTCACTGCTTTGTTCCTTTCATATTTAATTTAAGAGTGTGTGTAGTGTTTGGTTTAAAAATTAACTGTGAAATTAAATTCAAGAGAGGTGAATAGGGAACAGCTTCCATCTTCCAGGGAGTCTCCATTTTAATTTACAGAAATGGGAAGCATATTTGGAGAGGGAAGAGGCTGCATTTCAAAACCCAATGCACATACCATAACACTGCAAACCTCCAAGTTAGGTTTTCCTAATTTCTGTTCTCATGATGCTCTGCAGAGATGCAATTTAAATCTGTAGCCAATGGCTCTGCCCCCTCGTTCATTTCTTTTTGTCTGCAAGCCTCTTCTTACTGCTGATTCATGGAACATATTGCATCCTGTAGCTCTGGCAGACTTGCTTCATTACCTTGTTCCAGAGATACCTCTTCTTCCTTGAAAAGGACTCCTTCAGAACTGTAGGAAAACTGGTGGATTATGTAATACACTCTCTCTGCTTAACACATAAACTGAATTGCAAAGACACTTTTGCGGTTGAAGGAGTCGGGATGGGACATAGGTCATCTGGCCATGGGCCATGCTACTCACGTTTTTTCCTGGCAAGTTCACATTCCAGCATTTCAGGTTTCTCAAAATGGGTAGCCACATCATTCCCTAGAAAAATGGCAAGAATTTTGCAGACTGCTTGAAGGAGGTGGACCCTTTCCAACCTCATCTCCTGGATGGCTCAGTTTTGCATGCCCTTGGCTGTTCCTGCACATGCAGTGAGCCAGTGCGTGCTGTTGTTCAAAGCCAGGTCCAGTGAGAGGTGGGGGGTGGTGGGGCAAAAGGAAGCCAGTGCAGGGAGGAGGGCCACAGTGAGTCTTGAGGGCTCCGACTTCAAAAAAAATGATCGTGGTGATAACCACAGGAGCTAACGTGTGCGGAGGGGCCAGCCCTGTTCTGGGAATTCTCTCTGTGTTAATAGACACCCCACATCCCCATGAGGCCGACTTTATCACCACCTCCATTTTATAGATGAGGACACCAAGCACAGAGAAGTCAGACTACTTGCCCAAAGTCCCCCAGCTGGCCAGTGGCTGCCTTTGGAGTCCACATTTCTCACCAGGGTGTGGCGCTTCTCAAGGAGATGGGAATTACCTGTAGCCAGTGCCCAGCAGGCTGTGCAAGGTGAACAGATGCCTGTCATGCTCCTACCGTCTATGCTGATTCTGAAAAGGTGCAGTAGGCTGATTAATGACCGCTTCCCCCGAGATGTCCACATCCTAACCCACCCACCAGACCATTTGCATTTGAGACCTCACATGGCAAAAGGGGCCTCGCAGAGCGATTGTGCCAACGACCTTGTGATGTAGATTATCTGGGTGAGCTCAGTGCGTCTTTACAAATGGAGAGCCCTCCCAGCTGTGGCCAGAGAGGGATGTGACTATGGAATAAAGGGTCACAGAACTGTGACGTGAGGGCTTGATTCACCATTGATGGCTTTGAAGCTGGAAGAGAGGGGTCCTGTTCGTGGAATTTGGGTGTTAGGGGAAAGTGAGGGATAGATGAAGAGAGGGGTCCTGTTCGTGGAATTTGGGTGTTAGGGAAAGTGAGGGATAGATGAGGGGTCCTGTTGGTGGAATTTGAGTGTTAGGGGAAAGTGAAGGATAGATGAAGAGAGGGGTCCTGTTCGTGGAATTTGAGTGTTAGGGGAAAGTGAGGGATGGATTCTCCCCTAGAGCCTGCAAAGGAATGCGTTCCTGCAAGGCCTCGATGTAGAATGTAGTGCACCCGCTGAATGTCTTACCTGCAGGACCGCAGGAGGGTGGGTTTGGTGACAGCAGCCTGGGAAACTCATGCAGAAGGTCTCTGACGGAGGTGTTGTGCTCTGTTTTGCCAATGGAGACGTGAGCTTGGGGAGACGCAGGGTTGGGGAGACGGGGGCTCGGGAGGCGGTGAAGGCAGGCTTGAACCTAGGTTCAGGACACTCCCCAGCCCTTTCTGTGGAATCAGCCTCGTCCTGAGGAGGGGAAGTGGGGGTGCCCAGGACTGGCGGGGTGAGCTGAGCTGAGCTGAACTGAGCTGAACTGAGCTGAACTGAGCTGCAGGCAGTGTGAGAGGAGCCTCCGGAGCTTGCCTGCCTCCTGGACGCCCTGACACCTTGGTCCGGCTCACAGGGGCAGTGCGAGGTGAGGCCTGCACAGTTTCCATCACAGTCATGTTGTGAGGTGTGGTGACTTCCTTTTATATACAGGAAGAAATCTGGGGCTCAAGGAATGGAGGGGCTTCCTCCCCCACAGTCTGATGATCCCTCATGGCCTTGTCTGTCATCAAAAATCGGGCGGCCGTGAGGGCGCAGGATCAAGTAGAAGGACATTGGGGTGCACGTGTGTGACTGTGGGTGTGTTAGTACATGAGTGTGTGTATTACTGTTTAAGTGCATATGAGGCTGTGTGTCACAGTGAGGGTGTGTGTGCATGAGACCATGTGTCTGTGTGTGACTGCATGTGGAGAGTGTGACCGTTGTGTCTGTGTGTGTGTGCAAGTTAGTCAGCATGCGAGACTGTTAGTGTGGGCATGTGAGGGTATGTGTCAGACCATCTTTCTGGGTGTCACAGTGTGTGACTGCATGGTTGTGTCTGTGTGTACCAGTTAGTGTGTGAGTGTGAGACTGTTAGTGTGTGGCGTGAGGGAGGGTGAGTGTGAGACCATGTATGTGAGGTGAGGGGGTTGTGACTGCCTGTGTGTGTGTGGGTATGTGCCAGACGGTCTGGGTGCCCCGCTGGCGCCCCCACAGCCTCCCCTGCAGCCCAGCTTCCAAATCAGGGCCTCCGCCTGTTGCCCACACTCTGGTTGGAGAGGTGGTTTCCAGAGCCAGTGCTCTCAGGAGCTGGGTGGCAGGCAGAGTGCCCCGGGGACAACGCAGCACACCCTCTTCTCTCTCTCGCTTGGGGACTGGCTCCTACACCACGGGGACGGGGACGGGGACGGGGACAGCCGCCGCAGGGCACCCAGCTGGGGGCTGAGAGGGGGCGGAGCTGCAGGGGATGCCCCCACCCCAGGGCCCGCAGTTTCTGCTGTCTGGTTTGCACAGGTCGTTCGATGGCGCAGGCTGCTTTTTCATGTTGAAAACAGGAGGCGATGGACTGATGTTCTTCCTTGGGCTCCTTTGGTAAATGGAAGGATCAGTGACGCGCAGAGAGACCCACGGGAAGGAAGAGCAGGGTGTCTTGCGGACCCGCGGGGCCCAGGGCCTGGGTGGCGGCGGCTGGACGGTGTCTCTGCGCGGGCGCTACGTGGCCACCAGCAGAGCCGGGGAGGGACAGGCTGAGACCCTCGGTTTCGCGTCACTCTGAGGTCACCTTTCCCCGCTTGGGGCGGCGTCGGACGCGGTGGAGGGAGCTGGCGGCGCGGGCGGGTTCGCGGGTGGCCCTGGGCCTTCGGAGCGCCCAGATGGAGGCCGCGAGCAGGCCGGGCGGGGTGGAACCAACACGCTCACAGACCTCCGCCTCGGGACCTCCGCCAACTCTGAGATCCCGTTTCTAAGAACCCCCGAGGGCCGAGTCACTGGCACACCTCGGGCTCAGCGCTCGGGGGGGGGCACATTGCCTTGCGCTTGGGGACACACCGCCCTGCGCTCGGGGACACACCGCCCTGCGCTCAGGAACACACCGCCCTGCGCTCGGGAACACACCGCCCTGCGCTCGGGAACGCACCGCCCTGCACTCGGGGGGGACACACCGCCCTGCACTCGGGGGGGACACACCGCCCTGCGCTCGGGGGGGACACACTGCCCTGCGCTCGGGGGGGACACACTGCCCTGCGCTTGGGGACACACTGCCCTGCACTCGGGGACCCTGCACTCGGGGACACACCGCCCTGCGCTCGGGGACACACCGCCCTGCACTCGGGGGGGGGGGCACTGCCCTGCGCTCCGGGGGGACATTGCCCTGGGCTCGGGGGAGGGCACACTGCCCTGCTCTCGGGGGGGACACTGCCCTGGGCTCGGGGGGGGACACTGCGCTGGGCTCGGGGGGGAACACTGCCCTGGGCTCGGGGGAGGGGGGGGACACTGCCCTGCGCTCCGCTCGTGCGCTGCACCACGGAGGGCCCCGCGTTCCCGCCGCTCCCCGCACGCGGCGTGCAGCAGCCAGAATGCAGGTTTCCGACTCTGGGTTGTGGTTTCTCCACGTTTTACTCCCCTCGCCCACAAAACAGAGTGACATCTCCTGGCTTGTCGTGGGAGACGAACGCGGCAGCGCGTGTGGGGCAGGGACTGGCGTCCCGGGTGGGGCCCGCCAGCTTCCGGAGCCGTCTCTCGTCTGAGCCGGGGCAGGGACAGCGCCGATTCGATCTTGTGTATTTAGGGATATAGTCAGGTGAAAGCAGCTTTTGGAACATCCCCACTCTCTAAGCCGGGAGGTGCTGGCCGCTGTGACTCTCCGAAGCCAGCGGAGTTGGCGGCTCACAGGCGGTCCTGCGGAGCTAAGCTTCTGTAGCTTCTGAGCAGAAAGCTTTTCCATATGCAACAGGCATTTGTATCTTAGGAACTGAGTACTGGAAATTCAGGGATACAGTTGTCCTGATTTGGGGGAGAAATGCCAGCTCTTTCCAGGCCAGGCAGGATCAGGTGGGGAAGAAGCACAGTCGGTGCGTGGCTGACCCGCAGGCGCAGGCCCACAGCCCACAGCCCACAGCCCACAGCTGGGCGTCACCACTTCAGAACTGGAATCACAGCCAGGAGGTTTTGGGGACTGCTCCACTGATTTCCTGTGGTGCCTTCGAGCTCTGAGATCTATTGTTCTGCAAAATACAAGCTAGAAAACCGACTCAGTATTTGTGGGCAATACCTAAAAAGAAAATATTTGAATTTGAAGTGTGTACCTTCTCCTTGGGTCACATGGTGTCCGAGGGGCCTGGCAAAGGGAACACATCAGCTAACACACAATAATGACAAAATATCAACAAGAACAAGGGGCCAGGAACTCATCACATCCATGTAAGAGCAGAGGAAAGCAGGCCTCAGCGGCAGGGACAGACGCAGCCCTGTGAGGCTCCCACGTGGCCTCGAGCCCACCCCATCAGCCTGCAGAAAATGACTGAGAACACAGGAACCCGGCTCTCCTGGACCACTCAGCAGGCACAGGTTTACTCCTCACCCCAGGTACACAATCTCCTCCCCAAAAGCTTTCATGCTGTTAAGGGCTCCTGCCGCCAATGCAGGAGCTGGTGGTGGGATGAGGACCAGCAGCCACAGCCTCCGAGTGGGCATTCTCTGCCCTCATGCACCCCACAGACCACAGTGAGGCAGGGCACTCACAACAGCCCATCTCCACCGCAGAGAAAGGAAGGAGGTGGAGCAGGCCCTGCCGGGAGGCCCCATGGGGTCGTACCGCGCCCTGCAGCCCCGTAGTGGGGCATCTGCCGCACACCTCTTAGCTTCCCCTGTTCCAGCCTCAGCTCAACTCCCTTATGTTCCAGAGATCCAAGTTGGTTAGGTGTATTTTCTAACTTCCTTGGTATCGCAGGGGACACCCGTACTTCATGTTTTGCTACTGTGAAAGCCTAGTTGCCATTTTTCTGGCCTCTTGTGTCAGCTTTTTTGGTGCCTCCTGCCCAACCTTGAAACTCTTGCCATATATTTTAGCATTTTGCTTCTGGAGGGTCCCGAGTCTGAACCAATTTCTGTTAGCCAGTATTTGCCGTGTCAGTGACCTACTTGAACATTTTGGTGTTCTCAGCCCACTCTGTTGTACTTCTGGTGCAGAGTGCTGTGGGCCTGGCAGCTCTGGGCCTCTCCAGGCTCCAGGTCACCTGGCTGGAATCCGTCGGCAGAGCCGATGCTGCAGAGAACCAGGGGCCTGCATGGCTCCTCTGCAGCTGTGCCCGGCTGGGCATTTGTCAGGGCTGTGCGTGGCCTCCGGGCATCAGCGAGGTGCAGGCTGTTCTCCAGCACCACATCCTGGGGCTGCAGCTCCCTAGGGCAGTGCTGTGAGTTCAGGCAGCCGTCCTGTGGCTTGGGTGCCTTCATCTATTCCTTCCTATGTCCAAATGGTTTGGAAGTTACTCAGCAACATTTTTCCTTCACCCTTCCTCCTTGTTCTTTATTTCTTTTCTCCTTCACAGGCACACAAAGAAAGAAAAATGTGTTTTTTTGGCACGTAGTTGGTTATGTTTTAAATGAGAAATGTAGAATTAAGTCCAAACCACTCCCTGACCACATTGCCCCAGTGCCTAGCTCTGAGGGTCAGCTCCTCATCTCCCACACCCTCCTCTCCCTCCACCCCTGGCCCCTAGAGCTCCCTTTGGCCTCATGTAAGTGAGATCATGCAGTATTTGTCCTTCTGTGTCACTTCACTTAGCATTCAGGTTCGTCCATGTCGTGCCAAATTGGCAGATTTCCTTCCTTTTTAAGGGTGAATAATATTCCATTTGTGTGTGTGTATGTATGTATATGAAACGTGTTTTCTTTATTCATTTCGTCCATTGTGGACACTTAGGTTGTTTCTATATCTTGGCTACTGTGGATAAGGTTGCAATGAACGTGGCCGCCCAGATATCTGCTTGAGATTCTGCTTCCATTTCCTTCGAATATAGACCCAGAAGTGGGATTTTCTCCGTCATATGGTAGATCTGTTTTTAAGTTTTGAGCAAGTTCCATATTGCTTTCCACGTGGCTGTACTAATTTGCACCCCACAGCATGCTGCGGTTCCCTTTTCTCACATCCTCGTCAACACTTGTTATCCGTTGTCTTTTTTATAGCAGCCATTCCAACAGGTGTGAGGCCGTATCTCATTGTATTTCTGACATGCATTTGATGATTAATGATGCTAAGCATCTTTTCGTGAACTTTGGAGCCATTTGCACGGCTTCTTTGGGAAAATGTCTATTCGGATCCTTTGTCCATTTTTTGGTCAGGTTATTAATGTTTTTGCTCTTGATTTGTATGAGTTCCTTAAACGTGTTCGATATTAACCCCTTATCAGGTATATGGTTTGCGAGTATTTTGAGTCTGTCTTCATTTTGTTGTTTGTTTTCTTTGCTGTGCGGAAGCTTTTTAATTTGATATGGTTCCACTTGTTTATTGTTTGCTTTTGTTACCTGTGCTTTTGGTGTCTTATCCAAAAAATCATTGTCAAGACCAGCATCAAGGAGCTTTTCCCTGTGTTTTCTTGCAGATGTTTTACAGTTTCAAGTCTTACATTTAAGTCTTTAATCAATTTCTTTTTTTTTTTTCAGATTACCTTTTTTTTTTTAAATTTTTTAAATTTATTTATTATTATTATTATACTTTAAGTTGTAGGGTACATGTGCATAACGTGCAGGTTTGTTACATATGTATACTTGTGCCATGTTGGTGTGCTGCACCCATCAACTCGTCATTTACATCAGGTATAACTCCCAATGCAATCCCTCCCCCCTCCCCCCTCCCCATGATAGGCCCCGGTGTGTGATGTTCCCCTTCCTGAGTCCAAGTGATCTCATTGTTCAGTTCCCACCTATGAGTGAGAACATGCGGTGTTTGGTTTTCTGTTCTTGTGATAGTTTGCTAAGAATGATGGTTTCCAGCTGCATCCATGTCCCTACAAAGGACACAAACTCATCCTTTTTTATGGCTGCATAGTATTCCATGGTGTATATGTGCCACATTTTCTTAATCCAATCTGTCACTGATGGACATTTAGGTTGATTCCAAGTCTTTGCTATTGTGAATAGTGCTGCAATAAACATACGTGTGCATGTGTCTTTATAGTAGCATAATTTATAATCCTTTGGGTATATACCCAGTAATGGGATGGCTGGGTCATATGGTACATCTAGTTCTAGATCCTTGAGGAATCGCCATACTGTTTTCCATAATGGTTGAACTAGTTTACAATCCCACCAATTTCAAATCAGTTTCTGTATATGGTGTAGGATGGAGTCCACTTTCATTCTTTTGTGCGTGGTTATCCAGCTTCCCCAACACCACTTACTGAAGAGACTCTCCTTTCCCCACTGTGTGTTCTTGGCATTCTTATTCAATATTAGTTGACTGTAACATGCATGGGTTTATTTCTGGGCTCTTGAGTCTTCTGTTCTATTGGTCTATATATCTGTTTTTATGCCAGTCATACTGTTTTGATTGCTATAGATGTGTAATATAGTTTGACATCAGGAAGTGTCATGCCTCCAGCTTTTTCCTTCTTACTCAATGTTGATTTGGCTATGTAGGGTCTTCTGTGGTTCCATATAAATTAGAATTTTTTTTCTATTTCTATGAAGAATGCAGTTGGAATTTTTTTTTTCTATTTCTATGAAGAATGCCATTGGAATTTTGATAGGGATTGCATTGAATCTGTAGACTGCTTTGGGTAGTTATGGACACTTTAGCAATATTAATTCTTCCCAACCATGAACATGGGATATCTTTCCATTTAGTTGTATCTTCTTTGATTTCTTCATTCATATCTTACTGTCTTCAGTGTACAGATCTTGAAACCTCTTTGGTTAAATTTATTCCTATTTTATTCTTTTTGATGCTATTATAGATGGGATTATTTTCTTTCTTTTTCGGATAGTACATTGTTAGCATATTGAAATAAAACTGATTTGTTTTGTATGTGTTCTGATTTTGTATCCTACGAATTTACTGAATTTGTTTATTAGTGTTAGCAGAGTTTTGGTAGAGTCTTTAGGGTTTTCTATATATGAGATCACATCATCTGCAAACAAATGGAGTTTAACTTCATCCTTTCCAATGTGGACGTTTTTAATGTTTTTGGTTGTTGTTGTTGTCTAATTGCTCTCTCTAGTACTTCTGGTACTATGTTGAATAGAAGTGGTGAGAGTGAGTGTCCTTGTCTTGTTCCTGATCTTAGAAGAAAAGCTTTCAGCTTTTCATTATAGAGTATAATGTTAGCTGTGGGCCTTATTATATATGGTCTTTATTATGTTGTGGTACACTTATTCTATACCTTATTTGTTGAGAGCTTTTAATTATGAAAGGATGTTGAATTTTCTCAAATGCCTTTTCTGCATTCATTGAGATGATCCTATGATTTTTATCCTTCATTCTGTTAAGGCAGTGTATCACATTTATTGATTTGTGTATGTTGAACCTCTCCTTGGATTCAGGAATAATTTCTACTTAATTATGGTATATGATCCTTTCGATGTGCTGCTGAATTCAGTTTGCTAGTATTTTGTTGAGCATTTTTGCATCTATGTTCATCAGGGATATTGGCCTGAAATTAGTTCTTTCTTTCTTTCCTTTTCCTTTCCTTCCTTTTTCTTTTTCTCTTTCTTCCTTTCTTTCTCTCTTTCTCTCTTTACTCTTTCCTCTTTCCTTTGTTTCTTTCTTTCTTTTTTTTTTTTTGTAGTGTCCTTATCTGGCTTTGGTATGAAGGGTAACACTGGCTTTATAAAACAAGTTCATTTTTTGCAAAAGTTTGAAGTTTTGCAAAAGTTCCAGGATTGGCATTCTTCAAATGTTTGGTAGAATTTACATGTGAAGCCATTGGTCCTGAGACTTTCTTAGTTGGAAGATTTTTGATTAGTGCTTCAATCGTCTGTCTTCTTATTGCTCTGTTCAGATTTTCTGTTTTTTCTTGATTCAGTCTTGGTAGGTTGTATGTTTCTAGGAATTTACCAGCTTCTTCTAGGCTATCAATTTGTAGGCATGTAATTGTTCGCAGTAGCCTCTTATGATATCAGTTGTAATGTCTTCTTTTTCATTTATAATTTTATTTATGTGAATCCTCTCTCTTTTTATTCTTGGTAGGTCTAGATAAAGTTCCATTAATTTTGTTCATCTTTTCAAAACCGACTTTTAGTTTTGTTGATCTCTTCAGCTGTCTTTCTACTCTCTGTTTCATTTCTTTCTGCCATATTTTTTTCCTTCTGTCAACTTTGGGCTTAGCTGGCTCTTCTATTTCCTTGAGGTATAAAGTTAGGTTGTTTATTTGAGCTCTTTCTTCTTTTTTAAAGTTTTATTTTATTTTTAATTAACAAATAATCATTGTATGTATGTATGGGGCACAATGTGGTTTCAATTCATGTTTACACTGTAGTGTGATCCAATCAGGCTAATGATTTTGAGGTAGGTATTTGTCACTAGAAACTTCCCTCTTAAAACTGCTTTTGCTGTGTCCCATAAATTTTGGTATGTTGTGTTTGCATTTTTGTCTGTCTCAAGATACTTTCTGATTTCCATTTTATTTCTTTTATGACACATTGGTTGTTCAAGAGCGTGTTGCGGCTGGGTGAGACGGCTCACACCTGTAATCCCAGCGCTTCGGGAGGCCGAGGTGGGCGGATCATGAGGTCAGGACTTTAAGACCATCCTGGCCAACAGGGTGAAACCCCGTCTCTACTAAAAATACAAAAATTAGTCAGGTGTGGTGGTGCTTGCCTATAGTCCCAGCTACTCGGGAGGCTGAGGCAGGAGAATTGCTTGAACTTGGGAGGCAGAGGCTGCAGTGAGCCGAGATTGCGCTGCTGCACTCCAGCCTGGGTGACAGAGCAAGACTCCATCTCAAAAAAAAAAAAGTGTTGTTTAATTTTTACATATTTATCAATTTCCCTGTTTTCCTTCTGTTACGAATTTCTAGTTTTATACCATCGTGTTTGGAAAATATACTTGATATTATTTACATCTTCTAAAATTTGTTAAGTTCAAGCATAGTGGCTCATGCTTATAATCTTAGTGCTTTAGGAGGTTGAGGCAGGAGGATCACTTGAGACCAGAAGTTCAAGACCAGCTTGGGCAACATAGCAAGACTTCCATCTCTGCAAAAAAATAAAAATAAAAAAAAAATTAGCTGGATGTGGTGGTGCACACTTGTAGTCCTAGTTATCCAGGAGGCTGGGGCAGGGGGATTGCTTAAGTCCAGGAGTTCAAGGCTGCAGGGAGCTTTGATTGGACCACTGCACTCCAGCCTGGGTGACAGAGGGAGACTGTCTCTAAGACAAAATTTTTTTTTAAAAGAAATAAAATTTGTTAAGACTTGTTTGTGACCTAATATGTGATATATCCTGAAGAATTTTTTGTGTATGCTAGAGAAGAATGTCTGTTTTTCGCTTTTGGGTGGAAAGTTCGGTCTATCTCTGTTAGGTCCACTTGGCATACAGTGCTGTTCAGGTCTGCTGTTTCCTGTCTGGATGTTCTATCCATTATCTTAAATGGGACATTGAAGTCCCCTATTATGTTGCATTGCTGTCAGTTTGTCCCTTTCGCTCTGTTAATACTGCTAGTATAGTTAGGTGCTCTGGTTTTGGGTGTGTACTTACTTATAACTGTGATAGATCCCTGTTGAATTGACCCTTTTATCAGTGGAAGAGGGAGGGTAATGGCCTTCTTTGCCTCTAGAGACAGTTTTTGACGTAAAGTCTATTTTGTCTGATATAACTGTAGCTATCCCTGCTGTCTCTGTTACCATTTCCATGCAAATGGTAACCAAAGGAAGTTTTGTCTTTCTGTCTGCTCAGTATCCCACCCATCTGGAATTTACATGATGGCTAGCTGTAAACCTGTGTGACCATGGAGGGGCGATGCATGAAGATCAGAGATCCCCTAGATAATTTCCTTGGGGGCTACCCCCAAAATCTTTCCTTTCTTCTCCCAAGAAGCGATGCTGGCCTGCTGTTTTGCAGGCCCTGTTCATGCGTTTTCTGCTCCTCCTTCGCTCAGCAGGTATTGCTTGCCCTGCAGAGCACCGAAGAAACCAAGAGAGGCACACCACGCTCACAGGAGCTCACAGCCGGACTCCTGCCAGATAAATTGGAGGCACAGAGCGTGTGCTCGACTGGAGAGGAGTGTGGTGGTGGAATGGTGGCTGGTCTGTGAGGCGGTGCCTGGGAAGCTAGGTGGTGCGTTCTGTGCCTGGGAAGCGGTTTGGGTGTAGGAAGAGGTGTGTTGTATTTCCCAGAGCATGGGCAGGAAGAGAACCTTTATACAGTCCTTTAAGTCAGTGGTCCCTAGCCTTTTTGGCATCAGGGACCAG
Source organism: Macaca fascicularis (assembly GCF_037993035.2). NCBI lineage: Eukaryota > Metazoa > Chordata > Mammalia > Primates > Cercopithecidae > Macaca > Macaca fascicularis. The sequence continues at coordinate 1,109,130 of NC_088381.1, forward strand.
TTTCATGGAAGACAATTTTTCCATGGACCGTGGGGTGGGACATCATTTTGGGATGAAAGTGTCCCACCTCAGATCATCGGGCATTAGTTAGATTCTCATAGGGAGTGTGCAGCATAGATCCCTCGCATGTGCAGTTCAGAGTAAGGGTCACGCTCCTATGAGAATCTGATGCTGCCGCTGACCTGACGGGAGGCAGAGCCCAGGTGGTCATGCTGACTTGCCCAGCTCACCTCCCACTGTGCGGCCCTGGTGCTAGTCCGTGGCGGGGTTAGGGGGCTTGGGAACCCCTGTTTTAAGGCATCTTTTAAGACTTTTTATTATTTTTACTCTTTAGGCCCATTTATCAGAATTTTTAAAATTTCTAATAGCTGAAAATTCTGTTTCTTAAGCATAGAAATTTCGGAATGTCCATCATTATATCTGAAGTAATGAACTTATCTTCTTCTAGAGCCATGTAGTTGAAAAAGTTTTATTCCACGTCCTAGAGGCTAATCATCAGCTTTTCCATTTTTTAAATGGCAAGTGACGGTTTCTCCTCCCACATGGTGTGTGGGGCCCCTGAGCTGGTGGAAGAGGGTGGATTTCCGAGCAGGGACAGCTGCATCCGCATGTCCTAAGCACTCACTGTGGGCTACAGAGATGCTCGTGTGGATCACTTGCAAGCTGGTGTGTGTGACGAGGGAGGGGAGAAAGGTGTTGATGGTGGCAGCGGGCGGAGCGAACTTAGCGCGGGTGCTGGGGTGCCAGTGAGACCACGATGAGCCTGGCTGTCCTGAGAGGGCCGTAGCTGTCTGCCTTGTCATTTACTCATTTGTGTGTTAGGTGCTAGGACTCGATTTCATGATGTCCACGGGCCTCCTCCAGAGCTGAGGGCTCCTGGAGGTATGGAGTGCAGTTTTCTGATTTTACAGACGAGCAAACAAGGCCCCACGAGGAGAGAGGAGGTGCTCTGGAGTAAGAAAATGCTGCTCTGCATCCTGGGTGTGCGTGTCCTTTGTTTTCTGACACAGGGACAATTACTCGGTGTTGCTGAGACTGTTTCCTCCTCTGCACCATGGGTTATCATCGTTCTACCTCATGCAGTCGCCGTGAAAGGTGCAGATGGTGTGTGCAGAGCACTTAATCCAGGGCCAGGTGCACAGCAGTGGGTGCTCAATAACAATTAGTTATTTTTGCTGCTATCCAATGCTGCTGACCAGTGGCCAGCAGTCATGGCTCTTCACTCTTGTTTGGCTTTTGTTTGAGACGGTGTCTTGCTCTGTTGCCGAGGCTGGAGTGCAGTGGTGCGATCTTGGCTCCCTGCAGCCTCTGCCTCCCAGGCTCAAGCAATTCTCCCACCTCAGCCTCCCGAGTCACTGGGACTATAGGTGTGCGCCACCATGCCTGGCTATTTTTTTTTTTTTTTTAACTTTTAGTAGAGATGCGGTCTTGTGATGTTGGCCAGGCTGGTCTTGAACACCTGGCCTCAAGTGATCCACCTGCCTTGGCCTCCCAAAGTGCTGGGATTACAGGTATAAGCTACCGTTCCAGGCTGGCTTTTTGTTCTTTACTGGAAGTCTCTTTTCCCCGCAGACAAAGTTAGCCCAAAGGTTAAGCCAGAAGAAAGGAACGTGTCACAGCTGAGGTCACAGGGCTGGCTTGGAGCGGACGGCATCCCTCTCTGCTCGTCCCTGCAGTGACTTCCTCCTGTCATCCAGGGGCTGTCACATCCTGTTCTTCTCATGAAGACTTAATTAAGTGCCAAAAAAGAGACATACCGAAGTGGGAAGTGTCTTTGCCTTGCGCTGTGTGGGGCAGAGAGGGCAGCCTGGCTCTGGCGCCCGCTCACCATGTCCAGCCGGTGAACCTCCACTCTTGGTGCCATGGCTGTCAAGTCGGGGATGAATGCCTGCCCTGCCTGCTTCCTGGGGCCACCCTCGGCATCGGATAAGGAAGTATCCTTAAAATGGGTCCAAAACTGGCCGTGCGCAATGGCTCATGCCTGTAATCCCAGCCCTGTGGGAGGCTGAGGCGGGTGGGTCACCTGAGGTCAGGAGTTGGAGACCAGCCTGGCCAACATGGTCTCTACTAAAAATATAAAAACTAGCCGGGTGTGGTGGCGGGCACCTGTAATCCCAGCTTCTTGGGAGGCTGAGGCAGGAGAATTGCGTGAACCCAGGAGACAGAGGTTGCAGCGAGCTGACACTGTGCCACTGCACTCCAGCCTCGGCAGCAGAGTGAGACTCCGTCTCGGAAAAAAGGGTCCTAAACTGAGACTGAAAAGCAGAGAACGAACAGAAGGAATTATTAGAGTTTGGTAGCAACTTACTGGATTTTAGGTATTTACATTTAAAACAAAACAACTCTTAAAAACTGAAACTGTGAAAAGCCAACACCTAGTATCACATTTCTTGAAAAAAGGACTTTGAATCTAGTAGTACACATTATAAATGAAATAATTTTAGTCAGAATTTGAGTTTCAGGTAATGACTGGTAAAGGGAGTCAGGTTCTGTGAGATGGAAGCCATGAAAAAATGGAGTGAAAGTCCCTTTAGGGGATTAAGAAATGAGTAATGCATGCTAGCGTTTAATTTTCTGCTTGTTCTTGTTACATTCTTTTTGTATTTTTTTTAAAGAAATTTATTGATGTATAATTTAAATACCATAGTTTCACCCTTTGGAAATGTACGATGAAATTATTTTTACCAGATTTAGAATTCTGCAACCATGACAAGTTCTAGAACATTTCATCACCCCATAAGGATCCCTGGGACCTGTTTCTAGTCAACCTTTGTTGCTTTCCCCAGCCTTGGGTAGCCCTGATCTTTCTGTTTCTCTAAATTTACTTTTTCTGGAATGTTCATATAGATGGACCGACCCCATCTTTTGCGTCTGGCTTCTTTCCCCAGCATCACTTCTAAGCATTCATCCATGTACGAGCTGTGCCGCATTTTCCCTATCCCTTCACCACAGATGGACATTTGGAATGTTTCCAGTTTTCGCCTCCTTTGTATAATGTTGTTATGAGCATCAGTGCTTTGTGTGGACATGTGTTTTCATTTCTGTTGACTGGATTCCTAGTAGAATTGCTGGGTCATATGGTAAATTTATGTTTAACTTCATAAGAAACTGCCAAACTGCTTTCCACGGTGACTAGCCCATTTTACATTCCCACTAGCAATGTATGGGGGCTCCAGTTCTCCACATCTCGGCCTTTTCCCATATTTTGTCTTAGAAATTCCACTTCGATTTGAATTATAATCAAATAAAAAGATGCTTTTGTGATAACACAGAAGTCTCAATTTGATGAAGTGTTGGAATGTGTACCTTTGGTTTAATAGCAGCCTAGTAACTGGGAGGAATTGATTTATGTTGCCAAACGAATGGGCTAGTTGCCAAGGGATCATGTGGCAAATAATTAATGACAGTTTGCTATGGCCTTTCTTAGAGAACATGCTCTATCCGGCCTTCCCCTGCTTTATTAGGGTCATCTAATGATTTAGCAAATGCAAGCAGCTTCCCTAAGAAGGCAGGTTGGTGGTAGCTGTGTGTGTCTGTGGGTGTCCAGGCCTGACGCATCCAGACCCGTGACTCGTCATTTGAATAGATGTGTACACAGTGGCAGATACAGGCCCCTCACGTCCACGCAGGCCTTCGTGTGTGCTAACTCCCTCGCGGCTGGAACGCAGTAATTTCCTGTGCTTCTTTCCAGATCGTGCACAGAACGCTGGCGGCCATGCTGGGTTCCCTGGCGGCGCTGGCAGCGCTGGCTGTGATTGGCGACGTAAGTTGTCACAGTCCCAGTCCCTGGCTCACCACTCAGTGGAACGTCAGCTCAAAGACGTTCCGGGATTCAGGCTTTCGCTGTTTTTTTTCACTATCTTACATGCCACGTCCATGTTTTTGCTCAGGAACCAGGCTAGAGGTATGAACTAACGAGCTACAGCATGAAGAGTATTTTTCATAGGTTGTGTCACACACTCACATCCCAGTGGTGTGATTCCTCACCGTGCCTGAGGAAAGGCTGCTCATGGGCATGTCTGCCTAGGGCTGAGGAGCTGGGCTGTGGTGGGGCTGGATCTGGGTGTTGGAACTAGAGGGGACCATCCTAGCTGGTGCAGAAAGGTGGGAGTCATTGGGGTCAGGGCCTGTCCTGCAGAGATCAGGAGGCCCCTGGAGAGGTGTGTTTGGGGATGAGAGTGTCCTGTTTGGATCTGAGCAGGGCCTCTCTGGCAGCGACATGGGGAACAAATGTAGGGAAACAACAGAGACCAGTGGCCACTGGGGATTGAGGCCCAGAGTTGTCTGAGAGGCAGTGCTGGAACCCAGCTTAGAGTGGGACAGGTGGCCATGCCAGTTCCCGTCATCTGGCCTCAGGCACGGCGCTGCAGAGAGCACATACAGACGCCACTGGGAATGCAACCAGGGCCAGTCCTGCATGTGGGAGCTGCCAGAGGCAGGGGCTAGAAAAAATGTATCACTAAATGCATAGGTTTGACATTATAGATGTCCTGGGTCAACACTGTTTTTTCAGCAACGATATAATCTAACTTCAAAGGCAAGTGGATGGTGAGATTTCCAACCCTGGTCCACCCACTGAGTGGGTCTGCAGCAGGGGGCAGCGCGTCGTTAGGCTCATCACCGGGATGGCGGCGCACGGATTAATTGGCAAATTTGTGCTTTGATTGCAGAGACCCAGCCTGACCCATGTGGTGGAGTGGATTGATTTTGAGACGCTGGCCCTGCTGTTTGGCATGGTAATCACAGCCCTCCCCGTGGGACTGGGCTCCACGCCTGCGGTAACCGGGCCTTCTCTGGCCTCCACTGCTGAGGATCCTTCATTCTGTTAAAGACACAGTGCCTAGGGCTTGACTGAGAAGTGTCAGTGCCGGTTATCGGGAGAACCCGCTCCCGATGTTTAACATGGGTTTTTTTTCTATTTCCTAAGTGTCTCGGCTGGGTTGAGAAATAAAGGGAAAGAGCACGAGAGAGAAATTTAAAGCTGGGTGTCCGGGGGAGACATCACATGTCGGCAGGATCCGTGATGTTCCCTGAGCCGTAAAACCAGCAAGTTTTTATTAGCGATTTTCAAAAGGGGAGGGAGGGCACGAATAGGGTGTGGGTCACAGAGATCACAGGCTTCACAAGGTAATAAAATATCACAAAGCAAATGGAGGCAGGGCGAGATCACAGGACCACCGGTGGAGGAGAAATTAAAATTGCTAATGAAGTTTTGGGCGCATTGTCATTGATAACATCTTATCAGGAAACAGTGTTTAAGAACAGACAACCTGTCTAACTAAAATTTATTAGGTGGGAATCCCGTCCTAAGAAGCCTGGGAGCACTATAGGAGACCGGGGCTTATTTCATCCTGTCGGCTTCAACGGGATGCCTTAAAAGGGGCTGTCTATAAGCCTACCTTCAGGGCGCATTCTCTTTCTCAGGGATGTTCCTTGCTGAGAAAAAGAATTCAGCGATATTTCTCCTATTTGTAAAGAGGGGGGATATAGCTCTGTTCCGTCTGGCTCACCGGCGGCCAGTTCAAAGTTACCTCTCTTGTTCCCTGAACATCGCTGTTATCCTGTTCTTTTTTTAAGATGCCCGGATTTCATATTGTTCAAACACACATGCTCTACAAACAATTTGTGCAGTTGATACAATCACAGGGTCCTGAGGCGACACTCATCCTCCTCAGCTTACAAAGAAGATGATGGGATTAAGAGATTAAATAAAGACAGGTGTAGGAAAACACGGGGTATTGATTGGGGAAGTGATAAGTGTCCATGAAATCTTCACAATTTATATTCAGAGATTACAGTAAAGACAGGCGTAAGAAATTATAAAAGTATTAATTTGGGGAACTAATAAATGTCCATGAAATCGTCACAATTTATGTTCTTGTGCCGCGGCTTCAGCCGGTCCCTCCGTTCGGGGTCCCTGACTTCCCGCAACAGCGGGTCTCCGGAATCTCTCCTGAGGAGGAACGGAATGGGGCTATGGTTCGTTAGCGGGAGAATTCCAGCCCAAGGCATGTCTGACGATGAAATCATATTGCTATTTAGAAAAGCTAGTAATTCTTTTGAGTTACTGCCCTTAAAATAAAAAAATGGACTATCCCAAATAAACAAACCATGTAGGAGTTTCAGTGGAAGAGAGAGTACCTTTCATGATGTGAGTAAAGGAAGGTGTCACTCCTAAGCGGTAGTTCGGGTGTTTGCTAATTGATCATATTACCCAGTGGCCACTCTGTGCTGCGAGGAATGCCACCAGCGCCACCTGCAGGAACTCGAAATGCCCCAGCGGGCTAGTGTGGGACACGAGTCATGACCCAGCTTAACGAGAACCAGTGGAGCCTGGCCAGGGCCTGGCAGTAGGGGCAGCCCACGTGTTCCTGAGCAGACCCCAAACAGTCCAGTGGTCTGCAGGAGGGCTCTTCCTCTCTGGGCTAGAAGACTTGCTCTGTGTACAGCTGGGCACTATAGATCCTCATTTTCCTTGCTAACGTTTCATCCCTCCCAAGGCTGGCCAACATAACAGAAGGCCCAGCTACGTTAGGCTTCCATGTGACCTGACTGGAGACCGTGCCGCCATCCTCTGTGGGCAGTGCTCAGGGAGGCAGGCGAGTGTTCTAGCCCCGGCTTCACAGAGTAACTCATATTTGTATCGGGCCTGAGACGTATACAGAGTTTGGGCATCTGGATAGAAGAGAGGAAATGTGCCAGATATCCCTGAGATATGCCTGTTTTAAAAAAGGAATGCTATATTAGTTTGCTAGGACTATGTAACAAAGTACCACAGACCATTTGGCTTAAATAATATAAATGTATTTCCTCACAGCTCTGGAGGCTGGAAGTCCGAGATCACGGTGTGGGCAGGGTTGGTTTCTCCTAAGCCTCTCTTCCTGGGCTTGTAGATGGCACCTTCTCCCTGCGTTTTCACTTTGTCTTCCCCATGTGTTTCTGAGTCCTGAGACCCTCCTCCTGTAAGGACACCAGCCACACTGAATCAGGGCTCACCCTAACCACCTCATTTTAACTTAATTACCTCCTTCAACACTGTCACTCCAAATATGTCATGTTCCCAGGTACTGGGGGCTAGGACGTGAACATATGAATTTTGAGGGACACAGTTCAGCCTATAAAAATGGCGTTGGTGTTTTTTTCTCGTCGGAATTCAGTTCCGCGAGCACTTGCAGGTTCTGCAATGCTGGAACTGCACGGTGCAGGGTCATTACAACCAGGTCCCTGCCTTTTCTCCCCCATTTCCTGGCAGCTGACCACCCACAGGGCCATTTACCCCCATCCCTGAGTTCCAGTCTCCCATGGTGGTTCTGTCAGCAAATGTGTAAACGCCACACGGGTCTGCACACGCCTGTCTGCTCGTGCATGTCCATTGGTGTGCGAAGCCCCGTGTTCCAACGTCAGCTCTCAGTGGCCTTTTGGGTGAGGATGAACATTGATGGTCACTCAGGACACGATGGATATTTACACTGGGTCTAAATTGACTGGGGACATTTTTGTTTTCTATAGTTTATTTAAGAGACAGTAGTGTCTACTGGGACTCCTGTTTACCAAGTATTGTAATTTGAATAATTATATTGCATTTTCACAACCTGATGAAGTATAGAACATTCAGAGGTAAGGTGAAAAAACTGAGGGACAGAAAGGTTAATTCATATTTTTGTTCAAGTTCGGACTTTTTTTTTTCTTTTTTTTTTTTGAGACAGAGTCTCGCTCTGTCGCCCAGGCTGGAGTGCAGTGGCGTGATCTCGGCTCACTACAAGCTCCGCCTCCTGGGTTCATGCCATTCTCCTGCCTCAGCCTCCCGAGTAGCTGGGACTGCAGGTGCCCGCCACCATGCCTAGCTTTTTGTATTTTTTTTTTTTTAGTAGAGACAAGGTTTCACCACTGTGTTAGCCAGGATGGTCTTGATCTCCTGACCTTGTGATCTGCCCGCCTCGGCCTCCCAAAGTGCTGGGGTTGCACCCGTGAGCCACCGCGCCCAGCCTCAAGTTCGGACTATTTTTAAGTGGCGGAATCAGGATCTGAACTTGCATCTTCTCATTCCAAGTTCAACACATGGTGACTGCCATCTAAGAGGTGAAGCAGAGGAACTTCCAGAACATTCAGTAGTTGCAATGTCTGGTTGATAAAATTCGGACTATCTGGGACATGACTTTTTATTAGGATCCAGGATAGCTGTTTTCACCAACTCATCATCCTCACTGGAAAGAAACAGGCAACAGGCATTCTGGGTTCACCTGGAATCCAGGGAGCAATCGTTTCAATACAACTGCTCCCAAATTGGTGACAAAAATCAGTTTAATTATTTTAGAAAACAAAATCGAACCCACTTTTAGCATCGCAGAATGTTTAAGTGTTGCTTGTGTGGACACGTAGGTGCAGAAGGCCACGTGCTGGCCCCCGCCCCGCTTCTACCTTTGTGGCTGAGAGCAAGCCTCCTTGCACTCTGATCTCATTTCCTAGTCTATAAAACAGAGGGTGAAAATAACACCTGATTTTTTTTTTTTGAGGATCGGATGGGATGGTAATGTGCCTTGAGGACAAATCCCCAGACACACATGTAGGCACAAAACCGCTAGCAAGAGGCTCCATTCGAGGAGCGAGTGAGTGTACTATTCCAGGAAGCGACGGTGTTTCTGAGTGTACCAGGAAGTGAGTGTGCCAGGAAGTGAGTGTACCAGGAAGTGAGTGTGCCAGGAAGTGAGTGTACTATTCCAGGAAGCGACGGTGTTTCTGCATCTCAGAGTGGGGAGCCTGGCAATGTGGTGGCTTTCAGAGGCCACAGCTCAAATGTGTAATGGATCATGCTGATGTCGTTTTAATATGGTGTCCTGCTAAAAGGTTATCCTTGTCTTCTTCTCTTTTCCCCATAGATGATCTTAGTAGCCATATTTTCAGAAACGGGATTTTTCGATTACTGTGCTGTAAAGGTAGGTATGATGTTGCATTTAATAATTCCATACTGATTAATTTATATCTGTATTTTTCTGACATTATATATTTAGGAAACAAACATTAAAAAATTCCATCCTCCTTTTAAAGGTTACTTCTGCAGGGCAGGGTATGCTGACTGTGTTAAGTTGTATGGCTCTGAGTGGCACTTTCAGCTGCTCAGTAAATAAATGAAGAAGGAGGTCAAGGAAAAGGGTATTAGGTTGAATGTTTGTGTATTATTTAAATTGTCTGGTGAGAGCTACACATCAAACATTGTTTTGCATATTAGAGTATCCCAATATTTCAAGCCATTAGCTTCTGATTACTTTGCTTTTTGGTGAAATAATTTCCATGATTACTTCCTAAATATTGAATATATACACATTTATGTTTTTAACTGGAACCCTGGGGAGCTTCATCAGCCAGCTCTAGCCTCCAGGATTTGTACCTGACCTGTCATTCAGGGTTGGCAAGAGGAGAGCTCATCGTGTACCATGCCCTGCTAATGCAGTCTAATGCTGTGCTTGAATATGTATAGTTTTTGAAACTGAAAAGGTCTTTTTTTTTTTTTTTGAGACGGAGATTCGCTCTGTCGCCTGGGCTGGAGTGCAGTGGCCGGATCTTAGCTCACTGCAAGCTCCGCCTCCCGGGTCTACGCTGCCTCAGCCTCCCGAGTAGCTGAGACTACAGGCGCCCACCTAGTTTTTTGTATTTTTTTAGTAGAGACAGGGTTTCACCGTGTTAGCCAGGATGGTCTCCATCTCCTGATCTCGTGACCCGCCCGTCTCGGCCTCCCAAAGTGCTGGGATTACAGGCTTGAGCCACCGCGCCCGGCCAAGGTCTTTTTAAAAGTTACTCAACAGGCCGGGCGCAGTGGCTCACGCCTGTAATCCTAGCACTTTGGGAGGCCAAGGTGGGTGGATCACGAGGTCAAGAGATTGAGACCATCCTGGTGAACATGGTGAAACCTCGTCTCTACTAAAAATAAACAAATTAGCTGCGTGGTGGCATGCACCTGTGGTCCCAGCTACTCGGGAAGCTGAGGCGAGAGAATTGCTTGAACCCCAGGCGTGGAGGCTGCAGTGAGCCAAGATCACACCACTGAACTCCAGCCTGGGTGGCAGAGTGAGACTCTGTCTCAAAAAAAAAAAAAAAAAAAAAAAAATTAACAAAGCCCTTTGCAAACTTTGAATGATAGAACCATGCTGTGATTTTGTCATCTTTGTGCCCCATCTTGTACATGCCAGGTAGATATTTGGTCTATTACTCCTTACTATTAAAAGTATCCCTTAGTTCCCTAGAGATCAGCAGACACTAGGCTCACATGTATCCCAAATGTCAAAGCCCAGGTTGTCTAACCAGAATACCGATGGCATTACGGGGACTGAGGGTCATCACCCTGTGACAAATTAACCATGACGGGCTGTGTGAAGGAGGAGGATCAGAGGGGTGACAGTGCTGGCTAGGGAGGGTGTAGAATGTCTAGGAACTTTGGTGGCCAGCACTCTCTCCTCTCGGCCCCCCCGGGACTCCGTGGGTCTACATCTTAACCCATGGGGCAATGTTAGTTTGGCTCCCTGTTCCTAAAGTCACTAATGAAAGGCTGCCTCTGTTCTATGAGCCTGCTGACTGGCTTGTACTCTGTGTGTGCGGCCAGGCATACCGGCTCTCCCGGGGACGGGTGTGGGCCATGATCATCATGCTGTGTCTCATCGCGGCCGTCCTCTCTGCCTTCTTGGACAACGTCACCACCATGCTCCTCTTCACGCCTGTGACCATAAGGTATGCAAAGCGCCTCTGCCGTGGGGGTTGTGGCCAGGCTCTGGCAGGCATGGGCTCTGGCTGCATGGCCTGGCTCCAGGCTCCATTCTCAGGTGCATGAAAAGGTGGGCGGTTGAGCCCACAGCTCAGTGCATTCCAGTCCAGCTCGTGTCTGCTTTGTGTGACTGCAGTACATGCTACAAGCAGTGGGGCCTCAGAAGCTGGTGGCAGAAATGTCTGCGGGAGGTGGAAGATAGAGGCTGTGCTTTCCTGGAGATTGTAGTCTCATGGGGAGACACGTGGACAAGAATGGCTCAGCCCTGGTGAAACCCCGTCTCTACTAAGAATACAAAAATTAGCTGAGTGGCGGCACGCGCCTGTAATCCCAGCTACTCGGGAGGCTGAGGCAGGATAATCCCTTGAACCCGGGAGGCATAGGTTGCAGTGAGCCAAGATTGTGCCACTGCACTCCAACCTGGGCAACAGAGCGAGACTCCGTCTCACAAAAAAAAAACAAAAAAAACCAAAAAAACAGCTCACCCCAGACCACCAGGTGCCCAGGTACCAGGAGTCCTTGTCCCTGTTCTTCTCCATCACCATCTGCCACCTGGGCTGGGTTGGCAGGTCACACACATGCCGAGGGCTCACAGGGTCATGTAGCTGGGGGGAGGTGGAACAGCCATCGCAAGGTTCCTCATCAGAGGCTTGGAGGGTCGCAGGACCAATGGGGCTCAGCAGAACCAAAGTTCAGTCTGGCAAAGCTTTATAGGGCAACTCTGGGAAAGAGAAGTTCAGTTCAGTTCTGTTCAGTTCCACTCCACGCCACGCCACGCCACACCACCCCACCCCATTCAATTCCACTCAATTCAATTCTGTTTCTTTTAATTCCATCCACTTTAATCATCCATTATTTATTGGGGACCATAGGCCTGTTTACCCAGAATCTTCTGAAGCATGAGCTGTGGTCCCAGTCCTCGTGTGGGCCCCTTCTGAAGGCACGGACCTGTGTGTTTCCATATGTATGCTCTCTATTTTAAATATGACTCCCCAGCATGTCAGCCTTGGGGCTGGCCCTGAGGACACGGGGCAAGAAGGCAAGAGGGGCCCCTCAGGGAGTCACCCTCCGGTCCTGCTTGTAATAGGGTGTCTTGAACAAGTCACTTCAGGTGTACTGATCTGGGTCATAATGGCAAAGAGATTAACCTGAGCTGGCATTCTGAGGGCTCTGTGAGACACAGGGCCTGCCTGGACACAAGGCATGGGACACACAGCAGGTTCCAAGGCCCCGTGGTACTGCTTCCAGGGCTCCAGGTTAATCTGGGGGATGCCTTTTGTGTTTGAACAGTGGTGGCTCTTAGAGGAGGAGTGGGGTGGGGAGGAGTACGGAGTGGCCAGCGCTGCTGGGGAGGTAGATGCAGCATCCCCAGGCCATCTGCTGCCTCCGTGTGGAGACTCAGGTTTGTACCCAGGCTCCTGCAAGCCGGGCTACACTGTCACGCCCTGTGTGGCATGGGAGGGACCCTGGGCTCTCAGCCTCCTCGCAGGGTGTGGTACCGCCCCTCTCAGTGCCCAGGTGGAGAGTCAATGAGGGAGGCGTGAACGTGTTTGAAGGCTGCTGTACACTGTCACGTGCACTAGTGATGGCACCAAACTGTGCCTTCTGGACGTGTCGGGGGACAAGAGTCAGGCCCATCTGCCCCCTCTAACCAGCATGACTCTGCTGCTGCCCTGGCTTGAAGACCTCCGCATATCCTCGCGCTCCCCCATGGCAGCCTGGTGAGAGCAGGGTTCCTGGGCTGGGGTGCGCTGGGCACTTTGTTCCCAGCATCCCTGTATAGCCCGGGCAGCTGAGAGGTATCTCAGCCTTGCCACAATTTGTTCATATCCTCACTACTCGGAACTGCTTTTGTCATGTTGTTAGAGCAGTAATTCCATTTATTAGTCAAAAATTTGCATCTTTCAAGATTCCGGTGCTGGTGTTCTAAGATTCCCTATTTATCTGACCATATTCTTTATGGCTTTGTAAGTGCTGGCCACATTCTTCCCCTTTGTCTGGACTAAGTGGCTTTGGTCCTTCTAGTTAACAGCTAGTCCCATTGAGATGGGTGCACCGCCCTGCCTGGTCTGGCACTGTTGACTGCTACACACACATATTTTCTTGCTAGAAGCAGATCCTGGGAGCTTCCTTAGCACTGTGCTGCTGCTGCCTCGGGGCAGAGTCTCATCTGTGGAGCCACTCCTGCTTCAGTCCCCAGGCACACTCCTTCCTCAGCTCCCACATGGTTCCATGGGCCTGTGCTCCTCATGCCAGCAGAGGGGAGGCTGTGTGGCCGGCCTCACTCTGAGCTGATGGCCAGGAGGTGGTGGGTGGCCTCTGAGTGAGACCCGAGGCCGGGTCCTGTGTGGGAGTGGGCTGTGCGGATGAGCAGGTGTGGGGGACGCTGTGATGTGCCTTCTGCACTTTCTTTATGGCAGTGTTTCCCAGCTGTGTACATGCTGGGTCCCTGGGGAGCTATAGAGCGCCACTGCCCGGGCCCACTCCCAGGCACTGGTCTGCGCCGGCCAAGCCATAGGACTCCCAGATTCTAGCACAAATCTCGTGAGGCCACGGTGGAGCTCCACAGCTGTAGAGTGTGGCCTGACAGGTCTGTGGGGTGAATACAGTTGACGCGAATCGATTGTACTCCAACACAGCTAGAAGAGAATAACTGGAATGCTCCCAGGGTAAAGAACAGATTGATAGTTAAGGGGATGGGTATCCCGTTACCTGGTTTGATTATGTGAATTACTACATTATCATACGTACCCTGAAAATGTACGTGTGTATATCTAGTATGTATTATAGCAATAAAAAGTAAATAAATAGAAAATGCATAGATGAATGAAACAAAGGGAGGGGACGAGGAGAGAACCTAGGGCCTTGGTGTCCAGGAAGCGGGAGGTGGGAAAGGGGCTGAGTCAGCAGGCCCTGTGTGACCATCCGCTCTCCCTCCACACCAACCCCCACAGCACCAGCTGGGAGCGCTGGGGAAAGGGCACCTGATCACACTGAGGGTTTGGTGACTGGAGGCTCACTTGGGAAGGAATGTAGCTCTTGGAGTGAGCTGTGGCCTGCAGGGGTTGTTGCATTGTTCATTCCCCCCAGCGCTGCCCTCCCCACAGGTGTGTGTGTGTGTGTGTGTGTGTGTGCGCGCACCTCCCTTGTACGAACAAGTGCCTTAAAAATCTCTGGGTTGCACGTGAGCCTTTCACAATGTGCACAGTGGGACTACTTTCATTTCCTCCATTTGTGACAGGTTGTGTGAGGTGCTCAACCTCGATCCCAGACAAGTCCTGATCGCAGAAGTGATCTTCACAAACATTGGAGGAGCTGCCACTGCCATCGGGGACCCTCCAAATGTCATTATTGTTTCCAACCAGGAGCTGAGGAAGATGGTACGTACCAGCATGCTAGGGTTGCTTCCAACAAACGCATACTTCCACTTACTTAGCGCTCTACCCCACGTGGACGCCTTTGTTAGAAATGAAGATCATCACGCCACCTCTTCATAGTAAGTGCTACTGGGCATCTCAAGAGTGGGATGTTCGGTGACTGGTCCTTCAATCCTAGAGTTAACTGGCTTGAATTGACTTCATACTCATTCTGGTCAGTTTTTAAAGAAATGACTGGATAGCATGATATAGTTAGTCATGGTATGTTATATTAATTTTATTAATAGGAACTGAGGTTTCTTCCAACTTACATTAAAAACAAAATGACCTGTCCCCTCTCACTGGAGATACGGGATTCCCTTCTTAACTGTGGTGGATTAATTTACTGATAAAGGACTTAAAATTTATTTTTTAAGGGTCAGAAATGAATGTCTTTAGAAATAAATTCTTTGAAAGCCCCCTATAAATATTAGGGTATAATTTCTTTATATACTGTAATAAAGACAAAGTGTTAGAAAGTGCAAGGTATTTTACATATCTTCAAGGTGAAAATTGAACTATATCATTAATTTTTATTCTCTACTCTTTGACCATTGGAATTTTCTCAGTCTCCCTTCTCTGAGGTATCAGTGAAAATGCTTCTACATTGTGTTATTTCTTGTAGATGACGTGTGTGTGTGTGTGTGTGTGTGTGTGCGCGCGCCCGAAGGGTGTCAGTGTGTTTGTATTTGAACACTGTGTTCCACAAAAATGTTTAAACCTTTGAGAACCTGCGGCTCCAGCGTGTCAGTGGCTCCAGCGTGTCAGTGGTTCCAGCGTGTCAGTGGCTCCAGCGTGTCAGTGGCTGCAGCGTGTCAGTGGCTGCAGCGTGTCAGTGGCTCCAGCGTGTCAGTGGCTGCAGCGTGTCAGTGGCTCCAGCGTGTCAGTGGCTGCAGCGTGTCAGTGGCTGCAGCGTGTCAGTGGCTCCAGCGTGTCAGTGGCTGCAGCGTGTCAGTGGCTGCAGCGTATCAGTGGCTGCAGCGTGTCAGTGGCTGCAGCGTGTCAGTGGCTCCAGCGTGTCAGTGGCTGCAGCGTGTCAGTGGCTGCAGCGTGTCAGTGGCTCCAGCGTGTCAGTGGCTGCAGCGTGTCAGTGGCTGCAGCGTGTCAGTGGCTGCAGCGTGTCAGTGGCTCCAGCGTGTCAGTGGCTGCAGCGTGTCAGTGGCTGCAGCGTGTCAGTGGCTCCAGCGTGTCAGTGGCTGCAGCGTGTCAGTGGCTCCAGCGTGTCAGTGGCTGCCTCGTGGAAGCAGCGCGCTCTGGAGGTTCTGGGTGCGGCTCCACACTCCCTTGCTGCCCCGGGAAACTGCTTGGCAACACTTCACCAGCTTTGCCCTGTGAGCTGAGGGGTGCAGCCACGATCATGCCACCCTGGAGTGTATCAGGTGGTAACAGAGCCTGCGGTTTATCCTAGGGGCACCTGCTATCCAGGGTGGAGCTCATGCTGATGGAATAGAACTGTTTTTAGAAAACAATTGTGTTATTAGTTTCATTCCATAAAAAAGTAATACATTTTTTGTAGAAAACAGAAGTCTCACAGACATGCACACACAATAAAAATTCATAATTCCACAAACCAGAGGTAAACCCTTTTAATATTTTGGTGCAAATAGCATCCTAGAGCGTTGGTTTGTGGATACAGATGAATACAAAAGACAGTGCAGCTTCTGCTTCTGGCCAACATGGAGTAACAGGGCCGGGATTTACTCTCTTGCTTGGGAAAGTCAAACAGAACAAACAAAAATAAACCAAAACCAGACAAAACACAGGGAACAATGGTCACGAAGTCCCTGGACACCAGGCACAAAGCGACAGTGATCCCCGTGAGACGGGAGACAGATGCGGTGAGCTCTGTGACTGCTCCAGCTCCCCACCTCCGGAGAGCCTCCAGAGCGCGGTGCAGCGAGGGACGACCCCCGCAGAGCCCATGAGACACCCTGAGTTGAGAGGATGAAGCTGAAAGTCTGGGGAGACCAGGGCAGCGAGAGTCCAGAGGGGACACAGCTGAACCGCAGAGATCCTCAGCGAGTCCCTTTGGAGTATTCAGCAGAGTGTTCAGATCAGTGCATTCGTGCGAGGAGACGACAGGAGACCCGGGGAGAACAACCCAGAAAGATGAGAGGGGCGAGTGCTTGACGCACACGACGGGAATAGTGATGATGTCTATTCTGCCAGGCAGTCTGAAACCTCTTAATTTTTGTATTTTTATTTTATTTATTTTTATTTTTTTTGAGACAGAGTCTCCCTCTGTCGCCAGGCTGGAGTGCAGTGGCGCGATCTCCACTCGCTGCAAGCTCCGCCTCCCAGTAGAACCTCTTAACTTATGGAGCACTGGGTAGAGCACTCACCAGGGTCTTGCCTCAGTCGTGAGGGGTAATTAACTACTAAGTGAACACTGCTCTGCTTCCACCTAAGAAATCTTGAAACTAAGACCCCAGAGGACCAAACTGTTTCTAAATATTTCAACTGCATCCCAGAACAAACCTCAAGAATATTTAGAGTGATACAAAAATATTCGGCAACACACAGGGTAAAACTTGCAATGTCTGGCAACCAATCAATGATTATCAGGCATGTAAAGAAGCAAGAAAATATAACCCATGACAGGCATGGTATAAACCATTTGAAACTAACGTAGAACAGACAAGGGTGTTAGAATCAGCAGACTAGGACATTAAAACTGTTACTACAACGGTGTTACAGATATTCATCAAGTAGCAACATTAAAGATACTAAAAAAGCCCCACATTAAACATCTAGACGTGAACATTACAATGTCTGAGATAGAAATACACTTGTTGGGATTAGTGGCACATTAGGTATTACATAAGGAAAGATGAATGAACTTGAAGACATAGATTCAAAATGAAACGGAGTAAAAAGATAATAACAAGGGCTGAAAAGCATTAGTGAGCTATGGGAAAACTTCAAGTGGCCTAACATATGCAATTCTCATCTCTGGAGGAGAGAGGGGAATGGAAAAAGACACCTGAAAAATGGTCCTAAATTCCAAATTTTATGAATGGTATAAACCGACAGAATCCAGAAGTTCAATGAAGCCAGAGTACAGGAAACATGAAGAATCCTACAGTAAGGCACATCATAATGAAATTATTTGAAAACAATGATGAAGAGAAAATCTTAAGTTTCTAAAGAAAAAGACATGTTACAGGCAAGGAAACAAAGAGGACAATATATTTCTCTTTAGAGATAATGCACGTGTGAAGGCAACGGAGCAATACCTTTAAATACGGAAGGAAAACACCTGTGATCTCAGAACACTACACCCAGTGAAAATCTCTTTTTCTTATGTACAAAACAGACTTTTTCTCATAGAAAAGCTAAAAGGAATTCATCAGCAGCAGACCCGCATGTAAGATACTAAAGGAAGTCTGTAAGGCAGAAGGATAGTGATACCACATGGAAACGTGGATCTTCACAAAGTCATGAAGAATACTAAAAAGGGTAACTACATGGGTAAATTCACGTAATTTAAAAAATTAAACCACTTTGAAGTAATTGTTTAAACAAAATAATAATGTAACATGTAAGTAGAATTGATGACAACAATAAAATAAAGCCTGGAAGGGGAGAAATTAAAGAATATTAATGTGTCAGGTGCGGTGGCTCACGCCTGTAATTGCAGCACTTTGGGAGGCTGAGGCAGGTGGATCATGAGGTCTGGAGATCGAGACCATCCTGGCTAATACGGTGAAACCCCGTCTCTACTACAAAAAAAAAAAAAAAACTAGCTGGTCGTGGTGGCACGCGCCTGTAGTGTCACCTACTTGGGAGGCTGAGGCAGGAGAATTGCTTGAACCCAGGAGGCGGAGGTTGCAGTGAGCCGAGATTGCGCCACCGTACTCCAGCCTGGGCGAAGGAGTGAGACTCTGTCTTTAAAAAAAAAAAAAAGTATATGAATGTAAGATATTTTATAGTATATATAAACTAGTATAATATAATTTGAAGGTAGTCCGTGAAAGTTAAAAACGTATATGATAAACTCTAAAGCAACCACTAAAAGGAAAAACAAAGAGTAACAGCTAATGCCAACAAAGAATATAAGTGGAATCATAAATAGTATTTATTTAATGGAATGAAATGTAGAAAAAAGGCAAAAGGAAGCAAAGAAATGATGGAACAAATATAAAACAAATTGCAAGAGTTAAACCTAACTATATTTAATAATTACATAACATATAAATAGTTTAAATATCCCAATTAAACAGCAGGGATTGTCAGATCAAACAAGCCCCATCCAACTATAGATGCTCCTCAACTGACTTTGGGATTACATCCAGATAAACTTATTGTAAGTTAAAAATATCATAAGCCAAAATATGTTTTTTTTTTTTTTTTTTGAGACGGAGTCTCGCTCTGTTGCCCAGGCTGGAGTGCAGTGGCACGATCTTGGCTCACTGCAAGCTCCGCCTCCCGGGTTCACGCCATTCTCCTGCCTCAGCCTCCCGAGTAGCTGGGACTACAGGCGCCCACAACCGCGCCCGGCTAATTTTTTGTATTTTTAGTAGAGACGGGGTTTCACCGTGGTCTCGATCTCCTGACCTTGTGATCCGCCCACCTCGGCCTCCCAAAGTGCTGGGATTACAGGCGTGAGCCACCGCGCCCGGCCTCCAAAATATGTTTAATATACCTGAGCCCCTGAACATCATGGCTTCGCCTAAGCCCACCTTAAATGTGCTCAGAACCCTTACATTAGCATACCATTGGGCAAAATCTCATACAAAGTCTGCTTTATAATAAAGTGCTGGATAGCTCATGTAACTTATTGAATATTGTACATTACATCAAAGTTGAGATGGTTTTGCATCATTGTGAAATTGAAAAATTGTAAATTGAACCAAATTAAGTCAGGGAACATCTGCATTATGCTACTTACAAGACACACATTTAAAATATAAAGACACAAGGCCAGGCGCGATGGCTCACGCCTGTAATCCCAGCACTTTGGGAGGCCGAGGCTGGTGGATCACCTGAGATCAAGAGTTCAAGACCAGCCTGGCTAACATGGTGAAACCCCGTCTCTACTAAAAATACAAAATATTAGCTGGGCATGGTGGCGGGCACCTGGAATCCCAGCTACTCAGGAAGCTGAGGCAGGAGAATCGCTTGAACCCGGGAGATGGAGGTTGCAGTGAGACAAGATCACCTCATTGTACTCCAGCCTGGGTGATGAGTGAAACTCCATCTCAGAAAAAAATGTCTGTCTGTCTGTCTATCTATCTATCTGTCGATCAACACAAATAAGTTAAAAGTAAAGGAATGGCAAAAGACTCATCAGAACAAAGTGGCTATATTAATATCTGACAAAGTATACTGCAGAGCGAAGACTATTTCTAGGATTAAAGAATGTTTCATCATAATAAAGGGGTAAATTCATATAGTGAACATAAAAATTCCATTTATACAACCAATGACAGACCTTCAAAATATGTGAAATGTGATAGTACTGCAAGGAGGAATAGATAAATCCTTAATTATAGTTGGAGAGTTCAGTACAATTCTCACAGTAATTGAAAGAACAAGTAGAGAGAAAATCTACAAGGATATAGAAAACTTCATCATTGTTAACTAACATGATCTAGTTGACATTTATAGAAAACTCCACTCGATATCAGAAGAATGTATATTTTTTTCCAGGTGCACATAAAACATTAACCGAAATAGATTCTAGGCAATAAGACAAATCTCAATAGATTTAAAAAGATTCAAGTAATATAAAATGTTTTCTCTGACCACAGTTGAATTAAATTAGAAATTAATAACAAGGATGTTTGGAAAATTCTCAAATATCTGGAAACTAACACACATTTCAGTAATCCAAGGGTCAAAGAGGAAAGTGAGATTGAAATTAGAAAGTATTTTTGTACTCATCCGCTTGGAATGCCATAACCAAATACTATAGACTGGGCAGCTTAAATAACAGCAATTTATTTCTCACAGTCTGGAGGCTAGAAAGTTCAAGATCCAGTGGATTTCATTCCCTGGTGAGGGCTCTCTTCCAGGCTTGCAGATGGCCGCTCTCTCACTGTGTCCTCATGTGGCAGGGAGGCGGGGAGAAGAGGCAGAGATGAAGCTCTCTGGTGTCTCTTCTTATACAGGCATTAATCCCAGCATGAGGGCTCTACCCTCATGACCTCATCTAAGCCTTATCACCTCCAAAAGACTCCATCTCCTAATACCACCCCACTGAGGGGGCGAGGTAGGGCTTCGGCCACAGTACTTTCGGGGAAACACGATTCAGTCCCGAGCAGTTTTGTGTTGAATTATAGTGAAAACAGAACATATCAAAATTTGTGGGATTCTTCTATAGCAGAAGTCAGTAGACTTCTTAAAAGGCTATATATAGTTAGTTTTATAGGCATGTGGGCTGTATGGTCTCCATTGCAATTACTCAGCCGCACCACTATATAGCATGAAAGTAGCCATAGACAACACATAAATGAATGGATATGGCTGTATTCCAGCTCCATGTGTGCTGGTCCCTACTCTAAAGCAGTATTTAGAAGGAAATGTATAACACTAAACACCTGTATTTGAAAAGATGTGTCTCAAATCCATAACCTCAGCTTTATCCTATGGAATCAGAAAAAGAAAGTAAGCAGAAGAAAAAAATATATACAGACTAGAAAAATAGGGAACATCAATGAAAGCAAAAGCTGGTTCTTTGACAAGATCAGTAATATTGACAAACATCTCGCCAAGCTGATGAGGAAAATGAGACAGAAGATTCAAGTTACTAATATCAAGAATAAGAGTTGTTATATTACAGCACAGCACACAGATGTTACACTATTCTTAGCGAAGATCATGGACAACTCTATGTAAATGATCTGACAGCTTAGATAAAATAAAACTTTTTTTTTTTTGGAAAGACACACTCTTTAAAACTTCACTCAAGAAGAAGTAGGTAACCTGAGTTGCCCTATTGCTATAGAAATAATCAAATATGCAGTTAAAAACCTTCCCACAAAGAACAAAACAAACATAAACAAACAACTCAGCCTAAGATAGCTTCTTTGTTGAATTCTCCCAAATAGTTAAGGAAAAAATAATGTCATAATACCAATTCTATACAAAGCTTTACAGTAAATTGAAGAGGACAGAACATTTCCCAATTAATTCTATGAGGCCCTGATATGTAAACTAGACAAAACCAGTATGAGAAAAGGCAACGATAGATAAATATTTCTTGTGAACATAGATTTAATATTTTAAAAATTAGTAAATCCAATTTAACAGTATATACATAGGTAATACATCTTAGCCAAGTAGAATTTATCCAGGAATGGAAGATTCTTACGATATTTGAAATATTAATCAATGTAATTTACTATGCTAACAAACTAAATGAGAAAACCATGTGATCATCTCAATAAATGCAGAAAAAACATTTGGCAAAATCCGGTATCTATTACTGATAAAATCTCTCAAGAAACTAGGGATAAAAGAGAAATTCATCAACCCAATAAAGAATATCTGAGACTCTGTAGCTAGCATCACACTTCACTGAGAATAAGTGAATGATTTCCCTCTAAGATTAGAAACAAGACAAGGATGTCTGTTCTCACTATTTTTATTCAACATTTTATTGGAGGCTGTAGCTCATGCGATAATGCGAGAAAAGAAATACAAAGCATCAATATTGGTAAGGAAGAATTAAAAGTCTTCATTTGCAGAAGACACAGTCGTCCATGTAGAAGATTTAATGCAATCCACAAAAGAGCTCCTACAAATAATAAATAAATTTGACAAGGTTGCAGGATACAGAGTCCATATACAAAAATTAATGGTTTTCCATATTTAGCAATAAATAACTGAAAATTAAAATTAAAATTTCATTTACAGTAGCACAAAACATATGCTGTATTTGGTATTGCATATGACCAAACAGATGCAAGGTCTGTATACTGAAAACTACAAAACTGCAGAGTAATTAAAGAAGATCTAAATAAATTAAGAGGTACACCTTGTTTATGGGCTGGAAAACTCAATATTGTTAAGCTATCAATTATTTCCAAATTGATCTATAAATTCAAGCAATCCCCATCAAAACCATAGCAGGTTTTTTCTTTGGGTAGAAACCGACAAGCTGATTCTAAAATTGATATAGAAATTCAAAATATCCAGAATGACAAAAAAAAGAAAAACAAACTGAAAGGGCTAGTAAATCCTGACACCAAGATGTATTATAAAGTCTCAGTAACCAGCACAGTGGTTTTGGCATCAAGACAGACAGACAGATAAATAGAATGAAGTAGGGAGTGTAGATACAGACCCACACATAAGTGAACTACTGATTTTTGACCAAGGTGCAAAGCCAAGTCAGCAGAGACAAGATAGTGTTTTCCACAAATTGTCCTGGAACAAATGGATATTCACATGCAGGAAAATGAACTTCAGTCCACACCTCCCACTATATCCACAAATTATCTCAAACTGGATCATAGATGTAAGTGTAAAACCTAAAACCTTAATTTCTAGTGGAAAACCTAAGTTGTAGTAGAATAGGTAGAAAAATAGTTCAAGTGAAGATGTGGCTGCTGTACTTCATTAGACTCTTTGTAGAACTTGGCTGTCAACTTGGCTGTTTTTCTCTTCTTTTTATGACAACATTTAATGAATGCTGCAACAGTTTAACTCTCCTGACTAGCATCACATTAGTGTTAATGTAAAATCCTAGGCATGGTGTATTTCTTACACACAACCCGAATTAACTCTGCGCCATTTTAAGCCTACCTTTGCAGTCCTAGATTGAAATATTCTGAACTAAACGATACGAAGTGACCCAAGACAGACACTGGCTGTGTTTCTACCAAGCCATGTAGAAAACGGAGGGCAAAGAACAGTCTGTCAGACCACTGCTACAATCCTCCATGGCATGCTGACAAGCTGTTTTAAGATATCCAGAATTTAAATATGATGGTAGGAGAGAAAGGTGAGGTTTTGCAGAAATACTCAGAGGGCCCTGGAAGTGAGGTACCCCCTATGGTCTTGCTGAGGCTCAGCCCAGGCTTGTCATACA
The DNA here is from genome assembly GCF_037993035.2 of Macaca fascicularis. Classification (NCBI taxonomy): domain Eukaryota; kingdom Metazoa; phylum Chordata; class Mammalia; order Primates; family Cercopithecidae; genus Macaca; species Macaca fascicularis. The sequence continues at coordinate 1,132,336 of NC_088381.1, forward strand.
ATTGTCTGCCAAAGTGACATTCTCTGCAGAGATGGCCTTAGGACTGTCCTTGTTTTACTGAAGATGGCATTCCTTGTCTTCTACATAATGACTTTCCCTGAATTTGGGAATTAAACTGTAATGGAGTCTCGCTCTGTTGCCCAGGCTGGAGTGTAGTGGCGAGATCTTGGCTCACTGCAACCTCCGCCTCCTGGGTTCAAGCGATTCTGCTGCCTCAGCTTCCTGAGTAGCTGGGATTACAGGTGTGCACCACCACGCCTGGCTAATTTTTATATTTTTAGTAGAGACAGGGTTTCACTGTGTTGCCCAAGCTGGTCTTGAACTCCTGACCTCAGGTGATCTGTCTGCCTTGGCCTCCCAAAGTGCTGAGATTATAGGCATGAGCCGCCGTGCCCGGCCTTGATTTTAATTTATTTCACAGTGGTTTGGAGATACGGAAACACTTCTCTGTACGGAGACACAGATGCGCTCGTAGTTTCAGGGACAGTGTCTTCAGCTGAGATAAATTTGTAAAGCCTCGTTATCAGTAGTGACGCACAGCCATACATTTGCATCACGTGATGTGCATATTTATTTTGCATTGTTTAGTTTTTCATCAAGGAACTCAAATAGGAAGAAAACAGATTGTGAAATAAAACTTAGGTTTGAAATTAATTTTAAAATTATTCATGAAGAGGAAGTCCTACAGTAATCAGGCAAGATAAAGAAATAAAGACTACCCCAATTGGAAAGGAGGAAGTCAAACTATGTCTGTTTGCCACTGATAGGATCTTATACCTAAAAACTCTAGACTCCTCCAAGACTCCTAGATTTGATAAATGAATTCATTAAAGTCTCAGGTTACAAAATCAAGGTACACAAATCAGTAGCACTGCTATACACCAACAGTGACCAAGCCAAGAATCAAATCAAGAACTCAGTCCCTTTCACAATAGCTACCAAAAAATAAAATACCTAGGGATATACTTAACCAAGGAGTTGAAAGATGTCTAAAAGGAGAACTACAAAATACTACTGAAAGAAATCATAGATGACACAAACAAGTGGAAACGTGCTCATAGATTGGAAGAATCAGTATCACAAAAATGACCATATTGCCCAAAGTAACTTACAGATTCAATGCAATTCCTGTCAAAATACCAATATCATTTTTCACGGAATTAGAAAAACCAATCTTGAAATTCATATGGAACCAAAAAAGAGCCTGAATAGCCAAAGCAATCCTAAACAAAAATAACAAATCTAGAGGCATCACATCGCTCAACTTCAAATTATACTAAAAGGCTATAGTAACCAAAACAGCATGGTACTGGTATAAAAGTAGACACACAGAGCAGTGGAACAGAATTGAGAATGCAGACATAAAGCCAAATACTTACAACCAACTGATCTTCAACAAAGTATACAAAAACATAAACTGGGTAAAGGACACTCTATTCAATAAATGATGCTGGGAAACTGGCTAGCCACATGTAGAAAAATGAAACTGGATCCCCATATCTCACGATATACAAAATAACTCAAGATGAATTAAAGACTTAAATCTAAGACTTGAAACCATAAAAATTCTAGAAGAAAACCTATGAAAAACTCCTCTGGACATTGACCTAGGCAAAGAATTTAGGACAAAGACACCAAAAACAAATGCTGCAGAAACAAAAATAAATGGGATCTAATTAAACTGAAAAGCTAATCAGGCCGGGCATGGTGGCTCGCACCTGTAATCCCAGCACTTTGGGAGGCCAAGGTGGGAGGATCACTTGAGGTCAGGAGTTAGAGACCAGCCTGGCCAACATGGTGAAATCCTATCTGTACTAAAAAAAAATTAGCTGGGCGTGGTGGTGCATGCCTGTAATCCCAGCTACTCGGGAGGCTGAGGCAGGAGAATCACTTGAACCAGGGAGGCAGAGGTTGCAGTGAGCCGAGGTCACACCACTGCACTCCAGCTTGGCTGACGAAGAGAGACTCTGTCTCAAAAAACAAAAAACAAGAAGGAAATAACCATCAAAGTAAACAGAGAACCTACAGAATGGGAGAAAATACTTGCAAACTATGAATCTGACAAAGGACTAATATCCAGAATCTACAAGAAACTCAAACAAATTAGCAAGAAAAAAAACCAAATAATCTCAATAAAAAGTAGGCAAATGACATGAGTAGACATTTTTCAAAAGAAGATATGCAACTGGCCAAGAAACATATGAAAAAATGATGAACATCACTAATCATCAGGGAAATAAAAATTAAAAGAATGAGATATCATCTTACTACAGTCAGAATGGCCATTATGGCCATTATTAAAAAGTCAAAAAACAATAGATGTTGGCACAGATGTGGTAAAAAGGGAACGCTTATACACTGCTGGTTTGAATGTAAATTAATACGACCCCTAATGAAAATACTGTGGAGATTTCTCAATGAACTAAAAGTGTATCTACCATTCAATCCAGCAATCCAGCCACGGGTATCTACCCAAAGGAAAAGAAGTCATTATATCAAAAAGACACCAGCACACTTAGGTTTATCACAGCACAGTTCACAACTGCAGATACATGGACTCAACCTAAATGCCCATCAATAGATAAGTGGATAAAGAAAATTTGAGATGTGTATGTGTATGTGTGTATATATATATGTGTGTGTATATATATATATATATGCGTGTATACACACCCCCCACACGCCATAGAATACTGTTCAGCCATAAAAAAGAATGAAATAATTTCTTTTGCAGCAAATTGGATGGAACTGGAGGCCATTATTCTAAGCAGAGTAACTCAGAAATGGAAAAGCAAATACCACATGTTCTCACAAGTGGGAGCTAAGTTGTGGGTATGCAAAGGCATACACTGGTAACGACAACATTGGAGACTAGGAAGAGCGGAGGTTGGGAGGGGGTGACGGATAAAAAACTACATATTATGTACAATGTCCACTACTCCGGTGATGGGTGCACTAAAATCCCAGACTTCACCAGTATACAATTTATCCATGTAACCGAAAACTACTTGTACCCCTAAAGCTAATGAAAAAACATTAACAAATAAATTGAATACTTATGTAGTTCGGAGGAATAATAAATCAGTACTAGAGTTTGGAACAGTAAAGAAGTCACATCTGAAAACTTGTCCACATTTTCTGAGTATTATGCAGAAATGACGGGAAGTTGTGAGGAAAGTTCTTGCCACCTACCATTGCTGCATCAGGCTCAGGTCTCCCAGGTCTCCTGGGATAACTCTCTGTTGGTGGAATTTCCAGCACGGTTTGGGTAGGTAGGGAGGACCTCCAGGATCCGCCACATGGACAACCACTTATTCCCCAGCCACAAGCCTCCCTTGGGTAAGCATGAATTTCTGGCTGTAGCATCCACGTGCACCAACCCCCATTGCACTTTCAGCTCCTAACAAGCTGAGGGGATAAAGTTTTACTTTGCTGGTTACATTTGCTCCTTTATGCCTGTTCTACAGAGACTCACCGTGGTGAACAAAACTATTCAACTATCTTTAAAATGATGCCTGAAAAGTCTCTTGAGGGACGCGTGCCCCTATGCTTCTGAGTGGCATCTTTCTAAGAAGACAGGTTTCCCTTCATGCCCCACGTTGTGCACTTGGATGCTTTTTATACTTTTCTCACCATACCGTGCGCTGGGCTTGCTGGGACGTTCTTCCCGTTTTCCCACCATACCGTGTGTGCTGGGGTGTTCTTCATGCTTTCTCACAATGCTGTGTGTGCTGGGGCATGCTTCACGTTTTCCCATCATGCCTTGCATGCTGGGACGTTCTTTCCGTTTTCTCACCATGGTGGGCATGCTGGGGCGTTCTTCAGGCTTTCCTGCCATATTGTGCGTGCTGGGACGTTATAATTATGTTTTCCCACCATGCCGTGCGTGCTGGGGCATTTTTCACGTTTTCCAACCATGCCATGCTTGCTGGGGAGTTCTTCAGGCTTTCCCTGCCTTACTGTGCGTGCTGGGACGTTCTTTACGTTTTCCCGTCATGCCGTGCATGCTGCCACGTTTTTCCTGTTTTCCCACCATCCTGTGTGTGCTGGGACGTTTTTCACGTTTTCCCACCATGCTGTGCGGGCTGGGATGTTCTTCAGGCTTTTCCTGCCATACTGTGCCTACTGGGACGTTCTTTATGTTTTTCCAACATTCTGTGTGTGCTGGGATGTTTTTCACGTTTTCCCACCATGCTGTGCGGGCTGGGGTGTTCTTCCGGCTTTCTCTGCCATACTGTGCATGCTGGGACATTCTTTATGTTTTCCCATCATGCTGTGCATGCTGGGACATTCTTTTCATTTTCCCACTATGCTGTGTGTGCTGGAAGCTTCTTCATATTTTCCCACCATGCCATGCATGCTGGGGCATTTTTCATGTGTTCCTGCCATGTTGCATGTGCTGTGAAGTTCTCTGGCTCCTCCCCCACTGCTGTTTTTCCCCCACTCCGTTGGGTGATAACTTACACAGGGTCTCTCTCTTGTGGGCCTCGTTCTGCGTCTCTGGCCCCCTCTGAATTTCCTTTGCAGGTTTTGTTTTTTGGTTTGTTTCCACACACCTCTTCAATATCTGTGGACTCAGGGGTCTTCGTTTTTGACCTTTTTCTCCTCTCAGGTCAGCGTTGGCTAGCAGAGCTCGTCCCCTCTGTGGCTTGCTCTGTTTCCAGCCTGCTGGGATCCATGTCTCTGCCAGAGGCTCTTCCTTTAGACCGTGTGTGCCAGGTCCCCTGCACCCGTGCTTGATGGAGCCCTTACAAGCAGCGAGACCCGTACCCCCCATCTGCCTGTTATACCCATTCCTGCGGTGCTGGTTCCCCTCCTTACTGAGCGTCTAGACAGGATTATATTTTCAAATTACACCATGCATATTTTACTAAAATATTCAATAGATTCAGTTAAACACTTCGTAAGTTTTTCTTTTTTTTTAGTTTTTCACATGCAAGAATTGAAGAAATTATTTTGGCGTGAGCCCCTCCCTTAACAACCTAATGAGCCATTCTGACTTGTCACAGAGCTAGCCTGAAGCGTCATTCCTAGAAAATGATATTGGTGGGCCCGAAGTCCCACAGGCGTGTCCCCTTAAATATATGTAGATTATGAATCTTTGAATGTTCTAATCTGATTGGAGGTTCCTCTTTTGGTTGGCTTACGTGCCTAATATTTGACTATTTAATCCATCAAATGAGGAAAAATTAAGAAGAAAATGACTGAGTGGAGCCCATAACAAAACAATGCAAAGCAGAAGTGGCACCTTGAAGCAGAAAGAGCGCATTTAGGTGCTGAATTGATATGAGTGTGCTGGTGGGTGGTTTTGTTACTGGAAACACAAAGGAGGAGAGTCTAGGACATTACAGAGGCATGTAAAAGCAGCAGGGCGGCCCAGATACCTGCACCTAATAAGCTTAGCTCAAACATCTGCATCCCGCTGCACACTGCATCTGCCTGTTTCCTAAAATGATCGGTTTGGATTTTTCCCTTATCATTGCTGTTACTTGATGAATCCACCCATCACAAGTCTAGCAGCAACCAAATGCTTCACTCAGTGCTGTGTCATTTTGCTGTGGACGTACACCCAGGACCTCCTTAGTTTTTTTTTTTTTTTCTTTTATCTACTCATCACTTTTTTCTCCAATTGCCTGAACATTTAAATGGGGCAAAACTTTATAGTTATTATGTTCTAAAGGGACCAAGAATTAATCAGGATATAGGTACTTCTGTCTTCTTGGGACATTTTCTCTAAAAAATACTAACAATTGCATTTCGTGACCCAGCTAGTGTATAAATATATTAGTACTATATTTTAAATCATCTTCTCTGACCCAACGGTTCATTTTTTTTTTTTTTTGCTTCTGAGTTTAGAAGAATTTAAAACAGTTTCATAAGCCCCTGAAAGTATCGTGGACCTTTTTCAGGTATCTGGGGTATGAATTACAGAGATAAACACGAAATTCAATGTAATACCCCCATTGAAGAACTATCAGAAAAGTGGTGCATTCTTCTATATGATCACCCAGAGCATTCCACGAGTCCCGCCTCTGTGTGGTTTCCCTGCTATCTGTCGAGGAATTAGCTTATACAACTCCGTCTGTCATTTGTAATGCTGTTTGCAAGGACAACCATTGGATGTACTGGTAACTGCAAGGGATTAAGCGTTTCAGATTATTATATATTGGCAAGCTCTAAACTTTGACACAACTTCATTGATAATGGCCTCTAGTTGTGTTGTATCTTTAACAATGTTGAAAGTGATTTCACCTATTTTCTAAAAGTGAGAGAAAAATACATACATTTTAAGAAGGAACAATTAATATAGTTTAAATCACTCAAACCCAGACCTTTGGAAGGTGATTTTCCAAACTCCTGTTGTGGGATCCTCACTAATGTTCCGTGTGACTTGTCACCCCTCTACCTGTGTAAGAGGCTCCCACGGCCCCCAAGGCAGAGCCGGACTGCCCGTTGTCCCTTCCACCCTGCCGCCTGTCGCTCCCCATGGTCGTGCATTGTAACTGTGCCTCTGACCCTCTCTGTGCACATGTGATCTGTGGACGCTACAGAAAAGACCTTGAGTTCTTGCCAGATGGCCAGCTTCATGGGGATACGAGCCTCATCTGTCCTGCTGGGGGCTCAGGAGGTGCCTGCACAGATGTGCTGAAGGTATAAAAGCACATGGTCAGTGAAAGAACAGAACCAACCAATGACGATGCTGACTTATTCCAAGACAGATCAACCTAGTGGGGATTTTGCCCAGCTGTAAAGAAACCCTCAGTGGCCAGCCATGTGCAGAGCCCCAGGCAGGCAAAGCCGGGAAGGAGAGGTTCCTGCCTGGATCCCTGCTGCTGGTCCCCATGCTCTGAGTGGTCCCAGTCCTGAGGGGCCCTGGGTGCCCTGCGAAGGGCTCTGCGCTCCAGCCGCGAGGACTCTTTCAAACCAATGGAGTGAGATGTGTAAAAATTCAACTTACCTTTAAATGGGCAAATATTGTCAGACTGTTTAGTGTTTTGTCCCATTCAGTCTTTTTTCACCCTATCTGGGGGAAGGCATCAATCTAGTGGTGAAGACGGACTGAGCCAAGGTTCAGTTAGATGTGGTAGCCTGTTTTTGTTTCTCCCTATGACAGCTTGTCATTTGTGTAAGAATTGGTTTTTGGCTTTTGACGTGAAAGAAACAAACCTTAACAATTTTCAAAATCATGGTAAGGAATCTATGGTGTTCCTTGGGCTTTGTGCTGGGCTCCAGCACCTCTGCCTAAGGTCCTGGAGCTCCTGGTGAGCCCCTTCCCTCCTGGGCTCTGGCCCTCCCTGGACCCTGACCCGGGGAGCTGCTGCCTGTGCAGAGGAAAGGCCCGTGGCCATTTCATTACCCCTTGTCTATTTCCAGGGCCTGGACTTTGCCGGATTCACTGCACACATGTTCCTTGGGATTTGCCTTGTTCTCCTGGTCTCCTTTCCACTCCTCAGACTCCTTTACTGGAACAGAAAGCTTTATAACAAGGAGCCCAGTGAGATTGTTGGTGAGTACAGGTGCCTCTCATGTAGGCTCAGATTTCGTTACCATGATATTGTTTACCAGGGGAAGTTCTTATCAGGAAGTACCTGTCGATGGGTTGCTGGATGCTCAGTATCAGTGACTCTCCACGTCCGCCTCCTCGTATACACTGTGTTTTCAGGGCTCTGTCATGAGCTGTGCCTCTTCAGTTTTCTGTGAAGTGTACTGTGCTAAAATGTGGGGAGTTATGGCCACCATGTACAACTCATATGTCATAGCCTCCTAAAGCCATGTGTGTGTGGTACAAACACACTCACATAGACTGTAGTGCTGTAATAGTGTATCATAGCCTGAGTGCTAAATATGACTGCAAATACAGCAACATAACCCGGCACAGGAGGTGATGTGCCCTGTCAATCAAGAGCACATGCTAGGCTGGGCGCCGTGGCGCACGCCTGTAATCCCAGCACTTTGGGAGGCCGAGGGGGGCGGATCACCTGAATCAGGTCAGGAGTTTGAGTCCAGCCTGGCCAACATGGTGAAACCCCGTCTGTACTAAAAATATAGAAATTAGCTGGGCATGGTGACACACGCCTGTAATCCCAGCTACTCGGGAGGCTGAGGCAGGAGAATTGCCTGAACCCAGGAGGTGGAGGTTGCAGTGAGCCGAGATTGTGCCATTGTGCTCCAGCCTGGGTGACAGAGTGAGACTCTGTCTCAAAAACAAACAAACAAACAGCAGATGCTGAGCACCAGCCAGCAGGATGAGGGCTTAGGGCCATCTTATCATTTTGCACTTTCATCACTTAAACACTTTAGTAGATGTTTTACTGAGATCGTTGCTGACTGGAATGTATTAGGAACAATAGAGTATTTGGGAAACAGCCAGCCTTGCCTTGGTGAGCTCCCGAATGTGGGTGCCGTGCAGGTTGCCTGGGTAACAGGGGCATCAGGCGACCAGCGCTCGGCAGATGCAGGCGCTCTTCTTCTTCTTCTTCAGGGGTTTTTAGAGCTCACGGATTGTATGTTGATCTCTCTCAGCCTCTGTGATTCCGCTGGCCTGTGTTTTACGGGATCTCAGTTTGTCTTTGTTCTGGATAAGACAGCCCGGTTCCATTTCCACACAGACGGCTGGAGGCCCTGACGTGGTCCTGCCATACTCCAGTTCCTCCGATGCTGACTGTCCAAGACACATCTCTGTGACTTCCATGTTATTCAGAATCTGAGTGTTTAAAAAATCTCATCCAGAAAATATTGTTTCGTGTGCCTCCTCAGGATTCATCTGACAAAACGAGATTGTTCTTGGGAATGTCTAGTCATCTTACCTGGGGCCGGGACCCAGTTCAACCTGTAACAACTAGCTAGAGGTGTTTAGAATGTTTTATAATCAACTAATATATGCACAGTAAGATAAATTAATATATAGGTTTCATTTTCTGATGAAAATGTTAGAACCGAGGGAGAGCAAAGGAGACTGTGATCGTGATGGGTAATTGTCCTGTCTCTTGGAGCTTGCGTGTGCACAGCTGTGCCTTCGTGGAGAGCTCAGCTGTCATCCTGCCCAACTGTGCCAGCCTCTCCCAACCTCCCTGGTGATCACAGTGTCTAATCTTGAGAAGAATTTGGGATACACAGATTTAGATACATAGAAAATAAATCTCTGTAATCAATTCCTCACCATTCCTGAGTAGGGAACAGAGAAAAGCTCCAAGGGAAGTGGGGAGGGATGGTTGGGAGTGCGCACACCTGGTGAAGCTGGAGCCCTGCGGCAGTGCTGAGACCGGCAGTGCGGAGTGGGGCGATTGCTCTGCGCCACTGTTGGGCCTAGAGGGCTCCACATTTGGAGTCCTTGGTGAAACTGCAGATTCCTAAGCCCCACTCAACAGATCTGAGTTTAGCAGGCCTGTGGTAGCTACAGAGCAGTGTCAGAACAAGCTTGGTTTTGTTGCAGGGAAAAAGGAACCCTGAAATCGCAGTGACTTCCAGAACTGTGTTTTCTTCCTCTTGTTGGCTTTGTCCCCCTCGCCTCCTCCCCAGTGGCCTGGCAGGGGCCCTGATCATCATCTGTTCTTGGAGTCCTGAGCGGCTGGCCTTGAAGGCAGAGAGAATAGCATGGGCCCACTCTGCCATCGAGTGACACAGGCAGGCTCCAGCCAGTCACAAGGGACCAGGCCAGGCCAGCCTACCAGGTGCTCAGAATGGGAGAGAGCGTGACATACATGGTGAAAGGAACAGTAATCACCAGCGCCTGTCCCTCTGATCACCAAATATTCAGCTCCTGCTGCTTCTTGCTAGTAGCATTTCTTTGTTAGCATTTTGCATTGTGTACATTCGGGATCTTGATGTGGTTTCCTGTCTTGTGATGTCTTTTGTTGTTGTCCTCATAGGAGGAATACAGAAATATTTCATCATCTTCAAATTTCTGGAAGAATTTCTGTAGAATTGCTATTACTTTTTTCTTAAATGTTTATTTGGACATTTATAGGCCTGGATGTTTTTGTGGGAAGGTTTTTAACTACAAATTCAAATCCCTTAATATACATACAGGGATGGCTATTCAAGTAATCTGTTTCTCCTTGAGTGATTCTGGTAGTTGGTGTCTTTCGAGGAATTTGTCCATTTAATCTAAGTTGTTGAATATATTGTTATAAAATTGTTCATAATATTCTTTCATTTTCCTTTTAAGGGCTATCAAATGTTTGATAATGTCATATCTCTCATCTCTGATGTTGTAGTTTGTCTTTCTCTTTTTGGTTGGTTTATCAATTTTATTGATCTCAAAGAACCAGCTTTTGATTATATAGATTTTTCTCTACAGTTTTTTTTCTCTTTTAATAATGTCTGTTGTGCTCTTTATTATTTTTTTTCTGCTTACTTTTGCGCTTACTTATTTTTCTTTCACTAGTTTCTAAAACTAGAGGCTAAGGTTATTGATTTCATGTGCCTCTTATTTTCTATTATAGGCATTTAGTGCTCTAAATTTCCTTCTAACTGTTACTTTAGTGACCTCTCACTAATTTATTAAATATTTCATTTTCATTCAGTTCAAATTATCTTTTTATTTATTTATTTATTTTTTGAGACAGAGTCTCGCTCTGTCGCCCAGGCTGGAGTGCAGTGGCTGGATCTTGGCTCACTGCAAGCTCCGCCTCCTGGGTTTACGACATTCTCCTGCCTCAGCCTCCCGAGTAGCTGGGACTACAGGCGCGCACCACCACGCCCGGCTGGTTTTTTTGTATTTTTTAGTAGAGACGGGGTTTCACTGTGTTAGCCAGGATGATCTCGATCTCCTGACCTTGTGATCCGCCCGTCTTGGCCTCCCAAAGTGCTGGGATTACAGGCTTGAGCCACTGCACCCGGCCCAAATTATCTTATAATTCATCTTTTTATTTCTTCTTTGATCTTTGGATAATTTAGATGGTTTATTTACCTTCCAAGTATTTGGGAAAGTTTTTGCAGTTACCTAATTTAGTTCCAGTATAGTAAGAGAATGCATTTCATAAATCTTGAATCCTTTAAAATTTATTGAGACCTGTATGGCTATAGAATGTGGTCTACCTTTGTAACTGTTTTGTGTGTACTGGAAATGAAAATGTATTCTGCTCTTGTTGGGAGGAATGTTCAATGATGTCAATTATGTAGCTTAAGTCAGATTGGCTGATAATGTTATTCAAGTATTCTACGTCCCTGCTGATTTTCTATCTACTTGTTTTATTAATTATTGAGAGATGGATACAGACGTGTCTAAGGGTCATTATAGATTTGTTTATTTCTCTTTGTAATTCTATCATTTTGCTTTATGCATTTTAAAAGTTTACTATTAGGGCACATAAATATTTAGGATTGTTCTTTCATATTGATGAATTAACACCTTTATTATTATAAAAACAATCTTCATGATCCATATTAATATTCTTTGCTCTGAAATATACTTTGTTGTTGATATAACAATTTCATTTTTCTCTTGACTAGTGTTAGTGTGGTATATCTTTTTCCATCTTTTTACTTTTAACTTATGTATGTCTTTAAAGTACAGTTCTTGTAAGCAGCATATATTTGCATCTTGCTTTTTTATCTGCTCTGATAGTCTGTCTCTTAGACATTTATATTTAATGTGCTTAGTGATGTGATTGAAGTGTAACATATTATTGTTTTATATTTGTGCTTCTTTATTACTATTCTCTTCATTTATGCCTTCTTTTGAATTAATTATTTAAATATATTCTATATTTTCTCCTCTTTTGGTTGTTACTTTTTTGGGCTTTAATTCTGTTTTATGATTTTAGTGACTATTATACCACTAACTTTAAGCGATATTATACTACCTAGCATACAGTAGATGAACTTAACACTAGTATAGTTCCATTTCTGTCTTTCTGGCCTAGGCTGCTTCTCCCGAGATTCCTAGCTCTGAGCTCCTACTCTAGGCTTCCCTGGAAGCCATCACCTCCTGTGTGAGACCGCATCCCACACGGCACTTTCTTTGCCTGTTTGAAACATGTATGTGGCCACTCTTAAGTAATACCATCAGAAGTTGGTTGAAAAGCTCAGAAAGATAGAGGCTGATAGAGAGGTAAGAGATGGGATATCTGACGATGTCTCCTAGTAAGAGGCTAGAGTGGCAAAGACAAAGAGTTGAAACTTCTATGGCAGAATCAGCACAATGGTGCTGGTCCTTTGGGGTTTTGAGTCTTCTCTGAAGATCTTTGACATCTTTAGCTCTATTCTGGAGGCCACAGGGAACTACTGGTTGTTTGAAAGGAGGAATTTATCTATCTGTCATCTATTTATCTATCTATAATCTGTCATCTAATCTAGGAAATGATAGATCTAGGAAGATAATAGCTAGATATCAGTTATCTTCTGATCATCTAGGAAGGTGATAGACAGATTTATTATTTTAATTAATTAATTTAAAAAAATTAATTATTTTTATTTATTTTATTTTTTAATTACACTTTAAGTTCTGTGCTACATTTGCAGAACATGCACGTTTGTTACATAGGTATACATGTGCCATGGTGGTTTGCTGCACCCATCAACCTGTCATCTACGTTAGGTATTTCTCCGAATGCTCCTAGTGCTGTCCCTCCCCTAGTCTCCCACCCACTGATAGGCCCCGGTATGTGATGTTCCCCTCCCTGTGTCCATGTGTTCTCATTGTTCAACTCCCACTTATGAGTGAGAACATGCAGTGTTTGGTTTTCTGTTGCTGTGTTAGTTTGCTGAGAATGATAGTTTCCAGCTTCATCCACGTCCCTGCAAAGGACATGAACTCATACTTTTTTATAGCTGGATAGTATTCCATGGTGTACGTGCCACATTTTCTTTATCCAGTCTGTCATTGATGCGCATTTGGGTTGGTTCCAAGTCTTTGCTCTTGTGAACAGTGCTGCAGTCAACATATGTGTGCATGTGTCTTTATAGTAGAATGATTTATAATCCTTTGGGTATATACCCAGTAATGGGATCGCTGGGTCAAATGGTATTTCTGGTTCTAGATCCTTGAGGAATTGCCACACTGTCTTCCACAATGGTTGAACTAATTTACACTCCCACCAACAGTGTAAAAGCATTCTTATTTCTCCACATCCTCTCCAGCATCTGTTGTTTCCTGACTTTTTAATGATCACCATTCTAACTGGTGCGAGATGGTATCTCATTGTGGTTTTGATTTGCCATTTCTCTACTGACCAGTGATAATGAGCTTTTTTCATGTGTTTACTGCATAAATGTCTTCTTTTGAGGAGTGTCTCTTCATATCCTTTGCTTTTTGATGGGGTTGTTTGTTTTTTTCTTGTAAATTTGTTTAAGTTCTTTGTAGATTCTGGATATTAGCCGTTTGTCAGATGGATAGATTGCAAAAATTTTCTCCCATTCTGTAGGTTGCCCATTCACTCTGATGATAGTTTCTTTTGCCGTGCAGAAGCTCTTTAGTTTAATTAGATCCCATTTGTCAATTTTGGCTTTTGTTGCCATTTTCCTTTTTTTGAGATGGATCCTTGCTCTGTTGTGCCCAGGCTAGAGTGGAGTGGCACAGTCTTGGCTCACTGCAACCTCCACTTCCTGGGTTCAAGCAATTCTCCCACCTCAGTCTCCCAAGTAGCTGAGATTACTGGCGCCTGCCACCATGCCCAGTAATTTTTTTGTATTTTTAGTAGAGAAGGGGTTTCACCATATTGGCCAGGCTAGTCTTGAACTCTCAACCTCAGGTGATCCGCTTGCCTCGGCCTCCCAAAGTGCTAGGATTAAAGGCCTGAGATGGATAGATACAACAAGTGGTGTTTTATGATTAACCAGGGGCAGATTGGTAGGAAGTGACTGTAGTTAAAGGTTACTAAGGAACAGTAAGAATTAAGAAATGTGAGAGGGTGAGGCCTGGACAAGCAGGTAACCTAGGACAGGAAGAAGCAGACGAGGCAAGAGCTGTGCCAGCATATCCTGGGCTGCTCCTGAGGCTCACACTGCCCTAGCATATGTTTATTTATGATTTATCTTACATCTCTTTCCAGTTTTGGAGGGCCATCTTGTAACTTACCAATTAAATTTTATCCTTTAGCATCAAACACAGATCTGACACCTGTGACACAATAATGTTAATGTGGAAATATAAAAGAGAATGACATTGACAAGACCAGGATGACATTTCAGTCTTGTGTTCCTGGAAGAACAATTGCATTATATAAAAACTAAGCAGGTAAGGGTAGGAGAGAGACTTTATGGGAGGAAGATAAAGTGTTCAGCTATGAGTTTGCAGCACACGGTTCAGAGGGAAATATTGGTAGCCGGCTGGGTCTGTGGTCTTGGACCTCGGCAGAGTAGACAGGGTGGGGAAATGAAGAGGAGGTGCAGAGGAAGCCTGGGAACTGATACGTGGACAGGTTTTGGTAAACTGAGTTCTGGGTGAATGGAGTGAGCTCCCTTCTCCTGGGCAAAATCCCTCCCTACTAAATTCCTTCCTAATTTGTGTATTACATTCCACAACTAGGAAGACAAAAGCGTATTACCTGAGTATTAATGCGTGGGCTGATCTGAGTAGAGCAGCACATCCTTTTTGGTTTGATGGGTTAGAAGGCAGGTAAGTGCTGGGTGCACACTGAGGTGGCTGAGTCTCCCCTGGAGAGTAAGCACCTGCAGTCGTTGCATAGGGACTGGAAGGCCAGCTCCACCAACACAGCCTTGGTTCCCAGGCTCTGCTTCTCCAACATAAAGGCGTGGAGAGACTTCCAGCCTGCACCCAGCAGCTGGCACCAGAGATGAACCATGCAGAGGTGTGAGCCTTTTAAAGCTGACGAGCCGCTTCAGAAAGTGGCCCTTCATGGCGATGCCTTTAGAGAACGGCTGGAGACTCTCTGGTACTTTACGGACGGGGTTTTAGCAAGATTTAGAGCACCGGGTGAAATACTAGCTCTGTCTGAACTCACACTGGAGACCTTCCACAGATGGTGTTTTGTGTTCAGTGTTTCAGAGAGTGAGTTCATTAGTTTTTTCCTTCACTTCCTCTTCCCCTTTCTTTTTATGTTATCATAGCCTCATAGGTGGTTTAACGAAGTGTGAGACTTTTCAAGAGGAATTGATGGATCTGTTTCTCTGAAGAGGCCTGTGAATTATACCCAAGTTCCTTTTATTTTAGTAAAGCTACAAAGCATCGATAGGTGCTGAATGAAAACATATTATGTATCTTAGTTCTAAAGGTTTCATCTTGGTAGGGCTGAAGCTTTAGAGAAAGCCGTGTGCTAACTGGAATAGTCTGGTGCTCCCAGGCTCTGCGCGTTCTCTCTGAGTCTCCGCATGCTTCGTTTCCAGACTGCCTCCCTCTGCCTAACTCGTCTTTGTTGTTGCAGTAGGTCTGCCATGCCATGGGTGAGGAGCACTCGCATCCTGAGCAGAAGGGGCTGAAAGGTGGCATTTTCGCTTTCCACTGAACCCACCGTGTCCGTGCTGCTTCCCGGGTCTTTGGGTGATCGCCTTGAATCTGCCCCGAGCTGCTCTTCCGGTGCCCCAGCACTTGCTTGAAAGGCTTTGTCTTTTCATCTTTAATTCGTGTGACCTTAGGTAGTGTGGGGCATTGCACGTAAGGGGTGGTTCATGAAAATATTGTGCTTTCTTATATTCTTTTAATGGATATTTCAAGAAACATGTCATGTTTTTAACAGTAAAATAGAGGTTAAATGTAGGTTTTCATGAAATATTTGAATATCTTTTTTTTTTTTTTTTGAGACAGAGTCTCGCTCTGTCGCCCAGGCTGGAGTGCAGTGGCCGGATCTCAGCTCACTGCAAGCTCCGCCTCCCGGGTTCCCGCCATTCTCCTGCCTCAGCCTCCCGAGGAGCTGGGACTACAGGCGCCCGCCACCTCGCCCGGCTAATTTTTTTTTTTTGTATTTTTTAGTAGAGACAGGGTTTCACCGTGTTAGCCAGGATGAAGTATTTGAATATCTTAAGAGGCCATGAATTGACACATCATTTCTCTCTACTCTTCTCTATCAGAAGGTGTCTGAATTCAGTGATGGGTGAAAATTCTGCTCGTTCTGTAGATTTCAGCATTTCCTCAGGTCGTCTACCTCTCTCGCCTGTGTTAGAGGCTCAGTGGGGCCTGGTTGGAGGGCGCCTCCCTGTCTTCTTCCGCCGCTTACCAGATGCCCTGCTGGGAGCCCTGAGCACCTTCTCCTGAGAATTACACTTGTGTTTTCAGTTGTCACTAGATCTGCTCCTGAAACCCCCTCAAAGATTGGGCAATGTCTAGATTTTGGCTGGAAGCAGATCCGAAATATTTCCTGCAAGAAGGGGAAAAGGTTGTTGGGCGCTAGCTTTGATGTGTTTGTTCAAGAAAGGAGTTTATTCTTCACGGAAAGGGTTGAAATGGCCTTACTTCGCTTTTGTGATAATTTTTACATGTCAGCTTTGTCATCTGGGCTGCATGGCAATAGCTCGGGTGCTGAGAAGCTCTGGGTGACCCTGGGCTACCTGCACGTCTCGAGTGTGTGTCTGCTCCGTCAGGCCTCGGCTGTGTGGGGAGCAGAGGAGGGTGTTGCTGATGTCTGAGGTCGTGGGAGACTCAAGTTTCCCTTTTCTTTCTCTGCAGAACTGAAGCACGAGATTCACGTCTGGCGCCTGACCGCTCAGCGCATCAGCCCGGCCAGCCGCGAGGAGACTGCCGTGCGCCGCCTGCTGCTGGGGAAGGTGTTGGCCCTGGAGCACCTGCTCGCCCGGAGGCTGCACACCTTCCACAGGTACGGGGCGGGGTGCTGCTCAGACTGTGCCGGTGTGCAGCAGAACGTTCCATGGCCCTACAAAACAGCGGCACTAGCTGTATACTAATATGTGATTTTTAGGTGACACACACTGTGCTAAGTGCATTTTATCTAACCCTCACTGAGCTCTGCAGGGGGTACACAGCCGAGTTTAAGGACAAAAACAAAACAAAACAAAATGAAACACAAAACCAGAGGCTCAGAGTTTGAGCAGCGTGCCCAGGGTTGTGCAGCTTGGAAGGAGTGGCGGCTGGGGATGGAGCTCAGTCTCAACCGCTGGGCTGTCCCATCTCTCCACATGGTAATTGTTGCATGACAAAAACAAAAAACCGTTAACGCAAAGACTAATCGGACAAAATATTCTGCCAGTAGTTGATTTTCAGGCACCCGAAAGACTATGAAAGCCCCACTCAATTTGTTTCCTGGCATTTGTTGTTAATCGAAGCTGGGACTTAAAGGGTAACCATGAATTGGTGTTTTTTCTCCTTGCTGTGACATGGTGCTGAGTTCCAAGCAGTCTTTGTTCTGGAAGCTCAGACAGAAGAAGCAGGAGCCTGGTGACCCCCCAAGGGATGCCGAAGCGGAAGCGTCCCCACAGCTGAGCTACGAGTGGGTGGAGGTGTCCATCTAGGCAAAGGGAAATGTGAACCCTTATGAACAAAGTCTAGAATGGTCTTGCATGTTGCCATTTGCTGAGCCCTGAGGGGTCGCCCTGCATGGGTGTCTCAGGGTCTGGCTGTTGGTGGGAGGATTCCCAGGCATTCCCACGGAGTCCCACACAATCCCGGGAGGAAGTGCTGGCTCTGTGGCATTGGCTCCATCCCCGGCCCAGGACCCACCTCGCCCAGCAGTGCTGGAGCAGCAGGACCAGTGTCCTCAGGCCACAGGGAGGCTCTGAGTTGCAGGCTGGGGAAAAAATGACCACCTTTGGGAGCAGGCGCAGATCTTAGAGGAAGACGCTTTATAAATTAGAGGTAGAGTAAATTGTCCTGGTGTTGGGTGTTAAAGACACGCTTAGTGCATCTCAGGTTACAAACATGAGGAAACGTGGGCTCCGAGGCTCACCACGTTCCCATCAGCTCATCTGGTGTCAGTCACACATGGGGAAACTGAGACCTGGGGAGGGCGTGGCTTCCCAAGGCCACACAGTTGCTGAGAAGCAGATTACCATGAAGGTGTCCTAAGGCAAGGTTGGGCTCTGCAGGTTTTATTTTTTTATTTTTTTGAGACAGAGTTTAGCTCTTCTTGACCAGGCTGGAGTGCAGTGGCATGATCTCGGCTCACCGCAGCCTCTGCCTCCTTTACCTCCTGGGTTCAAGCAATTCTCCTGCCTCAGCCTCCCAAGTAGCTGGGATTACAGGCAGGTGCCAACCCGCCTGGCTGATTTTGTGTTTTTAGTAGAGACGGGGTTTCTCCACGTTGGTCAGGCTGGTCTCAAACTCCCAACCTCAGGTGATCTGCCCGCCTTGGCCTCCCAAAGTACTGGGATTATGGGTGTGAGTCACCATGCCCCCCTGCAGGTCTTATTTTTACATTTTCTTTTTAAAAATTGTCCTCAGAATCATTCGACTGTGTTTGCTGTGATTCTTTGCGGCCCAGACCGGCTGTGAGGTCAGCCTCCTTTGATACTAAAACTGCATTCTTCGTTGTGCAGCCCCTTTTCCCTAATTGGTGAAGGAGGAAGTCAGCCAGGAGGGTGGGCTGAGTCAGAAACATGGAAAAGGAGAGGCAAGTGGGAGCCACTAAAGGGGCTGAAACAGGCGGGAGGAGACCACCCCAGCAGGAGCCGCACAGACAGAAAAGCCTTCAAAGCCAATCTTCCCCAACCGCTGACCTCAAGCGATCCTTCCCCCTCGGCCTCCCAAAGTCCTCGGATTTCAGGCGTAGAAGTGATCACTGATTGATGAAAATCAACGTTAAAGCAAGTGACATTTCTTTTACCATGTTTTTCTTTAGTTGGTTGTAAGAGTTGTACAGGTTCAGTGCCCTCATCTTGGAAACAAAGAGATTCGGGAACGTAGAAGTGCACGTAAAGAGGAAAATAAAGAGGCTGACGGTCGCTGCCTTTGTCCGTGTGCTGATGTGGGGTTTTCATGAAGCGTCCCGTGCGCAAGCTGTCCCACACACCCCCTCACACACACTTCTTTCGTCATTCAGGCCATTATATACATATATTTTTTTTGGGAAAAGAGTGAGCGCCCTTTCCAGCCAACCAGTGAAGCCCACTGACCCCCCATGACTAGTCCTACCAGGCCATGTCGCAGACGGCGTCCAGGGACGAAGTGCTGGGGCTGCTGCTCCACGTGACCAGGGAAGTAACGAGTCTCTTCTTTTCTCTTTCAGACAGATCTCACAGGAGGACAAAAATTGGGAGACCAATATCCAGGAACTCCAGAAAAAGGTACGCAGCTTTCTTTTCTCAGGGATTTCTGATTCGGTTCTCCAAGAAGAGAGTGAGCAATGCCTTTCCTTTCCCTCACATGACCGAACGCCGTTTCTCTTTTTATTTCTGTGATCGTACACAAGACATTGCAATTTATATGTTTGAGTGAATGGGGAGAAATGTTTTCCGGAGACAGCAGGCTGATCTTGTCAGGACGTGGAAAGCGAGCGTCTTCGTAGGGCCTTTCCCTTTCCCTGCGCGTTGCGGGGCCTGCCCTCTGAGCGGGTGTCCCTGACCACCAGCCCTCTCCTGGCCCCGAAGGGCAGGCCCGAGTTCACACTTTGAGGGGACGGCGAGGCGTGCTGCGTGAAGTGGAGCAGCTTTAGGGACGGACATAGGATGCGTGAGTGTCCTGCCGACGGCTCCGACTTCTTGGGGCAGAGCTTTTTTTTTTTTTTTTTTGGCTCTTTCTCAGCCCATTTATGAGCACAGAGGGCCCCTACCCAGTCGAGAGAGCTCTGCGCGAGATCTGCTGGGAGTCATCTGCATCTCGGTGACGTTTCAGATCTGTGTGGTTTATCTTCTAGGGAGAGACTGAACACCCGCTCTAATTATGACGGGCACACTCTATGTGCGAGTCAGGTGTTTCCTAACGGGGCTTCAGCACACCTCACGTCTCTCGTGTCTATTTTCCATAAAGATGTTGGATGCGATCTGATGAGGTGCCTCAGTGCCTTCACACTCTGTCCTATGTAGACGGTCAGGGTTAGAAAAGAAAGGTGTAGCTGTGATATTCTTGCAGGCCCCAAGTTCATACTTTGCCTGCTTTGCTAGATTGTGGTGTTTTAGTCGTGAGCTGGAGAAGAACCGTGTGCCTCTCTGTGCACCTGCACGAGGACTACGGTGAGATGAAATGGAGAGGGAAGCCTTGGCAGCATCCCTGTATCACATCTAAGAATTCTGACAGAAGCGACCCTAGGGGGTGGTGTGTGTACGTGCCGTGGAATACTACTCAGCCATAGAAAGGAATGAAATAATGGCATTCACAGCAACCTGGATGGACTTGGAGACCAGTGAAGTAACTCCGGAATGGAAAACCAAACATCGTATGTTCTCACTTATAAGTGGGAGCCAAGCTACAAGGACACAAAGGCATGAGAATGATATGATAGACTTTGGGTACTTGGGGGGAGGGTGGGAGTGGGGCGAGGGATAAAAGACTACACATTGGGTACTGCGTATACTGCTTAGGCGATGGGAGCACCAAAAATCTCAGAAATCACCACTAAAGAACTTATCCATATAATCAAACACCACCTGTCTTCCCAAAACCTATTGAAATAAAAAAAAAAAAGAAAAAAGAAATGACCTCAGGTATCTAGAAGGAGCAAATGTGAATGCCGCCTGAAAACTCTCCACTTCCGTGAGCTGCAGGATGCTGGAATGCTCTTGGACCTGCCCGCTCCTCCACCTCCGATCTTCGCACTGGCCGTGGCAATAGCCGCTTTCTGTGGTTGCTGCAACCTCAGGGAAGGTTTGCAGTGCCTCCCTTCAAAGCCTGGTGAGAACCCACATCACTCTCCTCTGAGCATTTCAAATCCTTTTCCTGCCATGCTCCTGTGATCCTGATTGTTCAGCACAGAATCATGCAGGAACATCAGCCTTCCCCAGAGGGGTGACGGGGAGGATGAGAAGGGGCTGGCCGAGCCATGAGCCTTTGCAGTGGGCAGAGAGGGGCAGATGCTCACCAGTGGCCTCACTGCACATGGTGGAGGGGCTGTGTCAGAGCTGTTGTGACACGGAGGGGCTTTTATGTGTTTTTGATGGCAGCAGCTTTACCTATGTGACCAGAGGAAGCAAGAGAGAAAATCTCTCTGTAGTTCTAGCTCTACCTCTCTGTGTCTATATCTACATGTCTGTATCTGTCCAAATCCAGATAGCTGTAGATTGCTGTGATGACAGATGTCTAGATCCACCTGCATCTACAAAGCTACAGATGTCAACATCCGTCATCATTGCTGTCTGCATCTATCCACCTAGACAGACTAGACAGATGGGCGGACAGGTGTGCTGGTGGGTAGACAGATGGGCGGACAGGTGTGCTGGTGGGTAGACAGATGGGCGGACAGGTGTGCTGGTGGGTAGACAGATGGGTGGACAGGTGTGCTGGTGGGACCAGACTCAAGAAAGGATCTGATGCTTGCCAGGCGTGGTGGCTCACACCTGTAATCTCAGCGCTTTGGGAGGAAGAAGTGGGAGCATTGCTTGAGCCCAGGAGTTCAAGACCAGCCTGGGAAACGTGGTGAAACCCTGTCTCTACTAAAAATACAAAAACTAGCTGGGCATGGTGGTGCACACCTGTAGTCCCAGCTACTTGGGAGGCAGGCTGAGGTAGGAGGATCACCTGAGCCTGGGAGGCGGAGGTTGCGTTGAGCCGAGACTGTGCCACTGCACTCCAGCCTGGGTGACAGAGCCAGACTCTGTCTCCACGGAGACCTGGTTGACGGGGCAGGCCAACCAGGTGCCCATCTGTGCATGCTTCCCTGCCCTGGCCCCCTGCAGCCGTGGCCTGTGGGGCACAGTACCCTTGAGGCCTCACAGGGAGAGCCCTGTCTTGTGCTGACTCCCAGGTTGATGGAGGCCTTGCAGAGGATGAGATGCCTCAGGGCCTGCCCTTCCCCTGTGACTGGGCGGATTCCCGTGGGTGTCATCCCAGCGCTGAGTGCACCACCTGCGTTCCAAGGGCCTCGTGCATGTCATGTCAAGAGCATGGCCAGAGCCTTATCTGGGAGTCACAGTTCTGTGAGAAGGCTCAGCCTCATTGCCCTGCCTGTATGCTTGGCATGGTAGGGAAAGGAACAGTGAAGACGGCGCTGCCACCACAGGTGCCTGTAGAAATGCCCCGTCATCCTCTGATACCTGCTGGCCAGGTGTTTCATAACAGGGCTGTACTACTCTTGACATCTGCTGTGTCTATCTTTCATAAAGATTTTGAATGCAGTAATCCTGAATCTGTCCGGTTTTCCTTGTAACACAGTACTTTGTCATTTTCTTTCAAGTTTGAGAGGTCACATTTTTCATCATCGTGCAATCTGTCATGATTCCAGTTGCGTAGGTTATGACGCCCTGCAGGAGTCAGAACGTTGTGCAGAGACAGTGAGCTGTGGTTTCTCTCTTACAGCATAGGATATCCGACGGGATCCTGCTCGCCAAATGCCTGACCGTGTTGGGATTTGTTATCTTCGTGTTTTTCCTCAATTCGTTTGTCCCTGGCATTCATCTTGATCTTGGTGAGTCTAATTTAGCTTTTGTTCATAGGCTTTGTCACGTTCTGGATGGGAAGGTTTCAGAGTCTGTTCCCAGACACTGACTTCACCCACGGGCAGCTGGGCTGGTGGGAGGCCAGAGAGGTTTGAGATGGAGGGTGGGCAGCCGGCCCTGGGAAGAAGGCGCCTTTCCTTTTGGTTTCCTGGGCAGGAGGGAGGGAGAGAGAGATGCATCTCCAGCCCCTTAGACTCTGTGCCATGGGTCCTCGGCCCCTCCAGGGATGCCCATGAGGAGGAATGTAGAGTGGGCACTGTCCTGTCTATTGTAGTTAATTACCACATCTGTACATGGTTCCCAGAAGAGACAGGAGCCACATGGGCAAGGCCAGCGCTGCCCTCTGTGCCGCCTGCCGTGCCAGTTAGGTGACAGCCTGTTCAGGAGTTCGGGAGAGCCCTGGCGAATGGTCAGCACTCTGCAGGGCCCACTTGCCTCGACTGAGGGTGCATCTGGCCCATGAAACTGTTCTCCCACCAGCCACTGTTGGTTTCTCTTCTCCCACTTTCACCACACCCATGGCTCTCAGACCTCTCCACTTTCTCTAGCCTGTGTCATGGCCAGGACCTGTCCCCACCTGAGATGTGGCTCCCTCAGGGGGAGCTCACCACAGAGCTTGTCAACCCCTGGCCTCCTCCACCCTCCATAAACGTTCTCCATTCTCCTAGGCGTTTGTCAATTTCACAGTTATCTCCATTGGTGTCCTTATTGAAAACAAAACAAAACCCACCCACATGAAAGTGTAGGTTTATAAGAAGCATAAATTTGAGGTGGGGTCATAGTCTTTTCTTTTACCAAAGCTTTACCCATAGTTTTCCTTCAAAAGTGAATTCTGCTAAGATGGTTAAAATATCCAACTTTTATCTTATTTTGTATAAAACCTTGATTCACTGTGAAATTTGAGGAGTGCAGCTGCCATAGAAAGCGAAGCCTCTTAATTGTGTAAAATAGATGGATAATGCCGCAAGCTTCAGTGATTCGCACCACATTATTGCTTCTGGGGTTCCTGGAAACCATCAGAAATTCATGGGCCAGAAGTTGATTTTCCTTTTCTCTTATGTAAAAAAGCCACATTTCTAGATTCTCATACAACACATGATGTACGTGCTTTTGACTGGAGGTCCAGCTTTATGTTATGTATTCACAGCCCCTCAATTTCTTTCCCTTGATAATTTCAAATCCGACTTGCCAGGTGTCCTGGGCTTGGTTCAAGCTGGCAGGTATTATATATCCACACCTGAGAGCCGGTCTGCTTAGAATCCTGATGAGGTAATGATCCAAAGCTGGAGTGGTAACGGTACTGTGAATTTCAATTGTATTTGGTGGACTACATCTAGAAATTGCTGCAGTGTAATTATTTTTCATTACACCTCAGGCCGAATGTAATTTTAACATTAGAAACCTAATGACTAAAAGAATGTTAGGTAGTCACCACTGGTAATTACACATTTAAAAAACTAGTGTTTTGTGGGCAGAGAGGTTCCATTAGGTGTTCACAGATAATTTTGCTCCTTATTTGAGAGTCTACTTTAGAAGAACATAGCAGGCATTTTAAAAACTAAAAAGATACAAGAGCTTGCATTCAATTAACATTTGGCAACAGTCCTTGTATAAAAAACAATAATACGTAAAGTCACATCTTTAACTATATGGACTTTAAAAATCTTGGTTACTATGAAACTTTTAGCCGGGAAGTCTACATTTTTTACAAAATGTCTCATCTCCTTTTGTGTGGTTGTTACATCTGTGGATGATGGTCATGTTTATTTTCTGCTTTTAAATCCTGTTTTGTTTTTAGTTGGGGTTTGCGTTCAGGTGATTTTATCTGGGGATCCAGATATTTGCATATTCATCAAGATAAGTTAGGTTGACTAGGAGAAGAGTTTGATTGGCATATATTTTAATGGAATACAGTTTCCTTAGAGTGATAAGAACTTTTCTGATAGAACGGGGGCAAAATGGACACAAGATCTTCCCAGGGCTTCAGCCAGTAGCAACGTGATCATTTATCTTTGGCGAAGTTCTGTTTTCTTTTTAATTTTTTACATGTAACAGTGTTTTTTAAAAATATTTTTGAGACAGAGTCTCACTCTGTTGCTCAGGCTGGAGTGCAGTGGTGCAATCTCAGCTCAGTGCAGGCTCTGCCTCCTGGGCTCAAGCAATTCTCGTGCCTCAGCCTCCAAAGTAGCTGGGATTACGGGAATGCGCCACCACCCCCGGCTAATTTTTGTAGTTTTAGTAGAGCTGGAGTTTCACTGTGTTGGCCAGACGGATCTCAAACTGCTGACCTCAGGTGATCCTCCCACCTCAGCCTCCCAAAGTGCTGGGATTATAGGCATGAGCCACTACGCTTGGCCAGGAGTTCTGTTTTCAGTGTGTCCTGCTGTGTAAGTTGGACCTTGTTCAATGTGATGTCATATAACATGAAGTGACGTCATATCACACGATGTGCATGATGTAACACATGACATCATCTAATACAGTACACACACTGTCCACTACGTGACATAACACAGTGTAATTGCATATAACACAGGGTGCTGTCATGAAAAAATAACGCGTTATGAAACAAAATGTGACATCAGATAACATTCCTTCATTTAGGAATCCTAAACTAGACACAGCATTGACTCTTTCTCTTTGTTTTTTTTTTTTTTTTAATTATCATAGAGCAAAACTGACTTTTCCTTTGGATGTAGCTTTCTATGGATTTTAACACATAAGTAGATTTATGTAACTGCCACTGCAGTCAGAGTACAGGACAGCTCTGTTACAGACCTTTCTCAGCTGTTCTTTCGTGGCCACCCTCCCCCGGTCCTGGCAAGGACTGATCTTGTCTCCATCCCTATGGTCTTGTGTTTTTGGGGCTGTCGTATACACAGAATCGGATCGTACGCCACCGTTTGAGACTGGCTTGTCTCACACAGCGTAATGCCTCTGTGGTGCACCCAAGTTACTCTGTGCATCAGTAGTTCATTGCATTTGGCTGGGCGTGGTGGCTCACGCCTGTAATCCCAGCACTTTGAAAGGCCAAGGAGGGTGGACTGCTTGAGCCCAGGAGTTCGAGACCAGCCTGGGCAACATGGCAGAATCCCGTCTCTACAAAAAATACAAAAATTAGCTGGGCGTGATAGTGTGTGCCTGTAGTCCCAGCTACTTGGGAGGCTGAGGCAGGAGGATTGCTTGAGCCTGGGAGGTGGAGGTTGCAGTGAGCTGAGATCCCACCACTGCACTCCAGCCTCAGTGACAGAGCCAGACCCTATTTCAGAAAAACAAAAACAAAAACAAACCCAAAAAACTACTCTAGACACTTCTGAGTACATGGTTTTCTGTGAACTTCGGTTTTTATTCTCTGGGTTGATTTCCTTCTCTAGAGTGGCACTGCTGTGTCATACGGTGGGTGTGGATTTTATTTTAAAAGAAACTGCCACCCCGTTTTCTAGTGAGGCCAACCCCTTTGCGTTCCCACAGCATGTATGGGAGTTCCAGCTGCCTCGCACCCTGACTAGCACATGGAACAGTGAGAATCCCCCTGGAGTTCCACAGCACCTTCTGCAAACCGTAAATACATTCTCTTGATTTCTTTCCTCCTCTGTCTTCTGACCTCCCCCTTCCCAGCTAGACTCAAGGACCTGGTCCGTGTGCCTGCATTTCCCCTTCCTGGTGCCTGGTGCTAATGCCTGGTTCATTAATAGAAGCAAGGTGTAGGTTTAAAGGATTTTCGAACAAACTTCTTGTTACTGCTCGCAGATTCCAACTTAACTATGTGGGAATTTCCTATGTGGCTGACCCAGTCAGGGGCACAGCCTGAGGCAAAGGCTCACATGTGTGTTCTTCATCCAGGAGCTTCATCCCAGGGAAGAGGAGTGAGGGATGGGGGCCGGGCAGTGAGGAGAGCCAGCGCAGGCACCACTGCCCCAGCGTGCTGGCCTTTGTGACAGGCCACTGGAGCTCCATCCTGCAGGGCTGTCTGAGTGGAGGTACCAAGTGCATCTCAGGGCTGTTTGTGGGGTTGAGTAGAGCAGGAAGGAATGTTTACTGGCTGATGCGCATGGCCCATTGGTCTCAGCTCCTTCCCGTGGGATGCCAGAGTGCATGTGTCCAGCTGCATGAGCCGAGGCCGTGCGACCACACCCACAGGGCGGCCCAGGCGGAGAAGGCATCAGGGCATGGGCTCCAGGGCAGGCCTTCTGGGTGCATCTGTGTGAGGGTGGTCAGGCCACGTGGAGCTGGCTGTGGTTACAGGAGAGCCCTGAGGGACCCAGGGGTGTGCAAGAGGTGGCACAATGGCAAAGAAGGGTGAGCAAGGGCCGGGGTCACAGTTCACACCCATCCGGCAAAGAGGTGGCTTCCGACGTGCAGGGACCATCACCTCACAGCACGCAGGACCGAGCCCAGCCTGGGCGCCGGCTCCACCGCGGTCTGCAGTCCCTGCGTGAGGCCCTTGGTGCCAGATGGTTTCGTGGGGGCCAAGGGAGACTTTTCCCCTTGGGGCCTCTTGAGTTTCGCTGAAAAAACAACTAACAGCAGGCAGAGTAATAGGAGAAAAGGCGCACACATTTATTTAACGTGCGTACACAAGAATCTTCAGAATGAAGACCCAGAGATACAGGAGACATTGACCATGTTAATATTTAGGTTCAACCAAGTGTGGAGAGCCGGGTAGAAATGGGATTGGAGAAAAAGGGGTATGACTGGGTGCTGATAGACTGCGTGGGAACCCCAGCAGGGCCTGTCTGTCCAGAATCTTGCTGGCCTGTCTGAGCAGCACTCCTTCTTTCTGGGTGTGGGGCAGGCCCCTCTCTGGAATGGGGTCGTAGGACCTACGGTCAAACAAGGCAGGCCAGACCGTTTCTTCATGGCCGGTTTTCACACAGAAAGGCGGGGGGATACAATGAGAATAACACTTTAGGTTTTATGGCTGGCTTTGGAGAAAAGAGTTCTGGTTTCTATGACCTGCCTTGGGAAAGAGGGATTCTAGTTTCTTTGGCAGCCTCGGGGGAGAATGGGACTGAGAGATGGGCAGGCAGGAGGAGGGCAGAGAAAACTTTCTTCTGATGAAACAAAAACTTCAGCTGAATTAAATTTAAAGGAGTTTAATTGAACAATGAATGATTTGCAAATCGGACAGCCCCCAGAATCACAGCAGATTTACTGTGGAAACTGCTCATCAAGGCTCTAATGAGACTAACAAGTCTAAGAGACTCCAGGGGTGCCTTTGGTCAGAACAAACTTATAGACAAAAAAGGTAAAATGACGTACGGGAGTCAGAAGTGAGGTACAGAAACAGTGAGATTGGTTACAGCCCGGCGGTTGCCTTATTTGAACACAGTTTGAACATTCAGCAGCCTATGAGTGGTTGAAGTATGGCTGTGGGGACTGGCCGACACTCGGCCATTGTTAGAGATGCATACTGTTAAGATAGGCTTTCACTTTGTCTAACTGTTAAGCTAGGTTACGGTTCATCACAAGGACTCAAATACAGAAGCCCAGAGTCCTTCTCAGGCCATCGTTAACTTGCTTTAACGCTTCCGAGACCTTCATTTTGGGGTATTGCTTTCTGAGCCCCAGAAGTTTCAAAATTCAGATTTTTTTGTGGTTTTAGAAAGATAATTCAGTGAGCATACTGAATTTTGGATATGATGTAACACACTCTGAGAGGTTCAGGGCCGCACCCTGTCATCCGAGCATGATTTCCGCAGCGAAACACAATTATTTACACAAAATGGGACAAATAAAGACTGCAAACAACCTCATTCCTATTCAAGTGAGGAGTTTTTGAATTTTTTACATCAAAACATATAGAAAAAGTTTGCTTTTCTGAAATTAGGGTTTCAAGATTGTGGATAACTGATTATGAACCTATGAAAAGAATCAGCAAGGCAGGCTTGAAAATGTTATCTTTGGCCTTAAAATTTAGAGCCTTGATGAGCAGTTTCCTAGGCCTCCTCCTTTGATAATTAGTTCAGAATGTACCCCAGATTCTCTCATGATGTGTTTGATTAGATTTCAGTTCTGGAAAATTTTCCGTCATTATTCCCCTGATTATGGTTTTGAAATTGCTGGTCTTCTCCGTGTCCCTTGGTGTCCCTCTGGTGGAGCAGTTTTATTGTTGTCTTTGTGAAAGTATTTTTAGCTACAGATAAAGCAATCTATTGGCTCTGTCTTAAGCAAAATAGAGGATTATTAGAATAATAACAGGCCGACAGGCTCCAAGGGCACGGGGCCCCTCAGGGGCAGGCTCAGGAAGGAGGAAGGGTCCAGATGGAGGGCGCCCACCGCCCCGGCCTCTGCAGTGCTCTGTCCTCAGCCCCTCGCTTCTCTGCGACCGGTTAGTGCATCTTTTTTTCTGCTCATGACAGAATAGTGGTTGCCTCACCAGTTTCCCAGTTTATAGGACTTCGATTTCAGCCACACCCAGAGAAAAGGCTATTTTGAATACCCAATTCCCAGGTGAAGAGGAGTCTGCTTGGCCTGGTTGGTTTCTTTCGTCTCCTGGCACAGGAAATTCTGAGCAGGCGGGCAGGAGCAAGTGGTGAGACGTGGCCTGGGGTGGCTGAGGCATACTTCTTAGAGGAGGTCGCTATGAGCTGGACAGACATTCCCAAGGCTTCCTGATATATATTCTATGCACTCTAGTTTCTAGTGAGATTCATGTCAGCTAAGCCATTCATATATCCATCCTCTCACTCATTCATGCGTTTGTATGACACATGCAGGCAGTGGCCTCGGGGTTGGTTGGGGCTCGTGTGGTGAACATAAAAGCCACATTGCTGCTCTCCTAGGTCGTCTTCTCTAGAGGGGAGATGGATCTGTATTTATTCTACCAGGGACTCACGTAACTGTCCACAGGGTTCCTCTTGCCCGCCGCCCAAGGAGACCAGATTTATGGAGGCAGAGTTACTGCAGTAGGGACGGAGTTTTACCCATGTAGAGCTGGCTAAATGGAAGACTGGAGTTGTGTTATTACTGAAATCAGCCTCTCTGATTCGGAGGCTCAGGTTTTTCAAGGACAGTTTTGGGGAAGAATGGCAGGGAGGGTGGCTAGGCAGTAGGCGCCTGCTGCCAATCGGTCGAGGGTGTAAATCACAGGGGTGTGGGAAATGGTTCTTCTGCACGCAGAATCACTTCTGGGTAAGCCGCAGGAGCAGCTGGCCAGTCCAGATGGAGCCATCAGTCTCAGACATGCAGAAACCCTGAAAAGGTATCTCAAAAGGCCAGTCTTAGGCTCTATGATAGAGATGCTATCTGCAGGAGTAACTGGGGAAGTTGCATATCTTGTGACCTCCTGAATAATGGCTGGTAATCTTCTACGTCTACACTTTAGCAGAATTCAGTGTCTCCTATCCTCCTATCCGGGTGTTCTTTGATTAGCTTTACAAATGCAGTTGAATTTTGGGGAAGGGCTGATATCATTTAAGCTATAAACTAAATGTCTGCCAAAGTTAGCTTGCCTTAAGCCCAAGAACAGTTAAGGGCAGCTTGAAGGCTAAAGGCAAGAGGGGGGTTGGATAGATCAGATCTCCCTCACTGTCATAATTTTCTCACTGATACAATTTCTGCAAAGGTGGTTTCAGTCACATTAGGGGCAGCGAGGACCACACAGCTAATGTAAACACCAAGACCTTCAGAGCTCTGATGCAGAGACAGGCCAAGGGTACCAAATGGGAAAGCCCAAAATGATAATTTCCATAGCCAAGGTGTCCATGAAAAGAGTGAAACTCTGTAAATTATTTGAAGAGATCTATCCTGAGACAAAAATGAGTGACCACGGCCCGTGACACCACTCCAGGAGATCCTGAGAACGTGTACCCAAGGTGGCTGAGTTACAGCTTGATTTTGTACATGTTAGGGGGACAGAAGTTACAGGAAGACGTTCATCAATACATGTAAGGTGTGTATTGGTTCAGTCCAGAAAGGTGTAACAACTCGAAGCAGGGGGCGGGGTCATAGGTGGATTCAAAGACTTTCTGATTGGCCATTGGTTGAAAGAGTTAAGTTATTATCTAAAGTCCCAGAATCAATAGAAAGAAGAGCCTGGGTTAAGATATGGGGTTGCAGAGACCAAGGGTTTTATCATGCAGATGAAGCCTCCAGGTGGCAGGTTTCAGAGCTCTTATCAGACCTAAAAAAATACCAGAGTCTTAGGGAAAGGATCTGGAAAGGGAAGGGGATTCTCCACAGAATACAGATTTTCCCCACAAAAGACAGCTTTGCAGGGCCATCTCCAAATGTGTCAAAGAAACGTATTTTGGGGTAAAACACTTGGATTTCTTTCAGGGCCTGCTGTCTGTCATGTGATGCTATACCAGACTCAGGCTGGAATTTGGTCTCTCATTGGTATGCCTGTTCTATCAGTCTTAAGATCCCTGTTTTAATACGAATGCTGGTCAGTTGTGCCTGAATTCCAGAGGGAGAAGGGTACAGTGAGGCACAGCTGACCCCCTTCCCTCCCATCATATCCTGAACTAGTTTTTCGGATTTCTTTGAAATGTCCTTGGCTGAGAGGGGGTCCGTCAGTTGGTTGAGGGGCTTAGAAATTTGTTTTTGGTTTACAAAGTTACAGATGAGAGGCCTAATGAAATCCACAAAAGAAATGAGCAGCTCTTACTGGAAAGGCTATGGCATATTAGAAAAAATCCTTGATATATGTAAACTATTTAAGTCAGTTATTATATACAGCTTGTGTTAACCTGATAATAAAAATATTTAAATTCCTAGATGGCTCTATTCTAATTTTCATCAAATATTCATCTTAAATGAATGTAAATATCCAAGAAATTATTTCAGAATGATGATATAATGCAATATAAGGTAATGTAATATGATGTAATATAATATGGATCTTGGATTTATAAGTCAATTACAATAATTAGCTTCTTTCCTTATTATCCTCACCATGGGTAAAATTACCACATTTCATCATAACACTGAAGAAGTGAAATCATGGGAGAGAGAATGACTCAGTTTTTTAAAAATGGAGATATAGAATTCATACAACATAAAATTTATCTTGCGAAATTATATCATTCATTGTATTTTAGTATATTCACAAAGTTGTACAACCATTGCCAGTATCCAGTTCCAGAATACTTTCCTCATTCCCCAAATAATCTTGTATCCAAAAGTAGTCACTGATGCACTGTTTCCCCCTTTTCCCCAACCCCCAGACCCTGGAAACCACTAATCCTACTTTCTGTTTCTGGATTTGCCTATTCTGAACATCTCATTTAATGGCATCATTTAACATGTGGTCTTTTGCGTCCAGCTTCTTTCACTTGGCATAACATTTTCAAGGTGTATCCGTGTTGCATCATGGATTAGTGCTGCATTTCATTTGGCTGTATGATATTCATATATATGTTTTATATTATACTATGTATATTATATATGTAAATATGTCATATATCACATATATATAATAATATATAATATGTATCACAATTTACCATTTATTAGCTGATTGACCTAGGAGTGGAATTGCAAGGTCATATGCAACTCTCTGTTGAACTTTTAGAAACCCCGCTAATTGCTTTTCCAGAACAGTTGTACCTTTACTTTCCCGGTGGAAATGCATGAGCGTTCTGATTTCTCCACACTTTCACCAGCACTTGTTACTGTGTGTGTCCTTGATTCTGCTCATCATAGCAGGTGTGAAGTGGTACTTCATTACAGCTTTGATTTGCATTTCCTAGTGGTGAATGACATTGAGCCTCTTTTCTGTGCTTGTAGGCCATTTGTGAAATGCTCTTTTACTAAATAACACGTGAACTTGTTTTTTCCATCTGTTTGGAAATTTCAGCTGCGATGCACAGTAACGACAGCCTTCTCGCTCTGAAGGAGATTTGTTCCTGACTCTGGAGCATTTTTACTCATTTGAGTCTCCCTTCCTGAGCGTCATGTATACACTGTGAGATACGAGGATGAGGAAGGCCAGTGTCCCTCCTCTAGTTGCTTAAAACCGGATCCTTGCCAGGAGCCTAGTGAGGCATTTCATAGGGTTGGTCATGATTCTCCACATGCGGGGGTTCATGTTGGTTGTGGTCTCCTTTTATTAGCTCCAAAATGTTTTGACTAATGCAGCCAGTATCCTCCATTGAGTATCCACAGGTTAATGAATTTGGGGTAGAGCAAATTCATTTAATGACTGTTTCTCACTTCATTTTTCATTCCAAATGGCTTGGATCACAAAGGCCTGCGTATAACCGTAAGATTGCTGAGATTTTTAAAATGGTGGATAATTTTGATGGAGTACCACATTAGCTTTAAAACTGTGGATTTTTCAGAGATGTTAGTGGTCTCTATGTGAATAAAATTATCTGTGAGTTATGAGTGGGAGAGTAAGGTGTTAGACATGCATTCATCGAGAGAATTGTTAACCCTCTCACGTCGAATGGTTACTACTTACAGTTTTTTCATTGGTCATTACCCTTAACATTCTGCATTGTCTCAATATATATTAACATTTTTCTATGTAAATTATATTTCCCCCTTAGCATGAATAAGAAGGACAATCTTCATATTCACTATAGAAAACCAAATCTGGAGAAATCACAGCTACAGAATTATTAGAAATATTGGGACCAAGAGATTCTTCTTTTCAGGGCTCAGGATATCCCTAACTTTGCAGTCACAATGCTGAGAAGAGTTAGGTTGTGTCAACATTTTCACTTGCTTGTCTGAAGCTACACTGTGGTCGTATTTAAATTCCTCAACATTAATAATCAGAAGAAGAATTGAAATAACTTACGAGAGAATAGTGCTGTGGCCATTCACTTCTCAAACTTTTCATAATAAAAAGCAGTTTTTTGGTGATGTTTATGATGTTCATTTGTGGAAATTAGGTGTTCCATTGCTAGTGGCCAGGTTGGTCTTGTGGCTTCACCTAACTACAGGGCTGGGAAACCTTCTTGGGGGTCCAGTAGGGAGAAGAGTGACAGGTGTGGGAAGCTCTGACAAGCTACTAGTGAACCAACATACAAAACACCTCCTACACGATTTGTTAAGCGTTTTACATGAGATGATGTTTTATCTGGTGCTTTAGAATATTACATAGTGGCCCACCAGTGGGGGTGACTAAAATCTGCCTGGATGTTGGTGAGCATGGAATGAATCAGTCAAAAATGCATTCTATTTGGATTTTGAGGAGCCTGAGAATAAAGGGGGTTCACTCCCAATGGCAAAGCTGTGTGACGTCCTAGAAGAGCTGGGCGTGTTTCTCAGAGTCAGGCTGCTCTCTGGCCCACCTCTCCAGGCTGCATCCACATGGAATTCAGCTCACTGCAGTTGTGCAGTCAGTGGCCTGGGTGGTTCTCAAGGACCACAGGAAAACCTGCAATGAGGAGTAAATGTTACTTTCTGCAAGAAGACTCAAGGTGTGTGGCATTCTGAGAATCTGCATTCCTTGTTTTATGCGGACACTTTAGCTGCTTGTTCATTCACTTGTTGATCCGGTACTTGTGAGTGTGTTTTTACCCACTCCTCACTGTGAGAGGCACCGGGGATTCCTGTGAATAAGGCACGATTCCTGACCACGTCTAACGCACCTGCAGCACGGGCCTGCCTCTGTGATAATGAACCTGATTCTTTAACAAAGCCCAAATGCACCAGTGCAAAATGAGAATTCTTAAACTGCATTTAGCATTATTTCTTTATGCTTAGTTATTCTTGTGCAAGAATTTACTCGTTTTAATGAATGAATGAGCATATGAAAAGGCGCTCAACCTCATAAGTCATCCGTAAAATGCAGAATTTAACCACAATGAGGTGACATCGTTTTAAGCCCTCACAATTTTAATTCTACTCCTGCATGATATCCAGGGAGCATGATATATTTCGAATATCACTGCATTTAATAGGCCCTGAGGATACCAGAAGTTGAGTACAAATATTAGCAGAGTCTTGTTGTGAGTGGTGAATAATACTCATAAACATTGCCAACATTTCAGTTAATTCTTTAAAAGTAGAGGTTAGAAAATCATTTGACATCGAGACCTAAAAAAGTGAAAATAAAAAGTTAAGGAAACATTAGTCATGGCGCCTTCCTTTCTTGCTGACGTTTTTATGTTTGTCGTAGACGTTTTAGTTCACGTGAGTTTGACCATCAGGAACATGAAGCTCCTTGGAGCCTGTTTGATTTTCAGCATGTTTCAAAGATGCTCGAGGCCACAGAACAGCACCAGCGTTCAGTTAAGCTCTGGTTGGTTCTGCCATGGCCTCGGCAAGCGTATGGATTTAGCTGAGAGGCCCCTATAGTACCCTGGTGTGTGAGGCTAGCGTAGCCATCACAGGTCCATCGCGGCAGTTGTATGTGAACCGTCTTCTCCATGAGCCTGTGCAGTCCCCGGGGCAGAGCTCAGTCTAGTCCGCCACTCCCAAGGCCAGAGACCTGAGTGTGCTCAGGGCATGTGCGTCGATGCAGGTGTCTCTCAGGCCATCCCGGGAGCTCAGCCCGCCACTCTCTCTCTCCGACAATGTGAGTGCTTTAGAATGTGAGTGAGCCGGCATTCAGGGGACAGCCTGGGTAACCGGTACTTGTGTTTATCAAGGACAGAGATCCTGCCTCTGTGTCTGTGTCTGTGCGTTCTCATTAGAGGTCTTCATATTTGGTGAAACTTACCAGCCTGTGAGCACAGTAACCCTTGAGTGTCCTGACAGTTTTAGTTACTGCCTTCTAATGGCATATTTGAGGGCTGTACCATTCCCTGACCCGGCCGTCACAATTTTCTGCCTTCCGTTTTTGGAAGTGGGATGGAAAACAAACGTAGAAAACTAACAGTTTTGCCACTTTTACTGATGAAAAGCTGGCATCAGCCCACTTGGTCTAGCAAGCGATGGACCTGGAGTCCTGCCTCTGCAAGTTGTGGGCAGAAGGGCTCGAATGCCCCCTGGTGAGACAGGGCGGATGCTCAGCTACCTCCTGACCCTCACCAGATCTTAGGTGGCACATCAGCTGAGGTGGGTGTGGACCTCCTCCCCCTCCGGCACAGCTCCAGGCACTTCCCTCCCCAGGGTGCCCGTTTGGTTTAGGAGGACCTGATCTCTGAAGGTTCAGTGGCCTCTGCAAAATAGGGATCCTGCTGAGTGTCTTCATCACATCATATTATGTTATCAAACATCTCCATGTGACTCAAATCCTTTTGTTGTTATGTAGCTTTATTGCAGCATTAACCGACTAACATACCTTACAGTCTATTCATGCATAACATGCAATCACTAGGGTAAGCTGGCCCATCCTTTTCTTATTTATATTTGTGACTCAGCTTCTTAAATTGAATATGAAAAGTGCTAATGGTAAAAGACTAGGTTGATAACTTTGACTGTCTTAAATTGAGGAGCTTGTTTCTCATAAGATACTACCAAATGAGTGAAAAAGAAGCCACAGAGTGAAAAAAAGTGTGTGCAAAAGCATCCGTTGTCACATTTCGAAATTATATCTAAAATATAAAAAGAGCACCTATAGATCAATAAGAAAAGATGAACCCTCTAATAGAAAAATGGGCAGGAATCTTAATTAGACACTTCACGGAAGAAGATATTGAAATTACTGGCAGTATTAATAAGCATATGAAAGGGTGTTCAACCTTGTAGGTCATGAGTAAAATGCAAAATTTAGCCACAGCGAGATGCCATTGTATCCACACCTAAATGGTTAGAATAAAAGACGGATAGTACTAAGTACTGAAAGGTTGTAGAGCAGTGGGAAGTGTCGTGCATTGCTGATAAGATTGTACATTTGTACAATGACTTCTGAAAATGATTTGACAGCATCTACTAAAGTTTAGAATAAGGTATATCTTCTGCTCAGTAATTTTGTTCATAGTGGTATGCCCAACAAAAATATGTACCTTTGCACACCTAAAGACTGTCTGAAAATGCTCATAGCAGCCTATTTACAATAGCCCCAAACTGGACACAACTCAGATATCAGCCCCGAGAATGGACACGTGGTGGGACAGTCCTACAGTGGAATACTATACAGAAATAAAAAATGAATGTATTACATGACTGAATCTCACAAACATGTTGACCAAAAGGAAAATCTGACAGAAAAGAGGATATGCTCTATGATTCCATTTATAAAAAACTTAGAAGCAGGCACATTTACTCTCTGCTGTCAAGGGCAGAGCCTGACTGGCATCCTGGGGCATGGAACCTTTTGATGTGGTCTGCACAAGTCAGCCTCTGGGGCAGAGAGTGTGTGGGGACGGTGAAGAGAGAGGGAGGGGAAAGTCAGCAGCGTCCCCATGCCCCTGCACTGGCCTGTCCACATTGGTGGAAATCTTTATTTGAAGCAAAATGCTCAGAAATAGAATCATCTGTATTCTTTCCAACCTCAACTCTTTTTAAATGATTCACTTGATGTAGTTGTGGCATTTCCTAGCCAGATTGGAAACCATGCAGAAGCTTCCGGGTGTTGAATGGAAGCCATTAGCTTCACTCTGAGCTTTGGTGTTGCAGCTACAGCCGGTATCTGGGGCAGTCACAGCCACTTTCTGGGTCTAGGAGGGAGACAGCAGATCTGGAGCTCAGTCTTCCTAATTCTAAGCCTGTGTCCTGCAGCACACAGCAGGTGCCCATAAAAGCAACTGAGTGTTGGAGCGAGGCTTTACAATTGCTGTGAGGATTGAATCAGGTAATACACGCAGAGGCCTGAAGAGCAGTGCCTGGTGCATGATTGCATGAGATATGAACAAACAGCTCAGGCTGATGGCTAAGCAGTGCAGGAAGACACAAAGATTATAAAAAATGGTCTTACTTTTGCTGGATTTTAAAGGGAAACTAGAAAGAATGGGAGTTTTCTCTTGAGAGAAAGCCTGTGCAGTCTATATGATAACTGAGTAAGTAGTTAGGTGCTCCTTCCTTCTGCTCCCATAGCAACTGCCTGATGCATGGTGCCATAATAGACCTTAACCCCCTGGTCACTCAGCTCCTTCCGACTTTCTAAACTGGCTCATCCCATGTGCCCTGTACTACTCACCCACCCAACTGTGGAGTGGGGGCTCCCCACAAGGAAGCACTGGGTTTGCACCCTGGAGATTGAATTCTTGGGTAAGTGAGACAGCTAGAACTACCCCAGGGACAACCATAGTGTACCTGTGCAACAGAAAGTGCTTGATTATTTGTGATCTCACTTGGTCTGTTTCAGGCAGTTGATGGCCAGTACTCAGGTAATAACCTCATGAAAGGGCGGCAGGCAGGGTGGTTTGTACTGGATACAGTATGCATAGTCCATCTGCGGGTTTTCCTGTTTGGAAGGATGAATATGAGATGAGTAACTGTTGAGACAGTTTCTGGAGATGCATCCTGTGTGCCTCAAGGCACATAAGTTAGTTCATCTGAATTGATCAGGACAGTATTGCCTTTGTTCAAAGTCAGTTATGCAATGTCCAGGGCAAGGAACATGTACGGTATGTCTTTTATATAAAAGATGACAAGGTTTCAAATAGAACAAAATTAAGTTATGTTTCTCAGTATATTAATCCAGTCACACGGTGGCAAGAGATTTGAAATAACTAAACCAGATCTGTTCATAATTAGCAAAAGCATTCCATCAGAAGCCTGAGCACATCAGAGGAATGCAGCGTGGCAGCGTGGAAGGAAATTCTTGCAGACTGGGGATTGAATCCTGGCTTCACCCCAGCAAGCTGTGCAGCCTGCAGAAAACTAGTCCATCTTCGGGAGCCTCAGTTTCTCCCCGGACTGGGGTGCTGAGAGATGCCCAGCAAATGCCTGTGCGTAGGAGGCGGCTGGGGGACTGGCGGAAGCCCTTTCCTACTTTCGTTTGAATCATGTTGCCCAGGGCTTTAGGAATGAGGGAAAAGAGGCTCCTTTAGCTATTTGTTCGGCATGGAAACTTGACTCCGTTGGAGACACAGATGAAAGCACAGAGCCACTTATCTCAGATGTTTTGCATTGAGAAATGGCAAAGCTCTTGGTGAGAGATTAATGTGCACTCGAGGAAAGGGTTTGATAGAAGCTCCATGGGATAAAGACGGCTCACATAAATGGTACTTTTTATCTGTATTCATCTCCACTCAACTGCATTTTTAATTTTTAGAAAAAGAGTCTGAATGACACGTTGTTAGAATTTGTAATCGAAGGTGAAGCTGGAAACTGTGATGTTCCCGTCAGTGGCTTTTGCTTCCAGCACACTGTGGAAGAACCACTGCCTCACCCTTTGTCGGTGTCCCTGAGGAGCCGGTGCTGAGCCGAGCAGCCTGGAGCGTTGCTCACAGGGACCTGGGCTGTGTAGACGTGCGGCCTGGACTCAGAGCAGGACCAGGTGATACCAGGCAGACGGGCTTGTGCCCCGAAAAGGCTGATTAGTGCCACTGGCTCTGCAGGCAGTGCGATTAAAAGTAAGAGGGAAATGGAGGTTTTGCAGGGACAAGGTCTTCATTCAGTTGTAGGCTATTGCAGGGGACTTTTCTAACAAGACACATCTCCGTGACTCTGCAGCCTTTTCCAGAGTTGGATGGATGAGTGCTGTGGCCGGAGTTCTGGCTGGAGGAAAGTTCAGGCCTCCACAATCGATAAGAGAAAGCAGAACTGTCAAAAAGAGTCCTAAAGGACCTTCCGGCTTTTTGTCATGACTGAAATTTCTCTCAGAATCATGGAAAAGAACTTGTGTTCTTACTGACTTTTAGAGAGAGCTTCTTATTGCTCTATGGCAGAGAAAACAAGGGATGCCGTTTCTGGGGTCAAAAAGCTTTATCCAGGACAAGTGAAACTGGAGCAATTATTTCTTACTGAGAATTGAAAGGAAAGATGTGGTGATCTGTGTTAGAGGCGCGGCGAAGGAGTCACCGTCAGATGTGATGACCAGAGAAGCAAGTGTCTGTCTGTCTTCTGTATTGTGTGCTAGGTGCCCCGGAGAATTCAAAGAAAAGTCACATTCTGGTTAGGAGACAAAGCTAACATAAGCAGAAAAATTAGGCCACTGCAGCCTCTTTGCTGAGAAATCTCATGGACTTCTCCCTAACACTGGGGTCCCAACATTTTTGCATGATATAAAACATGGCCTGCCTTTCACACGTTAAATGACAATGCCCTTCCCAACCCCATCACCCTTTTTAAAATTTTTCTGTTGTAGTAAGAAAAATAGTATGTCATATGCTTAAAAATACACAGTTAAAATGGCAAGGCTTGTGCGATACATGTATATCACATAAAATTGTGTATGCATATAAAGTATGTGATATGTGTATGTATATAGATATGTATGTATCCACATGTGATATATACATATATGTTTTATACATATATATCAGATACATATGTGATGTGTATATATCACATAAAATTTGTCATTTTAACCATTTTTAATTGTACTACTCAGTGGCCTTAATTACATCACTGTCAGGCCTCTGAGCCCAAGGCCGCACGTATAGGTCCAGAGGGCCTGAGGCAACCGGAAAGTACAAAAGAAGTGAAACGGCCACAGCCCCCATCTTAACTGATTGACCAGCCTTACGACATTCCATGATGACTTGCTCCTGCCCGTCCCAGCTGATGGATTGATGGACCTCGTGACGTTCTTCATCTGGACAATGAGTCCTGTGATCTGTCCCCCGTGCACCTGGTGACCCCGCCCCTGCCCACAAGAGAAAACCCCCTTTAACTGTAACTTTCCGCTGCTTACCCCAGTCCTGTAAAACTGCCCCATCCCTAACTCCCTTCGCTGACTCTTTTCGGACTCAGCCCACCTACACCCAGGTGATTAAAAAGCTTTATTGCTCACACAAAGCCTGTTTGGTGGTCTCTTCACACGGACGGGTGTGACAGTCACCATCGCCATTATCTCCAAAACATTTCATTAACCCCAAGCAGAAACCTTATAATCATTAACTCTCCA
The DNA here is from genome assembly GCF_037993035.2 of Macaca fascicularis. Taxonomy (NCBI): domain Eukaryota; kingdom Metazoa; phylum Chordata; class Mammalia; order Primates; family Cercopithecidae; genus Macaca; species Macaca fascicularis. Next base: position 1,172,630 of record NC_088381.1, read on the forward strand.
TTTCACCCCCACCCCGCCCACCCCGGTAATCTCTTAAACTGCCTTCTGTCTGTTTAATGGAATCACATTCGTTTATTTCTGCTTTTGTCACTCTTGCTGTTGTAGCCTAGAAATCATCGCCAAGTCCAATAGACTGAATATTTTCCTCCGTGTTTTCTTTTAGGAGTTTTATAGTTTTAGATGTTATCTTTAGGTCTCTAATCTAGTTTGAATTAATTTTTGTATATGTTGTAAGATAAGGGTCCAACTTTATTCTTTTGCATGCACATACCAGTTTCCTCCACACCGTTTGTTAAAGAGACTGTGATTGAGTAGTCCTGGCATTCTCGCCAAAGATGGTTTGACCATCAGCATGTGTGTTTATTTCTGGGCTCCATATTCTATTCCATTAGCTTTTTTTTTTTTTTTTTCCTATGCCTTGTGATTTATTTTTGGTTGAACACTGAACGTTTCAATATTATATTGTGGCAAATCTAGAAATCAGTTTCACTCCCTTCCCCAGGGTTATTATAATTCCTTTTTATAATTGAAGGCTGTAGTAGTCTTGTTTGTTTTGTGACATTTCCAAACTGTTTTTGAAAGACTGTATTCCTTGTCATGTGTGGTCACTGGAATCTCTGTTCCTTAGTGATTGCTCAGTGTGTTTGGCTGGTGTTTTGACAGAGATTGATTTGAATTCCAGGAGCTAAAAGCAAACAAACCACCACCACAAAAATACCTCTTCCTGTTTTATAGATTGGCTCTGTGCTAGAACCCTCCTTCAAAACTTAGCCAGGCTTGCACTGCGAAGCTGAAGGTTTTGGGCATTCTCCAGTCTTTTCTGAGCGTGGGCCTTTCCCTAGACATACATGTGGCTTTCTGTATCTCTGCCTGCCCCCCCGCCCCCCACCCCGCCCCGCTGTGCCCCATGTTTGCTTTTGAATATCCCAGTTTCACAAAGAAACTCTCCCCAGATTTTGCTCCTGTTCCTCAGTAGCCTATTATAGGCTTGTCTTTCCCCAGGCACCTGTGGTTTGGCTTGCAGCGCTTTTGAACAATGCCTGCCATTTTCCTGACCTGGGTTCTTCTGCCTTAGGTGAAACAGATGAATACTTTGCTTCAGTGCCTCAGCTACCCTCCAGCCAGGTTAGAACAGACGTTCACAATAGTTTGCGAATAATGCTGCTCTTCTCTACCTGAACCAGGGAGCCGGGTTCGCCTCCTTTGTGGACCTTCTCTCAGTCCCCATATATTGTTATTTTTTCTGGGTGCTCTCCAGTGGTTTACATCTACCTACAGTATTGCATTAAGTATAACTTTATTTACATACATGTGTTCTCCACTGGATGGCAAGGCCTTTGAAGTGGTGCCTTGCTTACATTCCCATCTATATCCCTTAAGCTCAGAATCAGGTACAGAGCAGGTTTCCAAAAGCGGCATATAGAACAATTTGGATTTAGGGGACAACCAGTGAGGACCAGATGATCAGGAGTGTATCCTGATATTGTAAGACAGTGGTCTTGCAAAAGTAGAGAAGTGGGTATACTTTGGAAAGCAGGAGGAACTATAGGAGACAAAAGGGTAGTTTGGATACGTCTTCAAATTCTATACATCATATTCAATAACTGTCATTGTTTTCTATATTTAAGCCCTTGAAGGTAGAGTAAGAGTAGTAGAAATAATTTGAAACAATCAGAACAGATAATTTTTTTTTTTTTTTAATGCAAGGTACAGGCCGGGCATGGTGGCTTATGCCTGTAATCCCAGCACTTTGGGAGGCCGAGGCAGGTGGATCACCTGAGGTCAGGAGTTCAAGACCAGCCTGGCCAACATGATGAAACCCCATCTCTACTAAAAATACAAAAAATTAGCTGGATGTGGTGGTGGGCACCTATAATCCCAGCTGCTCAGGAGACTGAGGCAGGAGAATCAGTTGAACCCGGAGGCAGAGGTTACAGTGAGCCGAGATTGTGCCACTGCATTCCAGCCTGGGTGACAAGAGCAAAACTCCATCTCAAAAAAATTAAAATTAAAAATAAATAAATAAATAGATAAAATAAAATGCAAGGTATAGAATTGTCAAGAATTGTTTAACAGGATACTTTATTCATCCAAGTATTTCTTATTTAAGAGATTTCCCCCCTCCGCTCAAACATGTAAACAATTGAGATCTTAGTACTTTTTTTTTTTTTTTTAACTGAATAGTATTCTGCTTCTCCTAGTTGTAAACTAGCCTGATCCACTCGGGTCTTGGAGAACTCCTTTATCTTTTTGGTGGACCCTAACTTTAGTCTCTAACTCTTGAAAGTGGGAGATGGCTAGCTCTGTAATACTTATAATGAAAGTCACACACATAACTATCAATCAGATCCATATTTAGTTGCGAGCAGGCATACATCAGTTTGTACAACCTGTTTGGCTAATTTGGTGATGCCCCAGTTCTTTGAACCTTTAGTGTCCTAAGCACATCTTGCATACAGTGTTTACTGGAGACAGCAAAAATATTCCGAGAAAATCCAGTGAACCTTAGAGTTGGAATCAGAGTGTTTAGAGACGAAGTGTCAGACCTCCGTCCTGATGAAGAGCCTGGCTCAGTCACCGCGCTGAAGAGCTCCTTGAGCCTCTTGATACTCGCTTACTCCTGACCTCCCAGCACTTCGCTCCTCAGGCAGTCTCTGACCTGTTTTCTGTCACTGTAGATTAAGAGTTGGCAAGCTTTTCCACAAAAGAAGAGATAGAAAACACTTGAGGCTTTTTAGCCTACATTCTCTCTCACAAATACTAAATGACTGGGTTGTGGTAAAGCAGTCATAGAAAGTATGTAAATGGATGGCTGTGGATGTGTTTCAATAAAATTATATTTATAGAAACAAGCAGGGGGTCAGATTTGACCCATGGACTATAGCTTGTCAAACTCTGCTATTTACATTTTCTAGAACTTTATATTAAAAATGATGTATATATTTGTTCTGGCTTCTTTCATTCAGCATAATTATTATGAGATTCATCCATGTGGTAGCATACATCAATAATTCATTCCTGTTATTACTGAGTAGTATTCCATGGTTTGAATATGACACCATTTTTTTGGACATATATTCACCTGTTGATGGATATTTGAATTGTTTCCAGTTTTTGACCATCGAGACTAAGACTACAGTAAACATTGTGTTCAATTCTTTGTGTTACCTTATGCTTTAATTTCTCTCGGGTAAATACTTCAAAGTGGAACGGTGGGTTCATATTGGTGGGTGTGTGGATCACGTTTTTAAAAACTGCCACGCTGTTTTCCGGAATGGTTAAACAATTTTCCCAGCAGCAGTGCTTGAAAGTTCCTGTTCCTTCATCTCCTTGTCAACATTCACTTTAGTCAGTGTTTTCGATTTTACACATTCGAAGGTAGATGGTGAAATGTCATTGTGGTTTTACTCCACGTTTCCCTAATGGCTAGTGATATTTGACCATCTTTTCATGTACTCATTTGCCAGTGTTATATCTTCTTTGTTGAAGTGTCCGTTTAAAATATTTCCCATTTTAATTGGGTTGTTTACTTGCTGAATTTTGAGAATTAAAAAATATATATATATTCTAGATATTAGTCTTTTATCAGATAGATGATTTGGAAATATTTTCTCCCAGTTTGTGGCTTTTCTCTACTTTTACTTGACAGCACCCTTTGAAAAACAGGAATTCATAATTTTGATAAAGTCCAATTAATATGATTTTTTTCTTTTCATATATTATGTTTTTAGTGTTATATCTAAGAAAAACTTCAACTCAGGGTCAGAGATTTCTTCTTGTATTTTCTTCCAGAAGTTTTATAGTTATGTTTTACATTTAGGCCTATAATCCGTTTGTATTAAATTTTGTGTATGATTAGTGAACAGATCAAAGTAAAAGTTCTTTTGCATGTGAATATCCAACTGTTCCAGCACCGTATGTGGAAAAGACTTCTCCTTCTGTATTAAACCACCATTGAATCTTTGCAAAAAAATCAATTCACCATAAATATATGGGTATATTTTTGGATTTTCCATTGATCAATTTATTTTGATGCAATATCACACTGTTTTTATTGCTGTTGCTGTGTAATAAATCTTGAAGTGTGATAATGTATATTCTCAAACTTTGTTCTTCTTTTACACAAGTTGTATTGGTTATTCTAGTCCTTTGCATCCTTATGTGATTTTTAGAATCAGTTTGTTAATTTCTACACAAAGGAGTGCTGGGATTTATACAAAACATTCTTAGGAAAAATGAAAGAACACATAAATAATTGGAGCTATATACTGTGTTTATAGATCAGAAGCTCCTATATTGTTAAAATGTTAATTTTTCCCAAATTAATTCCTACATACCTCTTTGCCTCAAAGGAGTCCACCCTCTAGTTCCTGATGTTAATGGCCATATATGTTATATTACATAGCCAAGGAACTTTGCAGGTGGATTTAGATTATAAACCTTCATAAAGGGAGATTTTTCTGGATTATCCAGGGAGATCCAATGTAATCACAAGGGCCCTTAAAAATAAAGTGGAAGACAGAAGAGCCAGTTAGAGAACTGTGATAGGCGAAGAGGCAGGGGAGATTTGAAGTGTGAGAGGGACTTTGCTGGCTTTGACGATGGAGGAATGGAGGCATGAGGCTGGGAATGTGGGTGCCTCTGGAAGCTCAGCACAGCTTTTGGGTGACAGCCAGGAAGGAAACAGGGGCGTTAGTCTTACAGCTGCAGGGAACTGGATTATGTCAACACCTGAATGAGCAGAGAAACACATCCTCAGAGCCTCCAGACAGGAACGCAGCCCTGCCAACACTGTGGCAGTGACTTCATGAGACTCTAAGCAGACATTCGGCTGTAAACCAGCATCCTCTGACCTATAAAAACCATGATATAATAAATATGTGTTGTTTCAAGCCACTATGTCTATTTATTTTTTATTTTTTATTATACTTTAAGTTCTAGGGTACATGTGCACAATGTGCAGGTTTGTTACGTATGTATACATGTGTCATGTTGGTGTGCTGCACCCATTAACTTGTCATTTACATTAGTTATATCTCCTAATGCTATCCCTCCCCTCTCCCCCACCCCGGGTGTGTGATGTTCCCCACCCTGTGTCCAAGTGTTCTTATTGTTCAATTCCCACCTGTGAGTGAGAACATGCGGTGTTTGGTTTTCTGTTCTTGGCGATAGTTTGCTCAGAATGATGGTTTCCAGCTTCATCCATGTCCCTGCAAAGGACATGAACTCATCCATTTTTATGGCTGCGTAGTATTCCATGGTGTATATGTGCCACATTTTCTTAATCCAGAATCCAGTCTATCATTGATGGACATTTGGGTTGGTTCCAAGTCTTTGCTATTGTGAACAGTGCTGTAATAAACATACGTGTGCATGTGTCTTTATAGAAGCATGGTTTATAATCCTTTGGGTATATACCCAGTAATGGGATGGCTGGGTCAAATGGTATTTCTAGTTCTAGATCCTTGAGGAGTCGCCACACTGTCTTTCACAATGGTTGAACTAATTTACACTCCCACCAACATTGTAAAAGCATTCTTATTTCTCCACATCCTCTCCAGCATCTGTTGTTTCCTGACTTTTTAATGATCGCCACTCTAACTGGTGTGAAATGGTATCTCATTGTGGTTTGGATTTGCATTTCTCTGATGACCAGTGATGATGAGCATTTTTTCATGTGTCTGTTGGCTGCATAAGTGTCTTCTTTTGAGCAATGTCTGTTCATATCCTTTGCCCACTTTTTGATGGGGTTGTTTGATTTTTTTCTTGTAAATTTGTTTAAGTTCTTTGGAGATTCTGGATATTAGCCCTTTGTCAGATGGGTAGATTGCAAAAATTTTCTCCCATTCTGTAGGTTGCCTGTTCACTCTGATGTGAGTTTCTTTTGCTGTGCAGAAGCTCTTTAGTTTAATTAGATCCCATTTGTCAATTTTGGCTTTTGTTGCCGTTGCTTTTGGTGTTTTACACATGAAGTCCTTGCTCATGCCTGTGTCCTGAATGGTATTGCCTAGGTTTTCTTCTAGAGTTTTTATAGTTTTAGGTCTGGCATTTAAGTCTTAGATCCATCTTGAATTAATTTTTGTAAAAGGTATAAGGAAGGGATCCAGTTTCAACTTTCTACATATGGCTAGCCGGTTTTCTCAGCACCATTTATTAAATAGGGAATCCTTTCCCCAATTCGTCAAAGTCAGGTTTGTCAAAGATCAGATGGCTGTAGATGTGTGGTATTATTTCTGAGGGCTCTGTTCTGTTCCATTGGTCTATATCTCTGTTTTGGTACCAGTACCATGCTGTTTTGGTTACTGTAGCCTTGTGGTATAGTTTGAATCAGGTAGCGTGATGCCTTCAGCTTTGTTCTTTTGGCTTAGGATTGTCTTGACAATGCAGGTTCTTTTTTGGTTCCATATAAACTTTAAAGTAGTTTTTTCCAATTCTGTGAAGAAAGTCATTGGTAGCTTGATGGGGATGGCATTGAATCTATAAATTACCTTGGGCAGTATGGCCATTTTCATGATATTGATTCTTCCTATCCATGAGCATAGAATGTTCTTCCATTTGTTTGTGTCCTCTTTTATTTCGTTGAGCAGTGGTTTGTAATTCTCCTTGAAGACGTCCTTCACATCCCTTGTAAGTTGGATTCCTAGGTATTTTATTTTCTTTGAAGCAATTGTGAATGGGAGTTCACTCGTGATTTGGCTCTCTGTTCGTCTGTTATTGGTGTATAAGAATGCTTGTGATTTTTGCACATTGATTTTGTATCCTGAGACTTTGAGGAAGTTCCTTATCAGCTTAAGGAGATTTTGGGCCGAGATGATGGGCTTTTCTAAGTATACAGTCATGTCATCTGCAAACAGGGACAATTTGACTTCCTCTTTTCCTAATTGAATACCCTTTATTTCTTTCTCCTGCATGATTGCCCTGGCCAGAACTTCCAACACTATGTTGAATAGGAGTAGTGAGAGAGGGCATCCCTGTCTTGTGCCAGTTTTCAAAGGGAATGTCAAGCCACTATGTTTATGATCATTTGTTATGGCAGCTGTTGAAAACAAGTCCACATTTTTATATCTATAGAATCTATAGTCATGCCACCGATCTTATTCTTGATATTGGCAATTTTGTTTTCTCACTTGTTCTATTCAGATAGGCTAAATGTTGACTGATCTTACTGAGCTTTTGAAAGAACCAGGTTTTGGTATCTTTGCTTTTCTCTAACATTTTTTTTCCATTTTCTATTTCATTGATTTCTGCTCCAGTCTTTATTATTTCTTTTCTTCTACTTATGTTGGGTTTCATTTGCTCTAACCAGTAAGGAAAAAAATAACCAGAGCATTTAAACAAAAACTTTATGAAAGAAGATATATGGATGGCAAATAAGTAAAAGATGCTGAATGTCAGCTAGGCATGGTAGCTTATGCCTATAATTCCAGTACTTTGGGAGGCCAAGGTGGGTGGATCACTCGAGGGCAGGAGTTCATGACCAGCGTGGCCAACATGGTAAAACCCCATCTCTACTGAAAATACAAAAATTAGCTGGGCAGGGTGGTGCACACTTGTAATCCCAGCTACTTGGGAGGCCGAGGCAGGAGCATTGCTTGAACCTGGTAGACGGAGGTTGCAGTGAGCCGAGATTGCAGCACTGTGCTCCAGCCTGGGCCACAGAGTGAGATTCCATCTCAAAAAATTAAAAATAAGAATAAAAATAAAAGGATGCTCAATGTCATTAATCGTGAGAGAAATGCAACTGGAAACCACAGTAAGATCCCACTACACATCCATTATAATGTCTAAAATCAGAAAGGCTGATCAAGTTTTGGTGAAGATGTAAGAACTGGAATTCTCATACACTGCTGGTGGGATTGTAAAATGATGAAATTATTTTGGAAAATAGTTTTGCAGTTTCCTGAAGCATAAATGTTTCATATAACGTTGCATAGTATTAACCTATCATATATCCAACCATCTCATCCCTTAGGTATTAGCCAAGGGAACTGAAAGCATATGTACATACAAAGACTTGTATATGAATGTTCACAGCATGTTTATTTGAAATAGCCGACACTGGAAACAATCCATGTGTCCATCAATAGGTGAATGGTATGTACATGGTAATATATCCACACACTAGCATACTACTGCACATTAAAAAAGGGTGAACTACTGACTCACACACCAACAGTGAAGGATCTTTTTTTTTTTTTTTGAGACGGAGTTTTACTCTTATTGCCCAGGCTGGAGAGCAATGGCGCGATCTCAGCTCACCGCAACCTCCGCCTCCCATGTTCAAGCGATTCTCCTGCCTCAGCCTCCTAAGCAACTGGGATTACAGGCATGGGCCACCACATCTGGCTAATTTTGTGTTTTTAGTAGAGACAGGGTTTCTCCATGTTGGTCAGGATGGTCTCGAACTCCCAATCTCAGGTGATCTGCCCACTTGGGCCTGCCAAAGTGATGGGATTACAGGCGTGAGCCACCGCGCCTGGCCAACAGTGAAGGATCTTAACATGATTATGCTGAATATTGATTGTTTTTGTCTGGATGATCTGTCTATTGAGAAATAGTCAGACAAAAAAATACAACTGGCTGGGCGTGGTGGCGTGTGCCTGTAATCCAAGCACTTTGGGAGGTGGAGGTAGGCGGATCACTTGAGGCCAGGAGTTTGATACCAGCCTGGCCAACATAGCGAAACCTTGTCTCTACTAAAAATGCAAAAAATTAACTGGTGTGATGGCATGCACCTGTAGTCCCAGCTACTTGGGAGGCTGAGGCTCCCCAGCTTGGGCCCGGGAGGTGGAGGTTGCAGTGAGTCGAACTGCAGCCCAACCTGGGCGACAGAGCAAAACTATGTGTCTCAAGAAAACCCCAAAACAACAACAACAAAAAACAATGGTGTAATTTACAGAAAACCTGCATTTATAGAAAATGTAAACCAATCTATAGTGAAAGAAAAGAGAAGAAGGCTCACTGGGAGTGTGGGGGTTGACAAGAGGAGCTAGAGGAGGTACAAGAGCATAGGCATGAATAAACTCCTAGGGTCAATGGCCATGTTCATTATCTTGATTACAGTGTTGGTTTCATGAGTATACATATATCCAAATAGAAATTATATGCATTTTAAATATATGCAGTTTGTAGTGTGACAATTATTCTTGATAAAGAAAAAGGCAACCAGAAGATAAAAAAAAGAAGTGGTATGTTAACAGTGGAACTCTATCTCCATGTCTATTTACTTATTTGCAGGATGGATTGCTATTCTGGGTGCCATCTGGTTGCTAATTTTAGCTGATATTCATGATTTTGAGATAATTCTACACAGAGTGGAATGGGCAACGCTTCTGTTCTTTGCAGCGCTCTTTGTTCTGATGGAGGTAAGATTTTAGAACTTTTGCCATATGGCATTTTACCTGATTTCGTATTTCATATTTTGTTTGGTGAATGAAGAAAGGCTACATCTATAAATCTTTCCTCATATTCTCTAAGTGGAAAACAGTGGAGGTTGTAATTGGACTATTTTAAGTTAACCAGCTTTACTTTAGCCACTAAGAGATTTCTGATAGCACTGCTTATTTTTTTTTCGTGAATTATGTTTGTGATTTGTAAACTCATTCTAATTTCATTTTCTATAAAATATAATTTGCTGTAAGTTGAGTCTGGAGCTAAATTACTTATAACAGCAAGTTTACGAGGTAGTGTGACCTGGATCTGTTTCATTTTGTGTAATATTTAAGTACATTTCTGTTATCACGGAAAAGACTACATCAGTAATATGTATGGTTTCCGTTACAATTGTTGTTACAGAATTACTCAAAATACTTTTAAATCTTGAGACTTCATTTACAAACTCGTGTCCTCCTCAAACAGAAAGATTTACTAACACAGAAAGATAGTACTCCTCAAACTGTTCCCCCAGCACCACTTCTCTGCATTTCTTCAGTTTAACATGTAATGTGCTTTCATTTTCATTAAGCTAGAAATATTTTCTAATTTTCCATATAATTTCTTTTTTTGACTTATGGGTTATTTCAAAGTATGTTTTGAAGGTTCCAAATATTGGTGGATTGCCCGTGTCTCTTTATGTTTTTGACTTATTTAATTCAGTTGTGGTCACAGGACATATGTTGCACAATTGCAGTCCTTTTAATTTTTTTAAGACTTGTTTTACGGTCTAGCATTTGATCTGTCTTGGAGAATATTCTACTTGTGATGTGTATTCTGCTGCTGTTATGTGGAGCATTCTATGAGTGTCAGATTTGTCCTGCTTGTTAACAGTTCTGTTTTTCTCTTGCACATTACCTCTGATATTCTGTGAAACTCTTCTTTCAGTGATTGAGAGAAGGGTATTGCAGTCTTCAACGATTTTGTTGGATTGGATATTTTTCCTTTCAAGTGTGTCAGCTTTTGCTTCATGTATCTTGAGGAGTGGTTGTTAAGTGTATATACTTTTATAATTATTACATCATCCAAATGAATAGAACTTTATCATTACTAAATGTCTCTTTTTCTCTGGTAATATTTTTGTCTTAGGGTCTATTTGCCTGATACTGGTATAGCCACTTTGGCCCACTTTTATTTACTGTTTGCATGAGTTATCATTTTAAAAATGATAAAATCTAGCCTGACAATTTCTACATTTTAACTGAAATGTTCAGTCCACTCACATTTAATACAGTTTTTCATATGCTTGGCTTTGTGTCTGCTACTTTGCTATTTTCACTATATCTCGTATCTTTTTTCCTCTCTTTATCTTTTACTGCTTTCTTACTGTGTTAAATTATATTTTCTTGTATACATTTTAATTCTTTGTTTCTTTTTTTAAAACTGTGTTTTTGAGTTATTTTATTATTGATTGCTCCAAGGGTTAAACTGTACATCTTAGTTTAATACAATCTGTACTGGATTAATACTAACTTATTTCGTGGAAAATACAGACATTGTGTTCCAGTATAGCTCCATTCGTCCTCCCTTGTTTGTGCTTTGATGGTCACATATGTTATACTTCTACTTAATATGCCTAACGTATAAAATTGTTTTATCATTTCAATTATTTTATGCAATGTATTTTATGTTAAAGAGAAAAAAGGGAAATGATAAAAAAGACATACAGTTGACTCTTGAACAACGTGGATTTGAATTGCATTGGGTCCACTTATATGGAGATCTTTTTCAATAAATGGGGAATTTTTTTGGAGATATGTGACAATTTGAAAAAACAGATGAACTGCATAGCTTAGAAATATTGAAAAAAATTAAGTCAAAGTTAGGTATGTCACATAGACCAATGAAACAGAACAGAAAGCCCAGAAATAAGGCCTTACACCTGTGACCATCTGCTCTTTGACGAAGCTGACCAAAACAAGCAGTGGGGAAGGCACTCTCTGCTCAATCAATGGTGCTGGGAGAACTGGCTACCCACATGCAGAAGACTGAAATCAGATCCCTTCCTTACACCATATACAAAAATCAACTCCAGATGGATTAAAGACTTAAACCTAAACCCCAAACTATAAAACCCTGGAAGACAATCTAGGCAGTACCATTCTGTACATAGGCACGGGCAAAGATTTCATGACGAAGGTGCCAAAAGCAATTGCAACAAAAGCAAAAATTGACAAATGGGACCTATTAAACTATAGAGCTTCTGCACAGCAAAAGGAGCTATCAACAGAGTAAACAGACAACGTACAGAATGGGAAAAAATTTTTGCAAACTCTGTATCTCTGACAAAGGTCTAATAGGAACCAGTGTCTATAAGGAACTTACGCAAATTTACAAGAAAAAAAAAAACCAACAGCTGCATTAAAAAGTGAGCAAAGGACATGAACAGACACTTTCAAAAGAAGACATACATGCAGCCAATCAGCATATGATAAAAGCTCAGTATCACCAACCATTAGAGAAATGTGAATCACAACTACAATGCTATACCGTCTCACACCAGTCATATAGCTATTATTAAAGACTCAACAAATAACCCATGCTAATGAAGTTGCAGAGAAAAGGGATCACTTATACACTGCTGGTGGGAGTGTAAATTAGTTCAACCGTTGTGGAAAGCAGTGTGGTGATTCCTTAAAGAGCTAAAAACTGAATTGCCATTTGACTCAGGAAATTCCATTACTGGGTATATACCAAAAGGAATATAAATTCTTGTGCTGTAAAGACATATGCACATGTGTGTTAATTGCAGCATTATTCACAATAGTGAAGACATGGAATCGATCTAAATGTCCATCAATGGTAGACTGGATAAAGAAAAGTGGTACATATGCACCATGGAACACTCTGCAGCCGTTAAAAGAATGAGATAATATCTTTTGCGGAAACATGGGTGGAGCCAGAGGCCATTATCTTTAGCAAACTAACACAGGAACAGAAAACCAAATACCACATGTTTTCACTTATAAGTGGGAGCTGAATGATGAGAACACACGGACCGAAAGAGGGGAACAACAGACACTGGGGCCTACTGGAGGATGAAAGATGGGAGGAGGGAGAGGTTCAGGAAAAATAAGTAATGGGTGCAATACCTGGGTGACAAAATAATCTGTACAACAAACTCCTGTGACATGAGTCTACCTACATAACAAACCTGCACATGTACCCCTGAACTTAGAAGTTAAAAAAAGTTGTCCTTTGAACCAGTTATTTAAAAAAAAAAGATGGTGGGTTGTGAGTGGCCAGGGGTCAAAATAAGCACATGGGAGAGACACAGAAACACACACACACACACACACACACACACACCAAACAAAAAACCACAAAAGGCAAGTCATGAATGCATAAAATTTTTGTAGATACTAGTCTATCTTATTTACTCCTATAAAATATACACAAATCTATTATACAACAGCGAAATTGATCAAAGCTTACACAAACACAGATAGTACATGGTACCATTCGCAGCCAAGGGAAATATAAGCACATGTAAAGATGCAGCATTCAATCATAACTGTAAAGTTAACTGTGGTACATACTGTGCTACTGAAATAATTTCACAGCCACCTCCTGTTGCTCTTGCAGTGAGTGAGGATCTACTTAAGATGCCACGTGATGCTGATCATCTCCTCCTGAGTGGTTCATCCCTTCAGTAAATTGCCCATTGCAGTCAAACGTGGTCTCTCAATTCCCATGTGTTTCTTGTGTTTACTGCAATGCTGTAAACCTTGAATGACACGTGGGACCCATAGCAAGTGCCACTAGTGATGCTGGAGAAGCAGAGAAAAGTCGTAACATTACAGGAGAAAGTTGGATTGCTTGATATGTCCCATAGATTGTGGTCTGCAGCTGCACTTGCCTACTATTTCTGACAGATGATTCACCTTGTAAACAGATGATGTAAACTTATGGTATCGATAAATACAGTACTGTAAATGTATTTTTTCTTTCTTATGATTGTCTTAATAACATTTTCTTTTCTGTAGCTTACTTTATTGTAAGAATACAGTGTGTAAGATGTATAACAGAAAATACGTGTTCCAGGAGTTTGGGACCAGCCTGGGTAACACAATGAGACTTTGTCTCTATAAAAATATTAAAAAATTAGCTGGCACAGTGGTGCAGGCCTGTAGTCCCAGCTACGCGGGAGGCTGGTGTGGGAGGAGCACTTGAACCTGGGAGGTTGAGACTACTGCGAGTTGTGATTGTGCCACTGCACACCAGCCTGGATGACAGAGCAAGACTGTGTCTCAAAACAAAACAAAAGAAAATGAAATCTGTGTTAATTGACTGTTTATGTTATTGGCAAGACTCCCAGTCAATAGTAGGCTATTAGTAGTTAAGATTTGGGGGAGTCAAAATCTATACACAGATTTTCAACTTTGTAGGGGGCTGGTGCTCCTAAGACCCACATTGTTTGAGGGTCAGGGTGTGTGTGTGTGTGTGTGTGTGTGTGTGTGTGTGTGTTTGTATGTATCTTTCCTACAATTCTTTACTTCTTTGTATGGATTTAAGTTGCCACACGATGTCAGCCTGAAGAATTTCCTTTAGTATATCTTGTAAAGCAAATCTGTTGGAAACAAATTCTCTCTTTGTTTATATGTGAATGCATTTATTTATTTATTTATTTATTTATTTATTTTTGAGACGGAGTCTCGCTCTGTCTCCTGGGCTGGAGTGCAGTGGCCAGATCTCAGCTCACTGCAAGCTCCGCCTCCCGGGTTTACGCCATTCTCCTGCCTCAGCCTCCCAAGTAACTGGGATTACAGGCGCCCGCCATCTCGCCCGGCTAGGTTTTTGTATTTTTTAGTAGAGACGGGGTTTCACCGTGTTCGCCAGGATGGTCTCGATCTCCTGACCTCGTGATCCACCTGTCTCGGCCTCCCAAAGTGCTGGGATTACAGACTTCAGCCACCGCGCCCGGCCGTGAATGCATTTATTTTGTCTTTTTAAAGTATAGTTTTTTTTTCACTTATATAAGAATACTTGATAGTTTTTTTTTTTTTTCTTTCACCAGTCCAAATCTGTCATTCTGACTTTGGGTCTCCATTGCTTCTTATGAGAAATTAGCTGTTAATCATTGCTTTCCTCTTGTGCACATTGAGTCATTCTTCTGTTGCTGCTTTTGAGGCTTTACTTTGTCTTTCAGTAGTGTGACTATGATGCATCTAGGTGTGGATCTTTTTGTGTTTATCCTATTTATGTGTTTTTTGAAATTTTTAGCTTTTAAGATCTTTAGATTAATTTTGAAATTAATTTTGGGTATTTGGATAGTTTTTGGTTACTATTTTTCACATACATTATTCTCTCTTTTTTTAAAAAAATATTACTATCTTTCTTTTCTGGGATTCCTGTTACAGACATGTTGGTTTGCTTGATTGTGTCCCATAGGTTTTGATACTTTATTCATTTTTCTTCTTTCTTTTTTCTTCTATGTTCTTCAGATTGAATAATTTCTATTGATCTATTTTAATTTTTGATGTGTAATTTTTATGTCATCTCACATATTCTATTGAGTCCCTCTAATAAATTTTTCATTTCACTTGTATTATTCAATTCCAGAATTTCCATTCTGTTGTCTTAAAAATAATTTTTATCTCCTATGATATTCTCTACTTAATGCATCATTGTCATCATTTTTCATTTTTAAAAGCATGATTCTTTAATTCTCTGAACATATTTAAAATTCTGCTCTGAAGTCTTCCCTAACTTCAGCATCCAGGCTCCCCTCACAGATAGTGACAATTGGCAGTTTTTACCCCAGAGCAGGGGTCACACTTTCCTTTATTTTTTGCATATCTCGTAATTTTTGTAAAAAAATTAGAAAGTTTAGATAATGTATTTTAGCAACTATAGATGCTGATTTATCTCCCTGAATTTGTTATTGATTTCATTTATATGAAATAATTATAAAATGTCCTTTTTTGACCCTAAAAACAACTTTTGTCTTAAGGTTAATTTTGTCTGATGTTAGCATAGTTACTCCAGCTCTTTTGTTGTTGTTGTTGTTACCGTTTGTGTGGTCTTCGTCCATCTTTTTTCTTTCAATCTATCTGGGTCTTTCAATCTAATGTGACAGCAGTAAGCTCTTGTAGACAGCATACAGTCGACTCACATTTAAAAAATCCACTTAGCCCATATCTGCCCTTTAATTGGTATGTTTATTCCATTTACAGTTTATGTAAATACTAAGAAGGTAGTATTTATATCTGACATTTTTCTATTTGTTTTTTTTTCCTTTAACTGTCTCTTTCCCTGGTCTCTCTGTTAAGGCATCTGTCTTTGCTGATATCACATACAACCTTCAGGCTTCATTAATTCCCAGCTGATTGCTCTATTTAAGTCCTAAGTTTTTAAGAATAGTTTTAGGTTCACAGCAAAATTGAGAGGAAGGTAAAGAGGTTTGCCATATACTCCAACCCCTACACATGCATAGCTTCCCCCATTATTAACTTCCTCCCTCACAGTGGTACAGTTGTTACGATTTATGAATCTAAATTGATGCATTATAGTCATCCAGAGTCCATAGTTTATATTAGTGCTCATTCTTGGTTCTTGGTGTCATACATCCTGTGGGTTTGGACAAAGGTGTAATGACATGTATCCATCATTGTGGTATTGTACAGAGTAGTTCTTCTGCCCTAAAATTCCTCTATGCTCCATTTGTTCGTTCCTTCTTCTCCCCCAGCCCCTGGAAATCATTGTTCTTCTTGTCTCCATAGTTTTGAATTTTCCAGAATGTCTTATAGTTGGAATAGTACAGTATGTGGTCTTTTCACATTGGCCTCTTTCATTTAGAGTAATATGCATTTAACTTTCCTTCTTGTCTTTTCATGGCTTCACAGCTCATTTCTTTTTAGCTCTGAATAACATTCCATTGTCTGGATGTACCACACTTTATTTATTCACCCAGCATGATTTAAGGACATATTGGTTGCTTCCAAGTTTTGGCAATTTTAAATAAAGCTGCTATGAACATCTATGTGCAACTTTTTATGTGGACATAAATCTTCCAATCCTTTGGGATTTCCTTTGGGAAATATGAAGGAGTGTGGCCAGATGATATGTGCACCACCTAGAGCACTCCCAAGTTGCTGAAGTCCTCAGCATATATTCCAGGAGCTTATGGAATCAATTGGGACTATTCTTGTGTGTCTTTACTACCCGATACCTAGCACCTCCTCATGTAATTGTGGGTATGAGAGTAATCATGATTCTTTGAGGAGAACTATATGATGTTTATCTTCTTGGCTATTTTATTTATACATCATGTTTGATTTCCTTAATTTTTTTTTCTGTATATCTTCTTCATAGTTTATTTCACTCTCCCTAATTGCCTCCTAATATTTTTTTCTTTTCTCCATACCAACCTAGGCAATTAGGGGAACCAAACTGAGCATATTGATTCAGTTACCTTGACACTGGGAAAGGCTATTTTGTCTCACTTCTCCTTCTATTCATTGTTATACTGCAGTATCCTATTGATAAGTATCAGGCAGTTTCAGCATGTGAGCACTAACGGGGACAATTTATCCAGCTGCTTCCTTTAGGGCCTGTATCCAATAGTGCAGGTACATGTAGCATTGGTTTTATTCATATTGGTAAGTCAGAATACAATTTTGTAAAATTTCTTCCTGTTGATTTAAAAAAAGTTCTGGAAACTATGGGATATAATATGTTTTCAATGAGAACAAAACAAAGAATTTTCATTTGTGACTGAAACTAATGTCAACAAAACCAACCCAACAAAGTTGCTGCTTTCTAACAATTAAAGAAAATTCCGAAACAAATATTGTTGTGGGCATTAATTGAAAGAGGCAATTTTTGTACAGAAGCCAACAGGAAAGATTTCTGACTACAACTATGGGATGCATTCTTGCCTCAGTTTCCAACCTCCATGTTTTTATTTGGGTCCTCAGCAGAATATGTTAATCTGTCGTAGTTACTTATATCTTCTTGAAAATCAAGAGGGGCTGGGCACGGTGGCTCACACCTGTAATCCCAGCACTTTGGGAGGCTGAGGCAGGTGGATCATGAGGCCAGGAGTTAGAGACCAGCCTGGCCAATATGGTGAAACCCTGTCTCTACTAAAAATATAAAAATTAGCCAGGCGTGGTGGCTCACACCTGTAATCCCAGCTACTCGGGAGGCTGAGGCAGGAGAATCGCTTGAACCTGGGAGGTGGAGGTTTCAGCGAGTCGAGATCGTGCCACTGCACTCCAGCCTAGGTGACAGAGTGAGACTCTGTCTAAAAAAAAAAAAAAAATCAAGAGGGAGCTGAGCTTACTATTATTGCATTAACTTTGCTTGTCCTATAACATTGTATGAATTGTGGTTTTCGAAGATGTTCAATGATTCTCCAACTTGAGTAGTCTAAACTGTGGGGAGTTGAGGAACAGTGGAATCTTCATGTGGTGTAACCTTAAGGAAGCCAGTTCAGATGCTTGCCTTCCCCAGACTTCCCCGAGGGGCAGCCTAACACTCCTTCTGAAAAGCGTTAGACTTTTTGACCTAAAAGGGACAATCAACTGGGCAAGATACTCTGACCGTCCTTTTTGAAGTAGGAAACGCCCTATTACGAGCTGTTTTAAGACCTGGATGCTTTCAACTCTGTTACTTTATCCTCAGATGTTCCTGTTCATTTTGCTCCCACTCATCCGTATGTAACAGGTCCTCACCTTGCTTCTCCTCTCTATGAGCAGTCTGACCATCATCATCAAGCTTGACCAGACCTCACTGCATGTGGATCCAGCCTCTGGCCTAATGGGGAGATGGATAAGTTGGAAGCTTTCTCATGTGCCATGAATACCACAGGACCGTGAGAACACTGCAGTGGGCGTGCTCAGAGGAGATCTGTGCACCAGTCCAGGAAGGACTCTTCCAACTCAGGCCAACAGGTTGTAGTTCCCATAATGTTTATGAGCACAGGCTTTCACATCAGATGGATCCATGTTCAGAGCTCAGCTTTGCCACTTCCTGTTCTAAACTTTTAGACAAATTACTCAATACCTCTGAGCCTCAATTTTCTTATCTTTAGAATAGTCTATTAATATTAATCATGCTGCTTGTGAGAACCAAGATCATATTGAAGTACTGAGCTCCATGTAGAGTTCCTAGTTGGCGTTCAAAAAATGCTGTAGCCTATTATTATTAATTTTTTTAGTAATAATTTGATTCAAAAGCTTAATTCAACCTTTTCTTGTTCAAACTATTCACTGTTAGCCCAGAAGGGAGTAAGGTTTGTATACAGAGGTCGTAGGCAAGCTACTGGGGCCCCACAGATCTCACACACCCAGCCCCCCGACCCCAAGCAGCCATTCCCTACAGAGTGGCCTGCCTTCATCTTCACGCCCTGGGCTTTCATCTCTTGTTTTACATCTGCTATCTAAAACCTACCCAAGACCTCTTCCAGATTTTGAGGGCTTCCTGGCCCTTTTCCTGCCATTTTTGGACCCGAGTTCTCCAGCATAAATTTTGGGTCGAATCCTTCTTCTGTCATGTTGCAGTGGCTCTGAAATAGGCCCCACTCTGAAGCACATACAGTAGGTCAGGTGTGTTCTCTTTTTTGGAAAACAGTTGGAGACGTTTGGGTCTATTAATCTATTTTGCACCGACTGTTGTTACTGAGGTCAGATTGTCTTCTAGAAAATTTGGTCAAACCATAGAGTAGTTGGTACAATGAAAACTGTAGACACCTTGTCTCCTGAAATTCAAGATCAATTTTGAGTATTTCTAAATTTGGATAATGGAACATGTTTCCATAGATTTAGAAGGGCTTCAAAGTTAGTTAATAAATAACCTCTGTTAAGGAATGTTATTTGACTTGTCCTTTTGTCTTATAGGGATTTGAAATGTTAAGTGGCCTTTAAATTCATGTTTAAAAATTTCTAGATGATTCTTGGACATAGGGAGTACATAACATCAATATAAAAATGTTTACCCTTAGAAGAAGAAAATTTAGAATGAAACTGTTAGGCAGGAAATGTCTTTTTTTCTTTCCAATTTGCATTTTGGGTTCGAGGGTACATGTGCATCTTTGTTACATGGGTAAACTGCACGTCATGGGGGCTTGGCTTACAGATTGTTTCATCACTCAGGTAATAAGCATAGGACCTGATATGTAGTTTTTTGATCTTTACCCTCTTCCCACCTTCCACCCTCAAGTAAACTCCAGTGTCTATGGTTCCCTTCTTTGTGTCCATGTGTACTCAATGTGTACTCAATGTTTAGCTCCTACTTATAATGAAAACATGCAGTATTTGGTTTTCTGTTCCTGTGTTAGTTTGCTAAGGACAGTGGTTTCCAGCTGCATCCGTGTTGCTGCAAAGGACATGATTTCATTCTTTTTTATGGCTGCATAGTATTCCGTGATATATATCACATTTTCTTTATTCAGTCCACTGTTGATGGGCATTTAGGTTGGTTCCGTGTTTTTGCTATTGTGAATAGTGCTGCGATGAACATATGCATGCACTTGTCTTTGTGATAGAATGATTTATATTCCTTTGGGTACATATACAGTAACGAGATTGGTGGGTTGAATGGTATTCTTTGAGGATCTCCAAACTGCTTTCCACATTGGCTGAACTGACTTATACTCTAATCAGCAGTGTCTAAATGTTCTCTTTTCTCTGCAACCTCACCAACATCTATTATGTTTTCACTTTTTAATAATAACCATTCTGACTGGCATGAGGTGGTATCTCATTTTGGTTTTGATTTGCAACATAATTAGCCATGGTGAGCATTTGTTCATATGCTTGTTGGCCACGTGTATGTCTTCTTTTGAGAAATGTCTATTCATGTCTTTTGCCCATACTTTAATAGGGCTGTTTGTTTTTTGCATGTAAATTTGTTTAAGTCTCTTATAGATGCTGAATATTAGACCTTTGTCAGATACATACTTTGCAAACATTTTCTCCCATTCCATTGGTTGTCTGTTCACTGAGGTGACAGTTTCTTTTGTTATGCAGAAGCTCCTTAGTTTAATGAGGCCCCATTTGTCAACTTTTGTTTTTGTTGTAATTGCTTTTGGGGTCTTTGTCGTGAAATCTTTGCCAGGGTCTGTGTCCAAAATGGTACTTCCTAGGTTTTCTTCTAGGGTTTTTATAGTTTTAGGTTTTAAATTAAAATCTTTAATCCATCTTGAGTTGATTTTTGTATGTAATGAAAGGAAGGGGTCTGGTTTCAATCTTCTGCATATGGCTAGCCAGTTATCTCAACACCATTTATTGAATGGGGAGTCCTCTCTCCATTGTTTATTTTTGTGGATTTTGTCAAAGATCTGATAGTTGTGGGTGTGTGGCTTTATTTCTGGGTCCTCTATTCTGTTCCGTTGGTCCATGTGTCTGTTTTTGTACCACTACCATGCTGTTTTGGTTAATTGTAGTCATGTAGTATAGTTTGAAGCTTGGGTGATGTGATGCCTCCAGCTTTGTTCTTTTTGCTTTAAACTTCCTAGGCTATTTGGGCTCTTTTTTTGGTTCCATATATATTTTGCAACAGTTTTTTTTTTTCTAATTCTGTGAAGAATATCATTGGTAGTATGATATGAATAGCATTGAATCTATAGATTGCTTTGGGCGTATGGCCATTTTAACAATATTGATTCTTCTTATCCATGAGCATGGGAGGTTTTTCCATTTGTTTGTATCATCAGTGATTTCTTTCAGCAGTGGTTTGTAATTCTTGTTGTACAGCTCTTTCACCTCCCTGGTTAGCTATATTTCTAGGCATTGTATTTTTTTGTAGAGCTGTTGTAAATGGGATTGCATTCTTGATTTGTCTCTCAGCTTGAATGTTTTTGGTGTTTAAAATTGCTACTGATTTTCAGCCATTGATTTTGTATCCTGAAATTTTGCTGGAGTTATTTATCAACTAAAGTAGCTTTTGGGCCGAGACTATGGGGTTTTCTAGGTATAAAACCATATTGTCTGTGAAAAGATAGTATGACTTCCTGTCTTCCTATTTGGATGTCTTTTATTTCTTACTCTTGCCTGATTGCTCTGGCTAGGACTTCCAGTACTGTGTTGAATAGGTGTGGTGAGAAAGGGCATCCTTATCTTGTTCCAGTTCTCAAAGGGAATGGTTCCAACTTTTGCCCATTCAGTATGAAGTTGGCTGTGGGTTTGTCATAGATAGCTCTTATTATTTTAAGGTATACTCCTTTGATGCCTAGGTAGGGATGTTGAATTTTATCAAAAGCTTTTTCTGCGTCTATGGTGATGATCATGTGGGTTTTGTTTTTAATTCTGTTTATGTGGTGAATCACATTTATTGATTTACATATGTTGCACCAAACTTGCATCTAAGAGATATCTAAGAGATAGAGCCTAATCATAGTGGATTAGCTTTTTGATGAGCTACTGGATTCAGTTTGCTAGTATTTTATTGAAGATTTTTTACATCTGTGTTCATCAGGGATATTGGCCTGAAATTTTCTTCTTCTTCTTCTTCTTTTTTTTTTGGTGGTGTGTCTCTGCTAGGTTTGGTATCAGAAGAGGAGGGACTCTTCTCTAATTCATTCTATGGGGCCATCTCATAGAATGGTACCAGCTCATCTTTAGAAAATGTCTTCATCTGACCTGATGGGCACATTAAATACAGTATTTTTCATGGCAGTGTTGGCCCCACTTTCTTTCAGGTTGTAGCAGTCTCTTCTTATAACAAGGATTTAGCAGCATAAGGGAAATCTCTATTCAGTATTCCTATAGACAGAACCAACATAGACGAGCTCACAATCTAAAATTGCAAAACACATGGAGAAATAGTTTATCATGAATGAGACCAAGCAAGACATTTTTGGATCATAATAATTTGAGAATGATGGTTAACATTTTTTTTCACTGTGATGCAGAATTTATTAATTCAGTCAATTTTTTTTTGATATATTTTGAAGAAAGGTTATTAGTTATGTACAAATGCAGAATTGTTCTATTTTTCTGAGAATTGGAAATTTTATCACTGGATAAGTTACCTTTTAAAAAATCTGTAATAATGCTTTTAATCTGTTAAATTGTATTTTTACTGATGTTAATCTAGAGCTACGTATCAATTCCATCATTAATATATGCATAGCATCTCTGTTCCCAATCTTTTACTTACAAATTGTCTGTGTTTTTGTATTTTAGGTGTGTCTTAAAAATAGCATATGGGGGTGGGGGCAGTGGCTCACACTGTAATCCCAGCACTCGGGAGGCTGACATGGGAGGATCGCTTGAGGTCAGGAGTTTGAGACCAGCTTGGTCAACGTAGTAAGACCCCATCTCTAAACAAACAAACAAAAGCATACTGTTGGATTTTGTTTGTCATCCAAAATGACAATCTCTTCCTTTTAACTCCTGAGTAGAATCAATTTTTCTTCTTTATGACAATATGATATATTATATATTATATTTATGTATCATTTTTGGCTTTTTACTTGCCCATAGTTTCAATGCTATCTCCTCTTTTTTTTTTTCTTTGAGACGGAATCTCACTTTGTTGCCCAGGCTGGAGTGCAGTGGTGCCATCTTGGCTCACTGAACCTCCGCCTCCTGGGTTCACACCATTCTCCTGCCTCAGCCTCCCAAGTAGCTGGGACTACAGGCGCCCGCCACCACGCCCAGCTAATTTTTTGGTATTTTTAGTAGAGACGGGGTTTCACTGTGTTTGCCAGGATGGTCTTGATCTCCTTACCTCATGATCCGCCCGCCTCGGCCTCCCAAAGTGCTGGGATTACAGGCATGAGCCACCGTGCCTGGCCTCCCCGATTCTTTTTTATAACTATATAGTACCCCATTTTGTGACTGTGCCGTAGTTTATTCAACGTTCCTTCTACATAGAGGCATTTAGGTTGTCTCCAGTCTTTTGTAATTACAAACAACACAACAGTGAATGTTTTTGTATTATTGGAGGTGTACCTTCAGGGAATATTTCTAGAAGTCAGATCACAGAGTCAAAGGGAAGTGCATGTTTTATTCTTTATTGCCAGATTTCCCTCTGCAGGAGTTGTGCTGGGTTACACTCCCACTGGCGTTACGTGAGCATGGCCATTTTCCTAGTCTGCCTAACAGAATGTGACATCATAAATTTTCATTTTGTCAGTTTTATGAAAATAGTATCTCAGTGCTGTTTTCAGTTGCATTTCCTTAATGATAAGTGAATTTGAACATTTTTTCAGGTTTGAAGGTCAATTTTGAATCCTTTTTGGTTAATCGTGCATTCATGTCAATTTCCTGTTTTTCGATTGCATCTTTGTTTCACAGTGTTCAAGGGTTCTTCATTTATTAGGGATATTAGCTCTTTGTGGTATGGACTGCAATTTTTTACTCCTAGTTAGTTGTTTTGTGACTTTTTATAGTATATGTTTGTTTATTTTGGTCGTGTAATTTTAAAACACTTTTATGTAGACAAATTTACTAGTTATGTCTCTGGATTTTCAGTTTTATATAGAAAGGCTAAATAGAAAATCACCCATTACTTATATGCTATCTTATTTTACATTTAAATCTCTAATACATTTGCATTTTTCTTGCATATAGTGTGAAATGTGGAATCTAATTTTATTTTATGTTTCCAAATGACTGCCTGCTTGTCCCAGCACCATTTATTAAACAGGACACTTGTACTGCAGTGATTTGAGATGTCAATTTTATCCTGTATTAACTTTTCACATGTCCTTGGTCCTATTTCTGAACTTCTATTATATTGCATGTCTATTTGTCTGTTAACAGACCAGCATCAAATTGTTTGAGGCTTTATAATGTGTTTTAGTGTTTGGTAGGGCTAGTTGTGTCCCCTTTTTAGTTTTTCTTTTTCAGTGCTTTTTGGGATATTCTTACTATTTCTTTTTTCTTATGAACATTAGTATCAACTTGTCTAACTCAGTTATGAAATAGCTTCCTGACATTTTTGATCAAGATGGCATTGAATTCATACATAAATGTGGGAATAGCTGTCGTCTATATATTGTTAATTAATTTAATCTGAGAACAGGATGTGTCTTTGTATTTGATAAAGTCTACTTCGGTGTCTTTCAGGAATGTTTTAAAATTGCGTTGTATAAATTTCGCACATTTTTTGTTAAATGTATTATAAAAGATGTAATCTTTGCTGATATTATGCATGTGGTTTTCTTTGCTGGTAAGTTATCTGCTGTTTATTTTTGTGTGTATACAGAGGCCATTGGTTTTCGTAGGTTAATTTATCCTTAGTTGATAGCCCCGTTTAATATTAAATAGTAGCAGAAATAAAGGGTAAACACAGCAGGCCTATGACTGCCATCCTTAGAAAGGTCTGCTTGCCAGGTTAGTCCTTGGCTGGCATCTGGGAACTCAAATTTCAAAAGCATTCCCACCATTATCTAACTGATAAGGACAGTTTACTGTACTGCTTATACAAACAATTTGATTTATGCTAAACACCCGTTTTCTTTCTGGGAGTCTGGAATTTCGGTATATGTTAGGTAGAGGGTGTGTATGTGATCAGAAACACCTGTTTTCTTTCTGGGAGTCTGGAGTTTCAGTGTATGTTAGGCAGAGGGTGTGTATGTGATCAGACCCCAGTAAAAACCTGAGTCTCTAATGGGCTTCTCTGGACAGGAACATCACACACATGTTGCTACGTTTTCATTGCTGGGGAAAGATCATGCACTCTGTGAGCCTCCCGTGGGAGGAAGAGCAAGAAGGAAGCCTCACATGGATCCGTACTCATGCGGACTCTACCTTTGTCTTTGCCCCTTATGATCTGGCTGTGTGTCCTTACTTCACGGCCGTAATGAATGGTAGTGTCAGGTGTGCAACTGCATGCTGATGCGCAGAATTCCTCTAGAACATCTCCAAGTGTCAGGATGGTCTTGGAGACTCTGACACACTGATGATAGTGGAAACGCCTTTAGTATTTCCCTATTCAGTATGATACTGGCTTTAGGATTAGGTGTATATACCTAACATAAAACTTTTTATCACATTAACAAAGTATCCACCAATTCCTACTTTCTTGAGTGTTTTAAGCATGAATGGGTGTTGAAATTTGACAAAGATTTTTTCCCCCAGTATTTATGGAGATCATCATATTATTTTTCTCTTAGATCTATTAATAGAGTGTACAGTACTAATGAATTTCCTAATATTGAACCAACCTTGAATTCTGGAATGAATTTTCTTTTCAATGGTTTATTATTTTCTTAATGTGGTCTTTTTGCTAATATTTCATTTTCTATTTGGCATTGATATTTATTAGTAATTCATTATATTCATGAGTAATACTTTTCTGTAGTACTCTTTTTTTTTTTTTTTTTAAACTAGTCTTTACCTGGTTTAGGTATCATTGTCACACTTGCTTCATAAAAGGAGTTAGGAAAATTTACCTTCTTTTCAGTAATCTGAAATAATGTATAGATCATTGTGACTATCTGATTTTTGAGGCGTTGGTACAATTCCCCTGTGAGACTATCTTGCCCTGGTTCTTTTTTGGGAGTGGGCTAGTTATTTCTTCAATAACTTTTTATTTCTTTGGAAATAGGTCTGTTTAAGCTTTCTAAATCAGATGGGGTTAGTATTGGCAATCTGTATTTCTCTAGGGAACTGTCCACTTCACCTAGGGTTTAACATTTATTTTCACAGAAGCTTCCAAATTAGTCATGTATAATTTAAATTTTACTTCTCTTTCAATGGTTATTTCCATGTTGTTCTTTCTTACTTTGAATATTAGTGCTTTCTCTCCCTTTTCCCCTTAATCAAGTTAGATTGTGGTTTGTCCATCTTGTTAATTTTTTTCAAAACAACAACCAGGAGTTGGTTTGTTAATTAATATACTGTTTTTATATTCTCTATGTCATTAATTTCTGCTTTAACTTCATTATTTCCCTGCTTTATTTGGTGGACTTTATTTTTTTCTAGTTTTTAGAATTGGAAATTTAATCTTTTCTTCAGTGTTGTTATTAAATGTGTTTAATGCAATGATTTTCCTCTGATTACTGCTTTAAATGTATCCCTTAAATTTTGATACGTAGTGTTTTCATCATTTTTTAAAAATTGTAATTTCTGTTTCTATTTCTTACAAGAATTGTTTCAATAGAACATTTTTAACTTTCCTGGTAGAAGGACCTTTCTGTTTTTTGTTTTTCTTAGTGATTTTCTGGCTTGGTTGCATTGGCAGCAAAGAGGTTTTTGTATTTCAGAATATTTCTGCTTAACGGAAGTTACTGGTTGCTATGGCTTTGATATTTGTCCCCTTCAAACCTTATGTGGAAATTTGATCCCAGGGTTGGAGGTGGGGCCTGGTGGGAGGTGCCTGGGTCGTGGTGGGGGACCCCTTCGGAATGGCATGGTGCCATCTTTGTGGTAATGAGTTCTCACTCTGTTAGTCCCTGTAAGAGCTGGTTGTTAAAAGACCTGGCGCCTTCCACTCTCTTGCTTCCTCTTTTGCCGTGTGATCTCAGCACGCCCTGGGTCCCCTTTGCCTTCCCCAACAAGTGGGAGCAGCCTGAGGCCCTCACCAGAAGCTGAGTGGATGCTGGAGTCGGCCTCTACTTTCAGAGGCTGCAGAACCATGAGCCAAATAAACTGTTCTTTGTAAGTTGGCTGGATTGGAATCCTTTGTTACCTTTTTTTTTTTTTTTTGACTGACTTATTTTTTAAAATCCTGCTCCGTTGTCATTTTGTTTATATGTTGATTTTGGAAGACCTGATGTCAGTCTGATTGTTTTGCCTGTGGCCTTGATGATTTTTATCTTCTTCCTTCAAATCTTATAGTTTTACTAGAACATGTAACAGAGATTTTAGTTTTAAATATTAGCTTCACTCTACTATTCTGTTTTTTTTTCCCTTAGGGAATCCAATAAACAAATGTTATTCCTTCATTGCCTGGGTTCCATTTCCACTACTATCTCTGCCCTTTTAATTTATCTGTTTGCTTATTCATTTTTATTCTCTCACTTGCTTCGATATCTTTATTTAGTGACCCTTGTGATATTTTCATTTTTGTCTATTGTCTTTTGGGCATCTTTTAATTTATTTCTCGTTTCTTTTGTAAAGTGATTTCTCTGAGTACATAATAGTTGTTGCATATTTATGGGGGACTTGGGATGTTTTGATACAATAATACAATGTGTAATGATGAAATCAGGGTAATTAGGATATCCATAACCGGAAACATTTGTTGTTACTTGTTTTGGGAGCATTACAAGTCCTTTCTTCCAGTTATTTAAAAATATACAATAAGTTATTGTTAATTATGGTCGCCCTATAGTGCTATCAAACACTAGAACTTACTACTTCTAACTAACCCTACTTTTTGTACCTGTTAAACAGCCCCTTATTTCTGAGGAAACTTGGTTACGTCATCCTTGAGTTCAGTCCACTTTTTATTTCTCCCTGTTATTCACCCATTTCTGTTTTCTGTTTTCAAATCTCTGATTTAAGGTGGGTTTGTATTTTTAATGCTTCCTTGAGGCTTGAGCATGGTGAATTCATTTTGAAGCGTGGGCTTGTGGTTCTCTTTTACATGCTTCACGGTGATTTTCAGAGGAGATTTTCCTTGGCTGATATGTGTGAAATCTTTGCTCCTGATAGCGTTTACACTGGCTCTGTAGGTGTGACTTCATTTTTCTCTTGTTCATTTAATGCCGTTGGGCTTGCTTGTGTTTCGTAGGATTCCCGGTGCTCTTCTGTGGGCAGAGCACAGTCCTCCGACTCCACCTTTGCAGAACCCCGCTTTTACCTACTTTGCTTTTCCACTTGACCACTTGGTTGCCCAAAGGAGCTTTCCCTTCCTCTTGGCTCTTTCCTCCCCAAGGCTGCATGCCCCCAGATGGGCCCTCTCAGTGCTCCTGCTTCTCTCACAGCACCTCCCTGGGCCCAGTTCCTCCGGCCCCTTCTGGTGGACCTTCTGATTACCTCAGCACCCTCCGTCTTCCCTTTGGGCTTTCTGTCCATTTGCTGGAAAGCTTTGTGGCTGGGACAGCAGTGAGAGAGAGAGCAGGCTGGGGGTTTGGTGGTATTTTCACTTTTCAGTTCAGATATTTTACACTTTTGGGGTTCTTTACCTTCACATTATGTGGCAGGTATGGCTTTGTGTAGATTTTACTTTCCTTTCTTGTTTTTTCTGTCTTTTGGGAGGAAATTTTGGGATAGAAGCAGTTATACCACTGCCATTGTCCTCAGGATCCATGTTGCCAATTTTTTATTTTTATTTTTTGAGATGGAGTCTTGCTGTCACCTAGGCTGGAGTGCATTGGTGCAATCTTGTGTCATTGCAACCTTTGCGTCTCAGGGTTCAGTTGAGTCTCATGCCTCAGCCTTTCAAGCAGCTGGGATTACAGGCATGCACCACCATGCCTGGCTATATATATATATATATATATATATATTTTAAACTTTTTAAAATTTTTTTAAATTTTTAAATTTTTTTTTATTTTTGAGACTGAGTCTCACTCTGTTGCCCAGGCTGGAGTGCAGTGATGTGATCTCGGTTCACTGCAACCTCTGCCTCCCGGGTTCAAGCAATTCTCCTGCCTTAGCCTCCTGAGTAGTTGGGATTACAGGTGCCCACCTCCACGCCAAGCTAGTTTTTGTATTTTTGGTAGAGACGGGGTTTTGCCATGTTGGCCAGTCTGGTCTCGAACTCCTGACCCCAGGTGATCTGCCCACCTTAGCCTCCCAAAGAGCTGGGATTACAGGCGTGAGCCACCGCGCCCAGCCCCGTGTTGCCAGTTTCTAAAACGAAACCACTGTATGTTACCAAACTGTGCTGTGGTGGCCACAGGCCTGGCTCATGGAGATGTCAGAGTCCTACCCAGGCAGGCTCCAGGAGCGGGGAGGCTGGGAAGATGAGGAGTTGTTGCCGAGGGTTCTTGGCCTTGTCCTTGTTAGTTTGCGACTTGGTGTTTCCCAGTTTGTGCTGGAGTATCCCAGGAGTTGGGGAGGACAGGCCGCTGGCAGTAGAAGGAACTTTGTACAGTTACCCAAGCCTGATGATCAGTGAGGGCTGAGCGGCTGCTCCATGTGTCAGCCCGCGTCTCCAGTCCACCCACGGCGCTGGCCCAGCCAGGACTAAGCTCCACCTTCTTCTCTGGGGCTGCCATTCTCAGCCACCCCCGCACCTCCCTAGTATAATTCCCTGAAATTGCCCTGTTTCTGGGCCGAGGATACACCCCATACTGCAGTGTGCAGTTCCTCCATCCTCCAAAACTCATCTGAGCATCTCTTCTGGTTCTCTTAGGCCCCAGCATGGTGGGGGTTCTCTCTGTCCCCCAGCGCTCCCAGCCAACAGCACTGCTCACTTCTCCCTGATCCACCTGAATCTGCAGCAGTGGGCCCTGTGCCGGTTGTCCTGGCGCTGGGTCGGGTGGATTTTGGAGCGGGTGAGGGAGCTGAACAGAGCACTGTGCGCTGGCATCCCTTGTTGCTACTGCAGCAGTATTGTGTCTCCACAAAGGTTCGGGGGCGAAAGGAAATGAGAACCGGAGCTATGACTTGGATTCACAGGGAAGCTGAATAAAGGGAAAGGAGGGAGTTTAAACTTATCTGCAGGCATCACGTTAAATGTAATGTTTTCTTGACAAACAGCCAGCACACGGCATTATTTTTTAAAATCCCCTCATCAAAAGCTAAGACCAACGTCTTACATATGGAAGAGTTTCTATGCTACAGGTTATTCTAATGAGAAAAAAAAGAAAAGTGACTTACCATACTATACAATACTATCACATGAAATATTCATGTAAAAATTCTTTTCGAACAAGAAGACATATTCTTACAGGTAAGAAATGCTATGCAGATATTAAAAATTAATTCCTGAGCACAAGAGAGTGAGCCAGGGTAATGCGAGTGCAGTTTGTCCAGAGTTTACAAGCCAGGACCTGGGGTTCCCAGGCCTTGGAGCCGTCGCTAAGGACCTAAGCCTCGCTCTCCACTCCCGCTAGGCCGCAGGGACCCGCTCCTGGGGGATGGAGGATGGGAAGCAGGGGGGAGGGGAGTTCCAAGCTCCTGCGGGAAACCCGGGACTTTCCAGTGTTCTCTTCTCAGTAATAGAAAGTACCTCCGGGGCAAGAGAGCAAGACTCCGTCTCAAAAAAGCAAAAAAACAAAACAAAGCAAAAAGAAAGTGCCTCCTAGAGAGTGGGTGGGAGTTGGAAGTTGCTTCAGTCTTCACTTCCATCTCTCAAGCCACACTTTCTGAGCTGGGGCCGCCTGCACAGGCGTCCTGGAGCAGGAGGGGTGGCTGGCAGTGCCAGGAGAGGAGGGCAGCTGTGGGGCCCCGGAGGCACCGTGGTGGCAGGCTTGGGGTTTCAGAGCACAACGTAACAGCTGTTTGAGAAACAGGGTGAGGACAGACGGTTGGGAATTACGCGAAAGCCTGCTTTGAAGGTTCACGGCGCTGGCGCTGGCGACACAAAGGTGGAGTTACTGCAGCCGTCTCCAGGTTCACAGCAGCCCAGGGGAGAGGGGGCACAAGAGCGCTGGGACCCCGCAGCTCTCAGGGCTTCTCTCAGGGGCGCAGAGGGCTCCTCTCCTTCCCCTTCGGCTCCTTCCTTTCGGGGTGACTGCCCCTCATGGCCTCCCTGACCGGGGTGCCCTGTGGGTGCTCCCGAGGGGATAGAGGTCGGGGTGGAGGATGTGAGCTCTGCAGGCCGCCCAGCCAGCGCCCACGTGCTCAGGTGCCAGCGAGGGACGCGTGTGTGCGTCAGCGTGACTTGGAGGAGCGCACTGTGCCTAGAACACTCTGACTCTGTCGCTCTGCCCCTGTCCGCCTCCCCAAAGGCCAGGTCCACTGCGCCGAGTGTTTCAGCTTGTGGTGCATCTCCCTGTGGCCTCCCCGCCCCCACGCTGCAGAGGAAGAGTCCCCAAAGCCTTTCCTAAATCTCCAAAGTCCCTGTTTCCCTGGTGGCACTTCACACTAGCTGTTTGCCTGAGGTGGGACTCGCCAGAGATGGACAGTCACCGCCAGGAGAGGCCCCTGCGTGCCCTGGGAACCTGGGACTCAGTGCGTGCTCGGAAACGTGTAGGAGTGCAAGATTTACCATAGGTTTGACTATGTCTTTTCTTTCTTTTTAAATTAACTGAAACAACCCAAGAACTGGATTTCTTCAAATCTACCAATTTATACTTTAATTTAGAAAAAGGAAAAGCACTCACAAATAAATTTAGTCAGTCTATAATTATGGTATAAATAAGTTCCACTTAAATGTAATGTTCCAAGCATAATAATTTGTTGAGTAAATCAAATCATTGATACATCTTAATGTTCCTAAAGTTAGGAAATCATCTAAGCTTCATAAAAAGAAAGCATTTTATGTATTTAAATTTTCCCCAGAAGTCCCTCTTTGTTAAAAATAGAAAAACAAAACAAAACATTTTTTTTCATGACTTCAAAATTTGCGGATATTCTGTGCCTGGAAGGAATCCGTGGGGTTTCTCATGCTTTCCACACTGTGGTTCAGGACTGCAGCCCAGAAACCGCGTGATCGTGGAATTGCCATCAGAGGGAACACTAGAGGTTATTTAATCAAATTCTTTCATTTTATGAGCACATTTCAGAGGTCAGATGAGTTGAGTGGCGTCCCGCCACCCCCAGGACCCCTCTGGTCACAGTGGCTCTGGGTGGGCAACCCCAGTCCTCAGAAACCCCTGGCTCCTTGGGCACAACCCACTGAAGCCTTGTGTCCCCAGCCTCACACGGCTGCCCTGGATACTCCAGGTGAGCAGGGCCCTATTGGGTTGAACAGTTGTGACCTGCTACCCCTCAAGGGCTTACGTCCGGGGACTTACATGTGCATGTATTTCCATATCATCATTAAGAAACCTGTGCAATGTTACATTGTATGTGAATAGGCTATCATCACCTTTTCCCCTTTTGTTGACATTTAGGCTACTGTCTATGTTTTTCCTCCTGAAACAGCCATGTAAAGAACATCTTTGAGCATTGGGTGATGACTATTTTTCACCCTTCTTGCTAGGTAGGGTCTTTCTCAGGAAGGAAAGAGATTATGTGCTCAAAGGTCAGGTTTGCGGAAAGAATGGGTGTGCTGAACTCTGAAGAAGATAGGAGGTGACCTCGTGGGTCTAAGGGGTGAAGGGGAGATGGGAGCTGCAGTCCAGCAAGGGCTGTCCAGCCGTGGATTGTAGGAGGGGCTGCCCTCATCACCTGTGGCCTGGGCAGAGGAGCCAGGAGATTCAGTGACCTTGTTCCTCCCACCCATCGAGTCCTGCCAATGTCTCCCATTGGCCAGACTTACCTGGATTCCAGAAGACGGGATTGCTGCCAGCAGCAGGGCTGAGGAGAAGGCTGGGGAGAAGGCCAGGGGTAGGACTAAAGGGCCATGAGGGATAGCCCCAGACAATCCTCCACTTGTGCCTGTTAGGATTTTAAAAACATCTTTTGTCCAGTCCAAGAGAAAATCACTTGTTCCCAAAACAAGAGCTGCACAGTATCCCATTAGCTACTCTGTGATATGGGGTGATGTTGGTTCAGTAACACCTGAAACTTAAAATGTTAGCTATCCCAATGCTCTTCATATATGACAATGGAGAATAAGTAGGGGAAGAGAAGCAACAAAATACCGTAAAACAGACCTGCTGTAGCCCCAGCTTCCAGAGCTGATTCTGAAGTCCGAATTGTTAGTTAACTCACTTCTCTAATGCCACATTCCCCTGACCTCTGCCACAACTTCAGATATGTGGTTTTTATCTGCTGTTGGGGTGACCCACACCATCATTCTCATAGGACCCGAGACCTTGGTGTTGTGTCTGTACTGGAGTGCCAAGGTGTATATGAACTGGGACTACTGGAATGCAACTGGAATGCAAGGAGGCACGCCTGTGAATGCCCAGCTCCCAGACAGTTCTTGCCAGCGTGAGGAAGCAGCAACCCAGTTCCCTCTGAGAATTGAGATCAGTCATCTTGGACAGTAGGGGGACTCTCCTTGTCTGCTTGATGGTCACAAGGCGTGTGGAGCTTCACATGGCCAGGGAGGACTCTCAGCTTCCAGTGAAATGCTGACACCTGATGTGATACCTTGGTTCTTGTCTTCTTGGTTTAAGAGAATTTAAACAAGAGACACATAGCAAAAGAAGTGCAGCATGGAGTATTGCAAAAGAAAAAGAAGACTTTGAAAGTTAGGTGCAGAATAGGCAGGACACCCTGGGAGAGAGAGAAATTCAGGATGGGCTGCTCATAAGGATGAGACAGCAAAGACCGGTGCTAGGGAGGCTCCCACAGTGGGAGTCTTACCTGATTTTTTGTAAGGAGGTGGGAGAGGTGTTGCTGGTAAGAACGTTCTGGGTGGTCCTCTGGATGCACATGCACAGTTGCTGTACATGCATGTTCGTATACCGTACGTCTCATTAGCATCTTAAATCTCCACCCAGGGGTGTGTTTTTTGCTATTCTAATGAGGACGGGTAAGGTTGAAGTGCACATGCTCTCTAGAGGGCAAAGTCCCTACTGGAGATAGCTTTGCTTCAGTAGCTCAATGACAGTGTAAATGCTGAGGCTTATTGTGTTGACGGCACGGTCACCATGGTTGCCTCATCCTGAGAACATGGTCGCTGCCTTGACTGCCTATCCTGCCTCAGGTAATAAAGGTAATGGTACCTTGGTTAGTTATGTTTCCTTGGGTATTAGGACCTGCAAATCCACTGAGCTCAAGATTATTAAGACAGGGGGCAAAAATTCCTGAAGTGGGTCACTGAGTGTAGTAATAACGGAGGGAGTGCCCCTATCTCTCCCCTTTGTTTCCCACACTATGGTTCCCAGTGGTCTGTGACGGAGATCGTGACATTCATTGGTAATTTGTTTAAGCACATACTGCATGCCGTAGGGTGGCACGCCAACGTTGCAGACTTTGGGATTGCAGCAAATAGTACCTCTGAAGCTTTAGCAGGCCACTGTTCTGTCAAGTCAGCTGCTTCTGGGTAACGGAGCACATGGTGCCACCAGCGATTCTGGCGTGACGCACTGCCTTCGCTGTAGAATAAGCTCCCTGTCAAAGGAACTGAGTGAGAAACCCAGGACTGGAAAAGGAATTGTGTACGTCAGTGAATGATGGGGCTGGATGAAGCTTTACAAGAAAGAAAGGGAAATCCTTATTTGTAAAATGGTTCTAACATGTCTAACCTAATCATAAGATTTCTAACCTAATCATAAATTTCTAACATAATCACAAGAGCCCCTGTGATTGGATTGTGCCCACCTCTATTGGTTAGGATAATTTCCTCAACTTAATCACATCAGCAAGTCCCTATTATCGTGTGTGTTCATCTTCTCTTGCTGCATAAATTAACAGGAATTGAGTGGCTTAACCCAACTTTATTCTCTTACAGTTTTGGAGACCAGAAATCTAAACTCAATCTAGTAGAGAGGGCTGTGTTACTTCTGGAGACTTCAGAAGAAAATAATATGATTTTTCTTCTTTAGCCTTTTGATATGGTAGATTGCATTGATTAATTTTCAAATATTGAGCCAACCATGCACACCGGAAATCAATCCCCCTTGGTCATGGTATATGATTATTTTCACATATTCATGGATTCAGTTTGCTAACATTTTATTGGGGATTTTTGTGTCTAAGTTCATGAGATACATTGATCTGTAGTTTTCTTTGTACTAGCTTTATCTGATTTTGGCTTCATAAAATAAGTTGGCAAGTGTTCCTTCCTGTTTTATTTTCTGGAAAAGATTATATAGAATTGATGCGAGTTCTTTACATATTCAGGAGAATTTTTTTGTTAAGGTTTGCTGGGATAATTTTATTAAGAGATGAATATGTATTTTTTAGCAAGGTAAAAAAAATACAAATAATAATAACAACCCTTCTGTTCATAAATATCCCTTCAGGTGAAAACATTGGAAGTCACACAATTTAAAGAATGTGGCCCAAATAAAGCCCAAGTATTTTTTGCACACATTTATTTATTTTACCTACCATATGATCCATAATTCAACCTTTTATTCAGTTGCTGGCTTTATTAGTCTGTTCTCACGCTGCTGATAAAGACATACCCAAGACAGGGAAGAAAAAGAGATTTAATGGACTTACAGTTCCATGTGTCTGGGGAGGCCTCACAATCATGGCAAAAGACAAGGAGAAGCAAGTCACATTTTACATGGATAGCGGCAGGCAAAGAGAGCTTGTGCAGGAAAACTCCTGTTTTTACAACCATCAGATATTCTGAAATTCATTGACTATCACGAGAACAGTGCAGGAAAGTCCCATCCCCATAATTTAATCACGTCCCACCATGTTCCTCCAGTGACTTGTGGGAATTGTGGGAGTTACAATTCAAGATGAGATTTGGGTGGGGACACAGCCAAACCATATCATTTCACCCCGGCCCCTCCCACATCTAATGTCTGTACATAGCAAAACCAATTATGCCTTCCCCACAGTCCCCCAAAGTCTTAACTCATTTCAGCATTAACTCAAAAGTACACAGTCCAATGTCTCATCTGAGACAAGGCAAGTCCCTTCTGCCTATGAGCCGGTAAAATCAAAAGCAAGTTAGTTACTTCCTAGATATAATGGGGATACAAGCATTGGGTAAATACAGCCATTCCAAATGGGAGAAGTTGGCCAAAACAAAGGGGCTACAGGCCCCATGAATACAATGGTGTATTGTATTCATTCATATTGTATTCATCTGAAAAATCCTCATGGAAAATTGTTTGGTTTAGCTCTCAGAAGCCAACTTCTGAGCTCTGAGGAAACTTGCGTTCTTTTGAACTGCTCAGTCTTTCTTTTGAGCAAGGGACATTTTGGGACAGTTCTGCTTCCTCTTAACTTTTTTCTGGGGCTTCTTCTCCTAGACGGGATTCTCTCTTATAGCAACATGAGCTTTCTTATACATCTTCTCCATCATGTCTGTAGTTACACTGTTCTTCCTGTATTGAAAGAGCTGTTTCTTGTAAGCATCTTCATCTTCCCCCATGAAGCAGCACATGTAATCTGCGACATTCTGGCCCATGATGTGCTTCCGGTGTACTTCTACACTAAATTCCTTGCTTTCAGAACCATAACCGGGAATCGTTTGGTACTGTGAGGGATAGACAAGCCTCTATCTACAGCTCTCTTCAGGGCACCAAGAACTTTATGGCCACTGGTAGTTCTGGCAAGGCCTGCATCCAAATAGCAGGTAAAGACACTTGGCTGACCAACAATGCTTTCCACATTGTATTCATCGCCAGTCACCTCTACTTGGCCTTCATAGATCTTTTCCATGCCAAACCCATTGAGAAGCCTGCAGACCAGCAGCAGGCCAGTGCCATACACTGCAGCATAATTGGTCAGGCCAACCTTCCAACCGTATTTTCGTAGTTCCCACGCATATGCTGTGCGTACTATCCTATCCCCTTCTGTATGGGCGTAAGCAACCTGACAAGCATATCTGTGTGCTACACAAACCGTCATCCTGCATTTGGCTGTGTTGTATTTATTTTTATCCTGTATCACCAAGCATTTCCAAGCGTAATACTCAGTTTTACTTTCTTGTCATCTTCTGCATTTCACTTGATCTGTCTTCAAGTAGGCTTTATCCTTAACAACTTTACGAACCTCATCCTGTGGAACAGAGACCCCCATCCATGGATCAGCAGAGACCTGCCCTGCTTAGAAATTTCTTCCTCCAGATACCCTAAGTCATCTCTCTGAAGTTCAAAGTTCCGCAAATCTCTAGGGAAGGGGCAAAATGCCACCAGTCTCTGCTAAAACATAAGAAGAGTTCCCTTTGCTCCAGTTCCCAGCAAGTTCCTCATGTCCATCTGAGACCACCTCAGCCTGGACTTTATTGTCCACATCGCTATCAGCATTTTAAGTCTCTAGGAAGTCCCACACTTTCCCACCTTCTTCTGTATTCTGAGCCCTCCAAACTGTTCCGACGTCTGCCTGTTACCCGGTTCCAAAGTCGCTTCCACATTTTCGGCTGTCTTTTCAGCAATGCCCCACTCTTCTGGTACCAATTTCCTGTATTAGTCTGTTCTCACACTGCTAATAAAGCCACACCAGAGACTAGGTTCTGGGTCCAGTGGAATATCACAATCACCCTTTGTGGCAGGTTTCAGTCAGAAAAGGAGGGTCACAACAGCTGGGCGATGGATACACAGATAGGTCCTAATGCTTCCCACAGGCAGGACCCAGCAAGGAGAGTTACATCACCTACAGAAGACCCAGGAATTTATTCTTTTCTCCAAGTCTAGCTACAAGTGCCAGCATCTCTCTTATTGGCTGGTTTATGGCATGAGTGTCATCATCACAACTGAGCTGGGCTAAAGTGTATGTCACAATCCAACCTTGAATACGCAAGGTCCAGGCAAAAGGTGAGAGTTACGTCATCTAGGTGCTGAGTGCAGTGATGCGTCACAATCCTTTTGTGGTAGGGTGCAGGCTGAGGAAGTGTCACGTGACCTTTGGGCTGCGGCCAGGCAGAAAAGTCAGGTCCCTCAGGTTCTGGACAGAGGCGTATGCCACAATCACACATCGTTTGGGTGAGGCCCAGTCACGTATCACAATGCCACCTGTGGGCAGCACCAAGGCTGGAAAAGAGAGTCACATTTCCAAGGTGCAGAGTCAAACGATATGTCACAATCTCATTGGTGGACTGGGCTGAGGCAGGAGAGTCAAATCACGAAGGTGCTCAGCAGATACATACAACCACACCTGGCTGTGTGGCTGCTGTCTCCTCACTCCACATTCCAGGGCTCTGCTCTTTCCTTCAAAAAGGTCACCAGGTTTAGCTTAGAGACAGCAAGACCCAGAGATCAGGTTTCTGTCCTTCTTTTAAACCACATCTTTACACAAATCCTGCTAAGCAGGGTCCCAGTATTTCCACTCCTCCAGAGAGAATTCTATGGCCACATTCCTGAATGTAAACAGTTTCATTTCCCAGCTTTCAGGATGTCCTGGCATCTTAGCTATGCGTGTCCCAGGACCTGCAGATCACAGGGCAACAGAGGCTGTGACAACGTCACAGGGGCTCCGGAGACGGCGGACGCGGAACAGTGGCGATGAATCCCAAGCTCTGGCGGGAGTGGGAGACAAAGGCCCAGTGGAATTTTCTAGTGAAACCAGGAGTCTGGAATCTTTTTTTAAAAGGAAACTTTCAAATTAATAATTCAACTTCTTTCATGGCTAAAGGGCTATTCAGATTATAGATTTTATCTATGTTTTCATACTTTGTGTTTTTTGAGGAATTGGTTTCTTTTTAGTTGCCAAATTTGTGACTGTAAAGTTGTTGATAATATTCCTTTATTATCATTTTAATGTCTGAAATATATGTAGCAAAATTTCCTATTTCATTCCTGATATTGGTGATTTGTGTCTCTCTCCTTTTATTTTTGGTCAGTCTTTTTAGAAGTTTGTCTGTTTTACTGATTTTACCCAAGAAACAGCCTTTTCTCCTTTGATTTTCATTGGTATTGTCCTATATTAACTATAGATTTCTTCTATGATCTTTATTGTTTCTTTCCTTGAGCTTTCTTTTGGTGCATTTTACTCTTTTTTGGCTAGTGTTTTTGAGGTAGGAACTTAGATTATTGATTTGAGATTTATTTTCTTTTCCAGTGTTAACATTTAGTGTTATAAAGTTTTATTGCAGTTGTATTTCAGTTGCACCCTGTATGTTTTTATGTGTTGCATTTTCATTAAAATTCAGTTCTATATATTTTAAAATTTACTTTGAGACCTCTTCATTGACCCATAGACTGTTTAGAAGTATGTTGGTTAATTTCCATGCATTTGAAGATTTTTCTATTGTCTTTTTGTTTCTAACTTTATTCTGTTATAGTTGAAGAACATACTCTGTATAAGTTTGTTTTTTTACATTTGTGGAATTTTGTTTTATGACCCAGAATGTGATATATCTTGGTAAATCTTTCATGGGAACTTGAAAAAAACTGTATTCTCCTGTTTTGGGGTGAAGTGTTTTATATATGTGAATTAAATCCCTTTGGTTCAGTGTTGTTTAGTTCTTCCATATTTTCAATTATTTTCTATGTAGCATTTCTATTAGTTTCTGGGGGCGAGTTATTTATGTTCCCAATTATAAACATGAATTTGTTTTTTCTTTCAGCTCTAGCAGTTTTTTGCTTCATGTATTTTACTGCTCTGTTGTTTGGTGCATACATATTTAGAATTTTGTATCTTCCTGGTGGATTGACCTATTTATCATTATTTAATGATTTTCTTTCCCTCTAGTAATTTACTTTGACGTCTACTTAGCTGATATTAATATAGTCACTCTTGCTTAAATTTTTTTTTTGTGTGTAACGTACCTTTTCCAGCGTATAGTTGGCTTATTTTTTCAATCCTTTCTGCCAGTCTCTGTATTTTGATTGATATGTTTAGAAAACGTACATTTAAGGTAATTATTGATATGTTGTTGCTTAAATATGCCATTTCAATTACAGTTGGTCTTTCATATCCATAGAGTTTGCATCCATGGGTTCATCCAACTATAGATCAAAAAAAAAATCCCACAAAGTTGCAAAAAGCCAAACTTGAATGTTCTGTGCGCTGACTGTTCTGTTGAGTTCATGCGAGTGATGAGATGCATAGGCATCGTGTTAGGTACTATAAGTAATCTAGAGATGATTTAAAGTGCACAGAAGAATGTGCTTAGGTTATATGCAAATACTATGTTATATGCAAATACTATGTTATATGCAAATACTAGGTTATATGCAAATACTAGGTTATATGCAAATGCTAGGTTATATGCAAATACTATGCCATATGCAAATACTATGTTATATGCAAATACTGTGTTATATGCAAATACTGTGTTATATGCAAATACTGTGTTATATGCAAATACTGTGTTATATGCAAATACTGTGCCCCTTTAAATAACGGACCTGAACATCTATGGAGTCTGGCATCACGCAGAGGTCCTGGAACCAGTTCCCCATGGATACTGAAGGATCACTGATTTATTTTCTGTTTGTTTCCTCTGTTTCCAGTACGTACTATGTTTCTTTTGTCTTGGCTTTCTGTGTGTTACTTGAACATTTTTTACATTATATTTTGATTCACTGATAGTATTTTTTAGTGTTTCTCTTTGTGTAGTTTTGGAGTGGTTTCTTGGAGGACTACAGTATACATACATGACTTATTAGAATTACCACTTTGAATGAAGTGTGAAAATATCACTTCCATTAAGATTTCTTTATCTTTTCTTGAGTATTAGATGGCAACATAATTTTTGTTTAAATCATCAAATTGATCTATAAAACTCATGGGGAAAGGAATAATCTATTGTGTGTACACATTTCTGCTTTTTCTGTTCCTTTCGCTTCCTGATGCTCCAAAATTTTTCTTTTTTCTTTTTCTCTTTTTTTTTTTGAGGTGGAGTCTCACTCCATCTCCAGGCTGGAGTGCAGTGGCATAATCTTGGCTCACTGCAACCTCTGCCTCCCGGGTTCAAGTGATTCTCCTGCCTCAGCCTCCCAAGTAGCTGGGACTACAGGTGCGCGCCACCATGCCCAGCTAATTTTTCTATTTTTAGTAGAGACAGGGTTTCACCATGTTGCCCAGGGTAGTCTTGATCTCTTGACCTCGTGATCTGCCTGCCTTGGCCTCCCAAAATGCTGGGATTACAGTCATGAGCCACCGCACCCAGCCTATTTTGTTTTTTATAATTTTCTTTATGTTCGAATAACTTCTTTTAGCCAACCTTTAAGGGTAGGTCTGCTGGTAAAAAAATTCTTTTACTTTTTCTTTGTCTGAGAGTGTATTTATTTCCTCTTTATTCCTCAAGGATAGTTTCACTGGATATAGAATGTATGGTTGACAGTGCTTTTCTTCAATACTTGAAAAACATTGTACCATTTCCTTCCATCTCTCCTGGTATCAGAGAAGAAATTTGTTGCCATTTGAATTTGTGTTTCCCTGTAGGTAATGCGTAGTACTTTCTGGCTGCTTTTAATGTTTTTTTTTTTTTTTTTTTTTTTTTTTTTTTTTTTTTTTTTTTAGTTTTTGAAAGTTGATGATTTGTTTTGGTATGGATTTCTTTGGGTTCATCCTGTTATCCTGTTCCTAGGGCTTGTTCATCTTCTTGAATCTGTAGGTTTGTGTCTTTTGCCAAATTGGGAAAATTTCAGCCTTTATTCCTTAAAGTACTTTTGCAACCTCATTCTAATTCTTTTCTCCTTCTAGTACTCTAGTGACATGAATATTAGATTTTTAAAATAGTCCTACAGTTCCCTGAGCCTCCATTCCACCCCCTGTGCTTTTACAAAAATATGTTTTCTCTCTGCTCTTTAGATTGGGTGAAATTCTATTGATTTACCCTCAAATTCACTGATTCTTTTCTTTATTGTCTCTACTATTGAGTGCATATCAAGAGGCTTTAACAAATTCTGTTATTGTATATTTTAGATCTGTCATTTCCATTTGATTCTTTTTTGTATATCTTTTGTTTCTTCCCATAGTCTTATTTTTCACTTGTTCCAAGAGAAGTTGTAGCTGATTGTTGAGACATTTTTGTGAAGGCTGCTTTAAAATCCTTTTCAGATAATCCGACATCTGATATATCTCAGTGTTGGCATCAGGTGATTGTCTTTTCTCATTCAAGTTGTGATTTTCTCGGTTTCTGATATGACAGGTGACTTTTGATTGTATCCTGGGTATTTTATCTATTATTTTAGGATACTCTGAGTCATAAATAACTGTTTTATTTCAGCAGGCAGTCAACATGTTTAAGTTTAGCACACAAGTTATGGACTATTTACGTAGTCTGCCATTCAAATGAAGATTTAATTTTCAGAGATCTTGCAGTGCTGCTTTGATCTGTTTGGTTTCTCCAGTGCTGCTGGGTGCTGCCTTGGGGGCTGGAAGGGATTTCCCCAGGCTGGGCTGCCCAGATGTCTCTTCCTGTGGAGAGGAGTTTCAGGTCTGCAGAAGTGAAGAGACTTCCATGGCTAAGTGTTTGTTGAGATGGCATCCCCCTTCCTGTGGGGACCTCAGAACATTCCATGAGCCATGTGCTATAGTAGGATACCATAGCACATGGCTCTTGACCTGGGTGTCTCTTGGCTTGAGATCCCAGGTGTGAGGTGTAGTGGGGTCCCTTCTCAGGTTCTGTCCACTCACCAGGTATCTCTTTGTAGGGGATGGGGTGCCTCCCGTGGTTACCTTTGCTGGCAGGGCTTTTATTAATCTTACTTGCCGGGGGGCATGTTCCCCTGGTGTATTTTCATCCAAGGGAGGAACAAGCCCACCTGGCTGTCTTCTCTTGCTATATTGGGAGTTGGTCTGGAAATGCTGATTTTGAGGGACGAAATACACCCTGCAGCTGTGCTGTTCCCATTTTCCTGGGCTCCTGTGTTAGTCCATTTTCACGTTGCTAATAAAGACATACACCAGACTGGGCGATTTACAAAAGAAAGAGGTTTAATGGACTTACAGTTCAACATGGCTGGGGAGGCCTCATGATCATGGCAGAAGGCAAGGAGGAGGAAATCACATCTTACATGGATGGCAGCAGGCAGAGAGAGAGAGAGAGAGAGAGAGCGCTTGTGCAGGGACACTCCCATTTTTAAAACCATCAGATTTCATGAGACTTCCTCACTATCACGAGAACAGCTGGGAAAGAGCAGCCCTCCATGATTCAATTATCTCCCACCAGGTATCTCCCACAACAGGTGAGAATTATGGGAGCTACCAGATGAGATTTGGGTGGGGACACAGAGCCAAACCATTATTAGGTCCCAAACCAGTTTCCTCTCCTCTTACTGCAACCTTTCAGAATTCTCCTTTACTTGCCTCTTGCTTTATTCCCAGGGTTTATAGGTGTGCTTGGCAGGAGTAAGCAGGGAGTTTGGGGTCTCTATCATTTTGTCTGGACTGGAAGTTCCCTGGAATTGCCCGTTTGTTTATTTTTAATCTCTGTCATTTTGTTTTTAATTTGTTTCTAGTAGAGAACATAGAATTGGACCTAATTTTAAAATATTTGCTGTTATGCCTTATATTCGCTATATTGTATTTCCTTGATACGTCCTCTTCCCATGTGCTGATGTTTTATATTGGTAAAGTTTCTTTGCATCTATTTTTTGAGTGTTTTGAAGTTATAAATAATAGTTGCGTTCTCTTAATTGTTAGCTTAAAAATTTGCAAAATCATATTTAAACCTGCCTTTATAAATAGGAGTAAAACAAGAGTTGCCATGCATTTCAGGTTCTGCTAGAGATTAAGGAGCTTTATTGGCTTCTCAGCAGGCTTTTGGACTGAGAACCTTGAATGAGACACTGCTTCCTCTTTTTCCGTGTGATGTTGAAAAGTTAGACCTAAAGGGCTTTTGGTGCTTTTGATAACAGCATGTTGTCCTTGTTTCACTTGGAATAAAATCTAGAGCCTCAACCATGACTCATAAAGCCACAAATGAGCTGGCTGCAGCTGCCACTTACACATAATTTCCTACCACAGGGGCTGGACCCCAGACACAGTGGCCTTCTTGCTAGGTGAATGCACATTTGTACTTGTCGCCTCTACCGGGGATGCTCTTCCCAAGCATGCTGGAGGCTGGTTCACCTCTCTAGTGTCTCCTCAAGTGTCCATCCTCAGGGCGGCCTTCCCTGGCCCTGCGGAAGGAGTTCTTCCATCGTTGCTGACGACTTTCCTGTGTTCCTTTCCTTCTAACAGAGTGTTATCTATGACACGCTGTAATAATGCTCTAATATATATGTGTGGCAGATAAATGAATATATAAACTTTTCTCTGTCTATGACACGCTGTAATAATGCTCTAATATATATGTGTGGCAGATAAATGAATATATAAACTTTTCTCTGTCTATGACACGCTGTAATAATGCTCTAATATATATGTGTGGCACATAAATGAATATATAAACTTTTCCTCTGTCTCCCTTCACCAGAATATAAGCTCTAGGAGATCAGCAAATGTGTGTCTATCTTGGTCACTGTGGAATCCTCAGTGGTCCTGACAGTGCTGCCACATAGTAAGCACTCAGTACTCATCAAACAAATAAAGGAGCGAATGGAGACTAAGCAATATGGGATGTTGGCTCATGAGGACTGCACGTTTTTGAAATACATGTACTTATATTTAGAAATCAAACCATGTATCAAGTGGTGTAAGTCATTCATCATAATTTTCACAGGTTCTGTGAGGAGAGTAGTTCTCGCATGGATTCATCTAAGAAGGCTTCTTGCGAGGATATTTTAATCAGAATCGTAAGCTGAGAAGAAAGAGAAAAAGACAACTTTGTTGTTTCTCAGCGGTGTTAGGA
Organism: Macaca fascicularis; assembly: GCF_037993035.2. NCBI lineage: Eukaryota > Metazoa > Chordata > Mammalia > Primates > Cercopithecidae > Macaca > Macaca fascicularis. The sequence continues at coordinate 1,217,282 of NC_088381.1, forward strand.
AGCCTTGGGGATTTCTTGGTTCCTAAGTGATGAATTCTCCATGCAGGCCTGTTAATGCTTTGTGTGCATTTCCTCCTCTGGGTGTGAAGGGGATTTGGAAAGCCTTCCCGTGGGTCTGGATTTATTTGTGTCTCTGCCAGTGGGACATCTTTAGCCAAGACTCTGGCATTGGAAGTAAGAATCGTGCTAATAATAGGCAGGATAAAGGCTCTAATTTATAGGTTATTTATAATAATTTCATGTTAATAGTTGATAACTCTTGCCAAATCCTAAATCAGGCTTCCCTGCTGCCTTCCCAGTTCTTCTTGGCTGGCTGTCATTTCTGATGTATGTATGTTATTTTTCGACATTAGTTACCTTTCCTCATAAACTATAGGGTTTATAACATAAGTCATGTAACTTTTATACTCTTAACTGTCTTGAGAAATGTTAAGATCCAAGAAATGACACAATGTAAAAGAGTGAAAGAAAGTTCACTCACTGCAAAGCTTAATCACAGGAATGCTGGTGGAGGGCACGGTTGCCCTCACGTGCTCTACCCCACAGTCTCTAAGTTCACAGACACTAATGACTCATTCTTCTTGCCTTTGGGGAAATAAACAACAAAAAGAGAAAACGCTCCCTTAGCAGTAAAACTAAACAAATGAGAACACAAAAATGAAACTAAACAAAAAGGTACATATCGCTATCAAAATCCCCCCAAAATAAATTTTATTTTCTTCCTTTTATTTAGTGCTTTTCAATAATGACTCAAGTCACTTCTAATGTCTCTTTTTCATGGAATACAAAAATAGGATTAGTTTTTAAATTACAGATGATTCTAAGTGGATCTGATACCAATGTGAATGAACAACATAACAAGAAGTTTATTTTTAGAACGAGAGTGGTCACCTAGCTTTTCTGCCAGGCATATAAACATGAGGGTCATTTAACTTGCTTTATCTTGTATCTGAGTCTTAAAAGAAGTGCTGCCTTGCAAACAGAATCAATAGTAAGTTTACTGGGAAGATGCATGCATAATTTCGGAGGAAAATTTACACATAGGCATTTTCATTTTTATTTTTACTTTATTTATGTATTTATGTATGTATGTATGTATTTATTTTGAAGCAGTCTCACTCTGTCACTGAGGCTGGAGTGCAGTGGTATGATTTCAGCTCACTGCAGCCTCTACTCCCCGGGCCCAAGTAATCATCCCACCTCAGCCTCTGGAATAGCTGGGACTGCAGGCGTGCGCCACCATGCCTGGTTAATTTTATTTTTTTTTTAGGGACAGGTTTTGCCACATTGACCAGGCTGGTCTCGAACTCCTGAGCTCAAGTGATCCGCCCACCTTGGCTTCCCAAAGTGCTGGAATTACAAGTGTGAGCCACCACGCCTGGCCCATTTTTATTTTTAAATGTCTGCAGCAAAGATGATTTATAATGAGCTTTTTACTAATTTTGATAGTCTTTCTAACCTTGCTCTGACATTCTCCAAAGATAATATTGTAAGTCAAGTTCATTTAAAATATTCAATTATATTTGAAATGTTTGTGAAAATTGCTAAATATGTCAGCTGTTAAACACGTAAGAACTTTCAATATGTTTTAGAGATTCAAAAAAATCAGGTGTTTCTTATTGCTCCAGTCAGATTTTGATGGAGGCGGTTTTAAAATGAGACAGGACATCATGAGCGGAAGCATCAGCACAGAAAGGCAGGCTGCAGGGCATCTGATAAAAGGAAGCCCAGAGATCCCAGGGACTGTCTACCTGACTTCCGAGATATCAGCCTGCTCGTACCTCTGCTGTGGTACACCTGATGGTCATGGAGACTGTTCAGGTTCTCAAATGCTGGCTGGAGGCAGCCAGACCTGCGCCCTTTCCTCCTTATCCAGAGTTGTGTGATGCTCGCTGATCTCCCTTGCCCTGATGAGGGCTCTGCAGGGGGTGTGAGGTCCCAGGACCCTAGGTGGTCAGTTGGGGAGGATTGGACGCAGGAAAAGTAGCCGACTTAATTTATTTTAAAATTTAGATATTGGCAGAAAAAGAGTATTTTAACCCGGTGTCATAATGAGAGACAATGTTGAATTCCAATCTGCAAAGGGCGTGTAAACCTCTGAAGTTCACAGCTCCCTCTGATTACAATGAAAACTGGACAAAAATCAACTCCATATGGACTCTGAGAAGTACAAACAGGTAGATTGTGGAGAATGTCGAAGCCTGCAGAAGGAACCCTCTCAGGGTGGTTTTCCTGTTTTCTTCTCTCCTGGATTTCTCCCTGGAGCCAGCTTTCATCATGCAGTGGCATGGTGGCATAGACAGACAGTACTCCAGTAGCAACCCTATCTTTTGGCCCAGAGGAGTCAGAGAGAGTAGCACCTGCAGGCCAGGGAGTGTGGGGGAATCCCAGAAGAGAGAGCCAGAGAAGCCCCCCAGTTCTGTTCATGAACTTGCACTAGCCTCAGCCTACTTTCAGAACAACGCCATCTGGGGACAGACTCAAACCAGCGCAGCAAAGGCCCAGAGGACTGACTGATGACTCACTGAGGTGAGAACCATCCGTACAGGTCTCTGACTAACTCTTGAATGATGTGTATGCTAGGCAGGTATGAAGCAAGATGGCAAGGCTTAGAGAACTCAACTGAGATTTGAACCATCTGCACAAGCATGTGGCTGACTATTGGATGATACGCGTGTGAACCAGGCCCAAGTGATCACAGGAAATTTGAATTTGAACCACTTCCTTTAGAAAGTACGACAGAAATTGTGGTCGGAAGCTAATTAGCTTATAAGTAAAAAAAAATTAATAATCTCCAGAAGATTAAAACAGAATCCAGAGTTTATGTATTTTAACATTGACAGTATCCAGGAGACAGTACCAAAGGACTCAATGTACAATGAATAAGAAAATATGTTATAAATTTCCAAGGGAAAATGACAGTCATCAGATACGAAACCTGAGAGGACTCAGATATTGCAATGACCAAAGAATTTAAAGTAGCTTTCATAACTATGATCAATGAGGTAAAGAAAATGCACTTGAAATGAATGAAAGGATGAGAGTTCTAAGGGGAGAATAGGAATTATACCAGAAAATCTAATACAAAGGTTAGAAATTAAAACTACAACACCTTAAATAAAAAAAGAGTTGCTCGATGAGTTCAGTAGTGGAATGACTATGACAGAGGGAAGAGTCAGTGAACTGAAATAGATCAATGTAAATTATCCAATCTAAAGAACTTAGACAAAATTTTTTTTTACATTGCTAGAGTTCATAAAGCTGTGGAACAAGACCAAAAACTGGAGTTTCACTGAAGAATAAGAAACTCGCTCAAAACCGCACAACTACATGGAAACTGAACAACCTTCTCCTGAATGACTCCTGGGTAGATAATGAAATGAAGGCAGAAATCAAGAAGTTCTTTGAAACCAAAGAGAACAAAGAAAACCTCTGGGATGCAGCTAAAGCAGTAGTAAGAGGGAAATTTACGGCACCAAATGCCCAGATCAGAAAGCTAGAAAGATGTCAAATCAATACCCTAAGATCACAACTAAAAGAACTGGAGAACCAAGAGCAAACAAACCCCAAAGCTAGCAGAAGACAATAAATAACCAAGATCAGAGTGAAGCTGAAGGAGCTAGGGACATGAAAAACCCTTCAAATAATCAATGAATCTAGGAGTTGGTTTTTTGAAAAAATCAATAGGATAGGTAGACCGCTAGCTAGACTAGTAAAGAAGAAAAGAGAGAAGAATAAAATAGGCATAATAAAAAATGATAAAGGGAATATCACCACTGACCCCACAGAAATATAAACAACCATCAGAGAATACTATAAACATCTCTATGCAAATAAACTAGAAAATCTAGAAGAAATGGATAAATTCCTATACACAAACACCCTCCCAGGACTGAACCCAGAAGAAGTTGAATCCCTGAATAGACCAATAGCAAGTTCTGAAATTGAGGCAGTAATGAATATTTAACAGTCTACCCATAATAAAAAGCCCAGGATCAGAGGATTTAGAGCTGAATTCTACCAGAGGTACAAAGAGGAGCTGGTACCATTTCTTCTGAAACAATTCCAAGCAATTGAAAAGGAGGGACTTCTCCCTAACTAATTTTATGAAGCCAGCATCATCCTGATACCAAAACCTGGCAGAGATACAACAAAAAAAGAAAACTTCAGGCCAATATCCCTGATGAACATGGATGCAAAAATCCTCAATAAAATACAGGCAAATTGAATCCTGCAGCACATCAAAAAGCTTATCCACCATGATCAAGTCGGCTTCATCCTTGGGGTGAAAGGCTGGTTCATCATACGCAAATCAATAAACGTAATCCATCACATAAATAGAACTAAAGATAAAAACCACATGATTATCTCAATAGACACAAAAAAGGCCTTTGATAAAGTTCAACATCCTTTCATGTTAAAAGCTCTCAAAAAACTAGGTATTGAATAAACTAGATGTGATTCTTATCATAAAATAATAAGAATCATTTATGACAAACCCACAGCCAGTATCATACTGAAGGGGCAAAAGCTGGAAGCATTCCCATTGAAAACCGACATATGACAAGGATGCTGTCTCTCACCACTCCTATTCAACATAGTATTGGAAGTTCTGGCCAAGGCAATCAGGCAAGAGAAAGAAATAAAGGGTATTCAAATAGGAAGAGAGGAAGTCAAACTGTCTCTGTTTGCAAATGACATGATCCTATATCTAGAAAACCCCATCCTGTTAGTCCAAAAGCTTCTTAAGCTGATAAACAACTTCAGCAAAGTCTCAGGATACAAAAACAGTGTGCAAAAATCGCAGGTATTCCTATACACCAACAATACACAAGCAGAGAGTGAAATAATGAATGAACTCCCATTCACAATTGCTACAAAGAGAATAAAATACCTAGGAATACAGCTAACAAGGGAAGTGAAGGACTTCTTTAAGGAGAACTACAAATCACTGCTCAAGGAAAACAGAGAGGACACAAAGAAATGGAAAAACATACCATGCTCATGGATACGAAGAAGAATTAATATTGTGAAAATGGCTATACTGTCCAAAGTAATTTATAGATTCAATGCTATTCCCATTAAATTACCATTGACATTCTTCACAGAATTGGAAAAAACTACTTTAAAATTAATATGGAACCAAAAATGAGGCCGTATAGCCAAGATAATCCTAAGCAAAAAGAACAAAGCTGGAGGCATCATGCTGCCCAATTTCAAACTATACCACCAGGCTACAGTAACCAAAACAGCATGGTACTGACACACAGACCAATGGAACAGAATAAAGATCTCAGAAATAAGACTGCACATCTATAACCATCTGATCTTCAGCAAACCTGACAAAAACAAGCAATGGGGATAGGATTCCCTATTAAATAAATGGTGCTTGGAAAACTGGCCAGCCACATGCAGAAAATTGAAACTGGACCTCTTCCTTACACCTTATACAAAAATTAACTCAAGACGGATTAAAGACTTAAATATAAAACCCAGAATTATAAAAACCCTAGAAGAAAATCTAGGCAATACCATTCAGGACATAGACACAAACATAAATTTCATGACAAAAATGTCAAAAGCAATTACAACAAAAGCAAAAGTTGACAAATGGGATCTAATTAAACTAAAGAGCTTCTGCACAGCAAAAGAAACTATCCTCAGCATGAACGGACAACCTACAGAATGGGAGAGAATTTTTGCACTCTATCCATCTGACAAAGGTCTAATATCCAGAATCTATAAGGAACTTAAACAAATTTACAATAAAAAAAACCAACAACCACATTAAAAAGTGGGCAAAGGACATGAACAGACACTTCTCAAAAGAAGACATTCATGCAACCAACAAACTTAAGAAAAAAATTTCAACATCACTAATCATTAGAGAAATGCAAAGCAAAACCACAATGAGATCTCACATCAGTCAGAATGGCAATTATTAAAAAGTCAAGAAACAACAGACACTGTGGAGAAATAGAAACGCTTTTACACTATTGGTGTAAATGTAAAGTAGTTCAACAATTGTGGAAGACAGTGTGGAGATTCCTCAGAGACCTAGGGCCCAAAATACAATTTAACCCAGCAATGGGTTATACCCATTGGAATATAAATATACCCAAAGGAATATAAATCATTCTTCTCTAAAGATACATGCATGCATATGTTCATTGCAGCACTATTCACAATAGCAAAGACATGGAATCAACCCAAATGCCCTACGATGATAACCTGGATAAAGACAATGTGGTACATGTACACCATGGAATACTCTGCAGCCATGAAAAGAAGCAAGGTCATGTCCTTTGAAGGGACATGATGGAGCTGGAAGCTGTCATCTTCAGCAAGTTAGCACAGGAACAGAAAACCACACTCTGCATGTTCTCATTTATAAGTGGGAACTGAACAATGAGAACAATGGATAGAGGGAGGGGACAACCCACACTGGATCCTGTCAAGGGGGAAAAGGGGGAGGGAGAACATCAGGATAAATAGCTAATGCATGTGGGGCTTAATACCTAGGTGATGGATTGATAGGTGCAGCAAACTACCATGGCAGACATTTACCTATGTAATAAACCTGTACTTCCTGCACATGTGTCCCAGAACTTAAAATTAAATTTAAAAAATAATAAATATTTCCAAATATTAAAAACAATTGGAGCTTCAGAGAAGAGGAGCAAGAGATTAAGAGAAGAAGATATTTGAAGAGATAATGACAGAGAATTATCAATCTTGCAAAGACACATTTACAATTTCATGAAATTCAGTGAAAACACAGGATGAAATAAAGGAAAACATGCCTGGACACATCATAATCATAGTGCTGAAAACTAAAAATAAGAAAAAAATCTTGAAAACAGTGAGAGAAGAGTGATACATTGCATACAAAGGACTAGGATTTGAATGACTGCAAATTTCTCATCAGAAATCCTGGAGGCAAGTAGATAATGGAGCACCTTCTTTAAGTGCGGAAAGAAAAGAACTTTCAAGCCAGAATTCTGTATCTAGCATAATATTCAGGAATAAAGGAAAAAAAGAGAGACATTCTCAGAGGAAGAAAATGACTGGAATTCATTTCCAGCAGACCTGCTCTATAAGACATGTTAATGGAATTTATCCAGGATGAAGCAAAATGATATTACAGAGAAATTAGATCTTTAGGGATGAAGAACAGCAGAAATGGTAAAAGTAGGTAAGTGTAAAAGATAACTTTTTTCCCTCTTAAGTTCTTCAAATTAGATTTGATGGTTGAAAGTATAAATTATAATATTGTCTGGTGGGAGTTTTAAGTATATAGATGTAACATATACCATAAAGTGTAATATATACAATATATACCACAAGATGTAAACTATACTATAAGAGGAAATGGGAGAGGTAAAGTGACTTTTATCATTTCAAAGCTTGTACATTTTACTTGATGCAATAAAACTTTAGGCTGTAAAGAAGTTACATATCTATATTTTAATTCATGGAGTAAGTACTAAAAATAAAAATTATTAAGAATAATAATATTTAATACTTAATATTATTAATTATTATTAAAAGCCAACTGATGAAAATAAAATAGTATTCAAGTAACCCAAAAGAAAGCAAGAAAATGGGCACAGAAATGAATAAAAAAAGAAGAGACAAACATAAAATAAATGATAATTTTTTTGACCTGAATACAACTATATCAATAATTATGTTAACTGCAAACATTCCCAGTAAGAGGAAAATATTGAGAAAGCAGATAAGGAAGTAAGGCTGTAGTATATGCTGCTCATAAGAGACATACTTTACCCTTGATCTTAGTTGAAAGGCTGAGCAATGATATAAGACATACTTTTCAATTAAGTATAGAGATATGTTGAAAGTAAATGAATGGAAAAATACATGGCATGCAAATAATAAGCATAAAAGGCCGAAGTGGCATAGGGTAAACTTCAACACACATAATATAATTGGACATAATGAGGGACATTTAATAATAAATGAGACAGATTATAAGGAAGATATAACAATTATGAATGTCCCTGGTAAATACTCAAGATGCAATTGATTCACTAAAGTAAAACAAAATAGACAATTCCAGAATCATAGAAGAAGATTTTATCACTGTTCAGAAATTGATAGAACACCTAGACAAAAAAAAAAAAAAAAAATCAGGAAAGCCATAGAAGCTATGAATAACATTATCAACCACCTTGATTCAATTGACATTTGTAGAACACTATATCCAACAACCACAGAATTCAGTCTTTTCATGTATACACAGTCCATTCACCAATATTATAATATTACATCATAAGGATTACGTACTATGACCACAACAAATTTAAGTTAGAAATCAATAGCAGCCTGGGAAAACCTCAATGTCTGGAAAGTCAAAAATACACTTCTTGTTAAGTCATGAGTCAAAAATGAAATCACAAGGGAATAAGATAGTATTACAAAGTAAAATGTTGTTGAAAATATATAAAAAATTTTTGAGTGCAGCTAAAGTTAGCTTAGAGGGAAACTTGTAGATGAAATACAACAGAAAATAAGAAAGATCTAAAATCAGCTATCTAATGTTCTACTTTAAGAAGCTGGAATGGAAAGTAAAACTAAAATACATAGGAAGAAGAAACTAATAACGATAAGATCAGAATCAACAAAGTAGGAAACAGACAATGCAGAAAAAAAAAAAAACCCACTAAACTAAAAAGCTGGTTCTTTGAAAAGAAACAATTGAACACACATCACCAGTATCGTCAAGAAATGAGAGGTGACCAACACAAACCCTACAGGGATTAAAAAACATTAAGATAATCTGTTAACAAATTTATACCAACAAATTCAACAACTTACATGAAATGGAATAGTTCCTTAAAAACTACAACTTACCAAAATGGACTCACGTTTTAATAGAAAATCTGAATAGAATTATATCAATAAAGCAGCTGAATTAGTAATTAAAATTATTTACACAAGGAAAAGTCCAAACACAAATGGCTTCCCTGTTTAATCTTCTTGAACGTTGAGTAAGAAATAATACCAACCCTATAAATCTCTTTCAGAAAATAATGGAGGTGGGGGACAGTTCCCCACTTACTTTGTAGGTCTAGTATTACCCTGGTATTAAGACAAAGGTATTATGTGAAAAGAAAATTACAGATCAACGTCTCCCACTCACATAGATCAAGCAAGATATCAAATCAAATGCTATGGTGTATAAAATAGTACAGCATAATCAAAAAACGTTTATTCCAGAAATCCAAGGTTGATTTAACATTCAATAATTAGTATAATTTTCCATATTAACAGAATGCGGGAGAAAAACCATATGATCATTTCAATAGATGCAGAAAGAGCATTTGGGAGCAAACCGTGAATTCTCAAATTGATGACAGGCGTTTTTGAAAAACCTGGAGCCAACCTTATACTTCATGGTGAAAAACTTAATTGTTTTTCCATGAGATTGGCAGCAAGGCAGTCACCTTTTCCATTCAACAGACAATGTACTGAAGAACCTACTTCTTGTAACATGACAATATAAAGAAATAAATGGCAGAAAAATGAAAATGAGAGAAGTAAAACTGTTCTTGTTTACAGGCTATGTGATTGTTTATGTAGAAAATCTCAGGTAGTCTACAAAAAATCCAGTACTACCAGAGCTAATATATAAATTAACAAGGTCAGAAGATACAAGATCAGTATCAAAAATCAATATATTATCATATACTAGTGGCACATAATTGGAAAATATTTAAGGAACAATTGCATTTATAATGATACTAAAAGCCTTAAAAACCTAGGAATAAATCTTAAAAAAAAAGTATGCTCAAGATTCCTATAACAAAAATTACTGAGATATTTTGAAAAGAAATTTTTGTGAAAGATCTAAAGACCTAATGAAGAGATACAGTCTGTCCATAGATCCGAAGACTCAGTGTTGTTTAGTGTGCAGTTCTTCCCACATTGACTTACAGATTTAAGCACAATTCTAATAAAAATTGAACTAGGTTTTTCTGCAGAGAATGACAAGCTAATTATACAATTTGTGTAGACATTCAAGGGACTAAATTCAAATAACTAAAGCATTTTTTTCCCCAAAAGGACAACTTTTGGAGCACTTACCTGATTTCTTGACTTACTACAAAGCTATAGTAATCAAGACTGTGGTACTGGCAAAAGATAGACATAGATTAATGGAACAGAATAGAGAGTACAGAAATAGACTCTGTATATGTGTTATGTGTTTTTTAAATATACAACTGATTTTAAACCATAGTGGCAAAGCAATTCATTTGGGAAAGAAAACATTTTTTCAACAAATGGTGCTGAATCAACTGGATATCTGTATAAAAGCAAAAATAATGCTAGAGTTGATTTGTAATTTTACTCCATTATCTGTTTATTGTAGTATCTTTATAGTGATGATCTCTTTTTTCATTGTTGTTTTTGGTGACTCTCTCTCTTTCCCATTTTCTACTTAAAATTGTCATTTTCTCTTCACTTCTTTGGGTTCAATTTGTTGTTATTTTCTTAACTTACAAAGATGGATACTTAGCTTTTGATATTCATGCTTCGTATTTCCCATTGTGTATATTTGACTATAAATTTCCTTTTAGCTGCATCCCTCAAGTTTTTGTGTGCATTTTGATTATATTTACATTTTATTTATTCAAAATTATTTTAAATTTCTATTATGATTTATTACCTTAGTTTTCTTGATTAGCCAATTTTTGACTATTTAATTTGATTGAGAATTATTTAAAATTCTATTGCCCCTTTCTTGGCAGTTATATACTCACTCTTTTAGTGTTTTTGGTGGTTTAATGTCATCTGGAGATGACGGCCTTCATTCTTAACTCATCGAGGGCCCATGTTAATTGGTACTTTTACACTCTTCAACCCCTAATTTCTTTAAGCAAAGTTCCTCTTCTATATTCAGTATCTATGAATTCTCATCCATGCAGTTGTGGGGTCTGGCTAAATCTGTTTTGGTTGTTTCTGCTCTCATTCATGCTGCTTGTCTTCTGTGTCCCTGGAGATCCAAGACTATAATCTCATCATTTCCTCTTGTTCTGTGAGATTCCTGAGGGCCTGCAGGCGGGATGCTTTCCTCCAGAAACTGCTGTGTCTGCCTCTGCTGGATGCCAGGGAATAATTTTGGTGCATTTCAAGGATCTTAGCTCAGTATGAGAAATCTTAGTGGAGCCTACAACCTCACAAGCATTCACACCTCCTCTGACTTCAGGGCTTGATCAGCCTCGAGCTTCAAGGCAGTTCCACCCTGTGCCACTCAAGTCTTGCAGCTCTTAGACAGCTGCAGGAAACATTTTCATGGGGAGAGATTCCTTGGAAAGCCATACATTGTCTTGCTAATCTGGAACGTGTTAAAAGTGTGTTTTATCTAGGATCCATTTGTTTGGCTGAAGAAGGGACTCTTAGACCTCCTAGTTTATCATTTTGAAAGAAGTGGTAGCAATGATTTATGGTATTGGCTTATTTCAGTGGGACAAGGATGTCAGGTCATTGCTGAATCAGCATTTCTGTGACAGACTAATGATGTTTCACATCCTGACTTATACTACACGATCATCTTTTCACTGTATAAGCTGATGAAGGAGACAAGTAATGGGTATAATCTTCAACTGTACATAAACTTTGCATACTGTAAAATACACATTGTATACCTACAGTGTTAGGCTTGATAGACAGGGATGTGCTAGATAATTACTTCATTTTGTAAAAGAGTGTATTTGTAGTTTCTTCATATTTTGACTTTTTTTAAAAAAAATTAAGAGATCAGTTATTTTGAACTGAGTTATTAGATGCAATATTCAAGTTTTTTGAAGATTTTACTTTATTTTGTCTTCTTACACTACATAACTTGGACCATGATATTTAGGATAATTATATGACACTAAATATGTAAATATAAATGTCTATAGGTATACATCAAGTTGTGCACACCATACTCTGTGTGTGTGTGAGGCATATACACATAGAACCATCCCTATTTGGCATTTGGCAGAACATTTTAATCTGGTTTAGGCCTCTGATTTTTCTTTCAACTGATGATGTCAAACAAAGCAAAAGGTATAGCTACATTCAACATTTTTTCAGTTTTAAAGTTTCATTTAATAAAATTTGGATTATGCTACATTTTTCATTCTTTAACAGTGGGTGATTTTACCCCCCAGGGAACATTGGTTCTTAACGGGGTGGTTTTACTCCCCCAGAGAGAGGACAGTGGCTGTGTCTGGAGATGTCTTTGGCCGTCACGCTGGTGGTGGTGAGGTGCCACTGGCCTCGAGTGTGGCCAGGCCAGGGCTGCTGTGCAGCGTCTTACAATGCACGGGCCAGCCCCAGAGCAGAGAATGATCTGGCTCTAAATTAGCAGGGCCAGGGTGAGAAACCCTGCTCTGAAGTGATTCTCCTTATGACTTAGTTGGTATAAAAGCAAACTTGATGGAGAATTGTGATTGAAGACCCAACATTTGGGCTCCATGGCTTTTAAATGAAGGTCAGCTACCAACTTACATGCAGATTGAGATTCTTAAGCTTACTTTAAACAAGGACAAGCTGGCCGGGCACAGTGGCTCACGCCTGTCATCTCAGTACTTTGGGAGGCCGAGGCAGGCAGATCACCTGAGGTCAGGAGTTCAAGACCAGCCTGGCCAACATGGCAAAACCCCATCTCTACTAAAAATATAAAAATAAGCCAGGTGTGGTGATGGGCGCCTGTAATCCCAGCTACTCGGGAGGCCGAGGCAGGAGAATCGCTTGAACCCAGAAGGTGGAGGTTGCAGTGAACCGAGATCACGCCACTGCACTCCAGCCTGAGCAATAGAGCAAAACTGTCTCAAAAACAAAAACAAAAAAATTAAAAAAATAAAAAAAACACAGACAAGCTGCTGTTTCCAATATTTGCAGTCTTTCAGCATGATCGAATCACAGTGAAAAGGCCACACCCACAGAGCTGCTGGGCAGCTGAGCCACTGGTACCTGTTGCCTTCCGCTGACCTCCCACGGTGGCTCGGTCGCCAGCCTCTGGGCGTCCCTGCGCGGGACCTCGGCAGCCTGGGCAGAAGGCTCCTGTGCCTCATCTTCTCTCTTCTGCTCTTCCCGGCCTTTCCCTGGGTCCAGGTTTCTGAATCTGCCTAGTACTGTGGAAATAGTTACATGTGCCAGTTACATAGACTTTTCCTTCTTTTCTTTGAAGATTATAAAAACTGCATTAAAAAATTCTTTTAAAACTCTGTGATGTTTAACTTTAAAAAGAAATTGGAAATGCCACTTACTTGAAAGACCTGTACGGAATGGTATTTCATTATGTGCAATTGAACGGTATCTTCACACAGGTCTTAAAGAGAGTCTTCCGTTCGGATTTAAATTTAACGTGGACATTAACTCAAATCAATGAGGGATTTCTGCCGTTGTTGTTGGACTTTTTCTCCGTGACTCTTCATTGTGCATATATGATAGTAAATTATTTATAGACTGTGTATTTGAGTCTGATCTTTTATAAGAAGCAGGAGTCTGGGCCTACCTTATGTTCACGTCTTTTCAAGACTTTTTTTTTAATCTTGCATATATTTTCTGTTTTATACTGATTCTCATCACACATCCTTTCTTCTAGGCGTTGGCACATCTCCACTTAATAGAATATGTTGGAGAACAAACTGCTTTGCTAATAAAGGTAAAATAAATGCTATAATAGAAGGTACTCCACCCACTGCTCTTTGATTTTGTGGGAAAAAAAAAATTCTGGTAAGAACAGGTCACATTAATTATGTAAAAAGGCACAGCAGGGAACCTGTTCTATCCTGTGCAGCCCAGAGATGAAGGGAGACTTTTTCCAAAGAATATATAATTACAGATGCTTGCTATTTTGCTTTTAACTTTATTTAAAGCCTGTCTGAGAAGGAGTGGGATCGACGCCAGCCTCAGTAAGTGAGTGCTGCAGGCACCCCAGCCTCAGTGGTCTGCCAGGCCATCGGGTCAGTGTGACCAGTGTGCACAGCCACCACACGTGGACGAGGGGCAGGGTCACTCTGCCTCCCCATCCAGGGGCTGGCAGGCCTGGGCATGGCTGGGCGTTGCTGGTAGAAACCCAGTGGAGGCTCCCGGTGTGGGTGGGGCCCTGGCTTGCACACCTGTGTCTGCCTTGGTCTTGTGATGGGTAAGAAGAAGGACTGACACCCTGGGGCCCCTCTGAGTCTCCCGGCTGGTGGGATCTGACCCTGAGTGCATGTGATGGAACACTGCAGCTGCTCTTGTCCTCCTTCCAGATGGTCCCAGAGGAGCAGCGCCTCACGGCCGCCATCGTCCTGGTGGTGTGGGTCTCAGCCCTGGCGTCGTCCCTGATTGACAACATCCCATTCACCGCTACCATGGTGAGTTGCATGTCTCCATGTTGAGGGCTCAGCTTCAGCCTGGACATAGCCTGGGGCTCACCCTCCCTCCCTAAGGCAGCAGAGGATGAAGCCTGCTCCTTTGCTGCACTCACAGGTGTAGAGGACAAAAGTGAGCAGAGCCCGGGGCAGCTGGGCGGGGAGCGCCGAGAGCCCAGACTGCAGGCGGGGAGCCGAGGCTCTGCAGCCGCTGTGGACGGCACGTCCTGGGGTGACTGGTGGTCTTGGGGTCAACGCCACTGAGAGCTGCCACCCCTCCCAGAAAACGCTGTCTTGTCTTGTCTGTCTGCCTGCCTGCCTTCTTTTTTCTCTTTTCTTTTCTTTTCTTTCTTTCTCTCCTTCCTTCCTTCCCTCCCTCCCTCCCTCCCTCCCTCCCTTCCTTCCTTCCCTCCTTCCCTCCCTCCCTCCCTCCCTCCCTTCCTCCTTCCCTCCCTTCCTTTCCTCCCTCCCTCCCTCCCTCCCTTCCCTCCCTCCCTCCCTCCCTCCCCCCCTTCCCTCCCTCCCTCCCTCCCTCCCCCCCTTCCCTCCCTCCCTCCCTCCCTTCCTTTCCTCCCTCCCTCCCTCCCTTCCCTCCTTCCCTCCCTCCCTCCCTCCCTCCCTCCCTCCCTCCCTCCCTTCCTCCTTCCCTCCCTCCCTCCCTCCCTCCCTCCCTCCCCTCCCTTCCTTCCTTCCCTCCCTTCCTTCCTTCCTTTGAAAATTGTGAGACATCAAAAGACAGAGACTTCCATCTTCATTTGCTCCGGATGCAGAAGCTATTCTAAGCAGCCCGTGTGTCTCCTAGTGCTTGGCCTGGGCAAGATCTCTCTTTCTCTGTGTGGTCTTGAGCCCCAGCTGGGCCTGCAAGGGCACGTCGTAGACCTTTAGTTGGACGGATGAGCCTGTTTCTGTTGTGACTTCTGCCGGCATCGATTGCTTGGTTCCAGGCAGGAACTGGGAACCTGGGTGTGGCAAAGTAAAGGTAGGCCTAGGGGCTTGCACACAAGTCGCTGGGGTCCTCTCACAAACTCCTGAGGTCGTCCCAGGTGTGCAGGGAACAGGCCAGAAGCATGGTGAGCACTCCCCATGGCAGGACACAGGACAGGGGAGAGCCCTCTGTTCTTCTGACTCTGAGGGCCTCCCCGCTCCCCGCGGGGAACAGCCTGTGGGATCCCAAGACATCCTACCACCCCGTATCGTATTCTGAACAAGGGCACCCCCGGACTGGAGCAGCAGGCCTGGCTGTGTGGGGAAAAGAGCAGGCCGGGCTCGTGCAGCACTGACCGTAGGCAGACCTGGGAACCTGCCTCCCTCACTTGCAGCCTGGAATTTAGTTTCTGCCTAGGTTGGCCCTCTAGCTGCCTGGCTGTTGTTCTCCTTCCAAGGTCTGGGTGTGGTAATCCTGAACTAACTCGGTGGCGGCTGTTACTTTTTGGTGAAGTTCCACATTGGAGAAGTCTTGCGGCCGTGGTCAAATGTCCCAGCTGTGGCCCAGCCGGCTCCACCTCTCCCGGCGCCCCAGGCAGGCGGACGCCTTCTGACAGGGCTGCCCTTACCCGTCCTCAGCTGCGGCTTGTGCGTTCATCCTGTTCTCCAGGGAAACACAGTTTGCAGAGAGTCCGCACTGTCCCAGCCAGCGAGGCCACAGACGCGGCCCGAGCACAGGACCCCGCACAGCCTCCATCAGTGCTTGCTTCTGGCCCCGCGCTCACAGCTCAACCCCACCTTCTGGGGAGCTCTGAGGTTTGGACCCAGATCCTTTCTGGACTGAATTTGAAGAGCCCTAACATTGGTGATTTAGGTTGTTCCTTTTTCTAAGAATAGGACACTTTCACAGTTTTGTTCCATAAATTTTAGTGACTACTTAAAATTTACCTTAAAAAAATGGAATCAGAGACAATAGTAAGACAAATATCCATGTGTTCACCACACGAAGTGAGAAGGTATCAACATTTTATCCTCTTTGCCTTGGAATTTCTTGTTTGTTTTATTAAGAAATACAACATTGCAGATAAACAGGCATCTGTCTGTTCTTCCCCTGGAGCCTCAGGACCATCTCTGCCCTCATGAGTGTGGGTCCCACCTGTCTCTGCAGTGGCCGCTGTGGGGGTGCTGAGGGTAGGATGCTGGCTCCTGTGTGTCCACAGGGGCGGAAGCCACGTACAACTTGACCACAGCAGCCACAGGGTGCAGAGGTGGACACGCAGCTCTTCAGAGCCCATGCATCTCCCCTGAGTGACTGTGCCACGCCAGCATGAGGCATCTGCAGTGGCCACATCACAGGAGGGACATGGGGAGCCACTGGGGTTTGCTGCCTCAGGCTGGAAGTGGCACACAGTGACGGTCACAGTCCTTGGGTGGGAAGGGGACGCGTGGCCCTTCCCTGGAGCAGGGATCTGCAAAATGGGTGGGCATCGAGGTCTCTCCACTTTCCCTCACTCCCTTCTCCCCTCCTTTCCTTTGAGTGTCTTTTTACCACTTTTTTTTAAAGCTGTATTGAAGTCACTGACAAAAATCTGCACCTATTGAATGTGTAAGTTTTCATGAATTTGGACATATGTGTATACCTGTGATACTGTCACCACAATCGAGGTACCGAACGTGTGCATCATCTCCATACATGTGCTTATGTGTATGTATGTGTGCTTCATGGTAAACTTAATACCCGTTTGCCTTCTTAATACACTTCGAAGTGCATAATACCATATTAACGCTAGGCACTGTGTCATACCACGGTCTCTGGAACGTACCTGGCTGGGATAACTGAAACTTGACCCATTGAGCAGCCTCTGCCCATCCCCCTCCCTCCACCCTCGACAGCCACCATTCTACTCTCTGCTTCCACGAGCTTGATGATTTTAGATTCTGCACACGATGGAATCAGGCGGTATTGCTCCTTCTGTGACTCGCTTATCTCACATAGCATAATGCCCTCTGCGTTCATCCATGTTGTCACAAATAGCAGGATTTTCTGCCCTTTTAAGCCCGAATCACCTTTCATTGCATGTATATTCACGTACCACATTTTCTTTATCCACATGTCCATCAGTGGACATGCAAGTTTTTCCCGTATCTTGGCTATTCTGAATAATGCTACAGTGAAAATGGGAGTACAGCTGTTTCTTCTTCGAGAGCCTGGTTTCCGTTGCAGGTGGTCTATAGGATTTCGTGCTTAGAAATCCCTGAAATACCATCGGACTTACCATGTGGCTGTTTTTCTCCAGCTGCTGCCTAAAAAGCTGGGTGTCAGCTTCTGCCCACTGGCTGCTTTGGTCACTCCGTGCTTGGCTTCTGCCTCTGCTGATCCACAGGAGCCAGGATCCTGCCCTAGCTCCTCCCACAGGGGGCCGATGTGTAGGTGGTTATGATTCAAATTCATGAAGGCAGCTCCCTGAGGAGAGGGAAGGATGAAAACAGTCCTGGGTCCTGAGGGAGGAAAGGAGCCTCACATTTGTTTATAATATTTTGTTCCTTACAAAATAAGCAAAAAGGAAATCCTGCGGCAAAGAAGATAAAATGTTCAAATGTTCTCAGTATATGTGAGCAGTTAACATACATATAGAATGCTCATAATTAACATACATAAGCATGTCATTGTGTTGTTATCCTCTCTAGATTCACTTACCTCTTTTCAATCTATCTGTTTTGATATAGCAGAGAACTTTTTAAATTAGTTTGTTCCTCCTTGCACTTCAGCACGTTTTTGCATTGTTTACTTTGTGATTGTATTAGATGTTAAAGGTTCATTATCTAGTAACTTCACAGTGGCTGATTTCTTTTACCTTGCACGAGGTCTCCATCTCTGCTCTGAGCCTCTGCCAGGTTTATCTTTTTCCAGTCCTTTATTTATTTATTGTTTTTTAAAAAATCCTTTTTCCAACTGCATTTTTAAGCAGAATGCAAGTCGATTTTTAAAATTCAAAGCAGATAATCTTTGTCTTTTAAGAAAATAGTTTAACATGTTTACATTTATTGTAATGACTTATCGACTTGAACTAATTACCATCATTTCATTTTTTAATGCTTTTTCCTTGCTAATTCTTTTTTTTTTCATGATCATTTCCTGACTTCTTTAGATTGATACATCACATCTCCCCACCCATCAATTGGTTTTGAAGGCACTGATTTTATTACTAGTCCTTTAGTGGAAATCATTCTGTTTGTAATGCACATGGTGGTGTCAGCATTTCAAACAACAGTTGCAGTGAACAGAACCTATTTTAGTTAGTTTAAGATGAAAAGGAGTTTATCTAGGGATAGTACATAGTTTTTGGAATTTCTGAGAATTTCTAAACTGCACAATGGGAATGGGGGGCTGCCGACAAGCCCCCAGCTTTTGCAGCTTGGCATGAGTGCTCAGGATCCCTGCCCCCACGCTGGCTACTGAGTCCAGGGACTTCTGTCACCCTGCTCTTGAGTATGCCTTGTCACACCTCTCCGAATTCTCCAGACGGGCCTCTGGAGCAGGTGTGTCTGATTGGAGGAGCCCGTGCCTGTTCTAACTGCAATGGAGGTGGCAACAGTGAGTTTCCGGCTTCTGCCTTGGAGGCCCAGAACTCACAAAACAGAGCTCCAAGGAGGCTTCAAAGCCTTTCTGCATCCCTACCTCAGTGCCTTCTCCTCGATGCTTCTGTGCTTCCCGGTGCAGAGCCTTGCTTGCCCTCTGGGTCCCACAGTACTGTGCACCTACATCCACCGAGTCACTCAACAAGCGGATTGTCAAGAGTGTCTGCAGCCATCTGCGAACTCCGACCGTTTGTGTCTGTAGCCTCATTCACGAGTGTTATATCTGGCACCAAAAAGATACTTAGCGAGTGTTTGCAGATGAATAGGAAAGTGAACTAACTGCCATAGATTAATTGTCCTGGAGTAACTGTGTGTCGCCTCCTCCCTGGCCTGCCGTCCTCTGCTACTCTGTTACTGAGGGAGCTGGACACCCCGTGCTTGCTGCATGTCTCAGAGTCGCAGACCCCACCTGTGCACCTCCCTCCTGCCAGACCACCTGCCACTCGAGACACACCCTCATCTTCAGTGATGTGGTGCCACCTCTCCAGCACGATGCTGGGGCTCTTGGGCCTTCGACAGTGCTGTTCTTTGCCACTGGTAGCAGCTTCCCTCTCAACTCCCTCCTTGCCTGTCCTGGGAGCCAGCCTCACCAACCCACAGCCCTCTATGTTCCCTGGGTGGCAGCTGGTCCTTTCTCTGGATCTGCCTTTGCTGTGCAGCCTCTGGGCACAATGGCCTGCCCTCTGGATGGATGTAGGGTGTCCTACTCAGGCCCCCAGTCATGTAAGGCAACTCATTCATAGTAAATCCTCATGTCTACAGTTTCCTCCCACTGGTTCTGGCTTCTGACAGATGCAGTGATAGGAATGGCTCTTTGGGAGGTGATCTGGGTTTCCTGCCCTCAGAGAGGCCCCTTTGACTGGGAGGACCTTTCCACTGCACAGCTGTGGAGCCCTCTGAACCCAGGGAGTGGCCAGGAGGGTATGTGGGTGGCAACGTGGGTGTAGTTCAGGCCTGAGATCTTTGCAGTCATGCGTCCCTCTGCACCTGCTGCTGATGCAGAGAGAAGGCAGTGCCGTCTCCTCGCCATCCTGAAACCTTTGTGCCCTGGCCTGGCTCGTGTAGATCGGCAGAGTTCAGACATCTGAGCTTCTGCTATAGTCGGCGAGGCTTCTTGGACCGTCCCCAGGGTTGGCTGTAACCAAACACCCTTAGAGTACCTGGTCCTCTCTGCACCCACTCGGGACCTGCTCCGTGTTCAGGTGGGGAATGGACAAGGAGACCAAAGAACATTCGTGGAAATGCATCAGGAGGGACGGGCGCGCCTGCCCGCGGCCGCAGACACAGCGTGAACACAGTGTGCAGTGCTTGGGCTCCCGCCGCCTGGCCAGCAGAGCTGCCTGCCTCCCCTGCCTCCTGGCCAGCTCTGTCAGAGGCAAGAACACACCTCTGGCTGGTGTCACTGGCCAGGTCAACAGGGCACTCTTCACTGGGGATTCTAACATGAACGGAACCTTGGAAAGGGTCAGAGAGCGGGCAGGTGCAGTCGCCACCTCCAGTGACATAAATGCAGGCCGCTGCCTCGGCGGAGAGAGCTGGCAGGAGCCTGGGCTGCGTGGGGCGCTTCAGCAGCCTTCGCCTGGTATTCCAGGGACCTGAGTCTCGAGACAACACGGAGCCCGTCTCTTCTCCGACGGCGTCATCTCTCCGAGCGCGTCTTCAGTGTGGGGTTGTTCCTGCTGCGTTTGCATCGTCAGCTATGGGCTGAGAGCGACAGGTGAACTCTGTTCATTTGTTCAGGATATTTCTCCTCCTATTTCTTTTCTTGGCGTGGAGATGCTTAACCGATATTTCCATACAGGGAAATCCCTTTCACACCCACCACCTCTTCCTTCCTCTTGCCCTCTTGGTGGGCAGGTGGCCTCCGTGGGCGGCGTTCTTAGGACTCCATTGCATGGTCCTAAAGACCGAGTTGGAACCGCTGAGAAACAGCATAGTGACTGAGAATTCCCTGATGGTCTTTCTCCATTTAAACCTTAACTTTTCAACCTCATTTGCTTGAAAAGGAAAAATCCTCGGGCAACTTTCAAGTTAAAAGGTTATTACTCTTGTCCTGAATGTTGAATTCAAAGGCTGGCAATTTATGCACATAAATCTGTGGGTTTCCTTTAACTGACTTGTTGGCACTCATCATCTGTGCTGTCACCCAGCCTCTGGGTGGAAGGCAGTTTCTCAGGCATCTCCTTTCCCCAGCTTTCTTTGCAATCTCGCCCCATCCTGCAGCCCTGCGTGAGGTATCAGGGCAGACATCCTGGTCTGTCACACCTGGCACAGGAGAGCACTCTTTCAGAGGGTGTGAAAGTCGAAAGCATTTCCCTTGAGCTTTAGCTTTAAAATTTTTTTTAACTTAATCTCATTTTTGTTTTAACTCCTCCTATCCTGAAACATCCAGGAACATAATCATGTGGAGGATCAAACCCAGCCCAGCGATTGCAATTAGGTTTAATAACATGAGCAGTTGGCACTTTCAGCAGCTCAGGTTCTGCAGCAGGTGGATCTGGGCTCGAATCCCAACTCTGCCATTGTGCGAGCTAAGGAGGCACTAGAGTTAGAGAAACAGAAATGGGAGGAGCACAGAAATGCCGGTTTTCCCCCGTTCGCTTGGTGCTGAGCCTGGGACTGATGGGCTGTGTGGGTTGCAAGTCTGCCCCGGGCAGGTGCACAATGGATGTCCTCTGGGTGGTTGGGGAGCCACCTCAGAGGGGCACTGCTGGGCCCAGAAGTGAGGGTCTCTCACCTTCCAAGGCCCACAGACCAGCCACTGCACCGCCAGACTCCAGCTCCGTGGCACCCCACGAAATCCAAGTGGCACCTTTAAGGGACCAGTAGTGTGACAGAAGCTCATTCACTGTGTCCCACCGACACAGTACAACAAATGACAAATTATGAGAACACTCAGAGATTTAAACACAGCACAAAAATTAGTTTCTGCAACTAAAACCTGTAATGTTTTCCACAAAAAATATTGAATAACGAAGAAGAGCAAGGTGTTAGGCCTGAGTTGCTGTGCTTGCCACCAAGTGAGAGACGTATGTGCAGGTACAGGACAAAAGCGTAGAGAACCAGAGTCGTGAAAAAGGATGAGAGATTTGGAGGCTTGACCCAGGGGGCCAGCGTGGCCATGGCAGCAGTTCCAGAATGGGGAGAAGGAATGCATCATATTGAAAAAGCACAGCCCTTTGCCCTCAGATGGGGCTTGGGCACTGGCAGAATCTCGCAGCACCAGGAACTTCTCACAGGGCAGGTCTCAGATGCTCAGACCCCTGAGTCAGAGCCTGCATTTGGACAAGGTGCCAGGCAACCCACTCCACACATTGGCATTGAAGAAGTGCTGGTGTAGGCCAGGCCCGTGGGCAGGACCTGTGCCCCTATCAGCTATAAATAGCTCTCCCCTGCCTCACCGCGATCCGTCTCTCAACTCCCAGAATCGCGGTGAGGGTGCGGCCTTCCCTGTGCTTACCCGCGGCAGCTGTGCACACCCGTGGCAGCTGTACACCCTCACCAGGGGACCGCAATCCATCTCTCAACTCCCAGAATCGCAGTGAGGGTGCGGGCTTGCCCGTGCTTACCTGCGGCACCTGTACACCCTCACCAGGGGACCGCAATCCCTCAACTCCCAGAATCGCAGTGAGGGTGCGGCCTTCCCCGTGCTTACCCGCGGCAGCTGTATACCCTCACCAGGGGACCGCAATCCATCTCTCAACTCCCAGAATCGCAGTGAGGGTGCGGCCTTCCCCGTGCTTACCTGCGGCACCTGTACACCCTCACCAGGGGACCGCAATCCATCTCTCAACTCCCAGAATCGCGGTAAGGGTGCAGCCTTCCCCGTGCTTACCTGCGGCAGCTGTATACCCTCACCAGGGGACCGCAATCCATCTCTCAACTCCCAGAATCCTGGTGAGGGTGCGGCCTTCCCCGTGCCTACCTGCGGCACCTGTGCACCCTCACCAGGGGATCCACCCAGAACTGCTGCTGAGTGGCTGCTGTGTCAGGAGCGGACGGCAGCATCCCTCCTCCGTGCCCCAGGCAGCTCTGCCCTCCTCCCGCGGCTGCTGTGTGCTTGCCATGCGCCTGGGCCACCTCTGCCCCTGCCCAGGTAGTTGCAGCCTCAGGGGGCCTGTCCTTCCCGACCTGTCAGGTCAGCCCTGCCAGCCTCCCGCTGATGGTTAGTGCGTCCTGGGCCGGCTTCCCATTCCCCTGAGTCAGACCCGTTGCCTGGGCCAGAGGTCAGGCGGTGGGAACCATGTGCCTTCCGGCTGTCACACAGCAGAAAAGGAGCTTCAGATGTATTTTTAGATGACTTATGATGTTGTGGTATTTAAATTTAAAAGTAGACATTTAAAAGAATGATGGGATGCCTTTGTTTAAGGATGTTGATATAGACTACCTCCTTGGGGATTATTGTAAATTGGAATGGCAAATTTGACATACGAACTTAAAATGTCTGAGGAGCCCAGGCACGGTGGCTCACGCCTGGAATCCTGGCACCCTGGGAGGCTGAGGCCAGTGGATCACCTGAGATCAAGAGTTCAGTACCAGCCTGGCTAACATGGTAAAACCCTGTCTCTACTAAAAATACAAAATTTCTCCGGGCATAGTGGCACGTACTTGTAATCCCAGCTACTCAGGAGGCTGAGGCAGGAGAATCGCTTAAACCCAGCGGGGAGGGGAGCGGAGGTTGCAGCAAGCTGAGATGGCGCCACTGCACTCCAGCCTGGGTGACAGAGCGAGACTCCATCTCAAAAAAAAAAAAAAAAAAAAAAGTCTGAGGAGGTTTACATTTTTTTTTTCAAAGTTCTTTGGCTCTGGGTGGGCAGCGTGTCCCCCTGTGTGGGCGCTGTGCACTGTGCGTGCCTCTTGTGCCCCGTCCGGCCTCCAGCACTGCCCCTCCTTCGAGGCTGATGCCCATGCTTTCTGTCTGTGAGGACATACAGCAACCACGTGGGCACTTCCCACGTGACGCTGTGGCCACCCAGTGAGTCCTGCCTGCCTTCCGGGTGTGTGGGGGGATGTCCGGCTCCCAGCAAAAGCCGGTGCCTTCACCCAGGACCACACACCCACTGTCCTCCCTGCATCATTTATCTTCACTCTCTGCTGATGATTGGCAGGAGGATGCAGGCTTGCTGCCGTGTCTCCAGGCCTTCCCGCCGCTCCCCTACATCCTCTGTTTCCTGTAGCCAAACACTTGGAAAGGGAATCTGTCTTGCCACCCTCTCTTTGTTGGAACCTTTCTTCACTTTTTCTTGACTTTACCGCAGTTGAGCTTTTCTTCCATAATCCATGGAAATAGTTCTCTCCAAGGTCACTAAGGACCAGTGCCCGCCCTCAAGAGAGATCCCCTTGGAACCTGGCCAGTCAGCAACATGACACGTAGGCCACCCCTCAGAATCTTTCCCCGCCTGGCCCCTCAGGTACTCCTCCTCCCCTCATGCGACTCCTCCTCACCTCCTTCCATGACCCTCTCCATCTTCCAAGCCCGGAATCTCTAGACTCACGGCGCAGAGGTCTCATCCAAGCACATGCTCCAAGTGCCATCCACAGCAACCTCCCCTGGGCTCTCCCCAGAGCCCACCTCGGTGTCCGGCTGCCTCTCCGTTTCTCCCCTGGGCTCTCCCCAGAGCCTAGCCTCGGGTGTCCGGCTGCCTCTCCATTTCTCTCCTGGGGGCTCCCCAGAGCCTAGCCTTGGGTGTCCAGCTGCCTCTCCATTTCTCTCCTGGGCTCTCACCAGAGCCTCGCCTCGGTGTCCGGCTGCCTCCGTTTCTCCCCTGGGCTCTCCCCAGAGCCTAGCCTCGGGTGTCCGGCTGCCTCTCCATTTCTCTCCTGGGGCCTCCCCAGAGCCTAGCCTTGGGTGTCCGGCTGCCTCTCCATTTCTTTCCTGGGGCATTGCAGGTGTCACAGACTTAACGTGTCCTGAACTGAAATCCTGATTCCGTCTTTCCCCACTCTTCCTTGCCCTCATAAATTGTGACTCCATTCTCTCAGTTGCTCAAGCCCCTGAGGCTGAGAGCCAGCTGACACCTCACCTTCTCTGACACCCCGTGGCCAGCTGCCCCTCAAAGGTTTTGAATCGGATCCATTCTTGCCATCTACGCTCCTGTCCCCGAGGCCCCGGCAAGGACCATATGCCTCCTGCTGTCACACGGTGGAAAAGGAGCGTCAGATGTATTGTTCGCAAATACATCCCCAATTGTTCCAGATTGTTGCTTTTGTTTCCACTCTTGCCCTGCTCCTGAGAGCCTGTGGTCCACAGAGGCTCCCCGCTTTGGTACAGCCCAAAGTCTTGGCGGTGGCCTGCACCTCGCACAGGCCTGGCTGCTCTTCCTCCCTGACCTCACTTCTTACTGCTCTTCTCTCTGCTGACTTGGCTGCAGCCATAGTGGCTCCTTGGATTTCAACCCAGCAATCCCACTGCTGAGTACAGACCCACAGGAGATGGAATCATTCTACCAGAAAGACACGAGCCCTTGCATGTCCATCACCATGTTACTCACAATAGCAAAGACTTGGAATCAACCTAGACGCCCATCAGCGGTGGATCGAATAAAGAAAATGTGGTACATAAACAACGTGGAATACCACGCAGCCATAAAAAAACAATGAGATCATGTTCCTTGCAGCAACGTGGATGGAGCTGGCGGTCATGATCCTAATGGAATTAACGCAGAAACAGAAAACCAAATACTGCACGTTCTCACTTGTAAGAGGGAGCTAAATAGTGGGTACATATGACACAAAGAAGGGAATAATAAACGGGGGGTTTTCAGAAGGGAGGAGTGAGGGATGAGGACAAGGGCTGAAAGACTCCCGAGCAGGTACTGTGCTCACTGCTTGGGCGACAGGAACATTTGAAGTCCAAATCCCAGCATCACACAAGATGTCCATGTAACGAACCTGCGCATGTGCTCCCCTGACTCTGAAATACATTGGTAATAAAGGCTTTTGCTCGTTCTGTGCTTTGTGTCTGAGATTCTCTTCACACGGATCATCAGAGCTTGGTCTTGCTCCTTCATCTGTGACTGAGTTTTGCAAAACTGCTCCTTCCCAGTGCTAAACTGACAACCTCGCCCTCCCCGTCTCCCCTTTCGCTTTATTTTTTCCCCGTAACACTTAATGCCACTAATCATGCTGTGGATTTTACTTATTCATTATTCTTTTGAGCTGCTTAGTTGTGCAACGTTTGCTTTTAAATAAAATTATACATTCGTACAGATTAAAGTGCTAAATCAGCGTGGAATTCCTGTTTAAAAAATAGCACCTTTATAACTTTCCTCACCATTTCTTTTTCTCACAGAAAACCTTTTTTATCATTTGCCACTTATTTTATTTTATTTTATTTTATTTTTTATTTTATTTTATTATTTTATTTTATAGTTTAGTTTAGTTTAATTTTGTTTCCTGACTGCTGCTGTCTGCCATCTTTTTTCCCAAGCCCTGGGGTCTCTCCGTGGATCTCATGTTTGTAGAGGCAATGACTCCTTTCTTTTCCTTTCTTCCTGTAAGAATGTTGGTATCGACTACATCCCAATTTCATCAGGAACATTGATCTGTGGTTTTCTTTTCTTGTAGTGGCTTTGTCTGACTTAGTATCAGGGTAATGCTGGCCTCATGGAATGAGTTAGGAAGTGTTCCTTCTTCTTCATTTTTTGGAACAATTTTTGAAAGATGGGTGTTAATTTTTCTTTAAATGTTTGGTGGAATGCACCAGCGAAGCCATCTGGTCCTAGACTTTTCTTTGTTGGGAAGTTTTTGGTTACTGATTCAATCTCCTTACTAGTTATAGATCTAATCAAATGTTCTGTTTTTTCATGAGTCAGTTTTGATAGATTGTGTATTTCTAGAAATGTGTTTGTTTCATTTAGTTTACACAATTTGTTGGCATGTAATTGTTTATGGTATTCTCTTACAATCCTTTTTATTTCTGTCAGATTGGTAATAATGTTTCCACTTCAATTTTTGGTTTTAATCATTTGTATTTTATCTCTTTTTCTTAGTCAATCTAGATAAAACTTTGACAATATTGTCGATCCTTTCAAGGAGTCAACTTCTGGTTTTGTTTACTTTCTCTATTTTTTCTATTCTTTATCTTATTTATCTCTCCTCTAATCTGTCTCGTTTCCCTTGTTCTCCTAGCTTTAGGTTTAGTTTGCTTGCCTTTTTGTAGTTTCTTAAGGTGTGAAGTTAGGTTATTTATTTGAGATAGTTCTTTTTTTATAATATATACATTTACAGCTATAAATTTTCCTATTAGCACTGCTTTCGTTGAATCTCACGAGTTTTAGTATGTTGAGTTTTCATTTCTCTTTGTCTTAGGTGTTTTCTAATTTTCCTTGTAATTTCTTCTTTAACTCATTGGTTGCTTAATATTTGTACATTTTCTCTTTTTCCTTCTGTTACTGATTTCGAGTTTCATTCTGTTGTAATTAGAAAATATACTATGTATTATTTTAATCTTTTAAAATTTATTAAGAATTATTTTGTGGTCTTATCTTGAGGAATATTTTATGTCTGTACTTTTTATAGTAGAAATATCTATTTCTCCTTCAATAGTGCCAATTTTTATTTCATATATTTCCAGATTCTGTTTTTAGGTGTGTAAATATTTATAATTGTTATATCTTCCTTCTATATTGAGTCATTTATAAATACATGTTATTTGTCTTTTGTAACCTGTTTTTGTTTACATTCTATTTTGTCTGACAATAATGTACCCACCTCAGTTCTATTTTGGTTACTGGTTACTATTTACATGTAAAATATTTTTTCTTACTTTTAACTTATTTGCGTCCTTGTATCTAAAGACAGTCACTTGTGTATAGATGTATCCTGTTTCTTATCCAATCTGCCAATCTGTTTTTTTTTTTCTTTTGTGGGAGGCAGAGTCTCACTCTATCTTTCAGGCTGGAGTGCAGTGGCACAATCTTGGCTCACCGCAACCTCCGCCTCCTGGGTTCCAGCGATTCTCCTGCTTCAGCCTTCCGAGTAGCTGGGATTACAGGTGCTCGCCACCACACCTGGCTAATTTTTGTATTTTTAGTAGAGATGAGCTTTCACCATGTTGGCCAGGCTGGTCTTGAACTCCTGACCTCAGGTGAACAGGAGAGTTTAATCCATTAACAATTAATGTAATTTCTGATAAAGAAGGAATTACTCTGCCATTTTTTTCCTTTCTGTATATCTTAGATTTTTTGTTTATTGGTTTCTCCATTACTGCCTTTTTTTTGTATTTAGTTGATTTTTTTTGTACTGTACAATTTTGATTACCTTGTTTTAATTTTCTGTATATTTTAATAGTTATTTTCTTAGTGGTTACCTTGGAAATTTCAATTAACATCCTAAATGTGTAACAACCTATCATGAATAATACCAGTTTAGTTTCAATAGCATACGGACTATTTAGTCCTTATTTCCTTTACAATTCAGTCCTTCCTCCCTTCATAGATTACATCTTTGTTAGCTGAATGCCTATTAAATATTTTTCCTGTCTCTTTCTCTCCATCTTCTCTTTCTGGAAATCCTATAATGCATATATTGGTAGATTTGATGGTGTCCCCCAGGTCCTTTGGGCTCTGTTTATTTTTTTCTTTTACTTTCTGCTCCTCAGACCTAATAATTTCTTTTTTGACATTTTAAATTTTATTTACTTTTCAAATTGTGGTAAAACACATGTGACATAAAATTCACCATCATAACCATTTTTAAGTGTACAGTTTAGTAGCATTAAGTACATTTACATTATTGTACAACTATCACCACTATTCATTTCCAGAGCTCTTTTCTTTGCAAAACTAAAGCCCTGTACCCATTAAAAATAATTCCCCATTCTTTCCTCCCCCAAGGCCTTGGCAACCACCATCTTACTTTCTGTCTCTTATGAATTTAAATATTCTAGATAATCCCTGATAATTTCAAATGTCATGTCTTCAAGTTCACTGATCCTTTCTTCGGCTTCCTCAATTCTGCTGTTGAAGTCTTGTAGTGAGGTTTTCATTCAAGTTATTATACTTTCAGGTCCAGAATTTCTATTTGATTCCTCTTTATAATTTCTACCTCTTTAGTGATATTTAAATTCTGTCTGTACATCATTTTCTTGATTTCCTTTAACTCTTTGCCCGTGGTTTCCTGTAGTTATTGAACTTCTTTAAGACAGCTGAATTAACATCTTTGACTAATAATTCTAATGCCTAGACTTCTTCCAGGATGATTTCTGTCATTTTTTTTTCTGTGAATGGACCACACTTTCCTGTTTGTTTGTATGTTGTGTAATCTTCTTTGTTGAGAGCTGGACATTTTGAGTATTATATTGTGGTAATGCTAGAAATCTAATTCTCCTATTCCTCAGATGTTGCTGAGTCTTTCTCGTTGAGTGCTGGAGTCATCCATTTGTGACTTTTCCAAACGTTTTTGAAAAGTGTATGGTCATTGAAGTTTTTCTCCTATTATCTCTACAGTTAACTAGTAGACTGACAAAGATTTCCTTAAGTTTCTGGCTCCCCAAAAATGTGTGTGTGTGTGTGTGTGTGTGTGTGTGTGTGTGTTAGGGGTGTGTGTGTTAGGTGTGTGTGTGTACAGAAATAATTACTGCCACTTTAAATTTCCTGGAAGCTGCTTCATCACTTGGAGGTTGAAACAATGGCCAGTGATCAAAACAGTGGCCAGCAGTCAACATACACAACCTCAGCTTTTGGAGGACAAGGTCGTTATTGCCTGCTCTGATATCGGCAAGTCACATCCTAAACAGGAGCTGCCATCCCCACAGCTTCCTGCCACAGGATGAGAGATGGGGAATGATAACCACTAAAAAAAAAGCCAAAATTCACCAAAACACTTTTTATCAGTCTTTCCCCTGGTTGCCAAAAGTGTTTGACTACACTCCAGACTTCCAAAATAGTTACTGTTTTGAATTGAATTGTCTCCCCAAAACATACTGAGGTCCTCACCCCAGGTACTTTGGAATGTAACCTTATATGAACATAGGGCCTTTACAGAGGTAATCAAGTTTAAATGGGGTCACTAGGGTGAGAGCCCTAATCCAATATGGCTGATATCCTTACGAAAAGGGGAAGTTTTGGCACAGACACACACAGGCACGGGGAAGGCTCCCTTGTGGCCGGAGCGAGGCTCCCACAAGCCAAGGATGGCCGGATGGCCGCAGACACCAGAGGGCCAAGGAAAGATCCCCCCAGAGCCATCAGAGAGCACGGCCAGGCCGACACCTGGCTTCAGACTCTTGCCTGTACGGCGATGAAGTCCTGTTGTTTTCAGTACGCAGCTCGTGGGGCTTTGTGACAGCAGCCACGGGGAGCTCACACGGTAGCTTCAGACAGTTCCTGCCAGTCCAGTCACATCCTTCAGGCAGAGGTGGATTCGGGCAGCTTCCTGCTCTGCCGTCTTCTGTGCCGTCGTTCATTAGTTTTAAATTTCTCTCTCTCTGCCACTGTAAAGCCAGCTCTACGAGGGCAGGGACTTTTGTGTCTTGTATTCGTTGTTCTATCACTTGTATCTAGAGCAGAACCA
This sequence comes from Macaca fascicularis, assembly GCF_037993035.2. Lineage (NCBI taxonomy): Eukaryota > Metazoa > Chordata > Mammalia > Primates > Cercopithecidae > Macaca > Macaca fascicularis. Next base: position 1,247,731 of record NC_088381.1, read on the forward strand.
GACACAAAGTAGAATATTCATGAAGAATTATTGACTGAATTAAGAGTAAATGAGCATAGACGAGATAACATGGTCCCACCCAGTGGAGGAGGAAGTGTCGAATGCAGTGATGGAGGGAAGCTCTGGGCGTAGCCATCCGGTGGAGGAGGAAGTGTTGATGCAGTGAAGGTCGGTTGCATGGGCAGACTTCAAAGACAGAAAGGTCATGGCTGGCTGCATGGAGGACAGAATGAAAGGGGCAAATGGTGCATTACGTTGTGGGAAGGGGAGCTTGAACAAGGCAGGGCTCGGGAGGACAGACCACAGAGCTATGGGCAGATCCTTGGACTCTGGAGTTTAGGGAGCTGGTTCTTATCAGAATTGCAAATCCCAGAGAGGGCTTGATTTGAAAACAATGTCATAGCATATTTTTTGAAGCAATCAGCCTGTAACAGAATCTGGCACTTGTAACTATGCAGTTTGGAACCTGGGGTAGGTTTTCTCTGGCTTTGGACAATGGACGTCACAGCACAGGGCACTTGCTGGAATTTCTGCATCACTAAGCTTGAAGACATCGCCTCCTCCCTTGAGACTGCAGTGCCCCAGCAAGGGCCCAGGGTCCTGTGCTTAGTTGTTCTGACTCTGTCTCCTTGTTGCGGGTGGCGTGTGCAGTCCTGTAGGGTAGAGGCTGGCTTTGCACCACCAGCATGGTGCTCAGCGCCTACGGGGCCCTGTGGCCTCACAGTGACGTGTATGTGTGCTAGCTGTGCTCACTGATGACTGGCTGTGGTGAGAAGTTTCACTTCGCTCCCTCCTCCAAAGAACAAAGACATCAAGTGTGAAGAAGCCTCTATGATAATCGCATTTATCATAAGACAACCAAAGCAAAGCTTGAAAAGTGCCTCAGGGACTGCGCGGGAGCACCCCACTGCCAGGAGTTTCTGATTCTGCATCGGATCGATAGATGCAGAATCAGATGCTTTCCCTAGTGTGTTACTTATTTCTCTTCCAGTGTCTATTTGACGCTACTGACAATGAAAAATTGAGCTGTTCAACATGCCCCTTGTGACCCAGCAAATGTGAAGGGTTCCTTTCTAGGCCTTGCAAGGCAACTCTCGAGAACCAGACCCGGGGCTGGTGGAGACACGTGCGTAGCAGGCACGTGGGTCAGCGGCCTGGCTGCAGCTTCCTAGTCCGGCCTCCGCTGGGGCTGGGGGGACCCTGCTCCACACGTCCTCGCCATGGGGACTCCCCTGGGCAGTGGCCGTGCCTAGGCTCCATCTTCCATTGTGGCCGAGAGCCTGGCCTTCCAGAGGGGCATGCAGAAACACAAGATCTTCTGTCCAACCCACCCACATTCCATCGGTCAAAGGAAGCCACTAGGCAAGCCCAGAATCTGGGGTGGGGCGGAGGACCCCCTGCCCCAGCAGGACGCTGCCGAGCGCACACGTGAAATCCTGCTGCAGCCATCAGGAGCTGAGGGTGAACGGATCTTCCCAAGTGAGCCCTGAGGCGCCCCTTTCAGGACATCGGGGGACGGAGCACCCAGCAGAGGGCGGCTCTCTTGCCCCTTAATTGAATAATACTGCACATCACTCACATCTCCACACTGGGGTCCGCTTTCCGTTTGTGTGTTTGTGTAACGTTCTCCAGATCGGCCACCATTGGCGCTCTCCTCCGCCTGCTGCTCTTTAGAGAGGTTGAGTAAGCAACTGCCCGAGGTGGCGGGCCCAGGGGTCTCTCCTTCACACCCCGTGAGCTCCCTGAGGCGTCTGGTTGGAACATCCCGGCCGTTCCGTTCTCCGGAGTCTCCCGGAGGCAGGCTCAACAGCTGTGTCCTTCCCGGCTCCTTCTAGCAATAAGCCACAAGGGGGCAGCTCTCTGAACACAGATTTCTTACACAAATTTCACAGCCACTGCGTTCCATTGATTACAGTAATGCAAAGTATATCAACGTCAGAAAGCTGCACCAGAGGCTGGCACGGCTGACTAGAGAATGGTGCTTCCTGGCTGTAGAATCTGGTACCTGTCGTCCTGCTGCGAATGGCTAGCAGGCTCAGGGTGCCTGGCAGGGGCCAGCCGTGAGAAGTCGCTTAGCACAGGGGACCCAGTGTGCAGTAGGGTCAGGGAACTGTGTGTGAGTTCCGGCTGGGTTGCTTTTGAGGTCTGTGCTCCTGTGCCTCTCTGCATCCTGGTCTCCTCGTCTGTCAAGGGAAGGAGTAACAGCACACTTGAGGGATGTTTGAGGATTCAAGATGACGTGTGCATGGTTAGCACAGCACTTGCGGGGTTCTATGAGCTCTGCTTTGATAGCTGCGTTCTCAGGCACTGTGTTAGGCTCTATGTGCCTTTACTCCGTATAAAAGCCACAGCAGCTGGTGGGGCTCAGGACCAGGAGGACCAGTTGGTGGCAGCTGGTATCAAAGACATACAGATGAGTTTAAACTCAAGTTACTGTGGATTCCAAAGTTTGCTTTGGTTTCTTTCCATAAATCCTATGCTCCTTAGAGTTTGAAAGGTGAGAAAGCATTTGGATTTTCTAAATTGGTCACAGTATGGCAGCTTCTCTGAGCTTCCATGGGACGTGGCGTCAATGTCCTTTTCCTCCACAGATTCCCGTCCTCCTGAACCTGAGCCGCGACCCTGAGGTCGGCCTGCCCGCGCCGCCGCTCATGTATGCCCTGGCCTTCGGTGCCTGCCTGGGAGGTAAGGGGCTGCTGACCGCGTGGGTGGGGGGAGGGGTATGCGCCCACACTTCCGTCCAGCCCAAAGCAACAGTTAGTGTGTGTCAAATTAAAAGCAAATGAAGGAGAGTCCGGATGGTTTCCTGAGTGGACACACATGTTCAGCTTTGACAGAGCAATTCCAGGGCAACTCCGTTCCTTCCCATTCTTTGCAGAGCTGCCCCCGACTTCCCGGGCCCGTGGCCTGGGGATGCCTGGGTCTGACGCCTCACAGCTGATGTGTTCCCGCCCCGTGCCCGTGTGGGCCGTGCTTAGGTTTAGAAACAGATTTTGACTCAGAAGCCATCCTCAGTTGCGGTTCTGTTTCTCTCTTAGTCCCTCCGTAAGCAGTGGAGGGATAAGTGGGTCAGCTAGAAGTGGAGACTCTAACCCATAAGCGTGGGAAGAAAGAGTAAAGGTTTTTTTGGGGGTGGGCATTGGACGTTGGAGACAGTGAGAAGTGGAGAGACTCTAACCCATAAGCGTGGGAAGAAAGATTAAAGGTTTTTTTTGGGGGTGGGCATTATACTTTGGAGACAGCGAGAAGTGGATTAAAGAGAGTGTTGGGAGAGACTGACCTCTGGTGACCAGACACAGGGTTGTGGATGCAGTGCCGTGGAGAGAACTGCGGGGGAGTCCTTCTCACATCTGAGAAGCCTGATCACCTTTGGGAACACAAGGGGATTGTGAAGAAGCTTAGATCAACACATCAGATACACTTTAAGTTTTTATTCTTATATCCAGGTATGCTTAGATAATCCAGCTTTCTTTGTTCTCTGATTGATTTCTGACTATTAAATCAATGCCTCTCTGGTTGGTTTATCTCCTTGGCTGAAAAGGGGGATTAATGTCATCCAGTGAAGTTTCTGTAATGTCCGTGAACAACTAATTCATCTAAGTCAGTGACTGATGCCTCAAGTTCTTCCGAGAGTGTAGAACTGTTAAAATTGCCTCCATCCAAGAACCAGTTCCAGGAAGGCAGTGCAGAGCTACATTTCACATCAACAATTAGGAGCAGGATCCGAGGACAGCTGGAAACGCATCCACTGTGAGGACTCTGTTCGTTTGAACTTGCTGAGCCTCTGCTATACCCTGACGTTGTGCCAGACAGTGAATTCACACCCCTGCTGTCGAGCGGGGAAGATGGCCACCTAAACTAAGGTTACAGCATAGGCTGACACGTCCTGTAACGCAGGTGTTCCCTGAGTGCACGGGGCCCCGAGGAGAGACTGGAGATGTCGGAGGAGGTTCTGCAGACAGGGAAGTTTAAAGCCAGGTCGTGCAGAGTGAGAGGCCTTGTGAGCTAGTCTGGATTTCCCCAAAACATGAAGGATCAATGTGGAGGAGATTTCTCTAGGAGAGGCATCAATGTGTGCCGTTTATAGGCTAATTCCTAAAATGGGATTAGACACTTATTAACTGAGCACACTTTGGAAGCAGGGAGGCAGTGAATAATGCGTGTGTTCAGTCTTAGGAGCATTTTAATCTAGTAGCTCTGCAGATTGAAAGGCACCCGTTCCTGGCATGACAGGAGTGCAGTTTTGTTGGGAGTTAACTCTACACTTACTCCCTCGGGGCCCTTTCTCATTGACTCAAGGTTGGGCATTTTACAGAAATTATGGTAAAATATATGTAACCTAAAATTTAGCATCTTAACTGTGTGTAAGTGCACAGTTCGGTGGCATTAGGGACATTCACAGTGTTGTGCCACTGTCCATCTGCAGAGGTCTTTTCACCAGTCCAGGCTGAAGCTCTGTCCCCATGAAACACCAGCTTTCCACTCTCTAGGGTTGGCATTGTGAAGAACACTTTAAATAGAAGTTTTCGCTTGGTTTTAGAAATGTCATTTGCTCTATAAATTGGAGGTGAGTCACTGTATACTTTGAAACAACTTCCTTCCTTCCTTCCTTCCTTCCTTCCTTCCTTCCTTCCTTCCTTCCTTCCTTCCTTCCCTCCCTCCCTCCCTCCCTCCCTCCCTCCCTCCCTCCCTCCCTTCCCTCCCTCCCTCCCTCCCTCCCTTCCCTCCCTCCCTCCCTCCCTCCCTTCCCTTCTTTCCTTTCCTTCCTTTCCTTCCTTTCCTTTCTTCTGGTCTGACCCCAGTACTTTTTGGTTGCTCTTTTCATGAAGAGCTAAGAACAATTCAAATAAGCCTTCAGAAAAACCTGTCTTCGCTTGAGTTTCCTGGAAAGAAGAGGTGGAGGCAAGTTCATGTGCTAGGGCATTACTGGCAGGTGCAATCCTAAGGTAGAAAACCTGTGGGGAGGAAGCGAAGTGAGCATGAAGAGTGAAGAGCTCTTCCCTGCCATGGTTATCTAGAGGTTGTGGGCAATCCAGGTAGCATGTGACTATTTTCTCAACAACCCAGGCAGCCCGTGGCTGTGTTCACACCAACCCAGGCAGCCCGTGGCTGTGTTCACACCAACCCAGGCAGCCCGTGGCTGTGTTCACACCAACCCAGGCAGCCCGTGGCTGTGTTCACACCAACCCAGGCAGCCCGTGGCTGTGTTCACACCAACCCAGGCAGCCCGTGGCTGTGTTCACACCAACCCAGGCAGCCCGTGGCTGTGTTCACACCAACCCAGGCAGCCCGTGGCTGTGTTCACACCAACCCAGGCAGCCCGTGGCTGTGTTCACACCAACCCAGGCAGCCCGTGGCTGTGTTCACACCAATCCAGGCAGCCCGTGGCTATGTTCAAACCCTGAGGCTGCTGCTTTCCTTAGGTTACATCCAGGTCTTGAAGGACCGGTGGCTCTTCAGCTCGCCAAAGGGAATGTCCATGCCTAGAGTTCTGTCAGGTGGAAAATCTCACTGTTCTGGGAGTGTGGCCTATTGAGTGGAATGTATACTGCAGACACAGGAGTTACCCTTGAGATTTGGTTCTTTGTGTGCAACGTTCATCACAAACAGAGCTAGGCGTGGTTTTGAAAATGCCCTTGTTCTGCCTCTGGATCCATGTGTCGTCTTCCCACGCAGGACGACCTGGGCGTGCCAGGACAGGCAGGGATGTTCATGTGCAGGCCGACCCTCCTGTGCTTCTCTGTCAGTGGAAACTGGGAGGGAGGCTTGAGCTGGGGAAGTGACACCTGGGGCCTTGTTCTCCCCACCACATGGAGCCCATACCATGTGGAATACCCTTAAAACCCTGCTGGCATCTTGTTTAATGACTGCAACATCGTTGGCATCTGAATAGTAGGCTCACATGCTTAATCCCGTGTGAACCCCACAACCAGCCCAGGAGATGCCAGGAAAGGTGGTGACGGTCCTCATCAACACAGAGGAAGCAAAGCAGACTCCCTGCTTCTCTGCCCCACCCATGGTAGGGAGGGATGGGCAGCTGGGTTTCCGGCCCAGGGACTGGCATAGGGATGGGCAGACCAAAGCCATGTGGAGTCCAGGTGACGTGAGGGAGTGTCTTCTGTGGGAGAGGGAGGAGCTTCTGATAATGATTTTCCTGGCCCTCAGACCAAACCTCAGGAGACATAGGGGTCCCACTCCCTCCTCTGGCCACGGTCATGTCTGAATGCATGGTGAGGAGATGCCTGCAGCATCTGCAGCTCGAATGCGGGCTGGCTCTGAGTGTTGCTGGCTGGCGGCAGAGCACACGGGTGCAGGGAGAAGGTCCTGACCGTGCCACAGAGCTCTGCTGTATCTGGATTTGTGCCACCTGGGACTGCCTGTCACCAGGAGGTAAATGTTCCCTACGGCTAACACTCACTGGTCTTCTTCTGGAGCCAGAATGGGTCACTGTCAGGACTCGCCACTTCCCGGCCCGACACCTGGGCACGCTGCTCACCCTGTCTGTGCTGTCTTCATGGGGACGTGGGGCCTCCACCTGCTCGGTCATCCATGTTGTCCAGCCTCTGAAAGGTCACTCCCCTGCACTGACATGCTGTGGGCAGCTCCAGGGCAGTGGCGCACAGTTCACCCGCCCTCCGTAGAAGGGGAGAGAGATGGAGACAGGGCGATTCTTCCTCAGCCGTGTGTGCGCGGACGTCAGGACTCAGCTAAACGGGCTGAGCCTGAATCACCGGCCTGTTCACGAACTCTGACCACGATGGCTGGGAGGGACGGGGGAGGCTCCTGGGCCTTCCCTGGCTGTGAGTGTATGTGGGGGTTGGATCTGATGACCCGAGTGGTCACCTTGGCTCTATTGCTCACCAGGCCGCGAGGACGGCACACGTGTGTGTGCACACTCATAAAAGCTTACCCAGAGAGGTGTTTTATGTCAAGGAGATGCCATTGGTGAAGATCTGAAGGAAAGGAATTCCACCTGCTTGTTTTTACCTATCCTTTCATCCACTGAAAGAGTTTCCTAGTGTCTGGGCCTGCAGTCTGGAGGGAGGTGGTTCGTGTCTGAGACTGCATTCCTGAGGGACACACGTTCTCGGCTTTGGTTGTTGGCCCCGTTTGCATTTTTCTCTAAGAGACTCACAGGCCCACAGTGACTTGCCCATTCTCCTTAGCTTTCTTCTTCTTGTTACATACAACAGCCGTGGTTTTATCCATAAATGAATCGTGGTATTTGCAATCAGTGAGCTTATTTTCTGCTTGTGTGTTTCCAGATATTTACAAAGCAGTCACTTTGACTGTAAAATAATCATCAAATCAAAACCTGTGAGATGATCTAAATATTACAAACCGAAGAGAACAGAAGCTGACCACCAGGATGAACTGGAATTTTGTTTTTAAATTTTGACTTTAGGTAACGGGACACTGATTGGCGCGTCGGCAAATGTGGTGTGTGCAGGAATTGCAGAGCAGCATGGATATGGGTTCTCCTTCATGGAATTTTTCAGGTACTTTTACATTCACTTTAAATTTCTGTTAAACTGTCTAGTTCCTAAGCTTATTTAATTAAAAAATAGCACATTCAATGCTAAGATAAGCATATTTTTAGCAATTAGAGAGACTGTGGTGTAGGAGAGATTAACTCAGAAAAGAACACATTAAACATTTATTGCTGGCGGCTCACGCCTGTAATCCTAGCACTTCGGGAGGGCGAGGCGGGCAGATTGCCTGAGCTCAGGAGTTTGAGACCAGCCTGGGCAACGCGGTGAAACCCCAACACGGTGAAAATACAAAAAAAGTTAGCTGGGCATGGCAGTGTGCACCTGTAATCCCAGCTACTTGGGAGGCTGAGGCAGAAGAATTGCTTGCACTCGGGAGGCAGGGGTTCAGTGAGCCGAGGTCACGCGACTGCACTCCAGCCCAGGTGACAGAGTGAGACTCTGTCTCAAGAAAAACAATTGCTGGGATTAGCTCCATAACACAAAGGATGGTTCAGACACTCTGGATGACTCGGCTTGAGTCAGGGGGCCAGGAAATGACTGTGGGCTTGCCAGGTATTTCACGTGGCTGTCCTCTTGAAAATTCCAGTGGGAACTTGTGCCCTGACTGTCCACGAAGATGGTGCATGTCGAGTCTGACATCACCTGCTGGATTGCACAGTCCCTGCTAGCAAAGACCCCGTGATGTTGCAGACTGAAGCCAGGGTGGTGGAATGGGGGCAGCCTGGCAGTGGCTTCCCTCTCTTGTGTGGGCACCTCTCAGGACTGCGGAGAGATGAGGCCCTCGGTGGGGCGTACAGCGGGTGCCCGCAGAGTAGAGCCTGCTCTAGGAGGAGCTGGGTCCACGCTGGGGCCCTGACTGCCGGCACGTCTGTGTGTGAGTGGCACACTGCACATTGCGAACAGGTGAGGGGGCAGAATGGAAGCCGGAAGCCCCTGTCAAATGGTGCTGTTAAAATGAACTTCCTTCATTTGGTGTTGAGCAAGGTTTCTGTGGAGTTCCTTGTACATTCGACTGGGTGTAGGCACAATGATGGTTCTCAGAACCAGCCTCGGGTAAAGATTTGGAACCTCAACTTTGGCTGAGTGGCAGAGAGCCCTGTAGCCGGTGGAGGCAGTGATCCCTGCACCAGGCACTGCTGCCTGGGGCTGGCTTGGGAACAGAACCCTGGCCATGGTGCCCAGTTGAGGACCCACACACAGCAGGCTCTTTGAACAGCAGCATACTGGCTTTTGCCAGACTTATGATATTGGCCATTTCCGTGGTTCGTAAGAAACTAGAACTGTGTGGTAATTTTGCTGAGGCATCGATCTGAATGACACTTCTGGGTGACGTGGGTGTGAGCCGCAGGGGACACTGAGTGTGCATCTCCTGGGGGGACTCTGGGCATATCGCTGACCCTGCTGCTAAGGGACAGGGTTCAAAACTTAATGTCTGGCCCACTTCTTTCTGTCTGGACTCTCCTCTGCCTCTGCTGAGCATGAGAGAAATCATCCTGTCAGTTAAACAAGAATTATCTTAATGAGAGCAGCATTTATTACAGCAGATATGGCAGTGGCCTTTGCAAGGTGGCCTACCGCACACTGCCGTCTTCTCATCTTTGCCCTATGGTCAGTGAGGGTCAGACCCAGAGCACAGCTGAGAGAGGGGATCAGAGACAAGCGTGCTGAGTGGGCAGCAGGGGGAGGTTCAGTTCACCCTCTCTGCCAGCTCTGCCTCCTTCATTTGGGCCGGGCTCCTGACATCTGCGGCCCTGGAAGGCCATCGTTCTCACATCCCCCATCCCCTCTCGTTTGGTTGGGCAAGTGTACCACGTGCTGGTCCCTCTGCTTCCTGGCAGGCCCATGGGCTGGATCTCAGAGAGCAGGAAAACCTCATGGCTTTTGCAGCACCAGTTGGTCTCACAGGTAGGCACGGGAGGCCTGGTATTAGTATTTTTTTTAAAGAAGAAGATTTTTAGGGCAACCGCAGTGTGATCTTTTCCCAAGTAGCACTTTGGAACAATAACCTGACATCTGCCCAACCGAAAGGGTTTGCGTCCACTCCACCTGGGACGCGTAAAGTGCCTGAGGTTCAGCTCCAGTGGGTGATGCATGTGGGCACTGAACTTTTCACACAGGTCTTGCCTTTGGTGTGCAGTGTGTGACACACGTGTGTGTGTGTGCGCATGTGTGCAGTTACTGCGGTGAACGGCTAGTATGACAGGAAGTCGGTGGCCTCAGAAAGCTTGGGCACGACTGCCAGTTGTCTCCCCGAAAGCTCATCAGCCCCAGCCTTGTGAGTCACATGCATCTTCTTGGATGGAGAGGGTCTCTGTGGTGAGTGGTCAACAGAGTTCCTTCCTGGTTCCGGTTCTTCCAGCTCTGACCATCCTTCTTGCCAGGTCCTTGCTGTGCAGAAATCAGAGCAGTTTTTGCCCAGGGAATGGTTATTTAATTGCGGTACGGACTTTATTTGCTTGAATTGCTTAATTTGCAATTGCACATGCACTAATTCGACTTTTATCTATAACTCAAAGATTTATTTTCATAAAAGGGGGCTTCTTGTGATACACAGTGCAGAATGTTTTAAAAAATGACCATTTCTCTCATGATGTAGATAAGTATTTAACAGAAAATGTGTCAATGAATAAAATATAAAAGTAACCTATAATTTTGCTACCTAGAAATAGCCACTGATCGTAATTTGGTGTGTTTTCTTACATTTTTCCTGCCTACCGTAGATTACATATTTTTTACAAAGCCTTCAAATCACATTGTATCCTACTTTTTATTCTTTATACTCTATTGTGACCGTCTTACCTAGGACCAATTGTCCTTCCAAAATAGAATAGCTGTGCCTACAACAGGCAGATATATCCTGGTTCATTTTACACTGAGGTATTGAGGTTGCTTACTGTTTCTTGTTATGGTGTGATAAATATCTTTATAGATAAAACCTTGTTTCATTTCTGATAATTGAAGATAAAATTTCTGACATAGAACCACTGGCTAAATGAATGATGTTTCAGGAATCCAGATAAATATTGACAAGCTGGCATCCAGAAATGTTGCTCTCTGTGCACTTTGTCGAACTTCACTGCTGAAACTCGTCACTGCCATTTGAAACGCTCAAGGTTCATCTGGCTGGCTAACAATAGACTCATGTTTTGTTTTAATTAATTCTACTGAGATTATACTCTTTCTGTATAAGCATTGAATATTTGCATTTCTTATTTTGTAAACTTTCTATTCATATCCTTTGCCTCTGTCTTTCTCTTGAGACATGAATTTTCCTATTTTTCAGAAGCTCTCTTGCACCTACAGAAATCAGTTCTGATATACATGTTGTGACTATTTTTAAGCTTATTTTTGTATTTTAAATTTTGCAGAGGAACTTTAGATATTCTGTAGTCGAAATGGATAAACTTGAGCTCCATTTTTATCTATACTTTTTGCTTTCATTAATTTTTTAAACCTTTTTCTTTCAAGATAATTGTAGATTCGCGTGCAGTTGTAAGAAATAATTCAGAGAGATTCTGTGAGCCCTTTGTGCAGAAACCCCTGATAGTAAAATTTGGACAAACTGTAGTAGAAGATCACAGCCAGGATGTTGCCATTGATGCAGTCAAGGCACACAGAAGAGGTTCCGTCGCTGTGAGGCGCCCTCATGCTGGCCTTTTCCAGCCAGCCCTGCATCCCTCCCACCTCCAGCCCTGCCCCAATCTGTTCTCCATCTCTAGCATTTTGTCATTACAAGAAGGCTAACTAAATGGAATCATACAACACGTGACCTTTTTGTATGGGCTGCTTTCACTCAGCATCATGGTCTAGCAATTCATCCAAGTTGTCTCACATGCCAGTATTTGATTTCTTTGCATTGCACTGGGGTATGGATGGACCACAGGTGGTTTAGTCACCTCCTCATTGAAGATCACCTGACTTGTTTCCAGTTTGGGGCTCTTACGAAGAAAGCAGATAGGACATTTTCTCCCAGTCTGTAGACTGTCTGTTCATCCACTTAACAGGTTCTTATACAAAGCAAAAGTTTTGAATCTTAATGAGGCCCAACGTGTCAAAACATTTTTTAATGTGTTGTGTTTTTGGTGTCAAAAGCATGACAGCAGGAGAACTTTTTGCCTAGCCCGAGATATTTTTCAAAGATTATCTCCTGTGCTTTTTTTTCCCCCCAAATTTTATTGATTACATGTTACATTTTAGTTCATGTTCCATTCTGAGTTAAGTTTCATATAAGGTGTGAGGTTTAGATCAAGGTTCTTTTTGTGTTTGCCTATGGATCTCGCCACACTCTACCACCATTTGGTACAAAGGCTATGGTTCCTCCGCTGAGTTGCTGTTGCAGCTGTCACTCATCGGCTGAGTGCATCTTTGTGGATCTGTTCCTGGGTGCTCTGTTCTGGTATGTTGATCCGGATGGCTGTCCCTTCCCAGTACCGCACTGTCTTGATTACTGCAGCTACGAGAGACAACACACTGCATTACACTTTTATTAGGATCAGGAATACTGGAATAGACACATAATTTAAAATTACCCTAAAAATATTGGTATCGAGAGGTCTGCAAATATTTTCTTAGAATTATTTTTAAATTTTGTCTGTTTTGGTGATTATTTTCCCCTTGTCATTTTTTATCTGTGGATTTATTTTTGATTAGTGGTTTGCGATTCATCTAGTTCTGTTTTATTTTTCAAAAAATAAGACTTTGATGTATTTCTTAGTCTAGTTTTCTGTTTTCTGCCTTGTTAATTGCTGCATTTATCTTTATCATTCCCTTCCTAGTGCTTTCTCTTGATTTACTTTGCTGTTCTTTAGTTTTTTCAAATTTCAAATTTATTTCATTTATTTTTGTTTGTTTTATTTTCCATAAGTGTTTAAGGCTATGCTTTTTCCTCTGAACACTGCTTTAAATGTATTCCATGGAGTTTAATATATAATGCTTCCATTATCATTTCTAGGATTTCTGTATTTTCAGTGTGGCTTGCCTTTCATCTGAGTTGGATGTTTAATAATGGTTCTTTTCGATTTCCAGTTTGAATAATCTTGTTATTTATTTTATTACTTTCTATTTTGATGGAACTTACATCTGGTTTCTTTGTGACCAAATTTGATCATACTTTATGTGTGCATTCTCTATTGTTATTGCATAAACTTACATATTTCTCAAATCTACCCAATGATTATACTAGGTCATTTACATCCTAAATCTGTCCTGTACTTAAAGTGGCATGTTAAGTATTTCCTGTTACAAGTATGTCTCTTTATTTCTCCTTGAATCTCTTACTGTTTATCCTTGAAAGGTGGTTAGTGTGTTATTTGGTGGATACATATTTACCACTGTTCTGTCTCCACTGTGAGTGGGAAGCTTTTTAGCACGATTAAACATCCCTTCTGTCATGCTTAGTGCTCTTTGGCTTTATTGTAGTTTATTCAGTGTTGGAATCACAAATCATTTGCTTAGCTTTCAGCCTTTCTAAATCACTTTGTTTTGGGTGTGTCTCGTATAGACTGTATATTGTTGGGACTTGCTTTGTGAACCAAAATGAAAGTATTGTTTTCTTTTAATAAATAAATTTAGTCCACTCACATTTATCAATATGACTACACATTTTCCATACTATAGGTTTTATGTGTATTTTAGTTGCTATGTTTCTCTATATGCAAATCTTTTTTTGCTCTTTTATTTTCTAAAATTTCTCCTTGCAATTTGAAAGGTTTGTATTTTGTTCTAGTGATTACCTTTGTTCTTATACTTTTTCTCTTGTCTTTAGTCTTCTGTTTTCTTACATAGTCTTTTATACCTCGTTTGTCTATCTTTAATGATAACCTTTGACTTCTACCTCTTGCCTAAATGATCACTGATAAGTTGATTCTACTTTTCTCTTCCCTTCTTTCTCCACCCACTTGCTAATTGAAGTACTTCTGCTTTCAAAACACATAACATCATCACTGTTCCTCCACCCACCATTGTTCTGTGCTTGTTTCTCTTAGATCCATGATTAAGTCTATTAGATCCTCACCATTGGCCCTTTGGCTGAAGTGTTCCTGCCGTTTGACAGATGAAGCTAATCTTTAAGAGCCCAAGATCAGCTCCTGGGTACAGCACCCCTGAGCTTTCGTAGGTTTAAGGCTGCGTTCTACATCCTTAACATTTGACAAGACGCTTTGCTTCCTAATACACCCTTGGTTCACACATACCTTCTCTGGATTTCCTGAAGGTGTTACTCCATTGTGGCCTCAGCTGTATGTGTGTGTGGGACGTCTGATGGCAGCCCAGTTCTCTTACATTTGAAGTTATTTGGTAATTTTGCTACAGGCTTGGAGGATTCTGCAAATTTATCTTCAGAGTCTAATAGTTTTACTAAGATATTCCCAAGTATCCCTTGGGTATCATGGGCCTAACATGTAGCATTATGTCTTCTTTTGAGTCCAGAAAGGTTTCTTGGATCAGAGTTTTAAGTGTTTGTTATATTTTACTATTTCATGGATCTCTCTATGTTGAGTCTCACTGGCCTGGCTTCCATTTCAACCACTTTGTTTCTGGCTTGTTTTACTACTCAGTTTGTTTTTGGCCTCTTGTTTGCTTGCTTTCTTTAATGCCCCTTATTACATTTTCATTTGATTATAGTCTTCCTGGACCACCTTATAATGTAATCTTCATTTCTGACATGATTTGGTTTTTTTCTTTGGCTTCTCATTTTATTCTTCACGTTTTTGTCGTTTTCTGCTCTCAGCGTTTGGGTTTTGGATTCAGGTTGTTTTTGCACATCCCCAGTGCTTATCTGAAGGTATGGAATTCAGTATAGAAGGTTGTATGTGGTTTTGTTTCCTAGTTTCATGTGGTTTGTTGGGGAAATCTTTACAGCTTCAGTATTTAGATTCTCATGCCCCGTTTTATTATTAGGAAAACCTTGCACAGGGTCAGTCAGCTTTTGACTATGTGCTTTGTGGACAGGGTTGCCAGCCGGAGTCAGTTCCAGGATTCCTAGTTTGAGAAGATTCCTGTTCTTTGGTCAGCGTGGTGGAGAGCAGTCTCTGTAACAGCTTTTTTTTTTTTTTAATTGTGGGGCATGCGTGTCCATTTTTGGTTCCTTTTGTCTTACAGGATTCTGCATTTCCCCCCGGTCCTCGCTGTTTTTCCCCTTCCCTGCCGGGCTCTGATGGGCACGCCTGCCTGCCTGTTTGCTGTGTTCTCTTGTGGACGATGCGTGCCTGTCTGTCTCCTGGAGCCCAGTGTACGTCGATGTCTTTTCTCCGTCGTCTATACACAAATCCACCAGGATCGTTTTCCAGTAGTTTTATGCTTAGGTTGGCCTTCCTACTTCTGGCTGTTACTTTCCTCAATTTTAGAATTTTTATTTCTTTCTTCTCTTTTTCATGAAAATTGTCTGGATTTCTCTGGCTCCCTGCAGGGGTGAGGGGCAGGGGCCTGAGCGACAGCTTGGCTGGGAATTGGTGTTTTCTTCTTTACTGACAAGTAATGATGTGGAGTTTATGGTTCTCTCCACCTTCTAGTTATGTGGAAAGGCAGGCTGTCCGTGTGGCGTCATCTGCATTTCTTGTTGATCTGTGGAGTTTATTGTGAGCAGATGCAGCGATGTGGCATTGGGTGGCTCTCATTACCTTGCCTACCAGAAGCAAGACAGTGGCATCACCCATCCACAGTCCGCATTGTCCATCCACGGTCCACATCGCCCATCTGCGGTCCGCATCGCCCATCCACAGTCTGCATTGTCCATCCACGGTCCACATTGTCCATCCACGGTCCGCATTGTCCATCCATGGTCCACATCGCCCATCTGCGGTCTGCATCGCCCATCCACAGTCCGCATTGTCCATCCATGGTCCACATCGCCCATCTGCGGTCCACATCGCCCATCCACAGTCCGCATTGTCCATCCACGGTCTGCATTGTCCATCCATGGTCCACATCGCCCATCTGCGGTCCGCATCGCCCATCCACAGTCCGCATTGTCCATCCACGGTCCGCATTGTCCATCCATGGTCCACATCGCCCATCTGCGGTCCGCGTCGCCCATCCACAGTCCGCATTGTCCATCCACGGTCCACATCGCCCATCCGCGGTCCGCATCGCTCATCCACGGACCGCATCGCTCATCCACAGTCCGCAACTCGTTCTTTCTGCCATGCCCGAGAAATCTTTGCTGTACTTCCTGGGGAAGATATGATTTCATTTTGCTCCACTGGAGAAAATGATTTTCTGACTAGAAATTACGCTAATGCCGGATTCCCTCATTGGGCAGAAACCTGTTCTCCAGGACATTCCTCCGTGGGGACCAGGCCATACCATTTCGGTGCCACCCACATAAGATACACCAGTCAATTAGTGTTTTGTTAATTGATAATGCCAATTTTTACTATTTCTTTAAACATAGAGACACATTAAGTTGAATTTTGTTGTGAAATTTAGCTTCCAATGAAGCTTTTGTCACCTCATTTTGTTTTGTGGTTTCTTAGAACATAGCTAATTATTGTGAGGCTTTAAAAACATCAAGCTGATAAATTAAATGAAAGAGTGAAAAAATATTTAGAGAATAAACCATCCAGAAAATACTGTCTTAGAAACAATATTTGAAAATGACCTGGCTTTGTTCAGTGTAATTCAAAGGGATCATTACCATTGACTAACAGTAAACATAATAAAACTCTTGGTAGATTTATAAAGCCCTCATTCTATCTGCTGCTTCAACGGTAGCCAGGCAGACATTCATATTTTCTCAAAGGTCAAAACAGATGCTAATGTAATATCGGGTGCCTTTCCAAAGGTTAATCTCTGTATCGATCACAGTGCTGTAAACTCGCTGAACCACAGTCAAATATTTTCTTTTCCCCTGAGGGTTAAAATCAGGAATATGAGATCAATGTTTTCTGAATGTAAATTTCAAAGTTAGTCTCATCCACATGTTACATTTGCTAAAGAAGAAAGAAAGGAAGGAAGGAAAGAAAAGGTAAGAAAAGGAAGAGAAAACCACGCTGTTTTTCTGGCAGCTCTCATCTGTTTAGAGCAGAAACGGGCCTTAGGCTTCTCAGAGCAGGCAGTCCTCCGTGTCTGAAGGAAAACTTAAAGCCACTCACCCCCTGCCCTTTTCCCTCCCTTCATGCAAACTCAAAGAACCTCTCCTGTTGGTTTGCACCTCAACGGAAAATCTTCAGCCTTAGGATAATGCCATGTGGGTGGATTCATATATTGAACCCTTCTAATCAATGGCCCTGAGAATGGTTACAATGAATCGGGCAGGAGCTGAGAGCTAGAAGCATCGCAGGGCCGTCTGGGGCTCCTGAAGGCCGGAGAGTCCTGGACAGTCTGAGAGAGCCACGAGAGCCGTAAATACTTGTCAGGAGGGTGCCAGGAGAGCTGGTGCAGAAGAGGTTCGAGTAACCATGTGGTGATTTTGCTCTTCGTGTTGATGGAAACAATGGCTCCACTTCGATTCGGGGTGACCATGCCCCCTCCACTGTATACTTTGCAGGAAGCACTGGCCCGCGACCTCAGTACTGGGAGAGGCACACAGACCACTAGGGGAGAATGGGAGGATGACCCGAGCCCAAGATGGAACGATCAGCCCAGCACACGGCTGCTGAGGTGCTGGAGAACGAGGGCCTCACACTGATGGGGGTGATGATGAGAGGCCAACGCCACTGCATATCATTGCTAGGAGCCTGAGAACAGGGCCTGCGCCTGAGGCATCAGGGCCTAGGGAGGGCCCTGGTAAAGTCATCTGTCCCACTCACTGTGGCTGCCTAACAAGTCATCCCCAAATGCAGGGGCTCAAAGCAACAGCACTGATTTCACTCCTAACTCACCATCTTCGTGGAATTTGAAAGGGCAGCTGGTCCTGCTCCACCCGGGATCACCGGAGCCGGCAGAGGCTGAGGCCGGAAACAGCTGGAGGCTGCTCACTTGAGTCTCCTGCCCAGGCTGTGGGGGCCCAAAGAGCACGGCTGGAATGGCGGCGGGGGCCTCAGACATCTCTCGGCATCACAGGCCCCCGGATACAGGGGAAGGAGCTTCTCGATGGGGAAGTGTCGCTGTCGGGGCTGTGGGAGAAAGCGTGTAGAATGGAATATATTAGTGCTGGCGAATTTGGGAAAGCAACCTGCCACATCGTTTTATTTGCCCGAGACTCGTAGCTCATTTGATCTCATAATCCCCTTTGGCTTTGGCCATTCTGGGTTGGGTTTTCTGTCACTTGCAGCTACAAGAGCCCTCAGTGGTACAAAGGCCCAAAGAAATGTGCCGCCCTTCTTGGTCTTTCTCAAGGACTCGCGCTAAGTGCAGTCGCTGCGGCAGTCAGTGTTGGATCACAGCCTGGTCTTTGCCTTCTGCCTCCCCTTATGTCCGGAAGGCCCAAGTTCCTATTGCGGAGGCTGTGCCAAGAGCCAGGCCTCCTTGCTGCTGAACGTCCTAGGTCTGGGATGAGCGTGGGGCAGTGCCCTGCTGGCTTAGCTCGTGGCTCACTTAGCAGCAGTTAGGAGACGGCGCTTGTCAGCACGGGGAGCATGTGCCTGTGCAGCGCCTCGTCTTTCCCGCCGCTGCCCTCCCGGCCTCGACAGGAGCCGCTAATTACTGTGGAAGGCGGGTGAAAGGGGCGGACTTAGCAACATTCTGCCAGCACTAGCAAGTGGCTTTTTCTACTCCTTACTCCAGCCGATCCTTTAATTCTCCAACACCAAGTAGATATCCCACAATTCAATTTAGTTCTAATACCAATTACCCGGGGCTATTGTCAGACCACAGGCTAAGGGCTCCTTCCCTCATGGGGGCCCTCAGTTCAGACACAGGTATCAGGCACTCACACTTCTGTGCAACTTGCCTACAAATCAGAGTTCCTGCAACCCCTCACCTCAGGTTCAATAATTTGCTGGAATGACCCAGAGAACTCAGGAAAGCATGTTGCCTACCTTTACTATTTATTTTAAAGGATGATACAGATGAAGAGCCAGATGAGGAAGTGCATAGGTGAGGTCTCTGGCAGGGTCCCAAGTGCAGGAGCTTCTGTTCTCATGGAGTGCAAATGCGTGCACCACCCTCCTGACACAGGGACTCGTGCACTAATGTGGAGGATCCCAGCACTCCACTGCTAAGGGGGTTCGAGGCTTCACTACATTGGCATGATTGATTCCATCACTGGCCATTTGTGATTGGCCCAGTCTCCAGCCCTGGTTCTCTCCCTGAGGATTGGTGTGGGGATGGATGGTGGAGCTGTCAGTTTTAACTATCTAATCATGCCTTGATCTTTCTGGCAACCAGTCCCCTCCTGAAGCCGATGGGCCCCCAAGAGCTGCCTCATTAGAACAAAAGGAATTCCTGTCACTCTTATCACTCAGGAAATGCCAAAGGTTTTAGGAGCTCTGTGCTAGGAACAGGGACAAAGACCAAATATTGTTCTTCTTCTGCCATCACTAGTCAAAGGGCCCTCGAGGTGCCTGTGTTGCTTGATGGTGGGTTAACGGGGTGTTCGTGGATGATGGTACAGTTGCATGCAGAGGTCCCCCTTGGACACTGAGGTGAGATCTGTAGAGAAGCCATTCGCTGTCAGTGTTTCTTTATATGCTGGACTATAAAGTTGAAAAATGATGCTATGGAATTGTCTAAGGGGAAATTTCTCTCTGCCTTTCCACGGATCAAATTTCCTACAACTGGAAAAGAATCCACTGGGACCACTTGTGGCCTAAATGATTGTTTTTATGTAACTTGTTTTTGGTATATTATTAATTTAATGGCAGAGAATCCTTAATTTCAACCATTAGGGAACCCAGAAAAAACTGAGTACATTAAAATAACGTAAAACGACTTAAAAAGCTTTAAAGTGACTTCAAAGACTTAGAATGACTGAAGAGTAAACGTCCTGGTGAAGCGGAATACGCTGCAGCGGGGTCGGGAGAGTCCCAAGACGTCTTTAGTCTTCTTCTAAAACGATCTCAGCAGACAAAGTGCGTATCTCATGACCTCTAGACAACATAAACAACGGAGTGCAGCTCTGCATTTGTGGACGACCCAAATGCGGTCGGCTTCACATGTGTGCTGTCACGATAGCATATTGATTGGCTAAATTTTTGGAATAAAGGAAGCTTGGCCTAAACTTCCCTCTATGGGATATGCTATTTTGAAAAACAAGATAAAACTTTTTTATAATGCATTTAGACATGCTGACACAGATACACGTTTCTTTACAAGGTTGTATATTTAGGGGTAACTAAAGAATTTATTAGGCTGGGTATATGATGGCTCACTCCTATAATCCCAAAATTTTGGGAGGCTGAGGCGGGCGGACCATTTGAGGTCAGGAGTTCAAGACCAGCCTGGCCAACATGGTGAAGTCCTGTCTCTACTAAAAATAAAAAAGCTAGGCGTGGTGGCGGGCACCTGTAGTCCCAGCTACTCGGGAGGCTAAGGTAGGAGAATGGCATGAACCCGGGAGGTGGAGCTTGCAGTGAGCCAAGATCGCACCACTGCACTCCAGCCTGGGAGACACAGCGAGACTCCGTCTAAAAAAAAAAAAAAGTTGGATGTGGTGGCACATGCCTGTAATCCAAGCTACTGGGGGAGGCTGAGGCAGAAGAATCGCTTGAACCTGGGAAACAGAGGGTGCAGTGACCCGAGATTGTGCCACTGCACTCCAGCTTAGGCGACCAAAAAAAAAAAAAAAAAAAAAAAAATCAGATATTTAATTAGGCCGTATTTCATGAATATTCATTCTATTAAAATGTTTGTTCTTTTATAGTTATCCATGAAGTCAACACAGCTTTGTAACTAGCAAGAACTAGGCCTCAGTGGCGCAGTGGTGAAGCAGGCAGATCCCGGGTGCTGAACTTGGAGACTCACCAGGGAGGAGCAGCAAACACAGCTAAACGTAGACCCCGAAGCCATCCCCAGTGTGTGCTAACGGCTCTAAGGTTCCCAGATAGCAAACAGCCCTGAGCAGGTGAGCCGTGCGACCTCCCCAAGGAGCAGAAACAGCCAGCATCCCTCACGGCAGGGCAAGAGGATGGCGCTGAAGATGGTGGAAGGCGCCCGGCGCAGGGAGATTGCAGACGGGGAAAGAGGCTGAATTTCACTCCATGTGGTGGGAGCGCAGGGAAGGGCTTTAAGCAGGAAAGCCTGCAACGCAATTTTTCTTTTACAAAGAGCATTCTTCCCTGCAGGGGAATGGACAGGGTGGAGGAGGACCGAGTAGCCGCAGGGAGGCGAGGTTAGAGGCTGAGGCTGGGGGCCAGTGTGTGCAGGGCAGGTGGGGAAAGGGGGCTGGTTGGGGGGTTTGGAGGTGGACAACGTGGATGTGAGCCATGAGGGGATGAAAACTCAAAGGCATATCAGGTGCAGGCACAGTTTAGAGGAGAAACGCCGAGTTTGGTCTTGAGCATGTTCCAGTCCGCGGTGGTGAGGCTGCGTGAGGGACGTTGGATTGGCAAGCGAGGGTGCGAGCATAGAGGTCTGAAAACCACCCTTATGATGAAAAAATCCCCGTGGGGTTTTGAATATGTTGGTGGGCCGTCTGTTGTGTTTTATGGGGTCAGTGACATGCCATGATGTTTAAGTTATTTGGACTTTATAAGCTTACTCTGTGGTAGGGCAAGTACTTCGTCTTATCAGTGTTTTTCTGGCTATTCTTACTTATCTTTTTCATATGAATTACAGAATCATATCATTTGAATTAATTAAAAACCCAGTTATTTTGATTGGGATTGTAATAAACCTTAAAATAACTTCAAGAGAATTAACATATTTCTAATACCTTTGCTTTGTAGTATTCTTGGCTTATTAGAGAAAAATGCATTTGCCAGCTGCGATACTGTGTGATGGTCCCAGAGGGTATCAACTGTTTTCAGTAAGACAGTCTTGTATATTAAAATAGCTACAATTGGATTCCATAATCTACTTTCTCCAGGCACCGTCTGTCTTCTACACCAGCCACAGTGGGGCATCAGGTGAGGATGTGACAGGCAAGTTCTTCAGTGCCCCCTCTCTGTAGATAGGGATGCTGATGGAAGATGCCGATGTCAGCAGGGCTGCTAGGGATCCCAGTACAGGCACAAAGGCCATGCTGGCCACAGCCACAGCTCACACCTCCCACCCCGCTCCTATGTTGCTGTTGTGGACGCTGCAGCCAGCCCCCTTGATAGTGTCTCTGTGGCCCTTGTCCGTGTGCATCTAGTGCTACAAGTTCTAGGCAGGTGAAGAGTTGAATGGACGAAGCCTAGACCGTGTGCTCTGCTTCAGGTGCAAGGGAGTCTAGAAAGTAAGTGTCCTATGCTTCAAATTCTAGGTGAGGTGTGGTTGACTCCCACCAGGTCCTTAGATTTATCCTCTGTCCTTGCACTGAGCACTCAGTCCCTAACCCGCATCCTTTGGAGAGTTTGGATTACAGTGGAAATCCGCTTGGGAACAGTGGTACTGTAAGTCCCCGACAGGGACAGCTGGCGAAGAGCGAACCCTTCCAAAGAGAGTGACTTCAGCCCCGGGAGGATGGCCCGGAATGGAGTGGGAGTTGGCACGGGGTGGGGGGTGGAGGTGGTAGGAACCAGGGCAGACACGGCCCTGGTGCCAATGCAGGGTTGAACATTATGTGCTCCAACCTCACTTTACCTGTACTCAAGTTAATTTTCTACTCTGCCACTCACAAGAGCGATATGAAATGCCTAAGAAAAAAATCAAGTCACAAGATGAAGCCGGAAAAATCTATTTATAATTATAGAATTTACCATAAAAGTAGTGCCTTGTGCTATCGATCATCTTATCCAGTGACCTTATTTCAAATGTCTTCGTTTCTGTGTATAAAGAGATTATGAAAAACCTGTCAGTTTGTAAAAAGCAAAAACATGGATGGGAAATAATTTTCAGAAATTTGAATTTACATTTTTCAAGATAATTTACTTTCTTCCTGATTAAAACAACAACAGTATGATTGTGCTTATTTTAAATACGTCTATATTCAGCTCTCACCATCTTTTAATATTGCATGAGTTTTCCACTAAGCTTAAAATAAAATATCCCCCTTTTCCAGAATTTAAATTATTTTGTTTCTGCCTTCTAGTAAGCTGGACATTTCAAGCAAACCCACAGCATCATTATGGTTTCTTTTGTATTTTTCTCAACCTAGTGTTTTTTTTTTTTTTTTCCTTAAACGACTCATGACAGTTACAAGGAATAAATAAAATACCCGATAGTGTGATGACTTGCACACTGGGTTTGGCTGACATGCTAGTTGCACTCCCCAGCTCCGTCAGCATTCTGTGGAAGGTGGTGTCGTCCTGAATTTGCTTTTCCTATATTAAACCTGGAATTACCTGAGCACCAGTCTCTTCCTTCCAGAACTCAGCTTAATCCTAAGCTTTGAGAGTTAATTTTATGGTGCTTGCCGTTCGGCTCGTGTTGCCCTCATTTAAATCAGACGTTGATTTCCCAGGCCTGGCTGTCGGCCCCTCTCGCGTTGTGTGACTCCTGCAGGACGCAATGCTTTCCGTTTCTTGGTTTGTGTAATTGTCAGATTTGCCGCTTCCTGTCTTGTTATATGTTTCGTATCCGTGGAGAATGAAGCTGCGTTTAATATACTGATAAAAACATCGTGGGATCTCACTGTAAAGTGAATGTCTGCGAGAGGCTGCTACTGTCTCAGCTGGTGGATCTGTACGGATGGCTGAGCCACACTGGACGGGCCACTCCGCTCCAGGGACGGGCATCTTGCTGGGAGACCACGAGGAGGGCAGGAAGCTTCCCAGCGAGGATGGTGCTGGGTTCTCCTGTAAGATGTTAAGGGAAGAATCACAAAATGAGTGTTTTGTGCTTTCAAATAAGTTAGGGAAGTATTTATTACACAAGGCTAAATACTTTCTTGGTGCAAAGCACCCAGTCCCGCACCTCGGTGTTTAATAGCTAGCGTGCCTCAGGCATCATGCAGTGGGGAGTTTCAATGCCGTAGGCCGCTGGGGCTCATCTGGACGTCCTTGTCTGCCCACTGGCCTTGCCACCCCCATTTGCAAGGTAATATCTAGAGAGTGGTGGGCCAGCCTGAGTCCCTTTCCTGGGAATGTTGAACTGGGCCTGAGAGTCGGTGTGCTAAGAGTCACCGCATGCTGAGAAAGGAGGGACCAGCAATGCGGGGAGCTGGGGAAAGGAGGGGGAGGCAGTGTCCAGGCCTGGGTTCCGCCTACACGGAGCACTGGTGGCATCCCTGCCATGGCACAGTTGGCTGTGGGAGTGTAGTGGTTGAAGGCGGTGCCTCTGCACTTGAAGCTTGAACCCTAGTCCTACTGTTTACTGCTGTGTGTGTGTGTGGGGGGGGGGGGGTTCCTTGACTTCTCTGTGCCTTGTAAAATGAGACTGTAATTGACTGCTGCCTCCTCATGGAATGCAGTAACTTTCATTTAGGTAAAAACACTCAGAAAACTGCCTGATATAACTGCACCTTCCCTAACAGGGCGTCTGGGGAAGTTTCCACTGTCTCCCAGAACGCTGTGCTGGGCAAAGAGCAGCCATTGTTTACCATGTCGGTGGACTGCAGCACAGGTTCCTACGGACCGATGTAAAAAAGCTCCTAATGGTGGCTTTCGGGTAATCTGTGTATTTACTTGCTCAGTTCTGGCTTTCTCTGCAATCTTCTCAGCTCTCACACTCAGTCAATAGTCTGGAATTGAGAAGCTGAAAATCATTTTTATTTCCTTAGATATGATCTAATTTAGAAGGAAAATCTATTGCACAAATTCAGGTCGTGCATTGTGAAGCTAAAATAGAAATGGTTCCTCAGTATCTCCCTGGTCCTTTCGATCCTGACCGGCTGCCTTCCATGAGGACTGGGGCATAGCAGGCTGGACACTGGCGTGGGGCCGATCACTGGGAGCTGGACACTTCCTGGAGGAGCTGTGAGGGGTGTCAAAGGAGGAAATGGGAACAAGCTGATGTCAAAAGTGAGGTTGGGAGCACCACAGGTGGCCCCACGGAGGCGGGGACATCACCCAACAATGCCTGGTCAGCAGCTGTCCTTTGTGAACTCCTCAGGCTCCCTGGACTCTGCTCACAGTCGAGTCCACAGCAGCCTGTGACCCGCGCCATCACTCCACCTCCTCTCCTGGGGGGCAGCTTGGCCCAGGCGCCCAGGCTGGCCGGGAACCCCCTCCCCGCCACTCCCAACCCGGCCACTTCCCTGCCTCCCTCAGGGCTCCTCAGTGCTGAAGACTTTCAGGGCCTCCTGCCGAAGGTTCCTGCTGTGTTCCAGCAGGGGCAAGCCTTGCTGCTGTCCCCGCTGAGTTGAAGCGGCTTGTCTGCACGGGGGGAGTCCTTCAGGATGGAAACTGTCTATGTGTGCTTCCTGACACGTGGGCTCGGGCACACAGCGGCACACAACAGGCGTCTGCTGGGTCTGGCAGCTCTGGGGCAGGAGGGCAGGTGCACAGCGGGCTGCCCTCCTCTATGTTGGCCACATGACTGGAGGAGGCCGGCCATCCTCGGAGAGTCAACTCACCAAGCAGTCACTTCTCAATTAGGAGCATCACCCAGAGATGGTTTTTAATTTTGTCTAATGTGATAATTTTGTCATATAATGATAATGTAATGATTGCCGATTATTCAAGTCACGGCTCAGGCCTTAATTAAAACTGCTAAATTCCTAATTGATTCCCAACAGGGCCACTCATGAGTGCAGAGAAAAAGCATTATCTTGATGGGTGGAGATGTTTGTGCCTGTGCCTCCTGTGACTGGCAGGGTTTGCAGGTGAACTGATCACACAGCCCCAAGCTGAATTCGCTGTTGGCGTCCACGGGGCCTGTCTTTGACAGAGGGACAGGGAGCAGCGCCCTTCTGCAGGCCTTACGCGTGTGCACACCTGAGTCGTGTGCGAGGCAGCTTTAGAAAAAGTTCATTGCCTTTTAGACGAGCGTGCTGTGTGCAGAGCAGAGCTAGCAGCTGGCTGGAGATGCAGCCTTAGACAGTCTGGTCCTTAGAACTGGTCTTTTGACAACCTAATTTTTTACATATATATTTTTTATATTTTATATATATATATATATAGAGAGAGAGAGAGAGAGAGAGATTATATTTATTCAAAAAAATTAGGTTTTGCTGGTTTAATTTCACATTAGTGGGTACCACTCTGTTTTAATTATTTTCTCCCTTTATATCAGCAGATCTCCTTTTACTTCCTTAAACTTAACACCCTTGATCATTGTCTCTTATTTTGTGCATCACGTCGTAGGCTGCATGCTTTCTTTCTTTTCTTTTTTTTGAGACAGAGTTTCGCAGTTGTTGCCCAGGCAGGAGTGCAATGGCACCATCTCGGTTCACTGCAACCTCCGCCCCAGGTTCAAGCAATTCTCCTGCCTCAGCCTCCCAAGTAGCTGGGATTACAGGCACCTGCCACCACGCCCAGCTAATTTTTGTAGTTTTAGTAGAGATGGAGTTTCGCCATGTTAGCCAGGCTGGTCTCAAACTCCTGACCTCAGGTGATCCACCTGCCTCAGCCTCCTAAAGTGTTAGGATTACAGGCATGAGCCACTGCGCCTGGCCAAAGGCTGCATACTTTATAGCACTTTAAAGTCAAAAAATATTTTAAGATTTCATGATGCATTTTGATAGTAGAACAGCTAGGTTCCCCCTGAGCTTGTGAAGTTTGAGAAGTATGTGTAGATTACTATTTGAAATCTTAAGCTACTGATGAGCTTCGTATCTAATTCACATTCTTATATGCTTTAAGCTCCTTAGTATTGCAGTGTAAATCATTTTGTTGCTTCAAAATGCTCTTTAAATGAGCATTTTGATTAGAAAATAAGTCAACACTGCATTTTATTTTTATTGTTGCAGCTACATGACTAATTCATGGAAAGTTTCAAAGACAATTAGCAGCGCTGTGAGCTAATAGGGAATTTAGAGAGTTTTTTGGGGGAGGGAGAGTGTTAATTCTGCTAATTGAATAAGGTGTTTCTCAGTACCATTTAGATTGTATCTAGAAGATACTAAAATAACTAATTGAAAATGTAAAAAGCTCAGTTAAAATGTTTTTGTTTTCTTTTTGCTTTATGATTAGCTTTCCCTGTGTCAGCTGGTGGTTTTAGCATTAGGTAAACATGGCCTTAAATAAAATTTTATCTAAGCAGATTTCTTATTTAGGGAAAATCTTATTTATTATTTGGGAAAAATTAAATAACTGCAATTATAACAGCAAATAACATAATCACTATAATCGGCATATGACTTATTTATATAAACCCATGACCCATCTTTCTTCCTCCCTCCATTCTTTCCTTCCTTCCCTCTTTCTTCTGCATTAGCATATAAGTAAAACAATGCTTGAGGACTTAGATGAGAAGAGGTCAAGAACTCTAATAAAACTCTAATAATTAGCATAGTGTAGTATTAGAGCAAAGACAGAAAAAACAATGGAAAAGAATGGAGAGCCCAGAAACAGACTCAAACATATAAGGCTCTCTGATTTATGACAGAGGTAACAGTACAATTCAGTATGAACGAGTTTTACTTTGAATATACAGCCCCATGCCAATATGTGAAAGAAAATGTACCTTTATCCCTACCTCATTCCATACACACTGATCATTTCTATATGGACCATAGATCTAAATGTGAAAAGCAAAATGTAACAAAATATTAGTGAACTAATGTACCTTTATCCCTACCTCATTCCATACACACCGATCATTTCTATATGGACCGTAGATCTAAATGTGAAAAGCAAAATGTAATAAGATATTAGTGAACTTACAGTAGGACAACATTCGATAAACAGGACCCCAAAAGCACCAACAGTAAAGTATAAAACAAGATCAGACTATATTTAAGACCTTTTGATCATCAAAAGTTACCATTAAGGGCTTGAAAAAACAATTTACCAAGTGGGAGATTTTTACCGTTTGTATTCCAGTAAAGGATTCATAGTGATACCATGGACAGAGCTCCTACAAATCAATTAGGAGAAACTCCAGACCACCCCGTAGAAAAATGAGCAATTTCACTCTCATTTCACTAGAAGAAGACACCCAGTAGACAGTAATAATATGAAAAGATGCAGAACTTCCTTAGTTACAGGGAAATTCAAATGAAAACCACAGTGTCATTTTACACCACGCCCATCTGGATGATGAAATTGAAAAAGATGAAAAGAAGCAAATATTGGTAAGGACATGAAACAATGGAATATATACACTGCTAGTGGAAACGTAAATTACTTCCACGGCTTGAAAGGTTCATTTGCATGAACCCTCAGTCTCACTCTTAGGTGAGCCCCAACAGAAATACCACTCTATGTTCATTTAAGAATGTACTAGAATGTTCATAACAGCAGTAAAAATTAGATATACAATATATAACATCATGGAAGACTCTCAAGAACATAAGCCAGACATAAAAAAGTGCATATATGATTTTAATGACATAAAGTACAAAGATAGGAAAACTGATCTGTGCTGTTAGAAAATAGGATAGTGGTTCCTCTTGGGGAGCGTGAAAATTAGGGGACTCATGAGCGGACTCTGGGTTCTAGTGGTTCTATATCTTATGGCATGCGTTCTCAGCTTGTAATAATCCATTGATGTACAGGTATGATAGGTGCACTTTTTCCCTTTTTGTATTTATTCTCTATTCAGGGATTACCTATGGGCTGCTCACTTGTTTTTGTGACTGAAGTTTCATTGGGACACAGATGTGCTTATTAAGTGATGTATTATCCACAGCTACTTTCATGTTATAACAGAGAGTTAAGTTGCCAGATCCGTGGTACTTCAAAATAAGCAAAAAGATTTTGTTAAGACACAGACAAGGAGATAGAGTACTGCAAATGTAAAATGTGTGTGCACACGCGAGCATGTGTACTGGGTGTGCATGTGCCTATGTGCCTGTGAATGTCTGTATGTGTGTGGTGTGCATGGGCGCATATAGACAAATGTGCCTGCATGTATGCGAGCTTATATGTATGCATGTATGAGTGTGCCTACATGTGTGTTATGTATGTGTGCATGTGTGGGTGAGTACATGTATGCATGTGAGCCTGTCTGTGTGCACACTTGTATGCAGGTACACACATGTATGGAAGTGTGACTAGTGTAGATGCATACATGTGTGGCCCATATCCACATGATTGTGTGTGAATGTGTGCATGTATGTGTGCATGTGTGAATTTTGATTTGGTGTGTACACATGTATACCTGTGTGGATGTGCATGCATATGCATAGTTATGTCTGCATGCATGCATCCATGTGTTTTCATGTACATACATGTATATGTTCATGTATGTGCCCATGTGGGTGTACATGTGATAATATGTGTGTGTGTTTTATGTGTGTGTTGTTTCAACTGAAGATTGTCAGTGAAATTTCTTTTTTGTCTTGTACAAGTACTTGCCTGAATTAACATTTCAGGGGCAGCAGCAGAATTACCAGAAAAATGAATTAATTAGTCTTGCTCACTGTGGGAAAAATAAATAACCATCTTAAGAGTGTGCATAACCTCTCTAATACAAAACAAACAAATGGAAACTGGTGCTTTTCTTGTGTTGTTATAGGCTTTGGAAATCATAGCCTCTGAAAGGAATTTAGCATTTTAAAAATAATAATTTACAGAAATACCTAAGACATTGAGGCATCAGTGTCTCAGTGTCTCACTTGAGACATTGTTTTGAAATATTGTTTTCTTTCTGGCAGAGGGAGGGCGCCTGCACCTCCCTCCAAGGAGAGCAGTGTGTATTTCTCTTGTGCTGCCTGACCTTGCAACCCAGGACAGAATACTCACACACCATCTCGATGGCAAATATTATAGCACCTTGAATTGTTTAGTAGGTGGTTAATCCCAAAGGCGAATTGCCACTTACAGTCTGTAACCAGGAAGAATAGTAGAATACTGAGAAATTATTCTTCTGTGTATTATTTACACATCTAAGCCATTTACTTTTTCAGCTCATAGGCCTTACTTGAGGCCGTTTTTGAATAAAGTGTTGACTGCTTTTCTAATTAACCAAGGTGCACACTTTATTTAGATTTCCTTAGTTCTTCCTTGATATCCTTTTCTGTTCCAGGACCCCATCCGAGACCCCACTTCACCTTTCATCGTCATATCTCCCAAGTGTCTCCTTGGCTGTGACAGTTTCTCAGGCTTTCCTTGTTTTTGATGACCTTGACAAGGTTTTGAGGTCTGTTGGTCAGGTATCTTGTAGGATGGCACTAAAATGAGATTTGTCTGACATTTTTCTCATGATTTGACCAGGGTTGTGGATTTGGGGGAGAATGAGCACAGAGTTAAAGTGTCATTTTCATCACACCCTGTGGAAGGTACCTGCTCTCAGCCTGACTTATCATGGGCTGAGCTAGTGTCAGTCAGGTTGCTTCACTGCAGAATTCCTCTCTTCCCCGCATCTGTACTGTGCTGGTTGGAGGGAAGTCACCGCCAGCAAGCTACACTTAACAGGAAGGGAGCTATGCCCCCCACTTGAGGACGAAGTATCTTTAGAAGATAGTTGGGATTCTTGTACATACATTTGTTTATGCTTCTCCCATTATTTACTTATTCAGTCATTGATTTATATCAGTTTGGACTCACATACATTTATTTTATGCTTTGAGTTATAATCCAATATTGCTTTATTTCTTACTCAACTTCTTCCCAGTTGTGGCCATTGGGAGCTCTTTCCATTGGTGCCTGCGTCCCATTGATGTGCTCCTAACATCGTGCTTGTTTTCCTTTCCTTGAGCCCTTCCTTATTTTAGAGCATTGCAATATGCTGCACACTCGTCTTGTATACTTCCTGCTCCATTCCCAGAGTACACCATTTCTCCAAGAAGCCTTGTTCTCTTTTATTGGAGACTGGTATTATAAGCCAAGATCTGGGTGAGCCAAGGCGTGCTCATCGATATTGGAATGTCGTTCATTCGACACGCTCTCAGCTGATTGATAGAGCATAGAAATATATGCATGTATACTAGTTTGTATGTACAAACACACACACATATTTATATACATTGGTCTATGAATAGTTCTCATAAAAGCATCTATTTCTATGTTAAGCCAAGTCCATATCATCACCACATGGATAATTGTAGCCTCCACCCCTTGCACATGTGTAATCTCCCGCTCCAACGGGGAGAAACCTAATTCCCATCATCCACAATCTGTTTACTTAATCATTCACTTCCAGTACTATGTCTATCAGTTTCAGAATTCTTCATTGGTACTGTCACGGGAAACACCTTCAGCGTCCACAGTACAGCGAGCTTGTACAGTTACTTCTCCCTTGGAGATGGACGAGGCAGTGGGGGACCTTGGCTACTGTAACCCTGCTCTGACGTTGTCCCCTGCCTCCTGTGACACGTTATGTGACTGCTCCCTTCTCCTAGACGTTGTTACTTGACATCTGTATCTGTATGGCATTTTCTGCTTACTGCCCAGGCCGTTGCCTTCCTTCTGCTTCTATTTCTGCTGCTTCGACTTGTTGAATGGTGACTGGCTGGTTGACAGAGGATTGAGCACCTTCTCTTGGGTGTATGTTTCCTCATTTGGTCCTCACAGCAGCCTTGTGAAATAGGTATTATTAACCATATTGAACAGCTGAGGAAATAGAAGGATTCTCATTTTATTTTATAAAAATATTTCAGTGGTCTCTGTCAGGAGTTTTACCCCACTTGTAAGCTAGCAAGTTAGCCTGGCACAGTGTCACGGATGCTGACAGGAGATACGGGCCTCAGGACTTTGTTCCCCAGGCCACGGTAGGCAGCATGAGTAGAAGCCTACCTGGGTCTGGCAACACTTGCACAGGCAGTAATTTGTGTCAGGAGAGGAATTTGGCACTGAGGAAACACAAATCCATTTGGCAGGACAAAAAGCATCCCTGCCTTTTGCTCCAGAGGGACCTATCTCTGTGTTTCAGGGCTGGTGCGCTGTGCATGCATCTGTGAAAAGATAGCCTGGAACAAAGACAGTCGGTTCTTCTGCTTAGAAGGTGAATGGAAACTTTCCGTTCAGTTTTGCCCAGCTGCATCCTCACATTGGATTCACCTTCCCAGAGCACCACGCAGGTGCTCCCGCTGAAACATCTGCTGCTGTTACTCCCACGTTCAGAGCCTCTCCACACTCTTCAGGGTCTGTTAATTTCTATGGCATGGCAACGCCTTTGTGGCATTCATCACCTTTTGCCTTCTTGTATGTCTTCTGTTTCCTATACTATTAGACTGTAAAATTCTTGAGGATAGAGATGATATTTAATTTAATTAATTAATGTATTTATTTATTTTTGGAGATAGAGTCTCCCTCTGTTACCCAGGCTGGAGTGCAGTGGCACGATCCCAGCTCACTGCAACCTGCACCTCCCAGGTTCAAGCAATTCTCCTGCCTCAGCCTCCTGAGGAACTGGGATTACAGGCATGTGCCACCACACCCAGCTGATTTTGTATACTTAGTAGAGACGGGGTTTCACCATGTTAGCCAGGCTGATCTCAAACTCCTGACCTCAAGTGATCCTCCCACCTCAGTCTCCCAAAGTGCTGGGATTATAGGTTCGAGCCACTGCACCAGCCAGAGGTGATATTTTAAAAAGCATTCTAGTAGCTGATAATGTTTAGTATAATAGCTGTAGGTTTTTCAATAAATGTTAAATTGAATGGATGTTTTCAGTCTTCCTGAAAAAAATGAGAAATACATTTCTTAGGGCTTAAAATTTTGACTTCTGAATCACCTTTCCTAACGTATCATTTTATTAGAAGTTAGATTACTAGAAATGATCAGAGTCAACATGTCAATTACACATACACATGCACAGACATCTACATCTCACTCAAGTATGTAAAAGTACGGGCCCCTCTTATGAGGATCCCCACGGTTTACATACAGACCCTTCTGTTGAGGACCAACAGGTTCGTACGCGCCCTGTGCAGTAACAGATCCAGTCCGCCGAGACAGCAGGTTTTGAAGCAGAGAAACAGTGTAATGATCACAGAGCGCTGAAGGAGATGGGAGGAGACCTGCAAATTCATCTCCTGGGGTTCTGGGCTGGAGTTTCTGAGAGGATCATGGAGGGTGAGGGGCTGGAAAATTGGAGTGGTGATTGGTTGGGGTAAGGAGCGTGAAATCATCAGGACGTGGAAACTTCATTTGCTGGTGAGTGAGCTCCTGTGGGACCCCTCAGACCAGCTGAGCCAGTAGTTTCATCAGTATGCAGGACCTGAAGGAATATCTCACAGGGAAAACTTAACATTTCATAACTTTCAAGTTGTTATTTATAGAGCAGTTAAGGGAAACTGTAATCTTGTAACAGGGTCTGCCTGCTTCTGGGGCAACAGGCAGCAAACAGCTCAGGAGAAGCAGGTCAGAGCAGCCAACCTAGTGATCAACGCTGAGTGTGCTGCATGCTCGGTTTACTGTTGCTTCTCCCCCTCCCTTCTTCCCTGATTAATAAAGCTTACAGGGATGGTTTAACTTCCTTCACGAGGCTTCCATTCTAGACTAGGAGACTGGTCATCTACATAAATAAAGAAGGTGAAAAATACAGACAGGATAGCCTGGGTTCCAGGTAAAGAGGAGAGTAAGGATGCCAGGAGCGCAGAGCCTAGAGGGACGGCCATGGCCTGGGTTGCCGGCCTTGGTTTTGTGATCGGGTCAAATAAATGGCGAGAACAGAGAAAGGCTTTCCTAGGAAGCGCCTGACCCGAGCAAGGACATGGGGAAAGGGAGGCCTGACCTCTGCTGGGTGTGATCAGCCCGTCTTATCAGTCACTGCAGTGGGTGGCTCCGGAGGGCAGCCAGGGGCGGTGGGGAGCCATTGCCTT
Source organism: Macaca fascicularis (assembly GCF_037993035.2). Taxonomy (NCBI): domain Eukaryota; kingdom Metazoa; phylum Chordata; class Mammalia; order Primates; family Cercopithecidae; genus Macaca; species Macaca fascicularis. Next base: position 1,280,992 of record NC_088381.1, read on the forward strand.
TGGCGTCACTCAGAGGTTGTCACCGGAAGTCTTTGAGCAGAGAAGCCTCCTGCTCCTATAGGCCACGTCCAAACAGGAAACAGAGGGTGGCTCCAGTGGGAAATTTCCGATTATGGGGAATATTTATAAGGATGTGGGTAAGGGAAAATTCAGTAGCTGTAGGGCGTTGTCATCCTGGGCGTGGAGGGATAGGAGAGGGAGGAGTTATGGGAACCGAGAGAAGGGCGGGAGAAGGCCCTGTGGACAGTACAGCCATGGGGCTTCCCTGCGAAGCCACACGGCGTTTATTGTTTCTCTGGCTGGGAAGAGGTTCTTCACCGCCGGGGAGCTGGGGCACTGAGAAATCCACCCACACTTAGGAATGGGACATGGGGTCTGGTCTTTCTTGAACAAATGAAGTAAGGCCCCTGGTGGCTACATTATATCAGAAGAGCAGGTGTCTGAAAATACAGCTTATAATTGTAGCGATATAACATTTTACCTGGGTAAGAGTGGATTGCTCAGGACTGCTGGAGAAAGACGTAAGACATAGCCTTACATTTCCCAGTGATTCTGTGTGAACATTCTGAGCTTCTGTGTTGATTCATGTTTTTAAAAAGATTTTTTTTCTTTCTTCCTCTGTCCCTCCCTGTCTTCCTTCTTCTAATGTAAGTTCCCTTTCAGAGATAATTAGCATTGATAGTTTATAATGAATATAATTATTTTCTTTTTTTTTTTTTCTTTTTTTGTTTTGTTTTTTTGAGACAGAGTTTTGCTCTTGTTGCCCAGGCTGGAGTGCAATGGCGAAATCTCGGCTCTCTGCAACCACTGCCTCCCGGGTTCAAGTGATTCTCCTGCCTCAGCCTCCTGAGCAGCTGGGATTACAGGCACCCACCACCACGCCTGGCTGATTTTTTTGTATTTTTGGAAGAGACGGGGTTTCTCCATGTTGGTCAGGCTGGTCTCGAACTCCTGACCTCAGGTGATCTGCCCGCCACAGCCTCCCAAAGTGCTGGGATTATAGGTGTGAGCCACCCTCCCAGCCTCAATACGATTATTTTATTTGTAAAACATAAACATGGGGGCCACTGTGTGTGCTCTTCTGAGCCTTGTTTTTGTTTTGTTTTGTCTTAGACCTAACAATAAAACCTGAAGGTAGTGCGTGTCAGCTTCACTGACTCCCCCACTTGCTCGTGGTCACACGTGTTCCGTCCTATGAGGGGTCATTGTTGATTTCACGTGATCTGTTGGTGGGCATGTAAGTGCTTTCTAGACTCTTGCTAACCTTGTATGTACGTCTTTGGGACTAGCCGTGGAATTGCTAGTGTAGGGGTTCTTGGTTATTTAATTGGCCAGATAGTGCCAAATTGCCCTTTCAGTAAGTTGCAGTGATTCACCTTTTGCCCCAGGAGGTGTGAACACAGATGCCTGTTCTCTGAACCCTCACCAACATGGTGCGCCATCTTTTCTTCATTGCCAGTTTGGTGGGTAAAAACGGTACCTCATTGTATAATTGTTGGTTTAAACTACTTTTGAGGGGCTTATTTCTGACTGCCTGGCCCTTTTGCAGGTGCGTCGTCTGGGCACGGGCACCAAGAGGGCTTTCCCAGAGACTCTTCCCTCTGCTCCTGACCGTGTGGCAGGAACAGCAGTCTTGGCCCAGTCTCTTCTGCTGTGACACACCACAGAGTTCACCTGGGCAGAGGCTTGCGGCAAATGGGAAGCTTCTTCCCATTCATTTAGTTAAAATCACGTCCTCCAATAATTTCTTATCTTATTTTCTGTTATCTTACTGGACTGATGGTTGGCCTTTAGTCTTCCCTGCCCCTCCCGCAGCCCTCCAGGGAACCCTACTCTCCCTGGGCTCCGGGATGCTGCTTTTGTGATGGCCACACCATCTCCGCATTTTCCTTGGGGTAAATTCATATATATATGTGTGTTCATATATATGTTCCTAGCATAAAGAATATATGTGTGTATAAACATATATATGTATTCATATATATGTTCCTAGCATAAAGAATACGTATGTGTATAAACATATATATATAGATAGATAGAGAGAGAGAGAGAGAAAGACAGAGAGAGAGAGACAGACAGTCTCACTCTGTGGTCCAGGCTGGAGTGCAGTGGCACAATCTTGGCTCACTGCAACCTCTGCCTCCCAGGGTCAAGTAATTCTTGTGCCTCAGCCACCTGAGTAGCTGGGATTACAGGTGGCCACCACCATGCCCAGCTAATTTTTGTATTTTTAGTAGAGATGGAGTTTTGCCATATTGGCCAGGCTGGTCTCGAACTCCTGACCTCAAGTGATCTGCCTGCCTCGGCCTCCCAATGTGCTGGGATTTCAGGCATGAGCCACCGTGCTCGGTCCATATTTTTATTTTAATATGAACATACCTGTGCTCAGAATGATGATACAGCAATCTTAGAGACTGACTGAACCAAACTTACCTTTTAAATACCTCATACTTTAGTAGTTTCAAGTTTTCCATGACTATTCAGTGGACGATTGAAAGCTGTTTTGTAATTTTGTTACTGTTCTAAATATGTCAAGTGTTCTGTGCCAGCTTCCTCAGTCTTTTGTCAATGGGCATCATTGTATGTCTTCAATATATCTCCATTATCTTTTATTTACTGTTACACATTTTATGCACTTCAGTCTTCCATCTTATTCAATATTTTTCATGCTTCTTTATTATCACATTCTTCTTCTACTTATAAAATTCTGTGTTCTTTCTTGCTTTTTTAATTAAAAAAATAAACTGTGGATTGAAGAGAGGTTGGTTAATGGGTACAAATACATAGATAAATAGAAGAAATCAGACCTCATTTCACATAGATCAGGAGGGTGACTGTAGTTAACATTAATTGATTGTATGTTTCAAAGAATAATTGTATGTTTCCGAGAATAATTCGAATGTTCCTAGCATAAAGAAAAGACAGATATTTAAGGTGATGGGTGTTCCAATTACCCTGTTTGATCTTTACACATTACTTGAATGTATCAAATTACCACATATACTCTGAAAATATGTACATCTGTTATGTATCAATAAAATAGTAATTAAAAAAGAAAACTGTGATTTTCTCCTGTCTTCATCTTTTCTCTGTAGATTTTATAAGACGCAGGACAGGGTGATTGGTTTCCTCCTGGCTCTAGTTTTAAGAGGTTTCTTTAGATCACTGCTTTCTGAAGAGTCATTGGATTTGCTATTTCCAGCCTTTCGAGTGTGAAGTATGTGTGAGTAGCCTCTTTCTTCTCCATCGTGAATTTCAGTGTCCCACTAGGCGCCACTGTAATGATGAGCTGAGCAATCCGATGGGTACTTCCTCCTGGTGGAAATGACCGATCTGATGTGCGCTTCCTCCTGGTGGAAATGAGGGATCCGACAGATGCTTCCTCCTGGTGGAAATGACCGATCTGACCTATGCTTCCTCCTGGTGGGAACGAGTGATCTGAAGGACGCCTCCTCCTGGTGGAAATGAGGGATCCGACGGACGCCTCCTCCTGGTGGGAAGGAGGGATCTGAAGGATGATTCCTCCTGGTGGAAATGAGTGGTCTGAGGATGCCTCCTCCTGGTGGGAATGAGGGATCCGGCGGATGATTCCTCCTGGTGGAAATGAGCGATCAGACCGATGTCTCCTCCTGGTGGAAAAGCCTGGAATGGAGATGAAAGGTCCCTTTTAATGAGCTTTAATATCTCATGGCTTTTATTCCTTTTTACTCTGCTTTGAAAGTAAAGGTTTGTTGGAACCTAGAAGACTGTGAACATTTCCTCCCATTTCTGTGTCACTTGGTCACTCTTCCCTCGTAGGCTGTGTGTATCTGTGTGTGTGTGTGTATCTGTGTGTGTATCTGTGTGTGTGTGTGTGTATCTGTGTGTGTGTGTGTGCGTGCGTGCGTGGATGCATATCTGTGCCTGTGTATAGTGAGGGGTGCTGGTGAAGAAGTGGATGGAAGTGGGTCAGCCCCTCCTGCTGGGCTCAGGAGGGTGGAGGGGAGAGAAGCCCTTCCCACTCAGCTGGGACGCCGGAGAGCCTGCACCCCATTTCTCATCCTGATGTGGAGTAGCTGCATGACGGTGGCCCAGGAGCTGTGGTGAACTCTGCCCTTTGCCCTCACACTCGTGAGGCAACGCCAGCCCCAGAGACCTGCAGCACCTGCCCTCTTCTCCTTGTTCCTCTGCCCAGAGAAGCACCGAGTTCTCAGCAGCGACCCCTCCTGACACCGACCCCTGTGCTGCTCTCTTGCCCTCTCTCTGTGAGTGGGGTAGGGGCACTGGTGCAGGAGCCTCCTGGGGAGGGGCAGCAGGGAGTCTCTGGGGCGTCTGTAGTGGGCATGTGGGGGCGTGGGGAGGAGGAGGAAAGAAGGCCTGTGATGGAGGAGGGGCATCTCAGGCGTGAAGCAGCTGCTGGGCTGGCTGGGGTGAGGGCCGTGGAACGGCGTTAGTATTTTACTTCTAGTCAACGCAGCAATAGCAGCTCAAGTTGCAGTGAGAGACAGGTCCTGCTGATGTGCATGGTGTGCCCCCGGGGAATCCTCGCACCCCAGGTTTCTCCCTTTAAGTAAAAGGGGGCTCTCTTTTGGTTCCTTTTGCAATTGGATATTACTGGGAACTTTAAAAAAGGAAAGCAAGCTAAGTGTTTTACATTCTGAACTTGGAATGAATAATAACTAAAATGCCAGTCCCATGGGACAAAGTGGAATTTGTCATTTCACATTGCAGCTGAACGTATAATTGGCTTTAATTAATCTTTTTTTTTTTTTTTTTTGAGGCGGAGTCTCGCTCTGTCGCCCAGGCTGGAGTGCAGTGGCCGGATCTCAGCTCACTGCAAGCTCCGCCTCCCGGGTTCCCGCCATTCTCCTGCCTCAGCCTCCCGTGTAGCTGGGACTACAGGCGCCGCCACCACGCCCAGCTAATTTTTTGTATTTTTAGTAGAGACGGGGTTTCACTGTGTTAGCCAGGATGGTCTCGATCTCCTGACCTCGTGATCCGCCCGTCTCGGCCTCCCAAAGTGCTGGGATTACAGGCTTGAGCCACCGCGCCCGGCCAATTAATCTTTTTTTAATGAAGGATTTTTTAAAAAGTTTTGTTTCTCTTTACATCAATATAAAAACCTATCATGAACTTTTTCCCTGGAGAGACTGCCACCCCTGTCACTGCCTGTGCATGAAATCGGTGGAGGAGGCCAGCACCTTCCCTGCGTCTGCCCCTGTCAGGGATGCCAGTCGCCTCCTTGTGCTCCTGACTCACCCAGAGAAAATACTTTCTCTCAAAGATTTTTCTTTCGGAAACCACTTACAATCTTAGAATCAAATACTTAGGGGTATTCTTTATTTTGTTGTTGAAAGGAGTTTGGGTAGTTTCATGCGCCGAAGGTCGTGGTGGCTTTTGATAAATATAAGTTGTCCTGCAGGAAGCCGCTGACTGATGAGGGGTTTTTACTCCAACATTTATCCCATGGTTGCGTCAACTTTGTTAACGGTGCAGAATCAGTTAACAAATACACTCCACTTTTGTGTGGACGTTGTTTATAGAATTATTTTATGGAATGCACAAATCCAGCTTCAAGGTCATTTTAAAAAAAGTGGTTTGAAATAAAAATGAAATGATTCTGGCCCTGTTTAATCACCATTAAGCCCTTGAGCCGCAAGGTTGGTGCAGGGGAGGGGGTCCTGTTTGCTGAGGCGCTGGGCTTGCTAACAGGAGCCCTTCTTATGACGCCCTTCTTATGAGGTTGCCACAGACACTCAGATATCCAGTGACCTGGTCTTATTAGCTTCATTTTAGAGGTCAGGAAGCTGAGGCCCATATGGCTTATGTAGCTTGGTCTTGTTGCCAAAGCCAGACTGAGACAGAGAGGCAAACGCACATGGACACTGCCCAACCCCAGACACACCACAGCTCTGTGTCCCTACAGAGAGCGCAAAAAGGTAAGCCTTTATTACACTCCGAAACAGCAGTAAGCCATTTTCTTTTCTTGATTGACTTACAAATTGAAAAAAGAAATCAATAGACCTGCATTTTCTAAGCTTCAAAAGCTGGTAACTGTTTTTTCAGTTTAAATTTTGCTTTTAATTTCAATAGCTTTTGGGGGTACAAGTGGTTTTGGGTACATGGATGAATTATATAGTAGTGGATTCTGAGATTTCAGTGCACCTGTCACCTGAGAAGTGTACATTGTACCCAATATGTAATTTTTTATGTCACACCTCCCTCTCACCCTCCCCACTCTGAATCTCCACAATCCATTATATCACTCTGTATGCCCTTGCATACTCAAGCTTAGCTCCCACTTATAAGTGAGAACATGTGGTATTTAGTTTTCCATTCCTGAGTTACTTCACTTAGAATAATGGCCTCCAGCTCCATCCAGGTAGCTGCAAAAGATGTTTTTGGTTTTTTTTTTTTATGGCTAAGTGGTATTCCATGGTGTATATATAGCACATTTTCTTTATCACTCAGTGGTTAGTGGGCACTTAGGTTGGTTCCATATCTTTGCAGTTGTGAATTGTGCTGCTGTAAACATGCATGTACAGGTATCTTTTTCATATGGTGACTTCTTTGCCTTTGGGTAAACACTCAGTAGTGGGATTGCTGGATCAAACGGTAGACCTACTTCTAGTTCTCTAAGGAATCTCTACATAGTTTTCCATAGAGGTTGTACTAATTTACATTCCCACAGCAGGGTAAAAGCGTTCCTTTTACATGACATCCACACCAACATCTGTTGTTTTTTGACTTTTTAATAGTGGCCATTTTTGCAAGAGTAAGATGGCATCTCATTGTGGTTTTGATTTGCATTTCCCTCATCATTAGTAATGTTGGCATTTTTTCATATGTTTGTTGGCCATTTGTATATCTTATTCTGAGAATTCTCTATTAATGTCCTTTTGTCCACTTTCTGATGGGATTATTTGCTTTTTTTCTTGCAGATTTGTTTTTTCCCTATAGATTCTGGATACTAGTCCTTTGTCGGATGCATAGTTTGCAAATATTTTCTCCCACTCTGTGGATTGTCTGATTATTATTAAGCTTTTAAACTTAATTAGGTTCCATTTATTTACTTTCATTTTTGTCGCATTTACTTTTGGGGTCTTAGTCATGAATTCTCTGCCCAGGCCAGTGTCCAGAAGAGCTTTCCCAAGGTTATCTTCTAGAATGTTTGTGATTTCAGGTCTTAGATTTAAATCTTGGATCCATCTTGAGTTGATTTTTGTACTGGGGAGAGATACAGATACAGTTTCATTCCTCTTCATCTGGCCAGTTTTCCCGGTGTCATTTAGTAAACAGGGTGTCCTTTTCCCAATTTATGTTTCTGTTTGCTTTGTCACAGATCAGTTGGCTACAAGTATTTGGCTTTGTTTCTGACTTTCATTGGTCTATGTGCCTGCTTTTATACCAGTACCAGGCTGTGTTGGTAACTATAGCCTTGTAGCATAATTTGAAGTCCAATAACGTGATGTCTCAAGATTTGTTCTTTTTGCTTAAGTTTGCTTTATCTATTCAGGCTTTTTTTTTTTTTTTTTTTGGTAGCACATGGATTTTAGGATTTTAAAAAATTCTATAAAAAATGATGTTCACATTTTGATGGGAATTTCATTGAATCTGTAGATTGCTTTGGGCAGTGTGGTCATTTTCACAATATTGATTCTTCCTATCCATGAGCATGGGATGTATTTCCGTTTGTTTGTGTCATCTGTGATTTCTTTCAGCAGTGTTTTGTAGTTTTCCTTACAGAGATCTTTGACCTCCTTGGTTAAATATATTCCTAGGTATTTTATTTTATGTTTTGCAGCTATTGTAAAAGGAGCTGAGTTCTTGATTTGATTCTTAGCTTGGTCGTTATTGGTGTATAGCAGCTACTGATTTGTATACATTGAGTTTGTAACCTGAGACTTTATTGAAAGTTTATCATATCTGGGAGTCTTTTGGAGGAGTCTTTAGGGTTTTCTAGGTATACTATCATATCTTCGGCAAACAGTGATAGTTTGGCTTTCTCTTTTCCGACTTAGATACCCTTTCTTTCTTTCTTTCTCTTGCCTGATTGCTCTGGCTATTACTTCCAATACTGTTGAATAGGAGCGTTGAGAGAGAGCATCCTTGTCTTGCTCCAGTTCTCAGGAGGAATGCTTTCAACTTTTCCCCATTCAGTATGATGTTGGCTATGGGTTTGTCATATATCACTTTTATTAATTTACGTCCCTTCTGTGCCTAGTTTGTTGACAATTTTTATCATAAAGGGATGCTGAATTTTATCAAAAGAGAAGCTGATAACTTTTTAAATTAGAATAGTTCTTCTAAAATGGGAAGCAATAAAAGAGGAAAGAATGCCAGTGTCCCAAACGGTAAGATTCAGCATTGTCCAAAATGGAGGTAACTGCAGAAAGTGAAGGAATCTGGGAAACAAGCACACAGGAAGAAGCCCACAAGGGCAAGAGGAAGTTCTTTGAGGCAGGAGAGGGGACTGAGGGGGAGGAGTTGCAAGGTTGGGGAGCCTTTGGGGGCTGCAGTGAGCTCATGGTGTGGAGGACACTGGCTGGATGCCCCTGGAGGTAATGTCAAAAGACAGAGGGCAGACAACAGGGAGGTGAAGAGGGAGAATGGTGGCATACCCCAGGGTCCCATCTGTTCAGTCATGGGGAGGGCGTCTAGAAGAGGTGGGAGCAGGACAGCTGTTGTCCTGGGATGTGGCCAGCACGTAGGCCAGCCTAAGCTTGTGATAATCCCATGGGGATCCCCATGAGAAGCTCCTCACTGTTCCTCACCAAACCCAGCTCCAGCTTCTTCCTTGATGCCCAGCCTGCATTCCTCAGACCCCGGCTCCCTGCTGCCCTTGTGCCAAGTGCGCGGTGCCCCCTGCCCATCCTTCATAGCCTGCCCTCCCCTTTTCTGTCAATTCGGGTACGTTTTTCTAAATATCCAGGCTGGAAACCTCCGAGTCATAGAATGTCAGTGCAGCGCTAAAGTGTAGAGATTGTTCCCCCACCTTCTCTCCACCCCATGCATGGTTTTAAAATTTCTGCCATGTGGTTCCAGCTTCTACGAAAGCCCATTCCATCTTGAGACAGTTGTGTGGTGGGACAGTTTCTCTTTATAAGGAAGTGAATCATGCCTCCCAGAGGTCCTCCCTGCCTCTGCTCCCCGACCCAGCACCCAGGTCCCAGTTCATTACTTTCAGCCAAAGGGAAGGAGGTTGCGACGTCTGCCCCATGGCCAGCTCAGGCTCCCTGAGCATTACTTCCCCAGCTTAAAATCCTCCGACTGTTCTAGGCGTTCACACCTTTGCCCAGCTGTGCTGCGCACGTGGGAGTTCTTCCACTTCCTCCCACAAATGTGGGCTTGCTGGAGCAAACGTTTCTCCCTCTTTTACACCCTGTTGTCTTATTCCTGAAGCGTAACTCTGCATTTACCCCCACATAGAGACTGGGATGCCCTCTGGGGCCACCACCTCAATGACTTGCCTTCCTCAATAGTCATCACCACCTGGAAAGGCACCTGTGTCTGCAACAGATGGACACACACACTTGCACACACACAGGCATGTGTGAAGTCATGGAGAAAGCAGTGCTGTCAGTAAACACGCAGGGGAGAAGATCCCTCCAGCCCTGCCCTCGGGGAGCTGATGGGTCAGCCTCCTGTGGACAGCAGGTGCCTCTGGGTCCAGGGAGAACCTTGCTTTATGTCTTAATACCCAGGTTATGTAACCAGATTAAAGAAGCATTTGAAAACTTTGCTCTAGAGAGCTTTTCAGTAAGTTTGATGGCATGACTGATTTTCCTTCCTGAGAATTTCTTCTTTTTTTTATGGGAGAGCAGATTATTTTTAAAGTCCATTTTCTTCGGAAGAGTGAAAAAGGCCAAGCAATAAATCCACAGCTGTGCAACCTACTTCAGTGCAAGTCTCTAGGCCATAATTTCTTAGCCTCCGTCAAGCAGAGGAGCATGTGACGCCTCCATCTGCCCCAGTGAAGGGAGCACGGGTTGTCTGAGGAGGGGACGAAGGCGCCTTCCCTGACGTGTGTGGATGACACCAACGCAGAGGCACTCATTATTCTTCGTGCCTGTCTTGACTTAGCTCTGAAGACACGGGGAAGCTGAGGACACACTGGGCAAAGGGAGAAGTCACATAGCAGCAGTGACTGGCCACAGCTCCACAGCACCGGCACCCAGAGTGGTCAGCAGACTCCCCCAGCTGCCCTGTGGTCTGAGAGAAGTGAGGGCAGTCAGTGGGGAGTGGGGGTGAGGCTGGGGGAGCCCGGGGAAAGACCCTTGGCTTGAGTGGGGAGACAGTGAGAAGTCTGGACGTTTCCTTGGTGTTACAGGACACCATCAGAAGGGCTTAGAGGGTGTGAGGCAGTCTGTTCTCCCTGGTAAGCATCACCCAGGACGCTCCACGGATGGGTAGAGGGCTTCCCCAGAGGTGGGCCGGGGTGACTAGGTCAGGAATGCTGGCGGGTAGACAGGGGAGGCAGGACCTTGGGACAGTGTCCAGGTCTGGCTCGGGCCATGCCATGCGGGGTGTGGGCAGGAGCCCCGGCTAGAATGCCAGAGTGAAGAGACTGAGGGGCTGACCAGTGGGAGAGATGGGCAGTGAGGCTCGGCCACGTGGCCACCTCCCACCCAGGCCTCTCTCGCCATCTGCCAGCTGTTATTAAGGTGGCCACGGTCCTCTCTGCAGTCTGGGCCACCAGTGAAGTGGAGCTGGTTTCTTATTTTCCCTGTAAAAAACCCTCTTCCCACAGGGCCGCCTTTTTGACACCTCTTTTTTATTGAGAATCAGAACCGTGTGTGCCAGGTAGACGCATCCCTGCCGGGAGGGACAGGCTGAGGCGTAGGAGAGCGCACAGTGGGCACAGGAAGCCAGGGGCACGGGTGGAGCGGGGCACTAGGGAAGAGCCCTCCTTGTGTTGCACGAGCTCTGGGATCTTCTGCCCCGACCCTTCTCCACTGGGAACGCAGCCCGAGGAGCAGGGCCGGGGCGCCATGCATGCTCACGTCTGAATTCCGTTGCTTTCTCCCCAAGCTTGTCCACGCTTCTCACAGTAGGTTCCTTTTCGGTAGGAAGACCAGTTTTTCATCTTGTGCACTTTAGACATCCGTGAACCACAGCGCAAACCTGGCTCTCAGGCCCCGTTTAACAGTTGGAAATCTTAAAGCACCATGAAAAACAACTATTTTCTCTCTAGAAAGTTCCACTTCTTTTTAGTGTAAGCCTAGGATTGTACACAACTTACGTTGGAAACAGAAGCTGGAAGTCAGCCCTCTGCTCCCAGCTGGACTTCCCCACCCAGGGAGGGTGGAGCACCAGAGCCCTCGCCTTCCCAACAGCCAGCATGCGGCTGGTGCCATTAGCCAGGCACTGGCATCTTCTAAAGTTCATCTTTTTAGAAAGTATTATTTAAACAGTCTCCTCACGGCCTGACAAACCTGCACTGTAACTCCGCAGTGGTGTCCGGGCTCGGCCATTCAGCCTGGAGACGAGTGGAGGCTGGGGCGCGCTTCGTTCTGGAGAGCCAGGTTCCCCCGCCCTGTAGCCTTTGAATCCCATGCCCTGGGTGTGTGGGGGCCTCGCTCTGGCTGCCCCCGCCGCCTGGGTCTCCTGGGCACTCCCTAAGCCTGCATTCCCATCTGGATGTGGAGAGGCGGAGGGTCTTCTCCAGGCAGCGCTCACTGTGCACCTCCAGCACTGCGCACCTCCATGGCACGTCCAGGGCTCCCCTGCCACCCTCATTTCTGTTCTCCTCCTAGCCCAGGGCATCTGCCAGCGGCCGGCTCCAGCTCCACCGCTCGCAGGCGGACCCTGGACGTGCCATGGGTCCTCCTCCCCTCCCGCCCCCGCCCGGGCAGCGGCCCCATCCGGGCCGGCAGCTCCATGCGCTCCCAGGGCCCCGCGCTGGGGTTAGTGCGATGCGGTAGCCGCCTGGAGGTTCGGGGTTGGTTTGCGTTTTACACCCGCCCCCGCGGTGTGCAGCCCTCTGCCTGCTGCGTCCCAGCGAAGCATCTGGAACACGGACTCTGTCCCAACGAAGCATCTGGAACACGAGCCGCTTCTCCTGTAGCTGCCTCGCAGCCGGCCCAGGCCTCCTTCGCGGTTCCCAGCCTGGGGGAGCAGCCCTTCAGGCTTATCGCCCCAGGTTCACGGCCCACGCTGTGTTTTCAACATGAAATCGTAAAGCCAACAGCTCTGCATTGCTTCGCGTGGCGTCTCCATCGAACCGTCACCTGCTCCAGGCCGGGGTGGACACGGCCGCGCTGGGGCTCTGCGGGTGGGGCCCCCTCCCCGGCTCCCACACCCCGTCCCCGGCTCCCACACACCCTCGTCCCCGGCTCCCACACACCCTCCCCCCCGGCTCCCACACACCCTCGTCCCCGGCTCCCACACACCCTCCCCGGCTCCCACACACCCTCCCCCCCGGCTCCACACACCCTCCCCGGCTCCCACACACCCTCCCCGGCTCCACACACCCTCCCCGGCTCCCACACACCCTCCCCGGCTCCCACACACCCTCATCCCCGGCTCCCACACACCCTCATCCCCGGCTCCCACACCCCGTCCCCGGCTCCCACACACCCTCCCCGGCTCCCACACCCCGTCCCCGGCTCCCACACACCCTCCCCGGCTCCCACACCCCGTCCCCGGCTCCCACACACCCTCCCCGGCTCCCACACCCCGTCCCCGGCTCCCACACACCCTCCCCGGCTCCCACACCCCGTCCCCGGCTCCCACACACCCTCCCCGGCTCCCACACACCCTCCCCCCCGGCTCCCACACACCCTCGTCCCCGGCTCCCACACACCCTCCCCGGCTCCCACACACCCTCCCCCCCGGCTCCCACACACCCTCGTCCCCGGCTCCCACACACCCTCCCCGGCTCCCACACACCCTCCCCCCCGGCTCCCACACACCCTCGTCCCCGGCTCCCACACACCCTCGTCCCCGGCTCCCACACACCCTCCCCGGCTCCCACACACCCTCGTCCCCGGCTCCCACACACCCTCCCCGGCTCCCACACACCCTCGTCCCCGGCTCCCACACACCCTCCCCGGCTCCCACACACCCTCGTCCCCGGCTCCCACACACCCTCCCCGGCTCCCACACACCCTCGTCCCCGGCTCCCACACACCCTCCCCGGCTCCCACACACCCTCGTCCCCGGCTCCCACACACCCTCCCCGGCTCCCACACACCCTCGTCCCCGGCTCCCACACACCCTCCCCGGCTCCCACACACCCTCGTCCCCGGCTCCCACACACCCTCGTCCCCGGCTCCCACACACCCTCGTCCCCGGCTCCCACACACCCTCGTCCCCGGCTCCCACACACCCTCGTCCCCGGCTCCCACACACCCTCGTCCCCGGCTCCCACACACCCTCGTCCCCGGCTCCCACACACCCTCCCCGGCTCCCACACACCCTCCCCGGCTCCCACACACACCCTCCCCGGCTCCCACACACCCTCGTCCCCGGCTCCCACACACCCTCGTCCCCGGCTCCCACACACACCCTCCCCGGCTCCCACACACCCTCGTCCCCGGCTCCCACACACCCTCGTCCCCGGCTCCCACACACACCCTCCCCGGCTCCCACACACCCTCCCCGGCTCCCACACACCCTCCCCGGCTCCCACACCCCGTCCCCGGCTCCCACACCCCCTCCCCGGCTCCCACACACCCCCTCCCCGGCTCCCACACACCCTCGTCCCCGGCTCCCACACACCCCCTCCCCGGCTCCCACACACCCTCGTCCCCGGCTCCCACACACCCTCGTCCCCGGCTCCCACACACCCTCGTCCCCGGCTCCCACACACCCTCCCCGGCTCCCACACACCCTCCCCGGCTCCCACACACACCCTCCCCGGCTCCCACACACCCTCCCCGGCTCCCACACACCCCCTCCCCGGCTCCCACACACCCTCCCCGGCTCCCACACACCCTCGTCCCCGGCTCCCACACACCCTCCCCGGCTCCCACACACCCTCCCCAGCTCCACACACCCTCCCCGGCTCCCACACACCCTCCCCGGCTCCCACACACCCCCTCCCCGGCTCCCACACACCCCCTCCCCGGCTCCCACACACCCTCCCCGGCTCCCACACCCCGTCCCCGGCTCCACACACCCTCCCCGGCTCCCACACACCCTCCCCGGCTCCCACACACCCTCGTCCCCCGGCTCCCACACACCCTCCCCGGCTCCCACACACCCTCCCCAGCTCCACACACCCTCCCCGGCTCCCACACACCCTCCCCGGCTCCCACACACCCCCTCCCCGGCTCCCACACCCTCCCCGGCTCCCACACACCCTCCCCGGCTCCCACACCCCGTCCCCGGCTCCTACACACCCCCTCCCTGGCTCCCACACCCTGTCCCCCGGCTCCCGCACACCCTCCCAGGCTCCCACACACCCTCGTCCCCCGGCTCCCACACACCCTCCCCGGCTCCCACACACCCTCCCCGGCTCCCACACACCCTTCCCGGCTCCCGCACACCCTCCCCGGCTCCCGCACACCCTCCCCGGCTCCCGCACACCCTCCCCGGCTCCCGCACACCCTCCCCGGCTCCCACACCCTGTCCCCGGCTCCCACACACCCTCCTGCTGCCTCCCATCCTGTTCGCCTGTTCCAGGGCAGGCCTCCCCTGCAGGTGCTTCTCGGTGGCGTTGAGGACAAGCACAGTTAGATCACCCGCCGCGCAGCTGGGTGGTTCGTGGCCGTGTCCGGCCCGCGGGGTCTGCCGTGGGGGAGGAGAAGGGAGCCCGGTGCTGGGAAAATACGACGACTGGAGGAAGGAACGGGTGGATGAGCGCACGCCTCTCCTAAGGAACAGGCCTGCCTCGCGCCAGGACTGGGGGCTCCAGGACTCCGTGGTTCCCAGGCCGCCGGTGGCTGGTCCCTCCCGGCCAAGGGAGGGAGGGGCGCCCCGGCCTCTTTTCAGCCTCTTTCCCGGGCGCCTCCCATTCTCCGGACTCCAGTTTACTCACCCAGAAAAGAAGAGAAACCAGATGGTTTCTGAAGTCCGTTGTGGTGCTAGCATTTTATGCTTCTATTTTTGTCAGAGCCCCTTAGGAAATAAAACTATAGTGTAAATAATGAAAAAAAAAAAAGAGCATTCTATGTGCAAGTGCTTCGGGCAATTCCCTTTTTATACTCCTAGGAAATGATTCTATTTCCATCCACGTGAAATTGGGCCATTCTGTCTTTCTACTTCACAAACTCAAACTGGGCAACTTTTTCCCTTTGAATTTCAAGAAGACAAGTGCAAAGAACCCAATACTCAAAACATGGTTAATTTTGCCTGCCTTGTGTATAAATGTTGCTTAGGGGCCATCCTGTTAAGATTCACAATCAGTGAGCAAAATATCAATGTTTATTTTTCAAGGCACTTCATAGTAGGCAAGGGTAGAGCGCCGCAATTTGCTGTTCTTCTAACAATTCCTCAGTGAAAATTGTACTAGTGGTTTGTTAGAAATTTTTTTTTCAGAATGAACCCAGAAATTCTTTTGGTGTGGTTTTTCACACTTTACTATATTCTGCCATAGTCTCTTTTTATTTTTCTTTAACCAGTCTTGTTGAGATACAATTGACATACAATAAATTACAAATATTTAAAGTGTAAAATTTAATAAGTTTTCACATATGTACCCTTGTGAAATCATCACCACAATCCAATAGCTAACATACCCATCACACTTCTACCCAGTGGAATGAGTGGATGAAATGGTGTGTATTTAAATTTTAAAGAAATTGCCCTACTATTTCCCACATGGTTATGGCATTTTTCCTTCCCGCCCGCAGTGTATGAGAATTCTCATTTCTCTACGTCTTTGTCAACATGTGTTACTGTGTCTTATTTGTTATACTCATTATAGTGAGTGTGAGTGCTATCTCATTGTTTTTTAATTGTGGTAAAATACATATAAGGTTTACCATTTTGACTATTTTGCATGTGCAGTTCAGTGGCATTAAGTACATTCATATTCTTATGCAACCATCTCTACCATCCATCTTCAAAACTCTTTTCATCTTGCAAAACTGAAAGCCTGTACCCCTTAAACATGAACTCCCTATTTAGCCCTTGTGCTAGATCCTGATAACCACCATTCCATTCTGTCTCTATGAGCTTGACTACCGGGTACCTCGTATAAGTGGAATCATATAGTATTTGTCATTTCGTGATGGGCTTATTTCAGTCAGCAGCATGTCCTCAAGGCTCATCCACGTGGTAGCACGTGTGAGAATTTCTTTTTAAGGATGAAGCATATTCCATTGTGTAGATATACCGCAATTTATCTATTTATCTGTCAACGGATACTGGAGTTCTTCCACCTTTTGGCTATTTTGAATGATGCTGCTATGAACATGAGTGTACAAATAACTCTTCAAGACGTGTTTTTAATTCTTTGGGTATATATGCCGATGTGGGGTTGCTGGATTATATTGTCTCATTGTAGTTTAAACTTACAGTTTCCTGCTGACTAATGATGTTGGGCATCTTTTTATGTGCGTATTTTCCGTTTGTATTTCTCATTTGGTAAAGCGTCTTGTTCAAATATGTTCCCAATTTTTGAGTTTTGTTTGTTATTATTGAATTGTCAGAATTCTTTAGATGCTCTAGGTGCAAATCCTTTGTAAGACAGATACTTTGCAAATATCTTCTCCTAGCCTGTGGCTTGTCTGTTCATTCTTTTTAACAGTGTCTTTTGAGGAGGAGAGGTATTTAACTTTGATGAAGTCCATTTAATCCACTTGTTTTTCATGTATTGTGTTTTTTAGTGTTGTACCTAAGCAACCTGGGGTCAAAAAGATTTTCTTCTGTGTTTTCTTTTATACATTTTAGAGTTCTAGGTTTTACATTGAGGTCTGTGATCCCTCTTGAGTTAACTTTTGTATATGCTGTGAAGTATGGGTTCAAGTTTATTTTGGGTGTGGGAGGGGTATTTGGGTGTCCAGTTGTTCCAGTAGCATTTGTAGAAAATGAATCTTTTTGCTGCTGGATCTCCTTTGCATCTTTGTGGAAAAAAAAAAAAATCAGTTGTGTATGTGAGTTTATTTCCAAACTCTTATTTGGCCTATATTTACACTGTTTTATTACTGCAGCTTTATAATGATTATTAAAAGCAGGCAGTGTCAGTTCTTTATATTTGTTCTTTCAGGGTTTTTTTGGGGGTGTTGTTTGGCTATTCTGGGGTCTCTGCATTTCCATATGAATTTTAAAATTAGTTTGTTAATATCTACAAGTAGCTTGCTGTGATTTTATTGGGATTTATTTGAATCTGTAGAACAACTTGGGGAGAATTAGCTGCTTGACACTAGTAAGTCTTCCCGCCATGAACAAGGTATAGCTCTCCATTTTTTTAGTCTTTTATTTCTTTCAGCAATATTGTATTGCTTTCAGTGTACAAGCCTTTCACATATTTTGTCAACTTTGTTTTTAAGTATTTTATATTTTGATGGTATTATAAAAGTTATTTTTAAAAATTCTAATTTCTGATCTTCATTGCTATTATATAGAAATATAATAGATATATATGAATGGATCTTATATCTGGTGGCCTTACTAAACTAGTTCTAGTAGTCTTTTTGTAGATTACATCAAATTTAGTTTATAGCTAAATAGAGATTTCTTTCATTCTTTCCAATCTATATGTCATTACTTTTTTTCTTGCCTAATTGCATTGGTTATACTTTCCAGTAAAATGCATTGGCCGTTTACCTCCAATAAAATGTTTAATAGAAATGATGAGAGTGGATCTCTTGTCTTATTCCTGATGTTAGCCAGGAAGCACAAACACTCTCACCGTTAAATATGATGTAACTGTGTGTGGGTGTGTGTGTGCACACACGCATTTTAGATATTCTTCTTCAAGTTAAGAAATTACTTGTTTATTCCTGGTGTGCAGAGTTTTTTTATTATGAATGAGTGTTGAGTTTTTCAAGTGCCTTCGCTCTATTAAAAAAATATATATATTTTAGTTTTTTTTTTTTTTTTTTTTTTTTGAGGCGGAGTCTTCACTCTGTCGCCCAGGCTGGAGTGCAGTGGCACCATCTCGGCTCACTGCAAGCTCCGCCTCCCAGGTTCGCGCCATTCTCCTGCCTCAGCCTCCCCAGTAGCTGGGACTACAGGCGCCCGCCACCGCGCCCGGCTAATTTTTTGTATTTTAGTAGAGACGGGGTTTCACCGTGTTAGCCAGGATGGTCTCGATCTCCTGACCTCGTGATCCGCCCACCTCGGCCTCCCAAAGTGCAGGGATTACAGGCGTGAGCCACCGCGCCCGGCCTTAGTTTGTTAACGTAGGTAACATTAGGTAACACTGGTAACGTAGGTAACGTAGGTAACATTGATTGCCTGTCAGGTGTTAAATCATCCTGCGTTTCTGGATAAACTTCACTTGATCATGATGTATTGTTATCCTTCTTTGAGATATAGTCTCACTCTGTTGCCAGGCTGAAGTGCAGTGGCATGATCTTGGCTCACTGCAACCTCTGCCTCCTGGCTTCAAGGGAATCTCCTGCCTCATCCTCCCAAGTAACTGGGACTACAGGTTCCCGCCACCACACCCAGCTAATTTTTGTATTTTTAGTAGAGACAGGGTTTCACCATGTTGGCCGGGATGGTCTTGATCTCTTGACCTTGTAATCTGCCCACCTCAGCCTCCCAAAGTGCTGGTGAGCCACCGCGCCCAGCATATTGCTATTCTTCTAATATATTCTTGGATTAGATTTGCTAAAGTTTTAAAAATATGTTTTACAACTATGTTTATAAGAGATTGTCCTGTAGTTTCCTTTTCTTTTAATGTCTTTGGTTTTCATAGTAGGGTAATTATGAGCTCATTTAATGAGTTGGGAAGGATTCTCTTTTATTCAGTTTTTAGGAAGAGTTTGTGTAGAATTACTATAATTTCAACCTTATATGTTTGGTACAGTTCACCAGTCAAACCCTGAGGTCTGGGGTTTTCCCTTGTGGGAAGGTTTTGCATTATGATTTCAAACAACATTTTTGTTTGAGGCAGGGTCTCGTTCTGTTGCCTAGGCTGGAGTGCGGTGATGCAGTCTTGGTTCACTGCAGCCTGAACCTCCCAGGTTTAAGCAATCTTCCCACTTCAGCCTCCTGAGTAGCTGAGACTACAGGTACGTTACCACCACACCTGGCTAATTTTTTTTTTTGGGGGTAGAGATAGGGTTTTACCATGTTGCCCAGGCTGGTCTTGAACCCTTGGGTTCAAGCAATCTGTCCACCTCGGCCTCCCAAAGTGCTGAGATTACAGATGTGAGCCACCATGCCTGGCCTCAATTTCTTAAATAGTAACAGGGCTATTCCTGTTATCTCTTTGTTCTTGGGTGAACTTTGATAATTTGTGTCTTCAAGGAATTTGTTCATTGTATGTGCTGTCACATTTGTTCACATGAAATAGTTCATATTATTTACTTATTATCCTTTTAATATCTGTACAGTGTGTAGCACTGCTACCTCTCTCATTCCTGAGGTTGATAATTTGTGTCTTCTATATTTTTTTCTGATCAGTCTTGATAGATGTTTATCAATTTTATTGATTTTCTGAAAACAAATGCCTTCGATTTCATTCTCTGTGTTTTCTGTTTTTTTTTATTTCATTGATTTCTCCTTTGATCTTGTTATTTTCTTTTTTCTGCTTACTTTTTTTTTTCTCCTTTTTCCATTTTTTTTCAGATGGAAGCTGAAGTCATTGATATGATACTTTTTCAATATAGATGTTTAGTGTTATTGATTTCTACCTTGGGAATGCTTTGGTGCAGTCATACAAATTCTGATATGTTGTGTTTTCTGTCATGCGTGTCCATGTGAAGAGACCACCAAACAGGCTTTGTGTGAGCAATAAAGCTTTTTAATCACCTGGGTGCAGGCGGGCTGAGTCCGAAAAGAGAGTCAGTGGAGGGAGATAAGGATGGGGCCGTTTTATAGGATTTGGGTAGGTAAAGGAAAATTACAGTCAAAGGGGGGTTGTTCTCTGGCGGGCAGGAGTGGGGGTCACAAGGTGCTCAGTGGGGGAGCTTTTTGAGCCAGGATGAGCCAGGAAAAGGAATTTCACAAGGTAATGTCATCACTTAAGGCAAGGACCGGCCATTTTCACTTCTTTTGTGGTGGAATGTCATCGGTTAAGGCGGGGCAGGGCATTTGCACTTCTTTTGTGATTCTTCAGTTACTTCAGGCCATCTGGGCATATATACATGCTAGTCACAGGGGATGCGATGGCTTGGCTTGGGCTCACAGCCTGACATTTTCTTTTTCATTCTTTTCAGAAAACAAAATTTCTAGTTTCCTTTTGGCTTCTTTTTTGATCTACAGGTTAGTTAGAAATGCATTATTTATATTCGAAATATTTGGGCACAGTCCAGGGACTTTTCTGCTGTTCATATCTAATTTAACTCCATGTGGCTGGATAATATACCTTTTATGACTCAAGTCCTTACAGAGCCTGTGAGGTTTCATGTGCTGTGGCCCCGTCTCGTCTGATCTCATGTCCTACAGTTCTCCCCTTCATCACTCCCGCCTTTTTACTGCTTTTTGAGCCCAATACTGATGTGGGGTCTTTGCTGCCTGTTTCCCGTCTCTGGAACTCTTGCCCATGATGAAGGAACATGGCTGGCTGCTCACTTCTCTCAGGTTTCTGCTCGTTTTTTTTTTTTTTTTTTGAGACGGAGTCTTGCTCTGTCGCCCAGGCTGGAGCACAGTGGTGCGATCTTGACTCACTGCAAGCTCCACCTCCCAAGTTCAAGCAATTCCCCTGTCTCTGCCTCCTGAGTAGTTAGAATTACAGGCACGCATCACCACGCCCAGCTAATTTTTGTATTTTTAGTAGAGGTGAGGTTTCACGATGTTGGCCAGGTTGGTCTCCAGCTCCTGACCTCAGGTGATCCACTCGCCTCGACCTCCCAAAGTGCTTAAAAGATATTTTACATCTATGTTTATAAAGGATATTGCCTTTTTCAGACAGGCAATTTTGACCTCTCGAATTGTAGTAGGAGTCCCGCACTCCTTTCCTCCCTGTTTTTCGCCATACTGCTTTCTGCCTCATATAGTGTATATGTATTTGTTCATTGTCACTCTCCCTCAACTAGGGTTAAGGCTCCTGAGCACAGAGACCTCCACCTGTTCACTGCTGTGTGCCCAGAGCTGGAGCAGTGCCTACCTGCAGTAGGTGTTTAATGTACTTGGAGTGAATGCGTGGATAATATCCACAGGGCCCTAAGGGCTGCTGCAAATTTAGGTCAGCTTGGTCCATCTTTGCAGATGCAGAAACCATTGTCCCCCCTCTTCCTCTAGAGTTTGTGTGACAATTGCAGAGAAAGTGGCTTCCATTCTGTTGAATAATAAGAATAATCATGTTTTTAAAAAGCTACTTATTAAGAGCTCTCTTGTTTAATGAAAAACATTGTTTGGCTTTCTTAAGATCCAATTGTGATGCAGATCTGTCGAGGTGCAGCTGGTCTCTCTCTTTATTTAACAGCCCATCTGGGTTGTGTTCTAGGAAACCATATTCTAAATGGAATTCTTAAAGGCTGCAGCCTTTTCAAATCAAGCTATTACATGGCTACATTGTGTCTCTGTACTTACTAGCCTAACTTTGTTAAATCCTTTGTAAATCCAAAACCTTGAAAATTTCTAAAGCAGGGCACAAAATGTAGTTACCTTGGATGTTATTTTGAATGTTAGAATCAGCATCCAAACCCCACACCCACTGTTTATGTAATAATGAACGGGCATCTTCAGCGAGCCTGGTGTTTTCTGTGTATTTGTTTAATGACAGAAAGTCATTTGTATTTGTTTAATGACAGAAAATTTGATTTTTTTTTTTGTCAAACCAATAAGAAAAGTTCAGGAGGACTTCTATAACTTTAGACAACTCCTGACCATCAGAGTCAGAGCGAGGAAGCAGCAGAATCATTTTATAACCCATTCTCCCTTCACAGAGACGTCTCAGTCTCCTGAAGTTATTTTCTCTGGGTCGTGACCTCCTGTAAATGAAGGTTTTTCATATATGAACAATTATAAGTCATTATACAAAAAATGTGAACATATAAAACAAAATTGAAAGTAAAATTATATTGCCTTTTTCAAAAACTCCTCTCCTGTGGCAGAATTTGTTTGTACCTTTGGGGAAAAAGTATCAGGAAAAATTGGATGTTTGTTATTCCCCTCTCTTAGGCAGAACCAAGCTCACAAGAGCTCCGGTCAGCCCGGTCAGCCTGGTCAGCTGTGAGCCAGAAGAGGAAGCAGGATGACTGGCCATAGCCTGGCTCTTCCTCTTCCTCCAAGCTCTCCCTGTGACCCACCTCCCATCTTAAAAGACATTTTCATCTTTTTTTCTTAACCTGATTAATCAATAATTTAAGCCCAAGTGTTTGATTGTTGCTTATCAATGCTTGCCTAGTGGCAGCATGTTGCACGTAACCCTCTCGCCCACCCTGCACACCCTGGTGCCTGCACAGCTGCTGCTCACACCCCTCCCTGTCCTGGCGCCAGGCTGCCGTCTCGGGTCAGCTCCGGGTACAGTGCGTCCTGGCTGGCTTCCCAGCAGAGCCGTTGCAGGCAGGCCAGGGCCAGGACTCAGAAAAAAACTCTAGTGTGGCCAACATGGGAGCCCCCTCCAGCTTCTCCAGGCCCCTCAGGAAACATGGAGCCCCCAGGGAACTCCTGTGTTTCCAGTTACTCCTCAGCCTCATCACCAGCCTCTCTGTAGCTCATCCTCCTGCGTGCATCTTAGCGAACCTGGTTCTGTCTGCTGCTGGTGGACGTTTTCCTCCAGCTTCAGAGTCATCCTATTCGAAACGCTACCTGTCCACAAACTAAACATAACAAATTAAACTCATACTAGTCATTTTTGTCCTAGACTCTTAAGCTTCAATGCCATCATCCAGGGTGTTTCTATGAGACTCCTGCCACACAGCGATAATAGTCTCCGTCACCGTGAACGGAGCCTCTGCCTGCTGTGAGTTTCTGAACCCGCCTCCTGCCCATGAACTAGAACAGAGCTAGGTCTGTTCTTCCCATAAATGGTTTCACAGACCTTGGTTTTTTCTTTCCTTAAGGTCAAGGTCTAGCACAGACAACATCAATTCTAAATTTCTTCTCTGTGTCGGGAAGGTACTGTTTGTGCTCTATAAGATACACCCCCTTTGCCTCCAGGGATTGACATACACACAGGGAACTAGCAAGACGATGGAGCATTGGAGGGGATTCTTGAGGACTCTGACGTCTAGCGTCTGAGGCCCAATTCCTGTTGACCCACGTTTTATTTCAGTAAAGCCTGAAATTCCATCTTTCAGAGCCAGCCCTTTAGATCAAAGCCTTTCCTCTCATCAGCAGCTGCTCCTCATAGGGGGCAGGGGTGCTGCGCTTCACCAGGGAGGTGAAGAGGTGAAGGGAGACAGCAGCGCAGGGGCCCCCAGTGAGGATGTGTTTTGTGACTAATGCTTATGACTGACAGGGACTGTCCCTGCGTGTGAAGTGGGTGATCCCCTGGCTCCTTCCTGTGAGGTTGGGAGAATCTTCTCCATCTGCTGGACAAAAACTCTCAGAGCGGGTTGCCAGAGAGCTCCAGGTCCCAGGGCTTGTGATTGGAGGGACACTGAGGGGGTAAGTGGGGCTGGAGAAACCTTGGATGAGGAAAAGGGGGAGTGTGGGAGGCAGGTCTGTGCTTGCTGCAGATTTTTCCATACAGTTTTTCATGCAAGTTGCCACTGATGGTGTTTGCTTCCAAGGTGGGGCCGGGGAACGCCTGGCAGAGTTGGGAAGGGCAGTGCTCTGGACGATGATAGGCTATGCTCTGGCAGGACTCTGTGCTTAGCCCCGTTACACTCTCTGGGGGACACCAGCACTCGCTGAGTACCTGCCTGGCGTGATGCTAAGTGCCCAGCACGTGCTGTTTCCTGCAGATCTCTTGGGCATCCTGTTGACCATTGCCAGGTGAGGGTGCTGGTGTCCACGTGGGACAGGGGCTTGCTCATGCCCCTCAGGTGGCGAGAGGCCGGGCTGGGATCCTCACAGCTCTCTCTGCCCACATCTAAGCCTTTCCCATCGCACTGTGCTTTCTCTCATAGACGTCTTAGAAACACATGTCTTGGGTGAAAATAAATTAGCATGGATGTCCAGGATTTGGTGTTGTTCCAACAAATAAAACAGCAAGTGCTGCCTGTTCCTCCAGTCAGAGAGTAGATGTGTTAATCACAGAACCTGGGGTCCTGCTAGAACTGTGGACGGCCGGAGCCTCTTCTTTTCCCTTCTGGGAGTACATAAGCAGGCTGGCAGTGGTGCACAAGCATTAAAAACTAACAGACTCAATTACGATGCTGCTGAAAGCACAAAAAGAATGTGCTTTAGAACAACTATTGATTTTTTTCTTAAATAGGCAAATTCAAGTGACTTAAGTACATTCTACAAAGTTATAAATGTACAAGTGAAACGTGCCCGCGTGATATAACCCTGTAACTTGCGGAGCTTTCTATTCCCATATAGGCAGCGGTGTGGATGGAGACACACCGCGGAGAGTGTGTGGCTGTGAGAGAAGGCAGCTCTGGACCCATGTGGGGAGTAGAGCGGGGGGTGTGCGGGGTCTTTCTCCAGGGAGGCCAAGCTGCCAGGCAGGGTGCCACCCCTTGGAGCTCTACTTCTGACAGCCTACCCTGCTCTCAGGGCTTGGAAACTTGACCTGATAATTGTTTCGAAAAGATCCTTACTGATAAGGAGAAGCAGAGAGGTGTTGAAGAGCTGATGCTGGTGTTTGGTGGAGCATCAGCGGAGGGAGAGGGTGAGAGTGGGGCCCATTTGGATGTAGCACCAACTTGCCTGTGGAGGATCAGTGAGTTGGGCAAGGGAGGGGAAGGGAGAGAGGTTTCAGGGAGACTCCCGAGCTTACGGGTGGAGAAACTGGGTCAACAGTGGTGCCGTTTATTGTGACAGAGAAGCTGCTGGTGGGAGGAGGAATGGAAGGAGCTTTCGATGGCTGAAAAATTCAGCCAAAAAGAAAGACACAAAAACATGTCCAAAATAGTTACTGTGAAAAGGCCAGGCCAACTCTAAACAATGACAGTGTCTGTGTAAAGTATGTAAAACACTCTATTAAATAAGGGTTCAGCACGGCTGGGAGCACAGACGCTACAGAAATGTGCTTATTTAAACTGTTTTCACCCAGATTGAAGGTTTTCCAGGCATGGGTATTCTAAGGGGAGGCGACAGAGTCGTGTAGCAAGGTTAGGGTACGGTCACCCCTGTAATGGAACGAATGTAAGCCACTCAGTGATTAACAAATTGGAAATCAGCCCCCTGTAGAATAGCTCCCACCTGCTTCCCATAGAGAGGGTCTGCTCTGCTGTCTTTTTAAATCTGACATCTGAACCACTAGAACAGATTGTTTTCTATTAATAGTTACATATTCTGAAAAGAACCAGAGATTGAAAACTCAAACGTATAAATTATGCTTTGTCTTTGTGCTGAGGAAAAAAAAATGCATTTGTTTTCATAGATCCTCCAGTACATGACCTTTTACGTGGAACTTCTGCGTAAAAATTGGCATTTGAGAAGGATGTAGGCATTCCAACAGGAATGCACCTGAAGAGCATGTCATTTTTAAAGGCCTTCGCTACGCCATCATTTGGGAGTGAGGATGTCTATTTTATGCATGTATATACTTTACTTTTAAATTCCTGGCTCTATAACACACTTCCTTTTATCTAATGTACAGCGATCCAGGTACCTCTTGCAGTATTCAGCATCTGCACATGTGTATTTACTGGAAACTTAGTCATGCCCCCTTAGGTTTCAGCCCACTAGCAGTAATTAATGCCAAAGATATGCATGGCTACAGTCCTGCTTGTGTATTGATATACTCCCGACTCATTTGAAGTTGTTTTCTGACAGAGTGGGGAAGACCACGTGTAAAAATCTGCCTCTAAATTTCCAGTTCCGTGGCCCGTTCTTCCTGGAATGGGTGCAGCAAGTCCTCCTGAATGCACTCTTCTGTGCGTGTTGTCCCTTGCTTGTGGGACAGTGAGCCACACCCTGCAGCCGTCTGTGCTGAGCCACGACCCACACCAGGGCACCTGTGGTCCAGCTCAGGACTCAAAGCAGCTGCTGGCCATGCCTCTCAAAGATGAGGGGCGCTGACTTGTCTGCAGTTTTCGGAGCGTCCCTGATGCGGAGGTGCTGATCCAGGAGCACATACATTCTTGTAGCTTTTGGCACATGCACCTTATCTCCTCCTCCTGTTTGCAGGATCTTTGAAGATGTGACTTACTAAGAAAAGATCTTCTCTAGAGAGAATTTTCTTTTATTTTTGTTGAGACGGAGTCTCGCTCTGTCGCCCAGGCTGGAGTGCGGTGGCGCAATCTCAGCTCACTGCAAGCTCCGCCTCCTGGGTTCCTGCCATTCTCCTGCCTCAGCCTCCCGAGTAGCTGGGACTACAGGTGCCCGCCACCTGGCCCGGCTAGTTTTTTTGTATTTTTTAGTAGAGACGGGGTTTCACCGTGTTAGCCAGGATGGTCTCGATCTCCTGACCTCGTGATCTGCCCGTCTCAGCCTCCCAAAGTGCTGGGATTACAGGCTTGAGCCACCACGCCCAGCCTCTAGAGAGAATTTTCTGTAGGAATCCTGCAAAATCCTGACATCTCCCCAGCCCCCAGCGTCACACAGTCCCACCAAGTGCCGGCTAGTGGGGTGGGGGCCTCCTCATTATAGCAGTGGAGTTGTGGCTGTGTGTCATCTGCCCTGAGCCTGTGGTGGGCACGTCCATTCACACAGCCCAGGAGGGCCATCTCCCAGCCCCCTCAAAACACAAGCCAGCATCATGAGGAAGGACAAGCCTCCATCATTGGGTGAGGAAGAACTGCGGCTACACAAGGTTGCCCCAGGCAGGCCCGTGCACACTGCAGAATGGTCCTAGAGACCCTGTTATCTCTGTTCTTAACCCCGTAGACTTCAGGGTCCTGAGGTTGAGTGAAACTCATGGAATAAATAAATGTGCATGTGAGTAGGATAGAGGGCTGAAGGCTATGGTGCTGGAGGCAATTTCAGCTCTCAAATCCTAGGATTCCACCCACAGAAGATTAAAGCAAGGACTCCAAACACAGCTTTGTATTATTTTAGTAATAAATGCAGCACCTGAAGAGTCACCATTTTATTTTTAAAACCAAATCCTGAAATCCTGATAGGAGAAGAGGTCCAGCTAAGATTCATCTGAAATAATTTTTTTTTTTTTTTTTAATGGTAGAAGTCCTGCTCATTGTTTTACCAGGTGTGCATGTTAAACATCCCAGAAGAGTATAGACATCATCCTTTTCAGGTTCTAGTAATAGTTTCACAAACACAAGGTTGCGGAAGGTGGCACAGACCTAACTTGCTGTCAGCTTTATAACTCTGAAACCTAGCCGAGCTACATATGTGATCCATTTCTGGTCCAACTGGAAAAAGCATCCCGTAATAGATGATGCCGGCTTTGAGTAGCCAAGCCCCATTGATCTGTGGCTGCATTGGTCACTCAATTAGTTCCATTGCAATTCTCCTTCTTTCAAAGCTGGTTGGATAAAGATAAATGAGCATTGTCAGCAATTACAAACATGAGATTTCCAGTTTTGTAAACAGCCCGGGAGTTGTTGGACCTGCAGGCACCAGATGGCTGAGTGCCCTGGCCGCCCCTCTTCTGAAGTTGTGCTGGACGCCAGCACTTGGCCACACAGAGACCTCTGGGCAATGTGGGCCACACAGGGCACTGCTTTTCCCCTCTGCCCTCCTGTTTAGCCTCACTCTTGGTCCTCAGTGCAGACTCTCATTGTCTCAAGTCGACGGAACTCAGCTAAGTTTTATTGGGCCACAGGAGTCAGAGATGAATTAGGCCTTCTTTGGCCTACAGTAGCTCACACCCTAACAGGGAGACAAGCCTCCGCTGTGACTGCAGTCCAGTGTGCTGGGTGATGTGGTTGAGGTACCCGGGAATGCTGGGGTGCAGAGGAGTGAGAAGCCACAGTCGCTAACTCCGCTGTGGTGGGTGCATGTCTCGGGAAGTTACGGACCTTATGGATGGAAGAAGCTGCAGGGGGCCATGTGGCTCGCATGGGAGGTGAGGCTGGGTGGCACTGGCCACCCAGGAAGGACCGTGCAGGCTCTGCAGATGAGAAGCTTTACCCAAAAGCCAAGCCACTAGATGATTTTTAGCCATACAACCCAGTTAGATTTCCACTGCCACGTAAAGGATGAAGTAGGGAAAGGAAAGTTGGTTGGGCAAGCAGGCCAGTGGCGCAGTGCTTGGTCCATTCATGTGCATAAAAAGCATGGATTAATGAAAAAAGAAAGCAAGCAAGAAGGAAGGAAGGAAGAAGGCAGGCAGGAAGGAAGAAAGGCAGGCAGGAGAAAGAGAAGAAAAGAAAGGAAAGGAAAGGAAAGGAGAATATGGTCCCTCCTGTACTTTAAGCCGTATAAGGCTGTGATGTTCATTAGCATCTTTTTGGGTATTGGTGTCTGGCTTTGTGACTTCATACAGAACCCCCAGTGCATGGTGAGGAAATGCATGATCTAAGCATGAATACTTCTCACCGCAGGCTGTGAGGCAATGGGAAGTGGAGACACACAGCCTTGGGCTCCTCCTCTCCTTGGGAGCCCATCAGAGCCCATCAGGTGGAACAGAAAAGGAGCGACAGGGAAAGGGGGACTCGTAGGCTTGAGAAACATTCAGATTAGGAAGTTAGTTCCACTCCATCATAAAGCATTGGCAAATGCTTCCTGCTCTGGGGAGAAAAACAGAGGTCTAAAAGAATCTTTAACTTTTTCTTTTCTGTGTTTTCCCAAACAACCCCGTAGTGTGTCTGGGACCCTGCTCAAGAGTCCCTCTGCTGGGGCCGCCTCCTGACTGGCCATCTGAATCTTCCCTGCTTCTCCTCAGGATTCACAGTATTAAAAAATAAAATTTAAAGATTTTATATTTTACATCTTAGACGTGCAGTAGAATTCAGTCATGTGCTGTAGAGCCCTGTGAATGTTGAAGAATCTGTAGCCACATACATAGCAGCACGACTAAGACAAGCAGCTGGTCTGTCACCGGAAAAACGCTCCTCTCTGCTGCTCCTTTGTAGAGAACCTTTCCCCCGAGCAGCCCCTGGCCGCCGTGGAGCTGTTCTCCCCGCCACAGCTTTGCCTTCTCCAGAATTTCATGTCAATACAATCATAGGCTTTTGGGTCTGGCTTCTTTCATTTATGAAAATGCATTGGAGATTGATCCATGTTGCTGCTTATATCAATAGTTTGTTCCATTGTATAGCTGTGTATGATTCTACTCATTAAGAGTTTGTCTTTTCATCATTTGAAAGTCAATTGTTTTCCCTCCAATTTGGGGCAAATACATGATATATATTTTGGGCATATACTCATGGACATGTTTTCATGTGAACATACATTTTGTATAGTTTGAACAAAGCTGCCTGGTACCGAGTTCCATGCAATTTGATGGCATGATGGCAAAAATTCCATATCCTAATTCATTATTAAAAAAAAAAAAAAATCAGGGCCAGGCATAGTGGCTCATGCCTGTAATTCCAACACTTTGAGAGGCAGAGGTGGGAGGATAACTTGAGGCCACGAGTTTGAGACTAGCCCAAGTAACAAAGCAAGACCTCATCTCAACAAAAAATGAAAAACTTAGCTGGGCACGGTGGCACACGCCTGTAGTCCCAGCTGTGCAGGAGATTGGCATGGGAGGATCACTTGAGCTCAACAGTTGGAGGTTGTAGTGAGCTTTGGTTATGCCACCACACTCCAGCCTGGGCATCAGAACAAGACCCTGTCTCAAAAAAAAAAAAAAAAAAATTCAGGGTAATTGAGGTATAATTGAACATAGTAAATTTTACCATTTTAAGGTGTATAGTTTAATCAGTTTCAGCAAATACACAGAATCATATAAACACCACCTCAATTGAGAGAATATTTCCATCACACCCAGAAGTTTTCTGGTAACCCTTTACATTCAGTCTCTTTTTCTACTTCCAGCCCCTGGCAAGAATTCATCTTTCTTTTGTCCCTCTGGTTTTGCCTCCTCAAGAATCTCATAAAAAAGGAATCCAGTTTCCTCCACTTACCATAATGTTTTGGATATCCAGTCATGTTTTTGTATGCATCAGCAGTTTGTCTTTTTATTGCTGAGTAGTATTTCATTGCAGAGATGGACCACATTGTGAACAGAGGTCTTTGTGTGGATATATATTTTCATTTCTCTCACAAAAACACCTAGCAAGGGGGCTGTGAGGCCAAATAGTTTGCTCTGCTTAATTTTCCATAGTTGCTCTATCATTCTCAGTCTTCCAGTAATATATGAGAGTTCGTTTTTCTATGGTCTCATCAGCACTTGGTTCTGTCAGATGTGATTTTAAGCCATTCTAATATGTGTGCAGTGGTATCTCATTGTGGTTCTGATTTATATTTTACTAATAATTAGTGATGTCGAACATGTATTTATGTTCTTTGGTGAAGTGTCTGTTAACGTCTTTTGCCCTTTTCAAATTGGATTATTTTCTTATTGTTGAGCTTTGTGAAGTTTTCATATTTTCAGAATATTAAGTCCTTTGTCATCTTTGATTTGAAAAATTTTCTTGAGTTTCATCTCTTTATTTTTCTAATAGTATAGTTCTCAGATGAAGTTTTAAGTTCTGATAAAGTTCAGTTTATGAACTTGTCCCTTTGAGGATCATGCCTTTAGTATTATATTTAAGAAATCTTTGGCTAGCATAAGATCACAAAGATTTTCTCTTAGATTTTCTAAGTTTTACTTTTACCTCTAAATCTATGATCCATTTTGAGTTTAGATTTATTTTTGTTTGCATATAGATATCTATTCATTATAGTACCATTTGTTGAAAATACTTTTTTTTTTTCATTAAATAGCTTTTGTACTTTTGCTAAAAATCACATAAAAAGCAGACTAGGCAGACATTTAAATAGGTGATGCAGGGAATGTGACAGCCAGAGTAGACTTTGAAAAGCTCCCCTGTGTCCCTGAGGGCATAGAAGGCTGAGTATGTGCACAGTGCCGCGTGTGTACTTGAGAGGCCAGAGGGGACTTTCGTGAACTCTTCATTGCTGTTTACATGAAAAGCCTCATGTAAGAATAGAGTCAGAACAATAGCTGACTTCTCATCTCATCAGAAACAAGTGTACGCCAAAAAGCAGTAGCATGACATTTAAAGTGTTGAAACGAAAATACAAACTCAAGAAAGAATTTCATTTATAGAAAAACTATTTTTCAAAATTATGTTGGAAAAAAAGATATGATCAGATTTAAAACAAAACAAAAGAAAGACTCAGAGAATCAATTGTTGGCATACCTACCTTGAAAGAAATACTAAAGAAAGGAATGGAAATTGCAACAGATGATAACTTGAATCCCGCCCCCACCCCCGCCCTGAAAAAAAATGAAGAGTGCTGGAAAAGGTAAATACATAGCTATATAGATGAGCCTGAATAAATATATTTTTGTCTTTTCTTCTTTTATCTAATTGAAAATAAAATCACATAAAATGACACGAATATGCTTTTGGCTATTTTACCTACAGAGATGTAATATATATTATAATAATAGCATAAAGGAGGAGGGAAAGAATGGGCTACCTTACAGCAGAGTCTCTAGGTTTTAATGAAATTAGGTTACTATTAATCTAGGCCAGATTGTGATAAATAGGATGTATATTGAAATCCCAACGGCAATTACTAAAAACAAATTGAAAACACAAAGTAAAAATAGCAATAAAGGAATTAAAATAGTAGGTCAGAAAACATCTATTTAACATAAGTAAAAGTAGTAAAAAGAAACAGGAACAAAAATGACATGAGACATAGAAAACAGCAAAATAGCAGATATAAATCCAACTGTATAAGCAATTACATTAATATAAATATACTGAAGACTCCAATTAAATTGCATAGATTTACAAACTAGATTTTAAAAAATGGTTTCACTCTAATCTGTTTACATATTTAGGTTTAAGATCCAGATTTAGGTTTAGACTAAAAATACAAATCGGCTGAAGATAAAATGAAGGAAAAAGATAAATGGAATGGTGCAAACATAAGAAAGCTGAAATGGCTATACAAATGTCAGACAAAATAGATTTAAAGTCTGAAAATACTACTAAAGAAGAAGACAAAAGTCCTCCTAGCACATTTTTATTAGGGCCAATAAATCAGGATGATATAACAACTGTTAATATACATACAACTAAGAACAAAATTCCTAAATGCATGAAGAACAAAACAAGTAAATGGAGACTTTAATACCCTCTTCTTAGTAATGGATATAACAACTAGACAGAAAAATCAGCAAGGCTATAGAAAATTTGAGTAATACTCACAATTACTTGACCTAATATCTACAGAAGGCTCAACCCAACAAAGGCAGAATACACATTGTTTTTTTCAACCTTACAAAGAACGCTCTTCAGGATAGACTATAAGCTAGGCCACAAATCAAGTACTGATACATTTACAAAGACTGAAATTATACAAAGTATGTCATCTGACCACAATAGAATTGAATTAGAAATGAATCATAAATGGACTTGGGGAAATACAGAAATATTTGGAAATTAGACAGCTCACTTCTAAATAACTTGTGAGTCAAAAGAGAAAACACAAAGAAAGAAAATATTTTGAGCAAAATTAAAATGTAAGCATAATCTATTAAAATATATGAGATATAACTCAAGCAGTGTTTAGAAGGAAATTTATGGAATTGAAGGACTATGACAGAAAAGAAGAAAAATCTGAGAATATTAACCTAAACTTTCACCATAAGAAAGCACAAAAAGAAGAGCAAACTAAATTAAAGTCCATTGGAATGAAGGAAATAATAAACGTAACAGGGAAAATATAATATTGAAAATAATGGAGAAAACCAATGAAACCCAAATTGATTCTTTAAAAATCTTGACAAAAATTGACCAACTCTTCATGAAACGAATAGAGGAAAAAGAAGACCCTAATTGTCAAAATCAGAAATGAAACAGGAGACATTACTACCAGCCTTTCAAAAGTTATAAGTATTATAAAAGAACACTCTGAACAACGTTATGCTAACAAATAAGACACCTTAGATAAAATGGATACATGTTTAGAAAGTCACAAATTTACCAAACAGAACCAATGAGAACTAGGAAATAGGAAGAGTCTTATAACAAGTAAATAAATTAAACTTGTAATTAAAAATCCTCGTATAAGGAAATCTAGGTCCTAAATGACTTCACTGTTCAATTCTATCAAACACTGACATTTAAAAAAAATACCACTTCTTCAAAAACTTGTCCGGATTTTTTAGTACTGTCCTAATGCCAAAGGTTGGCAAAGCTATTACATGAAAATAAAACTGCAGATGACTGTTTTAGAAATGTAGATGCAGAAATTCTGAACAAAATATTAGCAAGTCAAGTCCGGCAATATATGAAAGGATTACTATCATGCTCAAGTGAGATTTTTACCGGTAATGCAAGATTTGTTTTAACATTCGAAAATCAATTAGCCTAATTACTCCATACTTAAAAGTATAAAGGGCAAAGAACTCCCATATAATTATCTCAACAGGAGCAGAAAAAGCATTTGACAAAATCCAATACCCATTCATGATTAAAAGTCTCGAAACAGTAGAAATAGAAGGGAACATCTCCAGCCTGGTAAAGGCTGTCCACAAAAAGGTTCTCGAGCTAGTGTCATACCTAACGGTGAGAGAATGAACGTTTTCCCTCCGATTGAAACTTGCCACTTTGATTCAATATTGTGCTCATGGTTCTGGCAAGTGTAATCATATAAGAAAAAGAAATAAAGACATTCAAGGAATGTCATGGAAAGGAAGAAGTAAGATGGTTTTTATTTACAAATGACAGAATCTTGTATTTAGAAAATATTATGAAACCCACGAAAAATGCTGTAGAAAATTTATAAGAATGAATAAATACAGCAAGTTTTCAGGGTACAAGATCCATATACATAATTCTACTGTATTTCTGTATATTAACAGCAACAATAACAATAATCTAAAAGTGAAATTAAGAAAGCAATTCTATTCAATAGTATCAAAAAGAATAAAACAGGATGAATTTTAGCCAAAGAAGTGCAAGACATGTGCACTGCAAACAACATGGCATTGCTGAGAGTAATTTAAGAAAGACTCAACTAATGGAAAGACGTTCATATTCAAGAATTGCAAGACTCAGTATTTAGATGATAACTCTTGTCAAGTTGAGCTGTAGAGTCAGTGCAATTCCTATCAAAACCCAGCAGGCTTTTTTCCCCCCTCAGAAATTAACAAGACAATTCTAAAATTTAAGTGGACATTCAGAGGACCCAGAATAGCTCAAACATCTTGAAGAAGAACAAAGTTGTAGGGCTTACACTTTCCTATTTAAACACAAACTGTAAAGCTACAGCAATAGAGGCAAATGTGTTCCTGGCATAAGGATAGAACACAGATCAATGGGAAAAAATTCAGTATCCATAAGTATATTTAAAAGTTAATTTATTTTCAACAAACTACAAAGGCAATTCAATTGGAAAAAGATAGTCGTTAAACAAACGGTGCTGGAACAATTGGATTTCAACATACATGAAGATAAAGTTAGATGTATATCTGTATTTACGGATTTGCCTATTCCAGAGATTACAAATAAATAGAATCATATAATATATGGCCTTTGGTGTTGGCCTTCTTTCACTTAGCATAATGCTTTTGAGGTGCCTTCACATTGTAGCAGGTATCAGTATTTCATCTTTTTTTATGGCAGGAAAATATTCCATTGTATGTTTATACCATAGTTTGTTTATTCATTCATCAATGGACATTTGAGTTGCTTCCACTTTTTGGCTATTATGAATAATGCTATAAGGAACATGGGTGTACAATGATCTGTTCAAGTCCCTGCTTTCATTTCACTGGGGTATACCCGGAAGTAGGATTGCGGGAACATATGGGATTTCCTGCTTAGTAATTTGAGGCACTGCCATACTCTTTTCCATAGTGGCCACACAATATTACATTCCCCCTAGCTGTGCACAAGCGTTCAGATTTTTCCACATCCTCTTCAATACTTTTCTTTTCTTTCTTTCTTTCTTTTTTTTTTTTTTTTTTTTACTAGCCAATCTGATGGGTGTAAAGTGGTATCTCATTGTGGTTTTGATTTGAATTTCCCTAATGATTAGTAATATTGAGTATCTTTTATGTTGGCCATTTGCAGATATTCTTTGAATAAATGGCAGAATAATATTCCCTTACACAGATATACTAGCTTTTGTTAATTCATTCGTATCTTGATAAATATTTGGGCTGTTTCTACCTTTTTGCTATTGGAAATAGTGTTGCTATGAACATGTGTCTACACAAATTTGTTTATATACCTGTTTTCAGTTCTTTTGTGTACTACCTAGGAGTAGAATTTCTATATCTGCTTTATTTTTGAAATGTGATTTTTTGCTGTGCATAGAATTTTGTGTTGACATTGTATTTTTCTAATACTCCAAAGGTGTCACTCTAGCACCTCCTGGCTTGCAGAGTGTAAGTTTTCTATAATTCTCATCTGTGTTCTTCTGTATGTAATGTGGTTGTTTTTTCTGTCTTTGGTTTTCAGAAGTTTGTATATGGCATACCTAGGTTTGGTTTTGATGTGTTTGCTTGTTGGCGTTCATTCTGCTTGATGTTTTCTGTGCTATTTAGATTCGTGGTTTGATATTATTAATTTTGACAAATTCTTGGCTATTTTTTCTGCCCATTTCTCTCTCTCTCTTTTTCTGCTTCTTGGATTCTGATTACACATGTTGGATGTTTTGATGTTATTCCACAATTCATGGATGCTCTGCTGGTTGTTTTTTCCGTTCATGTTTCAGTTTGGGTGATTTTTATTGTTCTATTTGCAAGTTCACTAATTACTTTCTGAGATTTGTTAGGCCTTTGGTGAGCCGGTCAAAGGCATTCTTTTTGTTAATATGGTTTTCATTTCTAGCATTTCATTTGATGTTTTGTTCTTCCCATCTCTGCTCAAAATACCCATTTGATTTTGTATAGTGTCCACATTTTCCATGAGGCTTTTAAACATAATAAGGTCAGTTATTTAAAACTTCTGATCTGGAAGTGTCATACCTGAGTCTGGTTTCGTTGGTCGCATTATCTCTTGAGAGGTTTTTTTTCCCTCTAGCTTATTTATATGTCACAAAATTTTTGTTGCAAGGTAGATAGTACAAACTAAGGCAAATATTCATTTGTGCCTGGAAATGAATACTTTTCCTTCCATTAGGCCTTTAAAGTGGGAGTTTGATTCAGTCTAGCCAGGAGGACCTGGTTTGTGGTTTGTTGTTGCTATGGTTACCCTCAGTGCGCCCTAACCTTCAGATTCCTCTCGTGGTACCTTGCGTTCAGTGTGGAACTGGTTTGCCTGAGCGTTTTTACCAGTGTGTTTTCCACCTCACTTTTAGGTGTTTTCTTTGAACTGATTTTCAGAGACAGCCTTCCTCCATGCTCCTGCCTTTCGCCCTAAAGTGACTACTACATGCTATTGCTTGTTGCTTGACACGTTCACCTGGTGGGGCTGTGGCTGGTGCTATCCTCTGCTATTCTGGTTAACCTTCAGCCTTAGGCAGGTGCCATGTCCCTGTGTCTTGACTATGTGGCTTTTGGTGCTCCTGCCCCTCCCCACGCTGGCACCACAGTCCAGCCTTGCTTCTTGCCTCTCCTCCCCTGCTTGAAGGCTTTCTTTCTGTGCCTTCCCCTGGCGGCAGTGGGTTTTCATCAGCGCCCTGGGCGTAGAGTGTTTGCTGTCCTTCTCCCATAGGGACGTCCTGGAACGTGATCCAGGCCTGGCTTCGTGCTTTCTGATAGCACATGCTGACCCCTCACCAGGCCTGAGCCACAAGGACGTTTTCTCAGAAATGCAATCTCTTGCCCGTCTTCAGTGCACACTCAGTGAGGTTCACGCTGAGAGGGTGCAAGGGAGTGTAAATTCTTTTACTTGAAGCTTCAGGATTGCTCTCTTCTCTTGCTAGTTCACATCTACCCTTTGTCAATTTATGAGAAGCTTCTGACTGAACTCTTCATAGTGGTATCTGGGGTATCTGGCATGTATCTGCCCCGGATAGCAGCTGCTCACATCCCATTTTTCCTTGCAGGTGCCTCCCTCTCTTCATATTTCAGGTTAATCAGTTGCATCAACACTTCACCTCCATGATGCATTCAAGAAAAGTTTTTAATTTGAAGTTTGTCTGGACTTTTTTTTTTTAATTACAAGATTGGTAGTGATGCTCTTGCCAGCTTACTTCTGGTTGGAAGCCCTGAATGGGAATTTGAATTAGCAAGATAGGATCACTTTGGTACGTTCACTAAATCAAAGTGTAATGTGTGGAGAAACACATTCTACAAACTGACCTGGTCTTTTTCTGTTTCTCTATAATGTTCCAATAATTCACCTTCACAGGTGCTTCAAGAAAGACTTTCACTTTCATGCTTGGGGTCCTCTGCTCACTTACCCAGAACCCCCCCAACCCAGGGCCTGGACACTGCTGATGAGCTTACTGTTCTTACCCAGAATCCCCCGACCCAGGGCCTGGACACTGCTAATGAGTTTACTGTTCTTACCCAGAATCCCCCTACCAGGGCCTGGACACTGCTGATGAGTTTACTGTTCTTACCCAGAATCCCCCCACCCAGGGCCTGGACACTGCTGATGAGTTTACTGTTCTTACCCAGAATCCCCCCACCCAGGGCCTGGACACTGCTGATGAGTTTACTGTTCTTACCCAGAATCCCCCGACCCAGGGCCTGGACACTGCTAATGAGTTTACTGTTCTTACCCAGAATCCCCCTACCAGGGCCTGGACACTGCTGATGAGTTTACTGTTCTTACCCCCAGAACACACCCACCCAGGGCCTGGACACTGCTGATGAGTTTACTGTTCTTACCCAGAATCCCCCTACCAGGGCCTGGACACTGCTGATGAGTTTACTGTTCTTACCCAGAATCCCCCTACCAGGGCCTGGACACTGCTGATGAGTTTACTGTTCTTACCCAGAATCCCCCAACCCAGGGCCTGGACACTGCTGATGAGTTTACTGTTCTTACACAGAACCCCCCCACCCAGGGCCTGGACACTGCTGATGAGTTTACTGTTCTTACCCAGAATCCCCCCACCCAGGGCCTGGACACTGCTGATGAGTTTACTGTTCTTACACAGAACCCCCCCACCCAGGGCCTGGACACTGCTGATGAGTTTACTGTTCTTACCCAGAATTCCCCCCACCCAGGGCCTGGACACTGCTGATGAGCTTATTGTTTAAGGTGCAGTTTGAACAATGTCTTCTTAATGAAATAGTCACAGATTATCACAATGGGCTGTGCTGTCTTACTGGTCCCTTTAGGCCCATGATTACCTGTGCCTTATGCAACTTGGAACACCTTATACATTTTCCTATAAACCCATAGCCCTGTTTCAGAGTCCAGTGTAATAGATGTTGGAGAAATGACTTAATAAACAAGGGCCAGTTGGAATCACACACGAGACATTATGTTAGTGGAGCTGTTTATGGGTATGTCCGCTCTGCAAATTTATGAGCTAACGAAGGCAAGACTTGTCTTATTTACTTTATAGCCCCTATGGGGATAGTAGGCTTTCAATGCATTATATTAAATGAGCAAAAAAATTAAAGGCCTTCAAAGGTGGGACACCCATTGGCCCCTCCAAAGAATCAGGGAGGGAAGGGAATGAACCGGAAGAGAGAAGGATGTTGCATTAGCGCCATGAGGGCATTAAGGGGCAGCTTCCCTCCAGGGCCCACTCTGCTGAGGCATGACCCTTCAAGACACTCATAGCACAGTTCTGAAAAATCAATTTTGAGGGGCATTCTTTGTCAATTAGATGAAAGAGCTGACTGCCAGTAAAACAAGCAAAAGATGTTCAAAGAATGTTATTCTTAAAAATGTCACCTTTTATGTGAATTGACATTTGTGCTGTGGTTTTTCAATTTTGCCAGCAAAATACAAAACGAAATTTGTGATAGAATTTTCCCTTATCTTGCATGAGAACACACTCTTGGTGAAGTTCTGTTGGGAGACACTCCACATTCGTTTCTCTTTAGACAACTGTGCTGTGTTTTGTCACAGAGGCATAGAATCTGGAAGGTGAAACATCTTTTTTTCTTTGATGCATTTCATTTGAGGTTGCTGTATCTGGGGCTGGGTTCCTTCAGAAACAGACTTAGCAGCTTTAATTGCTTTACAAATGTAGCTTTACTGTAAATATAAATCTTTCATTGGTCTTGGTTATTATATATATAGGAAAATGTAAAAAGACTATTATGATATTAGAGGGCAAAAAAGGGAAGACAGAAAGAGACAGAGCAAGAGAAGGACTGGGTTCATTTTCCAGTTCTTCTTCAAAATAAGATGTACGTTGCAGTAGAACAAAGACTTGTGTGTTTTCCATAGTGTGTCTAGCACAGGAATGGAGCCTGGGACATCGTAAATGCCCAGAAACATAAAATAAAGGAGTTAATTCCAGCAGATCGCTTGATTCCTCAGACCTCAGTTTCTTCATGTGTAAAATGAAGGCTTAGATGAGATTGCTTTCAAGATTCTTTCTCATTTTAAAATTCTAAAGCCTTATTATAATTTTAATGTCAATATGCCTTTGAGGCTTTCAAAATCATTTTACTCTCTAATATGGCTTTACTCTCTAATAGGGTATTTACTCTCTGGTATTTACCATCTGGTATTTACCTATCAGAGGGTAAAATGATTTTAATAAATGGTTCTAATGTATAAGATAGAAAAGAAAGGATGAGGCAGCTATTAAAGAGGATAGCATGCACAAAAGAAATAAAAAGATTTAAGGATCTTGGTTTAACCTGCTGAGATTTAAAGATCTCAGGAAGTCAGTATTAATCAATAGTAAGGTGCTGGGAAAGAATTATTTCAACCAGTGAGTGACTAAGCGATAGTGAGGCACCTCCCCCGCCCCAACCACAGTGTCCACCCTGTTTGTGTGGTGCTGGGATGGTTTGCTTGGAATATGTGAGGTAGAATGGACACTGAGAAACTAGCTGTTACTCAGAGGATGGGAGCTGCCAATGATTTAAACATCCCTTCCCTCTGAGAGAGAGTGGTAGGAGCTGGGTGTGCTGGACCTGAAAAAGAATACAAGGAGGCTTGGCAGCTGCCTTCCAACAGCCGAGAAGAGAAGAGATAGGACGTTTCCACATCGCTGCAGGGAATAGAGATGGGATCTGTGAGTACAAGTCGGGTGACTGAGCCCACACAAGGGAGGACGATGAACCATCAGCACTGACAGTGGAATGCTTTATTAGGCAGCAGACTCTAATCCTAGAGATGTCCAATGAGCTTAGAGCCTTGATAAAATGATGCATTTGATGGACAAAATCAGGTATTTCTTGAGTGACGTTTATGAGAAGAGACACTCAGCTTAGAATGAAAAAGACAAGGTACTTTTATATAATGTCAGAATAATTCTGAATTAGGTCAGAGCTTAGTTTTTTTTTTTTTTTCTTCTTCCTCATAATTTGTGGAGAGATACAAATATGAACCATGAACTTTTAATTTCCATGAAAAAATCTAAAGTAGCTAAAACCGTTTTTGATGGTTGGTATTTTCCTAATTCTTGGTCCTACAACCTTGTTTCTCCCATTCCTCTTCAAAGGATGTCGCCTCAGAACACTGGTTGTTTGAAGTAATTCAAGCAAGAGGATTTCCAGGTCAAACTTATTCTGAAAACACTGCATAATATATCCAACCCTTGGAGAACCACAATGCACATCAGAATATTAGACTCCAAGGAGCCCTGTAATTAATTACCTAAGTAACCTGAGTTGCTCTTTAGTCAGTGTTTCTCAAATTCATTTGACCTTGGAATTTCATTTGAGTAACACTCAGAGACAGCTGAAGGAGCCCTCCTTGGGAGTTGGGGCAGGCAGGCATGAGCCTCTGGGCATCTCTTCTTATCAATTCCATCGGCTTGGACCGCAGCACAGGAAGTCTTCCCAGGCTGCTCGGGAAGCTTGCACTATCGTGTTGCACAAGAGACTGCCCTTGCTGGAAGCCGGGGCCCATATTCCAAAGGCGAATGCCCAGGGGGCCGACTGTGGTCAGAGGAGGGAGGTGAAGAACAATGGTAGTCTTGGGCATACCACTTTCTCCGCTGTCCAGGACAGATCAGTCTGGACAGGAGCATGAGAGAAGAGAAGGTAGCCTGGCAGGGAGGTTTGCAGAGTGCAGAGTTCACCTGTGCCCCTCTCAGCAGGTGGAGGGCCTGGTTGTTTTAGGGAAACATTTCCTTCAATGGAATTGAGCATGTGGGGATCAGACACATTAAAAAATCTCTTTGAGAGAACTCTGCTTTCAGCCATGCTCACTCTAACTCTACTTTAACCCTTTCTTTCACTAAGGACATATTTTTGTTATAGTAAGAACATTTAACATGGGATCTACCCTCTTAGGTTTTTGAGTGTATAATACAGTATTGTCATCTATAGGTATAATTCTGTACAGCAGGTCTCTAGAACTTATTCAAAGCATATCAGTATAAACAAAAGCACAAGGACACACAAGGCAAGATGGCAAGAGAGAAAAAGAGGGACAAAAAAAGCTATAAGACAGAAAACAGTGAACAAAGTGGCAATTACTTCCCTATCAGTAATTACTCTAAATGTAAATGGCTTAAATTCCTCAATCAAAAGACATAAAGTGGATGAATGGATTCAAAAAAGCAAGATTCAGCAAGGTGTTGTCTATAAGAGATTCACTTTAAATTTAAGGACACACACAAGCTGAAAGTAAAAGGATAGAAAAAGATATTCTGTGCAAATGGTAACTAAACCAGAAAAGGGTAGCTATAGTTATAGCAGACAAGATAGGCTTTAAGTAAAAATATGTCACAAGAGACAAAGAAGGA
This sequence comes from Macaca fascicularis, assembly GCF_037993035.2. Classification (NCBI taxonomy): domain Eukaryota; kingdom Metazoa; phylum Chordata; class Mammalia; order Primates; family Cercopithecidae; genus Macaca; species Macaca fascicularis. Next base: position 1,322,917 of record NC_088381.1, read on the forward strand.
TATTATATAATGATGGAAGGGTCAATCCACCCAAAATATATAACAATTATAAATATATATGCACCCAACATTAGAGCACCTGAATATATAAAGCAAGCATGACAACTGAAGGGAGACACATACAGCAATACTTAATAGTAGGAAATGTTAATACTCCATTTTCAATAATAGATGGAACATCCGGGCAGAAAATCCACAAAGCAACAGGAGACTTGAACACCACTGTAGACCAAATGGACCCAGCAGACACATCCAGATCATTCAACCCAAAAGCAACATTCTTCGCAAGTGCACAAGGAACATTCTCCAGGATAGACCACATACATATTGGGTCACCAGACAAGTTTTAACAAATTTTAAGAGGATTAGAATCATACCAAGGATCTTTTCTGACCACAAAGATATGAACCTAGAAATCAATTATGACATTTTAAGTATTGAGGGAAACCCCAGTACTTTAATGCCTAACAGTTTTAGTAAACTTCTGTCTCATCTCTCTAGAGCCATTATTTGAGCCTTAGTCTTCTCTTCCATAATGAAGGGGATAATGCTATCTAACCATTTCCAGGTTGTTATAAAAATTTCAGAAGAGGCGTACATAGCTCATAGCACAATGCTCGGAGTATAATAGTACTTAAGTGAAATTCCTGCATGTTTCCTTTCTTTTTACCTCCTGCAAGAAGCCTCATTTATAACTTTCTATCAATGTAGAAAGTCTAATCCTTTTTCCAAGTCTCTGCCACTTGCCTTTTCCAGGCAAGAGCAGATTCTCTCAGCAGCTTTCCTCACTTGCTCTGGTTTCCATTTTCCTCTGTGTTTGCTTTGCTGCTGTGTGGGAAGGACGAGGCCCTGGGAAATTTCCACAACTTTTCTTCTCTCCTGCTACACCATGACCTCTGACATGACCACATCTTTTTTTTTTTTTTTCTTCAAGATATGTGATTTAAAAACGATATAAGCAGAACGTTATAGCTTTAAAAACGATATGCAAGAGCTTGTCTTCTGTGTGGTGTCTCTTGCTCTTCAAACCATGTACTGGGAAAGGGGCCCAGAGTGACTGATTGAGTGTCAAAGCAGCCTCAAACCTCCTCTCGGAGTGACCTCACCAAACACACACTCTTCTGATGGGACTTTCCTCTCTTTTGTTTTTCTTTCTTTTTTATGGTCACATTCTCCTGGTGCACATGAGCTCGTTTTAGCAACAGAAAAATGAATGCTGCCTAGCGAGAACTCTACCGAACAGTGTTGCAAAAATGGAAAGAAAAGTCATTTGGATTTTAAAATGCCCACTAGACTTTCATGGTTTCACAGTCAGCAAAAGGTCTGATACTAAAAACTAAAGTTAACTGATGGAATTATGTCCCCAGTGCCATTGTGATCATGATCTGCCAGTGTTTAAAAAACATGAAATCTGAATTTCTAAAAGAAGGTCAGTTTAATAAGGATTATTTATGCTTTAAGTTTTCCTCCTGAAATGTGGTATTCTACACTAAAAGGCCACTCTAATAGGCCTCAAAATGTTGTAGAATGTGGTTCATCACAGGCTTGTTAAAAAGAGCTTCCCTGCCTTTACTTTTCCAGACTTCCTTTCTGAGAAAGAGTCACGAGTACCTCTGTCTGTTTTCCAGTTAGGGCTGGCTAATTTCTTCCGCAAATAGGAAATTCAGAGCAGCAAATAATAAGGCAGTCAGAATGGTCAACAGGCCCTCTGCAGACAGGTGTGGCATCCTACCCTCCAGGTGCTCCCTACCTGTGAGCCACCAGGCCAGGCGAGGGAGACCCTGGGCCAGCTCATGGCTTACAGACTCTCCAAGGCACTGGGGCTAGAGTTTCGAGCTTGACTGCCACTCTGATAAGCCCCTGATGGTAAGGAATATTGTGTACTCTGTGATTTCCCTGCAGTAAAAATGTGCATGTGAATAAAAAACATGTTCACAGCCGGGCGCGGTGGCTCACACCTGTAATCCCAGCACTTTGGGAGGCTGAGGCAGGCGGATCACGAAGTCAGGAGATTGAGACCATCCTGGCTAACACAGTGAAACCCCATCTCTACTAAAAGAAATACAAAAAACTAGCCGGGCGTGGTGGCAGGCGCCTGTAGTCCCAGCTGCTCGGGAGGCTGAGGCAGGAGAATGGCGTAAAACCAGGAGGCAGAGCTTGCAGTGAGCTGAGATCCGGCCACTGCACTCCAGCCTGGGCAACAGAGTGAGACTCTGTCAAAAAAAAAAAAAAAAAAAAAAAGTGTGCACATGGAAAAGTCAAGCAGCATTTCTGTTAGGATAATGAGATTATAAGTGACTGGAAACTTCAGCATTTGGTAGGTGATTTTTTGGTTTTTTGCCTTTAGCATATAGTCACTAATTTTAAGTGCATTTTTCCAGCTAGAGAAGCAATGCATGAATGCATTCTCACTGCAAAATGATAAAGTCAGACAATGTAGAAGCAGAGAGCAAACCAGGGCATCTCCCTGTTCCCTTATCGCTCCCTCCCTAGAAATCACCCTTGCCACTATTGCTCTGGTGTTTTTTCTGTGCATTTATTAAGTATAACCTGTTGTAAGAATGTTAAGTAGGACTCTTCTTGCTCTCCCATAGTCTCACCTGAGCCCAGAGAATAGTCCAGCAGTAGTGACAAGGACCCCACTTTTTGAAGGGGGGGTGCTAGAGCCACCCTGCTCAGGGTTGGCCAGGGTGGTGGGGCCAACGCCCGCCTGTAAGCTCAGCCCACGAGGCACCTCTAGGGTGTGGAACAGAAAGGCTGGGCACTGATGGAGATGTGTGGATGAAGCTCCCACTGGAGAAAGTGGCAGGGCTGGTGTGGGGGGAAGTGCTCTCCGGTGCCCCGCATCCCCCCACCTCATGCTCCCCGCTGCCACACTTGCCTGTGGGTCTGTTCTTTGCTGTTGCTGTGGGCCCTGGTGAGGGAGCTTGGAGAAAGCTGCCCTCCTGTTGCCCAGAGAAGTCCAGAGTGGCTCCTGAGCTCTGAGGAGTGCTGCTGGATTAAATAAAGAGGGTGCAGAGGAGGCTCTTAGTGCAGAACATGGGGGGCCTGAAGGCCCCAGATGTGGGCCGTTGAACTTGTGTTATAACACGGACTCTCTTCTCGCTGCCAGAGAGAGGCAGGGACAGCAAAGGCCTCATTTGCAATGCACTCGATGAGGCCTTCACTTCTAGCTGGGGATGAGGTGACACCAGCATTCAGAGAACAGATTTGAGGGACTTGGTGACAGTCTACAAGCCTGTTCATTGGGAAACACATTCTGGGTGGACTTCACTTTGATACAAGATGATTGAATTAAAAAGGAAATAAACAGTGGCAATAATCAAAACATAGTTGAAGAAAATATACCTGAAGAGAAAAAAAAAAAAAGCAGAGAAACGGATTATGGAATGTACATGGAAAATATACTTCCTGTGTCCCAGTTAACTGAATGATATTTTAACTAAGGCACAGCCTGTCAGCAATTTTAATTACAAAGATAAAGAAAGATATCATTTCTACAAGAATTCAGGAATTTTATACACACAAATAGAAACAAAATTAAGTGGACTTCCAACTCCTGGGTATCCATCTCCTGAATAGTCAATGACAAAGCTTTGAGAGGAAATGGCTGTGATCCCAGAGCTCCATTTTCAGATCCAGTCAAGTTTCACATGTCTACTAAAGTTACAGAAACCTGTCTGTGTCTGTTATTAACCTCCTGTGTGACCTTGGGTCGTTACTTAGCCTCTTTGAGCCTTAGTTTCCTTAGCTCTAAGGATTAGCTAATACTCACGAACTACACAAAATGCCTGACGTAATCACTCACAAATGTAACCTGATATTATAGTTATCAGATGTCATCTTTCTCCAAACATATCTGAACAGATGACATATATTGTAAATAATAAGAATTTAACAAATATAACCTGAGTCTAAAATCTCATATTGAATTAATGAAGACCACAAAATGTCTTGAGATGTCAGTGAGGGAAATTAAAACTTTCTATTTTGTCTTACATAGGCGGGTCAAAGGATACTGGTTCATTTATTTATCTTTTGTCATTGAGATATATGGATTTATTCTCATTATTTTTTGGCAAATCTATAAATAAAAAATGAAAGAAAAACCTCAGAACCTAAACCAAGATTATATAAAAATAGCCAATAAAAAAATAAGAATTAAATTTCTAACTGGATTCCACTTTAAAACTGTGATCAGAGTAACTTGAGAGAATTAAAACTTGTGAATAAAAATAAATGGCTAATACAACTTAAATAATACAATTGAAAAGGTAGAAATATAGAGAATATTTTATAGAGCTCATATTTAAAACTTCAATGAGACAGTCAACATAATAGTTCTAATTGCCAAAAATATTGCATCAGAATATAGAAAATGAATTTAATCAGAAAATATAAGGGGAAATTAATAGAAACTTCACTGCCATGGAAGACTTTCATATGACACTGTCTGTCTCTGAGCATTGAATTCTTAGACATGCAGTTCTGTCCATTTTCTTTTTTTCTTTTCTTTTTTTTTTTTGAGACAGAGTCTCCCTCTGTTGCCCAGGTTGGAGTGCAGTGGCGAGATCTCAGCTCACTGCCAACTCCACCTCCTGGGTTCAAGGGATTTTCCTGCCTCAGCCTCCCGAGTAGCTGGGACTACAGGTGCCTGCAACCACACACAGCTAACTTTTGTATTTTTAGTAGAGATGGGGTTTCACGGTGTTAGCCAGGATGGCCTTGATATCTTGACCTCATGATCTGCCCTCCTCAGCCTCCCAAAGTGCTGGGATTACAGGTGTGAGCCACCGCACCCGGCCAGTTCTCTCCATTTTCTATGGAAAATATGCCTTTTCAAGAGTTCACAAAACAGTTACAAAATTCGTCATATATTAAGCCAGGAAGACAATCTCGATGATTTACTAACTGAATATTTTCCAACATTTCTTCAATTATTTTCCAGTCTTTGACCACAATACATTAATTGCAAAATAAAAATGAGAGGGAAAAAGTGATCCTCTCTCAAAAAGTGAATAAAAAAAGTAATAGTAGTAGTAGTAGTAATAGAATTTGCAGTAGTAGTGTCAAAAACAATAATGTACACCATTTCAGGAACATTGACAAAGTACAGAATTACAAAGTAGTAAGGCACTGTTTTATACATTTTTAATTTCTTAGCAGGAAGTATTGTTTTAAAGGAAGGTCAGGCCCAGAGAGGCTGGCTACTTGTTCAGGATGCACAGCAAACTCGCCTCCCATTCCAGGGCTTGGCTATGCCTTCCTCGTGAGCCCGCAGGCGGCTTGCTCAGCTCGGGGAACCACAGCAGCCTCAGAGTTCAGGGCAGGCCTTGACGCTGTGCTTGGGAATAATGTCTAGACTTAGTTATTTTAATTGTTTTCAAATTGAGGAAAAATAATAGGCGAACAAAGTAACACAGGAGAGGAGGAAAGAGCGGAACCACAGAAAGGCAAGCATACAAAATTAGAAGACTAAATATGGCAGAACTGGTAACCCAGGAGGTGGTTTTGGGGGGTAAACAGTATTGATAGTACAGGTAGAGCTTTGGCATCAAGAAAGAGAATGGGAAAGGAAAAATTAACAAAATTAAGTATTTAGAAAGGGAATACAGTAGCAGAGGTAAAGAGATTAAAGTCATATTAGACTATTACATGCTGATAAAAAATACAGATTTCACAAAATGGATGATTTTCTGGAAAAATATGTATTATGAAAGTTATTTTAGAAACTAGTGGAACCCATGGATACTGCCTTTGGGATCTCCCACGCCCATCCTCTCTTTGCCATTAAGTTCCTCCTCGCCGTAGAACACAAGTCTCAAAGTCACCCCCCGCAGCCACCTCGGCTGGACTCGGCCCGTGGCCGCGGAGCAACCCCTAGCGGGGCGCCGCCTGGAGAACCCACGCCTCTGCGGAGCACACGGAGGGGCGGCCCATGAATTCCGTGCGCCGCTGATTTATTTTATTTACTTGTTTTTTTAGGCTTCCCTCTCCCCCGGGCCTCTCGCAGGCAGGGCCCGTCCTCTCTCCAGCACCGCCCTGTCTCTGTGCTGGGGCCATGGAGTGGCGGTAGCTGTGACCTTGCCAGGACCGTGGTGAAGAGGGGGGCGATTTGCTGTGAGCAGGAAGACCTGGGGTGTTTATGGGCCTCATAAGGTGTGAGGGGACCTGATGGAGGCCTTCTAGGAGGAGGCCAAGGGGTCGCTGCTGCAAGGGGAGGGAGGGGAGGGAGGGAAGGAAGGAAGAAGGAAGCAAAAAAGGGAGGGAGAAAACAGGAAGGGAGGAAGGGAGGGAAGAAAGGAAGGAAGGAAAAGAGGGAGGGAGGGAAGGAAGGGAGGGACAAAGGAAGGAAAGGAAGGAAGGGAGGAAGAAAGAAAGGAAAGAAGGAAAGGGAGGGAGGAAGGAAGGGAGGGAGGGAGGAAGGAAGGGAGGAAGGAAGGAAAAGAGGGAAGGAAGAAAGGAAGGAAGGTAAGGAAGGAAAAGAAAGGAAAAGAGGGAGGGAGGAAGGAAAGAAAAATGGAAAGAAGGAAGGAAAGAAAAGGGAGGAAGGATGGGAGGGAGGGAGGAAGAAAGGAAAAGGGAGGGAGGAAGGAAGGAAAAGAGGAAGGGAGGAAGGAAAAGAGGAAGGGAGGAAGAAAAAGAGGAAGGGAGGAAGGGAGGGAGGGAGGAAGAAAAAAGGGAGGGAGGAAGGGAGGGAGGAGGGAAAAGAGGAAGGGAGGAAGGAAGGAAAAGAGGAAGGGAGGGAGGAAAGAATGCAAAGGAAGGAAGGAAAAGAGGGAGGAAGGAAGGATGGAAGGGAGGGAGGGAGGAAAAGAGGAAGGAAGAAGGGAGGGAGGGAGGAAGGAAGGAACAGAAGGAAGAAGGAAGGGATGGAGGGAAGGAAGGAGCGGGAAGGCGTTCCCCGGTGGAGAAGGCTGAAGCCACCGCTGTCCATCTTGGATTCAGAGGCCAGGGAGCGGCCGGGTTCTGAGGAGGGAAGTGGGTAAGGACACGAGAGGCTGAGGGCAGCTGCGCTGGGCACCGTGCGCGCCCCTTGGGGACCTTCCCTGGCGGCGAGGGGGGAAGGACGGGCGAGCCCGCGGCGGCTCCTGCGGGGAGGGTCCTGGAAGCAGGCGGTGGGCGCTTCTCCAGGGCAGCTGGTGCGGAGCCTGTTCCCAGGGAGCCCGGACAGGCGCCGGGGAGCCGCTCCTGCCGGTGGAGACGGAGACGCAGACAGCGCCACACACGGCTGGAGGCCGGAGAAACGGGGCGCACTGACAGCCTCGCCCGCCCCGCGCTACCCGCCCCGCCCGGGCTTGGGCTCCGCCTGCGTCTGTGGCCCCGCGTGACCGGGAGGCCTGCGGACCCCGCCGAGCCCCCGCCCTGAACGCCCCTCCCCCCCGCCCACCTGGAAACGCTCTTGCTTTGTGTGGCAAATACCAGGATGGGCTTTATTTCCAGGGGCCGAGACTTTGTTATGGAACCGAGTTGGGATATTGGATTTCCACGCGTGGTGGTGCTGGGGGCGGGGGGCACTGCAGGCCCTCCAAAAACGGGGGTCCCTGCCCCGTCTCAGCTTCTAGCCTTTCCTCATAAAAGGAGTTAGCTAAGGACTATCACCCTGGGAGACCCAGGAGATGGGGTGTGAGGCTGTTCCGATGGGGGCTGAGGGTGAGCTTTGTCCTGAGGCCCTGGGGGCCGCACAGGCCGAGGTGCTGGGGAGGGCAGGCCTCAAGGGGTCCATTGGCACAGAAAAGGGGCAGCCTCCGTGCCCGGGCGGCCTCCTCGGGCCTCCTCCATGGGCCTCCTCCGTAGGCCTTGGGAAGTAGAAGCAGTTCTTCCTTCTGCTCAGAATCACGTGCTACCTTTGTAGAAGGGTGACAGCCAAATGGCTTTTTGTTTAAAAACCATAGTTGTGGTTCGTTATTAAAGCCTTTTTTAATTTTTAATTTCACTAGGTTCTAGGGGGAACAGGTGGTGTTTGGTTCCATGGATAAGTTCTTGGGTGGTGACTCCTGAGATTCTGGTGCACCCCTCACCTTAGTGTGCGCTGTACCCAATGTGTAGTGTTTTTGAAAGGAAACATAAACAGGAAGAATGGTGTCAGTCTGAGACTGGAGAAGGAGGCTTCATTAACAGATACTTCTTTTGGAAGCCAGGCTCGGTTGCAAACGCTCCGGGCACGATTCTGGGGCTTCCCTGTTTCCCAGCAATCTGGAAGCCTCGGTTTCTTGGAGAACTTGTGTCAGCACAGGCAGGTTTTTAACTTAAAACTAAACGCGTGTAACACAGGGGCTGTGTGGGCATTCATCTGACGTGTGCATCGTGATTTGTGCTTTGACACGCAAGTGATTTTGCCTTCCCTAACACGGCATGGTGACAGAGCCAGAGTGGATTGAAAATCACCCGGCGGGAGATGAAGGCATAGTGTGATGCTGGATGTTGAACAAATGCGCTTTTCCTGAGCCTTTGGCGAGAGTGTTGCCTCGAGGAGAGGCTTGGGATGCAAGACAAATGGATCTTCTGGGAAATGGAAGCTCCTGGTGAACTTGGAGCATCCCTGTCCTGTGTATCTGGAGTCCTCCTGGCAGCCACAGGAAGTCATTACATCCTCTCTTCAAATAAATCTCCCTCCAGCTGCCTCCCAGCTGGGTAGTGCGTGAAGCATTGAAACTCCAATCAAGCTACCTGCATCCCACAGGAGGAAGCAACTGGCTTGGCCCCAGAAGAAACAGGCCAGCCTTTGAAGTGCCAGGGAAAGAGCTGCCCACAGGCCTTGCCTTCGCCTTCGCCTTCAGAAATCGGGTGTGCCGCTGTGAACAGGGTTGCCATCACAGGGTCCCGTAGACGGGGTTATCACTGGTCTCTTCTTGACTCTAACTAGTGTCAACCCTAAAAAACAAGATTCATAAAACATGACTAAATATAGAGTTTATTCGAGTCCAAAGCTCGAGGCTGGCCAAGCCAGGAGCACAGATTCAACTTGCCTTGAATGTACACTCAGCTGCAGTTACAAGAGTTTTTAAGGATAAAAGAGCTGGCACTTCCTAAGTTGTTACCAAGAATTTACATTAGAATAACATAAGCTATTGATTAGCTATACATTGTTCTTTGGATCACAGACTCCAGGCAGGAGAAGGTAATAGGTGAGGCAGCTAGTGGGGAACACCGTGCCTTTAAACAGTTGCCTGTGGATGCGGGGGCAGGAGTGGAGGAGTAACGGCGTGTGACTGAAGTCCCATACTCAGTTCTCTCTGGACCTGATAATTTTGCATATCTCACAGAGGTTACACTGCTTAAAGCTATTTTTCTTTTCTCAGTAACAGAGGAATTTTTTTTTCATGACTTCCAAAATGCATAAGGAAGAGGCTGCCATGTGAGATGGTCCCTGTAGGGCAGTGGAGCTCCCTCAGCCTGCCTGGCTCAGACCCGCTTTCTTAGGCAGGGGCCGCACATCACAGGCATCCACCTAGAAAGACCCATCCCTGGCCGGCCCTCCCTGTGCCAGCTCACAGCTGCAAGTCCGTGTTTCCAATCGCTTTCAGCCCGAAGCCAGGCCTTCCTGGAGCCCTCTGTCCAGTACACTCTTTCGCCTTCTTCCACTGCCATTGTGGCTGCCGAGCCTTAAAATGGGGCAAGTCCAAACAGAGGTGTGCCATTGTCATTGTCGTGCGACCCCTCTGACTCCAGTAGGAGGTTTTTGTTTTGTTTTGTTTTGTTTTTTTGAGCAGCAGCAAGATTTAGTGTGAAGAGCAAAAGAACAAAGCTTCCACATTGTGGAAGGGGACCCCAGCCAGTTGCCACTGCTGGCTGGGGTGGCCAGCTTTTATTCCCTTATTTATCCCTGCCCACGTCCTGCTGATTAGTCCATTTTATAGAGTGCTGATTGGTCCATTTTACAGAGAGCTGATTGGTCCATTTTACAGAGTGCTGATTGGTCCATTTTACAGAGAGCTGATTGGCGCATTTACAATCCTTTAGCTAGACACAGAATGCTGATTGGTGTGTTTGTACAGAGTGCTGTTTGGTGCATTTATAATCCTCTAGCTAGACAGAAAAGTTCTCCAAATCCCCACTTGACCTAGGAAGTCCAGCTGGCTTCACCTCTCAATCCTCCCTCTAAACAGGACACTCCAACTGCTGTTGGGAATTGGGACTTCCTGCTGGATAGGGGCAAGAAGGGGCCCTGCAGTTGTAGTGTCCTCCAGAGGGGAACTCTTTAGGCCAGTCAAAGGACCAGTGTCGGTCCAGGGGTCCTCGGTAGAAGTTGTTAGTTGAGCTCATTTGGGGTTCCATTTGTAAGACCATCTGTAGCTTGATGGTCTTGATCTTAGAGGAAACAAATTTGACAAGGAGGTTAAAAATACAGGCCCCGAAGGTGAGTAACAGCAAGATGGCTGTCACGGGACCTAGAAAGGGGAGAAGACATGTTGCCCAACTCCAGCGATTGGTATTTGGGAATTGGGACTTCCTGCTGGATGGGGGCAAAGAAGGGGATAGGGAAGAAGACATAGGGTTTATTGAGGACTTACATATGGGGCGGTCCAGGAGCAGTGGGCAGGACAGGAAAATCCACTCCAATTTGTAAAGAGCAGGCAGGTTACAGAGCATTTTCACTTAGCAGCCTCTATTTAGCCCAGAACAAAGGGCCTGGATCCCCAGGGCAGCCTGTCTGTGTTCAAGGGATGACTGGGAGGCCAGCACCCTCCTGGGAAGCAGGGCTGCTGGGCTGGGAGGAGACTGTGCCCCAGGGAGAAGGTGAGGCTGCCTTGGTACTGGGTGGGAGTGAGTGGTGAGGACCTGGCCAAAGGTAGGTGACAGGACAGCCTCTGTGTCCATTTAACAAGGCAGAGTTTCAGACAGGGTATGAGGCTGCCAGAAAGACATTTACTATTCACTGAACTTCAGGAGAGCTGATCACCCCAGGCCAAGGCCAACATTGCCCAGTGTCCTCACTAAGAAACCCCTCAGGGTACAGGTTCCAACCCAGCCACTGGGAGAGGGAGACACAAGGCGGTGTCAGTGCCCTTCATAGAGAAGGAGCAAATGTCTGGGTTGGCCGCTCCCGGATTCCTTAGCTGGGACCTCTGAGCACAGATTCTTTTTAGAGATGACCACAGGGTCCTTCTCAGGGCATGCTTCAGTGCCATGGGTAGAACATCCATACTGGAATTCAAAGGTTTAGTATTTTAAAAATGTCAACTATTCCATCAAAATGTTATGTTGACTATATGGTCAAATATTTTGGATGTGTTAGGTTAAATAAAATATATTATTATACTTAATTTCATCCATTTCCTTTTACTTTAAAAAATGTGAGAGTTGAAAATGTAAGACTACACAACATGGTTATTGGTCGGACTTCCTTGCATTTTGGACAGAGGTGTTTGAACCAGAGTGACTCCATCTTGAATAGGGGCTGGGTAAAATGAGGCTGAGGCCTGCTGGGCAGCATTCCCAGGAGGGTACGCATTCTAATTCACAGGATGATGTAGGAAGTTGGCACAAGATATAAGTCACAAAGACCTTGCTGATAAAACAGGTTGCATTAAAGAAACTGGCCAAAACCCACCAAAACCAAGATAGCGATGACAGTGACCTCTGATTGTTCGCACGGCTCATCATACACTAATTATAATGCATTCCTGTTCCCAGACCAAACTGAGGGTTGGGCTTCTTATTCTCGAGGCCCAATAATGGGATGCAGATGAACTGGGAAAGGAAAGAGTTTTATTTCTGTAACTGGTTACAGGGAGAAGGCCTGGAAAATATCTCCAGACCAACTCGAGATCACAGCCTTCCAGCAATAACCTTCTAAGCTATATGTCTACATGTAAGTGTGATTCATTCATCTAAAGACATAAGTGATTAACTTCTTATCTGTAACTAACACTTGAGTCCTGAAGACCTTCCTCTGGAACCTCAGTAAATTTACTTCATCTAAACGGTTCCAGGTGCTGGGGTGATGGTCTTGTCTCCTGCTAAATCATGGATGTTTGGGGAGTTCCTTCAGATTACCCCCAGTAAAACTTGCTTAATCCTGAACGGGTCCTGTTAAGAATTCCCTCGTTATCTTGGAGAGGCCTGGGCCAAATTCTTGGTGGGATTTTGTTGCATTCCAGTCTTTGTATAACGGGGCACTGGCTCTCTCAGCTTTTGATATTGAACCGAACCACTAAGTGCTGAGGCAGTTGTTATGGAGGCCTGCGTCAGTGAAACCTGGCCTGCCACGTTCGTCTGGTAACAGACACGCCCACCAGCACCTTGACAGTTCACAAATGCCACGGCAACATCAGGAAGTTACCCTATACGGTCTAAAAATGGGAGGAACCCTCAGTTCTTGAATTGCCCACCCCTGTCCTGGAAAACTCATGAATAATACACCCCTTGTTTAGCATATAATCAAGAAATAGCTACACGTATCCTTAGTCCAGCAGCCCAAGCTGCTGCTCTGCCTATGGACTAGCCATTCTTTATTCCTTTGTGTTCTTAATACACTTTACTCTATGGATTCACCTCAAATTTTTTCCTGTGCAAGATCCAAGAACCCTCTCTTGGGTCTGGATCAGGACCCCTTTCCGGTAACACTGTCACCTTCCCAGGACCTGATATTCTTAGGGGCAGCAAATGTTTTCAGTAAGGGCGACTGCATATTTCAGGCTTTGTGGATCACAAAGCCTCTGTCCAACCGCTCCACTGGACTCTGCCTTGGTGGCTCTGGGGCGGCCATAGACAGCAAACAAATGCATGGGCAGCTGCGTCCCAGTCCCAGCGGAGTTTCCTCACAAGAAAAAGGTGGTGACCACATTTGGCCTGGGGCTGTAGTTTGTTGGCTGCTGGTCTATAAAAAGGGGGCAGTTTACCTTGAGTTGTCTCTGGACTGGAAGGGCAGAGTTTCATCCATGGAAGCCCTACTGTGTGCATCTTTATGAGATAAGGGCTCTTTCAGGGATCGTGTGGAATGTGCAAAATGCCTTTCGGTGTGAGTGTTAGTTTTTGTTGGCTGATGGTAACCCAGTAAGCAGATGATGAAGCCAGAATATAAAATACTAGAGCTGGCATTTGATGCCAGTCTCCTCCCCCTCCTGCCTATCCTCTCTCCCCTCTATTTTCCCCTCTCTCTCTCTTTCCCTCTCTCCTTCCCTCTGTCCCTCCTCTCTCCCCTCTATTTTCCCCTCTCTCTCTCTTTCCCTCTCTCCTTCTCTCTGTCCCTCCTTCTTTCTCTCTCCCTCCCCCTCTCCCTCTTCCCTCTTTCTGTACTTCCTCTGATCCCTCTCCCTTTTTCCTTCTGTCTCTCTCTCTCTCCCTTGTCCCTTCTGTTTCTCAGTGACTCCCATTTCTCCCTCTGTCTCTCTCTCCCTCTCCCTTCCCTCCTATCTCTCTCTCTCTCAGTCTCTCTCCACTCCCCACACCCCCACCTCCCAATGGCTAAGTTGGAACCTGTGCCCTGAGGGGTTTCTTAGTGAGGACACTGGGCAGTGTTGGCCTTGGCCTGGGGTGATCAGCTCTCCTGAAGCTCAGTGAATAGTAAATGTCTCTCCGGCTGCCTTGCACCCTGTCTGAAACTCTGCCTTGTTAAATGGACACAGAGGCTGTCTTCACCTACCTTTGCCAGGTCCTCACCACTCACTCCTGCCCAATGCCAGGGCAGCCTCACCTTCTCCCTGGGGCACAGTCTCCTCCCGGCCCAGCAGCCCTGCTTCCCAGGAAAGCACCCGGCTCCGAGCTAGCCAGCGGTGTAGTGGGCACCGGCTGCCTGTCTCCCCACAGGAAGGGCCCTCCCACAGCCAGGGACATTTCCATCATGCCAGCATCACAAGCACTCACAGCAGCCGCATCATCGCCCACTTCCCTGATGGCTAGTGATGTGAGGCATCTTTTTATGTGTGGTTTTCCACTCATACAGCTTCAATGAAATGTCTCTTCATATCTTTTGCTCATTTTCTAATTGGATTGTTTGGTGTTTGTACCATTGAGTTTTGAGATCTCTTCATATATTCTAGATAAGAATCCTTTGACTGGTCTATGGTCTGCAAATGTCTTCTTCTAGTCAGCAGCATGTCTTTATACTGTCTTAGCAGGGTCTTTTATTGAGCAAATGTTTAAAATTATTTTTATTTTGATGAAGTTGATTTTATAAAAAAAATTTTTTTTTTTCTTACGGAATCATACCTTTGGTGTCATGCCTAGGAACTCTTCACTAAACTGTAGGCCTTAGATTTTTATCCTATGCTTTCTTCTCAATGTTTTGTAGTTTTACATTTTGCATTTAAATCCATGATCCATTACGAGTTAATGCTTGTATAAAGTGTGAGGTTGAGGTTGAAATTTATTTTCTAACATTTAGATACCCAATTGCTCTAGAAGTATTTGTCAAAAAGGGCATCCTAAAGTGTGGCATATATGCCCAGTGGAATACTACTCAGCCATAACAAATGAAATCATATCATCTGTGGCAACATGGATGGAACTGGAGGTCCTTTTCTTAAGTGAAATAACTCAGAAACAGACAGACAAATGCCACGTGTCCTCACTTATAAGCAGGAGCTTAAATAACATGTACACATGTTATTAGCATGAGATTTTTGGCTCTCAGCGTAATAGAAATTAACACAAGGTTAGGCAAACTGTTTTTAGACAAGGTCCATTAAGACTTATGCCCAGAAAGGTTGGGCATAAGGGAGATTTAGTGCAGGAACAAAATTTACCTGGCTGACACCCTGAAGGGAGTGCATTGTGGTGTCTTAAGGAGGGCAACATGCATGATTCGTGAAGTAGGTAAGCATCACTGATGTGCAGGGTGGAGTGTGAGAGTGCACAGGCTGGTCAGGGGGCATGGTGAACCGTACGCCACATGATTAGAAAATGGCAGATAAAGCCTCTCCCTGGGTGGGGATTTTAGTATTATAATACATCATAGGTTAAAGATGGCTCATTATTCTGCTCTTAGGTACATGCTGGTGATGGAGTTAACTTTTTTTGAGTGATGTTTATGTTAGGATGTTGCTTGTTTTAGGTTTTTGAGGTCCTGCAGTCAGCAGGTATGGCAACTTGAATAAGATTTATGGTGGGAAGCTGCTTATCTCAGTTTCTTCAGACAGCTTGCAAGGTCTGGCCAATGGGCATGTATGGAAAAATACATTAGTGGAGGTGGGCTGAGTCCTGTGTCTGCTCTGTCTCACATGGACATAGAGTATGGAATAATAGACATTGTAGACTCAGAAGGGTGGGAGGGTGGGAGAGGGTGAGGGATGGGAATTTACTTAAAAGTACATTATTCTGGTGATGTTACACTAAAAGCCCAGACCTCACCACTATGCAGTATGTCCATGTTACGAAACTGCACTTATACCCCTTACATTTATATAAAGAAAGAAAAGGCTGTTCTTGCAAAGACTCACTTTCACATCTTTGTCAAAAATAAGTTGGGCATGTTGAGCATGGTGGCACCTGTAGTTCCAGCTGGCTGGGAGGCTGAGGCAAGAGCATCCCCTGAGCCTGGGAGGTGGAGGCTGCAGGGAGCTGTGGTGATGCCAATGCGCTCCAGCCTGGATGACAGAGTGAGACCCCGTATCTTAAAAAAAATAAGTTGGGCATGTCTTTGTGGGTCTGTTTTCAGGTTCTGTGTTCTGGCCCATTGGTCCATGTGTCTATATCTGCCTCCGTGCTGTACTGCCTTGATGACTGGCGCTACACAGTAGACTTTCATGTTGGATAGAATGAGTCTCCCATTCAATTCTTCTTTGCTAAGATTGTCTTTGCTATTCTAAAGCCTGTGCTTTTCCATATACATTTTAGGATAAGCTTGTCTGTGGCTAGAAAAATTCTTGCTAGGAATTGCATTAAACCTAGAATCAATTTGGGGCAAATCAACATTTTGTCTATGTTGAGTCTTCCATTCATGAACACTCTGTGTCTCTCCATTTATCTAGAACTGCTTTGGGTTTTTTTTTTTTTTTTTTTAATCACCATTTTGTAACTTACAGCACAGATGCTGGTGTGCTGTAAGTTACAAACAAGATTTAAGTTTAAAACAAGATTTAAGTTTATGCCTAAGTGTTTAATTTTAATTGGAGTGATTTTAAGTGGTATTGTGTTTTTAATTTTTATTTTTGTGTATTCATTGGTAGTATATAGGAAAAAATAATGTTTGAATGTTGATCTTGTGTTGTGGTCCTTACTGAACTTACTGCTCACTGATTAGTTTTAGAAGTGTTTTGTTTTGCTTTTTTTTCTTCTTCTTCTTTGATTTCTTGGGATTTTTAAATGTAAACTATTATGTCAAGTGCAAGTGGAGAGAATTTTATTTCATCTATTTTAGTTTGTGTGTCTTTTGCCTTATTATACTGACTTGGGCTTTCAGTACTATGTCGAATAAGAGTGGTGAGAATCCTGTGCAAGAGAAGCATTCAGTTTCTCACCATTAAGTATTATGTTAGCTGTAGTTTCTTCATTTGCTTCCTTTTCCTAGATGATTTTCTTTATAGGGTTGAGGTAGTACAGGGATCATAAAATAAGTTAGAAAATGATGTTCCCTTCCCTTCTATTTTCTGGTAGCATTTGTATAGAATTAGTGTTAGTTCTTTAAATATTTTGCAGAATTCACCAGTGAGACAATCTGGCCATACAGTTTTCTTTTTTGGAAGGTCTGTAACTACCAGTTTAAATTTTCTAATATATATAGGGTGAGTTAAATTATTTCATTCTAGTTGTTAAGTGTATATGTTTACAATTGTTAATAGTACAACAGTAGTTAATATGAGAAACTTTTAATCTTTTGATGTCTTCAGGGTCTGTTGTGATAACGCCTCTTTCATTGATACTGATCATTTATGTCTTTTTTCTCTTTTTACTTGTCAGTCCTTCTAGAAGTTGGTTAATTTTATTGATCTTTTAAAAAAAATCAGCTTTGCTTCATTGATTTTTCCCCACTGTTTTCCTATTTTTAAATTCATGAATTTATGCTCTTATCTTTATTATTTCTTTTCTTCTGCTTGTTTTTGGGTTTATTTTTAAATTCTTTTCTATTTCCTTAAGATGGGAACTTAAATTACTGATTTAAGACCTTTTCTCTTTTCTAATACAAACATTTAGTGCTATACATTTCCCTCTCAACGAGTGAGATGTTAGCTGTAGTTTTTAATTTGCTTTCTTTTCCTAGATGATTTTCTTTATAGGGTTGAGGTAACACAGAGATCATAAATTAGAAAATGATGCTCCATTTTCATTCAGTTCAATGTGTTTTCTTTTACTTTCCTTGTGACAATCTCTCAGATCTGTGAATTATTTAGAAGTATGATCTTTAACCTGAAAATGCTTGGATAGTTTCTTGTTACCTTTCTGTTACTGATTTCTCTGATTTCCAGTTTGATTGCTTATGGTAAGAAAAAAAACTCTCTTTATAATTGTAATTCTTTTAAACTTGTTGATGTTTGTTTTTTGGGCCAGGATATGATCTGTCTTGCTGAATGTTTCTTGGATGCTGAAAAGAATGTGCATTCTGCTGTTAACTGGAGCACTTTATAGTATCAGCAAGATTTGATTGCTGGGAGATATTGCTGAGTTCTCTCTGCTGAATTTCTTTTTAGTTCTTCCATGAATTGTAGAGAGAGAGTAAAAGTCTCCATCTATAATAGTGGATTTGTCAGTCTATAATCCATTTGTGCATGTGCCACTTTCTCTTGTCATTTACTTTCTCTTGTCATTTTGTCAGTTTTTGTTTCATGTATTTTTCAGCCCAGTTATTTGGTGAATACACATTCAGGATAACTATGATCTCCTGGTGGATTGTTTTATCTATATGCAATATCCCTCTCTGCCTTGGAAATGTTCTTTGCTCTGAAATATACTTCATGTGATATTAATATAGCCATTCCTACTCTTTTGATTACTGTTTGTATGGTTTATCTTTATCTGTGCTTTTACTATTTTGCTATTTTATTTTGTTTCAGCCATCAAACATAATTTGAAAACTCAAGATGAAAAAGAAAGTGTATCATATTTAACCATACATTTGCTCTTTCTTGTTATTTCTTCCTGATACTCCAAGATTCCTTCTTTTTATCATTTCATTTCTGTTTGAAGACCTTCTTAGCAGTACTTTCAGGGTAAGTCTGCTGCTCTTCTAGTTTTTCATCATCTGAGAATGTCTTGAGTCTCCCTTCATTCCTGAAGGATATATTTGATGGATATAGAAATCTGGGTTGATTGTTCTTGCCTTTTAGCAGTTAAAAATATTACGCCACTTTTTTCTGGCCTCCGTGGTTTCTGAGGAGAGGCTTGTAGTTTTTCTCTATAGGCAAATTGTCATTTATCTCTCACTGCTTTCAAGAAATTTTATCTTTCTTTAGTTTTCATGAGTTCGATTTGTGGATTGTTGTGTCTTGGCATAGATTTGGGGGGTGTCTAGCCTTTTTAGGATTTGCCCAGCTTCTTAAATCTCTAGGTTTATATCTTTTACCAATTTTTAAATCATTATTTCTTTGAATATCTTTTCATCCCTGCCCTCTTTCTCCAATGATACAAATGTTAGATCTTTTGTTCGTGTCCCACAGATTGCTGAGGGTTGGTTCCTTTTGTTTTTTAGTCTTTTTTCATTTTTCAGATGAATAATTTCTGTTGTTGTATCTTCAAGTTCCCCGATTCTTTCCTTTATACTCTCCATTATATTATGGTGCCCATTCCGTTAGAGTTTTACTTCAGTTGTTTCATTTTCAGTTCTAAAATTTCCATGTGGTCCTCCTTTATAATTTTGATTTCTTGTCTGAGACTTTCCATTTTTTTCATTTATTTCAAGTGTGTTTCTCATTGCTTGTTGAAGAATTTTTATGGTAGCTGCTTTGAAATCCTTTTCAGATAATTTCGACATCTGTATCACTGCAGTATTAGCTTCTGTTGATTGACTTTTCTCATTCAACTTGAAACACCCCTGGCTCACAGGATCCCCACGTGGTCTTTGCTGTTACCACAGGAGAGGGGCTTGTTACAGTCTGGTGAGTGTGGAAGTTCTGGTTCCCACTTGGCCTTCACCAAGGAGCTTACTTTTTTTTCCTGTGGAATTTGGCGGGAGCAGTTATTATCTAGGAGTGTTATGTCTAGCTTTAGTGCCCCTTTCCTGGCTTTCTGGCTAGGGAGAGCAGGCTTCTCTTGGGGCTTTTTGTTTTCTTTGTAGTACCCACTGACATACCAGCTTCCCAGCACCTAGTCTAGGACATATGAGGGGAAACAAAAAGGAAACCTATCTCTATGCCATTCTTCGGGATCCCAAGGCCCCCAGCTGATCTGCTTCCTCTTCATCTTTACAGTCTCCTTATGCTTGTTTTCTATAAAATGCCAAGTTTTTAGCTCTGCTCAGTGGGACGAATTGGAAGAAATGCATCCACTTCATCTTGCTTCAGAACTAGAAGCCTGCTTTATCGTCTTTAATTGGAGACTAAAACAATTACATTCTCTTCTCCAGTAAACTCATATGTATTTGTGTCGTTAAATTCCTTATCACCAAACACAATTCATGCACCAGGGAGGTGCTCCAGGCTTACCCTGTGATTTTGGGCACTTTGTAATCCCTGTCAACTTGCACTTTGGTGCATGTGCCCTGGTTTGAGGAGCACTGGTCTGTGTCTAAAACTTGTTGAGGACTCATTATGTGGCCAAACACTGTTCTCACTGTTCTAAGGGATTTATAAGGGTGAACTCATGGAATCCTCATAGCACTCTTAGGTACTGTTATTACCTTCATTTTATTAAAAAAAATTGAGTTATGGAGACATTTAATACTTTTCCAAAGTGATGCCACTGGGCAAGAGCAGGAATTGAAAACTAGAGCCCTAAGCTAGTGTATTGGGGTACCTGTCTGTGTTGGGAAAATGCATTTGGGTTTTGAAGCCAGAAGAATATTCCAAGACACCATCTCTGCCTTTTACTGGTGGTGACCTTTGTCAAGTTCCCTACTATATACAAGCTTCAATTTCTTCATCTGTATAATAGGGAAAACATGACATGCCTCACTATGTTTGGGAAATAATAGATAACATCAACGTCTAGTCTATGAGGCCCTTAGCATACAGCAGATCTTCAGTAAGTCATTTACTTACTAATGGCGAGTTGCCATTGTTATGGTTTATCCATGTCCACAGGGAGGCAGCATATGTAGTGATTAAGAATACACACTTTAGAGTTAGACTGATGCATTTGGATTGTCGCACCAGAGCAAACTATCTGAGAGACCCAGGCAAGCCTGCTTACCTCTCAACATCCTGCCTCTCCAGTAGGTGTGATGATGCCAATTCCAGAAGGCAGTGTGGGCAGTTGAGAGGGTCCTGAGCGTGGAGAGTGTCACAGTGACTAGGTGTTGTGAGGGACAGTAGGGTTTCCGATGGGTCTGAGTGCTTGCATCAGTTCTGGGTGAAATGAAAATGTTTGGTGATGCTACGTGATGCTCCTTCTCTGCATTGGTGCCATCCCCAAGACATCAGTGACTCTCACTTGGGGGCATGGCAAAACCACCCACCAGGAACTTTCTCCAGTCTTGGGCTTCTCAAGCAAGGTATGCTTTTTGTGGAATTTGCCCCTTGACAAGGTGAATTTGCTTCTGAAACATGACCAGGTGTCTTAGCACCCAGATTGAGACTCTCAGCATTTTATCTGACACTGACTCACTCTACACAATCTGTCACAGAGGAACAAAGGCTTTGTGTTTACATGAAGGCTTGCAGTGATGTCTGTGATGCCTGGAGTTGACCAGACACTGTCGTGGGTTGTTGTGTTTTTCCAGAATTCAATGATCAGGGCTGATATTTTGCAAACATGTTCAGTTATTTTCAAAAACAAAGTTAGGGGGCAGAGCAAGATGGCCGAATAGGAACAGCTCCAGTCTCCAACTCCCAGCGCGAGCGACACAGAAGACTGGTGATTTCTGCATTTTCAACTGAGGTACTGGGTTCATCTCACTGGGGAGTGCCGGAGGATCAGTGCTGGTCAGCTGCTGCAGCCCGACCAGCGAGAGCTGAAGCAGGGCGAGGCATTGCCTCACCTGGGAAGCACAAGGGGGAAGGGAATCCCTTTTCCTAGCCAGGGGAACTGAGACACACAACACCTGGAAAATCAGGTAACTCCCACCCCAATACTGCGCTTTAAGCAAACAGGCACACCAGGAGATCATATCACACACCTGGCCGGGAGGGTCCCACACCCACGGAGCCTCCCTCATTGCTAGCACAGCAGTCTGTGATCTACCGGCAAGGCAGCAGCGAGGCTGGGGGAGGGGTGCCCGCCATTGCTGAGGCTTAAGTAGGTAAACAAAGCTGCTGGGAAGCTCGAACTGGGTGGAGCTCACAGCAGCTCAAGGAAACCTGCTTGTCTCTGTAGACTTCACCTCTGGGGACAGGGCACAGTAAACAATAACAAACACAACAGAAACCTCTGCAGACGCAAACGACTCTGTCTGACAGCTTTGAAGAGAGCAGTGGATCTCCCAACACAGAGGTTGAGATCTGAGAAGGGACAGACTCCCTGCTCAAGTGGGTCCCTGACCCCTGAGTAGCCTAACTGGGAGACATCCCCCACTAGGGGCAGTCTGACACCCCACACCTCACAGGGTGGAGTACACCCTTGAGAGGAAGCTTCCAAAGCAAGAATCAGACAGGTACACTTGCTGTTCAGAAATATTCTATCTTCTGCAGCCTCTGCTGCTGATACCCAGGCAAACAGGGTCTGGAGTGGACCTCAAGCAATCTCCAACAGACCTACAGCTGAGGGTCCTGACTGTTAGAAGGAAAACTATCAAACAGGAAGGACACCTACACCAAAACCCCATCAGTACATCATCATCATCAAAGACCAGAGGCAGATAAAACCACAAAGATGGGGAAAAAGCAGGGCAGAAAAGCTGGAAATTAAAAAAATAAGAGCGCATCTCCCCCGGCAAAGGAGTGCAGCTCATCGCCAGCAACAGATCAAAGCTGGACGGAGAATGACTTTGACGAGATGAGAGAAGAAGGCTTCAGTCCATCAAATTTCTCAGAGCTAAAGGAGGAATTACGTACCCAGCGCAAAGAAACTAAAAATCTTGAAAAAAAAGTGGAAGAATTGATGGCTAGAGTAATTAATGCAGAGAAGGTCATAAACGAAATGAAAGAGATGAAAACCATGACACGAGAAATACATGACAAATGCACAAGCTTCAGTAACCGACTCGATCAACTGGAAGAAAGAGTGTCAGCGATTGAGGATCAAATGAATGAAATGAAGCGAGAAGAGAAACCAAAAGAAAAAAGAAGAAAAAGAAATGAACAAAGCCTGCAAGAAGTATGGGATTATGTAAAAAGACCAAATCTACGTCTGATTGGGGTGCCTGAAAGTGAGGGGGAAAATGGAACCAAGTTGGAAAACACTCTTCAGGATATCATCCAGGACAACTTCCCCAACCTAGTAGGGCAGGCCAACATTCAAATCCAGGAAATACAGAGAACGCCACAAAGATACTCCTCAAGAAGAGCAACTCCAAGACACATAATTGCCAGATTCACCAAAGTTGAAATGAAGGAAAAAATCTTAAGGGCAGCCAGAGAGAAAGGTCGGGTTACCCACAAAGGGAAGCCCATCAGACTAACAGCAGATCTCTCGGTAGAAACTCTACAAGCCAGAAGAGAGTGGGGGCCAATATTCAACATTCTTAAAGAAAAGAATTTTAAACCCAGAATTTCATATCCAGCCAAACTAAGTTTCATAAGTGAAGGAGAAATAAAATCCTTTACAGATAAGCAAATGCTTAGAGATTTTGTCACCACTAGGCCTGCTTTACAAGAGACCCTGAAGGAAGCACTCAACATGGAAAGGAACAACCGGTACCAGCCATTGCAAAAACATGCCAAAATGTAAAGACCATCGAGGCTAGGAAGAAACTGCATCAACTAATGAGCAAAATAACCAGTTAATATCATAATGGCAGGATCAAGTTCACACATAACAATCTTAACCTTAAATGTAAATGGACTAAATGCTCCAATTAAAAGACACAGACTGGCAAACTGGATAAAGAGTCAAGACCCATCAGTCTGCTGTATTCAGGAGACCCATCTCACATGCAGAGACATACATAGGCTCAAAATAAAGGGATGGAGGAAGATTTACCAAGCAAATGGAGAACAAAAAAAAGCGGGGGTTGCAATACTAGTCTCTGATAAAACAGACTTTAAACCATCAAAGATCAAAAGAGACAAAGAAGGCCATTACATAATGGTAAAGGGATCAATTCAACAGGAAGAGCTAACTATCCTAAATATATATGCACCCAATACAGGAGCACCTAGATTCATAAAGCAAGTCCTTAGAGACTTACAAAGAGACTTAGACTCCCATACAATAATAATGGGAGACTTCAACACTCCACTGTCAACATTAGACAGATCAACGAGACAGTTAACAAAGATATCCACGAATTGAACTCATCTCTGCAGCAAGCAGACCTAATAGACATCTATAGAACTCTCCACCCCAAATCAACAGAATATACATTCTTCTCAGCACCACATCGTACTTACTCCAAAATTCACCATATAGTTGGAAGTAAAGCACTCCTCAGCAAATGTACAAGAACAGAAATTATAACAAACTGTCTCTCAGACCACAGTGCAATCAAACTAGAACTCAGGACTAAGAAACTCAATCAAAACCGCTCAACTACATGGAAACTGAACAACCTGCTCCTGAATGACTACTGGGTACATAACGAAATGAAGGCAGAAATAAAGATGTTCTTTGAAACCAATGAGAACAAAGATACAACATACCAGAATCTCTGGGACACATTTAAAGCAGTGTGTAGAGGGAAATTTATAGCACTAAATGCCCACAAGAGAAAGCAGGAAAGATCTAAAATTGACACTCTAACATCGCAATTAAAAGAACTAGAGAAGCAAGAGCAAACACATTCGAAAGCTAGCAGAAGGCAAGAAATAACTAAGATCAGAGCAGAACTGAAGGAGATAGAGACACAAAAAACCCTCCAAAAAATCAATGAATCCAGGAGTTGGTTTTTTGAAAAGATCAACAAAATTGACAGACCACTAGCAAGACTAATAAAGAAGAAAAGAGAGAAGAATCAAATCGACGCAATTAAAAATGATAAAGGGGATATCACCACCGACCCCACAGAAATACAAACTATCATCAGAGAATACTATAAACACCTCTACGCAAATAAACTGGAAAATCTAGAAGAAATGGATAATTTCCTGAACACTTATACTCTTCCAAGACTAAACCAGGAAGAAGTTGAATCCCTGAATAGACCAATAGCAGGCTCTGAAATTGAGGCAATAATTAATAGCCTACCAACCAAAAAAAGTCCAGGACCAGATGGATTCACAGCTGAATTCTACCAGAGGTACAAGGAGGAGTTGGTACCATTCCTTCTGAAACTATTCCAATCAATAGAAAAAGAGGGAATCCTCCCTAACTCATTTTATGAGGCCAACATCATCCTGATACCAAAGCCTGGCAGAGACACAACAAAAAAAGAGAATTTTAGACCAATATCCCTGATGAACATCGATGCAAAAATCCTCAATAAAATACTGGCAAACCGGATTCAGCAACACATCAAAAAGCTTATCCACCATGATCAAGTGGGCTTCATCCCTGGGATGCAAGGCTGGTTCAACATTCGCAAATCAATAAACATAATCCAGCATATAAACAGAACCAAAGACAAGAACCACATGATTATCTCAATAGATGCAGAAAAGGCTTTTGACAAAATTCAACAGCCCTTCATGCTAAAAACGCTCAATAAATTCGGTATTGATGGAACGTACCTCAAAATAATAAGAGCTATTTATGACAAACCCACAGCCAATATCATACTGAATGGGCAAAAACTGGAAAAATTCCCTTTGAAAACTGGCACAAGACAGGGATGCCCTCTCTCACCACTCCTATTCAACATAGTGTTGGAAGTTCTGGCTAGGGCAATCAGGCAAGAGAAAGAAATCAAGGGTATTCAGTTAGGAAAAGAAGAAATCAAATTGTCCCTGTTTGCAGATGACATGATTGTATATTTAGAAAACCCTATTGTTTCAGCCCAAAATCTCCTTAAGCTGATAAGCAACTTCAGCAAAGTCTCAGGATACAAAATTAATGTGCAAAAATCACAAGCATTCTTATACACCAGTAACAGACAAACAGAGAGCCAAATCAGGAATGAACTTCCATTCACAATTGCTTCAAAGAGAATAAAATACCTAGGAATCCAACTTACAAGGGATGTAAAGGACCTCTTCAAGGAGAACTACAAACCACTGCTCAGTGAAATCAAAGAGGACACAAACAAATGGAAGAACATACCATGCTCATGGATAGGAAGAATCAATATCGTGAAAATGGCCATACTGCCCAAGGTAATTTATAGATTCAATGCCATCCCCATCAAGCTACCAATGAGTTTCTTCACAGAATTGGAAAAAACTGCTTTAAAATTCATATGGAACCAAAAAAGAGCCCGCATCTCCAAGACAATCCTAAGTCAAAAGAACAAAGCTGGAGGCATCATGCTACCTGACTTCAAACTATACTACAAGGCTACAGTAACCAAAACAGCATGGTACTGGTACCAAAACAGAGATATAGACCAATGGAACAGAACAGAGTCCTCAGAAAAAATACCACACATCTACAGCCATGTGATCTTTGACAAACCTGAGAGAAACAAGAAATGGGGAAAGGATTCCCTATTTAATAAATGGTGCTGGGAAAATTGGCTAGCCATAAGTAGAAAGATGAAACTGGATCCTTTCCTTACTCCTTATACGAAAATTAATTCAAGATGAATTAGAGACTTAAATGTTAGACCTAATACCATAAAAATCCTAGAGGAAAACCTAGGTAGTACCATTCAGGACATAGGCATGGGCAAAGACTTCATGTCTAAAACACCAAAAGCAACGGCAACAAAAGCCAAAATTGACAAATGGGATCTCATTAAACTAAGGAGCTTCTGCACAGCAAAAGAAACTACCATCAGAGTGAACAGACAACCTACAGAATGGGAGAAAATTTTTGCAATCTACTTATCTGACAAAGGGCTAATATCCAGAACCTACAAAGAACTCAAACAAATTTACAAGAAAAAAACAAACAACCCCATCAAAAAGTGGGCAAAGGATATGAACAGACATTTCTCAAAAGAAGACATTCATACAGCCAACAGACACATGAAAAAATGCTCATCATCACTGGCCATCAGAGAAATGCAAATCAAAACCACAATGAGATACCATCTCACACCAGTTAGAATGGCGATCATTAAAAAGTCAGGAAACAACAGGTGCTGGAGAGGATGTGGAGAAATAGGAACACTTTTACACTGTTGGTGGGATTGTAAACTAGTTCAACCATTATGGAAAACAGTACGGCGATTCCTCAAGGATCTAGAACTAGATGTACCATATGACCCAGCCATCCCATTACTGGGTATATACCCAAAGGATTATAAATTATGCTACTATAAAGACACATGCACACGTATGTTTATTGCAGCACTATTCACAATAGCAAAGACTTGGAATCAACCTAAATGTCCATCAGTGACAGATTGGATTAAGAAAATGTGGCACATATACACCATGGAATACTATGCAGCCATAAAAAAGGATGAGTTTGTGTCCTTTGTAGGGACATGGATGCAGCTGGAAACCATCATTCTTAGGAAACTATCACAAGAACAGAAAACCAAACACCGCATGTTCTCACTCATAGGTGGGAACTGAACAATGAGATCACTTGGACTCAGGAAGGGGAACATCACACACCGGGGCCTATCATGGGGAGGGGGGAGTGGGGAGGGATTGCATTGGGAGTTATACCTGATGTAAATGACAAGTTGATGGGTGCAGCACACCAACATGGCACAAGTATACATATGTAACAAACCTGCACGTTATGCACATGTACCCTACAACTTAAAGTATAATAATAATAAATAAATTTAAAAAATTAAAAAAAAAACAAAGTTAATAAAGTTCAAGAAATTTAAGTAGTTTTCCCAAAATATGGTCTGTGTTTCTTTTTGTTTGTTTGTTTTGTAAAATAAAATGTGTTCAGAAGAGAAGCCAAGAGAATCCTACCACTTTCTTGAAATGCCCAAGTCTGCTCTAGAATTTCAGGAGCTGTCTCGCTCTTGGATGCAGTTTTTATGTTTAACTGTAGCTCTGTTGAGGGTCGCTTGCTGTGGCTCTTTCTGAGTAGCCTCTTCCTACACTTATGGCCAGGGAAGAGAGAATGTCATGATCCTTACTATTATAATTACCACATGCTAGGCTCTTACTGCTAAAAAACTTAAGCCTTTTGAAACCAAAATCGTAATATTTGCAGGGGCTTCCCTTAGTGACCGAGCAGCACTGAGCAATGGCTACAGAGCATGCATTACCCATGCCAAGTGGCATCTGTCAGTCCTTGGAAGCTGGGGTCAGAATTTGTGGAGATGCAGGTACAGTGGAGGTGGCACACAATGAGGGATGCTTTCCTCTTCTTATGACTGCTTTTGTATCTGTGCATGCCCTCCTTGTCCACATGTCTCAACCTCACCGACCACAGAAGAAAAACTTCTTCTTCCCTATTCCTTTCCTTAGACAACAGTTGGCCTTACTTTCCAACACTACTTCTCCAGCTCTCCTTGGCCTTAAGTGTGAGGGACTTCAGGAGCCTGTGGGAAAGTGGGATCTCTGGGAAATCTCCAGAGAAGAAAAGTTGGAAGATGACACAAGCAGAGGAAACATCCAGAGATTTAAATGGTGGCCCAGCACATGGCATTGAAAGACCAACAGTCTAACATTATAGATGAACAAACAGAGGCTCCATATAGCCATTAAATTTTTGAGAAAACCTTAAGCAGGTCTCAAATAAAATTGCACACAATGCAAGATGTCTAATAGCAGCATGCGTTCACATAATTTAGTCTACAACTTTCTGATTTATAGAAATAAAAGGTAGTGAACGTTGTGAAAATGCAAAGGTGCTAAGGCCATGTTCCCATGAGCTATGAGTCCATATCTCATGAGGCTGTCCAGATTTCGGATGCCATAACTCATTTCTCTTTGTATTTCAGGTTGGGCTTCCCAATGATGATTGTGTCCTGCATCGTTGGGATGTGTTATCTTCTTGTGGCTCATGTGGTGGTGGGATGGAATTAATAGACATCCATCTGTCACTCGAAAACTAAAGGAAACTTCATCCATCACAACCCATCAGTCATAAAACTACCCTGACACCACTGTTTGGAGAAGAAAAGGTGCTTACCCTGGAGATGCTATGGAGACACAGTGGAATAGACCTTGACACTAACACTAATTCCGGTGAATGCTGGAACACCGTGGCCTCCTCTCTGTGTCCTTTCTCCCCAAGGACAAAATGTAGAAAACGCGAGATAACTTACTCGAGATTCTCCTCCAGAAAAATACGTATGTTTCAAAACCCTTCCTGCTATACATAGGAAAAGACACACATGCACCCAAAATTGCTTGTGCTGTTTAATTGTCAATTCTCTTGAGGCTAAACACAGTTTGTTTTTTCTTGTAATCACTTTTCATGTTAAAATAACCAGCACTCAAATTGTATGCTCTCTGAATATAGACTTTCTGGGAAAAGGTTTACTGCTTATAAGGAAACATTTTATATATTAAACTGTTCCTTGATAAAAGGCTTTGGAGTAGTTTACATTATGTAAAATTGCATTTTATCCATTTATGTTTTTCTCTGCAGTTTTAAAGTTATCAATTAAAAGTCCAGAAATTTGACTTGCCGAAGATCATAGATATCTTTTAAGGGATATTTTACACATTTAACAGCCAAGAGTAATGATTTTCCATTTTGCAAGTGGTGCATGCTATTTTCATCAATTATGCAGGTGTACAGTGGATACGCTCAGCCCTGCTCTCCCTGCAGGACACTGTGGCTCAGTCAGTGTTTATTAAATGCAGTTCTTTTGTGCAGCATTCCTGAAAGGCAAAGGTAATGAGAACAAAGATCAAGGGGGAGCCCTGTGCTTCCTCCGAGGTGTCCTCTGCTCTGCCTCATCAGTATCATGGTTATGCCCCAGAGGAAGAAGCCCTTCTTCAGTTTCCGATCTTCTGTGCATACCTTGGAATAAAAATGTCTGGGGACACTGCTCCGAAGTGATTGTGTGTCAAGCGTCTGACTTCAAAAGGTCCAAGCTGCTCAGGACACTAAGAACTGCAAAGCAGGAGACCTTTCTGGTTCCATGTCTGCCACGGGCACCCTCAGGGTGGGTGTCCCTGTCTACTGTTCAGAGTCTATATTGTAGAATGGCAACCTAGTTCCTCCCTGAAAGGTTGGGAGTGTTTATGATAATATGCCTTTTGAATTCCTTGCCAGCAAAGCCGATGTGCAACCCTATTTTATTGTAAAATATGGTATTGGACAACATCACCCAGAAGCCTGCAGACACGTGCAGCTGACTGGATGTCCCGGAGGAGCCCCTGCCACAGTCTGTCTAGGAAAGGGTTCTTCCCGCTGCTCCCGCACTGCCTGTACTTTGCTTGGTCTCACTGGACCTGGATGTGCCTGAGCTGGTCACTGAAAAGCATCGTTTCCTCTTCTAGCCCACATCAGGATGCCTGGGGGCAGCACTATCTCCCTCGTGTCCGGCTCCTTCCAGCTCAGCTCATGTCTGCTCTTTCATCCTTTCACATGTCATCCCTTAACAACGCTCAGGCCCTGTCTCCCACCCGCTGCCTCTCCTCATTGGCGCCTCTCTCTACTCTTCAGTCATCCCTTCTCATTCTTGAGACGGAGTCTTGCTCTGTCACCCAGGCTGGAGTGCAGTGGTGCTATCTCAGTTTACTGCAAGCTCCGCCTCCCGGGTTCACACCATTCTCCTGCCTCAGCCTCCCGAGTAGCTGGCACTACAGGCGTCTGCCACCACGCCCGGCTAATTTTTGTGTGTGTGTGTGTTTTTAGTAGAGATGGGGTTTCACTGTGTTAGCCAGGATGGTCTTGATCTCCTGACCTCGTGATCCACCTACCTTGGCCTCCCAAAGTGCTGGAATTACAGGCATGAGCCACCGCGCCCGGCCCAGCCCTTCTCATTCTTAAAAACCATTAGCTCTGGGCTGATTTCTCCCTCTTGCTCATACCCGCAGCCTCCCCTGAGGTTCCTATTCGTGCCCCCCAGTTCTGATTTCTCTGCCCTAACCACCTTCCCCCACTCCCCTCTGTGTTACACCCACCCTGGGTCCCCAGGACCTGCCTAGGTCCTTCATCTCTGTGGTCTTTCTCTGACACTCCAACGCTTCCAGTCATTTACCCCAGGTTACCCTCTAAAACAAACCTTGCCCCGCTGGAACCTCTTGTTCATTGGCCCCGTACATTTTAACTTCCCCTGTCAACTCCCTCTTAGCTGTTTATGCTCTAAAATTTAAAAGTCAACCAACAAACTGTCCCTATGCTACCTTTACTGCCCCTCAATGTTTCTGAGGCGAGTCATCCCACAGGGATGGCTGGTTTTATTTTTAAGTGAAGATTTCAAGCATCAGACAGGCTCTCGGCACTGCCTGGCTCTTTGATTCCATTTCCCTAGCACAGCAGCCAGAGGACTGGCTGGAAACAGGTGGCTGCCCACACTGGGTAAGTGCAAGTGACTGTAGCCAGGGATAGTGCAATCCTTTAGGGTCCGTGAGAGGAGGCAGCTGTGGGTTTCTGAGGGGGAGGGGCCAGTGACCAGGACCTGGAGGTGCAGGGAGCCATGTCCAGAGGGACTGGACGGGAGCCGTGGTCTTCTGCTGGGGCTGTGCCAGCATGAGACACTTGGCAGCCAGGGCGGGGTCCCGGGGGCGAGAGGTGGGCCGTGTGAATCATCCTGAGTTTATGCCTTTCATCCTGTGGCTTCCCTCTGTCCAAGGACTGAACTAGCTGGAAGCCAGGGGACAGGAAGCACTGCTGATGCTGTCCAGGAATGGGAGTGGGGCAGGAGGAGCAGATGGAAGATACTCAGCTTTATGTACTGTTTTGCTCCTCAGCAGATGAAAAGTCCACTTCTGAAGAAAGGAGACACTAAAAGTGCCATGAGCTTTTCCACCCCAGAGTCCACACGAGCTTGCCCACACTCCCTCCTGACATTGTCTCCAGAATTATTAGGTGAACAATCCAGTGCTTATTAAATCCTGTCATTATGATGGAAAAAGACAACCTCGCAGGAAGCAGCTGCGCCTTTGCTATAAACGTTGGACTGCCACAGGCTGTTGTCCTTGCTAGAGTCTGTCTGACGTCACGTGCATAAAGTCCTAAAGGTTATAGGGACTGCAAGGACACCATTGTACAGTCTGAATTCACCGTGAAAATCTAGATGGTGTGTGCTGCAGACGAGGATCTGATCCTCCCTGAGCTTGCATGAGGAGCTGTGCCTTACCTTTGACATACGGCCCCACGCAGGCAATGTGACAGCAGCAGAGTCCATGGAAATCTGAGCCACTTCCTCCTGCAGTGCATGTGTGCCTTCCAGATCTGCTGGGGCCCAGTCTTGCAAATGCAACATACTTTATAACGGAAGATCACTGTGCCCATCCGACGGGACAGTTATGTGGATCAGATAGCCCTTGGCTTGTGATGCACAGCCCAAGTTCTGCAGTCACTCTGTTTCCACAATCAGATCTTCAACCTGCACCAAGGCCCAGTGGCAGCCTGGAGCTGCTTTTCTAGAGAAGACTAGTTCACTAGTCAGAACGGGAAGACAGGGACTTCATTCAAATCTTGAGGTTTGCGCTCCGACTCTCCCCTCAAGGCTTGCCAGCATCTCCCTACAGTGTCTGTGACTGCCCTGGGGATGCCTGCAGCCGTGCTGTGCTATTTCACAAGGCCCAAGTGGCAGGGCACCCAGCATGGCAACCTGGACCTGGGAGCTGCACTTGCTTGCTCTGGTCCCCCTCAAACCTTGTGGTTACCTGCTAATGGGTTAGAGCAGCAAATCCAATATGTTATATGCTGCCTATAAAATTAAAAGTTGACCATCAAGAATTTTTTTTTTTTTATGATTGGTACAACTGTTTCTCACTTTGCAGGGTAATTTCAAGTCACTCATTCCTAAAATTACCATCAGGATGTTGTATTTCTTTTGTGTTACCATCTTGGTATGAGATGGGCAACTTCCTCATGTAATAGGAAACAAACTTGGGAATTCTGATGGTTATTTAACATGATCTCTCTCAGCATTCATTCTGGAGAAGGGGAATAACCATGGGAGGGGTCCACCATTTCACAGGACCAATTATTATGCGGACTTAGCACAAGAATGCACCTGTCACTTGGCCTCTATTCTGTCTTAAGGACCAGAGGATGTTTTGAGTCTCTGAGAATCAGGGAAAATTTAAAACCATTAGGACTATCTAGATATTTCTTACTGGAATGCAAAAGTCACCTGGTAAATGGCCACAGGTCCCTCTGAGGAAGGTGTGGGAAGAGCAGTAAATGCATCCATGGGTCTGTTGCAGGATCTTTCTCAAATGCACCTGGATGACCTCTCTTCAATCAATGACCTGTGAGGCTAGGAACACTCTCAGGTCTGGGAAGCAGCTTGTGTCATTCATCCTTCTTATGATGACTGAAGCTTCTCCCCAGGTCCAGATTCTCTCCAGGTTTCTATGTCAAGCTTCCCATAGAAGCCATTGCTTTGAGCTCTGTGATCCACTTGCCTTTTGGCAGAGGCCTCTGAAGCACAATGTGGTAACGGCGCCTGCCTTGACTATGACAATTCAGCACACCCCTGGTCTTCACCACCTTGGAATCCCGTTATTCCTACTGAGAAAAGAGAACTTTATTCCATTACTGCCTCTCCTACTGTCAGCAACAGTCTCCAAAGGACAGATGTCAGAGACTTCTAAGGACACTGGTGGCCCCCCCGCAACACTGCATTTATTAATGCTTCAATGCAGGAAGTGTCCACTGGATTCTTTCATAGGGAATGCTAGGGAACAGCTGAGTAGGGGACACATAAAAATCTGAGCCTTTGGACTCCTTTCTTTATATGCCCAATATTAACCAACTGTGCATATTAAATAACACCTGTTCCAAGTGGTCAAGCTAACACATTAAGTCTCAAATTCCCGGTGAGTGTGCCTGTCCAGAAATTTGGCCCATTCAAGCCTTGTGTTTTATCCTCTGGGATGTAATATACTTAGATTCCATTTCCTTAAGTGGAATCCAAAGAGGGGTGTAGTTCTGTAACTTTTTCAATAGGCAGGTTAATTTGTCTTGAAGACTTTCTACTTCTCTATCCAGGATGCGTTAGTATCTTGTAAGAGCCCTGGAGAAAATGAGGGGTATTGAGGGATGAATCTTGAGACAAATACACATCAGTTTGTGAGGCAACTAACCCAGGTCCAGTCACTAGATGGCTTTAAGTGGAGAAAAGAGGGATGGGCTTGTGGATCATAGGGAGATAGCATGATTCTTCACACTTAACTCTTGGTCAAGATTGTCTTTGCTAACACCTATGCTTGCAAATAAATTTTAGGATAAGCTTGCTTATGCCTATTTAAAAAAAAAAACTTGACCTGATGTGATAGAAATCACACTAAACCTACAAGTGAATTTGGGCAGAATTGTCAATTTTACTATGTTGAGCTTTCCATCCCTTGGATATGATATGTCTCTCCATTTATTTAGGTCTCTTCTGGTTTCTTTCATCAACATCTTACAATTTTCAGCATACATAACCTGGACAAGTTTTATTAGATTTATAATTCAGTATTTAATATTCTTTGAAGAGAAAGGTACTGTGTTTCAAATTTCACTTCCAAATGTGCATAATTAACATGTAGAAATGTGATTGATTTGTGTGTATAGATCCGGTCGGTATACCATGGCCTTGTTGAGTTCACTTATCAGTTATAGAATTAAAAAAAATTCCTTGGTATTTTTTATGTAGATCATTATGTCATCTACTAATAGGAACATTTTCATTTCTGCCTTCTCAATCTTTATGCCTTTAATATATATTTTTTGCCTTATTCTGGCAGTTAGAACTCATGAGAAGAAATTTGGCCATTCATTCACTAAGCTAGATCTACTTGCAACAACTTCTTTCAGTTTTTCTTCATTTTGGAAGAGTTTCATTTCACCTTCATTCTTGAAGGAAGTCTTACTGGACATGGCATTCTTAGTTGACAGTTTCTTTCGGCCCTTGAAAAATGCTCTGTTACTTCCCTGTGCCCATATGGTTTCTGATGAGGAATGTACTGTCATTCAAATTGATTTTCCCCTATAGGGAAGTTGTCATTTCTCTCTTGCTGCTTTGAGGAATTTCTTCTTTCTTTTTATTTAATTTCAGGGATTTGATTATGTTGTGGCTTAGTATGGATTTCTTTGAGTTTATTGTTTTTGAAGTTTGCTCAGCTTTGTGAACTTTAGATTTCTTTTACCAAAATTGGGAAGTTTTCAGTTAATAATTATCCAAATACTCCTTCAGCCCCATTCTCTTTCTCTTCTTCTAGAACTCCAGTGATACAAATGTTGATTACAGTCTTTAAGGCTCTGTTTTTTTTTTTTTTTTAATGTTTTCTCTCTGTGTTCGTATTGGATGAATTTTATTGATCTGACCTCAAGTTCAGTAATTCTATACTCTGTCATCTCCACTCTACTCATGAACCCATTCAGCATTTTATTTTTATCATTATTGTAGCTTTCTGTGTTTAGTTTTCATTTGGTTCGTTTATTTATTGCTTATTCATTGCCTATTGAATCATTTTGTAATATAGGCTTTAGAATCCTTGTCATATAATTTGTACAACTGACTTCTCCTAGTGTTGGCATCAGCTGATTGTCTTTTCTTATCCAAGTTCTAATTTTCTGGTTCATTGCGTGACAGATGATCTATAATTACATACTGGAAAAACTGGCTATTAGGAGATTATGGATTATATTTAAAGGTTGTATTTTAGCAAGCAGTTACCCTTTTTAGGTTTGGCACTTTTGTGCACTGCAGCTCCAGTGACTGTCTAGTTTTGGGAGCTGATGCCATGCTATTTTGGTCTGCTTGCTTTATCATTGGTGTCGATGCTTCCACTGCTCCCTGCTGATGCTGCTTGAAGATGTGGAGAAAATATCCAGGTCAGGCCACCTAGTGTCCCTAGGAGGAGGGGATCTTCTGACTTGCTCATTTGTTTTGAGGTTCTCCCTGCACTGTGGAGTAGTGCCGACCATGAGCATTTCCCAGCCCAGGTGGTTTGGGATCAGGATATTCCTCATAGGTGCATCCTGGCCTGTGTCTCTGGGCTGAGGAAGGAATTCATCAGGCTTGTTGGGAAGAGGAACACTTATTGTCAGTGGGGATTCAGATTGATGTCCCTAGTTGGTTCTTCCGGGCTCACCTGGTATTGTAAGTGGGACTTATGTTCAGCTTGAAGGAAGAGAGAGCCCATCTGGTCTGTGTTCTGGAAACATTCTAGCTGGGTCACCTTCTTCTGTTGAGTGGAGGGTGTGGGTGCCCCACCACTATATTGTTCTTCCTACCCTGGATTCCAAACCAGGTCACCTTCCTCATCCACATTTCAGAGTTCTCCTTTGGTCATCTCAAGTTTCTAAGATTCATAATTGTACGGAGTGGGGAGGAACAGGCAGAAGTACAACTTTCTGGAAATGTCATCTTTTCTAGACCAAAATTCTCATTTGCTGTTGAGAAAGAAGTCATGTAATCAAACAATACTTTTTTTTTTTAATACATGTTAAAACTAGGTTTAAGATAAGCATAGCACTATTTCTTTAATTTCAAATTGGAGAGAGTTAGTTTTAGGTCAACAGGTACAACTTAGAAACAGGTTTTAAGTAACCTCCCTATTTAATTCTTATATGGGTTCTTTCCATAAAAGCTAACATCTGGGTGGTTCCGCACTGAGAACACAGCTCACTGTTCCCCTCAGTCAGTTCCAGGCCGGCCTGTCCACTGCATGGCCTTTGTCACCCTGACACTGGCTCCCCAGCATCTAAAACCAGCAGTTTTAGTCTGGTCTTGAAACTGTTGGCTGAACATGATGCCCAGAACTGGCTGCTGTACACCACAATGTCAATTTTCAGCAGCTTCCCACTTTCTCAAAGTAGCTTTGTCCAGGATAAGGAAGACCGACTGAACACTTACTCACATTTCCCATTTCTACATTTTCTGCAGGACATTTTTTGTGCTGTATATAATCACAGTTCTTCCCACGTCACCATGCCCCAGCAGGGGTCCTTGGCCCCATGTGACTCTCACGACCATACCCCACCTGCACTGGCCTGCGGCTGGGCTGGAGTCCCCTCCTCACTGTGTGGTTGGAGGGGGTGGGGGGCTGGAGGTGCTCACTGAGTCTGTCTGTGTGCCTGTTTCCTGGGCAGTGATCTGATGGTGTTAAATTTTCAAATGGAGGAGACGGTAAGTGAAATTAATACATTTAGGAGTGACAAGTTTTGGGGAAAATGGAGTCAAGTCATTTTAAACAGGTTGGTTGGGAGGGAACATCTGAACAGACATCTTGAGTCAGGGTTCTTGTCACAACCAGGAGGTCTGTAGCATGAGCAGGATGAGTGAGGGAGGAACCAGGGTCTGATTCTGCCGAACTGTAGGTTAGTGCCTGGAAGCAGCAGCTAGATAAATGGATGGGGATATGGGAGAGAAGGGAGTACATCCCACTGTCCTAGAAGTGGGATGCTGTCTCCACTGCCGCATCAAAGGCCAAAGTTGGAGGAGGGAGGAGACTGACTTTATTTAGGTTGTCGCCATAGGAGGACACCCCAGATCTGAAGAGCAGTGTCGTGGCTGGGGGTTATCTTGGAATTTTACAGGGAGGGTTAACCAGTTGCCGAGGAGGCGACTCACAGCTGGGGTTGTTCCGCAGAAGAGGAAATCTCCATCAGTTTTCTGAACAGAGATTGTTTTTCTCTGTAGTTAGCTAGTTTCAGGGGAATAAAAGGTTCTAATTTCTATTTTATTTTATTTTATTTTATTGATACAGAGTCTTGCTCTGTCGCCCAGGCTGGAGTGCAGTGGCATGATCTCAGCTCACTGCAACCTCCACTTCCCACGTTCAAGTAATTCTCCTGCTTCAGCCTCCTGAGTAGCTATTACAGGGACACACCACCATGCCTGGTTAATTTTTGTATTTTTAGTAGAGATGGGGTTTCACCATGTTGGCCAGGCTTGTCTCGAACTCCTGACCTCATGATCCACCTGCCTCGCCCTCCCACAGTGCTGGGATTACATGTGTGAGCCACTGTGCCAAGCCAAAAAGTTCTAACTTTAATGTCGACAAGGAGTGAAACTCTGTAAAATGTTTAAAGAGGTTTATTCTGAACCAAATATGAGTGACCAAGGCCTGAAGCACTGTCTCAAGAGGTCCTGAGAATATGTGCCCAAGGTGGTTGGGTTAGAGCTTGGTTTTATACATTTTAGGGGGGCAGAAGAAGTTACAAGCAGACATCAAGCAATACATGTAAGGTGTACATTGGTTTGGTCCAGACAGGTGGGACAACTTGAAGCAGGGGGCTTCCAAGTCATAGATGGATTCAGGGTTTTCTGATTGGCAACTGGTTGAAAGAGTTATTATCTAAAGACCTGGAATGAATTGAAAGGAGTGCCTGGGGTTGTGGACACCAAGGTTCTAATTATGTAGGTGAAATCTCTTAGGTAGCTGCCCTTAGAGGCAATAGATGGCAAATGTTTCCTATTCAGACCTTTAAAAGGTGCCAGAATCTTAGTTAATTCTCTTCTGGATCAGGAAAAGGCCTGGAAGGGAAGGTGGATTCCCTACACAACATAAATTTCCCCCAACAAGAGAAAGCTTTGCAGGGCCATTTCAAAATATGTCAGAGTGTCAGAGGTATTCAAACCAGAGCAACTACATCTTGGGTGAGGGCTAGGAAAATAAGGCTGGGACTTGCTGGTCTGCATTCCCAGAAAGTTAGGTATTCCTAGCCACTAGAGGTTAAGGGAACAGATTGAGAAGGTTTACTAAACACATCCAGACTTGGGAGTGTCCAGATATCCCAATATCTTGAGAATAAAGGGATTCCTAATTTTGCTTTAAAGATAATAATATTGATTCCTGCAAAATATGGTAATTAAGAAAATTAATCCTTCACCACAAACCCTTGCAGCACAGCACATCTCGCCGTATCTTTTTTTATCCTATATACGTACACATACGAGCATTGTACCTACGGTGGACACGTTTCCTCCTACTTTCAGAAATGCCCTACTCTGTCTATGGAGTAGCTGCACTTTCACCACTTTACTTTCTTAATAAACTTGCTTTTGCTTTGCACTGTGGACTCGCCCTGAATTCTTTCTTGCGGGAGATCCAAGAACCCTCTTTTGGGGTCTGGATCGGGACTCCATTTTGTGGTAAAATACTTCAGGTTCTTTTAGGGCCTGCTAGCTGTCATGTGATGTTGTACTAGAGTCAGGTTGGAATTTGGTCTCTTACTGGTACAAAAGGTCTGCTTTGTCAGAATCTCTGGTCAACTGTGCCTGAATTCCAAAGGGAGGAGGGTATCATGAGACATGTCTGACTCAGCTTCCCCTCATGGCCTGAATTAGTTTTCCAGGTTTCTTTGGAATGCCTTTGGCCAAGAGAGGGGTCCATCAGTCAGTTGGGTGGAGAGGGGTAGAACTTTATTTTTTGTTGACATTACCTAATCAATGGCAAGGAACAGTTTTAATGTTATCTAATCAATAATAAGTCCAACAGCAGGAGGTCAGAGGGTCTGTGTTTGGATGTGTCAGCTGCATATACATGGTGTCCGGGTAATCCTGTCTCAACAGAGCAACATTCAAATAAAATTCATCCAGCAATTGAGAATAATTGAATATGGAATGTAAATCTTTTACTGGCATTTTGACAGAGAAACCCAAAGGGCCAATGCAAAAACCACAGCACAACTTGTGAAGAGCAAATCCTTTTTCTCTGCTTCTTGCCCCATCACCAGCCCTGCTGGCCTGACCCCTGGTTTTCCCTCCATTTCTCCACCTCGTGCCCACGGTTCCCCCATCCAGACCAGCCTCTGGCTTTCTCCATCCCTGCCTGCCCTCATTGTCAATGTCAAGTTCCCACCATCCTGCTTTTGCTTGCTTTAAATTTAGCAGCTCTTTTCCCACCTGATTTTAATGAATTTATCAACTTTTAAAAGACCACCATCCCCCTCCGCTGGCCCCACCAGGTCTTACAGAGCCAGGCTGAGGGTGCAGAGGGGCTGACACCCCAGATCTTAGTCATTGTTGTTGATTGTCTTTGCCTCTGTTTCCTGCCTGTCTTTGGGGCTAAGGACGCTAAATCGAGGGGCAGGTGTTGCTGCAGTGTGTCTGGGCCAGCTGCGGGCACTGCCCGAACTGACCTTCAGTCTTTCTCACACTACTTCATGGACTCTGCAGTGTAGGAAATCAGTGAGAGGTTTCCTGGGGGGGATATGGGTTACAGGGAAGCATCTGTGGCCAGGGAGCAGCTGGTAGACAGCCAAAAGCAGAGACACGGTGGCCAGGTGTGAAGGTGAAAGGCACATGTTCAGGACCTGGCTGTGGGAGGGAAGCCAGCTGGCCTCGGGGCAGGAGTGCTGGTGAAGGAGACTGCCGAGAGTCAAGGGCCATCAGCTTCCCCAGCTGCACAAGCTGATGGAAAGCATTTGCTCTGTGCTATCCAGACATAAGCTGTGCCTGAAAAGCAAGGATATTTGATTGAAACCCACTCGCCCTATGATGGTGGGCTCCTGGTCTAAGGGCAGCAGGTGTTTAGTTGCTGAATTCACTAATTCATGGCCTCCCTGGGCCCCACTGTGTTTCTGGGCCTGATACGTGGACAGACCATCTATGACATGGACAGAGGTGTGCTGTTGCGTCGCTGACACTCTGGAATAAGCTTCCTGGGCAGACAGAGGAGAGCAGGAGCAAAATTCCACCAGAAGGCTTCCGGGCGGCTCTCTGCCCTGGTGCTCAATAAGCCTGGACGAGGGACCACGATGAGCGTGTTGTTTTGTTGGACTGTAGCTGATGTTCCTCCCATCAGCCTGAAAGCGACTGGAATAAAGCGTGTCCCCACCCCTTTCTCAGGAGTGTGCAGAGTGTCTCTGTCCTCTCGCTTGTCTCTGCAGCCACTGGCAGTGCAGCCCGTACAGACTCATGGCCGTGCAGACTGGGACGCGTGCCATTCGGATTTCCTCTTGCCAGTAATTGGCAGCTATGCTGGGTGACCGGGCAGCCAGCTTCCCTGCAGATGCCTTTTGGTAAAGTGCCACTGTGAGCCAGGGCACCAGGGTTCTCCCTCCCCAAGCTTGTGGGTGCTAAGAGGCGAGATGTGCTATGCAGAGAAGCAGCAGGATCGCAGAGGCAGCCAATGGGGAGCCTTGCAGAACGTCTACCCTGATGGCATTTTTTGCCGCGGATGAATTAAAAACAAGCTTCCTAATTAAGTGCCTAATCGAATACTCAGCCTCCCGAGGTGTGTACAGAAGAAACGGAAGACGGCTTTTGGCCTCCAGGGGCTTTCATTAAGCATTCCATATTTCATCATTTTCTCCCACTTCCTTCACTCCCCGGGGCCAGGGCCACACGTGCTGCTTCTGGACTCCTCAGAGGGCCTTATGTATGGTGAGCCCTTAAACAAGCTGTGTGTGGACTAATGCATCATTTCGGATTCTATCTTACATATAAAGAGAGTTTGAGATGCCTGAGGGATTCTTTTAGTGACGAAGCCAAATTACAGCCAGTTAGGTTCAAGCTGTTCCCTTGTTTTGCTCTCTTCGCCTCATCCTTTCCTGGTGTTTTGCACAGCTTGCTTCTGCAGGCAATGTGCAGAAAGCTTTAAGGGAATGTGGCCCGGTGCTGCATCCTCCATTGCCTATAAGTCTTACCAGCCTCAGCTCTGCCATCGTGCTACTTCTGCCTCTCAGTCTTCGGCCTGGGATGGGACTCTCGGGGTGGGAGGTGATTGGCTTTTGTCCCCCTCCCACATGGCCCTTCCCTTGACCTATGCACAGTTGGTCTGGGCTGGTCTGACCTTTTGACAAATTCTTGAAGACTGACCTTTCCCCAGGCATGTTGTCTGTCCAAGGTTCCACAGCTGCTTTGCAGTGCATCAACATCGTGCTTTAGAGCACTGGAGAATGATGTTTAACTTGCAATCTGCAGCCAGAGAGGCCCCATTTGCTTTGTCAGTGCTCACTCTCACCGCCCTTCCACCATCAAGGCCCAACCAGAAGGCAGGGCATGTGTTCTCTCCTCCCGTCTTGCCCTGGAGCTGGCACAGTGCTCTTCTAGACAACACTGAGCACGTGTAGGCAAAATGAACATATCACCTGCCTCCAAGCAAAGGCATAGCTGCCACAGTTCAGATAAGTCTGCAACGTGTATTTCCGAAAACCATCATTTTCAGCAAAAGAAAATGTCAAGAGGAGGATGTTTAAATCCTTGTCTAAATGTCCAGTCCTTAGAGAAAACAGCTTGGTTAAGTTGCTTCTGTTTTCGTGCTGAATTGCTTTGCAGGATGATTAATGTTAATCATGTAGCAATAATGAGACTATACTAAATGTACCATCTCAAACAATTTGTATGACACATTTGAATAAAAGTAATTTGAAACAATTCATAGTGGCATTGTTACACTTTCCCTGAGCTCTGCTCTCCTAGAAACCTCAAGGTTAAGAAGCCCCCCGTCCCCTCCCTTATCTTTTTGTCCCCCAGGAAAAGGCTTACTGCCAAGATCCACCCTTCCCCATGTGACTTACATTAAACTCTGGAATGCCCCTTGTTTATCTGGGATAAGGCCAGGCACAGACCCTCATAAATAATTAGCTGGACTTTGTCCCCACTCACCAGTCTGGACAAAACATTCAGTAACTTGACTTGGCCAACCATACTCAGGATCCTGTCCCACTGCCAGATGCAGACCCATCCTTTTTCACGTCTGCTGAGAATGTTTTCTGCTC
Organism: Macaca fascicularis; assembly: GCF_037993035.2. Lineage (NCBI taxonomy): Eukaryota > Metazoa > Chordata > Mammalia > Primates > Cercopithecidae > Macaca > Macaca fascicularis. The sequence continues at coordinate 1,364,851 of NC_088381.1, forward strand.
AGCCCTGGGGTCGCAGCACCAGCTCACTCCTCTTACTAGACCCTATGTGTGTAAGGGATGCGTTTCTCAGGCATCTTCATTCTGACGTGTCCAGCTGGTGAAGTCGTAGTTATATTTTCATGATCTAAGACACAGACATTTTGTCTTGGTGAGGGTTAGAGGCCTCAGCCATAAGCAGGCCTGAGGTAAGAGCTGTGCCGTACACAAGGCTGTGCTGGAAAGCCTCGCTGCCACCCACCCTATTACCCACAGCTCTGGAAATGCTGCTGAGCCTTCAGCTTCCTCTACTCTACTCACTGTTACCAAACTCAGCAAGGGACCGCCAAGCTTCTTGCAGGTCTGCTTCTCGGGGATTTGGGTGGGATAGATGAGGAGAAATAGGACTCATTTCAGGAGGCTGGAGACTCGTGAGACAAGCATGGGAGCTTCTCTCAGATCTGCTGAGTGTGTAGGGACAGAGACAGAACAGGGCACAGCCTGGGCTCGGCCAAGCCAGCCTCTGCCTGTGCCTAGCTCTGCTGGCACACGGGGAGCAGAGGTCACTGCTTCTTCAGGCAGGATCTGAATTAATCTGCTTATTCCAGTCACCAGGATTAATATTTAATAAGCACTTGTTCACCTGCTTGTCCTCCCCATGAGGTCCTTAGAAAGCAAAGACCATGTGTAACTCAACTCTGCATTTCCAGCACATGGCAAATGTCTGTACATACTTGCACTGCATGTACTTTTGTTGACTCAATTGATGAATTAGGTTAAGTCACCCTTCACCTCTCCTTCTTCTTCTCTCCTAGTGGAGAGATGACCAGCTGCACAGCTGCACAAGTGGACCCAGGAAGGCTCTGATGCCCTTCGCCGACCCTCCCAGGGGCAATGGTCAGGGCTGCAGCCTATGGCCCCCGGGACTGTGTCTGAATTGGGAGGATGGGCATGGGGCTGGCCTCTGGTGAAAAATGTAGGGGACCTTTTGATCATTTCCTGTCCCTCCACAGCCAAGAACACTCAAGCTGACCCTGCTGGAAATAGGGAGTCACACCCAAGCACAGGGCTGGTCACAGAGTTCAGAAATGCCATCCTTATTGGCCTTTTATTCTAAACGACATTTCTGAAAGCAGCATATGGGCACAGCACACTGTGCTGGAAGTCACGTTTATGGAAGCAGAGGCCACCTATCAACAGAACAGTTTCTCAAGACAGGAAAGTGGAAGACAACATCCAATTCATTTTCTTATTACTCATTCACCAAAAGTAACCAGTGTATAGTTAAACATACACCTTAAACAGTAGTGTGCTGAGGGAAAGGGCCTGAAATGCAAATCTCACCTGTACCTCTGCACTCCTGAGTCACGTCCTCTGCTGACAGTGATCTCTGAAACATCTGCCAACTCTTTGGGAGACGGCGGCTTCTGTAGTTGAGGTAAACGAGCTCTTCATGGGTGCATGGAGGGAGACGAGGAAGATACAGGATTTATGCCTGAGGTAGATCCGGTTGGAGGTACGAGAATTCATGTGCTTAGAAATCATTAATATTGACCAGGCGCGGTGGCTCACGCCTGTAATCCCAGCACTTTGGGAGGCCAGGGTGGGTGGATCACCTGAGGTCAGGAGTTCGAGGCCCTCCTGGCCAACATGGTGAAATCCGTCTCTACTAAAAATACAAAAATTAGCCAGGCATGGTGGCGCGCACCTGTAATTCCAGCTACTTGGGAGGCTGAGGCAGGAGAATCACTTGAACCCAGGAGGCAGAGATTGCAGAGAGCAGAGATCATGCCACAGCACTCCAGCCTGGGCAACAGGTGAAATTCTACCTCAAAATAAATAAATAAATAAATAAATAAATAAATAAATAAATAAATAAAAGAAAGAAGAAAGAGAAATAAATAAATAAATCATTAATATTATCATTGGTAAGCGTGTAATGATCAGCAGGCAGTCATAACATCACTGCTTCTCCAAGGAACAACTTAAATCTGGAAATAATACTCAGGCACTGCTATCCCTTATAAAGACAGGGAGACCACACATCGCAGGATCCTTCCCTAGGGGTAGAGTTGACCAAATCATGAGGTAGTCCTATTTTAGTCTTCTCCTTAAAGGATGGTACAGGCTGGCAAGTGTCTTTAAGAAATCATTTTCTATCAATTTCTAGGATTTCCTACTTCTCATTTTTCATTACGAAGGCATCTGGAACTAAAGAAAACTCAAGTAGTTCATGCTGAGAGGAAAAGGCGAAAGAGGTTCCATGTGCTAGAAGACGCTGGTGACCTCGCTTTGCCCTGGTTCTGCCACTGAGTCAACCTCAGACACACTGTTTGGTCTCTGTGCCTCAGTGTCCCACCTGTAGAGCAGAGGCATAGGACAAAGGGCCACTAGACTCTTCTTCCAGACTGTCGATATTAAGTTAGATGCTTAACCTTGATGCCTTCAAATTTTTAAATAAACATTTGTGTAGATGTATAACATACATATAGGAAATTATAAATATTTCCCTAGTGAATTTTCACAAAACTCTCACCACCTAGAAGCCCCATTCCCTGTACGCTTTCTGGAAATGCTGACTTTTAGTTCTATAGCTTAGCTGTGTCTGGCGTTGAGCTTCTTATAAGTGGAAGCGCACCGTGTGATTTTGCTGTGTGTCGGTCTTGTTTCACCCCACACGATATTCATGACACTCATCGGTGGTGTTGGCAGGTAGCAGAGTTTGCTCATTTTGATCCTTCGGGTATTCCATTGTGAGAATGTGCTGCAGTTTATTTACCATCTGTGGTTGGTTAGTATTTGGGCTGTTTTTTTGTTTTTAGGTCTTATTAATAATTATGCTAGGAACATTCTTGTGCACAATTTTTGCTTGGTTTTGTTTTTGGTGTATTTCTGGTTGCTATATATCTAGGAATGAAATTTCTCTGCCCTAGAGTGAGCATAAGTTCAAGATTAGTACACAGTTTTCTAAAGAGATTAGGTTACTTTATATACCCACCAGTAGAATATTAGATTCCATGTGCTCCCTGTCCTCAACAGCAGGTGGTGGTGTTAGCACTTCGTTGTCAGGCGTTCTGGCGAGTGTGTAGTAGCACCTCACTACAGTTTCAGTGTGCGTTTTTCTGATGAGTGATGATGTTGAGCACGGCCTCTTTTGTAAAGTGTCTGTCCACTCCTTTTGTCCATTCTCCTGTGATGTTGTCTGTCCTTTGGCTAATTTGTGGGAGGTCTCTCACTACTCTGGATCAATGACTTCCTTGTTACTCTTTTAATGGCACATTTGATCGCAACAAAAGTTGTTAATTTTAAGGCAGTCCAATTTATGTTTTTTATGATTAGTGCTTTTTGTGTCCTAAGGAAGGAATATTTGCTCATCTCCCAAAACATGGTAATTTCCCATTTGATCTTATAGAAATTCTATTGTTTGCCTTTTTTGTTTAGCTCCACAATCCAGCTAGTCTTGCTATTTTTATGTATGGTGTGAACGGGAGTCAAGATAGCATTTTTTTGGTATGGATATTCAACTGACCTTGTATTTAAAAGACTATCTCTTCTCTTTCTGGTCTAGAAGAGACTACTCTGTTCTATTGACATATTTTGCTATCCTCAAACCAACACTCCCTGTTTTAATAACTGCCGTTTTATGATGTGTCCAGATGTGCTGAGGTGTAAGCCTTCCAAATTTGTCCTTCATTCTCAAGATTGTATTATTTGCCTTTTTCATTTTCATAAATAAATATAATAAATTTTGAATGTTTCTATAAACCTAGCTGCTATGATTTTGATTAGAATTGTATTGAATCTACAAATGCATTTGAGAAGAATCACACTCATGAGCATTTATTTAGGCTTTCTTTAAGTTCTCTGAAGAACAATTTGTAGGAGTTCTGTGGAGAGGCCATGCATATTTTTCACTAGATTTATTCCTAATAATTTGATGTTCTTTGAGGCTATTGTAAATGGTATCCTTTAAATAAAGTTTGTTTTCTAATTATTGCTGACATAAACAAAGGTAATTGATTCTTTTGTATGTTTTGGCCCTCTGTCTAGAAACTTTGCTAAATTTAATTAATAATTCCCACAATATGTCTGAATGAACTCTTGTATTTTCCACAGAAGTATGTCATAATAATGGCATTTTAAATTTCTTTTTTTCCAGTCTATTCTCTTATCCCATTTCTCAAATTATTGCACTAGTCAGGACTAGACATTTCTATATCATGCCTGAATTCAGAGTGAAAGCTTTCAACATTTCATAAATATGATGTTGGCTGTGAAACATTGTATATTTAACAGATAAGAAACTTCCTTCTGGGGAGGATTTTACAGGAGGTGGGAACTTGCACTCTGTTTGCTGTGAGGACACTTGAGGTCATTATTTCTTTGCCTCAACCAGGTTTATTTGTAAACATACTAATGGGATTTGCTAATTGGAAGATAGTCAGGGGCTCTTAGGGGTTGTTATGTAATAAGTCCTTTTGTAAGAATGCTTTTAGCACGATAGACCTGATTTTTATCTTTCTAGCCCCATGAGACTACTGAAAACTCCATGTAGCTTCCTGGCTTCTCAGCTACTCCATTCTGCTCTGTGTCTTGCCTTTCAGTTGCCTCCTTAGAATCAACAAATAAACTGAGGAAAATGTGTCAGGAAGCCCTGGGTGCCTCCCCCTACTCTTGAAATTTGGAATCCTTGAATTCTGGTCATCTGTTTGTTCTCAACAAAAATATTTTGTCCAACTTGTATATTGTTCTCTGGGGAGAGTCCATCAGGAATAACTTAATCTGCTATTGCAGGAAGCAGAAGTAAATTCTTCTGAAAATGCAAATTTTAGCGTATGTAATACACAATTTCAAAATAATGATTTTAATATTTTATGAATATAACATGTACACTTACAGTTTTTATTTTTAATTAGCAGATACAATTTTATATTTATCATGTACAGTATGATGCTATAAACTATGTATACATTGTGGATTGACTAAATCTCACAAATTAACATATGTATTACCTTAGTTATCATTTCTGTGGTGAGAACACCCAATATCCATACTTTTTACCAGTGAGTTTTATACTTTCAGATGTTTTTGTGTTACTCATTAGCATCCTTCTCTTCCAGCTTAAATAACTCACTTGAGCATTTCTTGAAAGATAGCTGACACACCTTTTGTCAGGGAAAGTATCTCACCTCTATTTCTGAAAGACGGTTTTGCTGTGTACAGGATCTTGATTGGCAGGTTTTTTTGTTTTTTGTTTTTCCTTCAGTACTTTTAATATAGCATCTCACTGTCTTGGCCTGTAAGGTTTCTGCTGAGAAATCTGCTGCTAGTCATATTGTAACTCCCTTATATTTTATTTGCTTCTTTACTCTTGCTACTTTCAGGATCTTCTGTTTGTCTTTGGTTTTTGACAGTTTGATGTCCTTTCGTCTTGTTTTGATGGAATCTAATTGGAGACCTTTGACCTTTCTGTATCTAGTCATTTATTTTTCTCTAGGATTGAAAAGTTTTCTGCTATTTTTTCTAAATATCCTTTCTAATTTTTTCTCCTTTTTAACTCCTATAACTCAAACATTTGCTCTTTTGATGTTGTCCTATAAACTTTGTAAGCTTTCTTCATGCCTTTTCATTCTTTCCTATTTTTTCTCCTCTGACTATGTATTTTCAAATGACTTGTCCTCAAGTTTGAAGATTCTTTCTTCTGTTTGGTGAATTCCAGTGTTGATGCTCTCTTTTGCATTTTTCGTGTCATTCGTTGTATTTTTCACCTCCAGGATTTCTGCTTGATTTTTAAAATTATTTCAATCTGACTGTTAAATTTCTCATTCTGGCCACTTACTATTTCTTCATTTCACTCATCTTTTTCCCCTGTATTTTCTTGAAGTTCACATAGCTTCCTTAATAGTTAATTTTAATTCTTTGTTAGGCAGTTCATATATCTTGATTTTTTTAAGGTCAGTCATTGGCACTTTATTTTGTCCCTTTGAAGATGTCACGTTTCCCTGATTGCTCTTCATCCTTGTGGTCATGTGTTGATGTTTGTGCATTTCAAGAAGTAGGAGCTTATTTCAGTTCTTGCAGACTGGCTTCCTCTGGAAAAGCCATTCAACAGTCAACCTGTTGAGAGATTTTGAGCTGGTTGTCTGGCATGGTTCTGAAGCCTGGGGCAGCTAGGGCCAATGTGGTGTGGGGGTGGACCTGACTTTTGGTGCCACTGTGGCCAGTGTGGTGCCAGGAGACACCAGAAGCCTAAGGCTGCAATGGCTGTCATGGTGCTGGGGCATGCCCCAAACCCAGGCCCACTATAACCAGTATAATGCCAGGGTGAGCTGGAGGTCGAGCCTGCCTCACAGCCCTGAAGCCTGGCACCTGGACAGGTCTGGAAGCTTAGTCTGCAGGTACTAACCTGGAGTCTGGGTCCCTGGGGATCTGTCTGGTACTGAGTTTTAACTGTGACAGGCCCAGCATTGGGACCTAAGGCAAAGTCCTGTGCTTACTTTCCTCTCATTGCCCTGAGAAGACGTTATCTCATGCCATGCTGCACTGATTGACGTGGGGAAAGGCATGATGTGGGTAATATAAAACTGTCCTTCCTACCTGTTTCAATGCATTCTTTTTTATGACTGTGCTACAACCATTTATTATGATCTCTCACTTTTTTTCTCTTGCAAAGGTATTTTTGTGCATGGATAGTTGTTCAAATTGATGTGTGGGCTGGGGGACAGGGGAGCGGCAGACCTGGGGCAGAGGCAGACAAGCCTGAAGACCACAGGGGCAGTGAAATGTGGGCAGTCTGCTGGTTTCTATTACAGGAGGGATGGGACCTTACTTACATTTTCAAAGGAAAAAAATACTATCTTAAAGAAGATATGAACTTTAAAAAATCCAAACATCTGAATGTAACTGTTATCTCATGTCTTTTGAAAGTCCAGATGAACCAAACAAAACTGAGGTATTTTGATGATATTTCAACCAAACTGGATCAATTCAAAAGAATGCAGGCATTCGTGACCAGCCTTTCATGAGAGATGAGTGCTAATGGATTTGGGGGTCACAAGGGTTCTGCCTCTGAGAGTGCTTTTTCTTTCTTGTTTTTGCTTTTTGTTACAAAGTTGTAATTATCCTTTGCCCCAATTTTCTGTAATGGACAGATGAAGAAGGATGTAAATGGTCAACGTGAGAATATAAATGGCAATCAAATTGAGTTCTTCCTGTTGGGCAAAACCAAAGCAATTAATGACTATTTCCTTACATCCTATTTTTGCAAGTTATCTCCAAAAGTCATGAATGAGCTTTTAGTTTACTAAAACATCTGAGGGAGGAGAAATCCCTGTTTACATGGTGTGTGCAAGAGGGGCCCACAGAAGACTTGTGCTAGCTGAGCAGAGTGCTGTCCCATCACAGGGCCACCTTGGAGATGTCTGCTGGGAACCAATGTCACTAGGGAGAACCCAGCCTGCACAGCAATACAGCACCAAGGACAGACTCCCTGAGGGGCTTGCACCCCCACACATGCCCTCTCTCCACCCTCCACACTCTGCTGCCATTTCCTTGAATGCAGGCGATTCTAGTCTCCCTTCTTAGTTTTCAGCTGTGAAGTCTTCCTCTGGCAGCCCCCACCACCCTGGTTACCTACTGGGTCTTCCATCGTAGTTCTGCAAGGACTGTGCCTGCTGTGGTGGGCTGGACCCCACGGGCCACCTTTGATGGTGCCTTCTCAACAGAGGGTCTCTCTTCCATGTCTCTGGGCCCTACAGGTCTGGTGCACGACAGGTGCTGAAGGTAGAAACCACCCATACACTATTAGTGTGTTTTTGTTCCTTCTTCCTCCACTTTGAGAAGGGGAGATCCCCAGGCCTGGCTATTTTCACAATTTTCATGCACAATGGAATTCATTATTCTCAAATTCAGGTTCATATTCATTGTATTCAAGTATAAATTTCAGAGGAAGCTCTTTCACTCTGAATGAAAAGTGAATACTGTGTCTGACTGATTGGCACTTGGAATAAAACCATCTCTTGCCAGCAAGCCTGTGTCTCATTGGCAGACCTACTCACTCTACTTCAAGGGCAGCTGTCAAGATATCCTGTCAGACCCTGGGCTGTGGATAGGATACTCCAGGGGTCTCGCCTGAAAGCTGAGCCAAAAGTGATTAAGCCTCTTGGCAGTACTGGAATAGGTTCCACATTTTTGCTTATTGATGGCTTAAATATATGAATGAATGTAAGAACTCACACTGGGGATGCTGGTATGTTAAACAGTGTTAACATATGCATCATATTTAAATATGCCCTCAGAATTCTCTGCCTCTATTTAGAGGAGATTCCTTTTTTCTCTTCTGTGAGCACATGGCACCTGACACCTAAACCCTGCCTCATTCCCAGAACTGACTGAAGTCCATTCAGCTGAGGTAATTTAAGTACACCCCCAGGGTCACTGATGGAGCAGGTACAAGAGAGTGAAGAATGAGAGTATAATGTTTCTGTAACTCTTCATGCCTCATTAAATCAAAGAAAGATGTAGTTCAGCATTTCTATCTATAAATAGCGTAACATTAACATCACAATGTATTCATTTCCTTTGAATTCTTTTTCTCCTTTTACATCCAGGCTGAGGCCAAATCCCACATATGAGAAACCTCTATACTTGCCACAAAACAAAATACCATCAACATTTCCTTCTTCAAAAGAGACATGTAATTTGAAAGTTATATATATATATATATATATATTTCTCAGTCCATCCAGGTTGTAAATGACACTAAAATTTAGAGATTTGTTGTCTCATATATATGTGTGTGTGTGTGTGTGTGTGTGTGTCACAGCTAAAATGGCTGTTCTTGCTTAGTAATATTTTTATTATATTTTATAATAATATTCAAAGGAAAAAAATTCTATCTGATTTATAAAATAAATATTTTATACAGGTAATTTTCTCATTGAGAACTAATAGGTACTGTAAATTCAGAGATCCATTATGATTTTATGACAAAGTATATGAGTTTTATAATTTTTTAAGACTTTGCATGCAAAGCCATCATTGCTTTTTGAATTTTAAGAGAATGTTATAATCAAGTGCAAAATCATATGAAAGTGTATATCCATGTGCGAGGTGTCTGAAGCTACCTTACAGCCAGTGTAGTAACAGCCCATGACACAGGGTTAAGTCACAGGAACTGAGAATGCCATTCTGCTTAATCAGGGGCTACATTTAGGATGACTTTGGCTGCAAGTAATAGAAAACTTACCTTTGATGGATTTCAGAAATAAAGACATTTATTAACTCAGGGAAAATGCTGAGAAAACACGGGCTTTAGAATGAGTTGATCACTGCATGGCTGAGCAGCATTCTCAAACTCCCTCTGTTGCTCATTCTGTGTGTTGGTATTCTGCTGAGTTCAGGCTTGCATTGTTTTTGGTGTTGCCCATCAGATCAGTTCTCAAAGCTCTTGGGATATAATTAAAAATATATACATATTTGATCTTTGTCCTTGGTTCCCGGCATATAGCTCCTAAAACCCTTGTAATCTGGAGAGGGGTAACAGTGTTTTTTGCATGCGAATAAGGCAAATGGTGACTGGGACCCTAGATAGCTCTAGGATGGAGGCTGCCTGCCAGCAACACCAAGGCGTGATTAGAGGGTTGGAGCTTTCAGCCCAGCCCCCTAAACTTGGGAATGGGGAGGGGCAGGAGATTGAGCCAATTACCAATGGCCAGTGATTTAATCAATTATGACTACCCAGTGAAACCTCCATAAAACCCTTTAAAAATGGGGTTTGGAGATCTTCCAGTTGGTATGTACACTGGCACACCTGCCGAGGCCAGGGAAGCTCTGTGCACCCTCCTTTCCCAGTGTCTTGAATTATGTGTCTCTTCCAACCTGCAGAGGCCAGGAAAGCTCTGTGCACCCCTCCTTCCAGGACCTCACCCTACACATCCCTTCCATTTGGCTGTTCCTGATGTGTATCCTCTGTAATTAACTGGCAATGACATATACAGTGTTTTCCCGATTCTGTGAGTCAGTCTAGCAAATTATCAAACCATAGGAGGAGCTGTGTGAGCCCCACAGTTTTTAGCAGATTGATTAGAAGTATAGGAGGACCAGGACTTGTGACTGGCATCTGAAATGGGGGTGGTGTTGAGGGACTGAGCCCTTAACCTGTGAGGTCTGCACTAACTGCAGGTAGTGTTGGAATTGATTAAATTGTTGGACACCTAGTTGTTGTCAGAGAGGTAAATAATGTGTTGGTGTTGGAAAAAGACACAACCCACATTTTTGGTGCCAGAAATGTTGTGAGTACACTAGAGTAGAAACACAATAGAACCCCAATGTCATCTATTTTTTAAAATGTCCTTTAATAGAAGTGTAAATTATAAAACACTAAATGGCTACACTCCAGTTTATAGCTAAGTTTTACATATGTCCATTGTGGTAGGCAGACTAATGCTCCGACAAACAGGTCCACAATTTAATACCAACCACATGAGTCCTTAAAGGGCAGAGAACCTAGAGGATTTTTTCTCGCCATAGGCAGAGAAAGATGGCAGCATGAGAAGGCTGTGATGCTCCAGTTGCTGGTTCTGAGAAGTAGGGAGACCCTATTCTTGAGTTGTGCCACCGCTTCAAACGGCAAGGACAGGCATCCTCCTCAGGGCCTCCACAAAGAAACACAGTCTCCCAACACCAGGATTTGAGCCTGGTAGTGTAATGAATTGTGGCAGCTCATTATAGTAACAATAGAAGGCTAACAGATATTTTTGGAACCAGGAAGTGAGATGTTTCTGTAATAAACATCTAAAAATATGCAAGCGGCTTTGAAATTGGAAATAGGGAGAGATTGGAAGAATTCTGAGATGACAAAAAGTCTCAATTGCCTTGAGCAGACTATTAGTCCAAAAAAAAAAAAAAAAAAAAAAGATGATAATGACATTGCCTGTGAGGAAACAGAAGAAAGTGAGGGATACAATAGAGAAACCTAGGTTCAGCTTAGAGAATATTTAAATCGCTGTGAACAGATTGTTGGTAGAAATAATGGACATTAAAAACACTGCAGGTGAGGATGCAGAAGAAATTAGGGAATGTGGTATTGGATATGGAGGAAAAGGGATTCAATGGCAGAAAGCTTAGCAGATCTTACAGGTGTGGAAAGCACAACCTATAAGTGATTTCCAAGTCAAGTGTTGAAAGTGCAGTCTGGTTTCTTCTTGCAGAGTGGAAGAGAGCAAAGTTACATTGAGGGAAGAACCGTTAAATAAAAAGAAACCGGGACTTGATGGTTTGGAAAACTCTCAGTCCCTCCAGGTTGTAAACACCACTAAAATTGAGAGATTTATTGTCAGAAAAGCATGTTCTAGAGAAAAGGCTGATGGTATGGCTCTAAACTTGCTGGAAATATCTTAGGAAGACCAAAAGGTCAGAGTATTCGGTCACACAAAAGGCTCTTTGATGAGATAAAGAAAGGGACTCACAGATGTCCTGGAACCAGAGAGCCTCTTCCTCTTTCTAACAATGCCCTTGGGAAGCTTAAGGGCATTGTTCTTCAGCCATCTCGGCAAAGGAAAAGGAGAGATGGGATTGCCTGGAAAGATCTGTGGGCAAGCCTCTTGTCTAATAAGTGAATCCCCATGATGTACGTGTGTGATCCACGAGGTTCCTGAGAATTTCATGTCAGCAGGAACAGTGCCAGCTTGCACTGAAAGGGATGGAAAGAGCAAAAATGAAAGAAGGCTGGTGGACCCCCAAAATTCTACTGGCAGGAAACAGGCTGATAAAACGACTCAGCTCTGCATCTCATTAAAAAAAAAAAAAGGTAAGATGATTTAGAGAGTAGAGCTCAGAGCTACAGAGGATTTTTTTTTGCCTCAAAACCTAATGGAGTTTTCCCTTCTTGATTTCAGAACTGCTTGGGACCAGTCATTCCTTCTGTTCCTGAACAGAAATGTCTATGACTGTTACCCTGTGCCTGTCCCAAAATTGTATTTTGGAAACAAAACGCTTGTTTCTTTAGATTCACAGCCTCACAGATGAAGGGGAATTTTGCTCCAGGATGGATTGTCAGAGCCCCACCCATGCCTGATTTAGATGATATTTTGGGCTTTTAAGCCAGTGAGATTTAACGAGATAATGGACTTGGAGTTGCTATAAGTTGAGATTTTTGGAGACTTTGAGAAGAGGTGAATGGCTTTTGCATGTGTGAGAGACAGACACCTTTGGAAGCCAGACTGCAGACTGGCATAGCTGCGTCCCCACAGATGTCCATGCCCTCATGCCAGGGCCTGTGAATACTTGTCTTAAACAGCAAAGGAGACTTTGCAGATGTGATTAAAGTAAGGATATTGAACTGGGGACGACACTCTCCGTTTGGATGTGGGTCTCATTGATGTCATCTGGTTCTGCTCCTACTGGAGCCCCACTACCTCTCCCCTTTGGTGGTGCCTGCAGGACACTGCCCTAGTGTAGCCTTCGTGGTAGGCCGTGATCATTTAGAATACTCATTTCACTGTCTGCAGATGAATTCATTTCTTGGTGTTCTTTGTCTCTCAGTCAAGCTGTTAGCCTGAGTGCTGGATGATTTGATGCGCCTTCATTGTCCTTTTGAGTATTTTTGGGAAGATGTAAGGATATATTGTAACTTAATGAGCTGAGCTGATGTTACCTTATAGGACTTGCATCTGGGCACTGTTTTTAAGCCTGAAATCTCTGTGCCTTACACTCCTGCCCCTGCACCTTCAGTGTCCTCATCTCACTCCATGGCAATCACTTTGATGAGAGTGATTGTTTCAATTGTTTAAAACTGCATGCATGAAAACAATCTTATCTCCTGTTCAATACAAAGAGAGAGGCAGCAGGGGGATTAGGCTGTAGTTTCCCGACTACGTTGTAGTGGAATGGAATTCCAATGCTTAGCGCGGCACATGGGCCTGGAGATAGAATCTTCTCCAGCTTTCCCGTGGCTCTCTGAAGCTGGCCCCATTCTCACTGGTCGGAATCATGGTTTTTTTTCCCAGGTTAGAGTTACCACTTCTGTAACAGCTTTAGTGTGAGTGACAAACGCAGTAACTATTGCTGCCCTGTGAGGCCCTAATTCCTGGCCTCTCAGTCGATGTAGAGGCAGCTGTAGGGAGGCTCTCATTCTCAAGGAGACTGTACCACTCCCTGCTCTGCTCCAGCCTGAGTTAAATTCTCTCTTCAGACTTTGCAGAGCAGAGAGGTGTAGCTGAGACACTGCCACATGCCTCATTTTCCCATCCACTTCCCTAGAGTTAGAAGCTTGGTTGCAACAAGGTGGGCCTTCTAACATCTCATGCCTGTGAGCTTCGCCCTAATGATTTGCCACAACATAACTCACATCACAAGCTTTCCAACTTGCAAATGCCTGGGTCTCTGCTAGTTGCCTTTAGACTGCTGAGCTGATGCTGCAGGGTTTAGCTTCTGCCATGTGCAGCGCTCTGCTTTCAGGAGGCACATTGCTTACTGTTTAAGATTCTGGTTCCCCTGCATGTAATGGAGATCCATCTCCACAGCGGCTGAGAGAGAGGAATAACATTTCTTCTTCGTGGAATTTTCTGAAGCAAACAGCCAAATGCTGGATTCACCTTCTTATTATTATGCTTTAAGTTCTAGGGTGCATGTGTACAACGTGCAGGTTTGTCGCATATGCCCTGTCCCCTTCCTCCAATTTTCGCTCTGGTCTCTCCTCTTCAGATGTCCCTAGCAGGACAGAAGTAGCACGAATCACTTCCCTCCCACCCCGCTGTCCGAACCCCTCACACATCCACGTTTGGCCACGGGGGAGCTGGAGAAGATTCTATCTCCAGACCCATGTGCCGCACTAAGTAAGCACTGGGGTTCCATTACACTACAACCAGAGCCAGGAAACTGCAGCCTAATCCCACTGCTGCCTCTCTCTTTGTATTGAACAGGAGATAAGATTGTTTTCATCCAGTTTTAAACAATTTTTTTTTTTTTTTTTTTGAGACGGAGTCTCGCTCTGTCGCCCAGGCTGGAGTGCAGTGGCGCGATCTCGGCTCACTGCAAGCTCCGCCTCCCGGGTTCACGCCATTCTCCTGCCTCAGCCTCCCGAGTAGCTGGGACTACAGGCGCCCACAACCGCGCCCGGCGAATTTTTTGTATTTTTAGTAGAGACGGGGTTTCACCGTGGTCTCGATCTCCTGACCTTGTGATCCGCCCGCCTCGGCCTCCCAAAGTGCTGGGATTACAGGCGTGAGCCACCGCGCCCGGCCAATTTTTTTTTTTTTAACAAGAGGAAGATGTGACAACGACAGCGTTGGGCCCATAAAGTCTAAACTATTTATATATTTTTTTTTTATTTTTTGAGATGGAGTCTCGCTCTGTCACTCAGGCTGGAGTGTAGTGGCATGACCTTGGCTCACTTCAACCTCTGCCTCTCAGGTTCAAGCGATTTTCCTGCCTCAGCCTCCTGAGTAGCTGGGACTACCGGCATGCGCCACCACACCCAGCTAATTTTTTGTATTTTTAGTATAGACAGGGTTTCACCATGTTGGTCAGGCTGGTCTCAATCTCCTGCGCTCAGGTGATCCACCCGCCTTGGCTTCCCAAAGTGCGGGGATTACAGGCAAGAGCTGCTGCGCCCAGCCAACTATTTATTGTCTGGTAGTTATGATCTAGTACCTTATTACAGCAAAAGGTTGCAGACGCCAGCGCTAGAGAGGGCATGGCTGACGGGTGCTGGCAGCCTCTGCCAATGCATGCATTCCACGCACGCAGCTTAACCAGAAGTCCGCAGGAACTGTTTTTGAGAACTCAACCCACTCTTTTTAAGAAAGCAAGGAAAAAAGCTGACCCTCTTCAAATAAAAGACAAATAGTGCCCACCCTCTCCGGGCCCCAAAACCTAAGAGAAGGAAGGCCCTGCAGGCAGAAGCTCCAGACACCCTGCAGGGAGAGCTCCATGGTTCTCTCTTCCCAGGTGAAAAGTAAGGACTTTTAAGGAATCTTCAGAATCTCCCTGATCTGTCCTATTTGTGCTTTGCTCAGCTGTTGAGAAACGCAGGTGTTTGTTTTGACGGAGTCTCACTCTTGTTGCCCAGGCTGGAGTGCAGGGGCGCAACCTCGGCTCAGTATAAACTCCACCTCCTGGGTTCAAGTGATTCTCCCGCCTCAGCCTCCTGAGTAGCTGGGATTGCAGGCACCTGCCATCACGCCCAGCTAACTTTGTATTTTTGTAGAGCGAGGGTTTCACCAGGCTGGTCTTGAACTCCTGACCTCAGGTGATACACCCACCTCAGCCTCCCAAAGTGCTAGGATTACAGGCATGAGCCACCATGCCTGGTCAACGAAGGTAGGTCTTGGCCTGCAGTCTATGTCCTGCAGTGATGCCAAATGCCCATGTTGGCATCTGGTCCAGTAAGCAATGGACAGGCACTAGTAAAAGTTCCACTGTTGGTTCCTATATGTGTGGCTCTTGGAGGACTCGCCTTCCACAGTGCTCCTCTGTCTCCCACTGCCCGCTCTGTGGTTGAGCATTTACTGCTGGTGCCTGGCATTTGAACTGTCCTCCCTTCCCTGGTGCCTGGCATTTGAACTGTCCTCCCTTCCCTAACCCCTGATCTTGCAGCTTCAACTCTACTCTGAATTGGCTGAAACAAGAGCATAAGTCACAGCTACTTGCCCCAAACAAGAGAACATGAGACTTTTTCACAAAACTCTAGGCAGACACATCCTGGATTTCAGGGCCACTTCTTTCACTAGTAACTCCTGGATAACACTGAGTTCCCGATTGACTTTATCCGAGCGGCAGTTTTCTGATATATAAATTGGGGTTAAAGAAAAAAAAAAGCCTCTCTCACAGAATTGTGCTTTCTCTTGGGAGGCGGGAGAGAATCAGGTATGTAATATTTCTAAACAATAAACAAGCAAAAAGTTTTTCCTTCCTTGTAGTCATTGCAAGGCTACGGCACTAAAGCAGTCAGGGTTCTGGACTCTGATGGAGGTTTCTAGGAGAACAGGGCAGCTGGGAGGGGACTGTGCAGTAATACGGCCAGCACCATTCGCGTGAAGTCCCTGGCGTCGGCGGCCTGCTGAGGATGAGCTGTGTCCCTTCAAAAAAGAAATGTTGACGTTCTAACCCCCAGGACCTCACAGTGTGACTGTATGTGGAGACAGGGTCTTAAAAGGGGCGATCGGCCCCGCATCCAACAGGACTGGATCCTTAAACACCAAGAGGAAGTTTGGACACAGAGACCGATATGCACAGAGGGAAGATGATGTAAGGACACCGGGAGGGCCTCACCTACAAGTCAGGAGCAAAAGGGAGAGGCCTGGGGCTGACTCTCCCTCACAGCCCCTGTAGGAACCACCGTGGCCGACACCTGATCTCAGCCTTCCAGCCTCCAGAATTGTGAGACAATAAAAGTCGGCTGTGTGAGTCCCCCAGTCTGTAGTATCTTGTTACAGCAGCCCTGACAGACAGACACCTGCACATTTAAAGCATGACCCCTGCTGAGGCAGCCAGAGCCCTCCAGAAAGCCTTTGGCCACCTCTGCCTCTGGTTCCAGCTGCAACATCCCCAGAGATCATCCAAGTCATGTGGTTCATGATGCTTAGTTACAGCCCCAAGAAATGAACACAGGGTCCCACTGGGACATAGGAGCTGACGGCAGGGCTGCTGGGAAGAGGCATGCGTTGAAGAGGCAGCATCATGAGGAGGAGGTTGCGTAGCAGAGGGAGTCATGTGAGGCTATGTCCTGGCTTTGGTTATAAACATGCAATTTCCCATATTCTGCACCTGAGATGTCCCTTCTAGACCAAGTCTCTCAGAATTTACTGTGAACAAGCCCCTCAGGATTCTATTGCATCCAAAATGTTGATAAGACTGGACTAACGTAGAGTCACTGTGACAGGATTTCCGGACTAATGAGGGAGGGGACTATCTACTCACCAAGGATGGGCGGAGGTGGAGAGGAAAATGTGAATGAGAGGTTGAAGCCGCCCAGGAAGTCGGCTGTGCCCCTCTTTCTTCTCCCTGGGCACCCATCTCTGACCTGCCCCCAGGTTGGTTCTTCACACTGGTTCCCTCTTCTCCTCTCTTCTGTCTCTTGGTCAGGTCAGAGCGACGTGGCCTCCCCCGCACTCCTGGGCAGGCTCAGCGTCTGTGAGGATGTGGTTTGTGGGGCACTGATTATGATTTCTAAGAGGATGAAAGGAGACCATGGACTTACACAGCTGTGCTCATAACACGTGTGTTTGTGCATGCACACGTCATTTGTTATTAAATATTAATTGCACTCCTACTGTGCTCCAGGCATTATTCTAGACAAGGTAGAAACAATAGGGAAAAAAAAGTTCCTGCTCTTTGAAGTAGGGGGCAGAGGTGGATACACCATTACAAAAATACATGGAGATATAATATTTTAGGTGCTCATAAGGGCTAAGAAATAGAAAACAGGGGCCAGGTGTGGTGGCTCATGCCTGTAATCCCAACAGTTTGGGAAGCTGAGGCAGGCGGATCACCTGAGGTCAGGAGTTTGAGACCATCCTGGCCAACATGGTGAAAACCCATCCCTACTAAAAATACAAAAAATTAGCCAGGCATGGTGGTGCACACCTGTAATTCCAGCTACTCGGGAGGCTGAGGCAGGAGAATCGCTTGAGCCAGGGAAGTGGAGGTTGCAGTGAGCCAAGATCATGCTACTGCACTCCAGCCTGGGCAACAGAGAGAGATGCAGTCTCAAAATAAATAAATAAATAAATAAATAAATAAATATAAAAATATAAAACAGGTTAAGGAGATAAAAGGTGATAGAGACGGAGTGGGGACATCACCGTTAGGATCCTGTGGGTTTCTCACATATACTGAAAGAAATGTAAGCAAGTATTAGATGGCCACTGCTATCCCGAACCAGATTGCCCATACCTGCCTTGGGTGCAGGAAAGAGGCACACAGACACAAGGCCGCCAGGTGTGCAGAAGGAAAAGGCCATGTGGCATTTTGGTAACCTCTACTCAGTCATGAAAACCACGTGATCGCTGACTGAGCAATTCAAATCCAAGAACGGATTCTTTTTTTTTTTTTTTTTTTTGAGACGGAGTCTCGCTCTGTCACCCAGGCTGGAGTGCAGTGGCCGGATCTCAGCTCACTTCAAGCTCCGCCTCCCGGGTTCACGCCATTCTCCTGCCTCAGCCTCCCGAGTAGCTGGGACTACAGGCGCCGCCACCTGGCCCAGCTAGTTTTTTTGTATTTTTTAGTAGAGACGGGGTTTCACTGTGTCAGCCAGGTTGGTCTCGAT
Source organism: Macaca fascicularis (assembly GCF_037993035.2). Classification (NCBI taxonomy): domain Eukaryota; kingdom Metazoa; phylum Chordata; class Mammalia; order Primates; family Cercopithecidae; genus Macaca; species Macaca fascicularis. The sequence goes on from NC_088381.1 coordinate 1,383,095, forward strand.
CTCCTGACCTCGTGATCCGCCTGTCTCGGCCTCCCAAAGTGCTGGGATTACAGGCTTGAGCCACCGCGCCCGGCCCCAAGAACGGATTCTGAGAAAATTCCCCCGGATATTTGCAAAGACTGATGTGCTAGGCTATTCACGGTCTCTTTATTTACCATAGAAAAATAGAATACACGACCCGGTCTAAGCATAGAGGTCAGTACGGCAGATACAGCAGATGCTTTCACCGACCAGCACACATTCTTGCATCCCTACCGAGTTTCAGTAACTGCTTGATTCATGGAATTAAATACTACGCAATCATGCTGAATAAGTTCATTTAATGACACAGACAAATGTCCACATAGCATTAAGTTGAAAGGGCGGGTGAATTTACTGTAGTGCAGATCTTGCAATAGATACAAATGCATCTCCATAGATTTTAGAAGCAGTATCAGCTGCACAGACACAGAGGTCATCTCTTGGATTTTTAAAAAGTGGGTGTGTAGATAGAAAGCGATTTTCTTCTTGTCACTTCCCCCCCCCAATATTTTCTCTAAAGAACACATTACCTTTTCGATGAAAAAACAAAAATAAATAAATAAAAGATTCTACGGGTTTAAAGCAGGAGAGTAAGCATTTTATAAATAAATAACATTTTTTTTGTCATTTCCACTTACAGATCTGTGTAAATTACAAAAGAATACCACACAAACATAAACCATGTTTGTTTGGGACTAATGCAACTTGAATTTATAGTTGAGGAAGGTGATAATTGTCCTTTGGAAACACTGATTATACGTTAATTTCTATCCAGTTTTCACAAATCATTTTATTAGATGAAGGTAGTAAAGAAAGAGTATTAAACTCTCATTACAGTGAAGTGCAGCTGTTGCTGATTAAAAAACAAAATTTTCTCCTGTGATATAATTATATTTTTAATGTTACTCATTAAAATAATATTGTTCACTTTTCCTCCTGAGTTTTCTGTAGTGTCATGTATAACATGATGTATTAAAAGTGCAAATTACATAATTTTCTTGTGGAGAGGTGCAGGATCTCAGTCACCCAGGTTGAAATGCGGTGGCACAGTCATGGTTCACTGGAGCCTCCGCCTCCTGGGCTGGAGTGATCCTCTTACCCCCCGAAGTGCTGGGATTACAGGCCTGAGCCACCGCACCTGGCTGCAAATCACACATTTCTTAATGAATGGATTTGAAATCAGAAAATTCTTTAAAGAAGCGAAATTTAAAACAAAATAAAAACTCTCTGAAGTTCCCAGAATCAACTAACAAAAAGCACACGCCAGTATTTCAAGTATTAAAGCCAGTCAGTAACCAGAAAGTTAGCTGCGCAGTGCCAAGTGTCATTAGAATGCATGCCAACTGCTGAGGACAGCAGGTGAAATGTGGCTTACAGCTCCACCCTGCTCATCACGTTCACGAACTCACACAGGAGCTTCCCAGAGGCTTTGGAGGGACTCAGGCTCAGAATTCGCATGCTCCTTTCTTTGGGAAGTAAATATGGTATATACAGGTTGCCTGTCAGAGGTGATATGGTGAATAAGAGTATACTTCTTGTACAGTTGTACTGAGGTACTAGTGCTGTATAATAAACTCATGTATGCAAAGTATACCGTTTGGTCAATTGTGACGTGTATACACCTGTGAAATGTCACCATCGTCAAGACAGCAAACATATCTGTCAGCTCCCAAAGCTTCCTTGTGTCCTCAGGCAACCAACCACTGGTCTAATTTTGTCACCAGAATTTTATATTAATAAAATGATAAGGTATGCATTCATTTTTTGCTCAGCCTAGTGATTTTGAGATCCATCTAATGTTTATATATGTATCTATATAAAAACATATATATGTAGATAAATCTATATATTTATACAGCTTTTTCATAGATGAGTCTATATATAAACATATAAAATGCATATATATAAACATACATGAATCTCAAACTAGGCTGAACAAAAAATAAATGCATATATATAATGTACAAACATATATATATTATATATATTCATGTGAAGCTTGTTTATTCTGCCTTCCTTATCCCCCGATTGCTAAGTCCCTCCCTGTCTCCCACCCCTGTTCTTTCTCTCTCCCCTTAGTATTCTAGTGAATGGATAGATCACAATTTGCTTACTCATTCACTCTTTATGGACATTTGGACTATCTTGTTTCAGATGACTATTACAAAGAAGGATGCGATGGAATGCGTATTTGTGTGCACTATGGTTTGAATGTTTGTCCCCCCATCAAGTCATGTTAAAACCTAATCTTCATTGTGCGATAATACTTTAATTAACCACTTACCTGTGCTTTTTGTTAGTTGATTCTGGGATCCTCAGAGAGTTTAAATTTTGTTAAAATGAAATGCAGAGGGTGGGAAATCTGAGACCAGTATGTGAGAGGGGAAGGTTTGGGAGACAATCAGGTTAGATGGGGCCATGAAGGTGGGACATTATTGACAGCTTTATAGGAGGAGAAAGAGAGACCTGAGTGACACCCTCAGTCCTCTTGCCCTGTGACGCCTCCTGCCACATCATGATGCACCACAGGGCCCCTTACCAGGAGCTGAGCAGATGAGGCCACCCAATCTTGCACTTCCCATCCTGCAGAACTGTGAGCCAAAATAAACCTCTTATCCTAATAAATTACTCACTTTGTGGTATTCAGTTACAGCAATGCAAAATGGACTGAGACAGTGTGGATATGTTTCTGTTTCTCTTGAGTAAATACCTAGCAATAGAATGACCAGGTTATGGAAACAGATATCATATATGTCTAACTTTTTAAGATATTGCTAAACTGTTTTCAAATTATTGTACATTGTCTGCAGCATAGATGTGTGTATGAGTGTGCTACATGTATGTGCGTGTACGTGTGGATATGTGTTCTGTGTGCTACATGTATGTGCGTGTACGTGTGGATATGTGTTCTGTGTGCTACATGTATGTGCGTGTACATGTGGATGTGTGTTCTGTGTACGTGTATGTGCGTGTACATGTGGATGTATGTGTTCTGTGTGCTACATGTATGTGCATGTACGTGTGGATGTGTTCTGTGTACGTGTATGTGCGTGTACATGTGGATGTATGTGTTCTGTGTGCTACATGTATGTGCATGTACGTGTGGATGTGTTCTGTGTGCTACATGTATGTGCATGTACGTGTGGATGTGTGTTCTCTGTGCTACATGTATGTACGTGTACATGTGGATATGTGTTCTCTGTGCTACATGTATGTGCGTGTACATGTGGATGTGTTCTGTGTGCTACATGTATGTGCGTGTACGTGTGGATGTGTGTTCTGTGTGCTACATGTATGTGCATGTACGTGTGGATGTGTGTTCTGTGTGCTACATGTATGTGCATGTACGTGTGGATATGTGTTCTGTGTGCTACATGTATGTGCGTGTATGTGTGGACATATGTGTTCTGCATTGAATCGTGGTCCCCCCGAGTTCACAGGTTAAAACCCTGGCCCCCAGTGGAAAAGCATTTAGATAGTTGGAGCTAGAGCCTTTAAAAAGGTAACAGGTTAAATGGGTGTAAGTGTGGAGTCCCAATTCAGTATGACTGGTGTCCTAGGAAGAGAGAGACCAGGGATGTACTCACAGAGGAAAGCCCTAGGACGATGTGGAAAGGAGGACTGCAAGGCAAGGAAGGAGGACCCAGGAGAAACCAACCCTGAAGACATTTTCATCCTGGACTTCCAGTATGTTCAAGATCTCAGACTTGAACTCAGTGTTCTCAAGGACATCCCAGTGGGTATCTGTTGCTTGTCTGCTTGAGCAGCAGTATAGGAATTAGCCCTTTCGTTAAATCCCAACATGCTGTGAGCCCATGCTCATGTCAGAAGTTGGGGCTCGGCCAATACAATGTGAATGCAATACAATGTGAATGACACACACTCTTTAGTGAGGGGGATAACCCCATACCCATGCATTTATAATATGATTGGAAGGGGGAGAATCTCTCCCTTATGGTCACGTTATTTCCTATAAGGACTGTTAGAAAATACCTATTATGAGGCATTTTCTGTCTAGTGGTCCAGGCGTCTTCTGATGAGTGATTTCCTTTGCCACCTGCCTATGGGAAAGTGCCCTTCCCACCTCTAGTTGGTATCACCTGACCCATGACTGGGGTGTTGGGCAGGGACAAGGAGTGGGAGCAGTGAGGAGTGAGTCTGCAGCTAGAATGGTTTTCTTCCAGGAGAGGGAGGAGGATGGGAAGTAACCAATAGTTCCAGTTGCTGTGAGAGGGCTCATGTCTGTTTAGACTAAGGAATATGTTATCCTGTTTGGCTCATGAGGTAGTAGTAATACATCATTGATCATTGATCAGTTTAAATCCTCTCTCTAGAAGAAAGGTGCACGTTGCCTTCTCAGTTGTCATTTTGCACTATGGAGCCAGTACATGCACATCAGTGTTGGCCAGATGAGGCCTCTTCCTAGCAGGCCTGGAGCCATGGTGAGGCTGCAGGGATAACCAGGGTAACCTGCACAGAGCAGAGCAATGATTCCACTGCAAACCTGAACGACGCATATCACTGTACCTCCTGCTGTCAGGAATTTAACTGCTGTCAGTAACAGACCGCTAACTTTTGACCTTTGCTTGCCATGCTCTTGGGGGTCATCTCATAACAATCTATATTTCCCAATTGTTTCCATCCTACTTTAGGTTGGCCTCACATGCTCAGCTAACCATGGATTAACTGACACATGTAATAATACTCCTTCACTCAACGTTGACTAAGCATTTTCTATGTAGTTGCTAGCCATTGTCCTGATTCCCAGAAAATACCTAGTTTTTACCCTCAAAGTTGAGTGGAAAAAGACAAGGCATCCTCTAGCCCCATCCTCATCAGCAAAGCTAATAATGTCTACCCGAATGAAGGCCCCCTGTCACAGTTAGTGACTGATGTGGAGTAGAATGTCAGTATCTACCCTGATGAAGGTCATCCGTCACAGTTACTGACTGATGTAGGACCATCTTTTATTTTGGTGGCATCCTTCTTCCAGGCCTAGCTGTGTGGGAATGAGGCATGAGCCTAACATAACATCAGATAGTCTTTGTTCACAGATGAGGAAACAATCCCCGTAAGGTCAGAGCACATGTTCAAAAATGGAAAGCTTTTTAAATGTCCAGGAGCAACTTATTAATACTACATGGTTTTTTGCTTGTTTTAAAGATGGTATTTTAACTGAGTGAAAGTAAAAATGCCATATACTAAAATATGTGGATGCAGCTAAAGCAGTGCTGAGAGAGAAATATGTAGCACTAAAAGGCTACATTAGAAAAGAGAAAAGATTTCAAATCAATGGTCCAAATTCCAACTTTGAGAAATTAGAAAAAGAAGAGCAAAATAAATTCAAAGCAAGCAGAAGAAAATAAGTAGTAATTATCAGAGCAAATATCAATACAATAAAAAATAGATGATATAAAAGCAGAAAGATGGGCCCTGTGCGATGGCTCACGCCTGTAATCCCAGCACTTTGAGAGGCCGAGATGGGTGGATCATGAGGTCAGGAGATCGAGACCATCCTGGCTAACACGGTGAAACCCCATCTCTACTAAAATACACACACACACAAATTAGCTGGGCGTGGTGACGGCGCCTGTAATCCCAGCTACTTGGAGGCTGAGGCAGGAGAATGGCGTGAACCCGGGAGGCGGAGCTTGCAGTGAGCCAAGATCGCACCACTGCACTCCAGCCTGGGAGGCAGAGGAAGACTCTGCCTCAATTAAAAAAAAAAAATGATAGAGGAAATAAAAAAAACAAAAACTAAATCTAGTCTCCAAAACTTTTAGCAAGATTGACAAAGATAAAAAGAAGACACAAATCACAAGTATCAGGAATTAAAGCAGAGTAATCTCTACAGATCCTGCAGCCATCCAGATAATACAGGAATACCATGAATGACCTTCATTCACAAATTCAACAACTTTAAGGAAGTGAGTCAGTTCCTTGAAAGGCAAAAACTACCCAAGATCAAACAACATGAAATAGAAATTTGAAAAACCCTATAAATTTGTAATTAAAAGGCTCTTAAAAAGGAAATCACCAGGCTCAGATGACTTCACTGGCAAATTCTGCCCAATATTTAATGGATACTGAACACCAGTTGTCCATAGTCTTTTCAAGAAAGTAGAAGGGCAGGGAATACTTTCCAATCACATTACAAGACCAGTTTTTGCATAATACCAAAACTAGGCAGCAATATAAAGAATTACACTCCATGACCAAATGGAGTCTATTCCAGGGATGAAAAGTGAGTTAGTTCAATATTTAAAATTAATCAGTGTAGTCTGCTATACCAACAGTCTAAAGAAGAAAAGTAGTATCAATCTTGAAATAAAATCAATTGATGCAGAAAAATGTAACGCAACACCCAGTCGCGTCAAAAATCCATCAGCAAAGTAGTAATGGAAGAGAATGGCCTCAACTTCATAAAGAGACTACAAAAAGTCTACAGTTAACACTCAATGTGACAAGACTGAATGGTTTCCTCCTAAGATCAAAAACAAAGCAAGGTGTCTGCTATCATCACTCTTATTCAACATAGTACTGAACGTTGTGTGCAGCGAAGTCAGTCAAGAAAAAAAAACTTCATGCAGATTGGAAAGGAAAAAATTAAACTGTCCCTATTTGCAAATGACATGAGGGTCTGTAGAAAAATCCCAAGCAAACTACTAAAACAAACACATAAACAATGAACCTCTTTAAACTAAGTAAGCTTAACAAGGTTGTAGGATTTAAGAGCAACAAAATCTTAATTGCATTTTTATATGCTAATAATATATGGAAACTGAGATTAATAACATATTACCATTTAAAGTTGCTCCAAAGAGGTACTCAGGTATAAATCTAACAAACAGGATCTTTACGTTGAAACTTGCAAATTGATGGTCAGAGAAATCAAAGATCACTTAAATGAAAGGAGAGACATGTCACCATGGAGATGGAGACGAAGGGTGGAGGATGGAAGGGAGGGTATGGCTACAAAGGATGAGAACGATGAAACCCCGTAGACATGCCCTGACTCTGTGACGTGACCACTGTGATGGTTATACAACTCTACGCATGGGGTTAAATTCATGTAGAGTTATACACACACAAGTGGATACAAAGCTAGTGAAATACAAGTAAGATCTGTGGACTGTGTCCCTGTCTGTGTGTTGGTTTCAATGTTACAGCAGTTATGTAAGACTTGCCCTGGGGAAATGGTGTAAAGGATTCCCGGGCATTTCCGTATTATTTTTGCAACTTCTTCCTAATCTTTAATTTCAAAATAAAAAGTTAAAAAGCATTAAACCTGTTGTATCAATACAGAGAAAGGAACACAGACAAAAAGTAACACAACGGAAAGTTTGGAGGCAGGCCTATGGATAATGCCAACCGACAGCAGGGCAGTGCTGCCACTATATGTTGACAATCAACAAAGGACACTGGATCAGTCGATTCCTCACTGGGAATCAAAAGGATATGGCGTCCTGACCTCATCCCCTAGAGAAAAATTAATCTCACATAGACCCAGTGGATAAAACCAAAATGTTAGTTTGATAATCCTTTTTAATCTCTTTTCATTAAATACCAGAGTAAAAAATTGTTTGTTTTTCCCGGTTATTCATGTAAACAAGGCAAGAAACACAAAGAAACCAAGCTCGAATTTGGTCCTTTGTATTTTCGGGTTTTGCATTCCTTGCTATTGTGTAAATAGACTAAATTGGATTAGGCTACATATAACACAGACCCACAATTCCACAAGTTAGACAAGAGAGCAGTTCAGTTTTGTGTTTCATGCTTTGGTGCAGAGGTAGGTCACCCTGGGCTGCTATGGTGTCTGTTCAGTGTCAACACGGTTCCATCTAGCTTCCTTATATGCCATCCTTAAGGCAGCTTTCTGCAATCCCCATATTCCAACCACCAGAGAGGAGCGAAGTGACCAACATGGGCTCACCTTCCTTTTCTCTGTGGGCATGACTCATCCCATTGGTTGGGATTTAGTCAATGAACTCACCGAACTGCAAGGCATTCTGGGAAATAGTCCATACAGCGTTTGGTGGTGTGCACCACTAAAAACAGGGAATCCTAACTCTGTGACTGAAAAAGCTGGGCATGGCTAACCGGCACTCTGTGCCACCCAACAACAGAATGCACGGTGCACCCGAGTGACCAGGTCTGCTGGGCTCCTTCCATGCTCCGTAATGAGAAAGCTGCCAGCAGGCCTGACCACCTTGTCGACTTGTACTGGCAAATCTGTGTTCTTTCGCATTCAGTTGTTTTTGATTAGAAAAGTGGTTCTCGGCTGGGCGCGGTGGCTCAAGCCTGTAATCCCAGCACTTTGGGAGGCCGAGACGGGTGGATCACGAGGTCAGGAGATCGAGACCAACCTGGTGAACATGGTGAAACCCCATCTCTACTAAAAAATACAAAAAACTAGCCGGGCGAGGTGGCGGCGCCTGTAGTCCCAGCTACTCGGGAGGCTGAGGCAGGAGAATGGCGTGAACCCAGGAGGCGGAGCTTGCAGTGAGCTGAGATCCGGCCACTGCAACTCCAGCCTGGGAGACAGAGCGAGACTCCATCTCAAAAAAAAAAAAAAAAAAAAGAGAAAAGTGGTTCTCAAGGTGTGGTTCCCACTTTCGGCATTAGCAGCCCTCAGGCATTCTTAAAAATATAAATATTTAGTACCTCTTCTCTCCCTGCCCCCAGTATGCTGAGGAAGAAAGTCGAGGGTGTGTCCGGAATTGGTTCCTGCGGTGGGTTCCTGACCTCGCTGACTTCAAGGAGGAAGCCGCGGAACCTCACGGTGAGGGTGACAGTTCTTAAAGACGGTGTGGCCAGCGTTCGTTCCTTCAGAGGTTCAGATGGGTCCGCCGTTTCTTCCTCCCGGTGAGTTCGTGGTCTGGCTGACTTGAGGAGCGAAGCGCAGACCTTCCCAGTAAGTGTTACAGCTCTTACAGGTGACACTTCCGGAGCCCTTTGTTCCTGTAGGTGGGTTCGTGGTCGCGCTGACTTCAGGAGCGAAGCCTCCATACCTTCGCAGTGTTACAGCTCTTATAGTGCTGACCCAAAGAGTGAGCAGCCGCAACATTGATTGCAAATAGCAAAATAACAAGGCTCACAAAGCTTCAAGGATACCCCAGAGGGTTGGGCTGTTGGCTTGGAGGGGGGTGGGGTGGCCTGGCCAGCTTTTATTCCCTTATATGGCCCCGCCCACATCCTGCTGATTGATCCATTTTGCAGAGTGCTGATTGGTCCATTTTACAGAGTGCTGATTGGTCCATTTTACAGAGTGTTGATTGGTCCATTTTTTCAGAGTGTTGATTGGTGCATTTACAAACCTTTAGCTAGACACAGAGCACTGATTGGTGTGTTTACAATCCTTTAGCTAGACAGAAAAGTTCTCCAAGTCCCTACCAGACCCAGAAGCCCAGCCGGCTTCATCTTTCAGTGGTGGGGCTAGAGTTTCTCCAAACCCTCCAGGTGATTCTAATTTATGCCAAAATTTGAGACCCTCTATAATTACAAAGAAATCATGAAGGAAGGTGTTAGGGGAAAAACATTTAGGTTTGTAGGAATTATGTAGTGGAATTCTTAAAAAGTATAGAAATTTAAATGTGATTAAATGTGATTCTAAAAGCAATAAAGTCAAGATATTTTGAAGGGACTGGACGTGAGCAATTGAAAAAAATTGTTTATCATGCTTACTGGGTTATCTGTCTTCTCGTGAACCTGTGACATCCAGAGGTGCCAAAGCCATGTCCTTACTGGTGTTTTCAGTCTCCATAGCACACAGCACATTGCTTGGCATGCAGTAGGTACACAATAATGTGCTAGATGAGTGGATGAAAGAGGAGAACAGAAGGTATATTTTCCTGTCTTTATCAGGGAGACAATCATCAACGTGTGGCCATGAATTTTAAGCACTAGTAAGTCTAAGAAGGAAAAATATCTGTGCTTAAGCTTTTATTTTATAGCAATGGTTACAGGTTGTATATTTAAACACATATAGTACAAGTAGTTGCCCAAAAGTTTGATTGCTTGTCCTACTGAAAATATATGCATTAATTTTTTTTATTGCTGCCTGAACTTTACTGGCTTACACAATGCAAATTTGTTTTCTTAAAGTTATGTAGATTAGAAGTCCAACACTGGCTGCTCCAGGCTAAAACCAAGGTGTTGGCAAAGCTGCCTTCCTTTTGGGAGATCTAGGGAAGAACCCATTTCCTTGCTCATTCAGGTTGCTAGCAAAATTCAGATTCCTGTGGTTGTAGGGTTTAGATTCAAGTTTGCATGTTGACTGAGAGCTGGGGCCATTGCCAACTTTAAAGGTTCCCCACTTTCCTTGGCTTATGGCCCCTCCTCTATCTTTATAGCCAGCAGCAGCAGGCTGCCTCCTCTTCCCATTACATCTTACTTTGACTACTGCTGAGAAAGACTCTCTCCTTCTAAGGACACATATGATTAATTGGGCCCACAAAACAATCCAGGATAGTATCTCAAATCTTTAATCACATCTGAAAATCATTTTTGGCGCATAAGGTAACATATTCACAAGGCCCAAGGAGGAAGTCATGGACTCCTCTGAAGGACTTTTATTGTAACTACTGCAGTCTGTCCTCTAGCCTCCAAATAGTCACACCTGTCCCAATTGCAAAAATATGTCCACCCAGTCCCAAGGTTCCCTTAAGTCTTATCCAATTATAAAATCAACTCAAAATCTAAAAATATTGTCTGAATATCATCAGCTGAAAAGTCTCAGGTATCATTATCTAAATTGTCTAAATTAAGTATGGCTAAGGATCTGGTATGATCCATCTTGGGACAAAATTTCTTTTTATCTGTGAACCTGTTAAACTACAGAAATAAGTTATCTGCTCTGCAGATACAGTAGGATAAGGGTTATAGACATTCTCATTCAAAGAGGGAGAAAATGGAAGAAATAAAGAAGTCATTGGTTCCAAATCCAGCCAAGGAAAACTCCATTAGGAGTCAAGGCTTGGAAACAACCCTGCATTCCTCAGGCTCCACCTTCTGAGCCTGTGACTCCACCCTTTACACTCTGAGATCTCCCCTTTGAGTTAATCTTTCTTCATGAAAAGTAACTTACACGCTCAGCTGAGTAATTTTATCATCCAGTTTCCTGCCTGTGGAATCTGGAGAGTCCAAGTTATTCTCTCATGTTCAACAGCTTTCTTTTCTTTTGTACTCTCTGCAACCCTTTCAATCCAAGCTAGCACTGTTTCTGCTGATATAAAATTGTCAGGAACCTTGTGTGTCTCCTGTGTATATCATGGTGATTCACTCCATTAGACAAGAGGCTTGTCCATAAATCTTTTCTAGATAATTCCATCTCAATTTTTGTTTTTTGTCAAGATGGCCAAGGGACAATGTTATTTACATTTCCTAGATGCTCTGTAGCTTGATTTAGGGGATCTATGAGTCCTACCCTTAATGTTTTCAAAGATCCTTTGTGTAACTGAAAACTTTTTGATCTTTCAAAGGTGTTTACCTTAAGCCATTTCTTTAGAGTATACTTTCCTGATAGTACATCTTTTAATTTTAATGTGTCTCACTGTCCAGACATGCTGAGAATTTCCCACACCGCCAAGTTCTAGTTCCTTTTTGTTTAGTAGTTCTTCCTTCAATTTATCGATTTCATCCTGCCTTTTACTATAAACAGCTAGAAAAAAACCAAAAGACATCTTTAAAATTTTCTTGAAAATCTCTCTTCTAAATATCTAATTTTATTGTTTACAGGTTCTACTTGTCACAAAACTGTGACATAATTAAGCTAGGCTTTTTTCCACTGTATAAGAAGTATTACCTCTCCTCCAGTTTCCAATATATGTTCTTTACTTCCTTCTGAGCTTTTAACACCAGCACTTTTAATGTCCATATTTCTATCAATGGTCTGTTCATGCAGATTTAGGTATTCTCTAAGGTGATTTAGTTTCTCTCTATAATGCTCCTCACTTTCTTCTTAGCCTTCATTGGAAGTATTTAACATTCATAAATAGTCTGTTTAAGACAACTGAGGCTTTTTCTATCATGCTCCTCAAAATTCTTCTCACCTCTGACCAATATCCAATTTTAAATCCACTTCAATGTAGTTAGGTGTTTGTTACAGATGCGTTCCATTTCCAGGTACCAATAGCCTGTATGAATCTTCTATTGCTGCCTTGAAAAATAACCACAAACTAAATGGCTTAAAACAATACAAATTCATTATCTCTCAGTTCTGTGGTCAGAAGTCCAATATTGGTCATACCAAGCTAAAATCAGTGTGTTGACAGGGTTGCATTCCTTTCTGGAGGCTCAAAATAAAGATGTGATTTTTGATTTTTTTTTTTCTTGGTGGAATTTAGTTGCCTGAACTTGTAGAACTGATATAACTCTTTTCTTGTTAGCTGTGAGTTGAGGGTCATTCCCAGTTTCCAAAGTCTTCATATGTTTGATTAGGTCCATCCAGGACAATCCAGAAAAATTTCCTTCATATAAAGGCCTATAATCTTAGTCACAAGAGCAAATCCCTTTTGCCAGGTAACATATTCACAGGTTCTGGGTATTGGGGCATAGACATCTTTAAGCGGCAATTATTCTGCCAAACACAATGCCTAGGTAAACATTAGGTGTCACTTCTGGAGTCATGTTAGCAAAAATAGCAGAGTGGTTAGCTCTAAGGCTAGCTAGACCCTTCACAGAAACACTGAAATAATGAGAAAATCTGTGAAGATCTACTTTATCCGAATTCTAGAAAATGGTCAAAGATTTACACCAGCCAAGTTTGTTTTATTTTCTTTTTTTGAGGCATATAAAAACAGTAGCAGAGATTTGTGGCATTTTTATTTTCCCTTGTTGTACTTCCCTCCCTGGCTGGTCATTGCTTTTGAAGATGGAAGCCCATGCTTCGACTGTGGGACTCTAGTAATTTGTTTCAGAGGAAACAGAGAAGAACATTTCTCACAGAATTATCTTTGTCTGTTTTGATCTGTCTGGGTGTTACCTGAAGGAATGATGCAATGTGCTTGTCTTTGTTTTGCTTAACTTGGAACTCTCTAAGAGCAGAAAAGTGGCTATTCTGAGAGCATTCCTCAGCAACATTGAAAGGCAAATGAGCCACCTTTTAGTGACTGGGGAAAGTACTACATTTCAGGCAAACAAAAGACATACCAAAATCCTGGGATGAAAAGCTTAAAAGAGAGATTCTTTGGCAGATTAGAGTATTGAAAAGAACCTATATATTCCCTAGAATTTAGAAAGCCATAGGCATGCCCAGGGGGAGGAAATAAGCTCAGAAAAGACTCAGGAAGACCCTAAACATCTACTTCTGGCTGGCCTTTAAGGCTGGTGTGAGCAGGTAGTGAAGGCCAACAGAATTGTAAATGGCTGGGCTCAGCACTGAAGGAGTGTCCAATAAAGAGGCATTCTGCAAACACTGTGAGAGGTTTCTTGTTTTGGCATTTTGTTTTCTGGCTTTAGGCATTCAAAGAATCTCTGTCAAAAACACTAGCTGACTGCAAGCTAGAGGATTAGAGACCACAAAGGCAAAGAATACAGTCTTTATGTATTAGTCCATTTTCCCACTGCTATAAAGAACTACCTGAGACTGGGTAATTTATAATGAAAAAGGTTTAATTGACTCACCGTTCCACATGGCTGGGGAGGCCTCAGAAAACTTACAATCATGGCAGAAGGTGAAGGAGAAGCAAGGCACATCTTATGTGGTGGCAGGAGGGAGACAGAGTGAGGGGAGTACACTTTTAAACCAACAGACCTCATGAGAACTCACTCACTATCATGAGAACAACATGGGGGAAATATGCCCCCATGATCCAATCACCTCCCACCAGGTCCCTCCCTCAACTTGTGGAGATTATACTTCAAGATGAGATTTGGGTGGGGACACACAGCCAAACCATATCACTTTATAAAAACAGTTTAGAAAAGTTATCAAACAATTATAACCCAAAACAAGCAACAAAAACAAACCCTGAGGAAGAGGAAGAAACTTATTTCCTGAGTTACCATATTATAATATTTAAAAAGTCCAGTTTTCAACAAAAAGTATGAAGCATACAAGGAAACAAGAAAGCATGCTCTATTTAGAGGAAATATTAAAAGAAATTGTTGTGAGGAAGCACCGACATTGAACTTACTAGAAATAAACTTTAAATCAACTGTCTTAAATATGCTGAAAGAGCTAAGAAAATCATGGACAAATAGTAAAGGAAATAAGGAGACTAATGTCTCAATAGATAGATAGAAACTATCAATAAAGACAAGTGGTAAAAAAGGAACCAGTCAGAAATTCTGGAGCTCAAAAGCCCAATAACTGAAATGAAAATTCACTACATACATGTAATGGGAGTATCAGGAGAAGAGAAAGAATTGTGAAGAAAAAATATTGGAAGAAATAATCCTCAAAATTTCCAAATTTGATAAAAGACATGAATTTACACATCCAAGAAGCTCAACAAACTCCAAGAATGATAAAGAGTTCCACAACTGGGTATTTTATAGTTCTGTCAAAAGCAAAATACAAAGAGAATCTTGAATGTCACACGAGAGAAATGATTGGTTACATACAAGGGATCCTCAATAAGATTAACAGAAAAAAACATGGAGGCCAGATGGCAGTGGGGTGATATTATTTAAAGCATTGAGAGGAAAAATAATCTATCAACCAAGAATGTTATATCTAGCAAAAGTATACTTCAAAAGTGAAGGAGAAATTAATACTATCCCAGAAAAACAAAACCTGAGGGAACTTGTTGCTGGTAGACCTGCCTTATAAGAAATGCTACAAGGATTACTTGAGGTGTAAATGAAAGGCTGCTAGTTATTAGATGCTTGAGTTACTACACAATAACTCAAATCTATATGAAGAAATAAAGAAGTCTGGTAAAGGTCATTACGTAGGTAAATATAAAGGCCAACATTATTCTGGATTGTAGCTCCTCTTTGTTTCCTGTATGATTTAAAGGACACATTTATAAAACAATAATTATAAACCTTTGCTAATGGGCACACAATATATAAAGATGTAATTTGTGACAATGACCACATAAAGGGAGAGGCTGAAGCTGTGTAGGAGCAGATGGGCTGACAGATGCTGAAGGTTTATATTTAATGAGATTTAGTACAAAACTCTGAAGCTTTCCAGACTCACAAGGATGATATTTTGATGAAGTAACAGGAGAGAGAGGGTGTTTGGCATCTCCTTTAGAAGTTGTAGCTTATGACACTGTCAAGGCAAAAATTGCACCTGAAAAAGTTATAAAGGCAAGAACTAATGTATTCAGACTATTGCAGTGGGAGTTGTTCAACCCCACTCAAACAACAGCCAGGAGGGTTTGTAAGTGGAGGACACTACTAGGGGGAGGTTGATCAGTGGGATGAAGCCTGCACATTGAAGGCTGTCTTGGTTAATATGTAATGTCTTAATCTTATTCAGAAATGTCTTGGTCAGAGTCCTGTAACAATGAGGGTAGTGAAGGCTGGTCCACTATGGCCATGGGTCAGGCTGGCAAAGACTGAGGAGTGGTTGTGGGTGCCACCTGGGGCAGGAGGTGGGGTGGAGAGTGTCCCAGATTCCCATGTTGGGCTGGTGGCCATGCTGAGGAGTCAGGGCAGGCCTGGGCAGAGGATGACTGGGACCCCCTTATTCTTGAGCTTTTCCTCTGCCACTTTGAAGAACTTTGCAGTCTTTCTCCTTAGAGTCTGCATTTCTGGAAGTTTAAGGACTGCTCAGAGAGTCTCCCTGCACCCAGAAATAAGCTGGCAGAGCTGTTCAAGCAGAGAACAAGGCAGGGGAGCAAAAGTGGCTTCTCTGCTCTTTGGAAGCAGTGGCAGCACAGCTCTGCCCTGCAGAAGAAGATGAAGGATCTCAGACACATAAACCTTCATTGCCGTGGCAGAGGATGAGTCTGAAAGAGGAAGGTGGAGTGTGGTCATGTTTACTCTGGCTGGCCCTAACCCTCCCTCCCTGGAAGGCAGCCATGTAGCGAGGTAATCATCCAGACCCACTCAGATGGGGCTTTCAGCAGTCCCTGGTGTCGCCTTGGCCATCCTCTAATGCCAGCTAATGAGGGGCAGCCAGTGGAGCACATGGACTGACCCTCTGAATTAACTCACCACTGGGGGACAGCATCTCTGGATGACTTCATCAAGCATTTGAGAACAGTGGCATGATCAAGATGCTGTGGAAATGGTTTGTTATCATTTATTCAATTAGAAATAGGCTTCCATGCTTCAAACATTTATATTTAGATATAAAATTTAGCTTCCAGAAATACCCTGGTAAAAATGCTATTTCAATGCAAACTTTTTTTTTTTTTTGTAATGCAAGAAACCAAGAAAGATAAAATCAGGTCACAGCTGTCTAGGGCACTAAGGAAACTAATCCCAATAAAATCTACCCTGAGCTTTCATAAAGAACCAAGGGAGGAGGAGGTTTAACTATTACCTACCAATATTACAAACAGCAATGCGTGCATATATTCTCCAAAGACAGGTAGAATGTTCAAATCAGCGTTGTACATAGTAGCCCAGCTAGAAATTGCCAACTGTGCATCAACAGCAGAATGGATAAATACCCCATGAAACATTCACACAGTGGAATAGTGCTGAGTGGTGAAAACAAATGACCTGCAACAAAGACACACACCAATATGGATGAACCTCCAGGCGCAAATAGCACCTACCGTGCAATTCTATTTACAGAAAGTAGGAAAAGAGGCACAGCTGTCCCCAGATGTTCAAGTCAGTAGAGAGACAGGCAGGCTGGTGTGTGCCTGTGACCTGGAGGGGGAATGGTGCCAGGTGGGCTGCTTGTGGAGCTGTACAAGATGACCTGTGGTTTGTGCATGTCCTACATCGCTAGGAAGGTGTAGACAGCCACCTGGCAGGTGGTACAGTGACAGTCTTTGTGATCTGGGTGCGACAGCCACAACTTCTGACCTCCTGTCTCTTGTGGTCTCGGTTGGTCACACTGAGATGCATGACAGTCCGCTTAGATTTGACTGGAAATAGAAAATGAGACACGAGCAATGCCACATGGGGGCAACATTGCAGGATGGTTTTGGGTGTTCTTCCTACATTTAATGCTACACAAATGAAAACGTTCCATGTGGAATAACGACAACCAGCATCGTGTCCAACTGAGAGTAATTAGATGGGAGAATGTCTGCCAGGTTCAGAGGAGACAAGCCTTGGTTTCCAAACCTGAACGTCAAATGATAAACTTCCAGGCCTCAGTGTGTTGAACTCTGAGAAGAAATACGTTTTCTTTTCTTTTTTAAAAAAAAATTGTGGTAAAATATAGAAACACACAATTTACCAGTGTAGCCATTTTTCAGTTCCGTGGCATTGAGTACATTCACAATGCTGTACAGCCATCACCCCACCCATCCCCAGAACTTCTCCGTCTTCCCTAGCGGAAACCCCAAAGAAAGGCATTTCTATAGCCGGGCCTCGTTATCCCCTCCCCCGACACTCTCAGCCGCCTGCCTGAAGGAACTTTAAAGGCAAGGCTCTGTGGAGTGCAGTGGAAAGCATTCATTCATTCACAAGTGCATTCATTCTCCCAGTCAGCTGGAGAGGGCATTTATAATAGGTCACTATTTAGACAGCTTAGCGGCAACTTCAAGGACGTGTTGAATAATTGAAGAAAATTCATTCAGCTATTAAATAGCTTTTATGTATATTTTGACTTAAAAATTATTTTGCATCCACTATCAAAGCTGATATCTGTGGATGGAAATTTTCAGATAGTTACTCGTGCTTCCATTAAAAAAATCTGCCGTAGTTTTTAGGAAGGAAAATAATTTTGACAAATTGCAGTAATACAAGTCAGACCTGTTATTTTATTTTAAAATCTCAGTCACAAGAAATAGTTAAAAAACAAGAAGAGTTTTCATAAGAAGGGGGCTGTGAACATCATTCCAGGTAGCTCATGAACTTCTGCAGGTGTCTGGGGCACAGGCAGTGGGTGGGCCATCCTCACAGATTAGCTGTCAGGATGCGATTAAAACATAGCCCACTCTTTCAGAACCGCTCATGCTGGCTGGTAGATTTCCGAGTTATTTAAACCTGGTGAAGGGAGCACACTCTGAGGCTGGCTGAAAGCTGGGTTGCCAAGGCGACAGGCAGCCCCCATGGCCCTGCTCCTCCACGGAGCCCCTCCCTAAGCCAGCTTAATACAGTGGAACACTTGGTTTCCTGGTGGTGCCAGCATGGGCATCTCTGTCCTCCTGACCAGCTGCATGGAACTGGTATTTCTCACAGAGCATTTGGCGAGGAAAATGCAGACGATAGTGACAAGGAGTTAGAGTTAGTTTGACAGGAAGTTAGTTCATGTTCTGGCCTTAATGACTCTCTAAAGGGATATGTCAGATTTCCTATCAGACAGAAGGTAGCTTAGAAGAGCTTGTGGGAGGTTGCTATTTAAGCATGAGGAATGGCCAGCCCGTGGGATTCCTGGAGGTTTGTGTATCTCTCTTGCCTGCACAAAAGGCTGTTGGGTCCACCAGGGGCTGTCTTGTCCTGGCCTGTCCCGGAGGAGACAGTGAAAGGGCACCCAGAGGGGAGCAAACAGGCGACACCTGTGCAGAGCTGCCCCAGCCTCTTCTTGGGCTTCTGGAGGTGGTAGGGGGTGCCTATTTCAGGAAACACAGGCTTTGGTCCTGACATAGAGAATTCCATCCTCCTGCTGGTGTGATTAGTCCATTCTCACGCTGCTACAAAGAAATACCCAAGATTGGCTAATTTATAAAGGAAAGAGGTTTAATTGACTCATGGTTCCACATGGCGAGAGAGGCCTCAGGACACATACAATCATGGCGGAAGGGGAAGCAAACACGTCTTACAGAGCAGCAGGTGAGAGTGAAGGGGGAAGAGCCCCTTATAAAACCATCAGATCTTGTGAGAACTCACTCACTAACATGAGAACAGCATGGGGGAAAGTGCCTCCATAATCCAGTCACTTCCCTACCCTGACATGTGTGGATTACAATTCAAGATGAGATTTGGGTGTGGACACAGAACCAAGCCATATAAGTGTTTAACTGCTTAGAATACAAAACAAAAACAAAACAAAAACCAAACCAAAACAAAAAACAAAAACAAAAAAACATTGAGCACCCGCTTGCCGCTGCAGGCTTTCTGTCTGCATCTTCCATTCAAAATCCCCAAACCTAGGGAGGTAGGGGCTGTTACTCACCTCTACACATGAAGAAACAGAGGCTCAGAGAGGCGAGAGAATCTCAAGCGACAAGCCAGCAGCTACATCCAAGGCTTCCGCTCTGAATCTGCCTTCAGCACCTCTCACCCTCTTTCTGGCCCTACAATCTACTGGAAGAAGAAATATCCCTGGTCTGGATCTGGAGTGAGGAAGTACTCGAGGGGCTGCTCCTTGGTGCTGAGCTGTCTCTCCTCTGGGTGGAGGAGTCCCTCCCAGAACATTCTCAGAGGGCTCTGGAGTCCATTGTCACTCACCTTCCTTCCACCCTCATCTACCTGTTCCACTACAACATTCATTGTGTGTGCTTGCAATGAATGAGGCTTTTAGTGAGATAATGTTTCTCCTGTAACCCAAGGCTTAGGTGGAGTAAAGTCTTGGCTCCAAGACTATTGGCCGAAATTCACCCCCGATATTCAACATGGGTTCTTTTCTATTTCCCTAAGTGTCAGCTGGTCTGAGAAATAAAGGGAAAGAGTACGACAGAGAGATTTTAATGCTGGGTGTCCAGGGGAGACATCACATGTCGGCAGGTTCTGTGATGCCCCCTGAGCCATAAAACTAGCAAGTTTTTATTAGCAATTTTCAAAGGGGGAGGGAGTGTACAAATAGGGTGTGGGTCACAGAGATCACATGCTTCACAAGGTAATAAAATATCACAAAGCAAATGGAGGCAGGGCAAGATCACAGGACCACAGGATGGGGTGAAATTAAAATTGCTAATGAAGTTTCGGGCACACATTCTCATTGATAACATCTTATCAGGAGATGGTTTAAGAGCAGACAACCTGTCTGACCAAAATTTATTAGGTGGGAATTTCCTCATTCTAATAAGCCTGGGAGCACTACAGGACACCGGGGCTTATTTTATCCCTTTGTCTTCCACCATAAAAGACAGCCACCCCACAAGCAGCCATTTTAGAGGCCTACCCTCAGGGGACCATTCTCTTTCTCAGGGATGTTCCTTGCTGAGAAAAAGAATTCAACAATATTTCTCCTATTTGCTTTTGAAAGGAGAGAAATATGGCTCTGTTCTGCCAGGCTCACCGGCAGTCAGAGTTTAAGGTTATCTCCCTTGTTCCCTGAACATTGCTGTTATCCTGTTCTTTTTTCAAGGTGCCCAGATTTCATATTGTTCAAACACACATGCTCTACAATTTGTGCAGTTAATGCAATCATCACAGGGTCCTGAGGCAACATACATCCTCCTCAGTTTATGAAGATGATGGGATTAAGAGACTAAATTTAAAGACAGGCATAGGAAATCACGAGGGTATTGACTGGGGAAGTGATAAGTGTCCATGAAATCTTCACAATTTATGTTCAGAGATTGCAGTAAAGACAGGCATAAGAAATTATAAAAGTATTAATTTGGGGAACTAATAAATGTCCATGAAATCTTCACAATTTACGTACTTCTGCCATGGCTTCAGCAGGGCCCTCTGTTCGGGGTCCCTTACTTCCCGCAACACAAGACAAGACAGAAGAGCCTTAAGGGGAAGGATCATGTCTTATGTTTATCTTGCATCCCTGATTCTCAGTGAGTTCCTTGGCTTGGACAGGCCTTGAGCAGAAAGTCTGTTTTTCGCTTGGCCCCCAGATGTGGCTTAAACCCCTGTGGCCATGACCAGAGGCAGAGGAGGGCACTGAGGACTCTTCTCCCCAGGCTTCCAGACAGGTGGATCTGGGAGGCCTGAGCTAATGGATGCACACCCAGTCCTCAGCCCCTTCTCAAGAGGGCTGTGGTGAAGATCAAATGTGCAAAGTGCAAGAAGAGGAAAATCCTTAATAAAAGTATAAATAGCTAATAATTAGGTGAAAAATGCTCTTACATCTACTCCAAATAGAAAAGAGGGAAGTTTTCTCTTATCTGCAGGGCACAGTGCCTGGTACCCACTAAGCACTCAATGAATGTCAGCTTCATTCTTCTTTCTCCCAAATGAAATGTGAGGCAATGATCTAAGGAAGGGGGAACATGACAGGAGGAGGGGTGGGGCTAGGGAAGCAGTGGAAGAAGAGAGAAAGAAAAAAGAAGATGAGACCATTGCCCTTTAGAGTCAGGGGTAAGCCTTGGGTGACTCATCAATGTTAAAAGGGCCAAAATCCCAGTGGGAGGACGTCACCCTGGGACTGTCTGAAGCTCAAGGCACAGTGGAGGGGACAAGGCTTGGTGGGTCTCAGCTCTAGAGCAACATAACACTCACCAAGTTAAGTCACTCCGTCCCTGGGGGCTTTTTGTTTTTCTTCATTCTGAAAATAACAATATCTGCCCTGTGCACCTCATAGAGCTCCTCTGAGATGCCTTTTTAACGTTTTATGAAATTGGAAGAGATGATAAAATATTATGATCTGTTGTTGGGAGAGTAAACAACCGATGGTTTCCAGACAACAATGTAGCAAAATCTATGAAGGCATTGAAATAGGCATCTCCTTTAACCCAGCTAACCACTTCTGAGAACTTCTCCCGGGAAACAGTCACGGGGAGCTAAAGGAATTCTGAGCAAAGATGCTCACAGCCTGTATATCAATAGTAGGGAAAATCTAGAAATAACACATGTCCAACAGAAATGTTATGGTGCTTCAGCCAGTAAGCAACCCTTAAAATGGTAAGTGCTTACTGAAAGAAAAAGACATTCTTCACATAGGGAGTGAAGAAAAAGCTTTAGAACCATAGAGTATAATTTAATATTTTCCAAGCATGTTCGGAAAGAGGGGCTTCACCATGGCCGACTGGAGCATCTGGTGCTCACCTCCTCCACAAAGAAGAACCAAAATAGCGAGTGGAGAGCCACACTCCAAACAGATCATCTAAGCGAGAACTCTGGAATTCACCGAGAAGTGACAGGCAACACCGGGGGCAAGAGAGGAGAGGGAGATGGTGCAGCTCGTGGGCCAGGATAGGCGGGAACTGGAGGGGCTCCCCATGTGGGGAAAGGGTAAGTCAGAGACCCTCAGGGGCCTGCATCCCACCCCAGACCCCTGCAGTCCCAGCCAGGGCAGACCCCCAGGCCCTAATGCAGGCAGCTGCCTGGAGACCGCGCGGTGGCGTGGAGCCAGAGGGAGCTCGCGCTGCCTCCCACACACCCTGAGTCCTAAGCAGCTTCCGCACAGCGCCGTTTTGAGCACACAGCCGGACCAGCCTGCAGCCAGCCCTGGGGCCCAGCAGCCCCCGATCTCCACACTGACGTCCACGCGGACATCCCCAGCCTGCAGCCACCACCATGGCTGCCTCCTGCCGCTGAGAACGAAGCGGGCGCTGCTGGCAGCCCCCTGCCGGCCCAGGAGGGGGCGCTGCTGAACACTGACAGGCGCGCGGAGGCCCGGCTCTCCCGCCCACAGCCGCCCAGGTGGAGAACGTGCTCCCCAGCTGCCGGCCCAGGAGGGGGCGCTGCTGAACATGGACAGGCGCGCAGAGGCCCAGCTCTCCCGCCCACAGCCGCCCAGGTGGAGAACGTGCTCCCCAGCTGCCGGCCCAGGAGGGGGCGCTGCTGAACACTGACAGGCGCGCGGAGGCCCGGCTCTCCCGCCCACAGCCGCCGCCCTGGTGGAGAACGTGCTCCCCAGCTGCCGACCCAGGAGGGGGCGCTGCTGAACACTGACAGGCGCGCGGAGGCCCGGCTCTCCCGCCCACAGCCGCCGCCCAGGTGGAGAACGTGCTCCCCAGCTGCCGGCCCAGGAGGGGGCGCTGCTGAACACTGACAGGCGCGCGGAGGCCCGGCTCTCCCGCCCACAGCCGCCGCCCAGGTGGAGAACGTGCTCCCCAGCTGCCGGCCCAGGAGGGGGCGCTGCTGAACATGGACAGGCACGCAGAGGCCCGGCTCTCCCGCCCACAGCCGCCCGGGTGGAGAACGTGCTCCCCAGCTGCCGGCCCAGGAGGGGGCGCTGCTGAACACTGACAGGCGCGCGGAGGCCTGGCTCTCCCGCCCACAGCCGCCCGGGTGGAGAACGTGCTCCCAGCTGCCGGCCCACAGCCGCTTCCGTCTCCCCCACAGCACTGCCCTGGGGCCCGGGGATCTCCCAGCCCTCGCCCAGCACGGCCAGCCCTGCAGGCACCACCGTGGGGCCTTGAGGACGGGCTTGCCCTGACCCCCTCCCCCGCCAAAGAAACGAGACCGCTATCTCCCACCACATGGAGAAGTCAACTCGAGATGGATTAAAGCCTTTAACACAGGACCTGTTAGAACAAAACAGAGGAAACGTTTCAGGATCCTGGTCTCGGCCAAGGTTTTATGTCCGAGACCTCAAAAGTACAGATAACAGAAACAAAAATAGACAAATGGGACTCTGAAGTTGAAAAGCTTTTGCACAGCAAAGGAAACAACAAAATAAAGAGAAGCCCTGTTGAATGGGAGAAAATATCTGCAAACTATTCATCTGACAAAAAAAGAATATCCAGAATATACAAAAAACTCAAACAATTCAATGTAAAAAAACAAAAAAAACAAAAAACCCCAAATAATCCAATTAAAACGTGAGCATAGGACATGAATAAACATTTCTCAAAAGAAGACGTACAAATGACCAACAGGTATATGAAAAAACGATCAACGTCAGTAATCATCAGGGAAATGCAAATGAAACCACCATGAGATGAGATGTCATAGTACACCAGTCAGAATGGCTAGCATTAAAAAGAAAAAATAACAAGATACTGGCACAGATTTGAAGAAAAACTCTTATCCAGTGTTGGTGGGAGGATAAATTAGTACAGCTACTATGGAAAACAGTAGGGAGATTCCTCAAAAAACTAAAAATAGATCTACCCTACCTATGATCCAGTAACCCCACTACTGGGTATTTATCCAAAGGAAAGGACATCAGTATATCGTAAAGGATAATTGCATCTCCATGACTATCACAGGACTATTTGCAACAGCAAATATATAGAATCAACCTAAGTGTCCAAGAATGGGTGAATGGGCAAAAAGATGGGGAATACTATTCAGCCACAGAAAGTAATGAAATCCTGTCATTTGCAGGAACGTGAATGGAACTGGAGGTCATTATGTTAAGTGACATAGGCCAGGCACAGACAGACAAATACCACATGTTCTCACTCACATGTAGGAGCTTAAAAAGTTGATCTCCTGGAGGTAGAGAGTAGAATGACAGATATCAGAAGCTGAGAAGGGTGTGTGGGTGATAAGGATGAGGGCGAGGTACAGAGAGGTTGGTTAATGGGTACAAACATACAGTGAGGTGGAATGATTAAGTTCTAATGTTCAGTAGCCGAGTAGGGTAACTATAGGTAACAATGGAGTATAAATTTCAAAACAGCTAGAAGAGAGCTCTTAAAATGTTCCCAACACATGGAAACGATAAATACTTGAGGTGATGGGCATCCTGAGCACCCTGACTGGGTCATTACACACCCTAGGCCTGCAGTCAAATATCACAGCTACCCAATAAATATGTACGAATATTATGTATCAATAGAAAATAAAAGCAAATACATAAATAAGAATTTGAAGGCTATACCTGAAAATATTACAGTATTCCCCTAGTTGGAATGTGTGATCATACAGATCTTATATTTTTTTGCAATGAGTTTATGTCTTTATTTGGGTAGAAACGGACACAGAAATATCTCTACAATATTATGTTATTGAAGTAGACAGCCCCACCCAGTAAGGAATTCCCTTTCTGCTATTCCAGATGGACAGGTGTGTAGGTGCCTTTTAAAATCACCTTCTATGGCAGGGAGCTCCCTTCCTCCCAGGGCAGCACCCTGTTCCCAGCCGCTCCTTCCCTGTCGCCTGTGTTTGTAGTCTCCCCGTGTCGCCGCCCTTCCGTCTCCCTGACATGGTGGGGCTGCTCCCCTGTGTCTCTCCTTTCCCCGGCTCCTGGCAGGCAGGTGGGAGTGGCTCGCCCAGCATCACACTGCAAGGTGACCTCTGACCCTCCCAGTCTGTCTCTGCCAAGCTGAGCTTGGACATTCCTTTGAGCACCTGAAGTCCCTTGACTCATTTTATCCTCAGACCTCATCTGCGCAGTCACATTGCCACCAGTGGCTGCCCAGCCACAGACAGCTAAGCCACCTTGACTGCAGTTTTGCAGGAAGTCAGAGGCACATCTAGTCCTTCCCAAAGCCTGTGCACAAAGTAGACATCCTCTGGTGGGCCTGCCCCCGGGTCCCCATCCCTACTGGGCGTGCACCCCATTAGCCATCCCTCTTCCACCTTCTATATCTAGTCTTCCTTCATCCCTCCTCTTTTCTCCCAGATCTATGCTCTTCTCAGGCATCCATAATCAAGTCACCGCCCTCCATTGCTAATAATCTCTCTTTCCTCTCACCAGCAATTAGATTAAAAGACCAGCTGTCCACACCTGGTCACTCTGATCTGCTGTAATCTGGTTTCAGTCTCCAGTGTCCTACTGAAGCCAGTTTGGTCATTAGTAAATGCATGTTTCAATAGATGTTCCTAGAGAGAACAGGGATGCTTGGTCAACAGTGTGCAAGTCCTGTGTGAGATGTGTGTCCCTGTATTAGGCTGTTCCTGCATTGCTGTAAGGAAACACCTGAGTCTGGGTAATACAGAAAGGTTTAATTAGCCCACAGTTTTGCAGACTGTACAAGAATGGCGCCAGCATCTGCTCAACTTCCAGCGAGGCCTCAAGGAGGTTTTAGTCATGGCAGAAGGCATTGTTGGTCAGAAACAATCCCATTCAAACAAATTGGTTTTGAAGCATTTTGCTTTTCTCTCCTATAAAATCCTCTAATTATTTTAAGTGAACATCTATTACTTTGTTTATATTTCAGTTGAGTTGGAAGACAGAATAAGAATATTCTTTTCAAACGACTGTTTCAAAGCCAAGCAAACATGTAGACAGCCTCAAAGCAAGAAAAGGTGAAGAAACATAAAATATGAAGCTTAAATGGCTAAAAGAGATTGAGATTAACCAAAGTAACACATCAAACAATGGGGGAGTCATAGTCATCCTCAACCACAGCCCCAAATCTGTGGCCTTTCTCCCCCACGCTCGTCTGCACTGATTTCTGTGGCTTGGGACTCCCTGTGCTCTGATCCTCTCAGCAGGTCCTGCTCCCCCTCCTTCTGCGGACTTCAGCTCTATATCCTCCGTGACACGGGAACCCTTGGCCCCATTAAGCATCTGGTGGACCTCTGCAGGTGGCTGGTCATAATTCCATTATGTTTATGAGAACTATGGTTTAGTGTTAACACTTTCCTATTTTCCTTTATCACTATAATTTGAAACAACTAGCAAGGAAAAGTGTCTGCAAACAAACACAGCCGGGCAGTCACTGTGAAGCTTCTTCTTGGGAATAATGCTCAAAATCTTAAGGAAATTGAACACTTAAACAAAGGATTCTTAGGGAAGCAATTTTACTTCTGTGCAGAGGGGTGCTTCTCTTTGGCCAGTCGCCGTGAGAACGCACCTGAACAAAGGGGCCTGAGAGCCTTTATTCCTGACGCAAGTCCTGCCTCTGTTCTTTTTCCTCATTGGCCAGGGTTGGGCTGTACAATCTAAACTAATCTTGGTTGGCTAAATATTTGAAGTTTTCTTCAGATAAGGTGGGCACTTAAGGGAGAGAGGGGAGAGGAGAAGGGGTGTCTGCAATGAGCTAGAGAGCTAGTCTTCTTCCCAAATAAGGAAAGGGATGTGAGCTGGCACTGCTAAGCCTGGTACTGTGGCGTGTCCACGCGTGTAACAAAGGCAGAAAAGAGAAAAAGGAAAAGGGGCGGGGTGGTACTATGAATTAAAGAATAAAGGATTGATCAGGCTATTTGAAGAGAAACCTCATCATATCCCACATTCTTAAAGGGGTTGTTGGCCAGTAAGCAGAGTGTTCCTTGACCAGCTATGGACAGGAGCAAAAACACAATTGTCTTAGTTTGCTTTCTTTTGCTATATTAGGCCGCTCTTGCATTGCTATAAAGAAATGCGTGAGACTGGGTAATTTCTAAAGAAAAGAGGTTGCATTGGCTCACAGTTCTGTAGGATTACAGGAAACATGGTGCTGGCATCTGCCTGGCTTCTGATGAGACCCCAGAAAGCTTACAATCATGGCGGAGGGCAAAGAGAAAGCTGGCGTGTCACATGGCAGGAGCAGGAACAAGTGAGAGAGGGTGGGAGATGACACACACACACATTTTTTTTTTCTTTTTTTGCTCTTGTTGCCCAGACTGGAGTGCAATGGCATGATCTCAGCTTACCACAACCTCTGCCTCCCAAGTTCAAGCAATTCTCCTGCTTCAGCCTCCCGAGTAGCTGGGATTACAAGCATGTGCCACCACGCCCAGATGCCACACACTTTTAAACAACTAGATCTCATGAGAACTCACTCACTGTCACAAGAACAGCACCAAGAGGATTGTGCTAAACCATTCATGAGAGATCCATGCCCCAACCCAATCACCTCCCCCCAGGCCTCACCTCCAACACTGGGGATTGCAATTCATCCTGAGATTTGGGTGGGGACACAGATCTGAAATATATCAGTTGCTTATAACAATACCTGAGACTGGGTAATTTATAAAAAAAGAAATTTGTTTCTTACAGTTCTGAGGCTGGGAGTTCCGTGGTTGAGGGGCTGCCTTTGGTAAGGGCTCCTTGCTGTGGGGACTCTGCAGTCTTGAGGGGGTGCAGAGTGTCACACGGCACAGGGCTGAGTGTGCTAACAGTCTAGGTAGGGTCTTTCTTCACCTTTTATAAAGCCCCACATTCATGATAACTCATCAATCCACTAACTCATTAATCTGTTAATCCGTCAATGGATTAATCCATTTGCAAGCGTGGAGCCCTCATGATCCAGTCACCTCTCAATACTGCCACATTGGGGATTACATTCAACATGAATTTTGAAGGGACCAAACTTGCAAACCATAGCATTGATCTTTAGGAGAGAGTTTGAGACAGGAATTGGCACTTTCTCTATGAAGGGCCAGAAAGCAAATATTTTAGGCTCTGCAGACCACACATGTTTCCATGGTGACCATTGACTGCTGCCACAGTGAGAAAGCATCATAGATGTAAATGAATGGGTGTGGATGTCCTTCTATAAAACTGACACTGAAGTTTGAATTTCACGTAATTTTTAATGTGTCATGAAGTATTCTTCTTTTGATGGTTTCTCAACCATTTGAAAATGTGAAAATCATTCTTAGTTCGAAGCTGCATGCCAACAGAAAGGAGCTGGATTTGGCCGCGGGGAGACATTTGCTGTGCACACTAGAGAAGCTGGGAACGCCTTGCCTGCAGCCCTCCCCAGGCGGCCCTAGCCCCTTCCTAGGTGGGGTGCTTTCTTCTGACACTCCAGACATACAGAGGGCCTCAGTCCATGTCCAGAGAACATACACGTGCTGAACCCTGAGCGTCTCCTGCCTTATCTCTCCCCAGCGGAGAGCAATGCCCCACCTTTCACTCAAGCGGCCTTCCCTTGCTCTTGTTTTGGCCCGTCCCTTCCCTGCGGGCACACATGCAGGCTTTCAGGCTGTCCTGTGAGATCACTGCAGGCTCAGTGGGCTACTCACTTACTGGGCTTATTAGCCTAGTGGAAAACTTGAATTGAATTACATTTTTGCTTGTCTTAACCCAACTGTAGAAACCAAAGTCACACCTGCCCCAGGTAACATTTGAATTTTAGCGAATACCTTTCAGGCCTTCAAATTGGAGCTAGTGGCCAGGCTAATTAAGGGGTACTTTGTGATAGCTTTATCCACCCTTAGAAAAATAAGCTGCTGAAGGTAGCTCCTGAGGCATCTAGAAAGGAAGCTCTTTAAGCCATCACACTTGGTTGAATGCTCATCTACCAACCGGGCTGGCAGCAAAGTGAAAATCCAGGTGCTAATTATAGACCATTTCTATTTCTGCTGCCAAGAAATGACTCATCTTTTCACGCTTCATGATGGGAATGACGGACAACAAAATATTCCTCTCTAAAATACTTGGGATGGTTGAGCTAAAAAAGAAGGTTGAGGCGCAAGGCACATTCTGCCTTCTGCCGCGCGCTCTGCCTTTCTCACCTAAAGTCAGGCCCCTTTGCAACGCTTGCTCACCAGCTCAGAAAGAAAGCTCAGAGATGGTGGCGCCAGAGGCTCCAGGAGCAGACTTCACTCTCCCCACAGATCTACCTTCTTGCATCTTCCTGCCTTTCGGAAACCTGGAGCAACTTTCATCTTTGTCTTGTTGCTGTATAGGAGTTACGGCTCTTTGTTCTAATACTGTTTAAGCAAAGCCCCCGAACCAATGCCTTGAGAGAGAGATACTTTTGGAACTCTCCAGCATGATGCATGCAGTGTCTGACAGTAAGCTTCTGTTGTTTTTTGTTGTTGTTGTTGGTTATTCCAACTTTCATTTTCAGGATAGTGTCTCAACTAAGAATGTAAAAAGGGAAGGAAAAGAAATTATATTTTCTTGCCTACAAGAGCATGGGCTTTTCTATAGATATTTGGCTACAAAAACCCCAGATAATTCCAGCCGGTGTCCTGGGTCTTTGAAGCATCAGTGACCAAACCTGTGGCAGGTGCATCTAGCACCATGCTCGGCTGTTTCTAATGATCACCCTGTAAGTGTCCTGTGTAAAGGAAGAGGCATGGTCTGCATGTGACCAGAGCTCTCACACGTGAATGAGCCAGTGTATTTACATGATTCTTATTTGTTTCTAAACATTATGATCCTCCTAGAGAGAACTGAACAGAGAGCATAGGCAGCATCTACCCAATACCACGACACTCTCATCCACTCATGTGGATGGGATTGTATCTGTGTATGTGTGCGAGCATAACACCAGCTCTCTGTCTTTTAACCCAGGGGCCAAAAGTGTTTCATTGATCAGGCGAGAAAGTGCCAAACCCTTGAAGCAAGGCGTGGCCATGGCCAATTTCCAGGCATTTCTTTAGTGGGTTGCTCTCTGTTCCTTTCTACATCAGGTTGTTGTTCATGAGTTGTTTGTGTTTCCATCGTTTGTCAAAGATTTTACTTATATGTAGTCCAATTCCTGTTAGGAAGGGGAAGGAATTTGCTCAGGAAAACACCATGGCGATGCTTGGGATGCAGATGAGCTACAATATCACAGTCAGCCACAGAAGAGGTCAGCCATGTAAGAGGTCAGCACAGAGGAGGTCAGCCACGGAGGAGGTCAGCCACATAGGAGGTCAGTGACAGAGGAGGTCAGCCACAGAGGAGGTCAGCCACGAAGGAAGTCAGTGACAGAGGTCAGCCGAAGAGGAGGTCAGCAACAGAGGAGGTCAGTGACAGAGGAGATCAGCCACAGAGGAGATCAGCCACAGAGGAGGTCAGCCACAGAGGAGGTCAGTGACAGAGGAGGTCAGCCACAGAGGAGGTCAGTGACAGAGGAGGTCATCCACAGAGGAGGTCAGCCACAGAGGAGGCAAATATATTTCTATGGGAGGAGGGGATTGCAGATCAGAAATTGGAGACAGTGGAAGAGAGGGAGGAAGAGAAGGAGATGATTAAGAGAGTTGAAATGGCATTTAGAAGAAGTGTGACCAGTGTGTGATTTAATAGGTATCCCCATCTTCCAGATCTGCTGTAAAGAATAAAAATTGACTACACACATCAAGGATTTAGGTTATTTTTCTTGTGATGGTGAAGGGAAAATTAAATAAA
Source organism: Macaca fascicularis (assembly GCF_037993035.2). NCBI lineage: Eukaryota > Metazoa > Chordata > Mammalia > Primates > Cercopithecidae > Macaca > Macaca fascicularis. The sequence continues at coordinate 1,413,924 of NC_088381.1, forward strand.
ATCAAAGGAAAGGACAGCATTCCACACCTGGTGAGACAGAGTGCAGAAGAGGCAGTGTGTGGTCGAGAACTTGGAGGGAGTTAGCGGGAGGGGAAACTGCAAGCTGGGTGTGTGCCTGGCATCTAAAGGCAGAGAAAAAGAGGCCCAGAATCCAGGTGCTGGCCGAGGATCACAGCAGAGCTGGCATTAGCAATCCACAGGTGTGTTCAGAAGAGAGGTGACATCTTTCCGTTGCAGCAGGAGTGGGCTAAGGAACCCACTGCCTCTCCTCCACCCCCGGGCTGAGGCTGGACATTTGCTGGGCTGCGCTTTGGGAGCCTCTCTCTGCCATGAGCTTCCTGACATCATTGCATGAGAAATGTCATCTGTCTCTCCAGGAGGAGTCGGGCTTGGCTGTCTAAAACCATCCTCCCCAACAGGAGGCAGTATTACTACTGGGATGGGCCAGGGCTGGACTTGTTTCCTTCCTGCCTCCAGCTTCCTTGCTATCAGGCCCCATTCTCCAGGCTACCGTCTTGCAGCTGGTCCAGGCCAGGGTATTGCCCAAGGTTGGCAGGGGATCAGCTGGCTCTTGGGGACCCTAGGCACAGGTGTGTAGCCAGCGCACCTCTGGCCATGTCCCCACCAAAGGCCTGCTCACCTGGGACAGATCTGTTCTTCCCCAAGGCTGTGAGAATTAAGGAATCTCCTGAACAAGAAAAATTCATCTTGGATAGAGGAAGAGGAATCAGCTCACTTGAGCAAGCATTCTAACTATCTGAGGGGGCAAAACGTGGATGAAATGACCAACTGCTATTCCAAATCCACAGAAAAGATAGGGCAAATGAGTCTGAAGCCTTAAAAGAACAAGCCCCAGGGCAGAACGTGTTAACCAGAAAAGTAATTTTGTACTAAGGGAGGGTCTAGAGATCCTTTAGAACAATGAAGAAGAACACTCGCCGTAATGTGTTCTAAGATGAAGATGTGAAAGCCTTAAGTATTGGAGGGTACTTTGCAAGGGCAGGGTTGTCAGTGTCAGTGGGGTCCTCAGGTGGGAGATGGCCAGAGGAGAAGACTCACAGAACATCGGGCAAGCCCCATGCTGGCACGGAAACTGCACACACTGCAGCCCTCCATGGAGGACGGCTTGCTCCCTTCCCAGCTGGGACATGATTCCTTCAGACTGGAAATATTTTCAAGAAACTTAAGTAGTAACATGTGAATGCTGAAAAGCCTGCATCTTTGAATAGCTCCAGGTGACACGTGCAGTTGCAACTTACATTTTCTGGCAAGTTATAGGAACCCGGATTGTATCATGCCTCCATATTCTCTCTGTATTGTTTTAGGTTCAGTGCAGCCCGAGGCCATGATGAGGCAGATTCCTGGGATTCACTTGGCTGTTTATTTTATTCACTGTCACTGAATCCCACTTAAATGCATAAAATCATTTTGAAACCTAACTCTCCTTTCCTGAAGTACTCCAATGAACTTTTCTACTTAAAATCCACAAAGTAAGAATGAAAATGGTGCATTGCGTATTGGGAGTGTTCCCTGAAGTCTGAGCGGATACTTGTGGTCAAGCCAGAGAAAAACTGGGAAGCTGGAAGAAAATGGTGTTACCACAGTGGATGGGAAGCCGACCTGGCAGTCAATGTAAGATTGGCAATGCTGCGGCAACAGGGAAACTCAAACCCAACGGCTCCATGAAACAAAAGGCATTTCTCACCCTAACAGAAGTTGTGTCAGGTTTGTGTGACTCTCTAAGATGCTGTTATCTCTGCAGTGATTCAGTGACCCTGTCATGACATCATCTGGAACATATGCCTTCCTCAGTCACTGTGGTGGGGAAGAGACGGCGTGGTGAACTATCCAGAAATGATGCACAGTACCTCAGTTCACACCTTATCTGTCAAAGCAAATCATATGACACAATAGAGTCTAAAAGAGGGAAAGAAGAAGAGCCCTGGCGTGTGCCTGGTGAGCATTACCTGATGTTGGTGAGCATTAGTGATGCCTACTGCACCTTGATAATACGGAGTCGTGCTTGGGCGTGAAATGCCATGCAATCCTGATACCACTGTGTGAACGTCGGTTACTTCAGTACCTAGCACAATGAACAGTACATTGAAGTGGGCAAGTCCTAAGCTCGGATTGAAGTAGACGAAGGAAAAGTGATGGCTCCATCATCTGTATTAACTGAGATACTTCAGGCAAATTACTTAACTTCTCTGGGCTTCCATTTCTAAAATATATAATAAGGATGATAAAAGTAGCACTTGCCCCTGAGGGCTCTGGTGAGGCTTAAACGAGATGGTGTGTAATGCCAGCCCCACTACTTTCACCCGTCTAGCCCCGGCTGTCTGTGTAGAGTGATGCAGCTGGTTAGGCTCTAGCCCAGTGATTTGTATTTCACATCTGCTGCTTCAGAGACCCGAACTCTAGGAAGAACCGGAAAAATACTCTGAAAGACAAAGGACCTTCGTATTGGAAAACAGTAGGTGGCTTTTTTAGCTGGGAAATGCATAGACAAATAGAACCACGATGGAAGATCACTGGGACAGTCTTGGAATCTTAGACTACGAGCCCCTGGAGGACGAACCTGCATCCTTAGTATCTAGAGGAGTGTCTGGAACTGGAAGGCCCACAGCTGCCTGTGCACTTGAGTCCTCTGTGGACCTGCTCTGCCTTCTCATTCTCCTGTCGACACAAGTGTTAACCAGGAAACTTAATTTAATACCACTAGATGCTGACCATAAAGACAGCTGGTTTCTCTTCTTCTAATGTGGAAACTGAATTTTGCTCACCAACTAGTCATTGCTTATGGCAGATGCAAACACTTAAAGCCTTTCATACGTGGGCAAATTCACCCATTTCCCAGGTCTTTATATGGACACCACAACATGCCAGGCATGGGCTAGGGGCTCACGACGTGGAACAAACTCAATGACCCCACGCCACGGAATTCATAGCCTGGGGGAGGAAGCAAGTATTTACATAGAGGATAAAACACAGAGACTGAGAAATTGTAACTATGATTCTCCAGTCTCCAGAGCTGTCAGCAACACATTTCTGTTGCTTATAAGCTGCCCAGTTTATGGAATTTCGTTATAGGGGCCTGAATGGACGAAGACACATGTAACACTAGATACAGTGTGATTCGATTCAGTAGCATCTAGATTCTTCTGATCAGGCATGCCTGATAATGCACCTGTACGCCCTGTAAACTGTTTTTGATGATGAGCTTTTAATTCATGCATATGCACGTGTTTACAAATTATAAACGTATGCTATTGTGACCAGATTTCTCACCAGCAGGAATGTCCCACTGGGTGGGTGGTCTTACCTCCCTGGGATCCAGCACCCCACTCTGGAGACGCTCCCCTAATAGTGTCCTGCCCAAGTTTTGTGTTATTAAACTAGATGGGAGGGGAGGGCGTCTGCGGGGTTCTCCAGTAAAGAGGCAGGAGTTGGACTGGTCTTTGTGACTCCTGGGCTGGCCAGAAAAGTGAAGGACAAATGGACTCAATGATCAGTAATGGCAAAAGAGTGAAGTGCGGGGATGTATGTGAGGTCCAAGACCATGCTTCTGGCCAGATGGGAATGTGGAGGAGGTCCACACTGGTCATGCTGTGTGCTGAGGGCCCTGGGCTCTGTGGAGAGCAATGGGGCAGCCAGGCAGGGAGTGGCCAGCTCCCTGCACTCTTCCCATCACAACTGTGTGACCTGTCGAACGTCTGCGTTTGATGCCGTCCTCCCTGGCCAGACACAGTCTAAAGCCCCCACCCCAGCTCTTGCAGCTGCCCCTGTCCACACCTCCTCCAGCCTCCCTAACTCAGGAGAATGATCCCCCAATAACCCAGTAACGTGTGCCGCAGGAAGCTATTTACCCTTTCTTCTAGGGGAAGGGAAGCTGGGGGAATGAATAGGCCCAATACTCAGACAATGATTCCTAAGAACAAAGGTTGTTTTATGCAGATAAAGTCCTCCAGGAAGACTCTAAGAACTTCCCTGGAGAGAATAGGTGGTTAAGTCTGTCTAGGAGCAGGGAGGACTCCCGGTCTCTTCTCCTCTTTGATGGTTAATCTTTCTGGGTTATTTGATAAATCCCTAGGGAGGGGGTTTAAGACAATTGCATTGTTTTGGAAAGAAGCTTTTTTGGTCAAACAAAGAAATTGCAGAGGGAGGCCCTCCCTGTGCTTAGGGGTGGAGGACCAGACAAGGTCAGAGGGACTTTGGTTCTGAGGCAGCTTCTAAGGCCTCTCAGTGTCAAAGCACAGGTCCTCAGGGTATCAGTTTCTCAGCCCAACACTGCCCTGGTGGATATCTCAGCTCCGCTTCTAGGTAACTTTCGAGTACCTCACAGTTTATGACCAGCTACAAATGGTCTCTGGGAACACGTTGGAAGTGCACAGAGAAGCCCCTCCAAGCCGCCTGCAGCAGACACCCCACTGTGTGCCAGTCTTAGGTGTCACTGCAGAAGAGCACAAGAACTTGAGAGCCCTGTACCCTGGTGAGAGCAATTTTCCTCCTGGAATAAAGGATTTCTTACAGAGAGCTGGCAGGGCGATGTGAGAAAGCTCTATCTGCCAGGTTTGACAGCTAGGTAATTTCAAATCGAAATTTCAGATTTGGCCTTCACTTGTCTTTCCTTTGAAATTTCCACTGCATGTCCCAGACATTTATTGAGTCCACTTGTCAGCTTGGGTGAAAAATACTGCCTACCCATCACTTTCTGATTCTTCCTTTCAGCTAAGACTGAAAGCCACTAATGGGCCATTACCTGAAAGTACCGTGAAGGGTGAGCTTGTCCTTGGGAAATAAACCTCTGGTGTGAATTATTCCACTTGCATCTGACCAGCGTCAACACTGATGGCCTGTGGAGTGGGTAGGTTTGTATCCACTCAATAGTCTGATTACATTCCACAAATGTTGATATCCTTTCCTTTGCTATCTCTGCAAATGTAAGCATCTGTAGTTCCTGTTTCTCTTTTCAGTCTACAGAATATTATTATTTTTTCCCTTTCTTTACAAGCAAGAGCCCAAATGAATTTACTAGAGCTGACTGGCTCCAGTTCCTTTGGAACAAATGCTAAGTATAACAGGATCAGAACTAAGCACAAACAATTTAAAAGGATGTTTGATAGAAATGTTTTCAAAATTATGCTGTAAAAACTAGGTGGAGTTCACAGTTATGGATATAGTTTTGTCTGTAGAGGACAGGATCAAGTTTTACAGATGTGTTGGTGAAAAGACTAAAACTCTGTAAAATTGAAGAGATGTATTCTGAGCCAAATACGAGTGACCCATGGCCTGTGATACAGCCCTCAGGAGATGTTGAGAACACGTGCCCACGGTGGTCAGGTTACAGCTTGGTTTTATATGCTTTAAAGAGACAAAAATCATCAGTCAGTACATGTAAGGTATATATTGATTTGGTCTGAAAAGGCTGGAAACCCTGAAGTGGAGGCTTCCAGGTCACAGGTAGATTCAAAGATTTTCTGATTGGCAGTTGGTTGAAAGAGTTAAATTAATGTCTAAAGACTTAGAATCAATAGAAAGGAATGTCTGGGTCAAGATAAGGGGTTGTGGAGACCAAGGATTTATTACGCAGATGAAGCCTCCAGGTAGCAGGTTTCAGAGAGAGTAGATTGTAACTGTTTCTGATCAGACCTAAAGAGTCTGTCTTATCAGCGGTTCAAAAAAGGAGGAGGGTGCAGTGAGACTGTCTGGCTTCCCCTTCCCCTTATGACCCAAACTAGTGTTTCAGGTTTACTTTGGAATGCCCTTGGCTGAGACGAGGGGTCTGTTTAGATGGTTGAGGGACTTAGAATTTTATTTTTGGTTTACAGATGGGACTTCAGCATATACACAGAAAATTGGTCTAGCATATGACTGTTTACTGCAATGGCACCTTTATTTATTATGTCTCATGCAACAAGACCTTCTTTTGCAGAGCCTAAGCTTGGCTCACAGCAGGTCATGTGACGTGATGCTGGGAAGGTCGGGGGTTTGATTTCAAAGCTGCTGCCAGGAGAAGAACCACTTTTATGGGATGCAGTATGAGTATTGGGGGAAAGATAGGTAGATGTAGGCACAAAGAAGAAGACAGGCATGCGTAGAGTACAAGTGAGGGCTTTGCAGATGCACGTCAACCAGGTGCAAAGCTGGTGAGCTTTGTACAGCTCTGCCAGCTGAGGCCAGGGAGTTACAGGGCATCTCAGCCCACACGTGGGGTCACAGGTGTACACACGGATTTGTATTCTAACCCCGAGTTTCTTGCAGGTAACAGTTTCTATGACTATGCTAGCACTTGGGAAAAACAGGAGGTCATGGCAGATTATATTTGTAACCAGAATTTCTTGCAAGTAATTTAGTTTCTATGAATATGTGCATTAACCTGGAAATAAAAACTGGGGATACAGATGAATATCATATACTAAGAAAACCTTGGCTACGAGAATTTTTATCTCTTTTCTTCCGTAGGTCCACCTGCTGTTCTTTCTCAGAACAGATGTCAAAGCATCAAAATGAACAATGTTGCGTTAGTTGGGGGTGGTTTGCACCTTCTAAACTGCCTCGCTTCCGCCTTTCCACCACCTCTTTCTAAAGCCTCCCTCCCCTCACACAAATAGCTGGCTCGGTAGTTGATAAGTAAAAAGCTTGCAGTTACCTTGAAATTCATAAAGCAGGGATGTCAGAGTTTACAAAAGACCATAAAGCATATGGAAAATTCCTTTTATTCTTGGGGCTTGTTATGCTCTACGAGGTTACCTGGAACACTGCGTTGGCCAATACTGAACTATTGCTTCTTGGAGAAACACGGGGTCTGGTGCCTGCAGGTCTTTGGTTACAGCATTTTGTCAAGCAGTCAATGCATAACCTTTTGTGAGTGTGTTTCTGTGGAAGGACCCTATATTTAACCTAGAGATACTGTTGATTCGTTAGGATTGAACTCGCCTCCAACAGCACTATAACTTGTGCCTGCATGAAGCTTGTCTGACACTTGTATTTTTTCCATGAGGCACATACCAGGCTTGAGCTTAGGAGCGCTAGCCAGCACTTCATCCCCATGTTTGGGGCCATTTTAAACAGAAAAATCACTACCAAAAAGCACAAAAGTGCAAGAAACACGGCACCACACAGACCGTGGAAAGGACGTTTGTTTACAGCAGGAGACAGAAAGCAGGCCTTGTGCTGCCTCAGCTGGGAACGTGCCCACTGGGCAATTCAAATTCTTTGCCACTTCGTGTGTGTCCTCAGAAGACTGTGAAAGTGCTGCCAGCATTGATTTTTGGGGCTACAAATACATCCTAGTGTGCAGGCCAGTTTGCAAAGATGGAGTCTGAATATAGTGCATATGACTATATTTACTACTTGCTACCTTAGTCTGAGCTCTATAACAAAATACCTGAGGCTGGGTAATTTGCAAGAACAGAAATGTCTCTCTCACAGTTCTGGGGGCTGTAAAGTCCAAGAAGCAGGTGCCGGAAGGTTTGGAGTCTGGTGAGGGCTGCTTCATCGATGGCATCCCCTCTCAGCTGCATCCTCACACTGTGGAAGGCGGAGGAGCAGAAAGGGCCTAAGCTGGTTCCCTCCAGCTCTTTCTAAAAAATAAGGTGCTAATGCATGCAGGGCTTAAAACCTAGATGACAGGTTGATAGGTGCAGCAAACCACCATGGCACACGTATATCTATGTAACAAACCTGCACATTCTGAACATGTATCTCGGAACTTATATTAAAATAAAATAAAGAAAAAAGAATAAGGTGCTAATCCATGTTTGATGGTAGAATCCTCAGGACTTCATCACTTCCCCAAAAGGCCCCACTTCTTAATACCACCATGATGGGAATTAAGTTTCAACCTGAATTTTGGAGGGGACACCATCATTGAAACCAAAGCACTTGCTAACAACTGATCTTCCCAAAGAGTGTCCAAGAATATCAGTTCTCTCAAGGATCGTACCCAACTCAAGGCAGTATTCTACTTTGGATGGGGTGGTCTATTTTCGTCTCTTTTTCAGATAAGCAAATTCTATTTTAGTTCTCATAGTGAATGGGGGCTGATCTCTGCCAGGGTCTCCATGATTCAGCCTCTTCGCCGCACACTCCTATTTCTGGCCTGAAATTCTTTTGAGGTTGAAGCGGACAGACCAGGTTTCCTCTCTTTTGATTGAAGGATGGAAAGGCTGATGACACACACGCCGGGTGACAGCAGAGCAGCTCTGCACAACGGCTGAGGCTGGCCGCAGCTCTGACGAGCATGTTCTGGACTTCGGCAAGCTACGGAACCTCCCTGTGCCTCAGTTTAGCCACTTGTAAATGGATGGATAATAAATAGCACTGTCAGTCAACAAGGAATCCGGACTTAGGTAAGGAGAGACTTTATCCAAAGGACCAATGCCATTGAGGAAGGGGCTGTTGCTGTGGGGGACGCGTGGACCATTAGACCTGCACCTGTGGCAAAGGCCGGAAAGAAAGGGATTCTCTTTAATAGGAAGGGGTAGGTACGGCTGGAAAGAACAGGATGCGGCGGGAGGAGTGAGTGTCATGACAGACGAGCGGGAAATGTTCTCAGCGGGCAGGAAGGAGGGTGGTTGTGCCTCTGGGGGTAGGAGAGAATCCTGGCGACAGTTGGCCAAGTCAAATTATTGGACGTTTTGTCCAGATTGGTGAGTGGGGACATAGTCCAACTAATCATTTATGAGGGTCTGTGCCTGGCCTTATCCCAGATAAACAAGGGGGCATTTGAGAGTCTTAGTGGAGTCACAGGGGAAGGGCGGATCTTTGCAGTGAGCCAGTTCCTGGGAACGAAAGGATGAGGGAGAGGCCAGGACTTCTTAACCCTGAGGTTTCTGGGAGCGCAGAGAAAATTCAGACTTGTCATTGCCTACCTTAAAGGGATGTTTAGAGGATTAAAACGGGATACATGCAAAATGTTCATATTTCTAGGATCCGTTAAATTGATATAAGTGCTAGCTCTCATTATTATTACTCTAATACTAAGAACCAAAGGCATGCGTAGGTGAGCAGTTCTGACGGGAGCAGTGCAGCGGGTGGAAGGAGGGGACCCTCCCTGGGGGCTGTGGCTCAGACACATGGGTGATCACATGCACAGCCCTGGGACATGGGGGGATGTCAGGAGAACTCATTAATGGCCATCTGAAAAAAGGTGCTCTGTGAATAGACTCCACTAGACGAGCACTGCTCACTAGAATATTAGCAAATCCACTGCAACTCGCTCGCTGCTGGGGTCCTGTCTCTGCTCTGCCCGCCCCGCAAACACAGCCCCCACTGCTCCCTGGCGGCGAGCCTGGGCACGAGGTGTGGGGAGGGGAAGCCACAGCAGGTAGCAGTTGGGTCAGGGCACCTACAAGTCACTTTTGTTCTTTTTTTTTTTTTTTTTTTTGAGACGGAGTCTTGCTCTGTGCCCCAGGCTGGAGTGCAGTGGCACGATCTCGGCTCACTGCAAGCTCCGCTCCCCCGGGTTCACGCCATTCTCCTGCCTCAGCCTCCCGAGTAGCTGGGACTACAGGCGCCCACCACCTCGCCCGGCTAATTTTCTTGTATTTTTAGTAGAGACGGGGTTTCACCGTGTTAGCCAGGATGGTCTCGATCTCCTGACCTCGTGATCCGCCCGTCTCGGCCTCCCAAAGTGTTGGGATTACAGGCTTGAGCCACCGCGCCCGGCCGTCACTTTTGTTCTTAAAGCACACTTAAAGCATTTATTGTGTTCATTTAAATATATTTTAACAGCTTGGGCAACATAGCGAGAGTTCATCTCTAAAAAAAATAAAATAAATTAATTGGTTATGGTGGTGCACGCCTATAGTCCCAGCTGCTCGGGAGGCTGAGGCAGGAGGATCACTTGATTCTGGGAGATTGAGGCTTCAGCGAACTATGATGAGGCCACTGCACTCCAGCTTGGGTAACAGAGCAAGATGCTCTCACCCCCGCCCCCACCTCTCTCTCTCTCTCTTCATATATACATATGTTCAAATTGGGGGAGAAAGTGCTGGAAATCCACACCACTTTCTTCTAATGGCATTGCATTTTGAGAGGGAATAGACCGGACACCTAGAATTTAACAACATTCTCAAAGAACAAGCCATGGAAAGGCTGTGTGAGGAGGAGAAAGTACTTCTGTTTGGGTTATATTGGTCTATTAGAGGTCTGAGCCCTGAACTTATAAAAATCTGACTTTTGAGGCTGAGGCGGGTGGATCACGAGGTCAGCAGATCGAGACCATCCTGGCTAACACGGTGAAACCCCATCTTTACTAAAAATACAAAAAAATAGCCGGGTGTGGTGGCGGGCACCTGTAGTCCCAGCTACTCGGGAGGCTGAGGCGGGAGAATGGCGTGAACCCGGGAGGCGGAGCTTGCAGTGAGCCGAGATCACGCCACTGTACTCCAGCCTGGGTGAGAGAGCGAGACTCTGTCTCAGGAAAAAAAAAAAAAAAAAAAAAAAAAAAAAAATCTGACTTTTGAACTGAAAAAAAGGAGGTTTTATCCATTCAGTTCCACAAAAGTATTGCATAGGGTAATCTATGCAATTCCTGCAGGATAAAGATTAGCCTGTAGGCCCAATTATCATAAATTCCTATTACTCCAACCGAAATGTGTTGAGTGCCTGTTTTGCAGCCAAAACGTCTTCCCTTTTCTCCCTGGTGCTGTGTTCAGCGCAGAACAACCGCACTTGGCAGCTTCACTCCGACAGAGGCCAGTGGCTGCTTAGAGGGCTGGGGCGTTCGGAGGCGCGTGCACCGAGCTTCTGCTATTCACACCCCTTGGTTTCTCTGAAAGAGAGTGTTCACTTGGAGGAATGAGTGTGCTTTTTGCTTACTGACAGCCTTTCTTCTCTTCTGAATCACAATTTGAACCAAAGGTCATTGGAAGACATGCTTTTGGGAGGGATATTCGTTTTGAAAAACAGACATAGCTCAAACCCCGAAGGCTCTCTGGATCTTTTGGTCTTTGATGAGCGGGTGGCCTCCAGGCAGGGGGTGTGCCGGCTGCTGTGTTTGTGCCGTTTGTATTTGATCTGCTGCTGGGGAGCTTCTCCCTCTGACTGTGTGTGCGTGGGTAGCTCGATTGCTGTTTGGTGTGCCGGGGCTCATGGTCTCTTGCCCTCTCGTCTACTTTTTATAAGCAATTAGAGAATCAGAGAGGATAGACTCCTTCTCCCCTGAAAAGCTGGTTGTGTTCCCAGGTGCACCCTCACCCCCACCCTCCCACCTACCCCTTCCTGACTCTTCCCTTTGCTTCTCCCCAGCACACATGCATCCTCTCAGGAGGCCCTTCTCACCCAGGACAAACATAATCTAAATAAGAAAACCCACATCCTTGACGGGCTCTGGTGCTATAGAATTCATACTTTTATCTTTGCCATCTGTCTTGCTTCTCAGGGTCTCAGTTTCATCATCCGTAAAATAGGAATAATAATTCACAATAACCACGTCACAGGGATGTTATGCCGATTTAATAAGATAGAGTCTGGAAAGGGCTCAGAAAGGAGAAGCCCCCACTAAATGCTGACTGATCACATCATCAGCTAAAGCAGTGCCTCCCAGGCAGGCTTTCGGTTTCAAAGTGGACACTGCAGAGAAATGGCCGCTTGATCTCCACCTCTGCTGGCGAGGCTGCAGGCCTCAGGTCAGAGTCCACGTTGAGCAGGGGGACAGGCTCCCTGCGGTTCCTCCTGCCACCCTCTTAGAATACCGCACACCTGGCCTCGAGGGGGACGTGGGGTCACAGAGAGAGGGACATTGAAAAAGAGATTGTGAATATAAATTGCAGGTCAGGTGTTCCCCTGTATTTAGTGTCCATCCAAGTAATTGGGAGATTTTTTTTTTTTTTTAATAGAAAGGCACAAACTCCTGGCCACAACCCCTGCTGCAGACAGAGGGAGTCTGTGGCCCCAGTAGGATCCAGACGCTGGTGCTGTGCGGTGCTGTCAGCCCTGCAGACAAAAGACTTGCTTGAGGAAACTGTGCCCTGTCTATGGCTCAGCCTTCCAGGGTATCTGATTCTGGTTCTAAGGGAACTGTTTCACAACTCGCTAAGGTGCAGACAACTGACAGCAATGCAGAGAGACGATTCCGTTGCAGCCAGGTGAGCTCAGTGCTGTGGAGGCCCAGCTGGCTGTCTCCTCATGGTGGAGGGGCCGGGCGTGGTTCCATCTGCACATTCACCTGCATATTCCAGACCTACACAGGTGTGGGTTCTCCGATTCTCCTTCCTTGTAACTGGTTGTAACATCTTACTAGTTCTCTCATCGATAATGAATTAAATACATTTCTTAACATGTTTTATTTGATGAATGTATATGAAATATGATGTTGCCTTTTTATGAAAGTTAATTTCATGCCCTGGCGACCCAGCTCAGGGTGTCAGCGCTTGGCCTTCGTGGACGCACTAGGACAGTTCCGTTTGAAGCTGTCGTTTTATGGATCGGTAAGGAATTCAGGAGAGAGTCCTGCTGTTGGTCAGGTGTGCTGCTCCCCAGTCTCTGGGGCACCAATGTTCTGCAGCTCAGCAGCTGGGATATCCTTCTATTCAAGGTGCACATCTAAGTGCCCAGAGAGGAGGGAGGAGAGGATGAGGACCGCAGGAGACAGCCAGCATCGAACTGCTGAAATACACCCAGCTTCACAGCGGGAGAGTCCGTGCGACTGGACTGGCCCCTGACCTGAATTCGGTTCCAAAACACATGGCTTCTGTAAGATTGAGGAAAAGCCACCAACAGTTTTGGTTGCTGCAACTTGTCATTGCCTCCCTTAAAGGGGTGTTCAGAAGATTAAACATTTTAATGAGTCTTGTCTTGGTGAGCTGCTGGGAAGCTTGGCAAGTGGCTTCCTAGGACTCCCCAGCCAGGCCAGGGTGGGTTGTGATGAAGCTTAGAGGCCAGGATTCCTGCTCCCTGACTGAGACCCCCAAAAGTCTCCACGGTGAGGAGGATCCTGGGTTCACAGTGGAAATTAGTGGAAGAGGGTTTGTGAGGAGAGTGTGGGCTTTGGAGCTGGGCCTTTGGCCGAGCCTTCAGCCTGAGTGTCTGCGGGCTCCTCTTTCGCGTGGGTGCTGTCCCTCTCTCGTGGGCATGTGATGATCAGTACCACTCCCAGAGCACACGGGTGTGAAGTGTGTGCAGCCAGCATGACTGTGGACAGGACCTCGCTGACGAGGAAGCTGGTGGGGACTCCCCGACTCTGACCTTAACCTTAGGTAGGCTGTTCTTCACAGGGGAGGAGACCGGCATGGGTAACCACCACCCAACAGCAGAGGGCAGGAGGATCAAACTGCTTCCAGCAACGTGTGTCCAAAGAGGCTGCAGGAGAGGACACTGACGGTCCGGGCGATTCGTTTGCCTGATTGTGAGATGTCGCTTGCTGATTTAAGATCTCATTCAAAGGTCACATTTGGAACGGCTCTTGTCAATGCACAGAACATTGGGGAATCGTGAAAAAGAACTGTGCTGAGGAAAATGTCAGGCTAAGAGAAAGTGGAGGAAGACAAACAAAAGGAATCCAGGGAGATGCTCATTGCACCTTAAGGGTTCCCTCTGTGTGCTGGAGCGGACACAGGCTGGTGCAGACTCTGGTTCCCAGATGGATCACAGAGCCCGTGAAGCAGAAGCAGAGGGGCACGTTGGCAGGTGCGAGGTGGGGCGGTGCTGAGCTGCTCAGGGCCCTCACAGTCAACCCCTCCCCGTCTAGGTAGGAGGTGGGATGCCCCAGGGCAGAGGGAGGTAGGAGTCATCCCAGGAGTTTCCGGGGAGCCCATGAGCAGCTCTCCACAGCCCAGGCACAACGACCCTATAGGTGCCTTCATGCACTTCTTCAAGCCATAAGATAAACACACATGGCTTCTCAGAGTGCTGGGCAGGTCTCAGGCCTTGCAGGGCTGGAGGGAGCTGGAGTGGTGGGATCTGGAGTCCACAGTGGCTAGAAGTAGCAGCTCGGGAAACCGGAAACCCTGGGAAGGGCAGCTGGCCACATAGAGCCAGCAGGTGTCCTTGGCATTTGTCTTACATTCTGAGAGAACAAAGGGCTGCGTCTTAATCCGGTGGGGAACTCAAGCGACAGGTTAACCCTGTCCAGCCTCTCTGTCCTAGGGAGCAGTTCAGCATGAGCAACCCGGGAATCCGGGAAGAGCTGGAATTCCATCCTCAGTCTCTGCTGGTCCTAGACTGAGGCCGTCACCAGGTCACCAGGCCTCCGTGTCCAGGGTTGGGGCATCCCTGAGGAAGGTGGCCCTGAGTCAGCAGGTGTGCCGCAGTGCCTTCCAGCATTGAGAAGATGGACGGGCCTCGCGTGCACATCTCCACCTGGAACTTGGCAAGGGACCACTACGGGGGTTTGCGGTCGGCATGCACATTGCTGCTACTTCACTTAGCGTTAGGTGAGCGTATGGTACCCCAACCCTTAGTGCTGGCAGCGCCATCAACAAATGCGATTCCAATGTGCTCCCTTTGTGCATGAGGCTGGGTGCAGGCACAAGACTCCGCCAGCTGCTGGGGTACTGCTCTGAGCGTGTGCCGCCAGATCGCCTACTCAGAACCATGCAGGCCTTGTTCTAAAAATGATGGTCCCGGAATGTTGAAGAGTAATGATCTCAGGGACAGGGCTTTCCCTGTGTAAATATGAGTAGCTTTGCTAAGTGTCTGGAGACCTGTGATTGCATCTTTACAGGGCTCTATCGTGTATGGGGAGCAGGGGTATATATAACCGGTAATTTTATAATTTAGCAAACTCAGAGGAAAATAACAATTATTGCTATTTAGTGAGTGCTAGGTGTCCGGGACAGTTGTAGCACATTGCACTTTTTTAAAATTTATTTTTATTTTTAGTCGAGATGTCATAATTGTACGTGTCTCTGGGGTACCGGGTGACGTTTCTCTGCATGTATACAATATGTAGTGATCAGTGTGTAGTAATTAGCACATCCGTCCCCTCAAATATTTTATCAGTGCTTTGTGTTGTGAACATTCAAACATCCTCCCTTCTAGCTTTCAGAAGTATATAGTAAATTGTAATTAGCCACGTTCACCCTCCAGTGGCACAGAGCAGCGGGACTCATGCCTTCCGCCTGTCTGTGATTCGCGTTCATGAAACCGCCCCTCCCAGCCTCCCCGCCGTATTTACGGTTTCTTATCCTCACACGGAAGCAGAACAGTGGGTACTATTTCCCTGGCTTACACTGCCCTGCTTCACACGTATCCATGAGAAGTCCAGGCCTCCAGCAGCCATGGAATAGGACGGCTCCCATTCACACAGTGCTGGGAATGAGGCATGAGGCACAGGCCAGGTTAGCCTCGAGGACCGGAACACGCAGCTCACACGTGGCCAAATCCGGAGCGAGCTCAGGTGTTCACGTCACCTCTCAAGGTGTCTGTGACTTGTCAAGTTATTGACAAAAGACCTGGGGCCCAAGGCAACAAAAATACCCATTCTTGATGTAAACTCTACAGGGATCCCACGAGCCACGCAAACCCCTGACGTTCGCAAATGCCATTTAATAACAAACTCTCTGTTTGCCCTTCGTAAAAGATTCGGAAATGGAAAACGACCTTGCTTCTCTACGAGTGAAGTCATAAGCGTGCATGGTCTTTATTTGCTGAATGGTAATAAAATACATCTTCATCCTAAGGGCTGGCCGCCTCACAGTCTTTCCGTGAATCCTGATGATTCAGCTTGGAGCCAAAACCCATTTGAGGACAGTCACACTTTGTCTTTGTTTTCCAGAGGGATAAAGCTTATTTGTGGAAACAGACCTTGATCCATTTATCCAGACTGCAGGCTACACAATTCCTTTTCAGGTTGGAACGTTGTCTGTAAAGTGTTCTTAGAATTCTTCTCTGTCTGTGTGTCGTGCTCTTGCACATGTGCCTAGGACGTGTGGAGAGAGACTGGCCGATGCAGGGCTGCAGAAGCTCCCATTGACAGTCATCAGGGCTGGCCTCTGATGGACTTGGTTTCTCTGCCAAGGGAAAGGGCATCAAGATGGCTTCTCAGTTCAAAAATAAAAAGCTTACACCTATACTTTAGGCCACGGGTTAGCAACATTTGCTTAAGTGGCTGGACAGGAAATATTTTAGGCCTTGTGGGCCAGCTTGTTCCTGCTGCCGGTGCCTGTGCGCTGTTGTCCCCTGTAAGCACCCGCGGATGGTGCAGACGCACGTGAGTGTGGCTATATGCTGGCACACTGCAGGTACGGAAATAGGTGTCAGCCCGTGAACCTGGTCTTAGTGACCCCTGTTCAGACCTAAAGATTTCAGAAGCAGGTCAAGCATGATGGCTCGCGCCTGTAATTCCAGCACTTTGAGAGGCCGAAGTGGGAGGATAACTTGAGCTCAGGAATTTGAGACCAGCCTGACAAACCTAGCGAGACTTTGTCTCTACAAAAAATTTTAAAATGTAGCTGGGCATCGTGGCACATGCCTGTAAGTCCCACCTACTTGGGAGGCTGAGGTAAGAGGACTGCCCGAACCTGGGAGGCTGGAGCTGTAGTGAGGTGTGATGGCACCACTGCACGCCAGCCTGGGTGACAGAATGAGACCCCGTCTCTAAAGAAAAAAAAGACTTCAGAAAAGTGTACCTCTCCAAGTGGGGGAGGGGTAGCTCAGTAGCACCCTCCTAGCAGAGACAGTGGAGGAGGATTCAAAGCCTGGAGAGTTCGGACTGCTGGGGGAATGGGCTCCTCCGCTGCCCCCCGGAGACAGTCGCCGGTGAATTAGTTATGCTTTGGGTCTGGAAGCAGCCTGGGCCTTCAGAGCCAACGACCTGCAGAGAGTCCCTCAGGGGAAGTGGACACGGTGATTAACGACAGCCGCACATCTCCAAGAGAAGACGTTGCAGCAAACAGGTGGGAGTCTCTTCCCCGCGGAGGCGGAGGCCTGGAAACACCCAGAAGGAAGGAAAGGCAGACAATCCGGAATGTAAGCGAAGCCTGAAAACACACCAGTGTCCATGTAGCCCTGGAGGCGGTTTGATTGTTCCTCGTCACTGTTTTTATTTACCATTTGATGGATGAGAAGATTGAGATAGAAACGACCTTTAATTATAGGAATGCAACTCATCATTTTTTTTTTTTTTTCCGCAAAGGGTATAGCTCTGTAAGTCTCGTGAATCACAGTGCCACCCACTGATTGGAAAAGGGTGACCATGGGAGAGGGGAGGCTAATTTTACGTGGTATCTCCAGGCTTCCTCAGAGACATGCCACCTTTCCGTGTGTCGGGTAAGCCTGTGAGAAGGCTGGCGCGTTCTGCACCGGGTGGGAAGCTGTGTCTTTCCCAGGCATGTGCTGAGAAGGCCTCTGGGATGGGCAGATGGGCTGTCCGTGCGGTACAGGATCACCAGTGCATATGTGTGCATGTGCATGTGTGTGCACATGTACGTGCATGTGTGTGCACGCCTGTGTGCATATGTGTGCATGCATGTGCATGTGTGTATGTGCGTGTGTGTATGTGTGCATCTGCATGCATGTGCATGTGTGTGCATGCACGTGTATGTGCATGTGAACGTGTGCATGTGTGCTTTTGTGTGCATGTGCGTATGTGCATGTGTGTGCATGTGCATGTGTGTGCATGTGTGTGCATGTGCGTGTGTGTGCGTGTGTGTGTGTGAGCACGTGACCATGTGCTCTATTCAATTTAGTATTTGCTCTATTCTTATTCTCTGACTTCCAGGAGAGACTTGTACTTCCTCCACACGCACCCCTACTCTCAGTCTCAAGAAAGGGGAGCGATACTGGTCTGTCATGAAGGTTACCTGGATGAGAAACTGAATATACAAAGTGACAAGGCCGGACTATGTATGACAGTCCAGCTCTACAACCTCTGCAGCAACCAGGCCAGAAAGCCAGCCACAGCCTCTGCAGTCACCAGCGGAGAACAGTCAGGGCTTGATTCACAACTGCCAGCTTCCCTGACTTTGGTACCCCACCCCCGACTCAGGACCAACTGGAGAAAGCCTGCCAGTTGCACAGATGTTCGCTTCTAGCCAGCTGCCTGCAGCTTCCCCACACCAACAGCCCCCACTTGGGGTGCACCTGAAGCCTTCTCTTTTTTCACAATTTGCCTTCCCACTCCTCTGCCTGCCTTTGAGTCTCTGCCAAACGCAGGTGCTGATGGCTGCTTCCCTTGGTCTCGAAAGCGCTGAATAAATAGCCTCCGCTTGTTCCATTTGGGTGGACCTTGTTTATTTCCACAAAAGGAACCACACGTCAGGGCTCTGGCCAGCAGCAGAAGGCGCAGGAGCCCGGGAAGCATGGGGCTGTCACTGTCCATCTCTTGCTGCTCTTTCTCTCATGCTTTTGGTTTGGGAAGTCATGCACCAGGAATTTGGCTACCAAAAATTTGTAGAAAACTCTCTAATAAATAATGGTCCCAATCACTGGTGATACAACTATTGATAATTTAATGCACCATGGAGCACATTTTCTATCTGTATCTTTATTTTGTATCTATGTATCAAAATGTATTTTACTGTTTTCATTTCTGATCATTTTTAACCAATCATGTATGATGATATTTGTAACACTGAGCCGATGAAACATCCTGCTGCCATCAGCCCATGACTGGCTGGAACAGCTGGAGTGCAGAGTTGAGATTCCTCATGTCTCTGGAATCAGAGACACCCAGCCCTGAGTCCTGGCCTGGCAGCTCACTGGGAGAGAGACCACGGGCATGTTCCTTACCCTCTGCAATCCTGCATCCTCCTTGGTAGATGTGCTTATAAAGTGTACCTCCCTTGTGTGGTATTGGTAAGAATTAACTAAAAATAGAGTGGGTAATACATAAAAAACTCTTAAAGTAGCAACGGTAGGTATTAGTTGCAGTTGTTATTATTATCATTGCCCTTGTGTTTGCAAAGGGTTGACTTAGTCATGGATGACTTCCCTGTGCTGCTATGAAATGATGCTGTTTGTTTTTTTGTTTGTATTTTCTATGTGATGCAATTTTGGGATTTGTTTTTAGATGTTCTCAAGACCAATAACATCAAGAAGTTTTATGATTTGCAAAGCTGAAAATGGTTTTAGGCACATTTGGTGGTAATTTTCCCCTCTGGAGTGTCTGGAGGGTACAGGGGTAATGATGTCTGATGTGCAGATTCACCCTGCTTAGGGGAAGAAGAGTGAGATGGCTCAGTCCAAGCTGCTGCCTGCTTTTTGTGGACACACAATGCTGGCATGTTGTGGGGTCACTTGTTTCTGTCCCGGGGAGCCATGTAAGTCTGGAAAACACTGGCATGCTCTGGGCAGGGGCTGGCCTTCCTCACGGTCCACGTATACTGGCAGTGCATTTCCTTAGAAGGTTAATGGAAGAAAATGAACCAGAATCCCATAAAGCCTTATGGCTCCAAATTGCTCTTTCAGTTGAGAACGCATGCTGGCTTGGAACGAGTCCCTGACACTGTCTGTTCTCTGGGCCTTTCTCGTGACCACCCACTGTTGACTTTGCCATTAATTATCTGGCTGAAGTCCTGATGGTCTGTTTTCTCCACTGTAAGGTTAATCTTACCCACTCCATTTCCGTACTGTACTCTTTGCAAGGGAGTCACTGCGTGTGGCCCACACTTAAGGGTAGAGAGTTCGGTTCCACGTGCTTGAGGGTGGAACAGCTACATAAATTATTGGGAACTTTCCTGCACAGGAGATTTGTCTTTTCTCTACCATTAATTAATCTGTGTCATCCTTCATATCACTATGGCTCCTGGATATTTATTTGAAATATAATCCAACACCATTTTGCTGCTCAAATTGTCCAGCTTTGGCCATTAAGAGCTCTCTCCCGGTTAGCTACTGTGTAGCTTTAATATTACTTCATCTTTTTTTTTTTTTTTAGTCTTTTAAAACTTTCTAGGGCTGCAAGATTCTCCAGGCTCGTTTGTACATTTCCTGCTCCAGGCCTGTGGCCAGCCATTTTCCAAGGAGCCCTGGTTCCTTTTACTGGAGAATGTCATTAGAAACCATGGTCTGGGCACTAGTTATGCTCACTGCTACTTAGGTGTCCTTGACTCTGAGCCTTCTCAGCTGACAGAACAAGGGAATGTGTGTGCGCATACTAGCCATGCCACTGGCATCTATACTGAAGTAAACATGAGTCGTACTGATGTCGGTGACTCAAATCTGTTCCTACCTACGTGGATCATTCCAGCCTCCCCACGGCTTATTAGTAACCTCCCGCTCCACCCTCTGCCACCTGTTTGCTCAGTTGCTCGGTGCAGTAGGCATGTGCAGCAGAACTGCCAACCTTTCATGCCCGTGAGTCAGTCCACAGTCCATCCTTGTTTCCATAACCACGTGCCCCAGTGCTCTGTTTCTCCCTGTGTCCAGGAGCCCACACATCCCAACAAATTTCAAAAGAGAGCAGATCATTGTCAGCACAACTATCTTCCAGGTCACAAATGCACTGATGACAACCTCGTGGTTCTGGGCGGCGGCCACTGCTTTCTATTTTGCTGAAAGTTTTCCCAAAGTAGCGATGCCAGTTTTTGGTGGTGCCCAGCACATATGAACAGCATCAGCAATTCATGTGATGGAGACAGAAGAGCTGATGAAGCAGTGTTCTGAGACTGCAGAGGCCACTCAGAACGAAGAAGATGGAGTGAGAATCATTTGCTCAAATGACCAGGGTGTGTGAGTGTCCTGGGTCCTCAATACATGTGGAATTGGCTGTGATAAGCCCATCATCATTCAGAAAATTGTCACAAATATACCTTCTTTCCCTTGAATCACTGTCCTCTCCATGTTTCACTTTTCTTTCAAGAATTCTCTCGTTAATTTACAGTTAATAAGATGGAATAGTTTTAAACAAAATTGTAAGCCCATTAAAAATCCATTTTCATGGGAAGACAGTGCCTCAGTGAAATTGTCATTCTGGAGGCTGTCAACCAAGGTGAGCTTCTTACGCAACGTCTCATGTCTGCGCCCAGGTCAGAGCGCACTGCCTTCATCAGAGGACAGTGGGGACCTGCTCATGAAAATCCCATCGTTGGGGTCAAGCGTTCCTCAGTGTCGAGGGCAGCTCCAGGGAAACCATATTCCACTTAAGTCAGAGGAGAGTTGGTGAGGGCTGCAGAGCTAATGATCACAAGCACTTTTCACAGCCAGCCCCTGTCCAGCGATATGGCTGGCTAGAGTCGTAATGCTGATTCAAGGAGGATAATTAGATTTTCTCACCACTTGATGGAGGACTGAGGTGAGGACTATGAGTGGTCAGAATGCCATTATATTCAATCCTAAAGGGCACGTGACTCTTTTTAGATCAGTTAGACACCCACCGTAGCTTATTCTGTGAACATTTACCCTCCTCGCTTGATTGAATTCCGCCTTCCATGCACTGGGCCATTACTCTGTGGCGTCACCCTGGTAACGAAGAGGGGATGGAATGGAAACTGCCTTGTGGGCTCTGCCATGCATCTCATCTCCCTTGGGAAAATTCGACTTTCCTTGATTAGGCTGGGGCTGCCCACAGTGCCACACCCCACTTGGTCACACTGATCAGGGTGCTCCATTTGGGTGGCTGACATGACCCAAGCCAGCCCAATCACAGTCTTGATAGTTTTCAAACATAAGAGAGTGAAAATGGGCTTTGTCTTTGCTGCTGGTGGCCCCTGGGCCTGTGGAAGGAAAAAAGCTGAGAAGGAATCTTAACAGAGAGAAGGAGAAATGAGAGCGAGCATCTTGGTAGGTTTGGGTCTCATTGGTTTGGGATGTTTGCTCCAGGAGAATGAGTGCTAGTTGCCAGTTCTCTACAAACTCTTCCCTTTAGCTTTGCTGCTGTTGGCAATTGGATCTTAAGCAAATAGGGTTTTATTGTGACATTGTTTAATTATACATATATACATATATATGTGCATATATACACACACATATACATATATACACACACAATCTGGAAACCATTCTTATTCACAGTATTAAGCAATGGATGACACCTGCGCGTGCCAGGCACTGTGCGAGGCCCCAGGGATGCAGTGATGAGGGACGTATACAGAGTTTCTGCCTTTACAGGACTTGTAAAGACCAATGGGGGACACATTTGTAATTACAAAATCAATCCAACTACATAGTTCAAATACAAATTGTGTTTAGTGCTTATGGTCTACTTACCTCAAAAGAAATGTGTTCAGAGAAGTGTCTGTGACGGGGTCTTATTTGGTGCTTCCGACCTGGAGTGAAAATACGTCTGCAGTAATGACTTTGTGTTATGTTATCTCTGTTTTCATGGGTCTTTTAAAATTATCCATTGCTTGCTCTGAATACAAGCATGAATTAACTTCTAATGAATACTGACAACGATTTATTAAGATTTTACTATGGCTTAAATTATATAACTATTCAGGGAGAAGATGCTTAGTATAAAATATTGAGTCAGGCAAAATTCTAATCCATATGATCTAATGAAATGAACATAAGTTTGCTATCCTCATTTTAATCAGTGTCTACTCTCCTGATTTTTCACAGAGAAACATTCATTACACTTATCACTTGTTTCTCATGGATAGAATGCTGGGGACAAAGATGTGACTTAGAGCTCACAGTCATGTGAATCACAGCTGTTATTTACTTGTTATTATCCTTTAGCCATAAGCCACAACTAGTTATTTTTAAAGCTCATCTTGAACGTGCAAACCCAGTATACAAAATGAATAGTCACATAAGTTCTGTAATTCACCTGTATGATAATTTAATTTGTTTTAATACATGGCTACAGTCTATACTGGGTCAGACCTTGTACTGGTTGCTGTTTTTACACTTTGGAAACAGCCATGTCTCCAGTTTTGGAAACCAGTGGGGAAGGCAGTCGGCGACCCCATCATGATAGATGAGATGAGCAGTGTGGCGTCCTGCTGGAGCAGATTCCAGGTGGACAGCACTAGTGATGGGAGCACACGAAGCCCATGGAAAACGGAAGGCTGAAGCAAAAGCTTGGACTGAGGGTAGGAGGTAGGTAGCTAAGATTCAAGAAAAGACATTTTGTTAGAATAAACCTCTTTGTGAAGATCCAGGGCTAGGGTTAGGGCACAGACAGTTGGCATGGCTGCGACAGACGAAGGGTGTGGAAGAGAGAAAGCCGGAGGGAGGCACCAGCCTTTGTGTCTGAGCTGAGTTAAAGATGTTAGATTCATCTTAAAAGCACATGCAGGGAGTTGATATCCTATATTCATTATCATATATGCATTCTAATCACATAATACCTATAATTATATATAATTTTGAGTGTATATAATTTTTAGCTCCTCAGCCGTTATCTCTTGACCATAACAACGGCAACAAGCAGTGTCTGACTGTGTTGAGGGTGTGTGAGGCTGAGGCTGAAACTGGATGGTGACCACAGGGGATGGAAAACAGGCTTGGTTTCAAGGGAAAGTTATGAAAGGGGACCCACGGGGCAGGGAATTGTGGGGAGAGTAAAGGGTGGCACCCATCTTTCTGGCATCAGATGTGAGTAAGTGTATATGTATATATGCACACATATATGTGTACATGCGTACATATATGCAAAATCTGGACTTGCCAGCCTCCACAACTGTGAGTCAATTTCCTAAAATAAATCTATATCTACATACTATACATATGCATATCTGTAGGCATCATGTACATACATATGCATACGTATGTGTAAACTTCTACATATATATGTATATATACACACATGCCTGCATATATGTGTGTGTAGATAGGTAGACAGATTTACTTTAAGAAATTAGCTCATGCACCCGTGGGGACCATTAAGTCCAAATTTTGAAAGACAGGCTGGAGACCCAAGGATGAATGGATGCTTTGGCTCAGTCTGAAGGTAGCCTGGAGGCAGAATTCCTTTTTCCTCAGAGGACCTCAGTCTGCTTCCTCTTAAGGCTTTCAGATAATTGGATGAGGCCCATCCACATTATGGAAGGGAATCTGCTTTACTCAAAGTTACTAATTTAAATGTTAGTCTCATCCAAAAAACACCTCAGTGATATCTAGGCTGCTGTTTGACCAAATATCTGGGCTCCATTGCCCAGATGGACCGCTGCGGTTTGGGAGTCCAGTTCAGGCCCCACTCCTGGAAACCAGCAGGGCCCTCTCCTTGGCCAGTCTGGGATGAGCCTCAGGCTGGACAGAGGGAAACATCACTGCCATGCCCTCTCGGATGAAAGGCGGTCTGAGAAAGCAGAAAGTTACTTCTTACACCTGGGGCCTTTTAGTAGCAGACATTCCGATGTCTGATGCCTGCAGCATCAGAGGGAACACGAAGACTTTGAAATAATGTCAAAGAGAAGGAAATGAAAAATAATGAAATCCCTCTTCAAACAGACCTCGGAGAAAGCAATAGTAATCATTACGGAAAATCAATTAGTCATCTGTTCACTGTGTAAAATATAAAACACATTTACATGGGAGACATGTATTACACATTCACATGCACATGCACAGATAAGGGGTTTGTTTTGTTTAATGCTACCTTATAGTTACAGAAAGTTTAGATTTAATTGCTTGTTTGGTACTGAACTCGGCTTGCATTCTGGTCAGCAGTGCCTCTGAAGCCGCATTCTGATGAGTTATGTGGTGAAGTTACGTTAAAATGAATTGGTTTGTTAGAATAAAATCTATCTTGCTATGAAGAAATATTTGGCTTGTGGAAGCAAATAATTTTACCACATAGCACGGGGAGAGGTCACACGGACATTCATTTTTTTCTTATGCTCCCTGAAAAAGGGAGTAATCAGTAAAAACCCAAAGAAAAAAAACACCAGCCACAGGTGAGCGCCAGGCGGATGTGGCCGGCAGCTTGCTGATGCTTTTTGTGTTTTGCAGGAAGGAATTTGCTTGTTCTTTTGAATAAGCTTCACGAACAAAATGCTGACCTACCCTCTGCTCTCCACACTGCTACACTGGTTAGCACCCTGTAACTGCAAAACACTAGAGCCTTTTGCCGAATTTCCCTCAAAAGAGCCAATTTTTAATTTTTGTCAAGAGCGTACCCTCTGATTTAGCTGTTCACCATCTATGTAAGCTCCTGGGTCTGTGATGTTTGGGTCTCTGGCATCTAAGATTCTTCAGGCTTGTTAATCACCACCAGCAACAGCTGAGAGAAAAGCAAGACTGCAAGGTTTGGACAGATAATGGCAATGGAAGGAATGAGCTGGGAAGACAATTACAACAATGACATTCTAAGGTAGCTGAAGTTTCCCTTTTATTGAAAATATTTGAGAATCTCTAGAATCTCCAATTTTCTGCTCTCAGTAATTTTTCTCAACAAATTATTCCACTACTGCCTCACAGAAGCATAAACCACTGTCCCAAGTGCTTGGAGAAATAATACAATTTCAAAAAACAGCCACAATCATTTGTTTTCAAAAAATGTATGTTAAAATTAATGTATAGTTAGGTTTACTTTTTACCCTTTATATCAGAAGAGGCTATTTATTTATTTATTTCAGAATTACTTCTTTCCTATTTTTATTGTATATATTTATCATGTACAACATGATGTTTTGAAGTAAGTATACATTATGGAATGGCTAAATCAAGCTAAACATACGCATTACCTCACATACTTATCTTTTTTTTTTTTTGTGGTGAGAACACTTAACATCTACTTTCATGTTTGAATTCCTTATGTATGTTAGATATTAACTCCTTATCAAATATAGTTGGAAAATACTTTCTACCTTTTGTTGTCTCTCTTGGCAGTTTTCAAGAATACAACACATTGTTATTAACTATAGTCACCATGTTGTACAATCTGGTCTCTTGAATTTATTCCTTCTGTCGAAGTGAAATTTTGTATCCTTTGACCAACATTTCTCTAATCCCATTCTACTCTCTGTATCTACGAGTTCAGCTTTGTCTATTCCACACACAAGCCAGATCGTGTAGTGTTTGTCTTTCTCTTTCTGGCTTGTTTCAATCCTTCAGCTCCAACTACGATGTTGTCACAAATGACAAGACTTTCTTCTTTATAAAGGCTGTATAGTACTTCATTGTGATTTGTACCGCATTTTAAAAAATCCTTTCGTCCATTGGTGGACACTGAGGTTGTTTCCATATCTTGGTTTGGAACAGGAATGAAAAGAAATTAAAGAATTTGTAAGCAGAAACTCAGTCGTATGTAAGAAAACCCAATTCCCCCTGAGAAAAAAAAAGAGCTGGAGTCATTTAAAAATTAACTGCCTGTTTTTCTGTGGCTAGTGAGCCTTATCCCTCCTCCTTTCCCAGGCCTTGTGAAGACCCTGCTTCTCTAGCTGTGCAGCTGTAAGGTCACTCGACAGATAAACTCAAGTTGTAAAACATGTTTTTCCTTGAAAAGTAAGAAATGATGTAATGCATATCTCAATGAATTGAATAACTGTCTTTGTTTCTGGCTTCTGTAATATGCTTCCCCCTGCACAGATCTCTCCCTGCCCCACAAAATGCATAAAAGGTAACTTAACTCTTTGTTCAGGGCTCAGTCCCTTGGATGTTAATCCGACTGGGCAGGTGCATCTAAATAATAAAAATCTGCCTGAACCCCATCGGTCTCTCTGATTCCTTACCAATCCCACTACAGTTTATTGTGAACAATGCTAAAATCAACATGGAAGTGTAGATATCTCTTCGACATACTGATGTCAGTTCCTTTGGATGTATACCAGTAGTGGGATTGCTGGATCAGACGGTAGTTCTGTTTTTAATTGTTGAAGAAACTTCATACTGTTTTCTATAACGGCTGTACTAATTTATGTTCCCACCAACAGTATGCAAAGCTTCCCTTTTCTCTATATACTTGACAGTGACAGACAGGGGCACTGTCATCTTGGACAAACACTGCCACTTTAACTTCCAGCTCCCTTTTTAGCCTCATGAATTTCAAGGAAATCACTTCTCTTCTAACAGCAAGCAGCCAGAAAGAGAGACAGTAAAACACAGATAAGACAGCTGGAGCACCGAGGGAGAGGGGAAAGTCTTTTGGGTAACTGCCAAACTTCATACTCACACAATGGGCCCCAGTAAAACAGTGGACCCTAATAAGCACATTCCTTTCCCTTTAGGTGAACTAAGATAGGAAAGCTAAAATCAGACTTGGAGAGTATGCCTGCAGCTTCAGGAAGATGGATGGGAAGAGACAAAAAACTCTCTCTCCAATATAAGCATGATAAAGAGGCACAGAAACAGTCCAAGCCTCTGATAAGCTCTCCCGCCCTGAACCCTTAAAATCTCTTAGTCTGTGAGAGAGAATGCCTCTGACCTAACTTGGCCAGAAGCCCCTATCAGGTTTATTCTTCAAAATAAAGCTGTCTTTGACGTTAAGGCACTTTTCATGTTTCTTTCCTCTTTCTTTAGTTCTTACAGACAGCACTGGTTTTCTTCCCTTTTTAAAATAATAGAAAATCTAACAGGTGTGAGGTGATATCTCATTATGGTTTTAATTTGCATTTCTCTGAAGATTAGTGAGGTTGAGCATTTTTTTCAAGTACATTTTGGCCATTTGTATGCCTTCTTTTAAGAAATGTCTATTCAGATCCTTTCCCCTTTTAAAAAATCAGGTTATTTGTTTTCTTGCTATTGAGATGTTTGAGTCACTTATGTATTTTGGATATTAACTCCTTATCAGATATGGTTTGGAAATGCTTTCTCCCTTTTGTTGTCTCTTCTCCTTATGGTTGTCTTTTCACTATTGTTTCCTTGCTTGTGCAGAAGATTTTTAGTTTGATGTAATCCCATTTGTCTGTTGCACTTTGTTGCTTGTGCTCTGGGGTCAAATAAAAAAAAATCATTGTGCAGACCAATGTTGTGTAGCTTTCCCTCTATGTTTTCTTCTGACAGTTTTAAAGCTTCAGGTCTAAAGTTTAAGTATTTAATCCATTTTGAGTTGATTTGTATATAGTGTGAAATAAGTGTCTAAATTCATTCTTCTGCATGTAGACATCCAGTTTCCCCAACACCATTTATTGAAGAGACTGTCCTTTCCCCACTGTATGTTTGCAACAGTTTTGCCAAAAATTAATAATTAATTGCCTGTGAATGTGTGGATTCATTTCTAGGTTCTCTCATTCTGTTTCATTTGTCTGTGTTTCTGTTTGTGTTTGTGTGTGTGTGTGTGTTCTTTTTTTGTGACAAAGTTTTGCTCTGTTGCTCCAGCTAGAATGCAGTGGCAGAATCATGGCTCACTGTAGCGTCAACTTCCCAGACTCAACTGATCCTCCTGCCTCAGCCTCCTGAGTAGCTGAGACTACAAGTGCACACTGTCATACCTGGCTTATATGTCTGTTTTTACACCAGTACCATGCTGTTTTGATTACTATAGTTTCATAGCATACTTTGAAGTAGGTAGTGTGATGTCTCTAGCTTTGATCTATTTGCTTAAGAGTGCTTTGACTGTTCAGGGTCTTTTGTGGTTCCATATGATTTTTAGGATTGTTTTTTCTATTTCTGTAATAAATATTATTAGAATTTTGAATCTGTGAATTGTGAATCTGCACTGAATCTGTAGATTGCTTTGGATAGTATAGGCATTTTGCCAATATGCATTCTTCCAATCCATGAACATGGAATATTCTTTCATTTATTTGTATCTCCTAGAAGAAGCCATTTAGATTTTTAAAAAGTTGGACTATTTCAAAATGTTGAGTTTAAGTAAAATGGCTTTATATGTAGGCTATAAGAATATTTGCAAATAAAAGCCACATAGTTTACTTGTAATAAGCAACTTGGATATTATCTGCTGTAGATGCTAGGGATGGCCAACACTGTGCCAGTGACCAAGGGTGGAAGCAGGACCAAGGGGAAAAGATGAGCTTCAGGCTTTTTCTCATATGAGTCCATGAGAGGGAGGGCAATGAAATTAGGCTGCTAAGACTGTGGAAAAATGAAGAACTCCAAGCAATCTAACTGACATTGTGAATACACAAATGTGTTGAAAACTGATCATATACACAGAGTTTAAATATGTTTCCCATTAAAGTTACACTAGTTCATGTCAACCAGTGCTCATTGACATCACTCCTCCAGGTAAGGCACTTAAATCCGGGAGGAGCACAGTGTAGCATGTCCCAGCTCCAGCCTTTGCAGACCCTGAGTCTGTCTGTGGGAGGGAGTGGGGTATTAATGGAGTCCAACATCGGTCAGCAGCTGCCGCCCTTTGAGGATAGCCTGAAAATTGTGCCAGTTCCTCCTATGTCAGCAAGAGAAGTTAGAAAACCATCTAGACAGAGGCAGGGTGCCTGTGTGTGTGTGTGTGTGTGTGTGTGTGTGTGTGTGTGTCTGCTCAAGTCTTGAGTGGCTTAGAAAGGACTGTCTTTTTATTGGCATGGGCAGTGTGGGGAGGAGGGCGAGTGAGGGAAATTGACCAAAAAGAACCCAGAGTTTTTTGGAGAAAAAGACTGACATAGGAGACTCCAGTTCTCTTAGATAAGAATCCACATTAGGAAACCCCGTGAGAGAGGATTCCCTAGTAGTTCTGAAGGGATTGTGCTGGCAGGAAAAGAGGGTAAGGCGCCTGGAGGGTAAGTCCTCCAGAGGAAGGAGAGGCAACATACAGGTGATCATTGGGACCCCCAGTCTGAGATTTAGGGAGAAGCAAGGACAGAATGTGGGGAAGGCAGGGGCAGCTGCTGCAGATGGCCTTCATCTGTGGGGTCAGGAGCACCCTCAATCTAAAAGTTGTCCATCTGGAAAGAGCTGTTGTTGCTACCCATGCTGGGGAATAATGGTCAGCGGGTTGAATTTCTTTCTAGCCAGTGGGTCATCTCAGTGTGGACTCTAACGGGCTTAGTTCCCTGCCCCGGTGGATCTGGAAGTGCCCATGTCCTTGGGAGCGGTGGCCTTTCTCCTGTGAGTACATCTCTGTCTTCATTAGCTCCACAGGGATCAGCCCCCTTGGGTGGGCAGGAAATAAAGAAAAAACTAATTACAATTGAGCAATGAGTGTTACCATAGTTTGTTGGATATGAATGTAGTTTCCTTAAAAATACAAAGTTGGAACCGTGTTTATTAATTTTGGAAAAAGAGAGCACGTATAATTTTATCCTTAATTGAGTAATTAAGTTCTCACTAACTGAGGAGAGTCTGTCAAGAGGAGATGAGGGATACTTAAATAAATCCTTTGAGATCCACATTAAGAATCGCTTTTCGTCTCTGTTCTCATCTCTTCTCTTTTGTAAATCCGTTATGATGCTGGTCTGTCTGTGGTGTGAATATCCTCATGTAAAGAGTCAGACTCATATACTCATACATTTTTGGGTCACACAATTGAGTGGCATTACCTGACTCCTTGTCCTAAGAAGATTGCTTTGTGCCTGTGATGTGACAGGAAACACAGCCTTTCCCTTTAGAAACTTGGATGGGACAGGCCCAATGTAAGTGTGCATGCCTGGAGTTTCCCTAAACAGATAGTACCTTACACAGAGAGAGTGTGCAGTCCTGCCTGAGGCACGGAGATCAGGTGTAGGTCACTCTGCTTGCCCTGCAATGACTTTCTCTCTTTCTTTCTCTATTATATTGATAAAGAGAAATATATATATGTGTGTACATATATGCACATATGTATATGTGTGTGTATATATTAATATCTGTGTGTGAATATATAGATGTGTATATACATATATATGATACATATACATGTAAATATGTATACATATACACACATATATAAATATATATAAACCTCATGAGAGAGGATCCTAAGTGGTTTTAAAGGGATTCTGCTGGCAGGAAAGGAGGGCAAGGCATCTGGAGGCAAAGTCCTCTGGAGGGAGAAGAGGCAGAATGCAGGTGATTGCTGGGAGCCCCCATTCTGAGATTCCGGAAAAAGCAAGGGCAGAATCTGGAGAAGGCAGGGGCAGCTGCTGCCGACGGCCTTCATCTGTGGGGTCAGAAGCACCCTCAATCTAATCTACCTATATATTAATATATGTGTGTGAACATATATAGATACACATGTATATGACACATATACATGTAAATAAGTATGCATATACACACATATAAATATATACACATATGTATGATATACATATATGTATCTACATATACACATATATTTATATATACACACACATATATGAAGGAAGAATATATTTCCTTCTTTCTTTTTTTTTTTTTTTTTGATTATTTTCCAGTTTTCCAGATTACTTGGCTAGCTTGACTGTGGAGGAGAGTTAATTTGTTTGCTTTTCTGGTGGTGAATTGGTTTCTGAGTTGTGCCTGTCTTTCTTACTGTTGGACAATAACCTTGAAGCCAGACTTCAGACCTCTGGGTCTGGGTTGGCCCCGACCCCACTTGCCTAGATGGTTCCAGAATTGACTGGACCAAGATCAATTCCTTTGTCTCACTGCTGCTTAAACTTGAGAACACCTCTTAGCACCACAAGATATCACTGTTTCTTTATTTCCTTTAGGAACAATATTTTTTAAAAGGCTTTCTATTTTTCTGCATATTTAATAGCGAGAGCCACATAAAAATAAGAATGCAACTGGAGAAGGCACAGAGGGTGGCATAGATTGCGGGGTGGATGCCTGGTCTGGGCTTCACCTGGCACTCTTCTCCCTCTGACTGTGAAATAGTGAAGGGGAGGGAGTCCTCCCGGATGAAGCCCTCCATGGTGTTGGGATTGCAACTGCAGGGTACTTAAGGCCCCTGTTTAGAGGGATGAAGAAATTACTTCCAAAAATAGACGTGCAGGGTGTCAGAATCGGCGATCTACTTTGGAAATAAATGAAGTGAAGGTTCCAATAAATAGTATGAGTAAAACCACACGAATTTTAGAGCTAACCACTGAAATAAAAGACTGGAAATTTTCTTTTTGGAGATTTTGCCATACTGTTGGCTTACAGCCTTTTCATTTTGTTTTGTTTCATTTTATTTCAAAATCCATTGCTGAGCTGAGTGCCAGGATCTCCTGGTAGAGGTAACAGGGAGAGAAGGGCAGCATGGGTCCCCCCCGGAGGCAGCCCTGGGCGCGTGCTTTAAGTCTGCTGGGGGTCTTCTCAGCTCTGCTCCTGCGTTTATGCCGCTGCTTCATCAACAGAGGACATTACATATCGATTGTCTAGCAGGAAATGAGAGGCCTTCCTTTACACCAGTGCTACTTCCCGTACCATTACAGGTTCAGGCAGTCATTAGTGCCCTTAACTCGTAAACACGAACCTCCACGTTTTATCCCAGCAATGCGGAGCCTTCTCTCCTCGCCTCCTGTGAGAATGCAGAAAGATGTTCAGGCCCTTATTCGTCTTCCAGTCCTCTTCACATTCACCTCAAGATGAATGTTTATTACATGTTTGTTCTTCTAGACAAACGTTTACATCTGCGGTGTTTTGTCAAGGCAAGCCAAGTAAGAGCGTTCCCACGCTGATCACTGTGTGGCTGCTGCTATCCGCGGAGCCCGGAGCGCGCCTGGGTTCCAGCCCCTCTCCTGCGGGTCAGGGTCTGGGCGCTTGAGGTGCTGGAAGGAGAATGTTGCAGCCCAGATGGTTTCTTCTTTCACTGCATCCCACCGATAGCTCACGGTCTAGCAGTACCTATGTATTTGTTGGCCGTTCGCATTTTCTCTCCTATAATCTGCCTCTGGTTTTTCTTTGGAAACTTTTCTATTGGATTTATTTTCCTTATTCATGTTATATGTTCTTTATGTAACCCGATTGTTATGTAGTCCTCGTGCCACATTAAGTTTTCATTTTTGAAGAAATCAGACTTATTCTTCCAAGACTAGTGCTACTTTCCTTCCTGAAAGTCATACAGACCGTCTTCTCGCTTTTCTTCTACACAATTTTTATTTTCACATTAACTCTGTAATTAATCTGGAATTTACTCTTTAGATGATGTGACTCAGAAATCTCACTTCATTTTCTGTCCAGATGGGTACCCAATTTATCTCTATTTACTGAACAATTTCTCTTTCCTTCATGATTGTAGATGACATCTTTATCATATTCATATCAAATTCCCAAATTAATCATAACTCTATTTTTGAGCTATCATGTTCCACTGATCTATGTCAATACTATATTATTTAATTTGCGTAGCTTTATAATAGATTTCCATATCAGGAAATTAAGTTTACCAGCTTTGTTTTAATTTTAATTTTTTATTTTAAATTGACAAATAATTGTGTGTATTTATGGGGTACAATGTGATGTTTTGACCTATGTATAAATTATAGAAATATTTAATCTGGCTAACTAACATATCTATTATGTTACCAAATTATTACTTTTTGTGGTAAAAATGTTATAAATCTGTTTTAGCAAGTTCGAAGTATACAATACATTATTGTTAGCTGTGGTCACCATGGAATAGATCACTAAAACTTATTTCTCCAGCCTAACTGCAACTTTGTATCCTTTGATCAGCATCTTCCCTTTTCCCACTCCACCCCTCCTTCCCCAGCCTCTGGTAACTACCTTTCTATTATGTTTCTGCAAGGTCAGCTTTTTTAGATTCCACAAGTAAGTGAGATTATACTGTATTTATCTTTTTGTGCCTGGATTATTTCACTTAGCATAATGTTCTCCAGTTCCATTCATGTTTTTGCAAATGACAGAATTTCCTTCTTTTTAAGGGCTATATAGTAGGCCATTGTATACATATACCAGATTTTCTGCATCCATTCATCCATTGATGGAAACCTAGGTTTTTCCATATCTTGTCTATTGTGAATAATGCTGAGATCACCATGAGAGTATAGATATCTCTTTGGCATGCTGATTTCAATTCCTTTGGATATATACTTAAAAGTGGGATTGCTGTATCATATGGTCATTCTATTTTTAGTTTTTTAAGGAACCTCCATGCTATTTTCTAAAATGGCTGTACTAATTTACATTCCCACCAACAGTGTACAAGGGTTCTGTTTTTAGCATTACCCTGATATCAAATTCAGACAAGGACACTGTAAGAAAAGAAAGATACAGGCCAATATTTCTGATGAAGACAGATGCAAAATTCCTCAACAGAATACCAGCAAATCAAATTCAATAGCACATTAAAAAGACTGTTCACCATGATCATGGGAATTCATCCCAGGGATGCAAGGATGGTTCAGCATATGTAAGTCAACAAACGTGATACACTGTATTAACAAAACTAAGAACAAAAAACACACAATTATCTTAAAGGATGCAGAAAAAGCATTTGACAAAATTTAATCTTCATTCATATTAACAACTCTCGAAAAATAGGTATGGAAGGAATTTACCTTAACCCAGTAAAGGCCACATATGACAAGTCCATGGTAACATAATATTCAGTGATGAAAAGTTGAAAGCTTTTCCTCTAAGATGAGGAAGAAGGCAAGGATGCCCACTCTTGCTACTTCTTTTCAACACAGTACCGGAAGTCCTAGCACCAGATCACTCAAGTAAGAAAAAGAAATAAAAGACATTCATACAGGAAAGGAAGAAGTGAATTTTTTTGTTTGCAGATGACATAATCTTGTGTTTAGAAAACTTTAAGACTCCACCAAAAAACTATTAGAACTGATGAACAAATTCAGCAAGGTTGCAGGTTAAAAAATCAACATACAAAAATAAGTAGCGTTTCTGTACGCTAACAATGAACTATTCAAAAATGAAAGGAAAAATCTCATTTACAATAGCATCAGAAATGATGAAATCAGAATAAATTTAATCAAGGGGAGTGAAAAATCTGTACAATGAAAATTATAAAATGTTGATGAACAAAATTAAGGAAGACACAAATAAATGGAAAGCTATCCTATGTTTATGAACTGGAAGAGTTGACATTGTTAAAATGTTTATACTACCCAAAGCAAGCGACAGATTCAATGCATTTTTAATAAAAATTCCCATGTCATTTTTCACAGAAATAGAAAAACAAATCCTGAAATTTGTATGGAACTAAAAAAGACCCTGAATAGCCAAAGCAATCTTGAACAAAAAGCACATAGCTGGAGGCATATTGTTTTAATTTATAATGTTGGTTTAGCTATTCCAGCCCACACTCTATCCATATATGTTTTAGAATTATTTCATCAAGTTCCGTGAAAGATCCTGTAGGGATTTCACCTGGAGTTGCATTGATTTTGCAGATTAGTTTGGTGAGAAATGACATCTTTCGTCTGTATTGCCTCTCCCTGTCCATGAACATAATTGCTTGCTTCATTCACTCAGTTATTCCTAGGTGACTTCTAGTAAAGTCTTCTAATTTTTTCCATAAAAATTTTCACATTAGCATATTGAAATTTTGAGAGGAAGAGGAAACAAATGCTTAAGAAGTCATTAATAAAATATATTTTCATATACAAGTCTTAACTAAATATGCCAATGTATGTAGCTTTGGTCATTTAAAGAAGTGGATTGGTGGGCATTTCTTGAAGGATAATTAGTCTTCAACTTGAGGAGTGAAAATATTTGGTCATTTATCACATGTTACCTAACACCTTCCTGTGAAAGGGATCATGTTCATTCATTTAAGAGAGAAACCTTCCCAGTCTAATGTTGAGGCTGTCCTCAAGTCAGTGTATTACACTTGATAATTTCCATTCATGCTGAATCTAACAAGTCTATCTTATTTGTCTCTTTTTCACAACAAAGCTTTCCCAAAGAGTGGTCCAAATCTGTTCTTTTCCTTGTTAAAAAATGGAATCTTGTGTAGAATTTTTCTGCTGGGTTTGGTTCCATATGTGAGATTTTACTTAATAAACTGATAAGCACGTAAGTGGCAGACACTAATTCCAAGTGCTGCAAAATACACAAGAACCCATTTCATCCGTAAAACAAGGCTGGGAGGCAAGGACCTTTATGATCCCATTTTGCAAGTGTTGCACCTGAGGGGCAAGGGGTCTGAGAACTTCTGTGAGGTCCCACAGACAGAAAGTGATGAAGTGAAGCCTCACGCAGCAGGCAGGCCATCTCCTCCACATGCTCCCTCCATCCCTGACACGCAGCACATAGTGGAGAACATGGTGAAATGCCTGGTAATTTCTTTTTCATTTGCAGAACAGAAGAGCATATCAATGCTCTTAGGATTTTGAAGCTAGAGGAGATCAAAGCGCAGATCCTATGAAGCAAATGCTTTGCTCTATGGCCAAGGCTGTCATCCCCAAAAGAATGCGTGGCCGCCCAAGTGAAACAACAGGATCTATTTGTATTTTATGTAGATAAATTGGATTTTTAAGAAAGAATTGGATAAATGCAATATAATGAAATTATAACCAAGACACATGCTGATAAATGACAGGAACTTTGGGGAAACATTATTTATGTTAAAAATGTCAGAAGATGGGATTAATTAAGGGAAATGCCCAAAATTATTATCATGTGGGGTCTAAGGAGGGTACATCTTGAAAATGACTTTTGGTATAGAGAAGGATATGGAACATATGTAGAAATTACACAAAATAAATGCTAAGAAGTCAATTAAGTATTTTTTGTTAATTTTTTCTCAAATTTGTTACCTTTGGATTTTGAAAGGTTATTCTTTTATTTTTGAGTCATATCTTTTTAAAAAACTTACTGTATGTACAAATGGGTTTCTTTCTACATCAATCTTAATATATCCAGCAAAAGTAATTTTATACTTAAGAATAACATTGAATGCTGTTTGATTTATTCATTCAGATATTTACTCTGAGCAAGACTCTACCAGGCACTGAAATATAAGGGCCTCAAAATGTATTCAGTAAAGAATTTGATGAACTTATATTTATATGGATGGTTCTTTTTGGCTTTCATTATTTTTAATTGATGTATAATAACTGTCCATATTTATGGGGTACAGAGTAACTTTTTTTTGAGATGGATCTTACTCTGTCACTCAGGCTGGAGTGCAGTGGCACAGTCTCAGTTCACTGCAACCTCTGCCTCCTGGGTTCAAGCAATTCTCCTGCCTCAGTCTCCTGAGTAGCTGGGATTACAGGCACATGCCACCACGCCTGGCTAATTTTTGTATTTTTGGTTTTTTTTTTTTAGTAGAGATGGGGTTTTACCATGTTGGCCAGGCTGATCTTTAACTCCTGACCTCAGATGATCCACCCACCGTGGCCTCCCAAAGGGCTGGGATTACAGGCGTGAGCCACTACATCTAGTCCCAGAGTAATATTTGGACACATGTTTGCAATGTGTAATGATCAAATCACAGTAATCAGTACTTCCATCACCTCAGACATTCATCGTTTATGTGTATTGGGAATATTCAAAATCCTCTCTTCTATTTGAAAATAGTCAATCAATTGTTGTTGATTATAGTCACCCTCTAGTGCTCTAGAACACTAGGAATGATTCTTCCTATCTGTGCTTTGGACTCACAACCAAACAAAAGAATATTCTTTATACATCAGTTTTTATCACCTATTAAGATTATAATGATTAACATAATTTGCAAATTACATAACATCGAAAGTCAATGGCCAGGGGCTTCTAAATATATGTACATAGTCTATCATATAATGTGATTTTTAAAAGACAATCATAATATTTCAGCTATCACTATATATATATAACTCACACTCATTTAAAAAAACTATTATCGGCCAGGCGCGGTGGCTCAAGCCTGTAATCCCAGCACTTTGGGAGGCCGAGATGGGCGGATCACGAGGTCAGGAGATGGAGACCATCCTGGTGAACACGGTGAAACCCCGTCTCTACTAAAAAAATACAAAAAACTAGCCGGGTGAGGTGGCGGGCGCCTGTAGTCCCAGCTACTCGGGAGGCTGAGGCAGGAGAACGGCGTAAACCCGGGAGGCGGAGCTTGCAGTGAGCTGAGATCCGGCCACTGCGCTCCAGCTCCGGCGACAGAGCGAGACTCCGTCTCAAAAAAAAAAAAAAAAACAAAAAACTATTATCAATTAATTTTCTCTATTTTATATTATAAAATGTATCATGTTTTTAATTGTGGTAAAATGTACATAAAATTTACTACCTGAACCATTTGTAAGTATACAGTTGAGTGACAAATGACATTAAGTGCATTCACAATGTTGTGCAGTGTCACTGCTGTCCACCTCCAGCACTCTCATCATCCTTACCCCAACCAATTAAGTACCCCAATTTTCCAGTCCCTTCCCCTCCATGATCCCCTTAAAAACCCTAGCGCAGAACTCCTCAAGGAGACAGATTTGAGGGTCCCTCCTGTCTCCTCACTCAGCCTCCCTATGATCGTTAAACTCTTTCTCTGCTGCAAACCCTGCTGTCTCAGTGTATTGGTATCTTACTGTGCAGTGGGCATATGGGCCTATTGGTCCTGTAACAATATGAAGACTTGTGTACAAATGTTTCTTTAGGCCCCTGCATTTGTGTCTTTTGGGCATATACCTAGAAGTGGAATTGCTGGATCATAAGATAATCTCTTTTTAATTTTTTGAGGAACCACCATACTGCTTTTCATGGCTTCTGTTCCATTTTACATTCCCACAAATGGTGCATGAGTATTCCAATTTCTCCACATCCTTACTAACACTGCTATTTTCTACTTTTTTTTTTTTGTATAGTAGCCATCCTAATGAATGTGAGGTGGTATCTCATTGTGGTTTTATGAAATATATTATTTTAATCATCTTTGTTTCCTAGCTACCAGACACTCTTAGAAATATGAAAGAAGATAATTCTATAAAATCATTGCATCTTAGCTAGTGTCTTAATGTTAGCTTGAAATTCTCTTATTGGGCTAGGCCTTGAATCTAATTGTTTACTAAATTATTATTAAATTATTAAATTATTATCTGAAGTTCCAGGAGTTCTACCCAGTTTTCCTGGCCCAGTGAACCAGACAGTGCTGAGCACTGGGGTAGACAGAGGGTAAGTTAACGTAGAGTCCACTTCACAAGATGTCCTGTGAGTGTAAGAAGTGACCTCCACTGTTATTTTAGGTCACATTTTTGCCTTGGTTCTCTTTAAACAGTGAAAACCAGTGGCATATACTGATCTCTCACTGCAGCCTTAGGAAGAGGCTATACTGTAACTAATTAAAAAAAAAAATCCAAATGGGCTTATGAATCCATGTGTTTTAAATTGACTAGCATGTTGTGAATAGATTCAGCTCCCTAATCTTGAGTTCAGAGCACCCAGGTATATTAGCCAGATTAATAAAAAAGATGTCTGGCCAGGCGTGGGGTTATACACCTGTAATCCTGGCACCATGGGAGGCCGAGGCAGGTAGATCACCTGAGGTCAGCAGTTTGACAACAGCCTGGCCAGCATGGTGAAACTCAGTCTCTACTAAAAATACAAAAAAATTACCGGTGGCATGCACCTGTAGTCTCAGCTATTTTGGAGGCTGAGGCTGGAGAATTGCTTGAAATCAGGAAGTGGAGCTTGCAGTGAGCTGAGACTGTGCCAGTGCACTCTAGCCTGGGCGACAGAGGAGACTCCATCTCAGAGAGGAAAAAAAAAAAAAAAAAGATGTCTGCCCAAAATGTGGCATATATTATTCCTAATATATTATATTATATTATGTTATTTGTATA
Source organism: Macaca fascicularis (assembly GCF_037993035.2). Classification (NCBI taxonomy): domain Eukaryota; kingdom Metazoa; phylum Chordata; class Mammalia; order Primates; family Cercopithecidae; genus Macaca; species Macaca fascicularis. Next base: position 1,453,292 of record NC_088381.1, read on the forward strand.
TGTAATATACAATATATTATATTATATTATATTATTTGCATATATTATATTATTTGTATATGTAGGATTTAGGAAAGTTGTTTTAGTGTATACTTTTCAATCAAAGGTTTTAAAAGAGATTGTCATGAAATGCTGACTGGTTTTGAAATTTTTGCCAATGATTACTTGAGCTCTATGGATTCTTATATCTGTATTCAGTAAGTTAGGAAAACCAAAGGGCAGAAAATGGTGAAGGAAGAATAAGCCATGGATATTTAGTTTTTGTTCTATGTGCTGTTTCTGTTTTATGATTTCAAAAATAAAAGTACCAAAAATAAACAGAGTGCATGTGGCTGATGTACTGTTTTCTTGAAATGACAATCAAAAATGTCATGCTGATTGCCAGGAAGACAACAGCTGTTCTGAATCTGCACATCCTTATCCACTCCCCAGCTGTCACTCAGGCCCCAAGGGGCGTGCAGGGGAGTCCTGCGTTCTCCTGCCCTCCTGAGGAATAACGCTGCACAGTGGGGAGGGCAGAGAGCTATAGGTTTAGATTCCTTGTTATTAAACGTTGTATTTTTCTGTTAAAAAAGCTATTTTTATAATAATATGAATATTCAATTTTACAAAACAATGTGTATTACCTGGGAGATAGTAGGGCTATTTTCTTTCACTCTTCTTTTTTTTTTTTTTTTTTTTTTTTGAGACGGAGTCTCGCTCTGTCGCCCAGGCTGGAGTGTAGTGGCCGGATCTCGGCTCACTGCAAGCTCCGCCTCCCGGGTTCCCGCCATTCTCCTACCTCAGCCTCCCGAGTAGCTGGGACTACAGGCGCCGCCACCTCGCCCGGCTAGTTTTTTGTATTTCTTAGTAGAGACGGGGTTTCACCGTGTTCGCCAGGATGGTCTCGATCTCCTGACCTCGTGATCCACCCGTATCGGCCTCCCAAAGTGCTGGGATTACAGGCTTGAGCCACCGCGCCTGGCTTTTTTTTTTTTTGAGATGGAGTCTCACTCTGTTGCCAAACTGGAATGCAGTGGCACAATCTCAGCTCACTGCAACCTCTCCCTCCCAGGTTCAAGAGATTCTCCTGCCTCAGCCTCCCGAGTAGCTGGGACTACACGTGTGCACCACCATGCCCGGCTAATTTTTGTATTTTCAGTAGAGACGAGGTTTCACCATGTTGGCCAGAATGGTCTTGATCTCTTGACTTCGTGATCTGTCTGCTTCAGCGTCCCAAAGTGCTGGGATTACAGGTGTGAGCCACTGAACCTGGCCTAGCTTTTTTCTTCTTTCTACTTTATCTTGGAAAGTAAGAGAAATGATTAGACCACTAAGTAAAATGCCATTTTTCCCAGGAGAAGTGAAAGTTGGGCCTGACCTCCTCCATGCCCACTTCAGAGCCCCCAGGATCATTGGGTACCATGGTAAGTGCCAGGAACACTGTTACGGAAGTCAGAGATGGAGATTTGACCTCAGTCTGGCCATTATGTACCAGTCACTCACATCTGTTTCCCCATCAATAATCCAGGAACAGTAAGAGTATTGAAGAAGGTGTGGTGGGAGATGGAGGGAGGGTGGAGGCCTTTCCTTCAGTGGGCACTTGGCAAACACCGTTTTCTTGTATATTTAGGGAGATCCACTGTCCTCTGCAGGACTCTTACCCACAGGGAACTGATGTGCTAGGCCTCCTTCCTGCCTGGTTCTCTTTCTCTCTCCCAGTCCTTCCCAGCCCCTTCTTTTCCTGAGACCTCCCTCTTCCGGGACATGGTCCTTGACTATAGTCAAATAGCAGTCACAGAATGAGCAGAGTGCATACCCTGACCCAGATATGCTGTGACTCTGAGTGACAGCAGTGGTTCCCAGGCCTCTGTTCTCTTTCCCATCTTTGTAGTCACAGCAAACACAGACATTCCTGGGTGCGATATTTCCCCTCTCCAGGCTGCTGTGTCTGCGAGGACAGGACCCTCAAAGCACCTTGTTCAGTTCTGGACACCGGATGCTCAATAAAAAAATTGTGATTGGATTAATATGTATGTCTGGTTTTGTAAGAGTTAAAGGGAAGTGGAGTTAAAAAAATGTTAAAATGCTTTTTTCCCCCTTGAGCCAAAGCCCTGCTTCTAATACCCAAGAAATCCATCTGGCCATGTTTCTATGAAGGATGCCTTTGTTAAGGCTGAGTCCTAATCTTGAAAAAACAGAGTAGGAGAAATAGGCACATATTTAGGTGAACAAATATTAAAGGTGTGAAGTCCTGGGTTCAGGTCCCGGGTCTCTAGCTCTGGGTCTTCCACATACATCTTTGTGATCATAAGTCAGTCAAGAAAACTTCCTAAGCTTGTGTTTGCAAATTGAAGCAAGAGCAGTGGCCTGGGAGGGTGGTTTTACTGCTTCAAAGAAATGATGTGGAGTGAAGCCCTTTGGAGTGTGAAGCGTTGCAGATGGATGTGAGGGATGACTAAGGGTATCAATCACGGGCCCTGCTCCTGACGGGAAGATGTGACCTGAGGCGAGAGGTTTACTGTGGCTATAATCCTCATTCTGTGACTCTGTGACTGAAGAAACATTTCAGCTCAGCAGGAAGCCAGAGTTTAATCCACATGGCCGGTGCCGTTGGAGGTGGGGGGACTGTGAGACCAACCACCACAAAGGGCCTGATTTGTTAATATCTGGGTTTCTGCTGAATCATGGAAGTGAGCTGGAACCACATTGGGTACAAAGAGCTCTATTGTTTCGTGAAAGTCTCAGATGCGCCTGTGATTTCCTGCACAGTATAATGTTAAAATGGGTATGTATTAGTTTTTCCCTCGTCTTTGTACATAAAGGACTGTGTTCTAAATTAGAAAAAGCTAATATGTGCTTAACGAGATTGCTTGGGGGATTGCACACCCTGCCATGAAATGTTTTAATGGAGTGTTCAGGCAAGTCAGCCATAAGATCTCTCACTTCAGTCTAATCGAGAAAGCTACCAGGTGCAAGCAAACATGAAGCCTGCAAAAAACAAACAAGAACAGGAAGAAAAATGCAGTATTATATTCGATGAAAGCATCTTATGCACTGAGGTATTTGTTGGGATGCCAGGAGTGTTTAGATAAATGCTCATAAGCAAATCATGTATTGCTGACCTGTATTCAAATAAACACCTTCGAATGATTGATTTGTGATTGTATTTTTTCCAATTTTTTTTTTGTCTTCAGCCCTTTGAATCACCTCTAAATATATTTGGGAGTTTTAAGGAGATGATGTGATAGAAAAGGTTAGAGAGAGAATTCCATGCTTATTTATTTTATTTTATTTTTTTATTTTTTAGAGACAGAGTCTTGCTCTGTCGCCCAGGCTGGAGTGCAGTGGCACGATCTCGGCTCACTGCAAGCTCCGCCTCCCGGGTTCACAGCATTCTCCTACCTCAACCTCCCGAGTAGCTGGGACTACAGGCACCTGCCACCATGCCTGGCTAATTTTTTTGTATTTTTAGTAGAGACGGGGTTTCACCATGTTAGCTAGGATGGTCTTGATCTCCTGACCTCGTGATCTGCCCGCCTCAGCTTCCCATAGTGCTGGGATTATAGGTGTGAGCTACCGTGCCTGGCCTCCATGCTTATTTTTAATCAGGATCTGCGGTGGGTCTTGCAAGTTCTGACTCTCACCTTGAGCAATGCAAGGCACTTGGGGCATGTACAGAGAGCCCCAGGTGGGGCCATCTACAGGGTCCTTGTCTCACTGTGATGCGTTAGGGTTGAAAACCATTTCCCTTTGCTCACATATTTTCTTCCCAAAGGAATTACATTTTTGTGCAACTGGTCATTGATCTAAAGATTAAAAGGAAAATAAAAGCACTAATCTTGAAATTGTTAAAGGTACAAAAATAGTTCCTGCAGGAGAGACACACAGGCTATGATACTTCTTGAACATTGAAAATTAATCCCACAGACTCCAGCTGGGAGCTCAATTGGTTTCTGTGCACAGAGAGCTCACAACTTCAGGGATCAAGTTCAAACTGCTTGCATTTATTATGCAAATGTATATTGTGGCCTTGGCCTTGATTTACAAATAAGAGGAGGTTGCTAATTAAAGCAAAAGTCTTAGTGAGAAAGCAGAGCCAATTAAATTTATATACAGCAAATGAAACATCCATGTCTAGCTATATCTTTAAAAAAACCCCAACAATCCAGAATTCAAGAATGTTAAAAAATGACATGGAAAACTCCATACACCTTTGAGACAAATTACACAACGATTGGCTTCACACTGAGCACATCTACCCTGTTTCCAGCACGGCCGCTATTCCTCTTGACACCTCACTTTCTCCATCATCCACACCATGGTCAGCCCTCAATACCTGAGCCTCAAAGCTCAGGCCTATCTTTGATACCATATTTTCCCATCTCTCCAAATGTCAGCAGTTGCCTTAAGTCTATTCTCCCTTCGAGTTTTAAGAAAAATGATGAAAAGTTCTGAAAATACCACATGAACTTGAGGTGTTTATAAATGAGGCTATTAAGAACTCAAGCAAGAAAATTGAAATGGTTTGATGATGACAATGCCAAACAAGAGTTTGATTGAAATGAAGCTTGAAAAATTCTTTAATCCAGGTCCTGGTTTACAGGAAATGACCAAATAAATTTTTTTAAATAAAAAAGAAAAAAAGGCCAAAATGCCAGCCGGAGAGAGGTAAGAGCTAAGAAAGTGGGGCCAAAGGAGATGAAGAGGGGGAACTGGAAGTTATCTCAGGCCATAGGAAGAGTTGGGGTTTTAGGGAGGAGGAGCAAAGCTGCTGGCAGCCCACTGCCTCCTGGAAAGGGAGGAGGGGTCCCTAAGGGGCGGCCACAGCCCAGGGGAGCAGGGCCCCCACTCACAGAATGACACATGCTGGTGCACCTCACTTGGCAGGAGGACCCCCACCAGGTCTCCCTGCTGAGGTGCTGAGAGACTCCCCAATAAGCTAGTATGGACATTCAAAATAAGACAAAAGAATCAGAAGAAAGCATACCCTAAAGATATGAGGGACTATCACATGCCATGAGAGAGGGTCCCCTAGCAAAACAAACACAAGAATTAACACCTAAGGGGACAGAGGTGACAGGCTCCACAGAAGACACAACCTGTTGTTCTCATGGACAGATGATCAGAGATGTTGAGCTTTTTTTCATATGTTTGTTGGCCACATAAATATCTTCTTTTGAGAAGTGTCTGTTAATGTCCTTTGACAATAGGATTGTCTTTTTCTTGTAAATTTGTTTAAGTTCCTCATACATTCTGGTTATTAGATCTTTGTCAGATGGATAGATTGCAAACATTTTCTCCCATTCTGTAGGTTGTCTGTTCACTCTAGTGATAGCTTCCCTTGCTCTGCAGAAGGTCTTTAGTTCAATTAGATTCCATTTGTCAATTTTGGCTTTTGCTGCAATTGCTTTTGATGTTTTTCATGAAATCTTTGCCTGTGCCTATGTCCTGAATGGTATTGCCTAGATTTTCTTCTGAGAGTTTTTATTGTTTTGGATTTAACTCTTTAAATCATCTTTAGTTAATTTTTGTATAAGGTATAAGTAAGGGTTCCAATTTCAATTTTATTAAAAAGGGAACCCTTTATCCATTGCTTGTTTTTGTCAGGGTTGTTGAAGATCAGATGGTTGTAGATATATGGTCTTCTTTCTGAGATCTCTATTCTGTTCCATTGGTCTATATGTCTGTTTTTGTACCAATACCATGCTGTTTTGGTTACTGTAGCCTTATAGTATAGTTTGACATTGGGTAGAGTGATGCCTCCAGCTTTGCTCTTTTTGCTTAGGATTGTCTTGGTTATACGGGCTTGTTTTTGCTTCCATATGCATTTTAAGGTAGTTTTCTTTCTAATTCTGTGAAGAACATCAGTGGTAGCTTTATGGGAAGAGCACTGACTCTATAAATTATTTTGGGCAGTATGGTCATTTTCATGATGTTGATTCTTCCTATCTACGAGCATGGAATATTTTTCCATTGGTTTGTGTCCTCTCTGTTTTGCTTGAGCAGTGGTTTGTAGTTCTCCTCGAAGAGGTCCTTAACTCCCTTGTTACCTGTATTCCTAGGTGTTTTATTCTTTTTGTATGAATTGTGAATGGCAGTTCCTTCATTACTTCACTCTCTGTTTGTGTTTTGTTGGTGTATAGAAATGCTTGTTATTTTTGCACACTGATTTTGTATCCTGAGACTTTGCTGAAATTGCTTATCAGCTTAAGAAGCTTTTGGGCTGAGATGATGGGATTTTCTAGATGTAGGATCATGTCATCTGCAAACAGAGATAGTTTGACTTCCTCTCCTCCTATTCAGATATGTTTTATTTCTTTCTCTTGCCTCATTGCCCTTGCCAGGGCTTCCAACACTATATTGAATAGGAGTGGTGCAAGACGGCATCCTTGTCTTTGCTGGTTTTCAAGTTGAATTGCTTCTAGCTTTGGTTGATTCATTATCATATTAACTATGGGTTAGTCATAAATAGCTCTTATTATTTTGAGGTAAGTTCCAGCAATACCTAGTTTATTGAGAGGTTTTTTTTTTTTTTTTTTTTTTTTTTTTAACATGAAAGGATATTGAATTTTATTGAAGGACATTTCTTCTGTGACTACTGAGATAATCATGTGGTTTTGTCTTTAGTTCTATTTATGTGATGAATTACATTTATTGATTAGCGTGTATTGAACCAGCCTTGCATTCCAGGGATGAAACCAACTTGATTATGGTGGACAAGCTTTTTGATTTGTTGCTGGATTCAATTTGCCAGTATTTTATTGAGAATTTTTGCATCAAAGTTTATCAGGGATATTGGCCTGCTGTTCTCCTTTTTTGTTGTATCTTTGCCAGGTTTTGGTATCAGGATGATGCTGGCCTCATAAGGAGAAGTCCCTCCTTTTCAATTGTTTGGAATAGTTTCAAAATAAATGCTACCAGCTCCTCTTTGTACCTCTAGTAGAATTCAGATGTAAATCCATTTGGTCCTGGGCTTTTTTTGGTTGGTAAGCTGTTATTACTGCCTCAATTTCAGAACTTGATATTGGTCTATTCAGGGATTCAACTTCTTCCTGGTTCAGTCTTGGGAGGAAGTATGTGTCCAGGAATTTATCTATTTCTTCTAGATTTTCTAGTTTATTTGCATAGAGGTGTTTATGTACTCTCTGATGGTTGTTGTTTGTATTTCTGTGGGGTCAGTGGTGATATTCCTTTATCATTTTTTATTGTGCCTGTTTGATTCTTCTATCTTTTCTTCTTTATTGGTCTAGTTAGCAGTCTATGTATTTGATTAACGTTATCAAAAAAACAGCTCTTGGATTCATTTATTTTTTTAAAGGATTTTTCATATCTCTGTCTCCTTCAGTTCCACTTTGATCTTGGTTATTGCTTGTCTTCTGCTAGCTTTGGGGTTTGTTTGCTCTTGGTTCTCTAGTTCTTTTAGTTATAATGTTGGGTATCAATTTGAGATCTTTCTAACTTTTTGATGTGGGCATTTAGTGCTATAAATTTCCTTCTTAGCTCTGCTTTAGCTATGTCCCAGAGAGTCTAGTACATTGTATCTTAGTTCTCACTGGTGTCAAAGCACTTCTTGATTTCTGCCTTAACTTCATTATTTACCCAGGAGTCATCCAGGAGCAGGTTGTTCAATTTTCAGTTGTGTGGTTTTGAGTGAGTTTCTTAATCACAAGTTCTAATTTGATTGTGCTGTGGTCTGAGAGACTGTTTGTTTTCATTTCAGTTCTTTTGCATTTGCTGGAGTATTTTATTTCCAATTATGTGATTGATTTTAGAGTAAGTGTCATGTGGCACCAAGAAGAATGTATATTCTGTTGTTTTCGGGTGGAGAATTCTATAGATATTTATTAGGTTTACTTAATCCAGAGCTGTTCAGGTCCTGAATATCCTTGTTAATTTTCTGTCTCAATGATTCGTTTAATATTGACAGTGGGTTGTTAAAGTCTCCCACTATTATTGTGTGGGAGTCTAAATCTCTTTGTAGGTCTCTAAGAACTTGTTTTATGAATCTGGGTGTTCCTGTATTGGGTGCATATATATTTAGGATAGTTAGCTCTTTTTGTTGAATTGATCCCTTTACCATTACATAATGCCCTTGGTCTTTTTTGATCTTGGTTGGTTTAAAGTCTGTTTTGTCAGAAACTAGGATTGCAACCCTGCTTTTTTCTGCTTTCCATTTGCTTGGTAAATTTTCCTTCATTCCTTTATATTGAGCCTATGTGTGTCTTTGCATGTGAGATAGGTCTCTTGAATAAGGCACGCTAATGAGTCTTGACTCTATCCAGCTTGCCATTCTGTGTCTTTTAATTGGGGCATTTAGCCCATTGACATTTAAGGTTAATATTGTTACGTGTGAGTTTGATCCTGTCATCATGATGCTAGTTGGTTATTTTGCAGACTTGTTGATGTAGTTACTTCATAGTGTCATTGGTCTTTGTATTTCAGTGCATTTTTGCAGGGCTGGTAATGGTTTTTCCTTTCCATATTTAGTGCTTCCTTCAGGAGCTCTTGCAAGGCAGGCCCGTTGGTGGTGAATTCCCTCACTTGTCTGAAAAGGATTTTATTTCTCCTTCACTTATGAAACTTAGTTTGGCCAGATATGAAATTCTAGGTTGGAAATTCCTTTCTTTAAGTTGTTGAATATTTACCCCAATCTCTTCTGGCTTGTAGGGTTTCTGCTGAGAGGTCTGCGTTAGTCTGATGGGCTTCCCTTTGTAGGTTACCTGGCTTTTCTCTCTGGCTGCCTTAATATTTTTTCCTTCATTTTGACCTTGGGGTTGATCTTCTCCTGGAGTATCCTACTAGGGTTTTCTGGATTTCCTGAATTTGAATGTTGGCCTGTCTTGTTAGGTTGGGGAAGTTCTGGATGATATCCTGACATATGTTTTCCAACTTGGTTCCATTCTCCCCATCTCTTTCAGGTACCCCAATCAGTTGTAGGTATAGTCTTTTTACATAATCCCATAGTTCTCAGAGGTGTTGTTCATTCCTTTTCATTCTTTGTTCTCTAGTCTTGTCTGCCTGTCTTATTTCAGTAAGATAGTCTTCAAGCTCTGAAATTCTTTCCTCTGCTCAGTCTATTCAATTATTGTTGATTGTGATTGTATAGTAAAGTTCTCATATTGTGTCTTTCAGCTCCATCAGGTCATTTATGTTCCTCTCTAAACTCATTATTCTGGTTAACAACTCCTATGATATTTTATCATGGTTCTTAGCTTCTTTGCATTGGGTTAGAACACAGTCCTTTAGCTCAGTGAAATTCCTTATTACCCACCTGCTGAAGCTTACTTCTATCAATTCATCCATCTCAGCCTCTGCCCAGTTCTGTGTTCTTGCTGGAGAGGTGTTGAGATAATTTGCATGACAAGAGGCACTCTGGCTTTTTGAGTTTTTGGCATTTTTTTCTTGTTTCTAGTTTATCTAGTTTTGATCTTTGAGGCTGCTGACCTTTGGATGGGGTTTTTGTGGGGATTTTGTTGTTGTTGTTGATGCTGTTGTTGTTGTTGCTTTTTGTTTTTCTTTTAACAGTCAAGCCTTTCTTCTGCAGGGCTGCTGTGGCTTTCTGGAGGTCCACTCCAGACCCTATCACCCGGGTCCTTCCCGCATCTGGAGATGTCACCAGTGGAGGCTGCTGAACGGCAAAGGTGGCTGCCTGCTCCTTCCTCTGGGATCTCTGTCCCAGAGAGGTGCTGGCCTGATGCCAGTGGGAATGCTCCTGTATATGGTGCCTGGAAACCCCTGGCTCACCCAGTCAGGAGGCAGGAGATCCGGGACTCACTTAAAGAAGCACTCTGGCTGTCCCTGGGCAGAGGGTGTGCACTGTGCTGGAGGGAAGGTCACTTGTCCGGACTGGCTGGATTCCTCAGAGCCAGCAGGAGGAAAGACTAAGTCTGCGGGTCCTTGGAGACCACGGCCACCCCTTTCCCCAGGAGCTCAGTCCCAGGGAGATCAAAGTTCTGTCCCTAAACCCCTGGTTGGAGTTGCTGAAATTCCCGCATGGAGGCCCCTCCCAGTGAGGAGGGACGGGTCCGGGTTCTGCCTAAGGAGGCCGCCTGGCCCTGATCTGGCCCTGATCTGCCACAGCCGCTGTGCTGGTTGTGGGAATTCCTCCCGGGGCCGAACGTCAGTCTCCCTGGTGCTGGCAGGCGAAAAACAGCTGACGGGAGCTGCAGAGATGGTCGCCCCTCCCCGGGGGCTCGGTGGTCTCAGGCAGCCGCAGATGCAGAAGCGATGGTGATGGTCGCCCCTCCCCGGGGGCTCGGTGGTCTCAGGCAGCCGCAGATGCAGAAGCGGTGGTGATGGTCGCCCCTCCCCGGGGGGCTCGGTGGTCTCAGGCAGCCGCAGATGCAGAAGCGGTGATAACCGAGGCTGCCTCTCCCGCGTCTTCCGCAGTCTCCAGCCGAGCGGCCGCCGAGAGTCTGCACAGTTCCGGGCTTGGCACCGAAGGCTCGTGGCGGACTCACTAGGGGACCTGCTGGTCCGCGGGTTGCACAGATGGGTGGAAGGAAGTTTCCCGGGCTGGGCAGCGGGTCCCTCACCGCCTCCCTAGGCTGGGCCGGGAGTTTCCCTTTCCCCGCGTGGGGCCCTCGCACCCCCGACTGTTCCTCGCTCGCTCTCCGCGGGTCGCACCCACTGCTCAGTCGCTCCCGGGGATGGAACCTGGAGACCTCGGGGCCGGTGCAGGGCTCGCTCCCGTTTTCGTTCTTTTCCGTGGGAACCTCGCACCGCAGCTGGTTCTAGTCAGCCGTCTTAGCCCCTCCTCCTTAGTGATTTTATTGTTCACTTTTAGAATTTACAGTTCATGCTTTAGCATAGTTTGGAGTTCTATGCTCCACTTCAGAATATTTTTAAGTTCTTTTGATATTTTAATTTTAGTTAATTGAAAGCCAATGTCTCATAACTCAATTTCCTAAATCTCTTGAGTGTTTTTTTCTTCCTGTTGATTCTCTTGGATTAGTGACATGTTTGATCTTTCTGTTTGCCTAATTGTGTTTCTTTATTGTTTCTTTACTTGTTACTTTTCATTTGGTTATAATTTCAGACTTACAAAGAAGCTGTAATTAGAGTACAAAGAACTGAATATCCATCACACAGACTCGACATTTTGCCCCAGTTGTTTCATTATTTTCCTTCTATTTCTTCATGTGTGTGTGATGTGTATCATGACATAATTTTATCCTATGTACTTCGTGCATGCTTTTTTTTCTTTTTTTTTTTCTTTTTTTTTTTGAGATGAGGTCTCGCTCTGTCACCCAGACTAGAGTGTAGTGGCTCAAACGTGGCTCACTGCGACCTCCGCCTCCCGGGTCCAAGCAATTCTCCCACCTCAGCCTCCCCAGTAGCTGGGATTACAGGGGCATACCACCATGCCCGGCTAATTTTTGCATTTTTAGTAGAGACAGGGTTTCACCATGTTGGCCAGGCGGGTCTCGAACTGTTGACCTCAGGTAATCCACCCACCTCAGCCTCCCAAAATGCTGGGATTACAGGCGTGAGCCACCGCACCCAGCTGGTATATGCTTTTTTTCTAAAGTTTGAACTCCTATTACAACTAATGAGGACTAGCGAAGTTAGTCCCCTAGTCAACCTTACAGACACTTTATGTCAGAACATTGAAATAAATGTATGAATATGTGTTTACAGGGCTGCTGTAAAAATGACAACGAAATGAAGAATGGAATACATCTTCCAGGATGGATAACTGAGAATGCATCTTTACTGGCTTCCACATTCAGCTGTCGAATTGAGTATAGAGTAGAAAGTCAGAAAAGCATGTACATTGATTTTTCTTTTAAAATGTTCTTCGTGCCTGAAATTAAGGTTGTGTCTATGTCGGTTAGCTGAATAGCAATAGCTAGATAATAGCGTTTACTTTTGCTCATTGTGATATTGTGATTTTTTAAAATCATGGTCAGTTAGCGTTCCAGACTGACTTACAGTGAAGAGGCTGCTCCTACAGTGGCATATGGGATTATGAACAAAAAGGAATGGAACCTAAATCAGGGCTAGCTGATAACGTGGGCAGTACTGACACCATCCAAGTATTTCCTGACAAGTTTTATGAGATAAAACAATTAAATCGGCATATTAAATTGTCCTTTTGCATTCACCCAGTTTTTCTTTCTTATAACCAAGAAACTGTGGAAATATGAAATAGGACAGCTTTCTGAGGCTGTGGTCTGCCCCTGTGGTCTGACACTTGTGTCTCCCTTAGGCTGGCTCTGAGCTACATTTTTCCCTCACTACACAGCCCGAGCAGAACCTTCTGAGATTAATTGTTAAGAATGAAGAAAAATGTGCAAATGTGTATCAGTCTTACCTACTTTAAAGTCAAGGAGAAGGAGTTTAAACTCTGAAGTGAATGTAAAATGTATACAATGTGCACAAATTGTAACAGGACTAAGTATGCTCATTACATGTCCCTGAACATCTTGGGAATCTCTTCATCCCGAAAGTACACAGAAAGACAGAAACCTACTGTATAAAAGCACGGATATGTCATTTATCTTTGAATTTCAAAAATCAGATTGTAGCATGAATTTTTATTTCAAACAGGTTTTGTCAAGAATATATGCATAAAATTGTTGAAGAAATAAAGACTAACTTCAATCAATTAAAATGTAAGGTTCAATGAAGCAAAAAATATTTTTAATAAAATTTTAAAAAACCAGCGATGAGTTTTGAAGCACTGTTTTGAATTCTATTGCAATCTCTATAACCTATGCAGTCTCCATAGGGGGACCCTTTGTGCTCTCTCCATCGCCTCCCTTCCTTCTGTTTTCCTTTCTTTCTTTGGCTTCCTTCCCACAGACCTTCCCTTCCTTCTTTGATTCCTCAAACATGAATTAGTCACTTAAAATATCCCAGGCCCCTGGGCAGGAAGAGTGTGTGTATCTGTGTTATAGGTGGGGTTGGGGGCGGGCAGATAGAGAAGATTAAACAAAAATGAGAAGGGAAATTAAAAGGCAAGTACAGTAATCTCTCATCACAGAGATGCCTGGCAGTGTGGAATATGTTTGTCATGGAATGCTCAGTTTTGTAGCAACCCAAAGTCAAGCATATACATGCCTTAGTGATTGCAATGAAAATTGGCGATGTTTTATAAAAATAAAATATACAGGCTGTCAAGAAATGTAAGTTAGTGTATAAAATTGAAAGTAAGTTTTCTTAAAGACAAATGAAATTGGCATTAACAAAATACCCTCTGTTATTTGGTTAAATGCTCCACAGGGCAAAGGTTGCATCTGAATCCTCAGCCCTGTTGAGTATCTTACTTGGGCTGGGACTGCACTAACAATCACTGAAGGGGAGTTACACGGGGGAATATGGTACCCATGCAATACTTTTTTTTTTTTTTTTAGTATTTTTAATAGGATAACTTTAAATTTTGCTTAGCTCATCAAACCACCATCTTCAGATTACTCAGTGTACATTGAAGAGGAAGTAAAAAGTGATTTAATTTCATTATAACTCAGATGCAGATCAGGAGGTAAATCTATCATCAAAAAATACACAAATTCAGCCTGTAATCTTGAGTATGTTGCCTGTCAATGTGACAAGAAATGATAATTTTTTTTTTTTTTTTCGAGATGGAGTTTTGCTGTTGTCGCCCAGGCTGGAGTGGAATGGTGTGATCTCGGCTCACCGCAACCTCCGCCTCCTGGGTTCAAGAACTTCTCCAGCCTCAGCCTTCTGAGTAGCTGGGACTACAGGCTCCCACCTTGATACTCAGCTAATTTTTGAATTTTTAGTTGAGACAGGGTTTTGATATGTTGGCCAGGCTGGTCTCAAACTTCTGACGTTAGGTGATCCACCTGCCTCTGCCTCCTAAAGTGCTGGGATTACAGGAATGAGCCCCTGTGCCTGGCCAGGAATGATAATTTTAAAAGCAGCAAAATGTTGGAGATTTAGATATAGGAATCATGCATTTGACATGACGGAAGGAACACATGAATTGGAAAACCAAGATCTAAGTGTCCTTCAGAATTGAAAATTTAAAACAGAACTTCTAAACTCTGAAACAATATTTATTCTTAGTGCAATGCCTTCTAGGTTCAATGCCCTCATTTTTTATTTTATTTCATTATAAAAATTCTAACCCAGGAGCCATAAGATAAAAAAAGTATGTATTTTTACTTTATAAAACTTAGAGCTACTGTAGGCAAAAAATAAGATAAGTAAAATTTTAAAGATTAAACAACTGAGAGAAATAGTTGCAGCTCATCTGAGAACGCGCTCTATCCTTAGTGTATAAAGATTCCCTGGAAATCAATAAGATGACAAAAATCCCATGTAGAATTGATCAAAGTATAGACAATGAAAAGAAATATAAATGACCCATGAATATACACTTATTAATTAATAAAGACATATGATCCAAAAGTATATAAAGATACATTAATTAATCAAAACTTTATAAAAATGCCATACTAGTTTAAACAATAGAGTGTTGAAAATCCTAAAGTATGATAAACAATCTTTTTTACAAACTACTGTGAAACAGGCACACTCATACTTTATGAGGGGCAACTTGGTAATATCTATCAAAAATGAACATATGTATGTACATTGACCCAGAAATCCTACTTCTGCAAATTTATCCTAAGATGCACGTATAGACATCTGTAACACCACAAATACAAAATAATGCATTACAGTGTTATTTATAAGAGCAAATGACTGGTAACAGCCCAGAAGTCCATCAGTAAGAGCCAGGTTAAGTAAGTTATGGAACAATGATAATATAAAATGTCACACATTTAAAGAAAATGAGTATCTTCTGATATTAAAAGGTACAAGGATGCTCAGGAAGTAACCATTAAAGGAAGCAAAGTGGGTAACACGGGACCCTTTTAGAAGAAAAAGAGGAGGAGGACAGGGAGGAAATGGTATTCACATTTGCTTTAAAAATTCTGGGGAAAGTGGAAGACAAATATATCAGTGGTTTCCTGTGGAAGGGTAGAAGGAGAAAAACATTGAGGGTAAACGTTTCCTCCATATATCTTTACGTTGACTTTCGAACTGTGTATTTCCTACTGAAAATTTTTATGAAATATTTTAAAAAATGAGAAGAGAAGTAAGATGGGACCAGTACTGAGTTAAATCAACAAAATGAATGTGTAGAGTCTTCTACCCCCACTGGAAATGAGCTCTCGGTGTGTCTTCATGCTGTCTTACGTCCAGTGATTAAACCATCCAAATAGAGTGCATGATTCACAGCTCACATAGAAAGAGAGGAGCAAGTCACCTCCAACAGTGAGGAATAGAAAGAAGAAAACAAAATGTGGGGATCAGTCCTCTTAGCAACATTTTATAGTAGGCACAGGGATCATTCTCATAAAATCACTCTGGGGTACATTGAGCAAAAGTAGTTGTTTGGAGAAAATGAAATTATATAAAATAGCTATGTGGCTCTCGCATGATCTAGTCAAAGGTGTCCAATATTTTGGCTTCCCTCAGCCGCACTGGAAGAAAAAGGATTTTCTTGGGCTGCACGTAACATACACTAATGACAGCTGATGAGCTAAAGAAAGGAAATTGCAAAAAAAAAAAAAAAAAAAAAATCTCATAATGTTTTAAAGTTTACGAATTTGTGTTGGGCCACAATCACAAACGCCCTGGGCTGCATGCGGCCCAGGGGCCACGGGCTGGACAAGCATGATCTAGTCCAACTGGGTAGACTAGACTAATGTAGCACATTAGAGATAGGTTTTAGTTGGTTAGAGGAATGAGGGGTTTGCCAGTCTTTCAGGCAAACCTTCACAGTTATGGTTTTTCACTGCTGGGATTTTGAGAACTGCTAACCACAGCAGGTTCACAATCACATTCCTTCGCAAGATGTATTTGTGTCCCAGAGTCTCTATTGTCATCATCCTGTTGTAAAAGGCAAGGCTGCTCACACGGACTGTGGGAGACATGGGTAGATACAAACCCTGTCTTGGATGATTACAGTTATTCTTTACCCTCTGTGTGTTCTCTAGCAAGGACTTGCTGTAACTAGTCCTGTTGTGAATGTTCTTCCTGTCTTTCGTTCCACTTGTACTGAGGGGTCTGTGGCCACATTCCCCAGATTTGCATATGTTCTTTACCCTATTTGGCCATTTAGAATAACCAAAATTTATTCTTTGAAAACATTATCCCTTAAAAATAAATGCTAAAAGTGAAGCTAGGGCCAGGTGGTAGCTCATGCCTGTAATCCCAGTACTTTGGGAGGCTGAGATGGTAGATCACTCGAAGCAAGGAGTTTGAGACCAGCCTGGCCAACATGGTGAAACTCTGTCTGTACTGAAGATACAAAGATTAGCTGGGCATGGTGGCGCATGCCTGTAATCCCAGCTACTCAGGAGGCTGAGGCACAACAATTGCTTGAACCTGGGAGGCAGAGGTTGCAGTAAGCAGAGATCGCGCCGCTGCACTTCAGCCTGGGGGACAGAGCGAGACTCTGTCTCAAAAAGAAAAACAAAAAAACCCCGAAGCTAGTCATTTGATATTGGACCAAGAATGAACCAGCACTAAGCCTGAAAGTTGCTGGACCTGAAATCTAAACTTTTGATTAAAAATTTAGTGGAGGAAGAAATTAGTGAAGCATATTAGAGAAAATTCTCAACTTCCAAAGTTAAGGAAGAAACACAGAAATAATATTGTGAAATATTTCAGTGGCATGTAGTCCTCATCTTATTTTATGGAAGGTTTAATATTAATATTTCTTTCATTCTCCTTACAAAACATGAAATTATATGCTAGTTTCTAGCCTGATAGATTTTGAATACTGTTTCATTCAATGCATAGGGAATTTTGATCAGGCTATTTAAGAAATTAATGATATTATTTCTGATTTGTACATTTGAGTCTTAGTTACTTTTGATCAAAAATTGAATATTAGATTTATGCATGAGTGCACACCTACCAAAAAATAATATGCTTTTCATGACACTATTCACTTCCTAAGGAATTTATGATTGTACTACATAAATAATAAGTATTAAGAAAAAATACACTAATATGCTACCCTGTATTCTGATTTCCTTACTTAGTATTCCCACTATGTTTCTTCTTCTTTTCCTTGTCTGGGGCTCTAACACCACTCCTCACTCATTCTTGTGTTCATTAAACATTCACATGTTCTAGACACTGTTAAAGGATTCTGAAGGATTCAATGAGCTATCTACCTACCTTTACGGACCTTGAAATTCTAACTGAGGAACATAAAAAGTAAATAAATAAATGTACGGATCAATAGGGGCTATAAGAAAAAACAGAGGAAAATAAGAGGAAGGCGTGTGGCAGGTAGTCACTGGAGGCTGTTTTGGAACAATCGTCACAGAAGACCTCTGTACAGCAATAGCGTTTAAACGGAGAGCTGGAAGAAATACTGGCAAGCCACAAGAATGGGGAGAAGGCATTCCAAAGAGCACAGCAAGTGTGAAAAAGCTGAGCTAGAAGGAGCTTGCTGTGTTACAGGAATAGCAAGCAAGGCTGTGTAGAGGGAAGGGTGTGAAACTCCACTGGAGGTGATATTTGTGCAGCGTAATATGGAATGCCATGACCTGATGGACATGACTGAGACAGTGCTCTGCATATTCTAGGGAGAATTACGAGTAGGAAGCAGGTGGTGGAAGGAGGAAGGACAGTGTGAAGGCCGCTGCACTGACATAGGAGCCACCTGGCTGGGCTTACGTTAGGGTGGTAGCAGGAGCGGTGGCAGGAAATACTCTGAGTCAGGTGTGCTTGGGATTCTGAACCAGCCAAGGAGCCAAGGGAATGTGTGTGTGAGGCGTGAGGGGAGCGGCCGCTGGAGCAGCCCCAGGGCTCAGCGGAAGACGCAGGTGGCAGCGCTGATTGAGATGTGGACTAGAGAAGCTCTTTTGAAAATTTAAAATCCTGTTTCAGTCATGTTTGGCGTGTACACATTTCTTTTATTAGCCCTGCTAAAAAGAGTCTTTGATATTAATTTTTCAGAGATCTAATTTTTAAATGTATTTTCTACCATATGTCACCTTTTAATTCACTTTTACTCTTTATTATTTCATTCATTCAATTAAATTAAAGATTTAATTTGATCTTGTCCTAGTTTCCAGTTTCTCAGGTGTAATCTGAGATAATTGATTTTATAACTTCATTTTCAATAAAATACATGCACATTTTATAATATACAATTTTCAAGAATTGAGACAAACACAAAGATATTAACTGAATACATTAATGAATTACCTATGATTGGTGAATGAGATCTGGAGATGAAAGAGAATAAATAAATAACTCAATTTTTAAAAGGGGGAAATGAAGAGAAACAAGACCAAATTACTGTCCTCAAGAAATAAACTTTAGTGAGTGAAACTGACAAGTAAATCATTATGATTAAAACAAAGATATTTAAAAGTTAATATAAGATCAAAGAGAAAAGTACTTTAATGGTCTCCAGAAAGAAGTTTCCTTCATAACATCTATTTTAAAAATCCACTCAATTTTAATTTTTCATCAGCAAATATTTATTAAGCATGTGCCGTGGCTTAGAAACTGCTAGAGGACAACTTGCAGTATTTGTATTATTGTTCCCAAACATTTGCTCCCTTTTCCTGTAAGAGCATTACACAGCTCCGCTCAGTTCTTCTGCTCCGTTTCCTCTGTCTTGGGAGTGACCTATCCCAAGGAGGGCCTTTTTTTTTTTTTTTTTTTTTTTTTTTTTTTTTTTTTTGAGACGGAATCTCGCTCTGTCCCCCAGGCTGGAGTGCAGTGGCCGGATCTCAGCTCACTGCAAGCTCCGCCTCCCGGGTTCACGTCATTCTCCTGCCTCAGCCTCCTGAGTAGCTGGGACTACAGGCGCCGCCACCGCGCCCGGCTAGTTTTTTGTATTTTTAGTAGAGACGGGGTTTCACCGTGTTAGCCAGGATGGTCTCGATCTCCTCACCTCGTGATCCGCCCACCTCGGCCTCCCAAAGTGCTGGGATTACAGGCGTGAGCCACTGCGCCCGGCCAGGAGGGGCTTTGTAATCACGTGACTTACTCCAGCGGGGTCTCAGAGTGAGCAGACGTGCATCAGATGCGCAGCCTCCAACAGACCACAGCCCACAGGTAACATGGCCTTGAAGAGACTTTGTAGATGTAAGCCCCAAACCACCATCACCACTAATGGCAACAGCCTCACTTTATTTTCTAATACGAGCAACTAAACTGCAAATTTTCTTTTAAACAGAGTTCAATCATAGAGGCAGAAGCACTAGAAAATACACACACAGCACACACAGACCTCTCTCTCTGTGTGTGTGTGTGTGTGTGTGTGTGTGTGATTTGACCATACTCTGTCGTGGGAGCTGGTTAAGCAGCATCACTTCTGATCTGATGCTGGAGCCTGAATTACAAAGGGCAGGCGGGCAGGCAGGCAGCCGGTCCACAAGGGGAGCTGGGTGTCAGTTGGAGAGCTCAAGAGCAAGCTGAAACAACAGGCACAGGCTGGGGCCCTGTGAGGGTGACCCGAACCCCAGTCTGTTCATCATGGGTACTGTCCTGCAGAAGCCAGGGCCCTTTGTCATGGAGCTGAATACACACTTGGTGCGGGAGTCACAGAAGCTGGAGGACTGCCCAGGGAAGGCAAAGCCATTGCGGGCCCGGTACTGCTTCAGGACGATGAGGTGCCTCTGCATAGCAGCAACAGCAGGCCTGAGTCACCAAAGGGCTGCTTTTGTGCCCTTGTGGACTAAGGAGAAACACACAGGGAAGGAAATTCTGATCAAGGTAGACACATTACAGGTTGCAAAGTTACCACAAGCTGCATCCCATTAACTTTGATATACTGTTCTTTTATAATCATTCAGTTTGAAATATGTTTTCCCTTGCGAATTCTTCTTTGGAATAAGGGTTATTTAGAAGTGTGTGCACCTGCGTGTGTGTGTGTGTGTGTGTGTCAGAGAGAGAGAGAGTTTTAATTTTCAAGTATAGGGATACCTTTAGCTACCTGATTTAATCTTACTTGTTTTTGGTGTCTAGTTGTGGTCAGATAACATATTCCTTAAATTTCAATTATTTGATGTTTATTGTGATATATTTTATGCCTTGACAAATGGTTGGTTTTGGTTAATGCTCCATGTACACATGAAAAAATTGTGTTTTCTGCAAGAGTTGGTTTTACTCTTCTGTAAATGTAAATTAGGTCAACTTAGTTGATAGTGCTGTACAAGTCTCCTATATACTTATTGCTTTATTTTTTCTATTTGTTTTATCAATGATTAAGAAAGAGATATTTAAATATGCATCTATGATTGTGGACCTGCTTGTATCTCACTTTAGTTTATAATTTTTAAAATTCTGTTATTTGCTGAATAAATATTTATCATTTTTATAAATTTTTGATGAAGTGCCCCTTTTATCATTAGGAAATATCAATTTTCATTTCTTTGAATATTCTTTGTCCTAAAGTGTATTTCGTCTGACACAAGTATATAAGTTTTCTTTCAGTTTCTGAATACATGGTATATATTTCCCATTCTTTTTATTTTAACCATTTTGTATATTTATATTTAAGGTATATTTCATATAAATTTTAATCATTGGATCTTGCATTTTTATCCAGTGTGACAACCCCAGCCTTTTACTTCAATTTTTATCCATTGACATTTAATGTCATTATTGATATGGGTACATTTAATTCTAATATTTTGTCATTTGTTTTCTATTTTCCTTTCTCTTTTTGTTCCTCTATTGATGTTTTTCTACCTTCTCTGATTAATCTGTTATTTTTGTAGCTTTTTAGCTGTACATCCATTTACTATTCTTTTCTAATGGCAAACAATTTATATCCTAATCTAGCCAAAGTGTATAATCAGTGTCTGTTGCGGGAAGTCAATGACCCCAGACGGAGGGACTGGCTGAAGCAGCGGCAGAAGAACATAAATTGTGAAGATTTCATGAACATTTATTAGTTCCCCAAATTAATAATTTTATAATTTCTTATGCCTGTCTTTACTGCAATCTCTGAACATAAATTGTGAAGATTTCATGGACACTTATCACTTCCCCAATCAATACCCTTGTGATTTCCTATGCCTGTCTTTACTTTAATCTCTTAATCCCATCATCTTCGTAAATTGAGGATGATGTATGTTGCCTCAGGACCCTGTGATGATTGTGTTAACTGCACAAATTGTTTGTAGAGCATGTGTGTTTGAACAATATGAAATCTGGGCACCTTGAAAAAAGAACAGGATAACAACAATCTTCAGGGAACAAGGGAGATAAGACTTGGAGTCTGACTGCCAGTGAGCCAGATGGAACAGAGCCATATTTCTCTCCTTTCAAAGGCAAATAGGAGAAATATCACTGAATTCTTTTTCTCAGCAAGGAACATCCCTGAGAAAGAGAATGTGCCCTGAGGGTAGGCCTATGAATGGCCCCGTGGGGGCGGCATCTTTTACAGTAGAAGCCGAAGGGATGAAATAAGCCCCGGTCTCCTGTAGTGCTCCCAGGCTTATTAGGATGAGGAAATTCCCACCTAATACATTTTGGTCAGACAGGTTGTCTGCTCTCAAACCCTGCCTTATGATAAGATGTTGTCAATGACAATGCATGCCCGAAACTTCATTAGCAATTTTAATTTCGCCCCATCCTGTGGTCCTGTGATCTCGCCCTGCCTCTATTTGCTTTGTGATATTTTATTACCTTGTCAAGCATGTGATCTTTGTGACCCATACCCTATTCGCACACTCCCTCCCCTTTTGAAAATCGCTAATAAAAACTTGCTGGTTTTATGGCTTGGGGCATCACAGAACCTGCCGACATGTGATGTCTCCCCCGGACACCCAGCTTTAAAATTTCTCTCTTTTGTACTCTTTCCCTTTATTTCTCAAACCAGCCGAGACGCTTAGGGAATAGAAAAGAACCCACATTAAACATCGGGAGTGGGATTTTCCCTGATAAGTGTCAATATTGTGCTCTCTGTCTCACTTTATACCTGGGACTTCACAGGTTTTATGTTTTCTTACTTTTTTTCCTAACGTTGTTCTATCCCCACTTTCCACTTCTCACTTCACTTCTACCCAGTTTACACCATATTCTTCCTATTTTATAATCTGGTAATCATAAAATGGTGTAATTCCTTTCACTTTCTTTCTTTCTTGTTTTTTTCTTCGATTTTTTTCCTATAATTTTTATTCAATATTCACTAGAAGTCTGTCCTAACATTGTTATTGACTTGATTTCAATAGTCAGTTGTCTTTTAAGACAATTATAAGAAAAAATCAGCATTTTACATTAACTTATTGTTTCCCATTTCCAGTATTCTTTTTTCCTTCCTGCAGATTGAAGTTTCTCTTCTTCCTGAAACATCTCCCTTAGCAAACCTCCCTACACTACCAGCAGGTTTGCTGGTAATGTATTTTTTCAACTTCCATTTGTCTGAAAATTTCCCTATTTTCTTTTTGTTTCTAAAGGATATTTTAATTGGATATAGAATTCTGAGTTAATGATCACTTTTCTTTAACAGGTTAAATAAGTTATTCTATTGTTTCCTAGCTTCCATTACTTCTAAGAAGAAGTCAGCTGTGATTCCTCTGATGTGTGTTTTCTCTCTGGTAATTTCAAGATTTTCTCCTTTTCTCTTCTTTCTTTCTTACTTCTCTCTCTCTCTTTCTTTTGCTCTCTCTTTTTTTCTTTATTTCCTGCCTTCCTTCCTTCTTGCTTACATGCAAATATAATCCCCAAATGAGAAAATGATGAAAATAGGTCAGAAAGTGACATTGTATGCTATACTGTTTCTATTGTTTTACATATCCCTAGGTTCTGCTCTATTTTTCTCCAACTTCTCTCTTCTTCAGAATGAAAAATTTTCCATTAATCTGTATTCAAATTTATTGACTTTTTTGTTATCCCCATCCTGTGGTTAAGTTTATTCAATGAATTATTTAAAAATTTTAAATATTGTCTTTTTTGATTGAAGAAGTTTAAATAGGTATTTTTTTTTCATAATATTCATTTCTTTCCTGAGATGATATCAGGACAGTTTCTACTGACTGCTTTATTTATTTGTTGTTTTACTATGGGCTACATATTTCTGTTTCTTTGCATTGCTAGTAATTTTTAATTATAGCTGGATATTTTGCATGGTATGTTGTAGACTCTAATTTTTTAAGAAAATTCTTTCAAGAATTTTTATGTTGAATTACAAAGCAGTTCAGTTACTGACTGGTGTCCTCAAACTTTTGTTGACTTAGTGTTATGCTTTGTTAGTGGGAAACCTGTGGAAAGACTAAAAAATTTCCCTAAAGTATTTCCAAAATTCCCTTATCTTGATGGGATTCAGCCTCCAAATCGTCTCCCTTATGGGTCTTGTCCATTTTGTTATTACATTTTGTTAAGATGGTTTTAGACTCTAGAGCAGTCTTCAAACTATGTTCCTTACTCCTAAGGCATGCACTTGCGGATGTTACTGCTTGATGATCAGTATATTAGCAAAATATTGACAAGATCACTGTATTGAAGCTATGACAGAACTCCAATATCTCAACATTGCTAGACTCATAGTATAGCCATTACTTTTTCAATCCCATAGCAACTGCTCTCTGGTAGCCTCAGGGTATCTTGTATATCCCAGCTTTCAACCGAGGACTCATAATGACCTTTACGCAGGCTTTTCACCATCCCCTTGTGCAGTTCCATCTTCTCACTACTGTGTCCAGTGTATGCCTCTATTCTGATACTTGCATCCTCCGTTCAGCGTAACTAACATGCTTTGCTTGGATTTTAGCTTTTGTACCAGGTTCGGAAATTTGTCCCCAGGCAGAAAACTGGATGGATCGCGGGCTCGCATCTAGAGTTTACTTTCTTTCATTTTTGGGGGGGTTTTCTGGTTGTTTTTCATGTAGAGTAAGTCTAGTATAAGTTACTCCATTATAGGTAATAGCAGAAGTCTTGACTATTTTCTGATTTTAGTGTTATTCCATTCTACATATTCTGAAATTCTGAATTCAATTTTATCTTTATCCCATGAAATTAAGAGAGGATTTTCTTTTTCCATTGATGGTGGCCTTTTTTTTGTTGGGGGTGGGGACTGAAAGTTAAACTATCATTTTATCATGTGGTAATCAGAAAATGTCTTTGCCTTTTCTACTTTTAGAGTTTATTGATTTTCATTTTTTGTGGCCTACTATTTGCACATTTTCTGACAGTTTCATGAGCATTTGAAAAGAAGGCTTATTTGTGTTTACAGGATAAAGCATTAATCACACAGCAATAATAACTACCTAATTATCTTATTTAGGTCTTCTATAATTACCTTTTTCAATCCACTTGAACAGCTTAAAGCAAAATACAGTCACCTATTTTTAATTTTTTTCTATTTCACTTTCTATCTTCTATAGTTTTTAAATTATGAACACTAATGAATGTTATTTGGCACATGACTATTAATCTTCACTGTAAATTGCACAGTTTAGCACTGTAAACTGTTGCCTACAGTTCACTTAAGTGTTCTTTTTAAATTGTATTCAAGTATTTGAAGGATTAGAATAAAAAATAAAAACTACCCCTTGCTTTCTTTTTATTTGCCTGGAATACCTTTGCTTATTTATTTTAGTCCATATGTTTCCTTTTAAGTTATTTTTTACCTTTAATTTTTATGTGTATATGCGTCCTATTTCTGATAAATAGGAGATTTGAATTTTTGTTGTAGTGATTAACTAGCTAATTGTTACTTGAAAACATACTATCATTAGGTTCTTCTTTAATTTGTTGTTTCCTAATAGGAGTCCTACTGGCTTTTATGGAAAGAAACATATATCATTGTGCAAGAATGTCACATGCATTGCAAGATATTTAGCACTCTTTCCCCTCACCAGTAAATGTCAATAATAAACCCTAGTTATTACAATTATCAAAAACATCCCTGTATATAATCAATTTTCTCTAAGGGAACAGTATTCTTCATCGTTAAGAAATATTCTCTTAGAAAACATGTTAGCAATTTCTTCCTTTACTCCCATCATCTATTTTGCTAGTTTAAACACATATTTGTTATTTTTTTACTCTCAACTATATTTATGACTCTTTTATTGTTTTATCAGTTGTTGGATCCTGACATTAAAAGTGAGGAAGTCATACTACGTTCCATGTTCTTTGCTCATCACTTTTGTTAATTATATTATTTCTACACCATCAAGGTTAAGAACATTATGTTGTGTTCTGGAACCAAAACCCTTATTACAATTGTTTTAATCTTAGTATCATAAATATTAATATTTTCTATTCAGTGCCCATGCCTGTCTTTTTGCCCTAATTTTTCAAGTTATCTCTTGGGTATAACATTCAAAAAGTACTCAAGAAAATATTATTTCCCAGAGTAGTTTACCTTTATATTTGAAAGACAGTTTGCTGGATAGAAACTGTCTGGGTTATATTTTTTAGAAATTCTGCAGGTGTTTCTTCACTTTGCCCCACTGTTGCTATGGAAGTCTGAGGTTTTGTTTTGTTTTTCTTTGCTTTTAGCTTCTCTGTTTAAAGGCTTCTTATCTTTGAATTTGCATAGCATTGATTTTATCTATTTTAAGATGGACTTTTCTAGGTTATTGTTTTTCCCGGACAAGGTATACTCTTTAATTTGTAGATGTGTGTTTTATTTCTCTTGAATTATTTATTTGTTCAACTTCATATATTATTTTCTTTTAGCATGACTTTATTGATGAACATATTTAGTCCTTAAGTGTCTTTTTTATTATTTGTTCTAATCTTTTTAATCTATTCATTTACACTTCATTGGTTTGCTTTCCTCATTTCTGTTCTCTGTGTCAAGGTTGGCGACATTGTCTGTAAATGGTCAGAGGGTAAACGTAGGTTTTGTAGACCCATGTGGTCTCTGCATGCATTCCTGTTTGTTTTTTATTCGTTTTTGTGAATGAGTTGAAGCCATTCATTGCTCGTGGGCCCCACAGCAGCTGGGCGGGTGGATTTGCTCCCCGGGCTGTGCTTGCTGAGCCTTGCTCTGCATTTTTAGCAGGGACTCTGTTTTGCATTCACCAGTTTCATTTTCCTCTATGGGATAAATTTAGTTTCTTTTTAAAACTTCTTTAATGAGTGCTGCCAACTTACACTGCATATCCTTTTGTTTTCTTTCCATTTCTTTCCTGAACGTTTTTTTAAAAAAATCTTTGTTCTATGCTCTTGCAAGATAGAGGTGATTAATTCACTCTGCTTTTAAACTTCAGAGTTTATTTTTCATAATTGTTATCTGTTCTGTGGAACATTTTTTTGGTGAGATTTTTCAACTGCCCAGTTCCTCCCCACTGCCTCTCGTTCTTGTAGAACATCCGTGTAGATTATTTTCTAGGTTGTCTATGCTTGCCCATATTTGAGGAAGGCTCACATTTGCAGGGCCTATTCCCAGGGTACAACACACAGGAGAGGAAAGAGAATTGTATTTCAGTCTAGCAGGGATTGTCCTTATTACCTCATTATCATTTGTTTGTTTGTTTGTTTGTGTATGTGAGTTTGTAGTCTTTATTTCCTCCAAGCTAGTAGAAATAGACACCTATGATACTGATACTAAGAGTCTCTCTTCTCACCTGCTAAGGAGACTTTCTCTGTGCCTCCTTATTTAGATTTCCTCCTTTGCTTACTGGAATCAAATCAAGCCCAGGACAGTTCTTGCTGGCAGCCTGTGCTTCCATCCAAGCTGGGCAGACGTGAGTTTAGGTGTTTGACCCTTGTCACCGAGACGCGCACTCTGCAAAGTCTCTGCAGCTCTGTAGCTCAGGGCCTGCCTCCACGCCTTCCCTCTGTCTTTGCCTCTGGCTGCTCCTCAGCACATTTTCTGGTGTTCAGGTTTTGCTCCTTCTTGGAAGGCAAAGATTGCGATTTTGCTTCTTGATCTCCTTATCACTTTTAAGAAATTCCCAGATAATAAAAAATAAAAACTGTTTTATGCTCCTATCTTGTGTCTGGAATACTCCTTAACCATTTTAACAGAACTCATTTTACTACTGTCTACAGACTGACCTATTCTTTCACTTCCTGGAGTGTGGTTCTACCGTTACTTTCCTCGGGTTCATGGCTATTGCTTCGGGCGGCAGTTGTTTTTCCTGAAATTTGAAAGTTTCCTTATAGAATGGCTTGATTTAATTTTGCCAGAACTCTAAATGATCAGCTGGTTAATCTCCAGCCTTTATGCCAATTGCTCACTTTGCAATTCTTTTTTCTTTTTTGAGATGCAGTCTGGATATGTCCCCCAGGCTGGAGTGCAGTGGCGCGATCTCGGCTCACTGCAAGCTCCGCCTCCCGGGTTCAAGTCATTCTCCTGCCTCAGCCTACCGAGTAGCTGGGACTACAGGTGCCACCACCTCGCCCGGCTAGTTTTTTGTATTTTTAGTAGAGACGGGGTTTCACCGTGTTAGCCAGGATGGTCTCAATCTCCTGACCTCGTGATCCACCTGCTTCGGCCTCCCAAAGGGCTGGGATTACAGGCGTGAGCTACTGCGTCCAGCCTCACGTTGCAATTCTTGTGTTACATGAGCACGATAAATCTGGGCTCAAAATCCCCTGTAGGTTTAGAATGAAATTTATTGCTTATGATTTTTTTCCTAGCCCATAGGAAGATGAAAAACTTCCACTGGCATTTTATTTTGTTAGCTGATGGTATTTCTATATTCCATTTTATGGAAATGTGCAGCCCTTTGAGGTTACTAGGTATAAAATGTCTGATTATGGGCAGATTATATGCAGTACTAGGAAAGGCAGGAGAAGGGAGAAAATTGGTTTTAAAACAGAACTGCAATGAAACCGTTCCTAAAACAGACCTGCAATTAAATAGTCTTTCTGCGCATTCCTTCTCTTCAGCCTCCCCTGGGTAAGGCTATGCCAATTACTCACATCTCCTGGACTCACATCCAGACTCAGTGGCTCAGGGCTTTCATAGCTGAAGGCTTGTGATAAAATAGTTCACAGGTTTAATTTTGCTCCTGTGAAGAAAGTAAAATGACAAATCACCAAAGGAAAGGCTAAGCATTCAGGAGCTTTATTTTGTAATTATGGTGTCTTAAAAACATTTTGCAGCTTTATGCTACTTCATATCAAACACTGGATGAGTTCTGCTTCCGTGGATTAACGAAGTGTCTGAAACCTGGGCATTCAATTGTATCGCACCGTCCTAGTGGAACTAACCATTCTATCTTTAAGGTAATATATGCAAATGAAATTTTACATAGAACCTGAGAAAATTTAAAATGTTCTACATGGAAATGAAAAAAACAAAGGCATAGGAAGACCTAAACATAGGTTAACATGTGTATGGACCTCGGTTATAACTAAACCACTGGCAGCACTAAAATGATTATTCCATTAGGTTGAGGTCTATTTTGATTGGCTTAATGATGACTTCTGCATACCCCTTTGGACATTTTACAAATGCACTAGTAAATTGAGCTGTGTAGGAGGCCCTTTGATGGTGCTTATAAAAGATTGCCTCTATGTTTGCATTCGAGCCTTTTAAGTAGTTCAATAACAAGACTCAAGGCAATTTTGAGGCACAGAGAACAGTTATTTCATTTGTACGTCTATACATTTTCTTTCTTTTTCTTTTGCCTCACTTCTGCTAGCATTACCGAAACTACTTTGCTATATTTTTGCATCCAAGGGAGCAGAATACAAGAAAAACAGTTTATTCACCATGTCTCTGCTGAAACATTTTCACGGAGAAAGCAGGGGACATGCAGTGTGCAATGGTGCTCTTCACGGTCTCGACTTCTTAGCCTGGGCAGGCAGTCAGTGGAGGCATGCGTGCATACCACAGCGACATTCCCATTCTGGAGCCTGAAGGAACCTGATGGAACTTCTGGAGCAGGAGGATGGAGACATCTAAGGTCTTCACAGTAGAGTGTCTTTTTATACCTAGAAAGGAAATAATCACATTCTGTGAGTTACTGCTCCATTGTGTCATCACAACTGGAGACAGTGACACTTGATTGGAGGAGGTATAAATGAAGGGATGGGATTCATAAGCTGTATTTTTACATTTTAAATTTTTGATGCGTTCATAATATTTTACCTATTTGTAGGGTGCATGTGGTATTTTGTTACATGCATGGAATTTGTAATGATGATGTCAGGGTATTTGAGGTGTCCATCACTTTGAGTATTTACCATTTGTATGTGTTGGGAACAGTTCAAGTCCTCTCTTGCAGCGATTTTGAAATATGCAATACATCATTGTTCACCGTAGTCACTCTACTCTGCTGTTGAACAATATAGTTTAAAATGATTCCAAGTAATCTCCACGGACTTATTGAAAATGGAACTAAAGCAACTTAGTTGGTAGGAGAGAGGCAGCACGATGAGAACCAGAGTTAGTGGGTTAAGTAGGAAGCCACAAAATGGGCCATTTGGAAACACAGTCGTTTCCATTGACAATCATCATGTATACTTGCTGAGCAAATTTTGTTTGGCTTTTAATGTAATGATCTAAAACTCAAGTACTATTCCGGAGATGTAAACAGAAAGGAAGGTTATTTATTAATCAAAGTTTTGTTGTTTTTTTCTCAAGGTGGTTTGCTTTAGAGGCAAATGTTATTCAACCAAAGGGATGTTTTCAGAAGGTCTGGAAATTTTGTTCTTACTATTTGAACATAACTTGAATCATCTGGTAAGTTTCAGGAGGCTTAGAATTTTTGTTAGAAGGAATACAAATGTAATTAGGATTTCCCAAGGAAACCAGAGGTGTGCTGCCTATGTCATTGCCTGGTCATATTGTATTCACTCAGTTGCTGTACATCTTCTGTCTTGCTTATAGTGTTGTAAATTACTTGAGGGAAGAAACCATGTTGCAATGTTCTTTGCTATCTCTTCATGCGCTTCATAATGTATAGGACAGAGTAAGTTTTCAATAAACTTTTAAAAAATAAAATAACAAATGAGTGAATATAAAAGTGTTTCATATAAATTGAACAGCAGCCATCTTTCTACCATAGCATTAAAATAGGAATTCTTTCCTAGTACTCTTGGGAATTTTAATCTCTTTTCACAATAGTCAACTGTGCAAAGGAGAGAATATTTAATAAGACTCTGTAGTTCTTCACACTGAAGAATCTTTTCTTTCACATAGAAAAGATTACCTAGACTTTAGGTAGTACTATTACATATAATACTGTTTGTTTCTTATTTAACATGCTATTTTAAGAAAAAGCTTTTGGAAAAAAATTTGATCTGTAAAATGGGAGACAGTTTGATTGCAGCTTTGGTATTTCAATACCAGCACTTGGTGGGTCAGAAGGAGAGGACACATCTAGCTGTAAGCCGAAGTTTGTATGGTGCACCAAGGAGGGATTCTGGAGGTGTATAATTTCAGAACGAGTTTAGTTTACCCTGAAGGAGAAAACTGAAGATTCCAAGAGGAAAGTAATGCTGTGGCTTTGCTAATTAAGCCGTATGTGCAGAGTTGGACTTGAAGAAAGTGTGGGCAGCAAGGAAGTTTTTCCTCAAAATAAATATATAAAAGAGAGAAAGAGAGAGCAACCGGCTATTTCGGTTGTTGGTCCCTCCAAATTAAGTTAATTGTTGCTAACAAATGTGGCACCTGCTTACTCACTACATAAGACACTCTATAAAATAAAAATATATGCTTCCAACCTTTGAGAAGTAAAAAAGAAAGATTCTAGAAGGATCCTTAGAATAGGGCGACCTGAACACAGATGGCAATATTCTCTCTCTTGCTCCTCCCTGCGGGCCAATTCAACACGGGAACCAGGGTGGCATCCGGGAGGGCTTGGATTGGGAGTGGGGATCTGAAGTCTCATTTGAATCCACTGAAAGGGAGAGCAGGTGCAGGGGATGGTATTGAAGTACTGGTGGGGATACAGAAAACTGACAAAGAGCAAGTGAACAGCAGAGAGCCGCCTGTGCCCATGCCGGGGGCTGGGCTGGAAAAGGCCACGTGGCTGCACCTCTCCCCCTCAACACAGGGCTTGTGTTTGCAGAGAGAGGCAGACCTACCCGGGACGTTCCTCCAAGGCTCTCCTGGAGGGCAAACTGGAGTAGGGGGGGATGTCTCATGAAGAGGTTTACTTCAAGAGGCAATCGTTGAACTGTACAGCCTGTTTCTTTTTTGTTTGTATATTTTATAATTAACATGTTTATAAAAGAAAAATGAAGAGTTATAGCAGATTAGGCTCCTTATATGACATAGAGCAATTTGTAATGTTACAAAGAGTTACCTTGTAAATGCCTTTAATATCTGTTAAGTAAACATTCTCATAATCAGCAAATCAACTCTTTATGGAAATGTATGTTTTAAAATTGGATGTAAATGTTTGAAATTTTATTCCAAAATAATTTATTTCCAAAATAATTTGAGTTTTATTTCCAAAATAATTTAAGTAATTTAAGTCTTGGTTCGCTGCCACTCTTCTGTGCTCCCATAATACCCTATATGTCTAGTGTGGCACTTATTACATTGTCTAATAATTAATTGTTCTAAATAAACTTTTAATTTTAGCATACTTTAGTATTTACAGAAAAGTTGAAATATTAGAGAGGTTTTAATCTTCTACATCCAATTTCCCCTATCACCAACATCTAACATTAGTCTGATACATTCATCACAAACAATGAACCAATACTGCTACATTATTATTAACTAAGTCTATGTGCTGTTTGGATTATCTTAGTTTTTACACAATGTTCTTTTCCTATCTTAAAATCCCATTTAGGATAACACATTACATTGAGTCACTTGGTTTTCTTGGGCACTATTAGACTGTAATAATTTCTTAGACTTTCCTTGTCTTTGAAGACCTTGACAGTTTTGAGGAGTATTAGACAAATATTTTGTAGACTGTTCCTCAATTTGAGTTTATCTGATTCCTTTACTCATGAGTACAATGAGGTTATGGGGTGTGGGGAGGGAGACCACAGAGGTGAGCTGTTGCTCTCTTCCCATCCTGTCAGGGGTACACAGGGTCATTGTGACTGGTTGCTGGTGATGCTGCCCTGAATTATCTGGCTGGGGTAGCGTTTGCAGGTTTCTCCATTGTGAGCTTACTGCCCCCAGCATTTCCTTACTGCATGCCATGAAATGAATGCCCTATGCAAAGTCCACACAAAAAGGGTGGGGAGTCATGCTCCACCTCCTTGATGGGAGAGTATCTATATAAATCATTTGAAATTCTACACAAGCCAATAAGCTATTTTCTCCCATTTACTTATTTCATCACTTATGTATATCGAGATGGACTTTTGAATGTTTATTTTATATGTTAGACTATAATCAAATACTACGTTATTTTGTTGCTTGAATTGTTTGGATTTGATTCCCATTGAAAGGTCATTCCGGATGGCTCCTGTGTTGTCTTCACAAAACATATCATTTTGTACTTGAGCACTTTCTTGCTTCCTGGAACTGCATGACACTGCAGGCTTATCTTGTATATTTTCTGCCCCAGCCCTAGAATCAGCCATTTCCAAGTCCTGGTTCCTTTTTTTTTTTTTTTTTTTTTTTTTTGTCAAAAGGAATCAGCAACTAAGCTCTGGGTGCTAGGTGTGCTTGTTGCTGCTAGGATGTTGTTTCTCCTAAGCCATCTCAGCAGAAAGCACACATCTGGAGGTGGCACCAAGATGGCCAAATAGGAACAGCTCCAGCCTCCAGCTCCCAGTGTGAGTGACACAGAAGATGGGTGATTTCTGCATTTCTAACTGAGGTACTGGGTTCATCTCACTGGGGTGTGTCGGACAGTCAGTGCTGGTCAGTGGGTGCAGCCCAACGAGTGAGAGCTGAAGCAGGGCAAGGCATCACCTCACCTGGGAAGTGCAAGGGGGAAGGGAATTCTTTTTCCTAGCCAAGGAAAACCGTGACACACAACACCTGGAAAATTGGGTAACTCCCACCCTAATACTGTGCTTTACTAAGGGTCTTAACAAATGGCACACCAGGAGATTATATCCCATGCCTGGCCCGGAGGCTCCCACACCCATGAAGCCTCCCTCATTGCTAGCACAGCAGTCTGAGAGCTAACTGCAAGGCAGCAGTGAGGCTGTGGGAGGGGTGCCCACCATTGCTGAAGCTTAAGTAGGTAAACAAAGCCACTGGGAAGCTCGAACTGTGTGGAGCCCACCGCAGCTCAAGGAGGCCTGCCTGCCTCTGTAGACTTCACCTCTGGGGACAGGACATAGCTAAAAAAAAGGCAGCAGAAACCTCTGCAGATGTAAATGTCCCTGTCTCACAGCTTTGAAGAGAGTAGTGGTTCCCCCAGCATGGAGTTTGAGATCTGAGAACGGACAGACTGTCTGCTCAAGTGGGTCTCTGACCCCTGAGTAGCCTAACTGGGAGACATACCCCACTAGGTGCAGACTGACACCTCACACATCACATGGCCAGGTACACCTCTGAGACGAAGCTTCCAGAGGAATGATCAGACAGCAACATTTGCTGTCCAGCTATATTCACTCTTCTGCAGGCTCCATTGCTGATACCCAGGCAGACAGGGTCTGGAGTTGACCTCAAGCAAACTCCAACAGACCTGCAGCTGAGGGTCCTGACTGTTAGAAGAAAAAATAACAAGCAGAAAGGACATCCACACCAAAACCCCATGTGTATGTCACCATCATCAAAGACCAAAGGTAGATAAAACCACAAAGATGGGGAAAAAGCAGTGCAGAAAAGCTGGAAATTCTAAAAATCAGAGGGCCTCTCCCCTTCCAAAGGAACGCAGCTCCTCATGAGCAACAGAACAAAGCTGGACAGAGAATGACTTTGACGAGTTGAAAGAAGAAGGCTTCAGACAATCAAACTTCTCTGAGCTAAAGGAGGAATTATAAACCCAGTGCAAAGAAGCTAAAAACCTTGAAAAAAGATTTGACGAATGGCTAACTAGAATAACCGATGTAGAGAAGTCCTTAAATGACCTGATAGAGATGAAAACCATGACACGAGAACTACATGACAAATGCACAAGCGTTAGTAACTGACTCAATCAACTGAAAGAAAGGGTATCAGTGATTGAAGATCAAATGAATGAAATGAAGTGAGAAGACAAGTTTAGAGAAAAAAACGTAAAAAGAAATGAACAAAGCCACCAAGAAATATGGGACTATGTGAAAAGACCAAATCTACATCTGATTTGTGTACCTGAAAGTGACGGGGAGAATGGAACCAAGTTGGAAAACACTCTGCAGGATATTATCCAGGAGCACATCCCCAATCTAGCAAGGCAGGCCAACATTCAAATTCAGGAAATACAGAGAACGCCACAAAGATACTCCTCGAGAAGAGCAGCTCCAAGACACATAATTGTCAGGTTTACCAAAGTTGAAATGAAGGAAAAAATGTTAAGGGCAACTGGAGAAAGGTCGGGTTACACACAAAGGGAAGCCCATCAGACTAACAGCGGATCTCTCAGTAGAAACTCTAGAAGCCAGAAGAGAGCAGGGGCCAATATTCAACATTCTGAAAGAAAAGAATTTTCAACCCAGAATTTCATATCCAGCCAAACTAAGTTTCATAAGTGAAGGAGCAACAAAATCCTTTTCAGACAAGCAAATGCTGAGAGATTTTGTCACCGCCAGGCCTGCCTTACAAGAACTCCTGAAGGAAGCACTAAACATGGAAAGGAACAACAGGTACCAGCCATTGCAAAAACATGTCAAAATGTAAAGACCATCAATGCTAGGAAGAAACTGCATCAACTAACGAGCAAAATAACCAGCTAACATCACGATGACAGGATCAAGTTCACACATAACAATATTAACCCTAAATGTAAATGGACTAAATGCTCCAATTAAAAGACGCAGACTGGCAAATTGGATAAAGAGTTAAGACCCATCAGTTTGCTGTATTCAGGAGACCCATCTCATGTGCAGAGACACACATAGGCTCAAAATAAAGGGATGGAGGAAGATCTACCAAGCAAATGGAAAACAAAAAAAGGCATGGGTTGCAATCCTAGTCTCTGATAAAACACACTTTAAACCAACAAAGATCAAAAGAGACAAAGAAGGCCATTACATGCCTGTTGTGGGGTTGGGGGAGGGGAAAGGGATAGCATTAGGAGATATACCTAATGTAAATGAGTTAATGGGTGCAGCACACCAACATGGCATATGTACACATATGTAACAAAACTGCATGTTTCGCACATGTACCCTACAACATAAAGTATAATAAAAAGAAAGCACACATCTGTGTACTAACACATTTACACATATACATCTATAATTAATTCTATGTGTACCCATCTGTATCTATATACCCAAAGGATTATAAATCAAGCTGCTATAAAGACACATGCACATGTATGTTTATTGTGGCACTATTCACAATAGCAAAGACTTGGAACCAACCCAAATGTCCACCAATGACAGACTGGATTAAGAAAATGTGGCACATATACACCATGGAATACTATGCAGCCATAAAAATGGATGAGTCATGTCCTTTGTAGGGACACCTCACTGTCAACATTAGACAGATCAACGAGACAGAAAGTTAACAAGGATATCCAGGAATTGAACTCAACTCTGCACCAAGTGGACCTAATAGACATCTATAGAACTCTCCATCCCAAATCAACAGAATATACATTCTTCTCAGCATCACATCACACTTATTTCAAAATTGACCACATAATTGGAAGTAAAGCACTCCTCGACAAATGTACAAGAACAGAAATTATGACAAACTGTCTCTCAGACCACAGTGCAATCAAACTAGAACTCAGGACTAAGAAACTCAATCAAAACCGCTCAACTACATGGAAACTGAACAACCTGCTCCTGAATGACTACTGGGTACATAACAAATGAAGGCAGAAATAAAGATGTTCTTTGAAACCAATGAGGACAAAGATACAACATACCAGAATCTCTGGGACACATTTAAAGCAGTGTGTAGAGGGAAATTTATAGCACTAAATGCCCACAAGAGAAAGCTGGAAAGATCTAAAATTGACACTTAACATCACAATTAACCTGTTTCTTTTAGACAATATATACTTGTTTTTGTATTATTCAATCTGGCAATATCTATCTTTAAACTGGTGTCTTAATAGCAACCACACTTAAAGTGGTTGCTATTATAGTTGTATTAAAATATCATCCTTATAACCATTTTGGATTTACTGCATTTGCTCTTTCTTTTGTTTCTGTCTTCTCTATTTTTACCCAAGCATTTATTTTTTTTTTTTTGATATCACCTCTGTTGGCATATACCATATATATATTTTAAAATATTTTAAATTTTAAAAGATGATAAAGATTGCCACAGATTCTGCATTAGTGTTTTTATTGTAACTATTTTTTAAAATCTTTCTAATTTTGGTTTGTATTTCCACTTCCAACATTCCAAAATGTTGTTTAATGCAAACTTTTCTCCAACTTTTCATGTGGAAGACCCCTTTAGATTTTGTTGTTAATTTTAGAATTATTGCATTGGGCCCAGAGAATAATGGTGTTTTTAAGTTTCTCCTTCATAGAACATACCATTTCTTTCTTTATGACTTAATATGTCAGGGTTCAACAAACTACAAACCTTATTCCAGATTCATCCACTGACTGTTTTGTATGAATTGTGAACTAAAAAAGAATTTGTACATTTTTAAATAAATTTTTTAAAATTAAAAGAATAGTATTTAAAGATGTGAAAGTATATGAAATTCAAATTTTAGTGTTTATAAATTACACCTTTTTGGAACACAGCCGTATTCCTTTCTGTGTTTTGTGTTGCTGCTTTTGTGTGACAGCAGCAGAGTTGCAACAGTCTATTGCCCATGAAGCCTGAAATATTTACTGCTTGGTCTTTTACAGAAAAAGTGTGCTGATGCCTGTAACATGAGTTTGGTTTTGGGGAGTCTTATGTGTGTTTAAGAAAAAGTTGTATTTTCTTGTATCAGGGTACAAAATTTGGGATAAAATTATGTTATTTATGTATTATATCATTGCTGGTTTTTGTTCACTTGATCTGTCTCATTTTGAGGGTGGTATGGCAAAGTCAGCTCTTGTTATTTTGTTTCTATCTGTGTCTCCTTACATCTTCTACAAGTTTCTGCCTTGTATTGGTGATTGCTGTGTTACTTGGTGCATAAATATTCATAATTATTATATTGTTATTATGAATTATGGTTTTTAACATTAGAAGGTATCTCTGTGTGTGTGTGTGTGTGTGCACATAGCCAGTGCTTTTGGTTTGTGTTGTAGTTTTTCGGCTTTCGCGTTTATACCTTTCTTTGTTTCCATTAGCTTGAAAAAATTCAATATTCTTTTTTTTTTTTTTTTTTTGAGACAGAGTCTCGCTTAGTCGCCCAGGCTGGAGTGCAGTGGCGCGATCTCGGCTCACTGCAAGCTCCGCCTCCCGGGTTCACGCCATTCTCCTGCCTCAGCCTCCCGAGTAGCTGGGACTACAGGTGCCTGCCGCCTCGCCCAGCTAATTTTTTGCACTTTTAGTAGAGACGGGGTTTCACCGTGTTAGCCAGGATGGTCTCGATCTCCTGACCTTGTGATCCGCCCGCCTCGGCCTCCCAAAGTGCTGGGATTACAGGCGTGAGCCACCGCGCCCGGCAAAAATTCAATATTCTTTCACTTATGTTTTATTTATTTTTCACTTAAATATAATTTTAAACATACAGAATAGGTTTAGAAAGATTACCAAGAAGCCCTGCTGGACATTGGTGTTTGTTTTTCTACATACAAATAATCTAAAATCTGTCATGCTTTCTTTCTCTTCAACTCATGTTGAAGCTGTGAGGTTTAAATGGTGTTATTTATTCTCCCTATTGATCTGTGTGTACTTTTTGAAAGATATATGGAGACCTTTTGCTTTAGGTGGCCAAAATTATGCTGGTGTCCTATAGGTTTCTAGTTGTGTCCTTTTAAAATTAAAACAATACATAAAAATTTAAAGACTATATTAAGGCACAATAATGAATATTACATTTATTATAATTCTGTTTTTTAAGCAATTGTTTAGATTGTTATAGTTATGGCATGTATGAAATCCATTTAATATTTGGATATTTAATTCAATTTAATCCATAAGTGCTATAAAATTTTATTTAGTAATTATTCCCACCTCCTTAGGAGGAATTAAAAGCAGAATGTCAATTTTGCCACCTTAGGTTTTACAAAGAAAACAAACATCAAAATCATGTTTCACAACATCTATGGCAACTTACTTTTGATCCAAACTTAATAAAGAGAAAAAAATAGCTACTCCAATGCTCCAGTGATCCAACTAAGATGATATCTCTTAAAACAATATCAAAAAAGGCCATTCCTCATAAGTTTAAATCTGTGGAACATAAGAAAATAATCACTTTCCCAGTAGTTGAAGATAAATTGGTTTTGAAATACACCCTAGGTACTAATCCTTGAAAGATAGTCCCTTCCAAAAACGAAATGACTAAAATATTTTCTGAATTACATTCTGCTGTGAATCAAAACATTTGTGACATTTTATGAGTAAGTTTAAAGTAAATATCTGTTTGGTATCCTAAGTCCTTAGTTTAGTGATGCAGGCATTGAACAGTGATTTTCCTACAGTATTATGGCAAACCATTGCAGCATGACTACTCAAATTTATCATCATAATATTGTAAACATAATTAACTTTGACGTATTTCTTTTTTTTTTTTTTTTGAGAGGAGTCTTGCTCTGTCGCCCAGGCTGGAGTGCAGTGGCCGGATCTCAGCTCACTGCAAGCTCCACCTCCCGGGTTTACACCATTCTCCTGCCTCAGCCTCCCGAGTATCTGGGACTACAGGTGCCGCCACCTCGCCCGGCTAGTTTTTTGTATTTTTAGTAGAGATGGGGTTTCACCGTGTTAGTCAGGATGGTCTCGATCTCCTGACCTCGTGAGTTGCCCGCCTTGGCCTCCCAAAGTGCTGGGATTACAAGCGTCAGCCACCACAACCAGCCTGTATTTATTTCTATGTCCCAAAATTCATTTCATAAAAGTGACAGTTGGCTTTGGCTTTGTCCATGGAAATTTGATTTTTAACACATGGCCGTTAAGAATAGGCCAGAAACCAGGATTTAGTGCACTGCTAGTGGTCCCCTAGCTTATCAGATCCGCAGCACCCAATGCGCTGTGGTTAAATGTTGTCTTTGGAGGGAGGATGAGTCCCCTCAGGCTGAGGGCAGC
Source organism: Macaca fascicularis (assembly GCF_037993035.2). Classification (NCBI taxonomy): domain Eukaryota; kingdom Metazoa; phylum Chordata; class Mammalia; order Primates; family Cercopithecidae; genus Macaca; species Macaca fascicularis. The sequence continues at coordinate 1,492,368 of NC_088381.1, forward strand.
TGTGGCATGGTGAGCACGGTGCCTGCTGGGTTGCTGGCCTAGCATGTGCTGAGGTGAGTCACCACACCTCTCTGAACCTGATTGTTCTCATCTGTCTACTGGTGGATCTGAACTTTAAAGATAGTTTATGATTTCATATCATCTAAAATTCTGTTCTTCTCCGATTGAAGCTAAGCTTACACATTGTGGGAAAAAAGTTCCTATTATTATGCTTTTCTTTATCACAAACTTAGAATGAACTATTGAATAATTAATAAGAACTGGGTATATATTTGCTGCTTCCTTTGCTATAGTCTCTTTTATGGACCAGGAGAGACTTTAAATAATTACTCTCTATGAAAATATTCACTTGTTCACAATCAGTTAAGGTGAAAAAATTGAACATTTGTTTCTACTCATCAGAATGACAAAGATTAAATATCATTGGCATAATATTGAAGTGAGAAGTAATATAAATTTTAATGCCTGTTTGTGAATTGTGAATTTATCAAATATTTATGTAAAAATCTGTATCAAAAGTAGAAAAATTTTACATTCTGAGCAACTAACCAATTAGTTCATGGAAAATATTGTTAAAATAAAAAAAGAAGAATTAGGAGCTTCCAGTTAGCTGATCACCTGGAGGAACCTGGAGGGAGGTACCTGGGGAGGGCACGGGAAATCCACACATCTTCAACCATATGTCACCCTCCACATCTCTTCATCTGTGTCCTCGAAAACCCTAAGCCAGGAGTCTTGGCAGCCAGGCTCAAGCTCTACTACTTTGGTGGTAGTAAGAGGTGAAGCCAGATGGACTTATGGGTCCGGTGGGGACTGGGAGAAATTTTCTGTATTACAAGAGAATTGTTAAATGCACCAATCAGCACTCTGTAGCTAGGATTGTAAAATGCACCAGTCAGATTGTAAAATGCACTCTGTGGCAAGCTAGAGGTTTGTAAAATGTGCCAATCAGTGCTCTGTAAAAACGCAGCAATCAGTGCTCTGTGGCTAGCTAGAGGTTTGTAAAACGGACCAATCAGCACTCTGTAAAATGGACCAATCAGTCATCTGTAAAATGAACCAATCAGCCCTCTGTAAAATGGACCAATCAGCACTCTGTAAAATCGACCAATCAAGACTGTGAAAAGGACCAATCAGCAAGATGTAGGTGGGGACAAATCAGGGAATAAAAGCTGAGCGTGCCAGCTAGCAGGTGCAATCAGTTGGGGACCTTTTCCACTTTCTGGAGGACTTGTTTGCTCTTTACAGTAAATCTTGCTGCTTCTTACTTTTTGGGTTGGTGCCGCTTTCGAGAGCTGTAATTGAGAGCTGTAACTGTTACTGCAGAGGTCTGCGGTTCCGTTTTTGAAGTCAGGAGACCACAAACCCACTGGAAGGAGGCAACTCCGGACACATTGGGGCAAGATGGAGTAGATCTGCTGGCAGCAGCTGGAATGGAGTTTGAAGAGTTTCTTGAAACAAGAGAACAGTATAGAAAGTCGCGGAAGGATGAACGTATGCTTTTTGGCCGAGTGTCTTTGGTTGAAGTTGGTGGAATGATGCTGACACAGATTAGAACCATCCTCAGCTGCCTTGCTGCAAAGTCCACTTTCTGTGGGAAGGGCCTGGTGTGCAGGCTGATGGCACCCTGATGGTGGGGGTGCTGGCTGCATTCTGACTCCCCCAGGAAAAAAAGCACCTTGTTTCAATTGTGAAGAAAGACAAAACCTGGGATTGGCCCGTCTTTGAAAAGATTTTGGAAAGACACAGGTAAGACTTTCTCTTTGGCAACAAATTCAGCTGGGGAGACAAAACTGTTAGAGGCTGTTTTAATGGTGGCAGAAGTCAGTGCTTCTATTGTTTTTGACTTTCCTCTGCTAAAGTCGCTTATTTTATCTTATCATTTATTTTATTATTTCATTTTATTTCATATGTTTGAGACAGGGTCTTGCTCTGATGCCCAAGCTGCAATGTAGTGGTGCGATCAATCATAGCTCAGTGTAAATTCTCACTCCTGGGCTCAGTTGATCCTCCTGCTTCAAACTCCCGAAGTACTGGGATTACAGGTGTGAGCTATGATAAAAAACAGTTTCACAGTAATAGTATCTCATTATGTTTTCTGTTACAAGACCCACCTGTGTTGAAGCTAAACCATGTGTTGACAATATCTTTTTGGAGTCAGCTCGTTATTATAAATCTTTAATCACCATTTTAATGGCTAGATAGTATTCTAATGTTTGTAGAAAGCGTAGTTAACCTCTTAATGTTGAATATTGTTGGTGCATACAATGCTTTGGTTGACTAGAAGATGTTCGCTGAGAGGACAGAGCATTTTCCTTTGGTTCAATAATTATGCATGATTTCAAATTTCTTTTATTTCTCTCAATTGTGCTGGGCCATTAATTATTGACAAACTGCATATTCATGGTTAGCATGAATGTGCATGGTCAGGATGGTTAGCATATCGACCGCCTGAAACATTCATTACTTCTTTGTGTTGGGAACATTCAATATCCTCCTTGCAGCTGTTGGAAACTCTACATTATTGTTAACTATAGTCAACCTACAGCACTATAGAGCACTAGAACTGATTCCTCCTACCTAGCTGCATTAGGCCCATTATTATATTAAAAAATTTTAAATGAATCCATAAGTACATCTTTACTTTGAGATTTAATGCAGTTAGTTTACTAGATGCCTGCTGTTTATGGTGGAACCAAGAAGGGCAGGCTCCTAATATCCTGATGTCTTGGTTTCTCACAGTGATGAAAACAAATGATACTTAGCATAGTATGGTGGGCTGAAAGCAATTTTTTATAGATGGAAAATGACATCAGAGGTGAGGTGTTAAGCTCTTTTTTCTCTTTTACAAGAGCCCCTTAGTAGAAATTTAGAACTAAGGTTAATAGACTTTCTATATTGGATTTTATCTCTTATTGCAGTACTTATTTCTATAGGTATTAAAATGAAAATTTCCTTAGAATAACTTAATATAATAATGATAAGTTTCTAAGAAAACTCTTCTTAGAAATCTTTATTTAAAGCATTTTCTGAAGGTCATTTGGATGCTAATTTGTGTTACACAGAACAATAAGCAGGGCAAAGGGGAGTTCAGGGACATGGGTAATGATGTATTAAACAAAGTTTTAAAAAAATTATTTAGAGGATTCTTACATGTCTCATGCTCATGAGCACTGAAAGTCTCTAAAAGAAGCATATATGTTAGAGTGTTTCCCACATTGTTTGGCTATGCCCTTCCCCACTTTTGGAGGCTGTTGAGAACCAGTGTTACAAAAAATTGGTTTGAGGAATGCTGCTCAGGATGTATTGTGTATTGTGATGGTTAATATTGAGTATCGATTGGACTGAAGGATGCAAAGTATTGATCTTGGGTGTGTCTGCGAGGGTGTTGCCAAAGGAGATTAACATTTGAGTCAGTGGACTGGGAGAGGCAAACCCACCCTCAGTCTGGGTGGGCACCGTCTAATCAGCTGCCAGCACAGCCAGAAGAAAAACAGGCAGAAGAATGTCAAAAGACTAGACTGGTTTAGCCTTCCAACCTACAGCCTTCTCCCATGCTGGGTGCTTCCTGCTCTCTAACATTGGACTCCAACCAAGTTCTTTAGCTTTGGGACTCAGACTGGCTTCCTTGCTCCTCAGCTTGTGGAAGGCCTGTTGTGGGACCTCACCTTGTGATTGTGTGAGTCAATACTCCTTAATGAACTCTCGTTTATATATACATTTGTCCTATTCTGTCCCTCTAGAGAACCCCGACTAATACACATATCTTGGAGCAATTCTCGTGAACAGGCCTCTGATGATTTACACCTACAGCGTTTCTCCATCTTGATCCTTGGGCTTTGGACCAGGTACATCTCTGCGGTGGAAGCTGCCCTGTGTGGTGCAGGATGTTCAGCAGTATCCCTGTCCGCTACCCTCTAGTTGCCAGGAGGATGCTCCCAGTTTTACAGCCAAAAATGTCTCCAGACATTGCCAAATGCACTCCAGGGGGCAAAGCTGTCCTAGGTTGAGAACCACACAGACACCTGGGAAACAGGTAGGTCCTATTTGGATCCACATACAGGGGAAGTCAAGTTTGGTTGAAAGACTCCTGAACTCTTCGGCAAAAAATGTGTTCCAGGCCAGACTCCTCTCTGTGTTACTAGAAGGTCAAGTGGCTTATGTTGTCTGAGATTTGACAGTGTTCTCTAGCCGGTGGGTATGGTAGCAATGGCTCCTCTGACTGACTGGGCAATAAGAAGGGATGAGATCACAGTACATGTGACGTTCTTTAAACCATAAAGTCAGACTTGAGACAGAATATGATCGATTATTAAAGATTAGTTGCTCTTAAATGATGCACAGCTTTAAGTTCCGAGGAAATTAGTATCACATTGTGTTTTCTCCTGTTTGGGCTTGGCAGCCCAAGAATTCCATTTTGGAATTGAGATTCTCTTCTTAGTGTTGGCAAGATAAGGCCAAATCACACGTGCTCCAATAAGTATAGCTTTGAATTTTGAAAGGAAAGGGAACCTTTAGGGATGACAGCTTTCAAAGGGTGGAGAAGGGGCATGACCTCCAGTCATCCCTAAGGACATGACACTATTGCTAGGAATGTGTGCGTGAGTTAAGACTTATGTTAATTATTAGAATACAATCTAATTGTGTTCAGAATTAGGTAAGATTGTCTATCATGTTTCTGACATAACTCAGAATCATAAAGAATGATTGCCAGTGGGCAAAGACTGTGGGGATGGGAGAAGCAAAACAAACCCACTGGAGGAGACTCTGTCTGAAACTCTAGGGAGGTATATGAGTTTTCACGTTTATAACAAGGGATCTGAATTGTTAAAAAATCTTTCAAGTTCCACTTCCAAAAAATGGAGTAGAAATTCTTTTCTCTAGTCCTCCTCCTAAGGACAGATCAGCAAGGGAACTTGAAGAACAATAGCACACAATGAGTTCCCTGAGCTTCATTTTACCTCTTGTATCCCAAGGCCATATCCTGTTGAAGTCAGCAACCTAGAAACCCGCGTGAGCATAGACCACACACACAGACACACACACACAGACACACACACACCCCTGCTCTCTCTAGCAGAGAACCAGGAAAAAGGGGAACCTAGCAAGACAGAAAACATTAAGACAGTAAGTGTTCTACACCAGCCAATACCACAGACAAACTAAGGCCCTACCACAGCCCACACCAGCAAAAGCTTATGGGCAGCCTCGATTTCCACCTCTAAGAGGCTATAATGAGGGGCCCCAACCCCCCACCCTGGTATGTCAAAGGTGGTCAGATAGGGAGCGCTAGGGCACTGATCCTTTGCCAGCTGGAAATAAACGTCCCTTGCCCCACACAACCCCTACACATACAGAATGCTGGTAGAAACCATGTAGGGGCCATAGCTACCACCTTTTCTGGCAGTAATGAGGGATTCTCATGACACAAATGTTAGATCTTTTACTGGGGCCTTTGCACAGGTTCTTAGGCACTGTTCATTTTTCTTCTCTTTTGTTTTCTCTGCTGTCTGCATTAGGTAATTCTATTGTTCTATCTTCAGGTTTTCCGATTCTCTCCTCAGTCTCCTCCATTCTGTGTTTAAATTAATTCACCAAGCTTCTTATTCTGGTTGTGTTTTTCAGTTCTGAAATTCTACTTAGTTCCTCTTTAAGCCGTCTCTTTTTTTGCTGAGGCTTTCTGTGTTTTGTGTGTTTCAAGCATGTTTATAACTGCTCATGGAAGTATTTTTATGATCCTGCCTCTTTCCTTTATCGGAAAGTTCTGCCTTTTCTGTCATCTCAACCTTGGTGTCAACTGGTGGTCTCTCGTAATTCAATATGAGATCTTCCGGGTTCTTACTATGACAAGTAATTTTCAATGGAAACCTAGACATTCTCAGTGCCTTGAGTTGGGTCTGGGCAATCTGTAATATTAATCAGGTATTCTTGATGGTTATGATGCTCAGCCAGATCTGGAACCATAAGCTTGGTTCTTCCGGCCTTTCAAAGTTCTAAATCCATGAGATGGGGCGTTTCATCATTTTCTGCCATGTCTTGCAAGTAACAATTTTATATAAGGCCCAGCTTTTTAGGTTTGCAATATTTGAGTGTGTGACACATAGTAAATTCTCAAGGAAGGCCTGTAATTGGTGAATTAATTCATCTCCCTATGAGAGGCTCAGACAAGATAAGGGGGTTGAGTGGATCCAGGATGAATACAATCTGTTTATCTGGCTGTTTCCTTCTTCCTTTGGCTGTTGTCTTAGTCCATTTAGTGTTGCTATTATAGAATACTTGAGGCTGGGTAATTTGTAAAGAGAAGAGGTTTATTTACCTCATGATTCTGCAGGCTGGGAAGTTCAAGGGCATGCATGGCCCTGGCTTCTGGCGAGGGCTTTTGTGCTGCATCACAATATGACAGAGAAGGTCAAAGGGGAAGTGAACACTTGTGAGGAAGCAAAAACCAAGGGGAATCCTGGCTTTATAACAGCCCACTCTGGTGGGAGTTAATTCGTTCTGAGGAAAACTGACCTGGTCTCATTACAGTGAGAACTCACTCATCACCATGAGAAGGTAGTAACATTCATAAGGCATCTGCACCCGTGACCCAAACGGCTCACAATAGGCCCGGCAACCTCCCAACACCATCATACCGGGGATCCCATTTCAGAGTGGAGTTTTGTGAGGACAAACTCAAACCACAGCAGCTCCCTATGTTTCCATCTCTGCTATGCCACTCCGCTGTGGTCAGGGGAATGGAGGCAGATGAGTAACAGGAGAAATAATCTCCATTCACACAGAGAGAGAGAAAGAGAGAAAAAAAAATTGGTGGCCTTTATTCTGTTCATGCGTTAAAAAAAAATTGCTGCACAAAGGAAAAAAATCTGTGGGGTTCTTTTTGTTGTTTTCATGCTGATTCTCTGAGGAGGGAAGCATGGTCTTAGAGCACAGGACTTTTGTCCAGACCTGCTGATGTCAGAGCTCTGGCTCGGAAAAACAGTCTCCAGCTGACTCTGTGAAGTCCTGAACTGCACCTCCCACCTGTGTGTCTTTCTTTACAAATGTGTGTATTAAACCACCTTTTGAAGATTAATTGTGTGGCATTTCAAAATTGAACATAAAGTGTGGAGGGGTGGTTTCTGACTGCCTATTCACATTTAAAATGGTAATACTGCCTTTTTAGCCCACTTGTTCACTGGGCTCAAAGCTACAAAGCTCCTTTTCTGAAGACAAGGGAAGCCTGCTCGCAGGAGGATCTGAAACGCTCCCTGGCATGAATATGTTCCACTGTTATGCAAAAGGGTTCGTTTTGAAACCAAGATGAATTTTTAAAAATGCAGATACAAATATATACCTGGAATTCAAAACAGAAATACAAGTTCAATATCCAAAAAATTTAACATCATAATATTTCACATACACACTTTGCAATTGCATTTTCAAAGTTTACTTGGCTTGTCATGGATTTTTTTTTTTCCACATAATTTTAGTATAAGTGTTCTCATTTTCTCAAGAATTTCAGCTGGGAGTTTTTATTAGTATTAAATTTATAGAATAATTCAAAGATAAATAACTTTTTTATAACATTAAGTAAAAGCTTAAGACTTGAGGTGGCTTTGTGCTTAATGGGCTTGGGGACAATTGACACGTGTTGTGTGTTCCAGGGAAACAGAAAATACTTTGCCCAAGTGTGCAGATTGACATTAGGGAGGCCATAAATAGAGTTCAGTTCTTTCAATAAAGCCTCAGACAGAGCTTATGGAAACAGAAAGCTGCGACTGTTCCTAATGCTTTCAAGTCTTCTTCACATCTCAGGAATCACGGCCGGGCACGCTCTGCTGTGCTGGGCTGCGACTGTTCCTAATGCTTTCAAGTCTTCTCCGCATCTCAGGAATCACAGCCGGGCACGCTCTGCTGTGCTGGAGAGAGCCCTTGCTGTCTCTGCCTGGCTCAACACCAAGGCTCAGTGCCCGTGCACACAGTGCACATGCACGCCCTATGCAAGCTCACAGTCAGAGGCCACTCCTCTGCCCTCTCATTGTGCAAATATCTCCGTTTCCCACGCACCAAGTTAAGATGCCTCAGTGTCTGCCTTGCGCTGTGCCACCCTGAGGCCTCCAGGCACCGTGTCTTCCTGCTGTTAGGTAATTCGCTTCTTTCCCTGCATCAGCCAGCCTCCCTGAGGTACTGCACGTCCGCTGGTTATGGTCGCTTTCCCTGATGCAACCACCCCACATGGATCCACACCAGCCAACTCATGGCCGGGCCGCGGCACCTCCAGCCTGGGCTTCAGCCTCGCAGTTGTTTCAACCTGGTTTTGTCGTGTCGGCCTTCCCGCCACAGGGCCTTTGCACGTGCTGATCCTCCTTCCGTTCCCATCTGGCTGTGCTTCGTTCTGTCTCACATCCTGAGGTCCCAACTGGGACAGTGGCACCTTGGCAATCTCCCAGACAGGGTCCACCCTCCGATGGCAGGACTTCAGGATCTTATATCTCTGTGTCAGTTGCCATCGTTGGGGTTGTACCTGTGTTTTTATTTTATTGAGTCCGTAACTTATGGACACTCCAAGGGCAGGAGCTGGGCTGCTCTGCTGGCCGTCACGGCCTTGGTGTCCAGCACACTCTGGGGAAGGTGCACAGCGCAGGCCGAATGGCGCTCACGTGGGAGTCCTGGCGTGCATGTCCCTGGGACGAAGTCACCTTGGAATACTCCCCCACTCCCGATAGGCAGGCACGGACATTGCTCCGCATTCTTTTTATGCATTGATTTTATTTCTGTCTGTCAGTGCATTGGGGTCTCTGCTGAGGTCAGCTTGCTTGAGGCCAGAAACCTCAGGACTCCTCAGAGACCCTTCTGGGGTCCTTTAGCTAGCCCCGCCCCTGCCAGGCCAGCTCCCCGGGAGCACGCGCACATCCCTGTAATTCGCCTATGAGCAGAAATGCTGCTTCCTGCCTATGACAATGTTCCTAGGCGTGTAGTAGGTGCTCAGCTCCCCCTGAGAAAGAAGAAAAGAGAGGCAGGAGAAGGGACCTTCTGGGAGATCCTTTGAGGCTGGTAACCAGCTGACAGCATTCCTTCTCCTGGACCAGGAGGCCAGGAAGTCTGCCTGAGTACAGGATGCCATCGGCCTGCATCATGGTCCTGATGCACAGGTGACAGTGCCATGGGCAAGGAACCTGGAAATTCACAACTGTTGTTGGAGCTAAGAAAACTATCAGGGACTTCCAAGCTGGTTGGCTTCCTTTGCTATGGGATTGCATACCCATATTACCATAATCTTAAACTCTAATTTTTTAATTTTTATTTTTTGGGCTAAGCAACAGGAATTTATTGCCTTCCAGTTCTGGAGCCTGGAAGTCCAAGATCAAGTTGTTGCCAAGGTTGGTTCTTTCTGAGGGTTGTAAAGGCGAAACTATCCCAGGCTTCCTTCCTAGTTTCTTTCTTGTTTTTTTGTTTTGAATTGATGCGTAATATTTGTGCATTTCTATGGGATGTAGTGTGATATTTTGATACATGTATACATTGCCATGATCATAATATTTAGCCTAATCATTACCTTGACATTTTCTTCTGTGGTGAGAACATTCAAAATCTTCTTATGTTTAAGTATGCACTGTAACATTACTTTCTATAGTCACCCCACTGTGCCATCCAACACTGGAACTTATTCCTCTGATCTAACTGTACTTGTATACGTGTTCACCAATCTCCCTCCCCATTGTCTCCTCCGCCTACCCTTCTTGGCCTGTGGTAATCCATATTCCACCCTGTCCGTCTATGAGTTCAGTATTTATAAATTCCACAAGGGAGTGAGAACCTGGAGTGTTTGTCTTTCTGTGCCTGGCTTATTCCGCTTGACAGAATGTTCTCCTGGTTCATCCATGTTGCTGCAAATGACCAGATTTCATTTTTTTTTTAATGGCTGAGTAGTATCCATTGTGTATACGTGCCACATATACTCTATGTTGAAAGCTTTTTGTAAATATGAGCTAGCTGTAAACCATGTCTCTGGCTTCAGTCCCTCCTGGCGGCTGCTCCAAGCTGTTGGCCCTGATGCGCTGTGTTTCCTTCATGACGCTGCAGGTGTCCAGTGGCTCACAGTGAGCCCAGGACGTGTGCTGCACATCAAGCTGCCTGCTCCCGTGATCACTCCATTAGCGCTCTCTAGGTCCCCATGTACCCCCGTAGCTACTCTTCTTGTGTGGTACTTACCTTTTCATGGTCCCTTCTTAAAGAATTTTCCTTGGCTGCCATGGGGAAGAAATACTGCATTTCCTTCACTTGTTCACTTGGCTTGAGGCAGAGTACTGGCCTCTGGGAGCTGTGCTTCCCTCCCAGTCCTCTCTAATTGCCACTCCACCATGGCCTGGTGGAGTGACAGGGAAAATGACATTTAAGGCGGCGGCAGCAGCACTCTCCTTTACTATTCTAATTAAGGCTGTATCATTGCCTAGTGGAACGACAGGGACGTGAATCAAGGGCTTAGCACGTTGCAGGGCAGGCACATGGCCCTCTCTGGGGCAGCAAACTGATGACTGTGATTGGCTCTGGGAATGCTGGTCCTGCTTCTGACTGTAGGCCTGAGGCCTGCAGGGGCGTGGATGGTGATCAAAGGGGAAGGAGCCGTCTTTGACTGGCTCGTTTTAAGAAGCTAATACTTGCTGAAACATGATTTTGATTATTTTTGCTGGGCCCTGTACTGTTGAGATCCAGATAGATAATCATGCTGTGGCTCTCAATTCTGTACTGACAGCTTCTGCTCCCCGCTGGGAGGTGGAGTGTGGCAGCAGATTAGGCAACAGATTGTAGCCTTAGTGCCCAGGATAGGGATCCTCACTGAGCCCATCGTGGTCAGGCGTGCCTGATTGTTTCGGGCCCTCTGCTCACCCAGACACAGGCCGTGAAAGCTTGCTTAATGATTGTCCAATTGACCCCTACTGCTGCAGCTGTACTGTGAATTCGAGGCCAATTATCTTCCTGCTGCAGACGAAATGCTGATGAAATACGGACATTTTGCAAGGATATTGGTTTTATGCATTGTAGCAACAGCTTGAAAGATACTGGTTTTTTTCTCAATTGTAGCCTGCTCTGAATGTAATTTGGCAAAGCCTTCCTCAGATGCAGTTCTTTGTGTATACGGTTAAATCTGTAGTTATATCTGGAGGACTTAAGTGTGGTTTAAGGCACCAATTAGTATTATGTGCTGTCTTGCCACCTGGTAAAATCAGGAGGAACTTGTATGGCCTCACTGCAAGGTCCGCTCCCTACTCTGCTCCCATGGATAAGTTCTCAAAGCTAGATAACCCAGCTTATCTCGGGGACCAGGCACCACCCTCCTCATCCCTGAGTAGCGGGCTTCAGCTCCTTGCAGCCCATGGAATTATTCAAACAAGTCCATCACATCCTCCCATGGGAACTAGGGTCACTTCACCCTCCTGTTACAACACAGCCTGCCTCCCACAGCCCCTGGTGGTTCACTCTGTTCCCAGGAGCAACCCGCGTCTGGCTGTGCACAGCGTGTGGTGTCTCCCATGCTCTGGGATGTGTGTATGTGACTAGTAAACTCCCGTCTGTCTCTTGTGTCCAGGGTTAGTGTCCTGGATCTGGCCATCCCCATAACCCTAGAATGGGAATCTCCTGCTTCATGAGGTAACGAGTAGATGATCAAAAGGATGGCCCACCCATTCCCAAGGAGGCTTGGTGAGCTTTTACGAGCTTTTCCTGGCTCTGCAACCAATCTGTGGTGCAGTGAAGGCCTCCTGGGGTCGGCCCACCAGTGGCTGACAGACTTGTGCTTTGGCCCGCATGGCCTTGTGCTGTCTGCCAGGTGTTCGCTTTCCCCCCACTGTAAAGTGCTCTCATCCCCAAGGCTAGGACGCTAGTTAATGGACGCCACCCCAGTGTGATGCGCAGCCAGGCTCATCCAGTGTGTGGCAGGTGATCAACACCTGCAACGGGACTTAACGTGTGCGTCCCTCCAGAACCTGTAAGTTGAAATCCTAACCTCCAAGGTGATGGTATCAGGAGGTGGGGTCTTTGGGTGGTGATTAGGTCATGAGGATGAAGCACCCAAAATGGAATTACTGCCCCTATGTCAGGAGCAGAGAGCTCTGTGGCCCTCCCCACTGTGCAAGGACACAATGAGAAGGTGCCATTCTGTGAACCAGGCAGTCCGCACTCACCAGACACTGAATCTGCCAGCCCCGTGACTATGAACTTCCCAGCCTCCTGAACGATGAGGAATAAATTTTTGTTACTTGTAATCCCCCGGTCTATTGCATTTTGTTATAGCAGCTGAATAGACTAAGACAGCACCCAAACCGGTCATCACCTGAGCCCCACTTACCATGGTCTGGTTAAGCTCTCTGGGTACACGTTCAGTCTCATGACGGCTTTGAACAGCATACGAACAGTGTCTGCGATTGTGTGCCCCATGACAGGCCGGGGGGGCCCTTTGTGAGGTTTGAAGATGGACTGGAATCAGCACCCCAGGGAGAGTTTAGTATGGCCCCTGGTTGTTGTTCAAGACCCTGCTGGTCTTCTGCTTCTCCTCCTACTCTTCACTTTCTCCTGACCCCCAGGGGTACTGAGGTGTACCTCCCTGTCAGTCCATGGCCCAGGCACTGATGATGAAAAAGGCTGGGGAGTGTATAGTAGCCAGCCACTTTGTCAATCTCAAAGCCCCAGCCAGTGGGCCCAGTCTTCATGCAGTGTTGCTGCTCCCCAGTGTGTCAAATGGCTAACCTCGAGATCATGGGACTGATGGCTCCTATCTGTGTCGGAGAGAAAAAGGTCTCACTGGATGTGGACCTCAAGTCCAGGGACTTTGACCTTCCTGGAGGAAGAAATGGGCCACCGGGACCTCAGAGCTCTCCCATAACTACCCAGAAATCCTCAGTGCAAGTGATTTGGAGGGAGGCAGAAACCAAAAGCTGTGACAAATTCATTAGATTAATAGAAAGGTCCATAATTTAGTTCAATTGGAAATCTGACATTTTCTAAAAGAATTTATAAAACTAAAGCAATAGAAGGGCACCATTGATTTTTGCACTGCCACAGCAGAAGTTCTTAATTAATTTTAACATCTGCTAAAATGTACCAATTGACATCTTACGTACTTTTTAAAACTGGCTGCCAAACTGTTTTCCACAGTGGTTGCACCATTTCATGTTTCCACCAGCAATGTCTGAAGGATCCCATTCCTCCGCATCCTCACCAGCATTTGGTGTGGTCACTGTTTTTCATTTCTGTCATTCTAATAGAGCTCCTGGCATTTAGCAGGAAGGAACAAGAGTCCCAGGTCCCCCGAATGCCTATCTTTGCATTCACTGGCTCTGATCAGGTCATATGGTTATCCTTGAAGCAATTCAGTCTCCAGTCTTGGGTGCACATGGGCTGAGAGTCAAGGTACATTTCTTTTCCCAGAGGAAAATAGGAATATGATTCCCAGAAAATAAGTGAATGCTCAAGACGAAGGAACAAAACAAACAAATGGAAAAATGTAGGTTTTTTTCTTACCACACCCAGTTTATAGCGTCCCTCAGTGAGTGCTGTTGCAAGGGGCTTAGTCGCTAGTGGGTTAGTCCCTAGTGGGTGTGCTGAACCATACACAAGCCTGGAATTAGGAAGTACAGCATGCACTGGCCACTTGAGGTACTGGGGTAGCTTCTGGGTGGGGTGGGGTGATGAGAACTTAGTCCGGCTTCTACCGTGGAGAAATCATGAGGCCAGTCAGCAAGACAGAGTGGAGAATGGGCCCCAGGGAGATGCTTGATGATGAGGGTGCTGTCCGGAAGGGATTCCTTCTGATGACAGATTGAATATGTGCAGCTGAAGTCTCTACATGTGCGTGATTGTCCAGGCACATTTCCCAACAGTTTCTTACATTGAAAAAATCATTTAAACCCCTGATATTCTTACCAACTTTAGATGATCTTGTTCCTCTGAAGTTTTTAGTTTCTTTACTAATGTGGCCAAAAATAATGATGGATTCATATAGAGTGACTGATAGTTCGTATGTTTTTGTCACTTTCAAGGGGCTATGTTGTCATCACAGCCAAATCAGCCTTCTTCATCTGAAAACTACCTTCCTGAGAGATTGTTTAGAAAAACTCAAGCTTCGGCAGGGCGCGGTGGCTGAAGCCTGTAATCCCAGCACTTTGGGAGGCCGAAACGGGCGGTCACGAGGTAGGGAGATCGAGACCATCCTGGCTAACATGGTGAAACCCCGTCTCTACTAAGAAATACAAAAAAAACACTAGCTGGGTGAGGTGGCAGGTGCCTGTAGTCCCAGTTACTCGGGAGGCTGAGGCAGGAGAATGGCGTGAACCCGGGCGGCGGAGCTTGCAGTGAGCCAAGATCGCGCCACTACACTCCAGCCTGGGCGACAAAGTGAGACTCTGTCTCAAAAAAAAAAAAAAAAAAAAAGAAAAGAAAAACTCAAGCTCCAAAGTCTGTCCAGAAATGTTTATGGTGTGGTTCATTTATTTCATTTATAAGACTGTTTGTCTCTTAGGGAAACAGCTCAGATGAGTCCCTCGGACTCAACTTCCATGGCCAACTAGTCACGGCCTCTGCAGGGCGTCGGCTTGTCGATTCGGCGTTAGCCACTGGAAGCGTGCGAGCCCACGCAACTCACGGCAGTGGTTATTGTCAGACTTCTGAGTGAACTTAGTTAAAACTCCTTGAGCCTCAGGAGGATTTTTTTTTTTCAAACTGTCATGAGAGTGGAGGAGTCGTTTCAATTTTCAACAACAACCCACTGGAGAAAAGATGTTTTCTACAATCTTGAATTAGATTCGTCAGATCCAGTAAGTCCTGGGAGAAGTGTTCAGTTACACCTATTTGAGAATTTCTAGGAGTTTCACCTATTTGAGAGTTTCTATGCTCTCCGGGATTACAATACGTGTTCCTTAAACTGGATTCTCTAAAGGGAGGTGAGCAGCTCTGTACTTTGAGATGGCCCTTAGAGGAAGCGAATGCAGATCTAGGTCCTTGATTTGTGGGTGTGGTTGACTAGTCGAGGGTGCGCCTACCCTGTTCATGAAGAGGAAGGAAAGTTAGGGAATTATCATTTGTTCCCAGATGGTGTTTCGCTCTGTACTTGATGCATTGCTTGGGTGTTCAGGAAGGGAACAGGATAGGCTATTAAAATCTGCATTTCCTGTCTCAGAGCATGCTAAACACCTTGGTTTCTACCACCAACCATAGATACGTCTCCTCTACTATAAACATACATTCAACCCTCTGAATAATAAGACTATGCATATAATTTATCCCGTTTCTGACACAAGGCTCCTAAAACCCTTGTAGCTAGGGATATTAGGAGACTCTTTGGTTCTAATATTTGGTTTTTGAAGCCAGTTCCTGGCACAGATCTCCTGAATCCCTTGAAATTTCCTGGGTGACTGGAGCATCCCTTTTTTTTTTTTTTTTGGGCAGATGGAGTTTTGCTCTTGTTGCCCAGGCTGGAGTGCAGTGGCACAATCTCAGCTCACCACAACTTCCACCTCCCGGGTTCAAGCGATTCTCTTGCCTCAGCCTCCTGAGTAGCTGGGATTACAGGCATGCACCACCATGCCCAGCTAATTTTGTATTTTTAGTAGAGATGGGGTTTCTCTGTGTTGGTCAGGCTGGTCTCGAACTCCAGACCTCAGGAGGTGATCTGCCTGCCTTGGTCTCCCAAAGTGCTGGGATTACAGGCGTGAGCCACCGTGCCTGGCCGCATCTTTTGTTCTTAGGCAACTCTTCATGGTTCCTGGATAGGGACTGGTCATGGAGCTTTCAATTTCCTCCTCCCACCATCCTCAGGGAAAGGGAGAAACATGGAGGTTGAGTTAATAATCAGTCATACCTAGATGATGAAGCCTTCATAAGAATCCCTGAACAATGGGATTCTGGGAGCTTTTGGGATGCTACAGACATCCACATGTTGTGAGGTGGTTGTGCACCCCAACTCCACTGGGACAGAGGCTCCTGTGCTTGGAACCCCTCCAAACCTCACCCTATGTATCTCTTCACCCAGCTGTTGATTTGCATGCTTTATAATAAACCAATAATAGTGATGTTTCCCTGAGTTCAGTGAGCCTCCATAGCAAATTATCACACATAAAGTGGGTGCTGTGGGGACCTCCGACTTGTAGGCAAGTCAGACAGAAGTTGCAGGTAGCCTGGGGACCTGCTGCTTGTTACTGATGTCTGAAGTGGGGGCAGCTTTGTGAACCTGAGCCCTTAACCTGCAGGATCTGATGCTATCACAAGGAGATAGCGCCAGAATTGAGTTAAACTGTACAACGCCCTGCCAGTGTCCACAGAGAATGGAGGAGTTGCTTGGTGTGGCAGATCCTTACATATCTGATGTCAAATGTGATGTATGGAGAGTGCAGAGAGTACAGTAAGAGGAGGAAATTATTTGCTTTTTTCCTGTGTACACACCCAAAACCATTATCTGTGCTGAAACTCACACACTGCCTGCTCACACGTGCCTGGGTACAGGTGGCCATACTTGTCCCAGCGGCATTCAGCAGCCACTGCAATGCTGGAGACGCAAGCGCGTCCTGCTTGTCGTGACTGCTGGAAAGATTGCTCTTCCTCATGCACTCGCCTTTCCCTCGTACTCTCTAGCAAACTCCCTTCACTCGCCAGCCCACCCCTCACCTCAGCTTTACCCTGCTTCCTGCATGCGCCTCGGCTCTCCCTTCTACTCTCCTCTCTCTCCTCATTCTGGCAACTCTTAACTGGCACCACTCACCTCTCATGGAAACAGACATGGACTTCAGAAGTCCTCAGGCACTTTGCGTAATGTGGATAAGTCTATTTCTTTTCAGCTTTTGCCCAGGAGAGGCAAAGCACCATCTTTCCACACAGTCAGGAAATCCAATGGAGCTGACACAGAGTGACTCTCAAAATATATTCACCCTTGGGTCTTGGCTTGAGCTATGCTCTTTCTCCTTTCCTCCTCTGGCTTAGCACTGTCCTGTGTCTTCACCACTCACCACAGCACTGTGGGCACCAGGCTGAGTTGCCCTGATGTTCGCCTGACACGTGTGCACTGCTTGTAGAGGTGCCCTTGAATACTGCGGAGAGCTGAGAATGCTTTAGAGAAAACCATGCTTTCATCCCATCAACTGGACTGGGACTGTGGACAGGTCCCACTGTGTTGTGGGTCTTTGGAGTTCCTTTTTACAGAGAAGCAGCCTCACTGAGGTTTCACTTGCTTCATCTCAAGATGCCTTTGTTGATTACATTTTCTGGCCACAATCCGTGTTGTCAGCAATATTGATTCAGTTTCCTTAGCGTTGCTTCTCTGGGCATATGTGGATGATATCTGTGATTGTGCTTGACATTAAAAAATCTGGCATCAAATTATGTACGTTTTGACAAGCAGCTGACATTCTAAGTCTGACATCAGATTTCGCAAAGAGAGCTTTAAAAATATTCTAATATAAGATAAGCACCATAAGGTTAGCCTGAGCCTGGGCATGAGCCTAAAGCAAAACTCAGTGCTGCGTGAATGGGAGCTGTCCAAGGTCTCCAACTGCAGCTGTGGCCCTTGCTCTTTTGTGGGGTGGCTGTGGAGATGTGGAGCTGGGCTGCAGAACAAATACGAGGTCTCTCTTCACACACAGTCTTGACAGCAACATTCTCACCAGAATCTCAAGGGATTTGTCTTGCTTCCCTGATTACTTATACTCTGGGAATTTGCCTCCATCTTTTCTTTGGAAGTTTAAGGGTTCTGTCATTGAATACACATTTGACTTTGTGAGGGGCATGTAGTTTTTCATGATGATACTCAAAGGCTACTGAAATGCTTGACTGCATGTTGCTATACTTTTGTCAGATAAGCATGTCATCGTCATGCTAAGAAGGGTGAAGCAATACCCTGCCAGCCTTTGCCTGCCTTGAGAAGTGCAACAAGCCCAGTGAATATCCAGCAGAGCACCCCCTTTTCCTTTTTACGTGGCTCTCCTCCCCTCTTCCTTTTTCACTCAAACTTTGGAGTAAAGATACTAGAAAATATCCATGGCAGAGACTGGCCAGTCATTCACTAGAGCCTCTGATGCTGGGTACACAAGACTGGATTTTAGAGCTTCCTTTGAGATGTGGCTGAGTTCCAACATGTGACATGCGGGACAAAGGGATGTGCATCAACTTCAGGAATAGCCCATGAAAATTTCCCACTAATTTTCATTCTTTCTGCTAATACAGGTGCAGATTATTCTTCACTTGCCCCGTTAGGTTGATTCTGCACCCTGCTGTGTGTGGGAGGCTGACAGACTGCATCACTGGGTTTCCTTGCATGCTGGCTTCAAGGTGGATTCAGCCAGCTGGCATCAGCAGGAAACTGTGGGTTGGCATGGAAATAAAGATGTCAGGTTGATCTGATCTGATCCTGACTGACTGGGGGTCTGGCAGTGGCTATGTTCCTCTGTGGACACAGCTCCTGGATAGGTCTCCATAGCTCCAGCTCTCCCCAGCTTCTGGTGAAAGCGCTTCCTCCTCTTGTCACTCCAAGCCAAAATTGTGATTGTCCTGCCTGTTGCTATGTCTGGGCGTCTCTCAGCCTTATCATCCCTTATTGGAGCATTATTTGTACTTAGGCCTTATAAACTGCTTTTCCAACCAACTATCTGCACTTGGATGCTTTGTGGGTACCATCTGTTTCTTGCCCAGATCCAGATTTATACAGTAATTGGAACAAGGAATAGCCCCAGAAATATATCCTCAGGAGGAGACTCCAGAATTGGGTTGTTGACATATCTGGTGAGTGGTCACAGGATGTTTTTTGCTGGGGGAAATACATGCTGGGGATTCACTGTGTGCAATGAGGTGCCGGAAGTGGCCAGGCCAGGGCATCGCGGTGCACAGTAGCTGTTGTGATCATGAAGGGTCCGCAGTCATGGGCCACCTGCTGCTGACAGTTCCAGAGAGCTGTGACAATTTATGCCAAGCTTAAGAATTGAACACCTGACTTAAGGCACAAGAGGAATTGTGAAGAAACCTCACAGAGGCCACAAAGGAAGACTGTACCTCCTACAGCCAGAGCAGTTGTGGCTGAGGCTCAGGCCCAAGGCAGAGAGTTTGGAACCAGTCCCTTGGCTACAGTAGAGGCCATCATTGAAAAGAGTAGGAGCTTAGGCTTAAGATGGGGACAGTTGGACAAACAGATGAAAGCTTTGAACCTCTGAATATCCCTGGAATGTCTTTGCTGCAGAAGTAGCCTTGCCTCTTTGATGAGGGAAGCCAACATTCCATTCCACGCTGCTTGTCACTGCAAACAAGGAGGAGCATGTGATGTGTCAAAGATGGGGAAATGAAAACAGGAGTGAGATTCTGCTCATCTAGCATGAAGGGAAGGAAGAAGGCCAGTGGCAGCTTATGCTTTTCGATCTGAATTAAATGGCAGTGTAGAAAAGAAGACCCAGGAACTGAAGACACATCTTTTTCAGAATTGCCTGTTCAAGCGTGGAAATTCTGGGACTATCAACAATGATCATTATTTACCTAAAGTCAATACCTCCAAAATTGTGTGGTGGTCTCAACATCACTATCTGACACTTAGCTGTATGTGACATCTGCTCTCTGCAGAGCTTCACTACTCATCTTAGGGTGTCAAAGCATTACCTCTGCCCGTGGAGTAGATGGTGCTAGTGGAAGAAGTGAGATGCACAGGTTCCGAGGTGCTGTGGAGCTGGTGTAATGGTACCAGTGGTGAGGAAGTCTTTCCTGGCTGCCTCAGCGGGGAGTGGTTTCGCTCTGTTCCAGAACTTGAACTCGTGCTAGTAGCACTCATTTTTCATCCCAGCATGGAAAGACGGTTTCTGCTCTCAGCAGTCAAGTCTCTCCAATGCTAACCTCTCCTTCACACGGAAGGCAGTAGTCCATTAGCGGAATGACATCCATTTGTAATTACCGACATGGAACAAAGGCTGAGCTGCGCTAATACGATGTCCCATGAAGAGTATAAGCTGGAGTCTGAGTATGGGTGTGTATGTGTGAATGAGTGTGAGAGTGTGTGAATAAGTGTGTGAGAGTGTAGGGTTTGTATGTCTATGAGAGCATGTGAGTGTGAATGTGTTTGTGTGAGTAGAGTGTGTCTAAGTGTATTAGTGTGTGTGATGTGTGTAGTGGAGTGTGTTTCTGAGTGAGTGTGTGTGTATGAGGGTGTGTGTCTGAATGTCAGTGTGTGTGTGTATGAGGGTTTGTGTGTATGAGTGCTGTGTGTGAATGTGTCTGAGCATGTCTGTATGTGAGCATGTGAGTGTGTGTGGAGTGTGTGTGTCTGTGAGTGCCTGCGTGGTTGGGAGTATGTGGGAGTGTGTGTGAGTGCGTGTTAGTGTGTGTATGTGTTTGCATCCACAGATACACATCAGAAAGGATACTCAACAATATGGAAAATGTAGTTAGGTCTGAGTAATGGTTTTTGAGAGTGAGTTTTATACAATTCCTTAGTTTTCTTAGCAGCAGCATGAATTTGCCACCTGAGATTGTACTATCTTTATATCACAACAAGCAAATAATGTTACTTTCACTTTGAAAATAAAAAGAAGAAACCTGCATCTTTCCCATGTTGGGTTTCTGCAGCTGTGTGCCACCTGGCACTGCCTCAGAGGTGGCCCGCCGCAGGAGGCCACCCCAGCTTCTCTGTGCAAAGGGCAGGGATACAAAACAAGCCTGCAGACACTCGCTGCTTTTCCAGTGAGGAGGTGGCTGGTATTGTGTCCGATGGGTAGACAGCCCTTTTTTACCCGCCTAGGAGGCCTTCTGATGCGTGAGGACAACAGCGAGTGTATCTGGTCTCATTCTTGGCACCATCAGGATTGGCGCAGAGGATGGCACAGGGTGCATGTCCAAAAAGTGCCTCCGTGCAACCCCCCGCCACCTTGTCACAGAGCCCTGATGTTGCTGAGGGATGGGTGAGCAGTGGGGAGCTGGAAAGATAAAGGAAACAGAAGTTATTGAATGAATAAAGATAAAAATGAGGAAGGAAATTAAGAAAAAGATGAACGGACCAAAGTTTGCTCTCCAAACGTTTCATCTGGTCCTTCCTTTGATGCCCTCACATTTAAATATGCTCTTAATAGCTTTGTTAAAAAACAAAAACAGTAACTAGAATACATGTTGGTGCTTTCACTCGTTGGCTAACAGGGAATTTTTCTAACATGAAAGAACAGTTTGTGTTTTCCTGGACACTTAATCTCCACACTCTTCCTTTATCTATGGCTATCCTGAGTATAAAATAGATAAAACAGTATAAAACTTATAGAATTTAATAAGGAAAATGAAAATTTTTGTATTTCCATAACTCACACGTAGTTATATGTAGATATAATATTTTCTATATGTTACATGCAGTGTCTACATTCTTTCTAATTTTGTATCTTATCTTTTTTTGAAACAGCATAAAAGGATTTTTTACTGAGCATTATAAAAGTAGAACAGACATTATCATACATTTTAAACAAAACTTTCCTAACTACATCATATTTTAATTCTGTGACTATAATTTATTAAAGCATTTTCCTGTTGGGAGGATTTTAAGTAGTTATTTGCATTTTAAAATAAATAATGCAACAAATATTAAAACATTTTGCTTTTTTAAAAAACATTCTCAGAAGTAAAATTACGGCTCTCGAAATCATATAAATATTTATATGATTAGGAAAGTATTATTTATATTATGATAGTTGATACAAATTGCCAAATTGCTTTCAAATAGTTTGCAGCATTCATTCAGAATACTACCAACAAATATTTGAGTATCTCCTTTGTGTTAGGCAGTGAGCTAGGTCGCAGAAATACAATTGTGAACAAACACAGAAATAGTACCTGCTTTAAAAGTGCTGACAAGCTAATGAGAAAGACTGAAATTGAACCAATAGCCCTGCAAAAAGGAGTATCAATGCCCGAGCTGTCTCGCAAGAGATGAGAGTGTGGTCCCGCCTCTCCTAACCCCAGCCTTTCTTGGTGGAAGTTAAGCGGATTGCCTAAGATCTGAGTCCTTGCAGCCGTCCCGCCTCCTGAGGAGGTGTGGTCCTTACTGCCTTGGGTTAGGAGGGGACATTCCTGTCTGCCCCTCATCCTCGCGGGCCTGGTCTCACAGGGAAACCCAGGCCAACCTTCCCACCCCTTTTCACCACGGGGCTCTAGGCATCCCTTTCTGAATCCCAGGCCTCCACCCTCTCCCAGTCCTGAGGCCCTTCCGCTGTACCTTTTGGAGTTTCTGGTCCTCCGGCATCTATGTTTCATTCACTCAAACTGTTTCTCTGAAGATTCTCTTCACCTTTTTGTGAGAATGAACTCCCCCGCCCCGCCCCTATCCTCATGAGAACCTGCTTCTCGAAGGGCAGTCACTGATCCAGTGGTGGCTGATGCTTCTCCCCCACCTGGGGTGCGGGGGTCTCAGGTGTCCTTGTTGCCATTCGTGGCTAATTTTCTCTGCACTGGGCGCCTCCACTCTGCAACTCTTGCTCTCAGGCGAGGAAACCCACTGCTTCATTTCTGCAACAAGGAGTCTCACTCAGTCCTTGTAAATGCTCTCTCTGCTTCACTGTCATTCACTTTAAAACTATTCTTGTCATTATTTTATTTGCTGCCAAATGTATCTATTATTCTATATTTAACTAGCTGGACAAAAGCTGTATCAAGAAAACAAACGCATAAGAAAGCTGGCAAGGCTATTTAAAAATCAAATAAAAGAGACCTGAAGACAAGGACTATTACCAAAGATAGAGACATTTTATAGTGAGGAAAGGGTCAATTTTATCAAGACATTGTGAATACAAATATGCATGCACTTAACCACAGAATTTCAAAATGTATAGAGCAAAAGATAACAGAAATCAAAGGAGAAATTCACAAGCCCAGTTCGTAGTAAAGATTTTAACATCATCTGTCAGACACCTAGAGAATCAATAGACCAATGTGTTCGTAAAAACGTGGATCTGAAGAGCACAGTCAGCCCCCTTGACGGATTGGATACTCATAAAAATACTGACCCCTCAAACTGTGGCTCAGGCTTTCTTCCCAAGTGCACGTGGTTCACCAAGATAGACTTGGTAACCTTAGAAAGATTGAAACAATACAGTGTGTCTTCTCCTCACAGTGAAATTAAATTAGAAATCTGTAATAATAAGACATCTAGAAAAGCACCCAAAACATTACAAAAGAAATGAGACTGTATTTTGAACGGAGTGATAATGAAAATATATAAAATTCTGTTGATATGATAAAGCAGTGTTCACAGAGAGATTTACAGCTTTAAACACTTGTATTAGAGCAGGAATCTGTGAGTTAGAAAAGAGATAAGCAATAGTGAAAACAAAGCTAAAGCTGATTGATTTAAAATAGCAACAAAACTGATTGGTACCGTCCTAGGCAGATAAATAAAAAGAGAAACACGGATTGCCTATTAGGAATGTAAGAGAGCCTAAAGACACAGCAAACATAATAAGCAAATATTAAGAAAAACTTTATGGCAACATTGTGAAAACTTAGATGATATAGGCAAATTCCTTTATAAAGACAAATGAATGAAGCTAATACAAGATATTAGAGAAAATACGAGTATCTCTGTGCTAATTAAAGTATTCGAAATCATTATCAGAATTCTCCCCACAAGAACACTCCAGGCCCAGAGAGTTTCGCTGGTAAATTCTACCACACATTAAAAGAAGGAACAGAACTGATTTTACATGGATACGTTCAGTGGTAGCAAAACATTTCCTAACTCATTTTATGAAGCCAAAATAAACAATTCTGTTACCAAAAGCTGAGAAAGACATTGTAAAAATTAAAACTTTGGAAAAAAATCCCTCATAAACCTAGACACAAAAATATTCAACAAAGCAATAGCATATTGAATCTAGCAACATGTAAATAGATATTGCCTCATGACCAACCAAGTAGGGTGGTTCCCAGGAATACAGGTTTAACACTGAAAAATTCGTCAGTGTACTCTACCATAATAAAAAAAATGGCAAAAAACTTCCTCTATGACAAATTTTAATGGCGCATAAAAGCATTTAAAAGGAATTAAACAACCCAGCCAGGCGCAGTGGCTCATATATATGTGTATATATATACACGTGTATATACACGTGTATACATGTATATATATACACACGTATATGTATATACATATGTGTACACGTGTGTGTGTGTGTATGTATATATGGATATTTTTCTCCCCAGAAGGAGCCTCCACTCTGCAACGCTTGCTCTCAGGTGAGGAAACCCACTGCTTCATTTCTGCAACAGTGACTGTCAGTCCTTGTAAACTTTATCTCATATACATGGGTGATATAGATAATATATATAATGGATAAGCAAAATGTGATATATATTATATATCACCTGCTGATGGACATTGTGGTTATTCATACCTTTTAGATATTGTGAATAATGCTGCTATGAAGACGAACATAAAAATACTGTTTTCAATTGTTTTGGGTATACTTCTGGGTTTCATGATAATGCTAAGTTGAACATTTAAAGGCATCAAACCATTTTACACAGTGGCTGCCCCATTTCACATACTTGTTGGCAAAGGACAGGGGTTCGAATTTCTCCACATCCTTGCCAACCCTTGTTTTCCATTTTTTGTTTGTATTTTTTGATAATAGTCATCCTACTGGGTGCAAAGTGGTTTCTCGTTATGGTTTTGATTGCATTTCTCTACTGACTAATGATGCTAACCGTATTTCCATGTGCTTATTGGTCATTTGTATAACTTTGGAGAAATGTCTATTCAAGTCCTTTGTTCACTTTTAAATTTTTTTTTTATTATTATGTTGTTGCTCAGTTGTAGGAATTCTGTGTATATTCTAGATATTAATCTCTTGCCAGATATAAGATTTGAAAATAGTTTCTTTCATTCTGTGGGTTGTATTTCACTTGCCTGATAGTGTCCTTTGATGCACAGAAGATCTTAATTTGGATGAAATCCAATTTATCTATTTTTGTTGTTTTTGTCTGTGTTTTTGGTGTCATTTTAAGGAAATCATCACCAAAGTCAATGTTGTAAATGTCTGTACGTTTTCTACTAAAAGTTAGTTTTAGCTTTTCAGTTTAGATCTTTGATCCATTTTGAGTTAATTTTTGTGTATGGTATGAAGTAAGGTCCCAACTTCTTTTGTATGTGGACATTCAGTTTTTCCTGCACCATTGTTGAACAGATTGTCCTTTCACTGTTAAATGGTCTTGCAGCCTTGCCAAAAATCAAATGTGAAGGTTTACTTCTGAGCTCTCTATTTTATTCTGTTGTCACTGTATATGTCTGTCCTAATGTCATTAATCACACCATTTTGATTACTCAAGCTTTGTAGTAAATTCTGAAATCAGGAAGTGTGAGTCTCAACTTTGTTCTTCTTTTTCAAGATTGTTTTGGCAATTCTGGGCCCCTTGAGATTCCATATGAATTTTAGGATGAGTTTTCCTATTTCTGCAAAACATACCATTGGGATTTTGCTACAGAATGCACTGAGTATGTAAATCTCTTTTGGCAATATAGTTATTTTGATAATGTTAAGTCTTCTAGTCCAGGAACAAGGAATGTGTTTCTATTTATTTACATTGTCTTTAATTTTTTCCAGCAATGTTTGTAGTTTTTGGTGTACAAAACTGCATTTCTTGGGTTTCACTTTCTTGGTTAAATTTATTCCTATTTTATTCTTGTTTGATGCTATTGTAAATGAAATTGTTTTCTTGATTTCTTCTTCGTATTGTTCATTGCTAGTGTGTGAAATACAACTAATTTTGGCATGTTGATTTTGTATCCTGCAACTTTGCTGAAGTTATCAGCTGTATAAGTTTTTGTACATATTTCCTTATATGCAAAATAAGGGCTTTGGATCTGATAGTTACTGATATCCTTCTAAGCATGAAAATTCTGTGATCTATGCCTGATTTATGAAAGTTAAACATTTCTACCTTTCTAAATTTTAAAAGCCATAGCTGTGCTTTACTTTTAATTTGATTTTAAGTCTGTGATCTAGGATGCAATTCCATTGGCAACATTGTTTGCCAGGGAGGAAGTGGTCCAGATTCCAGCAGGCATAATAAACACTCAGTTCTCAGGAATTTGAAAAAACCAATGTCATGTTCTAGCAGCTAACATTTGTCATATAATATGTAGAATATATTTTACATAAAATAAATCTTATATCTTAACTACATTTATAATTTTTTCATTCTGAAATTTTGTGTCATAACAGTTAACATTGCTTTACATATACACCAGATTGTGAAAATATACTTGTTTTTGACTAATTGAATAAAATTGAATGTATTCCTAACTAAATCCAGCTGACATCAGCAAGTCATTTGAGCCAGAATCCAAATGAGGTGAGATGTAACTTCATGAATAGAATTAGAGAGCTCCTCTGCAGAGGAAATGGAGTGGGTAACACACCAGTGGGCTGGAGGCCTTGCTGCCAACACTTCACAGGCAAGACCATCAAAGACGGAAGACGATTCTCTAGTTCTTCCCATTAACATTCAGACTGCCACTTTTAGAGGTAAGAAAAAGGCAGTTGTTTACTTTGATGGGATTTAAAGATGTTAGTGGCCACTTGGCCTGCTTTTTAAAGACTGGTTTATATTGATGTTAACAATTTTGTTTTATAATTTGTTATATCCTTCACTGCCTTCTTTGGAGTGGGAAGGTGAAACTTTCTCTTACAGATGACAAAAGCATCAGGAATAATTCAAATAAAGATGATTCTGCTGCAAATCAGTGAAACATGACAACTGATCTTACCATTGTAGGCTTCAGGGCTACTTAACGGTGCAGAATTAGAGGCACAACTGTAATTATTCGGGAATAAAATAGGGTCCATTGGCAGAGGGCTATGAGAAGAAGGGAGGAAGGGAGATTGCAGGTGGCAGGTGGCTGGGCGTGCTCTATGCCTTGTGATTTTTATCTTTGTCTTTGGCAGAAGGGTCATTTTAGGTTTTAATCCTCCTTTATTAAGTGTGTGTGCGCATGTGCACATGCATGCACATGGGTATATTTTATTATGTTGTAAATTTCAAGTTCTATAAGTGGAAAGTGGCATGCTTGTTTTTGGTGAGGCTTTCATATTTTTGCGAGTATGCCTAACTGATGCAACTGACCTCCTGATTGTTCTTAAGAAAATAACTTCTACTGAGATCTAATTGTATCTTATCTTCGAAGAGAGGCTTTTTGTTGCCTTTCTTATTTTTCTTTTTTTGTCCAGCCTATTTCTTGGGGTCACTTCAATCCTACACAGAATAAAATGCTGGGAGATATACTGCAGAGATACACTCAATGGTGGTGAAGAGCTTCTGCCTATGTGTACACGTTCCCAGCCAGGACAGCACACCCCAGCTGCGGGTGCTTTATCCAGAGCATCCTCATCTCTCCGTCAGACAATGGAACCCATGTTGACTGGGGGTTCCCACATGAAAGTACCCGGGCTGCCATGGGCATGATCAGTGCCTTTTTATGTCTTAGGCGATAAAACCATTGTGTTTTCCTTACTATACACAAAAATACTTCGTACATCTGTTCCTAATAGGTTTTTTCCCCTGTGCTTAAAGCAAGATACTGTTTTTTCCGTAGTGAACCTCTAGAAACCTGAGCCAGCCTTTTTGTCTTGATTTTTTGTCTATGCAGATAAGAAAAAGGATGACTTAGAAGATGGGAGAAAATTATCCTTTCTCTAGATAAAAATTACCCTAAAATGTTAATTTTTCCAAATAATCAGCAAAAACAAGTTGCTGAAATAATTGACACTCTTGATCAGAAGAGAGTAGCTGTCTACACTGATCAGTCCTCTGTCACTTATACATGCATGGGCACACACAATTTGAGACATTAACCAGTCTTTTTTTCACCTAATGAATTACCAGCCTTCATTTGAGTCTGGAGCCATGGAGTTGCTACTGACCCCAGATGATAACCAGTGTAGAAGAACTTTCAGAGTTTAGGATCAAGAACACATGGTTTGGGTGAAAGCAATAGTTAATTTATTATTATTAAAATATCCAGATATATATTTGGAATCATTTTTACAATCTAGCATAACCTATTTTTGCATCAATTAGAAAACTAATTCACCTTCCAAAGGGGAACACTTTTTTTTAAAAAAGAAGAATCTTGAAGGGTATGATGGTTAATTTCACATGACAACTTGACTAAGCTAAGGGATGCCCAGATAGTTGGTAAAACATTCTTTGAAGGAGCGTCTATGAGTTGATGGACTGAGTGAAGAAAATCACCTTCCCCAGTGTGGGCTGGCATCACGCAATCCACTGAGGGCTCCAGTAGAACAAAAAGGCAGAGGAAGAGTGGATGTGCTCTTTCTCTCTTGAGCTAGGACATCCATCTTCTGCCCTTGGCCCTCAGCACTCTTGATTCTCAGGCCTTTGGACTTAGACTGAATTATACTACCAGCTTTCCTTGTTCTCCAGCTTGCAGATGGCAGAGCGTGGGTCTTCTCGGCTTTCATAATGGTGTGAACCCACTCTCATAATAAGTCTCCTTTTGTATATTTATATACAGTTGACCCTCGAACAACATGGGGTTTGAACTGCACTTATGCCCAGATTGCTTTCAATGAATGTAGTCAGCCTTCTGTATCCACAGGCTCTGCATTTGCAACCAAATGTGGATTGAAAATACAGCATTTTTGGGGATGCAAACTTGAGGATATGGAGGGCTGATTTTATGTATGCAGGTTCTCCAGGGCTGACCATGGGACTAGAGTATGCATAGATTTTTGTATCTATGACGTGGGTCCTGGAACCAATCCCCTGCAGATACCAAGAGAAGACTGTATATCCTATTGGTGTTCTGTTCTCTGGAGAAATCTGACTAATATAGGAAAGGGGAACTTTGGAACCCAAGAGAGGGTTGGATTCGCCCCTTTTCCACTTTCAATTTCAGAAGGCATTAGCGGCCTATGTCCTGTCACTAGAGAGTCTGGAGGACACAAGTATGTCTGCATGAAAGGTCATGACCTCAACTCCCCTTTGGTTTATAGAGTCAAGAAGGGCCCCAGGTAAGATCTGGACTTCAGTTGGACACAAAGGGAGCTGGTACACTGAAGCCATGATTAAGGGCTTCTGTTACAAAAACATGGGATGAAAGGTCTGCACTGGGACGGGTGAGGATGAGCTCCAGGTTCCTGCACCCCCAGTGCTGGAGGTGAGTGTGGACCATTGTGCACTGGCTGCTGCTGTTGTGAAGAGGGCCCCACATAGTCTGGCCATGACCAGACAAGATAACGTCAGTAAAACTGTGCAAGAGTCACCATGGCACCAAGGAGAAGAGTCCCACATGTGGCCACAGTTACTTAAGGACAAGAAGTGTAGAATCAACATCAGGGGTAATGTGGGTGGGAGAACGTCCAGAGGGCCAAGGGTCACTTTGAGACTGTGCTTAAACCGAAGTTACATCCTTACATTGTTACTGAGTTCACCTGGCAGTCATGAGGGTCATAGTCCTGCCCATCACAATTTTGCCAAACCGAAGTTCCATTTCTGTACCCTTACTTCTGTGACTATGTTAGCTGTTAGGTGCTGTGCCACCACCAGTGCTTCTAAGAATGCATACTCACAGTATGTCTGTGTGGCTGATGCTAATGCTAGGTATAGTCTGCTTTCCGTCATGAAGATGCTTGATTCTAGTCCTGAGATTTAAAGTTGCCATTTAGTCCTAAGAACAATTATCAGATTGGTGCAGACAGCAAAGACATCACAGTCTGTGTGCTTCTGTGATCAAGATAAGATTTAAAAATAGATGAATTATGAGAGAACGAGCTTTGTCCCCACCTTAACCTTCCATTGACCTTATCCCTATACCAGTGAGGTTCCCCGCAAGCTTGAGAGGAAAGACAGAATTGGAAAGATGTTGGGGAGGATCTCCTGGACCATATCCTGGCAAACAGAGTGAAACCCTGGTAGGACTTAGTAATGTTAACAGCTCTAATAGATAAAGCCCTTGGCCTCAATGACCTAACATGATAGGACTTATTTCTTGCTTAAATGCTGCATTCAGTGCATTCAGTGTAGACTATTACAGGGTAGTTTGGCACTCAGCCTCCTTGTCTGAGGCTCTGTCCTCTCCTGCTCCCTGATGTTGCCTGCATGTGGGAAGGGAATGAAATATGGCACGTGAGAAATGCCTGTGGGCCTGGAGGGACAGCAATTCTGTTCATGTTCCAGTGGCCACATAACCACCCATCTTACAAGCTCTGTGCCTAGAATAATGAGATGAGTTTGGAGAACACTTGGCAAGTCCCTGCTAGACTTCATTACATGTCTGGAAATCTGACAAAAGAGGAGCTTCCTGTATTATGGGGTCATGGAGAGGAAGTGACAGCTCAGGTCCTGAGTTCACTGTAGTCATCTGGCTTTGTTTCTGGGTTTTCTATTCTGTTCCATTGGTCTTATGTGTTTGTTTTTTATGCCAGTACCATGCTGTTTTGGTTACTAGAACTCTGTAGTATAATTTGAAGTCAGGTAATGTGATTCCTCCAGTTTTGTTCCTTTTGCTCAGGATAGCTTTGGCTATTCTGGGCCTTCTATGGGTCCATAAAAATTTAAGAATGATTTTTTCCATTTATGTGAAGAATGTCATTGGTATTTTGATAGGGATCGTATAGAATCTGTAGATTGATTTGGGTAGTAGGAACATTTTAACAAAATTGATTCTCCTAATCCATGAACATGGAATACCTTTCCATTTTTTGTATCCTGTGCAATTTCTTTCATTGGTGTTTTATGGTTTTCATTGTGGAGAACTTTCGCTTCTTTGGTTAAGTTAATTCTTAGGTATTTAATTTTATTTTTGGCTACTACAAGTGGGATTACATTTTGATTTCTTTTTCCAATTGTTCATTGTAGCATATAGAAATGCTACTACTGATTTTTGTATGTTGATCTTGTATCCTGGAACTTTACTGAATTTATTAGTTCTAATAGCTTTTTGGTGAAATCTTTAGGTTTTCTCAAATATAAGAGTGTATCATCTGTAAACATGGATAATACGACTTCTTCTTTCCAATCTGAATGCTCCTTCTTTCTCTTGTCTGATTGCTCTAAGACTTCCAGTACTATGTTGAATAACATCAGTGAAAGTTGGCATCCTTCTCGTGTTGTAGATATAAGAGGATAAAGGCTTTCAGTTTTCCCCCATTCTGTATGACACTAGCTGTGGGTCTGTCATATATGGCTTTTATTATGTTGAGATATATTTCTTCTATACCTATTTTTTGAGGGTTTTTATCATGAGGGGATGTTGAACTTTATCAAATGCTTTTTCAGCATCAATTGAAATGATCTTTTGGTTTTTGTCCTTCATTCTATTGATATCATGTATCACATTGCTTGACCTGAGTGGTCGATTGTATTTATTACAATAATGGTGGATTGCATCTTACACATGAATTATGATTGAAATAATCCTGTGAAGTAAAAATCATGTTGAAATTTTTCTATAATAATTCTTTATATCACGATTAAATCACCAAAACACAAATCAAATCCTAGATGCTTAAAAGTCAATATATTTATAAAAACCGAAATTGACAAAACTAATATTAAGCACAGGATAACAAATAATGAATTTGCTCATTGGCTTACTTCATTTGAAAGTTGTATGAAAGCTGGGTGTAGTGGCTCATGCCTGTAATCCCAGCAGTTTGGGAGGCTGAGGTGGGTGAATCACTTGAGGTCAGGAGTTCAAGACCAGCCTGGGCAACATGGTGAAATCTCATCTCTACTAAAAATACAGAATTAGCTGGGCATAGTGGTGCATGCCTGTAATCCCAGCTACTCAGGAGGCAAGGCTGGAGAATCACTTGACCCTGAGAGGCAGAGGTTGCGGTGACCTGAGATTGATTGTGCCATTGCACTCTAGCCTGGGTCCCAAGAGCGAAAAATCCATTTCAAAAAACAAGAAAGTTGTATGACATATGACTACATACACTATGAGATTAAGAATCATAATGCAATCATAATTAAATCTTGCAGGTTCCTAACAGTTGGCAGGCATCGTGTGAATTATTAGCTTGAGACAGGCATATGGATATATGGGATAAACATGTAACATACACATCCTTACATTCACATGTATTTTTATTCTAAGGTCTGTAACCCATCTATTATTTACGATCAGTAAATCATTAATTGAATCACTAATTAAAACTTTCAGTCAAATATTTTAATCAAGTTTTTTGTTGCTGTTGTTAAAGGATCTATAGAGTGTTAAAAAGATGTTTATAATCACAGTGTGGGTTGGAGGAAAATAAGGCCAGCAGTGAGGTTCTATTTTGTTAGTCTCTCAGCAACCACGTCAACATGACAGTAGGCCCAGCTAATTGAATGTCAGTTAAATAAACAGAGCATTAGTTTGAGAGGAAGTGTCCTCTGAGTACATCCTATTCATTTTTGCTAACTACAGATTGACACAGCCTTCGGAGGGCACATTGTTGGTTGAGAGACGGTGGGAACAAACAACCACCATCCTGAGTGGCTTTTCTTTGGTCCTCAGGCACATTCTGAGGGCTTCATATCAGAGCCTTTGCGTCTTGCAGTGACTCATCTCACCACCTTCCATGTGTTGTGCGTGTCTCTGACCCTCTCAGTACCATCTCCATGATCCCTTCCTTTCCAAAAAGTTGGTGGACTGGAAACTCAGTAACCCAAACTTCAGTGGAGGTAACAGGCACTTAACATCAGTGACCTAGGCCTGCAATATGATGGCAGTCTGGAAAACAGAGTGCTAAACGATTGTGTGAGACCACCCAGAGAAATGCTCCATGGACATAAAGAAGATGGAGAGCTCAGGTCAGCCCTGGCAAGTACACAAGAGATGGTCTGTGATGGGGCAGCCCCTCATCCACCCACTTCCCTGTGTGTCCTGCAGGCAGCCCCCACCAAACCCTCTCAGGACTGTGCTGGGGCCGCTGCTCCAGGTTGACCATGAGTGGACAGAAGGACCCTCAAAACTTTGCTCCCATTGCTCTGGTCCTAGCTTCAATATTCTCTTGGCTCACCTGGCCTTCCAAATGTAACAAGGCAAGGGGGAGGTGACTTGAATCATGGACAAAGACATTTTGGTCACTAAAGCACAATGATCTCATTGGAAATCAGTATATTAGTGGTCTAGTGTTTTTCTTTTAGACCCTTAGGAGGTTGGTTATAGTGAGATAATTTTTCTGGACCCAATAAACTCTGGGATACTGAGGGGCTGAAAAACAGATCCTGAATGAGGCTCAGTGCCCAAAGCAACTTCTTTTAGCATAAAAAGCAGGTTGTTTTATTCCCATTACCCAGACAATTCCCTCAACCCTCTTCTGTAAGCATTGCCTTTATTAATAAGGGCCAATTATCTTCTACAAGTATGACAGATGGGGATGTGGGGAAGTTCCCAAGAGTCACTAGTTTGTGTCAAATAACATTTCAACAAATTGACCTTGAAGATCGAATTGGCTTTCATGAGTGGTTCCATGGACCAGGCAGCATCTCCTGTATGAAACAGAAAGCTGTTCTTGAAGCTGAGCACAGCGGGTGGGCTTCATAGACAGAAACGATTGAAGAAGCAGAAACAGGGAAGAAGAAGTGATTGTTCATTTTGAAGCGGCTTTCCTGGTATGGGTTGAAGTGGAGGAAATTCCTTATCGGGCCTGCTCCTGTTGACTGGGGGTCTTTTGGTGGGTTGCTGGGACTCTCCTGTTTATTGGAAAACTGGCCCATTTCTAAAGTCACTTTAATTGTGTGGCGCTTAGCATGAGCGACTCCATTCTGGTTTCGTCTGGTCTGTGGGGGGCCTAATGCAGCAGGATAGTCAAAACAGTGGCCTCTCACCAACTTTAACATTTGTTACTTCATTTACCTTGCTCCCTAAATGTGCCATCTTTCTGATTTCAAATGTGTTCTTACAATTCCTACAAAGTGATCAGTTAATCTTTAAAAAGAATCTATACACTCGAGGGACTGAAAATAATCATTGTGTTTTCAAACCTTTGGTGACTCCCTTGCCAGTGGAAAGTAGTTGTTCATATATATTCCAGATATTTGGGAAATGAGTTCTACTAAACAAAACCTCATCTGGGAATTACTGAAATAATAATGTCAGATCTAGAAAAGCATTCGGATTTGCAATCAGATGAACCACATGTATCAGGAGGAAGAGATTCACAGGGGCAAGCCACAGGCCCGGTTTCTGAGTGGTGAAGGAACTATTTGATTTGGCAAACAGGGCTGTGATCGCAGGCTCAAGTGGGCGCACGCCAGGGACCCAGGTGCGGGTGAGATCTGAGACGCTCTGCGGCTCCCAGACTGGGGGCCCCGGGCTTCAGCTACCACCTAAGGAGGACCGCCTAAGGAGCGACCCCCAAGTGCCCGCTGCACCTGGCATCCTTCTCTGCACTGGGCACACTAAGAGTGTGGTGGAGACAGATAAGTGGTTGCAATTTTAAATGAAGCAGTTTGGGAAGACCTTAGAGGGAGGCGACTCCTGAGCAGAGACCAAAGAGGGGAAGCAGGGGCTCTGCATGATGGGAGTGGAGTAGGGGTTGTGGGGAAGTGCATGTGAGCCCCAGGGAGGAAGGGAATACCAGGGGTGGTGGGGCCCTGCCAGGAAGGCTGTGGGCCTGTGCCAGAGTGCCTGCACTGTGGTGCGGAAAGCTCTTGGGGGCTTTACAATAACAAGACTGCCAGGAGGAAGGGACAGGAGCTTGTTTGCAGGGTGGGGTGAAAATTACTACCAGGAGGAAATGGAGCCAGAAACGTTAAATCCCTGGGTGACAAGGTGGAGAGCAGGTGCCTGACACCACACACCCGCTGGGGCCTCTGAAAAGCCCCGATCTGCCACAGCGCCACCTGTGACCCGGGGGCCACCAGATCCCAGAACAGGCTGCTTCACCCATCCGTGCCTCTGTTTTCCTATCAGTGAAATGGACTAAAGTAAAGCCTAGCTTGGGAGGTTATTCTGAGGACCCCACAGGGATCACTATGCCGACGGCTTAGAGCCGTGGCTCTAACTCAATGATTAAGCCCGACGGGAGAGCTTCATCACTGAAAGACCTTACCGTGACTTTTATTGACATAGGGAGTCATTTACCTCTGCGTTGCAACCAAGTGGCCTGCAGCTTTAGGCTGGCTGTGTCCCAGGGCCTTAGTGGCCCTGCCCGGTGGAATAGGGCAAGGGGGAGCTACGGCCGGGAGAGCTGGGCCCTGCACACACACCCTGTGCTGGAGCTCTCTTGCAAGGCAGAACAGCAGTGCAGCATGGCCTCAAAGCCCAGGCCCTCCCAGGGAAGGCTGAGTCCTCTCCATGCCTTTCCCACACGAAACCTTCAGGCTGCCATTCGCGAGAGCCAGAAGTCCCCCCTGAGTCGGTGGGTTCAAGAACCCCCAAAGCTGAGGTCGTATTTGATGAAAACACGTATCTCACAGTCACCCGGGTTTACTGAGCAGTGACGACAAGCACGGGTTTACCAGACAAGATCTCAGAGGAGAACGGAAGAGTAGGTTTAGTGGCAAATGTAACGTGGACGCCAGGATAATCATTCATTTTTGTTTGATTTCCTGAGGAATTCAAATCAGTGTCACTACATGCTAAAGTGTGTTTGCGGAGTGTCGAAAGCATTCAGGATGTTCGATTTGTTAAACCAAGTGAATGTCCATTGATGTTTTGACTGAAGTGACTGAATTCCCTAAATATTAACCTTAAGGTTGCGTATTTGCTTCAGACAGGGCTTGACCTTCTCTTAGTATATTGATACATAGATCACTAAAAAGCATATAGAACCAAGGCAGATCTATTTGCAGAATAAAATATGGAATAAGTAATTTTTCTATCTCCATAATAATCTCTACAATAATGTCAGATAAAGTGAATTTCAGAGCCAGGAAAATTACCAGGGATAAAGGAGGTCATTGCGTAATGATAAAAAGGTAAATTTACCAGGAAGACACAAAAATCCTAGAAGTGCGTGCACCTGACAACGGGTCAGCAACGCGGAGGCGGGGCTGGGAAAAATCCTAGAAGTGTGTGCACCTGACAACGGGTCAGCAACGCGGAGGCGGGGCTGGGAAAAATCCTAGAAGTGTGTGCACCTGACAACGGGTAAGCAACGCGGAGGCGGGGCTGGGAAAAATCCTAGAAGTGTGTGCACCTGACAACGGGTCAGCAACGCGGAGGCGGGGCTGGGAAAAATCCTGGAAGTGTGTGCACCTGACAACAGGTCAGAAGCGTGGAGGCGGAGCTGGGAAAAATCCTGGAAGTGTGTGCACCTGACCTGACAACAGGTCAGCAACGTGGAGGTGGAGCTGAAAGGTGAAACAGACAAATCCACAATTATAATCGGGATGCTTCACCTCTCCTCAGTAATTACAAAATCAGGAAGCTTATAGAAAACCTAAATGATCAATCTAAACGTCAATCAACGGGGTCCCATGACCACGTGTGGAAAACCCCGTCCCACTGCAGAACACCTATTCCTTTCAGAAGTTCTTGGAGCACATTTTAGGATCGTGCATAACCCAGATCGTAAAACAAACAATTTTAAAATAATGGAAATCCTACAAAGTTTGTTTTCCAACCATAGTGGAATTAAATCGATATGGATAACAGTAAGAAATTTGGAAAATTTCCCAATACTCTAAAATTAAACAACATAGTTAAAAAAATGTGCAAGTCAAAGGAAATTAGTAATCATTTTGATCTGAATGAAAGTGAAAATATATTTGTAGAATGTGCCTATTACAGTGTTTAGAGGGGAGTTTATGACATTAAATGCTTACTGATAAAAGAAAGAATCAACAAAATTTTCACCTTAACAAATAAGGATTAAAAAACAACAAAAGAAACCCAAAGTAAGCAGAAGAAAGGAGTAATAGAGACAAAACAGAAATCCATGGACCTAGAATAAAACAAATATAAAAATTATTAAAAGCAATTTCTTTAAAAAGATCAAAACAGTTGATAAACCTCAAAAAGAGAGAGAGAAAAAACCAAAATTACCAGTATCAGCAAGGATATCACCATAATCTCCATAGATAACCAGAAATATTAGTATCCCTTACTACTGTCTTCATTGTTTATTAAACAAGTTGCCACTGCACTCCAGCCTGGACGACAAAGTGACATCCTGTCTCAACAAACACAAACAACACAAACATCAGAAAATAAAAAGAAAAAAGAAATAACAGAAATTCTATATCTATTTCCAGTAAATGAAAAACACTTCCCAATTCATTTTATGTCTGATGTCAAAATTAAAGAAGGATGATTGTTTATTAAACAATGCAGACAATAGAGAAATAGAAAAGCATTCTGTACATACATTTGATGATAATTTAAAAGCTGAAAACTACAAAAACTTATTCATAAGAAGACCAACAAACTGTCTAGTTTTATGTCTGCTCAATAAATTGAATTCATAATTAAAGACCTTTTTAAGAAAAAAATCCAGGGTCTGTGCAGTTTTATTAGTGAATTACATCAAACATTTAAAAAAGAAATAATAGGCTGGGTGTGGTGCTCACGTCTAGTAACCCAGCATTTTTTGAGGCTGAGGCAGGCGGATTTCTTGAGCCTAAGAGTGCAAGATCAGCCTGGACATCATGGTGAAATCCTGTCTCTGCATAAAGTACAAAAATTAGCTAGGCCTGGTGGTGTGCGCCTGTGGTCCCAGCTGCTCGAGAGGCTGAGGTGAAAGGCTCACTTGAGCCCAGGAGGTGGAGGTTGCAGTGAGCCAAGATCATGCCACTTACACTCCAGCCTTGATGACAGAGTGTGTCTGTGTCTCAACAACCACACACACACACACACACACACACACACAAATAAGAACAGAAATTCTATATTTTCCAGTAAGAGGAAAAGGAAGCACTTCCCAATTCATTTTATGTCTGTTATCAAAATTAAAGAAAGATGATTAAAGAGAACTACACTCGAATATCTCCCATAAACACAGGCACAGAAATACACAAGAAAATAGCATATCAAGTCCAGCAATGTATTAAAGAATGTCATACATTATGATCAACTGGGCTTAATTTCAGGAACACAAGGCCAATTTGATA
This sequence comes from Macaca fascicularis, assembly GCF_037993035.2. NCBI lineage: Eukaryota > Metazoa > Chordata > Mammalia > Primates > Cercopithecidae > Macaca > Macaca fascicularis. Next base: position 1,530,411 of record NC_088381.1, read on the forward strand.
TCTAGAAATCGATCAGTAAAAGCCATCATATTAACAGATCAAAGAAGAAAAACCACTTGATCATATTAATTGATACAGAACAGGCATTTGACAATTTCAACATCCACCCAATGGTAAAAACTGTCAGCAAACGAAATAGAAGGGAAGGAACATCTTTAACCCGATAAAGGGCATCTATGGGAAAAACAACAGTAGAGGAGATGTTATACTTAATGGTAAGGAAATGAACGTTTACCCCCTATGATCAGGAACAAGGCAAAGACGTCTGCTCTGACCATTTCTATTTAATACTGTACTGAAAATCCTCACTGTGCAATACAATAAGGAAAAAGAAAAGATTGGAGAGGACAAAAGAAATCCCTGTTTGTAGGTGACATAATTCTTTACATAGAGAGTGACAAAGAATCTGCCAAAAAGATTCTGGAACAATCCAGAAAAGTGAGTTTACCAACGTAATTGGAAACTGAAATTTTTAAAAAATGTCACGTATGGGCCCCTATAATCCCTGCTAATCCAGAGGCTGAGGCAGGAGAATCACTAGAACCTGGGAGGTGGAGGTTGCAGTGAGCCAAGATTGTGCCACTGCACTCCAGTCTGGGTGACAAAGTGAGACTCCATCTCAAAAGAAAAAAAGAAAAAAAAAAGGCAGGTTTAATAACTTCAAAAATATTTATGTGTAAATCTAATACAGCATGGATATGCTGAAACTACACCATGCTAATGAAATCAATCAAATTGCTGAAAAAATGAACAGGTATATTGTGCTCACGATTTGGAAGACTCACACCTACCTCAGTGGAATGGAATATAGTCCAGAAGGAGTGTCATACAACCATGGTCAATTGATATTTTTTATAAATGTTGAAAACAATCCAAAGGCAATAAAACATTGTTTTCAACAAATGTTGGAACAACTGGATATCCATATTCCAAAAAAAAAGAACCTCAACTACTTCATACTCTCTATAAAAACTAAAAATGGAGCACATCTAAATGCAAAATGTAGAAGCATAACACTTTTTTAAAAAAGAGAACAGGAGACCATTTACCTTACCTTGGGTTAGGTAAAGAGTTGATACCAAAAGCATAATTCATAAAAGTAAAAATGATAAATAAGACTTTATATACATAAAAATATTTTTTTTTCCAAAATGCAGTTGAGGGAATAAAAAGCTGTAGCTTGGGAGAAAATGTTTGCCCAGCATATATTTGATAAAGTAGCTGTAGACCATTCAAAACTCAATAATAAGAAAACAAATACCCAATTAAAACATGGGCAGAAGACTGGAAAAGGCACTTCACCAAAGCAGATAACTTGAGTAACAAAGAAGCACGTGCTCAATATTATTAGTCATGAGAGAAATGCAAATTAAAACCAAGATGAGATAACACTATGAAATTAGAACGGATAAAATGTAAAAGATTGGTGACACCAAGTGTTGTCAAAGATGTAAATGTAAATGTAAAATGGTTTAATTCTTTGGGAAGTTTGGCAGTCTCTTAAAGATTTAAACATATACCTACCATATGATCCATTTCACTCATCTATCCATGGGAACAAAAAACATATACTATATTTGTGCAAAGACTGTACACAGATATTCATAGCAGCTTTATTTGTAACAGCTTCCAACTGGGAACAACCTAAATTTCCATCAACAGAAAAATGGATAAACAAATTTTGCTGTGTTCATTCACTGAAAGAGAAAGAACTCTCAACAAGAATGACTCTTTATCTGAGTGAAAGAAGTTAAATAAAAAGCAGTACATTCTGTATTCTATATGATTTTATTTGCATCAAACTCTAGAAAATACAAACTCGTTTATAGTGACAAAAAGCAGATCAGTGGTTGCTTGTGGACAAATGGTTTGGGAACAGGTAGGAGGAAACCTCTAGAAATAATAGGTTCATTTTCTATCTTGATTGTGGTGATAGCATGTGCTTACAAAAGTGAAAATATTAAAGTATACATTTTAAATATATGCCAGGTATTGCATGTCAGTTAGACTGTGATCTAACTGTTATTTAAAAAAAAAAAAAACATGGATTTCTAGTAAGACAAGGTCCTGAAATTTCTGGAATCTGCCGAGGCTATCTTTAGGGAATGGAAGAGGAAATTCATCAAAGCATGGTGCCTTCCCTCCCCGGGAGCCCTCCAGGCTGAACGCACATGAAGGTGTGCAGTTCTGAGCTCGAAGCTGCCCCATCCTCAGGACCCCAAAGGTGAAGTGTAAACAATGGGCCAGGCTCACCTAATTGCAGTGAACATGAAAACAACAAAACAGCCCAGACTAACCTGAGTAATCCATTCTCGGTTTTAAAGGATTTGTCTCTATACTGTTATGGTAGCTAGAGCACTGCCATCTCTTAGATGTAGCAAAAATCAATCAATCAATTTATTTTAAATGGATTTGGATTTGCTTCTTTCAGAACAGAAAATTTAGTTTTATTTAAACAAAATTATCTAACATTTAAGAACTCATTCTGTTAATCAGAGAATTTGAATGTTACAATTCTGGCTGTATTTCACAAAGCAGTTGCAAACCCAGCCAGAGACAATGCAGGTGTTAAAGCAGTGCCAAGCCCAGGCTTGAGTAGGATCAGCTCTGGACTGGAGCCGCCTCAGAGCAGCGCCTGGGCTTGTCCTGCCCACTGGCACACTGGCCATGCCCAGACCTTCATGAGGGAAAGGAAAGACGCTGGTTGAAGAAGACTCCGCAGAGTACAGTGAACAGGGACTGGGCTGTCACCAGAGGACAAGGACACGGTCTTTACATGCACCCTCCCAATGTCACTGGCTTGATTTTCATTCTCTTAATGAAAAAAAAAAAAAAAAAGGCAAAGAGCAGAAGTTTTTTATTCTGATGAAATCAAACAAATGATCATTTGTTTCCCTTTATGAACCATACTTTCAGTGTCATTTCTAAGAAACCTTTATCTAAATCAAAGTTAGAAAGGTGTTTCTTCTATGTTTTCCTTGAGAAGTTTTATAATTTTAGGATTTACATATTGGTCTAAATCTATCTTGCATTCATTTTTGTATATAGTACAAGAATGTGGATCCAAGTTCATATTTTTCTGTTCTTTTTTTAAATTCTTGATGACATTTCTTTAAAAGATTATCCTTTGTTTCTGAATTGCCTTTGTACCTTTGTCAAAAATTCATTGTCTAACTATGTGTAGGTCTATAATCAACTCTCTTCTGTTCCATTGATCTATTTATGTATCTTGATGCTAGTCCCACTAAGTCTTCATTGCTTAATAGTCTTGAAATTGGGTAATGTGAGTCCTCCAAGATTCTTCTTCTTCATCAGAAGTGTTTTGCCTGTTTCACATTTGCAGCAACCTGGAGGGAATTGCAGACTATTATTCTAAGTGAAGTAACCCAGGAATGGAAAACTGAACATCGTATGTTCTCACTCATAATTGGGAGCTAAGCTATGAGGATGCACAGGCATAAGAATGATACAGTGGACTTTGGGGACTCGGGGGGGAAAGGGTGGGAGAAGGGTGAGGGATAAAAGATGACACTGCTTGGGTGATGGGTACACAAAATCTCAGAAAGCACCATTAAATAGCGTATTTATGTAACCAAACACCACCTGTTCCCCAAAAATGTATTGCAATAAATACATACATACATACATAAATACATACATAAAAGAAGTGTTTCTGCTTGTAGTTCTGGCCACTCCTGCTTTATGTATTTTGAAGCCCTGTTATTAGGTACATAAACACTTAAGACTGTTTTGTCCACTTGATGAACTGATTCCTTTATGAAGATAAAATTACTTTAATTATCCACAGTGATATTATAATGAAGCAGCTTAGTTTCAAAATGCATTTTAGGCTGGGTGTAGTGGCTCACACCTGTAATCCCAGCACTTTGGGAGGCCAAGGTGGGCTGATAACTTAAGACAAGGAGTTCTAGATCAGCCTGGGCAACATGGTGAAATCCCGTGTCTACTAAAAATACAAAATTAGCTGTGTGTGGTGGTGCATGCCTGTAGTCCCAGCTACTTGGAAGGCTGAGGTATGAGAATTGCCCAAACTGGGGAGGCGGAGGTTGCAGTGAGACGAGATGGTACCGTAACTACTCTCCAGAGTCTTATTCTGTCTCAAAAAAAAAAAAAAAAAAAAAAAAGTTTTTGAAAAGTTTTTTCTTCCCTCTAGTCTTTGCCTTGAAATATACTTTGAAACTCTGTTTTCATCCCTTCCCACCAGACAGTCCTTACACTGTGCTGGCTTACCTAATTATGCACTTGCTTAGACATTCCAGAGGGTAATTATGAAATGAACCATAGAGACCCAGCTGCAGAATCCTCCCCCATCTGGAGATTACCCCAATACGGTTACTCAACAACCTGATCATTACGGAGATGGTGCCAGCCCGCACTCTGGGTGGACAATAACTCAAAATCGCCATCGGAACAAGACACACAGACCCTGTATCCTGCACCATTCCTGCATGTTTCTCATACCAAGTTTTCTTTCTTAAACCCCTTTCCTGGGACAACATTTGAAATGGTCATTTGCAGGCATGAGCCTGGCCCTTTCCCAGTTGCTAGCATTTGATTACCAAAACTGCTTTCCTTTCACTGCATCTCGCTGCTTCTATTTTGGCTTCTGGGCAGCAAGCAGCCAGACTGGTATTCAGTTACAGTATTTCTCGCTCTGAAACCTGTTTCAGCTGATGGTAATAGAGCCACTCCAACTTTCTTGTGATTAGTTTTAGAATGGAATTTCTCACCTTTTTGCTTTTGTCCTATTTGTGTCTTAATATTTAACGTGTCTTTCTTGGAGCTAGCCTATAGTGTGACTTGCTGTTTACCCACACTGACAAACCCTGCCTTGACTGGAGTATTTACGCTGCTTGCATCTCCGTGCTCTGTCCTCTGTACTCCAGCTGTCTGGTGTCCTGGACTCAGCAAAGCCTCTTCCACTGTGGGACCTGGCGCGGGTCTACCTGGGCCCTCCCTGCACTTTAACCAGGAAACTCTCTCAAGGTACCAAACTGGAGCAATCACAGGCCTCACCTTGTGAGCTTCTCATCTCTCAGAGATTACTGACCCTCATTTTCTGATGTCCAAGCTCTTGAAAACTTCTTCAAACATTCTGTCTCTTTTTTTTTTTTCCTTGAGATGGAGTTTCACTCTTGTCACCCAGGCTGGAGTGCAGTGGCACGATCTCGGCTCACTGCAACCTCTGCCTCCTGGGTTCAAGTGATTCTCCCGCCTCAGCCTCCCGAGTACCTGGGATTACAGGCATGCACCACCAGGCCTGGCTAATTTTGTATTTTTAGTAGAGATGGGGTTTCTCCATGTTGGTCAGGCTGGTCTCGAACTCCCGACCTCAGGTGATCTGCCTACCTTGGCCTCCCAAAGTGCTGGGATTATAGGCATGAGCCACCGTGCCTGCCCCGTCTCATTTTTTTATGTGTCAGGTACAAGAGTAAATTTTGTTCCTGTTACTGCATCTTGGCAGTGACGTAGAAGTTCCTCCATGATGATTTAAAGTGCTGTTCTCCTTTCCACACTGGATCAAGTCCAAGGACCTGAAGGGGAAGAGGGTTTCTCTGCCGTTGAGCTTCTCCTTCCCCGTTTCTGTTCTTCTTTAGCTCATTGAATCAGCATGTAGGAGATCAGGAAGTGATATTCGTAGCTGGAGGCGGCTGCAAAGGTTCTCCGTGGTCATTCTTGGTGACTCATCCTCTCAAGTGCTCTCTTACTTCGGTTTCAGCCTTCCCCAGCCGATAAGAACGCTTCTGTCTCTCCTTCCCTCTCTCTCCTCCCCTTCTTTTAAATAAATGGGGATAAGGGCAGGGGTGGTAGGGCCAGTTCTGTAGACTCTTTTTTATTGTTATTATTATGCTTTAAGTTCTAGGGTACATGTGCACAACGTGCAGGTTTGTTACATACGTATACATGTGCCATGTTGGTGTGCTGCACCCATGAACTCGTCATTTACATTAGGTGTATCTCCTAACGCTATCCCTCCCCGCTTTCCCCACCCCACAATAGGACCCGGTGTGTGATGTTCCCCTTCCTGTGTCCAAGTGTAGACTCTTAATAAGAATGGGGTGTGTCTGAATTCAGGGTGTGGAAGATGTGGCTCTCTTTGTCTTCAGCTTCAGATCCCAGTTCCCAGCCCTGGAACAAGGGTGGCAGTTCTCACTCAGAGTTATTTCACCCACTGTCCTTTGCAAGGGACATTGGGCAGCGTCTGGAGAGTTTGCCCAGCAGGCATACTTGGGAGGGGCGGCTGCTAACATCCAGTGAGAGGAAGCCAGGGCTGCCACTGAACACCCTACAAGGGACAGGCCAGCTCCCCACAAGCAGAGTGTCGAGTGCCCAGGCTGAGAGCTCCTGGGTGCAGGGAGTGGTTCCTGACAACATCCACTCACAGGTAGATTTGTTCTCTCTGCCGTATTGTGGTTTTTCTGTTCTTGATGCTTGGCACATAGTAGTGGTTATTTGTTTACTGGATATTTATGTAGTTACTAACATACATCAGAAACGGTGGCTCAACTTGAAAAACAATGAACCGGTCCAAAACACACCAGAACTGAGGCCACTCTGTCGGCCGGTACTGACACCACCACTTCCCCCTAAATCTCAGCAGTAGCTGATAGTCACGAAGGAGAATACGGGGAGAAGACGACGTGCTGCAGAGCTTTCCAGTTCACTAGGACTTGTGCAGGCAGAGGCTTCTGAATTCAGCACTGAGATAAGTACCAGATCAGGCAGTGCCCACAGGCCACTTTGAAAACTATTTTTATGGAGAAAAATTCAACGTAAAGGCTCAGTGTGGACACATCGGCACCCACACACGGCGCATGTGTGTCAGCTGTGCTTCCCTCTGTACACATAAGAGGACACAGTGGGGTTGTGTCCTCCCTGGCACCTGCACTGCGAGATGGCAGCTCGACCTGACACAGTGGCCAGAGGAGAGCACTAAGGGGGAGAGGGCGGGGGATGGCAGTGGCTCTGTGGGGCTGTGTGCATAGGTCTTCCCCCTGTGCTCCTAATTCCACTCATCCCATCCTTGGGGGGCTGGGTGAGGCATCTCTGAGACAAAGGGCTGGGGCTCATGCCTGATGAAGACAAAAGAGATTAGGGCAATACCAGTAACTTAATATGGAGAGCAGCCCTTTTTGCTTTCCCATGCACAATCTCATTCGATCCTTAAAACCTCTATCCAGTGTCCTGTGGGAAAGTGAATTCAGGAGGGGTCAGCAACAATCCAGCATTATCTGTCTGTAAGAAATAGTTGGGCCAGAACCCAGGACCCGCCTGTGCATACAGATGACATCTGTCCCAGGTTGTGGGGTCCTTTGGCACAGGTTTCCTGGCTGCACTCAGAATGAGTCAGGGTCTGTCATCTCTGTATTGTTAGATACCATAAAACCAGCTCTGTAGGCAAGACATTTACTGCAAGATTCTCAATGTTGTCTGTAACCCTGAACTGCCAATCTGCTCTTCCCATGAGAAATTAACAGAAAATAAGAAGACTGTGCAGCAGATCAAAAGGTATTTTTACAAATGATGTGAAAGCTGAGGCACAAAACGAGTCTTTATTATGATTTTCAGACACATTCTCCTTGGGTGAGATTCCTTTCATTTATCTCTCTCTTGCTCTCAGAACTTTAATGAAAGGAAGGAGGAATGGGAAAGGAGTGCGGTGCCACTAAACAGGGCTTTGAATTTCAGGATCCCTTGGCTGCTAAAATGAACCGAGGAATAAGATGCTCCCTGCCTGTGCTAATGCAATTGCAGCTCAAGAACGTCACTCCAACCACAGCTTCTGTCCCAGGAGGCTCGGAAAATTAGACTTAGCAATGGGGAATATCGCAAGCCAGGGAAAAGTACACAAAGGGATGGGAGGAAGAGGAAATATAGCTTATGATTTACTGACAACACAGTAAGCAGCAAGCACTTTGTTTTGCATAGTGTTTAGCATCTCATGACTTTTAAACCTAGTAGCAGGAATTAATATTTAAACATTTTCTTGTATTGTGAATGGACATAGGGTTCATTTTTTGCATGTTTATTGAACATAGCTAACCCTGGGCCAGGTGATTTTGGATACACAAAGATGAATCAATGTGGGCTTTTCATTCCTGGAATGCTCAGCCCTGTAAATGACATCTGATGAGTCCCATGTTGCCCATCTCCCCATCACAGACGCCTACTGACAGAAGCCCAAGTCCCTGCAGGGACCCATCCTTTTGGTCAAAATTTCCTCACCAGTAAGGTGAGGGAAATGGGGTTAGTAGGTGGCTCTTATGGCATGTGTAGCAGATCACTTGCCTGATCCTCTCTGGTCTGAAGGGTGAATATGAGTTTGAGTCCCAGATGGACTGGAGCCATTGTTGATAACCCCAAAGTGGGTTTTTGGATACTGCTCCCAACATATGTTCCTGCCTTAGAAAACAAACCAGATACCAAGTTTGATTTATTTCTGAAATATCTGGTAGGTAGCAGCAGTGGTGCTGGTGATGAATATGGAAAAGTTTCTGGTAGGAAGATCTTGAGCTATCCAGGCCACCAGGGTAGTTCACTCACTAAATTTTGGAAATATCCTAATAGGATATGGCTGGGTAACTAACATGTAAAGCAGAAAGTCTTAATTGACATGGGACAGATAGTCATAAATTGTTGTAGGAATTAAGCTGAGGAGATTATTAATGCTGAAGAAATTCCACACTGGTTGCGACCTCCGAGTAGAGCCTTGAAGTGGGGATAGGAATTGAACATGTCGTGACTGACAGTGAGGAAATGCTCTCCAAACCAGAGAAACAGTATCAGCAGAGACATTCATGTTGTGAAATGAAAATATATAAAAAGTGGCTGATGTTTAGTTTGATTGGAATTTAGACCACAGAAAAAGGGATTACATGGGAATTAGAATTTTTGAAACAAGACTGGTGTCAGATTATGGGAAACCTTAAATGCCAAAGTAAGAAAACAGAGGTCATCCTTTAGTCAAAGAGAATTAATAAAAACAGAGCAATGACAATATGTGATATGTTTAAAAATTTTTTTAAATGGTGGACTTTCAAAGGAATCTTCAATGAAGGTTCTATAAGTAGCTGTTGTGGTAAAATAAACAAACACACACCATCCCCCACTTCCTATGAAACAGGTATCATAGTGAATCATAATTCTAGTGTCAATTCTAGCCTGACACCTGGCTTCTCTGTGAAGCTGGGATGACTTGACACCCCCATATGAGACCTACCCTGCCTGAGGCACTAGGTCTCCTGCTGAAGAGAACCCTAAGATATAACTTACTACTATGAAAATTAACGTCAAGTCACCCTTGGTTCTGGCCTTACAATCCAGGCTTGATGAATGTACCAAAACAAGATATAGATACCGTAATAAAGTAGTGATGTCTGTTATAAAAACAGATACAAAAAATTCTTAACAAAATATTAGCCAATTCAATCCAACAATATATCCACAGGGAAAGAACTTCACTTGGACTCATTAGAGAGATGTAGAGGCAATTGGAATTGAAGTTGCAAGAATGTGGAGAGAAGAAAAGCTTATTGAAATGACACAAACCTTATACACACTATTTCTGTCCTTGGAACATGAGCAGAGGGCAAGAATCTGAAAAGAGAGGGTAGAGGATAGATTCCAGAAGGCAGGAAGCTACAATACTGTCGGGCAGTTACGTGGGGCTAAAGGGACAAACTTTATAGTTTATGTTTGCCAAGATAGCCAGATCAAGAGTAGCTAAAGTCTCATAGAGAAGGGTACTTCAGAGAAATAAGCACTACATTTTGCTCTAAGATTTTCTTAAAAGTATCTGCTGATTCTTAAGCTTCACAGGATGAGAAACCAAACCAAACCAAAACAAAACAAAAAAACCCAACAACAACAACAAATGAGAAATGAGATTAAAAGTTGAGTGGAACTTTCAGCAATCTCATTGTGTGGGGAGAAAAATAACTGAAGTTTAGTGTCCTCTACTTAGAAATCTCCCTAGTAAACATCTGAGGCTCCCATATGAATCCCTTGAAGGCTTCATCTTAGAATTGAGAATAAAGTAAACGTAGACCAGGCATTAAAAACTCTGAGAGAGATCTGGGGTCAGGTTATGGCTGTTTAAGTTGAGGAGATGAATCTGTCCGACACCAGCTGTTTGTGGAAGACAGGATGAATCCTTTCTTTAATGGTGTCTAGAGCCTCTGTGGTACTCCATGAAGAATTTCTGTCATTTAATCTGGTGTCTAGTATATATGCCAAGAAGTTGACAAAGATGACAAAATAGACAATAGAAACAGGCCCACACATGATATCAACTTTGTTTTTAAAGTAATTTTAATTATAAATACCAAAAAAAAACTAGTGAGCAAGAAGGAAAATATCAACAGAAAACTATAATCTGCTAAAAAGAATAGAAGAGAATTTCTAGAAGTGAAATCAAGAACATAAATAAACAGGAGATTAAAAATACCAGAAGAAATAGAGAAATGGAATGATGTGTCAAGAGAAAATGTTCATATTGAAGCATAAAGAAGATTTTAAACTGTGGGAAATAGGGGAAAAAACAAAAGAAACATATTCAACATAGGGTAGAGATCTAAATTATGTGTAATTAAAGGCCTAGCAGACAGTAGCAAAAATGAGGTAGGTAAAATAATTGAAGAGATACTGGTTGAGAGTTTTCAAAACTCATGAATGGCATCAAATCTCAGATTCAAGAATTTCTAAGAAAGCCAGTTTGGGTAAATGCAAATAATCACTCCTGAACATATCAAAGTTAAACTAATGAAAACTAAACAACAAAGAACAAAGTTAAAGCAGCCCAAAGAAAAAGACCAAAAAAAAAAAAAAAAATTGCCTTTAAAGGAGCAACAATAAGACTGACTTCAGACATCTCAAGAAAACAATAGAAACCAGAATAAAATGGAATCAACAGGGAGTATTGAGACAATTACATGTACATATGCAAAAATGTAAACGTCAATTCCTACCTTGCACCATATAGAAAACTAACTAAAAATAGTTCAAAGGTGAAAATGTAAAACCTAAATCTATAAAACTTCTAAAGAAAACGTAAGAGAAAATCACTTATGCAACAATTTCTTAGACTCAACACTAAAAGCATAGTCTATAAGAGAAATAAATAAATTGTATCAGAGCTATGAACTTCTGCTCTTCGTAAAACATGGCTAAAATAATGAAAATCTGGCTAGCCATGGTCGCTCATGCCTGCAATCCCAGTGCTTTGGGAGGCCAAGCCAGGAGAGCACTTAAAGCCAGGAGTTTGAGATGAACTTGGGCAACAGAGTGAGACCCCCTTCTCTACACAAAAAAAAAATTTAAAAACTTTGCCTGTAGTCCCAGTTACTTAGGAGACTGAGGCAGGAGGATTGTGTGAGCCCAGAAATTAGAGGTCACAGTGAGCCGTGATTGTGCCACCGCAGTTCAGCCTAGGTGACAAAGTAAGATCCTGCCTCAGAAAAAAAAAAAAAAAAAAAAAAGAGAAAAGGAAATGAATGAAAATCTGAGGCATACACAGAAGATGTTTATATATTATATATTCAACAAAGGTTTGTATCCAAAATACATAAAGAACTCCTAATTCTCAATCACATATAAACAAACAAGCCAATTTAAAAAATGGGCAAAGAACTTGAACAGACGACCAAAGAGGATATCATGGCAAATAAGCACACAAATAGCTGTTAAATAGCATTAGCCATTATGGAAATGCAAATTAAAAACATAATGAGACACCACCACACATCAATTAGAGTGGCTAGAATAAAAAAGACTGAAATATGAAGGACTGGCTAGGATGTCATGTATGGAATGTTCATAAGTTTCTGGTGGGAATGAAAACTGCTACAGTGACTGCTACATCAAAAAATAGTTTTTCAATATTTTATAAATTCAAACATAAACTTAAAATTCTGCTCCTGGATAGAGAAATGAAAATTTATGTTCACACAAAGCCTGCACATGAATATTCACAGCAGCTTTATTTGTAATAGTTGAAAACTGGAAATGATCCAAATGTCTATCAATGGATCGTTGGGTAAACAGACTGAGATATATTTATACAAGGCACTATTACTCATAAATAAAAGGAATAGACTGTTGATACATGCAGTAACCCAGAGGAAGGCATTATGCTGAGTGAAATACACTAATTTTAAAAGGTTACATAATGTACGATTGCATTTATATGACATTCTTGAAAAGATAAACCTATGGGAATAGAGAACTGATCAGATACATTAACTACAGAGGAATGTCGGAAATAACTTAGGAGACTTTTAATACAAATTATGCAAACCAAAAGGCAATGGAGTGAGAATTTCAAAGTGCTGAAAGTAAAAAGCTGTCAACCCAGAATTCTATATGCCACAAAAATATTTTCCCCAAATAAAGGAGAAATAAAGACTTTCTTGGAGAAACAAAAATGGAAAGAATTCATAGCTAACATACTTACTTGCCAGGAAATTACAGGGCATTTTTCAGGCAGAAAGAATTGGTATCAGACTAGAAATTAGATCTACACACACAAATAAACAACACTGAGAATGGAATAATTAAAGTTGATGTTTTAAACTTTTAATTGGTCCAAAAGATAGTGAACTCTAAAACAAAAATAGGAGAAATTTATTGTGTATTCATAGTACATGTAAGAGCATGATATATGACAAAAAGGAGAACAGGGTAGAATTTGGAATACATTGCTGTGAGTTTCTTAAAGTATATGGGAAGTAGCATAACATTATTTAAAGTTAGACTCTGATTAAAGATGTATGTTGTAAATCTGAAGGCAAATACTAAAAGTAAAGTTTTTAAAATAGTAATTCAATAGAGTATATAAAATGAAATTATAAAAAGGTGTTAACACATGGCAGAAAATTTGTTTAAAGAAAATATGAAACTAGTATACAATTACTAGCAAGATGGTAGTTTTAAATTTAACCATTTCAAGAATCATATTAAATGTGAATGTTCTAAATACAGCATTTAAAAGACAGAAATCATCAGATTAGATACAAAAGTATGACCCAACTATATGCTTTTTACAAAAAAAAACCCACTTTGAATATAAAGGCATAAATAAGCTAAAAATAAAAGGAGAGATAAATATATAAAATGGAAACATGAACCTAAAGAAGGCTGGAGTATCAATGCGAATTTAAGCAAAGCAGATTTTAGAACAGAAATCATTAAGGAAAATAGAGGACATTAAAGATAAAAAGTATCAATTCTACAGACTAGCATTACCCATATACCATCACTGAACAAAGACATTACTTTAAAAGAATAGTCTAATATCCCTGTGGGCATAGATGCATGCCTCAATAAAATATTAGAAAATAGTGTCCAGCAATACATAAAAATATAATACACTATGATCAACTGGGCTTCTTCCCTGGAATGCGAGACTGGTTCAACATTCTACGTTAAAATGTAATGTGTCATTAACAGACTAAAGAAAAAAAATAATCTGATCACTTCAAAAAGATGCAGGAAAAGCAAACAAGAAAATTTAATATACATTCATGATAATAACTCTCAACAAACGGGAAACAGAAAGCAACTTTCTTAACCTCATAAACACAGTTGACCAAAGAAAAACAACAATCCTACAGCTAGCATAATACTACAATTATGAGAGACTAAATTCTTTTCCTCTGATAATTAGAACAAAGCAAGATTGTCCTTTCTTACCACTCGTATGATAATTAGAACAAAGCAAGATTGTCCTTTCTTACCACTCGTACTCAACATCCCGAGAGAAGTTCTAACCAGTTCAGTAAGGCACCCAAGAGTGGTAAAAGGAATACACATGGAAAAATCAAGAAATACAACTGTATCGATTCCGTTGTTTATACACTGTATAGAAAACACTAAGGTAGCCACAAAACAGCTCCTAGAACTAATAAGTAAAATTATCAAGATTATTATACAAGGAATTTGAAATTTAAAATACAATACAATTAAAAAGAGCACCAAAATAGAAATACTTCTGTATAAATCTCATCAAGTTTTAACAAAAACTGAATAGATAACTAAAATCCTCCTCCTAAAGTGAGCTTCAGGCCTGGATGGCTTCTCCAATGAAATCTTACAAAGTGTTAAGATAGAAATAATTCCAATTAACTCTCAACTCCTATAGAGAAAAGGAACATTTCCCAATCCACTTTATGAAGTCAACATAATTTTGCCACCATAATATGACAAGAACATTATAAGAAAGGAAAAAGCAATATGATAAGGGCGGGGAAGTATTGTAGAGGAAAAAATAAAGTTACAATTTTTCACCACAGACATCTGGTTTCTGTAGAAGTCCAAAGAGTCTAAGCCAAGTATCAGAAAAATTAAATTAACTCAGCCATGTCATTGGATTTGAGATCAATAAAGTCAACTTTATTTCTGTGTACTGGCAACAAATGGTTATAAAATAAAATTCAGTCCTATTTACCATAACAACAAAAATCTAGCTAGGAATATATCCAATAAAATGTGCATGAGATTCTACACAGAAAACTGCAAAAGACTGTTGAGAGATAGTAAATTTCTAAGTATAACAGGAAACCCTACTTACAAGATTCAATATTGTAAAGATATCAGTTCTTCTTAAGATCATAATAGTCAATACAATTGCAATAAAAATCCCAGCATTGTTTTTTGTAGAAGTTGACTAAATTACATTTGAAAATATTAAGGGCCAAGAATGCCCAAGATGATTCTGAGGAGTCTTGCACATGTCTGTTCTTTTCATCTTCTAAGGACAACACTCCCAACTTTGTTTTGGGTGATGGTGTCCATAGCTAGAGGCGACCACCAAACATGGTTCTCATGGATGAGTTGTAAACATGTCACTAGTTAGCTGCTGGGAAAAATTTCAAGGTAGCAGATTTAGCTGGGAGCGGTGGGTCATGCCTGCAATCCCAACGCTTTGGGAGGCAGAGGCAGGAGGATCACTTGAGGCTGAGAGTTTGAGACCAGACTGGGGCAACATAGTGAGACTCCCTCTCTGAAAAAACTTAAAATAGTTGGGTGTGGTGGCACATGCCTGTTGTCGCAGCCACTCAGGAGGCTGAGGCAGAAAGATGACTTGAGACCTTGAGGTAAAGGATGCAGTCAACTGTGATTGTGCCACTGCACTGCAGCCTGGGTGACACAGGGAGACTCTATTTCAAAAAAAAAAGAGAGAAAAAAAAAAGTGGCAGATTTTGTTGATAAGAGGTTTTTTCCTTTTCTCTTGCCTGAAATATGAAAGTGAACTGAGTGAGAATGAGGTGAAACACAGTGGATAAAAGTCACATACAGAGCATGACTCAGTGGAATAGGAAAAGAAGCCCCAGTCTCCAAGGTAATTTTGCAGCTGCTGAAGCTACCCTGAGTCCAGCCTCCAGACTTCGTGTCCTGTGTGAAGAACATTACATCCATTTGCTTTTTCCACCACAGTTAGTTCTCTGTTACTGACAGCTGAAGGCAATTCCTATCAGATAAGAAGTTCAATTTTAAAAATTAGATGTATTATAGTTATTTATAATTCTACGTGAAGTGATGATTTGTCAGGAGAACAGACATGAAACACTTTTATGGTGAGAAAATGACTCTGTAACTCTCCTTCCTTAGCCAGGTGGCCTTGGGCAAGTCTAACCAGCTTGTGGCTCACTGTCATCATCTTAGAATTAGGAGCGCAACAGACATTATTTCATAGGTTTGAGGTAAAGATTAAGTAAGTTAATGTCACAAGTGCTTGGAGCACTGATTTATCCTCTGTCTGCCCCTGTAAGATTACATAAAGGCAGAGATTTTTGTTTTGTTCATTGCAGTTTAGTACACAGTACTCCCTAAATGTGCATAATATTGAGTAGATAAATGAATAAATGTTATTTCTAGACTAAAAATAGAGCTACCATTAGATCCAGCAATCCCACTACTGAGTATGTACCCCCCCAAAAAAGAAATCATTATATCAAAAAGACACCTGCACTCATATTCATTGCACACTCTTCTCAATAGCAAAGTCATGAGTCATGGAACTAATATAAGTACCCATCAGTGGTTGACTGCATAAAGAAAATGTGGCATGTATACATCATGGAATACTATGCAGCCATAAAAATGAATGAGATCATGTCCCTTTCAGCAACATGGATGGAGCTGGAGGCTATTTTCCTAAGTGAACTAGTGCAGGAACAGAAAAACAAATACTGCATATTCTCACTTATAAGTGAGAGCAAACATTGGATACACATGGACATAAAGATGGAAAGAATAGGCACTGGGGACTCCAGAAGCAGGGAGGCGGGAGGAGGTCAGGAGCTGAGAAATTACTGATCAGGTATAGTGTTTACTAGTTAGATAATGGCTACACTAGAGACCTAATCCCCACCACTTCACAATATACCCATGTAACAAACATGTGCATGTACCCCACTGCATCTAAAATAAAATAAAATAGTTACAAAATGAATGCTTTTGGGTACAAATAAAGCTTCGTGCACACACTTTCTTTGTTATATTTATAGTAGCCAGAGTGTATACAGTATGCTTAACATTAGTGTGCAGTGCCGTTTACTCGCTTCCCTGTGAAGTATTTTGGGAAGGCTTCGGGCATGTGGATGTCATGTATTTTGTGGTAGGATGGTGTTCAGGCCCAGCAGCTGGGACAGAAATGTCTTGACACATTGGATGTGGCATTTTCTGCTTTCAGAAGACTCAGAAGTAATGGCCATTTTTCATCCTGTGTCATTTACTGAGCCTCCCTATTTAAGTTTTCTGAGAAAGGCTGAGGCCAAGAGG
The DNA here is from genome assembly GCF_037993035.2 of Macaca fascicularis. Lineage (NCBI taxonomy): Eukaryota > Metazoa > Chordata > Mammalia > Primates > Cercopithecidae > Macaca > Macaca fascicularis. The sequence goes on from NC_088381.1 coordinate 1,547,211, forward strand.
CGAGCGACACCTGTCACTATTCCTAGGGTCATCCAGGCAGCTCTGGTGACATTCAGGGGCTTCAGGGGACCCAATAAGAGATCTTGAGGGGTGATTGTAAGTCACAAGTCTTAGACAAACTATTTCCAAAATACAAATTAAACTTAGTGGCTTAAGCTGAATGTTGAGGTCTCCATCCTTCAGGATCAGTCAGAAGAGGCCGCCAATGGTTGCTCTGTGAGTAGAGTCATCAGAGTGGAAGACAAGGGGTGCACGTTGTCCACTCACACCTGCTCTGCTTTGCACACCTGCTTCCAGGTCAGGGCAAGAGCAGACGGGGAGAGCTGGTAGATGTGTCATTCCCCCATTTCTGGGGTATGTGGAACAGCCAGTGCACTAGGAGAATAACTGGGCTCCCCGGATCCTTTTCTCCTTCTGCAAATAAGACCCACAAAATCAGTTTTGTGTCCACTTTGCCTTTCTCCTAAGCCTTCTTCATAAAGACCCCATTCTCTTAAGCAGCGTCCGTCTAGAACTGCTGTGCATGTATTTGTGGGATGTACCCAATGGACACCTTTGAAAAAAGAACATTCCCCATTTCCACAGAAAACAGCGCTCTCCAGCCTTGAGTCTTGCTTCCAAAAGTGTATATGTGCAGTTGTTGGGAAGAAGCAGGATGTCTAGATCAGAGGCCTTGATCTTGATGGTCTCATCCACTCAAGCTCCTGCTCACTCAAGGTACTGGGTGCTGCGGATGTGCCAGGTGCTGCTTCTGGGATCCTGCCACGAGGAGGATGCGCTGTGGTCTCAGGGCCCCTGGTGCAGTGAACTGTCTTCCTTCTCATCCATGAAGCATCTCTCTAGGCGCATTCTCTCAGCCCTGTGGTCAGGCTGGACAGCTCTGGCGTGCAGGACTGTCCCACCCCCTCGGGGTGCTCAGAGGAGGGCTGCGCACGTTTCCTAAGGGAGCTCCTGCCAGTCGTCTGCGTTCTAGGTGGGCTCTGTGAATTGAGTCTTGGAGGCTAAAGCAGTGCACCTCATGTAAGGTTGCTGCAGTGCTGGCGTGATTCACACACAGCTGCTGGAGGCCCTCAGCTTTATGAGTCCTGTGGGTGATTGCAGGGGACCAGCTGCCTGGCATTGTTCCGTCACTGTCTGGGGGATGACAATTTGATGTCTCAGAATCAGAACTGAGAGATATTAATGAATGATATAAATAATACAGGGGTACCACCTTTTCATACCTCAAAAACTAGCTAGGAATATTAGTTTTCATTCTCATTTTTCTTGAATTAGATGATGTATTTTTAATACACTCTTGCAGCTTGTGTGAAAAACTTGGACAAGTGTTAGGAAGTGCCATGAGCTCCATCTGTACAAACATAAATTTTTTCTCCTTGATTTATCTAGTTTATATTTTGGAGGCAAAGAAAGGAGGTGTGAGCTCTGACTCTCTGACTAGCTGAGCAGGCTCAGGTCAGCCGCTGAGCTCTCCTTGGCTGAGATGCCCCACACGTAACATTGGGATCTATCACTTATTCAGCACACATTTATGCAGAGCCAGACCTGTGCCTGTCCCGCGAGAGGTCCTGAGGAGTCAGTGATGCCTAAGAAACCACCCTGCTTTTCCTGGGTCCCAGCACAGGAGCAGTGTGGCCGGTGGCGGCAGAGGCGTTCCCATGTGTGGACCTGTGCAGAGGCCCAGGGGGGCCTGACTGGGGGAGCTGCCTGAGTAGGACAGAGGATCTTTTGTTCCTTCTTCCTAACCTATCCAAGTTGGTGCATGGTACAAATGAGCTAATGCAGGGAAACATTTAATTTACTTATTTTGGTCTTTAAAAAAATCATGGTAAAATATACAAAGCCTAAAACGTACCATCTTAACCATTTTTAAGTGTACAGTTCAGTCGTGTTAACATTGTTGTGCAACCGATCTCCATAACTCTTCACCTTGCAAAACGAAAACTCTGTGCCCATTAACCACTAACTCCCAGGCCCTGGTAACCCGAATGCTACTTTCTCTATGAATTGGGCTACTCCAGGGACCTCGCATAAGTGGAATCATATAGAAATAGTCCTTTCATAACTGGGTTCTTTCACTTAGCGTCATGTTTTCAAGTTTCATCCATGTAGCAGCACGTGTCAGAATTTCCTTCCTCTTGGCGGCTGAATTGGATTCCACTGTATATATACACCACATTTTGTCCAACCATTCATTCACAAAGGTGGACACTTGTATTGTTCCACCTTTTGGTTTTTACTAATATTGCTGCTATGACCACGGTGTATAGGGAAGCCTTTTAAAAAGTAAAGACAACAAATAGGTTGCTTATTATTATCTCACAGTCTTATAAAAACTGACTTTCTCAAAGGTAGGGCTCATCCATATGTTGCTTCCGTGTTTTTTTCTGGAACTAATGAACTGTTCTCTGGCCTGCACACATATTTTTAAGTCAGGGAACAGCACCAACAGTCTTACGGGGGAAATAAACAACAACATGTAATTATGAATGAATGGCTTCCATGGAAGGGGGACGGTGGTGTGGAGGACTTGTAATAAGAACCTAGTCCAGCCTGGGCACCTGTGGTGAGAAAAGGTCAAAGGACCTTCCCTATAAATGTGAGGTTTCACTCCAGGCCTGCAGGCCGGGGTCTGGGGCAATGAGCAGTGCTGACTGACATATGTATTAGTCCATTCTTGCATTGCTGTACAGAAATGCCTGAGACTGGGTAAGTTATACGGAAAGGGTTGAACCAGCTCGCGGTTCTGCAGGCTGTGCAGGAAGCGTTGTGGCTTCTGCTTCTGGGGAAGCCTCAGGAAACTACAGTCTTGGTGAAAAGATGAAGAGGGAGCCAGCACTTCACATGGCTGGAGCAGGAGGAAGAGAGAGAGGCGGCTGGTGCCGCACACCTTTAAACAAGCAGATCTCATGAAAACTCACTCAGTTACGGTCACGACCATAGCACCTAGGAGATGCTGCTAACCCACTCATGAGAACTCTGCCCCCATGATCCAATCACCTCCCACCTGTCTCGCCAACCCTGGGGATTACAATGTGACATGAGATTTGGGGGGACACAGATCCAAACCATATCGATACATTCATTCATCCGTCAGCGGCTGCTAGCTACAGTCCCAGGTCCTGTCTCCCCGTAACTGGTGGGCTGCCAGCCTCCCCTGTGCCCTGCCTCCCCCAGCAGTGATCATCTGCCAGGCTGGGGCTAGCTCGCCCAGCTGCCCCTCACTCCCGAGGCTGCCCAGCCCGGCTGCTTCCCTGCCTGATGTCCCTGGGCTCTGCGGGCCTTGGTCCCTGTGCTGAGTGCTCCTCCAGGAACTTCTGGTCTTCAGTCTTCACCCCGCGGTTCCAGGAGACAGGCTCCGGAGAGCCTGGGGATAAACAGGCACCAGCTTCAGAGGCTCATACTGTTTCTAAAAGTATCATGTACTTTTTGTTTTGTTTTTGCTTTTAAATGAACATACCTGCCTATATTTGGATTGGTATTGTTATAAACTTTCTAGTCAATATTTTCTGACAAGTGGAATGATTCTAGAACTGCGTAATGTACAAAAGGATGGCTCATGCTGGATGCACAGGGGTTAACAAAACTGACTGTTTTAGTTAAGTAAACTGCACAATTCTTTTTTAGGAGTTGACTTCAGTTAATCTTTTTCATTTTTAAAAATAGATGAAATATGAAGGTTGTTTATACATCAGGCGCAGTGGCTCATGGGCTGGTAGTCCCAGCACTTTGGTAGGCCAGGATGGGTGGATCACTTGAGGTCAGGAGTTCGAGATCAGCCTGGGCAACATGATGAAACCCCTTCTTTACTAAAAATACAAAAATTACCCAGGCGTGATGGCGCGTGCCTGTAATCCCAGCTACTCAGGAGGCTGAAGTGGGAGAATCACTTGAACCACCTGGGAGGTGGAGGTTGCAGTGTGCCGAGATCCTGCCTTTGCACTTCAGTCTGGGTGACAGAGTGAGACTCTGTCTCAGAAAAAAAAAAAGTTGTTTATAGCAAAAATTTGAAGGATGCCACATTTATGATGATTATGATGATTTTATAGTCTAGGTTTGTCAAAGATAAAGCCAGACACAAAGCAAAAAGGACAGACTTTATTGAGTAATAACTATCACAGTAGGGAAGAGGGTCCAGTGTGAACTAAGCTCATTGTCACCAAAACGAAGGCAGAGGATACGTAAAGGCTGTGCTCAGGGAAGGGCACTGAGGGTGTTAAGGAGGGTCGGTCCGTGTGTCTAGGCCACCTGGGCCTGCTAATTGGGGCTCGTGGAGGAGAAGTAAACTCCTCATGTCCTCCTGACAGGAGGCAATGGGGCAGGTTAGAGGGAGGGCCATCCTCTCCTCCACTCAGCTGTCAGGCCATCCTCTCCCCTGGTGACTAGGAGCAAAGCCAGGGCAAAGGCATTCCCTGGAAGTTGCCATTTCAAAGAGATGGCTTCCAGGTCCTTGTAGAGACAGTTCTGGGTGATAGAAGATTTGCATTCTCAAGGGCAGATGAAGAATTGCAAGCTTTCTAAAGTAACTGCCCCATGGTGAGGTTTGGGGGCCTCTCTGCCTATCACTAGGTTTTGGCTGGAACAAATACTACATTTTTGTTGGGACAAATAAATGCTGGAAGCATTGAATTTTCACTTGCAGGTATTTTAAGGGGTGGCTGTGAACATCCCAGGGACATTGCCTCATGCTGCTAAAAGCCACACTGGCATTTGGTGAAATGGTTTCGTGCAGAGGTTTGGATGGAGTCACTATGTGTCCAGTTCTTTTGCAGTTCTCAGGTGTCCTCTGTTTAAATTCCACCACTCAGCCATCAAGTCAAAAGCAAAAAGGAGGAAAAATTATTCTTAAGGCTGGTGTATGTGTACACATGTGTGCATGTGTATTTTTTTCATGAGACAGCTCCATAGAATATTTCATGAGTGAAGGAATTTAGTATTTCCAAACTCTGTGCCTAGTATATTTTACCTAGTGTCTGAGTTTGTGACTGCCAACCTTTACATTTGGAGAGAAAAGTAAAAAGAACCAAGAAAAGTACCAGAGGTATCAGATACACGCCCCATAGTCACACCGCAGGGGCGGGTGCGTTTCCTCTGGAACGCTGCCTAGCCCTGTCAGTCAACAATGGCAGGGGCAGTAACCGCGGTGTCCAACATACATGGTGTGCTTTCCGTGTGTGAGGCCCTGTCCTGTGGACCCAACGTGTGTTACTTCTTGTCATCCAGGGTTTCTACTGTTACCGTGCCCATTCATCACATTGGCAGAAGGACAGAGAGGCCACCTTAAATAGCACCCCCACTTCCCAACCCTTGTCTGTTCAGTTTTCCCATCCTGTAAAGGAGCATATCCGTTAAATCCTTAGCAGACCTTCTCAGGCGGAGGCAGCCGCTGGTGCTCGTCCCTGATGCTCCCCACACAGTTTGAAAACTATGGAACTCTCAGCTCTCAGCATCTTTCTCTTCTCTTATATATGTCTAAATATATTATTTATTTATATTTTAGAGACAGAGCCTTGCTTCGTGGCCCAGCCTAGAGAGCAGTGGTACCTTCTTAGCTCACGATAGCCTCACACTTCTGTGCTCAAGTGAGCCTCCCGCCTCAGCCTCCTGAGAAGTTGGGACTGGAGGTGTGCACTACCACGTCTGGCTAACTGTTTTTGTTTTTATTTTTGTAAAGGCAGGTTCTCCCTATGTTGTTGCCCAGGCTGGTCTTGAACTCCTGGCTTCAAGAGATTCTCCCCTCTTGACCTTCCAAAGTGCTGGGATTATAGCCATAAGCCACCATGCCCAGGCTAAATATTTTTATGCCTCCTCACTTATTAGAGAAATCCTCATCTCATTTGTACAGAGTGAAGCCAAAATTTCACCAATGTATAATATCCATTATAGAAGTATTCTGCGGGAACTTCCCCCAACAAATAAAAAACACTGAATGATGTTTTTAGGTGAAATGGTTAATATTTACATGCCTCTTTGCACCTAGCTTGCAGGAGGTTTGGAATGAGATCAGCTAGTCTGTTTCTCATTACCCATGGAGCACCCATGAACCAGTGACAAGTTTGGGCTCATAACAATTCAGGTCAGATGTGTTCTAAATGCAGTATGATTTCTGCTGAAGATTTTTGAGAGCTCAGAGACATAACTGACATCCCCACATCGAATACCATAGCTTTACTGAGGCCCTGAGCACCCTTGTCCTGAGTCATGGTGTGTGTTATTAGCCCTAGCTAGGTTGATTTTTAATATGAATTTCCATTTTTTTCCTTCTTATGTGTTTACTTTCCTGATAGTTCACAAATAAAACGACTAGGAAAGGAGGCACTGAGAATCATAAAACTGATTCCATTGATATGTGTCTTAAGCCTGGAAGAGTTTATTATCTGTTGCACCTACTTCTGGCTGTGGGACTTCTCTCTATCACATTTGTGTTTTGTGTGTTCCCCCCCCCCCTTTTTTTTTTTCTGAGACAAAGTCTTGCTCTGTCGCCCAGGCTGGAGTGTAGTGCTGCGATCTCGGCTCACTGCAAGCTCCGCCTCCCGGATTCACGCCATTCTCCTGCCTCAGCCTCCCCAGCAGCTGGGACTACAGGCGCCCGCCACTTTGCCTGGCTAATTTTTTGTATTTTTAGTAGAGACAGGGTTTCACCGTGTTAGCCAGGATGGTCTTGATCTCCTGACCTTGTGATCCGCCTGCCTCAGCCTCCCAAAGTGCTGGGATTACAGGTGTGAGCCACCGTGCCCGGCCCTATCACATTTGTTTTTAAGGGAGAATTACAACAACCAAGGTATGAAATTGTATTTTTTTCTAGAGAATATGTGTGGTGGATAATTTAGAAACAAGGCAAAAAGCAACCTGCTTTGGGGAAGGCATTTGAAGTTCCAGAACACCTTTCTCTTACCTTCTGGGATAATTTTTCCCCGTGCCTCTCGTGTGGAGCACACGATGTTCTGTGTCTTCTGGATCCGGTGGCAGTGAGTTCGTCAGCGAGCTTGTTGTTTGATAGATGGAAAAGTTTTCCCTCGAGAAATAATGCAGATCCTCAATCCTGCCAATGCTGCCTAACAGAGCTTGGTGTGTGAATGAAAATCAGATTAGGCCCACACTCACAGGTGCTCGGGTCTCTTAGTAACCCTGGACTTTCACCCAATCAGTCGTCAATGTAACAGTTACTGCCTGGGCTTCCTAATGTATTGGTGCAGGTGATGCAAGTGCTGAGTGTGATCTGAATTTCATCTCAAACAGCCTCAATTCTCTGTAAACGGGGCTGTCTTATATGCCTTCCAAGGTTTACGTATTCCTTGTGTGCTTACAGAATTTTCAAGATCGTTCTTAGGACTTGGAACTTGAGACGTGTACAGGAACCAGGGGATTTGAATTTGACATGTGTCATCGTGCTATGAAATCATTATTTTAATCAGTTAAATTTGAGGTGACATGCATGGAAATGTCTGGAAAAATTTATTCAAATTGGAGTCTTTTTATTTCCACTGACCTTGAAAGTTACCCTAAGACTAAACTATTTGAAGACAACTTTAAATTGGCACAAGCAGTGCCTCTCACATTTTATTGTTTCTGCAAATGTCGATTGACTTCAGAGCATCTGGATGGGCCCAGTTTGCATTTCCAGTGTCAGGCACTGAGATGCTGCAGATCCCCCAGAGACCAGGCAGTGTGCGTATGACCTACAGGGATTTCTGATACTCCCTTCTGACATTTGAATTGCAGAGGTTCACCTTTGAATCCTGTGCACCTACATGGCAGGGGCCTTCGCTCACCAAAATCTACCTTCTCTTCTTCCTGGGGATGCCGTTTTCCAGCCTCCTGTCTGGTGAGCCGGGAGTGACTGTGGCCACAGACTCCTGGGTTCTGGCTGATGAAAAGTTGCCTTTTCAGGCCCAGCCCACATGCTCCTTCCACAAGGAACCCTCTCGTCCTCCCTTCCCCATCCGCTGGACACAGCAAAGAAAGGGCAACCTGAGTCTGCGTGGTGGGTGGGCCTGGGCTGTCTGCTGATAAGTTCTGGACTGTGGGGTGAGAAAACTGGATTATGTGAACCCCTTGAGATTTCAGAGTTTATCTGTTGTATCAGCCTACCCGGGCCAGTACAGCATGCAAGGCCAGACTGCTGAATTCCGGGATGGTATTGGTTACCCAGAACACTGCTTATTTCAGTCTCACTTCAAAATGCTCTCTCAGTTACCTGTCTAGTTGACTGATGTGTACCCTCATTTCAAGGGGAGGAGCTTAGAGATTTGCTCAGATTCACGCCTCCCTTGGGCTCTCCCTTCACTTCCTCCCGGTCCAGTCCAGGTGGTTCCCACTTCCTCCCGGTCCAGTCCAGTCCGGCCCTGGTTCCCACTTCCTCCGGGTCCAGTCCCGCCCGTGGTTCCCACTTCCTCCCGGTCCAGTCCGCCGGTGGTTCCCACTTCCTCCCGGTCCAGTCCAGTCCGGCCCGTGGTTCCCACTTCCTCCCGGTCCAGTCCGGTCCCGCCCGTGGTTCCCGCTTCCTCCCGGTCCAGTCCGGTCCCGCCCGTGGTTCCCGCTTCCTCCCGGTCCAGTCCGCCCGTGGTTCCCACTTCCTCCCGGTCCAGTCCAGTCCGGCCCGTGGTTCCCACTTCCTCCCGGTCCAGTCCGGTCCCGCCCGTGGTTCCCGCTTCCTCCCGGTCGGGTCCTCCCCGTGGTTCCCGCTTCCTCCCGGTCGGGTCCTCCCGGTGGTTCCCGCTTCCTCCCGGTCGGGTCCCCCCCGTGGTTCCCGCTTCCTCCCGGTCCGGTCCCGCCCGTGGTTCCCGCTTCCTCCCGGTCGGGTCCCCCCCGTGGTTCCCGCTTCCTCCCGGTCGGGTCCCCCCCGTGGTTCCCGCTTCCTCCCGGTCCGGTCCCGCCCGTGGTTCCCGCTTCCTCCCGGTCGGGTCCTCCCCGTGGTTCCCGCTTCCTCCCGGTCCGGTCCGGCCCATGGTTCCCGGGTGCGTGTTCCTGGGTCCTGCTCCAGACCTAACAAATCGGACTCTCTCCGGAGAAGCGCTTCGGAACCTACCTTAGCTGCAGGCATCAGGCTTTTCAGCAAGCAGGTTTTGAAAATGAGAGATCAGGCACAATGGCTGTGTAATGGAAGGAAAAAATGGATTGGAAATGACTAGTTTTTTAAACTTTTTGTTTTTAAAAGGGCTTTTCTTTTATGGAAAAATTATTCCCCTCAGGTTTGAATTTTCTCTCTCATTTGGTCTATTCAGTTATTTTTCCCCTTTGGAAAAATACGTGTAGGAGTAAAGCTTTTATTTTTATTTTTATTTTTGAGACAGTGTCTTGCTCTGTTGCCCAGGCTGGAGTGCAGTAGCGTGATCTCGGCTCATTGCAACCTCTGCCTCTTGGGTTCAAGCTATTCTCCCATCTCAGCCTCCTGAGTAGCTGGGATTAGAGGTATGCACCACCATGCCTGGCTAATTTTTGCATTTTTGGTAGAGTCGAGGTTTCACCATGTTGCTCAGGCTGGTCTTGAACTCCTGACCTTGTGATCTGTCTGCCTCAGCCTCCCAAAGTGCTGGGATTACAGGCGTGAGCCACCGCTCTGCCAGAGTTAAACTCCTTTAAAATTTAACTTTATATCACCAAGTAATTTGAACATTTTTGCATTTTGCTTTAAAAATGCCTAATACTGCTTCCTCTTGGGCTTGGTGTGTTGAAGGAAAATAAAATGAAAACCAGGCCTGAAGGATCCCTGAGCAGACAAATTAGGTCAAGCCTCATACGTGACCCTAACCCTGCTTGATTTCAGAAACACAAGGAAAACTTAACTCGGGCTAATTCTGTGTTAAAGAAAAAAGGAATCTGGCCAAGTGTGGCAGTTCGTCTCTGTAATCCCGGCAGTTTTGAAGGCTGAGGCTGGGAGGCCAGGAACTCAAGACCAGCCTGGGCAACATAGAGACACCTCATCTCTACGAACATAAAAACAGGCCAAGGCAGGCAGATCATGAGGTCAGGAGATCGAGACCATCCTGGCTAACACGGTGAAACCTCATCTCTACTAAAAATACAAAAAATTAGCCGGGCGTGGTGGCGGGCATCTGTAGTCCCAGCTACTTGGGAGGCTGAGGCAGGAGAATGGTGTGAACCCAGGAGGCAGAGCAAGACTCCGTCTAAAAAAAAAAAAAGAAAATAAACATAAAAACAAACAAACAAAAAATCAGCCAGCTGTGCTAATTTTACAGGTGCACACCTGTAACCCCAGCAACTCAGGAGGCTGATGCAGAAGGATGGCTTGAGCCCAGGAGCTCGAGGCTGCACTGAGCTAAGAAGGTGCCACTGCACTCCAGTCTGGGTGACAGAGTGAGACCCTGTTTCTAAAATAAATGTTAAAAAAAAAAAAAAACTTAAGCTCAAACCTTAACAAGGATCAAACTCACTTATCATTAAATAACTAGGAACTTTCCAATGGGATAGCCTTGTAACTGTAGTTAATCAAACATTTCCTTTCTTTTATCTCCCTGTTGGTCTCATAAAAGCCTCCCCCTTGGGTTCCTCAGTGGAGCTCCCAAACCACTTCTGGTTCGAAGTTGTCTGATTCATGAAACACTACCCACTCAAATAAACTCTAAAATTCTAAAATTCTTGTGCCTCGGTTTACCTTTTTAACAGGTGTGTGCAGTTGGCTGCTGATAGCCACGTTTGCTGCTTCACCCGCCTGCAGTGGTTTTCTGCTCCCTTTTGGGTATACGTGGTGAGGACACTCACGCTTTATTCAAATTTGTGTGGCGTGGTTGAAGGTGGGGGGTGTGACAGGTCAGACTCAAGTGGGTGTCCAGAAACCTTGGCAGCTCTCTTTTTGATGAGTCACCCTTTGTTAACACTGCAACTCCTCTGACACTTACGTTTTGGCCTTTTATTTCCATTCTGTTGGTCCTGAGTGGATTACAGCCGTCACTATGAGAAAATATGAGTTACTGACTGGAGAGTGTGGGTGTATTTTTGTGTGGATTGTACATTGCTATTTAAACATTCACCTCCAGTAGAAGCACATTTTTCTAGGTCATTAAGAAATCTATGAGAACACCCAAAATTTTGGTTTCATTGGCGATGTTATGCGGTCTGCCATGGCAATGAAGAGGCCCTCTGTAAATGTACATGTGCTGTGTGGACAGGAAAGGCAAATTTATACCTGGAATATTTACCTGTTCTGAGGAGGAAAGACCACTTAACTGCCAGAGCAAGGATGCAAAGTGCTCAGTGCGATGAAACTGCAGCCGGGCAGATAGCTAGTGTCCTAGGGAATGGGGCTGCGTCAGAGCCACAGCACTCATGCCTCTGGGTGAACACGCTCTGGTCTCTCCTCGGTCCCTAGGGCTTATGATAGTCATTGAAGGTCAGGTCATGCAGCCTGGCCCTGAGCGTGTCACTGAAGGTCACGTCATGCGGCCTGGCCCTGCGACTCTCGGATTGGATGATTCCCGCTGGAACCACAGATCCCAGGTTCACGGTGGCCCCTCCCATGGTGGCATCACCTGCTACAGAGCTCTGGTGGTTGCCGGGACTCGCTTGTGAATGTCTTTCTCAGACTCCAGGTTGGGGGGGGGGATACTCCTGAGTCCCCCACCTATGTTCAAATGAGTTGCACATGGGAAGCCCACTCTGACATCCCCTTTTCCACGGACTTAGCTTTTCCCCCTTACAGTGTATCTGAGGGATTGGCACTTCATTTTCTTTGGCTGTAGGCAACTGGAAATCCAGGTTTCAGCAGTCACTTTACCTGAACAAACAGTTCATCATAACCTTGAAAACAAAGGTTTTCTTTTTTTTAACTTTGTTATACTTTAAGTTCTAGGGTACATGTGCACAACGTGCAGGTTTGTTACATAGGTATACATGTGCCATGTTGGTGTGCTTCACCCATTAACTCGTCATTTACATTAGGTGTATCTCCTAATGCTATCCCTCCCCCCTCCCCCTCCCCACAACAGGCCCCGATGTGTGAGGTTGCCCACCCTGTGTCCAAGTGATCTCATTGTTCAGTTCCCACCTATGAGTGAGAACATGTGGTGTTTGGTTTTCTGTCCCTGCGATAGTTTGCTTTAGTTTTCAAGATTCCAGTGCTGTCTAATCCCTTTATATATAAATGCAGTCACATCAGCTTTAAAGTTGGTCCTTCCTGGTTCTAACACCCTTAAAATAAATTGCCATGCATGCCCCCAGGCTCTTGCCAATGCAGATATTACAGATCCTGCATCCTCTTCAGTGCACCTCCTGGGGGACAGAGCTTGAGGTGCTTCCTTCCAGGCTGTGCATGGATGTGACCTTGTTTGGGGCCTGAGGTAATGGGTGCATGGTCCCGTTCTTGGAAATAGTGTACCTTGGAAGTCAAGCTCAAATCTCTCTCCCTGTGCTGGCTTCAAGACAGTATTTTTAATAGGAACGTTTCAGGGGCTGGTTTCTGAGGTTAGGAGGTGACTGTAGAAGGAAAGGGGAGGTCTGGGAAGTCCCTGGACATGGGCAGTTATCTCTTCATGTTACCCCACGGGTCACATGTGCACGTCTGGGGGGAGTTAGTATGAAACATTTGATGGAATGAGGCTGTTGTGTCGCCAGCCTCATTCTGTGCAGACTCTAGTTGGCCATATTGGTTCCAATGGACTTCAGCAAGTTTTATCTCATGAGCGTTTCAGCAGGCTGTTTCTTTTCTTACCTGCCACCCTGCAAGCTCAAGAATTTCTGGTTTTCCTGGTTAGTTACTGGTTTCTTTAACTCTTTGGGGCACAGTTTCAGTTCCAACCTGGCAATGAGTACAGTCAGGCCTTTGGCATGATTTGCAGTCTCCACTGCTCTACTTCTGTGCAAGAGATCACCCCATTCCTCACCTACAAATCAAGCAGCCCAGCCAGAGAGCCTTCTGTGTGAGACTTTTCCTTGACAGTAGCTTGCTGATTTCTGTAGGTCCCGAACACACACAGCTGACCTCATTGTGCCATTTGTGCACATTTGTAAGATATCACTTTGGAAGTGATATCTTCCCTCCGCCAAAAAATAGTGGGTTTAAGTTAACTAAAAAGTGAATGTCTGCCATATTAATTTTCTCCAAAGTTCGCAGTCCCAAGGTTTTGGAGACACGCACTGGCAGAGGGTAGCAGCTCAGCACAGGAGTCTCGAGGTGTTTGAAGTCACATTTCCAACGTTTCAATCCGTTTACTGCTTTTTTCTAGGTTTAGAATATTGGGCAAGTCTCCATTTTCTCATTAATAAAATTGTGGTAAGACGAATACCCGCTTTATACCGTGCTCTCAGGGCTGAATGATTCTGTGTGTGCCAAGTTCTTAGCACTAGGTCAGCCCTCAGTAAGCGTCAGCTGTTGTTTAATGTGCCTCTGGAGGGGCCTGCGGCTTTGGTCCCAAAGCAGGGCAAAGGTGGCAATTCTCGCGAGGGGAGGGAATGAATGAACATAAACTGTTCACTGTTGTTCAAGCCCAGGTTAAAGCAATCCAAGAAGGAATTGCTGTGAGCGCCAAAATAGATACTTCCCAGTGGCCTGATGTCAGAAAACCCTCTTTTACGGCTTAGGGCTCCCACAGAATCAGTCAGAGGCTGCAAAGAGTGTTTCCTAGTCCCCCCACCCCCACCCCCATCCCTGCCCCCACCCTTGTGTAAGTGCCACCCCCATCCGGGAGGGGTGATTGTGTTGAAGTCATGGGTGAACTAGGGGACCTGGAATTGTTTGTTTTTATTAAAATATGTTTTGGCCGGGCACGGTGGCTCACCCCTGTAATCCCAGCACTTTGGGAGGCCGAGGCTGGTGGATCATGAGGTCAGGAGTTCAAGAGCAGCCTGGCCAAGATGGTGAAACCTCGTCTCTACTAAAAATACAAAAATTAGCCAGGCGTGGTGGCGGGTGCCTGTAATCCCAGCTACTTGGGAGGCAGAGAATTGCTTGAACCCGGGAGGCGGAGGTTGCAGTGAGCCGAGATTGGGCCATTGCACTCCAGCCTGGGCGACAAAGGGAGACTCCCTCTAAAAAAAGAGAAAAAACAATAGACCAAAGGACAGTACATGCAATTCTCTAATGTGTACTGTCTGCGGTGGTCGCGGCCCCGTGGATTTTCCGTGTGTCTGTGACGGCCCTGCCCTTACTTTAACGTGGGACTGCGGCGTCTTCAGGAGCCACTGTCAGGACTCCAGGGTGTCCAGCTCTGCTTCCAGATAAACTAATGGCGGGTCTCAGAACCGTCCCCCCACCATTTAATCCACTCCGCAGCTGCAGGTGCGGCCGGGACGCTGGCACCTGCCACCTGGCTTGGCTGGGCAGTGTCCGCCTCTCCAAGGGTTGGGGGTCTCTGTTCACCGAGTTTTACAGACTGGAGGAGGGTGTTTCCCTTAGAAAAGCCGCTTGTGCCCTTCCTGCGGGAGAAAAGTCACTCCTCCACCCCCTTTGTGGAATTCCCGGCCGGGCTCCCCGGAGGTGGGCATCTGAGAGGGGCAGTGCGGTCACACCCCTGCGGGCATCAGCGCCCCCGACCCCATCCCGGCTCCCAGCCCCGCCACCCACACCAGAGACATCCACTGCGGTCAGGGATTTCTGACAACATGTGCGTTTATTTGTATTAGAAGTACAAACGTAGGAATCCAAATACAAATACAGAGGGCGGCCCAGCCACGAGGCCCAGCGGAGGGCGCGGCGGGGACGGGACGCACGAAGCGGGGCGCGGGGCCGCCCGTGTCGCCAAGGCACGTGGGCGCAGGTGCGCCCTCATTTCACTAGGACACCGCCAGCCGCACGGAGCGCGGGAGCCACGTCCCAGCGGAGGGGAGGAGGGCGGCGGGACCTCGGACGCCGGAGCCAGGGCCTCCAATCCCTCGCGGGACAGGGACGCAGGGGCTGCCGGAGGCCACTTGGTGAGGGCGGGGACCCTGCTGGGGCCGGAGCCGGGGCCCCCTCGGGGCCAAGCGCGTCCACACCGGTGCTCCAAGATGATTCCAGAATGCCCTGGGATTCTGGAATCTCTGGGCCTACCTCCCATCTGGACAATGGCTTCACAGGAAGGATTCCATGGGAACAGAGAGCAGTGCGCGCCCCTCTCCATCCCTTCCTGCCTGGGGCATCTCCCTGGAGCCCTGGCAGTTTCACTTCCCACACAGGCTTCAGAGAGAGAGGACCCTGCCCGCACCGGGCTGCTTCAAGTCCGACCTGACGCCTTCCTGTGACCTGCGAATGCGACTGACTTCCTAGACAAGGGTGGGGATGGCTGTTGGCCATCTAAATCTTGAAAACTACTTATCTGATCGACTTGACCAGAATGCACGAATGATCAGGGAGTCGCCCAGGTGTGCACGCAGGTCACAGCAGTGATGCCCAAGGGCTCTCCAAAGGAGGCAGGCTTGTGTGGACGCCGGAGGGACTCCTGATCAGGTAGTGAAGCTGGATTTTTCTTTTCTTTTCTTGGCAAGAACGTGATCCCACTTTGTCAGGAAATGCACATGTTGCCACTTTCTCTCTCTCCCTGTCCTCTCTCTCTCCCCCTCTCCCTTGCTCCTTTTTATCCTAACCAGAGGCTTAGTAAGCTAATACGCTATCGCTAGAGAACTGCGCTCCTTTCTACTTGTTTCAGCTAAATTTGGGGTGATGGGTAGAGTGACACACATTAATAAGTTGTTTTCAGTTTTACCACTGTACGTACAGACACAAATACACGGACCACTGCATGTAAACACAAGATGGCCTCTTGCTCCTAACAACACACAGGTCTGATCCCTGAAAATAATTACTTTCCTAAAGCTTTCACAAAACATTTACTCCTAAACAACGAACCTTTTGCTCAGTACAGGAGCTGCACACAAAGGAAAACACCTTGTGTAGTTGTACAAACGTGTTAGCAGGTAAACTTGGTTCACTAGCATAAAATTAGCCATTTCAAATGTCAAGAATGATGGACAGTGTCTTTTAGAATGTTTTAATAAAAGTTATTCTAAACAGAGATCATATAATAGTCAGCACTGTACATTTCATGAATATATTTTGCCTGTGCTTATGTCTATTCAAAGTAAAAATGCCAGGATAAGTTAGGGAACCAAAGCCTAGACTCAAATTAGATGTTAAGAAGCACACAGTGATTGTCTTTTTGAGCTCACAAAATTTGCAGTTTCCAAAGATGCATGTATTTTAGTGAAAAAAGATAGTTCTTAGACAATTCAAATGTTATCTTTACGAAAAGTAATAAAATAGCCGACTGAGGTAAAAATGAAAAAAAAAAGAGAAAGCAATCAGCAAACAACAATTGAGTGGAATGTTCTTCTAAATAGTAATTTCAAATTCTGATTGAGGCAGGGCAGGCAGAACTGCTGGGGAAGACAGCAGGTCTGGAAATGTGTTAGGCAAGCAAAATTTTGGAGTAGGATCTGTATACTTAATGTTTAAACTCAAATGAAACTTTTTCACTTTTTCCACAACATAAGTTCTGATTTTGTTATAGTTCAGAAAAGGCTCTAAGCCTTTGTGTTGAATCAATAGCTGAGTACTAGTAGAAACACGGAAGGGAACAACCAGGGTGGTGATGGTGGATGTAGCATCGTTTTCTTCATCTAAAAACCTTTCATATTTGGTGACAACTTAGAACTTGAGGGAGCAAGTTGTCATGCGCATCTTCTACCACATTACTTATTTTTTAATTACATTGGAAGCAATCTTTAATTGTTTAAGAATGCAACATTTTTTCTTTTTTTCCTCTCTGTAGCTCCCAAGGCCACCCTGGGGGTGCATGGACTAGCGGACATGGCAGGCTGGCTGAGGGGGGACTGGGTCTGCCAAGGCTGCGTAGAGGAGTGGGCACCCTGCTCTCCCCACTAGCGGGAGAGAAGTGCTGCTCTGTGCAGTGGGGGGCGGGGTCTTCCCTCATTGACAAAATTGACATTGAAAATCCTTCCTATTACAAATATAAATAGTATTTTATAAAAACCTATTGTAAGAAAGCCTAACCAAATCAAAGCACTCATTATTTGCTCCTGAAAATTAGAAGCTGATAGTGGGCTAAGACTTCTACTTAAGGTGTCTCCAATAATCTTTTATAAACTCAAAGTCAAGCACTGTCCTTTCAAATAGACCTCCTTAGATTAGGGAAGCAGCTTTCAGTTCCAAGAAAGTGCTATGGGCAGGCACAGGCACGTGTTCCCACACATGTGTGCTAATGAATCAAGTTGTGAAACTCCAGTCCACCCAAAAGGAAAATCATGTCAGCCTGTGTACAGTCATGCCCTTGCCAGGAGCGATTCCACCTGCCCCTCCGGAGGCTTCGGACTTCCCGGGTGAAAACTCAGCCTGTCTCGGGTGGAAAGGGGATGCTGGCACCTTCCCACTGCCTTGCCATAATGAACTTCCCACTTACTGGCATCAGTCCTGATTCTCACCATGTCCCTAGAGTGACAGCTTAGCTCCAGAGCCCACAGGTTCTTTATCACCATGTCCCTAGAGTGACAGCTTAGCTCCAGAGTCCACAGGTTCTTTTTCCTAAGGAGAGCTGGGAATCTTCTTTACACATTGCTATGTATTTGAAAAACGTTCAACGAGAAATGGAAATTTCAAATCTTCTTTAAAAAGTGTTTAGTGACAATGCTGTCATTTTGAGAAGACTGACATCTCAGGGACTGCAATAATTGTGCTGTGGGCTCGCTCATGTATCCTTAGATACCTAAGAAACACATCTTTAAGAAAATACAAATTGGATGTGTTGGGTAGATACACATCATTCACTGGGATCGAACTTCAATAAGTGAGGCAACTGGGAGAAATCAGGGTCTAAGCCCTTCACGGGAAGTGTAAATGTTCCTTTCTCATGAAAATCAAAGAAGGAACCTGAATAACTAGAAAAGAGAAGAGAAAATGTAGCAGCTACCTGCTCAGTCTGGGGGATTTAATTATTGGCAATCCATGTTCTTTCCAACCTGTTCAATTTTAAACTGTTCAGTAGACACAGAGGCTCTGGCTTCCCGGCAGGAACCATTATCGTCTCCACACTGTGGAGCCTGCCCACTGGGCTGGAAAACCCTGTGTGTGTTTACAAATGTGAAAAGTGAAGTGGTGAAAGTAGGTGATTATCTCAATTGTTCAAGCAAAGGAATTTACGTTCCCCTCAATAACCTGAATGCTACAGTCAGATCATGTTTGTTTTGGAAGTGGTGTGTGTGTGTGAACATGTTTTGTCTGCCTAATTATTTTCTAGCTCATGCTCTTGTATAACCTAATCTGAAAAGCCCACTTGGTTAACTCAAAACATTGAAAACTTGTCAGTGACTGATTGTTCGACTAGTTTTTCAGCACTGATTTAAGTTCGTCTAAAATTTGACTTTTATAAGTAAGCAGGGCAAGAAAAGGTATAAGGGATTTTATTGACAACAGTAAAACCCAAAGCATTATTCAGCTAAGTGGCATTAAAAAAGTAAATATAGGCTGGGCGCGGTGGCTCACGCCTGTAATCCCAGCACTTTAGGAGGCCAAGGCGGGTGAATCACCTGAAGGTCAGGAGTTTGAGACCAGCCTGGCCAACATGGTGAAAGCCCATCTCTACTAAAAATATAAAAAATTAGCTGGACGTGGCGGTGGGCGCCTGTAATCCCAGCTACTCGGGAAGCTGAGGCAGGAGAATTGCGTGAACCCGGGAGGTGTAGGTTGCAGTGAACCAAGATCACGCCATTGTACTCCAGCCTGGGCAACAAGAGTAAAACTTCGTCTCAAAATAAATAAATAAATAAGTAAATAAATAAATAAAGGTAACTGTAAAGAACGTCTCCCTTTTGGCCTTAATACAACTAGATCAAGCTGATATCCTGAAATCGCTAGCTTGTAATCAGTAGAAATTTTAAAAGGAGGAATGGAAATGCCCTAATCTCTAGTCTTCAAAACGACTGGACATTAAGAAAAAGAAAGTCAAGTTTTTATTCTTCCAGAAATACTGAATGGCTGAGTTCTTACCCGATCATCTCAAAACATACACATTCTCTCCCCATAATGATAGAGATCTATTTTTATAATAAAAGATAAGTCAACAAGGGACCAGCGATGGGGGTGTCATTTATCCTGAAGAGTTATTTGTTAGTTCTTTGATGTGATTGTACAGAGAACACAAACACAGAGGCATTGCTAAACTCTCTGAACCTGAATGTTTCCTCCAGGCCAATTTGTGAAAAAAGAATATAGGTACAGATTACACACTTTCTCAATTTTGGGAAATTTGAAGGGGGGTTCAGCAGAATATTGTAAAATTAACATTTCCAATGTATTCATAGTCTGGTTCTTCACCCTTATTTCCAGAACCTTTCTGAATATCTGTTAAATGATAGTGTTCTAAAGTCTAAGGTGGACAGTGTTTGAGTACAAATAGAACTTAACATTTCAATGTATATTTACATCAGATTACGTGGATCTCAAGCCAATTTTTTTTTAACAGAAATTGCAGATGAAATTTCTTATGTGTCGAGTTGAAAATCGCTCAGGAAAAGCACTCGAAAAGAGTTGCAAGATCATGGGGTGAATTCAAAGCGCTTTGTGCCTTGAGAGCACTGAACTGATACAGTGATAAGAATAATGGTTGGAGACCAGGTATAATTCTTCAAGTCTCAAAGGAAATCACAGAAAATTTCTATTTTGGCAGCTGAGATAAAAATGATCAAGGAAGAAGAGGTTTCGTCTGTTTCGTGTTCTAGCCCTTTAGATAGAGTGGCCCATTGCTTCCTAGTCGGGGGGAGCTGGAGTCAATGCAGAGTGGGTTACCGGCCCCTCTCCTGTTGCTTCCAGAGTGTGGTTCTACTGCAGAACAACGAAGCAACATGCCTGCCAACGTCCTTTTACTGCAGCAAGCGACCAGCAGGTAAAATGATTCGGTGTGAAGCTTCTATAGAGACACTCACCCCACCAGAAGGACTGTGTTGCTGACATTTTAGATTGGCCCCCGTTTCCCTTACGTAGAGTGAAAATGCTTTGCTCTTGAGGACAAGCATTTTCTCAGTCACAGAACCTGCAAAATCTTGGTACTTAACTGATTTGATGTAAAATTGAGGGTGAGACTGGCATATAGAGAAATGAAATCCTATTTCCATCCATTCATAAAAGATAAATAAAACTTGGCATGAAGTATATAGCTGACTGCAGGAAATGGAAAATCTTACAAGATGCGTATTATTTGAGCTTTCTGTTTCATTTTAAGGCATATTTTGGGTAAATTGGGGGCAGTATTGGCTGGGTCCAGAGTAAATTGTACTAACTTTGTCCTTCTCTGTCTGGTATGTAGGGAGGCTCTGTTCTGGTAGGTGGCGTTCGGACTTTGCAGAAGCTGAAGCTTTCTAGACTCTGAAGAGACATTTTTCTCCAGTTCCATTAATGTGAAATGCCTTTTCTTTGCTTTCCCCCTCACCCAGTATGCAGCTTAAAAGACAGACAGTCACAGTTTTAAGTGTGATCCACAGTGGTCAGAAATTTGGATTCCATGTCAAAATACAGAACTGTCATCTCCTCAACTTAGAGTATTTCTGAAAGTGAGGAACACAGTAGCACCTTTGGAATGCAGATCACTCAGACTTCCACGCCAAATATTTCCCAGTTCTACATGCAGAGCAAGCTGGGGCTTAGCTGTGCAGAACAGCCTTACACCCTGTGCAATCGCATCCCTCCTGATCAGGCGTCCTGGCAAAGGAGAGTCTTTAATGAAAGAAAGTGTACTTCCCTCCCACTGTCCCCACACTGCTCCTCTCCTTCCTCTAGACGGTACACACGTACATGATTTAAAAGCCCCTGAGCTCTGCACCTCACCAAGGCACACGCATCTCTCCCTCATTGTGGACTGAAAAGGCTCATCTCAGGAGCTGAGACTGATACAGAGAACTTGAATTACGCAAGCCTGCGGAGAACCTGGCATGGACATGCTCTTAGGGGGTGCTTTAGCTCTTTTCATTCAGACCCCCTAGTGGGAAGCCTGCTATATATGCAGGAATCCACACTGTGATGCTCAGTTAGTGAAATCCTTTGGACTTT
This sequence comes from Macaca fascicularis, assembly GCF_037993035.2. Lineage (NCBI taxonomy): Eukaryota > Metazoa > Chordata > Mammalia > Primates > Cercopithecidae > Macaca > Macaca fascicularis. Next base: position 1,568,197 of record NC_088381.1, read on the forward strand.
CTTGAGCTGAAGGTTCTCCTTCCTAGAAAAGAAGTGCTGAACTCATTTGTTTTGATCAGGAGGGCTGCTGGGGTTGGGAAGAAGAGAATGGCTGGATTCAGAAAACTGAGGTTATTGGTGTATTTATCCTATGTGTAAAATTTCAGGAGGATTGCTAACAATATCCAAATATTGAGTGGTTTTGAAACACAAGGCATCAGTAAAATTCTTTTAAGGTAAAATCGAACAAATCCATGTTATAAAAAGTTGTTTTAGGTTATTTTCCTCCCAGTAAGAATTTTTCTAGAAAATTCAGTTCTCTCCAGAACTACTTTTATTATAATGTAGCGGGTTGCAGTTCTTCAGCGTGTTAGAAATTACCCATTCATAAGGTTGGACACTGTGTCTTAAGACTGCTCTGGGGCCACCTTCCCTTGGCGCTCAGTGCCCTGGTGTGACCTGGATTCCTTTGGTCAGGGTCAGGGTCCCTGCAGACTACCTCTGCCAAGGCTGGGGGCTGCTTATGCCCGAGAGACAGAACTAGAGTACCAGAGAGTGAAACTGTCCAATGGAGGAGACATTTCATCTAAGACAGTATTGTCAACCTGTTTCTCCACACATATTCTTGGATTTTTAAACTGAATTCGCTAAATTGAAGCCAATTGGCTTGTGGCTTATGTAGTAACTACCAACCCGAAAGGCAGAGAGAAACAATGGGCTTGAATGTCTCACGCTGTATAGACTCCATCTTTGGAAATTGGGTCATCATATGTTGATATCTTTGCATCCATTTAATGTGCAACAATCTTAATAGGAATAAGCAGATGAATCTAATTTCACTTTCTCTGGTCTCTTCTGCTCCCATCCTCTTCTGTGTCTGGTGTACATCCAGGAAATTGTGTGAAATTGATACTTTTCTATACTTTCTCTGCAAAATATTTTATTTTTCTGAGTAATTATGGTATGCACAATCGATAATCTTTAAAATTATGGTTTCTACGTGAAATGGATTCAGTTTTCTGTGTGAGAAAGATGAGAGGCACAGAGATTCTGGTTCAGAATTTTAATAATGCCAAAGCATTATTGACTAACTGATAGGACTTGTGTTTTGCCTATTGGTGAGGAGAAGTTTCAACAGAGTCTTCTGCAGTTCACACTGGCGTCCAGTTATAACAAAGAACTAACAGCAAGAAGCAAGTTGGTTTTGTGTTATAAAAATATCAAAAGAGTATTGATTGGGGGATATTTTTTCTTTGGGATTTTGCTATGTATCCATATTTCAAAGTATAAAATAATCTTGTTCATCAAAATATGTACTTGATGATCACCATTGCCCATTTTTTTTGCATCTAAAGTTGGTTTGAGTTGAAAATTAATATTCACTAATTTTTTTTTTTTTTAAATTTTGGCCAGGCATGGTGGCTCATGTGTGTAATCCTAGCACTTTGGGAGGCTGAGGCGGGCAGATCACCTGAGGTCAGGAGTTCGAGACCAGCCAGGCCAACATGGTGAAACCACCCTGTCTCTACTAAAAAAAAAAAAAAAATTAGCTGGGTGTGGTAGTGCGCACCTGTAGTCCAACTACTCGGGAAGCTGAGGCAGGAGAATCGCTTGCACATGGGAGGTGGAGGTTGTAGCGAGCCAAGATGGTGCCACTGTACTCCAGCCTGGCCAGGCGACAGAGCGTGACTCTGTCTCAAAAAAAGAAAATAAAAATAAGATTGTATCTACGTCTTTCACACTCTGGCGTGTGTCTTCAAGATAACAGGTTGTGTTCACTGTACACCTTTCTTTGCAAAATGAAGACAATTACTGAACCTATAATAATGTAACATAAGCTGGACACGTACTTGGGTTGAGCCTCGGTCTAGTTAAAAACAGCTCTTAAGGTGAAATGTTGTTGAACTAGTCCAAGAACCCAAGGTTCAAATATTGTTGACTCTCAGTAAGTTGGATTAAAGTAATAACCTTCTGATGTTCAGAGATAGTCATTTTTGACCCCAACAACATGAGCATTTTGAAAATCTTATTTTCACCTCCAATGGAAACCGTGGACAATGCGAGTGTACTCTCCCCAGGCCTAGAACGAGGTTATTAGGTAAAGGGGTGCCAGCTAACGGCAATGGTGCTGGAACCAGAGAGGCCACAGAGAAAGGAGACTGGGGTTGGAACCCGCTGCTGTTCACACTGGAGCACAGAGAGCCCAGGCTGAGCCAGCAGGAGTGGGTCTCGGCCAGGGGTGATTCAACACTCGTGAGCGCTACTACACCCAGGGCTGCGAAGGAAAGATACAGAAGGACTAGGGGCCTGAGAGAGCATCTTAGACATTCACTTGCACGTTTTACAGATTTCTTGGCAAGGGTAATCAGCAGCTGCTTCCAATATCCATAAACCATTCAGAAACAACACCAAGCTACAATTCAGTAGGGATCAGCAAGAATATTACTTTAAAACTCAATTAGCATGTGTGTGTGTGTGTGTAAAATACATAATAGAAACCTTTGCCAGGTACTTCCTGTGTTGCTGAAAGGTCATTTATAACAAGATACACGGAGCAGTGTCCTTCCTTGCTGCTCCCGATTGGTCACTACTGGTCTGGGGGCGACGGAAGGTCGAGTGTGTACCAAATGCTCTCCACTCTTCACCATGAGCAATGCTTAGAGATACAGGTATCCAACCCAGTAGACCAGGTTAAAGAGCAGGAAGGACGTGGGGAAAAAGACCCGGGAGTACGAGTCCAGCTCCAAGATGTCTATGTGAATACGCCCTTTTCTCCAGGATCCTGATTTACATTCTTCGTAGCAGCAGAAGAAGCTCTGACAGTCTTTGCCATCCAGACACTCATAGACACAGGTATCTTCAAATTCCTGCCAGTAAACGGAATTGTTTAACGTGGTCATCGCAGGTGGTGGTGGCCTCATGTCCAGGAGGGAATAGTTCTGCAGGCAACAAGAATGACACAACAACCATCGTAAAATGCAATAAAAACACCCTGAGGTGTATGAAGCAATCGGTTCATATCACATCTGTCTCCTACAGATAAAGAGGATGAGTGGGCCTGCCCATCCCTCACACTCCCCCAACGCTGGAGAGACTCGGTCCCTTTTTTTTTTTTTTTTGGTTTTAAGGAGCAGAGAGTTTAATAGGCAAGAAGGAAGAAAGGAAGAAGCTTCCCTGTGCAGAGACAGAGGGAGAGGGGCTCAAAAGCCGAGAGAGGAGACCCCCGTCTTCAATTCAAATGCAAGGAAAATTGCATTGCAGTTTCAAATCTTGTGTTTCCCGGATTATTAATGAAGAAGGTTAAGCATATTTTAAAATGTGTATTAGTCATTTGAAGTCCCTATTCTGCCTACTTTTCTGTGGATTTGTAGTACGTATGGACGTATTATATATTTATCCCTTATATGTGAAACAGTACATATACTGAAGTGGGGAGGGACAAATAGGTTACTTTTTTTCCAATTAGTGAATAGTAAAAGGTATGACGTGCAGGAATGATGAGAGGATCTTCATGTCCCATGTGATTCTGGTGAAAGTGGGCTTTCAGTGTGAGGGGGCTGGATACTGCTTACCATCTTAAGAAGCATAACCAAAAATGTGCCCACCTACAATGCTTTCTTTTCTACCTCCCAAGCCCTTCTCCTGACATGGAAAAGTCCAAATGGGGCAGATAAAGGAGAGAGAACAACATACTCTTCACTCCTCAATGAGAAGAATCATTCCTAACCCTGAGACATGGCTGCAAATAGACTTGTCAATTTTTCAGACAGAGGCTGAGCTCTTCTGAAAAACGATGAAGTGTGCACTACATTGAATTCCGTTAAGGGGACCCGTTTCTAAACTGGACTGAATAATGGAAGAGAACTAAACAGCATGTTTGCCTGTCTGCTTTGGTTTATCTGTGCTGGTGGATCGGAGATGGGCATGTGCCACTGGCAGCCGTGGAGACTGATGCCGAGGAGGAGGTGGAGAGGGAACCCTTCTCAGTGGGCTTCCTGGCGAGGGCCTTTGCCTGGGTGTGGCACACTGCTGGGACAGAGGCCATTCGGAATTCATTAGAAAGCATCGTGACAACCTCTTATACTTTCAACCCAAAATACGATTACACGAAGACATGGTACTGCTTCCCTCCTGTTTTTGGGCCTCAGTTTGATTGGACATGCTCATAATCGTGGGATCATAAACTGGAGACAGGTGAAAGTGTCCGTCGGTCACTCAGAGTCGGTTCTTGCAGCCTTTGGTGTGCTCTTGTCCATGGGAAGCATCTGTGTGTGAGGACAGACCTAAAGCAGGATGGCCTGGACCACATGTTCACAGGGCGTTGCTTGCTCCTCACATGTGGCCACCTCCTTCTGCTACCAGTGGGGCCTCATGGTGCGGCTGCCCACCCTCCTCCTCATCCGCAATCCTGATGAACAGGCAGAAATAAAAGTCCCGCTGTCTCTATGGGCCTCATGTGGACACGTCTCTTCTAGGTTAATGTTCTTTGTCCCGAGTAGGTGTAAACATCACCAGGGGTTTGCTAAAACATAGCAATTCCCTGCCTCTATCCCACTGCATTGAAGGGATCTGCCTCTTTTTGACAAGCTCCAGTGGAAATATCTGCCTTTATGAACAAACAATTGCAATAAAAGTTTCCTACACGTATACTTGACAGTGATCAGCCAGACATTCATCCACTCATTGCTTCAACCCCATTCCTCTATGTAGTCTCTTGCTGTGTGGATGGGACTGGGGGCTACCGGAGACAAGAGAGGAGAAGCCTGGTCGTCACAAGGCAGGGCAGCCCCACAGCAAGATTCTGGCTCAGACCGGGAGGCAGAAGGCTCTGCTGATGTGGGAATGGCTCACCAGAGGTCTAAAGGGCAACCCTTGGAGGCCACAGGCAGGGCAGCAGGATGGTTTCTGGAGAAGAGAAACCTCCATTTCACTTCATTTAGGAAACCAAAAAACACCTAGAGATCATATTTACAATATTAAAAATGGTTCCCATTATGTCTTCATAGTTCACTGCTTTGAAATGAAACAAATTCCATTTTATAAGGTTGAAGCAAAATGTAAGATGTTAAGAGCCCTAAATAGCTTAAGAACTTCTTTACCTGCCTCCGTCTCATTAGTCATGAAAATTTCAAACGATGTCCAAGAGAGAGATTTTAATTAACAATTCCCCCAAGTCCTCCTTGGCCTAGCTGGGTCCCTGACTCCCTCCTCTTTTGTCTGTGTGTGTAGCACAGCCCTGTGAGTGTCACGGAGCACCGTGCTTCCTGGGCACACGTGGAGTTCCTCAGCCTTGCATTTGACATGTTAGGAAAGGGGAACTGAGCAACTGGAACGGCTCACCCCAAGCCACACATGTGACTGTTCACGGAGCCTGCCCCTGTCCCCCATCACTGCTGCTTCGTGTTGGTAATGGAGGCTCCTTCACTAGCATACAGCTTGCAGACTGACCTTTCAGAATACAGTTGGGAAGTTGACAGTTCTCACTCAGCAGAGGACAGACTTGCTTTTTCTTTGGCTTAGCATTATTCTTGTTGCAGGTCTCTGGTTGTGTCTTCTCACCAGGCCTGGCACCCTTTCTGTCTGCGAATTATTTTTCTTTGTACTTTCTTTAAGGTCATTAAACTTTCCAACTTTTTCTTTCTTTAAAAATATTTTTTCTGTTCATTTTGTGATATCTTTTTCTCTGTGTGTTAAAGGATTTTTTTCTTTTTTTGGCAACATCACTTCTGTACTAAAGATGTCAATATTTCCTCCTTTCAACACCCAGGTCCTGGCTATGTGTGATGATTGCACCCTTCCCCTCTCCCCTCTGTTTTGGTCCCATGCCATTTGGAAGCATTTGCTGGCAAAATCTGTATGTTCGCTGTGGCTTCCCGCAGCTGTAACAGTGATTTGCCCACAAACGTTTTGGAAGAACTATCATGATCCACACTTGCAGAGTGCAGAGAACTATGTAGTCTCCTGACAACGGGCTGGAAGTGCGCTGCATATGAGGTCTCAATTAGCAAGTAGCAAACCACCTGCAGCGTATGGGTGGGTTTGAAACATTTGATGTAATTAGTAAATTGTAATTAGTATACATATGTATAAAGGAATAAAAGTCATGATTGTAAATAAAAATTGTTATATGATAAAAGTTGTAGTTCTCATCATTAATTTAAAAATATATTTCTTGGATTTTTCAATAAAGCTCCATTCTTATCTCTAGCCAAAAGAAATTCAGACTTGTTAATAGTTAAATGTAACAAATTTGTTTTTAAATTGTCAAACCTTGGTCAATATTTATAGGGCTTAATTTATCCACACTTCAATTTTCTGATTTGTAGAAAGGTTTGTTATGAGAATAAAGTGAGTTGATACATGAAAGCACAGAGAACATAATGTCAAGCATAGTGCTCAAAAGAAAGTGAGGGGGGTCGTCATTTTGAGAGGAGGAAGGACCTTCCAAAGCAGAACACAAGAAGCAGAAACTAGAAAAGAAAACAGTGACAGATTTGACCACATGAAACAAAATAACACACACAGAAAAAGGCACAAAATAGGATAGGGCCAATGTTGCCAATTCAAGTTGAAATAAAAACTACATGACAAACAATATCATGAATATATTCTATATGTGACTATCTAAATTATATATTTTATAAAATACAATTTATATAATATGTAACATATATACCACCATCAGATTTCTACTTTAAAATACTAATAAAAGTTTAAAAAATTCAAAAGCAATTCACGAAAATAGAAATGCAAATCAAAAATAAACAAGTGACAATATTGTCAATAGTCAAATAAATGCCAGTAAGAAAAGTTTGCAGAGCTCATTTTCCTGCTTGACTATCAAACTGAATGCACGGAAAGTTCAGGATGAGGTGTCTGGCATTGCTGATGGAGCTGGTGGAGCACCATTTGGCAAAGACCAAAGACCATGCAACCCCTCTGCCCAAACGTTCTGCTCCTAGGAATTTATAACCAAGCAAATCATCACAGGTAAATACAAATTGGTAATGATAAGAACGTAAATGCAAGTGAAAAATGTGGATAAGCCCAGTCAGTGTCCTGCCAAGACTGCCTGTGCATCAATCATGAACGTAGGATATGATCATTACAATGATCCTATAAAATAATATTTGTGGCACAAAACTTAAGTACATGTAAGTACCTATTTTTGAGTTATCAAAGAGGCTATAAAACAATATAAAGATCATAATTCAGTTTTGCTAAAATGCATGAACATATATTATTTGAATGGCTAAAAAAGAACTATATATGCCATACACTAATCCCCATGTAGAAGGATTATGATTACTTTTCTCCTCTAATTTCCAACTTGTCAGAGTTGGATTTTTAACCTAATACTAAACACATTTTTGAAGCCAGCATGTGCATCACTCCTTGGTCTTCAATACATGCATGCATCAACAGCAATCTACCTTTCAAATGCAATGTTTAGTGAAAGTTCTCAGAAATATTGACACCTGCAATGCTATACATACGGAGGGGGCTTGTAGGCTTATTCGCTCAGGAATCCATCTTGAGGAATCTGAATGTAGTAACTACAAGAAAAGAAGAAAAATAACTAGGAAACTGTCATGAACATTTGCATCCAAAATCACTCAAGAGAAACCTTTAGGGTATGACTAAACCAAACCACATCACCGGTAGGTGACACAAGAGAGCTTGTAGAGTCACATTCACATCTTCAGAATCCCGTCTGGTTTGGAAAAGTCTTGTTGAATTGGGTATGTATATCATGCTTTATACGATCCTTAGGAATACAACTGCATTTAGGCACACACTCATCTCAAACAGCGTCCCCATTACCTCCCAGAGAACCTTTGCTACTGCAGCTCACCGATGTCGTCTTCTTCGTGGTGGTTGGTTTTCTACAGCTGGAATAGTAGTTGAGGGTAGCATACTCCATCAGTGCGGCGAAGACAAACAGGAAGCACACGGTCACAAAGAGGTCCATGGCGGTCACGTAGGACACACGTGGCAAGGACTTCCTGGCGATGGTGCTCAGGGTGGTCATGGTCAGCACCGTGGTGATGCCTGCACAGGGGACAGGTAGCATGTTGTAAAAGGATGCAACATGCAACAGGAATCCCAGACCGTCACCCACATCCCTCCACCCCAGCACGGCTGCCTTACAGGAATCTCTGATGCTGCATACCTCATGTAATGTTACTTTGAATTTTAATGTCCACACAATTTCATAAGCAATGTTTCCATGAAATTTCTGATTAGAGTCTTCACAATAACACTAAAGTGCCTGAATCAAGTGAACACCTTTCAATTTATTCAGTAATTCTCTCATTGTTGGACATTTTGCCTTTTAAGCAATTTTTAACATCGATGCTCTTTTTGCAGTCCTATCTATTCCCTGCTGTTCCACATCTCACACTTCTGTGCAGCTAAATCCTTTTATTTCTTACTTCTCCTCACCTCCCCAGTTTGAAAACCCTCACTATTCTTGAAGACCCAGCTCCACTCTTGTCCTCCCGGCAGAGCTGACAACATGCACGTCTGCAGTATCCCTGTACCTTCTACGTATCGCAGCTTTTTTTTTGTTTGTTTTCATTATCACAGGGAATCACATATGTCTTTACGTATCTGTCTCCTAAATAGTGTGGTCTTTAAGACAAAAACAGTCCCTTACTCATCTTTGCCTGTCCCCCAGCACAGACGCTAGCACATTTGAGGCATTTAAATGAATGCTTTACATCAAATGAAGCAATTAATTGGTAACACTCAATGTTGGTTTGACTTCGACTATTCCATATGCATGGGTCAACACTGGATGTTTAATCAAATATTGTGGAAAACATTCAGAAAAGAGACACAGACACACATGAGATGGATGGCTTAGAAGGGAAAACGTGAAAAAAGACATAGAGACTGTTGAACATAAGAATAAAATGAAGAAGAGCGATTATCATGTGAAACAGGCTAAGACTGACTCTCCCGTGGGTGAACTCCCCAAGAAATCAGGACCTGTCAGAACTACTAGACAGGGCAGGTTAGTGACCCCAGATTCATGAACCCCTGAATCACAGGAATCTGAATTTTAATAGTCACCACCTCTGTAGCTCAATGGGAATACAGTAAAATATCTGCATCGCAGTACTAGTCAGAGAATAGGTACACAGGACAGATGAGGACACATTACTTTACACCTTTGTTGCAGCATTACAGCCTCTGTTTAGTTCCTCCCTGCACCTGCTCAAGGCGGTTCTGCCAGGGCCAGGTGGAGAATGAGTCTCAAAGCACAGGGTGGACAGCTTGTTGAGGTGTAAAGAATATCACCTGAAAGTCCAAGCCCTCCACCTTGCTCTGGGCCTTCTCAGCATTTGACCATGAGAAGCCACCTACCATCTTGAATCAGTTTCCTTAACTTGTGCAGTGAAAACAGAATGCTAGGTACTCTTTAATATAGGTGGTAAAATTTCATGTAAAAATGCTATGTAAACCGGAAAAGTCTATACTTACATCAGATGTAGTTTTATGGAAAAAGATCTTTTGAAAAAATTATTTTATTTTATTTATATTTTTTAAGTTCCAGGGTACATGTGCAGAATGTGCATGTTTATTAGATAGATAAACGTGTGCCATGGTGATTTGCTGCACCTATCAACCCATCATCTAGGTATTAAGCCCAGCATGCATTAGCTGTTTTCCCTAATGTTCTCCCCCAGGGAATACTATGCAACCATAAAAAAGAATGAGGTCATGTCCTTTGCAGGGACATGGATGAAGCTGGAAGCCATTATCCTCCTTTAATAAACATCCAATTCAACTTTTAAAAATGTGATCACATCATGTCTAAGAAGTTCAAAATCTTAGTTTCTATTTCAATAGAAATACAAATTGTTTGTGTCTGCAATTTCCATAGACCTTGTCCATCAGTTTTCATGAGTGGCCTGTATTCCAGAGGTAGACAGTGGCCGTGTGCTTTATCCTCCCCACTTCCACACCCACCCTGAAACTATACACCCTGAAGAAAAATAAAGCTTAGGCATTTCTGTTTAGTTCAGGGGTCTAAGCTACCTAGTAAAGAAGGGTGCTCTGCACAAACACCTGTTGGCATGACTTCCTCTTCGGGGAAAGCCCAAGGGAGTTCAGGAAGGTTATCTCAGCTGAGTCTATTACATATAGGATGCTTTGGGGATGATCCTGGTCTCACAGAATCCTAGAAAAACTTTCTTCTTGACCTTGGAGGGATGAGTGAATATAAATGCTGGCATCTTACCACAGTCAGAAGTAAACCTCCTAATTTAAACACAAACTATAATAACACTTTTTGACATTGGCTTTTTTTTTTCACTCAGCACAATGCCATTGACACATTTAACCGCTGCTGCATTAATAGTTTGTTCTTTCCTACTGCTGATATCATGGCTTGGGTGTTCCATAGTTTCGTTAGCCATTCACTTGTTGAGGGATATTTTGGTTGTGTCCAGTTCTTGGTGATTACATGAACATTCATGTCAGTGTAACAATATCATCCTATTTCAAGTGACTTTCTTGGAGACACATTGTAGCTGGGTCATGCTTTATTTTTTTAATCCTCTCTGCTAACTTCTGTTTTTTTCTCTGGTATGTTCCAGCAATTTACATTGAAAGTAATTATTAATATTTAAGATGTAATTATATTGTGTTTCCTGTTTGTTTGTTCCTTTATAATATCTTGTTTTCTTTTTCCTGCCTTCATATGGGTTATCTCAACATATTTTAGAATTTTATTTTGCTTTATCTACAGTGTTTTTGAGGCACATCACTCTTTGTGGCCTTTTTAGTGATTCCTCCAGTATTACAAATACATAATTTATCATATTTAACATTTTACCAGTTTGAATGAAATGTAGAAACTTTATTTTCCCTTACTCTTCCTTGATTTTAACATAATTGTCTTAAATATTTCCTTTAATTAGTTTAATAATTACATCAAGTAGCATTATGATTTTTTGCTTCAACCATTATAAGTAATTTAGAAAACTCAAAAGGCAAAGGAAAGTCCATTTTACTTACCCACATTTTCACTTTTTGTGTTTTTTTCTTTCTTTCTTTTGTTAAAAATTCTTCTCTTATCATTTTCTATTTCAAGAAATTCCATTAGCCATTATTTTAGGGGACATCTGTTAGTGACAAATTCTCTTTGTTCTTCTTCGCATGAGAATGAATTTCTCCTTTATTCTTAAAAGATACTCTCATTGGGTATAGAATTCTGGGTTGACTGTTCTTTCTATTCAGCATTAAAAAATGCTGTGCCACTTCCTCCTTGCGTCCATAGTTTGGATGAGAATCCATTGTTATCCAACTTTTTTTTTTTTTTAATAGGCAAGGCGACATGTTTCTTTGCTACTCTCAATAATTTTTCTTCAGTTTTTAAGAGTTTGATTATGATGTGTCTTTACCTAACATTCTTTGGATTTAACCTATTTGGGATTAATTCAGCTTCTTGGATCTCTAGATTTATGCCTTTTGGCAAATTTGAGTATTTTTTATCCATTGTTTCTTTGAATACTTTTTTTTAGCCTCATTCTATCTCTCTTTTTCTGGAACTTCAATAACACAAATGTTGGATCATTTCCCTCTCTAACATATGTCAACATTTGGAGATATCCCTAAACTCAGTTGATTATTATTTTCAATATATTTCCTCTCTGTTGCTCAGATTGATTAATTTTTGTTGTTCTGTCTCACGGTTCACTGATTCTTTCCTCTGTCTTTTCTTCTTTTGTTAAGCATATCCAGTGAGCTTTTCATTTTGGCATTGTATTTTTCAGTGCTAAAAATTCCACTGAGTTCTTCTTTATATACTCTATTTCTTTGTGGAGCTTTTCTATTTTTTCATTTAGTTGAAGCATGTGTGCATTTGCTCATTGAAGCACATTTATGACTGATATGTTAAAATCCTAATCAGATAATTCCAACAACTGTGTCATCTTGATACTGGCATTTTCTTTTTGATATGATGAATGATATTTTACTGTATGCTGGACATTTCTTGTATTATTTTATCAGACTAAAATATTACACAGAAAATCTTTAAAGTAGCCATACTTACAACATATTTAGAACAAAAACATTAAAGATTAATAAAAGAAATTAAAATTTCTGCACATCAAATGCATAAGAGGAGAAAGATGCTATCCATTGGAAAAATGTATTTATTTTACATAACCAATGGATCTTCAGGATGTTTCATATTATCTAACAACATGAAATATCTATTCAGGTTTATTCTCATGTCAGAAATGTTTCAAAGTTTTCCTAACCTAAGATTCACTTTCTGATCTGAGAAATCTTGATCTAATCTAACATTATAATCCTAACATTTTTCTAGAAATTTAACATTTCTAGTTTTACCATTTTAGTATAATCCATTTTAAGTAAATTTTTGTGTATGGCAGGAGGTGGATATTGAAATTCACTTTCATGATGTAATTATTAGGTTTAGAGTTCTATAATATCCAGTAGCTCAAAGACATTGATATTGTTGTTCAGCTCCTCCATTCCTTTACTGGCTTTTTGGTTGTTGACTGGTTTAATCACTTAAATAAGTGGACAAATGTGCTTGTTTGTGTACACTGCTGATAGAAGTATATTTAAATATCAAACTGTGATTGATTTTTAAAATCCTCTTCTCAGTTTTTGTTTATTTTAATATGAAGCTGTAATACTAGGTACGGGTGCATTTATGAAAGTCTTGTCTCTCTGTTGAATTTACCCTTTTATTATTATTATATGCTCTTACTTATTTCTATGTTGAATTCTTAGCTATGCCTTTTATTATATTTTCATATTTTTTCAACAGATTACAATAAGATTTCTTAACATATCTACTTAGAATTTTTTTAGTATTACATCACTCGTTTTTGCACCACATAGGAACATGGTTCCATATGTCCCCTAACCTCATTGCTATTTATGGCCTATATTTTATTTTTTCTTATGTCATAAGTCTCATCTTGCATTGTTATTATTTTGACTTTAATTGAAAGAATAAAAATAGAAAACTAGTTTTTAAAAATTTCACCACATGCTTACCATTTCTGATGTTTTTCATTACTTCTTATAAATCCATTTTTCTGTTTATTATTTCTATTACCTAATTTGTTTGTTTTAGAATTTTTACTATGGTTTTAGATTTTCTGTGACAAATTAACACAGATTTTGTTTATCTAAAAACACTTCATTCTGATGAAATTTTTGAAGTACATTTTCTCTGGATATAGAATTTCAATACTTTAAAGCCAGCAATTAAACATCTTCTGGTCTCCATTATTGCATATGAAGAATCAGTTAGTCATATTTTTGCTCCTCCACATACGACAGGACATTTTTGTTTATCTACTTGCAAGCATTACCTTTATTTTTGATTGTCATCATTTAGACTATGATGCTTTTCTTTGTATTTCTCCTGCTTGTATCTCACTAAGCTGTTTGAATTTGTAGGCTGGTATTTTTCACCAAACATTGGAATTTCTTAACCACATTTTTTCAAAAATATTTTTCCTCATTCTTTTTTTCTTATTATTCTGATTTTAACTATCGCCTCAGTTATAGTCACTTATAGTTTTGTTATATATATTCGTATTGTACCACAGATCACTGGTACATTCTTTCTTTTAATCTTTTTATTCCCTTGCTCTTCAGATTACATAATTTTCATCTGATGGTCTTCAATTTTATATAACCTTTTATTTCTGCCATCTTCAATCTGCTCTTAAGTTTAGTGAATTTTTCAATCAAGATATTATATATTTCATTCTAGAATTTCTTTTTATATACTTTCTGTGATGAGATGACTCATCTGTTCATTAATTAAAATCATATTGTCCTCTAAGTCCTCAGACATTGTTATAATAGCTATTGTTAAAGTCCATGCCTACTGAGTCAGCATTAGACTTCTCTTTGCTTTTTATTAATCCTTCTTTCTTTGTGATCATGGGTCACATTTTTCTACATCTTAGAGTGTCTAATAAGTTCTTATTATAACTCCTTATAATTTAAAGAGTCTGCATGATATTATCTTTTTAAGAAGCCCTTTGAATTCTTATGACAAACAGTAAATTTACTGATGGTTCTCCTTGATCTTGTTATTGCTTGGTTCAAGCTTCATCAAATGACATTTAGAGTACCCCCTTTACTTCTAGGTGCAGACTTTTTGGTGTCTCAACTAGACACTAACCATCTTATTAAATAAAGTTCCTCAGTTTTTCTGGCTATAAATTTATTATCTGACTGCACTGTGAAATTCTAGCTTCTGTATCTTGAGCCCAGAACAACTATTCTCTGTAGGATTTTCATAGTCTCAAGTTGTACAAGCATAGTTATATATTATATCACTTTGAAGTTTATCTTTAGATGTCTTATGTACAGTGACATCTAATACATGTAACCATGAAGCCATAACCCCAAGGGTTAGTCACAAAATCTGTGTTGATTCACCTACAGTTCTATCATGTATTTTCTATGAGCATGCAAAACTAGTATAGGTAGAGGATATTACAGGCTAATTAATCTCTTGGCCTCTGGTCTACCCAGGCCCAGTGCTTTGTTCTTGAACACATAAATTTAAAAAAAAAAAAAAACACAGAGAAATAACAATGCAGATATGAGAGATGTTGCAGAAATTTGAAATTGAGGCAGCTTCCTCTTTTCTATAGGAATTTTTTTTGGGGAAAACAATCTCTATATTCAGTCTTATATATTACCTGTCTTCAAAAAATCAAAACATTGAAAGTTTCCTATCAGAAAGAAAAACTGACATAATATATGTTGCACAGTTCTAAAACTACTGAAAGTTAGTGTTTTATTAAGAAGACTTTGGGAACCAGAGAAAAATTCATGAAAAGACTGAGTTTTAGTGTGTGGCTTACAGCTGAAAAAAAATGATCATTTTCTCGTTTGCTGGTAAAGTTGCTATATATAAGCAGAGCTTCAATTATTGATAAACTGTTTTTACCAATATTATGTCCTCAGTCCTCAGAGGTGTGTGGTAAATTCTGCTTCCTGACATTAATGTAGGGGGACTTTTGAGTTGACAGGTTCTGGGATGTGCCTATGTTTTGGTGATCATATCAGCCTGTGATACAGGATACTATCACAATTTATTTACTCTGAATCTCCTACCCCATCTTGATTTATGTAGCACACATAGAATCCCATTGTGAGAAAGAATAGCCTCACCTGGCTTCTTAAAAGAAAAGTCTAAGCACAGTTCAAGTAACCCTCAAATTAGATCATTCACATTTAAATAGTTTTTTACATTGAAGGCATTTTTATGAATGCTTCTATATTAAAATTATGCAAATTTATGGAAGAGATTTTTTGAAACTCACCTAATGCTGTTCTTGCTGGTGTAGCATCTTTTTTGATCCAAAATGACACCCAGGATAAAACCACAGTCAGTATACAGGGAATGTATGTCTGAATAGTGAAGTATCCCATTCTTCTACTCAATTCAAAATATATAGTCATGACAACATAATCACCTGTAATAAAATATTGCCAAAAATAAGACAACTTTGATGGATCAAAAATAATTCAGGAAAATAATTTTATAATTTATTTTGTTAAATGAATGACTTGGATAAAAATGCACAACTACAACAATATCAAATCAAGAAATGGTCAAAATTCTGGTTTTCTTAAATTTAATTTTCATAGTATCCATGGCTGTACCAGGCATTTAATCGGTCAGTGTAAAGGGCACAAAACGAACATATTCATGGATACAGTGAAAACACATGCATATCTTTTCCATGACAGGCCATGACTTGATGAGCTATCATTGCTTGGGTCCTTCCATAGGTTGTATGATTAAATTCAAGAGTAATAGGTAAACTCAACCCTCAAAGAGACCCAGGGTTATTTTAAGGGATGCTTTTCCAATAATAACAAAGCTATCATATCTTACATAAACTTGTGTAACCATTTGATATTTTTATTTATTTATATCATTAAGTTTTGCTTATCAACTTTGCACTTTGTTTTACTTAATGTATGTATGTTTATCTTATCCTTTTGTAACTCCAGGATTTAAGTTGTGCCAACCCAGAAACAAACAGAAGTGATCCTTTCCTGACATTCCACTCTCTTCTACCAAAGCAGAGCCACACCATAAAGAAGTTGGGAGCAATGTAGATGTTATTGGAGATTCCATAAGACCCCCTAGGGGCTTGAAAGAGGGTGCATGCTTAACATTGTACATTTTGTCCCCAAAGCATCTCCATTCATTCTTGTCTAGGCCAGCTCTTGCCGAGATTATCTCCTCATCCTCATCCTCCCCATTTGAATCCTCCACCCCTTTAGCCTGCTGGATTCAGCCATCCAGTGCCTGAAATCCACCATGTCCAGAACTGAACTATCACCTTCCCCATGCCAATACTGCTCTTCTTTCAGGTCTCTCACTTGTTCAAGGAAGAAACCAAAAAGCCACCTCTGACTCCTCCTTTTCTCTTCTCAATGGTTCTATCTGATCCATTGCTCTCAAATCATTTCCCCATCTAGTCCAAGCTACCACCTTCTGCCCGTAGATCCAAGCTTGTCTCCTAATGACCAGTTCTTCTGGCTCTAAATCATTCTACCTACTGCCGTCAAAGGGAACTTTCTAAAACACAAGTATCATTTTAGCCTTCTCCTTATTAGCTGCCCTTGTACAACTCTGACATTTTTATGTGGTCCACATCATTCTGCATTAGACACTCCTTGCCCTGTGCTCTCTACACTCTTGGCATGTGGTCTGCCCAGGCCCTCAGACTTGCCAAAACCCTTCCCCACATGCCTCTGAATCCCTTCCCATCAGCATATATGCTCTTTTTTTTTCTTTCCCCAATATCTACATAGTTCCTATTCACTCATTAAGCTTAAAACTCTATTAGTGCCCCAGGAACTCTTCCCTGACAACTTCCCATAAATTGATGGATTTGTTTCTATAATTACTGATAGAATATCTATCTTAAAACCAATAAACTGGTTGGTTTGTAGAATATGTCTCTCTTGTTTACCAGTGTTGGCTAACCATAATAAATTAATTAATATTTGCTGAATGAAAAGACTATCACTGAAGTCCTTTTTTTTTTTTTTTTTTTTTTTTTGAGACAGAGTTTCACTCTTGTCACCCAGGCTAGAGTGAAAATGGTGCAATCTTGGCTCACTGCAACCTCTGCCTCCCAGGTTCAAGCAATTCTCTTGCCTCAGCCTCCCAAGTAGCTGGGACTACAGGCATGTGCCACCACGTCTGGCTAATTCTTTTTGTTGTTGTTGTATTTTTAGTAGAGACGGGGTTTCACCATGTTGGCCAGGCTGGTCTTGAACTCCTGACCTCAGGTGATCCACCTGCCTTGGCCTCCCAAAATGCTGGGATTATAGGCGTGAGCCACCACGCCCAACCCGAAGTTCAGTTTTTACTTAAAAGATTGATAGGGAGACGGTATTGGGCTCAGATGAAAACTATGCTTCCAATAAATTAGAATTTTTTGCAGGATGAAGTATTCTGTTGTGGCAACATTTAGAGTTGTTGATAGAAACATCAACTTTGATACCATTTACCAAGAAACATTTAAAAATTTAAACAAATTAGTATTTCAGTACAAAGGAATTATGATGATTAGCCTGAAGCAGTAAAAGAGCACAAGTATATATTTTAAAGTAATGTGAATGCCAAAATTACATCATTTCCTAAGGAAATGTGATTTGAATTATGTGTGATTCTTAATGCCTATTAATTTTTTGCATAAAATTGCAATCAAAACCCTAGAGGAATAAACAAACAAGCTAATATACAGAAAAACAAAGCATAATAAATCACCCTAGGAGTTATGCACAGTCCAAATGGAACATCCAAAGAGTTGAATAATTTCAATTATCACCATTGCAGATTACTGACAAGATAAACAGAAAGACAACTCCAGACAAGACGCACAATTTATTACAGCAAATCCACCTGCTTTCTCCCTGCCTGGGGTGAGAGGGGCTCCCCATGCCTGTCCTCAGCATACTCCCTTGCCTAATTCAGAAGTCTACCTGGGCATCCATGGGCATCCTACTGAGGCTCTGCCTTTCCCAGACATGGGTGCTTTGCAGGAGGGAGGCAGCAGCACCAGTGAAAGTCCCAGTGCTGGGTGCATGACTGGAGGTATGCACAATATGGAGGTGTGCAAGATACTGGCAATGACGGAGGAGGTGGCACCAGTCAAAGTCCCAGTGCTGGGAGCATGACTGGAGGTGTGCACCATGCTGTCAGTGATGGAGGAGGCGGCACCAGTCAAAGTCCCAGTGCTGGGAGGTGTGCACTATGCTGTCAGTGATGGAGGAGGCGGCAGAATGACCCATGAAGATGACTCCTTCCTCGGCGCATATTCAGAGGAAAGGCAGGACCTGAAGCTAGTTATTTCCAATCCCAAATACTTGTTTTATTTATTTCATTAGGCAGCAATCCATTCTCAATAATTGCTTTTTAGCATTAAACGTAGAAATACAATTTGCCCCAGGATGATGTTTTGAAACACCATAGTGGACTAGTTGCGGCTTTTCTATTTCCTTAATTATTCATTTATTTCAGAGTTAGTAAGTTCCATACCTGGTAGTTCCCACCACCAGAGAGAGACTGACACGCATTTATTTGCTCTCAGTGATTCCAAGTTCACATTCTCAGAAAGCCTCTGACAGGGTCAATTTCAGACAGGTCAGAATCAGATAAATAAAACCCGTGGTGTAGAAGATTGTATTGGCTTAGGTTAGATCGCTGCCCATCTTGGACACATCGACTTCAACTAAGGCAGGTTCAGGTAAGACCATGGCAGCTCCCAGGTTGGCTGTGGAGGGAGGAGCAGTTCCCCGAAGATGGGGCTTTATCCCCAGAAGAAAGACAGGTTGATGGGTAGGGACAACAGAGGAAATCTGGCTTGGAAACACCAAAGGAAGTAAATGTACAAATTTTCTTTGTCACATCATTAATGACTCTATATTGAAGTATATTTCCATGTTTCTCAGAGAACATAAAATTATTCTTTATTCACACTTCACACAATTAGTTTCTTGTAAAATCAAAGGACATGGTACATTTAAAGACCTTTTTCTTTATTTTACTAAACTTTATGTTTGTAAAATTATTATTTTAATGAATCATTAGGTAGATAATTTATTATTGAAAAAGGAAGTTGGCAGGGGTGTTATTTTTTTTTTCTGAAAATGCTAACCAGCTGCTAGATAATGTCTTGTGAGCCACATTAGTAAATTACCAAATACATAAGCAAATTTACAATTTTTAAATTCTAGGTTTCTGTTTTGGAATTTGCTAGCAACATAGTATCTTGTGCTTTAAAAGTCCAATCGTGTTTCAGGAAGAGATCTTCACAGAAAATTAAAAAAAGGAAAACCCCTTTACAGAATGTATTTCTAATGTCTGAGCTCTAAAGATGTTCCCCCCTGAATTTATCACCTGAATTTATCATCCCATTTAATCGGTAAGTTTGGAAGTTCATATAGATATTTTCAATACTCCAACTCCTACACGGACTAGGTGAATCTTCTGTAATTTACCCCAGCATTATCCTCAGAGGATATATACTATCTCAAAACCATTCCTAACTCATGTCATAGATACCACATTTCTTTATTGCATCTCTGGCACCAAAAACAACCTTTGAGTCTCCTTTAAATGTTGTTATTTCCCTCCATCTCCTCTCCTTCTCATGGCCATCACTTCCCCCGCCCATTACAGATACACCCAGCCTGGTTTCCTTTCAAAATTGCCTAAGCTTAATACTCTCTGAAAAGCCACCTGAGGCCTACAGATTAGCAAGCAATGCTCAGTCAAAAAGCCTAATGTTCTCCATCTTATTCTTCAAGTTCACCCTGAGGTAACTTGTCTTTTTCTTCTCTTTATTACATTTATTTATAAAAAGAAGTTCCAGCCGGTCACAGTGACTCAAGCCTGTAATTCCAGCAATTTGGAAAGCCGAGTTGGGTGGATCACCCGAGGTCAGCAGTTCAAAACCCACCTGGCCAACGTGGTGAAACTCCATCTCTACTAAAAATACAAAAGTTAGTTGGGTGTGGTGGTGGACGCCTGTAATCCCAGCTACTTGGGAGGCTGAGGCAGGAGAATCTCTTGAACCTGGGAGGCAGAGGTTGCAGTGAGCCGAGATAGTGCCACTCTATTCCAGCCTGGGCAATGAGAGCAAAACTCTGTCTCAAAAAAAAAAATTAAGAAACATTTAAAAAGAAGTTTCTCATTTTAGGGAAATTAAATTTATCAACCTTTTATTTTACCATTCATACCATTTGTGTCATTCTTGAGAATTTGTTCCTTAACCCAGGACCATCAAGTTTCCTTATACAAGTTTTGCTTTTCTTCCAGTTTCCCTTCCATGCGATTACTACTTCTCCAATTCAAGTTCTCTGAATTCCATGATTAGTGGCTGTACCATCATTTATTGTGACCTCTGGTCATCTGCAGGCCCACCTCTCTTTTATTTGTGTGTTCGTATCTGTACGAATCTGTGCGTGTGTTTTGATTCCGACACATAACCACACTGACTTAATCAGCATAACCGTGGCAGACACAGGCTAAAGTGACCCCCAGTTAGTCATACAGTCGTATCGTTCCCTCCTCGTGAGTGTGGGCAAAACCTGATTTGGTTTCACTTAATGGATCAACTCCCTTGATTGAATTTCTTTATACGGCAAAGATGAATAAATTTTGCAAATGTAATTAAGACCCAAAAATCTGTTGATTTCAAGTTAATCAAAGAAAGATTATCCTGGGGGACCCTGACTTAATCAGGCGAAAGATGTTAAAAGAAAGACTGAGCCTTTCATGAAGAGAGAGACTGTCCTCTGGTCTCTACAGCTGCAAATAATAATTCTGTCAACAACTTGAGTTTGGAAATTTGATTCTTCCACAGTCAAGTCTCCAGATGAGACTGAAGCTCAGCCAACTCCTTAATTGCAGCCCTAAGAGCCTAAGCAAAGTTCCCAGCCAAGCCACACCTAATTCATAGAAATTACAGGGTCATAAATGTGTTTTGTTTTAAACTACTGAGTTTGTGGCAATTTGTTAAACTGAAATGGAAAACTAATACAATAGCACTGGTCACAAGTAGAGAAGCTGCCAATCTTTGTATTCTTCTCCATGGATGCCTTGGCTTTTCTTGGGTCTTTGTGCTTCCATAAAAATTGTAGAATCTGTTTGAAAATTTTTCACAAACACTGTTGGTATTTTGATTGGAATAAATTATGCATCCTCATTTATTTAGATAATCAGTGTAGCTACCTGAAAGTACAGCAGTTAAGAAAAAGTATTTGTCATCGTGAAGTTTTATCTATTTCGATTTGAATATCCTTCAATGAAATGTTGAATTACTTCCATAAAGCTCTGGCAAGTCTTTTGTTAGATTTAGTTCTTGATACATGTATATTTCTGTTGCTATGGATGATATATTTAAATTAAAATTACATTTATATTTAAGTTCGTGTTTTAATTTTTTTCTGTCTTCCTGATTTGTTATAACTGTATTAACATGTGTCTCATGTCCTGTTTTCCTGGGACCTGGTTGGCAGATTCATGTCTTCCTTCATTTCAGGATTTTTTTTTTTTCCAATACGGCCTTGAAATATTTTGTTTTATTTGCTTTATTCTTTTCCTCGTCTCACAAACATTAATTATGTGTTTGTGAGCACTCTATTTGATTTACACATCTGTCTTGTTTTCTTACTATTCACTGTTTGAGTGCATTCCTCAGTATTAGTAAGCCTGTTCGTCATGTTCCTGACAATATTATCAGCAGATTAGATTCTGGAACAGCTACTTGTAATGTGGCTTTCATTTATTTATTATTATTATTATTATTATTATTGTTATTGTTATTTTTTGAGATGGAGTCTTGCACTGTCACCCAGGCTGGAGTGCAGTGGTGTGATCTCGGCTCAGGGCAAGCTCCGCCTCCCAGGTCCACCCCATTCTCCTGCCTCAGCTTCCTGAGTAGCTGGGACTACAGGTGCCCACCACCATGCCTGGCTAATTTTTTTGTATTTTTTTTTTTTTTAGCAGAGATGGGGTTTCACCGTGTTAGCCAGGATGCTCTCGATCTCCTGACCTCATGATCTGCTCGCCTTGGCCTCCCAAAGTGCTGGGATTGCAGGCATGAGCCACCATGCCTGGCCTTAAGTTTGGACTATTTCTAAGTGGCAGAATCAGGATCTGAACTTGCATCTTCTCATTCCAAGTTCAACACATGGTGACTGCCATCTAAGAGGTGAAGCAGAGGAACTTCCAGAACATTCACTAGTTGAAATGTCTGGTTGATAAAATTCAGACTATCTGGGACATGACTTTTTATTAGGATCCAGGATGGCTGTTTTCACCAACTCATCATCCTCACTGGAAAGAAACAGGCAACAGGCATTCTGGGTTCACTTGGAATCCAGGGAGCAATCGTGTCAATACAACTGCTCCCAAATTGGTGACAAAAATCAGTTTAATTATTTTAGGAAACAAAATTGAACCCAGTTTTTGCATCGCAGAATGTTTAAGTGTTGCTTGTGTTGTTGCTCAGTAACTTTATTCAGCTAGAAATTTCTACCTAATCATTACATGCTGAGTCTGGGATGGCATGAGAATATGAAGCGTCTGGTTGCCACAGGGATAAGGGTTTCTCATGCTCTTGCCAATTTCTCATCCAGCAACACCACCATGTTTCTAAGGGAGGATCAAGGAGAATCCTGAGAAAGCCTCCCCATGGGGTCGCTGAGAGAGGATGACAGAACTCATTGTGAGGACTCCACCCACGTCCACGTCACTGTGTCCCCTGCGAAGCAAATGTCTCAGTACACAGGGAGAAGGGCAACAAAAACTGGTGCAATAGGGAAATGGTGGAAATCTGCAGCTGTGCATGTGCAACTGGAAAATCACGCACGCACTACCCCTTGGGGAGAGATGGCAGCACCGTTAGACCCAGCATTACATCTGGAGAAGGAACAGGAACACTTGTGAAGGTCACACTCTAAAAACTAGGTTTACAAATCATGCCTAAGACTGAGCCTTACTCCAAACATTGATAACATCTCACCCTCCCTTGGTCCAACCACCCACACACAACAAGCGTAGAATGAAAACAGCAGTGTAGTCCAGGTGGTGACTGCAAGAGACAGATGTTCCCTGGGAAGAGTGCAAGGGGAAGAGTCAAAACTGAGCCACAGGACCTGCAGTCAAGCAGATAGTCAACTTCAAACCTGGCTTAACTTCCAAGTAAATAAGCAAGAACCCTCACACTAAAAGCAGAGCAAAATGAAAGGCATGCTTATTTCTAAGCATACATAAAATTTATCTGAGTATCTACTACTCTATAAAACATGTCTGGCTTCCAAATAAAATTATGGGACATACAAAAACCAAAAATAGCAGCCTGGAAAGGCAAAATAATTACTAAGAACAGAACAAGATAGGAAAGAGGGTATTTAAATAATTATTTAATATGTTAATGGCTCTAATGGAGAAATAGACAACATGCAAGACCAAACAGGTGATTTGGTTCACCAATGGAAATTAGCATAATGGAAATTAGCAGATCAATGGAAATTATAAGAAAGAACCTAATGGAAGTGCAAGAAATAAAAAATGTAGTAACAGAGGTTAAGCATGCTTTTGATAGGCACATTAGTAAACTTATCACAGCCAAAGAAAGACGCAGTGAGCTTTACTATAGGTGACTAGAAATTATCCAATCTAAAACACAAAGAGAAATACGAGTTTAAAAATCGGGACAGATAAACCAAGAGCTGTGAAAAAAATAAGGAACTGTCTAATATGCATATTATTTGAATCTAAAAAGAAGAGAAAACGATATATTTGAAGAAATAATGGCTAAGAATTTTGCAAAATAATGACAGACACCAAAGTACAAATCCAAGAAGCTCAAACATCAGCCAGAATCAAAAGAAAACAAACAAAAAACAAAAACCTCCACCTACGTATATCATATTAAGTGTTGAAGACCAGATACAAAGGGAACATTTTGGAAGCAGCCAAAGGGAAAAAAGATACATTTTTGTTTTTTGCTTTTCCCCCACCAGACGAGCAAAAGGGTAAGATTCACAGAAGACTTCTCTTCAGAAATCATGCAAGAAAGAAAACAATGGAATGAAATCTTTAAGTTTCTGAAAGAAAAAAGTCAACCCACAATGAAACTCAGTAAAAACACTTTCCAAAAGTGAAACAGACATAAACACTTTCTCAGAAAAATAAAAACTGAGGGAATTCAGCTGGGCTCAGTGGCTCACGCCTGTAATCCCAGCACTTTGGGAGGCCAAGGCAGGCAGATCATGAGGTCAGGAGATTGAGAGCATCCTGGCTGACATGGTGAAACCCCGTCTCTACTAAAAATACAAAAAAAAAAAAAAAAAATTAGCTGGACGTGGTGGTGGGTTCCTGTGGTCCCAGCTACTCAGGAGGCTGAGGCAGGAGAATGGCATGAACCCAGGAGGCGGAGCTTGCAGTGAGCCGAGATCATGCCCCTGCACTCCAACCTGAGTGACACAGCAAGACTCCATCTCAAAAAAAAAAAAAAAAAAAAGGGAATTCATTGGTGGCAGATCTAATCAATGAGAAATGGAAAGGAAGTTCTTCAGAGATAGGGAATATAATATATTCAGAAATTTTCATCCATGAAAAGAAATGAAGAGTGTTGGAAATGTAATGAATGAGTGTATTTATGCTTTGGTAATATTGACTTTAAAAGTTAACTGTTTAAAGCAAAAATATACAATATATTTTATGTTTATAGCATAAGAAAAAATGAAATGTATAATAGCAATTATACAAGAGATGGTAGAAAGTAATAGGGAATATACTGTTAAAAGGTTTTTATACTACATAGGTATCAGCATAATACTATTTGGAGGTCAACTCAGATTATTTAAAACTAAAAAGTTTTAAAAGATTGTTATACACAGTAAGTCTAAACAGAAAACAAAATGGGAGCATTGGTAATTAAATGTAATGAAAACAGCAAGAGGGAAAAGGAAACGACAGCTGGAAGACATTTTTAAAAATGAGAGTGAGATCGTATATTTTAATCTGACCTTATCAATAACCACTTTATATGTTAATGATCTAAACATCCCAGATGAAATACACAGGTTGTCAGCTTGGATAAAAATCAAGACTAAACTATATGCTGCATAAAAGCCACTTTAAGTATAAGGCATATTTAGGTTAAAAGTAAAAAAACAGAGAAAGTAATACCGTGCAACACTAAGCAAAAGAAAGCTGGAGTAGTTATATGAATTTTGAACAGCGTAGATTTCAGAACAAAGGTTATTTTTAGGAATAAAGAGGAATGCTACATAATGATAAAGGGATGGATTCTCTAATAGAACATAACTTTTAATGTGTACGTACTTATCAACAGAGATTCAAAATATATGATGCAAAAACTGACAGATCTGAAAAGAGAAACAGACACAGAGAAATAAATATAGTTGGAAAATTTAATAATCTTTTCTAAGTGATTGAAAGGACAAATAAACAGAAAATATGTAAGGACATGGAAGACTCGAACAATCCTATCAACCAGTTTGACATTATTTATAATTATATAATACTCCAGGCAGCAAAACAGCAGAATATATATTCTTCTGAAACACATCTAGAACGTTCAGCAAAACAGAACATATTCTGGGTTGCAAACCAAAGCCTAACATATTTATTTATTTTATTTCTCATTTTTATTTTTTGAGACAAAGTCTTACTCTATCACCCAAGCTGTAGTGCAGTGGCGGGATCTTGGCTCACTGCAGCCTCTGCCTCTTGGGGTCAAGCTATTCTCCTACCTCAGCATCCTGAGTAGCTGAAACTATAGGCTCACACCACCATGCCCAGCTAATTTTTGTATTTTTAGTAGATATGGGGTTTCACCATGTTGGCCAGGCAGGTCTTGAACTCCTGACCTCAGGTGATTCACCTGCCTCAGCCTGAAAAGTGCTGGGATTACAGGTGTGAGCTATCGTGCTGGGCCAAAGCTTAACATATTTAAAAGAATATAAGTCAGACAAAGTAAGTCCTTAGACTATAGTACAAATAAACTAAAAATAAATAACAGAAAGACAACTAGAGGTTTTCCAAATATTTTAAAATTAAACAACATGTTTGTAGGTTTTTATAGGTCAGGAAGAAAATCTTAGGGGAAATTAAAAATATTTTGAACTAAAATACAATCTATGAAAATTGTGTAATACAAGTAAAAACTGCTTAGATGGACATTTATAGCATTAAATACTTACATTGCAAAGAAAAAAAGACCCTTGAGTCAGTATCTAAGCTACCACCTTAAGAAACTAGAAAAAATAGCAACTTTAGTGAAAAAAAATCAGAGAAATGAAAACAATTAAGATTATAAAAGAAGTTAGTAAAATTTAAAAGAAAAAAACCCAAAAGTTACTTTTTCCAAAAGTAAATAAAATTAATATATTAGGTTTTCTATTGCTATATTAACAACTGATTGCAGATGTAGTGTTTTAAGAAAACACCCATTATTGTGTCACAGTTCCGTGGGTCAGTCGTCCAGGCATGATATTACTACACTCTCTCCTTAGGGTCGCAAAAGAGTGAAATCCACATACCAGCAGGGCTGCATTCTTTTCTGGGGGCTCTAGTGAAAAATCTCCTAAGATCAAGCAGGTTTGGCCTAAGATCAATTCAGCTCCTTGTGGCTACAAGATGGAGTCCTTTGTTTCCCCACTGTCTGTTAGCCAGTGGTTGCACTCAGCTCCCCCTTTCCTTTCCATATATAAGCCAGCAAGACCATGTCCAATTCTTCTGGTGTCTCAACTCTCTGAGTTCCCCTTCTGGAACCAGTCAGAGAAAACTCCATTTGTAAAGGGCTTGTATAATCAAGTAAAGCCCACCCAGATAATTTCCATGCCTTAAATTCAACTGTGTCGTATAAATAACTTAGTTATGGGAGTCAAATCCATCAAGTTCATAGTATTGAAGATTATGCAGCAGGTGGGAAATCCTGGAGGCCATTTTAGAATTCTCCCCATTGCAACTGATAAACCTCTAGAGAGTCCAAGCAAGAGAAAGAGATAAGACACAAATTACCAATATCAGGAATGAAGGGGGTGTGGCGGCAACATTATGGGATGGTAAGGGAACAGTGCTGAATGTATAACACTATGCCAATAATTCTGCAACTTCGGTGAAATGAACATATCCTCTGAAAAACACAAACTATTAAGACTCACTCAAGAAGAAATAAATAACCTGAATAAACCTATATCTATTAAGTTAAATTTTAATCATTCTAAAAATACCATTCAAATCACGGCAGGCTTCACTAGCAAGTTATACCGAGGCTCTAAGAAAGAAATAGCACCAATTCTATACAATTTTTTTTTTTTCTCAGAAAATAGAACAAAAGGGAACTATACCCAGCTTACTCTATTAGGCCTTAATAGCGAAACCAGACACAGGTATTTTCTGAAAACTACAGGCTAACATACTTAATTAATGCAGACACAAAAACCATCAACAGAATAATAGCAAATTGAATCTAGCTACACACACACACACCACATGACAGGAATACAAGGCTGGTGACATTCAAAAATCAATCACGATAACTCAACATATTAACACACTAAATAGGAAACACGATTATTTAGAAAATGTAAAAAAAATTTTGATAAATTGAAACATCAATTTATAATTAAAAGCTTCTAGCAAACTAGGAATAGAAAGGAATGTCATTAACCAATGAAGCACATCTACAGAAACACTACAGCTAACATTATCTCCTTAACTGATTACAGGCTAGACTTAGTGACTCACTACTAACAAGTAGAAAATTGCAAAGAAAATATTGTAACTTCACAGTGGCGAAATCTGGCAGACAGAAATTTCACCAAGCGATCAAGGTTAACGCCACCAGTAATAAGCTATATTGGCATCATGTAATCCCTGTGTGATACGATGAGAAGCGCCTAACATGAGAAAACAGACGAGACCAAGTTGAGGACATTCTACAAAATATTTCACCAGTAGGGATCAAAAGTGTCAAGGTCATAAAAAACAAATTACCATAGATTTGAAGAGACTAAAGAGATATGAACACTAAATGCAACATGGTATCGAGAATTGGATCCTAGAACAGAAAAAATACATTAGTGGAAAAACTGGTCAAGTCTGAATAGAGACTGTAGTTTAGCTAAGAGTATTGTGCCCATGCTAATTTTTTAGTTTTGATAACCTAGCAATGGCAAAGTAAAATATTAACATTAAGGGAAAGTGAGCAAAATGTAAATAAATTCTCTTGTAAATCAAAAATTATTTTGAAGGAGAAATTTTTAAAAACCTGTTAACTTGTAAGCTTATACTCAGCAAATATATGTTCACAGAATGAAGGCAAAATAAAGACTTTCCTAGACATGAAAGCTGAATTGATCATTAGCAAACCCACACTACAATCAATGTTAGAGGAAATCTTTGGGGGTGGGGGAAGGAAAAAAAAGATACCAAATGGAAATCTGGATCCACACAAATGAAATGTCAGTCCTGGAAATGGTAACTACAGAGGGAAATAAAGTTTATTTTCATTCTATTTAAATCTCCTTAACAAAAATATTAATTATGTAGTATGATATTTAACATATGCAAAAGTAAAATATATAATCACAATAGCATAAAGTTTGGGAATGGAAAAATATAAGTGTACTCTGATAAAATTCTTACATCACACATAAAGTGGCAAAATATTTAAGGGTACCCTGTAATAAGTTCAAGATGTATACAATAAGCTCTAAAATAAACTGCTAAAATAACAAGTCAAAAAGTTATAGCTCAAAAGGTAACTATGAACATAAAATGGCATCATAAAATATGTTCAATCAATATGAAAGAAGGTAGAAGAAGAGGAAAAATGTGAACAAAAAATAGACAAGTAGAGAAGAAAAAGAACAAAAGATGAGAAAAAGGAGAAATAGAACAAAAAAGCAAGATCACAGATTAAAACCAGAAGTGTCAATAATTACATCAAATTTAAATTGTGCAAATACTCCAATTAAGTCATAGTTTTTTGATTTGGATATATAAGCAAGACCCAACTACAGGTTACCTATAAGAAAAAGAATTTAATAATAAAGACAATAGATTAAAAGTGAAAGATTAAATAAAAGTTTTACCATAGTAATAATAATCAAAGGAAGCTCAAGAGCCTATATTAATCTCAAAGTAGATTTTAGGGCAAAGAACATCGTGAGAGATAAAGAAGTTCATTTCCTAATGAAAAAGGGTCAGTGCCACAAGAGAAATAATCACCCTAAACATTCATGCACCTAATAACAGAGCTTCCGATTTCATGAAATAAAAATGGACAGAATTGCAAGGAGAAATAGATGAATCTACAATTATGCTTAGTGATTTCAGTACTTCGCTCTCAATAAATGCTTGAACATGCAGACAGGAAATAAGTGAGAATACAAAAGATTTGAACAACACTAGCAATCAACTTGACCTAATTTGCATTTATAGAACACTCCGCCCAGTGTCAGTAGAGTACACATCCTTGGTATGTGCACGTAAAATAGACCGTATTCTGAGCCCTGGGATAAGTCAAATTATTGTACACGCAATAACTTGGACAAATCTCCAGAGGATTATGCTGAGTGAAAGAAAAGAAAGAAGAAAAGTCAAATCCAAAAGTTCCGTTTTATATGATTCCACTGATACAGGATTCCCGAAATGGAGAGCAGATGAGGGGTTGAAGCGAGCTACAGAGGGAGTGCGGGTGGGAGCACAGTGGGTGTGGTATAAAAAGGTCTCAGTGAGAGGCCCACGTGGTGATCGAAATGTTCTCATCTTGACTGGATTCGTGCCTGTAATACGGTTGTGGTGGTCGTCTTTTCCCCAAAGCATTACTATCACATTGTGAAATATATATTCGGCTTCATCCCCGTTTTCTGGCATGCAACTCCAAAAAAATCCTTGGCATCTCCCAGGTGACGCCTGTTTTGTGTGCTAATAATTGACTGATGGCTGG
The DNA here is from genome assembly GCF_037993035.2 of Macaca fascicularis. Taxonomy (NCBI): domain Eukaryota; kingdom Metazoa; phylum Chordata; class Mammalia; order Primates; family Cercopithecidae; genus Macaca; species Macaca fascicularis. The sequence goes on from NC_088381.1 coordinate 1,598,223, forward strand.
CAGCCTGTAGGCGCCTTCAGGATGGGGCTGGTCACTTGAAAGACCGAGGCAGGATTAGAAGGCTGGGACTTTCAGCCTCACTCCCCAGCCTCGAGGGAGAGGAGAAACCTGAAAGTTAAGTTGATCACCAATGGCCAGAGGTTTAACCAACCATGCCTGTGTAATCAAGTCTCTGTGAGAGGTCCCAAAGGACAGGGTTCTGAGCACTTCCAGATGGCTGAATGTGGGGAGGCTGACGGGAACGGGAACGAGAGCTCACCCACGTGTGGATGCACCCCAACTCCATGGCGGGGAGGCTCCTGCCCTGAGACCCTTCCAGACCTTGCCCTACATATTATCTCTTCATCAGCCTGGTTATCTGTATCCTGTAAAATATCCTTTGTAATAAATTAGTAATCTGAAATTAAGTATTTCCCTGAGTTCTGTGAGCCGTTCCAGAAAATTGATCAGTCCCAAAGAGGGGGTTGTGAGAACCCCAACTTGGAGCCCATTGGTCAGAAGCTCCGGAGGCCTGGACTTGCCATGGGTGTCTTGAGTGTGGGGTGGTTTTAAGGATTGAGCCCTCCACCTTTAGGATTTGATGCTGTCTCCAGGTGGATAGTGTCAGAATTGAATAGGAGGACCCCCAGCCAGTGTCCCCTGCAGAACTGACTGCAAGCTTGAGGTGTGGGGGAAAGAGCCACACATTTGGTCACAGAAATCTGTATTGACTGTTGCTGTTGAGTGAGAGAATAGGAGAAAGCACTTTGAGTGTGTGTGTTTTTCCAGACACAGTTACCACTGGGGCAACTGAATACAGGGTGCATGGGATCTCAGTATTTTTTCTTACAACTAAATTTCAATATAAAATCATTTCTAAATAAAATCATTAAACAGCCTGTGGATCAATCAATAAATCAAAATACAAGCTACAAAGTATTATTCATTGAATAAAAATGATACTGCATATAACACTGAATGAAAATAAACTTAGTTTACATGATCAGTGGTTGTAATTTAGACTTCATGTTAAATTTGATTAGCTTCTTTGACCTAAGCCATCTAATTTTTATTATCTACATGTTACACCCTCTCCTACCTTGAGCTTGACCTTCCTTTTAGAGTGCTCTGATGCTGGTGATTGTGGCTTCGGTCCTGGAAGGGCTCACCTTGTTACTTGGCCCCTATGGGTTGAGATCCCTGAAAGCCAATGTTTGAGAATGCTTCAACATGGGTATGCAAGACTCATGGGGAAGGAAGCAAGTGTTGTCCCCTAAAAGCTGTCATTGTCTCAATATCGCATCACACTCTTCTCCTGCTTGTAGGTGATTCCAGTAAAATAAACCAGAGGTGTACCTGAAATGAAAACTCTTTGTTTCTCATCCCTAAGTGTTCAAAGGTGTTTGCACACAACCAAATGAGACAGAACTCGGACTCAGCTCTCAATATCTGAAGGATGCAGAAGATGAGGAGAGCCAGGCTGAGATGTTTCATAAGCATATTTTCCTTTGTATAAATCCATTCCGACCTTGTGTCCTAAGGCTTCGGGATTTTTCACAGGTGATGGAATCCGTTCAACCCCAGGGTGAGAGATGAGCTGTCAGGTAGGAGGCCTGACTTAAATACAGTAGATTGCAGGAGAATGAGCCTCACTTGGGATGGAACTCATTCTGTCTGGGAGAAGGGTTTAAAACGTCTCTGAGGTGACTGACATTGAGGCTCTAAAAGGCAGCCTCGAGGACTAGCCTGATGCTCGTTTCATCCCATAACTGTCTGCAGGGAACATTCCAGGAAGACTTGTAGAGCTTGCTTAGAAAAGAGTCTGTTCTGGTTACATCACTGTGGTTGATGTCTGTGCTCTTCAGGGACAAAGGTGCTAATCTGCTTCTACCACCTAGTTCAGCATTTAGAAACACACATTACTTTGGCCGGGCGCAGTGGCTCACGCCTGTAATCCCAGCACTTTGGGAGGCCAAGATGAGCAGATCATGAGGTCAAGAGATCGAGACCATCCTGGCTAACACGGTGAAAATCCGTCTCTACTAAAAATACAAAAAAATTAGCTGGGCGTGGTGGCGGGCGCCCGTAGTCCCAGCTACTCTAGAGGCTGAGGCAGGAGAATGGTGTGAACCCGGGAGGTGGAGCTTGCAGTGAGCCGAGATTGCACCACTGCACTCCAGCCTGGGCGACAGAGCGAGACTCCATCTCAAAAAAAAAAAAAAAAAAGAAACATACATTTCTTCTTATTTTCCTCAGACAGCCTCCCCAGGCTAAATCTAAGGTCATCTTTTACCTTTCCATTCCCCCTTACGTAAGATTCCTGGGTTAATTTTTTTTTTTTTTTAACAGCAAATACAAATTACACCTGCAGGTCATCAGAAATATCAGAAATGTAATGATACGGTGCATGCAGATGATCAGACTGTGGTACTGAACACTGCAAAGTGTGCACTCACTTAACCGATACAACGGGGGAATGTATCCTAAAATAAAAATAAATGAGAACATGGAGTAGGCTGGGTACATTTTTAGGACTAAATTAGCAGGTGGGGCTTAGGGAAGATCCCAACAGGAAAGGCGTCTTAGGGGCTGGGAATCTAAGGGCTGGCTTTATTTAGCATGTTTATGTAACGTCTGGCTGGTGCTGGGCCTTTAGCCCACAGATCCATTTCTCACCTCTCTCGCACCACTCTGTACCTTTCGAAGACTGACAGGTACAGCTGTTTCTGCAGCTCCCCGGTGCATGGCTGAGAGGAGTCCCAGTGGGAAATGTAGCCGGCAGGGTGGAGCAGGAGGGAAGTGAGGGCGGTTCTCCTCCCCGTCTGCCTCAGGCTGTGTGTCGGGTGCTGTCTTGGCTTCCGGGAGATGCTGTGAACCAGGCCTCTAGCAACAGTGCCCGCTGCCTCTGTCCTACCAGGCTGGGCATGAGGGTGCTTCCATCCTTGCTCATCTCTGGGTTATCTCCCTATTCCCTGTTTGTCTTCCCTGCCCTTCAGTTCATCCTTGAATTCCCTGCATTCAGTTCCCTCGTGCTCATTTCCTGGTCACGCTCTGCCCAGCTCAAATCAGCTGATGTGTAAGGTCCACTCCCCACGCAGAGAGACGTGAGCTTGCTTCTCCAAGTGCTGCTCTTCCGTGCCTCCTTGCTCTGTGTGTCCCAGACACTGACCCTCTTTTTGCAGCAGGGACACACTGTGCATCCTCTGCCAGGGACCTTGGCTCTCGAGCAGCCCAGCCGCCCAGAGTCACCTGTTCCACCAGGTCCGATGCAGCCTTTGCCTGGTGAGCTCCTCCCGTCCTTTGGGTCTCGGTTTCAAGGTCTCTTTCTGGACTTCTGGGGTGAGCTCAGGCTCCCGTATCCACATCCACTTGTGGAGAATTCTGCCTGTGGGCTTCCCTCAGCTCATCACAATTGTGACTTTGTACCTATCTGTGACACTGTGCGATTAATGTTCATCCTCCCGACAGTGAGAGCTGGGCCTGTGTTTCCTTCAGTCACTGTTTCATTGTCAGTGCCTAGCAAGAGATATTACCGATACCAGATGATTATGCAATGTCAGGCATAAATGAATGGAATGCTGGATCCCCGCTTCAGTTGGCAGCCACATGGATAAGTAGGTTAAGGGAGACATGACCTAAGTAGGAACTGCTGTGAACTCCGGTCTCCCTGCCTTTCTCACCCTTTCGCATATTCTCAGCACCTGCTGACTTTCTGATGTGCCTTGCAGATTCCAATACAACTGTATTGTTCTCCGTGCCTATCAGAATTGCCTGTTTGTTTAGTCGCCCATCATCAAAACGCATATTCTGTAAAGCAGCAGTCTAGCACGATAAAGACGCACAGCCATAGGGACTGCACTGTCTGGATTTTGGCTGTGTCCAATTTCTGTTCCACTTTCCTCATCAGTGAAAGGGGACTAATAATAGTATCCATGTCTCTTATGGTTTTTGAGAAGAAATCTTAAACGTAAAGCCCCCAGAACAGAGCCTAAGCCATGGAAAGTATCAGCGCGTGTTAGCTTCGTTTTTAAAATGTGCTGAAGTTGTAGACATTGTGTGACACTTTTCAGGCTTTTCAGAATGAGGTGAGTGAAATTCATGATTTGTATCGAATTCCTTCAATAAGAGCTACAAGCTTAATTGATGCTCATGCTTACCGCTTATCACAAATTCTCAGAACTGCACTGCCTCTTACTCCGACATAAACATTTCCATTAAAACAATAGCTTTATATCAAAAGGGAGTTGGCTGTTGAAAACAAATGCAAGCCTAATCCTTGCACTGGGGCTGGACATTTTTTTAAATTGAGAGTCCTCTCGCCAGGGACTGCATCGTTTATAGTCAGTGATTTGTCTTGCTGTGTGGCGCTAGTGTTTCAATAATGGGAGATCTGAATGGACAGGAGGGCGTCAGGAGGCCAGTCTCCCCATGCATTGTGTTTTGTTTCCTGAGACTCTTCCTGGGGAGTTTTTTGTCTGAGATCGATTAGTGCTTAGAATAAGAACAAAGAACCACTTCATTGATCTGGGTTTTCAATATCCTAGAATCAGTCTCATAACTTCGTATCAAATTAAATCCTGAACATTCTAAGAACTGTTTTAATTTGTAATTATAAATATGACAAGCGCATACCCCAAGGCACATGGGCTTGGTTGTCTTGGGATGCTGAAAACTCTGCGCTCGGCACCACTGCAGCTGGCGAGGTCTGCTCCGTGAGGAGGGGCTGATGAGCAGTATCTTCTTCCCAAGTTACAGCCAAGGCCGGACTAAGCGCAGCCACATCATGCAAAAGTGACGCTTGTGGTGGGAGTCAGAGACGAGCCTTCTGGACAGGGAGGCGGACACTCACAGTGATCGCCGCGAAAACTGTGAAGCTGCCATCTTTCTGGTAAGACCTAGGCTTCGGCTTTCCAGGGAGTTGGAGTCAAAGATGAACCCACCTCTGGCTAAGCGCGGTGGCTCACACCTGTAATCCCAGCACTTTGGGAGGCCGAGGTGGGTGGATCGCCTGAGGTCAGGAGTTTGAGACCAGTCTGGCCTCAAATAGCCTGGCCTCATGGTGAAACCCCGTCTCTACTAAAAACAAACAATTAGCCAGGCGTGGTGGCTCGCACCTGTAGTCCCAGCTAGTCGAGAGGCTGGGGCGGGAAAATCACTTGAACCTGGGAGGCGGAGGTTGCAGTGAGCCAACATCACACCACTGCACTCCAGCCTGGGAGACAGAGTGGGACTTTGTCTCAAAAAATAAATTAATTAAAAAAAAAAAAGATGAATCCACATCTAATGGAATTGGAGTTGGATGTTGCACACAATGACCAAAGAAGTAAAGGAGAAAATGTTATGCAGAAGAAAATAAAAACAAATGTTACAATCAATCACAAAGCTTTAAAATCAGAAAGAAACAAAGAATTTGGAAGCAGAGAGGAGAGTTCCCAGTCTTCTCCCCAGAAGCCAGACTAGCTATGGAAAGGCAAAGGGTAGTGTAAAAGCAGCAAACACTAGTCTCACAGTCTGAGGGAAGACAGGAACAGACACTCCATGCCAGGTGGTGGAGGGAAGGAGGGAGGGAAAGAGGGAGAAGGAAAGAAACGGAAGGAAGGGAACATGGATAGGCATATCACATAAATGACAAGTCAAGACATAAATCCAAAGAAAACACAACTCAGAGAAAAGGAAAGTGACTTCCTTGAGTTTATTCACACAGTAGCATAAGAAATGAATAATTTATAAAAATAATTTAAAATGAGATAATGAAACAATATAATGAGACAAACAGGATATCCTGATTGCAGACCTAAGTAAACAAACTTAGAACCAAAAACCGATTGCAGATGATGACTTTTGTCAGAAACATTGAGGAACGAAAAAGACAACAGTGAAGTTTCAATAATGGACTTGGAAGAAATCACAGTGAATGTAGCACACACAGGGGAAAATGGAATTAAAGCCATTAGAGGTAAGACAAAAATATGAAAGCCAGAAAGGCAATCCAATCTAAATTACCTGGTGTTCATAAGGTAGGAAACACTCACATAAAACACACAACATATCAAAAAATATCATACATGAAACTCTACCTTAATCAAAGAAAGAACACCACCAAATCTGCCAATTAAAATAATACGTACTTTTCTGAACTACAAATCATTTTCACATTTAAGCTTTTTAAAAATAAACTTTTCTCAATTAAGAATAAAGAAATTTAGGCATTCAGTAAAATAAGGCAAATTTTTTCCAAGGTGAAAACATGACTTCGGCCAAGTTCTCCAAAACAGTAATCAAGGCCTGAAGACACCAGAACAATGTCTATCAAATATTGCGGGAAAGACACTGTGACTCAGTCGAGGTATAATTAAAGAATCAATACATGGGCAGACATTCTCAAAAGGAAACAAATTCTGGAATAGAGCACCCGTGAGTCTTTCGTAAGAGAAATTACTTAAAAATAAATCCCACCCAAGTTAAGAACTCAGAGAGGAAGGAAGTATTATATCAGGAAAGCACAGTAATCACTGAATTCACTTAAATATAAACCAGTGCAAAACAACCTTGGAAAACAGAATTTTAAAAGATAACCTGGCATTTATAGAACCTAACAATGAAAACTAATAATGTAAGCACTAACTAGTCATGAGGGGGATATTGATGAGAGGAAATCTGAAAGTGACCATGTCTGTGAGAGAGAGAACAGCAGCCTCCTGCGTCTGGGTGCTGGACTGGTGCAATGGGCCAGGGCGTGGTGCTGCTCAGACCCGGCTTGGCACTCACAGACTTGGTGTTTTCCTTTTGAGCATAACATTTTCAGAGAACATCATCATCAGACAAGGATATTTTGTGACCATGATATATCAAGACCAAAAGAAGACCACTTTATCTAAACAGAGACAAAGCATAAACATTGTCTAAGCCACAAGAATCACCAAACATTTTTCTACATCCCCTATGTAAGTGGCTACTGCTCCTCTACTGATGACAGACTCAGCCTCAGCCTCGTCTTCCCTTTTAGATATGATTTATTATGATACCCAAGCATACAATTACCTCTTTTCTGGACATTTCCTTCTGAAAAGATGAAGTCTACATACTTTACCCTATCCACTAAGCTAAATAAAACCAATAAACCCACACGTTGATATGAAATAAGCATAATGCTTTGAAATCCGGAGAAGACCAGCTAGGGACTTCAGGACTTGAGGAAAGACATGAAAATTATTTCCCAGGGTTGTCTTTTTGCATCACATAACCCAGAATAGGGGCTGAAAAAGCCAGCAACCTGGAAGCAGCAGCAAGTACAGACCAAAAAGCAATACCCAACAAAGGCTGATTCTCTTTAGGTAAAAACACAAGAAAGTGGCAGCCTCACACAACAGAACACTTTTAGACAGTAACTACCCGATTCCAGCCACACATCCCAGAAAAAGCCTGTGGCCCCAGCCTCACTCACTCCTGCCAAGGCCAAATAAGGAAGCTAGGCCTGCCCAGTGTTCTGTTGTAATGGGATCCCCAACTCCTCCACTAGGGCAGCATGAGAGAAGGTCAAGAGAGGACCCAAGACTTCCATACCTTCTAGGTGGCCACAAGCGCTTCTGGCACAGTGTCAAATCCAAACCCCTCCAAGCCAGGGTGGTAGCAGAGGAGGCCTAGTGCAGAAATCAAATTCCTACCTCTGCCTAGAAAGACCAAGGAGCACCTCACCCATGGAATATCGCTGAAGGCCAAGTAGGTCACCTGGACTTCTACCCCACCCCGCAAGTAAGGAGGCAATGTCCTTCCCTCCTCACTAGAGCAGTGTCAAAAGAGGCTTCATACAACATTTTAGAAAGATTCAGAGCCTAATAGTAAAACATCCAAAATGTCCAGCTTTCAATAAAAAACAGTTTGCTACACAGAGTATAAGAAAGAGACAATCAACAGATGCCAGCACCAGGGTGACAAAGATGTGAGGAATTTTACATGAATTTTTAAAGTTGCCATCACAAAATGCTTTCACAAGTGATTACACACACTTTGGAAACAAATAGAAAGTCTCAGCAAAGGTAGAGGAGACACAAAAAGAATCAAACGAAAATTTGAAACTGAAATGTATGATAAACAAAATTAAAAATTCCATGGATGAGATCAACAGAACACACGGGAGATCAGTGGAAAGAATTATACAACAGACTTTCCTTGTCTTGAGTCTTCTAATTTATGTTGATAGTTGAAGCAAATATTGTAAAACTGTTCAATGTGGTTCTAAACGTATGTGTATCCAAGAGAATTCAAATCAGGGTCTCAGAGAGATATTTGCATACTCATGTTCACAACAGCATCATTCACAATAGCCAAGTGGAATCATCTCAAATATCCATCAAAGCATGAATGAATTTTTAAATATGGCATATACTTACAATGGAATATTATGCAACCTTAGAAAAGAAGCAAATCCTGTCACATGGCTACAACATGGATGAACCTCCAGGACGTTATGCTAAGTGAAATAAGCCAGCCACAAAGGGACAAATATTGTATGATGCCACTTACATGAAGTTTCTAAAGCAGTCAAAGTCATAGAAAGAGAAGGTAGTAAGGTGGTTCCCTGGGCTGGGGGAGGAGGAATTAGTGTTTAGTGGCTATAGAAGATGTAAAATGAGATGTGGCTTCTATACTACATTTAAACTGATAAAATGTCCGTACTAGTAGAGTGTGAAATAAAAGGCATCAAAACGTGTGGGATACAGCTAACGTTGTGCTTAATGAGGGTTTTATAGCACTAAATGTACACTTCAGGAAAGAAGAAAAGTCTGAAATCAATAATCTAAACTCCCACTTTAAGAAATCGGAAAAACAAGAGCAAAATAAACCCAAATCAAGTAGAATGAGGGAAACAATAAAGAACAGAAATTAATGGAATTGATGACTCAGAATGATATAGAAGAAAAACAAGAAACAAAGAGATAATTCTCCAAACGTATCAATAAGATTAACAAACCACTAGGATAACTGGCCCCCCCCAAAAAGATAATAGCAAATTACCAATATTGGAAGTAAAACATAAAACTACCGATCTTGTAAGGACATCAGAGGGATAATCAGGAATAGTGTAACAACTTCTGAAACATAAATGTGGTAACTTAGATGAAATAAACCAATTTCTAGGAAAGGACAAACTGCCCTAGTTCACCCAACATAAAATAAGGCATTTGGATAGTCTTATAATCATTAATAAATTGAATTCATAATTTAAAAATTCCTGAACAAAAAGTCTTCAGTCCCATATTACTTCCTAGAGAATTCTACCAAATGTTTAAAGAAGAATTAACACCAACTCTACACAAACTCTTCCAGGACGTATGAGAGGAGGGAACACTTCTCTCTTCATTTTATGAGGCCAGAGTTACTCTCATAAATATTTAAAACTCTTAACAAAATATTAACAAATATTATCAAATTTATGCAATATTAATACCAAATTAATAATATTAATATTGTACTGTTAATAATATTAACAATATTAATATTTTGTTAAGAAATTTGCATTAATATTTATGAGAGTAATTATACCCTCAGTAACTTATAGACATAATTATTTACAATGACCAACTGAGATTTATTCCAGGGATTTGAGGTTGGTTCAATATTTGAAAATCAATCAATGCAACCCATAATATTAATGAAGAAAAAATCATATGATCACATGAAATGGTAAAGAAAAAGCAGACAAAATTCAACATCCATTCTTTTATAAAAGCAAATAACCATGGCTTCCTGATAAAATCCACTCGAGAGCCAAACCTTAGTCCCTCAAACCTTCCATCCAAACACCTAAGACCTACAATAATTCCTTTATTTCCCTCTTACTGAGGTGCCCCATGGTTCCCCATGATATGTGTTCTTTCACTGCAACAAGTAATCATCCCAATCAATCAACTGTCAGAGTGTTCTTAACAATCTCTGGCTGGAAGGTATTGGCGTTACTTCATTTTTCATAGTGTTGAGACTATTGATTCTGTCTAAAATTGAAGAATATAGCTAATAATCACTCTATCTCTGAATCTTTTGAAAATGTTTTTCTTAACTTCAGAGCAATCTTTCAGATAATAATATATTTCTATCTCTGAATCTTTAAAATTGTTTTTCTTAACTTCAGAGCAATCTTTCAGAAAGTAATATATTCGTTGATTTAAAAAACCCCACTTGTTTGAAGTTTTAATTCCTCTATTTTCTTTTTTTATTCTAATAGAATCCAGAAAAATCCCAGTTACTTTTTAAAATAACATCAGTCGTACAAAATTGTTATCAAACATTGCTACATTTTCTGTCTGCATATTGGCCTATGAATCTGTCTGTGTGAATTCAATGAAGATCGTTTTTGAAAGGCATCTACCTGATATTAGCTGTGATTTTTACTAGGAGATAGAATTTAAGTTTTTTTAAAAAATACTATCATGTTTATCCTTTTCTCCATTTTTGAAGTTTTTTTAAAAATATGAAATCAAGTCTATTGTATGAAAAAGAGTATGTCTCATGGTAAAACAAAACTCTGGAAACATATATACCAAGATATTAACAAAGACTGGTGGAGATGGAGATTTGTTGTTTTCTTCTACATATTTTTCTGTGATTTTAAAGATTTTTTAAAGCAAAATTTTAAATCATTTGGAATATGCATCAATATTTTGAGAAGAAAGAGAAACATTATGAAGATATGAGAGAAAAGCCACCACTACAATTTTGTCACAAGGGTATTTTTTATTTTGATGCATATCCACACCCCAGTACAAACACATAAAACAATATAGAAGATTTTATATAACTATTTTTACCTAACATCATATTATCAGCATTTTCTTTTTCAAAAGGACTAAATCTTTGTTAGTCTTCTTATTCAATACAAATTGTCCTTTTTCTTAGGGGTTGTTGAACAGCTTGTGAATTGAAGACACAGAATCTCATAGATGGCAGACAAGTTAAACAGGAAGTGCAGGGCCTAAGGCCGGCCTTCACATGCACAGAGTGAGTGCACAGCTGTCTGTGAGTGGTTCTCTCATCAATATAAACAACAACATGAATATATGTCTTGAACAAATAAATATTCTACTTTATAAAAGCAAATCTACTTGTGAAAAAAACAATATCACTGCATGGAATCAGCAGTTATTTTGAAGACTGATTCCCTAAAATATACTGGGGCCTCCAGCTTAGTTAAAATGGCAGAAAGAAAAAGAACCCTGTGCTAGGCAGGGGCTGGGATAGGGCTTCCAGGCCCAACTGCTCTCTCTCCTTAGACTTGCCCCGGATCCCACAGCCAGGGCTGGCAGCTGCTGCAGTCACCCTGGGCTGCATGCTTAGCCAGCTTATGATGTCCTGGGAGCAGCGCATTAACTTCACATCATCTTCAGATTCTTTTGAAGTCAGACTTAAACCGAGACCAAAGCATGCTTTTTATGCTCCTTTTATCTGTGACTTTATTACAGAAGAAATAAAGAGCCATTGGAATGTGCCCTCTCTTTCTACTTGACACATACTCAGGGAGCGATGATGAATTCCAAGCCAAGTCTATGACTCTAAGTCCTCATTAAAATTGGGGGCTGGCTAGCTACTTTTTAAAAAGACTTTGTTCTAACTTGAGCGTAATTAGTCCTGACAAATGGGCTAATCACAATGCTGTGCAACTCTGGATGAACTCCAAACCGCTAGAGCTTTATGTTTTGTATTGACGAAACAAAGGCTTTTGGTATAAAAGACCAATAAATTACCCCAACATGGTTTGATAACAAGGCTTTGATAAATAAAATTACACAAGTCATATGGGATATGACTAAAAAATAAATTCTGTAAATAACAGTAGCATTGGGCACATGGGGTAATAAGAAGAAAATGTAGAGCCATGCAAACGGCCCAAACAGCCCACATATTTGAAGTATGAACACAGGGAGTAACAGAGTGACTTTCGAATGTCCTTGTCATTCTTACTTCAGTGAGGCTCGTCCTCAGACTCTGCGGCTTCTTTGTGTTCATCTGTTGTTTGTTCTGATCGAACTTTTTTTTTTTTTTTTTTTTTTTGAGACAGAGTCTCGCTCTGCAGCCCAGGCTGGAGTGCGGTGGCGCGATCTCAGCTCACTGCAAGCTCTGCCTCCCGGGTTCACGCCATTCTCCTGCCTCAGCCTCCTGAGTAGCTGGGACCACAGGCGCCGCCACCTCGCCCGGCTAGTTTTTTGTATTTTTTAGTAGAGACGGGGTTTCACCGTGTTAGCCAGGATGGTCTCGATCTCCTGACCTTGTGATCCACCTGCCTCGGCCTCCCAAAGTCCTGGGATTACAGGGGTGAGCCACCGCGCCCGGCCCTGATCGCACTTTTTTACTGGTAATTACTTCTTTGAGGAGTAGACAGTTAAGCATTACATGGACCTATAATTTTTACACTTTATTGTCCTTACACTTGATTTTTACCATAAAATACTAACTGAACACAAGTATATACTGGTCTTACTGCCAATCAGCAGATGTTTGAAATCCAAAGATTCATGCATGGATAGCTTAAAGGAAGTAAGAAAACAAATATCAACTGTAGAATCTAGGTGGTAGTAGAATTTTTTGGTTTCTGTATGATGACACATGAGGTGATACTCAAGGAAAACCCCTATGGACAGGAAAATAGATGTGAATTTTGAGTTGTGATTGCAAGGAAAACATTAGCCAGGACTGGACCGGGCTGCCTGTCTGAGACTGGGAGGTGCTTGGCTGCCAGCAGAGCTGACGGCATGGCTTCTTGAATTATGATTTTTTCTTCCCTGGGAAGAGTCAATAGGTTGACTGAATGACAGTTTGGATACCCTCTGGGAAGGGGAGCCCCCAGGCCTTTGAAGGCAGGGGCCTCAGTGTGGGGCTGAAGCTATGCCAATGGGGGCTAAGGGCGTGGGGCTTGCATGCGTCCATCCAGACCAGCGTGGGCATCTCAGCAGCACAGCCAGGAAGGAGGGCATGAGAGTGCCCCTGCCAAGAGCCAGGTGCTTGCGAAACAACAGCATTCCTGCATTCCTCTCATGTGTGGTGTTCTGATAAATGGAGCGAGTCTCCTTCTGGTTTAGAGCAAATCAGAAGGAGAAGGTGAACTACTAAGTCCAATGTAGTACGACTCTGACGACAGACATCTTCAATGGCCACAGAAAAGGGGCAAGAGCCGTGTGTTGGGGGGGTGGGGGGGCAGCGGCAGGACAACGGCCACACAATTCCCATGCTCCTGTCTCTGTCAGTTGTTTAGCAATAGAGTCTAAAAGATAAATATATCTTTATTTGTTATGGAGAGCGAAGTGAGAACCGAGCAACATCCAAAGAGCAGTGCTGTTGTCCAAGGAACGTTGGGGTCTGGAGGGAACTATTTTGGGTAAATTCAAAATTTCCCGCACAGAAGTGTCTGATCAGTGACAACCAGTTGAAATAGAACCATTAAGAAAAGTTTCATTGGACAAAGAGGATAATCACCCAGGTTATCTGATTGATGGCTACCATGACAATAATGGCAAAGAGAGATTGACCCTGGCTGGCAAAGGCTTCATTATCTCAGGAAACGGGCCTGCATTTCTCCAGATTCTATGTTGATTAAGACGGAAAATGGACGTCTGGCCAAGAGTCTTCACGTGAGCTGGATGGACGTCACCTATGTAAGCTCCTGAGTCCCCAGGGGACTCCTAAGGAATCAATTCCTCACCTAGGCAGCCAGCCTCCAAATAGGTCCATGGCATCCCTCGTCTGCACAGAAGCCGTGTGGACTGTTAAAATCTGAATCCTGCTGAAAGCTTACAGTATTTTCATAGAAAACGAATTTGTGGTAAGCTACATGCCTTTAATATGTGATATTTATTAAAAATAAATATCAACCAACTAAAATCAATCTGCTCTGCCCCTTTCAAAAATTTTGGTTCATATATTTGTATCCATATGGCAAAACTAGGCTTATCTGAAAAGTACATAAATGGTGTTGGGAAAACTGGCTAGCCATACACAGAAAACTGAAAATAGACCCCTTCCTTATACCTTACACAAAAATTAACTCAAGATACATTGAAGACTTAAATGTAAGACCTAAAACCATTAAAAACCCTAGAAGAAAACCTAGGCAATACCATTCAGGCATGGGCAAGGACTTCATGACCAAAACACCAAAAGCAATGGCAACAAAAGCCAAAATAGACAAATGGGATGTAATTAAACTAAAGAGCTTCTGCACAGCAAAAGAAACTATCATCAGAGTGAACAGGCAACCTACAGAATGGGAGAAAAGTTTTGCAATCTATCCATCGGACAAAGGGCTAATATCCAGAATCCACAAAGAACTTAAACAAATTTACAGGAAAAAAACAAACAACCTCATCAAAAAGTGGGCAAAGGATATTAACAGACACTTCTCAAAAGAAGACATTTATGCAGCCAACAAATATATGAAAAAAAAGCTCATCATCACTGGTCATTAGAGAAATGCAAATCAAAGCCACAATGAGATACCCTCTCATGTCAGTTAGAAAAGCGATCCTTAAAAAGTCAGGAAACAACAGATGCTGGAGAGGATGTGGAGAAATAGGAAAGCTTTTACACTGTTGGTGGGAGTGTAAATTAGTTCAACCATTGTGGAAAGCTGTGATGATTCCTCAAGGATCTAGAACCAGAAATATCATTTGACCCAGCAATCCCATAACTGGGTATATGCCCAAAGGATTATAAATCATTCTACTATGAAGACACTTGCACACATACATTTGTAGTAGCACAATTCACAATAGCAAAGAGCTGAAACCAACCCAAAGGCCCATCAATGATAGACTGGATAAAGAAAATGTGGCACATATACACCATGGAATACTATGCAGTCATAAAAAATGATGAGTTCATGTCCTTTGCAGGGACATGGATGAAGCTGGAAACCATTATTCTCAGCAAACTAGCATAAGAACAGAAAACCAAACACCGCATGTTCTCATAAGTGGGAGCTGAACAATGAGAACACATGGACACAGGGCAGGGAACATCACACACCAGAGCCTGGAGGGGGGTGGGTGGATGGGGGAGGGATAGCACTAGGAGAAATACCTAACGTAGATGGCAGGTTGATGGGCGCAGTGAACCACCATAGCACGTGTATACCTATGTAACAAACCTGCATGTTCTGCACATGTATCCCAGAACTTAAAGTATAATAAAAAAAATTTAAAAAGTGCCTTGTTGGATAAATTTTAAATAATGAAACTATTAATACAAACAGGAGTGAAATGTAGCTACTAAAATATCAAAACAATATATTCACTCCTATGTCTCCTTAATGCTTCCATATTAATTTTTCTAAGATGACAACTAAATGTTTGCAATGGGATATATTTATCCTTTAGACTCATTTGCTAAACAAATTAAGGGTTATTTTCTCTTCCAAACATTCACGTACTTTCTTTGAGCTAATTACTTTGCTAGCTCCCTGGGACACCAACAGGTGGATTCATTGGGAAAGGTATAAAATGAATGCCAGACAATGACTGCTGTCTGCTTTCAAGCTCATTAATCCTCACAAAGTCCTTATCTCTGAGGCCAGCATGAGAATTGTCCTGCCCATTTTGCAGATGAGGAAACTGAGTCTCAGAAGTAAGACAGTGATCCAAGACGATGTATCTTATGAGTGCAGGCCTGGAATTTAAACCCAGGTAGGATGGCTCCAGCATCATATTCTCAGCCTCTGTCTTCCAAGTCCTCCTTGGTTACAATCACGGTACGATGCTATGTGCTAAATGTCACCATGGGGCAAAGTCAGGGCATTCTGGAAGTAAATGGCTGTCAACCCGTCCTGGGCTTTGAGGGGTGTGGGAGCAGCTCCTGAAAATGGCCTCCTGGAGGAATGACATCAATGCTTAAAAGCCCAGGGACTACTGAGTTATCCGGGTGGGCTCGGAGGGTATGGGAGTGTGGCATGAGTGCTTGCTAGGACGTGGGCAGGGAGTGCTCCAGGAGCTTCAGCTCAGGTGTCAAGGGCTGTTTGGCTTTTATCCAGTGCAGGTTTCTCCTAGAGTGCTGTGCTCTACAGCTATCTCGAGGCTACAGGACGGCTCGCCCTCGCATTTCATGAACAAAGATACTTTTAAGGTTCAGATTGCCATTTGTGTCATGGGATAGTGGCCTGGCTACCTTAAAGGGCTGTAGTATCATCAAAAGAGCATGTGAAACAATGAGTGTGCCTGAGCATCTTAAGCGTGGCGATATTCCAGAGAAATACTTTCCAGAGCCCTAAATCTCAACCAGAATGTACTTTTATAATTTTAAATCATCATACTCGCTTATGTCATGATACAGATTTAAGACTTTCCTTCCAATCAAGTATTGGAAGCAGTAATATGATTCTACAGTGGAAAAATGATATAAAATATCTTCCATGCCAGGGGATATCTTGTTTGGTATATACAGTCCAACACCGGGGAGGTAAATAAAATGTTCTGGAAACCGGGGGTGAGATACCGGAAGTCAAGTTAACTCTTTGTGGCATTGACATCGTGGAAAAGCCACTGGACTCAGAATGAGAGGGTCTAACGCCAGCCACAGCACATATTGGGTGCACCACTGAAGGCCGTGCCTGAGATCTTGCTGAGACTGGTTCCTCATCTATAAATAAAGCTATTGGCCCGTGTCCTACCTTGCTCAAAGTACAGAGCAAGAGCCAAATGAAAACCATAAAATGCTCTTATGCAGACGTATTACTGTCATCATATATTAAATGCTATAATTTATTCAGGTCCCATGGAAGGAGTAATTAATTAAATCTGATTTTAAAAAAAACAGACATATTCAGATATGATTTGTATCACAGGATTTCAATTTTCTTAGTGAGGCCGGGCGCGGTGGCTCAAGCCTGTAATCCCAGCACTTTGGGAGGCCGAGACGGGTGGATCACGAGGTCAGAAGATCGAGACCATCCTGGCTAACACGGTGAAACCCCGTCTCTACTAAAAAATACAAAAAACTAGCTGGGCGAGGTGGCGGGCGCCTGTGGTCCCAGCTACTCGGGAGGCTGAGGCAGGAGAATGGCGTGAACCCGGGAGGCGGGGCTTGCAGTGAGCTGAGATCCGGCCACTGCACTCCAGCCTGGGCGACAGAGCAAGACCCCGTCTCAAAAAAAAAAAATAAAAAATAAAAAAAAATTTTCTTAGCGGACGAGCAGTTCATTAGACCAAGAAGAGGTTTTCTCCGCATTTCCTGTCTGAATTAGAGATGGAGGATGACTCACAGCGGGTTTGAAAGATTTTTCACTCAATCCTGTGAACAAAGATACTGACGCTATTTTTAAAATTATGACTTTCAAATCCAGACTGATACATTACCCAGATTGCATTCAGAAAAATATGACAAAAAGCCAAGAAGAAACCACTTTTTGAGTTTCTTCTACAAGAGCTATTTAAACATATATTCCTATTTGCATTCAAGATGTAATCTCACTATAGCATCCTGCTGGAGCAGTCTCATTGAATACAGTGCTGGCAGCTGACTTAGTGGATGATTACTGAAGAAAGACAATGCGTAAATCTCTCAAGTCTCCCTCACAGGAACAACATTGAGTCAATAATCATAGGCAATATTTGTGTATCTATACCGGCAATTATGTGCTCGGCATGCCTTCATTCACTGAAATTCACAATACCCATATAAAGGAGGAGGCAGTTTGCCCCTCGCTTATGAGGGGAGTGCAGGGACGGGTCAGAGGAGTTGCCCAGGGTCACAGAGCAGGTAAGTGGTGCGGCTTCGTACAAGCAGTGCGGTCTGACTCTAGCACCGGAGCTCCTGCCCTCTGCGCTCCCTCCCTCCCAGTGGGCACTGCCTGGGGAAATATATGTACTTTTTAATTAGCTGGAATATTAAACACACAATATCAAACACTTTATATAGAGAATCATTTTTTGGAGTTTGGAGAACTCCTTACAGAAGCTTCTACACATAAAGACTGAATCAACTTCCAAAACATCAGATGTCCACATCAAGCCATGTGGCTTTTGCCACAGCCATGGGAGAGCAGCCTTTCTCCTGACCGTTTTGACGATTTGACCGTAATAACTAGTCTCTGGGTGGGGGAGCCTCTTCGTGGTCGTAGAATAAACCAGGCACCAGAGGGAAAGCTCCTAGTGCAATGAGTCTGGAGCCCCAGGCTTCTTCCTTGATCTCTTCCTGTGACCTCGGGGAGCCTTTGCTAGGATCACTTCCACTACAAAGCCGCTCCGAGCGTGCTCTGAGCCTGACCTGAGCGCCCTCAGCTGGCAGGAGGTATGCCCACTGCAAAGCCGCCTTCATATTTCCAGTCCTACCTCACAAACCTGCTGTGGGTGAGAAAAAAGCGTCGCGCATTCTACCCGAATTATTGTAGACAACTGGACTCAGGTTCAAACGGGCATTACGGCAGCCTTGATATGGCAAAGATATGGATTAACCTGCAAATGCCATAAAGGTTTTACACAGGGAGAGAAGCAGCTTGCTAGAGAGAGCATAGAGTCAATCTCCTTCTCTTTTCCTGTTTTTCTTTAGCCCGAACACGTCATTAGTTCACCATTATTTTTATTGGCTTTTTAATAGAATATTCTCTGTTTCTTTTCACATTTGGAATTCCACTGTCTTCTGGTTGCCATGATTTCTGGTAAAAAGTCAGATACCTGTGTTATTTTTGGGTTTTGATCATTTGGCCACAGTGCACTTTTTGTATGAACATCTGTAAAAAAAAAAATTTTATTATCCTTCAAGCGGGGGCTCTTCATTCTCTTTTCCAGGCCAAAGATTGGGACTAATCATCTTAATACCATCAGGGGCTGGGGTGACTGAAGGCTGAGCTGCAGTTTCACAGGCTTTTTAGTCTCTTTTGCACTCGCTGTACAGGTAACTCCGGGGGCTGTAGCTCCAGCGGCATGTTCACCGCGACCCCCTTCCCGGTGCATCCTCAGTGGTGCGCTTTCCTTATCTTGCCCTCCCTGACAGAGTCTGCTTTTCAGACCCCTTCTCCTTGTTTTCTTCACTTTCTTCTTTTCACAGTTTTGAAATTCAGAAAATGTCTGGAGTATAGAGTCCACTTATCTTTCCTTCCTTTCTCTCTGAGATAATGGCTCATGGGTATTGTAACGATTGACTCACTGATGCACCAACCCAAGAGGATAACTTTCCATAGCCACCTTCTTTCCAGACTCGTAAAGTGGATTTTCATCGCATCATATGCAGGGTACACAGGATCACCATGTGTAATCACTGACCATGTTCACCGATCACCTGGCTGAGTGGTGCTCACCAGACGTATCCCCTGTGCATCTTCTTCCTTTGTCTCCTCCTGTGCTCTTTGGAAGAAAGTCACCAGGTGCAGCCCACAAGTGAAGAGTGG
Organism: Macaca fascicularis; assembly: GCF_037993035.2. Lineage (NCBI taxonomy): Eukaryota > Metazoa > Chordata > Mammalia > Primates > Cercopithecidae > Macaca > Macaca fascicularis. The sequence goes on from NC_088381.1 coordinate 1,617,565, forward strand.
GAGCTATGCCCTGCCTCCCTGAGAGAATAACATCTACATAAATCATGTGAAATTCTGCATGGGGGATTTGTCTGGGTTCTCCCATGTAGGTATGTATGTATTTATTCAATCATTTATTTGCATCAGTGTGGCCTCATAGATATTGATTTTTCTTCTTGGGTTATAATCCAATACTACTGTATTTATCTTGCTGCTCACATTTTTTGGCTTTGACCGTTGTAATATCTTTTAGTTGCATCTGTTGATATAGCCCCATGATTTTGTGTGTAGGTGGGTGGGGGTGAGGTGAGTGGTTAGCGTGTCTTAATTTCTGGAACTGCAAGATTCTCTAGGCTCATCTTGTATATTCCCTGCTGCAGCCTCACAATCTGCCACTTTTCCAAGGAGCCCTGGTTCCTTTAACTGGAGAATGATATGAGAAGCCAAGATCTGGGCACTAAGGGTGCTTATTGCTCCTGCAGTGTTGTTGCTCCTAGGACTTCTCAGCTGACACAGCAGGAAATATGTGTGTGTGTATCAACTCATGCATGTATGCATATCCATATATATTGAGCTTCTTTTTAATTAACAACATTTATTGAAAACCAAAGCTGAACGTTTTACCATCAGCCTGTTTCCAATAATTCCAAGATATATACTTCCTTGAAATCGCTGCAGGTTATTCTCAGTGATGGTATGCCTACAGATATTTTAAATTATTAGAATAAAAAAAGTAAGAGGTTTACTTCTTATTGCAATTGGTAGATAGATATAGATATATAGAAGAGATAACAAAAAGTTTCTGATTTGCTGGGCACAGTGGCTCACACCTGTAATCTTAGCACTTTGGGAGGCCCATAAGGGTGGACCACCTGAGGTCAGGAGTTCAAGACCAGCCTGGCCAACATGGTGAAACCTTGTCTCTACTAAAAATACAAAAAATTAGCCGGGCGTGGTGGCAGGAGCCTGTAATCCCAGCTACTTGAGAGGCTGAGGCAGGAGAATTGCTTGAACCTAGGAGGTGGTGGTCGCAGTGAGCCGAGATCATGCCATTGCACTACAGCGTGGGTAGCAAGAGTGAAACTCCGTCTCAACAACAAAAAAAGAAAAAACAAGTCTCTGATTTTTATTATGCACGGTGGCCTTTGGCTAGTGCAAAGGAAAGGTCAGCTGCAATTGTCCTTGGAGAATAGTTAAGGAAGGCACAAACACTGCACAGACACTGTTCAAGACCATCAGTAACCTAACCAAGCACACTGTTGTGCCAGTCAGAAGTCCAAGACACTTGGACTTACTAGGAAGTCCAAGTAAAATGGATGTGTCTGGGATAAAGAGAACATCTCATTTCCCAATGCAATTGAAATGCTACTCTTCATAGTGTGCTAAACTTTCTGGGTTACTGCCATGGGTTAAATTGTATTCACCCAAAGATGTTAGAGTCCTAACCCACAGTACCGTGAACATGACCTTATTTGGAAATAGAGCCTCTGAAAATGGTTGAGGTCATGAAGGCAGGCCTAATCCAATATGACCAGTGTTTCTATAGAAAGAGGAAATGCAGACACAGAGATCGACACCTCCAGGGAGAAGACAAAAGAACAGAATTCACTTCTTGCATTCGCTGCACATTAGAAGGACATGGAGAGAATACTACCTGCAAGCCAACAAGAGAGGCTGGAGCCGATCCTTCCCTCACGGCACTCGGAAGATGCCAGGCCTGCCATCTTGATTTTAGACTTCCAGCCTCCAGAGCTGAGAGACACGTTTCTGTCGTTTGAGCCACAGTTGGTAGAACTGCGAAAGCAGCTCCAGGAAACTAATTCAGTGACTAATGTTTTTGAACAGTCTTTGTGCATTTTAAATAAACATATTTAATATATTACATTCAAGTCTCAGAATGTCATAAATAATATTTTTTGATATTCATGTTATCCCAACAGAGAAAAGTGGGTCCAGTCAAATAAACGCAGCTGTTTAGGGCTCTGCCCAAAGCATGGCGGGCCACAGTAGCTACAGTGAGAGGATGGTGGGAGGCAATAAGAGACACAGACCACCTCCCAGGGCCTGGACTTGGCAATGCACCTGCAGGCTTCACATCTTGTTATCCTGATTCTGAGGTTTCCCAAAGTGTTTCCATTTCACAGATAAGTTCCCTAGTAGAATTATTTACATAAGCTTGAAAACTTGGCACAATCATGTCCATCCTTTTCAAACTTTACAACGACTTGTGAGAACCAAGTAGACAGTGTTGCAAATGCTTTCGTTTTCTTGGAAAAAAGGGATTATGTAAGTAAGTGTGTTATTGCTGTAGTCATAATTTTGAGTTAGGAGATTGAGAAACAAGGAATAACATTTGCCTATAAAAAGGCATTTATCTGACAGGGATCCTTTCAAATGCCATCACAGCCCCATGGGTGATCCTCCACATTGTGAAAATGTCAATCACATTTAGCAAGCAATGGTGTTTCATGAATATTCATTAAACAGTGAACTGTTGACACCTGAATTGACGCTGGATATGGCCTGAAAACACGCAACAACACACCCCAGTTGCAGGCAGAGTGTGACTTCTCATGCTTGTGGGCTCCAGCTACCATGCGTCCGTCACGAGCATAAGAAATGGGAATTTTTTTTATTATCCTAAGGACATTTTCCTTACAAGTGTAATTATACAGAAGATCGAATATGGTTGTAAAACTTACTAAAAATATGACTTTAGAGATCGATTATAATTTCTTTAAGAGCCACAGTAACACCTAGCACAAGAATTGCCCAGACTGTTGCCTCAAATCTGTTGTCTCCTTCTATTTGTCACTTTTCTGAGCTAGTATTTGCTTGCAATCAATTTCAAAATCCCCTGAGTTAGATGGGTTCAGCTTAACTTTGCATTTCCTTTTGTTTTGAGAACACCAGGAAAGGAGAAGCAGTGACCTTTGGGATGTAAATGCTAGAGCAGTCCTCCCTGCTGCTTGGTAACTCCCTTCAGGCAGCCTTAGACCCCAAAGGTCTGCTGGTGCATTGCAGCCTTTAAGACAGGGAATTACATGACCAAGGTAGGTGCCTCTTAATTGGCAGCAAGCATCCCAAAACATTTCCCTTTGCACTGCCTCCGCAGTTCATTTACATAAATTGTGGTGTTCCATTATTTAACATTGTCATTGTTTAACATTTAAACACAGATCCCATTTCTTACATTTTCCACCATGACACCCATAGAGAATCTTTTGTTTTTCTCCCTTAATCAGGTAACTTTTTCAGGACTTTTCTTGATGTGTCAATAACTCTCTATTTTACAGTGGTATCAAGAATTAAGACTGGGCTTTAAAGATATTTACCATTAATTCTCAAAACTGGCATCTTAATCTACTCACCAATAAAATAAATTATTAGATAATTTTAAGAGCCAACAAATTCTTCATACTAACAAATAATATCAGTAGAAAAGCTGACTCTACCCCCATCTGCACCCCACACCCTGCCAAAGGAAAATCAGTTGTGAAAAAGTAGACCCTAGGAATAATGAAATACCCAAACCAGAAAACAACAACATAAGACATAAGACAAAAAGCAAAACAAAACACATTCACATATATTCATAGGCAGAAGAAGTCTTTCTATTTAATTACAGGATTTTGAATATGCATGTAATAATCACTTCATAAAATCAAATTGGTAGGTAATTATTGCACTCCATCATTGAAAAAGAAACTCAAAGTTAAAGATAAAACTTAGAGTAAATAAAAAGAATTGAAACTCAAAGGACATGTCAAACCAGCTTCTTTTATGTGTGGATTCTCAATAATATCTGATTCTTCTTGTGCATGGAAATTTGCAGAATTCTCCCCATCAGTAAAATTGGTTTGTGTAAATATGGTCAGTAGTGAGTTAGGTTAAGTTTATAGCTAGGTTTATAGACATTATGCAAACACAGCCTGGATTCAAAAATATGAATTAATTCTAATCATCCCTCTCCCATACCAATTAAAACATTACAACACAGTTTCACTTTGAATCACTTGTTTTGTCTCCAGAATCACTAATGTATCATGGTTACCCGAAAGGCTGGGACATTAAGGATATGACTACATATGGCCTTAGGCCTCGCTGAATTTTGAGAGCTATGCCTCTTTCAGTAAATTCCTACCTGCAGACGTTGTCACGATTTCTGTGGTGTTTCTGAGGCCCATGAAGTCAAACTGATAAAGCCGCCATGATTTCTGGTCAGCCGCCTCCACTGAATTTTTTCTCCATCTATAAATCATTTCTTCTTTGGGATAGCCATCTAAAAATACAGAGCAAACATTAGCGCTTGAAGGTACACATTTATAAATCATTAAAGTGAAAATTATAATTCTGATCAATGAATAGGAGTTAAACTTTTAGGCCATATGTGCTCTCTCAATTTTACTCCAAGACACAGAAACTCGAAAAATGAACGGCCAAATGCCACCTAATCCCACTGCAGATTTTCACGAACGGCCAGGCGCTCCACCACATAGGCCTGGCCACTGACAACACACAGGGGGTGGTTCATTTCTTTAACCTTGGAGAGCCGCAGCTGCCGTCGGCCTTCAAGGAGTGGAGGTGCTTGTCAATGGCTCCCAGACTCTGAGTCCTCGCCATGCAGATCTAACTACATGGCCCATGCCCATACACCTTCTACCCTTCCCCAGAATGTATTCCATCCAGATCTCAGGAAAGAGGAACTCAGTAAGGTAATCACTCCAGGATTCGATAGACCCTTTTTCCTTTCAGTCTCCAGCTTTGATAGGTGAATACTGACCTGCTTCAGGGACCCTTTCTCAGGTGGTTACTGACTCCAGGAACCTGGTGGCTTCTGCTGCCTGGGGCCCAGACTGGTGACTGCCTAGACCATGGCATCGGGCAGGGGCTCTGTCCCGCCCTGTGGGCGCTGTCACCAGGGGTCCCTGGCTCCCTGAGCCAGAGCTGGATATTTGCCAGATGGCTGCTTTTCTGCCTGCATCTGTACTCCTGAATTCCCCACTTCTGAACCATGCTTGGAATAACACCACCCCCTCTCTGCTGGAGCTCTATGGCCTGGTGCACCTGCCCTCTTTTTCCCGCCTGATCTGCAGGCTCTGCCGCTGTGTCCGCCCCACGGGGCGTGCCCTACTCTCAAGAACAGGTCTAGGCCTTGTGTCATCGGGAACACGCGACAGCATTAGCATTCTCCGCCTTCGCTGATTCATACAGACACTGATGGCATGACTCTGGAAGAAACCTATGCACCATCTTGATGAGTTATCCTGAATACTAAAAGCCCTGCCTTCGTGCACACATATGTATGCAAACATATTAATAAAGTGGTTGAAATGTGCTGATTACACATTTAAATCAGTTTGCAAAATTCTTAAAGGCAATCTGCCTTCTTGAGTTTTTTCCCTCTTTGCCTGACGTTGCTGGCTTGGCTCCATCATTGAAAGACGAAAATAAAGCCCAGGCATGTCCCGCTTTCTGATTGTGGGTTGCCCGGTGAAATTATTGTTAACACAGCAGGGACACACGCTCTCCTCGCACTTGAAAATGCTAAGCTCAAGGGACCCAGAGCCAGTCTGAAGCATTTCTGTGAAGGAATCAAACACTGTACTTGGCCATTGGCCATGTCCCAATTGCCTTCTATCCCCATTAGGCTGTCATAATTACAAAAGGTGCTCTATGCTATAATTCTTCCTTTTCAACTTTGTTTTTAAATCACCTTTATTTGAGATATAATGCACATACATAAATTCACACATTCAATGTGCCCAAATCAGAGGGTTATCCCATATTCTCTGAATGGTGGAACCATCACCCTAATCTAATTTTAGAATATTTTTATCACCAAAATGAACCACCTGACCAAGTAGTGGTCACTCCCCTTTTCCTCCCCACACCCACTACCCATCTCACCTAGTCCTAGGTAGTCACTTATATATTGTCTGTCTCTACAGTTTGGTCTATTCTGGACATTTTATATAAATGGAATCATATGATATGTGAGCTTCTGCAAATAGCTTATTTCACTTAGCAAAATATGTTCAAGGTTCACTCCTATCGCAGCACATATCAGTACTTCATTCATTTTTTTTTTTTTTCTCTTGAGACGGAGTCTTGCTCTGTCGCCCAGGCTGGAGTGCAGTGGTGCGATCTCGGCTCACTGCAAGCTCTGCCTCCCGGGTTCCCGCCATTCTCCTGCCTCAGCCTCCCGAGTAGCTGGGACCACAGGCACTCACCACCAAGCTCAGCTAATTTTTTGTATTTTTAGTGGAGACGGGGTTTCACTGCGTTAGTCAGGATGGTCTCGATCTCCTGACCTCGTGATCCACCTGCTTCGGCCTCCCGAAGTGCTGGGATTACAGGCATGAGCCACTGCCCCTGGCCCTCCATTCTTATTTATTGCCAAATAATATTTCATTGTACAGATATACCATACTTTGTTTATCCATTAATCAGTTGGTAGACCTTTTGGTTGAGTCCATTTTTTCATGATTATGAATGTTGTTATGGGCATTTGTGTACAGGATTTTGTGTTGATACATGTTTTCAGTTCTCTTGGTTATACACCTAGCAGTGGAATTGTTGAGTCTGGGTAACTACATTTAACATGTTGAGGAACTGCCAGATTGTCTTCCAATGTGGCTGGAACTTAAAATCCTATAGAAATGTACCAGGGTTTCAATTTCTCCATATCCTCTGCAACACTTGTTAGTTTCTGTCTTTTCAGTGATAACAACTGCAGCAGGTGTGACGTGGCATTTCCTCATTGTTTGGATTTGTATTTCTCCAATGACTGATAATACTGAGCATATTCTCATGCTTTTATTGGCCATATGTATGTTTTCTTTGGTGAGATGTTTGTTCAGATCTTTCGCTGGTTTCTTAATTGGGTGGTTTTTATATTGTTGAGTTTTAAGAGAATTTGTATATTTTGGGTACAAGTCCTTTATCAGATACATATTTTAAAATATTTTCTCCCTTTCTGTGGTTCATCTTTTCTTTTGCAGCGACTGGAATTTTTTAATTGTAGTAATATGTACATAATGTAAAGTGTATCATTTGAATCATTTTTGAGGACACAATTTGGTGGCATAAAGTACATTCACAATGGTGTGCAACCACCACCAGCATCCGCCTCCAGAATTCCTTTCTTTTCTTTTTCTTTTTTTCTTTCTTTTTTTGAGATGGAGTCTCGCTCTGTTGCCCAGGCTGGAGTGCAGTGGCACAGTCTCAGCTCACTGCAACCTCCACCTCCTGGGTTCACACCATTCTCCTGCCTCAGCCTCCCGAGTAGCTGGGACTATAGGCGCCCACTACCACACCTGGCTATGTTTGGTTTTTCTTTTTTTTTTTTTTTTTTTTTTGGTATTTTTAGTGGAGATGGGGGTTTCACCATGTTAGCCAGGATGCTCTCGATCTCCTGACCTCGTGATCCGCCTGCATTGGCCTTCCAAAGTGCTGGGATTACAGGTGTGAGCCACTGTGTCCAGCTTCGTTTTCTTTTTAATAGAATTTATTTTTGAGTGTACTTCTAGGTTTACAGCAAAACTGAGTGGAAAGTTCAGAGATTTCCTGTATATCCCCCGCCCCACACATGCACAGCCTCCCTCATTATCAATATCCTGCTGCAGAACGGTACATTGGTTACAACTGATCAATTATGTCGTTATTACTAAGAGTCCATAGTTTACCTTAGGGTTCACTTTCGGTGTTACATGTTCTATGGGTTTGGACAAATGTATAATGACCTGTATCCACAACTACGGTATTGTACAGAGTATCTTTCCTGCCCTACAAATCCCCTGTGCTCCACCTATTCATCCCTCCCTGCCATCCTTCCCCTTAGCAACCTTTTACTGTCTCCATGGTTTTTCTTTTCTAGAGTGTCTTAAGGTTGGACTCATATAGTATGTAGGTATTTCAGGTTTGCTTATTAGTAATGTGCATTTAAGTTTTTCCCTGTCTTCCTGGCTTAATAGCTCATTTCATTTGCTGAATAATATTCCATTATCTAGATGTATCACATTTAATTTATCAATTCACCTACTGAAAGCCATCTTCGTTGCTTCTAAGTTTGGGCATTTATGAATAAAGCTTTGCTATAAACATATAGGTGCAAGTTTTTGTGTGGATGTGACTTGTCTTTTGATTTTTCCTTCTTTGTTTTTGAGGATAATTTTGCTAGGAATATAATTATTTGTTGACAGTCATTTCTTTCAACATTCTGAAGGTGTGATCTAATATTCTTAATGGCTTCCATGATTTCTCATTAGAAATCTGCTGCTAATCATATTGTGATTCACTTGTAAGTAAATATTGCTTTGCTCTTGCTGTTTTCAAAATGTTCTCTTTGTCTTTAACATTGTTAGTTTCACTATGATGTGTATAGATGTCAATCTCATTAAGTTCGTTGGGGTTTGTTGACATTCTTAGATGTATAAATGAATTGTTTTTGTCAAATTTTTGGCCACTATTTTTTTCAAGTAATTTTGTCCCTGTTTCTCTTGTCTTCTCCTCTGAGATTCCCATTATGTGTTTGTTGGTATTCTTCATGATGTATCACAGGTATATTCATTTCTCTGTATTTTTCTTCATTCATTTTTCATTTTATTCCACTCACTTGATAATCTCCATTGGTTTATCTTCAAGTTTGCTGATCCTTTATTCTTTATACTCAGATCTGTTATTATGCCGACCCAGTGATTATTTTTATTGCAGTAATTGTACTTTTCAACTCTAGCATTTCTACTGGGTTCTTTTTCAACAATTTCTACCTTTTCACTGATATTGTCTATTTGGTGATATCTGGTTGTCATACTTCCCTTTGATTTTTTTTTAGGCATGATTTCCTTAAGTTCTTTACACATATTTTTAAAGTATTTGTCTGACACATCCAATATCTAGAATTCTTCCATGATAATTTCTATTAATAGCTTTTTCCTTTGTGTGTGTCATGCTTTTTCTGTTCTTTTAAGGTTTTGTGATTTTTGTTTTGTTTTGTTTTTAGACAACATATTGGAACAACTCTGATATCAGATACCTTCCTCCACTCCAGAGTTTGTTGTTGTCCCTGTTTCTGTTGTTTCTCTTCTTGCCACTTATTTGCTAAGTGACTCTCCTGGACTAATTTTATAGATTATGTATTTGCTGTAGTAGCCACTGAGTTTTTTGCTGGTTTTTTGTGGTGGTTGTTATTGTTTTTATATTCTTATTTTAATTTTTGAGCCTGATCTTCTTTGGTTCACGTTGGTTCATTGTAATGTAGTGGTCATCCAATAATCAGCCACAATATTTCCTTGAATTCCTTGCCTCTACTTCTTCCTACCTTTGCCAACATCACTGTCATCATCACTATACTCACCACCACCACATCACTATTAACATTATCACCACTACCACCATCATCACCATCACAATCATCAGTACCATCATCACCATCACCATCACCATCATAATTGTCATTAGCATCATCGCCATCACCACCACCATTACTATCACCATCATTGTCACCACCACAATCATCAATATCATCATCACCATCACCACTACCATTATTATTACTATCACCATCATCATCACCATCACCATCATCACCATCACCACCACCATTACTATCATCATCATCATCACTACTATCACCATCATCATGACCACCACCATCAACAATATTATCACCACCATCACGACTACTATCATCACCATCACCATCACAATCATCATTACCACCACCGTTACTATCATCATCATCATCACCACTATCACCATCATGACTACCATCATCAACAATATCATCATCACCATCACCACTACCATTATTACTATCACCATCATCGCCATCACCACCAACATGATTACTATCACCAACATCATCACAATCACCATCACAATCATCATTACCATCATCACCATCACCACCGTTACTATCATCATCATCACCACTATCACCATCATCATGACTACCATCATCAACAATATCATCATCACCATCACCACTACTATCATCACCATCATCATCACGGTCATCATGATCATATCACTGTCCATACAACTGTAACTATAGTCTATGAACTGTTCCAAGGGCTTTCTATATAGTAAGTCTCACAACAATTCTAATGACATACACATTACTGTCCCCACTTTACAGATAAGAAAGCTGAGGCACTGAGACACTAAACAATGTACATAATGAAGAGGCAGAGTATAAGGTTAGGATGTATGACTCTAGTGTCCATTCCTTCACCCTCTGCACAACTCTGGTCTCCATCTGTTCTTCTGATTGTCATGTTCCCCAAATTCAAGTTCCTCAACTTAGATTTTTTTTGAGACGGAGTCTCACTGTGTAGCCCAGGCTGGAGTGCAGTGGCACGATCTCAGCTCACTGCAACTTCTGCCTTCCAGGTTCAAGCGATTCTCCTGCCTCAGCCTCCTGAGTAGCTGGGATTACAGATGCCTGCCACCATGCCTGGCTAATGTTTGTATTTTTAGTAGAGATGGGGCTTCACCATGTTGGTCAGGCTGGTCTTGAACTCCTGACCTCATGATCCACTCGCTTCAGCCTCCCAAAGTGCTGGGATTACAGGCGTGAACCACTGCGCCCAGCCAGCCACCCTTTTTATAAATCCACTTTTCTCAAGAGTAGAGAGGTGATCATTTCCAAACTGCTTATTGTCTTGACCTTTATGGAAATACAGGTAATGCTTCAAAACAACATTAAGAATCATCAATCATTTAAAAAACAGTCTGTCTTCCATAGTTTTCTCCAAGACTTAATAGAAACACTTTTGTTCTTTGCAGGGCTTTTTATAAAACACTTCCTACTCTTGAGAAGGCTTCCGGATCCCCAAATTAAGGTCGTGAATGCTTTTGATCAGAGATTGACATGCCACTCAGCTAATGAAGCTGGGACCACACAGCCCTTGCTTGCAAGGGCCCTTCCAAAGCACTGGAGGGACACAGCAGCTTTTTTGTGGATAATTTTGAATCATTAGGAAAGATCTCCTGTCCCATTTGTTTCCTCTTGGTATTTTTTGTTGGATGTTCAACATACTGAATTTTAACATTCTTATATTAAATTCATCATTAATCTCCATATTTATGTTTGTAAAGTAATACTTCCCTGAAACATGCTCAGATAGTTTTATATTTCATTTGTTAGTCATTCTGAAATTATTTTTGTCTGGCCCTTTCTACTGACTGCCAATTGTATATTTTTGTGATATTAACAAATACTACTTGTCACCAAATGTTTAAAGAAGAAAATGCCCGTGGTTAGGAAAATGCAGTCTTCATATCAGCAGAAGTAATTCCTAATCTGCTCCATCTGTCTGTCTGACCTCATGTGGTGGCGGTGTGGCTGCAGTCAGCCCTCAGGGCATGACCGTGATGGCTGGACCTGTTCAGGTCCATTCCCTGGCTCCTGGGATGGAGAAGTCCCTCTTCAGGGCCTCTGTGCAAAGCCTATGAAACAAGGCATTTCCTGATTTTTGAACCTAGAAACCAATATTAAGAAAACCTTAAGACAGACAAGACAGAGTTTAACTCTTACATATACTTTGTGTTAACTTCATGGTTGCCCTGCATTTTCATGAAAGTGAAGGGATACTGTTTTTAACTATCAGTTCTTTCACACACATCATGAGATATAGCCTAATACACAAATTATCCGTTTGAGTATAACATTCACTACAGCATCCCAGAGAAATCACAATTCTAGTCATAATCACAGATTCTTTTGGAAACCTGATGAATTTCATTTATTACCTGACTTATCAACCTATGATAAAAATATGAAAGCCGTTTCTTTGTTCTTAAATAACAATAAAATATGCAAAGTTAGGCATTTGAAAAAAGAAAACTAAAAACTGATTAGCCAGCTTATTAGATTTAATACTTCATAGATTAAGTAAAAATATCAATGATTTTTGGACCAGACATTTATAATTTCAGTGGCTGGTCAAATCTGTCACAAAGGTAATCATTTCTAACTATCTTCTAACACAGTCAGCCTTAGTCAACATACTACTGCACAATTACATAGCATTTTCCCCTGTAAAAAACTGTACTTTACAAGTTCTACTTCTCGATGACAGGTGTATTTCTCCCCTTTTCCAGTTTCAAATTTCCTTGCAAATCAACTTGGGTTCTATAGAAGAAACATATAAGGGCTGCAAAAAGAGGGCAAGTATGAGAAAGCACCAGGCCGATGGGTATGCAGGGAATTCTACCAAACCTTTAACATTCAGATGCTATTAGTGCCATTTCAGCCCAGAGAGTAGGAAATGCAAGAAAAATATCTAATTATATTTTTATATAGTGAGTATTACAATGATATACAACCTAATAATGAATGCACAAGAAAAGCATTCTTGCTTAAAAATATGAATGTAAAATCTCACATAAAATGATAGTGAACAGAATCCATCAGCACATTTATTTTAATACATTAATACATTATGATCCAATAGGATTTATGCAAGAATGAGAGTAGAAATTCATGAATATAATCCATCATACATTCATCTCCATAGAAAGCAAAACATATTTGATAAAATGCAGTGTATGTTTGTGTTAAGAACACTGATTAAGCTAAAATTTAAAAGATATTTTATATATACACATATATATGAGACAGAGAGAGAGAGAGAGAGAGAGAGTACATATATTCCTAAGATCCAATAACTTAAATTAATAGGAAAATAGAGTTCCTTTTCCTTTTAAAATTGAAAGCAAGATAATATCCATTGCCTTCCTATTTGTCATTACATTTTATATATTAGTTAACATACTCTTAGGAAAGTAAATAAATAAATATATAAAACAATTAGAGGCATACAGACTAGAAAGCAATATATGTTGCCAGGGGTGGTGGCTCACACCTGTAATCCCAGGGCTTTGGGAGGCCAAGGTGAGCAGGTCACTTGAGGTCAGGAGTTCAAGACCAGCCTGGCCTACATGGTGAAACACTATGTTTACAAAAATTACAAAAATTAGCAGGGCATGGTGGTGTGTGCCTGTAGTCCCAGCTACTTGGGAGGTTGAGGCTGGAGAATCGCTTGAACCTGGGAGGCAGAAGTTGCAGTGAGCTGAAATTGTGCCACTGCACTCCAGCCTGGGCAACAGAGCAAGACTCCATTTTCAAATAAATAAATAAATAAATATTTACGTATCCAGAAGACAGAAAGGAATAAACTAGTAGAAATATTTTCCTAAATTATCATAAAATACCCAGGCATAAACTTAACAAAAAACAGTCAAATCCTATGAGAGGAAGTTCATAAGTTACTACTGTGCCAAACATAGACTAAATAAATGTAAAGACACACCATATTCTTGCATAGGAAGACTGTATGACATACAACAGAAAGATGGTGATTCTCTCCAAGTTTAATTATGAATTTCATGTGACCTCAATAAGAAGATTATTAACTTTTTTTGTTTCAAAAGTTGACGATAAATTTTATTCATAAGAACAATCAAGCAGGAATGGCCAGGAGAAGTACAGTGACTGGGGCTAGCTTTTCACAGGTTATTAACTATTATAAACACTCTACACTAAACCTATTGTGCATTGGTACTTGACTGATCAAAGAAAGAGGAAAGATGAAAATTCTCTTAGGACTTATGATGAAGGTGGTTATTTAAATTAGGAGGAAGAAGGTATTTATGATCAGTGGAAGCCATATGAGAAAAAACCAATTTGGATCTATTATATCACACATGAGAATAAATTCTGAAACCACATTTGCAAAAATTGTAACAGCAAAAACATTATGATAGGGAAACAGATATGACCTAACTGACTCCATTTTGCGTTTAACCTCCAAGCTACCTTTGTTCACCTGGGTATGGGCCAAAATAACTTTGGGGGAAATTTGGTTTATAGTTTAAATGATAATAACCTTTCCCAAAACTAAACTTCCTTTATGAAACTAATAAAAGACTACAGGTTTAGGATTGTGAGAGGGGCCTGAATTCTGATAAGATGTACGTGTAGTTAAATGATAACCAGCCATTGTCTGGAGGTCACAAGATTTGTAACTTCAAGTACTGCTGTAAATAACATCTCTACGGTGGAACCTATGATTGGCCCTCTGAGATGTCTTCTCAGACTTTTGCATTTCCAATGCCTGGATGACTCCACTGGGACCAGCCACTCCTCCGGTGCCCACACCCAGAAGCAGACTCAGCCTAAGACGACCAGTTTCCACACCCCTATTGAGAGGTGACAACGTGCTAGCAGCCCTCGCTCCCGGCGCCCCCTCGGCCTGGGCACCCATTCTGGCCATACTTGAGGAGCCCTGCAGCCCACCAGGCACTGTGGGAGCCCCCCTCTGGGCCGGAGCTGCCTCCCTCTGCTCCCTGGGAGGTGTGGAGGGAGAGGCACGGGCGGGAACTGGGGCTGCGGGCGGGGGCACTCACAGGCCAGCGCCAGTTCCGGCGGGCATGGTGCGGGCTTGGAGGGCCCTGCACACGGAGCAGCCAGCGAGCACTGCCGGCCCAGGGCAGTGAGAGGCTTAGCACCCGGGCCAGCAGCTGCAGAGGGTGCTGGCTGGCTGGCACTGCACTCGAGTTCTGGCCTGGCCTTATGCCTCCCTGCAGGGCAGGGCTCAGGACCTCCAGCCCCTCATGCCCAAGCCCTCCCTCGGCCAGTGGGCTCCAGGAGGCCCAACCCCCCGGCGGGCGCTGCCCCTGCTCCGTGAGCCCGGTCCTATTGGCCACCCAATGGCTGAGGAGTGCAGGCACAACTCTAGACTGGCGGGCAGCTCCGCCTGCAGCCCACATGCCGGATCCACGAGATGAAGCCAACTGGGCTCATGAGTCTGGTGGGGACTTGGGGAACTTTTATGTCTAGCTAAGGGATCATAAATACACCAATCAGCACTCTGTGTCTAGCTCAGGGATTGTAAATGCACCAATCAGCACTGTCAAAACTGACCAATCAGCTCTCTTTAAAATGGACCAATCAGCTCTCTGTAAAAGGAACCAATCAGTAGGATGTGGGTGGGGCCAGATAAGGGAATAAAGTCAGGCTACCCAAGCCAGCAGTGGCAACCTAGTGGGGTCCCCTTCCACACTTGTGGAGGCTTTGTTCTTTTGTTTTTTGCAATAAATCTTGTTGCTGCTCACTCTTCGGGTCCATACTGTTTTTAACAGCTGTAACACTCTCCTGGAAGGTCTGCAGTTTTATTCCTGAAACCAGTGAGACCATGCACCTGCCAGAAAGAAGCAGCTCCAGACACATGTCAACCTCTGAAGGAACAAACTCCCGACACACCATTTTTAAGAACTGTAATACTCAACTGCGAGGGTCGCGGCTTCATTCTTGAAGTTGGCGAGACCAAGAATCCACGAATTCTGGATACTGATTTCATTCCCAACTAATCAGCGGCACCCATTCCCTAGCTCCCACCCCTCAAACTATGTTTAAAAACCCTGGCCTCTTAAATTTTGGGAGAGGCTGACCTGAGTAATAATAAAACTCTGGTCTCTTGTTCAGCTGGCTCTGTGTGGATTAAAATTAAACTCTTACTCTAATGCAATTCCTCTGTCTTGATAAATTGACTGTACGTGGGATGCAGACAAGATGAACCCATTGGGCAGTTACAATTCCAAATGGATCAGGGATCTAAGTGTTAAAAAAGAAAAAACAGCCATATACTAGGATTTGAGAAATGTGAATAAATTCCTTTATAGCTTTGGCTTTGGAAAAACTTTTCTAGCAATGACTCAAAAATCTAGAGACAATTAAAAACTATGCTAACAAAATTGTCTACATGAAAAAATGATTTTTAAAAAGCATGGAAAAAAGGTACTGTACAAGAAAAGTAAAAATGGCAAATAACAATTTGGGGAAAACGGAATTAATATGTCACAGGAAAAGGACTAATTATGCTAATAAAGAATGATTTATAGACACAAGAAAAATAAGACCCAAAATCCAATAGGATGAAAAGGTAAAAATGGTGAATAATCAGTTAACAAAGGAAGACATAAAAATGGCCCATAAGCCAATTAAAAAGATACCCTCACACCTGTAATCCTAGCACTTTGGGAGGCTGAGGCGAGTGGATTGCCTGAGCTCAGGAGTTCGAGACCAGCATGGGCAACACGATGAAACCCCATCTCTACTAAAATACGAAAAAAAATTAGCTGGGCTTGGCGGCATGTGCCTGTAATCCCAGTTACTTGGGAGGCTGAGGCAAGAGAATGGCTTGAACCCAGGAAGCAGAGGTTGCAGTGAGCTGAGATTGTGCCATTGCACTCCAGCCCAGGTGAAAAAGTGAGATGCTGTCAAAAAAAAGGAAAAACAATAAAAGACACCCAAATTCACTCCTAATAAGAGAAATGCAAGGTAATGGGCACCAACAAATCACACTGAAGTTTGATAAAGGGAAAGAATTAAGCATTTTCCCTGTCTTTCCTGTATATACTGAATTTCAGGCTAAATAAGTAGTGATGGGCAAGTTTTTTCAGTAGACAAGCCACTAACAAATGCAGGAGGAATGATGTAATAAAAATATGCCACTTCACAGCCTCCAATGAATCTGGGAGCAACAGAGGCCAAGGCTGTTACCCACTGAAGAGTCTGTCTTACATTGCCAAGGCAGCAGGACCAGACATTATGTCCTTTCCATTGTAAGGCAAAGAATTATACAGGGATGCCTATGATGTTCTTATCCAAAGAGTTCAACTTGAAGCTAAGCAAAGTTCTAGAATTAACTACTGGTTTACAGAAAATATGGGGCATAAACACCTTACATGACACCATGAGAATATAGTCAGCCAAACCTAGGATGTGTGAGATTTGATGGGCAAAATGGCCTATTTTCTGCCCAAATGAATAGAAGGAATTTTTATTTATTAAAAGAGACTTGAGGCCAGGTGCGGTGGCTCACGCCTGTAATCCCAGCACTTTGGGAGGCCGAGGCAGGCAGATCACCTGAGGTCAGGAGTTCAACACCAGCCTGAACAACATGGTAAAACCCCGTCTGTACTAAAAATACAAAAATTAGTCCAGTGTGGTGGTGTGTACCTGTAATCCCAGATACTTGGGAGGCTGAGGCAGGAGAATCGCTTGAACCTAAGAGGCAGCAGTTGCAGAGAGCCGAGATCGTGCCACTGCACTCTAGCCTGTGCAACAGAGCAAGACTCTGTCTCTAAAAAAATAAGATAAAAAAGAAGAGAGACTTGAGAGAACTATTAGCAGGATGTCATGTGTAGATCTTGACTGATACTGCTTCAAACAAGCCAACTATAAAAAAGACAACTGCAGAAATGGCACGGGGGCTGAGTGTTCTATGATAGTACGGAACCCATACTAACTTTGTGTAATAATGACATTGGATTAAGAGAGGCATGTCTGTTAGATGTAGCTAATGAAGCACAGCAGTCTCCTGCAGTAGCGTACATGGGGCCTATGTTCTAATACCCTCAGTGGATGCTGGAAACTGTGGATAGTGCTGAATCTACTGCCGTTGGTTGGAAGGTGTTTCTATTTATATCTTCTGCCTACACATTTAATGCCTTATTCATCTCAACTAAGAAATTATCATGCACTATGGCTGTAACTTTTGCAGTTTGAGGTGCAAGAGCAATACTATCACAAATTTCTTTTTCATTGTTCACAATTTCATGAATAGAAGATTCTTTCTCACTGTAGATATTAACAACCATAGCATATGACTTTTTTCTTTTCTCATTAAGCTGATAACTTTCATTTTTTCTCTTAAAGGAAGCACTTCATGGTTTCTCTTTGACATATCCAAATTGCCAGCATCACTACTCTTGAACTTTGGGGTCATTAAGTCAAATAAAAATTGTACTTGAACACAAGCACTGTGATACTGAGACATAATAGTACAGTGAGGAATAATACGGTGTGGTCACAGGAGAATAGAAAATCCCAGCAGTAGTTTCACATCATGAGCAAAAGGAAACGTGCAATAGCTGCAGATGCTATGAGCTGATAAGACCCTGAAATACCAGGAGGTGGACCAAGCTGGCTAAGACCAACTGGAGTCAACATGGCCCTGAATTTGACGTAGGTTTCTCCTAGGGCCTCATTATCAACTCATTAACACAGTAAACCACACATCCACCAACCCCATGACAGTTCCAGGAACACCCATATTTGGTGTAAAAATGGGTGGTACCACAGTTCTGAGAAGTCTCCACCTTTTTCGAGGAATATTCCACCACTTGGTTAAAGAAACTCATAAAGATAAAAGCTGCAAATCCCATGGCATGACTCTCTCTTGAGCATGCCACACTCCCCTTTCTTGAGTGTGTACTTTTCACCTTGTGATGAATCTCTGTACTTTCACTGTATTCTGACTCATCTTTGAACTCCTTCGCACAACGGTGTCAAGAGACCGGACACCAGCAAGGGTGGAGGTCCCACAGGCGTATGGGGTATACCGGCCCACTGGTATCAATACTGTGACCACTGATTTGATAACTGAACCAAAGTGACTAATGGGTGGGCAGTGTGTACACTGTGGATACCCTGGAGAAAGGGACGATTCGCATCCTGGATAGGATGGAGCTGGACGGTAAGAGACTTCATCACACTACTCAGTGTGGTGCCCAATGTAAAACTTATGAATTGTTTATTTCTGGAATTTTCCTTTAGCATCTTTGGACCCAGGTTGACTGAAGGTAAGTGAAACTGCAGAAAGAAAAACCTGGATTAGGGGAGACTACCACATTTCTAGGAAAATCCATACAATGTACCATTTCCTTTGAAGTATTCTTTAACACATATGAGAGGAGATACATACAGCCAAAACAGAAGAAAGTTGATGCTAAATAACTGGCACATGAGGTTTCATTGTACTCTTTTATCCATGAAAAATAGAACTAAAGGCTATATTTAGCCAATGAAATAGTTGTTTTGATGCTCAAGAAGCTTATCAACATAAAACAACATAGGTAGGCCCCAAACATCAGTACTTGCCATCTTAGGCCCTGAATTCACTCTGTCCTGTACTCACATGTTGTAAGACTATGATTCCATTAGTAATTCAAGCCCTTTCCAGATCTCAGGCCCCCTATCTGTGAACTGTAGAGAATGTGGACGGGACTCCCACCTCCTAATACTGCAGTGGTGCTGAAGATGGCACGTAACTATACGCTATGGTCTCAACATCTGTGTCCCCCCAACAAATTCATCTATTGAAGTCTTAATCCTCAATGGGATGGTATTTGAAGGTGGGGCCTTTGGGAGGTTAATGAGGTCATGAGAGTGACCAGATGGGATTAGCGCCCTTATAATAAGAGATAGGAAAGAGATGATGTTTCTCTCTCCGTGTGAGGACCCAGCCAGGGTGCACAACTGCAGGCCAGGAAGAGGGCCCTCACCAGACACCGGGTCTGCTGACACCCAGATGATGGTACTTACCAGCCTCCAGAACTGTAAGACATGCATATTGGTGGTTTAAGCCACCCAGTCTTTGGGTTTTTGTTCTAACAGCCCCGGATGACTATGACGCTATATAAAACGCACAGCAGTGTTCCAGG
Source organism: Macaca fascicularis (assembly GCF_037993035.2). Classification (NCBI taxonomy): domain Eukaryota; kingdom Metazoa; phylum Chordata; class Mammalia; order Primates; family Cercopithecidae; genus Macaca; species Macaca fascicularis. The sequence goes on from NC_088381.1 coordinate 1,637,059, forward strand.
CCAGTCATTGCTGAGCTGATGTTAACTGTAGTGTTTATTATGCTTCCAAAAAATATAAAAATTACATCCCTTATTCAAAATACCACACTAAAAAGTTCTTTTTTCACTGGGCTCTCTGGAAAACTCTCCCTCTACGGGTCTCCAGCCCTTGACTGCTAAAGAGGTTGGTGGGGAGACTTGGAGAGCAGCAGTCACCGCACTGTCACCATGCTTACCCTTGGGGGTCCCCTCCTGTTCTCTGCCACTTCCCTCCTCTTTCTGTGCTTTCAACTAGGATACAACGGTTTAAGAGGAGCAGCAGCCTCAGAGAAAAATTACACTGTGCACAGCCTTTTGTCTAGAGAAGAGTGATATTTGTTTTGAATGATGAGTGTTAAGTGGTAGCTTCCCGGTCTGATGCTTTTGACCTACTTTGAGAAATGTTTAGAATGAAAAAAAGACAAGCATTGATTTAAAAGATGCAATATGAAGCTGTTTCAAATTCATTTTTGTTTCTGTGCAATAAGAAATAAATTCAGCTTTGGAAATTGGGATCATTTTCTTGTCTGTAGTTGTTAATGTGTCCAAGTATAACAATAATTTTACTGATGCTATGAACAATGCTATTTTCCCATGCAAACGTCACACTAATGTCCAGGGCTTGGAACTGACTCCGGGGAATCATCAGTTACACATTTACCACTGTTTGGGGTAGAAGGTTCTAGAGATTAAGAGACATTGTAGATTCTACTGAATATTCTGTGGTCTTCTATGAATTCTTGTAGAGTCTGCTGCTGGGTAACAAGCCCTTCGCCCACTGTTTAGAAACTATGCCAGACTCTTCTTTAAATTTCTTCAGAGATTTCTCAACTCAGTGCGGTCTGGCATTCAGTGTTTTTCATTATGAAATAAGGGGCCTTGAATTGAAGCCTACAGGTTGTTTAGCCTCAGCTCCTTGTTTACCAGGTTTCTAGATATTAACCAAGTCACTCAATCTCTTGGGCCTTTATCTTTTTAAAATATAACAGGGTGGTCTACAACAGTATTTTTGAAACACTGGATCTTTAGAATCAGCTCAGTGGATCATGTCCAGCATTTTAAAATGAAATACAGTAGAATACAAATACAGTAGAATACAGTAGAACATATCCGAAGGCATCATGCAGAGTGCTAGTAAATATTAGTTAGTGTTATTTTCAGTATGTGTATATAACTGTACGTATCCTTGTTCTGGAATGGAAAATGTATTTTCCAGAGAGACTTGGTGTGAGCCATTGAGAGAGACTACCTAGAGGTGAATTTGCAAACTCAGTGCAGGGAGGATAAATGAGAGACTGGGTGACTGGAATGAAGTGTAAGCGCCACAGGGACCTGGAGCCACCGCCCTAGGCAAAGAAGTGTCCCTCCTCTCTGGCAAGAATCGGCCTGTGGTCACCAAATCATCTGGCCTTTTAAAAAGAGGCAGAAATAGGGAATTCTGTATAAAATCTCTTGACTTTCAAATGTTGGCCACTGACTCGTCTTTTAAAAAAACAAGCAAAGTGTGTCCTTGGAACGGATGCTGCATTGTGGGGCCAATAAGTACCAATAGGTACCAATGGAAGAATGGGTAAAGAACGGGTAAAGAAAACCACATGCTGTATAATTCACTTTATATAAAATGTCCAGAATAGGCAAGTTTGGAGGAGCAGAAAATAGATCAGTGGTTGCCTGGGACTGGGAGGAAGGGGATAGGGAGTAACTGCTTAATGGGTACAGGGTTTCATTTTGGGGTGATGACAATGTTATAAAATTAGGAAGTGATAATGGCTGAGCAATTCTGTGAATATACTGAACACCACTGAACTGCACACCTTTCTGGCAAGGTATAAAATTGGTGCATTTTATGGTATGTGAAATATATCTCAATAAAGCAGTCATTTAAAAAAACCTGTAGTAGTATGACAATGCGGAGTGCTGGTGCTCCCACAGCTGTTTAGGGGGCCACGATGCATGGGTGACACCAGCTTATTTTGTCACTTGCACACCCACACACAGCTGCTCATGTGTGACATGAACAGTGATGCCCTATGGGAGGGGCACGTGGGTTTCCTGGTCCTGTCTGAACTGAGCCCACTCCCTGAGAGAAGAGCAGAGAGAAAGCTGGAGTGATGTAGTGAACATCTAGCTTTAAGGAGCAACAGAACAGCTGTCAGCTTCCCTCTGCACAACACGTCTAAAGTGCCAGGCATTTCACGGCACCCCCAAAGGAGCAGTGTCTGGACTCGGCTCCATGTCTCCAGGAGAAGGCACAGCTGTGAAATGTACACACCTCACATCCTAAACGTGGCCACAGCACACCCCCACAGAAGAAGGTGCTAGGGAGGCCACTGGGGAAGGGGCAGGACTGGTCACACAGCATGGTTTTAATATCTCACTTTTGCTAACTGTGCTAGGGCCTCTCCCAGGGTCTTGGAATCAGCTGTGTGAATGAGGGCCAGGGAGTTTCAGCTTTCATCTTCACAGTCATCTGCTTCTGGCTCACTGTTGAAGATCCATCCTTCAGTGATACCAAAAAATTATACAAATAATTTTAAAGAAAAATTGGAATTCTGATTGAAATATTTACTTACCAAATTAGTGATGGGAGGTCAGACATCTTTGCAATATCAAATCTTTCCTGTCAGTAATATATGCCTATCTTAAAGGACTTGTTTCATATTCTTCAATAGAATTTTAATAATTTTCTCTCTATATATCATGAGTCTTAGAACATGTTTGCTTTTGCTTTCCTTTTTTTGTCTAATATAAAGAGGTGTTTTTCATTTACAGTTTTATACAGATGTTTGTAATGCAAATAAAATCTGTTAAACCTTATGTATTAATTTTGAATCAAGTTCACTTCAGAACATATATTCATTTTAATAATTTTAGTAGCATGCATTATTTTTTCAAGATATCTGATCACATCATCTGTAAACAGTAACATTAACTTTTACAACATTTGTGGTGCTTAGTTTTATTTCCTTCATATATCACTAAAGCAGAGACAACGTTCCTGATACCTGCCATGTGTTTTACGTTCAATGTTTCTTTCTTTAATACATATTTAGTGTTTTTATTGAAATAGGTCAATGAATCATATTTTTAAAATTTCAATGTGTTTATTTAACAAATTACTTTGAAAGATATTCTAATGTTGCATTATTGTCATCTTTCTGGAATTACAGTATGCCAGTTTTGCAATAAATGCTGAATTAAGCAGATAATACATTAATCTTTGTAGATTTAGTAGGATACTAAATTGTGGTGTGGCATGTATTTCACATTGTAGCACAAAGGTTATTTAAAAACCCTCCATATCAGGTGATAGGAGAAGTTAACATTGGAATAAAACACATTATTTCAACTTATAATTTTAATTAGAATAATAAACATTGGTTTCTTAAAAGTTTGGTAGGATTTATCTCTAATACTATATATAAGACTAGGGCCTTGAAATAATATACGCAGAGTATCATATATTATATATACACAGAAAAGCACTTTTTATTGAAGTGCACTTATATGTACACAGAAAAGAACACGAATCAAAAGTAGTCAGCTTGATTTATTCACAAAGTGTGATATGTCCACATACTCAGCACTCTAGTCAGCAGCAGAACACTACAGACCCCAGAAGCCCCTTAGATCCCATCCACCTTAATTACCTCCTCCCAAGAGAAACCAGAATCTTACTCTCAGCCACATGAACCGCCCTGATAAGACAGGAGCCCTCCAGCCTGCTCCTTCCTCTGAATCACAGTCCTGTGCCACAGACAACCAACAGCCTGACTAACCAGTCCTTCCATTTTCAAAAACATTCTTCTAAGGTTCTTACATTATTTCTTTTGTGGTTTTTAAATGAGTGTCATTTCTGTGTTCTTTCGTATTTTAGACATTTCTGTTTTACTTTTCTCTATCAAATCTGCTGGGGCTTGGCTTTTACTTAGCATCCTTCCAAACCCAGAGTTCTAGTTATTTTTTGGTTTTGTTCTTTGTTTCCATTTTATTCAGTTCCTGGCACATTTCTAAATGCTGCAGAAACAACACGGACATAGCAAGGTCCCTGCTCTCCTGGGCTTATCCTCAGGGACAAGATTGCACACAGGCATATGCTGATAAGCTTGGAGTGCAGGCAGGGGATGATGGGGGTGGGAGTGAGGAGCGGGCTCAGAGGGGAGGTGATCCGAAAATTCCCTGTAGGACTCGGAAGGAGATGAGGACCTCTCCAGGAAACCCTCGAAGGCTGTGAGCAACGAGCTGCGTGTGTTTCAGGAAGAATAAGGAAGACAACTGCGCGAGGGAAAGGGGTGAGTTAGGAGAACTGGTTCTGGAAGCAGCAACTGGCCAAGAAGCACGGCAGACAATGGGCACGTTCACCAAGAGTCCAAGAGTCCAAGAGTCAGGGAAATGAAAATAAAAACAACTGAGGTTCACTTTTCTCATGAGATGGGCAATTTTTAACACATGTATCAAAACATCCACTGTAGACAAAAGTGGTGAAAAACAAGTCTCTATATACCATTTTTGGCTCTGGTATTGAATGCAAAATCATGGTGAGAGGTGAAACCCACAGGGCTTCTATGTCCCTGAGGACTTGGGGAACTTTTCTGTCTAGCTAAAGGATTATAAATGCACCAATCAGGGCTCTGGATCTAGCTAAAGGTTTGTAAATGCACCAATCAGCACTCTGTAAAAACGGACCAATCAGCGCTCTGTAAAATGGACCTATCAGCAGGTTGTGGGTGGGGCCAAATAAGGGAATAAAAGCTGGCCACCTGAGCCAGTAGCAGCAAGCTGTTGGAGTAACAGTCTGTGTGCGGGAAGGTTTCTTCTTTCTCCTGGCAATAAATCTCGCTATTACTAACTCTGGGCCCGTAGTACCTTTAAGAGCTGTAACACTCATGGTGAGGGTCCACGGCTTCATTCTTGAAGTAAGCGAGAGCACCAACCCACCAGAAGGAACCAATTCTGGACGCAGTGGCATGGAATGCAGTACTATCAAACTATTCAATGTTTAAAAACTTTAATTTGTGAAATCTGCTTGACAGAAATACAGTGCCAGCAAAAAAGAAAAAAAAAATTGAGAACAACACACACGTGGGTTGCTGTGCTATTTTTGACAGCTTGCAGGAAGGCACGAATTCTCCATCCTTTGGGAGAGGACACCGCTATTAATAAGGAAGCAGCACTGCACTAAGGGGAAAGGCGTTCGCCACACTTCATGAACTGTGGGACCCCGACTGGTGAGGAGGGAGTGAGTTCATCTTAGCAAAAACAATCTTATGTGTGCAAGTGTGAGAGTAGATATGTTTGTGTAAGTCTGCATGAGCAAACAGATGTACAGGAAGGAGGAGAGACCCCTTTTAGGGTCTGCCAAATCCGCAAAGCATAGAAATAAAAATCTTGAGTCCCTTTGCGGGAAATTCCAGGCCTAGCTACCTATCCCTGAGAAGTAAATAGGCAACCTGATAGCTGGAAGGAACCTAGACCCCCACCAAGTGGGTGGGCTGGAAGGCAGACCTCAGGCACAGGAGTGGAGGGCTGCACTTTGACTGGGCTCTTCGTTCTCAATTTCTTCTTGAGGGGCCTGGAGGTAGTCATGTCCTCGGGCCAGATCTTAACATTCCTTTCTGTCCACCCCAGATATTTTAGACAAAGTTTCACTTCCATAGCCAGTCGCAAATCAGAGTCTCTGAATCCACCTCTGACCTGTAAGCCTCTGGTTCAAGATATCCTCCTGCCTGTTTAGGCCAAACCAGCATATAATTTCCATGTATTATGTACTGACTTGCAGTTTTGCCTGCACATTCTACTTTCCTGAAATTTACCCCTGCCTTTAAAAACTCTTGCTCACAATCTATTGAGGAGGTCAGGTCTTCAGTGTGAGCTCCCTGGTTCTCCTTGGATGATGCCCTGCAAATAAACACCCTCCTTTCTCCTGCTCAAAATTTCGATGTTTGTGTTTGGCCTCACTGCACCCGTGAAGCAGACCCCAGTTTGGATCAGTCACCCCAACCAGGGCTCAACCTGCAGCTGGGATACAGGTGGCATGAAGAGGAGTGGGAAGTTTTTACTCTACATTTAGACTTTGTTTGAATGGTTGGGGTATGCAACTTACCATAAAAAGTCAGACTTGAAATCTTGTTGTTTTTTTGTTGTTGTTGGACAAAAATATTAACAACTGTGATGTATTTGAGGTGCTTCTGGTTATAGTTATAATACTGTTATAATATTTAAATTTATCCAAAGGTTAGCATTTAGATAAACTCAATCTTCAGGAATGCAGCTGTGGCTTCAGAGACGTGGCCTTCAGAGTAATGACAACAGTAATACTGCAGTCCAATCCCATTCAAAGGACCACCATTACGAGAGAGAGGGGCTCCTGTAAGTCAGCCAGCCACACTCACCTTTCCCTCGCTCTCAAAATCCAGAACCAACCAACTATAAATAAATGAAGAAAAATGCAAGTTCCACTCTTGGATGATAATGAAAAGTTACACTTGGTAGGAAGAAACGAGAGGGAAAAACTTCTGAAAATTGAACCAAAAGGAAATGTGTATCAGTCTGAGGTATTTAATTTTACTTACAAGAAGTGTGTGTGTGCGCGCGCACGTGCGTGCAACTCTGAAATTGCAAAGACCATCTAATGACCAGTGTTGAAAATTTCACTCTGATCAAGTTTTACTATGCTAATTATATTTTTTATAGTTTCCTTTTTCCTTTTTAAAAAATATTTTGTCAGGTTTATTGAGATACAATTTACATTCGTGTAATCATCCTTTTCAGGTATACAATTAGATATTTTTAAAAAAATTTTATTTTACTGCAGTAAGAACACTTAACATGAGCACGAGATCTGCCTCTTAGCAGACTGTTAAGTGTGTAATACAGTAGTGTTACCGACAGGCACGATGCTGTTTCCCAGTTCCATTCTGCCTCTATGGAGGTGGAGGATGACATGGTTTGGGTGATGATACCCTAGAGATGAATTTTTCTTTCCTTTTGGAAAACTCCTGAATTGTCACCTGTGCCACTTGAGGCGCACAGCTGTCCATGCGTGCGGTGATGTGTGCTCACCTTGATGCTCAGGGACCCCCCAGCAGCAGGAACACAAGACTCTACTGTGTGGGACGGAGCCTGCCAAGGCTCCCTTTCTCACCAGGAGAGCAGTATTTTGGAAAGACATAGTCTTCTAAGGCGTCACACATCACATCTAAACCTTGTTGAGACAGAGGGCAGGAAACAATTGGCTTTTGAGGTTCACAAACACATGCTGAAGGGGGAAGTATTTTTGGGGAAAGGTGGAGAGGGAAGACTTAAGGGTGTTGGAAGAATCAAGCAATGATGCATGCAGAGGATGGGGCACACCAGAGCCAGAGAGGAAGAGAATGTGCCAGAGATGGGACAGAGACACTGACCAATGGGCCCAGGGCCTGATGCCAGCTGCACCCACTCCTACATGCCCCGGGCCACAGGAGCCCAAGCTCATCTAGAAGACTGGGCAGATGAGGCTCTTGTCATTGCAATTGCAGCCTCTGCTGTAGTAACCTGCTGCCATTTCCATCTAGCTAGCTCACATTAGAAATTGCCTCTGGAAAATAAGCCTGGATTTTTCTCCTGTTGGTTATTTTTTTGTCAGAGGCATATGGAGAAAGTGAGCCCTGCTCAGCTCACAGAGCCTTTCCTAGAGGGACACGTTATTGCCACCCAATCTCTGATTCGAAGGTGCCACCAGGCATTGATTGCCTCTCAGCCGGATAATGAGATGGAGCTTGCATCTCCTCAAATTGCGAGGCAGCTGTGGATACCTCTCCAGACTTGACGAGCTTGTGAATGGGGATGCAATTTCAGGGAAAGATGATTACATTCCCAGTAACCAAGGCTGTATTAAATTAGGCCATTTCGACTGTTTCAATCAGGGTGAGAATTGGCTAGACACATGCACGTCACCAGTCAAAAAGTACTATTATTAAATGGCCTTGCATTTCCTTCCCCTGAAGTGCGATGAAGATAAACAGCATCAAGGCCAATACAATTCACGAGGATGAGCGATGTCATCGTACATGTCAGCAGCGATGTCATCGTACATGTCAGCAGCGATGTCATCGTACATGTCAGCAGCGATGTCATCGTACATGTCAGCAGCGATGTCATCGTACATGTCAGCAGCGATGTCATCGTACATGTCAGCAGCGATGTCATCGTACATGTCAGCAGCGATGTCATCGTACATGTCAGCAGCTTTGAAGAACAGGAGAGACACTTCTCCTATAAGCCGCCTTTTGGTGGCCACACTTGTCACGATCTGCAGGTGCTTTCGGTAAAGATGCGGCCTGGATGTGCGCGCTGTGTGTGCCCCAGTGTCCGGCGTGTGCCACACAGCTGACCAATACAGGGAGGGGGACTGAGACAGGTGAGGACTCAGAGGAGAGGAGAGAACCCGGGGTGGGAGGGCCTGAGCATAGTTCCTGCAGTGTCCCAGGAGTTCATGACACAAGCAGCTGGTCATGTCTTTCAGCTACATCAATAAGGTCCCACGAGAGACCCCAAAGCCCTGACCTGGAAGCTTTGTTTGAAGATGTGGAGTCAGGAGAACCCTCCAATGGAAAGCTGAAGATCTCCCTGAGTGGGAGTCACTGCACAGATGCTTTGATAAATACACTCTGTCCTTTAGAGCCCCTTGTGAAGCACAGGCAGAGAAATCAATGGTACTCCTTAGGCCACTGGCCAGAAAACACAGCGACAACAACTGCCAGGTCAGAGTCAGGAAGACTGGACCAGGCGTCTGCGCGGACGTGAGGCTGCAGACTCCAAGGAGGCAGCTTGTCCTGGAGAGGGCAGGGCTGGTACAGTGGATTAATCCTGGCCAAGCCACTTTAGATACGGGGCAGGGAATGTGTCCGTATCTAATCACATGTCTTCCTCTGCCTAGTGTGAATCTCTTCATTGAAAGCCCAGACCCATTGCTGTGTTAAAAGATTGTTTATCTCAAGAAAGAAAGGTGCCCAAGAAGATGGTCAGTGAACAAAGATAAGAGAGGGATGTAGGGAAAATGGAACAGGTAGCCTTTGGATGGATGTAGGTCTGAAGGTGATATTTCTACAAAGGCAAGAGACAAAACGTCAAATGCTAGCAGGGACTTAGTCCAAGTATCTTCCAAGCCGCCTTCCTGTGAAATGCAAGTAGAAAGGAAACGCCTCTTTTCTCTCCGTCACCCCGCCGGCCCTGCACTGTACATCTGTAGCAGCGTGCGCAGTTCTTGCAGCTTTGCAGTCACTCCCAGCCCAGCTGCATGCCACCACTGTGGTCTCTAATGAACACTACAACTCCCCACCCTCCACTCACACCCACTGCGTTGGTGTCAAGCTGCTGGAGAAGGAGAGGCCTGCGGCTCCCCTCCTCCAGCTCCTTCCACCTCCATGCCCTTGCTGTTTCAGGTCCTTCTGAGGTCAGCGTGGTGGGTGGGGCTTGGGAAAGTGGGGAGCTCCTCTGGGACTGGTAGGACGGCCACTGTGCCTGTGCCTTGGGGCTGGCTCCTTAACCTCTAGGCAGCACTGCAGGTGCCTGTGGTGTGGAGGGCCCTTCTTCCTGCTGCTGCAGGTGGCAGCCCATCTGAGGACTTTGGGTTCCTCCTGGCACAGGCAGCAAGCCTCCTAGGGAGGGGCCCTGATCAAGGATTAAGGAGTAGGCTCTCTTCTAGGTCCACAAGTATCTCAGACCCAGGAGATGGTGGGTCCCATCGCCCAGTACAGCCAGCCTATCTCCCCTGCTATGAGCCCGGCAGTCCCCAAACTCCAGGGCAGCCCTGTCACTGTTTCCAGATTGGCCGTTCCTTGGGAAGATACCCTCCTTCCTTTGTCCGTGGGAGGGGAGGGAATGCTTCACCTCTGCATTCTTGACCCACCGGTGGACTCTTGGCTCTTCCTGTATAATGTGCAGCAGGAGATGAACTACATGCATCACAGTCCCTCTGTGAGTCCTTCCGGGGGGGTCCAGTGCCTTTATTTGGGGTGTGAAGGTTCTCACGGGGCCTCTAAGGATGCCAGGGGACTCACACTTCACCTCCTGCACACCATGCTGGTCACTCAGCGACTCTCGGGAATTAGCAGTTGACCCAATGTTTTCAGACATTCTCTCATCTGTGGGTGTCATGACCAACTACTGTCCTACAGTTCTTGAGACCTACAGAGGATGGCAGCTGTCATGGGAAGGGGTAAGACTTGAGGCCTGGGTTTCTACCTGTCCAGGGCAGTAGACGTGACAGCCCAGGCCCAAGCAGGCAGGGAGGTGACCACTGGGAGGCCCAACAGCAGTACTGGCACCTGGTCATAGTGAGTCAGAAAACAGAGTCACCTGCAGGACCAGAAACAGTGCAGGACCATAGTCACCCAGTTCAGGGCAGGTCTCAATCACAGAAAGCGAAGGGTGGGCCCCAGATGTCAGAACACACTGGGGTAAGATGGCTGTGGACTCTCAACCACAGGCTTCTCCAATCCGTGTCCAGTGACCAGGCTTATCCTAGAGTCTGGACCCAGGCAAAATGGGACAGTGACCGGAGCCCCAGGAGTCCCAGAATTGGAGGCAAAGCACCTTCAGAAAGTGTTTACACACACCACACACACAAGCCACCCACAGCATACACATATCATGCACATATACACAAATGCACACACACAGTACACATACACACCACACGAACTCACAAACCACACACAGCATACACACACCATGCACATATACACAAATGCACACACACAGCACACATACACACCACACGAACTCACAAATCACACACAGCATACACACACCATGCACATATACACAAATGCACACAGCACACACACCCCACGCAAACTTACAGACCACCCACAGCATACACACACCATGCACATATACACAAATGCACACACACAGTACACATACACACCACACAAAATCAAAAACCACACACAGCATACACACACCATGCACATATACACACCACACGAACTCACAAACCACACACAGCATACACACACCATGCACATATACACAAATGCACACACACAGTACACATACACACCACACGAACTCACAAACCACACACAGCATACACACACCATGCACATATACACAAATGCACACACACAGCACACACACCTCACGCAAACTCACAGACCACACATGGCATACACACACCATGCACATATACACAAATGTGCAGGTGCACAGCACACATACACACCAGTAGATTAAAGGGAGGAAGGTGTAAGGTTTGGCAGCAGCCAGAGCTGACTTAGTCTTGGGGCTGTTTATCAGCCCCCCATGCTGCTAGCCCCACAGGACGGTGACAGGCAGGAGTGTCAGCAGTGTATCACCTTCTAAGACCCACAAAGTCAAGATTCTGTTAAGGGAAAATTACTTCAATGAAAAGAATATTCTCTTTAGACAGTTTCAGGCCTCAGGAAGAACATTATTAAGATGATAATGGAAAATATTTACTGAGCTACCTTAAGATACCACAGTAAATAGGAATGACGCCTGTGTTTATTGAAGTCAAAGAGAATGCACATAGAGCCAACTGCCCGAAGGGAGAGAAAAAGAGATGAATAATGACCGTGTAACATTCCAGGCACTGTGGTTCATACGAGATTTGGTACAGAACTGAATGAACTCATTATTGCTTCCTGCGGGGGTTACTGCTCGCAATTTTCCACTTTGTCAATATACGTATGTGTTGACACTAAAGCTTCTTTGCAAGAGGCAGAAATGAGCGCTTTTCCAAATGTGGACAGGGATGACTTGCTAAGGACTGAAATGCGTGAATGGAATACCCATCATAATACCGCAGCTGCTTTGTTTCTGTGGCCTGTTTGTTCCAGGTAACTAAACAACAAAATGTGATGTGTGGGTTTCACCTTTCTGAATCCTCCCAGCACGAAAGACATGGCATTACATCAGCAGCAGCTGGGCGTCAGGGTGGTGATGCATGATTGAGTCATGAGGTGCCGTGGGCTCTGGGATCGTATCATTCACTCTGCTGGAGAGAGACTCACACCCGTGTCACCAGGGTGGTCAGTGACCTTTCTACCATGTTTCTTTGTTTAGAAGCAACGTTATTAAAAATCCATTACTCAACTTTCCTGCATGTAGACCTCTACTATCAAATCTCCCAGGACAGCCTTGTAAATGCTTAGGTAAGGCCTGGGCTTATGATGCTGCGTGGCTTTTCTCCCATTTCTGTGCCGGCAGAGGGACAGACTACGGAATCCATTCAGGTCCATGCTGGACCACATGCTTCATTTTTCTCAAGTGTTCAAGGAAATGGTGTATAATTCTTGTGAAAATATCAAAGGCACACCAAAAAGCATATCTTAAAGACAGGCACACCCTGGAGTCACATAAACAAAGGTACTGCCCCAAATTGACCTTGTGCAAGACCTTGTGCTGGATTTCCTTCCTTTTTAAGACTGAATAGTATTCCTGTGTCTGTGTGTGCACAGACATTTCTTCATCCATTCATATGTGTATGAACGCTTAGGGTGACCTTGCTTATTGTGAATAATGCTGCAATCAACATGGAATTGCAGGTATCTTTTCAGCATACTGATTGCACTGCCTTGGATATAAAGCGGACTCTTGCACAACATGGGTTGGAACTGCACAAGTGCACTTACACGTGGATTTTAGTCTGTCTCAGTTATCCCTGAGACAGCCAGACCAACCCTTCCTCTTCCTCCTCCCCCTCAGCCTACTCAATGGGAAGACAATGAGGATGAAGACCTCTATGATGATCTACTTACTTCCACTTTCTGATTTTCTTAACAACATTTTATTTTCTCTAGCTTATTTTATGGTAAGAATACAGTATATAATGCATATAACAAATGAAATGTGTTAAATGACTATTTTTATTATAGGTAGGGCTCTCAGTCAACAGTAGGCTGTTAGTAGTTAAGTTTCTGGGGAGTCAAGAGCTATACGTGGATTCTCCACTGTGAGGGTATTGGCCCCCGCAATCCCCATGTTGTTCAAGCGTCAAATCTATATTGGGATTGCCGGATCATATGACAGTTCTATTTTTAGTATTTTGAGGAGCCACCATACTGTTTTCCATCACGGCTGTGTCAATTTACAATCCCACCAACAGCATGCAGTGGTTCCCTTTTCTTCACATCCTCACCAACACTTGTTATCTTTTGCCTTTTGGATAACAGTCATTCTAACAGGTGTGAGAAGCAACGTTATTACAAAATCCATTGATTTTTAATGTGAGGTGATATCTCATTGAGGTTTAGATTTGCATTTCCTTGACAATTAGTGATGTTGACTGTTTTTCATATGCCTGTTGGTCATTTGGATGTCTGCTTTTGAGAAATGTTTAGGTCCTGCGCTCTTTTGTTCAACTTAAAAATTTTCTTTCAATTTGACATTATTTTAGGCTCTAAGAAAAGTTATAAGAATAGTACAAAGATCTCTCAGATAACAAGCAGATCACCAAATATTATTACAACATTTTACTACATTTGTATTATCCCTTTCTCTCTCAATCTCTCTCCACCAAATACACTTACATTTTCTCCATCAGTCAAGTTGCAGCCATGTGCCCCTTGGCCCATTTTTAATTGTTTTTGTTGTTGAGTTCCTTTTATGTTTTGGATATCAACTTCTTATGGGGTGTGTAGTTTGCAGATATTTTCCCCCAATCCATAGATTGTCTTTGACTCTGTTGATTGTTTCCTTTGCTGTGCAGGTTTTTAGTTTGATATAATCCCAGTTGTTTATAGTTGCTTTTGTTGCCTGTGCTTTTGGGTTCATATCTAAAAAATTATCACACAGATTAATGTCATGGAGCTTTCCTCATATGTTTTCTTCCAGAAATTTATAGTTTCAGTTCTTACCTTTAATATTTTAATCCATTTTGAGTTAATTTTTGCATATGGTGTGAGATAAGGGTCAATTTCATTCTTTTGCGTATGTCTATACAGTTTTCCCAACATCATTTATTGAAGAGACTGTCCTTTCCCCATTTCATGTTCTTGTCATCTTTGTAAAAAATTAATTGAACACAAACGCATAAATTTATTTCTGGGTTCTCTATTCTGTACCATTGGTTTATGTTTCTGTTTTTGTGTCAGTAGTATGCTATTTTTTGAAATGTAACTTTATCATATAACTTGAAATCAAGAAGTGTGATGCCTCCAACTTTGTTTATCTTTACCAGAATAGTTCTGGATATTTGGGATCTTTTGTGGTTCCACATAAGTTTTAGGATTTTTTTTTCTATTTCTGAGAAACATGTCATTAAAATTTTGGTTGGGATTACACTGAATCACTTTGGGTGATCACTTCGGGTAGTATGAACGTTTTGACAATATTAATGCTTCCAATCCATGAACATGGGGTATTTTTTCATTTATTTGTGTCTTCTTTAATTCTTTCATGAATATTTTACAGTTTACAGTTTGGTTAAATTTATTCCTAATATTTTTGATGCTATTTTAAACAAAATTGTTTTCTTAATATCTTTTCAGATAGTCCATTGTTAACGTATAAAAAGGCAACTGATTTTTGCATGTTGATTTTCTGTCTCACGACTGTACTGAATTTGTTTATTAGTTCTAACAATTTTGGAGAGTAGGGTTTTCTATCTATAAGATCATGTCATTTGCTACCTGAGACATTTTAAGTTCTTTTTTTCATAAGATTTGCATGACCCTCCCTCCTTTTTTTTCGTGCCTTATTGCTCTGGCTAGGACTTCCTATGTTGAACTGAAGTGGCAAGAGTGGACATCCTTGTCTTATTCCTGATATTACAAGAAAAGGCTTCAGCCTTTCACCATTGAATGTAATAACTGTGGGCTAGTGATATATGGTCTTTAGTATTTTGAGGTACATTTTTCTATACCTAATTTTTGAGTCCTTCATGAAAATATGTTGAATTTTTGGCAAATGCTTTTTCTGTATCTGTTGAGATGATCACAAGGTTTTTGTCCTTTGTTCTGTTAATGTGATGTATCACGTGGATTGATTTGCATGTACTGAACCATGCTTGCAGCCCTGGGATAAGTCCCACTTACTCATGGTGTGCGATCTCTTTAAGGTGCTGTGAAATTCATTTGGCTAGTCTTTTGTTGAGGATTTTTTCATCTGTGTTCATCGGGGATGTTGGCCTGTCAGTTTTTCTTTATATTTGCATATTTTGAAGCAACATATGTGGTAGATTAAACATGAAAAGAATGACAGCAGGAGAGGAAGTTGCAAAAGACATGGGTTTTTCTTGTGTATGGGGGGTGTCAGGCCTATGAAACTCTACCCCACAAGTGTGTGTCTGCTGGAAACAACTCTGCTCTTGGGGAGCGGGCAGTTTCTCTGGAATCTCCATTTATAAACTGAACATGAATCCAGGCTTTCTCCAGTGCAAAATGACTGATAGCAGGGTGAGTTTACAAAATCATGTTTCATATATTTTGAATATTTTAAAAGACTGACATATGTACACTTACAGAAAAAGTACATAAACTTACCAGCACTTCCATATACCTTAAGAAGTGCACCTCATTTTCTACTGAGAGACTGTGGCAAGCATTTGAGAACACAAAATTATTTCTAATTGAACTTTACACAAATTGAATTGATGACTGCTGTACGATTGACTATGTAGGTGTTTTAATATTCTTAGAGTCAGCCTTCATCGTCATTAACCATGCCAACACCCTAGTACATGTGGATAACTTTTTCTGTACTACTCACATAAACAGACTCATTCTTTTGGAGTTGGAGCCAACATAGCAATTAAATATTTCTCATTTTGTTTTTCACTATTTTAACCAGATTGTCTGACTCACCTTGGGCAACATGGAGGAATCTCAAAATAATGAAACCCTTTTCTGACTTAACTACCATCACAAAATGTAAACATTTTTTACATCTTCCTATTTTCATGGCATTTATCATCTTAACTTCAAAATGGAGATTTTTATTAAAGATTAGATTTCATTTTTACAACCTTTATAGAATGGCTTGTCCAAAATAGGGTCAGATGATAAGGAAACCTTCTGCAGAGCTGGGCTCTTGCTGACTGAATTCTCCAGGCTTCACTAGCCTTCCTGAGAGAGGTCATGCTAGAGAGGTGCCTGGATGTGGGAGGACGGGGCTTGGCTGGAGCATGAGGAAGTGTGGGGAGCTGTAACATTCCAGTGCGGGTATGCACAGGCAGAGCTCTGTTGGAAAGGCTACAGCTCCCAGAACACTCCTTTCCTTCACTTATTGGTGCAGGGAGGCACCTATTTCAGAAGAAAAGCAGGGCAAGGATAGGAATTAGCATGAAAAGAAAGGAAGTCAGACCAGGTATCTGTCACAAACACATTTTGGACAGGGCACCCACTCTACTCCCCTCTTGGAGATCTCAACACACTATTACACTGGAGGCTCTTAAAAGACTGATAGTAAAGAAATGTACTAAATTTATCATCCAGTTGTTTCCTGAGTCTGTCCGAAAGAACTGTGAAAGACACAATTCGGGAAATCCCTGACCTAGACCGTACAATAATTTGGCTACTTTAAAATAATTTTTACCTGTTTTTTTTTTTAAATAACTTTGCAACTTATTTTGTGTGTGTGTGTGTGTGCGCGTGCGCACATGCACACATGTACAGGCACGGCACTCCCATGGGAAATACTTTCTGTAGTTATGTATTTTCTGCTTTTTGTGTAGTTTTGTAGGTTCTTTGATGCCTTTCAACCAACAAACATACATTTTCTGAATATCTTCCTTGTGGAATCTATGACATAGGGCATACCAGAAATCCCTACCTTTTCTTTGTAATACTTTCCCTGGCAGGGATTACATAGTGTGCATTCATCAAAACTTGCCAAACTGATTTGAATCAAGGTTCTTTAAAACATAGAATATAGTATCATCACATCCCAGTGCCATGTAAGTATGCTCATACTCTTGTTTTCAGGCATAATTATGAGAATAATTCTGTCATGAGTGGTATTCACGTGAAATGAGTTACATTTACACATGATTCTTCCTTGTGTTCTTCCATGCCATGTCTTCTACTTCCTGGGAAATGGTGCCTTGAAGATCCAGCCCCAGTCACGTGAATTCCAGATCTCATTTGTGCCCTCCATGTCCATTGGGAAAGGGGATGGACAATTATTTCAGTGTGTCTAAAACCAAGTTTGTTCTCTTTTATAATACAATCATCTTTCTTTCACTATCCCTTGGGTAAACACATTACAATTTTCTCAGACATGCAGTAAAAAATATCAGTTGTCGCCCATTTGTCCTTTTGTTTTTTAAACATGTTTGGTGTTTTATTAAATACATGGCACCTTAATAACAAATGTAAGTTCCCCTCTCTTTCTCTGTTACCAGAGACCTAGCTTTGTTTTTTTTTTTAATGTTTATTTATTTATTTACTTTATTATACTTTAAGTTCTGGGACACATGTGCAGAACATGCAGGTTTGTTACATAGGTATACACGTGCCATGGTGGTTTGCTGCACCCATCAACCTGCCATCTACATTAGGTATTTCTCCTAATGCTACCTCTCCCCCAGCCTCTCCTCCCCCCGACAGGCCCTGGTGTGTGATGTTCCCCTCCCTGTGTCCATGTGTTCTCACTGTTCAACTCCCAATTATGAGTGAGAACATGTAGTGTTTTGTTTTCTGTTTTTGTGTTAGTTTGCTGAGAATGATGGCTTCATCCATGTCCCTGCAGAGGACACGAACTCATCCTTTTTTATGGCTGCATAGTATTCCATGGTGTATATGTGCCACATTTTCTTTATCCAGTCATTTTATCTCATCATCAGCATGTGTAGGTCTGTGTCGAATCTGTCCCCATCTGCTCAGCCCTGTCGTCTCTGGCCTAGTTCAGACCCCCCCAACTCTACTCTGGACAGCAGCAGTCTTCTAATTTCTCACTATAATTATGGCGTCTCCCCACTTGGACACTTCAGGTTTATTCCCCTTAAAAAATCCTGATTATACAATTTTTCTGAGTAAAACCTTCAGTGACTCCCCATTTCCCATAGCATAAAGTTCCCCCCACTAAGTGAGGCCAGCAGGCCTGTGAGTATGTCTGCCTATATGCCCAGTCTCAGCCATGCTTGACTCCTTTCCCTGGGGTGCCGCAGGTTAGGCGGATGCTTCTGGGACATGCCCGTCTCTTTGGACTCTGATTTTGCCTGTAATTACGTCTCTGGTTGGAATGGGAACCTTCTTCCCAAGCCTCGCCTCGCTCCTCCACATAGAATTCACCGCTGCGTCCTCTGTGCTGCTGGAACATTGTGTGCACATGGGGATTGCTGCCCTTGTCTCCCAGATGTCACTGTTTTGCAGGTGCGTCTTCCCACGTAGGCTTTGTGTGGGGTTCATCCCTAGCCCCTCAATGCCTAGTACGGCCCCTGGTGCATGGGAGGAGCATCAGAGAGGGTGGGAAAGCTAACGCTGTGTGGGGGAGTAAGGCACAATGTGTGTGAGTCAGTGGGGGCATGAGTATATATGTGTGAATGTGTGTGGGGGGTGTGTGTATTCTCACAGAATGCCATATTTCTAGCTTCCTCTGTGCCTTTTTAAACTGAGCCTCAGTGGAGGGCCACTGATTCCCCTGGATTCAGAAAGTCTTTCTGTCTCTGAAAGAGTCATCCATCCTTGTCATACCTGAGCACATCTGTCCAATGAGATCAACAAGAATCCCCAAATTATATTTATATAAATGACAATACCATTCCAAAAATAAAATTAAGAAAACAATTCCAGTTACAATAACCTCAAAAAGAATAAAATACATAAGATAAATTAAATAAAATAAGTAAAAATTTTATACTCTGGAAACTACAGAATATTTTTAAAGAAATTATGGACCTAAATAAATGAAAAGGTATACTCTGTTCATTGATCAGAAGATTTAATACTGTTAAGCTGGCAATACTACTCAAAGTAGTCTATAGATGCAATGCAATTTCTATGAAAAGCTTAGCTGACTCTTGTGTAGAAATGGACAAGATTATTCTAAAATTCATATGAAAATGCAAGAGACCCAGAATAGCTAAAACAATCTTGAAAAAGAAGAATGAAGTTGAAGAATTCACAATTCTCTTATTTCCAAACCTAGTGGCAAAGTTAGCGTAATTAAGAAAGTGGTACTGAAATCAGGATAGAAATATAGATCAACAAAATAGAATTGAGAGTTCACATAGAAATCCTCATATTTATAGTCAATTAGTTCCTAAAAAGGGTCCCAAGACTATTCAGTAGGAAAAAAAAAAAAAGCCTTTTCAACAAATGGTGCTGGCATAATTGGGTATCCACATGCTAAAAAGAATGAAATTGGGCTACTTCATCTTACCATATGCAAATATTAACTCAAAATGGGACATAACTGGTACTGCAAAACTTTCTGAAGAAAACACAGCAATAAGTCTCAGGTTTAAAAAAGCCTCTTAGATATGACACCAAAGATATAAATATAAAAATACACTTCATTAAATTTAAAACTTTTGCACCTCAAAAATTATCATTAAGAAAGAGAAAAAATGATGCTTAGAATGGGAGCAAATGTTTGCAAACCACATAATCTGATAAGGGACTGCTATACAGGACATACTTTTAACCACTACAATTTAGTAATAAAAGACAAATAGTACAATTTTAAAATGGTCAACAGATGGGAATAGATAATTTTTCCAAAGAAGGTATACAGGTGGCCAATAAACACATAAAAAGATGCTCAACATCAATGACTACATAGGGAATTTAAATCAAAACCACAAAGTGATGCCACTTCACACTTACCAGGATGGCTCTAATAAAAATCAAAACTGAGAAGTGCTCATGAGGAGGTGGATAAATTGCTGGTGGGGAAGTAAAATCGTATAGCTACTTTGGAAGACAGTCTGGCAGTTCCTCAAGAGATTAACCAAGGAGACACTATATGACCCAGTAGTTTCACTTCTAGCCAAGGTGAAATAAAAACATGTCTACATAAAATCTTGAATGTGGCCGGGCACAGTGGCTCACACCTGTAATCCCAGCACTTTGGGAGGCCAAGGCAGATGGATCACCTGAGGTCAGGAGTTCGAGACCAGCCTGGCCAACATGGCAAAACCTCATTTCTACTAAAAATACAAAAAATTAGCTGGGCATGGTGGCAGGCGCCTGTAATCCCAAGCTACTTGGGAGGCTGAGGCAGGAGAATTGCTTGAACCCGGGAGACAGAGGTTGCAGTGAGCTGAGATTGCACCATTGCACTGCAGCCCGGGCAACTCTGTCTCAAAAAAAAAAAAAAAAAAAAAAAAAAAAGAATGTTCTTAACAATATTATTCATATAGGATAAAAGTTGGCTTTGGAAATGTGCATCAGTTGATGAATGAGCAAACTTCGAAAGTATAAAAGACAATGTATAACTCCCAATAGAGAGTGAAAGAAGACTGATGAAATATAATCTATTCAAAAGAAAATAGGAAGAGAATAAAGGAGGAGAAAAAGCAAAGTGGAGCAATTGATAGTAAGCTGGCAGATTGAAGTCCAAACATATTAGACATATGAAGAAGGACTAATAGTATAATTAAAAGACAAAGATTATCAGACTGAACTTTGAGAAATCCTGAAAATCAACTATATACTATTTTCAGAAAACATATTTAAAACATAAAGATACAGAAACTTGGAAGTCCAGTGAAGGTAAAAAATATATCATGACATCATTAACCAAAATAAAGCATGTGTACCCATATTAGCATATTATAATATATAGACTTTAAGAGAAAATGAATAATATTTAATAGTGCTTAAATATTTTAATTTGGGGGAGTTAATGATAATTCTAAATTTGCATATACCTCAACAGACAAAATCACAAGTAGAAATAGAGAAATCCTCAATCATTTTGGAAGATTCTTATATACTTTTTGAATAAACAGACAAAAAATCACTACGTAGTCAGAAGATTTGAACATGATTGATGAAGTTGATCTCACTTCCTAATAATTCAGAAAAATAACAATAAATTCTTTCACTCGGAAGGTTAACATGAAAAGTCAATTGTTTCCAACAAATTTTTTGAGGATAGCATTGCCATGACACTAGAACCAGATAATGATATTTCAAGAAAGGAAACTTGACATGAACACTTCAACAAAATAGTAACTATCCGAATCTAGCAATAAATGATAGTGATAAAGGATAACATATAATCACTTGGTGATTACCCCAAGAAATTATCATAACATTTGTAGATTAATAGATATGTTTTACCTTATTAACAGAGTAAAAGAGAAAACAGTATGATCATCCCAATGAGGTAAAAGCATTTCCCGAAGTTTGACACCGGTTCATTATAAAACCTCCAGGGAAATTTTAAATAGAAGACATTTCTTCAACTTGATAAAGCGTACCTAACAAAACTCTCCAACTAATATCACATTTAATGATGAAAGGCTCCCAACGTTCCCTCTAAGATCATGAATAAGAGAAGGGCTATCTTCTCCTGCCACTCTTATTCAGTGTTATACGCTGGACATTCTAGAAAGTTCAGTCAGACAAGGAGAAGAAATAAGATGCAGGCATTTTGGAAAAGAAGAAGCAAAACATAATCCTGTATGTAGATCATATTTATCTATAAAAGGCTACTTAAATTTACGTGACAGCTTAGCAATGTCACAGGTACAAGGTCAGTAAACAGAATATTAGCAATACATGATTTAAAATGAAATTTAAAGTGCAATACCACTTATAGTTGTAATACGCATGAACATTTTATGGAAAATTTTAACAAAATGTATGGTGCAAGACCTGTACACTGAATGCTGTTTAGAAAAATTAAAGACCTAACTAAATAAAGAGATAAACCAACATAGTATGTGGAAAGACTCACTGCTTTTGAGTTCTCAATTCTTTGCAAATTGGCCTATTAATTTAATGCTGGTTCTTTCTGAGGCCTCTCTCCTTGGCTTGAAGACGGCTGTCTTCCTCTTAGGTCCTCACAGGGTCTTCCCTTTGGGTATATCTCTGTCCTAATCTCTTCTTAGAAGGACACCAGTTTTATTGGATTAGGGCCCATGCTTATCACCTCATTTTAACTTTATTTCCTCTTTAAAGACTCTACCTCCAAACACAGTCACATTCTGAGGTACTGGGGGTTAGGGCTTCAACACAGGGATTTGTGAGACAGACTGCATTGCAGCCCATAACCGACTTTATCTGGGGAGGGCCAAACTCTGGTGCCATAAAGGGCTGCGTCCCCTCTGCAGCATACAGGGCAGCCTCGTTGGAAGGCTCTGGCATTGGGCAGCTGGTCTGCCTTGCTGAGCTGATGCACTGATCTATTGGAGTTCTACCCCTTGGAAGAAAATGATTGTATGTATGGACTATTTTTCTCTATTCCTCTGAAATAGAAAAATGTTATTAGAATTGACACCCTCACCATTTCAACTTCTCTGTATAAAGGGGTCAGATTGCAGAAAAAGCTGAAAAAATAACTTTGAAGTTCCTTGTGGGAGGAAGGAAACTAGAAGCCAAGGCAGAGTATGTGGAAGAGATCACTAGACTGGTTTTCAAAGTGCGCTTTGCATAAGGGGACTACGTGTGGGCTCCAGCCGCCAGGGTGCCTGGGTGTGTCCAGGGGCTTGAAGAGAAGCCTGGACTAGGATGCGTGTGTGCGGGGCGCCTCTCCCCAGAGCCGTGGGGCACACATCTGCAGGTGCTATAAGGTGGACATGTGCACGGGAGTGTATTCTGTCACTCCTTCGGTCCGTCTCTCAGCCAGCTTCTCCTCAGTATTGCCCAGGCATTGCCCACTGAGGCTGTGGGTATGGCAAGGATCCCTCTTGTGGAGCTGTCTGGGGAAAGTGATGTGTATAAGCCACTTTCAGATGAAGGGGAGCTGACCTGGCTGAATCCTGGCTATGGGGCCTGGCTAGGGAGTAGGAGGCTGAGACCAAGAGTCCGGCCTGGTGCATCACCTGTGCCCTCTGCCAACGCTGGGTGTGGACTTGCCCCCAAGCTCCCAGCAGCCCCAGGAACTCAGATCTCCCAAACCCTCAGCTCCCAGCAGGTCTAGGGCAGGGAGGATCACTGGAGACTGGGCTCCTCTGAGCCTGGCCGTGCTTGAGTAGGTCTCAGCTTTGGGTTCAAGGTGTCCCCTAGTGTAAGCCCCACCACTGCTTTTAAGTAAAGGGGTCTGTGGTGACACAAGTTGGGAAATCTGCACATTATGCTCTCTGACATTCACAGCTGGTGCGAGTAATCCTGAAGTAGCAAACCTTGTTGAAATGTGTTTAATCCAGTGGTTGCCAAGCCTGACCAGAAGCTTTAAAAAAAGCATAACATTAAATCTGTGAGTGTCATGGGAACCACTCTGTAGACCGTGTGGGCATGCCCGCTTCCCCCACGGAGGCCACAGGCGCAGAGAAGAAAGCACAGGGGAAGGGTCTCAGGGGTGGCTCTGGCTGGCCTGCCCTGCCTCCCCCAATCCCCCCCGTTTGAACAAGCTCTCAGGGTAGATTGGAAGACCTCAAGATTTTCCAGATCAGGTTTTGGTTCTCATCAGAGCGAATGAAGATGGGTCTGCAGGAAATTGCTCTGTGATGCCAGGAGAGGAGAAGAGACATGACTGATTGCCATGCTCCTCCTGGGACTGTGTGTTGGGAATACCTGATTGCTCTGCAGCGGGAGATTCAGGGACACAGACAGTTAGGGATCTTTCCAGGGCCGCTCTTCATGCCAAACATGAAGAAACGAAACCATCTCCAAAGCTGTTCCGTGCTTTGCTGGCTAATTCTAGAGCCAAGCAATAAAATACCTGCCATATGGTTTACCAGGATCAATAACTTCACATGATAAATTTAGGATGACACAATACATTCTCCACAAGAGATTTAAGCCTACAGCGGGTACAGGAAATTGACAATGCACAAATGTTCTAAAGTATTCCATTCCTTTGAAAAAGAAAATTGCAGCAATATTTCAGAAGTCATGCAAAGTGGATGCTTGAAATAAATGCTCAAGACAAATTAGAAGTATCTGCCCCATTTTTTTGCTATACCTTCATATCGTAATTTTAAAAATAAACAACAACCCCCTGATCTTTTTTTCCCACTTGGGCCTCTGAGATGGAGCGTGGGGTGGGACGGCATGTTCTGAACTGAAAGACTGTGGAGATCCCTCTCTGTGATGAGTAGCAACTTAAAAGTTGAGGTCCTTTACACCAAGACAGGATTATCTCTAATCTCATGCCCTCAGTGCTAAAATCTATGGTTTACCCCATGGGTATACTATTTACATTAGCACTTAACTTCCATTGTAGAACAGCTTTCAGTAATGGAATAATTAATCGAATAATTATGATCTAGTCTTAACTATGTTCCATTTATATTGCCTTTAAGGAGTAACTCTAATTCCATCCTTGCCTTGGACAAAATAATGAATCTCTCATCTCAGCTTCTTTAACTGTAAAATAGGGAAGGAATATTACAAATGCAGACCTCATCAGTGTGATACAAGGATTAGGTGACAATGAATATTTAGTACGGTTGATCGTGCGTGGCCCAGGAAAGGCCCTGCCTCAATATTAACTGTTATAGTAATGCAGATTCACACAGGCCTATGAATGTTTAGCCAAGAGAAGTGCCACCAACAGATGGACTCTGATATTCTGGATGGCACTGGGTACATTCCAATGCCCATGAAAAAGCTAGTGATGAGTACTACTGAAAAGGAATCTGGGAGCCAGAAGGCGAGAATGGTTCACCAATATGCCTAGCTTGGTGGAGAAAAACGTCTCACTGATGAAGACCTGAAATATATACACATGAATCGCAGGGGTCACAAAAATGTTGTCTAGGCAGGTAGAGCTTTTTAGCGTAAAGGATCACAGTGGCTCAGGAATATCCTCCGCAGTTGGTTTGTTCCCGTGTACAATGCGGAAAGATCTTTCATGGTTATTCTGTCAGTTGAGACAGTGCATTGCCCTGTCAGGGAAAGCCCAGAGGAATTTTTGAGATTGCTGGGGATGGAGGAAAGGGTGGCAGGGCCGGTGCCTGGGAAGATCAGCACCTTGAAGCACTGTGTGTGCAGATGCCCAGGACGGGCGGGGATCTGGAGAGAAGTGGGACAGGCAGAGGGAGAAACTTCAGTCACAAAGTGCACCATTCAGGGATGTACACACAGGCCACAGACAGGCACAATTCATACACGACAGAGGTCTGACACGTGCTGTGTCACCACATGCAGTGGGGGATGTAGAGGCATGGGAATGCAATAAGGTCTCTGGTGCCACATCACACATGTTATGCCCTGTGGGTTATACTGGTGTCATCTACCCCTAAATGATGATATTTATCATCTGGACTAATAACCCAGTGATCTGTCTGGAAATAGAGTTGGGAGATCCCAAATTCCAGTTGCAATCTCAGAGGGAAAAAAATACAATGTGCCTGCAGCTACGATGGCTAGAACCGTGTTGTGTGCTGTGTACACTGTCTTGAGCAAGACCACGTGGAAACAGCACAGCCAGCAGAGGGTCCAGAGGCCGCAAAGTCCTGGGGCAAAAGACTGCCACTGTCCGGCCAGCCCCAGGAGGATCATGGACCACATGGGACATGGACCTCTGTGGGAATCACTCTTTTTGGTGCTATTTCATAAACACATTATTCTGGTACATGTGGGCACCTGAAGAACGGCATAGGGAAGGATTCTGAGGTCGTGTTTGGCTGTAGGAGACAGATGATCAATATCAATCTGCAGTAAGATGACCTGTGTTTTGGTTTCTCATTTCAAATAGTGTATCATCTACCGGAAAGAACCCAATGTAATCATACAATCCAACGTAATCATATAATCCAACGTAATCATATGATCAAGTGTTTTCAATGAGACTTTTCACTTCCACGATCCACCCATCTCTCCTTTGTCCAACTTTACTTTTTAACCAGAAAATGCACTTTTCCTCTCATGCTGTTGAGAAGAAAGTCGCATGCCAGGGGCCTGACTTGGGGGAGTATTGTGATTACTGTGATTCATCTCCTGTTTGGAGAAGTTCCCGTTAGCATCAAGATCAACCGCGGGAAATGGAGACCGCTGGTTCCGACCTCGGAGGAGGCCCTTCCATTAGAAGTAGAGAGGAGGAGGAGAAAGTCACCAGTACAAATGGTGGCTTTTCCTGTTGGCCTCTTTCCCCAGGTATTCAGCTCTCCCCAGGCTTTCTCCACTGGATGCTTTGTGCACTCTGAACACGCTCCCAGCACTCAGTCTGAAATTCCAGCACCGGGCTGGGAAGTGCTCCCCGCAGCAGAGCAGAGCCAGCAGCCACCAGGGAGACGACAGACACCTGCCTCCTCCAGGTGAGGCTGAGAGAGCTGCATGGTGCATGGGGCCAAGCACCTGACTGAGTGTCCCGGTCCACACTCGTTACGGAAAATCATAACGTACTCCTGATGGCTTTTGAGATTCAATAGTGGCTATTTTGAAGAAAAACGTGGCTCTTGACGTTCTCTTGGTGATTCATCTTCTGGAAGTGTGCATCAGGCGGTAAAAGAGATCTCCAAGACAGAAGGAGGCCCGGAGGAGCAGGAGGCGGGCTCCCGGCAGTCTCCTGTTCTGAAGGTGATGCTGGCATGCAGACAGACGTGTTTGCACAAATGTGGGCTCTGAGCAGACGGCGCCCTCCCCTGCCTCAAGCAGAGATGTGGGGTGACTGCTCCAGAGCTGGAAGCATTTCGTCGTTTTCCCAAGTTGACTCCGACTTCGTAGGCAATGCCAGCCTATGTATTGCCATTAGAAAGTTAGCACAGGACTTCAAGGTATTTATTTACTTTGACTTGTAAGTATTACTTACTTTTTATGAAAAGCTTCATAAAAATGTGAAATGCACATAAAATGGTCAGCAAGCAGCTTTAAATTTAGCTAAGCTATTAAGAAAATTCTGAACAGGTCTCTGGTGAATGATACGTTTATTAGAAGTGAAAGATTCCAGTGCCAGATAAATAATCCCATGGCTATTTTCAGGAGAGTGGAACCTGACTGGCTTCTGACTTACTGTACTGAAATCCTGTTCATGCAGGAAGACTGTCTCCTTCAGGGGCCCATCTTGGATCCCTGGAGCTTCTGATATCGTTTGGGTATTTGTCCCCTCTAAATCTCAGGTTGAAATCTGATCCCCAAGGTTGGGGCCTGCTGGCAGACTTTCGGGTCGTGGGATGGATGCCTCATGAACGTCTTGGCGCCTGCTGGCAGTGGTGAGCGAGTTCTGGCTATACTTGTTCTGGAGAGAGCTGGCTGTTTAAAGAGCCTGGAACCTCCTCCTCTCTCTTGCTTCTTTTCTCACCATGGGATCTCTGCACACATGGACCCCTCTTACCTTCTGCTATGAGTGGAAGCTCCCTGAGGTCCTCAGCAGAGGCAGATGCTGGTGCCATGCTTCCTGTACAGCCTGCGTAACCATGAGCCAAATAAACCTTCTTAAAAAATAAATCACCCAGCCTCAGGTATTCTCTTACAGCAACACGAATGGACGAAAACAGCTACGTAGGCCCAGATCCTGTGTTTATTTCTGCGTCTTCTCCAGCCTGGCAGCTTCGCTGAGTGGCAGTGACCATGTCCAGTTTTCTCCACCGCGTGTCTAGTTTTTGTTGTGGGCCGGGACACAATGGGTGCTCTACACGTAAACACAGAACAAAGGAGTGACAGGAAAAAAAATGCTTCTACTGGAAGTGAGCAAGGACAAGGAGTAGAGGGAATCTGAAAGTAGAAAAAGATTTGTGGAAGAAAAAGCCATTTTCCTCTGTTCTAACTGAAATGGAATTCCAACCAATCTATTTTCCAGATAATAAAGAAATTTGTTTGTACCAGAAATACCAACATGAAATAAAATTTAATTTTACTTCGTTTGTTAAAATGAGAGACACGTTTAGGGGTTCTGTGTTCAGCGACTCCAAAACATAACCTTGTTTGTCAAATAAATTGAATCACGTGAGCAGAGAGCAGGTTCATTTTACACGTTTGATTTTTGATTTTTGTTTTCAACTTTTCTAGGCAGTCACAATTTTAACAGGTTAGCATGTGTGTGTGACAAATTTAAAAGATGCTTGGTGATAACCAACATTACCCAAGCTAAGCCATTAGAACATGGAAACAAACAAATATCACTGCTGATGTCCTGATGAGAATGTGGGCTGTCTTTCTATGTCTGTCTGTTGGTCTGTCTCTCTCTCTCTCTCTCTCTGTCTCTCTCTCTCTTTCAGAGAAGGAGTCTCACTTTGTCACCCAGGCTGGAGTGCAGTGGCACGATCATAGCTCACTGCAGCATTGAACTTCTGGGCTCAAGCAACCCTCCCCGCTCAGCCTTCTGTGTAGCTAGGACCATAGGCGTACGCCACCAAGCCTGGCTTGCCCCTGGGCTTTTTCTCCCAACCCTCTGAATGTTCTCTGTTCCTTTCTTGCCATCCCCTCTTCTGGTCTTTTTGGCCAGTCCATGCTGGGGAGCCCAGCCATGGTCCCGGTTGCTCTGATCTGCACTGGGGGCCACATTCAGTCCCATGGCTTTAATTCCTAAGGACGTGTGGATAATCGTCACATTTATATTTTTCCTTCAGACTCTTCCAGCTCTCCAGGCTAATCTACCAGTGAGTAACTCAGCATCTCCACTTGTATGTTTAACAAGAGTAACCATGTTACTATGTCCAACATGTTTGACATTGCCCCTCAAACCTGTCTACCATCTCAGTAGATGGTAACCGCACAAGTCCAGTGTTGAAGCCAAAACTGAATGTGCAGTGTTTAATTCATCTCTGTAACACCCATCCCTTATTTGCCATGGACTGAATGTTTGCATCCCTCCAAAATTCATCTGCTGAAACCCAAATTCGCAGGGGTATTTGGAGGTGTTACCTTTGGGAGGTGACAAAGTCATGAGGATGCAGCCCCTTCCCCCTGAATGGGATTAGTCCCTTATTATAAGAAGAGACAGAAAGAGCTTGCTTCCTTTCTCTGAAGACAGCCATTAGCAAACCAGGAAGTGGGCCCTCACCGGACATCTGGTCTTCTGCTGCCTTGATCTTGAACTTCCCAGCCTCCAGAACAGTGAGAAACGAATGTTTGTAGTTTAAGTCCCCCAGTCTGTGGTATTCTACTGTAGCAGCCCAAGCTGATGAAGACACTCATCAGCAATTGCCATCAGGACTGACCCCCGCATCTATACTGAATCCTGTCACTTCTCTCCATCTCTACTGCACTATGTAGGTGAACAATGTACCATCACCTGGTACTGGTAACACCACTCGGGCCTCTCCCTGGCCCTGTCCCACTCCCAGAGCCCAGGGAATACAGCGGCCAGAGGAAAGTTGGCTCCTGCTTTCCCCACCTCATACCTGATTCAGGGGAGGTGTCACAGGACTGTTTATGGAATTTCTAATAAATGTTTAAAGAATGGCTAATGGACATAGCTTAGAGGCATGGAGTCTGTAAATTCTGGATACCAGCCTCTCTCCAGGTTTAGAATAATCACTTTAGTAGGCCTCAGTGGTGATTCCAATCCCGTAAACTTAAGATCCTTGACCCAGATAAGGAGAGACTAGCATAAATACTTTAATATTTAAACTACGCCCTTTATTCATTCCTCATACACTCAACCTATTTATTGAGCACCTATATTCTGGTGGTCAGAGACAGAGAATTTAAAAACAGCAATAATCTGCAGTGGTAGAAAGTGCAAGCCCAGAGCAGGGCCAGTGCACTATGCTGTGTGCAAAATCTGGTCTCCACTCATTTTTTGTAAATAAAGTTTTATTAAAACACAGCAACACATTTATTTATTTACACATGCACTACGATGGCAGAGTTGAGTAGTTGTAAGAGAGACCATATGGCCCAAAATCCTTAAAACTCTAAATAATAATATTTACTACTTTACCATTTATAGACATTCGCAAAACTCTGCTACAGAGAAAAATAAAACAGTATAAAAGGGGGAAGAGACTATACTGTGGGGTCACGGCAGGATACTGATGTGTCATATAGGGTGATGGGGAAGGCCCTTAAGCCAAGGAAAACTTTCAGAGAGACCTGCAAAAGTGGGGCACAGGTCCTGCATATGCAAGGGAAGAGTGGTTCAGAAAGAGAGGGGAGTGAGCACAAAGGCCTGGCACAGAGAGAGCTTGGCATGTTGCGTGAACAGCCGGGTATCAGGGCTCCTTGGCCTGTTGGATTGGAGAGAAATGGAAAGATGAGTGTGGGAAGGAAACTGAAGTAAATGCATAGATGGACACATGGCTAACCTTCAGCTGGACTCCAGCTACTTGCCAAAGGGAGCTTATTGAGGCAGGATGCAGGAAGATATCCTTCCTCCTGTTAGACGTCAAAGAAGACCCTCCGGACCAAAGCCGCCAGAGCGGAGGCGCTGCTCCTTCCACCCCCTGCCGAGTCTACGCCTCATACTGCGGCGCTGGCCAGGCGTTCGCTGCCCTCAACGGCCAGTGGTACCGGCTCTGATGGAATATGAAGGGACTGTTCTCATTTCCACGGACTTATACTTTATTTGGGTAAGTTCTATTATGTGCTATCATTTGTTTTCATTTTAAGAGGTAGTCAACATGAATTAGATTATTTCTGCATTCTGGATTTGCTAATTACATATACAATGTATAATTATTTATTTTGATTATTTTATGTAAAAGATGAAATGTTTCCAGTCATTCACTGTTCACTATATATTACAAAGGCCAAACAGGCTGAAGAGGTGGAACCCAGGTGATCGATGGTATAGGACAGACCTCTTCGTGTAAGGTAAATGTTTCTTTTGCTCTGTGCTTGAATTCTGCCGGTTCTCAAAGGACAAGTTATTTTTTAGAATTTTATTTGACAAAATGATTATCCATACATGTTCATTGTCCCACCATTTTCATGGCCACAAACACAAATTTAAACCACACTAAATGTATCTGCCGTTAACATCTGCATCAATATGCGGCGCATTATCCTGGGCTGCTTATAATGTGTGTGAATATAGTGTTACTCCAGCAATTTCCATGTTTATTAAAAAGCTTTAGTGAAGCCAAAAATCAACTGCATGAAATTTGCTATACAAATACATTTCCTGGGTCAGATCACGGCCTTTCCATAGCAGCACTGACATGGATAACTAATGAGGAAAAATGCTACAAATAAAAAGGCTCGTGAAAAGTCCTATAAGAATCGTGTTGCCTAAACATTTGGGGGAAGTAAACATTTGCTAGAAAATTATTAATCTTAGCTTTTTAGTGTTTGTAAAGACGAGACAAGGTCAACTTGAAATTCACCTTTTTCAGAAAGTTTGAGAGTCTAGTGAATGATTTATGACTGTGATTCCCCAGAAAGTTCAGAGTCAGCATCTTTGGAGGCAAGGTGGCCTGTGAGGATTTCCACATGCGCTGTACTGATTTATTCAGCAGCCACTTTCCATTCTGCCAGAACAATTGTTTGCCATATGAACCATCTCAACACACATACAATACTTGTCCTAAACTCGAGGAGGGCTCCATGGCATCTGTTGAATTAGGGGATCATTTTGATTAATTAGATTTAAAAAGCCACCAGCAGGGAAGCTCTTCCAGAATGGCAGAGTAAGGACCTCTGAAAATCCACTCCTCCATAAAGGTGAAGAGAACGCTGGCAAAAAATATCAAAATCAACCTTTTCGGAACTCTGAAAATTAGCCAAGGCCAGGCAACAGCTGAAGGAGAATGTCCAGGGGAATGTGGACAGCCTCTAAGAGCTGGCAAGGAAAGGCATCTCCTGGAACCTGTTGAAGAAGCACAGGTTTGCTGACATGTTGATTTTAGCCTGGTAAGAGCCATTTTCGACTCCTGGCCACCCGAACTGTAAGACAATAAATTTGTGTTGTTTTAAGCCACTAAGTTTTTGGTAGTTTGTTGCAGCAGTAACATGAAATTAACACATATGAGTACCTGGAGTGGGGTTCTGCCTTTGGACATGGGCAAAAACTAGAAGCATTTTGAGGACCATGTTAGAAAAAGCCTAGATTGGCCTGGAAAGATTTTTTAGTACCAATATGGTCACTAGCAACTCTGGTAACGAGGACTCAGAGGAAGTGAGGAGTGCAGTGGAGAAAATCTCCATCATCTTGGAGTATACATAAATCATCGTAAACACATTCTTGGTGGAAATGTTGGTGGCGAGGGTGCAGAGAGAGATGAAGAACATGTTCTTGGAAACCGGAGGACAAGACTTCTTGCCATACAGTGGCAGGAAGCTTCGCAGACTGTGTTCGACTGGCATGTGGAATGCAGAATTTGTAAACAATGAGTTGTATATTTAGGTGAGGAGACTTCCAAGCACAGTTGGAAAGAAGCAACCTGTTGAAGGAGCAACCTGGTTTCTTCTTGATGCCAATAGCAAAATGTGATAGAAAGAGATACATTGAGGAGATAAACTGCTAAGCAAAAATGAACCAGAATTTCAGGATCCGAGAAATTTTCAGCACATCCAGATTGCTAAAGATGTTAAATTTAGGAAATTCAGTCAGAAAAATGTGTTCTGGGAAAAACTGAGACTGTGGCTGGACTATCCTTTGTACCTTCTAAACATCAAAAAGTAGAACAGCCAGTCACATAGAAGCCTCTCTGAGGCGATCAGCATGTGACTCCTGGATCCACTCAGCCACCTCAGCGAATCAAAGAACACTAGACAGAAATTCAAATCCACACAGGGAAATACAGAGCAGCAAAGGCTCTCTGAGGGATAAATGTAAAAGACAGTGTGAATGTATTCTGTTTGTAACACTTCTCTTTTCCTGTCTAACTTGAAAGGCAACTACATAAAGTAATAATTACGTAAATGTGTTTATGGGCTTATAATGTACAGATAAGTGATTTCCATATAATTAATAGCACGAAGGTAGAGTGAAGGAAAGCAGCTAGCCATATCAAAACAAAGCTTTTATATACTATACTGTCAAAATTAAGTCAATATTAATCCCAACTACATTGTTTTAGTTAAGATGTTAATTAGCCTAACAGACATATATAGAAATCATCACTAAACAATAATAACACAATACACGTCATTCTCAGGCACACATGGAATATCCTGCAGGATAAGCCATAGACTAGGTCATAAAATAAGCTTCCATGAATGTAAAATTATTGAGACCAGCTATGTATGTTCTCCAACCACAATGGAATGAAATTAGAAGTTAATAATAGGAATAAATTTGGGAAATACACAAACATGTGGAAATTAAACAATACACTCCTAAAGAATAAAAGGTCAAAGAAGAAATCCCAAGGGGAAAAAGAAAATACTTTTAAGCAAGAGCGTGAATGCAAGGTTGGTTTAATATATGAAAATCAGCTGCTATAACACACTCTTAATAGAATAAAGAATAAAAATAACATTATCATCTCAAGAGAGTCACAGCAAGCTCAGCAAAACAAACACACATTCATGAAAAAAGCAGCCAGGAGATATGGAATAGAAAATACGTTCCTCACAGTGATAAAGCGTGTCTATAAAACCTCACAGCTAGCAGAAAATGGAACGGTGCAAAACAGAATCCTTTCCTCTTCCAACAAGGCAAAATGCCTGCTCTCAACACTTTCATTCAAAATTGAAAAACAGGTTTAATACAAGGCAATTAAGCATGAGAATGAAATAAGAGACATGCATATGGAAAGGAAGAAGTAAAACAATCTCTATTTATAGATAGCATAATATTATATATAGAAATTCCTAATGAATCCACAGAAAAACGATTAGAATAAAAAAGTTCAGTAAAGCTGCAGTTCGCAAGGTCAAAATACAAAAATAAATTGTATTTCTACATAGTAGCAAGGAAAAAATCTGAAAGGCAAGTCACAAAAATGATTCAGTTTTTAAAACTTCCAGATGGCACTCACTTTCCAGAAATTGGAAGTCTTATTCCAAAGTTCATATGGAAATTCAAAGGACCCAGATTAGCCAAAACAATCTTGAAAAAGAAAAATAACATTGGAGGACTGAAACATCCCAATTTCAAATCTTACTAACGAGCTTCAGTAATAAAAATAGTGTGCTACTCTCATAAGGATAGATGGACAGACAAGTAAAACAGAACTGAGAGTCCAGAAATAAACCCTTATACTTCTGATTTATTTATTTATTTATTTATTTATTTATTTATTTAGACAGGGTCTTGCTCTGTCACCCAGACTGGAGCACAGTGCAGTGATCTTGGCTCACTGCAACCTCTGCCTCTCGGGTTCAAATGATCTTCCTGCTTCAACTTCCTGAGTAGCTGGGATTACAGGGGCCTGCCACCATACCCAACTAATTTTTGTATTTTTAGTAGAGACGGGATTTCGGCATGTTGGCCAGGCTGGTCACGAACTCCTGGCCTCAGGCGATTCACCTGCCTCAGCCTCCCAAAGTGCTGGGATTACAGGTGTGAGCCACCACGCCTAGCCTAGTCAATTCATTTTTGACAAGGGTGCCAAGACAACTAATTGGGCAAAAGAGCAGTCATTTAAACAAATGTTGCTGGGACAGTGGGATATGCACATGCAAACAAATGAAGTTATATCCCTTCCCCTCACCATATACAAAAAGTTATTCAAAATGGATCATATGCCTATATGCCAGTGTTAAAATATAAAACCCTTAGAAGAAAAATTAGAAATAAAACTTCATGACATTCACCAGGCAATGGAATTTTAGATGATACACCAAAAGCAAAAACAAGAGGAAAAAAGGTCAAATTAAATTTAATTTAAAATTTATGTTTTCATGATTCAAAGGATATCATTAGTAACTGGAAAGTCAACACACAGAATGCAAGAAACTATTTATTTACCATACAGTATGATAAGGGAGTTGCATCCAGAATGTGTAAGATATTTTACAACTCAACAATAAAAATGATAACCCAATTGAAAAATGGGCAGAGGATTTGAGTAGACATCTCTTCAAAGAATATATATGAATGGCCAGTAAGCATGTAAAAAGATGCCCAACATCATTAGTCATTAGATACATGAAAATCAATCACCATGAAATAAGTACCACTGCACACTCACTGGAATGCCTAAAATAGAAACAATAAGCAATACCAAAGTGGTGAGGACGTGGAGAAACTGAAACCCCCTTACACTGCTCATAGCCTTGCAAAATGGTGAAGCCACTGGTAGCTTCTCAAAACGTAGACATAGAGTTTCCATATGACCACAGAATTCTCCTGTTATGGATAAACACAACAGCACTAAATAAATAATCAAAACCTGCACATGAATTTTCATAGCAACATTATTTATATGACCAAAATGTAAAAACAATCCAAATGTCCATCAGACAAAGAACACACACATGGCTAATCACATTGTGGTATGTCCATGCCACGGAATATCACTCAGCAATACAAAGGAATGCGGTACTAATACACATTGTGGTATATCGATGCCACGGAATATCACTCAGCAATACAAAGGAATGCGGTACTAATACACATTGTGGTATATCCATGCCACGGAATATCACTCAGCAATACAAAGGAATGCGGTACTAATACACATTGTGGTATATCCATGCCACGAAATATCACTCAGCAATACAAAGGAATGCGGTACTAATATAAGCTATGAGGTGGACAAACCATGAAAACGTTATTCTAAGTGAAAGAGGCCAGTCACGAAAGGCCATATATCACATCATCCATTTAGACAAAGTATCTGAAGGAAGCCATTCAAGTACTGAGCGTGACTGCCAGGATCTGGGGAAGGAGAATGGGAAGTTAATATGTGTACTGGGCTTATTTTTAGGGTGATGAAAATATTCTAAAGTTAGACAGTGGTGACAGTTGCACAATTCTGTGAATATGCTAAAAATTACTGAACTGCATACTTTAAAATGATGAAATTTATGGCATGTGAATTATATCTCATTAAAGTTGTGACTTGAAAATGAGTCATCAGACCACCAGGTTATGGGAGACTTAGAGCCCAGTCCAAGCTCTGCTGCTAACTCTGAAGGACTCATCGCCATGTAAGCCTACCCAAGGTCAGTCATGAATATACTGTCTTCATGTAGAACATGGAAGGGTCAGGCAAGGGCATCTCCATTCCTTCCATTTCTCAAGAATATAATAATATGAATTGAGTTATTTCCAAATCTTTACAATACACAACACATACAATAGTTGTGTTTTGAAACTGTTAAGTGTGGGCAAGTAATTCTCACTCCTAGATTTCAATTTCTAAGTAAATGAAACAATTAGGAGACTCAGTGAGATCTGTCATTCCAGATTGCAAAGATCTATTTGACCCTTATCTATGTGTATGAAACTATATCCTTTAAAAATATTCATCAGTATGTTTTCTGAACATGGCAAAGAATTTGGCTTCACATATTCATGCCCGACTCTCCTCCCTGAATTGTAAACTCTGAGAGGTTTAGACAGAATGTAAGCATGTCACCATTTAGTCATAGGAAATCCATTTGCAAACTGACACAAATTTAAATTGACCTAATTTTTTTCCTCAGCTCCAGATTCGTGTGTGTTTGTGTGTGCTTAGTCAGTCAAGACACCTAATACCACATGCCCTCCTTGCTGTCAGCTAGCAAAATGAACTAGGCCTGTTGTGAAGGAAGACCTCACCCCATTACATTTGTCTCTGCCTCATTTTTGTCTGGTGGACATATTTGAAAATATCAGGTTAAACTGGTAGGGACAACCCCATAAAAATGAACAATAAGGGTTCAGCTTCTTACATATTTTATTTTTGAAAATTACACAAATTCCCTAAATAAAAAAAAAGTGTCAAT
The DNA here is from genome assembly GCF_037993035.2 of Macaca fascicularis. Classification (NCBI taxonomy): domain Eukaryota; kingdom Metazoa; phylum Chordata; class Mammalia; order Primates; family Cercopithecidae; genus Macaca; species Macaca fascicularis. Next base: position 1,673,841 of record NC_088381.1, read on the forward strand.
AAATCGGCAGAAGATTGTGCATGGTCTCACTGAAGGTTAGCTCCTTCTCTTGCCCACTTAATTCACATTCATGTGAAAACAGGTGGGAGCTGGGGCTCAGCTTATATTCTGTTAAATAGTTCCAGACAGGGAAATAATACATTCAGGATGAAAATAACCCTTAGCGATATATCTCTGGTGTGAATTATATGACAGTACTTTAATCATGCTTCTCAGCTATATTTTCACACTTAGTGGGAACTGTGCATGTTATAATCACATTCCCTGGTAGCGGTTTTCAAACCGAAGCCCTACCCACCATCCCAAACCTCACATTTTAAGGGTTTATTTGCTCAAGTCTTTAAAATTGCACAGGCCCGGTGCAGTGTCTCATGCCTGTAATCCCAGCACTTTGGGAGGCCACTGCAGGAGGATTGCTTGAGGCCAGGAGTTTGAAACCAGCCTGGGCAACATAGCAAGACCCCATCTCTGCAAAAGAAAAATTAAAAAAATTAGCCAGGCATGGTGGCATGTGCCTGTAATCTCAGCACTTTAGGAGGCTGAGGAGAAGGATTGCTTGAGCCCAGGAGTTCAAGGGTGGAGTAAGTGATGATTGCACCACTGCACTCCAGCCTGGGAGACAAAGCGAGTCCCTGTCTCAAAAATAAATAAATAAGTAAAATACAAAAAATTGCAGAGAAGCTGAAATTAACAAGCCACTCCAGAGGATGGGAAGGATGTATCTTGATTTCTGAAAATATTCAGGCACATATGACAAGAATAAAATTTCCAACATACTGAAGAGAAAAAATGAACTACTTAATCCCTGTGCTTGATTCCAATTTGTTCTGCAAGAACTTGTAATTTGGAACAAATGATTAAATGGGAACTGAACACAGAGGTAGGGCTTTGAATCCAAATCTTGTAAATGACATTTGTTAGATATGGATCTGGGGCCAGCTGCTTGCCACATGCCTAGTAATAATAACAAGAAAAATAATAGAAGCATTAATTACATACTTATTGTGTCAGGCCTACATGGAGCTGTTTATATGGTGTACTGTGTTTAAACTACATCATAGCAGAAGGTAGGATAATTATCCCCATTTTACAAAGGGCTTAGAAAAGTGAAATATCTGATCCAAATGGAGAAGGCGGAACCTGAACACAGACTTTCTAATAGCAAACTCTTGGCAGCCACACTGCACTGCTTATTGCCAACTTCATTAGGCTTTAGGTTCCTCATCTACAAAATGGACTGGAAAATATATACCTCAAATTTTTAAAGATCAGATAAGATTGTGTATACAGAAAGTGCTTTTGGATGAATTAGGATGAGGCATTTAAAATTACTGCACATTAAATATTAAAGGATTAAAATTCAATTACTATAAAACACAATTATAAGATGATATTGTTGCATAATACCATCATAAATCCTAAATAAAGGAACATATTTAGCATTGCACATTTGGATCATTTCCCAGAAGAGAGAGTATTGAAACAATAGAATTTTATTTCCTTTTCTCATGGAGTCCAGACATCAGATGTTTGGTTGTCATTCAGAGCTCTTCAGAAAACATGAATGCTACTAAATGCTAATATAACAGGCCTGATTCCAGATGGCCTGGAAAATTTATGGAACTGAAAGCATCGTGCAGTGCGAGCCACACCCAGAGAAGCAGCAGAGGAACCCTTGAGAACCTTCAGAAAGGCTTTCTTTCGAAATTTCTTTTAGGGACAGAGTCAGGCTCTGTGACCCAGAATGGCGTGCGGGGGTACCATCATACCTCCCTGTAGCCTTGGGCTCAAATGATCCTCCTGCCTCAGCCTCCTGAGTAACTGGGACTATAGGGGTGCACCACTGTGCCCAACTAAATTTTATTTATTTATTTATTTATTTTGGTAGAGATGAGGTCTCATTTTGTTGTCCAGGCTGATCTTGAACTCCTAGCCTCAAGCTATCCACCTTCTTGACTCCCAAAGTGCTGAGATTACTGGCATGAGACACCATGCCTGGCCAAGAAAGGCTTTTTCTTTTCTTTCTGTCATTTTTATAATTCAGCACGTGTGTTTCACACCTCATGGCTTTGACTGAGTTAGAGGTTGTCATTGGATTTCTCATGGGACTGCCTGGCATACGTCCTCAGCTTGGACAACAGGCTTGTGCAAGGTTATGTCTTTTGAAATGTTAAAATAACTAACTCTTTTTTTCTTCATGCCCTTTTGTGTGGGCAAACCCAGCTAGGCACACTGTAGACAAGGTTTAACAGAACGAGGCTGCTTTATCAGGTGTGCAGGGTCAAAGGAGAGGAGTTTTTTTTTTTCTGCCGTGCATTTTCATCATCACCTCTTCTCTTTCTGTGGGGAGGAGGCACTTGGTGATGGATTCTTCTTCTTGGACCAGAGCTCTGATATCCTTAGTTCCTTGCAGAAATTCTGACATTTTTACTCTAGGAGAGGAATCTTCAGGTGTATCTGAGTATTTGAATTCAGTATTCAAATTGGTACAAACTCAGACTGTGCTAATGGGTGACTGTTCTGTAACATTCTCCACTGCCACTGTAGCCAGATGGGAGAGTGTCCTCACCACACTCTATCAGCTTCTTCACTGTTAAGTCAAGCTCTTTTCAAAAAGTGAAGCACTTTCTTGTGTGTTTAACAAATTAAAGTTTCAAACATTGAATAAAAGAAGAAAATTTAGAAGAGCGTTATATCTAAGTTACTAAAAATAGTCCATTCCAGGCCTAAACCTTCATACCGATTACACAATAATAATTACATTCTCCAAGGAGAAGTAATAAGAAAAGATTCTCTCAAAAGCCTTATTTGCACCAACTTAGGAAAAACTTTTAAGTAGCTGATGCAAGAATAAATATATTTTAGGCTTTATGAAATACAAAGTGTGAGGGTTCCTATGACCACATCACTTTTTTTTTTTTTTTTTTTTTTTTTGAGACAGAATCTCGCTCTGTCGCCCAGGCTGGAGTGCAGTGGCGCGATCTCGGCTCACTGCAAGCTCCACTTCCTGGGTTCACACCATTCTCCTGCCTCAGCCTCCCCAGTAGCTGGGACTACAGGCGCTGCCACCACACCCGGCTAATTTGTGTGTGTGTGTGTGTGTGTGTGTGTGTGTGTGTGTTTAGTAGACACCATTTCACCATGTTGGCCAGAATGGTCTTGATCTCCTGACCTCATGATCTACCTGCCTCTGCCTCCCAATGACCATCACCACTTCTGACACTAACTGCAAGGTCAGGGATCCCCAAGGCCATCCCCAGGTTTACAACTCACTAGGAAGACTCAGAACTCAGTCAAGCCACTTATACTTATGGTTAGAGTCTATATAGCAAAAAATGCAGACCACAATCAGCCCAGCGGACAAGTACATATGGCAGGGTCCAGCAGTCAACAAGCCAGGGGCCTCCAGCTGTCCTCTCCCAGGGGAGTCGTGTGGACAGTTCTGACTCCTCTCAGCAAGATGCATGAAAAGACAGCTGGAGTACTGCCAGTCAGGGAAGCTCACCTGGGCCCTGATGTCCACAGATTCCACTGGAGATTTGTCTTGGAGACATGATCAAGTGCAAATGTGACTGCTTTAGTCTTAGCCCCTCCAGAGATCAAGCTGATACTGCACAGCCCTGGGACCCTGCTATGCTCTGAATGTGGCCACATAGTTCATATGCTGAAATGTATCACCAATGTGATACTAGTAAGAGATGAAACCTGGCCAGGCGCGGTGGCTCACACCCATAATCCCAGCACTTTGGGAGGCCAAGGTGGGCAGATCACCCAAGGTCAGGAGTTCGAGACCAGCCTGGCCAACATGGTGAGACCCTGTCTCTACTAAAAATACAAAAATTAGCCAGGTGTGGTGGTGGGCGCCTGTAGTCCCAGCTACTCGGGAGGCTGTGGCAGGAGAATTGCTTGAACCTGGGAGGTGGAGTTTGCAGTGAGATGAGATCATGCCACTGCACTCCAGCCTGGGTGACAAGAGTGAGACTTTGCCTCAAAAAAAAAAAAAGGTGAAAACTTAAGAGGTGATTAAGTCATGAGAGTAGATCTCTCATGAATGGGATTAATGCCCTTACGGAAGAGGTACGAGGGCGCTGTCTCCCTCCCATCTGCCATCCGCCTCTGCCACGTGAGGACACAACAGCAAGACACCATCCACAAGTGGAGATGGCAGCCCTCAGTAGACACTGAACCTGCTGTCGCCTTGATCTTGGACGTAGTTAACTATGTCCTTAGCTATGAGAAAGAATTCTGTTACTTATAAACCACCCAGTCTTGGGTATTTTGTTACAGCAGTACAAATGAACCAAGGCAGCCCTAGTTACAAATCACACTATTTGCATAGACTATATGGTGTGACCCAAGGCCCCACCATGGATCACATTGTTAGCATAAACTAGCTAAAATAGCCCAGGGACCCCAGGTAAGCAAAGACATTCTCATCAAGCAGGACATTCCAAAAGTTTAGAGATTACCTTCCAGGAGCTGGGGGCAAAGGTTTGCTCCTTTCTTTGGGCAAAATTAACTCCTTCCTGCGGGAGAATCTATTAGCATAGCAAGTTGAGCACTACTGACATTTATTGTCTGCATATGAGGTTTCAACTTTACGCTGAATAATTCATACCAGTTAACTCACTTAGCACTTAACTGCATATGCTAGCTACTATCATCAATCCTATTTTGCAAATAAGAAAATGGAAGCTAGGTGTGGTGGCTCGCACTTGTAATTTCAGTACTTTTTCGGGCCAGGTGGGAGGATTGCTTGAGTCCAGGAGTTTGAGACCAGACAGGGTAACATAGTGAGACCTCATCTCTACCAAAAAAAAAAAAAAAAATGCCAGGTGTGGTGGTGCAAGACTGTAGTCTCCGCTACTCGGGAGGCTGAAGTGGGAGGATCCTTTGAACCCAGAAGGTCGAGGCTGCAGTGAGTCATGATTGTGCCACTGTACTCAGCTTGGGTGACAGAACAAGACCCTAAAACCCCATCTCACAAACACCCAAGAAAATGGAGATGCAAATACACTAAATAGGTTGCTCAAATTCTCACAGAGCATAATAAAATGTTGAGTCCAGATTTGATATGAGACTGCATAACGCTCCTTTCCCTACACACAGGAACTCACCGTGAACTGATGTCAAAAGCATCACTGATAACACAAGCTTAAGGAAAGAGTTAACAGAGCAGGTCTCATTTCCCTGTATTTGTGTGTCTTTAAGGAAGCCTGAAAGCATGACTGATTCTTGCCCAAGGCCTGGGAATTTGGCTCTCCAGACTATTAACCGTAGTCACTGGGTCTCCAGAACTTACTCATGTCGCATAACTGAAACGTTGAACTCTTCAACAAACATCTCCCCTTTTCTTTCACACCCCAAGTTCAACTGTTCTACATCTCACTTATAAATGAGATTGTACAGTATTTGTCTTTCTGTGTCTGGATTATTTCACTTATTTGGCTACACTTGATAGCATATTTTCTTCTTTTTCCCGCATTTTCTTAGTGAGATTTATCTTATTTTAATAATTTAAAAATCTGTCTTTCATTCTGTCTGAGAAATCTAACTGAAAGGCTATTCAGAGGAAAAAGAAAGAAGTTGAGAGAAGGAGTATTCTAAAAATAAGGATTTGCACGGCAGGGTCTACCCTCTACAGAAATGCTGCATTGAAGTAGTTGATTGTTTTTCTTTTGTTTTCAAGGATAGAAAACAACTCTTGGTGTTCTTGACAGCCTTGGCTATTGCACCCAGAATGGTAACACTCCACTGTTTAAGTTAGTGGAAAACAGATCATGATTTTCTTTTTTAATCAAACATTTGAAATACATGTCTCTTAGAGTGTTTTAAATACATCAAAGAAATTTTGTTCTTCCAGTCTATCCTATAAATTGTTGTCAGCAAGTTTCCAACCCATTTGTCAGAAGAGCAACTTGTTACGTTGTAGTTCTAAACATCAGTGATCGAAGTTCAACATGGTTTTGAGCCACCTTCCGTTACTTGAGTGTGAAATGGGACTGGAATCTTGCTACCTGCTAACCATCTCTTACCTTAAAGCTGTATTTTCTCATTTAGTGAAAATCATAATGGGGCCATCTTTATGTTTAAGTGAACAAAGCTGCCCATGTGGTATTCATGATTTGGCCAAGGAGGAGTTAACTGAAAGTCTCAATAATTCTCCCTGTTTACTACCTTGCTTCCTGTGACACTCGGAGGCTCCATCCTTTGGTAACAGCAACTTGTATTTCCTCTTGTGAGCGCAAATAACTCTAGGCTAGGCAGCCAGGAGTGAAGGGCAGCATCCAGAGACCACGTGGAACCATTTATTCCTTAATGCTCATTAACACAAAAAGACTATGCTAGACAATTGAGAGGGCTTTAAAGGAAGAGGGGACAGAACATGAAAAACAAAGTTAGAAGAACCAAAGGTCAAAATATCGAAAAGCCTGAGGGCCAGGTGGTCATGAAAGCTGTGGCGTGGGTACCTGGAAAGTTGGGAATTGGTCAAGGACAGGACCACCGAGAAGGCCAGAGGGCACTGTAGGGCCAGAGCTGGAAGACGCAGGAGGTGCAGGGGCCCTTCGTGTTTAGGCGGAAGGCAAATCAGACTATGATTAAACGGGCCCTTCTCCCTTTCCGAGGATGAAGACCTGTCGTACCTATGTGGCAGTTGAAAAATGAATTGCAAAACGATGAGATGTATTCACGTTAGGAGAGGAGCAGTACCTGTGCACTCAGAATCGGAGCTGCAGGTGTGACATTCCTGTCGATAGAGGCGTCTCCTGCCGCAGTCCACTCAGCCTGAGCTGCCAGCCCGCCCAACGTCTGCAAAGCCCCGAGTTGTCATGGCAACCCCTTCCTGAGACTTGACACTCTTGCCTGCAGACTCTGGGTCCTGACTTAAATAATTTTATGTTTAAAAAAGGCATAAATTGATAGTGCAATAAAATCTGGTTTAAAGATTGCTTCCATTTGTGCTACAATTGCCCTGGAGGTTCCCCCTCCCCCAGGTTGAGAAAGAAAACATTTTGTTTTACGTAAAAACGATGCCTTTAAAAATTATTATTCATATGTTTACCAACTGATTCCTTAATGCACACTTTCTCTAGACGCTAACGGGGGCTGTGGGACTCTCTGGGGCTCACTCGGCTGCACAGGTGCAAGCCTCACTGGTGGGGGCCCCTGGAGTGTGCCTGTGGCCAGGGGGCGGCTCGGCCGCACAGTGGCAGCTGAATCAGTGACAACCTCAGAGTCAGGGCTGGTGCCTGTCTCTGCGGAGGGCACCATTGCTGCACTCTTGCTGCTTTCAGGTAACTCCCTCCTCAAATTACGAATGGAGGAGCTCAGGTACAAAGGGGTCAAGGAAGAGCCGGGGTGGCCAGGCCTGCTTCCTGAGGCCATGCACCGTCCTCCTGGACAGCTTGCTGTGTTTTGTCTCTTAGTGTGAAATTGATTCCCAGGAGATTGCTCCCTCCGTTCACATTTCCCCCACACTACGTCAGAGCAACACCATCTTCCAGCTCTGCTGCTATGGCCTGGAGTGCTTCCTGCTGGAGCCAGCACGGGGCTCACAGGGTCCCCTGGTCAGTCATCAGGCCTCCTTCTTTCATATTCATCTGAGGCAGGGCTGCCACCTTCTTCTGTTTCTCCCATGAGCATTCAGTGCTTTGCAGGAGTTGCTTTTGCTCACGGTGGATCTTCAGTGGAGGCCAGTCCACAGCATCTCAGGCCTGTCTCCTGAGCCTCTGCAGGTGATGGACTTTTCCCACTCACCATATTGTCTGATCCAGGATGACTCGAGCATAGGCAAGAGCCTAGGCTCAAGGAAGCTAAGGGACTAGTCTAAGGGGAGTCACTAGGAGATGAGAAGATGGCTTTAGCCCATGCCACAGCTTGTCAAGCGTGCACCAAGCCACCAGCCACCGCACATCAGTGACAGGCACCTGGCAGGTCTGATACAAAGGGAACCCCTGCCCAATCCTCTCATGGGGAGAAGGGGAAAAAGGAAAAACACACTTGACCCAAGATGGTCTTGTTGCTGAAAGGACAGAGGTAGACACCTCATCGGAGACAGTGGCAGTGACCAGAGTGAAGGCGCATTCGAGGGAGCTTGTGGGGATACAGATTGACACGAGAGAAGGCGGACACACTGTGAAGGCCAATGAGCTGTGGACCTGAGGGCACCTGGGCCCCGGCTGATGGAATGTGGGGAGCAGCAGAAGTGACTTTTAGAAATGGAAAACGTGACCTGCTAGCAGAAAACTGCACCCAGCGCCCAGCCAAAGCTGTGGAGCTGGAGAGAGAAACACCAACAGGGGCAAGAGAAGGAAGTTTAGGAGCCATCAGTCACCTAGAGGTCACTGCAAATACACAGGCCAGATGCTGTCTATTTTAAGAGCAATGAGGGTCACCCACATTAAGTCATCTCAAGAACATCAACTAAGAAGTATCCTGATGGGGCCAGAAATCTCCATTTTAAGACAATTAGCAACATTTCCGGGCTCCACCCACTGCATATCAGCAGCACCCACAGCTCCTGGGCCAGAAATCTCAATTTTAAGATAATCAGCAACATGCCTGGGCTCCACCCACTGCATTCCAGCAGCACCCACAGTTCCCAGTTGTGACGACCAAAAATATCTTCACATACTTCCATATGTTCTTTGGCACAGTAACATCACCTCCAGCTGATAACCACTGCTCTAGAGGATTCCATTAAAGGGTTGGTTACTTTATTTTATTAAACAGTCACCCTTTATTGAACATTTAAGTCATTTCCAATGATTCTTTGTGATTAGCAGCTTTGGATATACATACCTCTTGTCATTTATATACATTCCTAGAGAGAGAATTGTGAAAAACAGGTACAAGGCTGAGCAAACTGAAAATCAGTGACTCTTCTTGGATTCCTAAGAGAAGTGAGGTCACAGGGCAAAACCACCGTCCCTGAAATGGATAGGCTGATGGGCACATAGGAAGAATCACAATTTACTGGGGCAGAAACCCACAAGCTAAAACCTCTGTGGGAGCCAGTGCCGGGGCAGGGAAAACGGAACCGTAATTGATGGACTTGCTGGAGGCTCAGTGTGGAAGATTCTGAGAGAGAGAAACTCCAGGGGGACTCCACTGTGGAAACCACCTCACTTTCATGAGTTTTACCTCCCGAAGCTCTACCTTATTCTTACAGTGAATATCAGATAGGAGGCCCCTCAGGCTCTAGCAGAAGGAGGGGAAAAGGAACCATTTTGAAATGTGCCATCACATCAGGTTCTTCTTAGCAAAGGCCGCCCTCAGCGGATACTGTTCAAACAGAGCCTAACCTGCTGGGGTCTCATCAGAGCCCTACTGACCTGAGGGCAGGAAAATACTCAACTGCAGCCCACCCAGTGGCACAGGCTCATTAAAAGGCTGAGACCCGGGCCGGCGCGGTGGCTCACGCCTGTCATCCCAGCACTTCGGGAGGCCGAGACCAGTGGATCACGAGGTCAGGAGATTGAGACCATCCTGGCTCACACGTTGAAACCCTGTCTCTACTAAAAATACAAAAAACTAGCCGGGCGAGGTGGTGGGCACCTGTAGTCCCAGCTACTTGGAGGCTGAGCCAGGAGAATGGCGTGAACCCGGAAGGGGAGCTTACAGTGAGCTGAGATCACGCCACTGCACTCCAGCCTGGGGGACACAGTGAGACTCCGTCTCAAAAAAAAAAAAAAAAAAAAAAAAAAAAAAAGGCTGAGACCCAATCACAGGACTAGATGAAGTTTCCCCACCCACCCCTTACCACCACATGATTACAGGCCTGTTTACAGCAGTTTCTCCTACCCGGGACATTCTGTCTGACGATCAAGAGAAAAGTACAGAACATTCTAATAGGCACAGTTTGATTTGTAAGCCAAAAAGCACCTGAGACACGTGTCAACCAATGTAGGATTTACTTTGCTCAAGTTAAGGATATTCCTGAGACAGGTGCCTGTGCCTGCCTTCAAAGATGACTTTGAAGCCTTCAACATTTGAATGGGAAAAGTGGGCTGGAAAGAGGGAGGGCATGGTAATCCATATGTCGCAAGAGGAAAGGAGCAGGTAGGGGAATGCTCAATGATGTATTTCTCTCACGCTTAGTAACTATGAAGATCTTTAACCTTTCAGCTGTGGCTCTCTGCTTAGGACAAAAGGAAGGGCTCTTTCTTGCAATGGTCCCACTTTCAGCGTAATCTTTCTTTTGGCAGAGTGGATCGGGATCTTAAGCTTTCCTTTCACAGAACAAACAGAGCAAACATCAGAATGAGACTCAGCTATGGAAGGGCTATTAGAGTTGCCAGACCAGGGATTTATTTATTTTTTTAAATGTCAGCAGGTGTTTGGGGAACAGGTGGTGTTTGGTTACATGGACAAGTTGTTTAGTGGGCATTTCTGAGATGGTGGCGCATTCATCACCTGAGCAGTGTACACGCGTCCCCTCCCACCCTTTCCCCTGGTCCCCAGAGTTCACCATATCATTTTTATTTAGGAATTTCAAACAATGATAATAAATATGCCAAGGGATCTAATGGATAAAGTAGACAACATGCAAGAACAGATGGGCAGTGTAAGCAAAGAGATGGGAATTCTAAGAAAGAACCAAAAAGAAATGCTCCAGACCCAAAGCACTGTCCGAGCCGTGAGGAATGCCTTCAGGCCTTCGCTGGGAGACGGACACAGCTCAGGAGCAACATCTCTGTGCTGGAGGAGATAGAAACAGAAAACTTTACAACCGCAAAGCAAAGAGAAAAAACAGAAATAATGGAACAGAATACTCAAGAACTATGGGACAACTACAAAAGGGGAAACACATGCATCATGGGAATATGAGGAGAAAGAGAAAGAAAAGACAACATCTTTAATACTTACTTAAAATTAATTTACTTTTTAATACTAATTTTGATAATCAAATTAAAATATTGACTGGAGAATGTACGCAAATTAATGTCAGATATGAAACCACAGATCCAGGAAGCTCAGAGGACCTCAAGCAGGATAAATGCCAAAAATAAAAATTTCACCTGAACAGATCACTTTCACGCTCCCGAAAATCAAACATAAAGAACAAATCCTGAAAGAAGCCAAAGGAAAGGGAATTGCTGTTATTCTGAAGACTTTGACGCCCACTTTAGAGAGCTGGGAGGGCAGGGTTGCCCAAGCTTCTGAAAAACACGGGGGAGGAAAATGATGATAAAGCAAAGACATTTCAGCAGAAGAATGTCGGAGCCACTCTGGACAGTAGAGGTTCAGAGTCTCTGACATGGGACATGACAGCTCATGAGAGTGTGGTCTCTGTAATGCCAGATAACTGAGTCACAACCACCCAGCTAAGAAAAACTATGCAGAACATGCCGAGAAATTCAAGGTATGAAATGGATTAAGTGAATGCTTCCTTAGTACCAAGTCCTCCCTAGTCCCTGGATTTCCTTTGAGTTCCTCATCTCTAAATGCTTGTTTCATTTGTTTAAAATAAGCAGCAGGACCTTCCCACTTAAAGCATCACAATAGGTAGAGTCTGGGCCTCTTCCAGACTTGGAAGACATCCATCTCCCAATGAAACCCCTCCAGGCTTTGAGAAAGCCATGACTCACTAGAATAAAGAGGAGGCTGCCCACAGACGTGACCTGACAGCACAATAACAGCATGGAGGAAAGAGGCAGGTGACAGCAAGAAGAGCCAGAAAGAGAGAAACCACGAGGGCTTGGGACATTCATGAACCAGAAAGATAACATGAACTGATCCCAAGGGGAGAGAAGAGGTAGAAATAAAATGTTTACATCATTTGTTTTAAAAATATGACACATACTTATTCCATAAACTCTAGGTAGCTTGAGAATAAAACTTCAGTTCAGCATACGTTACCTAGTGTTTGAATCAGTAATTCCACATAAGCCCTGAAATATCTACAATTCCTTCACAATTAAAAAGAAAGGCTCTGAGCATTAACATCTCTAAGGAATTCCACCTTGCACATTTTATCCACACAAATTTAATTTTCTAGAATAAATCAGAGGCCTAACAGATGCCTCATAGAGCACTTTATTCAAATTAGTCCTTCTAAACATGAACATTAATTAGCTGAAAATATTTGAGAGAAAAATAGGAATGTAGAAAAATTGGTATCTCATTCCTTCTTTCCAAACCAAAGAAATAGTTGTTTGAAAGATGAAAAGGGTGCATCTTGAGTTAGACATAACTGCAAAATTACAGCCTTGGATGAATAAATAATTTTATTCCGTGAGCAAGCTTCAGCAGCTGCAACTTACATTCTCAGCTCCCTCTGCAATTCTCTGTCTTAAAATCAGCCACAACTTATACACACTGATCTGAATGCATTTTTAAAAATAAGGGCCCAATTAAATGTGAAAGTATGCATTTAAGTTATCTACTCAAATGTGATTTAAGCTCTAACCACAACTTGAAAATCATCATTTTTTGTGTGCTACATTAAGCACAGGTGACAGCTCATTTATAATGTTATCACACACATTAATTGTTTTTCTTTTCAAAATACCCTGTTTTCCCCCCAAACTATGCAATCTGCATATAATTGTAAATCCTTCTCTAATATCTCTAATTCTAGTGAAGTTTGTTGTCTTCTAATTGACCTTATTAACTTTGGTCAAGCTTTTTCTTCTACATTTTTTGCCTTAACTAATGGCAAATTTGAGATGTGTAGTCTTAAAATAAAATGATATGGTAGACTTGCAATTACTTCATCGGAAATACTTTAATCGTGGATGAATTATTGTAAATAAAAATCTCCTGTAACTGTACATTATTATCTATAAACTTTTTTTCTAAACACTGCTAAAATGGATAAGGTATGATTTATAATCTATTTATTGGTTCATTTGCTGTTTGTTCTAAAGAGATTATGCATTTTTTCATTTTTTTGGTTGCTTTGACTTGAAAAAATAAATATAAAACAAATTTAGACAAAACATTAAAAATAACTTTGCAATTAATTATGTTTGTTTCCACAGTGATTTGCAATAAACAGGAAGCAAAGAAAACTGTTACTGTGAATTTTTTTAAGAGAGCAAATATATCATTTGTAACCGGACATGTAAGGTTAAAATTTGGAGTAAAAAATACTGAAACAAAAATAACACATTAATTTTTTATTTTCTCAAGGGAAGTCATAATATTTCTTTTTTTCCTTCAAAGAAATGATTTATGATACAAAATCCTAGTCCTTTACTGCGCTGTTACAGGAGGAAAGATGAAAGCCAGTGCAAATACAAAGCACTGCAGGGTGGCTTTGCATGACAACGCTCAGCACAAGGTCTAAGACCCTCTGCCTCCTCCATGTTCAAGTGTGTGAGAGCTGCCAAGAATATCTGATTTCCTCTTCCCATTGTTACCACTTACCTCTAATTCATGAGCCTGGTTCACTGATTTATGTTATGTGAATGGATAACACAATATAAACACGCTTTATTTGTTTAGGACAGAGTTAAAGAACAATCTGAATGAGAATCAGATAATTATGCTGACTGAAAGTAAGCCAATTCAAAAACGTTACATCTGGTATTATACAATTTATATATAATTGAAATGCCAAAATTACATAAATAGAGAACAAATTAGTGATTTCCAGGGGTCAAGGACAGGAGGGAGTGAATGTGGCTAAAAAAAGGGCAGCACGAGTGATCCTTATGATGGTGGAAATGTTCTGTGTCCTGACTCTGTCCGCGTCAGTGTTTTGGTATCGTACTATCCTCTTGCAGGATGTTACCACTGGGGGAAATGAGGAAAGGGAACGTGGAAGCCCCTGTATTATTTCTTACAGCTGCATGTGACTCTACAGTTATCTCAAAATAAAAAGTTTAATTAGGAAACTTGCGTGACTGAAAAAAGTGAAGGAGAAATACAGACTCGTAGAAAAATAAAAAGGGGATAAAATAGCAGCAGACCTCAGAAATAAATATTGTAAGAAGTTCTTCAAGCAGAAGAAAAATAAAAAAATAACATAATGCAAAATTAAACCTACATAAAGAAAGAAAGAGCACTGGAGAAAGAAGAAATTAAGGTAAAGTAAAATCTTTTATTTTTCTTATTCACAATTGATCTAAACTGTAACTGTTTAAAGTGATAATAGTAACAATGTACTGGGTGATTAGCCATCAGTACATAAAGAACAAGAGGGAGAAGCTGAGGATAGGCCGGAAAAGGCACCTGAACTACATGGTAAATGGTATGGTGTTATTTGAAGGGGAGCTTAGTTTATTTAATATGTATATTGTAAATCCTGTGGTGACCACTTACAAACACAGGTATATACTAAAAGAGAAGCAAAAAATGGACTCATATAAAAGCTTTTGAAAATCCCCTCCATAAAAGCAATAAGAATACTGGCAACAGCAGCAACAAAAGTTAAAATCAAATTATTCAGAACTTTGAAAATTAACCAAACACCTGCAGCAGTTGAAGTACAGTTCATTCAGGAAAAATGGTTGGATCTCAATAACACAAGGAAGCTATATGGTATTAAATATTTTAAGTTGGCCAGTTCTCATTCCCCGTTGCTCATTTCTGTGACAGCCTTGAAACTGAGGAACTTTATAACTATGGTAGCCATGAAAACCAGCAGCCTAGCAACAAGTAGAGGGGGCAGAATGGGCTAGGAGCTTTGGAGGATTGCCTGGCCTCTTTACTCTGTCAGAAAACCTCACTCAGAGGGTGTGTATTTATTTGACCTGAATCAGAGCTTGTTCAGTGAAGAAAGCCATATCCACAGAGTGTTTGTCCAAAACTTCCAGCCACAGTCGTTCAACATCCTAGATGCCTGAGGTGGTGTTGCTAGTTGGGTAAGCGAGAGGCGGGCGGAAATCTTTAAATAAATACCATGGAAGATGAGACTGTAAATACAGTGCTTTGAAAAGCTCTAACATCTAACTGAAGATCTATACGGGCATGTTCATGTGCAGGGCTGTAGGCATGCCCAGAAAAGACACAAACCGTCCTAATGTCTCATCTCTGGCGGATTTTCCATCTCTGTGAAAGACGAACTGAAGAATGAAGGTTAAGGCAGGCCTTAAACTATCTGCCAGAGCACTGAAAGCATTCCAGCACACACACACAAACACACACACACAAACACACACACACACACACAAACACACACACACAAACACACAAACACACACACACACAAACACACACACACAAACACACACACACAAACACACACACACAAACACACAAACACACACAAACACACACACACAAACACACACAAACACACAAACACACACACAAACACACACACACAAACACACACACACACACACAAACACACACAAACACACACTCTGTCTCATCAACCTGCTCAGCAAAGTACTAAAGGAAAAAGACTGCTAACCAAGAATTCTACCGTCAGCAAATATATCCCTGGAAAAAAATGAAGGAGAAATTAAAACATTCTTAGATAAACTAAAACTGAGAGAATGTCACTAGCAAACCTTCTCTACAGGAAATACTAAAGGTTAAATAAAAGGACACTAGACAGTACCTTGGATTCACCAGAAGGAAACTGTCAAGTGTCAGTCAATATAAAATAAGTAATCTGAATACTACTCTATTACAGAAATTAAATATATAATTTTTAAACCTTCTGGAAAGGAAGGCTTCACGCTCTGACTGCTTTAATGGAGGTTTTTACCAAATATTAGCATCAATTCTAACAGTATTTGTCAAAAATAAATAAGAATGAAACAGTTCCCACAATATTTTATAAGGCCAGTATCACCTAAATACCAAGCTAGACAAAAAAAAGTACAAAAAAACACTACAGTGTCTTTTATAAATTGAGATGAAAAATGATTTAAAAAATAGTAAATTGAATCTAGTCATTTATAAAAAGGACGATACGACCCCCAAATGGCATTTATTCTAGCAACAGTTCTAAATATCAACATTATCCACCATAACAACAGACTAAAGCAGAAAAACTAATATGATCTTATCCTTTGATATATAAATGCTTTTGACAAGATTTAATATCTACTTATAACGGAAACTCTTAGAAAATTAGGAATAGAGAAGAACTTTCTTGATTTTATAAATAAAATATTTCATCTAACATCATACTTCATGGTAGAAGACTAAGTGTTTTATGCCCAATATCAGGACCAAGGCAAGGATGTCCATTCTTACCACTCTAGCACAGTACTGGAAGTTTTAGCCGTATAATCAGGCATAAAAAGGAAATCAAAGTCATATGGATTGGAAAGAAAGAAAGAAAACACTCATTGTCTACATACAAAATCCCCCAAAAATCTATATAAAAAAACTGACTCCTAGAACTAATGAGTAAGTTCAGCAAAGTCATAAGATACAAGATCAACACATAAAAATCAATCATTTTTTTCTACATACTAATGAAGAGATAAATAATGGAGAGATGCACAGTGTTCCAGTTTTGGAAGACTCAGTATAATAAAGATGTCAATTCTCCCTGGTTCTTTATAAAATTTCAGCTAGAGCTTTTTTGGTAAATAAGATAAGCTATTCCAAAAGTCATATGGAAAGGTAGAGGAATTTGACTAGCTGAAACAATTTAAAAAAGCATTAAAATAGGGGGAAGCCCTCTACCTGATGTTAAGATTATTTATATAGTTACAGTAATTGAGACCGTTTGCTGTTGGTGGAGGGCACATACACAGATCAATGAAACAGAACAGACACTCCATAAGTAGATTCAAATATGTCTAAGTGATTTTTTTTTTTTTTTTTTTTTTTTTTTTTACAAAGGAGCAAAAGCAAGTCAATGGAGGAAGGATAGCTTTCTCAACAAACGGTGCTTGAAAAATTGGACATTCATAGCCCCTGCACCAAACTTTAATCTATATTGCATACCATGCACAAAAATTAATTCAAAATAGATTTAAATATAAAACTTTAAACATGTTGGAAAAACATGGGAAGAAATCTTTCAGATAACAGTCTAGACAATGAGTTTTTAGGTATGATATCAAAAGAAAGATCCATAAAAGAAAAAAATATTAAGTTGGATTTCATCATTAAAATTTTGCTCTGTCAAAAACCCTGGTATTAGGATAAAAAGATAAGTGACAGACATTTAGAAAAAATAGAGAAAGGATCAGAAAGGTGGGTCTGGAAATACACTCATTGTGTAGAAATCCATTTAACTGGCCTAATAGTTTAAACATTGTTTCTGTAAAGTTGTAAAATACATATGGTACAAGATGATTTATGGAACCTTAAAATACCTTCAAGCTTGATGATGGGCCAAAAATCACTGCACCACCCAAGGTCTTCAAGTACATCATCAGCAGAAGCTGAAAAGAAGGCAATGGGTCCAGTCTCCTGTCTTTTTTGAATGTTTATCTTATAATATGTGCAGGCAAACAGACTTAATGACATCTGGAAGTCTGAAGGCAATTAGGGCTCAGAAGGTGCCTTGAGGAGGAGAAATTCTATTGTCCTCTGCAGTCACCCCAAAGTAGAAAACACCACACTGGAAATCTCTGGAATTCCAAAACTTGGCAGACCCACGGCCCTCACAGCTGTTAACGCTTCATTTCTTACCTTCTCACCTGCTTTGGCCCTCAGTTTGCTTGGGCCAATGTTCATTTCTTCATGATAATAGGATCTATAGGTCCATTAATAGTTATATTATAGGTCCATTAATAGAAATAAGTTCGGAACTAAAAAGTAGCCATTCCTGCCTCTCCTGAGGGATTTTGAGATGAATAGGGATGAATAGGGCTCCACCTATTCATCCACTTTGCTCCTACCTTGCTCCCATCCCCTGGCAACCACTGTTCTCTATACAGTCTACATAGTTTTACCTTTTCCAGAATGTCATATAGTTAGAAACATACAGTTATAGCCCTTTCCGTTGGCTTCTTTCACTTATTAATATGCATCTAATTTTCACCCATGTTTTTCTAAGGCTTGATGGCTCATTTATTACTAGCCCTGAATAATATTCCACTGTCTGGGTGTACCAAAGCTGACTTATTCATTTACCTACTGAAAAACATCTTGGTTGTTTCCAAGTGTTGGTAATTATGAATAAAGTTGCCACAAACATCCATGTGCAGGTTTTTGGGTAGACATGTTTTCAGTTCCTTTGGGCAAATACCAAGGAGTGTGACTGTTGGATGCCATGGTAAAAGTATGTTTAGTTTTGTAAGAAGTTGCCAAACTGTCTCCAAAGTGCGCTACCATTCTGCATTTCCACCAGCAATGCATGAGAGTTCCTGCTGCTCCACGTCCTTCCCAGCATTTGCTGGTGTCAGTGTTCCGGATTTTGGCCATTGCAGTAGGTGTGTAGTAAATGGCAGCCAATTATTTTTTTTAATAAATATTTGCTTTAGAGCCCAGCGCGGTGGCTCACTCTTGCAATCCCAGCAATTTGGGAGGCCAACTTGGGTGGATCACTTGAGGTTAGGAGTTCAAGACCAGTCTGACCAACATGGTGAAACCCTGTCTCCACTAAAACTACCAAATTAGCCGGCCATGGTTGCATGCACCTGTAATCACAGCTACCCCAGAGGGTGAGGCAAGAGAATTATTTGAACCTAGGAGGCAGAGGTTGCAATGAGCTGATCGTGCCACTGTACTGTACTCCAGCCTGGGTGACAGAGCCAGATTCTGTCTCAAAACAACAACCACCAAAAAAAAAAAAAAAAAAAAAAAAAAAAGAAAGAAAAAAACTTTGCTTTAGAATAACATCAGATTTACAGAAAAGTTTCAGACATGGTATGTAGCTCCCATCTACGTTTGACCCTTTCCCCACTATTGTTAATCTTCCATTACCCTGGTACCTTGACAAAACTAACAAACTACCTTGGTGTACTACTCTTTAATAGCTCCAGACTTACTGAGTTGTGCTCATGCCCTCTTGCTGTTCCAGAATTCAGCCTTGGATCCCACTACGATGATCTGTGATGTCTCCTTACTTTCCTCCAATCTGGGACAGTTTCTTACTCGTGCCTTGTTTTTGATGACCTTGACAGTTTTGAGGAGTACTGGTCAGGTCCCCTGTTAAATATCCTCAGTCTGGTTTTGCCTGATGTTTTCTTATGGCTAAACACGGGCATGAGTTTTTTGGGGCCACCACAGAGGTGATGTGCTATTCTCAACACATCATGTTACGCTGTCCACATGGCTCACCACGGGCGAGGGTCACCTTGATCGCTTGGACATCATCAGGTTTGTCAGGTCTCTCCATTGTGCAGATGCTTCATGTCCCCCCTTTCATATTCTAATCTTAAAAAAACTCATTCAGTCCAGCCTACACTCAGTGGGAATGGTGTGGGGCAAGCTCTGCCTCCTAGCAAGAAGTAGCTACAGAAGTTGTTTTGAATTCTTCTGACAGGAATATTTGTGGTTTTCTTCTCCTCCCCATTTATTTATATATCCAATCATTATATCTGTATGGACTCGTGTATATTTTATTTTGGGGGCTAAATTTCAATAAATTTAATGATCTATTTTTGAGATCGGGTCTCACCACATTGCCCAGATTGGTCTCAAACTCATGGGTTCAAGTGATCCTCCTGTAATCCCAGCTTCCCATGCACACCACTGGGCTGGTTTCATTATTAATTTATTGTTCAAACTGTTGGCCACTGGGAGCTCCTTTATTTCTTTTACATGCTCCATCCTTGTGTCTTTTAACATTTTCTTACTTCCTGGCACTACAGGATGCTCCATTTGCCTACATTTTCCTCTATTTTCCCATATTCCCTACCCCAGTCCTAGAATCAGCCAGTTCTTAAAGGAGTCCTGGTTTATTTTATTAGAAAATCATATTTAGAGACCAAGACGAGGGTGCTGGCTGTACTCATTGCTACTGGGCTGTTGCTGTTTCAAAACTCTCTCAGCACACAAACACACACACACAGAAAACATCAACCATTATTTATCAATTCACCTACAGATGAACATTTGAATTCTCATCAGTTCTTCACTAGCACAAGATGTTATTGCAATGAACATTTTTAGAAAGGTCTTCTTGAATGCATAAGTGAAATTGTTCTTGTATATTTGTCTAAAAGTAGAATTGTTTGGACATAGAGGATGTACGCCATCAGCTTTACCAATTACCCACAATGATTTTCCAACTGTTAGTGTAAAGCAACCCTTGATCCCCCATAATTAACAAATACTTCATATTGAGTGGGATCTTTAAAATGTTTCCAGTCTAACATGCATGGCATGCTATCTCATTTTTGTGTAAATTTATAATTATTTCCTTAATAACAAATGAGGCTGAGCGACATATCATTATCTACTGATCATGGATTTAATGGTCATAGAGATAATTTTCTTACGTGTGTGTGTTAGTGTTTCGAGTTTATTCATATTTATGTTTTTAATCAACCCAGAATTGATTTCTAGGTAAGTGCATAGGGAGCTTATTTTATTTTACATTCTATACACAAAAAAGTAATGTCCTACAATTATGTACCAAACAATGCATCCTTTCATCATGTTTTGAATGCAAGCTTTAGAACACCAAGTTTCTGGGGAATCCTCATTGTGTCTTTGGGATCTCTATTCCATTCGGTTTGTCCATTTGCTTATTCTTCTATCAATATCACACTTGCTCTTTTGCTCTCAAAGTATAAACTATCCTTGAGTCTGTTTTGATGCAAACCACACCCTGACTTGTGAGAATATACCAGTATAAGAATCTAGGGGGCATGGCAGAGCAAAAAAAGCCATGCCATTTACACAGAGAATGTGTCTCTGGCATCCCACATGGCTGAGACAGGCCAACAGCACAAGGACTCCTCACCAGTCAGACAGGACAGGACACTGATGGGCAGGGTTTGCTGCCTTTGCTGGGCAGTGGTCTCAAAAGCCCTCAGAGAAGATATATAGGGCCACCCTGGGTGACTACCTGTCACACAGTCCCGAGTGGGGAGAGCCAACATCCTGAGGGCCAGTAGCAGTGGGTGCCCCAAGTAGAGAATGCCCACTGTTACCCCTGTGTCAGCATCATTTTTGTGGCCCAAGCTCATGTCAGTGAACAGAAAATGTCCATTAACCAGACAGTCCTCCCAGACCAGGCTGGGCCCCAGGCCTCAAGACGACCACACAGGCACAAGCTCCAGAGCTATGTGGGGCGTCTGGTTGACCCCCACGTACAAACAGGAGGTCAGAGAGCAAAGAGCCGGGGGCCAGATGGGTGCATCCCAGGCTCAGGGAGCCCAGTGAGACAACGCTGACATGCTGCAGGTCACAACTACCAGGGAGGAACTAGGGAGGAACCTGGACAATTTTAAGGTAGGCATTGCCAGCCCAGCCAGCCTAGGTACCAGAGAAGGACATAAAAGTTTTGAAGAAAGCACTCCAAAGTATGCGGACTCCTGGGGTATGAGCCTGATAGGTCTTTTTTTTTTTTTTTTTTTTTTTTTGAGACGGAGTCTCACTCTGTCGCCCAGACTGGAGTGCAGTGGCACCATCTCAGCTCACTGCAAGCTCCGCCTCACAGATTCACGCCATTCTCCTGCCTCAGCTTCCCGAGTAGCTGGGACTACATGTGCCCGCCACCACGCCCGGCTAATTTTTTGTATTTTTAGTAGAGATGGAGTTTCACCGTGTTAGCCAGGATGGTCTCAATCTCCTGACCTCGTGATCCACCCGCCTGGGCCTTCCAAAGAGCTAGCATTACAGGCTTGATTCACCGCACCTGGCCCCCTTTTTTTTTTTTTTAACTGACTCTGGCTTTGTGACCAGACTTAAGTGCAGTGGTGTGATCTCAGCTCGCTGCAACCTCCGCCTCCTGGGTTCAAGCAATTCTCCTGCCTCAGCCTCCTGAGTAGCTGGGATTACAGGTGCGCACTACCACGTCCAGCTAATTTTTGATTTTTAGTAAAGATGGGGTTTCACCATGTTGGCCAGGCTGGTCTCAATCTCCTGAGCTTGTGATCCGCCCACCTTGGCCTCCCAAAGTGCTGGGATTTACAGACGTGAGCCACCAAGCCCGGCCAGCAGTTCTTTAAAGCATTTTGAATTCACTCCGTTGTCTTCTGAATTCCAGCTTCTGAGTTGAGAAGTAACTCTCAGTGTAATGACTGCACCTTGGAAGGAAATTAGTGTTTTGTCTCTAGGTGCTTTCAATAATTTTCTGTTGAGTCTGGTTTTTAGCTGATTACCTAGGTGTGTTTAAGTGTCTTTAATCACATTCTTATTCACCCTGATTGGAGTTATAGGGGTTTGGAATTTTTGATTTGGTGTCTTTCATCCATTTTGAAAATTTCTCAGCTCTCATTGCTTTCGACATTCCTTCTCTCTCATTTTCTTCCTTTTTCTGAACTCCAATTACATATGCCTGGCTCTTTGGTTAAAAGAGCATTGCCTGATTGGTACTTCTGCTTCTACATTTTCCATCCTTTAACTTTTCAACTTTTTTTTTTTTTGGTCATTTTATTCTGGCCAATCTTCTACTTCACTAGTTCTCTCTTCAGAGTTCTTAAATTTCAGTCTTAATTGTTTTCTTTTATAATTTACTTTATTTTTTCTAGTCCACTGTTTATGATTTATTGTTTCTAGTTCACTGCTTAAATTATATATCTTATCTTTTACTTACTTGAATATTCTAATGATGGTTCTTTGGCAGTCTGATTGAGAATTGCTTTATCAAACAGGCCAGACCTCAAGACCCCGGGATGATCACACAGGTACACGCTCTAGACCTATGTGAGGTGACTGGCTGACCCCATGTATAGGCAGGAGGATATCACACAGGTACACGCTCTAGACCTATGTGAGGTGACTGGCTGACCCCATGTATAGGCAGGAGGATATCACACAGGTACACGCTCTAGACCTATGTGAGGTGACTGGCTGACCCCATGTATAGGCAAGAGGATATCACACAGGTACATGCTCTAGACCTATGTGAGGTGACTGGCTGACCCCATGTATAGGCAGGAGGATAGAAAGAAAAGAGCCAGTGGCCCGATGTCAGCATCCCATCACAGTTGTCTTTATGAATCTGTTTCTATTTCTTGCTCTCCTCTTGTTAGTTGCTCATGGTATATTTTCTCCTTCTCTGTCTGTGCATTTTCTATTAACTCCGGATATTGAATATGAAAATTTGTAAACATAATTTGAGGCTTAAGACAAGAATTCTTTGGAAAGGATTTGCATTTCATTCTGGGTAACTAGGAGCACCAGGTCTCCTGGATCCACCTAATCTGATTTTAAGATTGACATAATTTGGTGCCGGGCTTCCAACCCTGGAAGGGCCAGGATATCTCTAGTTTATCTTTACTCCCAGGATATATTTCTTGAGGACTCCTACGCCAAGTAAGTGGTGTTTGCCAGGCTGACCCCTTGGTGGGCCTTAGACTCATTTTGTCCTTAGATTCACAAGGCTGTCAAATGATCTCCTTAGCTCTTAACCCTCTCAGATGCTTAAAGTGCTGATATCCCTAGAGGAGGGCTGGCCCCAAATGGCCATCTTTCTGTTTATTCCTTTCCCTGAACTTGACCCCTTCAGTCTTCAGTATCTTCTTAGCATTCTAAAACATTCAAGTATTTTTTTTATTCAGAGAGGTTTATCTGAATTATATAGTATATTCAGAGTTATATGTAATTATATAGTATATTCAGAGTAATACTATATATATAAATTATACAGTATTATTCAGAGAGGTTTATCTGAATTATATAGTCCACTATTATCAGACTCAGAGATGCCCCATCACATCTAAAAATTTTCTTTGGTTAGCTGGCTTTTGTAAGTAGATTGGAAGAGGGATTGGCTTTAATATTATTCATTCAATTGGAAGCACTTAAATTAATGCCTAAAATTTCACCACTGTGTATTTTTTCTTCTTTATGAAGCATTGCCATTTTTCTGTATGACTATTTTAAAATAAAATTATCAACGTAATAATGGGGTTACCAGCTATGTGTTTAAAAATCCCTGACAGTGTCAAAATTCTTCTTTCTCAGTGTTTGGGCTCATGGCCAATTGTCTGCATTAAGGCAGACACAGACATATTAAGATTTCATTCAAGAGAATGAATACAATATGTTGAAAATACATGATTCTCCTCTTTAAAAAATATTGTTATCCTTTGCTTATTTTTATTTAGTCAATAATGAAAACACAACAATGAAGAAGAATTTGTAAATTCCATATGGGATATTTTCTCATCTTAAGCTTTATGAATCTTGGCGTTTTACAACTCCTTAGAGAACACAGTTAATCTACAGTCCAGTTGGACAATCTAACTATGGTCACGAGAGCATGGAAGACGGTCAAGACATGGACCTGGTGTTACTTACCAGGAGACATGAAATAAAGTTAGAATGTCACAGGGGTAAGGGAGTGAGGGAGTAAAATAACTAAGAGTGGGATAAATTTAAATATCTACATAATTATCTGTAAACTTAGGAAAGAAGTTGGATGTGATCCAGAATCTACATTGAAAGAGTTCACATTTTCAAATATTGTTTTGGATAAAGCCTGAAAATATTCAAGTACCAGTGAAATACTTTAGGGATGAGGCGCTTAATTTTGTTTGCACCTTGGGGCCTTTTTGCAATCTGATAATGCCAATAGAACCCTGGATTTTAAAAGAATAAAATAAAATACATATGTTAATTAAGGAATCAAATCACATTGATGTAAACGATAATCCTAATACACTTTTCCAATCCAGTAACATATGCGCCTCTCTGGTGATGCATTAAATAAAACATCTACCAGTGAGCTAAATATTTACTAGAATTTTGATGTAGTAAGGAATGAAAATGGCACTGGAAATTCCTGCAATCATTGTAATATGATGTGAGAAAATCTGTGATTTTTATTAAGGAACTGCTGTGGTTTGCGCTTCATTCAAAATTGAAAGTCATGTGAAATTTCAGTTAGAGGTTAGTGGAAATAAAAATGAAATTCTCTTCACATCTGGGTTCAAAGATTCCCTCCAAATTCTGTCCATGGATTGCTTGCGGAAGAGAAGAGCCATGAAACGGGAGACTGTTTTGACTCCTGTTGTGAATTCTGTAGCTGAGTGAGCCAGGCTGAGATTAAATACATCTTCGATGCTTAGAGGACACACGTCTCCACACTAATGCACGCCAAATCAACCAGCCACAGACAATGACGACAATGCCAGTGACATTTAGAATAGGAAGTTCTCTTTGAGCCAGTCAATTTCCTCTCAGTCTGATAAGCTCATCTGGAGTTTGGAACACTCCACATATAGCTATTTTGAAAAAGCACAAAATCTGCACATCCTCATCTAGTGGTAAGGAATAATGGGGTTATACAGTTCTAAACCCATTTAAAATTCTGGACTTGTCTCCTCTACATGACTAGTTCTAAGAAAACTGAGTGCTTTCCTAAATATTTAAAACAAATAAACAAACATGTGAATGGAAGAGTAATAAAGTGAAAGGAACTAATCAATTTTTAACATCAAAGAATAGTATCTCATTCAATGGGTAAGGAAGGCAGCATTTTAGTCATTTTAAGACAGTATTTTAAAGCAGATAAATTAATTAGAAACTTTCATACATGATTGTAAAGTGCTTTGCTAAAGCATGGCAAAATAAATACAAAATGTGAGGTATCTTGCAAAAAAATCTTAAATTGTAGAACTCTCAAATAAACTTATTTATTCTCACAATATAGTTTAAGAAAGAAGGCCCTGAAAGAACATTTAAAAAATGTAATAGTGAGTATTCATTTTAGTGTTCTAATAGCTACCAATTATTAGGAGGAGGAAAAAGAAATGTTAAAACTCTCAATATCTGGCTTTTGTATGGAAGAAAAACATCATCTGAAGAATTAGGCATTAGCTTCAGACAATCCCTTCATAGCAAAGTGATAAAAGATTTAAAATTTATGTGTAGTCTTGAAAATAGAAAATAAAAACAAAAACCAAATGAGCATGCAGTAGACACCAGTTTTGATCACCCACATAGACTGATATTTACAAGAACGTAACTCTTGCTTATATTTCACCAGCAGGCAAGTCCAGATTCATCTGTTCTGGACTTGAGTTTCCAAAGAGCACCTTAGTAAAATGCGGGTATTTAACTTCTGACTCAACGCCGACCTTTTCCGTCTTTGTGTGAAGATCTGGGTCTACTGTCTTCATTCAGAGGAAATAACTTTAATAGTCTTGAGGTAGAAAATTGAAGACATTTAAACAAAATGGACCAAATGCTGAGAGTCAGCCACTCAAATAGCAAGTACAGACAACGGCTTAGGTTGAATCTAAAGTAAAATACTCTCCTTCCTGACTAAGGGTCCCAAGGTCAAGCACAGTAGTCAGTCTCTTTAGAAAACATACTTCCAAGTCAAAGGTTTCTACGAATGTCAAAGCTTAAGCTTGTGCCTTTTGATATATTAATTGGAAACGCACTGTGGTCTGAACAAATGTTACTAGGTATGTCTGGGGAAAGCTAAGGAATTACAAAGGAACCGTTGCCATGTAATTAAATAAGGCACTTGAATACTGATGAACCACAGGGACTGGAGGCCTTTATTACGCATCTTAAGCACAGGTTTGAGCCCAGCAGAGAAAGCACGCATTCATTTCTGCAGCAGCCACAGGCTCCGCCCTTTCCTGTTTCAACGGGCAGAACTGACATCCATTTATTTTTCCCTTTTTAGTTGAATCGCTCCATTTTGTTTTCAGGGTCTTCTCAAAGAGTTTCTGAAGGGACTCCGAGGAAGTGTTCAGTAGAAAGCCCGTTATTAATAAATCAACTTACTATAATTTTAGGTAATAAATAACACATTTTAGCTGATGAGGGATTATGCCATTGTTTTAGCTTTTGAGCCCATTGTTCTCTTTTCATTTAGATTTGCGGATGAGAGGAAAGGTCTGCCATGCTAAATTTTCAAAGTTAAGACTAAAGCTCATCAACAATTGCTCTGATGGTGGGAAGCTGCAGCTCACAATGTAGAAAACAAGTTGCTGCCTTGCCGTGAGGAGTCCAAGCCATGCACTTGCTGTTCAGACTTCCCCTTCCAGGCTCTTACTAACAGCGTGCTTCTGCCTCATCTGCCTTCCTTGTTTACCTCTGACGACGCAGGTTTTATCTGTGGTTCAAGGACTGCTGTGTTCTGTCTTTGGAAAAATTCAGCAAATAGTCAGGTACACGTTGGCCAGTCAGCAAGCCCTTTTCTGAGCTCAAATGTTACTTAATTATTCAATGTCTTTCATTGTGCTATAATAGAGGGGGGTGTGTGTGTGTGTGCGCGCGCACCTGCTTGTCATCTCCCCTACCCAAACAGATGGAAAGACTTCTTGGAATTCAGGAGCCTTAGCTTCTACACTTCCACTACACCACATTGGTAGAAAATCAGTACATATGTGTGATTTTCAGCTCAAATTACTTTTTAAAAAACAAGAGAGGTATATATTAATATTTTCTTCAAAGCACATCATAGTTTGCACACAGGCACACACAAAGACACATGTATAAATACATATATCTGTGATTTCCCAATAAATATTTATAAACTAAAAGTACAGTATGTCATATGAGAGAAAATAAGTCAATTTAATAAGCATGGTTTTCAATATGGCAATAACATATTACCTGTTTCTTCAGCTCCACCTCTGAAAACTTACAAATTGAAATATGTAATTGTTAAGTATGTATGTATCAGGCACGATGTAAGGCCTTTGCCATCCAGAAACTGTTGTTCCTGCAAAGGTCATTCCCAGACTTTTTTATAAATGACTTTGACACATATAGACATGAAGTCTTTGACCCACATTTATAAATGGTATAGATTATATAATAAAATTTCAGAGAAGAGCCGGGCGCAGTAGCTCATGCCTGTATTCCCAGCACTTTGGGAGGCCGAGGCAGGAGGATCACGAGGTCAGGAGACAGAGACCATCCTGGCTAACACGGTGAAACCCCGTCTCTACTAAAAATACAAAAAATTAGCCAGGCGTGGTGGTGGGCACCTATAGTCCCAGCTACTTGGGAGGCTGAGGAGAATGGTGTGAACCCAGGTGGTGGAGCTTGCAGTGAGCTGATATCGCACCACTGCACTCCAGCCTGGGCAACAGAGCAAGACTCTGTCTCAAAAACAAAAACAAACAAACAAAAAAATTCAGAGCAGAAAATGCTTTGGAATGTGAGATGGGGATTAAGTGTGATACTATAAACACCAAGAAAAATACCTGCACACAAAAATCCTCTAATTCTCTCTTCATATTAGATATATGCCAATTACTGTCAGCAGAAGTAGGAGGCTGGAGGAGAGTTTAGAAATGGTCATGGACAAACCATGGATGAGCAGAGGCAGAGGTAAATTTAAGAGCAAGGTGAACTAAAAAATCAGAGGGAATATGTCCTCGACCTGGCAGAGGAAGTATGGTGTGGTATGTGAAGGGGGCAAAATGAATGCACTAAGAGAGGAAGGTTATAAGAGAGTCTAAAATAAAGTTAATTACATAAGGGGGGTAACAATGATGGTGAATATTGCCTGAAAGCCAAGTAGAGGCAGTTGGACATGGGAAATCAGAAAATACAGAGAAATTACAAGTTCTAGATCAAATAACAAATTGTTAGAGAAGGGTAGATTTCCATAGGTATCATTTCCCTACGTATCAGGATTGTAGAAATAAACAGGATAGTAAAAACGAAAATTGCAGTCATTCTGATCTTTAGCTTCACAAAATCAAGTCAGCATATTGTTACTCTGGCCAGCTCTTTGCACCCCCGCCCCTTCTGTGCAGGTGTACGTTTCACTTGTAACAGTCAGATTAATTTGCTGAAGTATGAACTTCATCTTTGTGCTCACACCCTGGCTGATTTTTTTTAAGTTTATGTAGAGTAAAAATGTATTTTTTTGTTGTACAGTTCTATTGGGTTTGACAAATGCATAGTCTTGTGTTCACCACTGCAATACCATCACTCCCTACATTTTCCCATGCTACCTCTTCATTGATAATACCTCTCCCCATTTTCCAGCCCCAGGGAACCACCAATCTCTTTTTTCTCCTATAATTTTGCCTTTCTCAGAGTAATGTAAATAAAATCATACAATATGTAGTTTTTGGTCTTCCTTCATTTTTAGATTCATCTATTTTTGTTGCATGAATCAAGGGTTTTTTTTTTTTTTTAAATCATCTCATTATATGGATGTACAGCAGTTTGTTTGTCAATCAGCTGAAGGAAATCTGGAGGGCTTTCAAATTTTGGCAATTATGAATAAAGCAGCTCTCACTTTTTATGTACAAGTCTGTGTGTGTGAGACATAAGTTTCCGTTTCCTAGAAATGAGAATGCTGGTAATACGGTAGGTGTATGTTTTACTTTGTGTAACCTGATAAACTATTTTCTAAAGTTGCTATACCATTTGCTTTCCAGAGGAAATGTGTAAGAGCTCAGTTGTTCCACCACATCCTCACCAGCATTTGTTCTGCAGTTTTTCAAAAGACATTCTAATAGGCGCGTATTTGTACTGCAATATAGTTTTAATTCACCATTCTCTAATGAATATGTTGAGCATATTTTCATATGCATATCTGACATTTATATACCTTTTTTGGGAAAGTATCTGTTTAACTCTTTTACCATTTTTTTTATTGCGTTATTTGTTTTCTTATTGTTGACTTTTGAGTGTTCCTTATGGATACAAACTCTGTTCAAATGAAATTTGCAATGATTTTCTTCCAGTATGTAATTTGTCTTCATAATCTCTTAACAGTATCTACAGCAGAGCAAAAGACTTTAGGAAGTACAGGCTCAGCACAGTGGCTCATGCCTGTAATCCCAGCACTTTGGGAGGCCGAGGCAGACAGTTTGCTTGAGGCCAGGGGTTCAAGACCAGCCTGGGCAAATGTCAAAACCCTGTCTCTACAAAAAAAAAGCCAAAATTAGCCAGGCATGGTGATGTGCACTTGTGGTCCCAGCTACTTGGGAGGCTGAGGTGGGAGGACCCTTTGAACCCGGGAGGTTGAGGCTGCAGTGAGCCATGATCATGCCACTGCACTCCAGCCTGGGTGACAGTGACCCTGTCTCAAAAAAAAATGTCCAATTTATCCATTGTCTTTCTATTTATAGGTCATGTTTTTGGTGCAGTAACTAAGAAACGTTTGCCCAACCTAAATGAAGCAGAATTTGTACCATATTTTCCTCTAGAAATATTAAAGGTTTACATTTAGGTCATAATCCCTTTTTAGTTACTCTTGTGTAAGGGGCTAGGTATACATCTAGGTTCATTTTTTTATTATGGATGTCCAATTCTTATAGGACTATTTGTTGAAAAGACTATCTCTTCTCTCGAACTTTGGTTGAAATTCAGATGACTGTATTAGTATGGGTTAATTTCTAAATTCTCAATTCTGTTCCATAGATCTATGTATCTACACTATTGACAATAAGATTGTCATGATTACTGTAGCTTTGTAGTAATGGGTAAAAGTAGGTAGTGTTAGTCTTCAAGCCTTGTTGTTTTTTTTCCAAAATTGTTTTAGATATTATAGTCTCTCTGCTTTCCTGCTAAATTTTAGAATTAGCTTGTTAATATGTACAAGTCTTCAAGTCTCATCAAATGAGGGATTGCAATAAAAAGACAGAAATTACATACAAGAACCAAATAGAAATTCTGCGATTGAAAAGTATAATATAGCAAATGAAAATCCACAAGAAGGATTCAACAGCACATTTGATCTGACAGAATAAAGAACCAGGGAAATGTAAATTTTAAGATAGGTCAATTGAGATTACCAGTCTGGGGAAACAGATAAAAAGAATAAGAAAAATGAACAGAGCCTCAGAGACTGGGAGACACCATCAGTTGTACAAACACATGCATAATGGGAACTCCAGAAGCAGAGGGGAGAGGGGAAAGGTCACAAAGATAGCTGGAAGAAATAATGACCTCATACTTTCTAAACATAATACAAAAAGTTAATCAGCATATCCAAGAGGCCTGACAAATTCCAAATAAAATAAAAAACTCAATGAACTCCACACCTAAGCACGTTAACAGTCAAGCTGACAGAAGACAATGACAAAGAGAAACTCTTCAAAGCAAGCAAGCAAAAAAAATCTCATAGTACAAGGGCTCAACAACAAGATCAACAGCTGACTTGTCATGAAAAATAATGGAAGTCAAAAGGCAATGGGATGTTGTATTAAACATCGTCTTAAGAAAAAGATTGTCAACCAAGAATTTTGTATTTAGTAAAATTATCCTTCAAAAACGAAGGGAAAATTAAGACATTCCCAGCTTTTAAAAACTGAGAGCATCCATCATTAACACACCTGCTTTACAAGAAATTCTAGAGTCTTTTGGCTAAAAGGAAAAAACAAACAATGGATAGACAGAGTAATCAGAAGCCATATAACAAATAAAGAGCTCTGGTAAATGTAATTACATAGGTAAATATAAAAGACAATGCCAATGTACTTTAATAAACATTTTCTACTTCCATAGGGATCAAAATACAACTGAATAAATCAAAAGTTATTAAACTGTGCTTATATACTTATGATATATAAATATGTAATTTATATGACAATAATAAACATAAAAAGGGATAAACTTTGAAGCAATATTTCTGTAAGCTACTAAAATAAAGTTAGTATTAATTTGAACTGGATTGGTTTATGGCGATGATGATAATCTTCAGGGAAAATACTAAGAGCATAATTTTTTAATGTAGTAAAAGAAACAGTAAGGGAATTAAAGTGTACTCTAGAGAACACATATTTAATACACAAGAAGGCAGTGAGAGGAACAAAAATGACCTAAGGCATACAGAAAACAAATATAAAAACCCCAGTTGTAAATCTTACCTTATCTGTCATTACATTAAATATTAAAAAATAAAATAATACAGTTGAAAGGCACAGATTGGCAGAATGGATTAAAACAAGAACAACATGATCAGACTATATGCTGTCTACAGGAGATTCACTTTAGACTGAAAGATACATATAGGTTTAAATACTTAGGCTGAAACCCTAACCCTAATCCAATAATGATAATTTATTATATTACAGATTCGTAGGTCAAAAGTCTGGCGTAGGTCATAAACCCATTCCGTAATGGGCTGAAACCAAGGTATCAGCAGGGCTGCCGTTCCGTTCCTCTCTATTCCCTCTTGTCAGAGGCAGAAGGTGCTTCTCCATGGCAGATGCACAGCAGAAAGGAGTGTTTATATTAATAAGAAGATACCATCAAGAATGAATTGCAGCTTCATTGGTAATATTGGTACTATCTGAAACCACTACACATTTTCTGGCCTTGAAAAAATTAAGCAAGTGGGTGGTAAATGGAAAGCCGGGATTCTATCCGTTGAAGTGAGAGTTTATAGATAAACAAGGGCGGAGGCTATGATGTGACTGATTAAATACAGATATAAGTGGGTATAGAGAGAAACATTTATAGAATGTTTATATGTATGTGTATATGTGTATGGTCATTATACACACATATATTCTCTTGCTTTGGAAGCTGAGAGGGCTTAGAAGCAATAGCACTCCAATATAAATGAACTTCCTTCACACCCACGTCCTGATTTCTAATACCATTATCTACTGAAAGGAACCGGGGCTCTTAGAAATGGCTAGTTCTAGGACTGGAGCAAAAAACAGCCTATGAGTATGGAATATCTTGTAGTGCCAGAATGTAAGAAAGAAAATGTAATTAAAAACATATAATCATGCTGGGTATGTCAAAGGAACAAAGGAGCTAACACAATGTGCTTCCAATGGCCAATGCTGGAGCAATTTGAGTAACAAAATAAACATAGTAATGTCAGGTTATAACCCAGAGTATAAAATAAATATCTAGGAGTTTCTACTGATAGAAGCAAATGATTGAGTCAACTGATAAATGAGGTAAGGGGCAAATTTACCTTTCAGAATTCCAAATGATTTCTGTAGCTTTCCCTCCAGGAGGTATAGAATAATGCCCTGGTCCCTAAAGTGTGAGTTGCACATTGTGACTTCCTTCTAAGGTATGCAGAGCACTACGTGAAGAAGGGAATAACTTTACAGGGAAGCAACGTGGCAGACACCACCTCAGCCAGACAATAAGGTTCTCATCAAAGCGGACAAGTTGCATTGATCGTATGATGAGACCTATACTTGACCTATGTGGTCTTCCTCTCAAAAACCCATAACCCCAGTCTATGGATAATAAAAACATTGTACAATTCCCAATTTACGTGCATTCTAAAAAATATGTGACCAGTCATCCCCAAAAATGTCAGGGTCATCAAAACAGTGTAAGTCTGAGAAACTGTTGCAGCCAAGCAGAGCCTGGGAGAACATGACAGCTAAATGCAATGCGGCATCTTGGAAAGGATTCCAGAACAGAGAAAGGGTAGTAGATGAAAAGGATGGAAATATGAAAGCGTGGAGGTTAGTTAATATGTCAACACTGGTTTATGAATCTTGATAAACGTCTGGTACTAAATGTAAGATGTTAACAGTGGGGATAATGGGGATGTGGTATGCGGGAATGCCGTGCTGTCTTCACAATGTTTCTGTAAACCAGAAACTATTTTAAAATACAAAGATTAGTTTTAAAAAATTTAAAGACAGTGGTACATGTCATAGCAAATGTGTGTACCAGGACTGAGAATTAATTTTTCACACCAAATTTCAGCACATGATTCTCATCCAAGCTGCTCGTATGTGTGTGTAGTAAATGCACGGACAGTGTCCACACTCCCCTGCTCTTCTCCCAAGTTCATGCGGGTTGACTATGTGGTTAGTGAACAACACTGCCAAGAGAATGGGTTGAGAGCATATCACCATGTTTTAAACAAAGAATTTAAAATAATTACTGTGGGCATGAAAAGAGAAGCCTGGTCCAGTTCTGATTGTGTTTACACCCAAAAATCAAAGGTATAAGGTGAAAAGAAAATACTATTTATCTTCCTTTTCCTCACAACAATCCTCTGAAATCAGGTGAGTTTTTAATCTTATTTTTTGCAACACAGAGGCCCCCATGTTTTCCGGGTCACAGATCTGATCAGTGGCAGCCAGGGCCTGTACTTTCCGTTGCATATTAGCATGAATACAGGGAAGGTGTTAGAACAGTTCCTAGTAAGTAGGTATTCTAATATCAGCATTAAATATTATTATTACTGTTACTAACTGAAAATGAAGTGCGGAAGTAAACTCTGAAGTCTTTTGTAGCTCTGCATTACCACTTCTCTAAATATACGAAATCACAAGCAGCCTGAACCTGCACTTGGGGATGTCTCCTGGACTAAGGGAGTTGCTCTGATGTCTTAGCATTCCGATTTACAGTTGTCTAGATGCCATTTATGTAAACCCATTTCCTGTAACAGCGTATTACTTCGTAAGTGCAGTAGAACTATAATAAAGTCTATAAAATATTAAAAGAGAAGCCATTTTTCTATTTTACAAAGGCTGCTGGACAGTACATGAACATTTAGTCTCCACATCTGCATCAGGTGTCATTGTAACCTAAGGGATTTCTGATTGTGTCTTTTTTTTTTTTTTTTTGAGATGGAGTCTCCATCTGTCACCCAGGCTAGAGTGCAATGGCGTGATCTTGGCTCACCACAACCCCTGCCTCCCAGGCTCAAGCGATTCTCCTGCCTCAGCCTCCTAGTAACTGGGATTACAGGCATGCGCCATCACACCTGGCTAATTTTTGTATTTTTAGTAGAGATGGCATTGCACCATGTTGGCCAGGCTGGTCTCGGACTCCTGACCTCAAGTGATTCACCCGCCTCGGCCTCCCAAAGTGCTGGGATTACAGGCATGAGCCACCATGCCCGGCCTGATTGTGTCTTTTAATCAGAATGCCATCCACAGACTGCCTTGAAGTGATGAGAGACTCTCCACACAGACCCTAAAGCCCTGATACAGAATTTCTTCAGTTCTCCTTCCTGGGCTACCTAGAAGGCAAAAGATGGAGTGATCTCTGGTTCTGACCAGACTCCCCATAGGACACCAACACAGGTGGGAGGGACGTACTGAGAGTCAAGAGGGCAGACAATGTGCACCCCAGTGCTCCCTGGGCTTGCCCTGACAAAATGACCTCCCATGGTCCATGAGCCATGTTTCTATTCCTGGGCACTACGGGTTTATTGGACTCACTGAGGAGTGCTATGCTGTTAAATAATATTCTGGTAAGTTCTTGTGTATTTCATCAAACAAGCAAAATCATGTCAGCAGTTTGAAGTCTAGTCCTTCAGAAGAAAAAATATTACACTTTTTTTGGCTTCTTCATTCTTAACTTGCATAAATTGTAAGCTGTTCACAGTTTACCACGTATTTCTGGTGAAGTCAAATTTAATTTCTACAGAACAACTAATGTTAACAGTAAATAAATGTGGTTCTCTCAATTTTCAGTGGTGTAATATATCAAAGAAGCAAAATCAATTTAAGGTGTTATGATTTGTGAAGCATTTTTCACTTAAAAATGTATTGCTCAATATTTATTCTGATTTTACCATAATGTGCATTTGATTTTTTAAAAGTTCTAACAAAACAAATAACAAGCACCTCGCTTGGAACATCATGGGGAATTTATACCCTTAACATTGACATTAATGTTTGTAAACATTCTTTAATAAATTCTTGGCACACAAAAATTTAGCCTAAGAGGTTAGATAGAATATACTCTTTGTTCTCAAATAATTATTTGCCTATTTCCTTAACTTTATGACAGTTTTTATGCCCTGCAGGCAGTTTTATGCCTACATATTTTGTGCTACTTTTAAATTCAACCATAAAAGAGAGTACACCACAACATGTTCTTTTCGATTATTTTACTTTTTTACATTGTTAAAGGAAGCAATGAAAAGCAAATACTTGTTGGTTTGTTAAGCATTTTACCAAATATAAGTTGATGTGTTAACTGCAAGGGTCATTTGAATAACGTGCTCTGAGTAGCTGTGACAGATCGTTGTTCTGTAGGGTGATATTACGTGTGTGTATTTTACCAATCAGAGTTAGATTGTGGGATGTACTAGAAACAAGATGTTACTTGAAAACATCAGGCATGTATGTTGAGTGATAATACGCTGGCAGTGAACACCATTCTTCTGAGGACTACATACACTCCAACAACATACTTTATTTATCAAAATCACCCATTTCACTGCAGATAACAATGGTGGTGCTGGTACAAAATGCTGAAGTACACACATTCCAACAACACACTTTATTGATCAAAATAACCCAGTTCACCACAGGTAAAAGTGGTGGCGCTGGTACAAAATTTGGTCGAAAAATTTTGCTTGTTGAAAGAAGCCTGTCGAAAAAGCTTTTATTTACATGAGCATCTGGTGTGTTCTCTGTGGTGCAGGAAGAATTTAAATGAAACCTGCACTGGATATCAAGCTACATTCACAAAGATTACATCGATCTACGCTATCATAAAACTACCCCTTGCCACACAGACTTACCACTGGATGATTTCAAACCATTTATTTTCTGCTAATCTCATAGTTTAATATGGCAACTCTGTAGCTTCTGTGGCTTTCATTTGTATTTTCTATTTTAATGAGATGAAATTGATTTTTCTGTTAACTTTCTATTTGGATCTTTCCTGTGTGTAAATTTCCCATTCACATTATATACACACTTCCCTGTTGCATTGTGTGCTTTATTGATTCCTGTTTTTGGTATCGATTTGTGGGACTGCTCTGTTTAGCAGGAACATTATGTGTTAGGGTACTTTCAGTTACAAGTCATACAATCAAATGTAAATTAAACTTAAGCGGAAAATAAAAGCTAATATATTGGATTGTGTAACTAGCAAAATCAGAACCAGGCATGGGTTAAGGCGAGGAAAAATTCAGGTCTCCCTCTCTCTGTCTCTCTCTCTCTCTCTATGTCTCTCTCTCTCTGTCTTCCTCTCTCCCCCTTCATTTCTTAGCTCTGCTTTCTTCCATGGGGTCTTAACTCACAGGCAGACTCTCCGGAAGGTTTTCTATGTTGTGCATTGATCTGTTTCTTGTGGCCCATGGTATTTAGTTGGTGCACTCTCTGCTGAGTCTGTCTAGACTCACTCCACACACTTCTACTGCAGACAGGTCATTAACAGACCCGTTTTCATGCATTGTGGGGTAAGACACCACAGTCAATCATCTACCACCCCAGCACCCCATAGCTCTCTGAGTCACTTTTTCTAAGCATTGCCAAGGACCGATTCTGTGGTCCTGCTCCTGGAGAATGCTATCAGTGGTACTGGGGCTTTTCTGAAACCTTGTTAAAAATGAGCCTTCTTAGCCTTTCCTGCACCACAAATCCATCAGTTTGAATCACAGTCAAAACAATTCTGCATTTACATCTTATCTCCTTCCCTCCCACACTCCCTCCCTTCCTCCCTCCTTCCCTTCCTCCCTTCCCTTCCCTTCCCTCCCTCCCTCCCTTCTTTCCTTCCTTCCTCCCTTCCTTCCTTCCTTCCTTCCTTCCTTCCTTCCTTCCTTCCTTCCTTCCTTCCTTCCTTCCTTCCTTCCTTCTTTCCTTCCTTCCTCTCTCCCTCCCTCCTTCTTTCTCAGCACTGCAGATTGCACTGACTTTGCACTGTCACAAGCAGAGGTGACACTTGGCTCCCTCCCTGCTGGGGTCTGTGGAGACTGGGGGACAGAGGCCTGCCTGTGATCCCCACTGCACACTAAACTAAGCAAATAACAGCAAAGAATCTCTGCTTCCATCTCTTTGCTGCCACCTAAAAAGGAGTAATCTGGAAGGAAACATATTCATATATGTGTATCAAGTCCTGGAGATATACCCAAATGATTAAGTGAATGAAACCAACCAGAATTCTTGGAGAAATGAACGAGAACATGGAATACCCCCTAATTACAAATGGCCTCTGGGTAGTGCAAACTAGGGCAGGCCAAAATAGTGTTGAATAGGCTTTGAACATAAAATTAACTTCAAATAACAGCCCACAAAAGTAGGCCAGAATGTGCACTCAAAAACTAATCCATTTATTTCTTGCTAAAACAATAGATTTAAATACCAGAGTCTCATAATTTCATACTCAGAATGTCCAGAATACAATACAGAATGACTCATCAAATTAAAAAAAAATGTGAATTACAACAGGAATTAGAAATCAGCAGACATCAACACCAAGAGATCACACATGGTAGACTTGTCTAACAAAGGTTTTAAAGCAGTGCTCAAATAAGGTTTGTACCTTAGTTAATATATTGTACAGTCAGTTTCCTTGCTCTGATCATAGCATATTGGGAGATTCTGGGTAAAGGGTACACAAGTAACTCTCTATAGTATTATTGAAGTTTCTAAGTGAAGGCAAAATTATTGATAAATGAAAAGTTTTAAAAAGTAGAGCAACTTTTATATGCACCGTAACGTGGAAAATTATTTAAAT
The DNA here is from genome assembly GCF_037993035.2 of Macaca fascicularis. Classification (NCBI taxonomy): domain Eukaryota; kingdom Metazoa; phylum Chordata; class Mammalia; order Primates; family Cercopithecidae; genus Macaca; species Macaca fascicularis. Next base: position 1,712,166 of record NC_088381.1, read on the forward strand.
TGTCAAAAGAAGCCAGATACACACACATAGACAAGTGCATCCTGTGTGATTCCTTTTTTCTGAAATCCAAGAACAAAGTGATCTATGGTGGCAGAGTATCTGTGTTAGGAACTTGGCCAATCCTCTCTCAGTTATAATTAAAAATGTCTAGATATTGGCCAAAGGACACACAACAAATTTAAAAGGATTTGTTGAAGAAAATCCATTGAATCTGGTTAGAAACAGTGGAGTCTGTAGCATTTGAGCCAGGGGTTGCTCACATCCAATCCAAGCTCCATAACATGTAAACTCTGCCCTGGAAAGCAGGGCCTCCCATGAGTACTGACAGCGCCACAGCCCTGCCACATAAGGATGACTTTATTTGGAGCAGAGCGCAGAAGAATCCTCCTGAAAAAAAATCCCCTAAAGTCCATGGGAAAATCCCAGGGATATTGTTCAAACAATATAGATCTCAGTGACAATCTTGGGAGGCTAATGTTGCTGTGATACCATGGGGAAAGTAAGAAAAAGCTGATCAAACAGAAATTTAACATGAAGATCCAGCAAGAGAGACAGCAAAGAGGGCCTTGCTACGATGTCACTCATCTGGGACCAACTTAGAAGAGGCTGGAGAGGGCCTTTGGAACTAAAAGTCCCTGGCTGAATACAGGGCAGACTTCTTAACTTCCTCAGTTTTAAAAATCCAACAGCAAAGGACAGGAAACGAACTCGCTCAAGCAGTTTAAAGACAAGCTGTGACTAATCAGTTGTCACCAGTAAAGTGCCAGATCCACTGGGAACACTTAGGAAGCCTGACTTAAAAAGATAGAAAACCCCAGTAAAAAAAGACAGAGACAGAGAAGACAACATCAGAGGCCATACCTATGGAGGTAAACACGCCACAGACTTAGTCTGGGCAAGTCAGTAAACAAACAAAACATTGCAATAACACAGCCTGGGGACATCAGAATACGGAGCTGCTACAATATATTATCTAAAATATGCAGTTTTCAACAAAAACTTACGAAACATTAAAAGAAACAGGAAAGTGTAACCATGCCTAGGGGGAAAGTCATTCAATAGAAACTCTCTTTGAGAAGGTCCAGATGTCGGGCTTAACAGACAAAGACTACAAAGAAGATATTATAAATATACTCAAAGAACCGAAGGAAACTATGCTTGCAGAATTAAGGGAAATATGATGATGGTTCACCAGATAGAGACTGTCAATATAGAACAGAATGATAAAAATGAACCAAATGAAAATTCCGGATTTGAAAGGACAGTAAATAAAATTAGACATTTACCGGAGGGACTCAACAGCAGATTTGAGCTGACAGAAGAAATCATCAGTGAACGTAATGATCATTCGGTAAAGATGATCCACTCTCAAGACCAGCAGAAAGAAAAAAGAAGGAAGAAAAAGAAACACAGCTTCAGAGACCTGTGGGGCTTCAGTCAGTGCTTCACCACCGGTGAGATGGTATCAGAACAAGAGATGCGAAGGAGAGAAAATATGTTCTAAAAAATAATGGTTGAAAACTTTCAAAATTTGATTCAAACCTCAATCTGCATGTCCAATAAGCTTAAGAAACTCCAAGTAGGAGTAACACAACACAATCCACACCTAGACACATGACAGTCAAATTGTTCAAAGCCAAAGACAAAAAGGTAATCTACGATGACAGAAATAATACAGTTGCCTCAGGGCTGTGAGAAATTTGACTGTAAACTGTTTTAAAATGTGGCCTAGCGCAGTGGCTCATGCCTGTAATCCTGGCACTTTGGGAGGCTGAGGTCGGTGGATCACCTGAGGCCAGGAGTTCGAGACCAGCCTGGCCAACATAGCAAAGTCCCATCTCTACTAAAAATGCAAAATCTAGCCGGGCATGGTGGCAAATACCTGCAATCCCAGCCACTTGGGAGGCTGAGGCAGGAGAATTGCTTGAACCCAGGGGGCGGAGGTTGCAGTGAGCCAAGATCGCACCACTGTACACCAGCCTGGGTGACACAGCGAGACACTGTCTCAAGAAAAAAAAAGAAAGTGTTTTAAAATGTTAACTTTTACTATTATTCAGGTATGATGAGACCAATAAATCAAGATGTGATTGTCACTGAAAAGACTGCTACTCACGGTTTTTAAGAGACTAGGGCACACCATGACACTGGGCAGTCACAGGAGAGGAGGAAAACATGGGTAAGGCCCTTTACTGCAGTTTCCATGGGAGAGAACAGGCAAAGAAGAATAAACAGGTTTATCATTCCCAGTTTTAATAATTTCACTGGGCTCTGGGACGGGGCTGTCCCCAGTTTCCCTGGGATGATTAGTACTGAATAATGACCCGAGTGGAGAACCCTGTGAAAGCTCCACAGAGACGGGGGTTGAGGTGTGGGCTTCTGACTAGTTGGTCTGCATGTGAGAAGCATGTTCCTGAGAACGTTGTTTGCTTTCTTAAGAATTAGCTAAATAACCCTAGGAGGGGAGACCACCCCATTGTCAGGAAGGCCCCATGATGTCAAAGCATCAGAATGAAAAGACCTGTGGCATGAAAGCGCAGGAGGAAGATTTTCAGGATAATAAAAATATTCTTTATATTTTTTGGATGGTGATTACACAGATGTATGCAAGTATGAATATACATTAAACTGAATATTTAAGATATGTGCATTGTGCTATATACCAATTACACTCCAATCAAAACATATGATACAAATATAACTATAAATCAAGAGAAGTGATCTGATGTAGTGTAGGGAGACCCCCTGAAACTATTGCTATGGAATAAAAGATGAAACACTCTTGATTATTGTAAATACAAAATCGCCGGCGGGATTGTGTAAAGACAATGCCAGGTTGGACTGCCAGAATGAGCCAATAGCGTGTCATGTGCTTCCCCCTGCAGAGAGCCTGTGAATGGACGTGCAGTCAGGGAGGTTTCACATCACCAAGATTCCTATCCCAGAAAAGCAGATGTTCATAGCTCTGGGAATGGAATGTGACCCTCGTGGAGAGCCTATAAATGGACGCACCAGGGGGCACTGGTCCATACGGATAAGATAGGGCTATAAATGCCCTCATCTCACCACAGCTCTTCCAGACCTCTTTAGGGTTAAAGCATACTCCCTTCTGAGAAATTCTGGTCTAACCAGTTGTCTAGCTTCACGTCCTGTTTCTATGGATTGTTTGTAACCAGCTTTTGCTGCAACTGTTACTGCTGATTAATATCTTGCTAATCATAGGTTATGGATAGACTGTGTTCCTGTTTTAAGGCTCTGTTAGAAATTGCTGATGCACACACTATATTGTAAATTCTTATCTCTGTATACTGTACTTCTGCATATAGATGTTATGTTAAAGAACTACTTCATCCCCATGTGACCATCTCACCTCATAATCAAATGACCCTAAATCCCTCATTAACCTACCCCTGTCCTCACTAAACTTAATAATAAATGCTGGTATATCCAGTGCATTGTTGGCACCGTGGGACCAGAAGGTGGTGACCCCCTGGACCCAGCTTTCACTATCTTGTGTGTGTCTATTATTTCTCGACTGGCCAATCCACCTGGGAACAAAGAGAGAGCCCTGTTGCATTGCGGGCTGCTGGCCAGATCCCGCGATAATATGGTATGATACAAAAATAAGATCTATAACAGAAAGTTATTATTAGGGTCAAATACCACATATTGAAAGTTTCCAGTAAAGCCTTTGATACATATTACGAGTTAATATTTTAGGGCCGTTTTTATTACTTGTATCATCAACAAGACTTTTCTTTTGCACCACTTTTTCCTATTTAACGCTAATCTGTAATTCAGACTTATGTTGATGATCTAAGGCTCCGAACATTACTAAATAATTAATCAGGACCAAGCATCAGGGCAATTTTATGATTCTCTAATATTCATAATTCATCTAGAACATGAATTAAACTCTTCTGTCAATTAATTTGACTCAGACATCCCCTTTCTCAAGCACTTGTGTGTGTATTTCACTTTTTACTTGCATTTGTTCTTAGTAGTTTTCAAAAGTCCTTCTATTAAAACGCTCTCTTTTACTTTCTCAGCAAGCAGGGTGAGTTTGTGATGGGACGACTGGAATCATTTCACTTAATGCAATTCCTGAGTCTCATTTCCTAGGCTTGTACTAGATTTTAATGTTCTGAGAATCTTTTCCAGCCACACATGACTTGCATTTAATCAAGGAAAGCTACAGAACTTGGAAGCCTGAGCCATCTTCTCACTGCTTGCAATGATGCTGCATCCTGGGTATTTTCTGTTGCAGGGATGACTTGACTTCGGGTCTCACAATTTAGACATATAGTCACCACTAGGTGTGTACACAGCATTGAGCTGACATGTTTGCACTTCTATTGAGTAAAATTAAACACTTTCCATTTGTTGAACAAATTATAATTAATTGGCAGAAAAATAGCAGAAGAGATCTATTGTGGAAAGTCCGTTGTGTAGTCCTTAATTATAGCTTGCTTCTAAAGAAATCCAGAAGAATAGTCAATGAAAATATCAGTTGTTTGGCCTCCACCAACATTCCACCATGGAATGCATCACTCTGCTTTGTGACATTATGAAAGTGAACATGGAATTTTGCTGTTATCATATACTTTGTTTTATTATATACAAGTTACTTTATTTTCAAGCTTTTAAGCACTATTATAAAAAGATACACATTATTTTTTGGAATTAACACGTTTGTCTGAAAATAAACAATGAAGGAAATGACATGCACATTTGTATAATGCTTCACACTCAGTGAGCTTTTACAAGGCAAAAGTCATTTTTTTTTCTCCTTTAGACTTTTATCTCCGTCTCATAAACACTAGGTGACCCATGTTCTGGTTGAATTGCCACTGTTGACCAGATGGCTGAAAATATTTCATTTAATGTTGTATTTCACTGACAGCTTTTTTAAGTGAGACAAATACTGGACTGGACAGATGACCGGGAAACAAGCATACATCGGATTTGTTCTGGGAAACTAAATGAATGAATTTTCAGACAGGAAAACTGAGGCATAAATGAGTTGCCCAAAGCCACAGCCTAGATGTGCAGTCTCCTAGTTTCTATGTGGCATATCACAGGAGCACAAGACAGGGCTCTATAAAAATAAGCATAGCCTACTTGGTGAACTAGATTCAACAAGCAAAAGAATGGCCTTTGGTAATTTGATAGAAAAATAGAACAGACTTAATATTCTCATGACAAATAAGTAATAGTACAAACTCAAAATTAAGGTACTATCCTCAGCTGAAGACAGTTCTACCTTGGCTAAGGAAGATCTTAAAGACAGCATGGTCAGCTGTTTCCAGGATTCAGTCCCCAGCGCATCAGCACAGCTCACAGACTTCCAGGCGCTTTCTTCTCATCTCACTAGCCCCTTAATACAGAAGTGTTCCATCAATCACTTTTCTTCTCCCTTCACTCACCCCTAGGTGATTTCATCCAGTTCAAGGCTTTAAAAGTCTATTCCTTGCTGATGACTTCCAACTTTATATTTGAACCTCTGCACTGAATTTAGGATTAATATATCCAAGTACACTCAACATTTTCCCAATGGTGTCTGCCAAACACTTCAACTATTCCCCAAGCAGAGCTCCAGATCTTCCCCTAATCGTTCCATCAAAACCAGCTCCTCCCACGGTGGCCCTCATCTCTGTAAACCACAACTTGATACTATGACTTCTCTCTCTGATCATACCACATATCCAGTCCCTCACCAAATAGTGTCCGCTATATGCTTAACACATCCAAAATCCAAAAACACCCCACCCCTTCTGAAACACACTAATGCAAACCACCACCATCTCTTCCTTCTGTTGGTCTCCCTGCATGTACTCTTGTTCTCCTCCCGTTTATTTTCCATACAACTGTCAGAGTAAACCTTTCCGAGCATGAATCAAGTCACGCCTCTTTTGTGTTCAAAGATCTCCAGGGGCTCCCATTTTCACTCCGAGTGAAAGCCATATGGTGCCCTCCAGCTGTTCCTTGACTCTTCTAAGTATTTTCTGCCTTAAAACTTTTACTTGTTTTTTCGTCCGCCCTGAAGGCTCTTGCCACTTAATTAACTTAGCTGTCACTGCCCTATTTCAAAGAGCCATCTCCTTTCACTGACATCTCAATACATATTCCCTAAATTTTTCTCCATACATCTTGTCTCCATCTGGTAGACTGTATATTTTACATGCTTGCTTTTAATTTTTATCTAACCTAGAATATGGCATGAACATGCAAGGAAGTTAGAAGTTTTTGGCTATTTGGTTTACTGCTGTATTTTTAATGCCTGGAAGAGTATCTAGCACATTAGATACTCAATAAATTTGAAGTGAATGGAGTGTAGAAGCTTAGAGAGGGATCATTTAGCTGTTGCTTGATCTTTCATGAAGTTTTATGAATGCAACTCTAATTTCAAAAATCACAGAATATGGAAGCAATAATAACAACTACATTTAATATTTGATAAATTATGTTCTGAGATAAGTTCCTCATGCTACTCTTGTAATTGGGGCATGGAGAGGCAAGAGGCAGATTTACACAGGTGAAAAGCTTATAAATTAATCATACTTCCATCCACTCAACACAAATTATGAACCCTGAAATTCATCTCAGCCTCCCATTCTCTCACCCCCACACCCAAGTAGACATATTGTTGAGGGAAAAAGTTGAAATCATCAGCTTGGATCCTACATATAAGAAAGTGTCAGGAAACAAAAAAGGAGAAGGACTTCTGGTTTGCAGTCCTGGCATATATGGAGTTTGAAAGTCTTCACTCTCATTCCCATAATAAGGAAAAACCTGAACAAACGGAAAAAGCAAAAACTCGTCTTAGATCCATCAAAGAATTCAGGTCACAAGGCAAATCACTGCTTCCAAAACTGGACAGCCAGATAGGTAGATACAGAGAATCACAACTTACTGGAGCAGAAGCCCACAAGCAGGAAACTCTTCCGCAGCCAGCACTGGGGCGAGAAACCCTAAACCGTAATGGACAAATTGCAGGAGACTCAGTGGGGACAAAAACCTCAGAGTTAAAAACTCCAAGGAGTCCAGTCTTGGGGGAGTCCCCCTACTTTATGAAGTTTGCTTCTACAAGCTCTACGTGGTTCTTATGGTAAAGATCAGAGAAAAATCCCATCATGCCTTCAGAAGGAGGAGGGAATAAGGAACCATTCTGAAATAGGCCAAGAGCATTCTGTTCTTAACAAGGCCTACGCTCAAGTAAACTGTGTCACCATCATCTAACTGGCTGGGGCTTTATCAGAGCCAAACCACGTTGGAGAAAGAGAAATACTCAGCTCCAGCCCCCTCTAGCCTTCCTGTCTCATCTAAAGATTGGGGGGAACAATGGAGAACGGTTTGTGAAGGTCACAGCCCAGCAACGCAGGCGTGACAAAAGACTGAGACCTACCGGTAGACCACAGAACACTTCTCCTCCCACGGCCCCGACCACCACGTCCTGTAAAAAACAGGGGGTATGATGGAAGGAATTACATGACTCAGACCCTATTCAGAACAACTCTCTAGCGAAACCCAAAGACAACAGGGGAGGCTAAACAAGGACACCAGAGAAAATGTCAGCCTCTGACACCTGCAGCTGCAGTTAACCGCAAAAATAAAACCTAATTCCTAGGTAGGTAAACATAAAACCTCACAGTAAAGACGAATTTACTTCCACTCCTTTTACAAATACACCATGTCTGTCTCTCAATAAAAAAAAATTATAAGGCATACTAAAAGACAAAGAAAACCCACACAGTTTAAATCAAGAGAAAAGTCAAACCAGACTCAAATAAAGTGGAGATGTTGGGATTATCAGATCATAAAGTTAAAACAGTTGTGATTAATATGTTAAAGGATCTAACGGAAACAGGGGACAACATGTAAAAACAGATGGATAATGCAAACAGAAACCTGATAACTCTAAGACAGGATTAAAAGGAAAGGCTTGTGATCAAAAATACTGTATCAAAAATGGAAAATGTCCTTGATAGGTTCATTAATAGGCTGGACATGGCTGAGTAAACAGTCAGCTTGAAGAAATGTCAACAGAAATTTTCAAGTCTGAAGTGTAGAGAAAAACAAAAGAGTTAAGAGGACAGAACAGAATATTAAAAAACCATTGGATAATTACAAAATGTATACACACAAATGGGAATACCAGAAGTAAAAAAAGATAAAAAAAACACAGGAGAAATATTTGCAACTATAATAACTGAGAATTTTCCAAAATTAATGACAGACACCAAATCACAGATTCGGGAATCTCAGAGAACACTGAGCAGCAGGCCCGTGATATTTAAACTGCAGTATATCAAAGACACAAAGAATATCTTGAGAGGGAAAACCACCTTCACCACAGAGAAGCAAAGGATAAGAGTTCCACTGGACTTCTCTTCAGAAATCAAGGCAGTAAGAAGGGAATGGAGTAAAATATTTATAGTGTTGAAAGAAAAAATCCACCCATCTAGCATTCTGCATCCAGGAAAACTACCCTTCAAAAATGAAGGAGAAAAAAAGCCTTCAACCAAAATTAAGAAAATATGTTGGCAATAGACCTGCCTTTCAGGAAATGTTAAAAGAACCTATTCAGAAAGAAGGAAAATGATATAGGTCAGAAACTCAAATCTACCTGAAGGAAGGAAGACCACTAGAGAAGGGATGAATGAACATACAATAAAATATTTTATTTTTCTTGTTCTTAACTGATCTGACAGATAATAGTTTGTTCAAACTAATAACAATAAAGAATTTGATGATTATAGCTTATGGATAAGTAAACTGAGTGACAGCAATGTAGTAACGGATGGGACAGGAAAATTGGTAATACTGTTGTAAGGTACTCACACTACCTGTGAAGTGGTATAGTGTTATTTGAAAGTGGATTTGGATTAGTTGTCACTGTATATTGCAAACTCAAGCACAACCCCTAACAAGGGGAAAAATAAGTATAATTGATATGCTGAAGGAATTAAAAAATTGAATCTTATAAAATTCTCAAAACCAGAAAAGGCAGAAAAGAAAGGGTAGAAATGAAGAAGAGATGATATTTGAGAGACTGGGAAAGGTTGAATTCTTCTTTAGGAACTTTAGGATGAGTGGGCTTATTTAGAAACAAACACAGTAAAAAATTCACACGTACAAACATTCACATGTCCACACACAGACATTCATACACACACATATGCACAGGGCGACAAAATAAAACAGCACTTCTCCTAACGCACACAACATGATTTGTTCTTTCTGAGGGCATTCAGAGAAGACCTACTTCATCCAATTCCCTTTCTTTTAATCCCATAATCCCCTCTCCAATCTGTTCACAAATAACTTTCTTTTCTTTACACATCAATTCCAGAGGACAGAGGTTTGCATGATCTGATTGCAGTTTTCCAGTGAAACAAGATCTCTTTTATTAAGAAAGTGAAATTGTTGCCCTGGCCCAAACATTAGTAATTAGACTATGTATCATGACTTAAATAAATCAATATTCAAGCCATCACACAAATAAACTATGGAGCCAAAACATCCATCAGAAATAACCAGACTCGAGCCTTTAAAATGCATGACATATTAGGTCACTTAGTTGCAAAACCATGAAATTTCAGAATCCATACCTGAATCATACGGTTATAATAAAATGCCTTCACTTATTCAAATCTGATTTATTCTCAGTGGGTAGATTTATCCATGCTAAATCCTGGAGTATCTATTAGTCACCACTGCCCACTCTGACAGATATCAAAAGTCCTGATTATCTAAGTAAGAGGAGGTCAGAGAAGGTGATCAAGGCCCAGTCACTCCATATCTGGGCCTACTCTGGCCCACAGGAGAAGCAGAGGAGGAAATTGAGTGATTTGGGGAAAGCGGGAAGGGAGAGGAAATACGTTGCTTATTTTTTAATTTTTTTAAATTTCAACTTTTATTCTAGATATGCCTGGCATTAGTTGTTTAAAAGGAAATAGAAGAACTCCAGGCAATTTCACTAACTCATAACTCTCACCTGGAGCCTATACTGAAAAATCATGACATCAGCTAAAATGTTTGTTTTTTTTTTCCTCTCTGTAGGAAGGGATATCACACATAGTATAAGAGCTTACTACACACCACTGGGTATTTTGGGGCCAGTTAATCCTCTGTAAAGTTCAAAGTGTATTAAATGGTTTCCAAGTTCCCTTTCCCAGCTCTTAACATTTCAGAGCTTATATGATCACTTACTTGCTATCTGAATTCCCCAAATCTTGTTCTAGCACAAAAGCCTCAAAGGAGTTCACAACTGGGTAAAAGTCAACTAAAATTTGGTTGAATATGACATGAAAAACCAGGAACAGGCATTATTCTGAAGACTGCATATATACAAGCTTTACGAAGAGTTATATTCACCAAAGGCACCTTTACAGATACATCCACGTAGATGGTGCTGCTCCCTTTGGCATTCATGGCCTGATACGATTTGGCCGTGTCCCTACACAAATCTCATCTTGAATTCCAACCTGTTGTAGGAGGGACCCAGTGGGAGGTGGTTGAATAATGGGGGCAGGTCTTTCCTGTGCTGTTCTTGTGATAGTGAATAAGTCTCACAAGATCTGATGGTTTTAAAAATGGGAGTCTCCCTGCACAAGCTCTCTTCTCTTGTCTGCCACCACAAGAGACGTGCCTTTCGCCTTCCACCACGATTGTGAGGCCTCCCCAGTCACGTGGAACTGTGAGTCCAATTAAACCTCTTTTTCTTCCCAGTCTCGGTATGTCTTAATCAGCAGCATGAACACTGACTAAACAGTAAATTGGTACCAGCAGAGTGAGGCATTGCTGAAAAGATACCCGAAAAGGTAGAAGTGACTGTGGAACTGGGTTAACAGGCAGAGGTTGGAACAGTTTGGAGGGCTCAGAAGAAGACAGAAAAATGTTAAAAAGTTTGGAACTTCCTGGAAACTTGTTGAATGGCTTTGACAAAATGCTTATAGTGATACGAATGATAAGGTCCAGGCTGAGGTGGTTTCAGATGGAGATGAGAAACTTGTTGGGTATTGGAGCAAACGTAACTCCTGTTATGTTTTAGCAAAGAGACTAGCAGCATTTTGTTCCTGCCCTAGAGATTTATGGAACTCTGAACTTGAGAGAGATTATTTAGGGTAGCTGGTGAAGAAATTTCTAAGCAGCAAAGCATTCAAGAGGTGAGTTGGGTGCTGTTAAAGGCATTCAATTTCAAAAGGGAAACAGAGCATAAAAGTTCAGAAAAATTGCAGCCTGACAATGCAATAGGAAAGAAAATCCCATTTTCTGAGGAGAAATTCAACCCAGTGGCAGAAATTTGCATAAGTAATGAGGAGTCAAATGTTAATCCCCAAGACAATGGGGAAAATGTCTCCAGGGCATGTCAGAGACCTTTGAAGCAGCTCCTCCCATCATAGGCTTGGAAGTCTAGAGGGAAAAAGTGGTTTCATGGGCTGTGCCCAAGGTCTCCATGCTGTGTGCAGCCTAGGGACTTGGTGCCCTGCATCCCAGCTGCTCCAGCCATGGCTGAAAGAGGCCAACATAAAGTTCAGGCCATGGCTTCAGAGGGTGCAAGCCTCAATCCTTGGCAGCTTCCACATGGTGTTGAGCCTGTGAGGGCACAGAAGTGAAGAACTGAGGTTTGGAAACCTCTGCCTAGATTTTAGAAGATCTATGGAAACACCCAGATGCCCAAGCAGAAGTTTGCTGTAGGGGTGGGGCCCTCATGGAGAACCTCTACTAGGGTAGTGCAGAAGGGAAATGTGGGGTTGGTCCCTACTGGGGCACTGCCTAGTGGAGCTGTGAGAAGAGGGCCATCATCCTCCAAATCCCAGGATGGAAGATCTACTGACAGCTTGCACCGTGCACCAGGAAAACCCTCAGACACTTAATGCCAGCCTGTGAAGACAACCGGGAGGGAGGCTGTATCCTGCAAAGCCACAGAGGCAGAACCGCCCAAGCCATGGGAGTCTACCTCTTGCATCAGCATGACCTGGATGTGAGACATTGAGTCAAAGGAGATTATTTTGGAGCCTTAAGGTTTGACTGCCCCACTGGATTTTGGGCTGCCCCTCTTGCATAGGGCCTGTAGCCCCTTTGTTTTGGTCAATTTCTACCATTTGGAATGGCAGTATTTACCCAATGCCTGCACCCCTGTTGTATCTAGGAAGTAACTAGTTTGCTTTTCATTTTACAGGCTCATAGGCAGAAGGAACTTGCCTTGTCTTGGATGAGACTTTGAACTGTGGACTTTTGAGTTAATGCTGAAATGCGTTGAGACTTTCAGGGACTATTGGGAAGGCATGATTGATTTTGAAATGTGAAGATATGAGATTTTGAAGGGGCCAGGGGTGGAATGATATGGTTTGGCTGTGTCCCCACCCAAATCTCATTCTGAATTCCCACATGTTGTGAGAAGGACCCGGCAGGAGGTAATTGTATCATGGGGGTAGATCTTTCCCATGCTGTTCTCATGAATAAGTCTCACATGACGGATGGTTTTAAAAATGGGAGTCTCCCTGCACAAGTTCTCTTGTCTGCTCCCATGTGAGATGTACCTTTCAGCTTCCACCACAATCGTGAGGCCTCCCCAGCCACGTGGAACTGAGTCCAATTAAATCTCTTTTTCTTCCCAGTCTCAGGCATGTCTTTATCAGCAGCCTAAAAACAGACTAATACATGGCCCCAGGCCTTATGTCCTCAGCTGTCCCTGCAACTCTCCGTCTGATGCTTTGCTGGTACTTATCAACCAATACCCCAAAGTATGGTGCTTTGACATACTGAACTGAAGAAGATACCTCAAGCTCTCTCTGACCTTCCCCTGCTTTTCTGTCTCTCAATCCTCTGTTTCTCCCAAACACAGGATGAAGTTGTTCTCTGAAGTTCCCTTGTCTGCCTAAAGGCCAGGTCCCACAGAGAAGAAAAACAGTCATTTCTCATCCCTACCCTGCATTTACATTAACTGAACTCATATCTCGGGAAGGGAGACTGAAGTCTGTCAACAGACCTACAGACTTTTGTCACAAATCACTGTCTGCTCTGCAGGCCCAACAGATTTTGTCCCAAGACATTGTTTGTTCTTCAAGCCCATTGAATTCCCCTAAAAATCATTTACTACTCACCCCGCCAAAATTATCCACCTTTCCCCATGTCCCTTTCCTCTAAGAAGAGGGGTATATAACCATCTGTACCCCATTGTGTTGGGGGTCATCAGTCTAAGATTGTCCCCAGGGCACGTTAATAAATTTGCATGCCATTTTTCCTATTCATCTGCCTTTTGTCAGGTGATGTTCATCAAACCTTCTAAGAGTAAAAGGGAAGTTTTCCCTTCTCTCATACAGTTTCCTCCCACTAGAAGTGTCAGGACCTCAGCCAATAACAAACTGAGTTGGAGGACAAACCGTCAGCATCCTCGTCCTCCAACAGGATAACTCCGAGGTATGGTCCACAACATGGTAACCTGCTCCACACACACCTTGGCCTGGCTGTTTCATTTCCTCATTGTCTACCTCTGCTTCCTGGGTCACCTCCCAAAGACACTAGTTGGACTCGGTGCTTGCTACAGGTTCTGCTCTGCACAAACCCACACTTAAACAACAGAAATGCATAGACAATACAACTAGGGTGTACGGATAAAATGTTAGTTTATGTGTAACAAGAACAAACTTGAAAATAGGCAAATAAAATATTAGATAGATTCCTGAATTTCAAAATGGAGATATATCAATAGAAAATTCACTGGTGTCGTGGTGCACGCCTATAATCCCAGCACTTTGGAAGGCTGAGGCAAGAGGACTGCTTGAGTCTAGGAGTTTGAGACTAGCCTGGGCAACATGTGAAACAGTCGCTACAAAAAAATACAAAAATTAGCCAGGCATGGTGGAGCAAACCTGTAGTCTTAGTTACTCAGGAGGCTATTGTGGGAGGATCACCTGAGCCTGAGGAGGTCAAGGCTGCAATGAGCCATGTTCTTGCCACTGCACACCAGCCTGGGTGACACACTGAAAAAAAAAAAAGAAGAAGAAAAGGAAAGAAAAGAAAATTCTAGGATACATCAGAATTGAACTCCTTTTGACAAAGATAATTAAAATTGCATTTACAAAATCGTAAGAATTCTAAAAAAATCTAAAGGACTTGGGAATCTACTCTGAGAAAATAAATAACAAAATAATGAAACATGAAGATATTATATGGTATTAGAAAGTGGATATTAGATGGTAGCAGATTAGATGGAGATTGCGGCCAACACGTAACAGTGTTTCAGAAAAGAAAAAAAGAAAAAAAATTAGCTGACCTGATCAGAACTGATGAGGATTCTCCCTTACTGGTGTTTTCATGATAATTTGAATGTTTATAAATAAAAGTATCCATGTTTTAATCATAAATCATTTGGAGAGAAAACTTGTTTTCTTGTAATACGAGGGTTAACAAAAACAAACACCAAAGTAAGGGCCAGAAGTTGCTGAAGGTCAGATTTTCAAAGTAATTGAATTACCATTAATATAATTAAGTACTAGTAATATTGATTCAGGGGTTTTTATAGTTGGAAATGCCCTTTTAATAGACATTGTTAAAGCTATTAATTCAACATCCCAAATATAGTGAAGTTACTTGCTAACTTGTAAATTTTTGCCTAGCAGAGATCCAGGTAATTTCTGTCTGGCAGAAAAGCTAGCCTGGAAGATTGTGGTTTATTTCCCCGTAGGGATTTACTAGGTTTGTATCTAATACAGCCATCTTTTCTCCTAACTTTTCTTTATTCAATTTTCTACAAATGCCTAGTTTCTCAAATGCTCCTTTAACCGGTGTTGTCATTTTACTGAGTTCCTTATTTATTAATGAGTTGATAAAAACACTTGACATGTATTTATTTTATATTCATAAGAATCATCTTTTTAAATTTTTGAAAATTGTAATTTAGAAGCATATAATTCAAGTTCATTATTTCCTAGGTAGAAATACACTTAGAAAGATTAAGCACCTTTTTCGTGACTAACAGTTGGAGCCCAAGCATCGTAAATCCCAGGCTAGGGTCTTTCTAGTACAGGTCATCCTTCTCTCACTGTATTTGACGTGGCATTTGCGTGCTTTCTCTTTTACAATACCTTAAGGTAGGCAAGGGAAGTCATGACCATTTTGTAGGTGAAGAAAACTGAACCAGCTGGGAAAATATCCTGCTGGAGGCCACGGCTGAAGTCATTGCCAAGTAATGTAGCTGAGAAGAAGCAAAGCTCACCACCCTATGGCTAATGCCCACAAGGAGGTCACAGGTACAGTGACAACCACTCAAGGGACGGTGTTCTGGGACTGGGAGAGAGACAGAGGCACTGGGAGGGAAGTGAGTATGAAGAGGCCAGCGAAGAATTCAAAGAGGATACAGAGGCCAGGCACAGTGGCTCATGCCTGTAATCCCAGCACTTTGGGAGGCTGAGGCGGGCGGATCACGAGGTCAGGAGATTGAGATCATCCTGACCAACATGGTGAAACCCCGTCTCTACTAAAAATACAAAAAATTAGCCGGGTGTGGTGGCAGGCGCCTGTAATGCCAGTTACTCGGGAGGCTGAGACAAGAGAATGGCGTGAACCCGGGAGGCGGAGCTTGCAGTAAGTAGAGATGGCACCACTGCACTCCAGCCTGGGCGACAGAGCGAGACTCCGTCTCCAAAAAAAGAAAAAAAAAAAAAGAGGATACAGAGTTTGAGCTGGACCACTGAAACAGGCACAGTGGCAGTAACTCTTTACATCTGGTGGTAGACTTAAATTGTAAGAAGGGGACTAAAGCCAGGCATGGTGGCCTAGTACTTTGGAAGGCCAAGGCAAGAGGATCACTTGAGAACAGGCGTTTGAAAACAGCTTGGGCAGCAAAGCGAGGCTCCATCTCTACAAAAATATGAAATGATTTGGACCTGGTGGCATGTGCCTGTAATCCCAGGTACTTGGGAGGCCGAAGTGAGAGGATTGCCTGACTCCGGGAGTTTGAGACTGCAGTAAGCTATGACTGCTCCCCTGCACTCCAGCCTTGGTGACTGAGCGAGACCCTGTTTCTAAAAAATAAATAAGTAAATGCAAAAAATTAAAATGAAAATAAAAGTGTTTTATGGCTGTAAGTAGCTCATTCTTGTAAATAATGTGTAGTTGTTGATCCAACTAGGTTATACTGATGAAACAGAGGAAAAACACATACAAATATTATCTTTAGTCCCTATCTAAGCTTCTGATATTATTTTAAATATTGGTTTTTCCTAAAATTAAAAATTAAGTAGAATAATAGTGATATATATATATCTCATATGAAATATCCACCGCTTAAAGCTTAATGCTGAGTTAATATTTAAGTATAATTTTGTGCAATATGTGAGGTTTTTATTAACTTAATAAAATATTACTAATTATATTCTAAGTCAATTAAAGCAATTAATACTGAACAGTATATGTGTAAAAGCAATTAAAGCCCACATTGAAGTGATATTTCTAGGACTATTTTTTGTTGTTTTATAAAAAGATCCAGCATGTCACTTTGTTTTTAACCTATCTAAATGAATTAACATTATTAAACTGCAAGTTACCCATCACGTTTATGTTCTAATTTTAAATAATATGATACTTTTGAATATTCAGCATTACTTTGTGTTTTCTAAAATATGTTTATACGAAATATTAACATATGTGAGATGACAAATTCATTATAATTATTTGCACGGAACTGAGGTTTAGGAAAATAGATCACCCCTCTGTAATCCTTTCTTCCCCCCGCACATATACAGACTTGGATGCAAACAAGAAAAGTCAGAATCCATAGAAACGATTTGCCTTTACAGCTTGTCGGTGGCACCCAATTATTAGTAGCCTTGGAAAATCATTTAACCTCAACTATAAATGGTGCCCTCGTATTGTGATTTGCATTATCAACTAGAGATGGCCACCGTCAATACCACAAACTACAAGGAAAGGGAGAAGCAGTCATAAAAAGGGTCAGATTTTCCTTCTCACAAAATAGATTCCTGCTTCTCAAGAATCTTCTTTTTACAGAATGTGATCAGGAATTTCCTTTATGAATTTATATGCATCTCCCCACCAAGGCTGAAAGAGACTAGTGACACATTCACAACTGGGGAACTGCAGAGAGGCTGGGAAAACATGACATACGATTCAGAAAAAAAAATGTTCACCGTCTCAGGGAAAAGAGGAGGAAAAATGGCGGCATATTCTATCGACGGTTGCTAATTCAGTTGGGGAGCAAACATGTTCAGTGTGTGGTCTAAACGGCATACCTTGTTCAGAACGTGAGGTCTAAACAGCATACCTTGTTCAGAGCGTGTGGTCTAAACCGCATACCTTGTTCAGAGCATGTGGTCTAAACAGCATACCTTTTTTTTTTTTCCCACAAAATGTCGTTTCGAATTCTGGTAGGAATTTCCAACAATGGAACTTGGTGTACTGGCCATCAAAGCTGGTTACTATGGGATGATGGTGTAATTGTATAGATTAATGAGGGTACCCAACTCACTTTGAAATTCAACAGTGGATACAACTACATTTGCATGTCTGTTTCCCCTATCATCTTGACCTTCAGTTTGAGAAGGAGCACGAGAGAGCAGTGAGCATCCCACTTGTGCAGTGCAATTTAAATCATAGCTTCGTCAGTTTTGATAAAGTGGACATGGATCTACACCCATATTTTGCCACTACTGGAAAAACAACCACGCACAGCATCTGCATGCATGGGAAACCCAGATATTTTTCTACGTTACATACAGCAAGAGAGGAACGTGCCAGAGTGCTCACTTCATGTGTCATTCCTCATTATTTTCCAGGAAACCACAATTCATTGCAGGCTTGTTTTATTGAAATGTAACTGATGGGGAAAAGACCATGTGATTTCTTTAAACAATCAGCTAATGAAGCTGGAGGAACTTACTCCTCCTCTGAGGTGGTCTCCTGAGATTCCAGGGTAAAACAGGTGCATGTCACAGTGCCTCCCACTAACAGACCAAGTCCGCTGGACCAGGCTCCTAGGCTGGTCCCAGACTCTGCCGTTCAGATCTCAAGTGGCCATTAACAAACTGAAGGTGATCCAAACAGGTAGGAGACTGGCAGCCTTAGGTTGTCTGATGTCGACAGCTGAAACAAAGCAAGCAAGAGCTGCAGGACAAGTACTCCAGGCTCTTACATGAGCAGGCTAAGTGGCCAGCTGGCCATCTGGTGAGGGATTCTTTCCTGGCAACCTGTCCCTTGTGCTACTCTCCTTAGATTCCCTTTCTACTCTGCTAAATGCCTCGCTCAAGCCTCATGGTTGTCAAAGCTGAAAGATACTTCAAGATCACCCAGGCAGATGCTTCATTTGATAGATGTGGAAACAGAGGACCTGAGGAAAGTGAGTAAGCCCAATATTCAATTCCATGGAAGCACGCTGCTTTCAATGCATTTGCTGCTGAATTCCATTAAAGGCATATTTTAAAGAACGGCTTTGTTTTTCAAGAACGAAAGTTTAATTGATTAGGATGTGCTAAAAGGGGTATGCAATCAGCATCTAACCCACTATGCTTCCACGTTGGAACTGATGGCCTCACATGAGACACTGGTGAGTAAGGGGCAGAGGGAACATCTGTCCTCAGCCTCCCCAAGGTGAGAAAAGAGGACCACGGAGATCTGGGTCTGTGCCCACATCTGAAGGGTTTTTCTTAGTATGATACCATAATTTTTTTTTTTTTTTGAGATGGAGTCTCGCTCTATTGCCCAGGCTGGAGTGCAGTGGCGCAATCTCGGCTCACTGCAAGCTCCGCCTCCCGGGTTCCTGCCATTCTCCTGCCTCAGCCTCCCAAGTAGCTGGGACTACAGGTGCCGCCACCTCGCCCAGCTAGTTTTTGTATTTTTAGTAGAGACGGGGTTTCATCGTGTCAGCCAGGATGGTCTCGATCTCCTGACCTCGTGATCCGCCCGCCTCGGCCTCCCAAAGTGCTGGGATTAGAGGCGTGAGCCATAGCGCCTGGCCAATACCATAATTTCATAGTGGAGAGCCCATGTTCATACATGAAAGATATTCCTAGAATCCCATCCAATTTTTAGGCAGCATGGCTGCATCATTTCAGGTTGAAGCAGAGCTTCTACAATGGCATTGTTTACAGGTTGGTTCAACCATTGTTCCCAACAGAGCTTTCTGGTCAGGCAATTTTCCTCCTTATGCTGCATGGGCTCATTAATTGAAAGGTCATTTGCATGGCATTTGCTCTGGGAGATCTTGTTTTTGTATTCTTTCATCATTCTGTTATTTTGCTGAACACACTTGCATTATCTAGAACTTTCTGCCAACTAGCACTCTGAACATCTATGGTATAAAGCTTATGATGTTGGATCAAGTGACTTTCGAAGCTTTCTAAAATTCAGAAATCCTTTAAATCATCCATGTAATTAAGTTGCTTAGTGCATTTTTAGTATTACACATAAGCAAAGTAAAACTAAAAAGCAAAAATGCCAGAGGGGAGGGTGAACACATAATACTTTTCAAAACCAAGAATGAGAAAGCACGACTTAAACTCAAGTTTCGGAAAAGACAGATGACTTATTACTTGGCCCTTGACTATCTGTCCAAGGTCATTTCAGAATGTGGAGTTCCTTCGACTTGGAGCTTCATCGGGAGGCACATCAAACTTTCCTCTCAATGCCTTCCATTCCCCTGTACCCTCCCCCACCCAGCAGACTCCATTTACACAGTGTCTCTACCATAAAGCCTCCTAGATTCCCATGCAGATGGATTTCTTTCTTCCCAAGCAAGTCTACTTGTCACTTTCAGTAATTGAAGGATGATGCACCAGGTTCAGAGTGAGCCTAGTTTCCACTCTGTGTGCCCCTGAGGAAGTGACTGCACCCCTGTGCTCAGCATCCTGCAGAACCAGAGTTAACAATAATGGAACCTACCCTGTATGGTGTCGTGAGGGTCGATGAAATGCTGCAGAAAACGACAACAATGACCAGGACAGGGACAGTGCCACACTATGCACCTCGGATAGAATTACTATTATTGTGTTCTTATTGTAATTATTCATGCTATGCAGTAACTTTATGGAGATGTAATTGTCTTAAGAGGGAGACCACAGGTTCTGTGAGGACAGCCCATACCCCGTTCCATGTTCCTCATATCTAGACCTTCTACCCTGCAACAGTTTTGACCAACCGCCCTAGCACTCCGTGAGTGCATGTATGTGTGCATGTCCACCTGTTTTGCCCACACACACACCTCCATCAGGTTTCCTGGTGACAAGCTTTAGGAGCGAGCTCACACTCTAGATGACAGCTGCCCATACTATTTCTCCTGGTCTCCATTACCTGAAACTCACGCCTTGATCTTGACCATTGAGCTCTGACCTTTCTCCATTGTGGAAGAAATTAAAGGAAGAAAAGAAACAGTCCTTCTCTACGAGACCAACAGCTGGACGGCCCATCCCAGCAGTGCTTTCCCGTCCCATTCCTGGCCATTCTGGGGCTGCAGTGGCAGGTGAGAGTCCCAATCCTGAAAGTACCCCAATGAGATGGAGGGGAGATAAGAAGAACAGCATGCTTAGAAAGGAAACACAAGAGAGATTTCAGAAGAGGACCCTACATGTCCCCTGGGCCCTTTTGACTTTTCCTTCTGTGAAAACACACCTTATCACAGTGGTCCAGTTTGTCTTCTCTCACACGGAGACTTTTTTGCATCAGTTAACAGAAGGAAAATGGGCAGCTATCAAGGTTAATCAGCAAGGACCACATGGCACAGAGTAGATACTATAATTAATGCATAATTAGGTGACAGATTTAAATAATCAACCATATAAAGTTTAGAAAAGCCACCATATATATTACATGCAGTGTTATTTAATTTCACTTTAATATTTACAGATACTCCCTTTGTATTTGAAACATTTCAAAGGTTGTTTGAAAGCACAGCCCTTTCCCAATCCTGAAATATTCTCTCTCTCTCTCACTACACAATGGCCAAGGCACTGTGTTAAAAGAGAATTGTAAAATTGTGGACTCTATGAAGCAATATAAAACACTTTCCAGGAAAAAAAATGTGGTATTCTCCCTCCCTAACCTCATCAAGATTTAGTCAATTGTTCTGAATAATGCAGCTACTATTTTTTTTTTTTTTTTTTTTTTTTTTTTGCTTTTGGGCACCACATACCTTTATTGGTAGGCTGGTTTCTTTTATTATGACTTTGGTCCACCCAGGATAGGTCAAGAGGTGTGTTGGCCTAGAGATGAAGGAGGACTGGGATCTTCCACTTAAATGATTAAAATAAGTATCTAGGACAACTAGATCCCGGGTGTTCTCACCAGACAGGAGGAGTGCAGGGTGTTCTTGTCGGGGAGGGAGGTAGCGTGCAGCCCCAGGAGGGTACGAGGATGGAAACTCCACCTCTGGGAAGGAATCCCGGGGCAGCGGGTCCTGGCTAATCAGGGAGACCCACGGAAAGCAGTGTATGTGAGGAGGCTTAGTCCTCATTGGTGGAAGGGACACACTGGAGCCTCCTTGGTGCCTCTGGAGGAGCCACTGTCTGAGCCACCAGGGGACAGGGAAGTGAGCCGACAGAGGGTCCCGATGCTCCCGTGGTAGTAAGTGGGGGCATCACACAGGTGACACCGAGGAGCAGGCTGCTGCAGGTGCAGATTTGCAGAGACACCGGAATGCGCAGAAACAGCGAGGCCAGGTCAGGGTCCAAGTAGGCCGGGGACACGGGCACGAGGTTCCATTACTGCCCATAGCAAACTCCAAGTTTAGCAGCCACGCAGGTCTACAGTGGATGCAGGAGAAGCTTATGATGAGGGGGGAAAAGCGTGGTTGTTGCAGAGATGAGCAGAGACATCCTGAACCTGGACCTGTGAGAGGACCAGGACTCCTCTCATCTCCGTGAAGACACAGTCCAGGTGCCTTAACCGAGGATGGTCATAGATGTATCTTAGCCAGAAGAGCAGGGCTGAGGCTGGGAGGAGAGCCTCGAAAGACCTACCCCACAGACAGGGAGCTAAGCCAGATCACAGGACTGGATACTTTTAATTATTGGCAGATCAAAGGCCTGTTCCTAACACACAAGAATCCGTGAGAATGATGCCCTGTGAAGTTTAGACCAGTCATGGAAATCAAAGATAATGGGATTCCTTTTTCTTTCATTATGTTCACCCAAGAGCTTTAGGGAATATGTCTTTATCCCGCTCCGAAGGATTTTCTCCATATGATGCAGGAAAGAGCCCGGAGCTGGAAGTCTGGAGCCCAGCTGGCTGCACGACCGTGGGCTCATCATGGTCCCGGGGCTCCTTCTGCCATCTCCTGAGCCCACATGCCTGTGTGTCCGCGATTTAAACTAGAAGAGAAATCAGTGTCTCATGATAGTGCTTCCACGGATGTCTTTGGATTCTGATACCTAAACCTGAAAGAAGTTTCATGTCTTTGTTTCCATAAACTACAGATGGAAACGAGACCACATCATGTGCAAGTTTTCGTTTTTCTTCCTCTTCTCATCTGATGCTACTGAAAAGGAATTCCCATAAAGGGGAACCTTCTTCCATTTATGCCTAGAAAAATCAGAATCTGTACATGTGAGGAATAACAAGCCCTATAAATCAATTCAAAAATGAATTCTTTTATTCTTTTTTTTCGCATTTGATGCTACTGTCTTTCACAGTGTAGTGAAAGCAGCTTAAACTTTAGCATGAGACATGAATTTGATTCTTGGCTTCATCTCCAACAGAAGATAGGACTTTGGACTCTGGTTCTTTATTTTTTAATGGGAGTAATAATTCCATCCTCACAGGAGTGTTTTGCACACAACCTTCATAGTAATAATCAATTACACAGAGGAAAATAATGGTAGTGGGGAAATTGGGCCACCTCCCTAATGAGTCATCAAAGTTAACATCACCAGTTAGGGGACGAGTCGGTGTCACCTGTGCCCTGATATGAGCACTGCCAACCTCTCCTCTGGGGTGTTCCTGCTAAAAATGCACAGCCCAGCTCTGACTGTGAGGAAACATCAAGAAAATCCTGCAAAATATCTGGTGTGCCCACTACGAAATGTCAGTGTCTTAAAGAGATTGAAGAACCAGTCCAGATTAAAGGACATTTAAAAGAAAGGCAAAACACTGACTGACTTGTTATCCTAGTCTGAATCTTGCACTGGAGACAGGGAAGAGTGGAAGGTTAATATGTGTGTGTGTGTGTGTGTGTGTGTGTGTGAGAGAGAGAGAGACAGAGAGAGAGAGGAAGAGAGAGAGAGAGGGAGAGAGCGAGAGAGAGAGACTTAGCTATAAATGCCATAATTGGGACAAATCGTGAAATTTAAATAAGGTCTATAGAATGCTTAGTAGTATTGTATCAGTATAGTTCCCTGATCATTTGTAAATGTATTCGGATTACACAGAAGAATATTCTGGCTTTGGGAAATACGTGCTAAAGAATTTAGGGGTAAAGAGGTACCCTGTCTGCAACTTGCTGTCAAATGGATCAGCAAGAACAAAAATCAAACCAAACCTTATCTGTGTGAGTGTGTGTAGAGAGAGAGGGAACTCCCAAGTTCTCTCACCATCTTTGGGTGGTAAAATATCAACATTTGAGGAATATAAGTGTCTACAGAAATTCTTTGTCCTAGTCTTGCAAGTTTCTGGTAAACCTAAAATTAAAACAAAAAGGCTAAAAAAGTCACGACACATCTGAAATAAGTAGCAATACTATGTATTATAGGATAACCTTTCTTGTGTAGCAGGCTGGCTGCTTTGTGCTAGTTGCATTACTCCTTTATAATTACCTTTGAGTAGACCAGTAAACCTTCAGTAATGTATTAGCGATTATGAAGTAGCCAGGTTATACAAATCTTTTTAATAATTTGCCCCAAACCAACCCTACTCCAGGAAAGCTGACAAAAACCAGTCTGCTCTCCTCCCCTCCACCGACTGCTGTGACTTACTATGAAGGCTACTCTCAGTGTTGGTGAAAAACGAGAGACACAAAACCACTCAGCCACTTAGAGCAGAGAGGATATATGTAACTTTCTTATCTGCGGAGCTGTGCCTTTCCAAATGGTATTTGAACAGTATCTCCATTTATTGTCCTGTCTAAATGTTTCAACGTGCCATCCTGTCCTCAAAGAAGAAACACTTTTGCCTCCTGTAATTGAACCAGCTGTTATCAGGCAACATAAGAAAGCCCATCATTGCCCAGAGTCCAGCCTGGAGTCATGTAGAGGTGCACCTGCCCTGCGGGGTCCCATTAATGCCCAGTGCGTAAGCATAATGTGGCCATGTGACTGCTGCACAAATTAAATTTTATAGACAAAAACTGCTGCCTTTCATTTGAAGCAATTTGTCTGTTTCACTTCTGTTTTGAAATATATAAAACCAGAAGGTTTTCATAATGCAAGCTTGATGTAACAACAAAATGTGAGTTTTAAAATGTTTACTGAAGTCACTGCACAATTACATGTACCTACCATGATACCTTGTGTTTCAGCAGTGACTGTCCTCTGTCACAAACCCACTCTTTTTTGGTACAAACATTAGTCCTCTGCTCTTCTAAAGGAAGGTTCACTTGGGTTATTTGGACGCAACATATGTGCCCATCAGATCTCACACTCCTGGACCAAAACTCAACAGCTCCAGAAGGGAGGCCACGGATCAGGATGGCCAGAGGGTCAAACACTGCCGTAAACTGGCTGTCTCTCCATTTGCTCACATCTGAAATTTCAAAGACAGCGCCACTCCCGCAATTTAAGTCTAGGTCAGAGCTTTCCATGCTGATATCCCCTAGAATAATACTAATAACTCACGCATGGCTGTTTTGAGAGGTGCATGGTTAGATAAGCGCAGAGGGGAGGGGAGAAGATACCCCTCCCAGGTGGAGATGGGTACAGACTTGCCCACGGCCTCGACTTTGGTCTCTTCGGAAGGGCTGCCATGGCTCCTGGTGCCAGGCATGCCGTAGATCAGTTTTTCCCTTTGCTGAATCCCGCATCCTCACTTCCCTAAGCGGGTGACTCCCGAGGGCGATCTCCAGCAGTCCTCTCCATATAGCCCAGCAGCTCGGTCCATTACTATTTCCAGGGAACTCGATCTCAGTAGCTTCTGTCCCTCTGGCCACACCCTGTTCTTTCTTCTATTGTTGATCTTGATGTGTTTCCTTTCTTTGCTCTCCATTCTAGTCTGAAGATTTTCGTGATTCCTGTGGCCAGTTGCACCTGGAATCCTCCTGGGTGGGACTTCCTGGTGGCAGGGACTGGCCTCCTTCCCCATTTCTCATCCCTTAACATATAAAGATCTTGCCCAACTTAGACCATGAGAAACTCATGATATTCCTGCTTATTTCATCTGTAAGAAGGAGGGCAGACTCCTCCATGACAGACAGAAATGTGCCTTCGCAGTGTTTGTGGAGGAGGTCTGAAATGTGGGGATGTGGAGTCCTCTTCCATCAAACAGGGACAGCCCCTTTTGGGGGCCAGAAAGAGCACAGACTTAGGAGGATACAAATTGTAATGAATTATGTACCAGTTTCTAAGCCCTTAAAATTGAAGTTATTGCAAATGTTTCTATAATTTATATCAATTTACAGTATGGTATTCTTTTCCTAAGTGGTTGTTTATCAATATAATTGCTTGTTTTTCTCCTATGTACTTTCTCGTCCTGGGAATCCTGAAGAATGAAGTATTACGTCTGGCAGATGAACAACTTCTGATATACCATTGTTTGGAGGGATGCTCCCTCGAAGAACTGATATCTGGCTCTAAAACCTCAGGTGGACAGGTAAGCCCTAGAGAGTTTGAAGCCATGAGAATAACTTAAACCTGAGCATGATGTTGTCTCTGAGTGAAAGGCTCCTGGGGGAGCATCGCAGCATGCTGAGCGGAGCGCTCCTGGTGAAAAAAAACCCATTTCCTTTCATATGGTGAAATCACAGAGAAAAACATTTTTACCGTGTGCATATTTTTCATGTTTTGAAACACTAGATACAAAGCCAAAATGCTACATCAAAGGGCTTTCAACATAGTTTTTTGCTAAAAACGAGTCCTTTGAAAACCTCTGCTTTTGCAGAATTATAAGGTCACAGCATTTTGATTTTCATTCTTGGTATCTTCCAAAGAACATCTTCACAGGCTGATTCAAACCTCAGCACCATGTTTAATTAGACAACGGAACCTCCCAGACAAATCCTGCTGCATGCAGAAATTCACTCCTCATAGAACCTGCCATCTAGATTCTACATGGTCACCTAATCCTGTCATTGAAGTGAAATCAGCTTCCTGCTATGCCTGATCATGAGCAAAACAGACAGACGATAGTAAAAGGTGTCATTTTGCTACCTTTGCTCCTGTGCTTTTAACATTCTGTTCATACATTTTAATTGAGCCAATTTGAGCTCCTGAAAGCATTCAATAGCTTGGGAGAACATTCAGTCTAGCACGAAATTCATGCGAGCAAATAACAGATCATTCTGAATGATTAACATGTGTGGCTATCATCATTAAATACATTGAGTCCAGAACTAGGAAAATGTCATGAGCATGTGTGGGCAAGATATACATGTATATATTAATTTTTACCTCGGTCTTTTCTCAAAAGTGAATAAAAAGGAGGTTTATCAAATTATCTTTAAAGGGACTATTGAAAATCAGCTAAATAAATCCTAATATTTAAAGACATGGATTACAATCATTTCAGAAATGTTGAAATTACAGACCTAATGGGAAATCTTGTAATGTGGCTTAATTGACACGTCGTGTTCTGTTAGCCTGACTCCAGCTGACAGCCAGATTCAGAAACATAACAGAAAGCAAGTGACATTTCTATGAGAACAGATTAGCCTGAAATAGCTGCTCGTCCTCTCATCCTTACAGACTGTTGACCACCCGCCCTCATTAAATGTTAGCGTGCTGATGCCCGGTCCTGGGAAACTTCGCCCTGGACTCTGAGCCAAAAGGCGAGGTCTCCAGTCTTCTGTGGCAGGGGAGCTCCAGGGGATGAAAGGCATCCCATCTTACTCCTCTGGTGGTTGCTAAATTCAATTTCATGGGAAGTTTACCCAGGAAAATAATACTATTCCTTTCATGCTGTCCTCTGGAATAGAATGGTGTTTGAGGAGAATACCAGGGCAGTCCTGAGTCTCAGGGCCTTAGCGTCATCCTGGGAAGAAGTTAATTCAGAATCCCAAGGCCACATTGGCCTGGTCCTGCCTCCAAGGTACCACTGGGTAAAGAGACCACAGCACCCAGGACCCAGAAATGTGTTACGGTGGGTCACTCGAGAAGGTTTGCTCCAGTGACCACTGCATTTATAACTCCAAGTGCTCTGCTAAATCCTCCAGCTCAAAGTGTCACCAAGACACCCTCCCTTCACAGCCCCACTGTCACTAAGAAGTACCCTGCTCTCCTGCGTCCCATCCAGCCAGGAAAGCTAAACGCCACAGCCATGATGGACCACAGGCACTGAGGGCCTGCCCCTTGCCAGGGCTGTGCTGTGTGTGGTCATGGCTGACTGTATCTCAGCCTCACATGGGCCCCTCAGTCCTTTACCATCTCCCTTTCTCGGCTGGGGAAATTAAGGCCTCCAGTCAGTCCCAGAATAAGTCTGCCAGGCTCACACTGCTCATGAGAAGTGGAGCTCAGCTGTGACTGTGAGAGCTGGAACTCAAGTCCCCCACTCATGGCCACACGGTGCCGTCTGACAGGCACCGTTTCACAGGAATGCGGAGAGCATCCCAAAACTCATCTGGGAGCCAAAGGTTCCTGGGCTGAGAACCTGCCTGAGGCAGACAGGTTAACACTGATGTGGGAACCCTTGAGCTTCTCAGGGTCATCTTTGCAGCAGGAGTCCAGTTTTGGCAGAAAGAGGCTGCCCTTGCAGATCTTACGTAGTGGCTGCAGGGAAGCAGGACTAGGCTGGAAGGGGAGTGTCCAACCCAAGGACGCACCCAAGGGCAATGTCCCAGACAGAGGTTGGGTACCTCATCCTGGCCCATCTCAGACTGGGGAATGCTCTTGAGGTCTTTGGACAGCCGTGAGTTGTCTATTAGGAATTATTCTCCATTGGCGATTCATGCTGATAAAATCTCCACCTCCAGCAGTCTCATTAAAGCACATTCAGAGAAGTGTGTTTCTGGTGGCCCATGAGTTCCCAGGTAAAATACAGGCTCCGTAACTCCCAGATGGAGAGTGGCTGGTTCTCTTTGCCCTGGGGATCTCCAACACAGGCCGGGGTCGTGGCCCCTTCCACCACACCTTGTCAAGTCCTCCCTTCTGTCCATGCTTAAAATCCAACGCTTCAGGCAGAGTGGGGCCACCTGAGAGGGCTACTCGTGCTGGATGAACACTGTGTGGGTCTAAGTCTGTTTACAGGGGCTCCCCAGCCATAGTCCTTGGAGAAGCTTCCCTGTCCTCCGCAGGGCCTGGATGTCACCACCTCCCTGTCGGGAGTGTCTAGTAAGTCCACAGTATTTGCTTCTCTTCCTGTAGCACTCCTGACCCAGTGCACTGTGGCCTGAAAATGCTCCATTCTGACTCCTGGAGGCTGGGCTCAGTGTCCCTCTGTCCCTAAACCTTCACCCAGGGCTCCATGTGTAGTTGGCACTCAAAAACACATGTTCAACTGAGGAACAAAGTAGGTAAGTTAAACAAACAAACAAACAAACAACAGAAGAAAAACATATATGGAAATATTTGTATCAGAACTAAATCAGAGAACTCGAAGGTTTTAAAAAGATGTTCAGATAAACTTGGCATGACTTCTCTGGGTTATGTAAGCTTCTGCTTTGAATCTGTCTTACAGCAAGGAAGATGCATGAAAATAGAAGATATCTATGAAACGTTCAAAAACCGCAACATGCTATTTGCCTACAGCGACTTTACGGAAACGTTCACAAAAACATTTTGAAGGGAATGTATACAGTGAGTATGCCAGTCATAAAGGTGCTTTTCTTTTTATTTAATTTTATGTTCTGTTATGTTCTTAATCATGGGGCTAGATTGCAAATGTTTGTTTCCGTAACTTCAAATCAGAATTTATATCCTGGATGATATATAATTGTACTGTTCATCCTAGCTTTGTTTTATGTTTAACTCAATCACTTGCAAAATAAAGAACTGAATAAATATAGCTCTTTTCGTTAAATTAAGTTTTAGTCACAGACCATTGTGGAAAACACTGAAATCTGAATAAAATCAAACACATCACAAAAAAGAGGGACATAGAACAATAAGCAATAAAAGGAATATATTTCATTTTTAATGACATAACATTTTAAGCAAAGCAGCTTATGCCTGCAAGAGAGCTGGAGGAGCAGAGACGGGGCAGGTCTCCCCACTGCAGCGGGGAGGGCACCCCCGTGCCCACCTGGCCTCAGGCAGCTCAGCCGCACTGCATGTGGTCAACCTTGGTGCAGCGGGAGAGCTGACGGGGCCGGAGGCTGGGTGGCCTCTGGAATAACCTGGATAGGAGAAGGGAGAAGCCTCTTTAGGGGCACCCCTCTGCAGCTTCACCCCCAAACTTGTGTCCATTAAAGGAGCCTGCAGTGCCTGCAGCCACCAGAAGGTGTCACTGCGGCTCTTGCACTGAGCCTGCGTTGGCCCCGCGGGTCCTCCCCAGGGAAAGGCCAGCGCAGCAGCATCTGGAGGCTCCCACCAGGACCCGGGAGAAGCGGGCTCTGCACTGCCGGGGCCCACGGGGCGGGCCTTGCACGGAGCTTCAGGGCGCTCAAACCAACAAGCTCCCAGAGCACGCAGCAACCAGGCCCTCCTGCGTAGGGAGACAGGCAGAAAAACCAAAAGCCCTTGCTGCTGAGGGGCACACCGCTTAGCCCGTAGAAGAGCTTGATCTGTGTGTTTGAGGACGGAACGCACCATTTCTCTGGGCATTCCTGAAATGTTTGACCCGTCTCTCACTGATCACATAGCATGGCTCCGACACAGCATTCCTTTTTGGATCTGGGTGGAACCTGGCAGGAAGGACGGAGTAAGGGGCTTCCATCAGACCTCTAGGTGAGGGCAGAGCCTTCTCCTACCTTGGCAAGTTGAGAGTGTGTCACCCTTAATCTCACCCTCATGACTTACTGACCATGCCACCAGCCCTTCTGTCTGCACGTCCCTCCCGCTCTGGACTCAGCAGCATTTGCACAGGAATAACATTCCTGAGAGCTGGGAAGGAGAGCCCTTCTGACACAGAAGCCCCCAGAGGAGATTTGCCAAACGAATCCATTTAAAACGAGTCCATAATCTTCATCCATAATTATCCTTAAATCTTGGGTGCTGAAGGACAAAGCTTCGTGTATGAAATAGCATTTTCACTTGTAAGAGCAACAAACTATGGCTATTTTCAGACTGGCGTGTTTGGTAGCCATTTTCTTGAAAATGAACGGAGTCTGCCACTTCTAAGAAAACAACGGGCAGTATTCGTTGCCAATATTAAAAGTCGAGATTTCCAGTGCAAATTGGAATTTTGGAAAACTTGTGTCCACCTTCATGAGTCTGGTTGCTTCTCAATAGCTAAACAGTTTTCTAACACGATTGGTTGGGAGACTAATCCATGTGGTTTGGTAATATCGTGCCAACATCTGGATGATCAGTGTAACTCTGTGAACCAGTATTTTCCAATGCCTGAAGTTACAAAGTCATGCATGGGTAAAAGGTCCATTTAAAGTACAAGATACACCAATGTTCTGAAAGGTAACGAGGTATGAACAGTTCCTTGATATCGTTTCAGGTTCCACATTAGAACTAAACTCCAAGAAACCGCTAGTTGTTGAGTTTGATGAGATGTCAAGGAAGAGTATGCATGATTATCTCAAAAGTCTAATAAAATCCCCATCCATTTTCAAACTACACATCCATCTCAGGGTAAATTTCCTTCACAGAAATTACATGTCGCAACAGATTGAATGCGGAAGTAGATATGAAAATCATCTGTCTTTTATTGAGCCAGACATCAAAGATATTTGCAGAAATGTAAAACAATGTCACTGTCCTTCCTAAATTTTCTTTTTGGGGGGTATAATAGAGTTATTTTTATAGAAATGTGTCACTTATGCAGGCTTTTATTATTTTTAATCAATAATACACATTTTTAAACATCTCAGTTTAAAAATAGTTAATAATGATAGAGATAATCTACATAAATAAAAGTTTTGGGTGGTGTTCCATAATGTTTAAGAGTCTTGTGTAGGACTGAGAGCATTTCTGCAGTATTTGTGTGCCCATAGACCAGTAGCTTTATATCCTACACTATGTCAATTTACCCACTTGAATTTCATGGCTGCTAATGTAGATTCTGTTGAGACTCAGTGGATCTTAAGAAATTCATTTACTCACTAGGAATGGTTCCACTGGCAGAACAGGAAGAAAGTGCATGAAGGGCTAGTCTCTTCTCAGTGTTGGGGAAGACAGAGTGACAGGATGGGTGTTAAATACAATAAGAGATTCCCTGATCACAAGGGTAATTTTTATATTGGAGTGCAGCCCAGTGCAGTCCCCTTTTAGGAGTCTAAAAAAACTGGGCAAACTTCCTACTGTTGGTGATCATTTATTTTTATGACATTCTATTATGAAAATTCCAAATGTACACAAAAGGTTGAAAGGATTTTATACTGAACACTCATTATAGAACGAACATCACCTAGAATTAATGTGGTGCAATATCTACTTCATCACTTACCTGCAGACATTAAATAAACCCATGGGGTTATGTGACTCTTGCTGTGGTCTAATTGCATGCATCACTCAACCCTATATCAAGAAACCCCTTCCATTTCAATGAAATGCAAATCCTAAGCATCATGTTCAAAGTGGGCAGCCTATTGTTTTTGTGTGGGTACGCCAGGATTTATTTAACCCATTTCTGACTGTTGACTACTTGGGTTGGTTAAACTCTACTGATTTGATAAACATTGAGAAGGACCTGTTTTTCCATAACAATGATCCTTTATTTTCCTTCTAGACTTACAGGATTAAATCTAAGAAGCAGAATTCCTCTAGAGCTTCTCCTGTGTATCATGGCAAGTTTCATCAACAGCTTTTCCTTTGCAAACTGAGCCCACGTGTAGATGTTGGGGAAAAGATGGAGATTAGTCTGAAGAGAAGAGCCGAGGGACCATGTTAGCTCCTTTCTGATATCCTGCCATATAGGACATTCTCAAAAAATAGCTGCCAAAGGAATAAATAACGAATGTTGAGGCACAGTGGGAGACGCAGGCTTCTCCCTGGAATCGCTGATTGGAAGAATGAGAATTGGAGTTGTGAGAGGTCAGCTTTGGTTACATGAAGACCTCCCTCCCCACCTCCTTGCCTTCCATCATATCTGTATTTTTTTCTTCCAGGTGACACTTTTTTGAAATTATCGTGGAAATCAAAGGTAAAGTGTAATTTGTTATAGGACTATAACATTAGTTATGATTAATATACTTTCTGAATCACTGATACTCTTTTTAAAAACAGCAGCTTTGTTGAGCTGAAATTCATATACTATAAAGCTCACCCTTTAAAAGTAGACAATTCGGTGGGTTTCGGTAACAATCTAATTCCAGACCTTTTTCGTCACTCCCAAAAGCAACCCTATCTGTGCCTTTTAGGTATTATTCCCCATTCCCTAATCCCAACCCCCAGCATTCACTAATATACTTTTTTTCTCTATTAATTTGTCTATTCTAGACATTTCATGTAAGTGGAATAATACAATAGCTGTCCTTTTGTGTCTGGCTTTTTCACTTTGCACAGCTTCCAAGTTTATCTATGTTGTAGCCTCTGTTTGAATTTCCTTCCTTTTTAAGGCTGAATAATAGTCATTGTATGTCCAGACCACATTCTATTTACCCATTCATTAGCGATAGACACCTGGGTTTTCCCCCACTTTTTGTATATTATGAATAATGCTGCTATGCACATTCATGTACGAGTTTCTGTGTAAACATGTTTTCATTTTTTTCCCTGCTATATACCTAGCATTTGAATTGCTAGATTACATGGTAACTCTATGCTTTACTGTTTGAGGAACTGCCAAACTGTTTTCCAAAGCAAACAGAACCACCTTACATTTCCACCAGCAAAGTGCAAGGGTCCTACTTGCTCTCTATCATCACCAGCACTTGTTGTTATGATACCTTTTGTGTTACAGCCCTCCTAGTGGTGGGAAGTGGCATCTCATGGGGGTTTGATTTTACATTTCCCTCATGACCTATGGTGTTGGGCATTTTTGCTTGTGCTGATTGGTCATTTGTATAACTTCTTTGGAGAAACGTCAGTTCAAACCCTTTGCCCATTTTTAATGAGCTTATGTTTGTTTTTATTGTTGAGTTGCACACTCACATGCTTTAATTCTCCCTCTTTCCGTGGTCTGTTCATTTACAGGAAACAGATCCATTTGAGGTTACAGACTAAAGATCACTAAGCAGCTCTCATCTGGTGGTACAGATTGAGACATGCACAGTCTAAGAGATAAGCAGGTGTGCTCCTCAGAAGGCAGCTGAGACAGACCTTTACCTGCCGGCAAGTGGCCAAACACCCTGGGTCTTCCTGGCACCACACAACTGAGTTTTGTTGTCCTCTCATAATTATTGGCAGAGCTCTCTCCTTCTCAATGATCCTCTGATTAGAACCAGAAAGCACACATTACACAGGTCCTGGGCATGAACAGAGAACAGCCTGACATCAAATGTTCATTTAGAAATCTTTAAAAAATCACCCAGACTTTGTACAGACCATGTGGTGCTGAATGCAGCAGGTGCAGTCACTGACCTTTGGGAGTTTTTGCCTAGTTAATGAGATTCTTCCATAA
Source organism: Macaca fascicularis (assembly GCF_037993035.2). Classification (NCBI taxonomy): domain Eukaryota; kingdom Metazoa; phylum Chordata; class Mammalia; order Primates; family Cercopithecidae; genus Macaca; species Macaca fascicularis. The sequence goes on from NC_088381.1 coordinate 1,745,925, forward strand.
AACTGTGAAAGACATCGAGCTTGTGGGAATTGAATCATACTTTAAATGCATGTGAGATATTCACTCACATAACAGAACCTTACAGTAAACCTGCTTACAGTAGTCTCTCTGGTTGTGGCATACTGCTACTGCAACCCATAAAAATCAGAAAATGCATCAACATTTCTTAAATCTCCTCCTGGTGCTTCTCAGTGCAGCTAAGTGCTCCCGTCCTTCCTCAGGCCCCTGGCGAATGCTCAGCTTTCAAGCCCTGCCTCCACACACAGGCAGTGCCACCCACACGGGGACTTGGACTGTTAAGATTGGGGATGGGTGGTGTCCTTGCAGTTCCATAGCCATGTAGACATGGGTCAAGTCATATTCCATTAAGCATAGTCAAAATATTGGAGAAGGATTTACTTTTGTTGATTAGAAATGATTCAGGGTGTGGCAAGCCCTGCGCTCCACTGAATTCCATCCTGCTCTTCTGAGAAGGTGAGGAGGTACGCGGGGGCTTGCAGCATTCCCACGGTGAATAATTGCACAAATGATAACTCACAAATGCTGTCAGTTTCCTATGTGTGAAGAGGAGCTCACCATGCTACCTGGGCTTGATCAACTTCATCCTCCTAGTATTACCATAATTTTTCAGGCTATGAGACAAAGGCTTAAAAGGTAAATTCCCCAAAGGCGTCCAGCTTCTCAGTCGGTACAAGCCTGGATCTGAGCCAAAGTGATCTGACTGTGCAATCAGCCAGCTTCCTCATCAAACCCTTCCTCCCTCCCTTTTTTCTTCCCTCCTGAGCCCTTCCAGAGCCAGGCATTGTCCCAAGGGCTGGAGGTGCAGGAGACAGCAAAGAAAACTCCTTGTCCTTATGGTGCCCCATGGGGTGAGAGAGGCAATGAACACGGCAACTAGACCATGCACAACATCTCAGAGAAAATGAGGTCCAGGGCTGAGCAGCGGGTACTAGTTTACACAGAAGAATCTGGGAAGACTTCTTGGATATGGTTACTTTGAAGGCAAGATCTGGAGAATGATTGAAAACTATGCAAATGTCGGCTGGGCACCATGGCTCACCCCTGTAATCCCAGCGCTTTAGGAGGTGAGGTGGGTGGATCACTTAAGGTCAGGAGTTCGAGACCAGCCTGGCCAACATGGCAAAACCCCATCTCTAATAAAAATACAAAAACTAGCCAGATGTGGTGGTGCACACCTGTGTCTCAGCTACTCGGGAGGCTGAGGCAGGAAAATTGCTTGAACTCCGGAGGCAGGGGTTGCGGTGAGCTGAGATTGTGCCATTGCACTCCAGCCTGGGCAACAGAGTGAAACTCCATCTCAATAAATAAATAAATAAATAAATAAATAGAAAGAAAGAGAAAGAAACGATGCACACGCCTATGGGAAGAGGATTCCATCGGTATAAGAGAAGAGTTGCTGCAGGGTCCTGAGGCAGGCATGCCCAGCAAGTGTGGAACACACATGAGCCCTGTGGCTGAGCCTATGCAGGAGCAAGCAGAGTGGCTAGGCAGGTTCAAGGAAGCCTTGGGGCCATGGTTAGGACTGGCGTTTTGTTCCCAGTGAGATGGAGATTGGTTGCAGGGACACAGCTGACCAGTCTGGCTGCTCTGATGAGAACACTGTGTAGGTGCCCAGGAAGGGGCAAGAGGGAACTGCCAGGGTCCCTATAAAGACAGTGGGGGAGGGGAGGAAAAACATCAAGGACAATTCTCAGGTCTGCAAAGGAGGAGCTTTTGTGTAATAAGTAGGGAAAAGAACATGAAGGAACACAGAAGTTAGGAGGTTTGTAGGCGTGACACTTCAAACACCGAATGGACACCCGACCGTCAAATGATCCACTCCCTTTCAATGGCTCGTTGTCAGCGACTGTGATAGTAAGATAATGCAGACAGCAATGACTTACCAACTGAGCATGTGCTGGAGTCTTACTTTACGCCCCCCACAGTCCTCCGAGTTAGGTGTTGCTTTCCCTGGGCCCCATATTGCACCCTCCACCTTGTGCCATATCACCCCCTGCATCTGTGTGAAACATGGGGTGTGGGGAAGACACTGAGCTCCTTTCTCAAGCTCAATCCTGGGGACCAATGGCCAAGACCATGTCACCCAATGGTTTGGTATATGGCTGCTGCCTTGGGCAGGGGGCTTCCTTGGCCTGCCTCCCCCAGGCAGTGTCGGGCGGTGTGAGCGCCTGTCCCACAGGTTGGACAGAAATAGCATCTGAACAGCAGGCGGCACAGTTCCTCATCCAGACACACTCGCCGGCCCATGTTCTCATTTCTAGGATCCAATTCTCAAATCTTTTTAGTACTAATTAGAAGACTATCAATCTGCTTGGCTCACCCTGGATTTACATCTTGTAGGATTTCCTGGGTTATTTTTCTAAGCTTCAGCTAAATGAATAAGAGAAATTGGCAGAGATCCTACCCCATCACCCCGTGAAGTGTGCGAGGGATAAACGTGCTCTGCTCTCCCTGGGTCCTCTTCCTCCCACGATGGGTCTGGATTTACGCTGCGAACCACGACTGCGAGACGGAAATTAGCTGAATGGTCTGGCAGAATCTGTACATGCCACACAGTCTTAAAAGGGTCCAAGATACACACAAACACACACACCATAAACAAGCACACAAACTATACATACATACACCATACATACACACCATACACACACAAACACACCATACACTCACGAACACACTATACACACATACACCATAAACACACACATCATATATACAGACACACACACCATGCACACACAAACACACACTATACACACATACACCATAAACACACTCATCAAACACACATACACATATCACACACATACACAGAAATGCACTATACACACAAACACACCATACAAACACACACACCATACACGCATACACAACACACACACAAACACCATACACACACCAACACACACAAGCATACACGAATACACCATACACACAAACACCATACACACACACCATACTCACACACACACCATGCACACACACCATACACACAAACACAATACACACACAAACACACACACCATACGCACATATGCCATACACACAAACACACCACACTCACACACACCATACACAAACACACACACCATACACACACACCACACACACACATCATACACACATACACCATACACACACACCATGCTCACACAAACACACGCACCATACACACACACCATACACACACACCATACATACAAACCATACAAACACACACCATACACACATACACCATACACACACCATACACACAAACACAAGCACCATACACACACAACATCCACACAAACACAATATACACACAAACACACACACCCTATGCACATATGCCACACACACAAACACACAAGCAAATGCATTCACACACCATACACACATACACCATACACATACGAGACACACACACACACACACACACCAATCACAAGGACAAATACCTGGCTACTTGGCTTGATAAAGGGCTGTGGAGACCCTTTGTCTGCCCAGGCCACAAAGCCTGTCTGTCCCCATCTCAGCACTCGCCCCAGGCCAGTGCCAGGTGTCTGCCAGGTCTGGGGCTGCCTTCCCCATGGCTCTGGGGACTTCCTCACCAGGCTCTCTCCCTCTCTGGCACCCATCATGCACCGTCCATCCTCCAGCACTGGCCCTGGTGGTGCTGATGCCCTGGACTCCCTCCAGGCTCCCTGGATGTAGAGAGGAGGGGGTTTCCACACCCATCTGGTCATCGGGGGTAACTGCTCTCCCACGCCCTCCCCATCTGTCCTGCCTGCAACCGCACTGCGAACTCCCTGAGGGCAGCAGGCTTCTGCTTCTATTCAATATGTCCGTTTTTAGTTACTGATATCCATTTGAAAAAACAAACAAAGAAACAATTGGAAAATATCAAGTTGACTCTGAACTTTTAATTCAATAGTTCCTCCCAGTGTTGAGTAGTGAGAACACAGGATGAAAAGTCAGAAGATGTGGTTTCCCAACTCGCAGTAACCACCGGCCAGCTCTGTGGGCCCCGTGGAGGCACATGCAGCCTCTCTGGGCCTTCATTTCCCCACGAATGGAAGCCGTCTCCAAGGAGGTGATCTGTAAGACATCATCCAGCTGGAAATTTTCTTTCTTTTTTTGAGACGGAGTCTCGCTTTGTCACCCAGGTGGAGTGCAGGGATGCGATCTCGGCTCACTGCAAGCTCCACCTCCCGCGTTCATGCCATTCTTCTGCCTCAGCCTCCGGAGTAACTGGGACTACAGGCGCCCGCCACCACGCCTGGCTAATTTTTTTGTATTTTTATCAGAGACAGGGTTCCACCGTGTCAGTCAGGAGTGTCTTGATCTCCTGACCTCGTGATCCGCTCGCCTTGGCCTCCCAAAGTGCTGGGATTACAGGCGTGAGCCACCATGCCTGGCTACCAAGCATGAAACTTTTAAACGTCAGCGATATGCATGAAGAGACAATCTGAAGGCCAAGATGGTGTCTGGGAAAGTGAGCAGGGAAGAAAAATACGTGATAAGAGTGACAGTTTCTCTAAATAGAGATTTCGTGTTTACAAAGGGGAAAACTGCAACCCTAACCTGGTGATCTTTTGGTTACAGTTTAAGTTGCCAAAAGTAAGTACTGATGGGAAAGTTGTTTTTGTTTTTGTTTTTTGTTTTTTGTTACTGTCACTGAAGAAAAAAAAATATTTAGGGCAGTAAAGGATACAGTCAGGTATGACAAAAGGATACACATGGTTCTGCAACTTTACAGACAGACAGAAAGAACATGTCCTGGGGAGAGAGGATCCCAAAGTCTAGGTGTCTCTCAATTCATAGGCTCTAGAGGCCTCTCAGTTCTCCTCTGAAAGTACTTGATAAACTGTGGCTGTGGAAGCAGACAGGACTCTGTTATCCTAGCTAACAACAGAGAGACGCCCTTAGGAGGTTTGCAAGGGGAAGGAGATAGAGCAGATGCTTGGCGAGCATGTTCTCCTGCTGGAAGGTTCAAAGACAGGGTCGGCCCCAGCAGCTTCTGCAATGTCCCACTGAGAGTGGAAGCCAAGGACACCATCCTTTGTGACTTTTGTGGTTTTCTGTATTTGAGTTAAATAAATTCCCTCTAGATTTTAACCCTAGTAGAAGTGTGTCTCTTTGAAGAAATGGCATAATCCCAACCCAGGAGCAGCAGCTAAGGCCGACATCACTTCCCGTTGTTCTCTGGCTACCGGGAAATTAGCTACATTTTACTTTCAAGCCCAACTAATTATAACAATCCAGAAGCCTGGAATATCTTATGTGTTCTTCTTTACAAGCCCCTATTTCATTTTTTAATTCAATTATATGCAATTTATACATATTTTTATATATAGTATATATAAAATGTGTATAAAAAAGATACACACGTATAAATTTGGTCATGAGCAATTTATTTTATCATTATCCAATCACACGAACGTCAAATACTGGAGTCATTTTAACTCCTTCCTCTTCCTTAATTCCTATTCTGTGGCTCACGATTCCTTGTCAATTCCTGCCCATGCTCCCCTCTCACTCCCATTACAACCACCACCTGACACCAACCATCTAACTGGTCGATCTGGCTCTACACAGTCCCTCTCCAGTTCTGCCTGTGTTCTACTACACGTTGGTTTTTCTCAAACACATCTGTGATCCCATCACTTCTTAATTCAAAAGCGCTCCACATTTCGCCTTTCCTCTATTTTCCAGTGTGTGCTGCTGAGGAGTTCCTGGGCCTGCCTATCATTTTCTTGCCTCCAAAAACCCCTGCCACCATTCCTGTGGGTCCAATCCTGACTTTAATAACTTAAAATGGCAGCTCTTCTCTGATTTCTCATGACAGGAGTAATACCTCCCATCTGAAATGCCAGAGGAAATTCTATTTCCCTTGTCATGGTTTGCATTATTATGTGTTAGGATTAGTAGATTATCTGCACTTAATCATTGGAAACAGGCAAAGTACAGTGGTTAAAAGAATGAGGTCTGGAGTTTGTTTTAGAACCTTGACTGCACCCCATGACTCACATAGCCTTGAACAAGTTACTTACACACCCTGAACCTCAGCATCTCTATCTGAAACAATGAAGAGAATCATAGTCCTATCACAGTGGGTTGTTTTAAAGGCTAAATTAATTCACCAATACACGAATATAGCACTTAAAACTGTCTCACACTAGTAAGTGTTCAATAAATGCTAGATACTGTTCTTAACTCCTGGTTAGGTATGTGACTCTCTTGACCCTGTTTGGTCCTTGAAGTCAAAGAGCAAGGAGCCTGGTTCCTTCATTGCACCAACGTGAGATTCTTACTGCTGCCAGTAATGAGTAGAGTGTATGACACCAATTTCAGGCAGCAATCTTTGGTTTCAAGTTTTAATGACACCTGCCTTTGAAAATCTCCAACTCTTTTTTTTTTTTTTTGAGATGGAGCCTCGCTCTGTCACCCAGGTTGGAGTGCAATGGCATGATCTTGGCTCAATGCAACCTCCGCCTCCCGAAATCCCCAGCTCTTAAACATTAACTGTGACTGAAGGGGCATATGCAAGGACTTACGGCATCAAATCCAAAATGAAAAAAGCTTGAAAGTTGTCACACTCATCCTTACAATGAGAAAAAGCTGCACTAAATGAAAATCAATGACTTTTCTTGAACCCATCAGAGAACTGCAACCGCAGGGCAAACCCTCCTGAAATCTGCAGAGGCAGGTTAACAGAGAGTCACAGCAGGTATCTGTTTACCTGGAACAGAAGCTGCAGGAGTCATAAGCTGGTAGGAATACTGAAATGATCACTCTGATGAATAGTGGAGGCTGAGTGTGAAGGGGTATGAGACTGAGAAGCTTCTGGGGGACAACCGCCTCAAGGGGTCCCCCAACACTTTCCTGAGCTTTACCTACAGGAATCCTACAAGGTTCTCAAAGTGAAAAGGCAAGAAAGATCCCATATTTTCTCTGGCAGAGCTATCTCAGAATTAATCATTGTGAAATACACGAGAGTATTTGCCATAAAAGTGACCTACTCTAGCAGAGAAAGATCTTACCAGAGCCTTATCCCTCCCAGTCAAATCTCCTCTAGCCTTCCTGTTCCACTTAAGGGAGTGGCTACAGTAAACAGGGATTAGGGCTTCTGGGAAATAGACTGGGGGGCACTGTAGCTGGGAAAGGGAAAAGGAGTAAGGGAGGAAAAGTTTGCCACTGAGGAAACTTCTGAAGGCCACAGCCCAGGAAAAAAGCTCCACTTAAAGGTCAGGGTGCAACTGTAAGATTACAGAACAATCCTCCATTGGCTCCACCCTAAACCACCACAGCCACAGGACTCCAGGATAATAAAGCGGATTAATGCTGGAAGCACTGCAAGGTGCAGACTCTATGTGAGGAGAAGTATCTAGGGAAGCCCAAAGTCAAAAGAAGAGACAAACACAAGGATGCTAGAAAAATTTTAAGCCTCTGGCACCCAAAGCTACAGTAGACATTAACCACAGTCCAATTCCTAGTCAGACCAACAGGAATTCTCATCCTAACGGCCTATTTACCTCACGGTGTGTCTAGCTTTAAAAAAAAAACTATAAGGCATGCCAGAAAGACAAAAACAAACAAACAAAAATCAATGTAAAGAGACACAGCAATCATTAGAGTCACATTCCTATATGCCACAGTTGTTGGAATTATTAGACAACCAATTTAAAATTACTGTGATTAATATGTCAAGAGTTTGAATGGAAATAGTAAATAACATGCAAGAACAGTTAGATAATGTAAACAAGAAGAAGGAAATTAGATAAATGAAAAACACCATAACATAAAAGACGAATGTCCTTGAGCAGGGGCGCTTATCAGGAGAATCTACACAGCCAAGGAAACAACAGGGAACATAAAAATACGTCAGTTAAACTTCTCAAACAAATAAGAAAAAAAAAAAATCAAAAAAAGCAAGACTAGAACATCCATGAACCACGGGACAATTACAAAAAGTGTAACGTACACATAATTGAAATACCAAAAGGAGGAGAAAAAAGCAGAAGAAATATTTGAAGTATAAAAATAATGGCCAAGAACCTTCCAAAATTAATGACAGACAAAAAACTACAAAACAGGAAGCCCAGATAACACCAAGATTAAAGTAAATAAAGAGACAAATGTAAAATGCAATTAAAAAGATCACTTGGGCATACTCTATTCACACTGCAGGAAGCTAAAACAGTCAATTTTGGAAAAAGCTGGGGAATGAAGGGTGTAAATTTTAACATTTGAGAAAGAAGAACAAGAATTCAAATGTACTTCTCTTCAGAAACTATGCAAGAAGAGTGAGTGAAATATTTTAAATGTTGAAAGAATAAAACTTCAGACTAGAATTCAATATCCTGATAAATTATCCTTCAAAAGTGAAAGATAGAATTTCTTTTTCTTTTTCTTTTCTTTTCTTCTTTCTCTCTCTCTTTCTTTCTTCCTCTCTCTCTCTCCTTTTTTTTTTTTTTTTTTTTTTTGAGAGGGAGTCTGTCACCCAGGTTTGAAGTGCAGCAGTGCAATCTTGGCCCACTGAAACCTCCACCTCCTGGGTTCCAAGTGATTCTTGCACCTCAGCCTCCTGGGTAGCTGGGACTACTGAGTGTACCACCAAGCCCTACTAATTTTTGCATTTTTAGTAGAGATGGGGTTTCACCATGTTGGTCAGGCTGGTCTTGAACTCCAGACCTCAGGGGATCTGCCTGCCTCAGCCTCCCAAAGTGCTGGGATTATAGGCGTGAGCCACAGTACCTAGCCAAGAGTTCCTCATACAAGCAAAAACTAAGGGAATTCGTCAAAAACAGACCTGCCCTGCAAGAAATGTTAAAAGAATTTAATCAAGCAGAAGAAAAGTGGTAAGCCAGAAACTCAGATCTGCATAGAGAAGAAAGGAGTACTACAGATAGTATAAAGGAAACAAAATATTGTATTTCTTCTTTTTCTTCATTTTTATAAAGGATAACTGTGTAAAGTAATAATTATAACAGTGTGATTATAACACATGGATAAGTAAAGTAAAGGGCAGCAATGTTGCAGGACACAGGATAAAATAATTAGGAATTCTCTATCCAGGTTTCTGTACTACATAAGAAGCAGTATTATATTATTTGCAAGAAGTCTTTGCTTCGTTAAAAATGTAAAATGTGAACTTTAAAGCAACTACTAATATTTTTATAAGAAGTACAACTGATGTGCAAAGAGAGAAGTTGAAATGGAATCACATAAAATGCTCAATTAAAACCAGAAAAGGTTAAAAAATGGAGAGGAAAACAAAGAACAAATGTAAGCAACAGAAAACATGGTAGATATTAATCCAGCTATGTTAATAATCACTTTAAATGTGAATGCTCTAAATATGGCAAGTAAAAGGCAGAGCTTGTCAGAGTAGATTAAAATCTTAAAAAGCCCCAACTCTATGTTGTCTAAAGAAACTCATTTTAAACATAAAGACTCAGGCAGGTTAAAATGAAAGGGATGGGGAAATATATACCATGCTAACACCAATCAAAAGTAAGTTAGAAAGTTATATTAATTTCAGACAAAGTGGACATCAGAACAAGGAAGTCTGTCAAGAATAGACAGGGGCCTTGCACAATAATAGAGGTGTTAATTCTCCAAGAAGACAAAACAATCCTCATTGTGCATGTACCTAACCAAAGTACATTAACAGACACGAGGTAAAACTGAAATAATGGAAAGAGAAATATATATATCCACTGTTAGAGACTTAAACACCCCTCCGAGTAAACACAGAAATTTACTCAGCTACCAAATGGCAGAGACGAGACTCAAATTTAAATAAAAGGTTTATCAATTGGCAATTTCCCAATTAGTTAATCAACCTACAATCAAAAAGAAGCATACACTAATTTGCAGTTTGGGATGCTTAATGTTGGTATGCAAATTTCTTAATTTTTATAGAATTTGATACAATGATCAAAATAATTTTATTATAAAAATTACGTATCCTTACAAAGGTTCTCAGTATTTAATTTAGCTAAATTGAGAGAATATTTCAGATACTAATTTCCATACAATATTAACTTTTCACTGCAGTGACACTTGAATGAAACTTCTTTAGAAAGACAAGTCAACAGAATGAGCTCGCCTACATACTAAATAGCCAAAAAATATTTATATTGACCTTTATCACCTACATCACGTCTACAGAGACAAAAATAATAACAGGTCACCACCTCACAGTGCTAAGGTATGAAGATGATCAAGGAAATCCCTCCTCTAAACCGGGCCTGGGCCTTGGCCCCAGTGTCTCTGATATCCCATATATGCTAATACAAGAAAGGGTGCGGGGTCAGAATAAGCCTAACTAGGGGGAAAATTCATGCTGTTCCTCACTCCCCACACTCCTCAGAACAGATCACATTATTCATAAGATGAGGACCGAGATGCTACCCTCGCTAGTTTCTCTGGAAATACAGCCTTCCACACGAATTGAATGTCCTCCTTTTTATGCAAGCATCGTCCTCAAAGCCATAGTCTCTGCCTTGCTGGCATGGCTCCAACACAAGGGGTGAAAATGCATACAGTTGTCTGAATTTTTTCCAGATCCTGGTCATCCAAAAAAAACGGAAAGGTGCCTAGAAGGATAGAAGGCAGTCCATCTGGCACATTTAAACATTACCCAAGTCCTCTGTTCACGCTCCCATAAAAAATAATAATTGGATTGTTTGGCTGTATTCCCAGATAATAACAATCAGTCTAGAAAGTGCCTCAAGTACACCTTTTTTATTTTCGTATTTTGTTTTCTTTTCTTTGAGACACGGCTTTAGAATTTGTTGATGTACCGTGTTCCGAATAGGTAACTGAGCTAACCACCCAGTTAGTTAAATTGCATTTCCCAAAATGAAGCATTGCATGAGTTGCATCATCTGAAGGTATTAATGCAAATGATTTACCTTAGACAGCCACCTACACAGATATGTATCTATTAAGCACCTACTGTGGCCTAAGCGTTTAGTAGCCCATGGGAGACATGCTCCCTAACCTCCACAATCAACAGGGCCAAACTTCTTTGAAAATATTGATTGAGTGCAAGTAGCAACTTATAATCAAAATACATTGACAGGCTTTCTTCCCAATTACAGTAAGGCTGCAGCGGCCCAGCAGGGAAAACTATTTCGCTTCCAGATTTCTTATTTCTACCATTTCATGCTGTTAAATCGGCAGCAAAGAACAGGTCTGTGTGAGACACTCCTGGCTCATGGCTGAGGCACTGCAGGGCCAGCCACAGGGACTTGTGCACACCAAGACAGCCTCGCCCTGCTAGAGCAGGTCCAGCGGGCTGGCTCCCAGTCCCCCTCCTCCCTCGCCTTCCTGTTTCTAACTGTGAATGGTCAGATGAGCCCGAGGCACTGAGCGGTACCGTCCATGAGCCACTGTGAAGGGCAGGGGAGCTTAAAGGAGAAAAATGTCAAGTTTTGGAGTAGACAGGTAGGGTCTCGGAGATAGTTTTGGTAGCAAATCTGTTTTGAGAGGTAATTTACTGTATCTCGTTGTGACTTGCTGAGCGCATGCTCTTGGCACTGCCCGGGTGATCCTGGAATCAGCCCTGTACCTTGTGCTTTAAGCTCTGAGCAGAATGGCAACAACATGAAGCTTCTCAAGAGCCCAGACTGGGAGGCGGGAGCAGGGGAGGCGGCGGCAGGGGAGGCGGGAGCAACGCTCTGCCTCCAGGAGCCCCTGATCCAGGTAGAACCGAAGGAGTCAGGACCCAGGAGGCAGCCTCCCCACCTTGGTTCACACAGTGGATCAAAGACAAAGCACAGGGGAAAGGAGCTCCAAGAAATCCTACTGCAATTAAATAAGCTGTTTCCAAATAATGTCCACAATGCTCTGATGAAGAATGTTGCAGCTTCTCCCCTTGAAAGAGACATCCTTCCCATCCCTTAGGAATGCCCCGAGAATCTGTGAACCCTTGCATTTCCACGTTTCTTTCTATTCTTTTAATCCCAGTTTCTTGCAGGTCTGTGGGAATGGAAGCAGCAGCGCTGTCCTGTCTGGCCTGTGGGTCCATGTTTTTCACTCCTTTATTGAGAAGGCAGTGGCCTGAGTATGAATGGAGATGATAGAGCACGCTGTGGAAGGGGTGATGTGCTAGCAGCAGCCAGAGACACAGGCTGGGGTAGTGGACAGAACCCTGCCCTTGGAGAAGGAGAGCTGAGTGCACACTGCCGCTCAGCCACACACCAGCTGTGTGACCCTGCACCAGCGTTTGAATTCTTTCCCTAAGACTCGGTTTTTACATCTGTAAAAGGAAATTGGTAGGTGGGGACCGGGGTCAGAATGTGCTTCCCTGAAGACAGCAGGAAACACATGCACACAAGAGGGATCCTCACTGTTCTCTGGCCACTGCTTGGTGCTGGGCCTGTGTCAGCCCAGTGGGAAAGCAGGACACGGCCTTGGGACTGCGGTGACATGGCAGCAGCAGGACTCCGACATGCTCTCAGTGAGCTTCCCTCACTGGCATTTACTTCTCTTCCAAATTAATTACCCTGGGAGAATGGAATATTGTCTTTTAAAACTCAGAAAGCCAGTCAACGTTCTCAGACATCTCCGACAGCTCTGCAACAGCAGTGACATTTTCCTAATAATTTTTCTGGCTCTAATATGGCTGCAGCCAACACAGTTGTCAGAGATAAACAGCACCACATTTTTTTGTTTTTTATTTTCATCCCAAGTGGCGAGCCAGGGCAGAGCATGCTGCAGCCATGTGCCTCTCACACCCCATGGCCTGAGTGTCTTTTGGCTCTGACTGTCCTCCACCAATAACAACAACAATGGTGGTAACAAAAACTGCGAGCCCCTTTCTGGCGAGTGATATGTTGATCCTGAGAGCAGACTTGCTGGCCACTCTGCTCCGCTCAAAGCCTCACCACCTGCATGACAGGGGCAGACGACCTCATCCCTTCCTGCCTGATGTCCCAGCTGTGAAGGGTGCGGAAAAAGAACAGGGACTTCAAAGTCAAGGTAAGGATGAAACGGGCTGATGGGCTGAATGTACCTACGGAAGTGTGCAGGCTCCATGTTCCAGCACTGAGCTCCTTGCAGGTCAGGTGCAGTCATTGGGCTGACCCAGGGCTTCCCTGACACTCAGCTTGGTTCAAGTTTGATTTTTAAAGTTTATAAAAGTTTTCTAAACTTTATTTGAGTGAATACATGCATCATAAACTACAACAAAAACACACAAAGAAGCTAGCGGTTAGCTCTTTCACTCTCTACCCCCAAATAATGTTAACTGTTAAGACTTTGACTAGGGCAAAAAAGAAAAACATACTTAAAAAGACAAATAATACTTTTATCACAAAAAAGTAACCTATCATTAAATGTCTTCTCCTACACCATTGCACTAGTAAAATTAATTCTGGAAAGCCACATATGAAAACAAAACAAAACAAAAATCCAGAATTAGATAATAAATACTCAGGAGAGTTGCTGACCTGGCTAACTCTTCAGAAGTTTGAAGAGGCTTTCAGGCCTCTGAAGTCTGTTTATTTCTCAGCACAGTGTTCCAGCCATCTTGCCCTTCTTTCCCTCCAAAACACACCCCAAAACAAAAGCATGCATTGTTGACTCTCTGTTCTTAAAAAACAGCTTTCAAAAAGCAAACGCTGCACAAAAGTACGTAACAGAACCATAAAAGATGTAGCATAGGACCTTTTCCTTCTTAGCAAAGTCGTCCTTGCTTTACATGGTTTCTTTCGTACACTCTCCAGGGTTTGCCTGCCCCATGAGTAAGACAACACTTTCGGATTATGTTGCATGAAAAACAGAAAACGTCTGACTAGTATAAACCAAGGAGGCGATAACCGTGTGATGAGAATTACAATTGTTGCTGAAGCTTTGGTTCCATTTTTATTGACTTCAGTTTTTCCTTTATGGAAGATGTAAGAAACATGAAGCTTTTCTGACCTTGTTATTTTTACAAAATTTGCCTTTGATAGAGCAAACATCTCAATAATGCCAAGAGCTCTCAGTGGCTCCTTCAAGTTGTTTGTACTATGGAGAGGATGGATCATATTCCCGGCTGCATTTTTAACTCAACACAGAGCTTGGTGTTTGTAAGCAATCTTGGCACAGACACATGTACATTGTTGGGCAGATTATTTAAAATGGAGAAGAAAGAAACTCAGTATGAAAGGCTGATGGCTTAGCGAGGGTTTGGCTATTTTCTCTGCCCTTGAAGACCTTGCCTGTGTAGAGTGTGTCTACCACAACAGGGCTTTCTTTCCCTTGGGAATTCCAGAGGCCACAGAGAAACTGTGCAATTATCCCCCACACCCACTCCTGCCCATGTAGCCACAACACTCCCATGGTTGTGTGCTTTCTGGGCTAACTTAAGTGGGAACTTCTAACACCTGCACCTAGAGTCCCTTCCATCATTGTATAACTTGCTATCATTCCCACCTTGCAGATGGGGAAAGGGAGGCTTAGAGGGGTTTAGAGAGATGAAGAAGGTTCCCTGACACAAGAGGAGAGGCTAGCTGCTGTGTGATGGAACCTGAGAGATGCTGAAAGTCACCCTCACTGATGGCCTCCCCAGCTTTCCTGCCCCAGCGCCTCCTCCCTCCATCAGCTCTGGGATGTTTGAGAAAGAGGCACAATGCCTCCAGGTTCACTGTTACAAGTCATGCAGGGTCACCCAAATGGAATGAGAAGGCCATGACCTTCAAAACGAGAAGTCCTCTTCTTATCCTCAGAAGGTGGCCTCTCTTATCAATGCTATGATCATGTTCTCAACCTCTCTGAACAAATTACGTCACTAAAGCTGGAATAAAATAACCTGCCTTCAAGACTGGGCAGAAGGAACCAGCGCGATCCTGTTCACCAGTGGTTTGCCCACTGTAGTGAGTTTCCACCAAAGTGAGGATGTCAGTTACTGGGGGACGATACTAAAACCCTGTTACTTCACTGTCATCTTCGCAGGAATGCACAGCCAGCCTGACTGACTGCATCCAGCAGCCACCCACTCCACAAGGTGTGCAAGTCTACAGGAATGGGAAGCAAGCAAGGCAAGGGGCGGAGCATATGAAACAGGAAAAGCAGGAGATGATAAAGGTCCACCTCACCTGTGGCAGAGGCCTGCCTGGCCTGGTCCTTGATGGGAAACCTGGTTCCCAGGGCAACAGCTTGATTCTTACTCCCAGGTCCAGGATGCTGGACATGCCGCGCAGCTCCCTCTAGCTGCTTCCAGAGTTTGTGGATTTAAGAGGATGCTTGAGCGTTTAGGACCTTGAAGCCCACATGTCTGGTAGGCTCCTCCCTCACCTGGGAAGGTGGGCTTCCTTTTGGCTGTCCACACCGCTTACCTCTGTGTGACAGGACACGAGGCCTCTGTGGACACCTTGCAGAAGCTGCCATTTAGAGATTAACTCCTCCAACTAGAAGACAGGACTCTCCTAGTTGGAGTCTCCTAAAGGAGCAGTATGCTCCTTTCCTGCCACAGCAAAAGGCATGGGGGAAGGCCCCACGTGTTGGGATGCCCCATTTGGCAGTGGCCCGCCTCAATAGTGCACTTGGGCAGCAGGCAGAAGACAAGGAGATGTTGACCTGGCTTATTTTAATACACACACACCAGATACAAAGCATTTGGACGAGTAAAGAGTGGTTGATTCTCTCCTCAGGTCACATCAACAAGGGTTTAGAATGAAATACAGCTTGCTGTACTCTATATGCTCTGCAAACAGGAAGAAAGGAGGTATTAGTGCCTCCTAAAAACATACATTTGCTGGTTTGTTTGTACCTCTGCACGGCCAGTCAATATTGCAAAGCCTGGTAGCAACACAGATAAATGCAGTTGTCCTGTCCAGTTCAGGCACCTTTCTGTCTGGACGGTACAAAGCTGACCACGAAATGCACATGGTGCCACTCTGAGGGCACTGAGCACCTAACTAGGAGCATGGTCCTCCTGCGATGCATCGAGAATCTTTCCCCAAGTCAACTCTCCGCACAGACCTGTGCCCTGGAAAGACGCGAGTGCCGTGAACCAGCGTCTGAATCAGACTCAGCAGCAATGAACTTAACGTCGGGGCCACAGAACCACCGCATCGGGGAACTGGATCCTCTTGAATCGGTTTCCATTGCCCTTTGGTTTTCTGGCATCTCTTTACAGTAAGTATGTTTAAAAAGAAGGATGTAAAGGATGCCTGGGGTGGGGGGCATCACTGCAGGGAAAAGGAACAACCAAAGTTCTTTCCAGCACATTCCTGGTTAACAGCACGTCCACAAGAATACAAGAATTGTGTTGATGGATAACTTTTAAGATATCGGTATCGAAAGCAGCAGGTGATGCGGACATGTGTTTCCATTTCCCGAGGAGGACAGGGCTTGTTTTCAGACTGGCCCCACTCAAGGGCAGCCTGAAGCGCTGACCCCACGTTCCCAACCAGCTGGAGAACATGAATTGATAGCAGAATCTCCCTTGAGGAGGAGCCGAACAGTAACAAACAATGACTAGTATTTCTTAGCTTTAAGACTTCCCTCGCTCCATATTTAGTGCTGATTTATCTATTAATAACAGTCCTAGTTGATTCAGAGAACACCATAGTACAGCGCTGCGTTTGAAGGTATTTTCCTCCCCTTCTCTAGCCTGTGTTCCAATAGGGAATGTACAGGCAGGGGTTTAGAGAAGCATGGGTGATTTGCAACTTTTTAAATCACAAGGCTTATTTCTGTGTGAGAGAGATTTAGTTTATGCACATACGAATATATGCATATTTGCATAGATTTTATGGCTTTTTTTTAGGTTAGTCAAGACATCTCATAGTTGGATTTCAAATCCAGAACTGAGAGACTAGAGAATGCAGAGCATGTATCAAGAAAGGTGCTGGAAATAAATAGCGGGAAAAAAAATGGGAAAAGAGGAACGAAGAACATGACTAATACTAAACAAAACCTAGGGTTTTGAAGATGTGCATCTTGTTTGAAGACCTCTGCGTGGGTCTGACTGTACTTTCCAACAGCACGGTGGCCTTGAGCTGCAATAGGCTACTGAGCTGTGAAATGTGGCTACTCCACACTGAAGGGTGCTGTCATAAAATGCACACTGGTGTCTACGACTTAGCATAAAAAACCTCAGGCTATTTTATTAAAATAGCTCATTGGTAATTTTTCGTATTGATTGCACAGCAAAACAATATTCTGTATAGACTGTATTGAATAAAATGTAGTAGTAAAATTAACTCCACCTGTTTCTTTTTGCTTTTTAAAATGAGACTCCTAAAAAATCTAAAATTGTATCAGTGGTTTGCATTGTATTTCGATCAGCCAGCTCTGATTTAAGAAATATCGTAAAAGGTACAAGAAGTGTTGATCTGAAAATGAAGACATTCAGAACTAAGCAGACCATGATGCTACTCAGGGAATAAGAGCAAAGTGTCTGCAAGTTTGAAAGAGAAGCAGAACAGTGGAAAATCAATATAGATCACCTTGTAGAGTTTTGTCATTTTAATAATATTTAGTATTTCAGTTCAAAAACACAAAATGATTTCTACTTATTTAGGTCTTCTTTCATGTTTTTAATAATAAAAGACAGTTAACAACTCCACTTTAGCTCTCACTTCCTGCTTATTTTGAGAATGTTATATAAATGGGATCTCGCATATGTGACCTTTGGAGACTGGCATTCTTCACTCAGCTTCGAATGCTGTTGCAGACCAAGTTGTTGCATATATGAGTAATTTGTTGGTTTTGCTTGCTGAGTAGTTGTCCATTTTAAAGATGTACCAACAGTTTGCTTAACCATTAACCACTGAAGAACATGAGAGCTGTTTCTGGTTTGAGGCTATTAAGAATGGTGCTACTATGAATATTTATAGACAGATTTTCTTGTCAACATAACTATTCATTTCTCCAAGACAAATGCCCAAACTTGCAATCACTAGGTCACATGATAAGTACAGTTTTAGTTTCATAAGACACTTCTGTGCTATTTTCTACAGTGACTGTGTCATTCTACATTCCCACCAGCAGGGTATCCAGGTTTTCCACATCCTGGCCAGGATTTCGTGTTCTCACTATTTTTTTATTTTAGTCATTCTAATAGGTATGTAGTGATAGCTCACTGTGATTTTAATTTACATTTACTATTAATAATAGCTGATGACGTTGAACATCTTTTCGCACACAGATTTTCCATGTAAATATCACCTTTGGTCAAACGACTATGTCTCTCACCAGTTTCTTCTTTCTTTCTTTCTTTCTTTCTCTCTTTCTTTCTTTCTTTTTTTTTTTTTTTTTTTTTTTTTTCTGAATCTCACTCTTGTTTCCCAGGCTGGAGTGCAATGGCATGATCTCGGCTCACTGCAAACTCTAACTCCTGGGTTCCAGCGATTCTCCTGCTTCAGCCTTCTGAGTAGTTGGGATTACAGGCATGCACCACCACACCTGGCTAATTTTTTTGCTGTGGTTGTTAGTAGAGATGGGGTTTCACCATGTTGGTCAGGTGGGTCTCGAACTCTTGACCTCAGGTGATTTGCCCACCCTGGCCTCCCAAAGTGCTGAGATTACAGGCATGAACCACTACACCTGGCCTATCTTTTACCCATTTCTAACTGTATTGTTTTGTTGTTCAGTTTTTAGTATACATTTTTAAAATGTGATTTAAAAATCCATAATGTAAAATGAGTCATTTTAACCATTTTCAGTGTACAACTCAGTCGTAGTAAGTACATTCCCAGTGTGGGGCAGCAATTGCTGCTCTATTTCCAAAACCTGCTCATCATCCCACACAGAAGATCTGTGCTCCCCTTGTTCTCTCCTCCCCACATTCCCTGGTCCCCTCCACTCTGCTTTCTCTCCCTATGAATCTGCCTATTCTAGACACCTCATGGAGGTGCAAGCATAGAGTACTCATTCCTTTTTCATTGGCCTTATTCGACTTAAATGATGTTTCCAAAGGCGTAGCATGCATCTGAACATCCTTGGTATGGCATGTATTAAAACATCCTTAGTCATTAGGGAAATGCAAATCAAAACCATAAAGAGCTACAACTTCTCATCCACTAGGATGGCTGTTATCAATAAAAAGGGAAGAGATAACAAGCGTCGGTGAGGATGTGAAGAAACTAAAATCTTTGTGCCTTGCTGGTGAAAATGTAAAGTAGTACGCTGCTGTGAAAAACAGGCTGTCATTTCCTCAGAGAATTAAATACAGAATTATTATATGGTCCAGAAATTCCACTTCTAGGTATGCACCTGTAAGAACCGAAAGCTGAGACTCAAGCAGGGCCTTGTCTACCAATGGGTGCAGCAGTCGCCACAGTCAAAAGGTGAAAGCAACCCAAGTTCCCATCAGAAAATGAATAGACAAATCATGGTACTGCATATGATACAATACTGTTCAGTCATAAAAAGAAATGAAATTATTTAAGAGTTATTTATATATCACAGATTCAAGCCTTATCAGATTTGTGGTTTGCAAAGTGTTCTCTCCCAGCCTAATTTGCCTTTTTGACCTCATGACAAGTTCTTGGTAGACCAACGTTTTCACTTTTGACAAGGTCCCATTGATCACTTTTTCGTTTGGGGATCATGCTTTCAGTACCAAGTATAAACACTCTTCATTAGCCTTAGTTCATGAATATTTTTTCCTACGTATTTTTTCTAATATATTGCGTTTTTATGTTTATTTTATTTAAGGCCTCAATTCCTTTGGAATTAACTATTGTATAAAGTCAAGCTTTTTTTTTTTTTTTTTTTTTTTTTTTTTTTTTTTTTGCTCATAGATATCCAATTGAACTTCAGAAATCAATTACCATTTTACTTGTTGTTTGACAGAGTAATGATATATGCTACTTGCATACTTCTCATAATATAGCATTTTAAAGATAAGGTTCAAGACATGCTAACAGCAGCAGTGCCATGCATTAGTGTGATGGGTGTCCCAGGATTTAATGTTGCACAATAAAGAGTCAACAGTGGGATACTAATTATTTTAGTGGGATACTAACTGAAAGTTTAATTAAAGGAATGGCATCTCACCTTTCAGATTTCATTCTAGTACATAATTTAAACAATTGCCAATGAACATTTATTTTGCATATATAATATTCTACATCTCAAACTAAGCAACAGAAAGAGATTATGTCGAGGTCCGGTGCACCCCATATTATTTTATAGAAGTGTATATGCGTGTGTGTGCCTGTGTGTGTATGTGTTTGAAGAGATCCCTCTCTTCAGAAAAAATAATAGCATAGAGTTGTAACACTGGCATTCTTAACATTTTGGCATTAATTTTGTATTTGACTTAAAACAGATTAGGACATCCATGTATATTGCATTGTTTAGCTAAAGGTATATACTGTAGCTACACTAAGCTAGACACATTAATTTTTCAAAGGCAATATAACTTTTGGAAGTGAACTCGTGAGTAAAATAAAGCTCATACTAGCATATATTAAGCAATCAGCTGGACAAAAAGAAACATTTATTTCATAATGCTGACATTTAATCAAAAGAAAACCATGAAGAAAACAAATTATTTTCAAAACAAGTTAAGAAGTAAAGAATTAAATGCCCAAAATTTATATTTTGCCTTTTTATTTAATTTTTTTCATAAAATATATTAAGACACTATTGGGGGAACCTGCCCTCAATATTTCAGTGTAGGTTCTTTCTATTTTCCATAAGTGTCGGCCAGCTGAGAAATAGAGAGAAAGAGTACAGAGAGGAATTTTACAGCTGGGCCACTGGGGGTGATATCACATATCAGTAGGTCCATGATGTCCACCTAAGCCGCAAAACCGCAAGTTTTATTAAGAAATTTAAAAGGGGAGGGAGTGCAAGAACAGGGAGTAGGTCACAAGATCATATGCTTCAAAGGGCAAAAAGGAGAACAAAGATCACATGCTTCTAAGGAAACAGGACTAGGGCAAAATCAGAAACTCCTGATAAGGGTCTATGTTCAGCGGTGTATGTATTGTCTTGATAAACATCTTAACAGAAAACAGGGTTCGAGAGCAGAGAACTGGTCTGACCTCAAATTTATCAGGGTGGGGTTTTTCCCCACCCTAGTAAGCCTGAGGGTACTGCAGGAGACCAGGGCGTATCTCAGTCTTTATCTCAACCACATAAGACAGACATTCCCAGAGTGGCCGTTTATAGACCTCCCCCCAGGAATGCATTCCTTCCCCAGGGTATTAATTAATATTCCTTGCTAGGAAAAGTATTTAGTGGTATCTTCCCTACTTGCACATCCACTTATAGGCTCTCTGCAAGAAGAAAAACATGGCTCTATTTTGCCCGACCCCACAGGCAGTCAGACCTTGAGGTTGTCTTCCCTTGTTCCCTGAAAATCACTGTTATTCTGTTCCTTTTCAAGGTGCACTGATTTCATATTATTCAAACACACGTTTTACAATCAATTTGTACAGTTAACACAATTATAGTAGTAGCCCTGAGGTAACGTACATCCTCAGCTTACGAAGATAACAGGATTAAGAGATTCAAGTAAGACAGGCATAAGAAATTATGAAAGTATTATTTGGGAAGTGACAAATGTCCATGAAATATTCACAAATTATGTTCCTCTGCCATGGCTCCAGCCGGTCCCTCCATTCAGAGCCCCTGACTTCCCAAAACAAGACACAGATTAAACAAGACAGTTTGCCATAATTCACGGGAGATGATTTTTCCTTTTAGTGAAATGTATTTTGGGCTTGTTCTGCTGTGTAGATTCTCCCCACAATCTGAGAATTGTGAACGGCACATCTACCAGACAGGTTCACAGGTCTTGGAATGCTCTGAGTCACTAGTAATTATGGCAGGCAAACTAGTAACCAGCAAGGATGTTCACACTCTGAACCCTAGAACCTGCTACTATGTCACTTTATGTGGCAGAAGGGACTTCAAAGATGTGATTAAGTGAAAGATCTTAGATGGGAGATCATCTTGGCCCATGTGGGTGAGCCCAATCTAATCACACAGGTCTTCAAAACCCAGGGAGCTCTCCTGTCTGTGGTTTAAGAGAGAGATGATGACAAAAGTGGGATCAGAGAGAGGTGCTGTTGTTGGCTCCAAAGATAGAGGAAGGGGACCCACGTCAAGGAATGTGGGCAGCCTCTAGGAGCCTGAAAAAAGCCAGGACACAGATTCTCCCCCAGAGCCTCCAGGTGGCAATGCTGCCCTGCCCACACCTTGATTTTAGCCCAGTTCAGATTTCTAATCTACAGAAATGTAAGATATTAAATTTATGTTGTTTCAAGTCACTAAGGCGACAGTAATTTGTTGCAGGAGTAATAGGAAATGAATAAAACAATCAATGCTGTTTGCAATTGAATATTCTTTATGGTTCAATTTCTATGAGTGCACTAACTACACAATTATGGCCAAGTTCTAGACACCAAAAATGTTTGTCCAAGAGTCCATATCAAATTCACTTTTAATTCATCCATATAAGTAATTTAAAATGTAGTTTTAATAATTTTAACAAGTTTAAATAAACTTATAACATTACCTCTTAAAGTACATTTTAGGAATTTTTAAAACGTGATCCTTAACTCAATGACTACAGAAAGTGCTATAGGAAATTTTTAATTAATTAAAATATTATTTCAAAAATCTCAACTATTTAAAAATAAAAGTTAAAGCCATTACCCAAACATGTTATATAGCAAATGTTATTGCCTCATCTCTGTGCATATATTGGAAAATCTTACATACTTGTCATTGTTTGAGAGGTTTTGCTTCTGCTACTCAGAGAGCCAAGACCAGCCTAACAGTTGTTAGTCAATTTTATGATCACTTTATATCTTACTGTACCTTTTGGGCAGTTTTTCTAACTTTTATTTGTATGATAGTGAATATAACTAGTTGTTCAACTTTGTTATTGTAAAATTTTTAAGTGGAAAAATACAGCTTCTGAGTGTATTTAATTGAAAAATATCAGGACACTGCAAGGTTAACTGTTCACAAACATGGACACCACTTCACTTTCTTTCCTTTCTTTTTTTTGAGATGGAGTCTCACTCTATTGCCTAGGCTGGAGTGCAGTGGCATGATCTCGGCTCACTGCAACCTCTGCCTCCTGGGTTCAAGCCAGTCTCCTGCCTCAGCCTCCCACGTAGCTGGGATTACAGGTACATGCCACCACACCTGGCTAATTTTTGTATTTTTAGTAGAGATACACCATAATGGCCAGGCTGGTCTTGAACTCCTGACCTCGTGATCTGCTTGCCTCGGCCTCCCAAAGTGCTGGGATTACAGGCATGAGCCACTGCACCCGGCTCACTTCACTTTCAATTGCTTATTGGTATTAGAATCGGCGTCTCCCTGAAAATGGACGCCCATCATGTGGAAACAACTTAGGCACCAAACTGATTTAGATGCAAGTATCCTCCATCACTCCAAGTTACCAATGAGTGTTTTCATTAGGAGAGTGTTATTATTCTCATTTATGAATAGTGAATCCTATACATATGAATTAATGCTACACATGTAAAGTGGTTCAAAAACTTATACTTTAAAGCACTCTTTTGTATTTCGGGAAACCAAGTTTTTTTTTAATTTGATATTTTTTTAATTTGATATTATGGAACATTGTGGTTTATGACAGCAATAGATTCCTAATTGATTTATTTACCTCCAATAATTTTTTTTTTTACTAGACTTTAAAAAAAAGAAGCAGGTTTAGGTTCACAGAAAAATTGAGCAGAAAGTATAGAGCTCCCAAGTACTCCTTTCCCCAGCTATCAACATCCCCCACCAGAGCAGTGCATTTGTTACAATCAATGAACCTACATTGACGTGTCGTTATCACCTGAAGTCCAGGGACTGATTTTAGCATTCATCCTTAGCGTTGTACATTCTATGTGTTTGACAAATATGTCCAACATGACAGTATCATATATAATAGTTTCACTGTCCTAAAAATCCTCCCTCTGCTCACAACCCCTGGCAACCACTGACCTTTCTATTGTTTTTACAGTTTTGCCTTTTCCAGAATGTCATATAGTTGGAATCAGAGTATGCAGCCTTTTCAGATTGGTTTCTTTTACTTAGTAAACAGGCATTTAAGTTTCCTACATGTCTCTTTATGGCTTGGGAGCTCCCTTCTTTGTAGTGCTGAATCATATTCCACTGCATGAATGTGCCGCGGTCTGTTTATCCATTCTCCTACCAAAGGACATCTTGGTTGCTTCCAAATTTTGGCAACTATGAATAAAGCTGCTACAAACACCTGTATGCAGGTTTTGGTGTGGACATAAGTTTTAATTCATTTGGGTAAATGCCAAGGAGTACAAATTCTGGATCATATAGTACCAGCATGTCTAGTTCTGTGAGAGACGACCCAGCTGTCTTCCAAAGGGCTGTGACATTGTGCATTCCCCCAGCGGTGAGTGAGAGTTCCTGCTGCCCCACATCCCCACCGCATTTACGGTTGCCAGTGTTTCAGATTTTCTGCCATATAACCGTGCACATCCAGTTTTGCTCTTATAAGATCTTATACGGTTGCTGAATGTAAATTTGATCCTGCCACTCCCTGATTTTCAGATATAATAACCTTTCTTTGCTCATGCATTGGAAGTGCCACTTTCTGTCACGATATATAAGACTGTCCACCCCCGGCTCCCACATTCACTCTGACCACCATCACTACCACGACACACCAGAAACAGGGAAACAGATGTGGCTGGTCTCACAAACCATTTTTACTACTATCCAGATTTCTTCCTAGTACTTTATGCTCATTGTCAACTAATTCCAGAAAGGCATTCGCTTTCACGTATTTCCCCGAGTATGTGTGAATTGTCTTTAAGAATTTATGTTATTGCTATAAATATCTTTTTAAAACAATTTATACAAGCGCTTTTCTTTCTGGCAGTATTGTGTAAGTCCATGTGCACACAATCCCCTCCTGGAACTGAGCACTTAAAAGGCTCTGTGAATGATTTAAACACATTTTTACAGCATGACAGAATGAGGGAAGCTATTACAGAAAGAAATAAGGTTTCTGGTGAGAACACGTGCATAGTGTGCAGAGCTCTGCTGATCTCTGCAGACCTGGACCTGGGCCTCCACAGGCCCCACACATGCAAGGAACAGAAGCAAAAGTAAAATAAGGGACGAACATATTTTACAGTTCATTTGAAGGTTCAGGGAAAGATCAATAATGTTCAATGAAGAAAGCCACAAAAACTTCTACATGAGATTTCATCAGATTTGTTTGTCATGTTCCATATGCAATTTTATTTATTTATTTATTTATTATTTATTTATTTAGAGACAGAGTCGCACTCTGTCACCCAGGCTGGAGTGCAGTGGTACGATCTCAGCTCACTGCAACCTCTGCCTCCTGGGTTCAAGCGATTCTGCTGCCTCAGCCTCTGGAGTAGGTGGGACTACAGGCACCCACCACCACCCTCAGTTGATTTTTTGTATTTTTAGTAGAGACGGGGTTTCACCGTGTTAGCCAGGATGGTCTTGATCTCCTGACCTTGTGATCCACATGCCTCAGCCTCCCAAAGTGCTGGGATTACAGGCATGAGCCACTGCGCCTGGCCCCATATGCAATTTTAAAGAAAGCCAGTACAATAAACTGAATTCCTATGAGTCATACATAAGTACTTGTGATTAATTCATTTAAAATGCCCCATTGTAAATTCATTCACCAGATATCTTTCCATTTTGATTTTAACTTAAAAATTGTAGAGATTTGATATTTGATATTCCTTTTATATGCACTCTTATACTTAGCAGTAGATGTTGTCTTTAGGAACTTGTAAAGGATTACTTGATAACTATGATATCTACCATAAGTAAAACGTTGGAAGATAAAATACTATGAAAAATTAAATCATCTTACAATGGTTCAATGAGACAAATGTAAGTAAAATTAAAGAAAAATTTGTATCTTTCTACTTAGTAGACAAATCACCTTGCTTTAAGGTAATGTTAAATCGGCCAGGCACGGTGGCTCATGCCTGTAATCCCAGCACTTTGGGAGGCCGAGGTGGGTGGATCACCTGAGGTCAGGAGTTCGAGATCAGCCTGACCAACATGGTGAAACCCCAACTAAAAATACAAAAATACAAAATACAAAAATACAAATATACTAAAATACAAAATACAAAAATAGCTGGGCGTGGTGGCACGTGCCTATAGTTCCAGCTACTCGGGAGGCTGAGGCAGGTGAATCACTTGAACCCCGGGAGGCAGAGGTTGCAGTGAGCTAAGACCGTGCTACTGCACTCCAGCCTGGGCGACAAGAGCAAAACTCAGTCTCAATAGATAAATAAATAAATAAACATTAAAAATAAATTTAAAAAAGATAATGTTAAATCTAAAATATTACGTAGGAATTTTGTATACGTCCGAATAGTATGCACAGCTCATTAGCATAAGGGTCTTTTGGTAAATCAACGTTGATCAGTTTCTGAATGTTTCCATGTTATGGATGGTCAAGTTGCTCACAGCCTTATCGAGATCACCTATTTTGTAACGTGGCTCTTATGCGACAAGGTCTAGAGTGAGAATGCCCAGGTAGTCAATACCAAAACCATCATCAGTTTTCTCTGTGTGTGCAGGGACACTGTGATCAATCGCATGGCTGTTTGACAGACGCAGCACCAGGCTAGGCATCCCTCACACAGCATGCACACCCCGGGCCGGGACTGGTACTCACAGCTGGAGAAAATCAGCGGGCAGGAGTGCTCGTCCATGGGGAAGTTGTGCAGCTGCAGCTGGCACTCGGCATTGATGGTGAGCCTGCGGAAGAGCCAAGCGTCAGTCCAGGTCAGCAAACAGCACAGGGCAAGGCTGGCGGCTGCTACGGCACCCCATGTGGGGATGGGGAGGGCCGCTCCGTCACCCAGGGCAGCACATGCGGCTCACTCTTGGCCAGGGAACCATTCACGGTGAGACTGTGCTGTGTTGCTTCCATGTTGGGTTATTTTGTTTTGCTTTTAACTATCAGTGGCACAGAGAATTCCAGTTAGTAAAATTCCAACTGTGTCTAGAAATACACGCCAAGTCAGAGAGGAGACAAAACCAACTGTTGTTTTATAAGTTGTTGTTGTCAATCTGTTTGAATTAAATCCTTCCTCCATTTGGAAAATGGTGTGTTTATCTAAACAGCTATTATGCCAAATTAATGCACGCATCGGGGGGATTTCCTGTTTGGACAACTGCCCCATATTTCACTAGGCAGGTGGTGGCTCTGCCAAATGGGGGTCCTGCCTCCTCCCAGGGCAGTAGCCTCATACTTCAGTGTCTACACGGGGTCCCAGAACTGGCTGGGTCTTGGCCCTGGCTTGCTGAGGCTTTATGTCATGTCAGAGTCTCCGGTGTATGGCTGTACAACTGACGAGGAGACAACTTCTACAAACCCCAGCTCTCAACATATTTCATCCGCACAGTTCCCAGCTGTGGCTTTTTTTCTTTTTTTGCTGTAATTGTTCCCTCCCTGGCAAAACGAGGATTTCCCTGAAACTTTAATGCTCTCTCACCGTCTGCTTATTTTAAAGTCCATCTGGGCCTATGTGTGTGCTGTGGACATTTATTTAATGTTAGGAATCAGATTTCTCCTTGTGGAAATCTCAGTACGCACACAGCTTTCATTCTCAGGATGGATGAGCTAAGCCAGTAAGGATGGGTAAGGAGAGGAAAGTGACAGGGGTCAAGCCCTGAGGCAGAAAGAGCAGAGCGGGGAGATGTAGCCACAGAGCAGGTGCAAGAAGCAGCCCTGTGCCCTGGGGCAGTGAGAGCGAGCCGGTGAGAGCAAAGGCTAGATGCACCCAGGGCTTCTGAGCCATCAGGAAGAAGGGAGTGCAGTGCCCTCTGGAGCAGCACCAACCGCTCAAAGGACACTGCTGGAGGGACCGTCCAGTCCCTGTGCTGGGCGAGCAGACAGGAGTGTGGAGGGCTCAACATTGCTAGTGCTGTGTTGCTGTGTGTTCAGTTAGACTCTGACCATCCCAGCAGAAAGACCTGGGGGAGACGGGCTCCCAGTGGTGACTGTGGCGAGTCAGTTTCCTTCTTGGAAGCTCAGTTTCCCTCACCTCTCTGGGTTCCTTGGAAGACTTCCCTGCCTCTAGGAGGACACGCTCCGGGGGAGCTGCTGCTTCCCTCAGGGATGTGCTTGGGAAAGGGGCCTACTCTCCCCATCTTCCTTGTGGTCTCAGATTCACTCAAACTGCATTTGTTGGTTAGTGTGCCGACATCTGTCTTTTCCTAGGCGAGAGGACCCACGGTGTAAATCTATTAAGAATAACTTTCACAGCCTGCTTCCAGCAGAAATGGATTCTGAAGAAATGAGCTTATATTCTCTGTGGATCACCTGTATGCTTTTATTTTTACACGTGTGGCATGAAGGCCAACTTTCTCAGGATGCTGTAGCATGTCTCATGTGAAAGAGAACAGACTTAGAGACAAAAATCGGGTCTCATTCCTACAACGATTCAAATTAAGGATCCCATTTTAAACCCGGAGTAATCGGAGATCGATGCAGCATCTTACCTCAGAGTGTAAAGGATTTTCCCGTCATTCCAAATCCGGAGGAGCTGGTTGGGGGTGGTGATCCAGTGGGCCTCTGCGGTTTTAGAATTGCGGAAGATGGTGTCTGGGATCCAGATCAACCCCACCATGTTGCTGTTCAGAGTGAGAATTTTCATTGTGCTATTGAATCGAAGGCGACTATCTGTCCAGGTCTGAGCAAAAAATATGTCAATTTGGTATTCCTGAAACAGAGCAGAAGGAGAGGCAAGGCAGTTCTATTAATAAATGTTCTGTATAATTTGTTCTCTTTGTCAAACGCTCTGTGTTCTCTCCATGTCAACATCCTCACCTCCCCAGTTCTCTTTCTGATAGAGACTGCTTCAACATGGCAAGCACTCAGTGAAAGATGACCAATATTATTCGTCAACAGTATAGTAACATCATGTGACATAATGTAAACCTTAAGTTGCAATAAATAGATGAAGTGTGAAGAAGAGCTAAGGGAGACAGTAGAATCTGTTTCAGGGTGTGGAGGCAAACCCTAGGCTCACAAGTCCAAGCCCTGACAGGTAGCAGGACCTACTGGAGCCTCGATTCTCTGATCTATAAAGTGGGGGACACAATAGTGTCCACCTCCTCAAGGTGTTATGAAGATAAAAGGAAGTGATTAAATGAGCACCCTTAGTGCCTGGCAGAGAGCAAGTGATCCATGCATATTCGTTTATATAATAGTTATGACTATTTGTCCTTGAGTCTTCTCAAACAACAAAAAGCAAAACAAAAAGAAAAGTAAGAAATAAAATACAACCAAGAACTGTAGAGAGGACAGCCACCCAAGCCAAGTGCTGATTCCAAGTGCAGGCTGAAGAGGTACAAATTACAGAGGCAAAGGCCCAGGGTTGAAGCCACTGCAATGTTCACGGTGCCCAGTAAGACTTTACTGCAGCCATCAAATAGGACTGATTCTATCCTAGGGGCACTCTAGGAGACCCACAGAAGTGTCTGTAGACTGGGCTGCCTCAGAGGCCATTCCCCTCACCACAGTTTAAAGAATTATTTTAGGTTCATGGTAAGAGGGATGCAGAGGCTGATTGTAAGGGATTTTTATACCTTTCATAATTTTTGTTATGCATTAGATATTATAAATGTATCACTTTTGCAGAGTCTGAATTTTGTGATTCTCAACAAATCCCATATTTACCATTTCCATTGAGTTTCCCATTTTAGAATCTTTCTGTGATAGGCAATTCAATTTCAGGTTTATAATTCAACTGGTCTTTCATTAACTAATGCATTCATTCATCATTTCCTTGCTTCTCTGAGTATGCCACACTTTTCAAACCAAGGAAGACCCAGCACTGTGCCAACAAGAAACCCCCTCCCTCCTAGAGTTTATATTCTATTCAGGGAAGACAGGCCTTAAATAAATAGGCTGGTGGTCATTCACGCCACACACAGAAATAAGGCTGGTGCATTACTAAGGATTCAAGTTAGAGGAAACAAAATGTATCTAGGCATCCAGCACAGAGGGAATTATGGAACAGGCGATGTGAGTCTTGCGTAAGCATTTGCGCAGTTGGGGGAGCAAACGGCAGGAAAGCAGCAGCTGGGAGCAGGTTCTCAGCGAGTTTTTCCAGAAGCCTCTTGAGGCTCAGCAGCCATGGCAGGTCATGCGTGGCATCTCAGCAACCAGATGGACCCTCCCAAGTCCATGTGTCTGTCTGAATGTGCCCTTGGGGATGAATGGCCTCAGCCTCGTTCCCGCCTTCCAAAATGTGGCCTGCCTCTCGCTGACAGACTCTGAACCCAGAGTCACACAGTGAACGTGTGTGTGTTAGCGTGTGCGTGAGTGTGTGCATGTGTGCTTCTGTCATATAACCTAGCATGTGCTGACTGATACAAAAATGGGGTTCAAAACGAAACGAAAGCAGGTAGCATTGATGCTTAGGGCTCAGGAATGCGGGACTGGAGGCCAGACACCCGGTGCCTCGCATGGGCGAAACCTCTAATGAGACAGAACCCGTCTAAGGAGTGGGTAGCTCTCTGGGCAGAGGTTGGAAAAGGAATGGTTATTAGAATGCGTTGAGTGCTATTCTCTGTGCTTGGTAAGTTACCACAGGAAGGAAATTATCTCCAAAAGAACCCGGTGATTTGAAAGCTGTTAGAGGAAAGAAAGACAAAGCACACTTGGGGTCTGGCGGGGCTGGGAGAGGCAAGTGCCTCTCGTCCTCATCTCTACAGCAGAACATGGAGCACAGCTTGCAGTGCCAAAGCCTGCTGAAACAACGTAGCAGAAATAATCACCCCCACTGCTAAAGCCTCTAAATGGATTAGGCTGCCACCCTGTAACGTCTTTAACTATGCAAATATGGCTCAAGGAAAAGAAACTAAGGTGTGGCCCTTCCACTGAAGGCTGTAGGGCCCAGATACCTATACTTCAGAGAGAAAGGGCCAGAGTAAAGCCAGGGAGAGGGAGTGGCACTGGCCTGCAGAAGCAAAGATGCACAGCAGCTCTTGGCACTGCCCGGAGAAAAGAACTCAGATGCGGCTGTGCACATGCGAAGCTGGCCTCAGGTAGAAAGTTGGCTCAGTTTTAAGGAAGTTCTGCCAAAGGAACCACAAGTCAGGAAGAAGAATGACTACTTGAGATTGAATGGTACTGCTGCCTGCCTGTCTTCCATGGGCAGACGGCAGCCTCTGCTTGGACCCCAAAGCAGGTGTATTATCCAATGCCCACCTTACCATGGCAAAAATGGTTAATGGAAAAAGAATACATTCCCAGACAATGGAGGCAAGAGTCCGAGAGAAAACATACCTCAGGGGCCCCGCCCTAGGGAAAGAATTAGGGCTGAATCTAAGAAAAGCCTCACCTCCGGGAACCCAGCCCATCAGGATCTGCCCAGTGGGGGCTCAGGCTGGCCCTTTCCACCTCAGAACACACACTGCGTGTTTGGAGCGGGACGGAGGTCAGATAGGTTTCTTCGTTGACAGGTCAGTGGATCAAAGAAAACCACATCCAGACCTGATGTCTCTCCCAGGACAGGTATATATACATGGATACACAACCTTGACCTTGGGCCAGGACAAGGCTGACCTTTTGAGTTGCCTCCCTTGAAGATGGGAGAGTGTATTTTTCCCTGATGAGAAAGAGATAAGCTAATATTCAGCGGCTAGGTACAGATCATGACAGTCATTGGTGCTGTTTGCCAAATACCGCAGCTTCCCTGCTTGCAGGCGTGTGATAGGACTGTTCCCCGTTAGGGGCTGGGTGTGGCCACCTCACTCACCAGAAGGTGAAACACAGGCAGAGTGGTGTGTGCCACTCCTAGAGGGCCCTGGAAGAGTGGTGTGTGCCACTCCTAGAGGGCCCTGGAAGAGTGGTGTGTGCCACTCCTAGGAGGGCCCTGGAAGAGCCCATGGGACCTGCTCACCCATTCAGGCCCGGAGGGACCGTGTGGAGCAGAGCTCTGCTGACTCACGTGAACCACGGGCCCTGGGGGAGAAGCGTCCAGTCTGTCAGAGGAGCCCGTCCAGACCGAGAGTGGGGAAGGCGGGAGAGGGTGCTGGGGTGTGCAGGTGCTGGGGACATGGGAAGGCCATACAGAAGCCAAGACGTCAGTGAGGTGTAGCGTGGGCCAGGCATATAGATGGTGAAGCAGCAAGTTCAAAGGCATCCCTGCAGAACAGACTGTGAGCTGACAGCCCCGCCTTCCCTCCAGCCTGGTGGGATTTGGGCTTAACGATGATTTCTGACTAAAATGTGTAACAGGCTATATTGGCACAGAGAACATATTCAATACTGTAACTAAAATTCAGTTAGTTATGAATTTAATGGTCAGGGAGGCATATATGGGCATTTTTAAGTTTTACTTCCTTCTTTCTTTGAACACAGGTTTACTGGATTGAGGAATGAGAAGAGAAGGATGAAAATGTTCTCCCAAGCATATCCAGGGCCCGCCAATGTGATCAATAATGTCAAAGTAACCAATATTCTCTATAAAAGCCCCATCGGAATTTTGGAAAGAATCTGAAATTGTTCAAAGCTTTTTGCTTGTTTAACCTAAGTATAACAGAGAAACTGAAACTCAGAAAACTTGAAGAATTTTGCCAACATTCCTCAATATACCAAAAGCATTTTGAATTACCGGACCCTCCACTAACGATTTCTGAACGGGCCTTTTCATTCCATACACAAGGTAAGACAGAGAGTGACCGGCAAACGGGGCCCTCTTGTTCGCCCTTTTTCTCCTTATCTTCTCTCTCCATCCCCATGAAGGGGCATTTGGTGCCCCTTCCCCATAAAGCACTTTAAGATGTAGTTTGAGATCAGGACAGCACAGGGCTGGATGGAAGGCGTGTTCCAGCGTCCCTCCCAGGAGGCACAGGCGCCTGGGTTCCTGACACAGAGACAACGACCACCCTTCCTTCCAAGGGTAAACTGAGGCCTAAGACATTGGGTAACCTTCATCCAGTCACACAGCTACTAAGTACCAATTATTCTAAACTCGCAGCCCAAATCCACTTCCCCGGATGCGACTGAGAGGGGCCGCAGCAGCTGAGTCTGGTAGATTCAGGACGTGTGGAAGAACGTCAGTGCAGAAGTGTCCTCCACATTCACCTTGTTCACAAACTGTGTGACACGCTTTACCTTCCTGAGCCTCAGTCTCCTCATACGTACAATGCAAGTGTCAGATTCAATCAAAGGTAAGGAACCTTCCGACTCTGAAATTTTACATTTCCGTATCCCTGCCTAGAGTTAGCCTTTCCCTCTTGAAACTAATTTTCCATTTTTTTCTCATTTCTCCATCTTACTTTTGCAAGAAGAACATGATGGGATGACTTCTTCCTATGTCCCATCTTCCATTATTGGAAGGACTTTCACAGGTCTGAATTCTGCATGACGTATTCGAGAACCATCCATGAGGTGGAGGCTTGCAGAGCGAGGCGGGAATCCCCACCCCCATCCCACACACGGCCGTGTTCTTTCCCCGTAGCAGAGGGAAGCGTCCTACAGTGTTCGGGGTGCAAGCTCTTCTTCATTCTGAAATCCTGCCATGAATGCCACTTTAAGGCAGAGTGAGGCTGTGCATGGTGTGGATGTTTTATTGTGTCTACATTTGACTGAATGTTGAAGAAACACTTCCCACCCACAGAGAAATATTTTTATTTCTCTCATAAACTTTCTTTGTAATGGCATTAATCATCCTTCCTTTTTGCAAAGAAAAAAAATTCTTACAATGTCTATCTGAAAATAAAGATTCTATATAATTCCTTAATGCTATGAAAGTAATGTGTTGAAATACTAACGGATGAAACTCGTGTGGACCCTCCAATGTCAACCATCAGGTTTGAACAGCCCAAGTTCATGATTTGTTTCAGTCACTGCAGAGCTCAATAATTTCCAAATAAGCCATCAATTACTGCGACACGCGGAGCATTTTGACAAAACAGAAGAAAAATTATGCTTCTTCACAATATCCATCTGTAGCTTCTAGAAAATTTGGAAATTATTTCCTCACACTTTTGCCCCTTCCTTTATTAAAGAAGAGGGCCAAATTTTAGCGCAGGATGGGACCCTTCAGATTCTGGTTGCGGGAGACACTTGCTGGGGACACAGCCTCTTTCCCCCATTGGGCCTCAGCTTGTCAGCCTGAGTTAGATAAACACATCAGGAAAAGAAGCCACTGGCTGTTTTCTTTACAAAATGGTAGTAACAGGCCCTTGCCAATTTAAGGTTGTTCAGATTTCTTCTCTAACAATGTATAATGCAGTGATTAGAGTAAAACGATTTTTATGTCTTCCTTCTCAGGTATGGAAGTATAACTCAAATACATGTTTTTTTGTTTCTTGCATGTGTTATTTATTCGGATTTGTCCTGGGAAACATGGTTTTGACGGTGGGCCTCCCTCTCTCCCTGGGGCCCTGTCCCTGCTTCACAGGCACAAGGGTTTTCCCAAGGTCTGGCCGCCTGGTTGAGCATTCTCCCCAGCTTAGCCCAGGCGCCTCCCTTATTAAGAGTCCTTTGTGGGGCACTGTGCTAGATTTATATAAAGACTAACACCCCTGAGGACAGGTACACTGTGGGGTCTGGTGTGTCCTGTGAAGGCCCCACACCAGGGCAGGGCAGACACCTGCAGACAAGGAGGCCCTGTTGGCAAGACGGGAGCTCTGTGTTGGCCGGGCGAGATCTGGTCCCCAGACCACCAGGCTGAAGTGGGAAAGGTGAGGGGTGCAGCAGTCAGAGAGCCACATCAGAGCCCAGAGGACCAAGGCTGCTCCAAGCAGGGCAGGTTGTGAAGGGTTAGTGACAGGCCCGGGGAAGCACAGCAGGGAGTGACGCCATGATGCCACAGAGGGGCACGTGGCTCCCCTAAGGAGGCCATGTCAGTCACCTGATGTTAATGCAACCTAGGCCCTTTTTAGGAAAAGAATGCAAAATTATAACATTAATATAAATTAATATGAATTATTATAAAATCAATATTTGTTTCTAATGAGAAAAATGTCATAAATATTTTAAAACTGTGGATACCACAAAAATCACATCTAAAAGGAACAGATCTTATTTTTATTAATCTGATCACTGGCCCTCCTTCATAATACTCACCTGCCCTGCATCTTTTGGCTGCAAGCTCTTTGATCACGACTTTCCATGACAATGATTTAATAACATTATTTTCTAGGAGCAAGGCTCAGAATATATTTATCTCCTCCAGCACGGGGAAGCAGAATTACATTATAAACAGTTTTAGATGTTTACTTAAACTTGAAGCATTATTGGAAATAGGACCTGCATGTTTAGGATTCTGCAGCGTGGAAAAAGCCTCAGGCTGCTGTCGTGTAAAGTTTGGGGCTCCCATACGCGAGCCGTGAGCTCCAGGTTTCTCCTTCATGCCACCCACTGGAGTGGCATGAAGCCCTGGACCTTAGAGAACAATAACATCGGGGTGGACGTCATCCTGGACAGAAGTCTCTGTGCACCATATTCCACTAACCTTGTTTGGAAAGCGTCCCCTTAAGCCGGGTGATAATCACCGGCCCTTAATAAAAGGAGCGGGTGACAGGGGACGTCAGAGGAGAGAAAGACAGCAGCCTTGTATAAAACATCTTGCACTTGTAAATATCACAGGCAGTAAAAGACCAAGTGAACACACAGCTACGACCTCCCCCAAGACCTGGGAGAAGGCTTCTGTTAGTGAGGGGTCCTCGGGCTTAACCTTTACAGGCTCTGCGATAAGTTCGCCTCTGGCTAGGAGGCCCTGGGGACTGGGTGATGCTGGCAGATCTGGGCCAGGA
Organism: Macaca fascicularis; assembly: GCF_037993035.2. Lineage (NCBI taxonomy): Eukaryota > Metazoa > Chordata > Mammalia > Primates > Cercopithecidae > Macaca > Macaca fascicularis. The sequence goes on from NC_088381.1 coordinate 1,781,679, forward strand.
CCCCCGGGGGAAGCAGGTGCCCCTCGCACGTTGCTGGAGACATCCAGCCTTTTCTCGGTTTCCTTTCTTGCGTAGCAGTTCTGCCTCTGCCCTCCCCCACCCACTGCCTGCTTTCAGATTCGCATCCCATCGGATGCTGCATTCTCCAACTACTACTGTTACTCAAAAATGTACCATGGCTACCCAGAGCCTACAGAATTAGGGTTAATATTATTTGCATGAAACTCAAGGCTCTATGTATCGTGCTTGCTTACAAACCAACCCGTTACTGTACCCCCGTGGTGCACGCAGTGGCGCAATATCCCGGCACAGACCTCCCTTCTCCCCGTGCCGTTGGTGCTCTGCCCATGCCTCGACGCCCTCTCATCCGGCCTCCTCCAGTCCTCTCCGCCCTTCTGGCTCCCATCTTCCCATGGCATTGGCACCTTTGCTGACAGCCTGCCCCTCCTCGTGGTATATTACTCATTATTTTTTCTCCTTATGTTAACACTCTATGTCTTCAACAATTATCTGCATATTCTGCACAGAGCCTGCCCTGCCACAGTGCCGGCCAGCAGTGACCTGTGTTGGTAATAACTTACACTTATTACAAATTACTAGGAGTCAGTCCACATTCCAAATAACTGACATATCCCCACTCTACCCGATGTTCACAACAATATGAATATATCCCCATTCTACAGATAGGAACTAGGAAGCGCTATCCGTCCGCATCATCAAGAGAGCAGTGACCGAGGCTCACTGGACCCCAGGTTGGTTTCAGACATATTTTTCCCCCTGGCTTTATTGAGCTATAATTGACAAATAAAAATTCTCTATGTTCAAGGTGTATGATGTGATTTGACATTCGTGTACAAGCTAATTAACACATCCATCGCCTCACAGTCGCTTTTTTTTTTTTTTGGTGGTGAGAACATTTATGATTCACCTTCTTAGCCAGTTACAAGTATACAATATTGTTAGCAGATTTCAAGTACACAATATGGTATTATCCAAGGCTCCCTGCTGTACGTTAGACCTGCAGAGCTGAACTGCAAGTCTGGACCACTGACCAACACCTCCTCATTTCCTCTGTTCCCAGGTCCTGGTAACCACGCTTCTGTGCTCTGGTCCAAATGGTTTCTAACGACTACATTCAGCAATAGTGAGAGGCTAGCCTTGGACCCTCAGACCCCCAGAGAGGAGGAGGGAGGCAGGAGGCGGAGCTCTGCCCTTAGTACTAGCCCCCATTCCTGGAACTACTCTTCTGGGAGCCACAGCTACAAACAGTGTGAAGAGGACATATTGCAAATATTGGAATACCCTCCAGGATAAAAACAACAACAACACAGTAAATGCACTGATTCAAAACCTGACTTGAGGAAACACAACATTCCCTGGGCACAGTCAGCTCAGGATGTGAGCCAGGGATGGGGTGGAATTTCTGACTGTCTCAGAAGCAGATGTTTTAGCTGCTGGACCCAGGCCTCCCCTTAGTGATTCAGAGTAATAATCACACGGTGTCCCAAGGTAGCTCTACTGGAAGGAGGTGGGACTCATAGTCTTTGCCCCACCTTCCCGGCAGGTGCAAGTCCCATCTGAGGGGACCCTTTGTATTAATGGTGAGTATTACTGATGAGGTTAAATAAGTAAATCTCCTCTTTGGGACACAGTTTTACACAAGGCCTTATAAAGGTAATAGTGGAAGGAGAAAAACAAAGATGTGGCTTTCCTGTGCCTGAAGAAAATGATTCCAATTCCACACTGGGTTATATTTTAATATTTAAACACACAGGCTCCCAGGAGCTCCTGCTTTGAGCGCCCTTCCAGAGTGCTCGTAGTGTGCACCGCCACCCAGAAGGGAATCATGAGAGCATGAGAACGGGGCCGGTTTACTCTGATACTCTGTAAGGGAAGCTGTAGAGCATTAGAACGGGGCTGGTTTACTTGATACTCTGTAAGGGAAGCTGTAGAGCATTAGAACGGGGCCGGTTTACTTGATACTCTGTAAGGGAAGCTGTGGAGCATTAGAACGGGGCTGGTTTACTCTGATACTCTGTAAGGGAAGCTGTAGAGCATTAGAACGGGGCTGGTTTACTTGATACTCTGTAAGGGAAGCTGTAGCAGCTGCTTGACGGGAGCACGGTTTGCATTGTAAGTAATTTAGGGCTTTTGTAGCCTTGAAGAATGGGCATGGGTTCTTTATCCTATCAACAATGGCAAAAGCTCAGGATTCCACACTTTAGACTGTTTTGTGTTTTGAACGCAGTGAGTGTTTGCTGTATTGCAGGATGTGTTAACAGTGGCCGATTTAAACTGCGTGAGCTAAGGATGTGCAGAGGTCTCTCCACGGATGTGCGGCGGTGTCTCCGTGGATGTGCGGACGTCTCTCCGTGGATGTGCAGAGGTCCCCCGTGGATGTGCGGAGGTCTTTCTTTCCAAGCCTTTCTTGCTTGCAGGGTCTAAATCAGGAAAATGATGCCCTATCTGGGATTTCTTGGAAAAAACCTCTTAATCACTTTTTAATTTTTTTTAGCTCCAAAAGGTTTGGTTTTTCCATTAGAAAATGATTTAAGTCATTCTAAATGCTTCACCAGCGTGAAGTTGGTCACAGTCGGGGACCATCCCAAGTGAATGGTCACGTTTTACCCTCAGACTGAAATGTTCTTTTAAAAAAATATGTAGATGGAACATTCTTCGCCTTGCCTTGTGACAGCTGCCAGTTCTCCAAAGATGAGGATGGGCCTCCTAGCGAGGCCTCTCAAACACAAAGCCCCTCTGAAGGAAGTCTGGCTGAGTCTGGCTGATGAAGAAGAAACTGAGATAAAGAGAAACAGTGGCCATCACAGGAAACGGCAGCAGCGGGTTCCCAGGCTTGCATACTAGCAGGCCACGACTACATTGGTAAAAACAAACAGGATTAGCTTGAGCTGGTCATCAGAAGAGATGCCATTGACATTTCTTCCCAGCAGTCCCTGCCATGGAATTGGGGGGCAGTGCCAACTCGCTGCAAGACTTACGGGACATGGCACCCTCGGGAGGTCACCATGGAGAGGGTGGAGAAGTCAGAGTTGCCATGCCAGGCTAAGAGGACAGAAACATAGAAGAAATGCGAGCTGGCATGGACTGAAAGGAAGAGGGGTGGAAATACACAAGGAGAGGCCAGGAAAATTATTATAAAGATGGGCAGGGGATCCAAAGGGCACCAGAATTCAACACCTCTGACCTAGAAAGACAAATAAATCAATCAAAGCAGAGCAAACCATAAATTCAGGGATTAGGCTTAGCAAAAGTGAGAAGCTTTTTCTGTACAGACAACAGACATTACTTTGTAACCTCACAAGACACTGCTGAGACTTTGTTAATCTTCCTCTCACTGAAATTTTCAGACTCTCTGCAAATATTTAAGAAGGGCATTTAATTTGGAAACTGAAAGGAAACTGGAATGATAAAAGAAAAAACAAAATCCACCACTTTCTCACATAAACTAATGCAGATTAAAAGCACCATTTAATGAAACCACACTCTTAGTTTCACAGCCATAGCCTTGATAGAAATTGAACGGCATGCTGGAAACTCCATCCACCTAAAATGGACCAAATTCCTCATCATTCAGGGGAATTTCTCCCACATAAAAAAATGTTCGTAAGTTAAAAGCATAGAGTATACTATTGGACTACAATCTTCAACACTTTAAATCATGAGCAGTTCACATTTACTGTGCAGTTACTATATTATGACAGGTATTATTTCTTTAATCTGACCAATGACCTTGTGAGGTAGTCTGTGATTTCCCAATTTTCTATCCACAGGTGGTGTCAAGAAAGATGCATTTTCTTTTCAACTTGAAGACAGTTTAACCATTTTTGCATTTTTTATGTTTGCTGAAATAGCATTTAATTATAAAGCAGAATAAGGAAATGAAATTTACAAGTACAATAGAAGGAAAATAGTATTCAGAGTTGTCAAGATGTATCAGACAAACGCTTACAAAAAGAACTCTTCCCAGGTTATGTTAATAATGTGGAATGCTGCACCTACAAAGACCAAAAGATGGATATTTTCAAAGATACAAAGTAGCTTGAGCTACAAAAGGAGAAATGAACATCAAAAAACAGAAGTAAATGAATATATACTTGTATAAGCTACCTATAGACTTCATAGGAAATCAGCACATAAATCTAAGAACATTTTAATTATTTGCAAAGTGAACAGTTGTATAATGAACGCATCTTATAAAAATGGTATTACCAAAATTATTTTAAAGTGCAATATTTCATAGGGTATTCACACTGTGAATAAAAATAATGTTGCTTGTATCTGTCACCATAAGAGGAAGAATGCCTTTGAAGAAAATTCTTAAGCGTTCAGGGTCCAATTTGCCAAGGTCCAATTACCCAACATTCATGGTAACGGGAATATGTCTATATAATACCTTTTTCTAAAGTGTCTCCAAACACATCACTGTATTTTGCACCAGGACCTTCTACTGCAATGGTTACATATACATGAAAGATCATATATTTCGAAAACTGCAATGAGTCCTCCAGACTTGTAGTTCTGTATTTGATATGTAGATTTTGTCCCTCTCAAGAGAGTTCTGGCTTCTGTGATTGCTAAAGGCATTGAATTATTTAACCTATGATTTATCTAGACACTCTAAAGTAAACACTCAGCACAAGTTTGAAGTAGTTCACCAAAAGAAAGGTCTCAATGGCATGCTAATCTGTTATCACTTACAGATGCTGCACATAACTTCACCTTGTAGTTTCCTTTTCTCTCTTTTAATTCTTTTTAAAACAAGACTATTGATTTTAATGTCCAATTTCTCACTCATTCACTTTATAGGTAGTGGTTTTGAAAATTTTTATTTTACTGTGGTAAGTACACTTAACACAAGGTCTACTGTCTTAACAAATTTTAAGCGTACGATACACTTTTTAAGTGTTGTTAAATACAATGGCAGTGTTGTACAGTAGAGCTAAAGAACTTATTCATCTTTTATAATTGAGACGTTATGCTCATTGATTAGAAATTTTCCATTTCTCCCTCCCTGCAGTCCCTGGCAACCACCATTGTACTCTCTGATTACATGAGTTTAATTATTTTCAGTAACTCATATAAGTGGAATCATGCTATAACTATTTTTCTGTGACTGTGTTATTTCATTTAGATGATGTTCTTAAGGCTCACTGTGTTGTCACATAGTGCAGAATTTTCTTCTTTTTTAAAGGTTAAATAATTCCATTGAATGTATATACCACATTCTCTTTAGCCATGTGCCAATGGACATTACGTTGTTTTCATATCTTGGTTATTCCTACTGGTGCCACAACCACTGGAGTGCTAAGATATCTTTGAAAGACCCTCATTTCAATGCTTCTGGATAAATACCCAAAGCTGGAATTGCTGGATTATATGGTAGTTCTATTTTTAACTTTGAGGAATCTCCATACTGGTTTCCGCAGTGCCTGTATTATTCTGCATTCCCCCAACGGTGTAGAAGGGCTCCAATTTCTCCAAATCCCTGCCAACCCTTGCTGACTTCTGAATTTTTGATAATAGCCATTGTAAGATGTGAAGCGATAACTCCTTGCGGTCTTGATTTGCATTTCCCTGATAATTAGTGACGTTGAACATCTTTTCATATACCTGTTGACGATGTGTATGTCTTCTTGGGAGAAATGTATAGTCAAGTCTTTAGCCCATTTTTAAATCAGTTTATTAATATTGTACGTATTAAATTGTAGGACTTCACTAAAGGTTGCCTTTTCACTCTGTTGATCATTTCCTTCGTTGTGCAAAAGCTTTTTAGTTTGATGTAATCCCACTTACCTATTTCTGATTTTCATTATTTGAGTTTCTTTTTTCTTTCTTTTCTTAGTCTAGCTAAGGGTTTGCCAATTTTGTTTATCTTTTTAAAACACTCTTAGTTTTGTGGATTTTTCCCATTGTTTTTCTATTCTTTATTTATCCTCTCATCTTTATTTCCTTCCTTCTACTATTTTTGGGCCTAGTTTGTTCTTCTTCTAGTGCCTTGAGATGTAAAGTTAGGTTGTTTACTTCAGATATTTCTTCCTTTTTAATGCAGGTGTTTATTTGTTTATTACTATAAACTTCCCTCACAGTATTGCTTTCCCCATATCCCATAAGTATTGGTATGTTATACTTTCATTTTCATTGGTCTCAAGATATTTTTGACCTATTGGTTGTTCAAAATTATTCATTTTAATATACTTATGATTTTACATTTTCTTTTTTTTTTTTTTTTTTGAGACTCTGTCGCCCAGGCTGGATGGAGTGCAGTGGCCGGATCTCAGCTCACTGCAAGCTCCATCTCCTGGGTTTACGCCATTCTCTTGCCTCAGCCTCCCGAGTAGCCGGGACTACAGGTGCCCGCCACCACGCCCGGCTAGTTTTTTTGTATTTTTTAGTAGAGACGGGGTTTCACTATGTTAGCCAGGATGGTCTCGATCTCCTGACCTCATGATCCAACCGTCTCGGCCTCCCAAAGTGCTGGGATTACAGGCTTGAACCACCGCGCCCGGCCTGATTTTACATTTTCTTTCTGCTACTGATACCACTTCATTTCATTATGGTTGGAAAATATATTTGGTATGATTTCATTCTTCTTAATTTGTTGAGACTTGCTTTGTGATCTAACATGTGATCTATCCTGGGGAATATTTTATGTGCACCTGAGAAAAATGTAGATTCTGCTGCCGTTGGGTGGAACGTTCTGTACATTTGTGTTAGGTCCATTTGATTTACAGTGTTCAAGTCTACTATTCCTTTGTTGATTTTCTGTCTGGTTGGTCCATCCAGTATTGAAAATGGGGTGCTGAAGTCTCTTACTATTACGTATTTCTATCAGTGTCTCCCTTCAGTTCCATCAATGTTTGCTTCATGTATTTCGGTGCTCTGATGTTGGGTGTATATATTACAAATTTCTGATGAATTGACTCTTTTATCATTACATTACGGCCATCTTTGTGTCGTGCAGCCATTTTTGAATTAGCCTATTTTGCTTGATATAAGGTAGCCACCCCTCCTCTCTTTTGGTTGCCATTTGCATGGAAGTTTTTTTTTTTTTTCCCATCCTTCATTCTTAGCCTATATGTATGTCTTTAAATATGAAGTGAGTCCATTATATCCATTTATATTGTGCACCCATTAATATAATTTTAGTTACAGTTATTTTATACTTTTTAAACTTTTAGACTAGAATTAAAAGTGATTTACTCACCATTATTACAATAATAGTCTATATTTGTCTATATATTTATACTAATGAGATTTTTTTTACTTTCTTATGTTATAATGTTGCTGTTTAGTGTCCTTTGGTTTCATCTTGAAGGTATTAACATTTCCTGTAAGGCAGGCCTAGCAGTGATGAGCTTTCTCAGCTTTTGAACATCTTTACCTCCCCCTCATTTTTATTTTATTTTATTTTATTTATTATTATTATTATACTTTAAGTTCTAGGGTACATGTGCATAATGTGCAGGTTTGTTACATATGTATACTTGTGCCATGTTGGTGTGCTGCACCCATCAACTCGTCAGCACCCATCAACTCGTCATTTACATCAGGTATAACTCCCAATGCAATCCCTCCCCCCCGCCCCTCCCCATGATAGGCCCCGGTGTGTGATGTTCCCCTTCCCGAGTCCAAGTGATCTCATTGCTTAGTTCCCACCTATGAGTGAGAGCATGCGGTGTTTGGTTTTCTGTTCTTGTGATAGTTTGCTAAGCAGTTTTGCCAGGTATAGAATTCTTGGTTTCCAGTTCTTTTAGTACTCTGAATATATCATGCGAATCCCTTTTGGCCTGTAAGGATTCTGCTGGAAACTCCACTCAGTTTTATGGGGGTGCCCTTGTGTGTGACAACTTGCTTTTCTCTTGCTGTTTTTCAAAATGCTTTTTGACTTTTGGCAATTTGATTATAATGTATCTCAGTATGCATTTTTGGGATTCATTTTATTTAGTGTTACTTGGGTTTCCTGGATCTAGACCATGTCCATCTTCAGATTTAGAAAAAAATTAGCTACTGTTTCTTTGAATATGCTTTCTGGTCTTTCTCTTTCTCTCTTCTTCCAGGATTCCCATAATCCATGATCTGCTTGATAGTGTCTTTTAAATCTTTGAAGCTTTACTCTTTTTTATTCTTATTTTTGCTCCTATGACTGGATAATCTCCAGTGACCTGTCTTCATGTTCACTGATTCTATCTTCAGCTTGATCTAGTCTGTTGTTAAACCCCTCCAGTGAATTTCTCAATTCAGTTATTATTCTTCAGCTCTATAATGTCTATTTGATACTTTATATTTTCTGTGTGCTGAAATTCTCACTTTATTCATTAGTTGTTCTCCTTACCCTTGTGAGCATCTTTATAATAGTTACTCTAAAATTTTTTCAGGCAAATCATACGCCTCCATTTCATCAAGGTCAATTTTTGGAAATTTATTTTGTTCCATTGTATGGGAAATATGACCCTGTTTCTTCATTTTCCTTGACTCTCTGTGTTGTGTCTGCACATTAGATGAAACAGTTACCTCTCCCAATATTCAGAGACTAGCCTCATACAGAAGACCCTTATAATCAGCCCCAGCAGAGATTTTGGGAGCCTCTCCGACCTTTGTGTTAGTCCAACCTGTTTTCTGGGTTTCAAGCAGCCCCCAGGCATCTAGAATACACTGTGTCCCACCAGTGCTCTGAGAACAAGCAAGACGTTAAGTCAGTTCCTCAGGCTGTCTCCAGAAACGCTGAATCATTGAATTCCTTGTCTAAGTTTTTTCCCCTCTCCAGGGAGAAACTGACATTTGGGTTTTTTTGTGTATGTTTTTATTGTTGTTTTTTCCTTTGTTTTTTAGCTATTTGGTCTGCATCGAGCTGGAGGGAAGGCTGTGCGACCAGCTGCATATTAGATCAAACTCTCATCTCTGTTTTCACTGACTTGCGGGTGACTAGATTATGCAGGTGCATCAGCACTCTGAGACAGGCTAGACAGAAGCCCGTCCTCCAGGTATCTCCCAGCAAAGTGGGGTTCTGGATGCATAGTCCATCTCTTTCCCTCCTCAAGGAAAATCTGGGAGCTGGGGGTTTCCTTGCAATTATAAGGCACAGTGTCAAGGGCAGGGATTATGGCAAGAGGGTGTCTTAAATTTCCCTACTGACTTTGATGTGGGTAGTTTTGTGCGGGAGCCTCTCAGTTAGTTTCTGCATTCTTGATATCACAGGAAATTTGTCCATGCTTTGTTGCTGAATTGGTGAGATCACAGGGTGGAAGGAGGGTCCAGGGCTTCCTCTTCTCTCATCTTGCTCAGGAAAGACTCATGTGAATAGTGCTTTTAAAATCCTATTAAATTCTATCTCTGAAGTCAGGAAAATAGCCCTGCTTATTTATGTTCAGAAGTTTTATTCTCTTGCCTTTTATATTTAAATCTATAATCTACTACAGTTGGGTGTTGTGTGAAGTAGAGGACAAGTTTTCTTTTCTTCTCATATGAGCATCCAATGACTCCAACACTACTCATTCACAGGAGTATGTTGCCTCACTGCTCCGCCTGCCATGCTTGTCACCAACCTAATGTGTATATATGCTTGGCTTTGTTCTAGACTCTAATCAGTTGCACTGACTTTTACTGTACCCTTGTTTCAATACCACTATCCTTCTCACTGTAGCTTTCCAATAAACATTGATATCCAGTGAAGGAAGTTCTTCAAACTTCTTTTTATTTAGAAGTGCATTAGCCATTTTCAGTCATGTACATACTACATACAATTTAGGATGAGGTTGTAAATTTTCACAAAAAATAAAAACCATTGAAATTTTGATAGGGAGTTGCATTGACTCTGCAGATCAGTTTATGGATAATTGTCTTGTTTCCAATACAGAGTCTTCTAAACCATAAATATAGATATGCTGACCTTTATTTAGGTCTCTTTTAATTCTCTCATTAATGGTTTATAGTTAACTGTACAGAATAATATGCTCTTTTATTAAATTTATCTTAGACATTTAATGTTTTTGATGCTAGTGAAAATAGTGTCTTTTAAGTTTCATTTTTATATCATACATTAACTTTTTCCATTGATGTATCATGCACGACATTCCATAAATTTTACACACATGTATATATTTGTGTAGCTATCAACACAATAGTTCCATCACCCCCCGCCCCAAACTCCCTTCTGCTATCCTTCTGATACTGCCCCTTCCCTACCCTCCTTCTGTCACTGCCCCTTCCCTACCCATAACTGCTGCCAACCACTGAGCAGTTCTCCATCCTTGTCCTTTTCTGTGTGCGAGTGGATTCTTTTTGTTGGGAGGGAATAGAATATACATGGAATACTATGGTATCAACCTTTTGCGTGTGGCTTCATTCCCGAGCGTAATGTCTCTGATATTTGTCCAAGTTCTTAACGTATATTAAAAGTTCATTATTTTTTATAAATATTATGCCATTGTTTAGACGTGTCACAGTTTGTTTATCCATCTATCACATTAAGGACATTTGGATGATGTTCAGGTTTTAGCACTTATTAGTAAAGCCGCTATAAATATTAATGTACAGGCTTTTATGTGGAAATAAATTTTCATCTCTCTAGTATGAATATCCAGAAATGGACACTGGGTTATATTTATCCAGAAATGGACACTGGGTTATATTTTAGAACAAATCAGCATTTATAAGAAACTGCCAAACCATTTCCCACAGTGATTGTACAATTTTGTATTTCAACCTGGAATTTACAAAATTTCAAGTTATTCCACATCTGTTACTTTCCCTGCTCTTGTCAACAATTTTTATTGAAGTTAAAATAGGAGGGTAGCACTATCATGTCATGGTTTTAATTTGCATTTCCCTAATAGCTAAAAATGTTAAGCATCTTTTAATGTGCCTATTTCTCATCCTTGTACCCTCTTTAGTGAAGTGTTTGTTCATGCCTTTTACCGAGTTTTTCATTTAAAGTATTTAAGTCAAATTTCATTTCTTATATGTAGACATCTACTTCTTTTTCAAAACTGATTTGCATAGGCTAGTCCCTCTGCCTTTACAAATACATTGTGAAATATCTTACCCATATCTACCAAAATTCTGCTAAGGTTTAAATTGGTATATATATAAATACACACACACACACACACACACCCCACACACACCACACCACACATACACAATCCATACATACATTTATGGAGAATTTACATGTTGACATGTTTACTATGTTGGGTCTTCTATTCCTTGAAGACAGTATGACTATTTCTTTTTTTATATATCCTTTATTAGAATTTTTAGTTTTCTATAAACTTACACTGTATGTGTTTTGTTACATTTATACATAAATCTTCAATTCTGGAGTTATTTTAAATGATGTTTTTAAAATTTTCTGGTTTCCAGTCTGCATTTCTACTGTATAGAAATATACTTGATTAGAGTACCAAAATAATTCAATGGAGAAGAATCGTCTCTTCAACTAATGATGCAGAGACATTGGAACGATATTGGACTGTTGCCTTACACCATATGGAAAATTAACTCAAAATTGTTGCCTTACACCATATGGAAAATTAACTCAAAATTGTTGCCTTACACCATATGGAAAATTAACTCAAAATGTATTAAAAACCTAAAAGTTACAGATAGTACTATAAAACTCTTATAGTTATGACACCAAAAGCAAAGCCACCAAAGGAAGAAATAGATAATTAGGCTTTATGAAAATTCTAACTTTTGGTGCATCAAAGGACATATAATAAATGAAAAAACAACCTACAGAATGGGAGAAAAAAATTGCAAATCATACAGTTTGTCAGGTTCTAGTATTCATAATATCAGAGTATGTAAAGAACTCTTTCAACTTGTGGTAGACAGAATAATGGTCCCTAAAGACATCTGTGTCCTAATCCCTGGAATCTGAATACTTTACATCACTTGGCAAATGGTACTTAGGATATGATTACGTTGAAGACCATGAGATGGGAAGATTATCTTGAATTATCTGGGTGGGCTCAATGTAATCACTGAGGCCCATATAAGAGAAAAACAGTAAGATCAGAGGCAGAGAAGGAGACTATACAATGAAGCAGAGGTCAGACTCATGTAGTCATGGATCAGGGAATGTGGGTGGCTTTAAGAGGCAGAAAATGCCTAGGAATGAATTCTCTCTTTGAGCTCCAGAACCTCTTCAAGCATCCATTCTAGAACGAATTCTGCTCCACTGACACACTGACTGGAGTCTAAAAGACCCATTTTGAACTTATGACCTTCACAACTATAAGATAATAAGTCGATTTTTTTAAAAAAAGAAATACACTTGATTAATGAGTGCTGATCTTGTATCCTGTGATTTACTAACTTCATTTATTAGTTTTGGGAGACTTTTTGTAGATTTCTTGCGATTTTTATGTAGAGTGTTATATCTTTCACAAATGGTACTTTTATGTCTTCCTTTCCAATTCGTACACTTTTTATTTTCTTCTTGCCTTTTCCACTGACCAGAACTTCTACTAGGTTAACAGGAATGTTGAGTTTGCCACTAAGCTTAAGAGAAAAGCATTCAATACTGTATAACTAAGTATACTCTTAGGTATAAGATTTTCCTAGATGCCAAATTTTAGGTTGAGGATGTTCCCTTCAGTCCTAGGTTGTTGTGAGTTTTTATCATGAATAGACGCTGTTTGTCAAATGTTTTTTCTGTTTAAATTTATATGACTATGCAGCTTTCCTTCTTTAGGTTATTAATATGGTCAATTACATTAATTATTTTCAGAGTATTGAACTAGTCTTTATTTCTAGTGTAAATTCCACGTGGTGGTTTGTATTATACTTTTTATATATTGCTGGAATCACTTTGTTAATATAGTTTGTATTTGTGTATATATACACACACACAAATGGACATATGTATATATGTGTGTATATATATACACATGGATATATATACACACACGTGTATATATATATACACACACGGATATATATATACACACAAACACGGATATTCCATATATATTTTTTCTATATATATACACATACACACACGGATATTCCATATATATATATGCCATATTCCATATATATATATGGAATATCCGTGTGTGTATATATATAGCCGCGTGTGTATATATGGAATATCCGTGTGTGTATATATATATGTGTATGTGTGTGTATATATATGTGTGTGTGTATATATATATATGGAATATTGTGTAGTTTTTTTTTTTCCTTGTCAGATTATGGTATCAGGTTGATGCCAGCCTCATAAAATGAGTTGGGATATGTTTCCTTTTCTTCCATTTTCTAGAAAAGATTCTATGGAATTAGTCTAATGTCTTTAAATATTTAATTCAATTAACCAGTGAAACCATATTTAGGTCTGGAAGTTTATTTTCCAGATTTTGGGGTAGGTTTTTAAAACATTTTTTTAAACTATTAAATCAGTTACTTTAATGGTCATAAGACCATTCTTATGATTTATTTCACCTTGGGTAGGCTTTGATAGTTGATGTTTCTGGAAGAATTGGTCCATTACATCTAAGTTGTTGAAGTTATTCCCATAGAGTGGTTTCTAGTGCTCCCTTATTATCCTGAAAGGCCTTGTAGTCCCATTTCTTTTCAATTCCTGATATTGGTAATTTGTGTCTTTTTTTTTTTTACTTTGTCAGTCTTGAATGCATTTTACAAATATTTTCAAAGAATTAGATTTGATTTCACTAATTTCATCTGTTTTTGGTTTTCAATTTCATTGAATTTTACTCTTTATTATTTCCTTAATTTGGCTCAATTCGAGTTTGTTTTACTCTGCTTTCCAGTCCTAAAGGTGGAAGCTTAGGTTAGTGATTTGAGGTCTTTCTTCTTTTCTAATATAAACACTTAATGCTATAAATTTATCTCCAAGCAGTCTTTTAGCTGAATTCTACAATTTTCATTATGCCGTATTTTTTATTTTTACTCATTTCAAAATATTTTCTAATTTCCCTTGAGACTTCCTCCGTGGTTCATGGCATATTTAAAGGTATGTTGTTTAACTTCGACGGATTTGGATTTTTGTTGTCCTTCTGATATTGATTTCTAGTTTCATTGCATTATGATCTGAGATGACACTTTAATTCCAAATGATTTAAACTTTGGAGTTTGTTTTATGACCCAGAATATATTTTTGTTATGAATGAACTATGTGCACTTGTGCCTTCTGCTGTTTTTAGGTGGAATGTTCTGTAAACATCAGTTAAATCTGGTTGGTTCATGGCACTGACTAGTTTTTCTGTATCTTTGTTGATTTTCTACCTAGTAGATTCACATATTACCGAGGTGTGCATGTTGAAGTCATCAACTTTAACTGTGGAGATATCTATTTGTTTTCAGTTTTGTCTGGTTTTGCTTCATGTATGTTGCATCTCTGTTGTTTGGTGTGTATGTATTTAGAACTCTTATATCTTCTTGGAAAATTTACCCTATTTCTCATTATGTAGTGTAACTCTGTCTCTGGTAATTTTCTATGCTCTGAAGTTTACTCTTCTGATAAAGCAAGTCAACTCTTCACAATCGCTTAGAGTATTCTGTCATTTCATTTGGAATGTATAGCTGTTAATATCTTAGATTCCTTTACCCTCTCCACTTTATTCCATAGCTTGCTTATACATACATGGAGAAGTCAATCAGACACTTTTATGTATTTTTTCCTTTTATATGTCAAACATATTTTTAAGAATTTAAATAGACAATAGTCTATATGTTTTAATATTTTTCCTTGTATATATCAAACATATTTTGAAGAATTTAAGTATAAGAGAATATTCTATTTTCTAATACATCTACTGTTTCTTTTGCTTTTCCTTCATTTCTGATGTTCCAAGTTTCCTTCTGATATCAATATCATTCTCTTTCTGTTTTAACAGCTTCCTTGTGTAATTTTTAAGGATGGCCAGCTGGCAGTAGATTCCTAGTTTTCCTTCATCTGAGAGTGCCTTTATCCCTGAAGGATATCCTTACTGAATGTAGAAGTCTAGACCGGCAGTTCTTTCCACTCAGCACTTGAAAGATGCCATGCCTCTTCTTTCTGGCCTCCGTGGTTTCTGATGAGAAAGCCGCCATTATTGAATCACTGTTCCACTAGAGGTTATGTGCCATTTTTATCTGACTGCTTTTATATTTTTTGTAAAAAATGTAATGTGGAATCACCCTATGGAAGTTTGCTTAGCTTCTGAAATCTTCAGGTTTTAGTAATCTGCCAAAGTTTGGGAGTTTTCAGCTATAATTACTTCAGTTTTCTTTAGCATCATATTCACTTATCCTTCTTCAATGACAAGCATTTTAGATTGTCATTTTCCCTTAGGTTCCTCTACCTCTGTTCTTTTTCCTTCAATATTTTTCTCTCTGTTGTCACTTTTGATAATTTCTACTCATCCATCTTAAAGTTCACTGAACTTGATCATATGTCATATGTCATCTCCATTCCCCCACTGATGTCACTGATGTTATCCTACAAGTTTTTTTCTGAGATGGAGTTTCCCTCTTGTTGCCCAGGCTGGAGTACAATGGTGCGATCTCAGCTCACCACAACCTCCGCCTCCCAGGTTCAAGCAATTCTCCTGCCTCAGTCTCCCCAGTAGCAGGGATTACAGGTGTGAGCCACTGCGCCCAGCATACCCTACAAGTTTTTGTTGTAGTTACTTCTCATTTCTAAAATTTCCAGCTGCTTTTTTTCTTAATCTCAATTTCTTTGCTGATAACTTCTGTTTTTAACATTTGTTGAAATAATAATCCAGGTTGTTTTTTTGCTTATTTATTCATTTGAGATGGAGTTTCGCTCTTGTTGCCCAGGTTGGAATGCAATGGCGTGACCTCAGCTCACTGCAACTTCCACCTCCCAGGTTCAAGCGATTCTCCTGTCTCAGCCTCCCAAGTAGCTGGGATTACAGGCATGCATCACCACTAATTTTTGTATTTTTAGTAGAGATGGGGTTTCACCATGTTGGTCAGGCTGGTCTCCAACTCCTGACCTCAAGTCATCTGCTGGTCTCAGCTTCCCAAATTGCTGATATTACAGGTTTGAGTGACCGTGCCTGGCCTGCATGTTTTTAAAAATACGTACCTTCATTCTTTGTAAGATAATTCAAACATATATTTCATGTTGGCATGGGTGTCTGTTGATCGCCTGTTCTCATAGGAGTTGAAATGTCCATGCGTCTTCATATGCCAAGTAATTTTGGATTGTATTCTTCACATTTTAAATATTACATTATAAGACTGTGTTTTTCTTAAATTCTGTAGAAAATGTTGATATTTTCGTTTTCAGTCAACAACTAACTGATCTGGTTCACACTGCAGGTTCAGTGGTGTTCTGTGGTTCCAATAGAAGAGTTTGAAAGCTTTGTGTGCTCCTCAGATTTATTCCAAGTTTCTGGAACCCAGGCAGCTCTCTATCAATTATGTTAGTTCTCAAAGTCTTTGATATGCTAAGTATAACTAGATCTAGATATACACAAGCCAAGATAAACCTGGAATATATAAACAATTTTTATGGAGTCATTGTCTTCATCTCTTTTCTTTCTGCAAGCTACTTAGTACTTTTTGATTCTCTGGCATGTGTTGTTTTGAGCCTCTGGCTAGAAACTTGGGGTTCTGGTTACTCCCTCTCTGTCACACACTCCCATATCCTTTCTCAAGTGAGGAAAGATGCAGAGAGAAAAGCCAGAATGCAGTCCTAGGAATGCAGCCCCACCTACTGGAGAGGAGGTCCCTCTGTCTCAGAGTTCCGTGCTTCTGGGTTCCAGACGCAGCAACAGTATCGCCTGAGTGGAACTGATTCCCTGGGGACTCAACTTTGACAGCAAGGAGGAAATGGGAGATTTAAATAGCCTCTAAGCATTAGGAGTGTTCGGTTCCAACTCCCCAGCCAGAACTAGAGGGATTACATTAGAACTCTCACTGCTTGCAAAACAGTGCCAACTTTTAGATTTCAAGCTGTGTTGAGTTCAAATCCAGAAGTAATAAAGGAGAAACAATGTAAATTCATTGATAATTTGGCAGTACTTCAATTTCTGGTGTTCTTCCCCAATCCACCTGCTACTGTTTTATTTTTAGTGTAGCTTTTCCAGGCATTATGGCCATGGGCCATGGTTTTTTTTTTTTTTCCTGAGGTGCAGTTTCACTCTTGTTGCCCAGGGTGGAATGCAGTGGTGCCACCTTGGCTCACACAACCTCTGCCTCCCGGGTTCAAGTGATTCTCCTACCTCAGCCTCCTGAGTAGCTGGGATTACAGGCACCTGCCACCACACCCAGCTGATTTTTGTATTTTCAGTAGAGATGGGGTTTCACCATGTTGGACAGGCTGGTCTCGAACCCCTGACATCAGGTGGTCCACCTGCCTTGGCCTCTCAAAGTGCTGGGATTACAGATGTGAGCCACCATCTGGCCATGTTTTATGTCTTATACACTGGGAGACAGAAATGAAGCACTTGTTGTTGTTGTTCATTTAACCCAGAACAGGAACTTATTTTTTGCTGCTGGAAAAAAAACACTGATCTTGACCATATTAATTATATGGTCAGGAACCTGAAAAACGTATTCCTTTTTAAAAGCAGAGTCTAGTAGATTTTCCATGTACACAATTATTAATTTCTAATGTAATTCCCTTGTGCTTGGAGACTATGCATTGCATGTTCTCAATCCTTTTAAATGTACTGAGGCCTATTTTATGGCCTAACACATGGACTTTCCCATAGAATATTCCATATGTACCTAAGAAGAATGTGCATTTTGCTGTTGTTGGGTGGAGTGTTTTAGTAATGACTGTTAGGTACAGTTGGTTTATAGTGTTGTTCAAGTCTTCTATTTCCTTATTAATTTCTGTTTTTTCTATCCATTCTAGAAAGTGAGGGTATTAAAGTCTGTGCATATTATTGTTGAATTGTCTACTTATCCCTTCAATTCTCTAATTTTTTGCTTTAGGTATTTTAGGGCTGTGTTATTTGGCTCATGTAAGTTAGATCTTCTTGACAGGTTGACCCTTTTATCATTATGTAATATCTTCATTTATCTCCAGTAACATCTATTTTTCTTGAAGTCTGTTTTGTTTGAATGAGTATAGTCACTTCAGCTCCCTAATGCTTGCTGTTTGCATAGGTGAAAGGAAATAAAAACTTAAGACTCCAGTTCACACTGCCAAAAGGAAATAAATTAAACTGAAAATAGCAATCTCACTACTGGGTATACACCCAAAGGATTATAAATCATTCTACTGTGAAGACACATGCACATGTATGTTTATTGCAGCACTGTTCACAATGGCAGACTTGGAACCAACCCAAATGCCCATCAGTGACAGACTGGATAAAGTAAATGTGGCATATATACACCATGGAATACTATGCAGCCATAAAAAAGGATGAGTTTGGCCAGGGGCAGTGGCTCACGCCTGTAATCCCACCACTTTGGGAGGCTGAGGCAGGCAGATCATGAGGTCAGGAGAATCACACCATCCTGGCTAACACGATGAAACCCCATCTCTACTAAAAATACAAAAAATTAGCCAGGTGTGGTGGCGGGTGCCTGTAGTCCCAGCTACTCAGGAGGCTGAGGCAGGAGAATGGTGTGAACCTGGGAGGCGGAGCTTGCAGTGCACCAAGATTGCACCACTCCAGCCTGGGCAACAGAGCAAGACTCCATCTCAAAAAAAAAAAAAAAAAAAAAAGAAAAGAAAAGGATGAGTTAATGTCCTTTGCGGGACATGGATGAAGTGGGAAACCATCATTCTCAGCAAACTAACACAAGAACAGAAAACCAAACACCACACGTTCTCACTCATAAGTGGGAGTTGAACAAGAACACATGGACACAGGGAGGGGAGCATCATACACAGGGGCCTGTCAGGAGGTTGGGGGCTAGGGGAGGGATGGCTTTAGGAGAAATACCTAATGTAGATGATGGGTTGATGGATGCAGCAAACCACCATGGCACGTGTATACCTATGTAACAAACCTGCACGTTCTGCACATGTACCCCAGAACTTAAATACAATTAAAAAAATAAAAGGATTGGAAATACAAAGAAAATTAATTTAATTTAAAAATTAAGCTGAAAACTGAGTCATGCAAGAAGCTGCCTTTCCGTTTGTTTCTAAGCAAGTATCTACAAATAAAAAGTTAAATATCCCCACAGGTAGCCACTCTACGCTCACCTTATCTTATGTAAGGTGCTGATTTACTGAGTATCCGACGAATACATAATTGACTCTTCCCCTACCTGCTCCTTTTCTCTTGTGACATATGGATTACCATAACCTCCCCCTCTCCCCTCCAGCCCACTTTTCCTCTTCAAATGCTGAAGCCCTCAAAATCATCTTTGGAGAAAGGCATAAACCTTTCTCCCAGGCATGTCCTTGGCTTTGGCAAAATAAACTTCTAAACTGATCTGAGACCTGCCTCAGATATTCTCTGGTTTACACATGGTATATCTTTCTTCATCCTTTACTTTCAGCCTATTTAGATTCCTGAATCTAACGTGTACCTGCTATAGACAACATCTTAGAGGGTCTTTTTATTTTTATTCAATCTGATAATCTCTGCCTTTGACTGGATTGTTTAATTCATTCACATTTCTTTTTGATAGGGTTCAATTTACATCTACCATTTGCTTTTTGCTTTTTATGTCATTCACAGGCTTTTATTCTTTTGCTCCTTTACTTCTTTTGGATTAAGTGGATATTTTCTAATGTAACGTTTGAGGATCTAAAATGATTTTTAATGTGTTTTAAAAATTATACTATTAGTAGTTGTTTTGGGATTTCAATATACATGTTACCCTTTAAAATATATTTTACATTTATTACAATTTATTCGGGTGGAATACGGAACTTTACTCCTATGTAACACTATTCCCTCTCCCCAACTTTCTGTGCTATTATACTGTTATAGTATAAAACTTACATGTTACAAACCCAACACATTGTTACAACTATTATTTCATATAACCTATGTTTTTAAATATCTGAAAGAAGAAAGGAGAGCAACTATATATAGTCACGCATTGCTTAACATTCTAAGAAATGCATTGTTCAGCAAATCTGTTGTTGTGTGAACATCGTAGAGTGTACTTACACAAACCTAGAATGACATAGCCTTCTACAAACCTAGGTTATGTGGTGTAGGTGGTTGCTCCTAGCTTACAAACTTGTATTGCCTGTTTCTGTCCTGAATATTCTAAGCAATTGTAACACAATGTTAAGTATTTGTATATGTAGACATAAAAAATATATGGTAAGAATACAGTATAAAAGATAAAAAATGCTGCACCTGCATAAGGCATTTACCAAGAATGGTGCTCACAGAACTGGAAGTAGCCCTGGGTGGGTGGTGAGTGAACGTGAAGGCCAGGACATCCCTGCACACTACTGCAGACTTCAGAAACACCGTACACTTAGGCTACACTAAATCTATAAAATACGTTTTCTTTATTCAATAATAAATTAATCTTAGCTAACTGTAACACTTTTACTTTATAAACTTTTTTTTTGACTTTTTGACTCTTTTGTAATATCTAGCTTAAAATGCAAACATATGTACTACTGTACAAAAACCATTTATTTCTCTAAATCCTTTTTCTATAAGCTTTCTTCTATTTTAAATTCTTAAAGCTTTTTTACCCTTTAAACTTTTTTTGTTAAAAACGAAGACACAAACACACTCATTAGCCTAGGCCTACACAAGGTCAGGATTTTCCATATCACTGTCTTCCCGCTCCACACCTTGTCCCACTGGAAGGTCTTCAGGGGCGATAACACACATGGACCCGTCATCTCCTGTGATAACAGCACCTTTTGGATACCTGGACCTGCCTGAGACTGTCTTATAATTAATTTTTTTTTAAGTAGAAGGAGTTCCTTTTACAATAAAGATAAAAAGTATAGTAAATACCTAAACTAGTAACATAGTCATTCATTATTATTATCAAGTCTCAGGTACTGGGCAAAATTGTCTGAGCTATACTTTTACATGACTGGCAGCGCAGCAGGTTTGTTTGCACCGGCACCACCACCAACATGGTGTAATGCTCTGAGCTACAACATTACAATGACTACGATATCACTAGGCGATAGGAATTCTTCATCTCCATTATAATCTTATGGGACCACCGTCACATATGTGGTCCACTGTTGACTGAAACATTGTTATGTAGCACATGAATATTTATACTTAAAGAATTTATTATATTAACCATATTGCTTACCATTTCTGATTCTTTTCATTTATTCCTATGGAGTCAAGTTAGCACCCGGTGTCAATAATCCTACTCAAATACAGTTGTTCCCAGCCACTTCCCTGTCTTATTGTAAATGACATTTCTGTATGTTATAACCACAGCAATACAATTATGTACATATTGTTTTATGCAACTGCTTTTTAGGTCAGTTAAAAGAAAAAGAATAAATATGCAAGTATCCTGTCTTTCTTTTTTTTTTTTTTTTTTTTGAGCTGGAGCTTCACTCTTGTTGCCCAGGCTGGAATGCAACGGTGCGATCTCAGCTCACTGCAACCTCCACCTCCCGCGTTCAAGGGACTCTCCTGCCTTAGCTTCCAAAGTAGCTGGGATTACAGGCATGTGCCACCATGCTCGGCTAACTTTGTATTTTTAGTAGAGACAGGATTTCTCCAAGTTGGTCAGGCTGGTCTCAAACTCTAGGCCTCAGGTGATCCACCCACCTCGGCCTCCCAAAGTGCTGGGACTACAGGCATGAGCCACCATGCGTGGTCAGTATTCTGTATTTCATAATTACATAATCACCTTTACTCATACCTTCGCCTTTTTCATGTGGCTTAAATTACTGTCTAGGGTCACTTGCTTTCAGTTTGAAGAATGTCCTTTAGTATTTCTCATAAGGCAGGTCTTCAAGTCAGGTGCAGCTGAGACAACAGAGGCTCCTTCTCCACCCAGGTCCCACTCACCAAGGGCAAGAGCTCTACTCCTGGCATGGAAAGCCAAGAATGGGCCCCATTGACCCCTGCCACAATTCACTCGTAGGGCAAAGTTTCCACACCAGGAGAGGAAAGGCTAGAAGATCAGGGGCTACCACTTCCCCCAGTGCCAGCTCATAGAGCAGACAGTCATTCTGGGAAAAGCAGAATGCAACCGTCCCCACCCCAGCTCCTGTGGAGTGGCGTAGATCACACTCAACCTCTCCCCGTTTTAGGAGTGGGACTCAGGGTGCATCTATTTCTCTTCCACTTTTATTCCTTGGCTGTAGATTCTGGGAGTCACAACCTGAAGTCTGCAGACTTTACCAGACCCCTTCTGGGAGGGGCCTGCACTCTGATTTTCGTGCCCCGTGCCTGCAGGCCTGCCTAGGACTTCTGCTGAGAGTCTCAGCATATTGTTAACAGCTTCTTTTCAAAGTCTGAAGATGCTCCTAAAATAGCATGGCCCCGACTGCCTGGCTACCCATTGTGAGTATTTTTTCGTCACTTGAATCTTTGTTCCAACAGTTTTCACAGCCGTCTCTCATCTCAAGCAGGATTTTGACACTTTGTCCAGCCCTTGTGGTTACTTTCACTGGGTCCCTTGTTCTGATCTCCCTCGTTAGCCATTATCAGAAGCAGAAGCCCAGCCCGTGCTTTCGAAATGGTTATGGGAGAGTTGAGGTCTAGCAAAGCTCCGAATCCAAAGAATGTTAAATAAGGCTTTAGACCAATTAAAGTGAGAGGAGTAGGAAGATGCAAGGCAACCATGTACTTTGCCACCCCAAGCTGAAGTATCATTCTAACATTAAGAACTGGAAAGGAAGGCGAAATAATAAAATTTAATTTTAAAACTTACTCTGCCTCACTTTTGGGTGAAAATCCAGCAGTGACTTTTGATGGGTTTCTCTGTAGGGGCACTTGGATTTCAGATTAGTTTTAGAAAGTTTCTTCTTTCATTCACCATGAATGGAACTCTTTCCCCCAGAATTTTCTCAAGATTGGGTGCACTGATGCCCCGGAATCTGACCAGTGCTTCATTTGTCCTTGGAGAATCGCACCTGGCCAGGTCTCCTTCCTCTTTGGGCAGCTATTCCAACCGTTCTGGTGAGGACGCCCTGAGGGTGTGTCCTCTCCGTTCCGGAATAAACTCTGTTGCACATTTTCTTCTTACAAATGTCCAGATCAGGGTGAAGGAGGGCTAGAATAGCGGTTGGCAAATTGGGACGGGTTTCTGAAAGATTCTACAGACCGCAGTCAGAAGTGAGAGGTCACTGAAAGGAATGCGCCCCGAGTTTACAGACGGGATTCTCAGAATGACCTGAGGGCGTGTTAAGACACAGGCTGCTGTGCCTCACCTCCAGAGTGCTAGATTATGGAAGTCCCAGCTACGGCCTGAGAATCTGCTTTCTAACAAGCTTCCTGGTAACGCCCGTGCTGCTGAGTCCAAAGACAACCCTGTAAGAACCACTGCACTGGAACAAATGAGCAAAAAACGACATTGGTGAACAACTGTCCAAGATGTGGAAAAGAGGCCAGGTGTGGTGGCTCATGTCTGTAATCCCAGCAGTTTGGGAGGCTGACGCAGGAGGATTCTTTGACCCAAGAGCTTGAGACCAGCCTGGGCAACATGGCTAAACACTGTCTCACCCCAAAATACAAAAATTAGCTGAGCGTGGTGGTGCACACCTGCAGTCCCGGCTACTCGGGAGGATGAGATGGGAGGATTGCTTGAGCCCGGGAGGCAGAGGCTGCAGTGAGCCATGATGGAGCCACTTCACTCCAGCCTAGGTGACAGTGAGAGCTTGTCTCAAAATAAAAAAAAAAAAAAAGATGGGGAAAAGAAAAGGTCGCAGGATACAGATGACAGGGATCTGGGCTCTGGCCTGGAATTGCTGCAATCTGGGCATGTGATATTGTCCTCTCTCTTCTTACTGGAATGCTCTTCCCAAAATACTGGGATGGCTAATCCCTCAAATGTTTCATGCTCAGTGGGGCCAATTCTGATATCCTGATTTGAACTGCAATCCTGCCCTCCCACTCTAAATCCTGCTTATTTTGTTTTAACATTTGTCACATGCACAGACACACCCTATACTTTTCTTATTTATAATCTTTTTTTTTGACACTTAACGAACTCATTTTATTAGTTGAGCATTACACTAATAAATACATTTTAAAAACTTGAAATAAAAAAAACTACAAAACAATATCCCTCATGAATATAGATATAAATTCTTATCCTAAAATATTACCTAATTGAATCTATCAATATATAAAAAGGCTAATATACTATAATGAATTAGGGTCTGTATTAGGAATGCTGGTTCAAATTTTCTTTTTTTAAATTATACTTCAAGTTCTAGGGTACATGTGCACAACGTGCAGGTTTGTTACATATGTATACACGTGCCATGTTGGTGTGCTGTACCCATTAACTCGTCACTTACATTAGGTATATCTCCTAATGCTATCCCTCCCCCCTTCCCCTACCCCACAACAGGTCCCAGTGTGTGATGTTCCCCTTCCTGTGACCAACTGTTCTCACTGTTCAATTCCCACCTATGAGTGAGAACATGCGGTGTTTGTTTGGTTTTCTGTCCTTGCGATAGTTTGCTGAGAATGATGGTTTACAGCTGCATCCATGTCCCTACAATGGACATGAACTCATCCTTTCTTATAACTGCATAGTATTCCATGGTGTATCTGTGCCACATTTTCTTAATCCAGTCTGTCATTGGTGGACATTTGGGTTGGTTCCAAGTCTTTGCTATTGTGAATACAATCTTTACTTTTTATGGCCTATGTTTCCCCTTGAGAATGTAGCTCCCTGGAGATAGGGATTCTTGTCTGTTTAGATCACTGATGTGTATTTCCCAAGAATGGAAAGTAGTATCTGGCCTGTAGTAGATACTCAATAAATATGTGCACAAATGAATACCTTTTAACATTTCATTTGCAAGTTGAATATGCATAATCCCTAAAGTGCCTTCCAGCTCTCCAGTTTTTGTTTTGTTTTGTTTTGTTTTTATTGAGACAGAATCTCACTCTGTTGCCCAGGCTGGAGTACAGTGGCGTGATCTTGGCTCACTGCAACCTCCGCGCCTCCCAGGTTCAAGTGATTCTCCTGCTTCAGCCTCCCAAGTAGCTGGGATTACAGGCAAGTGCTACCACACCTGGCAAGGTTTTTTTTTTTTTTTTTTTTTTTAAATTTTTTATTTTTAGTAGAGACAGGGTTTCTTCATGTTGATCAGGTGGGTCTCCAATTCCTGGCCTCAAGTGATCCCTCAAAGTGCTGGGATTAGAGGCATGAGGCACCACACCTGGCCCCAGCTCTCAAGTCTTAACCTCTAATTGTTCTCTCTCCATTCACTGCAGCATTTATTCCCAATAAACACGCTGTTGCATCAATTATATTTTTTCTTTTTTATCAGATCTTTGTTATGTAGGATTGCAATTCCATTCAGATTCCCTCCATTAATTCTAAATCTAATTCTATTTATATCACATTTTTACTTATTCTACATCTCACACTCGTCCACCATCATCTTTGGTAGAAATAAATTAAGGAAATTTCCTCTGAATGTCACAACAAACAAATGGCAACATTAGTAGTAGCAGTCAGTAACCCCTTAGCTTCCAAAGGTGTCAGGAATTCAAGTTCACTGCATCGCCCCGGGAACCTTCGTGGCATTTTCAATGAAGGCAGTTTCCATATCTTATGCTTTAAGCTATTAGCTCAGGATCAGGGCTTTCTATATCTCTCCTCCTATAATATTATTAATGACTAACATCGATATTGTTAGGAAGAGTAAAGTGTAGTCTACCCATGATTAGCAGATCTCCCAGTTGCTATGGAAATAGTCCTGATTTCTTTTCCCTTTGTCCTTTGTCTGAAATCTCTTCTGTTTGCCGCTGTGATAGAAATAGTCTGCATCCTGGTAGCTATAGTAACAACTTGGGAAAAGTTGCTTTTCACATTGTTGCTTCTCCCCCATCTGTCCGCTCAGACACAGTCCTCATTTCAGCTAACTAAAGTGAATTATTATTTGTTTTGTTTTGTTTTATGCTAATAGAGAAAGATGCTCATTATACTTTATTTGAATAGAGAAAGTTCCAGAAAAAAAATTATGGTACAATTCTATTTTTGTATCATCTATAGTATGATTAGATATATGCACATAATATGTGTTTATACATAATTAAAATAGAAAATTTCCAGAATGATACATAAAAACTCTTAAGAGTTGCTATATTCAGGATATCTGAATTAGGGGAAGGAGTTTTTTTTCTTTTTTTATTATACTTTAGGTTCTGGGGAACCTGTGCACAACGTGCGGTTTTGTTGCATAGGTATACACGTGCCGTGGTGGTTTGCTGCACCCATCAACGTGTTGCCTATGGTAAGTATTTCTCCTAATGCTATCCCTCCCCTACTCCCCACCCCCTGACAGACCCTGGTGTGTGAAGTTCCCCTCCCTGGATCCATGTGCACTATTCACAATAGCAAAGACTTGAAACCAACCCAAATGCCCATCAATGATAGACTGGATAAAGAAAATGTGGTACATATATACCCTGGAATACTATGCAGCTGTAAAAAAGGATGAGTTCATGTCCTTTGCAGGGACATGGATGAAGCTGGAAACCATCACTCTCAGCAAACTAATACAAGAACAGAAAACCAAACACCACATGTTCTCACTCATTAGTGGGAGTTGAACAGTGAATTATTATTTAGGCAACAATTATGGGCAGGTAACCTGTTCTATCCTTGTGTGCAAATGTCTCAATGACACTTGAATGTGGGGAGGCACCACCATACCCTTTCTCTCTTACACACATACATCTGATGAACACCCAAATTTATTGACCATAGAAGAAAAACACTAGGCTCTTCTCACTGTTGGAGCTGATCCAACAGTGTGTAGACACATATATGTATAGTCAAACCATGTGGGTTCACAATTTCCACTCTGCCACTGAGCATGCATATGTTTGTTCTTCAGTTCACTTTAAATAAATTCAATGATTTTGACAAAATTTGGAATATGAACTCTAAAAAGACAAGATACACTCATTTTCTTTAAAATGTTTTCATTAAATAAGAAACTCCTGAAGTGGACTGTATAGTTCAGCTTTTCATCTTGAAATTAAATAGAAAATAGTGTTTTAAAATAAGCACATCTGCTGCCATGTTGATGGATTTCGGTGGGACTCAGTTACATGGGGAGTGATCATAGATGGGAATGATTATCATGATTAATGGTTAGCACAAAAGCCAAGACTAAGTGAATTATTTCATCTAGCACAGGACAGATATTAACATACAAAGCATGATAACCCAAGAACAACCTACGGTGAATTTAAAATAACATTCTTAAGATATAAGTGATATCTAAGGTTACATAGAAAGCCATATTTATCCCCAAATCCAAAGCCATTAACCACTGATCTACTTTCATGAGTTATGTCTAACTTTAGAATACTCAGTTATGAAATGTTGCTGAACATCCTGGGAATGTTTAGTACAGCAGCTTGGCAAAGAATATACACACACCCCCCATGTATAAAATTATGTGTGAATATTATCCTTTCTATAATTACTGAAAGAGGTGTTACAAGAAAACATGAGCACTTCCATTGTTATTGGGGCACTTACAATTCATTGTACGATTCAGTAAACTCTAAATGCATTTTCCATGCCTTATTATTTATTGGGGAAACTCCACCCCGGATATTTAACGTGGGTTCTTTTCTATTTCCCTAAGTGTCGGCTGGTCTGAGAAATAAAGGGAAAGAGTACAATAGAGAAATTTTAAAGCTGGGTGTCTGGGGGAGACATCACCTGTCGGCAGGTTCTGTGATGCTCCCCAAGCTGTAAAACCAGCAAGTTTTTATTAGCGATTTTCAAAAGGGGAGGGAGTGCACGAATAGGGTGTGGGTCACAGAGATCACATACTTCACAAGGTAATAAAATATCACAAAGCAAATCAAAGCAGGGCAAGATCACAGGACCACAGGATGGGGCAAAATTAAAATTGCTAATGAAGTTTCGGGCACGCATTGTCATTGATAACATCTTATCAGGAGACAGGGTTTGAGAGCAGACAACCTGTCTGACCAAAATTTATTAGGTGGGAATTTCCTTGTCCTAATAAGGCTGAGAGTGCTACAGGAGACAGGGGCTTATTTCATCCCTTTGTCTTAGACCATAAAAGACAGCCGCCCCGCAAGCGGCCATTTCAGAAGCCTACCCTCATGGGCCATTCTCTTTCTCAGGGATGTTCCTTGCTGAGAAAAACAATTCAGTGATATTTCTCCTATTTGCTTTTGAAAGAAGAGAAATATGGCTCTGTTCCGCCCGACTCACCGGCAGTTAGAGTTTAAGTTTATCTCCCCTGTTCCTTGAACATCGCTGTCATCCTGTTCTTTTTTCAAGGTGCCCAGATTTCAGATTGTTCAAGCACACAGGCTCTACAAACAATCTGTGCAGTTAACACAATCATCACAGGGTCCTGAGGCAACATACATCCTCCTCAGCTTATGAAGATGATGGGATTAAGAGATTAAAGAAAGGCATAGGAAATCACAAGGGTATTGATTGGGGAAGTGATAAGTGTCCATGAAATCTTCACAATTTATGTTCAGAGACTACAGTAAGGACAGGCATAAGAAATTATAAAATTATTAATTTGGGGAACTAATAAATGTCCATGAAATCTTCACAATTTATGTTCTTCTGCCGTGGCTTCAGCTGGTCCCTCTGTTCGGGGTCCCTGACTTCCTGCAACAATTATTTATTTTCTTAATATTAAACAAACTTTTAGAAGTGTTTTAGATTTACAGAAAAATTGCAGTGGTGCTAAACAGTTAAGTATTCCACACTTACTTTTTCGTATTAACATATTACATTAGTATGGTATACGTGTTACAATTGATGGACCAGTATTTCTATACTAGTATGATTAACTACAGTGGATACTTTATTCAGATTTCCTTAGTTTTTCCCTAATATTGTTTTCACTTTTGGATTTCGCCCAGGACACCAGATCACATTTAGCCATCGTGTCCCCCTTAGGCTCCTCTTGGTTGTGACAGTTTTTCAGATTTTCTTTGTTTCTGATGACCTTGACAGTTTTGAGGAGTACTAGTTAGGACTTTTGTAGAATGTCCTTCAACTGTGATCTTTCTGTTGTTGCCTCATGATTAGGTTGGTGTTATGGTCCTGGGGGGATACACAGAGGTGCAGTGCTGCTCTCATCATAGCATAGCAAGAGTACAAGTGGTCATGATGACTTAGCACTTCTGATGTCACCCTTGATCACCTGGATAAGATCATATTTTCCAGCTTTCTCCACCGTAAAGTCACTTTTTTGCCCCTTTCACATGTTCTGTTCTTTAAAAGAAAATCATTATATTGAGCCCACACTCAACTGTGTGTGTGGATGGGGCAGTTAAGCTCTATCTCTTAGCAGGAAATACCTACATAAATCATTTGAAATTTTTCTCTATAGAAGATTTGCTTCTTCTCATGTCTTATTCAATCTTTTAGTTATATCTGCTCATCAATATTTATTTTACATTTTGGCTCATAATCCAATATTACTTTATGCATTTTATGGCTGAAAATCTTCAAGCTTTTTGAAGGGAGGTCTCTCAGGTGGCTCCGACATACCTCCATCAATGCATTTTCTGTTTTGTTTTGTTTTAGCACATTCTTGCTTTCTGGCACTAGAAGGTATTGAAGAGTCTTCTGATATATTTCCTTCTCCAGGGACAGATTCAGCTCTTTCTCCAAGGGGTTCTAGTTCCTTTTACTAGAGATTGGGACTATAAAACAGTATCTGGGAACTAGGTATGCTTGTTACTACTGGAGTCTCTATTCCCGGCCAAAACAAGGAAATGTATGTGTGTGTAGCAGACCATGTATATACATATATCTATAAATATTTATATATGTAATCATCTGTATATTAAACTAAATGTGAGCTCATACTGATGTCTCCAACTCTAAATCATTAGCACATACATAATTCCAGTCTCCTCCCCTTGTTTATCTGTAAACTCTCATTCCAACTGTGGGAAACCCAGCTCCCACCATCTTCCATCCATTCACTTAGCTCTAGTATACTGTACGGTGGCATCAGAATTGTGAGGCCATAGCTCCATGGATACAGCTTGATCAGTTAGAGTGCAGTGCTTATGTGCAGTCCTAGGTTCTTTGTCTGGAGTCGCACAGATGCCACTCATTTACAGAGAGTTAGGGTAGCAGGTTTTCCCCTGCCCCCATCACTGAGATTGCTTCATTTGTAAATAGGTGAGATTATTTTGTCATATTCCACATTCATTATAGGGTGACTTAACAGAATAATATAGATGACAAGGTAAAGTGCCAGAAACTCAAAGATAGATCATCCAGTTTGAAGAATCAAAAAAAAAAAATTAAAATTAAAATATACAGAGGCTCAGGGACGTATTAGATTTAAACATTTGTGTAACTGCCTTCTCAGAAAAAAAGAGTAGAGGCATAGAATGGCGGAAAGCAACTGAAGAAATAATGTACAAATACAAACCTAAATGGATCAAGGAAAACAGTTACAGATTTAAGATACACGGGAAACCTAAGCAAGAAAAATATGAAGAAGATCTTGTCTAGGTATATCGTAACCAAACTGGTGAAAACCTCAGATAAAATCTCAAACATAGTAACAAAGAAAAGACATATATATACAGAGGAGTAATGGTTTCACTGAATACTGATTTCACCTCAAATTTATGGAAGAAGACATTGGAACATTTTTCAAGTGCAGAAGAAAACTCTTAACCAAGAATTCTATATGCAATTAATACATCCTTCTAAAGTTAGTGTAAAACAAAGGCCTTTCAGATAAGAGAACTAAAAGAATTCATTGCCAAGAGACTTGCACTGTAGGAAATCATGAAGGTTCTTCAGGCTCAAGGAAAATGACATTATGTGGAAACTTGGAAGAGCTTCAGAACTGGTACATAACTGGGTAAATAAAATCATTACTATTCTAAGTTTTTCCTCTTTTTTTTTTTTTTGAGATAGAGTCTTGCTCTTCTCGCCCAGGCTGGAATGCAATGGCATGATCTTGACTCACTGCAACCTCCGCCTCCTGGGTTCAAGCGATTCTCCTGCCTCAGCCTCTGGGATTACAGCTGCTCCTTATCACTCACATTAATGCCTGAGCTCCGCCTCCTGTCAGATCAGTGGCAGCATTAGATTCTCATAGGAGCATGAACCCTATTGTGAACTGCACACACACGGGATCTAGGGTGCACACTGCTTATGAGAATCTAATGCCTGATGATCTGTCACTGTCTCCCACCACCTCCAGATGGGACCATCTAGTTGCAGGGAAACAAACTCAGGGCTCCCACTGATTCTACATGATGGTGAGTTGTATAATTATTTCATTATATATTATAATATAACAATAATCGAAATAAAGTACACAATGAATGTAATGTGCTTGAATCATCCTGAAACCATCCCTTGCCCCCTGGTCTGTGGAAAAATTGTCTTCTACAAAATGGGTTCCTGGTGCCAAAAAAGATGAAGACCATGAAGACCACTGATGTAACATATTCACAGGTTCTGGAGATTGAGAAGTAGACATCTCTGGGGGCCCATTATTATGCCTTCTACAGATAAAAAGGCAAAATTCCTAAATAAAATACTTTTATCAAAACTAACAGTGTTTAAGACACAACAAATCGGCCAGGCGTGGTGGCTCACACCTGTAATCCCAGCACTTTGGGAGGCCGAGGTGGGTGGATCATGAGGTCAGGAGATCAAGACCATCCTGGCTAACATGGTGAAACCTGTCTCTACTAAAAATATAAAAAATTAGCCAGGCATGGTGGCGGACGCCTGTAGTCCCAGCTACTCGGGAGGCTGAGGCAGAAGAATGGTGTGAACCCAAGAGGCGGAGCTTGCAGTGAGCTGAGATTGCACCACTGCACTCCAGCCTGGGTGACAGAGTGAGACTCCATCTCAAAAAAAAAAAAAAAAAAAGAAAAGAAAAAAAAACACAACAAATCATCTTGAATGAATAGATATTATTCCAAGAGTGCAGGTTAACTCAACATCAGAAATTATATTATAAAGGAGAAAGGCTGTGGGAGGTCCTCAGCAGCTCAAGAAAAACCTTCCTTCCTTCATAGTAAATATTAAGACTCATTCATAATAAAATATTTAGTTGAAATGGTATAATTATAAGGTATAAAAGTATATCACATCATGTTCCAAAGTAATTTGCCAAATTTCATTTCTTTCAGGAAGATATAGGAATTCCTATTTTTGCATATCCTCACCCAAAATTTGGTACTGTCAGATTTTTAGGATTTGCAATCTAATAAACCAATTATTATTTCACCATTAGTCTCTGAAGACTGGATCACTGTTTAGTAATGGGTTTCTTTTTTCTTTTTGGTTCTATTTCACTCTTCTCCAAATCCTTTGTCCATACCTTTGGACCATCTTTCTGATGTTCTGTCGTTTTGTTTCCTTAGGTGATTTAAAGGACTTTTTAATATTTTCTGAATAATAATTCTTCCTATGTAAATTTTATGTAAGCAACAGGGGTGCAAAATATACACAAAAACTGTGCTGAAGGATACACAGGCATATTCACAATGGTAACCGGGGGCTTTGACACCTCATTTTCAAAAAGGATAGAACTACTAAGTAGAAAAATGAAGATATGGAATAACTGGACAAAACCATCAACCAACAAGATTTAAATGTTAGTCCTAGAACACTCCACTTAACAACAGCAGCATACAATGCCATGGACCTGTATGTCATGGAGCCATGGATCACTTCAGTCGCCTCTTACACACCCAGTTCTAGACTGACACTGTGGAAGGATCTGTGGGGCAGCCCGGAGCAGGCGTGGAACTGACTTGCAGGGACACGCCTAGAAAGGCGGGGCTCTCCCTGCCATAGGTAATTGGTCCACTCATCAAAATTATAACATGTTTCTGTTCTTCACCAAGCTACTCCTTATATTTCTATTACTTGATGTGAGATTTTATATTTATTAGTAGTAATTCAATTCTTTTCTAAAAGCACTCGAGCTCTCTAGACTCTGAATTATTGATGCTTCTTGTCCATTTTCCCAAACACTAAAAACACAAATTGTACCATTTCTATGTAAGGTTGTTTATATTTGATTTCTCTCATTATTGGGAAGATTTAATTCCAACACTACTCTCCTTTTGCTACCATTGCCTTCTCTTCCATCGTTGCTTTCTCTCCACATGTGATGGATTTTCTTTGTCTCTATCCCTATCCCAAGTCACAGTCTCAAGAAGCAATGGCCCTATATCACTCCTTGCAGGAAGAAGATGAAGCTGTTTGAAGCTTTCCAAGTGGAAAGTGGAAGAGACAAAGGAGTCAGCCCTGGAAAAAAAAAAAATGGCCCAGATTCCAGGACCTTCCAAACTGAACCATCATCACCCACTTCGTGCTGGAGAGAAATGGCTACCTCATTTAACTTCGTAAATCCTACAGCAAGTCAAACAGTGCCCTACATGTAAAGGGTTGATGCTCCATACGTGTCAGTACATATCCATACTTACCAGTTCATTTCCACGGAAGAATTCAGAAAATGCCTGATGAGTGAATGAAAGTTGAATGCACAGCTCATTTCCTTTGCACTTTTGCCTGGTGTGTAAAGTATAAGATTAATTTCATGTTCTGTGATCGATCCCTATGACTACTTATTTTTTAATTCATTCTTTCTAAGTAAGATCCCAACCTAATTAATTCATCAAATATTTAAGAAGATCCTACGATGGGCCAAGCACTGTGTCATTGATACAGAGGTGAGTGAGATGCACTCTCATCCGTCATCACACACCAAATGCGTAACAGAGAGGAAGGAACTGCTACCTGAGCAGAAGTTAGGTGAGGGTTTGCGGACACAGTTCCCTTCCCGCACAGTGTGGGCCAGTCTGCCTTGTGGATGTCAGAGACAATGGGATCCATTTCCCCACCAAAGGCCTTAATTTTACCCAAGAAGATAAAGATTCTGTAGTCAGAAACAGGACCATGAAAAAAGCTGGAATAGCTCACTGTCTAATGTTAGTGCCGCTGTCGTCCTAATATTAACAGCTTATGTTAACAGACTTGACATCCCTTCTACGTCACTTGATATTTTATATTACCCACTTAATAATAACTACACTTATTTTTCTATTTGTTATAACTTCTATTGAATGTCTATGATAATTCAAGCATGATATACAATTTCAGATACTTCAAAAATGTTCACTAAATTCTGACAAAATGTTTGTCAGGACATCGTAATTCCATTTTTCTGGTGGAACAATGAGGTTCAAGGGAGTTAAACGACTTTTCCTCTCTCTCGGTCCTTGGGCAGAGAGCTGGTCCTTTACCTCCCCCTTGGACCCAAGATTACAGATAAGGTGACGTTTTTGGACAAAGAAGAAAACACACACACACACATACACACACACACATACACACACACACACACACACACACCCCTGAAAGCTCAGCAAATTTATCTAGGGAAGATGCAAACTGTGGCTACCACATTATACAAAACATATTATAGAAAAACTTCAGTCTAAAATTCTGGAATCTACATCAGCTGAGCTGGTAGGAAGGAGCAGGTTGTTCTGCTCTGACATTCACCCATCACGAAATCTCCAAGGTAACTACAAACCATAGTTCTTAGGCTTCAGTGGAAACACTCTTTATTATATCCAAAGTAAAAGAAACCACCAGAACAAATTTAAAGAAATAATACAGGCATTAGACCAAAAGCCTGGGATTCAACTCTAGCTAGATCTAATCTCTGCTTTCAACAAGTTTCTTTCCTCTTTCTTACCTCCGAAAGAGGAAAGAAAATACATATATAATTTCCATAGGTTGATTTCTCTCTTGAGCAGCCTCTCTCCTCAAAGCTGTTAGAAACACAGATACAAGCGTTTTTGCTTTCATCATTATGGCCTGTGGCAAAGTTGAGGAAAGAAGCAACAGTCCTGTCTGTAGATTGCTGGTCAAATTATCTGGTCTCTAGGCCAATAATAATTTATACTCTGTCTCCATGGAAACTCCAGTCAAACCTTGCTTATCTGGACTCTGAGGACTTTTCCAAGTGCACACAGCTTTCTCTTGGTCTTGAATTCTTGCTAGTTTCCAGGCTCTCTCAACAATAAAAAAGGGGTGAAGATGCCATTTCCTCTGGTTCTATGGTGTGTGTGTGTGTGTGTCTGTGTGTGTGTGTGATCGAGAGAGAGAGAGAGAGGTAGGGTACACACAGAGAATATCCTGGTATTCTTAAGTGTATAGATGATACTTTTATTTTTCTTATCTATCAAATCCTGTAGACAAGCAAATTTGACTACAATTCTATTTTTTTCATGCCACTGATATCAAGGGTCACTTGGCAAATATTTGGGGAATTTTTAAAATTAAGTCTTAGACTTTTGCAAACAAGTTTAATTCCCAATGAAGCACATCCTAAATTTTCTTCTAAATATTTTTTCTGTGATTCATAACATCAAATAAAGTAACTTACCTTTTATAATAAGCCCCAGTTGTTAATAGAAAGGAAGAGAATACCTGTACTGCTTAGTTTGCCATTTATTTTATGAGACCACAAACTTTTGATTCTGAGTCGAAGTATAATTTAAGTCTCTACTTCTAATTCTACATCTCTGAGTTTTCCTCTCTCCCGGTCCTTGGTTACAGAGCCTGTACTCTGCCTCCCCCTTGGACTCCAGATGTGGTGACTTCTTTGGGCAAAGAAGAAAGTCTAAGTCTCTACTTCCAAGTCTGAGTTTTCCTCTCTTAGAAAAGAG
Organism: Macaca fascicularis; assembly: GCF_037993035.2. Lineage (NCBI taxonomy): Eukaryota > Metazoa > Chordata > Mammalia > Primates > Cercopithecidae > Macaca > Macaca fascicularis. The sequence continues at coordinate 1,817,480 of NC_088381.1, forward strand.
ATGGAGAACTTTTAATTCTGGAGAAGACAAAATAGACTCATCTATTTTTATATCTCCTATGAAGTACAGCTAAAATGCTGGATATTACACTCATAATTTGTGAAAGATGACTCCGAAAGGTAAGAAGAAGGCAGATGGGCTAAGGATCCGATTCTCCTGCCTCAGCCTCCCAAATAGCTGGGATTACAGGCATGCACCACCAAACCCGGCTTATTTTTGTATTTATAGTAGAGATGGAGTTTTGCCATGTTGGCCAGGCTGGTCTCGAACTCCTGACCTCAGGTAATCCACCTGCCTTGGCCTCTCAAAGTGCTGGGATTACAGGTGTGAGCCACCACACCCAGTCAAGATAGACAACTTTTGATGATAATAGACATCCTACTCCATCAAAACACCAGAAGAAAACTCATGCCCCCCCCCCAACACCATCAACAAATGCTTGGCAGTGACAAAGTGTCCCAACCCCTTCATGGTGCTGGCAGAGGCCAAGCGGGAATCTTGGACTTGGAGCTCCATCCCGCAGTAGGAGAAGCCCTCCACCTCCGCAAGAGGATGACGTGGGTGGGGGGTGAGTGGGCAGCCTGAATTTCCACTGTAACTCAGCACAACAAAGCACCCGCTCCCTTGCAGTGGAGTGTCATCTATATACTTAAGATATATCATCTATATACTTGAGAATAGCAGGACTTTCTCAGGTGCCAGAGGGAGTCAAGGGTAGCCTGGACCACCTTCACCACCTTCTGGTAGGAACGCCCTTCCCCACCTGGGGCCAGTGAGGCTAGGGGTGTCCACCCGGCATGGCTTTAACGGAGGACTGATGAAGCAGAAGATCCAGTGTCATCACACAGTACTCAGGATAAAACTGAAAATCACTCATGCTACCAAACCAGGTAGCATGCTGTCTCATGCTATCTCAACTTGGAGGGAAAAAGATAATCCACAGAAGCCAACAACCAGATGACAAGACATTAGAATGATCCGACAAGAATTTTAAAGCATGTATGTAGAGGGAATATTTAATGGCTCCAGTGAGCAATTAAGAACTCGATGGACACAAACGAAACAATGAAAAATCACACACACAAAGAAACCTATGGCACAAAGTAGAACCACATGGAAATGTCAGAACTGAAAAAGACAATAACTATTATTTTAAAACCTTACTAAATGGGCTTCATAGAAGAATGGGTCCGAGAGAGGAAGTAATCAGTAAACTGAAGCTAGAACGAGAGAAATTACCCAATGTTAACAACAGAGGAAAGACACTGGGGAAATAAGAAGAGCAGAGCCTTGGGGACTTGTGGCCTCTGTGACAAAAGATATGACATTGACATCATTAGAGTCAAGAAAGGAGAGAAGAAAGAAAACAGAACAGAAAGTTACTCAATTAAACTTCCAAATTTAGGCAACAGACATTAACCTACGGTTAAAGAAGCTGAGCAAACCCCAAACAGGCTCAACCCAAAGTAATCCATACCAAGACGCATTAAAATCAAGCTTCTGAAAACCAAAACCAAGGGAGAATATTGAAAGCAGCTGAAAAGAAACAGATACTCATGGGGAGCAATGATTTGGCTGATAACAGGTTTCTCATCAGAAACACTAAGGCCAGAAAGAAAAGGTACAGCATTTCCAATGCTAACAGAAAATAAATGCCCATACCCAGCATCGTGTGCACAGCAAGTAACGTCTTTAGGAATGAAGGTCAAAACAAAACATTTGCAAATGAAGGAATAGTGAGAAAATTGTTCACTAGCTTAATAAAATGTATCAAACAGAAAGGGAAAAATAAAAGTAAAAAATTTAGAACATGAAAATTAAGCAACAGTAGAAAGAGTAAAAATATGGGTAAATATAATAGATTATTATTTCCTCTTCAGTTTTTTAAAAATTATATTTGATTATTAAAAATTATAATATTGTCTGCTGTATTATCCCACGCATGTAGAGGATATATTTAAGACAAACATATTATAAAAGAAGGGAATAAATTCAAATTTATCCTAATTAAAGTAGTATTTCTATATTTAAATCAAAGTAGGAAAAGTAGAGTGTCCAAAAAATACAAAGTACCAACAGATTTTGAAAAGTTGTATATGTATCATGTATCACCCAGAGAAACCATTTAAAAACTATACAAAAAGATATACCCCCTAAAAACTAGAGGTAAATCAAAGTGTAATTGTAAAAAAAAAAAAAAAAAAAATTAAGCAACCATAGAAGTCAGGAAAATAAAACAGAAATAAAAAAACAGAGGGATGCTATCCTTACAATTTTTCTACATATCTAAAATTATCATGAAAAGATGAAGTCTATTTATTTTTAATCTGGGAAAAGGGGCAAAAGGGGGAAAACAAAGAAACAAGTGATAAAATAGGAGAGAGAAGGCTTGACACATATATAGCTACATTAAATACAATGATCTGAATACACCAAATCAAAGATACTGGTAGAATGCGTTTAAAAACATGTTGTCTACGAGAAATTCCATGAAATATAATAATATAGGTAGGGTGAAAGTAAAAGGATGATAAGGACATATCATGCAAGCATTAGTCAAAAGAAAACCATAAGATAAAGTAGATTTCAAAGCAAAGAGAATTACCAAGGTCAGAGAGGAACATTACCTAAGGATAAAACAGTCAAACTATCCAGAAGACACAGCAATCTTAAGGTATATACATAAACAGCATAGATTCAAATATATGAAACAAAACTGATAAAACTGAAAAGAGAAATAGACTCATCCACTGTTACAGTTGGAGGCTTTAACACCCCTCTCCCAACTTTGACAGAACAATTAGTCAAAAAATGAGTGAGAATATAAAAGGATTAATGAACAGGTTTAAACTGGCATTGTAGAATTTACCATCACCAACAACAGACATTCTTTTCATGCAGCCATCAAACATTTACCCACATAAACCATACCCTAAACAATAAAACAAACCTCAACAAATTTAAAAGAATTGAAACCATACAGAGTTTGTTTTCTGATCATAACAGATTCAAACTGAAATGTAATTATAGAAAGATTACAAGAAAGTTTCCTAACATTTGGAAATTATAAAACATACTTCTAAATAACTTAGGGGTCAAAGTAGAGGTCAAAAGAAAATAAAATACATTCAACTGAATGAAAATAAATATAAAATAAATATAAAACATATAAAACATATCAAAATGTGTGAGATGCAGCTAACACAGTGCTGAGAGGGAACAATGTAGCACAAAATGTTCACATTAAAAAACAAGATTCTATGGCCATACCACCCTGAACATTCCAAATCTAGTCTGATCTCAGAAGCTAAGCAGGACCTGGCCTGGTCTGCCCTTGAATAGGAGACTCCTGGGAACACTAGGTGCTATAGGCTTAAATTTTAAAATTGTTTCTAAAACATTTTAACCTTTCATATTCATTTTATTTAAAAATAAAAACATTTTTTAAAAGAAGAAAGAAAACCTTCTCATATCAATAATCTAAGCTCCCACCTTAAGAAAAAAGAACAGCAAAATTTTTCCAAAGAAAATATAAAAATCATAGCAGAAATCAATGAAATTAGAAAGAAAAAAATCAGTAGGGGAAAAATGAACTAATTTAAAAAATCACTAGTTCTACCAAAGGAATTTCATTTCAGGAATGCAATATAAATAACAAACCTGTTACAGTTTCTGATCACTGTAAAATATGAAATATATAGCTTTAAAAATGACAAAATCTATATAGGATCTATATGCTGAAACTATAAAACATGAATTTTAAAAATCAAAGATATAAATAAACAGAAAGATATCTTTTTTTCATGGATTGAAAGATTCAATATTTCAGATGTCATTGCTCTATTCATAGCCCCAACCTGTTAGTTTAATATAATATCTACCCAAATCCCATAGCTATAAAAATTTATTTTAAATTTATATGGAAAGGCAAAGAAATCAGACTAGCTAAAAATTATTTTACGAGAAGAGTAAGTGGGAGTTTATTACTCTACCTGACTGTAAGACTTGTACATACAACTACAGTAATCAAGACAGTGTGCTACTAGCAGAAGAAAAGAAACATTGATCAATGAAACAGAATAGAGAACCCAGAAATAAATCCATGAAAGGATAACCACCTGACTTTTAACCAAAGTGCAAAAGCAATTTGTTTGAAGAAAGAGAATCTTTTCAATTTATGGTGCTGGAGTACCTAGATATCCACAGGGAAAAAAAAAATGAACCTAAAGCTAAGTCTCATACTTAATACAAAAATTAATTCAAAATTGATCTCTTTAATGGACTTAAAAGCAAAATGTAAAAACAAAACTTTGAGAAGAAAACCTGAGAGAAAATCTTCAAGACATTCAGCAAGGTGAAGAGCTATTCTACATGAAATCCAAAACACAAGGCATAAAAGAAAAAAAATCAATAAATCAGGACTTCAAAATTTAAAATCTTTGCTCTCCAAAACCCTGTTAAGAGGAATAGAATAAAAGACAGTCCACAAATTAAGAGAAAACAGTTGACAAAGACCACATATAGAATATATAAGGAGCTCTCAAAACCCAACTGTACAAAAACAAATAATTCACTTAGAAAATGGGCAGAAGAAACTCACAGACATTTCACAAAAGAGGAGATACTGATGGCAAATAAGCATATAACTTCATTAACCTTAGGGAAAGGCAAATTAAAGCCATAAACCTAGAAAGGAAACAGAAAGTAACAGCACATGGTGGAGAAGAGGCACAGAACTCAGATTTCTCCTGCATTGCTACTGGGAATGTAACATGATCCAGCCACTCTGGGCAACAGCTTGGTGGTTACTGCAAAAAAACAAAACAAAACAAAACAAAAGCAAACACACAAAACTCAACACGCGCTTACCATACCACACAGAAATTACACTCTTGGCTTTTATCTCAGAGAAACGAAAACGTATGCCCACACAAAAACCTATACACAGCAGCTTTCTCATAATCATAATATCCAAAATAACACCAATGGCCTTAAAGGGGTGAGTGGTTAAACAACTGTGGGGCATCCATACCAGGCAATACTCTTTGGGATTAAAAAGGAACAAACTATTAATCCACATAAGTTGCAGGGATGTCAAGAGAATTATGCTGAGTGAGGAAAGGCAATCTCAGAGCAATACCTACTCTACCATTTGATTCAAAACCCACTCTCGGAACACACATTAGTGGTGACTGGGATGATGGATGGGAGGTGGCACGGGTGTGGCTGTAAAGGGACAGCCAAGAAGATACTCCTCTTGAGATCCTTGCGGTGATGGGACAGTTCTGTGTCTTCCCTGTAGTGGTGATTACAGGCACCTACACATATAATAAAATTGCACCGAACTACATACAGACACACACAGATGACTGTGTGAAAAGCTGGTGAGATCTGAATGACGTTTGTGAACTGCGCCAGTGCCAGTGTTCTGGTTTGGATACTGTTACTATAGTTATGATAGATGTGGTCCCTGAGGAAAGGAGGGTAAATCATACCCAGACCTTTCAATACTATTTTCGCAAATTCCTCTTAAACTATAATAATATAAAAATTTAAAGTTAAATTAAAGATAATAGTTTACTGGCCTCTAAATTTCTTCCTTTTTATTGTTGAACAGTAGCAGATATAATTGCAGTTATTCAGAATTACAGAAGTTAGAATTAAGGTCAAAGTCTTTTGTAATCTTTATAGGTACTGTTGTGAAGCAGAGAATAAGGAGAAAAAGTACAGAAAAAGGCTGAATCCACTGCAGTCACCAATGAGAGGTTATCAATAGCTCATTATATAATTACGAGTTTTATGTCCTGGAATAATGAACGTCTGGGAATATTTTTATACTGATTCCACTAATTAAGGCTATCAATCTCCTCCAGTTAGGCATCATTGATTCTCAGAAGTCATCAAGGAATTTAAGGTAACTAATTACAAGCTCTGTCTTCATAATTAAGCAATAGAAACTAGCTTGTACTCAAATGTCTACACCCTGCAATACTACATAGTTATTAGGGAGCAGGGAAACAATGAACAAAGTGGATAAGGCAGAGAAGGCTGGAAAACAGCAGGCGACCATCTGTCACACTTTTGCATGACCGCTCACAGAAATCCTCTTCTGTAGTGTTTGTTTTCTTTGCCTCTTTCTCAAAGAACCGCCTTTTTGGATTTCATCAAGAAAATAAAATGAAGTTGTTTGCAGGACGTCTCTCTGTTGCCAGTCTGAACACGGACCTGCCCTCATCGCCAACCTTCCCAACAGATTCTCTCCTTCTTCCTTGCCACAGGCAAGGATGTCAGCCCCTGGCTGCAGACCTCTATCTCACTCTGGCTTTCCCTTCTTGAGCATCTTATTAGTCTTAGTTACCAAGTTCTGATTTTTTTCTTCCTTTACATTCATCTAAACAAACCACAAACTTCTCCCAGACAGCCAATCAAACTCCCGTTTCTATTTTAGCTGGGGAAAAGTGGTAGAGAATAGAAGTATTTGTACTACCTTCATAAAACATGTGATCCCAATGGCATGGAATGACATCTACACAAGCTACATAAAATACGTGTCTCACAAACCAAATTCAGAGCCTGCTTCAGCTTTGCTTTGTCCAGATGTTTTCCTTACTCTTTAATGCATTGTGTGGACCAGGCATTTCCTGTTTTGAGATGCTAAGAGCAAGAAGGCAACACAGATCTGCACCATGCCACTCTCGTTCCCTTATGATTAACGAACTACAAAACAAAATTCCTTTAAAAAAAATGCTCATCATTCCCATTCCCAACTCTCTTAGTAACTCAGCCCAGCCTTATTTATGTCTTAATAATTTAAAATTATTATACAGCCCACCGAAGCTTGACTGTGCATGAAGTGATGTGCTGGGTGCTTGGCAGCATCTTATTTAATCCATGAAATACTCTAGTCTGAAAGAACAGACAATGGACAATGCCCAGACCACAGATGACCACAGAACTCTGAGTCACCACCTGTGCAGCAAACAGCCTGGGAAACGAAACCACCACTTCTGCACCACTGACACAGCAGACCGAGGACCTGTCAATAACTGAAGCTTCCCTAATGTGTGCTGTCACTTCCGACTCAGAACCAACCCGAAAGAGCCACAAATATTCCCCAAACCCATCACAAAGAATGCCTGGCTTTTTGTTAGCCTGTGCCAGCTTCCTCATGCCAACAGCCTCCGACCAGGGCCCACCCAAAGCCTTCCCTTCTTCCACCACAGAGGCTTCCCACCCCACCTGCTCTTAAGTCTCTGCCAAATGCAAGTAATGGTGGCTGATCTCCCTTACTAAAGCAACTCTGAATGAACAGCCTCTGCTTGTTCTCATTTGGGGGGTCTTATTTGTTCCCACAAGTCCTGTGGTCCTGCAGGATCATGCGTATCTTTTGCAGATGCAGAGACTGATGTGCAGTGAACAGACCTGTAGAAGGTCAATATTGCCCAACAGGATCTCTCTGCCACTCCAGTCTCAGAGCCCCCCACTTTCTCCCACCTCCTTGTGCTGTCATTTGCTCTATTAAATAATGCCATAAGCCTCCCCATCGGACCTGCAGTCACAGAAATCAGGGGCTAATGTTTATATTTCTCTTGGTGACTTTAATGTAAACGATTAGGGTTTTTCCTTTTGTCGTAGGAAAAGGAATGCTAAACCTGGCCACACGCTGAGGACAACTGATAATTTGTCTGTTCTGAATAAGAAGACACATTTTCTCCTATGCCAAGACAGACAGGGGAGGAGTGATGAGCATGGGGAACCATCAGAAATTCAGCCCAGTCTTTGGGGGAACTGACCTGGCTGATCTGGCTGATGCAGTCTGAGACAAGCATCCCAAGAGGGGGATGAACTTTCCTGGACATTGCTCATAAAACACCATTTTCTCCATTCAATTCCCATAGGTCCTGACTCAGTAGGACCAGTTTAAAAGCTCTATCTCAACAAAATATTTAAGATACTAAAAATCTTGTTATTTTACAATATTTAAAGTATTTGCTATATGAAAGCTGGTCTTACCCCCCAGAAGGGGGTGAAACTAAATATATAACTCAAAGGGACAGCAGGTAGATGTAGAAAGAACCAAGAGATTTTGAACAATAATACTTAGGTATTCACCAAAAGCTCAAGGTTACTGGACAACCTGGGGACTTATAAAATGCACAGACTGCAAATAACTTAACATTTGAGATTGTCACATGCATGGCTGCATTCATTAATGCCCTCATTATGAATAAAATCTTTATGTTTTATTGTTGCTTAAATCCTGGAGGTCACGGTTAAGCAAATTCACCATGCTCAGGCAGCGCAGTGTGGCTCGAGGTTCAGGTTATTGCAGCTCTAATTCTATCCTCTTGCCCTTACTAGACTTCAGTTTGGAAACTCTCGGCATTTCTACGGCGTTGCTCTTTATGTCTACCAAAATCACTTTACTAACTTAAGAACTGGTGGAAAAGGTACAATATTTAAATTTTAAAAAATCTCTCGTAAGGTGGTGCCTTAAGACGAATTTATTATTTTAATGAAAATGCTATTACTTGCCATGACTCATTGCAGTGTCATTTTAGATAGGATGATATAGTAATTGTTTACGCATTAAAAGCAAGCAAAGCACTGTGCATGTATAGTATCTGTGTTACATAAGTAGGAAGGACGGTAAATCAGACGAGGGCAGAAGTTCTCCATGGAGGAGCAGGTGAGTCTCGGGGGCTGCTATGGCTTGGATACGGTTTGTTGGTCCCCACCAAAACTCATGTTGAAATCCGATCCCCAATGTGGTGGTGTGGAGAGGTGGGGCCCACAGGAGGTGTTTGGGCCACTGGGCTCGGTCAGTTCTCATGGTGTGAGTGAGTTCTTACTGTGGTGAGGCTGGACTGGTTCTTGAAGAGTAGGTTGTTGTAAAGCAGGACAGCCTTTGGATTTGGTGCCTCTTTGTACCTGTCCACTTCCCCTTTGACCTTCCCTGCCATGTTATGACAAGCCACAAAAGCTCCTGCCAGAAGCCAGGACCATACCCTTGAACTTCTCAGCCTGCGGAAGCTCAACAAGCCTCCTTTCTTTATAAATTACCCAGCCTCAGGTGTCACGTTATAGGAACACTAAACAAACTTGAGACAAAAAAAGCAAGTACCACAGTCTTTCGGTAGCTCAGCAGCAGGACAAGCAGTCAGACCGTGGAACGGCACGTGGATTGTCACTTCCAGTCACTACTCTGTCTGTGGTCCTATACAATACATAAGTGAAGGCTGTGTCCCCCTGGAATGCTTATGTCTCTTTCTCCAGAGCATCATGACCGCCATGTTGTGAGGAAGCTCAGGCAGCCTGTGGAAGGATCCACTCAGTAAGGAGCTGAGGTCTCACACCAACCACCCTGTGGGCAAGTCTGGGAGGAGATCCTCCTTCAGTTGAACCTTGAGAAGGCAGCTTGACTGTAACCTCTTCAGAATCCATGAGCTAGAACCACCCCGCTAGGCTACTCATGAATTCCTGACCCTCAGACATTGCAAGATCCTGTTTGTTGTTTTAAGCTAAGTTTGGGTGCAATGTATTATGCAACAATAGATAACAAATATACCAGATAAGAAAGTCTGGGAAATGTGATTAGGATTATACCGGGCAAAATGTTTCATTCATACAAATGTGTATTACACGGATACTATGAACCAGGCCCTGCCCCAGGCACTGAGATACAACAGTTGACTAGGCAGATAATCCTGTTATCTGTCTTATGTTCAGGTGACTGTACTTCCTTATCTCCCATGCAACACAGCATAGGACTAACCATTTCTTGCCAGTGGACTGGGAACAGCTCATCAACTTCTGTGTCTCGAGCCATCAGCTTCCTCTTCTATGCTCCCTTTGTTCTTGCTACCACCTGAACACAGACTCGACCTAGTTTCAACCATGCAGAACATGAAAACGTCTTGGTAGTGATGGATCAAAACATGTTAGAAACCTGGATTTCTGAGTTACAAGAGCAGAGTCACTCCCCTGACCTGATGGCTCAAAGCAGGGCCATTACATGAAATAATAAAAACAAACTTCTATGTTTTTCAAGCCCTTGACTGTTCAGTTTCTTTGCTGTAGGCTGAACCTGACTGACAAAATTTATAATCCAAAAGAAAATGTATTAGACACATGATTGAAATAAACTGTATACAGTTACTCCAAAAAATGTAGCATCTTTCATGTGTCAAATAGAATCCCAAGACAATTCTACTTTGGGCTTAGAGGACACATTTCTCTGTCATTTTTACTCCTTGTATTTTTTTTTTTTTAATCATTGTAGAATAAGAGTCAACAAACTATGGCCAAATCTAGCTCACCACCTATTTGGGTAGATGAAGTTTTATTGGAACACAGCCACACTCATTTGTTCATGTGTAGTCAATGGTTACTTTTGCACAAGTGCAGGGATGAGTGGCAGCAACAGACCAAATATTTATGACTCTTTATACAACAGAATCTTTCAGCGCCTGTTGTAGGGTGTATGTTTCAATGGTAAAATATTTTCGTGCAAACACGTTACTATTAGCTCATTATTCAAGCTCATAATGTCTGCTTGTCCTGATTCATTTTGAATCTCTGAGCAGCCAGGGTTGTTTTCTGTTACTTTCTTGAAGGAAAATAAAATAAATAAAACAAGCAATGTCTTTTTGAAGCACTCTTCTTTCTGAATGAGACCAAAGCATACCCCCACCAGTGTTCTGCTCCCTTCAGAGGTGCCCGGGATGGTGCGCTGTGGGCTGTAGCTGCTCTAATTAGTCTCCAACTCTTGTCTTGGGGTGGATGATTCAGCCCTGACTTAGCAGCCAGACTTTCAAAAAAATACAAAAACACTCTTTGGAACAGCTTAGAGTAGGTGGAGTCATAGCCAGCTCTCTGCAGAAGTCTTTGAAAACACCACTGTACTATGCTGTTTCAGGCATACCATGGCTCTAAGATCAGTGACAGCATAAAGCTCGCTCAGGTATCTCACAGAGCTCACACTGTGTGTCACTTAGCAATATGACACAACCGGCCTGGGGGTTCCAACCCTGGTCCAGTGATGACTGAGTCTTTGTGACAGTGGAAACTAAACACTCTGGGTGTCCAAGAGACAAGGCCACCTCAGCACAGATGCAACTTCCATGAACCTTAAAATAAAGCTCACCCTCGTGAGAATAGCCAGAACTCCTTTTGTGAAGGAAACACCTGGCAACCCACGGGGAATGAATACAGTATAAGAAAAAGGGAAAAAAATCCACCAGTCTCTGAGGACAGCCTGGATGGAAACCCTGCCCAGGGCGTCTGACACCTGACTGTATCTGGCCCGTGCCAGCAGCTGCTCCCCACTTCCCTCTTGTAAGAGTACCACCGAACAAACTGCCTGTGCACCAAGCGGGGCCTGAGACTCCCCTCAAGGAGAGTCAGAGGGAAGGGGAAGAGTCACCTCTGGGGAAACTGGCTAACCAGAACCACCGGGGCCCCAGAATGCACAAGCTCCCAGGGCGTCCTTATGCAATTAAGCCACCCGGTTTAAGTTAGATGCAAACCTCAACAGTAGTTAATATGATGGCAAACACAGGTTTCAACAGCAAAGCTTCCTCCAGACCTCCCCAGCACCTGCCCATGCATCCCTGTCCACTCTCCTCTCTCTTGATCTAAGGTGCATTGGCTTTTAGTGCAGGTGGTCCCTCGGGCGCCGTGCCAGGCACTGCACACCCGCTCCCACACGGTTCCCAGGGGAGGCTGTAAGAGTAGGTACTTCCAGATAGCTTATTTTCCTGCCATGTTTGTGACTGACTCTAGGTTGCATACCCAGCAGCCATCCTCTTCTGCACCCCTCACCCCAGCTACTGGGGAAGTCTCCTAGAGGGCGTGGCCTGGGGCTCCATGGCGTGGCCTGTTGCTCCGAGGGCATGGCCTGAGCTCCGAGGGTGTGGTCTAGGCCTCATTCATCTGCAGCACCTGGCATACCAGATTGCGCAGCTCCCTGATTAGGACCCGTGGAAAGCAGTGAGCACATGGAGGCCGGAGTGCGACGGCAGCGAGAGGCACCCGCGGAGGGGGTGCTCCCTCCGCGGTGGAAGAACCGCACTCACTTCAAAGGCCTGTCCACAGGGCTGGAGGATGGGTCAGGATGTCCAGACAAGCCGTTTCGGTGCGCAGGGCAAATGGAGGGAGCCCTCACTTGTGGAAGAGCCTTTCTCTCTTGTCCTCTTAGGTAGGCTCTGAGGTAGAGCCTTTCTCCCTTGTCCTGCCTTGTCCTTGTTGTCTGCAGGACCTCCCGGCTTGGAAGGACAGAGGGACAGAGAGCTAAACTCCTGCAGGGTGAGCGCTTCACCTCTCTGCTCAGGCTTCCATATCACTTCAGTCCTTAAAGTTATTGTAAAATCACAACCAATAACAATCCTCACCACCCAGGACCCTGAATTCATCCCTTGAATTTTCTCTACTGTTTCTTCCTGGCCACCCATCCCCCCAAAGAATGGCCTGAGTTAGTCCATTCCCCTTATAATGTTTGGTTCTGGATAGTGAATCATTGTGCATCGCCTTTTTAAAAATTACGTTTTAATTTATAATTGACACAAAATAATGTTAAATGTTTATGAGGTAAGGGTGATCTTTCAGTGCACGTATAAGCTGTATATTGATCAAATCAGGATCGTGACCATATCTATCACTGTAGCCATTTCTTTTTGGTGATAACTCTTAGAGATACATCTCTAACGCTCTTGAAATATGCACTCCATTGGTATTTGCCATAGTCACACCACTGGGTCACAGAACATCAGAACTTACTCCTTCTAACTGTAACTTTGTACCTATGGAACAACCTATCCCATTTCTCCCTGCACTCCTGAGCCTCTGACAACCACGACTCTTCTCTCAACTTCTGTGAAATCAGCTCCACATATGAGTGACATCAGGCAGTATTAATATTTCTATGCAGGGCTTATTTCACTTACCATCTTTCAATAGAACTTTTCCTCTCCATCTGTCTGGCTATGACTTCTGAGTTGAACAAACAGGGCCGCATGACCAGCTGTTGAGAGACTCTACTAAACAAACTGGCATGGTCAAGCTCCACACCAACACCATCGTTTGTACTTTAAAGACATAAGGGACACACACAAAAATCAGTTACCAGACATCTACACACCTCCTCTTCATGGCTTTCTCTCCTGCAACAGAGACACTGCTAGATCTTAAGCCCAAACACAGATCATTCATCATATTAACGGAGAAAAACTTCATTCATTTTTATCTTAAGCCCAAACACAGATCATTCATCATATTAATGGAGAAAAACTTCATTCATTTTTCTAAGAGTTGTATTATTGTTGTCACTATTTTTATACGACGCTACACCCTGCTATTTTGGATTCTATCTAGAACACTCATTATCTATTCCTGACTTCCTTTTTGCAATGGACGTGAATTTCTTTGAATTTTGGGTAGAAAGGGAATCACTTCTCTATAACAGGACATAACAGAAGTATTCAAATTTCAATGTTTCAATAACATAGCTAATATGAGTGAATAGTATAGTTAATATTAGTTTATATTAGTAATATACTTTCCAAGATTCTTAAAACTTAAAATAGGCATATATATTTGTAACAGACATGTAGATAGATAGATATGGATACATATATGAAAATTAACAATGAAAGATCATTCGGCTGCCCATCACCTCTCCCGCTGACCCAGTGACGTCTTCTGACACATGATCCTCAGGCCAATTTCAAGTTGACTTACGTTTTAGCCCATAAATGTACTCGTGTCACATACTAATGTCAGGACTACGCAGGGCCTGAGACACAAAAGATGAAATATAAATGCTGTGGCTTGCTTTCAAGGGCTTCTGAGTCTTATAGTAACATAGATACATGAAAATGCATTTAAAACATGAAGCTTGCTGGGAGAGGGATATGTAGAAAATGCAGTGGAAACACAAGAGCAAGAACACAGTGTGGGGAGGTGATGGTTAGAGGATACAACTTGGGGCCGATGCTTGAAATGAGGACAGGAACTTTCTGGGAGACCTGGAATTAGAGGCCATGCTAGGAAAAGAAGAGCACACACAGAAAGCACAAGGTTATAAGAACAACACGTCACTTGGAATTAGTAAATCAGGTGATAGTGGGCAGGTCCTAGGGGCCTAAGGGAGGTAGAGGATAAAGCAGGCCAATAGAAACTTTTTAAAAAGTATTGGTTATAAATTAAAGTTGTGTAGATCTTACACTGAAATCATGGATACCATTAAGGGGTTCTGGGTAAGGCCAACTGCCCTGGCAGGAGGATGACAGATTGGTTAGGGGGCAGTGGAGAGGCAATGCGGTAGTCCAGCTGAGAGGCATGCCGACCAGACAGTGGCAGAAGTGAAGGATGTGCTTTATGCTTCTGGCCAAGACGAAGGAAGAAGGACTAGATATACCCTCCCACCTGAAATAACTACAATAAACAAACAAGATAAATGAAACAAGAGATTTGCAGGACAGACACTGGGCAACAGTGTACGAGGTTCAGTGATCCCTGAGAGATAAAATCAAAAGAGGTGACCCCTATAATTGTCCCAGCTAACTGGCTTAGAAGAGTTTCTGGGTCTTACTGTGAGAAAGGAACACCCAGGGGGAAGCCAAGAGGACTCCTTGAGGTAAAGAAATGAAGCTGAGAGTCTGGGAAGACCAAATTGGGTAGAATTTGCAAGACAGAGTATTAGAAGACAGAACTGCACAGACATAAAGTATTTGAAATGAATTTGAAAAACGCAACATAGCAAAATATGCAGAATGTATCTAAACCAGAACTGGTAGAACATATATTGCACTAAAGAAAATATTAAAGACAGATCTCAAAACAATCACCTCAGCTTTCACCTTAAGAAACTCGAAAAAGAAAGCAAATTGATACCACATCTGCCTCCGAAAAATAGAAGAAAGGAAATACAAAAATCAGGGTAAAAATTAATGAAATAAAGAAAAATTGAGAAAATCAATTGAACTAAAAGCTGGTTATTTGAGATTAATAAAATTGACAAATCTATATCCAGACTGATCAGGAAAAAGAGAAGACAAATTAGTTGTATCAAAAAACAGAAGCGGTGACATTACCATAGATTCTACTCATAGTAAGAGGAGTATACGAGCATATTTTAAAGAACTTTATGACAATAAATTGTTATCTGAAGTGAAATGGACATATTCCTTAAAAGACATAAATGGCCAAATCACACTGAAGAAATAGATAATCTGAGTATCTTTATATCTATGTTAAAATTGATATTTCAGTAAAAATTCTCCCCATAAAAAACTCCATGTCAAGATGACTTCACTAGTGAACGTACTAACCATATCAGTAAAAAATAAAACCTACTCTCCAGACACCTTCCAGAAAACTGCAAAGGAGGGACTATATCCCAGTTTATTATATGAGGCCAGGACTACCCTGATATCAAAACCAGAAAAAGACATTGCAAGAAAAGAAAACTACACAGCAATACGCCTCATTAGGGATAGAAGCAATTTTTTAAAATAGTATATTGAATCCAGCAATATATAAAAAGGAAGATGCATCATGATCAAGTGAGGTTTAATGCAGGAATGTAAGGTTGTCCTAGGATCTGTTCATCAATTAATATAATTCACAGCAATAATTTAAGTAACCATATTAATAAACTAAAAAAGGAAAGCATATAATCATATCAATAGATGCAGAAAAAGAATTTGTCAAAATTCATCTATTTTTGTATTTAAAAAAAAAAAAACTCTCAGTAAACTAGAAATAGAAGAGAACTTTCTTAATCAGATAAATGGCATCTAGAAATCCCTCGAGCTCAGCCTGGGCAACATAGTGAGAGCCCCTCTTTACAAAAAATTCTTAAGATTAGCTGGACTTGGTGGCCTCTGTAGTCTCAGCTGCTTGAGAGACTGACATGGGAAGCTTGCTTGAGCCTGGGAGGTTGGGACTGCAGTGAACTATGATTGCATCACTGCATTCCAGCCTGGGCAAAAGAGCAAGACACAGTCTCAAAGGAAAAAAGAAATCCTTGAGCTAACATGATACTTAAAGGTGAAAGATGGCCAGGCGCAGTGGCTCACGCCTGTAATCCCAACACTGGGAGGCTGAGGCGAGCAGATCACCTGAGGTTGGCAGTCCGTGACCAGTCTGGCTAACAGGGTGAAACCCCGTCTCTACTAAAAATACAAAAATTAGCCGGGCACGGTGATCATGCCTGTAATCTCAGCTACTTGGGAGGCTGAAGCAAGAGAATCGCTTGAACCCAGAAGGAGGAGGTTGCAGTGGGCCAAGATCATGCCATTGCACTCCAGTCTGGGTGAAAAGAACAAAACTCTATCTCAAAAAAAAAAAAAAAAAAAAAGGTAAAAGACTAGGTGTTTTCCCCCTAAGATTTAGGAACAATATAAGGATATCTGCTCTCCATCTGTTGGACTTTTATATTGAAAGTTCTAGCCAATGTAATAACACATGAAAAAATAAAGAAATAGAAGACATATTGATTGGGCAGGAAGAAGTACAAGCATAGTTATTTATAGATGACATAATTACTTATGCAAACTATAAAGAAAGGTATTAGCAAAGTTTCAGGATACAATATCAATATACAAAAATAAACTGAATGTCTATATATGAGCAACAAACAATTAGAAGTTCAAATCATAAAAAAATACCATTTACAATACCATCAAAAATGTAAAATACATGAGCATAAATCTGGCAGAAGATGTAAAACATACATACATTGAAACCACAAAGAATTACTGGGAGAAATTTTAAAAGATTGGAATAAATGGAGAAATGTGTTTCTATGTCAGAAGACTCAATATTGAGAGCTAATCCTCCCAAATCACAGATTTGATGCATTCCTAATCAAAATCCCAGCAGGACATTTTTTAGAAATTGACAGGCTATTCCTAAAATTTTTGTAGGAATGCAAAGCACCTAAAATAGTCAAAGTAACTTTGAAAGAGAAGAACAAATGTGCAGGATCAAAATCTGATTTCAAGGTTTATTAGAAAGCTACAGTAATCCAGACAGTGTGATAAAGACAAACAGATTGATCAATGGAACAGAACAAAGTCCATAAAATCAATTTTTTGACAAAAGTAAAAACCAATGCAGAAGATAATCTTCAACATAAAGTACTGAAATGGATATCCATAAGCAGAAAAAAAAGAATTCCAATCCATACTTCATATTGCATACAAATATTATCACAAAATGAATGATTGATATGAATGTAAAATTGAAAACTAAAACTTCTGGAAAAAAATCAGATCCGGGGTAGTGGCTCACACCTGTAATCCCAGCATTTTGGGAGGCTGCGGCAGGCAGATCACCTGAGGTCGGCAGTTCAAGACCAGCCTGAACAACATGAAGAAAACTCATCTCTACTAAAAATACAAAATTAGCCGGGCGTGGTGGCACATGCCTCTAATCTCAGCTACTCGGGAGGCTGAGGCAGGAGAATTGCTTGAACCCAGGAGGCGGATGTTGCGGTGAGCTAAGATTGCGCCATTGCACTCCAGCCTGGGCAACAAAAGCAAAGGTCAGTCTCAAAAAAGAAAAAAAAAAAAAAAAAAAAAAAAAAAACAGGAGGGAGAAAATCTTCATGACCTTGTATTTGGTGATGAGTTTTTAGATAAAACACCAAAAGCATGATCCATGAAAACAAAAAACTTGGTAAACTGGACTTCATCAAAACTGAAAACCTCTGCTTTTCAAAAGACACGGCTAAGAGAATGAAAAGACAAGCTGCAGACTGAGAGGAAGTATTTGCAGTGTCCATACTTGATAAAGCACTGGTAGCCGGAATGGAAGTGCTGGCTTAAATTGTGTTTCCTAGCTGGGACCAGCACGGTCCTTGAAGACCTGTGTCTGTTCATGTAACTCCCTGCCTAACGTTTTCAGTGCTTCCCTTTGCTCCAATGTGAAGCCCAGGGAACCTGGGTCATCTTCCAACTGTCTCTATTGCTGTGTCTCAGGTGCCCACCCTTTGCAGTCTGTTAGAAATAAGGCTTGGAGTTTTAAGGAAAAATGAGTATTTAGATAAAGGATTTTTAGTAAAGTAAATTTAGTTTTGCATAGAAGGGTGTTTTTTTGTATGGCTGGTTGTTATGAGAGTATTTAGAACAAAGGAGAGTAGAGGTTTTTATTTTTAATGTGACTTTTGTTTTTGTGTTTTATTTTAAATTGACATTGGCTTTTATACTACAGAAGTGACTGGGGGCAGGCTTAGGGTCAATGGAGGTAGATGTAGTAATAGAAATAAGGATAGGGTTGTAGTGGTGAGATTGGCAATTAGAGAGAGCGGGTTTTTTGGTAAAATGGAGGAGGGGCTTTAGATTGATGTAAACTATTTTGTAGAGGTTTAACTTTGGTATTGGGTGATTTAAAGGATGTAGTTTTAATTATTATATGGTTGTTAGGCTGTGGGAGTAAAGGAACGGTGTTTTGGTTGTAGATGATTATAATGATGAGAACTAGGGTTAATTGTAGAAATTAGAGGAATAGAGTTGAGATATTCATTTGAAGAAGTTGGTTGTTTTTGGTTTTTTAAATTTTTATAAGGTATAACAAGATAAGTATTAAGAATAATGGTTTGGGGCTGAGTTAGATTTAGTTATATTAATAATGAATTAGTAATAGAGTGAGGAAAGAGGGAGAGACAATATAAAAGGTACAAAGGAATTAAGAATTAAGGGTTTTTTTGGTTTTAATTTGGTAGGGCTTGACTTTGGAATAATGGCTTGTAATTTTGAAGGGGATGGTGATGGTTTTTTGACTTGGGTGTGGTGAGTTTACTTTTTCGTTGTTTGGATTGTAGTTTTAGTAGTTAGGAATATTAGTAAGGTATTTTGTTTGTTTTTAGCTGGTTTGAGGGTTTTAAAAACACTTTTTGATGAGGACGTGATTTTTAGGTTGGTGTTGATGTGTTGGGAGCTTTAGGGGTAGTGTTTGTGTTAGGAGACTTTCGTTTTAAGAGAAGAGAAAGTAGAAGATACACTAAGTATATAGTTTTGGAGGAACTGGTATTTGGTTTCAAATGTAGGGCCATTAGTAGTACAATGCAAATAAGGCAGTTCATATAGTATTTTATAAGGGGATAAACTAATGTTTTTTGAGGGGTGGTTTTGATTTTTAATAAGGCAATGGGGAGGCATTTAGTTTAGGGTAATTGGGTTTTTAGGACTAATTTGGTTAGGTGACTTTTTAGTTTGATATTTTTTTTTTCTTTTATGAAAAGGATGGATGCTAAGGGACGTGGTATTTTTATTTTATGTTTAGTATTTGGGCTAATCTCACAGTCTCTAACCATTTCTCCAGTTTCTCTAGAGGCCGCTGTCTGTTTCTTCTGGCTTCTAGATCCTCCCTCCGCTGTTACTTCTGATTTGAATCCTGCCCTCTTCTCTGTGCCCCTCCCTTGCCCAACAGTCTCAGCTCAAGGGAGCGGCCCTTTCCATCCCCCACTACGTCTGGCACATCTCCCCGGTATATGTTCTCAAAGTATCCCATACTTCTTTTCCAGCACTTTTTACCACTGCAATTTATTAAGCGATAGTCCGTCTGGTGCTTGTCTAAACATGGGACCATGTGCACTGTCTCAGCCTGCAGCATGACCCCACGCATAAAAAGAATTCACAAATATGTGTTAAAGAAATCATAACTGAACACCATTAACTTTGCAGAGATGAGTCTTAGGCATAGCATTTGGGGTTTATAAATTTAAGTTTAAAAATTTTCCCACAGATAGATGGAAAGAAAACGAATGTTTTAAATATTTTGGGTTCCATCTGCGCATCAGACGCTCCCATCTGCTCCGAAAATGGCTAATCACAGGTCTCATCTGCTTGGTTGAGAAAGTCTTTGACAGGTTCAAATCTCTTAATGTGGGGAAATATCCTAGTATCAGTCGTTTCTGTCACAGAAGGAACAGCTAGAGGAAATTAGGACCTGGTGACTACAGCAAAAAACAGTATCACATATTGCAGGTTAATTTTCTCAGGACTCAACAGTTTACAGATGACTGACCATGGGGGTTGAGATCAATGTATCACTAAACTCTGGAAAACAAGATTCTGGCTGTAACGCCACATTTCAGTGCTAAATTTAAATCACCTTTGTTTCTCCATGTAAGCCCTAGTGGTAAATTTCTCATCGATTTCTTCCCGGGAAGTGTATGGTCACTGTCAGCTTGTCAAGACTGCTGATGTGGCACCAGCGTTCTGCATGGTCTGTGGCAGCCCCTGGCACTGACCTAAGTGGGTTTTGATGGCTCCCTTTCCAAAGTGGAATTTATTTAAAATTTATCCTGGGCCACAATGGGAATAAAAGTCCGCTTGATTCAAAACCACTAGCTCTCACCTGTGCCAGATCAATACAGTAATCAATGGAGAAAATATGCGTTTCTCTCTTGTAGAAAATAGCACTAGGCATAGTGAAGCAAGAAAGAGAAAACATGTAAGTTAGTGGACTCTGTTATCTCAAAATTATTTGCTAATTAAACAAATGTATTTATTTTGTGCAGAAAGTGGCACTAAGCAGAATAAAGAGACAAGGCATATAATTACGTGGACTCCATTTTCTCAAAATCATTTGCAAATTTTAAAAAGAACCTTAATTCAGCAGATTTCTTCTAAGCCATGTAACTGTCTTCTGATTCTACCTATGCTTCCCTACAAAGTTCTCCAACTGTCAAAGACAATATCTACACCAGGTAAGGACACCGTCCCACTTCAAATGAGTGAGAATGACAAACATGTGAAGGAAATGTGTGAGCTTCTTCAATACGCACATGGAGTTGGGGCGGCGATGAAAAAGGTGACCCAGTATCATCCTCTGATGCTGTCGAACTGGGTCCTGAGAAGAAACTGTTCACTGAAGAAGGGAAGTGGAGGTGGAGAAAGGAATCACTAAGGCCCTCAGTGGTGACGAGCTCTACACATTCTGTTGCATTCTTGCTTTGGACACAGCACTCTTACCATCAGCAACATGGAGAGGGATCTTGTTTAAAGACACCCAGGATCACTGGGTAGAAGAGTCCACAGACTACCTCCAGCTTAGACCTCAAAACAGCAAACAGATGAAAACGCGCCGGAGGGCCCATTACACGCCGAGGCACTCAGCTCCCCTTGCCTGGTGCACGTGACCTTTCCTTCTCCTTCAGGGACACGCGGTCTCCTGCCATTGCCTTAGCAAGGAGGCCCAGATGCAGGACTTTTATCATTGCCTTCTGTTCTAATGAAAGCAGTCTGGAAGGGAAAGACTTTGAGAGGGCATGGCTGGCTGGAAGGCATGATGGAATCTTTCCTGGGAGATTTGTTGGAAGGGAGGGAGAAAGAAACCATAAAGAGCCAAGCCATTGAGTGAAGAGGCTTTGGGCACACACAAGACGCAGCCGAAGTGGAACCCGGGGGCTTACAGGGAAAATAACGGAAGAAACAGTATTATTGGCCTAAACTCTCAGCTACAAATATAGAGAGTGGAGGCATTTTTATTCCAATAGAAGTGGAACAATGTAATAGCAAGCGTTGTTTGGGTTGAAATAAACTTTTCAATAATCTTGCAAGGCAAGAAATTGCTCCCACAGATGGAAATACGTCAGGGAAGGTTTATATGAAGGAGAAAGGAAAGGGAGAGTTTTTACTCATAAGTCTTTGTCAACAAAAATGTCAGTTTGATGAATATCAAATATACTTTATATGTTTTAAAAATACCATATTTAATTACACACCTTCATATTCAATTATATACATGTATATTAAATCTCTCTCTCTCTCTGTGTGTATATATATATATATAGAATATCGTAGTACAGAAGGGTGTGTGATGGGGATCAACAGCCCCCCGCCCATCTCACCAACCCAAATCCCTCCATCTTGAGCAGAGACAGTGGCACTGGGGGGATTAGGGGGAGGTTCTTTCTTTCCACTCTTTCCAGTCCTGGTGGTTAACTCCAGATCCCTAGGTAATACCTTTCTCATTAAAACACATCTTGATTTATCAATTTTAGACTCCAATACATCAAACCAGTCTTCCCAATATGGCTGTAAGACTATTAGTTACATTGGTTACCTTTGTAACTTTAAATAATCTACCTCCAACCGTTTCCTTCTTCTAGAGATACCTTGATTCCTAGTGCCATAGAATAAGCTGACCTTTGCGCCCATCCTTTCCTCCCATTGCTCAGATCCTAATTTCTGTCATTTATAAACATAATTAAAGTTTGCATATTTGTTTTTAAAGTTGAAAATCAATAAATAATTATCATGGTTGTGACTATGCAATGTATACCTTTTTAAATTCACAAAACAGGTAGAATACTACTGTAGAATACCATTACATCCTTCTATTTCCATGCATCCTGTGCATTTCCCCGTGACTTCCTCTTTCTGTCCTGTGCTGCCCCATGTCACACCTCTCAGCGCACACCTGCCTCGTCTCAGAGCCTCCCTCCTGCTCCCGACCACATCAGCCCATCAGGACAGATTCTCTAGCCTGCCACCCAGCAACACCTGGGGCCCCATCATCAGGCCCCCATGTTGGCCTCCCTGTTTCCTGATCCAGTGTCTTTCTTGACATTTGATTTATCATGCCGTTTTGCTGGAAGGAGGCCAACTGTCTGAGTCCTTGAACATACAATCGTCCCTCAGTATATGTGGTGGATGGGTTCCAGGACCCCACAGCCACCAAAATCTACAGATGCTCAAGTCCCTGAGATAAAATGGCATGGTGTTTGCATCTAACCTATGCACATCCTCCAGCATAATTTAAGACATCTCTTGATTACTTACACTACCTAATACAATGCGAATGTTACGTAATAGTTATTATACTATGTTGTTTTATTGTACTGTTTTATTTATTGTTTTTTAAAATATTTTTGATTCACGATTGGTTGAATTCTTGGAATGCAGAACTCGCAGATAAAGACCTACTGTTTACAGGTGTCTTTATTTTACCATGCACCATGTTATAGACTGAATTTTGTCCCCTAAAATTCATTTGCTGAAGTTCTATGCCCCCAAGGGACTGTGTTTAGAGATAGAGCCTTTCAGAAATTGATTAAGGTTAAATGAGGTGGTAAGAGCGGGGCCCTAATCCAACAGGACTGATGTACTCATCTGAAAAAAGAGATGGGGACTGCCTGAGTAAGAGGCCATGTGAGGACACAGCAGGAAAGCAGCATCTGCAAGCCAAGGAGAGAGGCCTCAGGGGAAGCCAGCCCTGCCCACACTTTGATGCCGGACTCCCAGCCCCTAGAACAGAGAAAATACATTTCCGTGGTTTAAGACCCACCGTCTGTGGTGCTTAGTTATAGCAGCCCGGGCAGACTAAGACAACACATGATAGACAGGAGTCTGGAGGATGGAAATTAGGACACAACGTTATTTTTCCGGAGAAGTTTCAACACATCTTCCCAGGCCCTTTGTCTTGCAACATCCAGTGTCACTGAGGAAGATTCTCAATCCATCCAATTCTCTTTCCATTCACAGCTGACTTTGATCCCTGGGGTGGCACAATTTGATAGACAGGTGTTGCGGTACAAATTTCTGTTTTTCCAGCCATTGCATTTGGCATTTGATCTTCCCCATATGTGGATCCCCCATGCCACCTGCCTTCCACCTTCCAAATTATTTCACGTAACATCTTGTCTCCATTGTAAATGAAGTGCCATTTAATACCTCATTCAATGGAAAGGATGGCGGAAAGAGGGATGAATATGCACCTTCCCTCTCTATGTGCCCAGTGAAGAGACTTACTGACAAGTTAACCCCCAGAAGGCCAAGAGCGCCTCTCAACTTAACTCTTACTACCAACGGAAGGGTGTGGAGGGGCTGGGAATTCGAAGAGACTAGGACCTTGCTGCCCTGGAATTAGTGAAAGGAAAGAAATAAAGATTTATTTGCATCTCAAGTAGACACATTCTCAAGAGAGCCTGTAAAGCTATGTCCCGACTGCAATAAGTAGAAACAAGGAGGCTCTGCAGAAAGCCTCTGCTCTGCTCACCCTACCAAAGGACATCCCTAAGACAGAGAAGGACGGAGCCCAGTGGCACAAAGCTGCACCTCCAAACTGGCAGGGGAGTGAGTGGCCGATGTCAGGAAGCTAAAGCCCCTGATAGGCTGAGTAGTCACCACACGACCCAGCAATGCCACCACTTCCTTTATCCAAAGGAAGGGAAATCAGTACATCAAAGCGGTACCTCAGCCCCACGGTTACTGCAGCACTACTCACAACAGTCAAGACAGAATCAACCTAAGTGACCAAACAGACGAATAAAGAAAATGTGGTGTATACATGGAATACTATTCAGCCGTAAAACAAAGAAAGCCCTATCATTTGCAGCAACATGGATGAGTCTGGAGTTCATTATGTTAAGCAAAATGTCAGGCTCAGATGAATACCACGTTTTCACGTAGCTGTGGAAGCTGAAAGGAAATCTGAGCTGATAGAAGTAGGATGTAAACAGTATTAGAGGCTGGGAGGGGTGTTGGAGGAGGCTGCGGAGGGAAGAGGTTGGCTAATGGATAGAAAACTATGGCCAGACAGGAGGAATGAGTTCCGCTGTTCTGCAGCACTGTAGGGTGAAGACGGTTAACTATAACTTACTGTATATTTTCAAAAAGCTAGAAGACAGGATTGTGAATGTTCCTACTACAAAGATATGATAAATGTTTCAGGCGGTGGATATGCTAATTGCCCTGATTTGATCATTGCGTACTGTGTGCATATACGGGAATATCACGCTGTGTCCTGTAAATATGTACAGTAATTACATGTCCACTAGAAATAAAAGGGCAAAGAAAGTGCTCAGCAAAAGAAGACAGGTCGCAGAGCAAGCCAAAGGCAGCATCAGGCTGGCAGAGTGCACCCTGAGAAGGCCAGGAGGGTGCAGTGTGTGCCCCGCGGCTCACCTTCAGCTATGAGGAGGGTGCAGAGCCTCTGGAAAACGGTCCCCAATGCTGCGTGGGTCACTCAGAACCAGCAGTTACAGAGGAGCCGTTTCTCAGGCTGTGAACAGGTGAACCTGGAAATTGTAGAGGGGAGGAGAGACAGAGGTGGATGGTGCAGGCACTTTTTAGAGTATCATGCTTTCATCACTATTATTTATGTTGGGCATTAAAATTACCATGATACTGAAATAAGGTAATGAGGTATATCTTTATATGCCTAATCCTGTTTGCATCTTCTAAACATGGGTGCCTTAGGTCACCTCCCCGCTTAGGCTGCCCTCAGAAATCGCAATTTTCCCTTACAGTGTCCTCGTGAGGCTGTGGCCACCCCTTGGCCCATCGTTACCCGTTAGCAAGGACAGCAGGGTGTTTCCAAGGAAGCTGTGGGGAATCCACAAATCACTTGGTTGTTCTTTAAATATAAATAGCATTTCCTGTTTTGAACTCTGAAGTCTTACAACTTTATTAACTGAAATAAGAAAGACCTCAGGCTGGGCACAGGGCTCGTGTTTCTAATCCCAACACTCTGAGAGACAGAGGTGGGAGGACCGCTGGAGCTCAGGAGTTCAAGACGAGTCTGAGGAACGTAGCAGGACCTTATCTCTATAAAAAGTTAAAAACAAAACCAAAGAGCCAGGTGTGGTGGTGCCTGTGCACAGTTCCAGCTACTTGGGAGGCTGAGGTTGGAGCCCTGCAGTGAGCTACGATCATGCCACTGCACCCCAGCCTGGGCAACAGAGCAAAACCATGTCTCTAAACTTTTTTTAACTACAAAATCCTCTCGGTATTCCGGAACACATAATGGGAAGGTACAACTTCTTTAATAAATGGTGCTGGGAAAACTAAATATCCCCATGCAAAGAATGAAACTAGATGAACCCTTATACTATAAATGAAAATCAACTCAGAGTATCTTAAAGTCTTCCATGTAAAACTGGAAACTATAGCACTTCTAGGAGAAAACAGGCAAAAAGCTCCACGACATTGGTCTGGGCAGTGATTTTTTTGAAAATGATCCCAAAAGCACAGACAATAGAGGCAAAAATAGACCAATAAGACTGCACCCAACTAAAGGCTACAATCAACAAAGAAACAACCTACAGAACATGGGAAAATATTTGCAAATTGTACATCTGATAAGGGATTAATACCCTAAATATACAAGGAACCCAATTCAACAGCAAGAAAACAAACTGATTTAGAAAAGGACAAAGAACCTAAAGGGACATCTCTCAAAAAAAAAAAAAAAACAAATGGCCAACAGGTTTATTAAAAAATGATCCATACCACTAATCATCCAAGAAATGCAAATTAAAACCGCAAAAAGGTATCACTTCACAGAATGACTATGATCCAAACGACAAAAGACAATTCTTGGCAAGGATGTGGAGCAAAGGGAACCCTTGTGCATTGCTGATGGGAATGTAAATTAGTACAGCCATTAGAAAAAAACAGCATGGAGGTTCCTCACCAAATTAAAAATGGGACTGCCATACGATCCATTGCTGATGGGAACGTAAATTAGTGCAGCCATTAGAAAAAAACAGCGTGGAGGTTCCTCACCCAATTAAAAATGGGACTGCCATACGATCCATTGCTGATGGGAACGTAAATTAGTGCAGCCATTAGAAAAAACAGCGTGGAGGTTCCTCACCAAATTAAAAATGGAACTGCCATACGATCCAGCAATCCCACTGCTGGGTATCTGTCCAAAGAAATGACATCAGTATGTCCAGGAGACGTCTGCAGTCCCGTGCTTTGCAGCACAATATGACATGGACCTAAGTGCCCTTCAAAGTGTAGTAGAGAAACAGCAAAAGAAAAACATAACTCACTCCATTTTTGTTTACAGGGTCTTTACCCATTCCTGCACATAGGATAGGATAATCTTAGAGCACTGAGGTAACAGGCAAAACTAGCAATCATGTAGTTTTTAAAACTAACCTGGGATTAAAGAAGTATGTAAACAACTGACCACGTTAGGTAACGATTTGTAGAAGTAAGGACTGTCCTGACCAAGGACAAAGAAGTTCCCGACCTCCTCAGAATCTTGCTGGCACCCCCAAATGGCACATCTTGATCCCAGCCCCCTTCTCTTCTCCCCGCCCCCCTACTCTTAACATAAGAGCCTAAAATTTGTACTGACTTCAGATGGTACTTCAAGACACTAGTCCAGCATCTTCTTAACTTGCTGGTTCCCCAAATAAACCTGCTTTTCCTCCCACCATCTCTTGTCTTTTGAGTTTTGGCTTTTGAGCAGCAAACAGCTGAACCTGCACTCAGTCACAAAAGGATGAAGAGAGAAAGAAACGTGGTACATACAAAATGGGATACTACTCAGCCTTAAAAAAGGGCATCCTGTTTTTTGCAACAACATGAGTGAACCTGGAAAACATCAGGCTAAGTGAAATACACCAGGCACAGAAAGACAAATGTGTCATGATCTCACTTTTATGAGGAATCAAAGAGTTGAACTCATAGAAGTAGACAGCAGAGTAGGATTGGACCGATGCAGATGTGGAGAGGTAGGGTTGGAGAGATGAAACGATACCAAATTTCAGTTAGAAGGAGTACATTCAAGAGCCCTATTGTAAAACATGATGACTACAGTAAATAAAAATGTATTGTATTCCTGAAAGTTGTTAAGAAAGTAGATTTTGAGTTCTCACCACAAAAATATTATAAATGGCCGGGTGCGGTGGCTCAAGCCTGTAATCCCAGCACTTTGGGAGGCCGAGATGGGCGGATCACGAGGTCAGGAGATCGAGACCAGGCTGGCTAACACGGTGAAACCCCGTCTCTACTAAAAAATACAAAAAACTAGCCGGGCGAGGTGGCGGGCGCCTGTAGTCCCAACTACTCGGGAGGCTGAGGCAGGAGAATGGCATAAACCCGGGAGGCGGAGCTTGCAGTGAGGTGAGATCCGGCCACAGCACTCCAGCCTGGGCGACAGAGCAAGACTCCGTCTCAAAAAAAAAAAAAAAAAAAAAAAATATATATATATATATATATATAATAAATATGTGAGATAATGCAGATTAGAAAAAGAAAGCCCTCCGTAGAAAACTGATCACTGGTTGGGGCAAACTGCATACAGAGGGCGAGATGGAGAGAGAGAGACACCTGTGCCATTGTGTTTAATATACTATTCTAAAAATTTTTCTGCAGGAAAAAATTCCTTGAAAACAATATAATTTCGCCAATTGAAAAATACGACTTTGTAAAAAGAATCAGTCTAGAAAAAAATCACCAACTCATTGTATCATTGTATTAGTTTTCTATATCTGCTATTAAAAAATACCAGGAACTCAGTGGCTTGAAACAACACGAATTTCTTGTCTTATGGTGCTGGCGATCAGAGGTCTAGAACGGGCCTGCGGGGCTGGGCTCCTGCTGGAGGCTCTAGGAGAGAACTATTTCTTTCCAGCACCAGAGGCCTCCTGCATCACCTGGCCCCATGGCCACATCCCTCTGTCCTCTCTTTCTTTTTTTGAGATGGAATCTCGCTCTGTTGCCCAGGCTGGAGTGCAGTGGCGCGATCTTGGCTCACTGCAACCTCTGCCTCCCAGGTTCAAGCGATTCTCCTGCCTCAGCCTCTGGAGTAGCTGGGACTATAGGCGCCCACCACCACCCCCAGCTAATTTTTTGTATTTTTAGTAGGGACAAGGTTTCACCGAGTTAGCCAGGATGGTCTCCATCTCCCGACTTCGTGATCCACCTGCCTCGGCCTCCCAGAGTGCTGGGATTACAGGCGTGAGCCACCATGCCCGGCCAAAGTGCTGGGATTACAGGCTTGAGCCGCTGCACCCGGCCCCTGTGTCCTCTCTTTCTAGGTCACATCTCCTCTGACCCTCTTGCCTCCCTCTTACAAAGACCCTGGTGATTAGATTGGGCCCACGTGAAGAACCCAGTATAATCTCCCCGTCCCAAAATCTGTAAGTTGATCACATTTGCAAAATCTCTTCTGCCACGTAAAATAACACAGACACAGGTTTGGGGAATTAAGAAGCGAACATCTTTGGTGGAGAGAGAGGGTCATTATTCTGCCTTCCACACTTACTAACAACGGGTAAAAAGTCACTAAACACACGCTCTTCCAGTTTCTAGGGAGTTTCAGCATCTTCAAAGCCAATATGGAAGAAAGGTGCTGCACATCCCCGGAACCCGCCCGCCCTGAGGGCAGCACTCCTGGCTTCCAGCCTGGCTCTGCCCTCAGCAGATGCGCCAGCCCCTGCTCCTGTGAGCTGAAGCTCAGAAGCCAGTGTTCCCAAGGTCTGGGGCGATGCATGTGATATAATACATAAGTTGCGTCCCAGAGCTGAATAAGTACCAGGATTTAAAAGAGTGAGGACAGATCATCAATACATTTCCCCCCCAAAAAAAAGGAAAGACAAAAATGGAATACAAGTTGCCATTTGAAAAGGATACCAGTAAAAGGAATGGTCTGAAACAGAAAGGTAGCTGTGAGAACAGGCAGCACCCACACACCTATTTAGTTCTGTTTTGTCCCTGAGTAAACTAAGAGCCAAACAAGACCTGAGAATCCTAACAACTGTGATCACTGCCATGGTCTGGGTCCTACAGAATCGGCATGTAGCAAGGGTTCTACACGCTATGAAGGTCTGTTAGAGAATCATCCAAGGGCACTGATTATACCACCCTTGGTGTTTGCAGCTTGGGACTCTTGATTTCACAGGACACTCTCGAGGAGGAATCCAGCCCAGGGGGTAAGAGGAAGAAGGGTGGATCCACAGGCTCCTGCTCCCGCCACCCAGGTTTGCCTGAGGACGAGCTGTGTGGGGAGGAGTGCGACCTGTTCCCTGCTCAGCATCCACAGTGAAGCCCAGCAGGAGACAGCCGCTGTCAGGCACCCCTGGGAGCAGGGAGGAGTCTGTGTGGAGCCAGGATCTTTGCAGAGGCTGGGCCTGGACAAAGTGCAAAGGCCTGAGCAGAGGGATCTGAGCCCAGAGTGGCCGTGGGAGGCATCTGGTGCAGGGGTATCAGGGCCAGCTGCGGGTGCACCTCCCAATTGTGTCTCAGAGCACCCCCAGGCAGCTCACCTCTCATTCCATGTCTGTCTGTCTGTATCTCTCTCTCTCTCTCTCTCTCTCTCTCTCTCTCTCTCAATAAAGCTCTAGCTATTTGTCTCCCTGCTACCTGACTTTGTGCCTACCCAACTGTGCTCTATTTCCACAGAGCAGTGCTATGATCTGGGTGTCTGTGTCCCCCCCAAATTCATACACTGAAACCTGTCTCCCAAAGTGATGGTTTTGGAAGAAGGAAGGGCCTTTGGGTGTTCTCACAAATGGGATCTGCACTCGTATGAAAGAGGCCCCTGAGAGCGGCTTGTTCTTTCCATCATGTGAGGTGAGGGTGAGAACACGGCCATCAATAAACCAGGAGGCAGGCCCTCATCGCACACCCAATCGCCAGCACCTTGATCTTGCACTTCCCCACTTCCAAAACTGTGAGAGGTAAGTTTCTGTTGTGTATAAGATACCTCATTTGTAGTATGTTGTTACTGCAGCCCAAACAGACTAAGACAAGCAACCACAGAGAAGATCCATACAAGCTGGAAAACGCAACTCCCTTAACTAAACACCACAGCAGCGTACTCAGAAGAACAGGCGAGAACCCTCCCGTGTGACAGGCTCCATCTGACAGCGTCTCTCCCCTGCGCCTTCTCGAGGGTCCCTGGCCTCCCCCGAGCCCTGTCTCCCTCCCTCTGGAAACCTTGCAGCCCGTGTCCCCACCTGACACATCTCCAGGGACGCCTGCCGGTGTGAGCAGCTGCTGAAGGCCAGCGACCCGCACTGCCGCCAGTGCGTTCCAGGGCTGGGTTTCTGCAGCTATTTGAAGAATCCGAAAACTACAGAAAAACAAGTTCTCCATAGAAACTCAGAGATTTTTCAAAGGAAGGTTATTATAGTCAGTAATTTGGAAAATTAATTTCAAGCATGAGATCAGGTCACTTCTCTCATTATGGGGAAGAAATATCAATTGGAAAGCAACATAACCTCTGAGGATGACTCTATTTAAACCAGGAAATTTAAAATATCACCAGCCAGTCATTTGTTCCTCTCCTCAGTGTGAAATTGAGCTACTGGGAGAAGCTGAAAATAAAGGAACCAAAACTCAGCTCACGGTAAAATGGAAATTATTCCTTCCCATTCCATTATATTGCAAAAGACAAGCCTGCTGGCACAGTGGCAGATGAAGGCCTGAGCCCCCGACTTGTCAATGAGATCAAAAAGAGAGTTCTGCCTTTTCCGCCGAGGGAAGCTCCCACAGGATGGGAAAGGGCTGTGGGTGCCTGACCTCACAGAGCCTGACGCGGGCGCTCTGCCCCGTGCCCAGCTTCCCACGGGTGCTTAATCCAGAGGGAGGCTCTTGCCTTTAAAATGCATTTCACAACTTACAGCAGAAGGCATCAATGCTCCCAGGGACAAGAAACCCTCAGGCGAGTTTCACCAGGTGGGGATTTCTCCTGTGGCAGTCAGACTCTCAAAGCCATAAGGAGACAAATGGGCCGGCTGAGTGGACAGCTCGGGGAGGGAAGAGCAGGCAGCCTCCATCCTAAGGCAGAAGGACAGGGGACAGGAAAAGGGTGGCAGCCACCACGATCCCGCAATCCAGCCTCAGGCCCCTCCCAGCACCCCAGGACAGGGGTGGGGAGCTGCTCTGGCCATTCTTGTTCAAGTCAATCCATTCCCTAAATGCCCAAACTCTCCCAGGTGAAAAAGACGGATCTATGATTTGATGCATCCAGCCTTTGCAGTGCCTTCTTAGGGAGTCCCTTCCTGGGAGACCAACACACCCTCCAGCAGTGGGTCCAGGAGCCCGGGGACTACATGAGTGACACCCAGCACTGTTCTGTGTTCCTTCTGTGAGACTGCCACAGGCAGCATCAATTCGGCGTGGTGTCGAAACACACAAGGTGCAGCCCGGAGCAGTGACCTCAAAACCATCTGAGACCTGGGCCGTTGTTGGGGCCAAGACTCTTTTTCGGTCGAAGCAAATGCACCTCAACTAAGTTGTCACAACCCTTGAAGACACACGGCCCGATGACAACAAAGCCGGTGTTGGAGGCTAACACACGGATCACAGTTTAGAATTTTACATCACTAGGCAGGGTGCTGTGCAATTATTTATAACAAAATCCTCCAGACACGGACCTTTTGGATCCTGAGTTTCTTTATCCATAAGATGATGAGGTTGGATTATCTCAGAAATCTCTTCCAGATTCAATATTCTGCCTGGGCTCAGACCTGCAGGTGGGAGGTGCCCTCTCTCACCAAATCAAATTCCCAGCCAAAAGGGAAGCTGGCCCCAGGAGGCCCCGCAGATGTCTTCAGTTTCTGCTGTAACTCAGAATCCTGGGGTTTAAGGAAGCTGCAGAAATTCCTCAGAGGGCCAGTGGGTTTAACAGACATCACCAGCATCCCCTGGCCGGGGTGGGGCGGATGCATCATGTCCTGACAGAGCTGGACAATCTGGTCTCCTCTATGCTGAGCCTCGAACCTTCACAGGACACTGTGTGGCTCCTGGCATGGCATCCACACAGCCACCCACATATAGGATGTCCCGCTTGGAGACGGGGAGGTAGTGCTGACACAGAAAGACTACCCAGCCTGGGGTCTGGGGACAGGGGAGGACCCAGGAGAGCCAGACTCTGGGGGCCAGTTCTGACTGCAGCTCCTCGGACAGTGCTGCTCAGATGACGACAGGAGGGCATCGTGGACACAGAGGGACACATTGGTGAGAATGAGGGCTGGTGAGGAGGCCAGGCAGGCCCCCGGCCACCCTCTGTCTCTCAGACATCACCCTCATGTCCCCTGATTTCACAAACAGCTGAGTCGGGCACTAGGGAGGGTGAGGGAGACATCGAGTCTCATTTTAACATATAACGACAGATCCCCTCAGTGCCATCTTGTTCCAGCGGGCAGGTCCGCACTGAATCTGCATCATCTCAGCCTCCAGGGCCGGCAGGTGAGTCCTCGCAGGCCCACAGAGCTCTGACTGAGCAGCCGAGCAGAGGAGCCACATCTGACCGTGGCAGGGACCCAGGTCCGGGCTATCAGAGGCAGCAGAGGCAGAGGGGACGGGAGGGGGACCCAGCAGAGAAAGCCTCTAGCCACCTCTGTCCCGGCTTTGTTTCCATCTGAACCCTGTGTGCCCTCAGGTGAGCCTACATTTCCCCCTGCAGAACCAACTCTATTTGTGCTTACTTTTAACTCTATGTGTTACTTTTTTAGAAGGAAATAAACCAAAACCTCACCCAAATCCTTGCACTGTGAAGAAAAGCCCATTCAAATAAACTTAGAGTGCACTAAATAATATTCAATATTTTATTAGGATTTCTTTAAAATGCACTGTAATTTATCTGTAGATTTCAAGTCAAAATGGTACTACTCACATGTATGAAGAATATACTTTTTAAATAAATGGCCAATGAAATAAAACAAAAATGCAAATACGTGTGTCCAAGGGAGATTGGACTCCCCACGTACTCTACACTGTCCAGGTTTCCTGGGCTCCCTTTGTGTCTCTGAGCGGAACATTTCTGAAGGAGTGTTTTCCTTCTTCCAATCTGTCTGGGAAACCCTGGATGGCCATCGCCCTGGAAATCAGGTGTCTGCTGCTTGGGATCTGTTCATGAAGGAAGGATCTGGAAGCAGAAGCTGAAATGAAACAGGCACAGCTGAGGACAAGAGAGGCAGGAGCTAAGTTCAAAACCTCACAGTGAGGAAATCTGGGCCGAGGAAAGACATTCTCTCAGGGGAACTTGAGAAAAGAGCTGAGCGAATCAGAACAACGAGGCTGACCTTCCCAGTCACTAGTGCGTGGATAACAGAACGAGCCAGGCAGCGGGCATGGCTGTCGATTCGTGTCAGAGCTTTTAGCATGGAAAATCAGTGGCGTGTTCTCTGCAACCTGCAAGTGTGGACCGTGCTGTGACAGTGAGCAGTTTGCAAAGTGTGGCTGAAGGTCCAGTTCTCCCTGGGCCTCCTGACAGCAAGACAGGGAAGAAGGAACAACACAGAGAAGCGCTGCACACAGCAGGTGGTGCCCAGGCGCCGGCCAGGAGAAGCAGCTACCCTCCACCTCCTGTCCTTGCCAGCCTGGTGGCCTCAGCCTCTGCACTCTTCCCACCTCCGATTTGACTAAGAAAATGTGTGAGATATTTATCTCTTGTCATGGGCACTTTCTGAAGTAGCACTTCCTGAGGCCAGTCACGGTGGCTCACGCCTGTGATCCCAGCACTTCGGGAGGCCGAGGTGGGCAGATCACTTGAGGTCAGGAGTTCGGGACCAGCCTGGCCAACATGGTGAAACCCCATCTTTACTAAAAAGACAAAAATTGACTGGGTGCAGTGGCTCACACCTATAATCCCAGCACTTTGGGAGGCTGAGGCAGGTGGATCACGAGGTCAAGAGGTCGAGACCATCCTGGCCAACATGGTGAAATCCTGCGTCTACTAAAAATACAAAAAAAAAAGTAGCCAGGCGTGGTGGTGGGCCCCTGTAGTTACAGCTACTCGGGAGGCTGAGGCAGGAGAATCGCTTGAGCCTGGGAGACAAAGGTTGCAGTGAGCCAAGATTGCATCACTCCAGCCTGGACGACAGAGTGAGACTCCTTTTCAAAAAAAAAAAAAAAAAAAGCAGCACTTCCTGCAAGGCTAGAAATGTGCACGTAAAACATGTGACTGGTTAGCACTTGGAATGCAGCCAGTGCCACTGAGGAAGTGAATGCTTGACTTTACTTTTAACTTGATTAAATGTAAGCGCCTCCTGTGACTAGCAGGTGGCACCAGACAGCACGGGTCTGGAGGTGATCAGAGCTTAGGCTGCCAGGGAACAGGGAACAGCTTTCAAGGGAGGAGGTGATGGTGCTCTAGAGTCTAGGGGTTCTGGTGCGGGAGGTGTGGCAGGTGTACAGCCGTCACAGTTCCTGAACTCACACGTGGCCGGCCGGCCTGGCAGAGGCGACGGAGCACGTGGTGGGGGCTGGTGAGGGGGCTTTGGAGAGGAGGGAAGGAACAGACAGGAGGATGGAGGACACACAGACACAATGTTGACATTCCTCTCCCACCTGTGCATGCTGACTCAGCCCCACCCCATAGACTTCAGCGCCTTCTCCAGGCTGCCCTGAACTGAGGCTCCCAGCTCTTTCCTGCCCCTCTACACCCAACCCACTCCACCTCCGCACTTTATGATAATGTAATTATCTTAATGCACTAATTGAATTATGAAGAAACTTCCTTCTGGATGGCTAGCTAGGTGAAGTATCATTGATTTCTTTTTGCCAGTCCTCCCCCACAGTGTCTGGTAAAAGGTTTTGCAGCTTGGGTTGAAGGAATTGGAATGATTTTCATAAGGTGATATCCTTTTAAGTCACATTATCTCTTTAATACATCTACTCACTCATCCCTCGTGCATGGCTGACCTCACACTCTGTACCACTGTTGAGGGGCTCGGGGCGCAGCAGGTCCTACTTAACTCAACTGGGGGCCAAGGAAACAAGCAAAGCTACAGTGCATCCAGTGGTGAGCACAGAGCCTTACGAAGCACATGTCGGAACCGTGGGCAGCTGCCCATTTGGCTGGGACAGTGCTCTCTGAAAGTTTAAGAAGGTACTTTATCTGTCATTGATAAAACAGAGATGGTCTCATTTGGGACTCAGGGGTCCTGATGCTCTGTAAGGCCCAGGTGAGGCCGGGGTCCCCAAACTGGAAGGGCGCACAGTCGGGACTGCGGTGGAAATCTGGGGGCTTCTGCTAAGATTCGTGTGAGGAACAGGGGATGTGCCCAGCCCTGCGTTTTCATGTCAGCTGTCACCTGGTTTTGGTCCTCGGCCTGTTCCTGGCCATGCAGAGCAGCAGCCTCCCTGGAGCGCCCACCGCGCACTCCCAGGGTATCTGGGTGGCCGGGACAAGGTTCCAGCATCACTCACGACCTCCCGCAGACGCAGCACCTGAGTCCCTCCCGCCGCTTCAGCAGCCCACATCACCAGGTCATGTGCTGAATATTCCTTTGTATGCATTGTCACTAGTTATTCCCTCCATTTAACTAAACTGTGTCCTTTCTCCTCAGGGCAAACAGTGGGTCTCTCCCTTGCTTGACATCCGCCCAGGGCAGGGCCTGTCTGGGGGTCCTCAGGGTCCCGGGCCAGTTGCTGATGGCTCCATGTTGAAAGGATCCCGGGTTCACTGTGCAGTCCCAGGTGGCAGCTTCCACAGCCCCTCCCCTCGTCAAGAGCCACAGAAGCTTCTCTCTCTGTGTGTGTCTGTGTGTCTGTCTGTGTGTGTCTGTGTGTCTGTCTGTGTGTGTGTGGGCGGGGGGGTCCTTCTTACCTAAAACTCTTCCATTTTTAGGTCATTGCTGGGATCATGAACACTTTACAGATCACTGATTTGAATATTTTAAGGCATTCTTAGTACCAAGAAGGTGACAAGACCCACATGCCAGACCTTTATGTGGGCAGTACAGTGAAAGTGCACAGGATGACAGAGCATTTCACTTCTGCCAATATGAGATGTCAGAAAATACTCATATTTTGTGTCTGAGATGTATGTGCTGTGTCCTGGAATTTTACTGTAGTTCTTTGCCTGGCCTTTTTATACCAGTGGCTGAGTAATAAGTAATCCAATCATTGTACATGGTATTTTCAGCTCTGACCATGTAGCCACAGGACTGGTGGGAGGCCAGAGGTCAACAGAGGCAGACAGCCCTGCGGACCCGTCAGCCACACTGGAAAAGAGCGTGTGGCTGTGAGCCCTGGGAACAGGGATCTACCGAAATGGGGTAGATCCTGCTCCTAGGAGGATGGGAGGTCCTTTTGAAAGCCGTGAGATTAAATTAGTATCTAGAGCAGCACTTCCACATGTGAGGGAAACTGCAGGCAAGACAGGTCATCCATCCAGAGGACCACACAGCCACGATAAGAGTTAGAAACTAAGGAGGTGGAAACTCCTTGGCCAATTATCTGAAGAAGTGTTCAGCAGACTTAACGGGAGGAAAAATAAGTAGAAACACAGACAGTGACAGTGGAGTCACTTCTGTCTACGTTCTCTCTGCATGTCTGGTATTGGATATCTGCTTATGTGTAGCCATGTGCTATGGTTTGGCTCTGTGTCCCCACCCAAATCTCATCCTGAATTGTGGCTCCCATCATTCCCACGTGTAGTGAGAGGGACCCAGTGGGAGATAATTGGATCATGGAGGCAGTTTCCACCATACTGTTCTCACGGTAGTGAATAAGTCTCACGAGATCTGATGGTTTGATCAGGGGAATCTTGTTTTATTAGATCTCATTCTCTCTCTTGCTGCCGCCATGTGAGATGTGCCTTTCATCCTCTGCCATGATTGTGAGGCCTCCCCTGCCACGTGAGGCCGTAAGTCCAATAAACCTCTTTCTTTTGTAATTTACCCAGTCTCCAGCATGTCTTTATCAGCAGCGTGAAAGCGGACTAATACACCATGTTACAGCAGTGGGATCTCCTTTCTGTCTCTTAAAATGCACAACCTTTCCTTTCCTGGTAGAGCTGGGGTAGCATTTGGAGAAGATCTCTCAGAATAAGCACGTCATTCAGGGGTGTTCTGCCTCAGACGGCATCTGGAAATGTTACCGGGGACAGTGTGGCTGCAGCCACACCAGGTCAGGTCTAAGAAACAGATGACTGCTCTTGGAGGCACCAGGAGAGAAAACGTGGTCAAGCAAAGTCACCTGAGAGGGGCTTTGCCCTTGGAGCTAGAAGAGAGTGGCAGGAGCACTAAGCCCGAGGGATAGAGGGGCAAGGACTCACAAGGAGAACAGTCACCTCTATGAGTGGGTTTTAAAGATGAGTGGGCGAGGCACGGTGGCTCATGCCTACAGTCCCAGCACTTTGGGAGGCCAAAGTGGGAGGACTGCTTGAAGCCAGGAGTTTGAGACCAGCCTGGGGAACACAGTGAGATACCATCTCTACGTAAAAATTAAAAAATTAGCTCAGCATGGTGGTGCACACCTGCAGTCCCAGTTACTTGGGAAGCTGAGAAAGGAGAATTGCTCGCACCTAGACTGTGCCACTGCACTCCAGCCTGGGTGAAAGAGAGGAACCCTGTTTATAAAAATAAAAAGATAGGAGTATGTACATGTGTACATTTATTCGAATATGAACACACATGCATTCATCAAGCACAAGAAACATTTGCAAATCACAACGCTACTTAACATGCTCTTCCATTCAGGACACACTGTTTTTCTTACGGTGCTGCCTTTCAATATTTATACAAACAGGAGAAATTTTCTTCCATGGCAGGTCCTTGCAAGTTACTGCTTAATAATTAGATCATGAGAACCACAATATTTACCCAAATAGGTCTGTGGTTATTTTAATTCAAGGCAACAACTGATGGTAGATTAGAAATCCTAGTGTTAGGAGCCAGAGTTATCCCTTAATTAAAACATTTGCCCAAACTTGATATTACTTAAAGCCAACATAAAAAAAAAAAAAAGTAAGCTAAGAAAGGTTTTCTGGGTACTTTCCTTAAAAGAAAAGTTTTGTAGATAATGTTTTATTTTACGAATGTCTTATACACATGTAACAAAATGATACACAACATTTAGAGAATGAAAACTACCTTATACTAGACCTACCAATTTATCCTTGCACATTGACTTCCATTTGGAAATGGAATAAGTATTTTTGTAGATAGTAATTATTCATAAAAAGACTACATGATTCAGCAACACTCTCCTTTCTAGTCCAACTTGTTTCCTCCATGTAAAGAATACACCGTATTGTCTTGGGATTAAAAGTTTCCTAAATATACTTATATTTATATATTTATTTTATTTTAAAAAGAGAGAGAGAAAAGAGACTGCATCCACATGCCATTAGGTTCCCGGATATCGAACATGGTTTGGATATCTGCCTCCTCCAAATCTCATGTTGAAATGTGATCTGCAGTATTGGACACGAGGCCGGTGGGAGGGGCTTGGGTCGTGGGGCGGGTCCCTCACAAGTGCCTGGCAGTGATGAGTCCACAGGGCAGCTGGCTGTTTACAAGAGCATGGCGTCTCACTCCCTTTTTTGTCATGAAACTCAGCTGCTCCCCCTCCACCTCTACCAAGAGTAAGTGCTTCCTGAGGTCCTGACCAGAAGCAGATGCTGGCGTCTCCCTTATACAACCTACAGAACCATGAGCCATATAAACCTATTTTCTTTTTTTTTGGTTTTTGAGATGAAGTCTCGCACTGTCGCCTAAGCTGGAGTGCAGTGGCGTGATCTCGGCTCACTGCAACCTCCGTCTCCCAAGTTCAAGCGATTCTCCTGCCTCAGCCCCCTAAGTAGCTGGGATTACAGGCAGTTGCCACCACGCCCGGCTAATTTTTTGTGGTTTTAGTAGAGACAGGGTTTCACCATGTTGGCCAGGCTGGTTTCGAACTTCTGACCTCGTGATTCATCTGCCTCGGCCTCCCAAAGTGCTGGGATTACAGGCATCAGCGACCGTGCCCGATCTATTTTCTTTATACATTACCCAGTCTCAGGTATTCCTTAATAGTGGTGCAAAACAGACTAACACAATATCTAACACATATTTTGGCTGACTTCTGAAGATAGATTTTAGGAAAATCTAATTTTTAGCTAAATGATTCTCAATAATTTCAACAATTCATTAATATATTTGCTGTCCCATAACTAATACCATTTATCAAAAATTAATTATGCACTAGACATTCATGTTACAACTTTATCAGTCTTATTTCCTCTAATCCACATGGCTCTATGAGGTATTTCTTAAGTGAGAAAGCAGGCCCCTTGAAAAATTTGGTGTTTCCAAATGGCTGGGCTGTTTCACCAGCTTTTTCAGTCACGCACTCTGCCTGGCACCTGCTACCTGCCCAGAATCATTACCTTCCAAGGCGTGGCCATGCCTCACCTCCCCATCTCCCACACTGCAGCAGAGGAGGGCAGTTCTCCTCTGTGGGACTGGGCTCCCTAAGTCAGATAATGCATCCCTGTAGGACGTCCCACAGGACTGACGAGGAGGGTCCAGAGCTATCACCTCATCTGCACGACCTGTGAGATGTCTGCAGAAGGGAGAAACCCCACAAACTTCCACTCACTTCTTCAGGAGCAAGGAGCCTGTGGAAATTGTTATACACCTACACCAGCCATGACCGCCCCCATACACACTGTTGCTAAATTTTAAAAATGAAATTTTAATTTTGAAAACAAACAATTTAAAAAGAAAAATAACCCTCATTTAAAAGAAAAATTTAAGGTTATTATTTTATGTAAATATTTTAATTTAATTTAATTAATTAATTTTGAGCAAGGTCTCACTCAGTTGCCAGACTAGAGTGCACTGGCACAATCACAGCTCACTGCAGCCTCAAACTCCTGGGCTCAAGCGATCCTTCCACCTCAGCCTCCCAAGTAGCTGGGACCACAGGAGCACGCCACAACCACAATGCCCAGCTAAGATTTAAATATTTATTTAAAAGAGAGTTTTATTCAAATGATATTGTAATTCAAAAATACTGCAGATATTCAACACATACGTGCAGCAAGTTAAACAAGCATCAAATGGAGTAAACACAACAGACCTATCTAGGTTGAAGCCATGTCATCTGATGGAGCATGATATGTTCTCTGTTAGCTAAGCGCTGTGTGGTTCTGAAGATGTCCTGAACCTCAGCACCTCCTGGGGGAGGTGCTCCCAGCATGCTCACCAGGCAAGGCTCTGCTGTCTTTTTACCCCTTCTTTGCAGTGAGTCTCCTGGGACCTCTGCCCTCTACCCATCCTTGCTCATACCTTGCTATGGTGCTGACTCTGTGGGCTGTAATAGACCTGTTAGCATATTTCATTCCACATGTAAACCACAGCTCCTACAGCTCAGTGACCACCTGTCTTTCATTTTCATTCTTCAAGCCCTGGGACACAGCCTAGCTTCATGATGTTTAAAAAAAGGTGATTGGTGGATAGGAGAAGCTATATTTTCAAACTTACCTCTTAAATGTCTTCATAACCATATGCTCTTCATCTCCAAGCAGGCTAAGAGAAGATGCCTTCTACTCCCTCTAAATCTTTCCAAGTGACCAGGAACCAGTATTTGCACACCCTACACTTAGTAAATATTTTAAATGCTTTTCTTTCTGATTTCCTTAACCCCATCGATCAATTTCAGATTAAGCAAAGCCAAAATAAATAAACAAGTAGAAACAACAAATAAACACTGTGTAAAATTCAAAAAACTTACATTTACTGGAAAAGCCGTGATTGGGGTCTTTTCATCTTAAAATTTTCTGCCATGCATTTTAAGAAGATGTCCTTTAAGCTTCATTAGTATTAACTGATGTTGAATTGATATTAACAGAATGAATATACAAATAGACAATGGCCAAACCATATAGAAAGACAGAACTCTGAGCAACAACCTTTGCAGCAACCAGCCCAGGAGGCAAAACCACAAGCCCTGCAAGCAGTCAGCCGCAAATATTCTCACCTTGGTCAGTAACTGCCAGCTTCCATCATTTTTGCCTTTGCTTCCAATTTAAGAACAAGCTCAGGAAGCCAAATACACCTCCTAACCAATCCCATGGGAATGCCCTCTTCTGTTTGCCTCCAGCGTCCCCTGAAAGCAGGGCACACCTGAAGCATGATGTGTTCAGGTGTGCCTGAAGATATGCCTTCTTTCTTCCCCATCCCCTGCCTACATTTGAGTCTCTGACAAATGCAAGTGAGATTGGCTGACCCCTTGATACAGCAAGTTCCCAATCAAACATAACATTTGCTTGTTTTCTTTTGGGTGTTGTTTATTTTCACAGTGTTCACGATAATTAACATTAGAGTGTCTTCCTTCTTGCATCTACATGGAAAACACACACCCTGCCTCTTATCTAGCATTTTATTTTTCTAGTGATTATAAGAAGAGGGTTGCATTATGAGTCTTCCTTATCACTGGAGGCAGAAGATATTTGTGAAGCTGACCTGATTGGCTGCTGAAGCCTGTAACTCCTCTCAGAGATCAAAGCACTACGGGGTCGTACTCATCTGTGGCGACTCTGATCGTACACCCTGCCTTGGATTTATGCAGCTGCAATGTCTCTTATTAATGGATGTTGAGGAAAAATCCGAACATAGTCACAAATAAATTAAATATGTCCTAAGAGCTTCAATTCATTCAGGGATTCTTTCAATTAATATTTATAACTCAACCAATATTTATGTGCCACTCTCTCTGAAAGACATGAAAAAATGACTCTGTTTTAAGTATTTAGAATAATCTCATAGTTATCAAACAGCAAATTACCCCAAATTAAATATTTGTCACCCATGTGTTCTTCTGTTGAGACACTTTCTCCACTCCTTAGCAAATGCTGGCCTGAACTGCACTACTGTTCATCCTACTTTGTCAGATCAAGACCTAACACATACCCACTCTCCGTTTCAACTGAATAGGAAGTGAATTGAGCCTGGGCTTGACAAGTACATTGGATTCTGGAAGCACCTCTGTCCTGATTGGGAACTATTAGCAATGAATTCTTTCACAATAAATGAAATGTCAAGCTCTTTTTAAAAAAAAATCAAAGTAATATGAGTAAATTTTAATTTCTATGTAAATTAGGGGACCACTCAGGCAAAACCTAACTGGATTGTCCCTAGTTAATTAATAATTTGGTTAGAGACAACCTGTCTTAATCACAAATACTCAAATATTTTAAAAATAACTATTCTGTGCCCAGAGCAATTAAACTAATGTCACAGCACGGTAGAGACACCTGGTTGCCTCTCATTAACCCCTCCGTCCCTATAAGGGAACTCTTATAAAACATGTCCAGCTTAGAGAACAGCATCTCCCAGCCACCTCTGCAGCTTGGTGCAGCCACAAGTCTGAGCTTCTGCTAAAAAGACTGCTTACTGTAGAGGATTTCTGTGAGTCATTCTCACACCCTTCCTCACTCCTGCTGTCTGAAATGCTGGTGCAGCAGTTGGGCCAGGCAAACCAGGCATCTCGTGCTGGAGGATGGAAGCAATTCAGGACACAGCAGAGCTCGGAGGGAGGAACCTGGGTCCCCATGGTTTTATGAAGCTGTCATATCAGCTGAACGCCCTCTGGAAGAATAACCACTTGTATGGTTAAGCCACTGATATTCAGTCTGTGTTACTATTTGTCTAACTCAATTCTTAACTTATATACAGAATTCATATACAGTAATATTGAATCTAGTTTTAACTCTTGTCAAAAGTAAACCTTTTATGAGAAAAACTAAAAGAACACATTCAAAGTCAATAATACCATATGACAGTGAAAGAGACAGAGCGTGAGAAGAAATCTGGCTCACCTGAATTATTCACCTTGGAAAAGACAGATGTTCAATTTAATTATAGGATGTTTGTGGACTACTAACTATGCACTAGAATAGTGGCTGATGTGTGTCAGAAATTAAATAGTGCATGAAAGAGAACATTTCAATGGAAAGTGAATTTTTAGATGCAGCATCCAAACATTCTTAATGACAACACAGTCCTGTCACCGAACGCCTGGTTTGCCTGCTGAATGTGAGGGTGTGCTGAAAGCCTGTTGCTCAGGGAAGTGTGACACTCACCGCCACACAAATAGCACACTTCCTAGAAAGGAGGCGCACTCTGTTACCCAAAATAAGGATGGAAATAAGGCCGCTGCTGCTGTAAGTCCTCTACTGCTTTGTGTAACAGTTCTAGAAACTGTTGCCAAATGTCTAAACTTGGTCAATTAAGAAGGTAAGAATACAGGAGGAAACAAAGAAAATAATGTTGCCACTAACTTTTATTCCATGTAGAGATACAGGTTTCCCATTCCCTCACACTCACACTGACACAGACACCTCATGACCAACGACCTGTTGTGACCTCAGGTACCGTATAATATGTGGAAATTTGTTGACCTTGAAAAGACTTTAAAAGACATAATTCATATTTGCCTCTTCAGGAAGACCTCATCCAATAATTTTTACTGTGTGTTAAAAACACTTATTTTCACGCCCTTTCCTATGGATGCTTGAGATAATCTGGAATTCTTGGGGTTCTAGAGGGTGGCAGGAAGGGAGGCAGGGGGTGATGGAGATGGTAGGGCTTTATCTTATTCCAACTTCAGTAAGAATATTTCAATTTTTATCAGGATTCCACGTGAAATGTGAAATTTTATTTGAGAAAAGATTCAGGGTCTAAAATAAATGCATAACAAACACACATCATGATCCTGGGGACACACAATGGTATCAACTAATCACGTTCAGTTAAGTGTTGAAACCTACATTTCACACATTATTTTATCATAAGAATAGAAAATACGCTTAAGTCTCCATGAAAAGTTATTGATCAGATCTAAAAGAAAAAATGTTATAGGTCAGGGTTCTATCTGAAAAGTATCCAGTATCTAAGCTTAGATTCCTATTAATGCATTTAAACAGATGTTTTGTTGTTCTTTGTGGATAAAATCAAGTCATAATTCCCTTTTATGTTTTAACACGTTAGGAATAATAAATATTGTAAAGGATTTATTTTGGTAATTCAAAGGAAAGCAAAATCACTTCATTGTTTTTATGCACATGTAATGAGATGGTATGAGACTTATATTTACTAATTGTGATGTAACTTCCCCAAATCATACAATC
The DNA here is from genome assembly GCF_037993035.2 of Macaca fascicularis. NCBI lineage: Eukaryota > Metazoa > Chordata > Mammalia > Primates > Cercopithecidae > Macaca > Macaca fascicularis. The sequence goes on from NC_088381.1 coordinate 1,862,081, forward strand.
AATAACTTGGATGGAGCTGTCATTTGCAGAACTTGATATGATGCCCCACTGAGTCGGCAAGCAAGGGTCCTACCTTCTCCAGCTGGTCTTAGCCTCCAGCACTGCGGACTGGCTCCCACCTCCATCGTTCTGAGCGCTCACATGTGTGCCCCAACTCTGCCCTTCGCTCTAAGGACCACACCTGCTTTCACTATAGCAAGATGATGGGCTGAATCTAATTCATTTTTTAAAATTATAGAACGATCTTAACCACACTGAGGGGGCTCAGAAAGAAAGTCACGATGATCATTTAATAGAGCAAGTGGGAGATCCCAGTGGGTTTGTCTGGGCTGCCATACTGAAGTTTAAATTTCAGGGAAATTACTAAGTAATTGATGACACTAATTCATTAGGCATTTTCATAAATGTTTCAAAGCATCAGTACTAAATGACTGAATTTAACATCTGCTGCATAACCAATCATTACTAGTATTATAATAAGGGTATGAAAATTTATCATAATACAATTAGCTGGAGGTCCAAGCATATAAATTAGTACTGCTTTATAATGTTAAGAGATCTTAGATAACTCCTGTGAAAGCTTAAGGCAATGACAGTTCTTATCCTACAGCAACTGATAAATGGCTGTCAACTATCATTTACTTTTGAGCATAACTAAGAATACTTTCTTAGAAAAATGGCAGAAACCAATATATTGAAGCAGATGGGAAAAATTTTCATCCTTTAGACGTAAATACATCTTTATACAACTTGGGCAAAATTTTTATCAATAACATAGATAATTTCTGAAGCATCTCATGAACACTGAATAGATGTTAAACCAATGCTCTAAATTTAGTACTATTTAGACCAATGCTCTAAATTTAGTACTAGAGAAAGAAATATTTAAAATTAGCCCATCAAATTCAGGCACATCTTTGTGTTTAAAAGTATATACATGTTCAGAGGTACAAGGTTAGAAAATGCAAAGATAATCCTAAGCTTTATAAAGACTTTCACTACTAAAGAGCTTATGCTTTCTTTGAAAGAATCAATATTTAGCGAATATTCTTCTGTGAAAGTTGTCAGAATCAAAATAGAATCACTAATGTTAAGAAAACCTTGACAAACAGAGCCAGGGAAGGCCACGAAGAGAGGGTTCTCACACTTGTTTGCCTCAAAACAAAAAAAGACGCTATACAAAACACAGCCTCGGACGAAGGCCATTGCAACTTTAGACAAAAAATACTTCTTCAAGGACATCTGCCAAGCAACTGCCCATCTACACCTCGGACGGGTGTCACCCTTTTCTTCATCTTTGCATCCAAAAATGACTAATGCAAAATCACTATGTAATCTTCCTCATTTCTTTCCTTTAAAAGTCTTTGTCCTCCTTTTCCTCTCTGAACACACACCTAGTTTACTATGGCAAGTGTATTCCCATTGTAATGCTTCATTCCCACATAAACGCCTTTTCTTTTAGAGAGACTCTCTCTGTTATTTAGGTTGACACTTCCGCATGCTGAGTTTTGGTTTCTGTCTGTTTATTTTGTTTGAATGTTGGGATACTAACAATAGTGACATATGTGGAAGCTTTTGAAGCAATCCTAACCCTGGGTTAGTACAGCACAGTAGCAATGCTGGCTGTTCTTTGGAAATTCAGATAAATTAAACTCATGTAAGTTACTGCTAATTCTAGGGAACTTTACTTTGCCTTGTCATAGAAAACAAACTCTTAAGTGATTGAAAAGTTCAAAAATATCCAACTCCTTTGCAACAAGAAAGAAAAAGGGAACATATGCAGAATTAACAAGTAATAATTATTTAGTTGATTATGTGTCACACGCAGACCTAAGACATGTCTATACAACTTAGGCAGAGTTTGTATAGAAATTTGGGGGCTGTCATCCATCCTTTGCCCTCTTAGGTTCCTCACTGGAGGAGGAGAGACACAGCACATAATTTAGTAAGAGTCTTATCCAGATCCACGTAGCTCCACAACATCCTCCAGGGCCTCCCGCGTGGCCTCCCTACTAACGTGAAGTAGCTGCGGTGATGACGCACTGCGCCCCCCGGGCTCCCTCCAGCTAAGGCAGCCCCGCAAGCTGGGCTGGGGGGCGAGGCAGGCTGCCCGGCAGGCTTCCTCCTCCGGCCAGTGGGCGTTCCGAGGGCCCACGGTCATTCAACACTGTCTCTCCCCACTGTATCCACTTAAACACATCAAACAACTGTAACTTCAGTGACTGCTTCCTAGGGAAGCATACATTCCTCATCCTGACGTCTCATTTATCACATACCTGATAGGAAACAGAAATGAAAGAAAAAAAGGGTGAGAATCTGCCACCGCTGCTGTCTGTGAGACACAGAACCTCGAGATGATCCCATCACACTAGGTCCAGTATGAAGGACTAAACGTTCAGCTTCTAAACGCTGAAGGAAAACAAGGTCTGAATTAACTCTTCTTCTCACCCTCTCCTTCATTCCTTCTTCCCAGACATAATAACAGTATTTCAGCGTTCATCAGGGCATGCATAGTCTAAGCATAACAGGTGTACATATAATTAAATTTACAGACACATATTATCCACTTAATCCTTGTAGAGACCCTATAAATTTGGTGCTTCCTGCCTGGCTGTAAAGTCAGTTGAATGGGCTGTGGCATCTCAAGTCCCAGTAAACAAGGACACAAGCTGGGTGGGAAGAGGTGCCTGTCACAGCCAGACATCCTAACAAAGCTTCATGTTGTGGGTGCAGCTGGCAGGAAGTAACTTGTTAAGCTGATTTGAAACTACACACTGTTGCTTCTCTTTTGAAAATCACATTCAGTTTAATACACTACTTTGCACCTATTCTGCGACGCCGTTTGTTTCTTGTAGCCGCGGTCACCTTCCTAACTTATCCCTGTCCCTGTGTGTCTTTTGAGCCCATGGAGCTGTTTTCTGTGCCTCTCGGGGCAGGTCAAGGTCCTGCTGCCCAGCTGTGTGGCAGTGGCGACTGCCGGCGGCTGGTGTGAGGTCCAGCTCAGCCTCTTCTCAGCTCAGCATCCTGATCCTGCAGCCCAGGCCTGGACACGTTTCAAAGGTCTTGGAAAAACATGAAGGATGATTTCCCATCTGTTCTAGTTTGCATGACTCCAGAAGAATTGGGTCATGTTTTTTTTTAAATCCATACTTACATATCTGACCTCTTTAAGTCCCTCTGTGTTCTAGGTCTTCACTCATACTGGTGTCCTGAAACGCTTGTGCGTCAGCACTGGATTTAAATAACCCATTCTGTATCTCCTCTTCCAGCGAAGTGATAAATATGTCTGAAGGAGGCTCTCACCCTCACAGCCATTCTAGGCTTCATGTTCTCTTGAAATCTCTCATTTGCACAGGTTATGAAATAAAATGGAAATGGCTGAATGATTCAGAGTGCGTCAAATGAGTGTCAACTGAAGAATCGCAAGGTCCATAGATTTGGAAAGGAGAGCTTCATTTCACACGGGTGGCCATCCTGCAGGCTGGGACGCATAACCTCCAGCACAAGCCCAGAGCAAGTCCTTCAAGGGAGGGGTAAAGGGAGCAGGAATGTCTGCTGAGTGGGGGGATGGATATGTATATTCAATAAGCTATTGGAGGAATCACGAATATTTAGAAAACAAACACATGTGCAATTGCGCTTCATGCCTCTTCGTGAGACCCATGTTAAAAACAATGGCAGTGTTCGCATGATCCGAGGATACAGTTTTTGGCCCTCTGATGTCAAACGGTGAAGCAGAGGATGAGAAACTCTCACTGTGCATCCTCCCTAGGCTGGCCAGAGCCACTCTGTGGTTGGTGGTCTCTAATCAGGAACGGGTGCACTGTGAAACTGGTGGGCTGTCACGCTGAGGCTGTAAAGAGGGAGTGGGAATCCGATCCTGGCCTCAGGTGACTGGCTAAAGGCGATAAAGGGATAAGTTGTTCATTTCTTGTTTTCCAGAGCTGGTTTCTGCTTCCTCCTTAGAGAGAATTCTGGTGAAAGGTTACTGAGGAAGGGTACACTGAGGCATGTCCCACCTCCTGTCCCGTCATGGCTGGGAACTCAGTTTCTAAGGTTTCTCTTGGCCAACGGGGGGTCAGGGGGTCCATTCAGTGGGCTGGGGACCATAGGATTTGATGCTTACTTCTCAGAAGCTCAGCTCTGCTCTCCAGTCTCCCTCCACGCTGTGCAAGTAGACCCTGGGGGACTGAGCGGCTCACGCAGCCCTGAGCGGCTCACACAGCCCTGAGCACATCGGAGTCCTGACAGGGATGAGCAGCTTCCCCCTGAGATGCTTCCATGTGCGCCAGACACGGTTTACAGAAAAGCGTTCTGGGTCTGTACCATGGATCTGATGGGGCTCAGGACACACCAGCCAAAATATATATACAACTAGGAGACCAGAATATGCTACCCCAAAATATGTCTCTTTCATATAAGGATTATTTTGAGCAACTGCAGACCCAGAAGAAGCTCTTCAAAGTGATCTTTTGTAGAGAAATTTACTTCTGTCAAGAAAAACCATTAGTAAGGGTGTGTCCATCTCTGCAGCAGGAAGAGGACGAGGACTTTTCATCACCTTCATCACTAGAGACTCACCAGTGAAAAGGTCTGCAGGGCAAACCTCTGCACCTGTTTCTCGTTTTTCCAGTGCTGTCCCAAGCCACCTTAACTGGGTTTTTCCTCTACAATGTTCTTTGTTTCAGAGAACAATGGTATTTGAGCCTCAAGTCTAAGATATTTCTTTGGGCTCTACCCTTGAGATCTGCTTTCATTTCTCTGGTTTATTGCCCAGGTATACAGGAGGCACACCTGTCAATAAACTCCTGTTTGTTTTCTCTTATTAATCTGTCTTTGGTTACAGGCAGTCCCAGCTAAGAACTCATGAAGGGTGGAGGAGAAAATTATGTTTCCTTCTTTAGGGATCCAAACCCAGCCCCAGAAGACAAAATTCCCACCCACACCTCAGCTTTCCACATGCCAGTTTTAAGAAACAAGTCTAAATTGAACGACGGTTTGTAAAGATAAGTACATAATCTCACAGACACAGTGAGCCATGTGGAGCAAATGATGGAGTCACTGAGAGATAACCCTGGCAATCTCCCCTGACCATCTAAGAAAGCCTGAGGATTTGCTGGGCTGTGGCAGTTCACCTGTGAACTACGATGACGTATGACTTCTAAATTCCTGTCTCTCAGAGGTGAACAAAGCATCCTCTGTGCAGGGATAGGTATACTGACTACACCTTTTTCTGGAGCATCCATTTTATCATGATTTGGGGGACATTATGTTTTATTTCTCACAAAAAATGTGAAAAATAGTTTAAATTACAATTTCATTTTTTAATAAGCTTTTAAGACAAAACAAAAGACTTTCAAGGACATCTGGAGCTTCCAGTGGGGGCCTCTTCGAGTTACAACTAGATTCCTTAGGGGTATCAAGGCATTTCTCTCTCATTACATGGGTAGAAGGGGGATCAAAACAAACCCCCATGCCCTCAGCCAACAGGCCAGAAATGTGGCTATTTGGAGAGTGGAGCAGACCACAGAGGACTGTTTATTCATTTCCCTGCACCTGACAGCACCCCCGTTTCCCTCACGCTGGGTACCTCGGCTGCTGCAGGAGCTCAGGTGGCCCCTCTCAGTGTCTGGGCAGCAGGCCCTTCACAGCACAGGCCTGCTTTGGCGTAGATCCCTTTGCTTCCTAATTATCATGTCATTCATGAGAGAGGGCCACTGGTCGGGAGTCAGACTCTTTGGTCATCCGTAAGAGAAGCTACTTCACTGCTGAACAAATAACCCTGTGACAGAGACACCTACTTAGTAACTAAAGGGTGAGGGCACATCCCAGAGCACATCAGTCCAGCACCAGTACCCAGGAGCAGGTGGCTCGGAGCACCGCGGTCTCCAGAACCGAGAACGTGTCCCCTCCTCACGTGTGTGACGAAGAAGAGGAGAAAGGCAGATCACACAGCTTGCCTATTACACGACAGGCAGGGAGCTGAGCTTGCAGGACCTGCTGACATGTCTAAACATGACAGCAACCCTAGGAAGGAAGTGTTACTGTTATTTCCATTGTACAGATGGGAAGACGGAGGCCCAGAGGCTCCACATGCACCTCCAAAGATCACCAGTCAAACACACAGCAGGGCTGAGACGGGGCTCCCGAGAAGGGCCCGAAGCTACACGTCCGCTCTCTGGATTACGGTCCTGGCCAGGGAGCCTGCTCTGGGAGTCTGCAGCACTGGCTTCTGTGGGCTGTAGGAGGCTTGTTTTTACTGCTAAAAAATAAGAATCCAGCAACCAAATGTCACAGGACTAGACAGAATAGAATTAGACAGAATAGAGGCAGTTGGTTCTAAATGATTTTTGGTTTCCTTTTCGACATAATTGTAGAATTTTATTCCTTATTTTTTAATCTCCTTAGACTAACAGAAGAAAAAGGAAGAAAGTCTTGGGGACATTTCTCTCTAAAGCCCCCTGCCCCATAGGTGATTGTCTGAATTAGAAATGCTTGGTTCACAAAATGTAAAGAGGGAAAAAATGTCATATTGTAAACTGAAATAACTTGATCCACGTAATTAGGTATAAAATATGGAATTGATATAGAATTCATAATTCACATGATGTGTAATAGCTTCCCTGTTTATAAAAAACATACAAAACCTGAATGAGGACGAACTTTCAACCCCACTTTCTATCAGGATCCTAACCTGGGTTCCCTGGTGGTTTGTACAGGCGTCTGGCATCTTTTGTAGAAAAATGTTCATGTGGTGGGTTCACTTAGTCACATATACGGCTATCGATTGAACGTTCGTGTCCCCCCAAAATCCATGTGTTGACAGTTGACTCCCCAAGGTGATGGCTTTATGAGGTGAGGCCTCTGGAAGGAAATTAGGTCATGAGGGTGGAGCCTTCGTGATGAGATTCATGCCTCATGAAGAGAGAAAGAGAGATGCCCGCATCCTGAGAGGACGCAAGAAGAAGGTGGCCTTCTGCACACCCGGAGGGGCCTCACCGAGAACCAACCAGGCTGGCCCACTGACCTTGGCCTTCCAGCCTCCAGAACCAAGAGAAGTCAACGTCTGTTGCTTGAAAGCCCCCACTCTATCCTGAATGTTCTTCCACTCCAGGGACAAGGTATTCTGTTAGAGTATCCTGAGCTGGCTAAGACAGACACCCTGGTCCACTCTGTCAAGCTCGCTAGAAAGGTTCCACCAAATAAAACCACCGGAAATTTAAAGAAAATAGAAGCCTAACACACAGGTGTGTGGGCTCGCTAGAAAGGTTTTCAAGCTCGCTAGAAAGGTTCCACCAAATAAAACCACCGGAAATTTAAAGAAAATAGAAGCCTAACACACAGGTGTGTGGGCTCGCTAGAAAGGTTTTCATGCTTGCTAGAAAGGTACCACTAAAAAAACCCACTGGGAATTTAAAGAAAATAGAAGCCTAACACACAGGTGTGTGGGCACAAAGTAAAATATCCACACAGCCCCTGCCCTCCAGGAGGCCCTGCCTACCCTCTCCCCAGCGAGCCAAGGCTCTCACATGACCAACCCCTCTGCCTCTGGCTGGCAGCAGTGATCAGGGGTCTCCGGAACCCAAGCCCCAGGGGTCTCCAACACAAGTGATCAGGGGTCTCCGGAACCCAAGCCCCAGGGGTCTCCAACACAAGTGATCAGGGGTCTCCGGAACCCAAGCCCCAGGGGTCTCCAACACAAGTGATCAGGGGTCTCCGGAACCCAAGCCCCCATCTCTTCCACCCCAGAGACAAGAGGAGGTGCCTGGGGCCTGGGTGCCATTCAGCTGGACTGATGCCCACAGCCACCCGCCTGCTTCTGGCTGTGCTTCCTGGCAGCCCTGCCCCTCCTGACCACAGCCCCCGAGGGAGTGAGGATGTGAGGGGCTCTCTCAGCTCATTTCCTCTGGACAGGCAGTAGAAGAGATCATGGGAGTGAATGTAACCACCATGGGCCTGACTATTTTTGGGAAGGAATGTTTAATAAATGGTAACATTTTTCACCAAAAATGTTTATTAGTAGAAAATTATTTTAATTCATAATGTATTTTGACTGCAAACATATTCATCAAGGAGAATAAACAGCCTCACGTTCTTCAGCCAGGCCTTCTTGTCTCCTGTCCCCAAGTCAAGACCGAATAATTAAAAGCAGAGTTGTAGGGAAGAGCCTCTAGTCCCAGCACTCAGAACATGGTCTGGCAGGAGAACAGCTGCCCCAATTTACCCCAAAGCTCTGAAGTATCCCGGGTCTCTTCCTTGGTCCTAACTGATGGCTAGATTCAACCCAGTGAGTTGGCCATGTGGCTCCTTGGTCCTAACTGATGGCTAGATTCAACCCAGTGAGTTGGCCATGTGGCAGCTTTTTTCATGGAGACATGGGTTCTGTGACGAGGCAAGAAGGAGGCTCCAGGTGGACGCCTGGGTTAGATGACAGCTGCTCAGACCACACTCACCCTGACTGCAGTTCAGACCAGACGCGTGCAGAGTGGGTTACTTTAAGCATCTACTGAATTCAATAGGAGTGAGGTTCATTCTCTTTTATTGTACTGAGTTATTGTAATCTGCCCTCAATTCATATTCCAGGTGGTTAAACACCATTTTTAAGCTCAAACTTAGACTGAATTATGACATACAATTTCCTGCAATAAAATTGAATTTCACTCCATTTAACACGGTACAATTATTATAATAAAACATCTGATGTTTCCATTTTTCCCTGAAAAAATTAATCTAAAATTGTTCTACTTCTTGTAGATCATTTTCATATATTAAAAACGTATTTTTACCAGAATTGGAAGAGCTGGGAGAGCCTACTCATGTCTTCACTGGTCTGATACAATTTATTGTGCAGCCAGCTTTATTATTTACTTGGATACAAATTGGATTTTTGTATGAGAAAATCTGATGAACCTCAGGTAAATGAGAGTGGCATTACAGTTTCTCCATCTATTGCTTAGATCAGATAATTAAGTAGAAAAAAATCTTTACGTTAAAAAAATTTAATGCATTTCGCAACGTTTAGATAATTGGACTATTCTTTCCTTTATATAACTGTGGAAGAATCAATACTATTTAGACATTCTCTGCCTACCAAGCAAAACCTAAAAGTGTTACCATATCAAACAAATGAATAAATAAAAAGGAAAATGACAATAAGTTAAATCCTCTATTTTCAATTCCAAAGCCAGGATACGAGGGATTTTCTAGGATGTCAGCCTTGACCAGCCCCTGCCTTTCAACTCCAAGACATTTTCTGGGAGCCACCAACATTGGGTTTTCAAACCCACATTCATGAATTATAGCAGACAATCCAGTGATATTCAGAAATTGACAGGTAACTTCCCTCAGGCCTAAAATCTCCTGGATTGGACCAAGCCCTCTTCTGCCTCCTGCTCCTCTTCTCCCTGCCCCACTCACAACACTGTTACCAGAAGAGCCTCAAGGAATGTTCTGCAAAGAAAACCTTGCTGCTCAAGCAGCCTCCCAAGTCATCCATGTTAGTGTGACTTCGTTATCATTAGTTTAACTAGAGTTATATTATTACGTTGAGCATATGGCACTGAACATATAGAACTGTTTGTTATAGGATTTTTTGAAAATGTAAATGTTTGGAAAATATTTTGAAATATAAAGGTAACTTTATAAGTTCTTGGTTTATCGATACAATAGCACCAGTGTAGCACCAGTGTGTATGTGCCTAAAAACGTAGGTTTGAGATGTGGATATTTGATATTTCATATAGAATATTTAAGGTTTAAACATTTTTTCTCTGTTCTTGAATTTCCTTTAATATTAGAAAGTGTGTGCGCGCACACACACACACACAGTTTACTGTTTTAAACTTGACTCAACCACTTAAAATAGAGTTTAACAATTACATTCACTATTCAAAGGACCAAACAATAGCCCAGATTTTAGCTGCTCCTCACCCTGCTGCATGGTCCTTTGCAGCCAGTTCTTAATGACACACTACAACAGAATGGTAAACTCAGGGCTGTAATTTGTAAAATATATTTTTAGACACTTGAATTTTTTTTCTGAGCTAAGTCATTTGGTGGTTTAATACCAAAAGTAAAAATAAATAAATAAGTAGATCACAACAGAAGCGTTTCCCATTTTCAAATGGCAGCTATTCCAAAGAGGATGGGATAATTATTTTCTTCACTCTTACAGGGTGAAATGGAAACCTGTTCCCAAAACCATCAGCAAATGGTTTAAAAAAGGCATATGTGAACTTAAGAAACACATACAAATTATAAAAGCCGATGCTTCATTTTGCGTATAGAACACATATTTCTATGAAAAAATCTATAGTTAAAAAATAACAGTAACAGGAGTAACATCCAATACAGAAAGTAAGAACGGAAATGAATTAATTGTGCTCTCTGGGGTCTGAGCACATAAAGGGTATGTCTTCCATAACCCTCTTCAACCGTCTATAGTGACATTCTGACAGGTAGAAAATAGTCAAAATATGTGGAAATAAAGTGACCAATTTTTTAAAAACCAGGTAGTTTGAGCTGTAGATCAAGTTCAGGTGATTACCATTATAGTGCATCTCAAATTCATTCTACAGGTTTGGTTCGATTTATATGAAGTTCAGAATTTTATATTATTACAACCAAACTGAGAGTCAAATCAGAAAGGCAATCCCATTCACAATTGCCACATGCACACAAAATAAAATACCTAGGAATACAGCTAACCAGGGAGGTGAAAGATCTCTACAATGAGAACTACAAAACACTGTTTAAAGAAATCAGAGAAGACACAAACAAATGAAAAACATCCCATGCTCATAGATAGGAAGAATCAATATTAAAATGTCTATATTGCCCTAAGCAATGTACAGATTCAAGGCTATTCTTATCAAACTAACAACAACATTCTTCACAGAACTAGAAAAAAATATTTTAAAACATATATGGAACCAAAAAAGAGCTTGAATAGCCAAGGCAATCCTGAGGAAAAAGAACAAAGCTGGAGGAATCATGTTACCTGACTTCAAACTATACTACAAGGCCGCAGCAACTAAAACAGCATGGTACTGGTACAAAAACAGGCACATAGCCGGGCGCAGAGGCTGAGACCTATAACCCCAGCACTTTGGGAGGCCAAGGCGGGCATATCACCTGAGGTCAGGAGTTTAGACCAGCCTGGCCAACATAGTGAAACCCCATCTCTACTAAAAATGCAAAAATTAGCCAGGCATGGTGGCACACCCCTGTAATACCAGCTACTCGGGAGGCTGAGGTGGGAGAATTGCTTGAACTCAGGAGGTGGAAATTGCACTGAGCCAAGATCACGCCACTGCACTCCAGCCTGAGTGACAGAGTGAGACTCCCCTCTCAAAAAACAAACAAACAAACAAAACCCAGGCACACAGACCAATGAAACAGAATAGAGAGGCCAGAACTAAGTCCAACTGCGCATCTACAGCATCTGATCTTTGACAAAGCTGAAAAAAACAAGCCATGGGGAAAAACTCCCTATGCAATAAACGGTGCTGAGATAACTGGCTAGCCTTACGCAGAAGATTGAAGCTGAACTCCCTTCCTTATATCATATACAAGAATCAACTCAAGATGGATTAAAGACTTAAATGTAAAACCCAAAACTACAGAAACCCTGGAAGACAACCGAGGCAATACCACCCTGGACATAGGAACAGGCAAAGAGTTCATGACAAAGACATCAAAAGCAACCGCAACAAAAGCAAAAATTGACAAATGGGATCTGATTAAACTTAAGGGCTTCTGCACAGCAAAAGGAACTATCAACACATTAAATGGACAACCTACAGAATGGAAGAAAGTATTTGCAAACTATGCATCTGGCAAAGGTCTAATTAAGGAACTTAATCAAATTTACAAGAGAAAAACAAGAAAAAAACCATTAAAAAGTGGGCAATGGACATGAACAGACACTTCTCAAAAGAAGACATACATGCAGCCAACAAACATGACAAAAAGCTCAACATCACTGATTATTAGAGAAACGCAAATCAAAACCACAATGAGATACCATCTCACGCCAGTAAGAACGGCGATCAGTAAACTGGCAATGTTGTGGAGAAAAGGGAACCCTTATATACTGTTGGTGGGAGTGTAAATTAGTTCAAGCATTCTGGAAAGCAATAGCGGGATTCCTCAGAGAGCTAAAAGCAGAACGACCACTCAATGCAGCAATCCCACTACTGGGTATACACCCAGAGGAATATGAATCATTCTACCGTAAAGACACATGCATGTGCATGTTCATTGCAGCACTGCTCACAACAGCAAAGACATGGAATCAACCTAAATGCCCATCAGTGGTAGACTGGATACAGAGAATGTGGTACATATACACCATGGAATATTATGCAGCCATAAAAAAAGAATGAGTACACGTCTTTTGCGGAAACATGGATGAAGCTGGAGGCTACCATTCTTAGCAAACGAGCACAGGAACAGAAAACCAGATACCACATTCTCATTTATAAGTGGGAGCTAAACGATGAGAACTCGTGAACACGAAGGAAACAACAGACACTGGGGTCTGCTTATGGCAGGAGGGAGGAGGGAGAGGAGCAGAAAAGATAACTATTGGGAACTGAGCTTAATACCTGGGTGATGTACTAATATGTACAACAAACCCCCAGGACATGTGTTTACCTATGTAACAAACCTTCACATGTACCATCAAACCTGAAATAAAAATTAAAATAACAAAATTATGTATTATTTAATTGGTGCTAAAATGTTTTATTTATTTTACATTTAGTGTGTTTTCACAGGCACTAAGCATTATCCTTTAGTTAACCCTTTTGAGCATTTACAAATTTTAAAACATGCATTAAGACAATTAAAAATACTTGTTCCTAATTATAAGCAAAAATAAAACCAGCAGTTTCATGTGATGTATCAAGATTATGAAGAAAAACATGCTGGGTAGGCTGGCATATTCAAATAATTGCCTTAGCATCTGTTATTTTTCAAAAGTAGTTATGGTGGTACAAGGTTTCCCAAATTTCCTTATTTCCATGGGTAAAATCTAGTAATTAAATTTTGTAGATAAAAGAAAATTGCCATGGTTTTCTTTTTTTCATTTTTTTTTTTTTTTTTTAGAAATAGAGTCTCATTGTCACGCAGACTAGATTTCAGTGGTGCAATCACAGCTCACTGGAGTCTTGAACTCCTGGGCTCAAGCAATCCTCCTGCCTCAACCTTCCAAATATTTGGGACTACAGGTGCATGCCACCACGGCCAGCTAATTTTAAAAAAAATTATTACATTTTTTATTTTTTTGAGACAGAGTCTCACTCTGTTGACCAGGCCGCAGTGCAGTGGCGCTATCATGACTCCCTGCAGCCTCAACGTCCTAAGGCTCAGGTGATCCTCCCCACTCAACCTCCCGAGCAGCCAGGACTACAGGTGCACACCACCACGCCCAGACCCAGGTAACTTTTCTGATTTTTTGAGGAGACAGGGTTTCACCATGTTGTCCAGACTTGTCTCAAACCGAACTCCTGGGTTCAAGTGATCCTCCTACCTTGGCCTCCTGAAGCCCTGGGATTACAGGCGTGAGCTACCAAGCCCGCCTGTTTTTATTTCTTAATTGTGTGATTACTACATGTTCTAATTTCTGTTAGTGAACTTGATACCTTAGTGTTAAACCAACAACCTTCTACGTAAGTTAACATCCAAGGACACGCAGAGCCCTCACCTTACAGGCAGCTGGTTTTGCACCTCATGTGAAATATGGTTTACTTTCCTTTTTCTTTCAGTTTTTTTTTTTTCCCCCTGATATCAATGTCTTATTAAAGGAGAATAAAATGTTCTTTGGGGATAAATAGTGCTTGAGGAGGGAGAGGCCTGGCTTTTCATTTCTTTTCTGAAAGTGAGGGTCAATGCATCCTAGGCCAAGTCCCTCTGGGCCTCGTTTGTTCCAGAGGGTGAAGCGAGTACTAGATAAGATGCTGGCTGTGGCCAAAGGTGTCAACAATGTGCCTGCCAGGAAGTGGGCAGCACTGCTCTGTCCCCATTTCTCAGGGTCAGAGGGGGATCTGCTGGTCAGGAGAGTTACGTGCCCGCCACTCCAGGAACCAGAGGCCCGGTGAATGCACTGGCTGAAAACGGCAGCCAACTGCCCCGCATAGTGCCCGTGTGCTGGGGGAAGCACCAGGGGCTCCTCTGAAGCCCAGGGCATCCGGATGGCGGCCCACAAGGCGCCACTGCATGGTGGCTCAGGCCGGGAGCAGGAGCTGTGCAGGGTTCTCCTCTCCACACATCACTTTGGCCAGCTTGCCCAGGGCCCAGCCAGTGTCCAGCGTCAGCAGGGGCCACATCGTCTCTCAAGTTGGGTGAGGACACTGCGGTCCCACCCGCTCCACCGAGTGGCCGTGATTTGCTTTGGCCTGGACCAAGCTCGCCGAGAGCACAAAGCTCACGTCATCCTCACATCATCCTCCTTAACCACGCTCAGTCCCTGAGAGCATGTTGTCCGTGTCAGCAGCCCCCGACCCTGTCCCTTGAGTTCCCGGATGCTGCAGTGAGAGGTGTGGGTGTGTGCCCTGACAGTCCCCTGAGGGCATCGCCAGGGCGCCTGCCTGTCCACACCCAGGAGTGCCGGGTCCTCATGCCTGGGCGCTCTATTCCCCACCTCCATCAGCTCAGGGCCCTCCTGACCTTCAGCCCCTCTCTGCGGTGGCCTCAACCCTTTGCCTATTTGTGTGAACTCATGCCTGCCTGGCACATCCCAGCACCAAATGCATCCATGTTGCCATTTCTGTGCCTGTGCCTGCCTGCAGGACACATCCAGAGAAATAAATGCACAAAAGTGGTCATCATTTCCAAAGGGAGCCCCTAATCTGCCGATCGTCTCAGTCACAGGCTCTGGGTCTCTCATCTGGGCTCCTCCTCCTCCCCGGGAAGCTCTGGCCATGTGGAGTCTGTCCTCAGGGCTCCCTCTCCATCCACAGCAGCCCACAGGCACTTCCTCTGGGCACCAGCTCTCTCAGCACCCTATTCTAAGGGAAGACTTCTCAAAGACCAGGGCAGGTGGAGGGCGCCTGTTAGAGGGCAGCTGCCAACTCCAGATGCATTTTACTAGACAGGCTGCAAAGTCCCTCACACCGCTCCTGGGCCGTGCCCTCAACAGCCTGGTGGTGGGTAGGGAAGCAGGGTTCCATGGTTGCCTCTTCATCCCTCTGGGCGGAAGGCAGGTGGGAAGTGTACACGGAATGAGCAACCCAAACGCCCCGCATTTCTCGCTCAGATTCTTCTTCAGACAGGAATGAAAACATCATAAATCTTGATCTACAGATAAACTTATTCAGCCTTTGTAAGTAAAATCTCAGACTCAGCAATCGGCAGCCCACCCTAGGCACGGGCTCCGGTTCCGCTGCCTTCCCCTCTCCACGCAGTGCAGGGTGGTGTCCGGGACACGAAGGCACCTGTGCTTTAGTTTATGGTACGGTCACGGGAAGGACAAGAAGAGACAGCTTTCAGGCATATCTGTTGTTTTCAATTAAAATTGTAAAAGCCTGTGTATTACACTGTGATTATTTTAAGTCAGTCAACAGAATTAAGATAATTCAGTTAGGAAGAACCAATTGTTTGATTATTAATCACCAAGTAAATGCGATGACCACACCCCGGAGGAAGGAAGAAGGAACCCTAGTCTTTGTCAGAGCAGCAGAATCAGGCGGGAGCTTCCAAGGAGGGTGAAGACTCCTCTCACGCCAGGCAGCGGGGGCAACACAGGCACCCACCATTCCCAGCAACAGAGCGGCCGTGACTCCTCTCACGCCAGGCAGCGGGGGCAACACAGGCACCCACCATTCCCAGCAACAGAGCGGCCGTGACTCCTCTCACCCCAGGCAGCGGGGGCAACACAGGCACCCACCATTCCCAGCAACAGAGCGGCCGTGACTCCTCTCACGCCAGGCAGCGGGGGCAACACAGGCACCCACCATTCCCAGCAACAGAGCGGCCGTGACTCCTCTCACGCCAGGCAGCGGGGGCAACACAGGCACCCACCATTCCCAGCAACAGAGCGGCCATGTTCAGCTCCCCTCCTGGAAGGAAACCTACGGTCCCATTAAATAATGCTTCCTACAGAAACGGCTATGAAATGCTTAGCCTTCTGAATGAAAGAGAAGCCCCATGAAGCTCACAAATATCACTGCCAGAATGATGTATGGAATACACTACCATTATCCTGCATGCACAGCATGCAAGAAGGCTTCACTTGCAGGGATGTGAAAATAATCCAATCTGTTACTTCTTAACCTTTCCATCTTAAATACCTGAGAGATCAAATACATTCTCATCATAAGCCGTGACTGTGGCGATTCCTTGCTAGGTCAGTGAAAAGCATTGCAAGAAGAACCTGTTGAAATCCAGTCAACTCACGTTCAGGTGAGGAAACTGAGGCACAGAGAGGCTGCCTTGCATGACGTCACCCTGGGCTTTAACACTGACAACTCGAGGCTACCCCATCAGCCAGCATTGCCAGTGCAAGTGACAGAAAGGGCAGGCCCAGGTGAGGACCTGCTTCCTGGGTAGCTGTGAGGGTCAAGTAGCACTAGACATTATTTAGGTTCTCAAAGAACCACTTCCTACGCAGCTGGTAAGGCTGGCTAACACTACTCAGCATTTCAGGCCTTCTAAGAAAATGGTTCTGCACTTAGAGAAACTAAAATCTAGATTTAAATTTAGCAGCTTGGTGAAAACATGATCTTTTTCTTTGAAAAATGTTTTCCTTCTTAGGTGCTGGCACACACGGAGAGCACCAGGGATGCAAACATGCAGCACCGCCAAACCCCTGGCCTCGGCAAGGCCCATACTGCTGTGCAGAGAGCAGCCTGGGAGGATGGAGGCCACTCGGAGCTCAGTCCACGGCCTCCATGTACCCCGCCTGATACTTCCTCAGAGCTCAGTTCACACCCTCTGGGCACCCCACCCAGGTGCGCGGCTTCTCACCTGCACCTTCCCCTCTCCAGCTCCAGTGGGAGAAACGGACTAAAGGGAAGGCAGACATACAGTGTTAAGGAACAGCCCACCTTACACCCAGACGGAGTCTGAAATTAATCTCAAAGAAATGATCCAAAACACAGAAGAGATGGTACAGGCAAGTGTTCTGTAACACGAAGAGGGGACGATCAGTGTGCCTGCAACGAGGACGTGGGCCAGGCCCGTCAGGGGCAGCACTCACTGGGTTCGCTGGAGTGTTGCCCAGCAGGGGAGGCAAGAGCATAGTGAGCGTGAAGTGTGGCACAGGGGACAGGGTACTAGACACCTTTCCATACCTAACCATCTGTCTGTCTAGCATCATCATCTGCACATCTAGTATTTTAAACATTTTTGCAAACCCTGCAGAAATGCAAGAAGTGGCTGTGTTAGGGTAGTAAGATTGTGAATCTTTTAAATATTATTTTCTTCCTATTCCATTTTTTTTTTTTGTAATGCCTTTCTGAAGCTGGCCCAATTGTCCCACAGAAAAATTTATGGGTTTTTAAGTAAACATAGAAATTGACTCTCTGGTCTTAAAACTTGAAGCTTACATTTGCCTCATCTGAGTTCCTTCTTCAGGAAACCCACTCTCTAGCAAAGAACTGAAACTCATCGGACTGCCCTATCCAGGCAATGAGACACCAGACCCTTCATCCATCACGACTGCTTCCTTGCCCCTCCCCTAATTGCTTCCCCACCCCCCCACACAGCTACATCCCTTCCCCAGGATTTATATATAAGCCCCCAATTTTAGTGGTGGGGAAGATGGATTTGAGATTCATTATCTCTGTTGGAATCACCTGAATATAAAGCCTTCCTCCCTGGCAATACTTGTTGTCTCAGCGATTGGCTTTCTGTGCAGCAAGCAAAGGACCTAGACAGAGTCCCTGGCCTTTTGGTAACATTTCTATTATTTCAGTAGAAAAAAAAATTCTAATTATCAACTGCTCTCAGATTTTGACACAATAAACAAAATATTCCATTTGTTGATAAGAGAATTTCATCAGGGCTGACCCACATTAATACTGGATTAAAATGAAATGCTATAAAGATACAAATGGATGTTACATCTTTAAATTATTCACAGCCCCACTTTTCATCCTTTTAAAACGAATGAATCATGACTTTAGATTATACCATATCTATCCTCAGAAAAGTAAGAAAGAATCAACAAAAACATGCGAACAAAAGAAGAAGTAGGGGAATCTCTTATGCTTGAAAGTTGATTGTTTTCATTCCACTCTGGCCTCTGGGTGTCCAAGTATGGCCAGGATTCTGACGTGAGACTGTGTGGAGAATTAAGGCATGGCCACTCTGTGTGTTCCAGGGCTGTGGGGAGCCATTCCCAGGAGAGTGCACCTGCTGGACTGCAGCCAGTGGTCTCCCAGGAACACCGCAGTGGCCATGGCTGGAATCAGAGGACCGTGATCTCTAGTTTGTAATGGGTCATGTATAGCATCTAATGCAATGTAAGAATTCACTCCAAGACTTCTTAAGGTCTTAATCACATTCATGGGCACAGAGCTCCTCTCTTGGGGTTGTGCATTCTGTCCTTTGCCATTTTTAGTTCTTAGGTCATTGTTTACACTGAGAGATGACTAAGTTCCTGCAATATGCACCCATGACTCAAGTGCCTGAATCGAAGTACTTGGAATCCAAAGTCCATGTCCTCTACTAATTCACTGTAGAAAATAAGGAGTTTGCTTGTGGATCTTCTGCAGAAAGTTCCAGCATGAAGTCCAAGGTTCAAGAGGAATCATATTAATAGTAATTATAGCTAATACTTATTTGGTATTAAGTCTCTCTCAGGTACTCTTCTAAGCACTTTGGATCCCTGTAAAACAACTTCTCCTGTTCCCCGATTTTGCGTGTGGGTGCACTGCTGCCTCAGATGGCATCGCCAACAAGTGATGGAGCCAGCATTCAAGCCTGTGCAGCTGGCTGGGACGTCTCTGGCTGCTGACTCTCAACAGTGAAAGAGGAGAGGAGTGATTCCACCCAGGTGCAGCACTCACAAAGCAGAGAGCCATTTGGGGCATCTTCCGTGGAAGAACGTGCTAGAGATTTAAGGGACTAAGGTTCTCCAGGAAGAAAATGAGGAGGGAAGAGATAATGGGATTGAGGGAAATTGGCCTTTTGAAAGGCAGAAAGAATATATTAAAATTTTTTAAAATAATGTAGAACTTCAACTCAGGAAAACCAAAAGCACCTGCTCTTCTCAAACTAAACGGATTTCAATCATGTAACCCATTTGGGGACAATCATACGAACTCCTAGTGCACGGCTTTGCCAAAAAAATATAGACAGAAAACAGCATCTTCATCATCTTTATTTGCCATCTGGATGAGCAAGGTGGTTTTGTTGACCTTAAATTTTGAGTTCTTGAGAAACACAGGGAAGAAACATTGTATGAAAATAAAACAGGCACATACAGGAGAAATCATTAAGGGCCATTTAGACATTCTAGAAAACAGTTACTTGGCTGTAACAAGACAAAATTCACAGAGACAACTGGAAATACGATTTAAATAAAATGTTTGACAGGTAAGCCATGGGAGCCCCCACAGCCTTTGCACCCCGAGGGACTCTCCAGGTCTCTCTGAGAGACTACCTTGAGAATGGCATCATTTAAAACAGGCCTTTTTTCTGTGTATTTTCAAACTAAAAATTAGCACCCATGCAGTCTACCTGAGTTTAGTTTGTGGTTGTTGATCATCTTTGTTTTCTAATTTCCTTAACTCTTTTTCAAATCATGTGGTTATCAATAGTGCTGTTGTTTAAAGATAGAAAGTACAGTAACATAAACTAAGAACGCATGGGGAACTGGCTGGATTCGCACTCTTTTGCAAGCAGATGGCAAGAGAAGAAAACCTTAC
This sequence comes from Macaca fascicularis, assembly GCF_037993035.2. NCBI lineage: Eukaryota > Metazoa > Chordata > Mammalia > Primates > Cercopithecidae > Macaca > Macaca fascicularis. Next base: position 1,881,954 of record NC_088381.1, read on the forward strand.
TCCACCAGGCCAGCACATTGCCCATCAAGGAGCATAGCAAGTGTCTCCGATAAAGGCCACTGAAGAAACGAGAAGCATCACGCTTCTGCCTCTCTCAACAGGTCGATCTCTCTCAAATGTCTCATAAGATTTCAATCATCTGCTTTGTAAAATGCCCCATCTAGTTATAGCATGTTCTGATTCCCCTTAATCCTATACGCTTGAGCAGTTTCCTACCTGAATGTCATTTATTAAGGACATCATAATATTTGTTGAGTAAAAGACAGAAAAAAGAAAGAAAAGAAAAGAAAAAAAAGAAACAATTCCAGGTTCATCCAATGGAAAGGCTGAATAACGCTTTGCCTTATTGTCCATTCTAAAGATTGACCCAAATACTTGATCTCCGATTTCTGATTACAGTTAATGAAGATGATGAAACAGGGCAGAGATTCCCCCTTAGGGCCCTGCCACCCCACCCTTGGCATGGAAATAAAGGAAAAATCTTGAGTCCCCAAGTCCTGAGTCCCTTCCAGGGAAATTGCAGGCACCCAGTGACCCCAGAGAAGTAAAGGGGCTACCCAATAGGCAAGAAGACAGTAGGAACTCAAACAACAGTCTCCAAACAGGTCAGAGCTGCAGATGTTCCAGGGACGCTACAGAACATCTTAGCATATGTTCTTGAGTTGTTTTTCAGAAACCCAGGCCCCTACCAGATGGAAAACGCCCACTGCCATCACACAGCCCTCAGATAAGGGGGAAATGGGACTGAACTCTGACCACCTTCTTTGTTCTAAATTTATTCCTGAGGAGCCTAAAGAAGGTCATGCCTGCAGGCGATTACTCTTGCCAAACCCATCACTCTGACCCAGCACACTGTGGCTTACCCTGGTGACCTGACTCTGGTATAACACCACATGACAATCACCAGGGTTCCTTATCCTAACTACCCGATGTTAAGGTCAGCCCTTAACATTCCTTTCTGCTGACTGCAGATCTTTGAGACAAAGCCTTGGTTCCTCAACCAACTGTAAATAAAATAATCTCAATCTATCTATGACCTATAAACTCCCACTTCAAGATATCCCACCTTTTTGGGCCAAACCGATGTATAACCTCCATGTATTGATGTACAATTTTACCTGTAACTTCTGCTTTCCTGAAATGCACCCCGCCTTTAAAAACTCTTGCTTGTAAGCCATCAAGGAGGTCAGGTTAAGTGTTGGGTGCCCTGCGATAAACGCCTCTCTCCTGCTGCGAATCCCAGTGACAGTGTTTGGTCTTGTCTGCATGCTTGGCAAGCCGAACTAAGTTCCGTTTGGTGACAAGAAGAAGCATCCCCTACTAAGTAGTAAAATGACCACCCTCCTCTATTGCTGGTGAAGAATAAGGAGTCGTTCTTATGAAAAACAGTTGCACAAGTCCCTGCAAATACAGACACTGATATAATTAATGCGTTTCTGAAAACATGTGTTAAGTAAATCATACTAATTGTAGGCAGATGTTTTATAGGCAAGGCGAGGAGGGAACAGGCATTCAGTTTTCTGGACTCTGTAACCACTGATGCTCCAGTCCCTGGTGGCACTCCCCATTAGGCAAACCCAACAGTGGTCAGCCAGCAAGAGTCCGGGGGCTGCAGCTGGCAGGAGGGGCGTTGTCTGCCTGGTGGGCACAGAGGTGCTGGGCACAGGTGGGGAGGATTGAGGAGGGTGTGGACAGGGAGGGATGCTGCATCCAGGGCCACAGGATCCATGGATATGAGCACTGTCCTCATCCTTCCTACCCTGAGCTACCCCATCACAGGTGCAGGAGCTGGAATGTGGGGTGGAAAGACACAGACCCACAGAATGCGTCTGTCTCACTCAGTTCCACAACTTAAAAACCATAAAAGGAATGGAAGTTCTCTTACCCAGACCTTATTTGACTCAGAGCAAGGGAGGGATTTAGCCCAAATTGGACTCTGCCTACCTTGGAGGAGAAGAAGCAATGGTTCCAAACTAAAACCCAGCCCACCCCGAGGCCAGCCCACCCCGAGGCCAGCCCGCCCCGAGGCCAGGAGCACTGCACACACGAAAACACTGGCTTCTTCCTTGTGTAGAGCAATAGAAACAGAAAATAATATGGCACAGGGTCCCCTTGGGCCTCCATGGTCCCTGAAGGGACTTGAAATCTGTGAGAGAGAATGATAACTAGCCAAGAGACAGCATATCAAAGACTCTGGAGTCTCAGGGGAGGAAGCTAGGACTTGGGGCTGTAGCCAGCGAAGGCCAGGACAGGGTACGCGTGGTTCCATTGGGAGACTGGTGGAGAGAACGCCTGCCTGCCCACCCAGACCCCGGCATGGCCTGCCCACCCAGACCCCGGCATTGCCTGCCCACCCAGACCCCGGCATTGCCTGCCCACCCAGACCCCGGCATTGCCTGCCCACCCAGACCCCGGCATGGCCTGCCCACCCAGACCCGGCATGGCCTGCCCACCCAGACCCGGCATGGCCTGCCCACCCAGACCCCGGCATGGCCTGCCCACCCAGACCCCGGCATGGCCAGGGTTGTCAGGGAGAGAGGAGACCACAGGGTTTGCATCCATTTGTTCATTTCCTCATTACTCTGCGATTCCCAATAATGGAAGCTAACTTCCTCTCCGTGTGTGAACACAAATGGATGCAGAGCCTTTATCATACTGTGGGGCGGGGAAACACAGACTCCTCTGGAAGGTGACCTGGCCACGGTCACCACCCGTTACCATCAGTCGCAGCGGTTCAAACTCAATGACGTCTGACTCCTGAGCACTGTGCTAAACCTCAATTCCTTACGTGAAAAACCCAGCACATAAGATTTGCACTGAGGGTAGGAATGCGATGTGAGAATCACTCTCAGAGCTCGGCCTCAGCAGGGACAGGAGGCATCCAGCCAGGACACCATACTCAACTGAGTCAGACAGATGAGAGCCAAGTGGAGACACTGAGCAACTGAAACACAAGCAGCAGCAGCCCTGGGACATAAGCCTCCATCAATGCCGAGTGAAGTGGCTCAGAAGACATCACCCCAAAATGTGTCACTTTGGGATGTGGATTATTTTGAGCAAAAGGTCACTGAGAATCAACAAGTGCAGAAAGATGCCTTCTCGGAATTCCCGTTCTGAGGAAGAGCATAAAATTCTGAGAAATGAGGATTGCCATAAATCCCCTCTTAAGGGAGTTTTATGCCACGAGTAAGACAGAACGTTGACAACAGGGAGGGTGCTTTTGTCATACCTGTGACTCTAACACGTTGGGAGGCTGAGGCTGGACAGCCTGGGAAACATGGTGAGACCCCATCTTTAACAAATATTAAACATAAAAAAAATTAGGCAGCCATGGTAGCACACATCTGCAGGTAGTCACAGCTGTTTGGGAGGCTGAGGTGGGAGGATCACTCGAGCCTGGAGGGTGCAGGCTACAGGCAGCTGTGATTGCAGCGTGGCACTCCAGCCTGGGTGACAGCGCGGGAAACTCCTCCGCAGTTCAGAGGGGTGGGGAGGTTCCCAAGTTCAGGTCACCTCCGAAGGTGACAGACTGGCCCTGGTTCTCTTCCGTCTCTCTACCTCCCTGTGGCAGGTCTGCAGTTCACCCTTCTCCCCTCAATAACCTGCTCAGGGAGAGGCAGGACAGCTGTCCCGCTGGGAAGAAGGCACCTGTGGTGACTTGGCCTGTGTCTAACCTCAGGGGGTGCCCACACATGGCCTTGCAAGGAGAGAACAGCCAAGCCCTCTTTTTGACACTATGTGTGTCTATGTTGAGAGTAGAATGTTTTGCTTTCCTTCATCCCTGTGTGTGTGCCAGTGACTCAAATCATAGTGAGAGTGCACTTTACTATGATACTTGTTGGTTTGTAAAATACAAAGCACTATATGGAGTAAGAAGGGGTGAGATGCAAAATGTTTAAAGACGGTAAGGCCACAGAGCACAGAGCCTCCACAGATCCTGGAGGCTCTCTGCTGGGCTGGGCAGGGCTTTCATTTCTAGAACCTGGGGCAGATCCCGGAGGACCATAAAAATGGACAAGACCATCAGAAGGTCCCAGGTAGGGCCAGGAAGCCAGGGCAGTGGGGCCAGTGTCTCAGAATCATGATACCCACTGGTGGGTAAAAATAAACAGAGAGACATCAAGCTCCCATCAGATACCCAGAGCAGCACTGGCTGGGGTTTCACTTCCAGTCCACTGATCATATTACAAAGGGCCATAGCAGACACTCAAAAATTCCTTAACTGAAATGAATTGGTCAGAAATAACGGCAAGTTTAAAGCCTGGAAGATCACACTGGTAGAAACAGAAAAGGCATTCATCACAGCATGAGCTCAGCTTTGAGTCCCGCTGAAACGTGGTGACGAACGACTGATTCCCGGGAGGGTGTTTCAGAAATGTGTGGTGGATTTGCCTTGGAAACACGCGGATGGAGGTAAATGTCAGAATAAGCTGAGGATGCATTGCCTCTGCACTGCACCCAGGGAAACGGCCCTGTCTTGCAGGTGTAGCTGTGGAATGCCCACTCCCTCTCCACTCCCAGCAGCTCTGCAGAGTGAACCCTGTGTGCAGAGGTGCTGGGCTGGGCTAGCTGCCTCTTTCCCGTGTCCACTGTCTCTAAGGGTTACCACCTGTGGCAGATCCTCCCTTTCATTTTTTAAAAGCTAGGTATACTTCATCTTCACTCATCGATTTATCACTGACTCCGTTACCTGATTTGCATTTTCCACCTGAGTTTGCAGCCGAATTTAGTCTGCAAAGCCCACAAAGGCAGCCCGGGCTCCACCTCCTCAGTTCTTGCTGTCTACACGACGGCTACTCTGCTCCGGGCAACATGCTGCCCCTGAGCAAATACTCCATTAGCACATCAGTGAGGCAGAGGTCTTTGCAGAGTCTCCTTGAGAGCATCAGGTTTATCCCAGCCAATTCCTTCCATTCATTAATCGACACATAAATGGGACTGGAGCCACCCTTCACCTCTTCTGGGCCAGCAAGCACAGCTCAGAAAAAGACATGTGTATGGATTATTCGTAATGTGCACAACTAATAATAGGTAACAACACGCACATATTCACCAGTGCCCAAAGAACTACTTGGAGAGAGAGGACATGGTTTAGTCGAATCCATCCCTGGGATTACAAAGGCACAGCAAAGCTTACGACCTCACACAGGGTCACTGCCCACATTCATCCAGCACAAACTGGTCACTGCATGACCCACACCCCTGACTCAAGCAATCGGAATGCCCTGGTCTTCATCCTGTCACTCATACCTGAGACGTGGACTTCAAGCCTCCCATGCAAGTTTTGCAAATGTGTTTAATAATGGGTTCAGCTCAGAAGAGGAAAACTGAGCCTTTGCCAGCTAATAATAACAAAGGGGTCTTAGGATCCTTGCAATGTTCAGAAAGAGGTTAGAAGAATCTATTAAGGTTAGATGCAAAACCTAAGCTGGGTCAGAGCTTGCAGAGAGTGTAACTGCAGGGTAGCACAGATAAGGTTAAATGGCAAGAACGGGGTGCGTCTGGGAGACCCCTTCCTTCTCTCCAATCCTGGCCCTTAGGAAATGCACCAGAAAGTACATGAGGAAGGCTTGCCAAGGGAGATGCAACATGTTTCTGAGGGCAGCAAAGTCAGAGCACCCAAAAGTTATCAAGAGGAAGAGAAGCCAGGGAGCTCAGGGGCTGTGAGGGCAAGGGGCGCCCGTCACCCTGCCAAGGGCCTCCCTGACTCCTCTTCCTCCTTCAGAGTTCTCACCAAGGGGCCCCCATCACCCTGCCAAGGGCTTCCCTGACTCCTCTTCCTCCTTCAGAGTTCTAAGGGGCCCCCATCACCCTGCTAAGAGCCTCCCTGACTTCTCTTCCTCTTTCAGAGTTCTCACCAAGGGGCCCCCGTCACCCTGCCAAGGGCCTCCCCGACTCCCCTTCCTCCTTCAGAGTTCTCACTTCCCCTGCAAGGAGTTGTCTAAAACATGCCAGCTGCTTCTTTTAAAAGGCGTATTGGAGGAATATGGCATAGAGTAAAAATCAGCTAAGAAACTGGCAGACTTATCTAGGACAAAAGAAAAAGAAAAGAAGGCAATGGGAATAAATGCAAAACACAAATCTGTGATCTGGCCATGCATTTACACAATATGAGCGATGATACTAATAGCCATAGGGTTCCATGCAACTTATTTTAATAGCTAATCACAGGTTTTGGACCTTTTGGGTTTTGTTACGTTTCAGTTTGTTTTTCGAAGAACAGACTGGCAGAGAAGGAGCTTTACTCTCCCTGAAGCTCTCCAAAGAAGGAGATGAGTCTCACCTTGCCAGCAGGGCCTGCACAAACACTCAGCACCCTGCAATGTTGTTTCAATACCAGTGACCAGGATTCTCAAAAGCTATTTGATGAAATGAGTCAAGTCTCCTACCAAAAAAAAAAAAAAAAAAAAAAAAAAAAATGTGGATGTGAGAGTTTCAGTTAGATTTGTGGCTAAATCTGTTTAGAAATTTTTGAATTAGGCCGGGCGCGGTGGCTCAAGCCTGTAATCCCAGCACTTTGGGAGGCCGAGACGGGCGGATCACGAGGTCAGGAGATCGAGACCATCCTGGCTAACATGGTGAAACCCCGTCTCTACTAAAAAATATAAAAAACTAGCCGGGCGAGGTGGCGGGCGCCTGTAGTCCCAGCTACTCGGGAGGCTGAGGCAGGAGAATGGCGTAAACCTGGGAGGCGGAGCTTGCAGTGAGCTGAGATCCGGCCACTGCACCCCAGCCTGGGCGGCAGAGCAAGACTCCGTCTCAAAAAAAAAAAAAAAAAAAAAAAAGAAATTTTTGAATTAAAGGAAGCTAGTTAAGAAGATGAGGCACCTGCATTTAACCTTCGAATTCACTTAGAAATGTATAGAAAGAAATGTATACAAAGTATATAGAATTATTTTAAATAACAAGATTCAGCTTTTTTCTTCATATGGAGTTTACCCAAAACTGGAAAGTTAAGTCAGTAGCCATCGCCCTAAATGCCTACATTGTTTTCGTTTGAGGATTTAACCGGAAACCTTGCCTTTAGAAAAAGGGACCAGGACTCAGGAGGAGAGGAAGGTCTGTCCCCAGCAAACTCGAAGCGGCCATCATGGCCCTTGTAGGGGCCTTGTTGGCATCTCACGGCCATCTCCTTAAGTAGCCTTGCATCTAATCAGAATGTTCATTTCACATTCCACGGTTAAAAACACTGCTGTTGCTATGACTACCATTACTAGATAACTAGCACTCCCCAACTGTTTAAAAAGCAATAACGATGCCTTTGTCTTCACAGCAAAACCCTATAGACTGAATCCTGACATTGAGCCCATCAGAGGTAAGTTGGCTCTGAGAGGTGAGGTGACTTCTCCAGACTGCCTCAGTTAGCAAGACTGAGGCTCAATCACACATCTTAGCGATGCCAAAGTCTGTGATTTTACCTTCTAAAAAATACTGCTCTACCTCACCAAATCAATGGTTAATACTAGACTGTTTCCTTGGAAGCACTCCATAATAAACTTTGGAAACTCTGAGTTTCCCCCTTCGCTGAAACTCACCTCCAATCCCAGGTTGCAAACGAGCACACATGCACCCTCCGCAATCCTGCCTGTGCAGCTTTCACCACAAGTGCGGGGCTGGCTATGTGGAGCAGTCGAGTACGTAGGCCAGTGTTGGAAGGCCAGCACAGTGGTGAAACATGACCTGGTTGAAATGAAGTTCCAAAAGGTGCTCACCCTCTGAACTTTGGAAATATAACTTCATGGGAATGACTTCCTTTAAGAAGCTCTGTGCGTAAGTGTTACAGTTTATGGCAGGCTGTTGTTTTGGATGCGCCCCTGCACCAGGCTCCAGCATCTCAGAACAAACTAGGATGGCCTCAATCATGTTCCACATAATCCAATTGAACTTTGAAACAGGCCAGTTTTCAAAAATCCCCAAGAGGTTCTAGTTTATCTGAGTTAACGTAATAACGAGGTCCTCTGTGTTTTAACGCTATGAGGAAAGTAACTGAAATGACCAGTCCACTCTTCGCTCCCTGTTTCCGCTTTCTTCAGCCCTTTTGTTCCTAGAAAGCCAAGCTCATCAGGTCAGTTCATCTGAACACTTACTCTGTTTTACAGAATGAGGAGCTTCCCAACTCTAGAATTGCAAATAAAATCCAGTTAATCTTTAAACTAAATTGGTGGTAATTCTCTTTTGACATAACCGTGCAGAGCAGCTGAAATTACGTGAAGCCTCCCACTAGTGGTGACTAGTTGTCTCTTGTCCTACACCATGCAGTTGTACTTCTCCTCTCTTTTGTCACTGAGGTGTTTTAGATACCTCCTCCCTGGTGGTCCTTAGACACTACTGCTTCCATAATCACTTGTCTTCCCATTTTGGTCCTGGGAAGACAGGTGTATACAGTTACACTGATTTGTTTTCTCTAGACTTGACATCAGCTTGAAAACAACTGCAGTTTATAGACCAATTTTCCTTTCATCCCTTGGGTCTAGCCACCATAGCCTCTGCTCTGTTTTTTAAAGGAATCAGAGCCAAAACTGAAGGGATATTTTCTGAGTCTAATAAGAAATTCTTCTTCAGCGCAGCTGGGTCGGCCTCCAGGCTCTTACGGCTGCCCCTCGGGTGATCTGCGACAGCAAAGCAAAACTAGTTTCTCAGGGGCTGGGGGGCTAGGCACGGTAACTCATCTAGAAATAAGTCAGATGTGATTCCACCCTCTAGGAGAATATACTCAATGTAGTTTTTGCAGATAAATGATAGTAATTCATGCAAGCTCATGAATATATAGTAAGTCCTGCAGAAAAGCACAACTCTAGGTGGGAGGATGGAACAGGCTCTGCAGAGGGGTGGACTTGGACGTGGATAACTCTTATCACACTGCACAGAATGCTTAGGGGTGTTTAGCACGCTAATCTAGCTAGCCTCAAAGAAGTTGTAATTCTAAATTGTACTATCAGTTCAGTAAAAGGGAAACCATTTTAGCTTAAGCTGTTAGTGATTTTGCAATGTATCTGTGTATAGCTGCAGAGCAACAGTCCTCAAACTTAATTCGGCGTGACTATAATATAAAAGGATACATTCTTATAAACGGTATCTGGTTTAGGAGTATTTAAACTCAGTTACTCTAAAGCGTGTTTGTTTTCAGGATGGGGCGGTTCCATGCTTCACGGATGACTTGTCTCCTGAGCAGTCCTTCTCTCTCACATCAAACGTCCTGCTGTCTTGTTGATTCCACTGTAAATGGCTTCACAGTTCCTGCTTAATGTTTCATTTCTATAATAATGTTTTGTAGGTTGTTAAATAATAAATCATGGCGCTGCTTCTGTGATCTAGCAACAGAGTGGATAAGAGCAGGAAATCTAGAGGCAGATCCACTCCTGGAGGGCCTTGGATGGGATCCAGGACACACTCGTGTGATGAGGACATTCAAGATGCTGGCCTGCCAAGCAGCGGTGTTTCCTCATTGGTTCACTCCTTTCCTTATCTTTTTCTACCTCTAGCTCCCACAATGACAAAAATCTACTCCCTGGCAGGCTAAGACATGCTCTGAGAATTCTGATATTTCTCTACCCCCTCTTTTATTTCTACTTTCTGGAAAATAATAAAATGGTCCTTAAGGAGACACCTGAATTGTGTATCTTTCTAAGAAATCTGAGAGACCTACGTAGAGAGGAAATGGAGAAAATATTTCCCGGAAACACGCCTTCTGGTCCACTCTAACTACCCTTGTCAAGCAAAGTGCTCCCACAGCCCCAGCCCACTTGGATCCTCCCAGTGGAGGCTGTGTTCCCAAAGGGGCATCCTCGAACCTTCACGGGGTGTTCCTTTCAGAGCTGTGGGAATGCCACACCTCCCACCCTGCTGCTGCTGACACTTGACTTCCAAAATGGCAGTGTTTAAACATTCACCACAAACCATCACTGAGTGCACGTTCTGCTGCCCGCATACACTCTGGGAATACACACTGGTCTCCATTTATCAGGGCAGCAGGCGTGGTGTCCATCAGGGTGGGCAATGCTCTGGAAGTGCAATTGTGTTTCAATTTGGGGTTGTCATGTGAGCACGTGTGTGCACATGCATATATGTGTGCACGCAGGTGTGCATGTGTGACAGAGAATGCACACACTGCAGGCAGCTCAAAGCCGGGAGGACAATAGCAGGATGGGCCCTTGAAAACTACATGAGTCAAAAGGAGAAAATCTCCCACATGCGGGAAAACGTGTTCATGAATACTCATCTAAACTCACTTATTTTAGCGTCTGTAAAACAGAGACTGTGCATGTGATCTGAAATACAGAGATAAAAGTTCCAAAGGAGTTACAGGTGTTCTTGGTGCTGAGGAGGAATGGGGGCCTTTTTCTCTGAGGTGGCTACCTGTCCACATTCACCTGAGCCTTGGAGGTCCCTTCAAAGGAAGGCCACCTCCTTTGGAAACTTTCAGCATCCTGCTTCAACACCCCATAGCTATGGTCCAAACTGTGTCCCCCCAAATTCATATGTTGATATCCTAACCCCCCAAAGTGACTGACTTTGGAGGTGAAGCCCTTAAAAAGGTAATCTGGGTTAAATGAGGTCATCAGGGTGGGCCCTGACCCTATATAACTGATGTCCTTATGAGAAGGAGATCAGGACATGCAGAGGTACGCCAGGGATGCACCTGCGTGTGAGGACACAGCAGGAAGGTGGCTGTCTGCAGGCCAAGGAGAAAGGCCTCAGAAACACCAATCCGGCTGACATCTAGATCTTGGACTTCCTGCCTCCAGCACTGTGAAACAGGAGATGTGTGCTGTTTGAGCCCCCAGTCTGTGGCATTCTCTTACAGCTGCCCCAGTCACCAGAAAACTCCCCCTCCTAGGGTTCCTGTGGCCTTGCTCTGGTGGCCTCCAGAGACAGCTGCCCTGTGTAGGACCGGGGAGGCCCGCCCACCTGGGCATGGCCCAGCATCCAAGGGAACAGGCTCATGTGTGGTGCCCCTGCTGGGTGCTGGGGCCATTCCTTATCTTAAGGGCAGCCCTGACCCAGGTTTCTGGCCTCAGAGGCTTCTTCCTCTTACATTGCTTGTGTAGACCAAAACTGTTAAGAAATATCGGCCGGGCCGAGATAGCATCACAGCACTCCAGTCTGGGCAACAGAGGGAGACTCTGTCTCAAAAAAAAAAAAGAAAGGAGAGAAAGGAAAGAAAGGAAGGAGAGGGAGGGAGGGAGGAAGGAAGGAAGGAAGGAAGGAGAAAAGAAAAGAAAAGAGAAAAAAGAAAAGAAACAAGAAAAAGAAAGAAGAAAAGCAAGAGAAAGCATTTCCTAGTGCTTAAGAACACTGCTTCCCACTGCCCAGAAAGGGGCCTCATCTGCGCGCTGCTCAGAACCACTCTGTTTGGCCTGAACTCCTTCTTTGGACGACAGGACCCTCCATTCTGTCTTGGACAGCACGTGGGTGCTGTGAGTGATGGCCAGTCATGAGGACAATGACACAAATGTTCCAAAGTCCCTCCCAGACACGGATCTCCATTGCAGCCACGGTGAGCTGTGTGCGCTCTGAGCAGCCGTGCTGGCCTCTGTCTGCATTTGCATGTGGGGAGGAAGCGTCAGCAACAAGGCCCGCCAGGCTCAGGCATCGATGGCTCTGAACGGGGTGAGTTTCCTGTCTTCTTTTTTCTCCAGTCTCTTTGTATGCAGATGTGGAATTGTACGTGTGGCCAGGGCTACTCTGCAGTGTCCTCCAAACATTCAGACCAGATTATATTAGTTTCTTTGCACAGGATGCGTCTGTGGCTTCCCACTGACCTCTAGATTAATTTCTGGCTCTTAGCAGCACTCATTCATTCATTCACTTCACACACATTGATCTCCTGTGATGTGCCAGGCATTCGTTTATTTGGCAGGAAAACTTCAGTGAATTAAAAAGGACAAAAGGGCCTGCCAGACTCCCCCTTGCTGGCTCCTGCTCAGCGTGCCTGGCCCTTTCGAAACGCTCCATGAAGCATCTCAATGACCCGCTCTCAGACAGCAGTGGCTGCTACAGCCTCCCAGGCCAGCCCTGCAATGAGGTCACCCTGAGGATTTACATGGGCAACACATCTGTGGCTCGGGAGATCCCCAAGCTTCAGAAACTGGGCATTATTCATGTCCTGAACACCACTGAGGGCAGGTCTTTCATGCACATAAACAATGCCAACTTCTCCAAGGACCATGGCATCACCTACCTGGGCATCAAGGCCAAAGAGGTGCAGGAGTTCAACCTCAGCACCTACTTTGAAAGGGCTACAGACTTCACTAACCAGGCCTTGGCTCAAAAGAATGGTCAGGTGCTCGTCCAGTGCTGGGAAGTTACAGCCATCTCCAGCTCTAGTTATCATGTACCTCATGATGTGTCAGAAGTTGGACATCAAGTCCCTCCTGAGTATCATAAGGCAGAACTATGAGATCAGCCCCAGTGATGGGTTCCTGGCTCAGCTTTGCCATTTCGATGACAAACTAGCCAAGGAGCGGAAGGTGAAACCCTGGGGTGCCCCTACCACCTTTGCTCAAGAGGTTCAGTGGGAGAAGCCCTGGTTGAAGGTATCCCATGACATTGTACCTTGATCCCAGCATCACAAGGCACTTGCCCTCAGGTCTGTCGCAACAAGTCCTGGGCCACTTCCCTACATGAAGCTTGCTAAGGAGGGCATCCCTGGTTGTCCTGTTTCTGTAACTTACGATGTCTTTTCCCTAAAGTGGAGACTCAGAGAGGGAACTCCTATAGCCTGCATGATTCTCAGTGGCTCAGGGCAGGAGGTCTGCAGAAATGCAAGGCCTGGGATGTGCACAGGGGCCCCTCATGATTGCCCTTCCCAAGCCCTTGGATCCTCCCCTGAGTGAATACCTCAGCACCCTGAGCACTAGCAAAGGAGCTGTGCAAACACAGGCTGCTCTTCTTACCACATCTGTGCCCCCGATGCCCCCACAGCCGTCCACGTGCTGTGCAGAGATACTGCTGTCGCATCATAAGATCTGAAGCTTGTCCACTGACAATCCATCAGTTGTCAGTGGATACAATTTTCCACTAGAGGCTGTATTTTAATTATTTCCTTAGGATTAATGGTACCTACACAAAGAAGCCCTTCGGTGGGCAACAAATTTTCCTGGAGGACTCTCCTAAATTCGTAGAGCTTTCAAAATGTGAACCTTTGGAAGGCTTGACTTCAGAATCCACTGCTTTGGAATATTTCCCTTGGACCTATCTCAGTTACTTCACTTGTGAGAAAAGCTAGGTCTTGGACATGGTTATATTTTTCCTTTTTAGAAAACAAGGTGTTGAAGTCCAGCCTATTTAAAAACCCCACCATTTGCAAAATTACAAGGGTTTTGTCCTGAATTACAGTGTTGGTGAGCCCAAGGCACTCATGCTAGGTGCTTTGTTTCTTGGTTGCTAGTCCAAGAACAGAAGGAGGAGATAAACCACTGACACTATAAAGCAACTACACAATCAAGTCTACATAACCACCAGCTAACAACATGATGACAGGCTCAAATCTGCACATATTGTTATTAACCTTAAACGTAAATGGGCTCAACACCCCACTCAAAAGGCACAGTGTGGCGTCTTTGACAAAGAAGCAAAAGCCAACTTCAAGAGGCCTCTCACATACAGTGACCCCCACAGGCTCGAAGTAAAGGGATGAAGAAAAATCTATCAGACAAACAGAAAACAACAAAAGAACACAGGTTGCTACTCTTATTTCAGACAAAACAGACTTTAAACCAACAATGATCAAAAGGATAAAGAAGGGTATTACCTAATAATAAAGGGTTCCATTCAATAAAAACACTTAACTATCCTAAATATATATGCACCCAAAACTGGAGCACCCAGACTCATAAAACAAGTCTGTAGAGACTGACAAAATCACTTAGATAATCGCACAAAATAATAGTGAAATAATTCAACCCCCATCTGACAGTATTAGACCTATAATCAAGGCAGAATACTAACAAAGATACTCGGGATAAAAATTCAACACTTGATCAAATGGACCTAAAAGACATGTACAGAACACTGCAGCCAATAACAGAATATACATTCTTCTCATATGCACATGCCACGTACTCTAAAATTTACCATATGCTAAACCCATAAAGCAATTCTCAACAAATTCCAAAAAACGAAATCATACCAGCCACACTTTCAGACCACATCACAATAAAAATAGAAATAAATACCAAGAAAGTCTCTCAAAACCATACAATTAAATGGAAATTAAATAATCTGCCCCGGAATGACTTTTGGGTAAAGAAGGAAATTAAGACAGAAATCAAGACATTCTTTGAAACTAATGAAAATAAAAACACAACATGCCACATCTCTGGGACGCAGCTAAAGCACTGTTAAGAGGAAAGTTGATAGTGCTAAATGTGCACGTCAAAAAGTTAGAAAGATCTCAAATTAACAACCTAACATCACACTAGAGGAACTAGAAAAACAAGAGTAAACCAATTCCAAAGCTAGCACAAGACAAGAAATAACCAAAGTCAGAGCTGCAATGAACGAAATGGAGGTGAGAGAAACCTTACAAAAGATTGATAAAAATAAAAGGTGGTTCTTTGAAAGAATAAGCAACATTGACAGACAAGTAGCTAGACTAATTTTTAAAAAGAGAAGATCCAAAAACACACAATCAGAAATGACAAAGGAGACGTTACCACCAAGCATAAAGAAATTAAAAACACCCTCAGAGTCTGTAATGAACACCTCTATGTACACAAACTAGGAAATCCAGAAGAAATGGATACGTTCCTGGAAACATACAGCCTCCCAAGATTGAACCAGGAAGAAATTGAAACCTGAATTGACCAATAACAAGTTCCCAAACTGAATCCGTCATTAAAAAAAAAAAACCCTACCAACCAGGAAAAGCCCTGGTGCAAGTGAATTCAGAGCTGAATTCTACCAGATATGTAAAGAATAGCTTGTACCAACTCTATGGAAATTATTCCAAAAAAATCAAGGAGGAAGGATTCCTCCCTAACTCATTCTATGAGGTCAGCATCATTCTGATACCAAAACCAGGCAGAGATACAGCAACAACAACAAAAAGAACACTTCAGGCCAATACACCTGATGAACACAGATGAAAAATCTTCAACAAAATACTAGCAAACCGAATCCAGTAGCACATCAAAAAGCGAATCCTCTACAATCAAGTATGCTTTATTCCTGGGAAGCA
Organism: Macaca fascicularis; assembly: GCF_037993035.2. NCBI lineage: Eukaryota > Metazoa > Chordata > Mammalia > Primates > Cercopithecidae > Macaca > Macaca fascicularis. Next base: position 1,897,135 of record NC_088381.1, read on the forward strand.
ACATTGCTTCAACATATGCAAATCAATAAATGTGATTCATCACATAAACAGAACTAAAAAAAAAAAGCACATGATCATCTCAATAGAGACAGAAAAAAACCTTCTGTAAAATTCAACATCCCTTCTTGTTAAAACTCCTGAACAAACTAGGCATTGAAGGAACATATCTCAAAATAATAAGAGCCATCTATGACAAATCCACAGCCAAAATCATACCGAATGGGTAAAAGCTGGAAGCAATCCTCTTGAAAACCAGAACAAGACAAGGATGCCTTCTCTCACCGCTGCTATTCAACATAGTACTGGAAGTGCCAGATAGAGCAATCTGGCAAAAGAAAGAAATAAAAGGCATAGAAAAAAAAAAGACACACAAATAGGAAGAAAAAAAGTTGAACTATCATTTTCACAGACTATATGATTCTATACCTAGAAAATGCCATCGTTTCTGCCCAAAGACTCCTAGATCTGATAAACAACTTAATCAAAGTTTCAGGATACAAAACTCAATGTACAAAAAATCAGTAGCATTTCTACACACCAATAACACTCATGCTGAGAGCCAAATAAAGAGTGCAATCTCATTCACAACGGCCACAAAAAGAATGACATATGCAGAAATACAGCTGGATAGGGAGGTGAAAGATCTCTACGATGAGAATCATAAAACACTGGTGAAAGAAATCAGAGATGACACAAACAAATGAAAAAACATTCTATGCTCATGGATGGGAAGAATCAATATTGTTAAAATGGCCATACTGCCCAAAGCAATTTACAGATTCAATGTCATTCCTATCAAACTACCAATAAAACTTTTTTTCACAGAATTAGAAAAAACAATTCTAAAATTCATTTGGAACTGAAAAAGAGTCTGAATAGCCAAAGCAATCCTAAGCAAAAAGAACAAAGCTGGAAGCATCACACTACCACTCCAAACTATACTATAACTCTAAGTGAAGCAGCGTGGTACTGGTACAAAAACGGACAGACCAATGCAACAGGTTAGAGAACCCAGAAATAAAGCTGCACACCTACAACCATCTGATCTTCAACAAAGCTGACAATACCAAGCAATAGGGAAAGTACTCTCTATTCAACAAATGGTGCTGGGATGACTGGCTAGCCACATGCAGAAGATTGAAACTGGATCCCTTTGTTTCATCACATATAAAAATCAACTCAAGATGGATTAAAGACTTAAATGTAAAACCCAAAACTATATAAACTCTAGAAGAAAATCCAAGAAACACTGTATGGACCGTGGCAAAGACTTCATGACAAAGACTTGAAAAGCAATTGCGACAAAAACAAAAATGGACAAGTGAGACTTAACAAAACTAAAGAGTTTATGCACAGCAAAAGAAACTATCAACAGAGTAAACAGACAACCTACACAATGGGAAAAAATATTCACAAACTATACACCTGACAAAGGCCGAACTTTCAGAAGCTTAAGTTCCTTAATTAGGAACTTAATCAAATCAACAAGAAAAAAAAAAACAAACAACTCCGTTAAAAAATATTCAAAGGATATGAACAGACACCTCTCAAAAGAAGACATGCACGCAGCCAACAAGCATATAGAAAAAATGCTCAATATCACTACTTGTTAGGGAAATGCAAATCAAAACCACAATGAGATACCAAGTCACACCCGTCAGAATGGCTGTTATTAAAAAGTCAAAAAAGTAACAGATGCTGATGAGGTTGCAAGGAAAAGAGAACACATACTACTGGGAAATGTAAATTAGTTCAGGCACTATAGAGAGCTTTCTGGAGATTTCTCAAATAACTTAAAACAGACTATCATTTGACCCAACAATCCCATTACTGGGTATAAACCCAAAGAGAAATAAATCATTCTACCATAAAGATACATGCATGTGCTTGTTCATCACAGCACTACTCTCAATGCCAAAAACATGGAATCAACCTAGATGCTTAACAGTGGACTGGATAAAGAAAAAGTGGTATGTACATATCATGGAATACCTGCAGCTATGAAATCATGTCCTTTGCAGCAACATGGATGGAGCTGGGGGCCATTATCCTAAGTGAGTTAACTCAGGAACAGAAAACTAAATACTGCATGTTATCGCTTAAAATTGGGAGCTAAACATTGAGAACACATGGACACAAAGAAGGGAACCATAGACACTGGGGCTTACTTGAGGGTGGAGGGTGGGAGGAAGGTGAGAAGTAGAAAACTACCTGTTGGGTACTATGCTGATTCCTTGGGTGACAAAATTATTTGTACACCAAATCCCTGTAACATGCAATTTACCCGCGTAACAAACCTGCACATGTACCCTCTGAACCTAAAAGTTGGAAAGGTAAAACAGTTCCATTTAGATTAAAGACTTAGTGGTAAAAAGTTAGAACAATAAATACTGTGGAAGACAACCAGGTAGAAGTACTGTGTAACCATTAGGAGAGGGATATCCTATTAGCCAAGACAGGATATATGTCTTGAAGGGAACGAACATACAGAGGGAAATGAACATATTTTACCACATAAAACCTAAAAATTGTGTATGATCATAAAGGAAATGAGAGACTGAGGAAATAACTTCATAAAATACATAACAGATAAAGAGTAAATATTCATAATAGTCAAAGAGCATTTCCTCGATAATAAAACCATATAAAAGAGAAAAGAGGTATATGGGTAAGAATATGATATGCAATTCATGGAAGATGAATTCAAATGACCAATTAACATAAGAAATAATGCTGAACCTAAGAAGCCAAAAAATTCAAAATAAAGCAATAATAAGACACCAGTTTTTCACTGATAAAACTGGAACATCTTAAAATAAGAATGCCAACTGCTGGTGCAGATGTAGGGAAATGGTCACATTTACACAGAGCAGGTGGGAATGTGAATTACCGCATCTCTCCTGGAAAGCAACCTGCCAATCTATTCAAATTGACAAACGTGCTTCCAGCCAGCAATGCAAATGCCATAAATACCTTCGACAGAGACACATAGTATAATACAAACAAAGATGTTTCATGTAGCATTACTGGTAGTGGGGAAAACTGAAAGCGGGTAGCCGTTACAAAGAATGAATGATTTCTGTGTCTGTTGACCTGAAGGATTGACCAAGATGTATTGCTAAGTGAAACAAAATAAAATGAATGTATAGAAAAATATCTTTAATAAGAATCTAACCTTATAAAAAGGAAACAAAAAATATATATGGGTATACGTCTTTGTGTAGGATTATATGATTATAGAGAAATGTATGAAAGGGTATACATTGGGTTACTTCCATTGGTCCTCTTGGAGAAAAGAAAGTTAGAAGATGGAAGCAGAGAGGAGATGGGGAAAGGAAGTAAAAAGGTGATAGCAAAATGAAAACTGCCAATGAAATGATGCTGAATATACTTGTATGATGGTATTCATGTATATTTGTGTTTACATTTTTGCTCTTTTAATGAATTAAACTTACAACAAACTTGTCTATTTTACAGAATTCAGCTCTTAGATTTTCTGTTTCCTGATGTGCAAATTGCTACTTTTAACTTCATGTTTACTCTCTGCCATTCAATTTAATTTGATATATTCTGTATCATTTTAACACATAATATCACATTTTTATCTGTATCTAAATTACTTACTTTTATATCTACAATTATTTAGAATTATAAGTTCATTATTATTCCAACTCTAAACAGCACTAAAAGGGGAATAAAAGGATAAAAGACCAGAGACCCACATCCTCTGTGACCTAAACCCCACGTGGCTTGGCTGAAGCCAGGTCCTACACACCCTACAGGGATGCCACGTAACAGCGCCTCCTCTCTGGACTAATCCAGCTCTCAAGATGAAAGTGTTACAGCCCCTTAATGGAAATCTCCGCTGCTTCTCCTCAGCGCACACTCCCTCCTCCCTCCCTCTCACTTTCTCCTCCTTTATTTCCCTCTGTTTTCCTCCTCATCCTACTTTTCCTTCTCTTTCTGCCTCTCTCTTCTCTCTCCTCTCTCTCCTCTTCTCCTCTCTTCTCCCTCTCTCTGTGGTTCTCTCTCTCACACACACCTCCCCTCACTCCCCTTGCCCCACTGGCATTGGATGTTGAGCTCTGTCCGCCAACCTCCCCGTGTTCACCTCTGCTGAGTATCTGCTTGTCTAACTCGCGCCCTGACCCGTCCATACTTGAGGGTTAGGAAGCTGTGTCCTGCAGCTGTGTATTCCGAGGACTCAGCACACTCCCAGAACTCAACAGGTGCTCAACAGAGAATGGTTTCTTTTTAAAGTCTTCTTGAGAAATCAAAGCAGACACCGTTAGCCAAGCAGACAAGGGCTAAACACAAATATTCTGCTCTATTTCTTTCCCCTACTCTACATTCGTTCAGATTAATGGAGACTATTTCAGAGGCAGGGCATGGAGAAGGCTGAGTATCTGTACACAGAATGCAGACATGCTGTTCTTTGTGTCTCATGAAGTATGGATGAGCCAAAAAGCTGGAGACAGCTCAAAGCAGTCGGGAGGGTAGGCAGCCTCAATAAACATTTATAGTGAAGAAAATCTAGAGGCCTTAAATAAGGACTTCTGTCAGGAGTGAAGACTATAACCTACAGGTAGCACACCTGGGCTTGAGTTCACCCTGAGGCCAGCTTTTGTGAGTAAAATGTTATTGGGACGTCACCATGCCCATCATTGCACATAAGCTACAGCTGCTTTCACTGCTGGCCGCAGTAGGTGCCATGGAAACCCACTGCTCCACACATCTCAAGGATTTATTATCTGGCCCTTTACAGAAAAACTTTGCCAACCTCCTCCTCTAAGAGGTGAAAAGGGTAAACTTTGCCTGTGCCAGAAAATGAGCTCTGCGAAGGAGGGGTCTGTCCCTGCTGTATTCAGTAATGTGTCTGGGGCACCTGGAGAGGCGAGGTTGCACACAGCACCTAACACAGGGCAGGAACAGCCTGCATTCTTGATTCAAAGGCCCACCATGGAAATACATAGATGATATTTTCATTTTACTTCATGTAAAACTCCCAAAAGGAAGCATGTATTTTAAGAGTGAAGAATGAGAAGGCAGTGTTTCTAATAGGGCTCATGGAATTCCACCTCTGTTATAGCCAGAAGATTTAGGGTGAGTGTGACAGCCATGCCTGCCCCCACGTAAACTAAATTTAAAGTTCACAGGTCAGTAACCGCACATAGGCAATGCCAGTCAACAAACATTACTGTTCTATACCCACTGCAACTTATTTTAGTGGCCACAGAGCAGCGGGTAAACATTAATCCCACTTGTTGCTTTGTTTTACTTTTTGTTTGGCAGAGGCAGAGGCAAAGCTTTAGGATTCTGGAAAGAAAGGAAGGAAAGAAGGAAGGAGGAAGGGAGGGAGAACGTAAGGGAGGAAGGAAAGGAGAAATCCAGGAAGAGAGGAATAGAGGGAGGAAGGAAAGGAGAGAGAGAAGGATGAAGGGAAACAGAAGGATGAAGGGAAAGAGAGAAGGATGAAGGAAAAGAGAAGGATGAAGGGAAAGAGAGAAGGACGAAGGGAAAGAGAGAAGGACGAAGGGAAGAGAAATGGGTGAAGGGAAAGAGGGAAGGAAGGGAGAGAGGGAAGGAAGGAAGGAGGGAGGGAGGGAGGAAGGAAGAAGGAAAAAAGAAAAGACAAAACAAAATACAAACCAGACAAAAAACTTTAAAGGGTAAGTTTCTTAGTCTATTTTGCATTGCTATAAAGAAATATCTGAGACTGGGTAATTAATATGAAAAAAGGTTTATTTGGTTTATGGTTCTACAAGGCATTGGCTTCTGCTTGGCATCTGCCTGGCATCTGCTTGGCTTCTGGTGAGGCCTTGGGAAGCTTTTACTCATGGTGGAAAGGAAGGGGGAGCAGGCACATCACCTGGCGAGAGAGGGAGCAAGACAGACGCCAGGCTCTCGTAAACTCATAGAACAAGAATTCACCAATTACCACTGGGAGGACACCAAGCCCTTCATGAGGGATCCACCTCCATGACCCAAACACCCCCCGCGAGGCCCCTGGGGATCACGTTCAGCTTGAGATTTGGAAGGGACCAATATCCAAACTACTCCAGCGGCTATTTCACTCTGGGCGAGAGTCCTCACCCTCCCACTGGGGAACACATTCTCTTCCACTCGCATTCCATCAAATGGGAATCAAGTTAATCCTAACATTGAGAAATATTCTGGGAAATCTTGTTTTGTTGCAGTAAGGAACAAATTCATTTAAAAGAAGAGTACATCACTTCCAGGACCAGACTCATATAATGGCTCTCCTAACACCACAATAAAAAACCAAGCAGTCTGTCAACATGTGGTTCCTTTGTTCCAGTAACCTTTGGCTCTATTTATCTTTAATTCTTTTCTTTTTAAATACTTAAGTTCTGGGATACGTGTACAGAACGTGCAGGTTTAGTATATATATGCTATGGTGGTTTGCTGCATCCACCAATCCATCACCTACATCAGGTATTTCTCTTAAGCTATCCTCCCCTTGTCCCCCAACCCCCAAAAGGCCCCAGTGTGTGATATCCCCCTCTCTGTGCCCATGGGTTCTCATTGTTCAACTCCCACTCATGAGTGAGAACATGTGCTGTTTAGTTTTCTGTTCCTGTGTTAGTCTGCTAAGAATGTTGGTTTCCAGCTTCATCCATGTCCCTGCAAAGGACATAAACTCATTCTTTCTATGGCTGCACAGTATTCCATGGTATATATGTGCCACATTTTATTTATCCAGTCTATCATTGATGGGCATTCGGATTGGTTCCAAGTCTTTGCTATTGTGAATAGTGCTGCAATAAACACACGTGTGCATGTATCTTTATAGCAGAACGATTTATAATACTTTGGGTATATACCCAGTAATGGGATTGCTGGGTCAAATGGTATTTCTGCTTCTAGATCCTTGAGGAATCACCACACATCACCACAATGGTTGAACTAATTTACACTGCCACCAACAGTGTCAAAGCGTTCCTATTTCTCCACATCCTCTCCAGCATCTGTTGTTTCCTGACTTTTGAATGATCACCATTCTAACTGGCATGAGATGGCATCTCATTGTGGTTTGGATTTGCATTTCTCTAATGACCAGTGATGATGATCTTTTTTCATATGTTTTTTGGCTGCATAAATGTCTTCTTTTGATAAATGTCAGTTCATATCCTTTGCCCACTTTTTGATGGGGTTGTTTTTTTCTTGTAAATTTGTTTAAATTCCTTGTAGATTCTGGATATTAGCCCTTTGTCCGATGGATAGATTGCAAAATTTTTCTCCCATTCTGTAGATTGCCTGTTCACTCTAATGATAGTTTCTTTTGCTGTGCAAAAGCTCTTTAGTTTAATTAGATCCCATTTGTCAATGTTGGCTTTTGTTGTCATTGCTTTTGGTGTTTTAGTCATGAAGTCTTTGCCCATGCCTATGTCCTATACCTAGGAGCTGGCTTTTTGAAAAGACTGACAAAATAGATAGACCGCTAGCCAGACTAACAAAGATTAAAAGAGAGAAGAATCAAATAGACACAAGAAAAATAATAAAGGGGATATCACTAATCCCACAGAAATACAAACTACCATCAGAGAATACTATAAACACTTCTACACAAATAAACTAGAAAACCTAGAAGAAATGGATAAATTCCTGGACACATACACTAAAGTCCTAAGACTAAACCAGGAAGAAGCTGAATCCCTGAATAGACCAATAACAAGTTCTGAAATTGAGGCAGTAATTACACAAATCAAAAAAAAGCCCAGGACTAGACAGATTCACAGCCGAATTCTACCAGAGGTACAAACAGGAGCTGGTACCATTCCTTCTAAAACTGTGCCAAGCAATATTTATCCTTAATTCTTTCTTTTGAGACAGTTTACAAAAAAAAAAAAAAAAAATGCAAGTGTGATGTTTACTTCTAAATGCACCGCTCAACATCACCCCAATCCTAAGCACATCAACCCTGAAGGTCACTGCCTCCAGAGCTCATGCAGTGGCTCTCTCATTCACATGGCACTGATGATATTAAAGGAAATAGAGTGGCTGCTTAAGTTGTGATGGAGAGCGCCATTAGTATTCTCAAAAAGCCCTTCTGTGAACACAAACTTCTTGCTCACATAATGGATCAAAAAGGCAAGTTGCATCGTGAAAGCTGCTTGGGGCAGAAGCGGATAGCTAACATTGAATTTTAAATGAAAAGTGTATTTCAGTCTTTGGTCTAGAGTTTTCATATAAGTACAGATGCTCCTTGACTTCTGATGGAGATACATCCCAATAAATCCATCATAAGTCCAAAGTATCAGGAATCCAAAATGCATTTAATACACCAATAAACCCAAGATTAAATTTAAAAAATCACAATTCAAACCAGCATAAATCAGGGCCTGTCTGTAGATACCTGGGAGGAACGTGAAGGATGGTCCCATCCATTCCTTTTCACACGCTGTGCTTTTAACGCTGCAGAGTGTGACATCCGCCTTTTATTACTTCATAGCTGTGTGTTCTTGGGCTACTTGCTTCACCTCACTGGGCCTCACTCTAAAGCACGGCAATAACGCTAAACATTGGCAACAGCAGCAACCACATTACCTACTGAATGCTCACTGTGCACAGCACCTCATGCTGGAAGCTCTTACACATTACCTTCTTTAGGCTTCACAACAATCCTGAGGCTACTGCCCATATTTAGGAGGAAGAGCTACAGTCCAGACGGGATTTGCACCGGGGGCTGACAACCGCAGAGCCCGAAGTCTTAACTTCTTTGTGTCTGTTATTTCATTGGATTATTATGAAGATTAATTAAATGATGTCTGTTAGGACATAACACAGTACCTGCCACAGAGGATCCAAGTAGGAATTATTATTAAATTACATAATAAGGTCTTCCTATAAATATACTGATCTGTGAGGTTTTCACTTTAAAAGAGAAAAGGCAGAGAGGCAGTTTAGAGCATATTTTAGAAACAAGAGCCCTTAATTCCCTAGGAAGGAGGTTATACATAATTTGATAGGCAATAGGAAGACACTTTGGCATTTTAAGCAAAGAAATGGCAAGGCTGAGCCCTGAGAGAGCTCCCAGCAGCTCACAGTGTGCACAGTTTGAGCAGACAGCAAGTTGGGCCAGGGCCTGGAGAGAAAGAGCAGGAGCAGGAGGGCTCTGGGAGGCTGAGGGGAGCAGAGAGCAAGGTCTTGGTGATGGAGGGCTGAGGGGAGAAGGGGAGCAAGGTCTTGGTGATGGAGGGCTGAGGGGAGAAGGGGAGCAAGGTCTTGGTGATGGAGGCTGAGGGGAGCAAAGTCTTGGTGATGGAGGCTGAGGGGAGCAGGGAGCAAAGTCTTGGTGACACTCAAACATAAAGGATGCCTAACAGTGGTATAAGGAAGAGGGTGTTATTTATAAGAGGAAGAAATCAGACAAAAGAAGTGACCAGGAATGTCAGGAATGTATTAGCAGGGCTAGGATGGAGCTGAAATGCCACTGCCCCCATCTGCAGTGAGACATCGGGTTGCTGCTCCACTCTTGCAAGGCTGGTGTCCATGGGACTGAAGGGACGCTGAGCATTCAGCGTCATGTGGCCTTCCAACTACACCTCCACAGGGAGATGCCTGTGAAAAAAGAATACACAGAACCAGAGTCTCACAATGTAATATCCAAACCTTCAGTCTACAATAGAAAATTACTCATCATGCTGGCTGGGTGCGGCGGCTGATGGCCGTAATCCCAGGACCCTGGGAGGCTGAGATGGGCAGATCACAAGAGGCCCCGGAGTTTGAGACCAGCCTGGCCAAAACAGTGAAACCCCGTCTCTACTAAAAATACAAAAATTAGCCAGGCACAGTGGTGGGCACCTGTAATTCCAGCAACACAGGTGGCTGAGGCAGGAGAATCACTTTAACCTGGGAGGTGGAGGTTGCTGTGAGCTGAGATCACGCCACCACACTGCAGCCTGGAGAATAGTGTGAGACTCTGTCTCAAAAAAAAAAAAAAGAAAGAAAAACAAACAAAAAAACATGGCCAGGCACGGTGGCTCACGTCTGTAATCCCAGCTATTTGGGAGGCCAAGTGGGCAGATCATGAGGTCAACAGATAGAGACCATCCTGGCCAACATGGTGAAAACCTGTCTCTACTAAAAATACAAAATTAGCTGGGCGTGGTGGTGCATGCCTGTAGTCCCAGATACTCAGGAGGCCGAGGCAGGAGAATCGGATGAACCTGGGAAGCAAAGGTTGCAATGAGCTGAGACTGCACCAGTGCACTCCAGCCTGGTGACAGAGTGAGGTGAGGTGAGACAAGATGAGAAGACAAGGAAGAAAGGGAGACAGAGACAGAGAGAGAGAGAGAGGGAAAGAGAAAGAGAAAGAGAGAGAAAGAGAGAAAGAGAGAGAGGGAGGGAGGAAAGGAGGGAGGGAGGGAAAGAGAAAGAAAAAACAAATTACTCATCATGTTCAGAACCAGAAAGTCACAAGATGTATGGAAAAGAAGATCGACAGATGCCAACATCAAGATGATACAGATGCTGAAATTGTTGGACAAGGATTTTAAAGCAGTTGTCATGAAAATGCTTCAACAAGCAGTTATTCATCCTCTTGAAAGAAATTCCTAAAAGAAGAAAAAGCTCAGAAAATAACTAAATGAAAATTGTAGTAAAATATGGTAAACACAATTTTTAAAAACTCACTGAATGAGCTTAATAGTGAGGATGCCACAAGACAGACTGTATATAATTGAGGACAGATTAAAATTATTTTACCTAATCTAAACCACAAAAAGAAAGTAGATTCTAAAATAAATAAATAAACAAACAAACATTCTCAGGGAACTAATATGACAATTTCAAAAGAGTCAATTTTTACACTATCAGAATCTTGGAAGGAGAAGAGAGAGACAGGATTGAAACACTATTGAAAGTACTGGAAGAAATAATGGCTGAAAACTTCTGAAACTTGGTCAAAGATGTAAGCCTACAGATTCAAGAGGCTAAACAAACCTCGAGTAAAATAAACCCAACAAAATCCATACCCAGAAATATCATCATAAAAAATAAGGTAAAAAATCTTAAAAACAGCCAGAGACAAATAACACATTGCATATAGTTTTTAAAAATGCAAATGATAACACACTTCTCATCTAAAACCATGAATGCTAGAAGGAAATTGGACAATGTATTTCAAGTGCTGAAAGTAAAGAGCTGTCAACTATGAATTCTACATTCAGTAGAAATACCTCTAGAAATGAAGGACAAATAAAAACACTCTCAGCTAAAGAACTATCAAGCAAATTTGTGCCTAGGAAATATCCCTTAAGGAGTTGTTAAAGGAAGTTCTCTAAATTGAAAGGACATGACAACAAAGGAAAGTCTGGAACTTCAGAAAAGAAAGAGGAGTATGGAAATATGTAAGAGTAAGAATAAAAATATAATTGACAATCCATCTTTTCATGAGTTTCTTAAACAGTATTTGATGGTTGAATCATAACACCATCTGATGTTGTGCTCAATGTATATATAGGAAATACCTAAGATAATTATATTCAAAAGGCAAGGAGAGACTAGGGAACTGAATGAAAGTAAAGTTTCCATACATTACTCAATGTGGTAAAACATTGAGACTGTTATAAGTTAATTACGTATGTATTTATTCTTACAGTAACCATTAAGAAAATCATACAAAACAAGATATTGAAAAACATTATAAATAAATTAAGATTAAATTCTAAAAACTATTCAAGTAATCCATGTGAAAACAAGTAAAAAGAAACATAGGAATGAGAGACAGAGAAAATAAATATTATAATGCAAACTAGAATGCTAGTATCTCCTAATATACTAATAATTACCTTAAATGTAAATGGCTTAAATAACATCAAAGCTGAGAGCCAAATCAATATCACAATCCCATTTACAGTAGCCACAAAAAGAATAAAATATGTAGGAAAATAGCTAACTAGGGAGGGAATAGAGCTTTATAAGGAGAACAACAAAACACTGATGAAAGAAATCAAAGATGACACAAACAAATGGACAAAGGAAAAATCAGTATCATTAAAATGGCCATATTGATCAAAGCGATTTACAGATTCAACACTATTCCTATCAAACTACCAATGCCATTTTCTCCACAGAATTAAATAAATAATTCTAAAATTCATATGGAATCAAAAAAGAGCCTAAACAGTCAAAGCAATCCTAAGCAAAAATCACATCACCCAACTTTAAACTATATTACAAGGCTACAGTAACCAAAATGCATGGTACTGGTATGAAAACAGACTCATAGACCTATAGAACAGAAAACTAGGTGTTGTTTTCTCACCTACAACCATTTAATCTTCGACAAAGCCAACAATAACAAGCAATGGAAAAAGGACTCTCTATTCAATAAATAATGCTGGGATAACTGGTCAGCCAGCCGCATGCAGCAGACTGAAACTGGACCCCTATTTATCACCATATATAAAAATCAACTCAAGATGGATTAAAGACTTAAATATAAGACCTCAAACTATAAAAATCCAACAGGAAAACCTAGGAAATGCCCTTCTCAATATTAGCCAAGGCAAAGAATTGAATGGCTTAGTCCTGAAAAGCAATTGCAACAACAAAATAAAATTGACAAGTGAAACCTAATTAAAGACTTTCTGCATAGCAAGAGAAACTATCAAGTTTCTCTTGATAGTTTCAGAGAGTAAACAGACAACCTACGGAATGGGAGAAAACATTCACAAACTATACATCTGACAAAGGCTTGATATCCAGAATCTATAAGTAACTTAAACAAATCAACAAGCAAAAAACAAATAACCCCATGAAAAAATGGGCAAAGGTTAAGAACAGACACTTCTTAAAAGAAGACAACATGTGAAAAAATGCTCAGCATCGCTAGTAATCAAAGAAATGCAAATCAAAACCACAATGAGATACTATCTTATACCAATCAGAATGACTTTTGTTAAAAAGTCAAAAAATAACAGATGTTAGCAAGGCTGGAGAGAAAAGGGAACACTGTTGGTGAAAATGTTAGTTCAGCCACTGTGAAGGGCAGTTTAGAGATTTCTCAAAGGACTAAAAACAGAACTACCATTATACCCAGCAATCCCATTACGGGATATATACCCAAAGGAAAATAAATCATTCTACGAAAAAGACATATGATGCACCCATATGTTTATCGCAGCACTATTCACAATAGCAATGACAGGGAGTCAACTTACGTATCCATCAACACCTAGATCGGATAAAGAAAATGTGGTACATATATACCATATAATAATATGCAACCATAAAAAATAATGAAGTCGTGTCCCTTAAACAACATGGATGCAGCTGGAAATCATTATCCTAAGTGACCTAAGGCAGAAACAGAAAATCAAATACCACATGTTCTTACATGTAAGTAAGAGGACACATGGACGTACAGATGGGGTCAATAGACTCTGGGGACTACTAGAGGAGACAGGGAGCGGGCCAAGAGCTGAAAGCTACCTATTGGGTACTGTGCTCACTACCTGGGTGACAGATTCATTCATACTCCAACCCAGCATGACACCATATACCTTTGTTACCAACCTGCACATGTATCCTGATTCTACAATAAAATTTGAAAGAAAAAAAAAAGATTTAAATACATTTAAAAGACACACCTTTTAAAAATCTTGATGCAACTGCATATTGTTTATAAGAAATTCACATCAAATTCAACAGCACAGAATCTTCACAGGGTAGGTAGGTTGAAAGTAAAAGTATGAAAAAATAAATAAAATTAATTTTAAGAAAAAGCAGTAGTGTCTATATTAATATTTCATGAAGTAGACTTCAGAGAAAAAAATTACTAGTGACACAAAAGGACATTAAATAATGATAAAAGACTGTTCCACTAGGAAGACATAACAATCTCAAATACGTATGTACCAAACAAAAGCATCAAAATACATGAAGCAAAAACTAATAGGCCTGAAGAAGAAAGATACAAATTTATAGCTATCATTGAGAACATCAAAACCTTAAACAACTGATAGAACCATTAGACAGAAAATTATCAAGAACATTAATCTGACCAGCTCGATCCACCAACAGAATCTAATTGACATATACAGAAAACTCTACCCAATAACATTGGAATCCACATTTTCTCCCAACATATGTAAAATATTTACCAAGATATTCCATATCCTGCAGCATAAAATAAATCTCAAGAATTTTAAAATAATTGAAAACACACGAAGGAAGTATGTTCTTTGACCACAACAAGTCAAAAGAGAAATAAAAAAGAGAAAGACAAAAGGGAAGTATCCAAACACATGAAAATTAAATAACACACTTCAAAATAATCTATGGGTGAAGAACATATGTCAAAGGAAAAATTTTAAAAGTACACAGAACTGAATGAAAGTGAATACATAACATATCAAAATATGTGGGATGCAGCTAAGGCATTGTTGAGAGAGAAATTCATAGCTGCAAAGGCTTACATTAGGAAAGAGGAAAGGTCTCAAATCAATAATTTAAATTATTATGTCAAGCAACACGAAAAAGAAAAGCAAAATAAACCTAAAGTCAGCAAAAGGAAGGAAATAACGAAAATAAGAACAAAAATTAATGAAACTGAAAACAGAAAACAATAGAGGAAAAATCAAATAAACAAAATGCTGGTTCTTCAAGTCAATGCAAACAGTAAACATTGAACAAGAATGACAAAGGAAAAAAAATAAGACACAAATCGCCAAATATCAGGAGTGAAACAGAGGATCTTGCTACACCTCTTGCAGCCATTAAAAGGATAATGGTAGAGACCATAAAAAATATTACACTCAGAAATTTGCCAATTAAAAAGAAGTGGACCAATTCTTCAAAATCCACAAACTGCCAAAATTCAAACTACATTAAACACAACCTGTATGGTCCTCTAACCATTAAATAAATTGGATCCATAATTTAAAAGCTTCCTCAAAATAAGTGTTTGAACTCAGATGGTTTCACTGGAGAATTTTACCAAACATTTCAAATGTATTAACAACAACAATTTTATACAATTTCTTTCATTATTTGTGTTTGCTGCTTTCTTTAAACTAAAAATTCTGCCTCCTCCACCAGAGCATAAGCTTCATGAGACCAATGACCATACCTGTATTTTCAGTTGCCAGTGCAGAATAAGCTGTTTTGGCATAAAGATTACTCTGAACTGAAGGCAATCGAGGAGAATCCAGATACAGAGGCCAGAGAAAAACTCTCTGCCCTCGCCCTCTTTGCCTGAAAACACGATGTAAATGTTCAGAAACGTCCCTGTTCCCCTTTCTGTCAGGGAGAGAAAAGGGCAACCACTGACAACAACTAGATGTCCTTCTCAGCCTGGAGACCGCAGCAGAGGAATGCGCACCGCAAACCTTACCAGCCTTGATCTATCATTAGTTTCCCATTTGTTTTCATTCCCTAACAATTCAAGGTCCTTTATCTTTGTCTTGTCACTTCTCTAAAACTTTATTGTTCATTGTGAAGATGTTATATAAGCTGGAGTTCTAAGCCACCTCAGTGACAATGACTCGCTCCCTGGCTATCTCCCATGTGTCTATGAAATACGCATGTTAATAAACTCCTGTTTGTTTTTCTCTTGTGAATGTCTTTTGTTACAGTAGTCCCCAGGTAAGAGTTAATTACTCAGAATGGTACCGGGAAAGTGCCTGGCATAGAGTTAGTGATGAATAAATGTGAGGTGATGAATAATCATGCATAGGAAAATCCCTCAGAGAACATCTTAGAGTAATATGTGCAAACATATGCATTTAAAACACATAGATTAAATATATATTACATTTGTCTGATTAATATACTTAAAATTGTTAACAGAGCTTGCCTGAAAGGAAAGGAACAAGATTATGTGGATGAGTAACAGAGGGAAAAATTCCTCTTGCATAATAGAACCTCTCTGCTCTTTATACTTATTTTTAATTGGAACTATATTTGTGCATTACTTCTGGAACTCCAATGTTTGTTTTTTTAAATAATTCAAAGAAGAATATAATGCATGCTTCAATAGGCAAATAAAACAGCCTTCAACAGTTTTTTAAGGTCCAGTGCTATTTCAATCACCTCTTCACCCCCTTCACAGTAATACTTTTGTTAATTAAATGTGCAGTGTGGTGGATGAAATCATGGAGTCTGGATCCAGGCTGCCCGGCTTTCAATCAGCTCCTGACACAGCTGTGCAACCTCAGGCAGGCTACTCCGTCACTCCTTCCCTCCTTTTTCACTGCCATCAGCTCATGGCCAGGAGCTAAACATAAGCTGCAAAGCCAAGCCTAATGCTTTGTTTTATTTTCTCCTTTCCAGTTGTTCTGTGGCCCAGGGAGAGTAAGATAGCTTTTTTATATTGTATTCAGATATACAACAACATGATCAGATACACATTAGAAAGAAAATAAAGCATGTTTGTCACCCACTAAACTCTGGCTGATTATTTCACTGCCTGTTCATAGGAAAAAATATTGAAAAAAAAAGTCATCTGTAAAATAATATTTCACAAATTAGACATCAAGGATTTAAAGAAAACAACCACCTAAGGCTCTTCTCGCTAAGATGAATTGATCACTCTTCGTTGAAAGCTAAAAATGATTCATAAAAGTGGAAGTTTTATGTTCTTGCTATTGTTTTCGCTCTATTTGGCTTGATCTCACCCTCAGACAACATCCTCAGCTATCAAAGGATGATTTTGCAGGTTTCCGGTAAACACTGGTTTCCCATTAGTGGCCTGCACCAGGAGCAGCTCATCTCGGCCAAATGGACATCCTGTTCATTAGGTCATTGAGCCTCCACACCGCCTGGCCCCCAGCAGAAGCCCTTTTCGATTCCCAGCAGCTGCAAATGCAGCGAGTGTACAGCACATCCAATGGAGCACTTGACTTCAGCACAAATCTCTTTGCTTGGCGGCCCTGTGGGGAGTGCTTTTCTATGCATCAGCCTCTCAGCTAAGCACCCCCTCCTGTCATCTCATTCAACTCTCAGGACCACACTGGGCACAGAGAATCATTACCTCCATTTCATAGAACAGGAACAGAAGCCCAGGGGTGTCCAATTCTAAAGTCACTGCTTTCACGTGGCAGGTTCACATTCAAACACAGTTGGCTTGATTTCCTGCTACATGCTCTTAAACATCATTTACAAAAATCATACAGCCCAGCCAAACCTGGACAATCCATGGATGCAGCTGCCAAAGTCTTTAGCATTTGAGAGTAATTTCTTAGGTCCGTGGCATTTTATCACCTGTAATTTTGAATAAATACTGCACACATTCGGATAACAACCTCACATGACGAGTGAGTGAGAGTGAATTACCTAGTCCAGCCACCCCTGCTTCCCAGGCACCTGCCTGCATTTCAGCATAGAACACATGGCCTAAAACTCAGCTGGAGAAACTGCAGACAGTGCCTTCCACCAGGCACTGTTATCCCCAGAGCCGATATGAAATTGATGTCTTGGAATCTGCACCTTCCCTGGCTCCAGCACACCACTCTAACATCCGGGTCTACAATCACCTTGGATGCTTTCTACTTACTACTAACCCGCAGTGGGGTTGCATTTTGTTTTCAGTTACATCCATATGATATTATTGTATTATATACAATATAGCATATTACAGTAGAAATTCTATTATAGTATATGCTAGGTTACAGTGGTGTTTGGTAGTTTGAAGAATTCACAATGATTTCTCGTGTACAGAACTGGATGAGAAAGATCACTAAGTATCTGGTAGAGTTTGACAGGAATAAAAAAAAAAACCCGGAAACATCTTAGCTATGACCTTATAATCTGAACATGACCAGACTCCTCACTTCTGAGCATTGGGATCTTTTGTTCACTGCTGTTTTCCGACCATCACTTACAGGAATGCTTGCATGCAGCAGCCACTCAAAGTGTGTGTATTAAGTGGAGGAGTAAGTATTTGCCATAGATATATAGGAGAAAGAGAAACAACTGCTTCCACAAAGACATGGGCAGGATGTACGTGTAGAGTCAGATGGCTTTGCATATAGCATAGAACAAATAGAGTGAGAAATTCATTCAGATTGAAATCTTCAAACCTGTTTTCCAGGCCTAACATCAGCCTGATGCCCTCAGTATGGTGGCTCTGTGCAGCCACAAGTCGGTATTACCGCCTTCCCCATCGCGTCATCCCCAGCCATTTGTATTAGGATAGAAATCTCATACAAATCTTACCCCAAAACAAGAGTCTTGGTGGAGCCTCTACCAAACAAAGGTGTTCATGGGTAAGAGAACTACCTCGTTTTTCTCTCCCTGGTGGCAAATCTCTAGAATGAAGGACTTTGGGGTTTGATGAGAGACAGCCTGGGGAGTGTTGATTCTACAACCTCTGCAGACAATTAACCTACTGCCTGTGCTTGTGAGCAGCTAACATTGGTCCTTCCCCATGTAGAAAGTCTGCTTGCCACAAACTGCTCCTCCCCACAGGTGCCTGCATGCAATGCCTCCGGCCCTGCGTGCTGGGAGCCACAGAGCTTTCATGGACACATATTTATTCAAGGTCGGCCCTTCAACCCTTTAGGCCTTTACTGCCCTGTGCCATCTCATGAAGTTGTGAACTGCCCCTCCGAAGAAGTCAGCACAATTCAGCAGCTATAAACGTAACACCCAAAGTGAGAGGGGATTTCAGCTCTAAAATACTAAACTGGAACAATAATCCTGTGTTAGGTTGGTGACTCCAAGCCTCAGCCCTAAGCAGACATAAGATAGACCCTTTTCAGTGGCCACACGGGATATATATGCTGATAGTGACAAAATGTGAGTGGATAAGAGCATTCGTCGGTGGATTTATGGCCAGGAGGTATCAAGTAGAAATTAGGAAAATAATGAGAGAAAATAGGTTTCTGTTCTTTGATTATTGCTAGAACTGACCTGGGGTGCACACGTGTGCCCACATGAACACACACACACAGACACACACATGCACACAATGTGTAGGTTCACCTAGAAACAGAATCTGAGTCGAGGTAAATTTGAGTGAGTCAGGATGACATGGTTAGAGCAATGAGTTGGGCCTGTGGGTATACATGGAGCAGTGTTTGTTGAGGGAAGCACAGCAGTTGATGCTTTGTGATGAATCTGGTGCAAACACAGGGTAGGCAGAGAGTCCCGAGTGTGACGATGGATGCACAACGTGACCTCAGGATGCAAACACACTGCCTCAAAGCACACGGCAGTCATAACCTGAAGAATTCCACAGTTGCTCTTCTTGTTCAATCTCATTTTTTTCCCTTTCACTCAAGCCATTTGCCCATTTACTCTAGTTGCTATTGTGACCAGAATGTACATCTACTCCCTCTTCTACATCAGTGGTTTACAAACTTCACTTAGACCATGCTAACACCCTTCAGAAAAAGTGTGTGTTCATGATGGGCAGGCTCAATTTATGTCTCTCACCCCCAGGGCCTGGACAACCTCTTGGTGAGCTCTGTGATTGGTAAAACAAGTACAATGAGCCCCGCGGTCTCCTGGGGAAGGCCGAGGCTCACGGAGATGTTCAATCAGGCAGTGGCTCTACAGAAAGCCGTTCAGTCACTTCCACGTACCCGTGGGTATGCAAAACACACTGCCAGAGAGAAGTGCTGCGGCTCTTCAGAGCCACGTCCAGCCTCAGCAAGGAGGTGAGAACTGTGAATCAAGAGAACACTCTGGTAACAGGGCACAAACATTCAGCATATTTTATACACACACGGTCCAAAAGGACCTCATCGTCTCTCTTCTGCCCAGCTCTCCTCCCTTTAATCACTATAGTTTTCTTTTCCAAAGACCCAGTGCATCTTTGGCTTCCATTTTTACCATAGCATTCAAAATGCACACCATGAAAAGGCACAGAACAGATGGCAACAAATAGAGAATCAAACAAAACTTCTGAAGATACAAGATGAATGGACCTCTGGCAGGACAACAGAACTCGAGGGTTCTGTGTGTCTTTGTAGTCTGGAAATGAGTGAATTTTGAACAATTTGAAACTGGAAACTGCTCACTTGGGTAGTTCTTGCTTAAAGTTTCATACTCTACCAATGGAGAAAATGATAAATTTCTTAGAGTCAGACTAAGCATAAAGCCAGCAAAATTTTATCACAAAAATCAGAGGAAGATTTTACGCAAACAAGGTAAACAAGCAATTACAAAACTGAGGGCATCATTATCAACAAAACGCAAAGAGCACAACATGCCTTATTCTGAATGTGGCCAGTGTGCTGTTCTCACGGACACATACGATCTCAATGTGGCCAGTGTGCTGTTCTCACGGACACGTACGATCTGAATGTGGCCAGTGTGCTCTTCTCACGGACACATTGATAAAGTGTGCATCAGCCACGTGTGGGAAATCGCTACAGCTGCTCCTGAGGGGAAGGCGGATTGCCACGTGGGGCGTGTTTGAAATGGCAAATCACAGCAGTGCATTGATGATAGGAGTTAGCAGTATTTCTGATACAGGCATTGTTTTGAATTTCTGAAGAGGATGAAATTTTCATAATTTCTGACTTGTAAGCTTCCATGACTTTGTTTATTTATTTTGTTGGGGATAGAAAACAATACCCCAAAATGAAGGCCCCCAAAAGAAAAGTTTTTCTCTGACCTTCTCCTGACCTCTTCTCAGTCCCATTCTCCTCTGAGGTTGCCAGAGAAATAAGAATCCCTCTTCCCCAAGGCAGGTCACAGAAACCAGAACCTGTTTTCCTACAAAGCCAGCCATAAACCCTAAAAAGTATTATGTACCTATCCTTAGCTCTGCCCTGTCTGTGTAAAACCTGGCCATAAAGAAATTATCTGCCCTACCTTGTTTGACTATTGGTCAACAGACCTCCATTCCAGAGAGAGGCCTGCCTCATACCCAGAAAAGAGGAATATGTTTTCAGAGAACCCAAGAAGAATCTAGACCGATAGGCCTTGCTGTATTTTCCCACTCAGTCTATGACCATTAGATCACACCCTTTTTGTTTAATCATATTTCTACACAACTGTCCATATTTCGTTGACACTAATTATAAAAACAGACAAGCTCCCCCATATCTCTGGGTCTTCAGTCTGAAGGTTATCATGTGTACATGTTAAATAAATGTGTACGTCTTTTCTCCTATTAACCTTCCTTTTGTGAACCGACTTTTCAGCAAACCTTCAGAGAGCCAAAGGGAAAGCTCTGCCTTGGCCCCTACAGTTCATTTACCAAGAGTATTAAATGAGTCAATAATACTCATCACTTGTGGAGAACCTGTGATACGCCAAACATGGCTTTCCATGGTTTGTTGAAGCCAGTCTTTCCAGCATCCTTCAGAGTTTTTGTCAAGAGATTAACATGCACATCAGAGTTGTTAGGGAGTATCCCACAACGAGTGAACTATAAAAACTAGTCAGACAACCAGGTAGGTGTGACTCACACAACCAAACCACCAACTCTTTCCACACAATACTCCATTAGTCCAAGAGTTAGTAACCTAGATACAGCTGACAAAAATTCTCTTCTTGACCAAACTTTAGTCAGGCTCCTGAACCTTTTCTCCAACAGGGCCCAGCTGTGCACATCCCTGTGCAATCCAGTATTAACAAGAATCCTCCATCTGGGTATCTGACCTCCCTCAATACCTGACTGGGCTCCTCACCCACTGTCCCCCAGGGATGTCTTATCACCCTGGCCTGCTTCCAGCAAGAGTCCTGTTAAGTGGGTTTGGGCAGGATCTCCCTTCCACTTGATGTTTCTTCTTAGTCATTTTTCCATCCTCTGACCACCACTCTGCTCACTGGCTATAAATTCCTACATGCCCATGCTGTGCCCATGCTGTGCCCAGAGTTGAGCCCAGTTCTACTCTGAGGCTTCTCTTCCCTTACTGCAATAGTCCTAAATAAAATCTGGTTTTATTGCTTTCACTACTGCCCAGCTCTGGTTTTCTTTGACACAGTCTCTGATGCTATTTTGCTACCTTATTTAAAATTAAACAGTTGAAATTGTCTTTGGAAAAATTATAAGGCAAGAGAAATCAAACTCAGTGAACTCCATCTTGCTTCTAACCTCACAAGATAACTGCCCTTGTTCATTCCTGAGCACAGGCCAAACTAACTATGAGAGGAACTTAGTTTATAACTTAACTTTGAAGCAAGAATGATAATTGACCCAGTTTTGATAATTCCCAAAACTGACCCCCTCTGGGGGTTAAAACCACCTTTGTAAGACTAGCGAAAGGCCGAGGTCAGGATTATGGGAGGGGCTTGAATCCTGCTAAAACAGGCATAGTAAGACGATACGCCGCCACTGCCCCCTAGCTTGCTATTCTATAATTGCTTACCACTCAAGAGTCATGGAGCTGGAGGCCACAAGATTTTTAGCTTTCCCAATTGCTCCTTTAGATAACAACACTATTGTAAAACCTGAGACTGGTTTTGAGATATTTCTCAGACTTTTGCATTTTGGCAACCAACTGACCCCCCTGGACATGTGACTCATACCAAGGATCTGACTCAACCAGTCCTATGACCTGCTGCCCAAGAAACTGACTCAGCACACGAAGACAGCGTTGCCACTCCTGTGACTTCATCCCCAACCAATCAGCAGTACCTATTCTCTAGCCCCCTGCACATCAAGTTACCCTTAAAAACCCTAGCCTCTGAGTTCTCGGGGAGAAAGATGATAAAAATGTCTCTTGTTCTCCCACTGAATAGCTTTGCAATAATTAAACACTCTCTCTCTCTATTGCAACACTGCTGTCTCAGTGTATTGGGTTTTCTATGAGGTGAGCAAGAACCTGTTGGGTTCAGTGAGTTCAGCATCTCATCTCTAGCATTTTCCAAGCTCTGTTTCCAGCACACAATAGTAAATCCAGATAGCTGGGCTGCCCATCCCCAGCTCCCTGCTTCCCACCCTATGGCATGCCCTAAGTCTTTTTCCACTCTAGACACTTTCTTCAAAAGCCACCATGCCAGCCTCTATCAATGCTACTGTCCTATGTCCTATGATGCCTGGCTAGGGCAAGGGTAACAAAGCCCAGGACCTTCATGCAAGTTGTGGAACTTGGACCTTCTGGTCACCTCTTCTGGGCAGTCTTCCTGACTTTCTAAGGCAGAGTCAATCACTAGAAATGTTTAAAGTGACAACTGAATTATTCTTAACACAAGATCACTCATGCCTTCACTTGCAGTTCCTTATACACCATAACTGCTAGTACTCCTCATGTTTTATTATCATGATTCATTAACACTTGTGTCTCCTTGAAAGCAGAGTCCTAAGCTTAAGATCCTTTGGCATAACCTAGAACAACACTAAGCTATTCAGTAAACACCGGTTTAGAAAATAAGTGGTTAGAAAAGAAATACTATTACTTTTATGGAACTCAGGTTTTTGGTGCTAATAAGCACAATAGACCCCACAGCACTCATCCTGCAGTAGTGCTTCCTGGGAGCATGGATTTAGAAAGAGGTGGAGCTCTTAAAATAACGGCATAAAAAGGGATGAGGGGTTTAAGTTAGCTTGGGAAATGCTGAAGGCTAGCTCTTCGAGAAAGTCACATTACACATTAGCATAGTAAAAGCTATATGGTCTCTTAAAGTTAAAAAAAGGAACTGGTTTAATTTTCATTAGCATGCAAATGTGAGCTACCGAATGCATTTTTGACTTGTTTTCTTTTTTTTTTTTTTCCCCAGCATACTGGTTACATAGGCCAGAATCCCAACTTGATGCCCTATGCCTTTTTAAAGTAAAGTAGCTGATTTGACTCTCTAAGCCTTTTTTGGTACATAATTTGCCCTGGGCCTGCTGCCCAGGCCTCTCTGAGGAGGCTCTGCAGGCTGATCAGAGGAAAGAACAATGTTTCTTTTCCTTCACTGTAACCAGCACTTACAGGTGAACTAGAATGTTTAAAGCAACAACTAAATTATTATTAGCACAAAAGTCAGAATGCATTGTGCAGGAGAAAGAATGCATGCGTCTGTTCTCCAGGGCAATCTCAAGGGATGTCTGGAGCACTGTGGGCCCATCGGCCGTGCTTCCTACCATTTACCATTTGTTTTGTTTTATCGTCTCCATTGGGAATGCCAGTAATGTCCCCGTGAGAGGCTCCTGTCTAGCTCTTGTCTAATCAGACGATTTTAAAGACATTATTACTGGGCAATGGAATCAGGGTGGCTGCAGTGTTTCTGAATCTTCCCAGATTCTTACTGCAAGCCAAACAGATTAACAGGATAACATGAAAAACCTATGGATGATATATTTAGAAACAAACAAACAAACAAACAAACAAGTATCAGGAAACCCCCTGATCCCGCAAATACTGGTAGTGTGGCCATAGCACTTACTTCAGTGAGCCTGGCAAGGGGTTAGCACCAAAGTGTAAAGGCTATGGATGATGCAAGGGACACGTGAACCCCACAGGATGTCCACAAACACATACCCCCCAAACCAGGGGCAATACGACAGCATGTGGTGACAAGGCTGGGGGAGTCCTGCAGGCTCCACATTGCAGGTGGAGGTAGAACCTTCCTCGAGCAGGGCAGAAGCCCTGGGGTAAGGGAGGCAGCCAGTGCCCTAGGTGGGAGGGGTGCACAGGAAGCACATGCCAGGGAGAGCTCACAAGAGCAAAGCCCATCATCCTCAGAAGAAGGCCCCATGGAAGACCGAGAGAGACAGAATTAGGGGCCAACCTTGGTCCTGACTGGTTTTAAACAATACGTATTTCCTAGCTCTGAGCAATGGAAGGTTCTAGAAACTGTGACGACCTAATAGCAATGCCCAGTGCCCACATGGTGACGCCCAAGGTGCCAGATGGTGTTTTCTAAATGCCATTCCCCACTGAGAGGGGCAGAGCCCCTTACAGGATCAACCTACTCTAGGGTTTGGTAAAGAAATGTACAGAAATGCTAGGACACCGTGTGATGCCTAAGGACCACTAAGGAGAGGTCAAAAGTCATGAGAGCCAACTTGCAGGGGCTTCCGTTAGCCAAAGATAGGACAATCTGAGAATCACATAGAGTAATGATGGTATCTGATTAAAACGCATTGAACACATAAGGACCTACAAGTTTATAATGAGAGTCAACAAGGTGTAAGAGAAAGAGAGGCAGTTACTGGTCCACACTGGAGATAACTAGGGCACTACCCACTCAACAAATTAGCAATTAAAGGGAGAGATTTCAGCATTTATCCTCCCTTTCCTGTACAACAGGCTTTCTGGGGGAACCAAATAGTTCTAACTGATGAGGGAAAGCTGCTTTGTACCAAGGATTCTAGCTATTAAAAGACGAAGAAATGGCCTGTGATGAGTTACAACATACGAAATGCAGAAAATGTGGGGAACAGAACAAGTTAAATGACACCATGAGAAAGCAAGCAGACAAATCTTTTGAACAAATCAATGCTTGAGAATCAAGGACATGTCTCAAAAGACATGTGGGTATCACCAAATGCACTGGACAGTCTGATACTAATTTAAACAAAGCAACCACACAGTCGTTTTTGGATATGGGCTGGGTATGACATGCCAGAAAAATACTACTAATTGTGTTGGTAGTATAATAACATTGCCATTCTTTTTTTTTTTTTTTTTTTGTTTTGTTTTGAAGTCTGTATTTTTTAGCAATGAATTCTCAAGTATGTAGGAGCAAAATAATAAGAGGCCTGAGTTTGCATTAAAATATTTCACCATCAAAAATATCAAAAGGTGCAAAAAAATCTTGATAGCTATTGAATCAGATGATGGATAAACAGAGTTTTATTATACTGTTTTCTTTGATGTTGTAGGTGTTTAAACATTTTATCATCTTTTTTTATTTTCAGAGACAGGGTCTCACTCTGCTGCCCAGGATGGAGTGCAGAGTCATGATCATAGATCACTGTAACTTCTAATTCAGTTGATGCTCCTGCCTCAACCTCTTGAGGAGCTGGTACTACAGGTGCAAGTCACCATGCCAAACTAATGTTTAATTTTTTTTTTTTTTTTTTTTTTTGTAGCAATAGTGTCTTGCTCTGTTGCTCAGGCTTCTCCTGAATTCTTTTCCAGTGATCCTCCTGCTTTGACCTCTCAAAGCACTGGGATTACAGACATGAGGTACCACGTCTGGTCTAAATGTTTCCCAATGAATTTTTCTTACAAGTGTTAGAGTAAGGGAAAAGTACTCCAAATATACATATTTATAATTAGGTACAGGTGAAAAGTAAACTCTTAAAATATTTTGGAGCAAGGAATGCTATTCAGAATCTGTCTTTCTCAATAAAACTAATCAACCCATACCCAGATGGCTTAGAATAATTAACCGAGGAGGAGGTATAATGGGCATGTAAGTTTGAGTTACTCTCTCAGTGCCGCAGCCCTGTTCGGATGCAATAGTTCTTTGCTGTACTGCTAACGGACTCTAATCGCATCCATTTCTCTGCATCGATAAAGTAGATCACATCCAGAACATTTTGAAATGTTAGGTAGGTAAAATACAAGAAGGAAGCCCTGACAGATCAACTTTAGAGCTAGAAAATGATTCTAGACTTTTAGAATGGAGTGTTAAGATGCACTGTCACAGCAGATGAACCTAACCATTTGATGAAGTATAGCCCTCCCAACCCCAGAGTGAGGTTTGCGGGAAGAAGGAGTGTTTCTTTAAGTGCATTCACAGATGAATGAGTGGAATTCAGGCCACCCAAATGACGCAGGGTACAAATTGCTGCTGGTGGCCTCATTTGTGTGGTTCACTCAGGGTGGCTGTTCTCAGACCCACTAATTAATCCCGGATCACAGTTGGCCCGAGAGGAATGAGCCCCCTCCTTCCAGGTGCACAGACCTGGCCGATGACGCTGTCTATGGAGTGGAGGCCCTTCTCAGAAGTGGAGAATACCAAGACTAACCCTGGATACCTGGAAGGGCAGGAAGGCACCTGCCCTGGGTAACGGGGTCTGCAGTCACATTTAACTTGACTAAAAGGGATTCAGTGGCCACTTGTGGCTCCCTGTGGACTAAGGTTGCAAGTGCATGCTGGCCGTATGTATTAACTACCTGGACACTGCAGGAGGTGGTGACCAGGTCTCTTCCTGCAGCTAGAGGAGAGAGGAGATCAGGTAATGATGTTCTGAGTGCCCAACAGCCAGTGGAAGTGGGCAGCAGAGCGTCGCAGGGGAGTTTAATTTGTAAAAGTGCGGTACACAAATTTGAGGATAAACAATCCCATTCATACACGTCAAGTGAAGGACTCAGAGCCAAGGGAGAAAGAAAGGGTGGTGGCGGGAGACAGGGGCGGGATCAGTGTAGAGTCCAGTCCTGACAATCCCCAGAGGAATTCTAGAGCCAAGAAAGTCACCAAGTGACAAGCATGCTAAGAACTAAGGAGCCTTCCAAGATTTCAAAAGGGCTACTCCAAGGACCTGTGCAAAGCTTCACTTCTCACGACACTTCCTTCCATGCACCCGCCCACACTGTCCTAGCCCCTTCATATCCTGTGCAAAGCTTCACTTACCATGACACTTCCTCCCATGCACCTGTCCACACTGTCCTAGCCTCATCATATCACATTGTTGCTCCACATACATACTCTTCTCCTTTGAGCACTGCTATGGGTTGAATGTCCTGTCAAAACTCATGTTGAAATTTAATTCCCATTGTAATGGGATTAAGAGGCATAGCTTTTAAGAGGTTATCAGGCAAATGGATTCATGCCATGATCAACAGGTCAATTATCACAGGAGCGAGCTCCTGATTAAAGTTTGGCCCTGTTTTTCTGTCTTGCATGTTTATTTGGCATGTGACACTTTCCATCTCATGAGGACTCTCACCAGATGCCAGCACCATGCTCTTGGACTTTCCAGCCTCCAAAATCCAAAAGCCAAATAAACAGCTTTTCTTTATAAATTACCCAGTCTGCATATTCCATTATAGTCGTAGAAAATTAGGTAAGACAGACACCTTGGAAGCTAAAATCTCCCTTATTCATAGTTCTTCACTGCACATAGAAAGGCAGCGCCCGGCTCAAGCAGGCACCACATATATGTACCTTGGCTGGCCTAAGACCTAGGTAACATCTCTAAGAATACAGGCACATACCAGACAGAAACAGACAAAAGCTATGGTGTCAGGTGACAGGAGAAGGAATATATTTTTCTTTCTATTATTTTCCTAATTGTTGGTATAGCATCTCTCTCTCTCCATATATATTATATTATGTATATATGTGTGTGTATATATATGTGTGTGTATATAGATAGATATAGATAGATAGATAGATAGATAGATAGATAGATAGATAGATAGATAGATAGACAGATAGATAGATAGATAGATTACACACATACACACATTTTGGGGAGAAAAGTGATAACAGGGCATATGTCTTGGGCATTTCCATCAGCTGTAGTGACTGAATGAGAGCATCTATGTACAACACTGTTCCTTTATTTCTAGCTTTCACATTGGTAGGCCAGAGGAAAGAAAAACATAATTTTCATTTACTACTAAGAGACAAGGTGAAATAAAGTGAAAGGATTCCATGATTAAAAATTTGATGCAGATATTCAAAGCTATAATTCATTTCTTAACTAGAAGCCTGGATTCTACAAGCCTGATGTTTTATTAGTCCTACCAGGTGTATGGACTATATTTTAGCAGAAACATTTGATGCCCAGGCTCCCACCCCACCCCCAACCCCTACTGAGCAGTGAACCTGAGCATCATGGCTGTGAGACACCGGTCCTCTCCTCTCGTCCCCAGCATCCTCAGCCAGCACCAGACAGTGCCCCACTCCCTGCTTTTCTGTCACCTGATGAATCGTCTGAGTCAGCTAAGAGCGAGTGCTAAAAGCCCAATCTGGAAGGGACAGACTTGAAAGTAGTAATTATATATTTTCAATTTGAAAATTGCTTGAGATGAGAGATTCAAAATCTATTTGGGGACGCATAAATAATACACTGGTAATTGGCACATTTTTACATCAGCCTTTCCATTTTAAACACTCAGGACAACTAAGGAAAAGTGCCACGAAAATGAAAATGAGATCATATATTTCTTGCCCACATCTTATTTGTTACATTCTTTACATGATTCACATGATTCATGGAACATACCTCCACTGTCATGTTCTCAAAATAATCAAGAGCACTGATACCTCCACTGGGAAACCGATGGACGGAACTTATATAACTGAGGCCTTTGGTCTGTTCACACTTGATGTGATTACTGATATGTTTCTGTCTTTCATCCTGCTACTTTTTTTCTTTGTTCCATCTGTTTTTTGTTCTGTCTTCTTCTCTTGTTTTCCTTGGGATCAACTGAGCCTTTTAGAGTTTCTATTGCATCTCCCTTATTGACTCTTAAGCTTTACCTCACAGTGTTGTTTGTAATGGTGGCTCTAGGGTTCATAGTATATATACATATACACACACACATATATATATCAATATACATGTGTATGTGTTTATCAGTATCTACTATAAAAGAATACCTTGTGTGTACATTATATGGTCTGCGTGATTTACAACAGTATACTTTCATTTTCCCTCTCTTGTCCTCCGGGCTATTGCTGTCACATATGTCATTTCTATATATGTTATAAACTCAACTATTTTTGCTTTAGATGGCCAAACATCTTTTAAAGAAATGAAGGAATGGAGAAAGCGCTTCATATTTACCCACACGTCGGCATCTGTCTGAGCTCTCCACTGCTTCAGTAGACTCCAGTTTCCATCCAAGGTATAACTGTCCTTCAGTCTGAAGAAGCTGGACTGTTTCTTGCAATGCAATTCTGCTAGAAATGAACTCCCTCACTTGTTAATCATAAAATAGCTTGATCTGACCTTTATTTTTAAAAGGTATTTTCCCGGATATAGGATTTTTGTTCGTAAGATTTCTTTCCTCTCTCTCTTCCTCTTCCATCAGTACTTCGCATATTTTTTTCCATTGTTTTTGGTCTGCAGTGTCTATGATAGCAGAAGCATTTTCACTAACATTCCCTTTCCTCTGTGTAACATCTTTCTTCCCCAGGACTCTGGCTGCTTTTGGATCTTTGTCTTTCAGTAATTTAAGTATGATTTTCCCAGATTTCAAGAACTGTGAGAAATAAATGTCCTTTGTCCAAGCCTCCCAGCCCATGGTATTCTGTTATGGCAGCCTGAACCTGCCGAGATGGAGTGGCCGAGAGGGTGGCTATCTAAAAAGCCTGCGCTGTCCCACAGGGATGGGAGCATATGCTGTTGCTGGTCATCAGCTGCAGCTCCGCTCGTGTGTGACCTCCATGGGAAATGTTGGCAGCACAGTTTTGATCACATTGCATCACCATGCCCTTCCCTCAGATGGTTCCCATAGCCCTCGGCACTCACCAGGCCCAAATGATCTATCCCTAACCTACCTTTCCAGACCCATCAACCAACATGCTTCTCGTCCCTCAACTCCTTTCACTCACTGGTCTTCAATCAGTTCCTCCAATGGGCCCAGCTTCCCCAGTCTCGCACCTTTGCAAGGTATTCCTCCTCCCTCCCCAGGAAGCGCCCTTCCACTCCCAAGTACAATTCACTTGCTCAACTCCTGATACTCCTCCAGGTTCCAACACACCCAGCACTTATCCAGGGAAGGCTACTCTGCCTTTACTTATCAGATAAATTCTCCCATTGTGCATTTCTTGACATCTGTATATAGCACTGACCAATATCTACAAGTATGTTTTCTGTGAATATGAGACTAGTGGCTCTTCCCTGCCCTTGTCTTGCTCCACAATGACAAGGGCCCATGTCTATTTGTCACCATTGCACTCCCAGCCCTTGGCACAGTACTTGGCCCACATGCCTATTGCGTGCTCAGTTATCTATTCTAATAGACTCATTAACAAAGGGTAAGAAGGACCTGACTGCCAAACACATTAGGTCATGGCTGCACGGCTCTCTCCTCAGGCCTGGGCTTAATTCCTCTGCAAGAACTTGGCTAGAATGGTTTTCTTAGTCCGTGCAGTCTGCTATGACAGAATAACATGGACTGGGGGACTTATAAACAACAGAAATTTATTCCTCATCACTCTGAAGGCTGCAAAGCCCAAGATCAAGCTATCAGCAGATTTGGTGTCTGGTGAGTGCCCACTTCCTGGTTCACAGACCACATCTTCTTGCTGTGTCCCCGCACAGTGGAAGGGGTAAGGTGTCTTTTAGAAGTTTCTTTTTGAGGGAAATAATCCCGTTCACGAAGGCTCCCCCCGGGACCTACCACCTCCCAAAGTTCCCACCTCCTACCACACCACCTTAGGTGATACTGTGTTGATGAGCTGATTCTGGGGTGATAGTTCATTCTGTCGATAGGCTTTATGGCGTGAACTTTCTTGGGGGAGGTGTCACAAACATTCAGACTATACAGGGGTCCTAAGAAAAAACAAGGGGAAACTTCTTACCTAAACAACTGAACTTTGTGCCTTTCACAGGGGGACTTGCCTAATCACAGAGTGTGTTCAGACCTGCTGGGGAGTGGTGGAGGGAACTTAGGTATTGAATGAGAGTTTCGGCATGATTGACTGAGTGACAGCTTCCACCTGAGGAAACGAGAGCTGCAGCCTTCAAAGGCTCACACCGCATGAGCACATTCTCAACTCCAGCTGCTCCCCCGTGACAGCAAGC
This sequence comes from Macaca fascicularis, assembly GCF_037993035.2. Classification (NCBI taxonomy): domain Eukaryota; kingdom Metazoa; phylum Chordata; class Mammalia; order Primates; family Cercopithecidae; genus Macaca; species Macaca fascicularis. The sequence continues at coordinate 1,928,699 of NC_088381.1, forward strand.
GGTTTTGGACATCGAGCCATGTATTGGGAGATGTCTGTTTTCCTTTTTTTTTTTTTTTTAACTGAGCTTCTTTAGAAAGGCTCTCAGAGATCACTCACAACAGCTTTATGACCAAGTGCTGCTTTCCCCATAGTCCCCTGAGTCACCTTCCTATGGCTACACAGCTGGTGTTAGAGTGAGGGTCGGGCCGGGTCCCTCCATCGCTCCTGCTCTCCTAGTGGGCATCTGACTGCGAGGGAGCCTCTTCTGCAGTCCCAGGTGCCAGGGCCTGTGCTCCTGCACACTGTGCAGGGTTAACAGTACCAGGGATCGCCCTGATCGCACCACCTTGAGCACTGCCATGGGGTGCAGCCGCTCCTTCCCTACAGACCCTGGCAGCCGAAGCAGTGCAGTCAGAGGGAGTCACTTTCTTTCCGGGTAGAAGCTTTTCTCCCAGTGCACACCTCACCAGGCTTGAGGACGGAGGGGAGGCCTGCACAGCTGGGAGGTCAAGCTGGAGTGAGGACATCGGAGGAGGAGCAGCCGTTTCTTTGTCTTTCCTCTGGAGCACTCCAGGTGGGCACCCTTGAGAGGGTTCTCATTTTTGAACTCCAACTAGTAGTAGGTGGAAGGATTTATGTTATTTAAAAAATCTGATGAGTTTTAGCCTCTGTTAACTAAGGACAATAGCCTCACTCTGAGCCACCCACCATATGTGGGCAGTGCTGAAGCAGACAGTGAGCACGGCTAAGCTGAGCCCAGCCAGGATGTCTTGGTTTTAATTTTGGTTTTTGCACCTCGGGTGCTCTTTCTCTACATGGGATGACAATGTCCACCCTGCCTTTCTCACGGGAGCTATAGTCAGATAAGTCCAGGGAGAGAAAGCACTTTTCAAATGGCCAAGTGCTCTAAAGGACAAAAGACAAATGTACTTCTTACTTTAGCAGACGAGGAAAGAGAGGAAAAGAATCAGGGGGCCCATGACAGACGAGGCCCACGGGACCTCGGGCATGGGCTATCTGCAGTCATCCCTTCAGCCATTCACCCAGCCAACAGGCACGAAGCACAGAGACTAAGCTTTGGGTGTGCAGGAGCTGGGGACACAGCCATGAGAAGACAGCCCCTGCTCTACGTGAGACGGCCTGGAGAGAGGGGCTGATCGCTGAAGAAGTATTTACTCAGAAGAGCTGAGCAAAATTAATGCAGGTCACACAGAGCAAGAGAGTTAAACCCAGGGAGAATAAGGCTCTGCTTCTCTTCGGTTTTCAATAGTCTTGTTGCAACATGAAGTCCCCGGAGGTGACAAGGGAGTGGGTTTTCAGGCCACAAGAGACATCCTATCACCTCTTTAAAATATGTGCTAAGGAACTCAGTGCTTCTTCTTTGCGTTGAGACATGCACCCTGCAGTATAATGGATTTCTTTGCTGCACTGGGTAACACTGTGATTTTATTTGCATAATCTATTTGTAATAATAAGTGGAGTGTCTTCATTCCCCAGGACACAGCAGGAGCTGTTTGCTTTGCCACTCCAATCCCAGTTCCTTGCAGGAAGCTGCAACATCACAGGTGTGGCTGGTGCCTGTTGGTGTAAGGGGTGGGCTGTGAGTCATGGGGGCTGAAAGGCATTATTCCACACAGGGCCTTCATGTATGGGCCAAGCCAGGGGCGCAGGCAGGGGCCTCCCTGCAAGACCTTTATTACCCTAGAGGCTCCCCTGAAGAGTCCTCAAACCAGGAAGAAGGAGACAAAAACACCTTTACTCTTCCTACAAAATAACAAACCACTCTAAAACCCAAAAAGAAGACAGGTGTTGTCCACACTAGGGCATTTCTTAAATTGATTTTTCAAAAGAGCAAATCAATAATAAAATGGAATTAATGGTGATATTCTATTTGCAATCAGCTGAGATACTATAAGAAAAACTGTTCAAAGAAAAGAAGAATACACTTCTTTTTGTACTTTTCCCCCTCTGTTATAAGTGAACATTAGCTGAGAAAGTTCACTGTCTCATATGGAGACAGATATGGGTGCATTTTCCATCCAATTTCCTTCTAAAATAAAAGGTGTGTCTGTCCCTGTTACTACTCTCTAATGTGAATCTCATTCTGCAAGCTTCGCATTGCCTAAAGACGTAGTCAGAGCCACCGAGAAAGGCTCAGAAGGCTCACTGTGCTGGTTCGCTGCGTCCCACCCCATCCCCCTCTCTGGTATCTTGCTCTCCCCAGCTTTGTAGTTTTGCACGTCTTCTTCTATCTCCCCCTCCTTGGACTTATGCCATGCCCACCCCTCCCTAGAAAACAGCCACTCCTCCAATACTGAGGTTGCCTTTTCTTCCTCTAGGGCTAGCGACCACCTCCTCCTTTGCGACAGGTGTGACAGGTGCCCCAGACAGGTGCCATCTCGCTGTCATTAGCATCCTCTGCTGGCCTGATCCTCCCCTCACTGACTGGTGAGCTCCCTAAGGACCAGCAGTTTGTCTCGGTTTTCACAGGCATGACGTGTGCATGGCAGACTTAAATAAACGTGTGAGGAAAGAACTGTAGAGAGAAAGGAAGAGAGGGGAGACAGAATGCTAGAGCACACATGTTAAGGAGAAAGTAAGCAGAAAGCATGCACTTGGGAGATTGAGGAGGAAAGGCAGAAGGAGCTCAGGATGCTGACACTGGAGAAGAACATCTTTGGAGAATGTAAGAGCAATCTTCAGATATTTGAAGGTTTTAAGGTGGACAAAGCATGACAAGAATTAGAACCTGGACTGACCAGTGAAAGAGTCAAGACACTTTCACACAGAATTTTCCAGCATTTCAATGGTCAAAGACGCTCTGACACAGAGGCTGTGTCATGGAGGTCATCATGCGCTTGGTGGGGACTAGCGGCTGGGCGGAGTTGGAATGCTGGGTTAGGTGACCTCCCCAGCACTGCTGTCTAATACCTGTCACAAGGTATTCTGGCATGAAGCCCTACTCCACCTGCCTCACATCAGGCAAAAAGGAAAGAAAATTATCTAGGAGAAGCAACTAAATAGCCCTGAATGGTTGATCTCAAGAACCATCAGTTTTTGGTATGTCAAATTCTAAATTCTATATTTTTTCAAGTGTCGCCAGTAAAAATATTTAGAAGCACTTTTGCCATCCTAGATGTCTTGGAGAAGACGCATATGAATGGTTTGAAAAAAGTTCTTATCCAAGATTGACTACTGATCTGCTTTTGGACCTGCCTTTCTAAACACCTGATGAAGCAACGTCGCTTGACACGAGACACATCACTTTCCACTGAGAGAAAGCCCACCTGTGTTAACATCACTTCCCTAGTTTGTAAAGAACTAACGAATGTGTACAGATTACGACGCAAAGACCCCCTTTCAAAACGGTGGTCAGTGCAATACTTGATACTTAATGTTTAAAATGATTTCACCAATGTGATATTACTGCCACAAAAGGTTCCACGTAAACCTCATCATGATAGAGGAATGAGACACTGCAGAATGCCGGACATTTTACCCGTCTAACAGATCACTGCCTGGGAATCTTCAGGAAAGTAAATGCCATGACAAATACATCAAATTGAATAGGAGGGCGCCCATCTAGATCAAAAGAGCCTGAAGAGACACAACAAGTAAAAATGTCAAGGGTGAAGCTTTGATTCCTGGATCAAACCAACACAGCTATGAAAGATCTTTCAGCTGCAACTGAGAACCCAGTAGCAGTATTTGTCCTGTGTGCTAATACTAACACCAATGTGCTAATACCAATTAATAGTAATATTAGGGGTGGCAGTATTTTTGGACTGTGGATTCGATACTAAATGACAACTTTGATTTACTGTATCATGAAGATGCAGGGGAATGTTTTCATTCTTAGGTGGTACATGTGAAATATTCAGGGCTGACATGTAATGTCCGCAACTTACTTTCAAAGAATTAGCAACAGAGAAGCTGTGTGTGTGTGTGTGTGTGTGTGTGTGTGTGTGTTTGGAGAGACAGTAAATGTGGTAAAGGATAACAATCAGTGAATCTAGGTAAAGGGTAAATAGGTGTCTATTATACTATTCTTTCAGCTTTTCTTTACATTTGAACATTTTCAAAGTAAAAGTGGGAAAATAATTTTGGAATGTTTATGTGTGAAGCATTCTAATTTATTCTGTGTAATGCCAACAAAATTTGCCTGTGGACGTGGACATGGGTCCCTCTGACATTTCCTTCTTTCCATCCCCCTGTAACTGAATTGGTCCGCTCCTAAGTGCAGCTGAGCGACAGCGGCCCCCCTCACAGGCCCTCCCAGCCCCTGCAGGGGAGAAGTGCCCAGAAGACCTGCGCGTTCCCTGCCACACAGAACCGTTCACTTCGTGGAATGGTTAAGACAAGCAAGCCCACTCACGCATGGTAGAGAGTGATGCTTGCATTAGGAGAGGTAAGTTCACAAAAGTTTTGGGGACGCTCAAGAGGTTTGGAAAATTGAAATCACTCAGTTTGGCTGGAGAATAAGAGAGAGTCAGAGATTAAAAAATGGTGTGTGGATATGGCCACCATGCTGAGAAGCACTGACTTACGTATTTATGAGATGGGGTCTCACTGGGGTGCAGTGGTACAATCCCAGGCTCACTGTAACCTCAAACTCCTGGGTTCAACCGATCTTCTGGTCTCGGCCTCTTATTAACTATTTGATCCTACTAACAGCCCAAGAGATTGCAGCCGTTTTCTAAAACGAAATGCTCCACGTGATCACACGGAGGTTATGAGATTTGCCTACAATCTTAGTAGGTGACCCCACTCTGGAGCCAGGGCAGCAGAGCAAGGCCCGTCTATACAAAAAACAGGAAAATTAGCTGGGCAGAGTGATATGCGCCTGCAGTCCTAGCTACTGGGAGGCTGAGGCTAAGCTGCCCAGGCTGAACTCAAGTCCTGCCCTCAAGAAATCCTCCCTCCTTGGTTTTCCAAAGTGTTGGAACTACAGGCATGAGCCACGGTGCCCAGCCTGGATTTAATTTAGAGGGCAGCAGGAATATCTGAGGACACTGAGCAGAAATGAGACGTGGTGAGAGGTGTGTTTCAGTAGAGCTCGTCTGGGACGGGGCTTGGTAGGCAGGTGGATCCGGGGAGCTGAGAGGTAATGGGGGGAGCAGCCACATGGGACACTGAGACTGGCGAGGGCAAGAAGAATAGAGCGAAAGTGATGGCCACCAGCCCAGGCTCCAGAGCTGGGTCACCTACTAAGATTACAGGTGAATCTCATAACCTCCATGTAATCACGTGGAGCTCTTCATTTTAGAAAACAGCTGCAGTCCCTGGGGTTGTTACTAAGATCAAATAAGGAGGAGGATGTCAATGTTTTAAATTCTAAAAACGATGATGTTGCCTTACCCTCATGTGTGCAAGCTACTTTTCTGCTGGTCCCTTATCCCAACTGTGAATGCAGAACCCTCATACCTCCTGCCAATGTTTCTTCAGCTCATCAGCTGTATCTCAGGGCATCAGAGGATGCGTCCCACATGCTAAGGAGCAAGCCCAGTCCAGTCTCTGACCAGTCACCATGCGATGCCCATTTTCTTTCTCTATTCCTATTCCAGAAAACGCTAGGCACTGCCTTTTCCATTTGGCGTGTTTCTCCATTGGATACCACTGATATCCATTACCGCCAGGTACTGCATCCAATCTGGCACCTGCCTACCACGTCGAAAAGGTGCCACTACCATTCCATGTAGCCCACGAGGACCAAAGCTGCCCAGTGGCCAGTGACACGGGGAGGAGACATTCACTTTATCCTTTTGTACAGACCCGTATGTAAGAAGGCCAAAAGTATGGCTGCTTTACCACACCAATACCTTACCATGATTTCAGTGAAATAACTTTAGCTTTCCCCTTACCACCTCCTTCTCAGGCACCCAAGGAAAGAACAGAGTACCAAATGCGACACTCAGAATGATCCCTAACTCCGTGGACCAAAGCTTTGCTAATGAATCAAGTTCATCTTTCCTGGGCACAGCTTTCCTTGGGTTGGGCTCTCTCCCAGGAAATTCCTCAATATGTCATAATACACAATTCTTCCTATATCCTTAATTTTTCCTAAGCATCCCCAGATATTTTGGGTCAGATGGGACAACTTCAGTACTAATAAGCTGTAAACAGTCTTAGAGAATCATGTAATCAGTTTTACTGCATAACTTTTCCCTTCACTTTTACAAATAACATTACAGTGTATGGGTAAAGTTTATCTCTATGCATATATTTTTAAGTTCCTTAAAGATAAGGAGGATATCTTTTATCTTTGTTTCCCTTGAGGAGCCTGTCATTTGGTAGCACACAATAATGGCAGCTGCATTAGGTTTCACATCCTTTAGTTTATAGAAGCAGTGATATATTAACTACAGTATCACCCTCCTGGTCTTTAAGATTCTGCACATGCTTTAAACTAATTTTTCTAATACATGTTCCTGTAGTAACTAGATATCAATACAAAGAGAAAAACACGAACCCTGACTCTTACCTCATACCACAAGTAAAAATTAATTTGAAGTGAATTATAGACCAAAATGTGAATGCTAATATACTCAAAATGCTACCATATTCAAATTTTAAGAAAAAAGCAAATACAAATGTATATGACTTTTAAATAAGCAAATATCTTGTAAATAGGACATCAAAAACACTAAACATAAAAGAAAAAACATTGGCATGCAAATTGAACTTCTTTAAGAGCTTTTCTTCATTAAAAAGCATCATTAAAAAATGAAACAGACATTATAAAAGATGGAGGTTTCCTAAGTTCAGGGTTCCTCTGCTGTGGCACAAACTGTTGACTGTTTCACACTGCCCCCATAGAACTTGGGGGGCAAGGAGAACGGAGGCAAACATGAAGCTCACAATGCCTGCTGTGTAACAATGCCCTTTGTCTCTGACCTAGGCATCTCTTGTCTTCTTCCAGAACCCATGACACTATGGCAGGCCAACTTACTAGCTTTCAAGTAAGGTAACATCTCAGACCACCACAGGTTTTGACAGGGGAAACTCTGAAGCACCACAGGAGTTGGAGGTTCCATGTATCTCTAAGTAGTTACATACAATGGGTCCAAAACAGAAGAAAGGGTTAGAACTCAAGATTCCCAAGCCACAGAGCTGGTGACTGGAGGCGGACTCAGAGAGACCCTGGATTCAGTGACATACAGAGACAACAGGTGGGTGCACCAGCCCCTTTCCTTGATAGGCTCCCAGCATTTTATCTGTAGGTTTGCAACTTCCCAGGCAACAAATTAATAGAAAAAAAAAATCTTCCATCTGCAGAAATTAACAAGCCAAAGTAAAAAGACCTGGAAATCCTAACAAGCAGTACCTGTCTGAAATCCCAGTCTTCATCCTAATATGAGGCCCACAGAGAACTTCCAACCAGCCATGAGTGTTTCATATGTACTTATAATGAGAGGCCAGTGGGGAAACGCAGTATCATGAATGATGTACTCCAGAACAAATGGAAGCAACGTGAGACCAGAAGAATACTTCCAGAAACTATGGTTAAGATCCTCCGAAAGAGGAAAAAAAAGTTACTGGGTCATTGAAATAATGGGAGGATGCTGTAAAAAAGAAACATCCTAAGTATTAGAAAGATCCTTCAGAAATTAAAAAAAAAAAAAATCAGTAGTTAGAAGGTAAATTTGAAGGGATTTCCCAAAACCCAATATAAAACCAAAAAGAGAAGCCTTATAAAAGAGAATAGTAACATAAAAGAATTATGAAACAATCTGAACAATAAAACGACTTCACTTTACATATAGTTAAGACTTGCCTAGTCCTTGGCATAATGAAAAGAAAATCAGAAATACTACCATTTGAAATTCCAGAATAAAAGGGAGAAGACCTTTCTGGTTGTGGCTGAGGATAAAGGTGGCTGGAACAAGAAGCAGCTCACAATCAGACTGACCTAAGGAAAGATGGCCCAGAACTCACCCACAAGCAGTGGATCAATGTTTGCACAACTCTCGGGGGAAATTATTTTCTACCCATTCACAAAGTTACCGTCCATGCAACATTCCTCAGAAGATTCCTGGAGAATATTCTCCACCAAAGGAAGGAAGCAGAATGACCGAGACTGGGAAGACCTGGTCCAGGAAACCAGGGAGTCCACCCAGAAAGAGCAGGAGGGTCTTGCAGGATGACAGTGAGGGGTTCAGGTGGGCTGCCGTGGCAGGCAGCCCTGTGGGAATGGGAGGGAGCGCGAGATCAGGGGCTGTGGCCATGGAGGCTGGTTAAAGCCATCCAACCCATGGAGAGGGCTGTGTGCTTCCATCCAAGCTGCCAAAAAAACACTACAGTGCTTGGATGTCAGACATTATTTTCTTTCAAAGGGAGTTAATTGCCTTCTGGACAAACATAATCTATGCGACCTCCTCCCCAAAAGGTAAGCAGGTCACACTGGGACATTCTGCAAAGTTCAGTAATTATATGACTGTAACACTGTAAGCAGGGAATGTGTATCTGACCAAATCTTGGTTCAGGATTGCTTTGGGAGGTGGGCGGGGGGAACACAAGGGGAGGAAGCGTAGAGTGTAAGAGAGGGAAAGTCTAATGTTTCAAGGAGGGGCATCAATGTAGCTGAGAATGAATAATCAAGTGTTCATATAAGGGTATTACTAGGAACATCACGGAAATAAGAGAAGAAATTCCTTAAAGAATGGAAATGGAAAGTGACCCAGGTTCAGGCAGGATGGAGGGAGATTTTTTTTTTTTTCCCCTTGGAGACAGAGTCTCACTCTGTCACTCAGGCTGAAGTGCAGTGGTGCAATCTCAGATCACTGCAATCCACCTCCTAGGTTCAAGCGATTCTTATGCCTCAGCCTCCTCAGTAGCTAGGTTTACAGGTGCACGCCAGCACACTTGGCCAAATTTTGTAATTTTAGTAGAGACAGGGTTTCATCACGTTGGCCAGGTTCATCTTGAACTCCTGAGCTCAAGTGATTCACCTGCCTCGTACTTCCAAAGTGCTGGGATTACAGGCATGAACCACCATGCCTGGCCTGTATTTTTCTTTTAAGTCTTTCAGTATTATCTTATTATTTTAACCATAAAAATTAAATTGCTTAGATAAATATAAACTTTATAGTAGAACATGGAGGAGGAGGGCGTGGAGGAGGAAGGAGGAGGAGGAAATAAAAAATAAAGTCCTTGGTAGGTGCCATAGCAAAGTGAGCAGTGTGGAAAGAACACTGCACGTGACTTCCTTACTACAATGGCCTGTGGCTGATGAAGTACAGCACTTTGGTGGAAACAGGTGGGCAGTGTGTATGGGTGAGAAACATGATGGCTTTAAAGACAACACCTTTCAAACTAGAGTGAAACGAGAGACCATTCTCTAAATAAGTATTCAGGTAGTAATTTGCCATATGAAAAATTTCAGCTGTAAGATATGTTCACCTAACATGGAGGTATTCCCCAAATGACATGGTTTATCATGGAAATAATGAAGGTTTTAGTTTCCCTTTTTTAATATTTGACAATAATGTCATTTATTTGTTATTAAATTTTTAATTTAGCTACATAGCAGTTTATTCTTACCCTTGGCACATTATTTACAAAGAAACTCACCCCAGGTCCATGGTGAAGATAAAATAATTTGTCTCTCTCACATAGAAATCTTATGAAAACAGGGATGATTATTGTAATTCCTTTTAATTACTGCTATAATTGCACAAAATCTTTAACATAAAGCAAATGTAAACAGTATTTACAGGTATAATTTGAGAGTAAATGAAAAATCACTTCAAAACAAACATGGAATAAGGGAAAATCATCTTTAGATAACAGTCACTTCTTCATGGATTCTCAGGTACAGGATCAGTTTGGGTTTTAATTGACGGGCTCAGCACCAGAGGACAGACTTGACACACACCACCCCCCCCCACCATGGGTGCGGTCCATCCACTGTTGCACAATGTCCTTCAGTGTCTGACTTACAGATCCAGGTATATTTCATCTCCCTCCTCTCTCTCTGTCCTGGTGTAATCTACTACCCTAAATCAATCAGACCGTTTTCCATGTATTAAATAGCTTTCAGCTCAGGTCTTATTCCTCGCAGCTGTATTTCCCCTTCCACCTGCGTCCCTGAAGTTCCTCCCACCTGAAAACTTCACCTGACCCAAGAAAGCAAAGGGAAAAAACCCGAAGAGCCAGCTCATGGTCTGGTTCACTGTGTAACAGCCAGGAGCCAGAGCCTGTGTATAGAAGTGGATGCCCAGGAAGTACTTGTGAGCTGACTAAGAAGGTAAGACCACCACCCACTTCACTCAGGAAAGTGAGGCAGGATTCCATGCAGCATGAATGAGTGCACATGGAACAAGCTGGTTGTCATTTATATTCAGCAAGGGACCTCCATGGACAGGACATGTGGGGAGCTGCTAACATCAGAACTTCTGACACTGTGCACAGTCTAATATTCTGCCCTGTCTGTTGTGATATCTCACTACAGTAATGATTATGATGGTGAGCACTTACGCATCGATATTGCAATATGTCTGCATAAGAACTATCGCTAAGGCAGGTGATATTATTTCCCTCAGTGTATAGGTAAGGAGCTTAGACTGATAACTTACCTGGTCTCACATAGGTAGTAATGGCCAGACTAGAGTTGGAACCTGTCTGTCTATTCTCCAAGCTCGGGATTGACTTGAGCACAAAGGTAAGTATCTCATGTGCTTTGTAAAGTTCAGGTTGGTAACAAAATATGTGAAAGGCAGGGGTATAGACAACAGGGGACATGTGAAATACGGGATGAGCCTAAAAGAATTCAAGTCTATTATTTTTAATCCACTGTTGTCAAATGGCAAACTATTACTGGCTTTTCTTTAGCTTGTGATTCCTGTATTCGAATCATGAGAAACTTATATTTCATATATTACCAACTATTATGGGGAAAACTATCACAAGGGAATAAAACTTCAGTGCCCTAAGGATTTTTTTAACCCTAGATAGATCTTATGAGTTTGCAAACTATAATTTTTAAAAAGAATTCAGTCTTTTTCTCCTCCCAAATATAAGTTTCCACTCTTCCATTCCAGACACGCAGCAATTGAATTCGAGTTACCTGTGCTTCATTCTTTATGGTGCAATACTCTCTACCTGCAAGTGCAAATAATTTTTCCAACAACATATTCTTCTCTTCCACTTCAGAAATATGATTCTCTGTTGGACTTGAGGCTGGGGGAGGCAGTCTTCATCTCCTGCAGCATGCTTTTAGAAAATAATGTCATTCTGCACATATGTCAGAGGCAGGCAGGAAAATGATGGGAAGAAATGACTTGTCAGGTGTGGACTTCTTCAAAGCATGAACTGCTTAGAAATCAGTTGTGGCAAATAAGCCTGTAAAAGACAGGAAAACACTCCACGCCACTGAATTCTATCTGTAATCATATCTGTACGTTCCAAATGTTCATGACCCAAATATTTTGGATACCTGTCTCTACTTTTCTTGCTAAGTGCAACTAAAATCCCTGGATATTATATGTAAAACAATCATAAAAGGACTGTGAGAATTAGAGAAGAGGCAGACCAGCTAGGGCATCAGGACCCAAGGGATGACATGGTAATGAGTATCTTGGGTTTTCTTTTCTTTTCATCCCAGATTTGGAACTGAAGAAGCTAAAAACTCAGACACACTAATGCATGTGAATTTTAAAAATTCTCAAAAGAAGCCTACTCTCTCTAGTTAAAGGACAAGAAAAGGGGCATCCTAACAAGACAGAATACTTTTAAACAATAATCACTCTTTTCTAGCTGAACAGAATAGATAAAATGGTGGACCTGCCTTGCTCACAGAGGCTCAGCAAGGAGCCCTGAATTCTACCCTTACTGGGCTACAATAAGGCACCCATCCCTCAACTAAGGTGGTTTCAGAGTGCTGATGAGGGAGACAGGAGTTTGATTTCCTCTAAACAATAATGAGCTTCCTGTCCTAATGATATAGTTGGAGACCATGGGAACAGGTACTCATACCTGTCCAGCCAGTGCACTATCTGCAGGAGCCTAGAGGGAAGCTAGAACTCCCTCCCTATCCAGCAATGATTAGGAGACAGCCTCCAAGGGTCAATAGACACAAGGATGGAACCTGGACTTCTATAGCCACCTGGAAGTGATGAACTCCAACCCCCTTTTCACCAGAGTGCTGGTGAAGAAAGCCAAAACAGACAGCTTAAATAAGACACACTGTTGCATAAAATAGTATCTGAAATATTCAGGTTTCAACTGAAAAACATTCAGCCCATTCTACCAAGAACCAGAAAGATCTCAAACTGAAGGCAAAAAGACAATCAGTTGACATCTACAAGAAGACAGAGATGTTAGAATTATGTGGCAAAGATTTTTAAAAATAATAAAAGATAAAAGCAGTCATCATAAAAATGCTTCAACAATCAATTACTAATATGCTTGAGACAAAAGAAAAAATAAAAAGGCTCAGCAAAGAAACAAATTCTCAATAGAAGATGCAAAAAAGACCCCAATGAAAATCTTAGCACTAAAACAGTTGGTGACAAAAATAATTTTTAAAAACTTTCACTGGTGCATTCAGCAGCAGAACTGAGGAAAGAGGAAAGAAGCAGTGGAACTTAATATAAAACAACAGAAACTGCACAATCTGAAAAAACAGCAAGAAAATAGACTGAAAAACTAAACAGAGTCTCAGAGACCAGTCAGACAAAAGATCTAGTATTCATGTCATGGAAGTCCAGGAAGAATGGAAAGAGAGGAAGGGTGAAAAAGTACTAACAAATTGACAGAAAGTGTGTCAATTACAGGAGAATTCTACCAAACATTAAAAATATAATTAATACAAATTATATACAATCTCTTCCAGAAAACAGATAAGGAAGGAACATTGCTAAATTTAATTAATTTTATGAAGCCCCATCATCCTGGTATCAAAACAATATAGACAAGGACAAAAAAAAGTATAAACCAATATTCCTCATGAATATATGTGCATAAACCTTAAAGATACATATTAACAAACAGAATTCAGCAACATATAAAAATAATTATATACAATGATCACATGGGGTTTATTCCAAGGATTCCTGGCCAGTTCAATATTAAAAAAATCAATCAATATAATCTTCCACATTAACAGGCTTTCTGATTGGATCAGTCACAACGCAGAGCAAGTATCAAACATACAACACCCATTCTTAGTAAAACTTCTCAGCAAACTGAACAGAGGAGAAGTTCCTCAATTTGATAAACATCTGCAACATACAGTTAACATTCCAGGTAATGGTGAGTTACTGAATATTTCCCCCCTTGAGATCAGTAGCAATTCAGGGATGTCCACTCTCAACTCTCATTCATCATAGTACTAGAAGATCTAGCCAGTGCAATAAGGCAACAGAAAGAAATAAAAGGCACTGAAAAAGATTCTCTGCTTGACCAAAATTTAGTCAGCCTGAAGATACAGGGCCACTAAAAGACAAATTTGGTCATAAGATAATAGAACTTTCCCCCTCACCATACCATACCACATATCAACAGGGCTCCAATATAATAAATGACATTAATTTGCAGCTAAAAGACCTGCAAGGTACAGATTCTATATGAGGAGGGATTCTTAAGGAAGCCACAGGAAAGGGAGGCAAAAATAAAGAACTTGGAGTCCCTGTTACCTATACTGCAGCAAATACTAAGCACAGCCCAACTCCTAGTAAGGTTAACATAAAGCCTCGCACAAATGGCCTATTTGCCTCACTTCCTATTACTGGTGTATCATGTCTTCCTTTCACCTAAAATTTACAAGTGATGTCAAAATGCAAGAGAAAACACAATCTGAAGACAGAAAGCAAGCATCAGAGTAGACTGATTCAGATATGACACAGATTTTGGAATTATCAGAGAATTTAAAATAGCTACAATTAATATAAGGGACTCTAATTAAAGAAGTACACAACATACTAGAACAGATGGGTAATGTAAGCAAACTTCAGAACACCAAAGAATAAGAGAAAATACTGAAAGAAGCCAGAAAACCGAAAAAAAAAAATGTCGAGAATATATATGTTGAAAATTACAAAATGCAGATGAAAGAAATCAAAGAAGATCTAAATAAAAAGATATTCCATGTTCACGGATTAGAAGACTAAATATAGTAAAGATGTCTTTCCAAACTAATGTGTTAAGTTTAACACAAATTGTATAAAAATTATTTCAAAATATTGTGTATCTAGAGCTACAATTATTCTAAAACTTATAGGTAAAAGCAAAGTACCTAAAACAATGCTGAAAAAGAAGAGTGTGGGAAGAATCACCCTACCAGATATTATAGCCTATTGTATAGCTACAGTAACCGACACTGTGTGGTATTATCAGAGGGACAGACACATAGATCAATGGAACAGAACAGAGAACCTAGAAATTGCCCACACAAAAATAGCTAAGTGATTTTTTATAAAGAGGCAAAGACAACTCAATGAAAAAAAGATAATCTTAATAACTATCTGAAATAATCAGATATTCATAAGCAAAAATGTGAAACTTGACTTACACCTCAGATCTTATACAAAAATTAACTCAAAAAGGATCATAGATTTAAATGTAAAACTATAAAAGAAAAATTGAATTGTAAGACACTCCACTGGTGTCAAATAATTGCTGAAAAGCACTTATGGAAATCATATCTAGAATATGCAAAGAACAAAATGATTTTTCATGTTGTAAAAAATCCAGTTAGAAAAAGGACAAAAGATATGAAAAGACATTTAATGCTGATGAAAAATCAAAGAAGATCTAAAATCACTGAAAGACAGATGGTTTTTATGACTTCAACAACTCAACGTAAGACAGATCTGAATTCTCTGCAAACTGATAGACAGGTTTAATAAAAATTCTATCAAAATTCCAGCAAGCTTTTTGTAGAAACAGAGACGATCACGCTAAATGGAGATGCAAAAGAACAGGAATAGCAAAACCAATTTTTAAAAATTTTTAAAAAGTAAGGTTGGAGGAATTAATTTACCTAATTCAAGAATTATAAATAACTATGGTAAACAAAAGCTTGTGGTACTGGTGGAGGAAAACAATGGATAAATAAAACAGAATAGAGAACCCAAAAAGACCTCCATCCACAAATATATGCCCAACTCATTTTTGACAAAGGCATAAAAGGGATTCATGGAGGAAACAAATGGTGCTGGAAAAACTGGACATTCATTTTTAAAAAAATTAACCTTGACCTACATCAAAAAGTAATTCAAAATGTATCACAGAATTAATAAAACTACAAAACCTTTAGGAAAACTACGGGAGAAAATATTTGCAATTTAGGCCTATAAGAAAAAGTCTACTGTCTCTAAAAGCACGACCCATAAAAAGATCAGTTAACAGGTTAGACTTCATCAAAATTAGAAAATTTGCTGTATGAAAAACTTTGCTAAGAGGATGTCAAGACAAGCTACAGACTGGAGATATTTGCAAACCACATATCCAACAAAGGACTAGGTACCTAGAATAGATAAAGTGTTCTCAGAACTTAACACAGCGCCCAAAAGGGCTTCAACCAAGGTGTCGTCTAGACCGTGTTCCTTCTGGAGGTGCTAGGGGAAAATCTGTTTCCTTGCCTTTTCTGGTTTTAGAGGCCTCCTGCAGTCCTTGAGTCAGGGTCTCCTCCTTCCATTTGGGTCCAGTTAATCTAACACAGAATCACTCTGGCCTCTGCTTTCCTTTCACATTGATTTTTCTGACTCTCCTTTTACTCTCTTTCCCTGATAAAGACCCTTGTGATACGTTAGGTCAACCAAGAAATTCAGGGTCATGTTTCCATCTCAAGATTCTTAACCAAATCACACCATCAAAGTCTTTTTTTCCATGTAACACAAGACATTCACAGGTTCTGATGATCAGATCATGAACATCTTTAGGTAGGCTATTATTCTGCCCACCACATTATGGAATACTACTCAGCAATAAAAAGTAACCATCTATTGATATTCACAATAACCTGGATCAAGCTCCAGAGAAAGATGTTGATTAAAAAGAAACGGTGGCAGTCTGTGTAATTCCCTTTGTGTCATATTCTTTAATTAACAAAATTTAAAAATGGAGGACAGATTAGTGGTTGCCAGGAGTTAAGTAGGGAGTGAGAGCATAAAGGAAATGTTTGTGGTCATAAAAGGGCAACATGACAGACCCTGCAGTGAACAGGATCTGTCTATCTTGACTTCACCAACGTCAACATCTTCGTTGTGATACCGTAGTGTAGTTTTGAAAGATGTCATCACTGAGAGGAAGTGGGTAAAGGCTGCAGAGGAATCCCTGTATCATTTTTCGCTTCTGTATATAAAGCTATAGCTATCCCAAAATAAAATGTTTAATTTTTACAAACCCATCTCAGCTATCTTGGGAAAATCAGTAAATCTGGAAATGAGATGTTTTGCAGGATTTCTTCATCATCACCTGAGCACCCAGTAAAATCCCTGCTCAACTCCTCCCTCTGAGAACTCACAGTCAATTCAGCAGCTTGACCAAACTCCCTCTTCTCTGAAATGCCTGTTCCTTTCCAGGTATCCCCCATCCCCCTGCTACTAAAGACTGCACTTAACAGAGTCAGAAGAGTGGGCTGTAAGTAGTCAGGCTGAAAACTCAGGTCCCTCATCTGCACTCTGCCCGTAACAAATTGTGTGAGGTACTTACGAATGGTGAAGTGCACAGGTAATTCACAAAGTGCCTTCTCATAAGTGAGTAGGAGTTACATGGAAAAATGGCAAGGGTTAGTAGCAAAATCATTTTGTATTTTCACTGGGATTAGTGTAGTTGATAGAAGTTGTTGCGAGTGCCCTAGAGAAGAACAAATGTGTTTTAACAGCATTTCCAAAATTATTTGACAATGGAAGCCAGCCAGCCCACCTTCACATTTTTTTTATGGAAACATCTTTTTAACTATTGCCTATGGAATACATTTTGAGAAATGCTGAACTAGATAAAATAAAAATGTGTTAATATTGCTTTATAGTATACAGGCATTTTTTAATTCTTAAAGTAATACTTGGTTGTAAAATATTCAAACACTACACAAGCACAATAAGGTTCAAAATGAAAACACCCATTTTGCCACTTCCACTCCCCAAAGGAAAATGACTTTAATGGTTTGGTGTAAACAGGTTCATATTTTTTCCTCTGTATTTAAAAATATATCACTTTTATAATTAGAACAAAAAATAAATGTGATAAAAGGGAAAGAAAGAAGGTCAACTCTTCCTATTCCCAAAAGAAACATCTAAATGATGGTTATATCACATCTGGACACCTTTAGGAAGGAAGACTAAGGGGTAGTTATTGAGTTTCTAACATTATCTCAGGTTACTCTTGTAAGAAAGATATTACACTTACTTTACGCACAGTAAATCTGAGAATCAGAGATTAATCTACTTGCCCAAGATCACACAGTAGTAATAAATGTCTGCTTAGTATATGTTAAATTCTAAACCAAGCACTTAAAACTTTATCCTTTTGAGTATTTACGGCTAGCTTCTCAGGTAGGTGCTGTCCGGATGGTGCTTATCCTTGTTTCAAATGAAACAAAAGCCTAGAGGAAAGCCAGACCACTTTTCCCCAGTAAATTATCTTGAGCCCTTGTCAAAAATCAAGGTGTTGGCAGGGCTGTCCTCCTTCCAGAGGTTCTACAAGAGAATCTGAGATGTGATACAACCATAAATGTAAGAGTTTATTTCTGGATGTTCAATTCTATTCCATTTATGCATATGCCTATCCTTCTACCAGCATCACATTGTCTCAACTGCAGTAGTTTTGCAGTAGATTCAGAAAATGCAAATTGCCAATCCTCCAACTTTGTTATTTTGCAAGACTGTTTTTGCTATTATGGATTGCTTACAATTTCCATACACATTTTTGGAGTAGCTTGTCAATTTGTGCAAAAAAAGGAGGCTGAGATTTTGACGGGGATTCTACTGAATCTAGATCAATTTGGAGCTATTACCATCTTCACAATGTTAAGTCTTCCAATCCATGAACATGAGTTGTCTTTCCATTTATTTAGATTTTTAATTTGTTTCAATAATATTTTAGTTCCTAGTATATAAATCTTTTATGCTTACTTTGTTAAATTTATTCCTGAATATTTTAACATTTTTGATACTACTATAAATGAAATTATTCTCTTAATTTTCAGTGTTCATTGCAAATGTATAAAATTCAATATGTTTTGTTTATATTGATCTTGTATCCTGCAACTTTGCTGAACTCATTCATTATTTTAATGTCTTTTGGAGTGGGTAGATCCTTTTAATTTTTTATATGCAAGAGCATGTCATCTGCAAATAAAGATAAATTTACTTCCTTCTTTCCAAAAATATGACTTTTATAATTTTAATTATTAATAGATGCCTAACTGCACTAGGTAGAACCTCCAATAAAATTATGAATAGAAATGGTGACAGCAACATTCTTACCTTGTTCCTGATCTTAGGATGGACACTTTTAGTCTTTTATTATTAAGTATGATGTTAGTTGTAGATTTTTCATAGATTACATTTATTGGGTTGAGGAAGTTACCTTCTGTTCTTAGTATGTTGGATATTTATATCACGGAAGAATGCTTAATTTTGTCAAATGTTTTTTTCTACCCATAGCGATGATTGTTATTTTTGTGCCTATTCTATGAATACAGAGTATTACATAGAATGATTTTTTTATGTTGAACCATCCTTGCATTTTTTAGATACTACTTGGTCACAGGTGTATAATCAATATTGTACGTTGCTGGATTCAGACTGCTTGTGTTTTGTTGAGAATCTCTGCAACAGTATTTGTATTTGTATGAGGTGTTGATTTGTAGTTTTCATTTTTTGTGATATCTTTGGCTTGGAGATCAAGATAATATTGGCCTCACACAATTAGCTTGGAAGCATTCCTTTCTCTTCAATTTTTAGGAAAAGCTTGTCAAAGAATAGTGTTAAGCTTTGTTAAAAGGTTTGGTAAAATTCACTAGCAAAGCCATTTAGGTCTACAGTTTACTCAATGGTAAGATTTCTGGTTACTAAAATAAACCTCTTTTTATGTTATGAGCCTTTCTAGATTTTACTTTTTCTCCATTCAGTTTTGGTAGTTTGTGTCTTTCTAGAAATTTGTTTATTGCATCTAATTAAGATTAATAATTGCATCTAATTTAGGTGATAATCTAAATATTATAGATTATAATCTAATAATCAAAATATTCCTTTATAATTCTTTCACCCCCCTCCATGAAGTTAGTAGTAGTGTCTCCTCTTTCATTCCCTAATTAAGTAATGTGCATCTACTCTCTTTTTCTCTTGATCGGTGTAGCGAAGAGTTTGTCTAATTTTGTTGATCTTTTCAAAAAACCAACTTTTGGTTTTGTTAATTTTTTATTGCTTTCTGTTCTTTTTTCATTTATTTCTCACGTAATCTTTATTATTTCTTTTTTCTGCTTGCTTTGGATTATTTTTCTCTTCTTTTTCTAGTTGCTTAAGGAGAAAGGTAAAGTTATTTATTTGAAATCTTACTTTTTAAAAATAGGCATTTGCAACTATCTATTTATTAAGCACTTCCATTGCAGCATCTCATAAGTTCTAGCATACTGTGTTTCTGTATTTTTAAATTTCAAAGTGTTTTCCAATTTCCTTATGGTTTCTGATTTGACCCACTTGTTATTTTGGTGTATACTGTTTAATTTTCACATATTTGTGAATTCTCCAAATTTCTTTCTGTTGTTGATTTCCCATTTCATTCCATTTTGAATGGGAAAGACACTTAGTATGTTTTCAATTATTTCAAATTTCTTAAAACTTATTTAATGGCATAATATACAATTATGTCCCCCACTCACCCAGAGAATAAAGGAGAATTACAATACACTTGAAAAGAATATGTATTCCACTGTCATTGGGTTGTACAGATGTCTGTTAGGTCTAGTTGTTTTAGAGTGTTGTTCAAATATTCTATCCTTGTTAATCTTTTACTTGTTCTTACTAGTATTGAAATTGAGGTATTGAACAAGTCAACCACAATTTTAGCATTATCTATTTCTCCCTTCAATTCTGTCCATTTTTGCTTCATATATTTTAAGGGTCTCTTGTTTAGGTGCTTGTAAGTTTATATTTATTATGTGTTCTTGATGAATTGACTCATTTCTCATTATATACATTAACTTATATACATTAACATTATACACACATATAAGATATATGTATATCTTTTTTGCCTCCTGTAGTGTTAAAGTCTACTTTGTCCAATATTAATAGAGCAACCCCAGCTCTCTTTTAGTACTGTTGCCAAGGTACATCTTCCTTCTGTCCTTTCATTTACAACTTATTTGTGTCTTTGAATTGAAACTGTCATTCATAAACAACATATATATGGGTCATATTTTTTAAAAGCCGTTCTGCCAATCTCTGCCTTTTCACTGCAACATTTAAACTATTTACATTTAATGTAATTATGAATAAGGTAGAATTTATATCTGCATTTTGCCATTTATTATATGTCATGTCTTTTTTGTTCTATTCCTTTACTATTGCCTTCTTTTGTGTTAAATTAATATTTTATAATGTATCATTTTAATCCCCTTGTACTTCATTTTACTACATTATTTTTTAGTTATTTTCTTAGTTGCTGCCCTGGGAATTACAAATAACATCTTAATTTACAATAACCTAGCTCGCATAATCAACTTAATTTTAACAATTTATAAAAACTTTGCATTATACAGCTCCATCCCTCTTTACTTTTCTGCTGTTATGATACCAACTCAATCATTTTACATTATGATGTCCATCAACAGAGAATGTAATTGTTGCTTTATGCAGCTGTTTTTAATTTTGATAGGAGAAAAAATAAAACAAATAAGAATAAATTCATATGGGGGGGAATTGTATTTACCTTTTTTAGTTACCTTTACTAGTTTTTGTCATTGTTGTTTTTGTTTGTTTGTTTGAGACAGAGCCTTGCTCTGCTGCCCAGGCTGAAGTGCAGTGGCGCGATCTCAGCTCACTGCAAGCTCCGTCTCCTGGGTTCAAGCCATTCTCCTGCCTCAGCCTCCCAAGTAGCTGGGACTACAGGTGCCCGCCACCACACCCAGCTACTTTTTTGTATTTTTTTGTAGAGATGGGGTTTCACTGTGTTAGCCAGGATGGTCTCGATCCCTCGACCTCGTGATCTGCCTGCCTCAGCCTCCCAAAGTGCTGGAATTACAGGCGTGAGCCACTGCGCCCGGTCCTTTTTAGTTCTTTATACGTGGTTTTCTTAGTTTGTAGAATGTTCTTAAGGGCTGATTTAAAGTCCTTGTCTAGGGAGTCCAATGACTGAACTTCCTTAGGGACTGTTTCTATTGACTGTGTTTTCCATGCATATGGTTCATTCCTCATTTTTCCTTAGTTTGTCTCACAATGTTTGGTTGGAAACAGAGCATTTCAAGTAACATAATGTGGCAAATCTTGTGGTATCAAATTCCTTTTTCTCCCAGGGTTTGTTGTTCCTGTTTCTTGTTGCTGTATTTGTTTCTGTTTGTTTGTTAATAGCTTTTCTGAACTAATTCCGTAAAGGTCGTATTCTTTGTTATGTGTGGCTATTGACACCTTAGCTAACTAAGTTAGTGGTTGGGCAGAAATTTTCTTAAATGCCTAGAAGTAATAAATCTCCCAGCCTTTGCCAAGTTGCTCTGTGTACCCTTTTCGGGAATACACCTTCAATTCTCACATAGGTATGTTACAATTCTGTATTAGCATTCACTCAGCATTCCAAGGTCAGTCATAAGTGAGAGCACAGGGCCTTCTTAGGGATTTTCTGGGTGTGCAAGTAACACGGGGCATGCCCAAAGCCCTGCATATATGCCACACACGTAAACTTCTAGATCCCCAGGAATATGTTCTCTATTTTCAAAGACCCCTTATGCACATCTCACTCCTCAGCTTTTCCTTTGAATTTTTTTGGTTAGCTTTCTCTCCCCCAACTTGTATTGCCATCTAAGGCAGGTGTTGTGACAAATAATTGTTTTCAACAAGTACTCCTGAAGAAAAGACTGTTTGTACTTGGAGAGCGCTGATTCAGGTCAAATAAAGACATGCCCTTTGAATGGTGGCTTCCTGGGAACTACCAGACAGTTTGAATAATGACAATTCTCTAAGAATGTTGCTTTAGGGGAACTACAGACCCATGCTGCCTCCTCCAGGGGCTACTAGGCTGCTGATTTTCAGCATGATTTGTGGGCTGCTGGTTTTCAAGGATATCTCAGAGCTGGGGAGGGGGTCATGAAAGTGAGGGAAGTTAAGATGCCACACAGCCACTGTTCTTCCCAAGACTGAGATGTTTTACTTGAATAAATGCTACTTAGATTATCGCAAGCCTGTAGTTAATTTCCAAATTTTTGAAAGGATGATTTGCCAATTGTCGTTAGCATTGTCATTGCTTTTTTTGGAAGAGTATCTTAATTATGTGGGTCTTGACTCCTCTATTCTTCTTACCAACTGTTAGGGTTCTTAATATTTCATAAAGCTTGTTAATGGCAATCTGGGTTGTGTTAAAATATCTTCCAAAAAGTAACAAAATATTGTCTTATCTTTCATCTGAGAAATAAATTTCCCCTTTTCTAGTTATTTCTCTACACTACGAAGGTGTATTTATCTTCATCAC
This sequence comes from Macaca fascicularis, assembly GCF_037993035.2. Lineage (NCBI taxonomy): Eukaryota > Metazoa > Chordata > Mammalia > Primates > Cercopithecidae > Macaca > Macaca fascicularis. The sequence goes on from NC_088381.1 coordinate 1,951,306, forward strand.
ACCAAACCTCAAGGTCAACAAATTTATGAATTGATTGAGAGAGGGACACAAAAACATCCAAATCAGTTTTTTAGAAGAACCCAATGCTGGTTAGCAACCCAACTTGTTATTTTAGAAACAGTCATTTCAAAGTGAATCATGTAACATTTTACATTATTGTTATGGTCACTCCCCCCAAAACATCCTTCCAGCTTTAGCAGAATGTCATTTTTCAAGTCTATAGAAAATATATACTCGCAGCTTTCCACAGCATCGTCTCAAATGCTATTGAGAAATATCACCCTGTCACCTGGGCTTTTCCATTTATTGAGAATTGAGAATGTATGACTTGATTTGCTTTTCTCTGCTAGCATTCTTTGGTAAAATTTTCATTTGATAAATAAAATAAATGTCAACCTGTGAGAATAACTGACAAGCATTGCTGAGACAAATCTAATCTTTACGGCAGGGTTGCACTACACTCTCTTGTTGCTTCTTATAAAAAAAACCCGGCCAGATAAGGTAGCTCACACCTGTTATCCCAGTGCTTAGAAAGGTTCAGGCAGGAGTATTCCTTGAGGCCAAGAGTTCTAGACCAGCCTACACAACACAGTGAGACCCCCATCTCTACAAAATTTTAAAAATTATCCAGGCGTGGTGGCACATGCCTGCAGTCCCAGCTACCGGGGAGGCTAGAGTGGGAGGATCACTTGAGCCCAGAAGACCAAGGCTGCAGTGAGCTATGATTGTGCCACTGTACTTTAGTGCAGCAGTGAGACAGAGTGAGACACTGACTGTAAAATAAATAAACAAATACATAAATAAATCCCAATACTCATCCTACCAGCTGCAGCAGCTCATGCTTGTAATCTTCGCATTTTGGGAGGCTGAGGCAGGCAGGTCACTTGAGCCCAGGAGTTTGAGACTAGCCTGGGCAACACGGCAAAACCTCATCTCTACAAAAGCTACAAAAATCAGCCAGATGTGGTAGCACACACCTGTAGTCCCAGCTACTGGGAAGGTCATACCACTGCGCTCCAGTCTGGGCAACAGACAAGACACTGTCTCAAAAAAAAAACAAAACAAATAAACAAACACATCCTCAGTAACCCTTCCCTGTGAACATGAAGGGATAAACTGAAGTGGTAAAGCACACTGGTATGTAGGGAAGACTGACTTGCCCAAAATACTGCCATTTAAATTTGACCAAGGGGAAAGTCATGCACAGTAAACTCATTTGAAGTGCTCACGGTTTGGCTCTGTGTCCCCACCCAAATCTCATCTTGAATTGTACTCCCACAATTCCCACATGTTGTGGGAGGGACCTGGTGGGAGATAACTGAATCATGGGGGTGGTATTTATCAGAGCAAAATATAATAAATGAATAAATTATCAAAGAAAAATGGAAAAATTATATGGATTTTATATAATGAGTTAAACTCGAGTTCCATTATGAAATTATAAATTGCAAAATACTGAACGTAAATTCAAATTAAAAAGAGGACATCTGAAATACTTTTAAAATCAAGGTGAACGTGTAAAAACTTTTCCACTCACTCACTCCTTTTCTCAAAAAAAAAAAAAAAAAGAAAAGAAAAAGGATTATAAACTGAAATAAAACTAGAAATATTTAAAACCCATTAAAGTATATGAAAACAGAAAGCAATGGCAAAGACAGATGAGAGATGGGTGAGCACACAGCAGAAATGGCCAACAAGCCCAGGAAAGGCAGTGCATTGGCGACACAGATCTCCAAAAGAGAATACAAGACTGGTTCCTCTGCAGTCCTCTTGCTGGGTTTTCAGTCGGGTCTTCACTCACCGTATCCTGAATGTGCTACATGTTGTTCAGGACCAGCAGGATCAGAGAGACACATTTTTTATTTAATACTTTATGGTAAAGAAGAAGTTTGTTAACTGCCACTCCCCTCCCTTTCTGACATAGACCTTATCCCTAGAGTGACACCAAGTCATCTGTCCTACATGAGTACCTGGACACCTCAGAGGTACAGGACGAGAAAACTGATTTTTCTTTGCTTATGAACAGGAAGGGGGCAGTTTTCCTTTGCACCTCCTGAAGGAGTCTCCTAGAAGATGCAGTAGACCTGAGTCCTAAATCCAATCTTCTGATGTGTGAATAAAATCTCACAGGAGCCAGAGGGCCCTGGAAATATCTCCAATGTCGCCAGCTCCTACCTCCTTGAAATGTGAATACCTAAAAAAACAGACACCCCAATCTTCCCGGCACCTTAGAGCTGAACCTAGGATCTAGTCTGGGCTGTAACAATCTGGCCCTTTTTGTGGAAATAAGAGATGTCTTACTGTCTATTGAGATCAAAGCAAATAACTAGACAAAGAGGTCTAATTCTTATGGTGTGTGAGGGCTGCTTCTCAGTAAACTAGGGCTTTTTACAGGAATAATAATCTATTCTCCCACAACCACAAGGGCTAACGTCAGAAGCTAAGCTTCTATCCACCACTATTCCACCCAAAACGCCACCTCTCAGGCAGGGCATCTGAACCCACTTTTCTGCACAGGGAACCACAGAACATCAATAACAAAGAAGCAACCACACAAAGGCTGACAGTCTTGGACTCCACCCCGAGAAAATCTGAATGGCGACAGCTAACCTTACAGTAAAGCTCTCACACACGGGCATTTTAACCTTTTCAGTCCCTCACTCTTAAATATAAACGAGATGTCAAAAATCAGAGAATCAGAACCATGAAACAGACAACAAAATCAACAGATGAATAAACATACAGCACAGAATATTAAAATAACTAAAATTAACAATCTCAAAAAGATGAAAGTCAATGCATACATAAAACAAGAATAAGATACTATTGTGAAGGAACAATCAGCAAGAAAATAAGTCTTAGAATGTATATAATAAGAAAAATTATTAAAGTTCAATAGAAATTTGTAAATTAAAGTTGGGGAAATTCCACAGAAGGTAAAACAAAATTTAAAAAAAGCTAAAGGACTAATAAAAAGAATATTAGCTGATGGTCCAATTCCCAGTTCATATCAGTTCTAGAAAGGAGGGGAAAATGGGAATAAAATAATAAAACTATCAATTAAATACTGAGATAAAAACACTTGAACTCAAATTTCTTTTTATATTCTCTAACTCCACAACAACAAGAAGACTTCTCTGCCCAAATGTGTAGGGATTTCTCCCCCTCAACAAGCATGCAAGCAACCCACAATGGACACCATCTGGGTGTCCTCTAATTCAATTATGCACACTGTCCATCTGGAGACAGCGTCAGACCTCACAGGTTGAGGGCTCAGTCCCCAAGACTGCCCCCCACCTGCCACCAGTCACAAGTCCAGGCCCCCAGTCAGTTTCAAGTTAGGAGTCCCACAACCCCCTATTTGTGTTTGGTTAATGTGCCAAAACAGCTCACAGAACTCCGTGCAACTTACCTTTACTGGCTTATTATAAAGGATATTACAAAACATATAGATAAAGTGATGCACATGGCAAGGCCTGAGATGGGGTGGAGCTTCCGAGCCCTCCCTGGCGCCTCCCTCCGGGGCCCTACATATGCTCACCTATCCAGAAGTTCTCTGAACCCAATCCTTTTGGGTTTTTATGGAAGCTTCACTATGTGGGTATGATTGATTAAACCATTGGCGATCAGCTTAACCTTCAGCCCCTTTCTGCTCCCCGGTGGTTCGGGGTGGGGCTAAAAGTCCCAACCCTCTAGTACTGCCTTGATCTTTCTGGTCACCAGCCCCATCCTAAACCTACCTAGGGACTGCCAGCCATCAGTCAGCTCATCAGCATACAAAAGACATTTCTTGGGAGATTCTAAGGATTTGGGAAGTTGTATGCCAGGAAACGGGGTCATAGACCAAATATGTATTTTACAGTATCACAAATAATGTTTAAAAATGCAGATAGAGAATTTCTGGAAAAAATTTTCAGAAAAAGTAAGTACCTGTGAGAGTTAATTTTACGTGTCAACTTGACTGGCTTACTGATGCCCAGAGAGCTGGGAAAGCATTCCTTCTGAGTGTGTCTGTGAGGGTGTTTCTGAAAGAAATGGGCATTTGAATCAGTGAAGAGAGAAAGGAAGATCCTCACCACCTAATGTGGGCAGGCACCATCCATTCTGCTGAGGGCCCATAGAGAACCAAAAGGCAGAGGAAAAGCAAATTCATTCTCTCTCTCTTTCTCTCTCTCCTGAAGCTCCTTTTCTTGCAGTTGAACATTAGCATGGCAGGTTCTCCAGCCTGTGGACTTCAGGACTTGTACCATGCCCCCTCTGCCCCACCAAGCCCGCCAGTTTCTCAAGCCTGCAGCCTTGACTAAGAGTAACACGATCAGCTTCCCTAGGTCTGAGGCCTTCAGGCTTGGACTGAGCCATACTCCGGGCCTCCCCAGGCCTCCAGCTTGCAGGCAGCACATCACGGGACTTCTCAGCCTCCATAATCCTGTGAACCAGTTCTCAGATACCTCTCTATCTGTCTATCTATCATCCATCCATCCATCCCCTATTAGGTCTTCCTCTCTGGAGAGCCCTGAGTTATACAGCACTCAAGACAGAAAAAAGCTCCTAAAACGCTAGAGAAAGTGAATGAGAAAAAACAATTTCTATCCACATTGTAGTAAAATTTTGCAACACCAGGAATTAAGAAAAGTTCCCAAAGCCTCCAGAGAGAAGAAAAACAAGACAATGGATAATGAATCAGAATGATATAGGACTCACAACAGGCAAAACCAAAAGACAATGGGACTATGCCTTCAGAATCCTGAGGGATAATAATTTTCCACCCTACAATGGAGCATAACCAAGGATGAGGAAAGCCTGAGATTAGCACCAAGGGTGTCCAGCACCTCAGGGTGAAGGAAGGTGTCCAGATGAAGGCATCCAAGGGGGCACTCCAAGTGCACAGGAAGCAGGACACACTTAAAAGGTGGAAGGATAATCCGCACGCAGAACTCACGTGTAAAGAACTCTGTATTTTACAAACTCTTGGAGGCTGTAGGAAGATTTAGTGATGCATTCCAAGAACATTGGGGAAAAAGTGCCCATTTTGAGTCCAAGGAAAAACAGTTGGATGAGAAAGGATATTATATTACACTTGGGCTACATATTATATCACAGCCCAAGAGTGAACCATATTTACACGGTCAGAAGAAAAAGCCTTTATTTGTGTTTACCCAGTTTAGATGCAGTTACTAGGGGGGTGTGAAAAGCGGTGTGATTAACCCACAGTCCCCAGCAACCCTTATAAGAAGACAAATTGCTTGTGTCTAAAGTTGGATTAGAAGAGTAGGATATGCAGATTATTCTGAACTACAGACATAAATATCAGAATAGCTGAAAAGGTTGAAAGTGGTTGCCACTGGGACACAGGATTAAGGAAATTATAATATTCTTGTTGTTGTTATGCTTTAAAATACTTACAATAATACAGGGTAGGAATAACAAATGAGCACAAAGTAAAATTTAGAAAACGTAAAGATATTTTTGAAAGTGCTGTTGCATCACCTTCCTTGATGGGTGCACAGGTGTCAAATCCTAACAAAAGACTTTGTCACAGCCCCTGGAGAGGCAGATCAACAAGTAGAAGGGAAAACCTTTACTTACCTTAAACAAAAACAAAAATAATCCTTTGCCCACCCACCACCACCAAAAGAAAGGGGAGAAAGACAAGAAGTCACCTGAGCATTTGCCACCGAGTATCTATCACTTTACGAAAGGAAAAACCACATGTGCCTTGGATGTAGCCACAAAACCCTACAATTAGAGACAAGTCCTGTGAACTCCGTGTTTGAAAACAGAGATAAATTAGGGAGTCGGTGTTCTGAAACAGTTGGTCACATGACTTCTCTCAGCATTAAGGTATGTTATATATTAGGGTTCATTGTCCAGAGAGTATGTACGCAGGGCATGTGGAAGACCTAATATGAAAAGGACACTGATCTAGTTCTTAAAAGAAAAATCACATCATGTGATTTTTCACAGGTGTATTTTCACATTTGGAAAGGGAATCTTGCCAGTATTTATTTGGAGACTTTTTCATCAACTGCTTCTCTTGGTCACAATTCTATCACGAGTTTCCTCAAGCTCTGTTCTTATAGAGAAAGGTTCCTTTGTTTGTCCAGGAGCCTTGATTTGGCACCCACCATGTGCTAGGCCACGTGTAATTCACTGGAGACAGTGGTAGGGATGAATCTGCTGAGTTCACGGCGTAGGAGAGAGACGCAACGGCAGCTCTCAATAGATGCTCTGGAGGAGTACGGAAAGACTAACAGCCGGAGTGTGGCGCCAGGGCTCAGAGAAGGCTTCCTGGGGTATTGATGGCTGCATCTTGAGGACGAAAAGCAGGGCGGCTGCCCAGGCAAAGACCCAGGGCGATAAGATAACAGGGAACCTTTTATAGGCAGGTGCGAGTCAGCCACCTCCTCAGGATGCTGGGCTGGAGCAGTGAGAGCTGGAGCTTGATTCAGGTAAGGAAGCATCTCGTCCATCCTGGTGGGCGTGGGCTCTTGGAGAAGAGGCAAGTGGGAGTCGTTACAGTATTTAATCAGAGGAGTGACCTGGAGGGGGGGTGACAGAAGGGAGCCCCCTAGGTTAGGGCCGTGGCAGTCATCAGAGAAAGGGGAGGTAGGGAGGGTGGGCTCCCTGGGAGCATTCGGGGGCTGGAATTGGGACATGTTGGGACCTATCACTTGAGCTGGCTGAGGAGGAATCCAGGATTAATTCATACTTTCTAGGCTGGAGAGTAAATTTAGAATACTATATCCAAGAGAACATAATTGGGAAATGCTATTTTTCATTCTCAAAAAAAAAGTTTGCCCATTTCCACATAATCAGAATTCAAGGCGGCTGCCCTGCAATCACATTACGGGAGATCATCCGCTGGAGAAATGGTCTCGGTCATCCACAGCTGATCCCATCCCTGAAACAGGATCACCCCAGCCCTCACACTTTTAAATGGAGGCTGGTAAGACACAGAAGATACATGGATTAAGCACAGCCACCTCCCACCCTCCAAAGTTAAAACCTACACTTTATCTGAATCTGCTTTCAATTATGTTCAGACATAATTTAGGGGTACTAGAACATGCAGTCAAAAAATCTCTTGAAAATTACTCTTTCAAAGCTTATATATGTCAATTTTACATTCCATGTTGGCCATTATAGAACTCAGTTCCAAATTTTCACTCTTTGAAGACCAATCTAAATGATTCCCTGGTGCAGAAATCATTCTGACGAGTATAGCTCTTCAGAGCCTTAAAAAGAATAAAATGTTTAATCACTGCATTCATATTTAATTCGTGTGCACAGCACCCCTTTCGCAAGGCATGCTGGAGCTCAAAGGATGGAGCCTCCCACTACTCTTCCTTCAGGACATTACGGAGCTGTGGACTCCCTGCCACCCCTCGTGATGCTGTCAGCTCTTCAAGGCTCCCATTAGAGGGAAGGGAGGAACTGGGCTTTCTGAGCATCCGCTTTGGGTACAACCCTGTGCTTTCTCTCCCTTAACTGTTTTTTGTTTTGTTTTGTTTTTGAGACAAAGTCTGGCTGTGTCGTCCAGGCTGGAGTGCAGTGGCATGACCTCAACTCACTGCAACCTCCTCCTCCCAGGTCTGATTGATTCTCCTGCCTCAGCCTCCTGAGTAGCTGGGATTTTACGCGCACACCACCATGCCTGGCTAATTTCTGTATTTTTAGTAGAGATGGGGTTTCACCATATTGGTCAGGCTGGTCTCAAACTCCTGACCTCGTGACCCACCTGCCTCGGGCTCCCAAAGTGCTAGGATTACAGGCCTGAGCCACCGCACCTGGCCTCCCTTATCTCCTTTAACTCTCACAAGAACCCTCAAGTCAGTGCTAAAAATTTGACATTATTTGCTCTAGCTCATACAACCTCAAAGCGTGCTTTGAGACATGATCCATCCCAATGATTACCCTTAAATATCTACACTAAGTACTGGACAGGGGAGCTACTTTGAAAGATCTGCTAAACAAATCAAGACTGGGCACAGAATTCCCCTCGTTGCTTATGAGAACAGAGACCTTAAGAATCTGGAGCCACGGTGCTACATGATAATCTCTTTGGTTCATAAGTAAAATATTACTGATTTTTCTGCAATTATAAAGTTCAAGAAGTCCAAAGAACTTCAAATGTTTAATCCTCTGTGAGAACCGTTTTACCCACTAAGGTGTGTGGATCTTGTTGAACTATGAAATCTGAAAAGTATGTACTGTAAGATGAACCTAGACATTTACACCAACAAAAATGATTTATCATGTTGAAGTTAACAGTCCAATTGCATTTGCAGCTTGTAACAATTTGGTCTCCATCTTTGCACGTGACAAATTCAATTAACTTGTCACAAATTGCCTAATCAAGAAAAACTTCATTGTCGTAGAACTAATAAAAAGCTCTCCCAGAGAAATTCATATTTGGATTTTAGAAAGCAAATTAAATACTTGGAAGCAGAGCAACTAGCCTTTTGTCAGGATAAAAACATGTCAGTAGGAGCCTGTTTTAAAGGTGGAAATACATAAAACAGAAAAAAAAAAAAAAAAAGAGGAGGGGGAGAATTCATAGCTCAGGATCGAGCCAAAGGTAATCCACAGGCTGCCTCACCAGCCCCTTGGGCAATGGCTACAGGAAGTCACTCCGTGATTCTGAAATGGGAGTGTAATACCACACAGGAGTGGGAGTCTCCATTAATAATACATAATTGACTAGAAAAGGCATGTGGAAGTGGAGAACCGGAACATTCACAGGTATTAATTCAGGATGCATGTTTAAAACATGAATCTGTTATTTAAAAACATCTTAACTTCTCAATAGGCTGGTAGAAAAAAAGTAGTACTTTCTAATAGAAAGCCAGCTGTATGTTAAGATGAAAGGATGATCATATTCACTTTTCTCTTCTCTATGGTTTAGGGAAAAAATCTCAATAATAGAAAACTATAAATCTGAAGCAGAAATAAAACTAAAAAAAAAATCGCAAATATGTGGAAATAAACAACATACTTTTAAACAACCAACAGTTCCCAGAAAAAAAAAATCACAAGAGAAATTAGAAAATATCTTGAGGTAAAGGAAAACTAAAACACCACATACAAAAAATTACAGAACAAAATAAAAGCAATACTAAAGAGGAAACATAGAGATGTAAATGCTTACATTAAAAAGAAGAAAGATCTAGGCCGGGCGCAGTGGCTCACGCCTGTAATCCCAGCACTTTGGGAGGCCCAGGCAGGCGGATCACGAGGTCAAGAGATCGAGACCATCCTGGCTAACACAGTGAAACCACGTCTCTACTAAAAATACAAAAAAAAAAAAAAAATTAGCCATGGGTGGTGGCGGCGCCTATAGTCCCAGCTACTCAGGAGGCTGAGGCAGGAGAATGGCATGAACCCGGTAGGTGGAGCTTGCAATGAGCCGAGATGGCACCACTGCACGCCAGCCAGGGCGACAGAGCAAGACTCCGTCTCAAAAAAAAAAAAAAAAAAGAAGAAGAAGAAGAAGAAGAAAGATCTCAAATCAATAATCTAAGTTTACACTCTAAGGAACTGGAAAAAGAAAAATTAACTAACCCCAAAGACAGCAAAGGAAGAAAATAATAAAGATTAGAACAGAGATAAATGAAAGAAGAAATAGAAAAAAAACTCAACAAAATAAGAGCTGTTTCTTTGAAAAAATCAACAAAATTGATAAACTTTTGTCTATACTGACTAATAAATGAAGAAAATGCAACTAAACTCAGAAATGAAAGATGAAAGAAGAGACATTACAACCAATTTTAATGAAATAAAAAGGATTATAAGAAAGTACTAAAAAAATGCACACCAATAAATAGAAAATCCAGGTGAAATAGAAAACTTCTGGAAACATACAACCTTTCAAAGTTGAATTAGGAAGAAAAAGAAAATATGACAGCAGCAACAACAACAACAAAAAAAATTTAAAAAAGAAACAAAAAAAAAAAACCCTGTAACTACTGGGAAGATTGAATCAGTAATCACAAACCTCCAAACAAGGAAATGCCCAGGACCAGATGGCTTCACAGGATTCTGCTCTTAAAACTGGATAATCACCGGCAGAATAATAAAACTAGACCCCTATCTCCCACCTTATACAACAAACAACTGAAATGGATTAAACATTTAAACATAAACCTGAAACTATGAAACTACTAGAAGAAAATATAGGGGAAATGCTACATGACATCAGTCTAGGGAAGGACTTTTTTTGGATAAAATTTCAAAAGTACAGGCAATAAAGGCAAAAATAGACAAACTGGATTATATCAAACTAAAAAGATTTGTACAACAAAGGAAACAATTAACAGAGTGAAGAGACAACCTACAGAATGGAAGAAAATATCTGCAAATTATACATCTGACAAGGGGCTAATATCCAGAATTTATAAGAAACTTGAACAACTCAGTAACAAAAATAAAAGTAATCCAACTTAAAATTGGTGAAAAGACCTGAATATACATTTCTCAAAAGAAGATATGAAAATGGCCTCTCTCTCTCTATATATATATGTATATGTTTGTTTGTTTTTTGTTTTTTGTTTTTTTGAGATGGAGTTTCACTCTTGTTGCCCAGGCTGCAGTGCAGTGGTGCCATTTGAGCTCACTGCAAGCTCCACCTTCTGGTTTCAAGTGATTCTCCTGCCTCAGCCTCCCAAGTAGCTGGGATAACAGGCACAAGCCACCACGCCCAGCTAATTTTTTGTATTTTTATTAGAGACAGGGTTTCACCATGTTGGCCAGGATGGTCTCAATCTCTTGACCTCGTGATCCACCCACCTCAGTCTCCCAAAGTGCTGGGATTACAGGTGTGAGCCACTGTGCCCAGCCCAAAATACATATTTTTAAAATGCTCAACATCTCTAATCAGTGAAATGAAAATCAAAACCACAGTAAGATATCACCTTACCCCAATTATCAAAAAGATGAAAAATAACAAATACTGGTGAGGATATGGAGAAAGGAGAACTGCTGATGGGGTGGAAATGTAAATTAGTACAGGAATAATGGAAAACAGTATGGATGTTCCTCAAAACAAATAAATATAGAACTGCATTTTACCCTGTATGTATAACAATTACATGTCCATCAAAAATATTAAACAAAATTTTTTTAAAAATTAAAGAAGAATTAACACCAATTATCCTCAGATGCTTCAAAATATTGAAGAGGAGGGAATACTTACAAACTCATTATACGAGGTTGGGTTTATCCTGATACCAACACCAGACAAAGACACTCTAAAAAGAGAAAACTACAAACCAATATCCTTTATGAATATTGATACAAGAATCCTGAATGAAATGCTATCAAACAGAATTAAGTAACACTTTAAAAGGACCATAGAGCATGAAAAAGTATGGTTTATTCTTGGAAAGCAAGGATAGTTTGACATATAAAAATGAATCAATGCAATAAACCAAACTAACAGAATGAAGGGAAAAAAGCACATGATCATCTCAATTGATGCAGAAAAAGTATATGACAAACTTCAACACCCTTTCATGAAAAAAAGCACTCAAAGACTCAGAATAGAAGATAACTAATGTACCACAATAAAAGCCATGTATAAAAAGCCATGTATAAAAACCCATTGCCAACATCACATTCAATAGTGAATGATTGAAAGCTTTTCCTCTGAAATCAGGGACAGGACAAGAATGCCCATTTTACCACTTTTATTAAATGTAGTATTGGAATTTCTAGCCAGAGTAATTAGGAAACAAAAGAAAATTAAAAGGTATACAAATTGGAAAGGAAAATGTAAAATTATCTCTTTTCACAGACGTGATTTTATATGCAGAAAAGCCTAAAGACTTCACACCAAAAAATAGTAATAATAACAAAGACAAAAACTTGCTAGGACTAACAAATGAATTCAGCAAAGTTAGAGGACAGGATACAAAGTCAACACCCCCAAATCAGTTATATTTTCATATAACAAAGAACAATCTGTAAAGAAAATTAAGGAAACAATTCCATTTACAATAGTACCAGAAAGAATAAGACACTCAGAAATAAACTGAACCAATGGACAACAGATATGTATGCTGAAAGAAATTAAGGAAGATACCAACAAATGGAAAGATTCTGTGTTTACAGATCAAAAGATCTAATATTAAGATGTCAATACTACCCAAAGTGATCTACAGACTCAATGTAACCTATTAAAATTCCAATGATTTTTTTTGCATAAATTGAAAAGAAAATCCTAGAATATAGAAATTCAAAAGACTCTAAATATCCAAAACAGTCTTGAAGAAGAACAAAGCTGGAGGTCTCATACTTCCTGACTTCAAAACTTACTACAAAGTTACAGTAATCAAAAAAGTATGGTAATTATATAAAGACAGACATCTAGACCAGTGGAACAAAGAGCCCCGAAATAAAGCCACACAAATATTGTCAAATGATTTTTGACAAAGGTGCCAAGACCATTAAATGCAGAATGGACAGTCTTCCCACAAGCGTGATGAAAAAACTGGATATCCAGAAGCAAAAGAATGAAGTTGGGAGTTATATCACATACAAAAATTAATTCAAATTTTAACAAAGACCTACATATACCAGCTAAAACTTAACTGTTAGATGAAAACGTCGGGGAAAAGCTTCATGACATTAAACTTGGCAATTATTTCTTGAATATGACATCATAACAAAAGCGACAAAAGAAAAAAATAGATACTTTCGACTATATCAAAATTAACTTTTATGCATCAAAAGTCCCTATCAACAAATTGAAAAGACAACATATAGAATGTGAGAAAATATTTACATATTATTACATATTTGACAATGGGTTAGCATCCAGAATATATAAAGAACCACAACAGAACAACTATTTAAAACAACAATACTAACCTGATTTAAACTGGGCAAAGGACTTGAATAGGTATTTCTCCAAAGAAGATATACAAAGGGCCAATAAATACATGTAAGGTTGTACAGTATCACTAGTTATTAGGAAAATGCAAATCAAAACCACAATGGGACACCACTTCACACCCATTATGATGGCTGTTATGAAAACAAAAACAAAAACAAAAAACAAAAACAGAAACTAACGAGTGTTGGTGAGGATGTGGAGAATAGGCATTTCTTTGCACTGCTGATAACAATGTAAAATGGCATAGCCACTACAGAAAACAGTATGGGAGTTCCTCAGAAAAATATAAATTATCATATGACCTAGCAATTTAATTCCAGGTGTACACCCAAAAGAACTGAAACCAGGGACTCAGGCAGACATTTGTGTACACGTAGTAGCATTATTCACAATAACCAGAAGGCGGAAGCAACCCAGGTGTCCACTAAGATTGAATGGTTAAATAAAATATGCCATATACATATAATGAATATTATTCATCCTGAAAAAGGAAGGAAATTCTGACACATGCTAAGACATGAATGAACCTTGAAGACATTAATGCTAAATGTAATTAAACAGTAGCAGAAGGACAGATGCTATATGATTCCACTATATAAAGCACCTTGAGTAATCAGATTCACAGAGACAGAAAGTAGAATGTGGTTGCCAGGGACTGGAAGATGCAAGGACCGGGAAGTTACTGTTTAAAGGAGGTAAAATTTCAGTTTTAGAAGATGAAAATTTCTTTAGCTGAACAGTGGTGATAATAGCACAACAATCTGAATGTTCTTAATGATACTGAACTATACCTTCAAAATGATACATTTTATGTTATATGCATACATGTTCTATGTTATATATATTTTTACCCTCCCCAAATTCTCCAAACCTCCAATATTGACTTAAATTATTTTTAATTTTATCTAAGTATGTGGGAACTTAAGATATAAATTCCATATCTTCTAATTCTCACATCACTATAAATTACATTTTATAAATAAAATTCAAAACTGAAAATCAATTAAAAATATCCAATTGACCTCACTCAAATAATGAGACACACGGTATCGTTCTGCCGGCAGGTAACTACAGCCTGCAACAGGAACAGTAGGAGAACTCCAGAAATTGTCTGGAGCCAGAGGGCTCTGCGAAGAAGTCACTTCAGTTCTGGACTCGGCTTTCTATCTCTGCCTTCTTGCCATGGTTGTGGACAAGTTCTAACAAAACAACTGTGTCAAATTGTTCTGCTTTACAAATGCTCAGCGTTACACTTACTTAATCAACACAGCATCCAAATATATAAAATATCAGCAACGTGTCAATGCAAGTGACAACATACTCTGTGAAACATTCACACACTAGAAGGGAAGCCATGCTGGCTGCAGCTCAACCTCAGGATTATGGGCTTCAAGGCAAGGGTACATGACTCACTCAATGGATCTCCCCAAAAGTAAGCCTTCTGGACAATTATTTTAAATAATTCCTGTACTCGATATGTCTTAAAGCACTGACTCATGGGTTGATCATGCATGAAGCGAGACATGTGTGGAAAATCTGTGGCATCCAGCACCCTCCACAAGGTAGAGCAACACACAGCACACAGCATCACAGCAGCCAGGAGCTCTCCTCCACCAGATACGGAGGCCAAGCACTAGTCGCAAACGAACCACATTTTATCTTTTTTGTAGAGACAGGGTCTCACTATGTTGCCCAGGCTGATTTTGAATTCCCGGCCTCAAGCCATCCTCCCTCCTGGGCCTCCCCAAGTGCTGGGATTACAGGTGGGAGCCACCATCCCTGGCCTCAAACCACATGTTAAAGGATGAAAGGTTTCCCTTTATATGGCATGAGATGTGTCCATTTTATTGCTTTCCATACCCAGGTCATATCTCCTACTTCTCATTCTGTAATCTATTTTCCACTGATGAGATACTTTATCACCAGCACCCACGTGGCCAGGTCACAAGACAAAGCAGGCTCATCTCCACCCTCCACACCCACCAGCAGGGGGTCTCTATTCTCACTGCCCACTGTGTGCTGTCCAGACCTGTCAAGGCCAAAGGCTATTTTTGTTGTAAACATGTGTATTATTTAAAATAATAAATTGATGACTCGGGGAAAAACTGAATAATAGGGTCACCAAACAAACACTGCTTAAGTACATGTTGGCCATGCAGGTATAAAGGTGTAGGGGCTGACACTCTGTTCGTTGATATCTTTAATTTCTCCCTCCAACCTGAAGTGCAGAAATTAGAATTTACAGAAGAAGCTGTGCTTTCTGCCTAAAAGCAGACATGACTTCCAAGGAGACCCCAGAGATTTTTCACTTTCCCCAAGTGAAACCTTGTCCACATTAAACAGCTCCCACCCCCCCACCCTCAGCCCCTGGCAACCAACATTCTACTTTCTGTCTCTAAGAATTTGACCACTCTAAGTATTTCATCTAAGTAGAATCATACAGAATTTGTCTTTCTGACTGGCTTATTTTACTTAGCATAATATCCTCAAGGTTCATGCATATTATAGCATGTGCAGGAATTTCCTTTTCCTGGCTGAATCATATTCCATTCTATTTATCTATCATATTTTATCTATTCATCCATCAGTGAGCACTTGGGTTGCATCCAAGTTTTAATTACTGTGAACAATGCTGCTAGGAACATGGGTATACACAGATCTGTTCAGGACCCTGTTTTTAATTCTTTTGTGTATACACTTACAAGTGGAATTGCTGAAACCACTTGATTTTTAGGATCATCTTTTTCTTTTCATGTCCTGCCAAATGCAGTCAATACCAAGCAATGTATACTATTGAAAATCTATTTTCCAATCTCTCCGCTGGCCATGAGGTCTGTAGGCACCTGACCTGACTTCCAAGTTACTGCCCCTGAGGCCAAACGCTACCTCACTACATGCCAGGGTCACCGTGTCCTCCACCTACGCGGGGCTCCCTCACCGTCGCTGTCACCTGAAGCCAATGCTGCATTTCAGGGTTTGGGTCATTATGCCATCCACCCCTAGCACCTGTCTCAAATCCATCATGGCAGACTAAACTAAACTACGGCAGGAGGTGGGGCTGCAAGGTCAGTGGCCTCAGCCAACAGCATTATTGCCCAGTGGCTCAGTGCTGTTCCATCCCAACGCTGGATTTGCTCCACTTTGGGGAGATGACTCACCACCACAGAGGGCAGGGGAGCCTGGAAAGGCCTCGCCCCAGCATTCAGTGCTCAGGCCTGGAAGTGACACCCATCGCTTCCATGGGAAACCCATGGCCTCCCCCAGCCAGGTGGCCACGGCACACCACAGTGCAGCCACAGCCACAGCCAGGAAGTGCTCTCCTGAAGACGGTCGGATGTCAGAGGCCTAGAAGCACTCTGAGAACAGTACTGATGCTACTGTCAGTGGGAAAGATTGAGGACTGAACGCAAGTCAACTGTTCTGGCGGATTCACCAAGTCAGACAAGACCTAATCGGGAGTTCCTCCCCTGCCTATCTGCTGGGTAACTTTGACTAGGTTAGTGAGCCTCCCCATGCCCCAGTTTTCTCATCTGTAAATTAGGGTGATAATATGATTTAACTTTAGGATATTTGTGAGGCTCCAATAAGACAATGTACAGAAAGCATTTAGTAAGGAAAGTGTAAAATAAAGAAGCCCTGTTCTCTCAACTTGCTACTCACTGGTTTTATGTCACGCCACTGGTTGCTGTAAGCACGTGATTGTGTCTCTCCGATCTCCCAGTGGATCTGGGCTAAGGGAAGACACATTTAACTGCACTGTGATCAGCAATTGCTGCGTCTAACCATCATCTCTGCTGAGTTGCTGGCATAAGGCAGTTCTTCCTTTTTTACTGGAACATGCCCTTTGGAAGCTCCTAATAGGTCATATTATCTGCCCTCATTCTATTAAGAGGCATTTGGCTACACAGTTGAAGATGGTGTTCCATATAGTGTTTGTAATGGTCCCAAGCAGACTTGAGCATGAGTGCCACAGCACACACGGCCTAGCCTTGCGGCAGACAGCGGCCGGTTGCTATGTGGTGCGTGGCTGCTGTCTCTGTTTCCCTCTGAGAGATAGTCTTCCTTTCAGGCACACAGTGCTCCCACAAAGAATACTAATATCTAATACCTAACGCTAATATTGAACAATGTTAAAAGCTAATGTCTAACAACGCTATTATGTTTTCTCTTTTATCTTTGGTTGACACACAAAATTGTACATGTTCATGGAATACAGAGTGATACTTCAATACAGGTATATAATATGTAATGATCAAATCCTGGTAAGCAGCATATACATCACCTCAAATACTTATCAGTTGTGTTGTGAACACTCAAAATTCTCTCTTTTAGCTTCTTGAAAATATGCAATAAATTACTGCTAACAATACTTGCCCCGCAGCACTCATTCCTACTTGGCTATAACTTTGTGCGCATTAACCAACCTCTCCCCACCCTCTCCTCCTCCCTTCCCTTCCCAGCCTCTAATAACCTCTATTCTCCTCTCTGCTTTTCTTTAGCTCCCACATATAAGTGAGACCATGCGATATTTATCTTTCTGTGACACTATTTCTTTACCTTTGAATTACCTTCCACTGTACAACAGTGTCTACAAAAAACAGTGATAGATTTCATTTGAAATATTTCTTTTTTTACTAATAAAAAGTCTTTCGGCATATAATTACACTACATCTCTTTGGTTTGAGAAATATAATTAAATTAAGATGTTTTGGAAATGCGACTGGCTGCTGTCATTAAAAGCCAAAGTCTGATGAACATCTGGAGAGAAATAATCCCACACAGTAGTAAGCAAGCAGGAAGAATAGTACCAGAGTGCGCTGAGGTTTTTAAGAAATCAGTAGCCATAATTAGAGTGAACGCAATTATAACGCATCAGACAGGTAGTCTCAGCAGCACTGCTAAAAAAGAAAAAGGTTGGGCAAGCTTTCGAAGGCTATTTTTTCGAAGGAACCAGAACAGCTCCTCTAGGGTTTTATAAGCAGAGACAACCTTTACGGGGCCCTGCCTGAGCCAACAAGCTGGTTGGGGAGGGGGGCTAAGCTGGCTCAAGCACCCACATCTGTTGCCCCCAGGGTCCCCTGCTTCCCTGGTAGAGCTGTTATCTAAAGCCAAGAGGTGCTGAGTCAGGCTCTGAAAGACGGAGGCAATGCCAGGAAGCCGTGATGATTAATCAATGATAAGAAGACTTCAGCAATCACCCATTGTGTCAAGACTCTGTCATTGGCATCCTAGTCTCTCCCTCCATTTCCCCGGCTCACACTGTAAATTAGGGCAAAGCCATCCGTCTCACCTGCATGGAAAAAGGGCTCTGCTCCAGATGTCCTCATAGACAGTACCTGCTGTGTCCTCTCATGCTGGAAGGGGTGAGGGAGCTCCACAGGCCTCTTTTATAAGCGCACTAATCCCATTCATAATGGCTCCAACATCAGGACCTAATCACCTCCCAAAGGCCCCACTTCCTAGTAGTATCATCTTGGAGGTTAGGTTGCAACATACTAATTTTGCAGGGACACAGACATTCAGACCATAACAGTGTCCAATAGCCAAAAAGATATCTGATACCTACAAGAAAGAGAACTCATCTATTTCTTTTCACTAATATATTGGCACACCTATTTTACCCATTAGCATATTCCAACCTTCAATTAAAGTTTCACTGACAAAGAGTGACTTCACAGATGCCCTATTAGGCAAAATCAGCATGTGAGGGTAATATGCTTCTCAGAAAAAGATGGAAAGGGAGAGGGAAAAAGGGGATCCCCTGAGCTTCACACCACCACTGCCAGCCAGGCCCATCTTTGCTCTTCATCTTACTAGAGGTGGGCCAGATTGGCTTTGGAGACCACCGTCACATTCCTGAAATAATTTCCCTGCTTGCTTTCCATGCTAAACACAGCATCTTTTCCAAATACCAAAATGAGCTACATGGGGAAGTAAGTGAAGCTCTCTGGGTGAATGGGGTCTCCGCTGCTTTACTAAGCTTCAAGTGCAATTGTCACCTACTTATCTACTTTGTGGAGTACGAGACAGTAGCTAAAGTTGTACCAGGCCATCTACTGACACCATTGGTGTAAAGCTTTCAACAGGAGGCCACGGAGCCAGCCCAGCCTTGTGTGCAGTGCAGTGACCTTCTCCAGGGCACAGGCTGTCTGCGCCTCCATTCTGTAGGAGAGGGGTTTCCCTGAAATCATGTTGCGTTGCTTTTCTCTCTCAATTGCTTTTATTTTTTACCAAGTGCAAAGCAGACTCATAGGCAAAATTCCTCCACACGTGGAATAATTTGTGGCAGACTGGTTAACAACAGTGCAGATGCTGGGTTTGAACCCACTCCTAGCTGTGGGAACCTAAACAAGTTATATCACATTTCTTTGCTTCACTTTCTTCAACTGTCAAAGAAGATAATAATGGCTTCTGCCACAGAGTTGCTCTGATTATCCTGTGGCACATCGCATATAAAACAGTACCGTGTTGAGCACATAAATGTTTGTATCTATATTATTTGGCCAACAGATCTTTAAAATATTTTTTCACTTTTAATTTCTGTGGGTATACAGTAGGTGTATATATTTATGGAGCACATGAGATGTTTTGAGCATGCGATATATAATAATCACATCATGGAGAACGGGGTATCCATCCCGTCAAGCCTTTATCCTTTGTGCTACAAACAATCCAATTAACACTCTTTTAGTTATTTTAAAATTTACTATTATTTTGACTATAGTTACCTTCTTGTGCTATCAAATATTAGGTCTTGTTCATTCTTTCTAACTATCTTTTGTATCCATTAACCATCCCCACACCCGTCCCTCCATCCCCCATGACTCTTCCCGGCCTCTGGTAACCATCCTTCTACTCTATCTCCATGAGTTCAACTGTTTTGATGTTTAGATCCCACAAATAAGTGAGAACATGTGGTATTTGTCTTTCTGGCTTATTTCATTTAACATAATGATCTCCAGTTCTATCCATGTTGTTGCAAATAACAGAATCTCAGTCTTTTTTATTAGCCAAACAGATCTTATAGACTCAACCTTTTAAGGTTATGTATAATATTGTGGTGGAAACTCACTGCCTGGGTTCATACACTGGCTCGACTATTTTCTATTGTTATGACCTTGGGCAAATTACAGAACCTTTCTAAGTATGTAAAGAGCTTGGAACAGTAGGTGGCACAGCATTTAGAGGGGTGCACAGCATCACTGTGGTGGTGACTGGCTGAACAGCCCCAGGCACAGCCTCTACACAGTCACTATGAGTCACATTAGCTGCACAACCCGGAGCCACTATGTGGCTGTGCATATAGCTATTGACTGAATAACTTAGGTGCCATCTGCTCAAAGGGAAATTAGACATGATGGAATCAGGGTGGTATCACCGAAGGAAAGCTGAGCCCCTCTTGAAGGCTCTCATCTCCGAAGCTGGTACGAATATGAGCACTCTCCAAGGGCAAAGGCATCTGGAGCTTGTGAACATCTGCCTTAGAGCAATCATGAACATCTTCAAAGACTGACCCCAAACACAAGCTCCATTCCACTGGTGAGAAAATTAACCAGCTTCCAGAATCACCAGACATTTGATTCCTTACCTGGTTCCCGTCACGGGGCTGACGTGTGCAGTGCACCAGAGACATAAGCTACTCTCTAAGAATGCCACCTTCTCATTGTCTAAAAGACTTTTGCTAGCTAGAGATAATAAATGAAGTGAAAATGTAATCTAAATATTGAATGGCATTCCTTCCCCAAGGCAGCAGACTCGCTGAATGCCAGGCTGTGGATGACCTCAGATTACTTACTGTGTTATTTTAAGGTCAACTAAGTTTGGCATACACTGAGCAAAAATTGATTTTTAAAATGAACAAAGTCTCCCAAGAGTACTGAGATATTAACAACTGGGGAGATTAGCTGACATTTTTATGACAATGAAGCTATAATCTCAGGCTGCCTTTGACCCAGGTGAATATCTGTGTTATGTGAGACATAGATAACTTGGAGATTTTAATACGTTTCCTATAAGTCAACCTTCTGATAACAAGAAGATGGCCTTCAAGAATCGGCCTCAGCCAGAGGAATATTGGTTGGCAATGACGACCAGCAGTCGGCTTACTGGGAGCCCAATCTGGGAGGGCCCACAGACAAGCAGAAGGCCCACACGAAACTAGACCTTGATAATTACCTATTACTTTTTATCACTCCATAATTACTAATTACTTTATCAGGGGCCAAAGATAAAATATCATGACCTTCCCTACAATCACTGGCATTCTACAAGCAATGACAACAGTCAACAAGAGCACGCATCCCCAAGGAAAGAAGTAATATCACACATAGACCAGGAGCTATAAAAACACAAATGTGACCAGAGGCCAGCCAGATAACACAAATCATTGAAGCACCTAGATGTGTGAAAAGCGCCTATGCATGCAAGACAATAATCAGCAGCAACACACAATAAGCAAGAAAGGATTGTGATGAGATGAGTAACAATGAACCTGCTCAGAGCAAGCCGCTATTTCTCAGCCCACACTGACACTGGTCATGTAAAAGCAGATCTGGCATCAGGCTTCTTAAGATCTGGGGACATAGAGTTTTAATATGAAATTTCCTGACATTTCCCGTTAGCAGTGAATTCAGTTGTTTAAACATTATGTGTCACCAACAGACTCAAAGAAACCTTCCATGATCCCCACCTCCTGGTGTTCACATATTCATTTAATCCCCAACCCTTGAGTATGAGCAGGACCTGTGGCTTGCTTCCAACCAATAAAGTACAGCAAGGTGGCAGACGTCACTTCCATGATCCCGTTACATTGCACAGGACTCTGCCTCGCTAGCACATTGCACAGGACTCTGTCTCGCTAGCACATTGCACAGGACCCTGCCTCACTAGCACATTGCACAGGACTCTGCCTTGCTAGCACATTGCACAGGACTCTGCCTCGCTAGCAGATGTGCTCTGGGGGCTCTCCTTGCTGCCTTAATGAAGTGAGCAGCTGTGCTAGGAATGCCCATGTGCCAAGGAAATGGAGATGGCTTCTTGGAACTGTGGCACCTCTGGGAGCTGAGGGCAGTGGCCGGGAGCTGTGATAAGTCTCCAGGTGACTTTCCATACGAACCCAAGGACCTCAGTCCTGAAATCACAAGAATATGAATTCTATGAATGACCTCAGTAAAGCACATTCGTCCGCATTTGAGACTCTAGATGACAACACAGCCCAAGGACACCATAACTTCAGCCTCATTAGACCTTAACCAAAGAACTAACTGAAGACATGTCGAGACTCCTGACCTGCAGAAATCATGAGGCAGTAAGTGTATGTGGCTTTATACCACTGTGCTCCCGTTACACAGCAGTAGATAACTATCATCACGCAAACCAAACTGACCACATCTACAGGGCATATTTCACCATAAACATGTAGGACTGAAAAAGTTATATCTTTTCCTTAACCATTGCAAGGTTCATGCCTGAAACTCTTATAACAAAAGACACATTATCAAGAAAAACATACAAATGTATTTAGTATAAGATTTATGTTACACTGGAGCCTTCATAAATGAAGACCCAAACAAATAGGGAAAATGGTATATGTTTATACTTGAGTCTGATGAAGAGTGGACAGCTGCATAGAGGTGTGATTGGATGAAAGGAGGTGTGATCTGACGATGAGGAAACAGGGAGAACTTAGTAAGGTCTATTTGTTCAGATTTTTCTTGGTGTCTATGTTTCATACCTTTCCTCAGGGTACAGGGAGAACACCGCTGGGATGAGGGTCTTATGAGAGTGGAAGATTAGAAAAGTATTTTATGGCCTGCTTCAGGGAAGAATGGTAGGAGAATGTCTGTAAGTGACCTTCCTGCTTCTGCTGTTCCCTCAAAGGCCAGGGTGTCATATTTTGGGGCAGTGTGTACTGATCACCTCAGTCAACAAGGCTGCAACTAGGTTGCAACATTTGGTGTATTCCATAAAACCTGACATCAATATTTGCCAAAATTATAAAACTTTCTGGGCCGAGACTCCAAAGCATCTAAAGAAAACAGAAGAACTCGGAAAGTCCTAATAATACATGAAGGGTAAATATAGTAAATAGTACATGAAGGGTATGGTTTTTAAATTTCATATCCTCATTAGTGAATCAGCAGAATGACTGAGACATAACCCTGGATTTTCCTATGACATTTGGTAAAATTTTCTGTTATCATTTATATTCAGACTGCACCAGTGTGGTCTACATGAAAAGACAAACAGCTTCAGAGTGGAACTCTTCAGGCACTAGGTGATTCACAAATTGAACTAAGTCAAATGCAAAGTAGTTGCAAAATGTATGTTAAGTACATGCACAAATGACATTAATGGACAGTGCTACCATGGTACATCTCACGCATCTGCCCCGGTGCTGTTCTTTTTGCAATATCAGAATTAGTAACTTAAAACAGAGGGCCTGGATAACAAACTCATGAGTGCCATGTTGTTTGGAGGGAAACCAAGTTGGGTGAAATGCCATGTTGGTCAATGCCATCATCCTTGTTCGTGTACCACATAACACGTACACGTAAGCCATGCTGCCAGCAGTCCCTTCCCTCTCTGTTCTAGGCCTTGGAGAACCATGGTCAATTTTAAGAAGTACCACACACAAATTAGAGTCATCTGGAGAATTCGACCAAGCATGGCGGTAAGTTTAGCACTCAGTAAATTATTATTCAAGAATTACATTACGGACTGACTTAATGGATAGACCATAAACTAAAGTGTTGGAAGAACGGTCTGGAAAGATGACGCCTTGAAATTTGTGAGAGAAGAGGTCGTGAGAGGGACAGCATGCCAGTGTGTCCTTCTGGTTCCGTACATTGGTTAAATACAGGAGCCAGACTGCTTGGGTTCAAATCCAGGTCCTACACCTGCATGTTGTGTTACTTACCCCCTTTACACTTAAGTTTCCTTATTTGTAAAACAAAGATCAGAATATCAGCCCCATTTCTAGAGGGTATTCTTGAAGAGACAATGTATAAGCACATTCACTGGGCTTAGAAAGATGTACAGGACACAGCAGCACTTACCGGCATTATTGGTTATTATTGTTGTCATTATTTGTTAAATTATTTTTCATTAGTTAAAGAGCTAATAAGAAGTAGGCTTAGTCTGAATTATTCCTGAGGTAAGAAATGGTATTAGTGGATAAAGAAAAACTTTCTAATAATCTGAGCAGCCCTGAAATGGGAATGGGTTGTTCTGAAGAACACCTCACCCCTGGAAATCTGCCAATCATTTTCTACGATGTTTTTGAGGGAGTTCATATGAAAACATATTTTATTTGTCTCAATCACTCAACAATGCAAGTGCTCCTCATGGGAGTACCTTTTACCCAACCTGACCCCAAAATGGTACAGGCGGACCACTGTGTGTGTCTTGGGAAAAGGCTGGGATAATATGACTCGTTTAGGCTACACAAAGAAGACTCACTTCTCTGTGGTCTACTAATATCTGCACCTAAGAAACTTTGAGTATTGTTCTGCTTCAGGGGAGAAGACTTCAAACTGAAATTCAGTGCTCAGATTCACAGAGTAGGGGGTGGGAAAGACATTTACATATGTAAGACAAGAATAAAGTTTCAAAGAAAATACTTCAATGAAATGAGATTTCTTTTTAAAAAGGAAGTTCAAGGTAAGAAACAAAGGCTTTGGGCTCTAAAGCCAAACTGTCTGGGTTGAAATTGTTTCCTTCCCTTATTAGCTTTGTGACCTTGAGCTATTGTTTAACATTCTTCTGCCTGAATTTGCTTAACCAAAATTCAGGACAGTAATAGAACCTATCTCAGATGGCTGTTGTGAGGATTAAATGGTGTCTTTTTGTGTGTGCTGATAGAACACGATACCTGAGACTGGGTAATTTATGAATGACATAAATGTATTTCTCATGGTTCTGCAGGCGGGGAAGTCCAAGATCAAGGTGCTGGTGGATTCAATGTCTGGTGAGGGCAGCTCTGCGCTTCCAAGATGGCGTCTCTTGATGCACCTCACAGAGAGGAAGGCATGAATGCTGTGTCTGTCTTCACATGGCAGAAGAGGTAGAAGGGAAAAAAGGCCAAATGCTGGGTGAAGCCTCTTTTCTAAGAACCTTAATCCCATTCACAAGAAAGGAGCCCTCAGGACCCAAGCACCTCCTCAAGGCCCCCCTCTTAATACTATTGCATTGGAGATTAAGTTTCAACATGAATTTTAGAGAAACACAAACACCGAAACCATAGTAAATGGTGGCTATGTTTCTTCTTTTCCTCCTCACTTTTCTTCTCCTTCTTTTTCTTAGTAGAAAAGTAGTAGTCATAGTAGAAGTGGTAGTACCAGCATTATTTTGCTAGAATCTTCCCTTATTCCTAGCATTTTGGATGACATAGGTAGATAGTGGATGTTTCTAGCGTTTTTGACATTAAGGAATGCAAGATAAACTGATATAGAACAAATACCAGGCATATATGAGAAAAAAAATACTAAAAGTCAAATTGTAAAGGCTATTATTGTATCTTTATGGAAAAAAACGAAGAAGCAACAATGACGACTCTCTCTTTAATCAAACGTTAGGCAGGCTCCTCTCAGTCCAGCTAGGCTCCATCTTTGGGCATGTCCTCCAGGGGCCCAAGTGTAACATGAATCCTGCTAAGCCAGTTTAGCCAGCACTCCCCACCCTTGATATCTGATGACATTCTCTATCCTCCTCCATCCCCTAGGTGATGTCTGACCACCCTGGCCTGCCTTTAGCAGGTTAGTTGAGGTTGATTTAGCCAGAATCTCTTGAACCCTGATGTTTCCCCTTAGTAATTTTCCCTCCACTGGATCCCACCCTCGGTTCCTTGGATATAAATTCTCACTTTTCCTTGTTATATCTGGAGTTGAGCCCAAGTTCTGTACCAAGGGTTTCATTCTCCTACTGCAACGGTGTCTGAGTAAAATCTGATTTTACCCCTTCATTGTCTAGCTCTGATTTTCATTTGACAGGAGTCATCATTAAATCCTGTTTACAAGATATGTGTAACTACCTTGATTTGAAAACTGAGAATTTTGAAGGTTTTACTCTGTTCATAAATGCATGGAAGAATTTTGGGAAATTCTAGTGAAAAATAAATGTTGATTTAGAATATATACATTGAGATAATATGAAGTTCAAAGGTATGTTGTGAGGACTGATTCCAGCAGGCCTGTAATTAGCCTGAGCTGTTGGACTGAAATAAGAAATATGCCTGCACAGTTGCAGCACCTAGTGAAGGCATGAAACATAATCACTGGCAATACTGATGGCAAACACAGATCCAAGGAGTTTTGGGGGATTCATGCCAGCTTTTCAGCATTGTTTATTGATAATCCATAAAGATGAGAAATGCAGAAGTATCTGCTCTTCGGCTTGGATGTGCGGCAGGAAAATGCCCACGTAAGCAGGAGAGTATTAAAACATCCTGAGCACATTCTGTCCTGAGCTCCCTGGGTTCAGCACGTTCTGTGCACTGGTCAGCGGTTCCTGATCTGGGAGCAGTGGTGTTTCCATAAGGCCAAATGGAGCGCGCGGCTGGACCCAGAGGGAGCCTTTAACTGCTGTGGATATTCTTTCTTTAACGCTGCTGCTGAGCTGAACCTTTTTCCTGCGATAAACCATGGCTTTGTAAGCATGGTCGTTTGGGGTCCTCTGAGGCTTCTTAGCAATAGAATCCTGCCTAACTGCCACCATTAGTGAAAAAGGATAGCCTACTTACAAAAAAAAATACAGAAGTAGCTCACTTCCCTTTAATTCATTTTTATTTACAACGATTTCTTGGCTGTGATAATATGAAAGTAAACTAAAGATAAATTTTAACAGCAAGAAAGTTATCAACATTTATCTAAAAATTAGTATTTCCAGAATTCAAGGAGCAATAGCATCTATTGAGAGACTTAGCTCAGGTAATAATGATAATAAATATCTTTGCAATGAAACCTGCAAATGCTAGTTACATCCGCGAGTTCCATGTGATGGTATATTTCCATCAACAAATAGAATAATCCTTCTGTGCTAGAATGGAAGGGGTTTAATGAATAAAAAAAAAGAATGATAACTCCTTTGGGTAAGCATTCTCTTATGCCTTCAATAAGTCTGCACCTTTCATTATCTAGTCAGTTAACTTTGTCTTCTTTCAATTTTAAATCACTGTCTTCATTCATGAGCTAAAACTATGCAGAAAACACAGCAGGATGTTTAATTAATGCTCACTCAGTTACTTTCATGACTGTTTTTCAAGTCAACATTTTACAAATATTCTCCTCTTTTTGCAGAGAATACGGAATTTTTGCAGAGAATACAGAGAATTCTGAAGAGCACTTCAGAATTCAAACAATCACTACTTCTTGGTATGGTTATACTGGGACTGTTATGCATGTGTTATGGATTAAAGCAAATAAAGAATCAAGTCAGTGAACTGGAATTTCCAACCATGGGAGAAAGAATGCACACCTATAAGACTGATGGAGTTAGGTAAGATCAGGTAGCCCTGAATTTGAATTAAAGTATCATGGTGAGTTCACGATGTATTATAGATTAAAAATATATATTTTCTACAACATTCCACTGAAAAATCCTAGAAATAACGTCTTCTGTGATGGCAATCAGTACCCCTAGAGGATCCAGAAAGCTGTCTCTAAATACTATTTGGTAGAAAAGGAAACCAGGGAGCTTTGAATAAGTGGTCATTCTATGTTTGAGTCAAGGAGTGTACAAGATAAGCCTAGAGCATCTTTTACAACAGAATGCAAATACTCTATTAAAAATTATTGAAAGTATATCCAAAGGTCTTGGAAATAAATTTTAATTTCTGCCCACTGGCCAAAGATAAGAAATAATAAGGTTTAGTAAGAATAAATGCAATGGACTGAAATCTATCAAATATGTTTATCCTTTGCCTTTAGAAAGGTATTTTTTAAATATGTTGGTCACTTTTGCAAAATAATGAGCTGGTTCCCTAGCATCACTCAAACTGGTAAGTAAAGGGGAAAGACTCAAGCATTTGTCTACCTTTTCCTCTACAAATTACACCTAAGGGCATCCAGGCAATCAAGCAGTCCTAGGTTTATCCCTATAGAAGTATCACATCCCCACCTGAGATTAGCATACTTCAGTCATGTAGGAAGCTATGTTCTAGGTCAGATTTCAAATTTTTACTTATTTATTTATTTTGAGTCAGAGTCTCACTGTGTCGCCCAGGCTGGAGTGCAGTGGCGCGATCTCTGCTCACTGCAAGTTCCGCCTCCTCGGTTCACACCATTCTCCTGCTCAGCCTCCCGAATAGCTGGGACTACAGGCGCCCACCACAATGCCCGGCTAATTTTTTGTATTTTTTTTTAGTAGAGACGGAGTTTCACCGTGTTAGCCGGGATGGTCTCGATCTCCTGACCTTGTGATCTGCCCGTCTCAGCCTCCCAAAGCGCTGGAATTACAGGTGTGAGCCACCGCACCTGGCCTAAATTTTTAATAAAACTTATTTTGCTTAAAAGTGAATACCTGAAGAGACCCATTGCTCAAAGCAGGAAGCTGGGGTCCTTGGGTGACCAGTGAAGAAGTTAGGGGCACTGCGCTAAACTGTGTAATGACTGTGCTGAGGCCTTTAAGCTCCACAGTGTATATCCTCTACAGGCATGAAAGCCCTGATGGACAAAGACCAAAGCATCACCCCCAGCCCTCCACCTGGGTCAATACACCACTGCAGTTTCTGCATTCGCCATCCAGTAACTCTTTCTTTGTCATGACATGATTTGGATCCACTTGTCACATACATGGCTATCAAGTAAGTCTATGACCAGACCAGAAAGGGGGCCACCAGAGAACTGAAAAGAAAAAATTAACACAAAAACAGAAACCAAAACAACAGGAAGAAAGGGGAACTTGGAGGAAACAGAAACAATGTACAGAGAAATAATACACAATAAATCATTATTAATGATCTCAAAGAGATCATCATTATTAAAGAGACAAAAAAGTTCAGAAAAAAAAAAACTGTTGGAAAAAAAAATAAGTCCAAATACAAGGAAAGGAAGATGAAGTTGAAGAAATACAGGCCCAATGATTAGGAAAACAGAGCTGAAAAGTAGTGGAGAAAATACATGCAAAATAAATGATTCCCTCCAGAAGTCATCTGAATCGCAGGAATTCTAGAAAGGAAGATCTGAGGAAATGTGCTACAGAAAATTAAAGAAACATTTCTAGACTTTATTCTTAGAACTGAAGGACAAAGTTTCCATGTTGTAAGGGATAGCTAGCTGTAAATATAATACAATGGGGAAAAAGTCTGTAAACAAACCACAGTGCTGTAAACTAGCAAGTTAATCACTCATAAGGGGTTAGCTGACTGACTGATAGGGTGTCCACACAATGGACATAAAGGCATCACAAAATTATGTTTTAAAAAGTAATCAATGTGGCTGGGCATGGTGGCTCACACCTGTAATCCCAGCACTTTGGAAGGCCGAGGAGGGAAGATCACTTGAGCTCAGGAGTTCAAGACCAGCCTTGGCCAACATGGTGAAATCCCATCTCTACTGAAAATACAAAAATTAGCGGGTATGATGAAGTGGGCGCCTGTAGTCCCAGCTACTCGGGAAGCTGAGGCAGGAGAATTGCTTGAACCCGGGAGGTGGA
Source organism: Macaca fascicularis (assembly GCF_037993035.2). Lineage (NCBI taxonomy): Eukaryota > Metazoa > Chordata > Mammalia > Primates > Cercopithecidae > Macaca > Macaca fascicularis. The sequence goes on from NC_088381.1 coordinate 1,980,848, forward strand.
GGTTGAAGTGAGCCAAGATCGTGCCACTGTACCCCAGCCTGGCTACAGAGTGAGACCCCAGATCAAAAAAAAAAAAAAAAAAAAATCAATGAAATAAGTAAATGCTGAAGATACAAGGTTAAGGGGAAAATAAAAAAGAAATTAAAGAGGGCATCCAGAATCTGCTCATACATATATTGAGAGCTAGGATGTGGTCACTCCTGCTTTACAACAAGAAAAAGCTGGACAAATTGAAAATCAATGACCTTTCTAAATCCATCAGAGAACTGAAGTCTACAGGAAAATACTGTCACCCTAAAATCTGGGGAGATGGGTTCATCCTGAGAGACATTGCAAAGATCTGCTTGCTTGGAGCAGAATCCACAGGGGCCATAAAATGATGGGAAATGAAATGATGACTTGCTGGAGGCTGACTGTGGACTAGCTTGAGAGTCGGAAAACACTGTGCGTCCCTGCCTTAAGGGAGAACCTACACTTTACAACTTCTCTTCAAGTGTTCTACCAGATTCTCACGGTAAGGATCCAAAATAGATCCCCTCTTGGTCCTGGCCGAGGAGTGAGGAAAGTAACTGTTGTGAAACACTCACAGAACCTTCTCCATGAAAAGGCCTACTCTCCTGGGGAAATCACTCTGCAAGAGCTGAACTGTGAAAATCCATCCCACCAGGGGAATGGAGGTTGCGAGTAAAACTATCACTGGAGTAGAGACAGAAACACTTAGGAAGATCACAGCCCTGACATGCAGACTTGCAACAAGAGAGATTTAAGCAGAAAAGTACAGAATGCTCCCTCCACCCCATACACAGCCCCTGGACCAAGGCAGCCACTACAGCAGCGGGTTCCAGCTGGAAGCTACAAGGCGTAGACGCTCTCTAAAGAACAGCACTAGGAGAGACCCAAAGCCAAAGGGGAAGACAAAAGCGAGGACACCAGAGGGCTGTGAACTTCTGCTACTTACAGATACAGCACACAGGAAACAAAGCCCACTGCCAGCAGTCTAGCGAGAAACCTCACCCTACAGGCCTACTGACCTTGGATCCTATTACCCAACACATCATGTCTGGATTTCAGTAAAAAAGTACAAGGCACGTCAATAGGCAAGAAAAGCACAGTCTGAAAGGACAAACCATCATCAGAACCAGAATCAAACATGACAGAAATGTTGGGAATAGTAGTGAATTTGAAGTAACTATGATTATGCTAAGGACTCTCAGGGAAAAAGCAGAGGACATATAGGAGCAAAAGAAGCAAAATGAAAATTCTAAAAATGAATCAAAAGCACATACTAAAAAAGCACATGCATGAGCAAAATGAAGAATGCTTTTGAAAAGTTCATGAGTAGACTCAAAACAGAAGAGGAAAGAATCAGTGAACATTAACATAAATAAATAGAAACTTCACAAAATGAAACAGAAAGAGGAAAAACAAAAAAATTAAAACTGGAATAGAACACCCAAGAACTATGAGGCAATATCATACATATATTAATATAACATATGCATCATTTGAACACCAGTAGGAGAATAAAGAGAGAATGAAGAAGGAATATTTGAAGTAATAATGGTAAGAACTTTCCAAAAGTAGTGACAGACACCAAATCACAGATCCAGAAAGCTCATCAAACACCAAGCAGGAAAAATACCAAAAATATCCCACTTGAACATATCATACTCAAACTGCAAAAAACAAAGGCAAATGGAATATCTTGATAGAAGCCACGAATGGGTTGGGGTGGGGAACACCACATCCACAGAAGTATGAGCTTAGGAATTACAGTGGATGCCTCATCAGAAATTATGCAAGCAAGAACAGAGTGAAGGAAAATATTTAAATTGTTCAAAGAAAAAAAAACTCACCAACTTAAAATTCTACATCCAGTGAAACTGTGCTTCCAAAATGAAGGGGTCAATTCTCCAAGGAGACAGAATTATCTTACATGTGCAGAAACCTAAATACCAGGGTATCAAAATAAATGAAGGAAAAACTGATAGTAATGAAAGGAGAAATCCACTATTCTTGGTAGATTTTACTGCATCACTAACCTGACAGACAAAGCAGGCAGAAAACCAGTAAGGATATAAATGACCTGGAGAGCACTATCCACCAATTTGATCTGACTGACAGTTACTGAATACTCCATCCGACCACAGAACAAGCCCTCTTCCCAAGTCTCCTGCAACATTCAGCAGCAGAGACCATGCACTGGACCATAATGTACATCTTAATAGACCATGCACTGAACCATAATGTACATCTTAACACACTTACAAGAACAGAAATCATACAAAGTGTATTCTCAGTCTATCATGGAATTAAAATAAAAATAAATGACTAATAGGTAGCTGGCAAATTAATATTTCAAAATTAAACAACATACTCTGCAATAACCCATAAATCACAGAATAAGTCTCAGGAGAAATTTAAAAGTAATTTGAACTAATTAAAAAACAAAATAAAGATCAAAATTTGTCAGTCAAAATTAAAGCAATGCTGAGAGGAAAACTGGTAGCATTAAACGAATGTATTAGAAAAGAATCAAAATTCCTAAGCTCTTACTTTAGAGAACTAGAGAATGAAAAGAAAATTAGGCCTCAAACAAGCAGATGAAAGAAGATGATAAAAATTAGAGTAAAAAACAATGAAACTGAAAAGAAAATAGAGAAAATCAGCATAACCAAAAGCTAGTTCTTTGAAAAGATCAATAAAATTGATGAACTTCTTGCCAGTTGAACCAAGAAAAAAAATGAAGAAGACATAAATTATCAACATCAGAAATGAAAGAGGGGTGATAACTAATCACTCACAAACATTAAAAGAATAAGGGAATACTATATAAAATTCTATGCAAATTTGATAAGCTGTTGATAAAACTACATCAACAAATTTAATAATTAGTTGAAATGAACCAATTCTTTTAAAGACATAAACTACTAAAACTCACTCAATAGGAAATAGTCAACCTGAACAGCATTATACTTATTGAAGATATTGCATTAGTGATTAAATGCCATCCACAGAGAAAAAAATAAGAAAGCCCAGATTATTTCACTGACAAATTCTACCAAACATCTATTGGGAAGAAATAATACTAATACTCTATAAACTGTCCCAGAAAAATGAATGAGACAGAACTTTCCCAGTTAATTTGGTGAGGCCAGCATTACCCTAATACCAAAAAAATAAAAATAAAAATACTACAAAAAAGAAAACTAGAGATCCGTGTTTTTCATAAAGATACATGCCAAAATCATTACAAATATTAAATCCAGGAATACATAAATGTCATCACAAGCAAAGAGGGTTCATTCCCCAAATGCATAGCTGGTTCAATATTTATAAATCTATCAGTGTAAATCACCATATGAATAAGTCAAATAAGAAAACCCATATGATTCTACCCACTGATGCCGACAAGCCCCTTGACAACACTGAACACTTATTCATGAAGATCACCTCAAGAAACTAGAAATACAGGGAAACTTCTCAATAAAAGTACTATATCAAAATCCTACACCTAACATCATATTTAATGGTAAGAGACTGAAAGCTTTTCCCCTAAGACTAAGAATATGGCGAGGATGATTTTTTCCTCTACCTCTCTCCAGTATCTTACTGGAAAGCCTAGCTAGTGCTAGTTCTCGTTTCTAAAAGGAATGTGTAAAATTGAAGAGACTGTATGGAATTGTTTTGTGACACTATCTAGGCCAGGATACTTCCTTGGCAGACTACTATAATTATAAATTAAATTCCTTTAAAGACTATAGAGCTAGATTGTTTATTGAACCCTGATAGAGTTTTGGTAGTTGGCAGTTTTTGAGGCACTAGCCTCAAAAGGGGAACACTGAGTAATTTTATGTTCATGAACTCAGTAGTTTGAAGAAATTTTTTTTCAGTAGCTGCAGACCTATAGTGATATCCCTCATTTCATTCCAATAATGGTGATTTGCATCATCTCTCCTTTCATTTTTGTCAGTCCTGCTAAACCTTATCAATTGTATTGACTTTTTGAAGATCCAGCTTTTTGTTTCATTTATTTTCTCTATGGTTCTATTTTCACTTGCATTAGTTTCTGCTCATATCTTTAGTATTGTCTTCCTTCTGCCTGCTTTGGATTCATCTTGCTTTTTCTATTTTCTGGAAGTTAAGAACTTAGATACCTTTGAAATCTTTCCTCATTTCTTTCTTCCCTTCATTCCTTCTTTTTTTCCTTTCTTTCCTGCAGGACTGCTCAGCATATTTTTAAAATAATTTTATTGTATATACTTAATATATATAATGTGATGTTATGAGATACATATAGATAATAAAATGGTTATTATAGTAAAGCAAATTAACAAATCTATCATCTTAATTACCCTTTGTTTTGTTTTTGTAGCAAGAGCAGCTAAAATCTACTCATTTCCAAGGAATGCCAAAAACAGTACAATTTTATTATCTCATGTTATGCACTAGATGTCTAGAAACTTGTTCATCCTACATATTTCTACTTTGTATCCTCTACACATCCCTATTTCCTCCTCAGGACCCACCACTGGTAACCATTGCTTTATTTTCTATTTCTGTACAGTTGACTGATTTTATGCATTGCACATATAAGTGAGATCATGCAAACTTGTGAACCTCCGGGTTCAACGTGGTGGCAAATGGCAGGATCTCTTCTTTTTTAAAGTCTGAGTAATAGTCCATTGTATATATGCAGCACAGTTTATTTATCCATTTGTCCATCCACAGTCACTTAGGTTGTTTCCATATCTTGTCTATTGTGAATATGCTATAACGAGCATGGGAAAGCAGATATATATTATAAAGTGGTGATTTCATTTTGTCCCAGAAGAGAGGTCATATAGTAATTCTATTTTTAATTTTGTTAAAAATCAGCATACTGCTTTCCATAATGACTGCACCAATCTACATTTCACCAACAGTGTACAAGGTTCCCTTTTCTCCATACCCCCACCAATATTTGTTGTCTTTTGGCTTTTTGATAACCGCCATCCTAAAACATTCTTGTTAATGATTTCTAGTCTGATTACATGATGGCTGCAGAACAAATTCTTTATGATTTCAGTTACCTTAAATTTTCCGAGATTGGTTTTGTGACCCAAGATACAGTATATCTCAATGAATATTCTATAAGCACTTGAAAAACGTGTATTCTGCTGTTGCTGGGTGGAGTATTACATACATGTAACCTAGATCTTGTTGGCTGATTGGCTGATCAAATCTGCTTGACAATTTTGTAGAATTGTCAAGTATACACTACTATACCTTTTCCAAGTATAATTATATATTTATAAATTTCTTCTTTCAGTTTAATCAGTTTTTGCTTCATGTATTTTGAGGCTCTGTTGCTTGATGTATACACATTTAGGATCATTGTGTCTTCCTGGTGAATCGATCCTTTTATCATTATGTAATGTTCCTCTTCATCTTTGTTTCTTTACTCTGAATTTCACATCACTGAATATTACCATAGCCTCTCCTATTTTTAAAATTTTAATTAATATTTACATGGCATATCTTTTTCCATTCTTTTACTTTCAACCTACCTATATTATTTAAATTTTAGTGGGCTTCTTGTAAACAGCATATAGTTGTCATTTGAAATTTTTTGAATGTTTTAATCCACTCTGCCAATCTCTACTTTTTGATTGGTGTATTTTGATTATTTACACTTAAAGTGATTATTGACATGTTAGGGCTTATGTCTGCCATTTAATATAAAATTATTCTATCTGTTTCCTCTGGTTCTCCCAATTCTTTTAAAAGGTTTGAAAAATGTATAGTTCCATGTAGACAACAGTGGAGGAAAATTCTCTGATTTGTTACCACGGCTTTCTCTGTCTTGTGTGATCCCAGGCAGTTGTATTTCAGTGCACTGCAGTCTGTCTTTGATTCAACTAAGGAAACGAACAGTACCCGGGGCTTTTGTTCCTACCTAGGCAGATCAGCTCATTTAAAGTATCATGAGGCAAAAGAAAAAGTTATGAGCAGGACACCCACTGAAGCCAGGCGACCTAAACCATGCCTCGTTGGTGTCTGTAGAACAAATGCATAGCACGCCACTAGACATACCACATAACAGTGTTTCCTTGGGAGTGAGTGAATGAGAGAATAGTTTCAATAAAATCCATACACAAAACTACAACAAACCAACCAATAAACAAACACAAAATCTTAAAGTCCACATCCTACTAAGACTGGACAGGTAGCATCTACATTCATACTCAAAATCACAGCGCCACTTTGGCCATGACTGACCCATGCCACGCCTCTGGAAGGCAACAGCACTTGGTCGATTTAAATTCATCTGTCCTGGCTGGTACCACTGATTCAGCCAATTGCCATGAGCAGAAATGAGAAAATGTGAAATAGAAATAAAATTAGTGAAATTGTTTTGAGGTAGAATAGCTAAACATCCTAAAAATAGAAGCTAATATTTTTTAAGTGACTTCACATGTCATTAAGAGTAAATTTTCTCTTCTTGAAACACTAAAAGGCAAGAGACATTTCATTTTCTATGACCTCGATAAGCAAGTAAGGTACAATGAAACTACCTCACCTTGGTAATTTCCAAATATCGGGCAGCACAGTTCCATAGGGTTCTGGTTGGGTCAGCCTTTTGTTCATTAATACAAGTGCTTATTTATCTTCCCACTAACTATTAAAGAAAATCCTCACCATAGGAAACAGATACGTCAAAAGAGCATTTAGAAGGCAGTCATTTGAAAGGTGTATAATTCTATAGTTGAAGGCATTTATAAGAGCAGCTAGAAAACTGTGGGTGGATACACCCCAAGCTATTGATATCAGTCACCTTGGGTGGGTGAGAGAGAACAAGGAATGGAAAGGTAAATTCACTGTCTTTAATAGACCACTGTATGGTATGCTTGTTACAATGGACGTGTAAAATGTTTGTAATCTTAAAAGTGAAAAAAACCACTTAAAGGGAAAGGGGAGGGATTAATTTTGCTTTTCTCTTCTCCATGCTCCCTAACCAAGCTTTGGTATTTATAAAGGTGGTTCTGTTGCTTCTGACTCCCTGCAGCTGCGGGGGCAAACCCTGTACGGTCTGGAGCCAGCAGACTGGCCACCCTAGCTGGACCTGCTGTGGACCCTGAGTGGACTTGCTGTGGGGATGCCCAGAGGTCCATGGTTCAGACTCACCTACTTTAACTGTGCCTGGGGAGTGGCATTTACTTGAGCATCCAACTGCAAAGGGTTTACCTTTCCAACATTATTAACACCTGAACAAAATAGGGAGCCATTCCTGAGGAGTGGGTTGTCGGTACAGGGAAAATATGTATACATCAAAGAAGAGGTAAGGCTTCTGGGCAGGCCCAGAACCTTCCAAGAGCACCTGTGGAGCATGGTGGAGTGTGTTGCTCCAGCATCAACTTCATACAGATCACAATACCTTTTAAATCTGAGAACTAAGAAAGATTATGACTAAGACTAGTTTCATAATTCACAAACCTGAATGCTGAAGGCATAATCCCCATGTTAAACTATTTACAGGGTAACAATCCAAAACAATTAAACAAAGCATTCATAAGAAATAGAGCTACATCATTTTTATCAGTGGCGGTTTTATGTGTTCTTCCTGGAGTTTTCAATAGTTAAGACATGGTTGGTTTTTAATGCAGGTAGTACTTGGGGGAGTACTATGGAAGACAAAGTACCAACACATACAAATTATATACTTATGTCGATGAATAAGATATTAATCACACATATGACACTTAGTGGGTATTAAAATCTATTACTTCTTAGTACTTTTATTAGAAGTAGTAAGCTCATAGTTGTATGGTGGAAATACTGTAATTCAACCCATAGCATCATATTTCTGAAGCACATAGTGAAGAAAGCAGTTTCTTTATAGTTATGTGACCACGGAATAATCCTCAGCCAAAGATTCCATACATTTATCAAATAGACTTTAAGTAACAAATGCAGTCCCCTTGACCATAATAGAAAATCCTCTCTCCCAGTGAGCCAAAAGCACAGAGGTTGTCACCAAGCACGATTATATAAAAACGTAATATTAGTATTATGACCTGTTGTTATTATTGTTATCATGGAGCCCAGGCATTTATCTGAACACCTCTCCTCAGAAGGAAGAGGCCTCCTAATCCGTTTTCAGAGCCCAGTTTGAGTTTCTACCTCCCTCATGGAAATCCTGGTTAGTTATTTCCAAATCCTCAAAGAAAGAAGCAAGTCACAACAAAAACCACTCATTTCTAAAACTGTGTAGAACACGGCAATTTTCAGAATTTTATGTTCTTAAGACCGAAATGAATTGACTGGCTCTCCCAGCTCCTAACGCTGGCAGCCGCCCATGTGTATCGTGGGACTCCCGGGCCGTGCTGACACACGGAGCTCAGGACTGCTGATCCACTTTGGAAGATATCCCACATCAGCGGGGTCCATGATGGCGTGGCTTGGGTCACATGGGTGTAGAGAAGTCAGACACGGTACATCTTTTACATTTCATTTTTGGTTGATTTTTGTATAGGGCGTCAGGTTAAAGTCTCGGGCAAGCTTGTCCCACTGGCGGCCCATAGGCCGCATGCAGCCCACGATGGCTTTGAATGCAGCCCAACACAAATTCATAAACTTTCTTAAAACATTATGAGATTTTTTTTCATTTTTTTAGCTCATCTGTTATCGTTACTATTAGTGCATTTTATGTGTGGTCTAAGACAGTGTGTGGTCTTCCAGTGTGGCCCAGGGAAGCCGAGATTGGACACCCTGGTCTAGGGTGTTGTTTTGTTTTTGTTTTGTCTGTGGAAGCCCAGTTGTTCCAGTGCGTTCTTCCTCCATTGAATTACTCTTGCGCTTTTGTCAGAAAACAGGTTGATGTAACTGCATGGGTTTATTTCTGGATTCTCCATTCAGATCTATGTGTCTATTCCTCTGCCATACACCACACTGTCTTGATTATGTAGCTATATAATATAGCTTGAAATCAGGCACACTAATTCTTCCAATTTCATTCTTCTTTTTCAAAATTGTTTCAGCTATTCTAGGTCTTGTACTGTTCTGTGAAAATTTTCAAATAAGCTTGTCTGGATTTTGGTAGGAGATGCATTAAACCTGCAGATCAAGTAAGGAAAAATTGACGTCTTTACTATGTTAAATCTTCCAATCCATGAACAAATATATCTCTCCATTTACCTAGGGCTTCTCTGCTTTCTTTCATTTGCATTTTATAATTTTCAGCATATATTAATAGATTCTGTACCTATTTGTTAGATTTATACTTAAGCATTTCATTTTCTGAAGCAACTATAAAAACTATTAAATTTTTAATTTTAGTTTTCACATGATTTTTGCTATTATATACAAATGCAACTGAATTTGGGTGATAACCTTTTATCCAGAGACCTTGCTGAACTCATGAGTCCTAGGAGTATCTGGTAGATTCCTCGTGATTTTCATGTAGACAATCAGGTTATCTGTAAATTGGGACACTTATTTTACTCTTGCCAATTTACATGCTTTTTATGGCTTCTTCTCGCCACATGCAGGTGCTGGGACTCCACTGCGACATGGAAAGCGACAGTGAAGCCACACATCCCCGCCTTGTTCCCGGTCCTCAGTCTTTCACATCAAGTTTGATGCTAGCTGTAGCCTGTGTGCCTTTTGTAGATGCTTAGTATCAAGCTGAGGAAGTTTTCCCTATTCTTAGTTTCCTGAGAGGTTTTTTTTTTTTTTAATCATGAATAAGTATTACATTTTGTCAAACACATTTTCGCATCAAATGCTATAGTTGTATGACTTTTTTTTCTTTTGCTTGTAATATAGTGGATCACACAGATGGACTTTGAAAGCTAAATCAACCTTCTATATCAGAAATAAATCCCACCTGGTCATGATGTGTAATTCTTTTATACTTTGCAGGATTCTATTTGCTAATATTTGTTGAGGATTTTTGGATGTAAGTTCACGAAAGAAACTGCTCTGTTGTTTTTCTTTTTTATACTCTCTTTATCTGGTTTTGGTATCAGGTAATATTAGCTTCATAAGAAAATGATGGGGAATGTTTCTTCTGCTCTCTAGAAGATATTTTGTAAAATTGGTGTTAATTCTTCTTTAGCTGACTGGTAAAATTCTCCAGTTACACCATATAAAACTCAAGATTTCTTTTTTGGGAACATTAATTACTAATTCAATTACTTAATCGTTATAAGAATATTCAGGTTTCTACTTTTCTTTCTTTTTTTTGGTGAATAGTGGATTTTTTAAAACTGGTTCATTAATTCTGACTTTTTTTTTTTTCTTTCTTTTTTATTTTCTGAGACAAGGTCTTGCTCTGTCACCCAGGCTGGAGTGCAGTACCACAATCTCAGTTCACTCCAACCTCCACTTTCTGGGTTCAAGCCATTCTCCCCAGTAGCTGAGACTACAGGCACGCATCACCACATCCAGCTAATTTTTTTTGTATTTTTAGTAGAGACAGGGTTTCACCCTGTTAACCAGGCTGGTCTCGAACTCTTGATGTCATGATCTGCCCGCTTCATCCTCCCAAAGTGCTGGGATTACAGACATCAGCCACCGTGCCTGGCCAATTCTGATTTTTAGAATAGTATCAAATGTATAAGTTAAAAGTCTTCCAGTATTCTCAAAGTATCCCTTTAGTGGCTGTAAAATCTATAGTGATATACCAGGTTTTTTTTTTTTTTTTTTTATACTTTAAGTTCTAGGGTACATGTGCATAACGTGCAGGTTTGTTACATATGTATACTTGTGCCATGTTGCTGTGCTGCACCCATCAACTCGTCATTTACATCAGGTATAACTCCCAATGCAATCCCTCCCCCCTCCCCCCTCCCCATGATAGGCCCCAGTGTGTGATGTTCCCCTTCCTAAGTCCAAGTGATCTCATTGTTCAGTTCCCACCTATGAGTGAGAACATGCAGTGTTTGGTTTTCTGTTCTTGTGACAGTTTGCTAAGAATGATGGTTTCCAGCTGCATCCATGTCTCTACAAAGGACACAAACTCATCCTTTTTTATGGCTGCATAGTATTCCATGGTGTATATGTGCCACATTTTCTTAATCCAGTCTGTCACTGATGGACATTTGGGTTGATTCCAAGTCTTTGCTATTGTGAATAGTGCCGCAATAAACATACGTGTGCATGTGTCTTTATAGCAGCATGATTTATAATCCTTTGGGTATATACCCAGTAATGGGATGGCTGGGTCATATGGTACATCTAGTTCTAGATCCTTGAGGAATCGCCATACTGTTTTCCATAATGGTTGAACTAGTTTACATGTTCCCACCAACAGTGTAAAAGTGTTCCTATTTCTCCACATCCTCCCCAGCACCTGCTGTTTCCTGACTTTTTAATGATCGCCATTCTAACTGGTGTGAGATGGTATCTCATTGTGGTTTTGATTTGCATTTCTCTGATGGCCAGTGATGAAGAGCATTTTTTCATGTGTCTGTTGGCTGTATGAATGTCTTCTTTTGAGAAATGTCTGTTCATATCCTTTGCCCACTTTTTGGTGGGGTTGTTTGTTTTTTTCTTGTAAATTTGTTTGAGTTCTTTGTAGGTTCTGGATATTAGCCCTTTGTCAGATGAGTAGATTGCAAAAATTTTCTCCCATTCTGTAGGTTGCCTGTTCACTCTGATGGTAGTTTCTTTTGCTGTGCAGAAGCTTTTCAGTTTAATGAGATCCCATTTGTCAATTTTGGCTTTTGCTGCCATTGCTTTTGGTGTTTTAGACATGAAGTCTTTGCCCACGCCTATGTCCTGAATGGTACTACCTAGGTTTTCCTCTAGGATTTTTATGGTATTAGGTCTAACATTTAAGTCTCTAATCCATCTTGAATTAATTTTCGTATAAGGAGTAAGGAAAGGATCCAGTTTCAGCTTTCTACTTATGGCTAGCCAATTTTCCCAGCACCATTTATTAAATAGGGAATCCTTTCCCCATTTCTTGTTTCTCTCAGGTTTGTCAAAGATCAGATGGCTGTAGATGTGTGGTATTATTTCTGAGGACTCTGTTCTGTTCCATTGGTCTATATCTCTGTTTTGGTACCAGTACCATGCTGTTTTGGTTACTGTAGCCTTGTAGTATAGTTTGAAGTCAGGTAGCGTGATGCCTCCAGCTTTGTTCTTTTGACTTAGGATTGTCTTGGAGATGTGGGCTCTTTTTTCGTTCCATATGAACTTTAAAGCAGTTTTTTCCAATTCTGTGAAGAAACTCGTTGGTAGCTTGATGGGGATGGCATTGAATCTATAAATAACCTTGGGCAGTATGGCCATTTTCACAATATGGATTCTTCCTATCCATGAGCATGGTATGTTCTTCCATTTGTTTGTGTCCTCTTTGATTTCACTGAGCAGTGGTTTGTAGTTCTCCTTGAAGAGGTCCTTTACATCCCTTGTAAGTTGGATTCCTAGGTATTTGATTCTCTTTGAAGCAATTGTGAATGGAAGTTCATTCCTGATTTGGCTCTCTGTTTGTCTGTTACTGGTGTATAAGAATGCTTGTGATTTCTGCACATTAATTTTGTATCCTGAGACTTTGCTGAAGTTGCTTATCAGCTTAAGGAGATTTTGGGCTGAGACAATGGGGTTTTCTAAATATACAATCATGTCATCTGCAAAGAGGGACAATTTGACCTTCTTTTCCTAACTGAATACCCTTGATTTCTTTCTCTTGCCTGATTGCCCTAGCCAGAACTTCCAACACTATGTTGAATAGGAGTGGTGAGAGAGGGCATCCCTGTCTTGTGCCAGTTTTCAAAGGGAATTTTTCCAGTTTTTGCCCATTCAGTATGATATTGGCTGTGCATTTGACATAAATAGCTCTTATTATTTTGAGGTACGTTCCATCAATACCGAATTTATTGAGCGTTTTTAGCATGAAGGGCTGTTGAATTTTGTCAAAAGCCTTTTCTGCATCTATTGAGATAATCATGTGGTTCTTGTCTTTGGTTCTGTTTATATGCTGGATTGTTTATTGATTTGCGAATGTTGAACCAGCCTTGCATCCCAGGGATGAAGCCCACTTGATCATGGTGGATAAGCTTTTTGATGTGCTGCTGAATCCAGTTTGCCAGTATTTTATTGAGGATTTTTGCATCGATGTTCATCAGGGATATTGGTCTAAAATTCTCTTTTTTTGTTGTGTCTCTGCCAGGCTTTGGTATCAGGATGATGTTGGCCTCATAAAATGAGTTAGGGAGGATTCCCTCTTTTTCTATTGATTGGAATAGTTTCAGAAGGAATGGTACCAGCTCCTCCTTGTACCTCTGGTAGAATTCAGCTGTGAATCCATCTGGTCCTGGACTTTTTTTCGTTGGTAGGCTATTAATTATTGCCTCAATTTCAGAGCCTGCTATTGGTCTATTCAGGGATTCAACTTCTTCCTGGTTTAGTCTTGGAAGAGTGTAAGTGTCCAGGAAATTATCCATTTCTTCTAGATTTTCCAGTTTATTTGCGTAGAGGTGTTTATAGTATTCTCTGATGGTAGTCTGTATTTCTGTGGGGTCGGTGGTGATATCCCCTTTATCATTTTTTATTGCGTCTGTTTGATTCTTCTCTCTTTTCTTCTTTATTAGTCTTGCTAGCGGTCTGTCAATTTTGTTGATCTTTTAAAAAAACCAACTCCTGGATTCATTGATTTTTTGGAGGGTTTTTTGTGTCTCTATCTCCTTCAGTTCTGCTCTGATCTTAGTTATTTCTTGCCTTCTGCTAGCTTTCGAATGTGTTTGCTCTTGCTTCTCTAGTTCTTTTAATTGTGATGTTAGAGTGTCAATTTTAGATCTTTCCTGCTTTCTCTTGTGGGCATTTAGTGCTATAAATTTCCTTCTACACACTGCTTTAAATGTGTACCAGAGATTCTGGTATGTTGTATCTTTGTTCTCATTGGTTTCAAAGAACATCTTTATTTCTGCCTTCATTTCGTTATGTACCCAGTAGTCATTCAGGAGCAGGTTGTTCAGTTTCCATGTAGTTGAGCGGTTTTGATTGAGTTTCTTAGTCCTGAGTTCTAGTTTGATTGCACTGTGGTCTGAGAGACAGTTTATTATAATTTCTGTTCTTGTACATTTGCTGAGGAGTGCTTTACTTCCAATTATGTGGTCAATTTTGGAATAAGTGTGATGTGGTGCTGAGAAGAATGTATATTCTGTTGATTTGGGGTGGAGAGTTCTATAGATGTCTATTAGGTCTGCTTGCTGCAGAGATGAGTTCAATTCCTGGATATCCTTGTTAACTTTCTGTCTCGTTGATCTGTCTAATGTTGACAGTGGAGTGCTGAAGTCTCCCATTATTATTGTATGGGAGTCTAAGTCTCTTTGTAAGTCTCTAAGGACTTGCTTGATGAATCTGGGTGCTCCTGTATTGGGTGCATATATATTTAGGATAGTTAGCTCTTCCTGTTGAATTGATCCCTTTTCCATTATGTAATGGCCTTCTTTGTCTCTTTTGATCTTTGATGGTTTAAAGTCTGTTTTATCAGAGACTAGTATTGCAACCCCTGCTTTTTTTTGTTCTCCATTTGCTTGGTAAATCTTCCTCCATCCCTTTATTTTGAGTCTATGTATGTCTCTGCGTGTGAGATGGGTCTCCTGAATACAGCAGACTGATGGGTCTTGACTCTTTATCCAGTTTGCCAGTCTGTGTCTTTTAATTGGAGCATTTAATCCATTTACATTTAAGGTTAATATTGTTATGTGTGAACTTGATCCTCTCATTATGATATTAACTGGTTATTTTGCTCGTTAGTTGATGCAGTTTCTTCCTAGCCTCGATGGTCTTTACATTTTGGCATGTTTTTGCAATGGCTGGTACCAGTTGTTCCTTTCCATGTTGAGTGCTTCCTTCAGGGTCTCTTGTAAGGCAGGCCTAGTGGTGACAAAATCTCTAAGCATTTGCTTATCTGTAAAGGATTTTATTTCTCCTTCACTTATGAAACTTAGTTTGGCTGGATATGAAATTCTGGGTTTAAAATTCTTTTCTTTAAGAATGTTGAATATTGGCCCCCACTCTCTTCTGGCTTGTAGAGTTTCTGCCGAGAGATCTGCTGTTAGTCTGATGGGCTTCCCTTTGTGTTTTGTGGGTAACCCGACCTTTCTCTCTGGCTGCCCTTAAGATTTTTTCCTTCATTTCAACTTTGGTGAATCTGACAATTATGTGTCTTGGAGCTGCTCTTCTCGAGGAGTATCTTTGTGGCGTTCTCTGTATTTCCTGGATTTGAATGTTGGCCTGCCCTACTAGGTTGGGGAAGTTCTCCTGGATGATATCCTGAAGCTTGGTTCCATTTTCCCCCTCACTTTCAGGCACCCCAATCAGAAGTAGATTTGGTCTTTTTACATAATCCCATACTTCTTGCAGGCTTTGTTCATTTCTTTTTCTTCTTTTTTCTTTTGGTTTCTCTTCTCGCTTCATTTCATTCATTTGATCCTCCATCGCTGATACTCTTTCTTCCAGTTGATCGAGTCGGTTACTGAAGCTTGTGCATTTGTCACGTATTTCTCGTGTCATGGTTTTCATCTCTTTCATTTCGTTTATGACCTTCTCTGCATTAATTACTCTAGCCATCAATTCTTCCACATTTTTTTCAAGATTTTTAGTTTCTTTGCGCTGGGTACGTAATTCTTCCTTTAGCTCTGAGAAGTTTGATGGACTAAAGCCTTCTTCTCTCATCTCGTCAAAGTCATTCTCCGTCAAGCTTTGATCCGTTGCTGGCGATGAGCTGCGCTCCTTTGCCAGGGGAGTTGTGCTCTTATTTTTTGAATTTCCAGCTTTTCTGCCCTGCTTTTCCCCCATCTTTGTGGTTTTATCTGCCTCTGGTCTTTGGTGATGATGGTGACATACTGATGGGGTTTTGGTGTAGGTGTCCTTCCTGTTTGATAGTTTTCCTTCTAACAGTCAGGACCCTCAGCTGTAGGTCTGCTGGAGATTGCTTGAGGTCCACTCCAGACCCTGTTTGCCTGGGTGTCAGCAGCAGAGGCTGCAGAAGATAGAATATTGCTGAACAGCGAGTGTACCTGTCTGATTCTTGCTTTGGAGGCTTCCTCTCAGGGGTGTACTCCCCCCTGTGAGGTGTGGGGTGTCAGACTGCCCCTAGTGGGGGATGTCTCCCAGTTAGGCTACTCAGGGGTCAGGGACCCACATGAGCAGGCAGTCTGTCCCTTCTCAGATCTCAACCTCCGTGTTGGGAGATCCACTGCTCTCTTCAAAGCTGTCAGACAGAGTCATTTAGGTCTGCAGAGGTTTCTGCTGCTTTTGTTGTTTATCTGTGCCCTGTCCCCAGAGGTGGAGTCTACAGAGACAGGCAGGTTTCCTTGAGCTGCTGTGAGCTCCACCCAGTTCGAGCTTCCCAGCGGCTTTGTTTACCTACTTAAGCCTCAGCAATGGCGGGCGCCCCTCCCCCAGCCTCGCTGCTGCCTTGCGGTTAGATCACAGACTGCTGTGCTAGCAATGAGGGAGGCTCCGTGGGCGTGGGACTCTCCCGGCCAGGTGTGGGATATAATCTCCTGGTGTGCCTATTTGCTTAAAGCGCAGTATTGGGGTGGGAGTTACCCGATTTTCCAGGTGTTGTGTGTCTCTCTTCCCCTGGCTAGGAAAAGGGAGTCCCTTTCCCCTTGCGCTTCCCAGGTGAGGCGATGCCTCACCCTGCTTCAGCTCTCGCTGGTCGGGCTGCAGCAGCTGACCAGCACCGATTGTCCGGCACTCCCTAGTGAGATGAACCCAGTACCTCAGTTGAAAATGCAGAAATCACCCGTCTTCTGTGTCGCTCGCGCTGGGAGTTGGAGACTGGAGCTGTTCCTATTCGGCCATCTTGCTCCACCCCGTACTGGGATATACCAGGTTTCATTGCTCATATTGATGGCTGGTGTTTTTTGTGTTTTCTTCCCCTTTGTTTCTCATTCTATTTCTCTTTTCTTATCTTTCCAGGGATTCTTAAACATTTTATGGGATTTTTTGTTTTATTTATAGTGTTTTTAGTATATGACTTATAGTTTTCTTTGTGGTTGCTCTGGATATTACAATATGAATACATAAATGGTAGGGGCTGAATTGTGTCCCTTCAAAATTCAAATGTTGAAGTCCTACCCCCAGCACTTTAGAATGTCATGAATTTGGAAATTGGGTCTTTAAAGAGGTGATGATGTTAAAATGAGGCCACTAGGGTAGGTTCTAATCTAATATGAAAAGAAAAATTGTAAGAAGAGAAAATTTGAACACAGGCACAAACAAACAGGGGAAACCACGCGAAGACATAAGAAGACAACAGCCAGCTATGAGCCAAGGAGAGAGACCTCAGAAGGCACCAAATCTGATGATCTTGAACTTCCAGCCTCCAGAACAGTGAGAAAATAAAGCGCCCAGTCTGTGGTACTTGGTTATGGCAGCCCAAGCAAGTAACACAACAACTTACCACAGTCTACTGTCATCAGAGTGGCTTAGCACTTTGAGTGAAGTGTAGAAAACCTACTTCCATTTAGATCCTTTCACCGTCTCATTATTCAGATGTTATTGTCTAAGTATTTTCTCTGCATACTACATATTTTGCCCGATAATCAACAACTCATTCATCTTGCTGTTGGCAAAGCTCATTTCATTCTCTTATTCAAGGGTGTCTTTCCTGTTCTGCTGTTTGTCAAGTGAGTTTTGATCACATCCTTGGCACTTCAGACATATTACGGGACTGGGGCTAACTCATCCTATGTTGTCCCTTAAGTCCCAAGGTCCCCAGGCAATCCACCTTCTTCTTTTCCTGTGCTGGCTTGTTTCGTCATGACCAGGGACTTCTGGTCCTAAGAGGAAACCAAGAGCAAAGGGGCAGCTCCATCTTGACTGGCACTAGAAGACTCTGTGCCACGCTAGATAAAAGTATGACACATTTTATCTAGTATATGGAGGATTTTTAGGTTTCTTGAATCATTTCTTTTTGTCATTTCCCATATGGTAATTTGCCACATATGAATTCTGCAAGAATTTCTAATTTACTTGAACAAGTAGAGACTTTGCTTGTCCTACTAGACTTAGGAGACTTTTAGTACTAAATCCTGGAACAGGTTTAGGGAAGGCTCAAACTCTTTCTAAAATAATTTTGATGACAACTTTGTCAAACTTCTTATTTAAAAACTAACAAAATATTTCCTCTTCCTAATGCCCAAATCAAGTTGGCTTTAAAAAAAGGAAAATATATCTTCAAAATTAGGTCCTGAGATACTGACATTCAGTTTTGTGTGTGTGTGTGTGTGTGTGTGTGTGTGTGTGTGTTTGGTTTGGTTTGGTTTGGTTTTTTGAGCCAGAGTCTCTGTCTGTCACACTGGCTGGAGTGCAGTGGTGCACTCTCAGCTCACCGCAACCTCTGCCTCCCAGGGTCAAGCAATTCTCCCGTCTCCTCCTGAGTAGCTAGGACTACAGGCGCCTGTCACCATGCCTGGCTAGTTTTTGTATTTTTAGTAGAGATGGTGTTTCACCATGTTGGTGAGGCTGGTCTTGAACTCTTGACTTCAGCTGACCCACTCGCCTTGGCCTCTCAAAGTGCTGGCATTACAGATATAAGCCACCATGCCTGGCCAACATACAGTATTTTTTAAAAGACTGAATCTTCTCTTCCTATGTTTTCAGAGCATATTAACAAAAATTTAAAACACTAAAATTGTGATAACTCCAAATCATTCAGGCCTAACTCTTTATGTTACCCAGGACTTTATTGCTACAGTTTCTTTCTTTTTTCTTTTAATTCCTTCTCTTCTTATAACACATCTGATTAAAAAAAAGGATAATAGATTTAAGAAGAAAAAAAATTAGCTAATAATGACAGCAGGCTCACAATATTATCATAATGTAATTTATCGTGGATATCCTTATTCTCCAGGGCAGCATTTCTCAAATCCTTGACGGTATGACATTTTGGGCCAGATAATCCTTAGGGAGGGACCTTTCCTGCATATTGAGGCTGCTGAGTGGCCTGCCTGGCCTTGACCCACTCACTGCCAGTAGCACACCTCCCCACGGCTGCAGCAGCAGAACACCTGCAGTCACTGCCAAAGTCTTCGCAGTGGGGACTGGGTAGGTGGGAGACAGAATCGCGCCAGTTAAGTATCTCTGCGGTAGGGTGAACAGAAAATTTAGAGAATATTATAATTAAAGCTGCAATCCTGAAAGACAAAAATGATTGGGAGGTGTTGGCAAAAGGAAGGAGAGATAAGGAGAAAGAAAGAAAGAAAGAAAAAGAGAGAGAAAAAAGAAAGGAAGTAAAAGAGGGAGGGAAGGAAGGAGGGAAGGAAGGAGGGAAGGAGAGAAGTAAAAATAACTAAAATTTTTCCATGCCTCAGGAAAAGTTGTGAATGAGGTGAGCTGTGTCTACAGGGAAGATACTCTTTCTTCCTAATCCCAGAAAAACAGGTCGGTCTTTCTAAGCCCCAAGTGCCCAGGGTCCCCAGGAACCCACACTCTTGCCTTAAAGCATCTGCAGCCTTTCTGGGCAGCTGCCTCTGCCCTTCCATTTCTTACATGCCAGGCGGCAGGACAGCATCTCCAAGTATCTGCCCACCAGAGCTCAAAGTCTGGTAGAAGGAACTGACACTAGAAACGCATTCAAGGTCGGGCGCGGTGGCTCACACCTGTAACCCCAGCACTTTGGGAGGCCAAAGCAAGGAGGATCACCTGAGGTCAGGAGTCTGAGACCGGCCTGGCAAACATGGTGAAACCCTGTCTCTACTAAAAATACAAAAAAAAAAAAAAAAGCCAGGTATGGTGGCACGTTCCTTTAATCCCAGCTACTTGGGAGGCTGAGGCAGGAGTATTGCTTGAACCCAGAAGGCAGAGGTTGCAGTGAGCCGAGATCAGGCCACTGGACTCCAGTCTTGAGCAACAGAGTGAGACTTGTTCTCAAAAAGAAAAAGAAAAAAGAAAAGAAAAGAAAAAGAAAAGAAACACATTTGTGTGGTTCCCAAGTGCTTTCATGTAGAGCTGGACACATCAGCAATAGAAAAACAGTAACAAGTGCAAAAAGAAGGTGGACAGGATCCAAAACTTGTCCCTTTTCTGACCCAGTGTGAATGTATTAATTATTGGAAACTGGTTCCAGATTTGAAAAACATGCAAACAGAAGTTAGTATCTTATAGTTATTGGTCCCTCCCGGAAGATACAAAAATGAAATGAGCTACTAAAAAAAGTAGCTACACAGAGCTACTGACAATGAGAAGGTAAATGCTGGTTCCAATTTCATGCCTTGTGCAGAGATCCTTGTCCTAAGACAATTTGAGTTTCCAGCTCAGCAGCCCTGGCTTCAAAGACCAAAGATGAATGAGCTGTGAGCACAAACAAAGGTGAGCAATTAGCGAATCATCTCTCTGCTGGAAGATACAGTTGTCTCTGATCTGCAAAACACAGCAGAGGCACAATGATTCATCTGGCTGCCCAGATATCTGTGGACATGTTTCACCCCTTTACTGCACTAGATGCTTCTGAGCGGCAGAGACTTGCTCTGATTCCACTCAGGATGCTCAGCAGTGCTGAGCCTGGAGCCCCTACGCAGTTGTGCTCAATAAATATTTGCTAAGCTAAATGACAAACACGAGGAAAAGACACGCGGAAACCAGGAGCCGGCTCTGTGTGATGGTGCCCACTGTGAATCGTGAAAGAACAATTTGTCATGAGTTAGTATGAGCTGACTGGCTCTATTTTGCTGGGAACTGTACGTGATGAATTGGAGCATTTCCGAACGCAAGGATCTGCAGCCTGCCAGGCTGACCATATGGTGGCTGTTGATGAGATGCGACAATCCAGGTTGGGCTGAACTGCTGGAAATGGGAGAGTTGTCGTGGGTGCCCAGGAAGGGAAGGAGGGTCCTGAGGGAAATCCTGCAGCCAGGAGGAGCTCAGTTTCTGCATGCAGAGAAGGGATCAGGCGTCCATGTCTGAAAACTGGGGTTGGTGAGGAAGAGGAAGTCAGAACAGGCAGAGCCAGGAGGAAGGCACGTGCTTCCCAGACCAGGTCTCTCCTCCTGCGCTCCGCTCCGCTGGGAGGACACTAAATTCCCAGTCTCTCGCTGCTTGAAGCAAAACATCCCAACAGAAAAACCTAAGTTCAGTGAGAGAATGGGGAGCAGATGATACTTGTCTCCTCTCCCATGCTGTGGCATCATTCTCTGCTAGGAAGTGATGAGTATACACTCGGTTATAAAAATTGTGGGACAATTTTACAAATAATTAAATTATGAGAGACAACAGCATGTGATGCCACGAGGAAGGAGTTCGCTGTGAGATACCACACCTTCCAGCACACTCGCCAGCATCTACATGGAGACAGAGACCTACCCACGGGAAATCACTGTGATGAGAAACCGTGTGTTTCCCACACCTGTCTCAAGAAAGTAGATGGGGTGTGTCTTGATTTCCCGAACTCTCCTTTATCATCACAGAAGCATGTGTGTGTCTGCATACGCATTTACCAATTCTTATACCATAGCAAAGTTCTGTAATCCAGGCACTTTTGCCAAAACAACCATATAAATGCCTTCACTCAACAGAGTTTGCCAAGAGTCAGCCACACAGGGGCCTGAGCCGTTCGCTGCTGACATGACGGTGACAAGACAGTCTAAGTCCAAAGACCTTGTGGAATTTGTTACTGAAATGTGATTTTTTTTAGAAAACTGACAATGGGAGACATCAACGTGGTGACAATCCAGCCCTGTTCAATTGCAGAGATGCTGCCTCTCAGAGGGTGGACAGCGTATTAGGCTTAGAGACTGAGGCAGAACTTTGAGGCATAGCTGTAAAGAAAAGAAACCATGGTGTAGACACAGATAATTGTGATGTGTCTTATATATAAAATAGGCTAGAAAAATGCTATTTTCTGTGTAAATTTTGTGTATGTGTGTTGTCATAATGTGTATATTGGGAAAACTATATACTAAAATGTAAATGGTAATATCTAGGATTTTTTCTTCCTTGTGCTTTTCTATATTTTTAAATTTCAACAATAAATATCTTTCTGTAACCAGAAAAAAAAATCTTTTGAGTGCAGCATAAACACAACGTGACATAACTGCTCTCAGGCCCAGTTCCGAGGGAAGGCTCTCCCTGCTCCCTGCAGAACTGCTTCCCTCTACTTACGTTTCCTGAGTCCCAGGAATCTGGGCCTCCTTAGGCCCAGAAGCTTTTCTTAGAATCCAGGAAGGTCAATCCCATCTGTACGGCCACACTCCAAACACATTAAACCAAGATCATCTATTATCTGGGGCTGAGACTGGGAGACGCTGCTTTCTAGACTAAGCACACTGCAAACATGGAGGCAGACAACTTTTTAAGAAGGCAGCTGGTGCAGTAAAAAGCTGCAGAGCCTGAAAGTCCTCATCTGGAAACCCTCATCACCCCAAATGCCTTGGACGATGCCCTCAGGCTCTCTGGACCCTGGTCTCCAAAGGAGTAATGAGGAAATAATGCTCACCCCTGCAGCTTCTGAAGGCTTGACTGCTGCGGCCTTCACTCTAAAATGGAAAAGGCAAGCACCTGAGTCCTTGGCACAGAACCCAGGATGGGACTCATGGAAGCAGCCAGCTTAATACAGGTCTGCGGGCTGTATGGAGTAAACACTCACAGCCACTACGGGTAACTGTGTGTCTCCCATGTGCCAAAGACTGTGCAATGTGATCTGCATGCATAAAACCAACGTCAGGTGATAGAACAGCGGCAGGAGGACTAATATTGCTATTACCATCTTTAGTTTTTAAGTGCAGGGTCATGGGGCTGAGAAGGTGTCCCATGGCACTGGCTTTGAAACCAGGTATTCTGACCAAACTGTGAGCCACTGTGCTGTGTGCCTCCCAGCATGAAGTATGGCATGAGGCCATTTACACGCTGAAGTGACCTTGATATTTAAAAAGGTGCAATAGTGTCAATGCCTTCTGAAGTTCCTTTTTGGGGGCTCTTTATGTCACTCTTTGACATACAGAGCATCCACCACACTGGAAATTGGGTTTCTATCTTGAGTGCCCAAATATTGTTGCCAAAATTTTCCAGCCTGTTATTTTTCTAAAATTTTTAAAAATAAAAATTTTAAGGGCCTTTCTTTTTACAAAAACATCAAAACTACGACCATGCACAATCTTTCTGTATGTCCAACAGAGGATCAACATTAGAGGTCAAGAGAACGCACACTCAGGACTGGACCTTGTGTATATGAACAGCAGAGTGCTCGACTCCAGCAGGGAGCCACAGGGCTTAGCAGCTCATAACAAATAGTACTTACAATGTCATGACAGTTGACTCTCAGAGAGCACCAGTGGACTGTTCAGTGCTTCATACGCTTTTCTCAGGACTCCTGACTATTATCATCATCACCACCATTGCACAGACGGGAAAACCAAGGAGGAGGGCATGTGAGGGTCTGCCCACTGTCACACAGTGTCAGAGCCAGACTGTGGCTGAATCAGCCTGGCTACAGCCCTCCACTTCATCACAGCTTTCCTGCCTCCACCTCACCAATCCAGCCACATGTGACACTGGTCTGTTCCCTTCTCATTTTACACTCCTTTCCTCGCTGGCTTCAAGCCCCAGGTGCCAGGGACACAATGCTCAGGCACTCTCTGAGTGACCACCCGTTCCAGAGGAGATCTTCTCTCTCATCCCAATGGCTGCCTGTCTAGAGGAGTCCATGGGGTAGGGTTCAGATTGGGGATGTGTGCCAGGAACACACATTAGAGAACGAGGCCCCTTCTCAGTTTCCTTTGACTGCGCCATGCAGGAATCTACAAACTCAGCTGCCAGACCAGGTCTAGTGAAAACCCAAGAAGACCGTGTGGATGGAGATCCTGGCAATTATGTGGGGCTGCAGGGTGGATGCTCTCCTGGGAGGGAGAGAGCTGCTGCTTGATGGATTTTTGTGAATTTAATTCCCTAATTTTGTAAAACGAAGACATTGAGCAAGTCATCTCAAAGGTCCTGCCCTTCCTGTTCTGAAAACTCCGTAATTCAACTTGCACACAAAGAAAACAAGTATTTGATAAGCACATCTATTTTTCAGTGGCCGGCCTGCCTGTTGTTTTCTCCAGCACTAAATCACCCGAGATTAAGCACGGTCAGCTGCACGGCAGCCCGGGACAGCACCACATGGAGCCTCCAGAGCATCTGCTGGTTGCTGTAGACACAGGAACAACCATTAGGTGTGAGTGCTGTGGGTCCTTACACAGCAGCTACCTGACAGCAAACCACCGTCCAAGGCAGGCAGGGCTACACAGTGAGGTCTCAGACAGTGGGAGAGGAGAGCAGAGAGATGAACATGGACACATAAAAATAAGACAACAGAGAAATAAAATGTGAAAGACACGCCCTGCCTCAGTTGCATTTATTTGGAAATGCACGCACACAAAGAAACATTATTTATAAGACTCAAATCTGGGAGACCATCCCCCCTAAAGATTCCCCAGTTCTGTCAGAAAGGAAGTCAAAAACTAGTAAACCAAGTCATAACAGAAGGACATGGCTGTTGTGATCCAGACACAGAAGCCCGGGGTGAATGGGACATCAGAGGGTCAGGTGAGAGAAGAAAATGGTGAGAATCTTTAAACTCCACAGTAAAAGAAGTATCGTTTCATAAAACCGCGAGTGTGTAAGAAAAGTTTACTTAATAGGTGTGACATCAGCAAAAGTGGTAAGGCAGGGACCTCTGAGGTGTTCCTGCTAAGAAATGCTGGAAAACTTGACAAAAGCTGGCAGAATCAACCTTACCAGCATGCTGAAAGACCGTCACGGGGTAATAACCAAGGAATATGTGCCACTGAAACCGGGCAGGAGAACACTGCAGAACTTCAGCTTGTAGTAGCTCTGCCCTACGGCAGGCCGAGTTTCCACGTGGACATTTCTGGAAACAGCAGAGTGGATCTTACACCCAAGGAATCACGTTTGTTGGTTTCGACCTGACAGGGGTTTCCCTGGAAAGACGTTTGCAGGGAACTGACTCACAAAGAAAATGGAAAATCTGAACAGATCTAGAGCAAGCAACGAGGTTGAATCAGTGATCAAAACTTTCCAGCAAAGAAAAGCCCACGATCAGATAGCTTTTCTGGGAATCCTACCAACTATTTAACGAAGAATCAACACCAGTCCTTCTCAAACTCTTCCAAAAATAGGAGAGGAGGAAACTTCTCTTTCTATGAGGTCATCATTACAAAGCCAGGCAAAGACATCGCAAGAAAAGAAAACTACAGAACAATATCCCCTATGAATATATATGCAAAAATCTTTAACACAATGCTAGCAAACTGAATCCAGGAGCATTTAAGGGATTACATGTCATGATCAAGTGGGATTTATCCCAGAAACGCAATAGTCATTCAATATACAAAAGTTAATGCAATACATCACATTAACAGAATGAAGAGGAAAAAAATGATCAATTCAATTGATACCAAAAAAGGAACTCACAAAATACAGTATCTGTTGATGAAAAATTAACTCAATAAACTAGAAACAGAACTTCCCCAACATGATAAAAAGTATGTATGAGAAATCTGCAGCTGACATCATACTCAATGACAAGACTGCACCCTTTCTCCCTTAAGAGCAGGAACCAGACAAGTATGCCCTCTTTTGCAACATTTTATAGGAAGTTCCAGCCAGAGCAATCAGGCAAGAAAAATAAGTAAAAGGCATCTAAATTTTAAAGGAAGAAATAAAACTATCTTTGCTTACATATCATATGCCCTCATATGTACAAAATATAAGAACACACCCAGTTAGAGCTAATAGACAAATTCAGCAGTGTTGCAGGATACAAAATCAACTCATCAAAAATCAGTTGCACCGATTTCATATGCCAGCAATAAAAAGCCTGAAGAGGAAACACACTAGCAATAAGCAAAAGTAGGAAAACTATTTCATTTACAATAGAGTCAAAAATACTTCGCAAATAATTTTAGCCAAAGAAGTACAAGTCTTGTATACTGAAAATTATCAAATGTTGAAACTTTTTTTAAAACACAAATAAATAGAAAGACATCCTAGATTCATTAGTAAAATGCAAATCAAAAACACAATCACATACCACCTCTACAGCCACTAGGATGACCACGAAACTAAAATTAAATAAGTGTTGTAGAGGATGTGGAGGAATCGGAACCCTCATGGGTTGTTGGTGGAACTGTAAAATGCTGCAGCTGCTATAGAAAACACTTTGGCAGTCTCTCAATCAGTTAAACATAGAATTCCCATATGACCCACAATTCCACTCCTAAACGCAGGTGCTGCTCAGCTTACACTGGGGTCACCTACTGATAACCCACCATATGCTGAAAATACTGTAAGCAAAATATGCATTTAACACAACTAACCTACCAAACATCATAGCTTAGTCTAGCCTACCTTAAACATGCTCAGAGCACTTTATTAGCCTATAGTTGGGCAAAATAATCTAACATAAAACCTACTTTATAATAAAGTGTTGAATATCACATGTAATTTATTGAAAGTGAAAAACAGAATGGTTACATGGGTACTCAAAAGTACAGTTTCTACTGAGTGTGTAGTGCTTTCCCTCCATTGTAAAGTCAAAAAATCTTAAGTCAGGGACTACCTGTCTATACACGAAAGAACTGAAAAAACAGGTGTTCAAACAAAAACTTGTACACTGATGTTCACAGCAGTTCTATGTAAAACGGCCAAAAGGTGAAAACAACTAAAACGTCCATCAACAGATGAATGGACACACACAATGTGGCATATCCATACAGTGGAATACTATGAAGCCATGAAAAGGAATGAAGTACTGACACGGGGTACAGCATGGATGATCTTTGAGAATATGATGCTGAGTGAAAGAAGCCAGTCACAAGAGGGAAGCCACATGGCATAGGATTTCATTCACATGCAATATTCAGAACGAACAAATGCACAGAGGCAGAAAGCAGACGAGTGTTTGCCCTCCTGGCAAGATGTCCTCCCTCCACATGTCCACAGCCTTCTTGCATGATCTGCCACTGTGCCCTACCCTCGGGGGTCTCCAATCCAAGAGCCTCTCTCCCCCTCCCACCCTGAGGCCTGGCAGGGGCTGCTACTACGGTCACACACGGTAGAGTCCTGTGCAAACACATGTCTCGGAACTGCCTTCAACTCTGAGTCTAGTTCCAGGGCTATGGACCCCGGCTGTACCCTAGAGTCACCTGGGGAGGTGACTGAACCATGCTAATGCCAGGCTGCCCTAGAGACTAGACTCAGAATGTGGACAAGAAACCTCTGGTGTGCTCCCCACAGAGGACACAGCAGCCTGCACCCTCTTCCCAAAGTGTCTATACCATAGGGACTGCAGGCAGCACGTCCACCTCGCTTTTCCCGGTTGCCTGCAGACGGGCTGCCCTCTCCAATCCAAGGGAATCTCGCGCTCTGTGGGTTCCGCAGCTGATTCCCCAACGCGTGGCCACCGTTCCGCCTTCCCTGCGGCTCCTCCTGACCCCAAGGCCCTGCTTCCATTCTTTGCACCCACAAGTCTGGTCCTTCCAGGGTCCTTCCTGCCCTATGGCCCCCGCTCTTATCTTCCCGAGGATGTGCCTTGCTCCTCGTCATCGCCCAGGCCTTGCGAACCGACATTCTGCTCTCAGACGCCCTGCTCGGGGCTCCAGAGCCCGGCACCAGCCAGCCTGAGACCCCCAGGCTCTCCCGTGTTCATCCGGCTTCGCTGCCCTGGACCCGGCACAGCCCCGCTCCCCTCCACCCCAGCCAAGGCTGTGATTCTCCCCGTGCGCCCCCCCTACGGCTCACCCCGTCTACCCTCAGAGTCCTCCACGGCAAAGTGCAGCCCGGCCGCGTCCGGCACTCACAGGGCTTGGCTCCGGGTCGTCACCCAAATCTCACCCACACCCAAACTGCGAGGGGCCGGGTGGGAGGTTCCTGGAACGTGGCGGCGGTTTCCCCCTCCCCCCACGCCGCTCGCCATAGTGCGTCCTCGGGTTGTTTACCTTCTCCGGGGCTCGTGCTCTCCCGCCACGTGATCGCCTTTTTCCGCCACGACGGAGTTTCCCGAGGCCTCCCAGTCACGCCGTCCGGCCTGCGCGCTGGGAGCCAACGAAACCCCTTTCCCGCGTCGGTTGCCCCGTCTCAGTTCTTCACAGCAGCGTGACGCCCTCACACAGGCCGCGGTCACCCCCAGCCTGCCCCGCACGCGGCCCCCGCCAGAGGAAGGCCCCCGGCCCTGCCTCCCACCAGCGTCTGCCTCTGAAGAGCGCACCCTTTCCTTCTCCTAGGGCTTCCCCCGGCCCTCCAGGCGCCGGAACCAGGAACCCAGCTTTATCCACCACCTCCCACTGCGGCCTCTCCCCCGTCTCCCGTCGGCCCCCGCGCCCACCCCGCCCCCAGCGCTCCCAGAACGCACCGCGCCCCGTCTAAGAAACGCACGCCGGCGGCAAGGCTGCCTCTCCAGACCCTCCCACGGCCTCGGCTGCTTCAGGCCTCTCCACACACATGCATGCACACACAACCACGGCACATCTCACACACATACACTGCAGCACACCACACAGACATACACACATGCACACACATATCACCTATACACAGCATATCTCACACACACATATACACATGCACACGCATATCACATATACACAGCATATCATATCACACCCACACACACATACACATGCACACACAACCACGGCACATCACACACACACTGCAGCACACCACACACACATATACACATGCACAGACATATCACCTATACACAGCATATCATACACATACACAGCATATCACACATACACTTATATACACAGCATATCACACCCACACACACTTATATACACATGCACACACAACCACGGCACATCACACACATACACTGCAGCACACCACACACACGCACACACGTATCACATCACAGCATATCACACACATATACACAGCATAACACACATGCACACATATCACATACACAGCATATCACACATACACTTATATACACAGCATATCACACCCACACACACTTACATACACATGCACATACACAACCATGGCATATCACACACATACACTGCAGCACACCACACACACATAAACACATGCACACACATCACATATACACAGCATATCACACACACATATACACAGCATATCACACCCACACACACTTATATACACATGCACACATATATCACATACACAGCATATCATACACACATATACACAGCATATCACACCCACACACACTTATATACAGATGCACACACAACCACGGCACATCACACACATACACTGCAGCACACCACACACACACATACACACACATATCACATATACACAGCATATCACACACTTATATACACAGCATAACACACACAGTTATATACACATGCACACACACAACCATGGCACACCACACACACATATACACATGCACACACATCACATATACACAGCATATCACACACACACTTATATACACAGCATAACACACACTTATATACACATGCACACACACAACCATGGCACCTCACGCACATGCACACACACTCCACAGCACACCACAGCACATCACACATACACACCATAGCACACCACACACATGCACACACACCCCACAGCACACCATGCACACCGCACATTAAACACAAACATACACATGCACACACACTCCACAGCACCCCACACACATACACATGCACTCCACGGCACACTGCAATCTCACACACGCACTCACATTCACATACACACACATTCCACAACACATACACATACACGCATATATAACCCACACATACACTGACATACACATGCACACACACCACATAATCACACACATATATACACACATCACACATTCATACACACATGTACCTACATATACACACGCCACACTACAGCACACCACAATCACAAGCACAAGTACATGTACACACCACACACATACATGTACACACCCACACACATACACACTCTCCACAGCACACCACATATGCACACACAGATGCATGCACAGCACAATCTCACGCACTCACATGCATACACATGTTCACCCTGACAGGCACACACCTCAGGCCCTCATTTCCTTTTCCTGCTTTACTTTTCCACAAAGACTTTAGCACCATGTGGCATGTTTACATGTCCTTTTTCAAAGTCATCTTGGCCCACACGTTCAAGTGTCAACCCTGTGAGTGCACAGATACTGTTCTGTGAACGGCTCTGCGGCCAGCACCCCCAGGTGGTCTGACACAAGCAGCCTGTCAATAAATGCCCAGTGAGTCACTCGTCCTGGAGAGTTCAGAAGAACACGAACTCTGGACCCCGGAGTGAAGCGTGCAGGCCAGGATTCCACTCAGGCCCTTGCCCCGGCCCCATGGCGCCTCCCGTCCCCAGAGGTCAAGGCTCCCATGCCCTGGCGTGGCACAGACATGCCCGCTGCACCTCACTGAGCAGCAGCCTCGCCCGATGTCAAGTGTAGTTTCAGTCAGCTCAAACTCCCTCACTGCTGAAAACACAGACTGGAAGGGGCCTCCCAGGTCACGTCACCCATCTCTCAGTCACTCGAGCCAAGCACAGGGGCTGGCCCCGTGCAATGTGTTACCGTGACAGCTCATGAAGCAATAACCCAAAGATGTGATTTGGGCACTGCCTGTTTTCTTTGGCCTGCAGACACTTTCCGGAAACGGAGGTCCAGCCTCCCCGGAGAGGTTCCTTTCCCTGTCCCTGCCCTTGTCCTGCACCCAGCTATGGACAGAACCACAGACACAGTGGCCCACAGGCACGACCTGAAGGCAAGTGCTTCACCCAGCAGGCCTTGGAGAAGCCAGGACAGCATCTCAGAGACAGCCTCCAGAACTCAAAACTCTCCCCACCAGAAACTGCTACAAACAAGACATTTTCAATCTGACAGAAATAAATCAAATCCAGACAAACCCGAATGTTTTTTGCATGCTTTACCTAAGAAACAGCAATTCAAATAAACCATTGAAAAAATGAGTGTGGAACTAACCTAAATGTATATGTTATAAAGCTTTTCATACAATAACTTCATTTTTGTTCGATTTCCTTTCCATGTTGACATTAATTACAGTTTGGACAACTTTCCATCGTATAGGACTTTCCAATTTGAAAAGTGCTGTCATACATAGTGTTCTTTGGATTTTCAATACATGCTGGCAGGGAAGGCAGGGTAGTAACGACAGCCCTCATTTTCAGAGATAAAGCTGGGGTTCCCAGTCTAAGCTCAGTGGTGTGCCCGAGTGACACAGACAGGGACCTGGAACTGCACCTCTCCCACGACCAATGCTGCCTTTGTAAACGCGCAGAACTCTGACCTGCAGAGTCCCCAGCAGGAACAGGCTCCTCACACATGAAGGGAGGATCTTTCTTCCACTGGTGACCCTCCACCTCCTGCTCCTAGGGAATATTTTATGAACTGTTGCCTGGCATGTCGGATCCACAAATACTCATTTATCTGACTCCTTACTCCCTCTACTCCATGTCCTTTACAAAAAAAAAAAAAAAATGTCAAAACTCCAAAAGGTTCAATTTTGTTAAACTGTATGTAGTATTTAATCTTAAAAACCAAGGAAAGTTTAGAAGCTGATAAAACAGGAAGTTCTTACGCTGAGCTCTGCCATGTATAACCCAAATTTGGAGTTGGTTTTAAGTTCTTCAATGCAATGTTTAAAATGTTAGTTACCATAAAGTACACGGGTCACTATTCTGAATCTAAAAGCAGGACATATCCAAACAGCATAGACGATCATTGTAGATTTGCAGATCATCGGAAGGATTTCAATATACCAAAATAATATGCTAGGGAGAAAAAAGCTGAACAATTTTTATAGTATTTTAAAATTAGCATTTTAATATTTTTAAATTAACTGAACCTTGCGGCTACCTCCCTCCAATGCAGGCCTGTGTTGTTTCATTCAATTTCTCCCTGTCATAGGTCATAAACAAAAAAAAGTTTGTGATTGATCACCAGATTATCAATTTTTAAGTTAAAACAAGGGATGTTAGGCAGTGATTGTCAGAGGGAAAGCAGCAACCTTCTATACTGTTGATGGGAGTAATTTGAGACAACGGTTTTCAAAATTTTAAAATGAAATTTTGCAGTAACTATACAAATATAAGTGCATAGACCTTGAAAACAGCAATTGAATTTCTAGGTACACATACCAGAGAAATATTCCTAAAAGTATCTAAGGCTGCCTGTGTAAATTTATTTCCAACTGA
This sequence comes from Macaca fascicularis, assembly GCF_037993035.2. NCBI lineage: Eukaryota > Metazoa > Chordata > Mammalia > Primates > Cercopithecidae > Macaca > Macaca fascicularis. The sequence goes on from NC_088381.1 coordinate 2,013,029, forward strand.
TTTGCTTGGAGAAGCACTGAAGACACCATCAGCAGCACACTGGTTACGAACTAGCTGGTGTGCCAGTGCTGTAGGTTATTTGCATCAATCAAACTGAGGCTGATCTATTATGTCTGTGAAAGGTGATCTATTATGATGCAAAAAAATACAGATAACAAAATTACAGCCTGGAGATGTGACATCCCATGAGGTCAGACCCCCTCCTCCCCAGCACTTCCTCCCGGGTTCTCATACAGATGTCAGAATGACCGTTCACAGCAGCCTTGAAACGAAATCCTTATTTGCCCTCTTACGCAGTGCATGCTGCTCTCATTCAAACACGCACCTGCTGAGTATCAAATAAACCTGAAGTGCTTTTTTTTTCTTGAGACGGAGTCTCTCTCTGTCACCCAGGCTGGAGTGCAATGGCGCAATCTCGGCTCACTGCAAGCTCCGCCTCCCAGGTTCATGCCATTCTCCTGCCTCAGCCTCCTGAGTAGCTGGGACAACAGGTGCCCGCCACCACGCCCGGCTAATTTTTTTTTTTTTGTATATTTAGTAGAGACGGGGTTCCACTGTGTTAACCAGGATGGTCTCGATCTCCTGACCTCATGATCCGCCCGCCTCAGCCTCCCAAAGTGCTGGGATTACAGGCGTGAGCCACTGCGCCCGGCCACCTGAAGTGCTTCTTGAATAATTCTGCCAAAAGTCACTTCTATGAATTGCTGAGATCAGAGGCCCTTAACCACTGTAAAAGTCCCAGGGCCTGTGGAAGTGGCTCCTAGGGCTGGCACTCACACAGACAATGAAGAAGACGCAGTGTCAGAAGGACAGCCACGTTTTGTGTTGGTCTCATCTGTTTGTGGCAGCCCAGAAAGCAGCTCTTCAGAGTGGTACCCTCCTGGAGACGCTGGCCTCGTGGCCTCCGCAGCGATGGAGGTCAGTGGTCAGCTGCTGAATCCAGGTAAAACTAGCGTGGAGTCTGCTCCATGTGGCTGAGGATGGTTTTCCTACACGGTACCCAACTTGCTAATTCTTTGGTCCCCATGACTAAAACAGACATACTTAGTTAACTACTGACTATAATGGTTAAAGACTGATCTGTCTTTCCAGAAGGTTCTCTGACTCTTGTGCCATGCAGCCCCAGGCTAGCCTGAAGTGCCCAGGTTCACATTCACTGTTGTACCACCAGGACCAGTCTTCTCAGTGTTTGCTTATTTGTCTCACTACAAAAGCACCTTGGGCTAAAGACTAAGTCAGTCTCCATCATATCTCAACATTCTGGCTGAGGGTCAGAGCAGAATAACCTCCATTTCCCATTCGGAGGCACCTTGCCAGGTGGAGACACAGACACTAAGAATTTTGTCTTTTCTAAAAAATAAGAAATACGCCTGGAAAACTCAGAAGGAAAAATAAAAAAGAGGTTGTAACCAAAAGTCTAAGAGAGACACAGAACGGCAGGATTTCAGAGGCGCCTGGGATAATCCCAAAAGGCTCAAGGACAAGATGGGTATTTGAGTCTGGAATGAAAGAATCAACATTCCATCAGTTTATTTGAGCAGTTCAGCTGGAGGATGGAGGCTGAGGCAAGACGGGGCCTGGATGAGATGAAACGTGAGCCCACTGGGACTCAGGGTTCTCAGGTGGGGTGAGGCCTGAGGCTGAGTCTCTCCACTGTGCCCCCAGCCCAGACACCAAACCAGGATTCCCTGCACACACTTTTGCTGTGGATGATGTGGTGACAAGTCAGAGGTGGACTGTGGTCATGTAGACAGGGAGAGGGTGGCAGCTTACCTTCACAGCATGTCAACGAGGAGGCTTATTGAATAAACAAAGAAAGAGAAGTGTGGGAAACAATCACTTATTTAAACACTGCTCATGGATATTTAAAACACCCGCGCCCCGCGTACATGGTGAACACACACTGCAGATGGTACCTGGGGCTTTGTGGTACTTTCTGGAAGGAATGATCCATATGTAGATTTTGACATCCTTCATGAGGCCATGGTTTTTTGGCCTTTGTATATAATTCATGCACTTGGAAGTCATGAGAATTAATTGAAAATAGAAAAGTTGGCAGGGCGCGGTGGCGCATGCCTGTAACCCAGCCCTTTGGGAGGCCGAGACAGGCATATCATGAGGTCAGGAGATCGAGACCATCCTGGCTAACATGGTGAAATCCCATCTCTACTAAAAGTATAAAAATTAGCCAGGCTTCATGGTGTGGGCCTGTAATCCCAGCTACTCGGGAAGCTGAGGCAGGAGAATCGCTTGAACCCGGGTGGCGGAGGTCGCAGTGAACAGAGATCATGCCACTACACTCCAGCCTTGGTGACGGAGCTCAAAAACAAAAAAAAATGTCAATAGCTCTTACTTTTCAGGAATCCAAATTTTGCCATTTGTCAGCTCAGATGACTAAAATCTTGATGCCGCTTCCTTTCTGATGAAAGTCAGGAAAAAATGGTCTTAGCCTTTATTAATACAGCATTTGTTAATGCTTGTCCACAGGTATCATTTGAGTCATAAAAACTGCCTCTATTTTTCCCTGCCTCATTTGTGTTATGCTAAGCAGCCTAGAGCTTATAAGTTATCATTAAAAACTTGAAAATATATTTTACACAGTTTAGGCTGGTTTGATCTTTATATGATAAAATACGATGATGAAACAAACTGCACTGCACAGACACACAGACAGGCTTTATAAAGCACAAAATAAATGGTTAACGGGGAAAACCTGTAGTCCTGAGAGTTCTGTAGTAGAAGCCAAGATGCAGGGAGTTCGGGGAAGCTCGCCTCTTGTGGCGGAGCAGGCACGAGTGACAGAGAGCAGGTCCCTCAGGGAACAGAGCTCTCACAGGCATCAACATTCCTGCTGCTGTCCTGGCTGGTCTTCACTCACCCAGCCAGGGTCTACTGCGGCTCTCACTGCAGGGGACTTGAAAGGCATCTGTGGTTCCTGGCAGTCATTTCTTATCCTACTGTTTGTAAACCAAATGAATTTGCTTTCTCTATCCTTTCCACATCAATCACGTTCTGCAACTGCGGAACGACTCTGTGGTTTTACTCCACAACATCCTTCTTCAGTTGTGGGGGTGGGACGCACACCCAGTCCTTGCCCAAGTGCCTTCTAATCAGGTTCCATTTAACGCAGGGCACCGCGTGTCATGATTCCTCTCGTAACCTTTCTGATCTGAAACCTTGCCTGCAGAAGTTTTCTTGTCTTATGTTTAAAATTCAGCTATGAATGCTGATGAATGTCATACAAGCGCATGTGTCCCCCGGATAAATGCAAGGTAATGCGTTCGTGGCATTCTGGATTCTTTCTTCTACAATTACACCTGCAGCTTCATTCCCTTTCATGATAAAGCAGGAGAGAGGCTTCATGTGATTGATTGGGTGGTTCTTCAGGTCAGAGGCCAAATGCACTGTGACCTGGTTTTCCACAGGGTTTTGGGGCCTGACACTTGTTGCCCCTGTGACTCAGCAGAGAGGACTGCCTCCGTCATCCCAGGGAGGACACAGCCGCAGGCTCAGGGCCGTGTCTGAACACACCTCCCCGAGAAGCAGGCAAGGGAATCTCGACCACAGAGCTTCTCGTGATGACAGCGAACCATTTTATTTGTAATGTGATGTGACTGTGTGCGTTGCTTCACCACTAAATATGCACCAGGATGTGTTGAGATAAACACTCTAACTGAAGCACTCTCTGGGACCCCAAGAGAACTCTCTTGAGGATTAAAATTCAATTCAGTGAAACGTAACCAGTTAATAGTCACTGGAGGGATCTACCACACCTGGAAATATAGCTCCAAGAGCCTTCTTTACTATTGAAAATCGATGTCATACCCATATGCGAAAGGCATGAGCATCTGCAGTATGTCTCCTGGGGAGTGGGGTCGACCACAGCAGCCGGGTTCAGCCACGGGCTCTCAGCCACCAGCTCTGGGAAGCCCGTGTTGTTGGTGTCGCGCTGGCATGGGAGGGGACTCAGTCCTGCCTGCCACTCAGCATTTACTCCAGCTCCCTTCCCTCCTGGCCCATGGAGTAGGTCAGTGATTCGTACTACGTGCTCTGACACCCGTTTGGGGCCAGTCTCCTCTGCTGTACCCACACTTTGATAAGACAGAGCTGTGCTGCCAAGAACCCCTCAATCAATAAACATATTTTTCAATCAATGAATGTGTCTTTATTCAAGAATCAATGAGTGAATAATAAATTTCAAATGAATGTTTAATAAAAATACAATAGTTAAGGAAACTACTAATTCTACCAGAAGATGTATTATAATTCATCAGTTTCCCCACCCAAAGCAGTCTGATCTAGTAGGAGAAGCCCTCAACAAAACATGAGAATAAGAAGACCCAGGTTCTATCAGTATGCATCTAGCATCCTTGTAGCCTCCGGGCCCCCCCTTTCTAATTTGCAAGCTATCTGTTTGTGGGGGACAGCATCTATACCTGTTAGCTTTTACTGTAACCAACACTCACTGGCTTAAAGCAACAACCATTTATTACTGCTCAGGAGTCTCCAGGTCAACTCGTGGTCCTGCTATGTGCGCCAGGCTTAGCCAACATGGGCTCTACTCACTCAGCTGTGTGCCCTCAGCCACCCGTTAGGGACCATTTCACCTAAGGGGACCTGAGTGGGGTGGCCTGCCTCTTCTCCACGAGGTCTCTATACCCCTCCCCACCGCCACCCCACCAGCAGGCTAGCTTGCCTGGTTTCCATGGTGGTTAGGGTTCCAAGCAAGTCACTGGGAACCACAAGGCCTTTTGCCTCCCAGGTTTGGTGAGGGCTAACTAGTACCAGCTTCTCTTGTTGGAAGCAAGTCCCAAGGCCAGAAAGAGACTTGCCTCTGGATGGGAGAAACTGGAAAATCACACTATAAAAGAATGTGGACACACAGAGGGCCGTAACTGTGACCACTGCGTATAAGCAAAATCTCTTACAGTGTCTTATCACTCGTTCTCCAGTGTGTGTTCCTGGACTGTTTCTTTTTTAAAACTTTTTTGTTTCATTTCATTTTATTTTTAGAGACAGGGTCTCGCTATGTTGCCCAGGCTGGTCTCAAACTCCTAGTCTCAAGTGATCCTTCCACCTTGGTCTCCTGAACAGTTGGGAATACATGTGCAAGCCATCATGCCCAGCTTAATCAGAAAGACTATAAATCATGTTTTGTTTTCTGGTTTTTGGGTTTTTTAGAGATGAACTCTTGTTCTGTCACCCAGGCTGGAGGGGCTCCCTGCACACTTGAACTCCTGGGCTTAAGTGATCCTGCCACCTCAGTCTCCCAAGTAGTTGGGATTACAGGCACGTACCACCATATTCAGCTAATTTATTTTAATTTATGTATTTACTTATTAGAGGCAGGTTCTTGCTATGTTGTTCAGGCTGGCCTTGAACTCTTGGGCTCAAGTGGTCCTCCTGTCTCAGCTTCCCCAGTAGCTGGGACTATAGGTGCGTGCCACCATGCCTGACTTTCTAGACTATTTCTGTAGCAAGATGGCCCCTTGCTACAGAAGTGGTTCGGGGAGCCTGAGGCAGCCTTAGAGGGGCGTCTACTCTAGGAAGATGATTTTCTTCCAAATGAACTTGGCTTCTTGGGGATACTGGCAGGACCAGCAGGCATTTCACCTGATCCCTAGAGATGACGCTCAGCCTGAAGCCAGCCCTCAAAAGCTCCCCCTCTGCATACTGAGTGAGCTGGGAGTGATGTTGGGAGGGTACCTTTCTTCCGGGAAGACAGTCAAAAGAAAAGCAAACCTGAGACAGTGAGGGTCGATTTTTATTTAATTCTCCGCTAACTCATCCTTAGCCATTAGAGGTCTTAATGACGCTATGTCCGGGGTTCGCGTGATCCAGTTTTCAGAGCTGTTTGTTGGAGACTGTATGTTCAATTTACTTTGCTTTATAGCAAAGTGATGGCAATGTTATCATTTTTCTAAATTCTGCCCATGAATAGAAGGCCCCGAGGCTGGGTCTCACTGCTGAGAAACGTCAAGCTTCCTGCCAGACTCCCTCAAGGGTTCTTGAAACGGTTCCACTTCCATTTGGCCCTTTATCCAAGCTGCTTGATAGATTGTTAGCCCTCGCCAAGACTTACATCAATCCTGCCGTGAAATCTCACCCGCTCCCAACACACACACTCCACACGGCATCTTCTAAATTCACTCTACTCGTGGCTTCGGTATCAAAATCACAATGATCTTCTGTTTCTGCAAACACGTGTGCTTCCCTGCCCTGTTGTCCTTTAAATCCTATTATACTTAATTTTTTAAAGTATTCTGACTTCCAAAAGTTCCTCAATATGGTATAAAAACAAAATTATTTGCCTTTCTCTGGCACTATCTTGTTGCTTCTCTACTCTTTACATATGCAGGCTCCTTTAGCAACTCCTGGCTCTCTGATTAGGGATATTCATGAAGCCTCCCCTGAGCACCGTACATGTCTCCCGAGGTGCCGCAGCCTTGCTCATACCCAGCCACGCCTGCAGTCCAAAACAAGTCATCAGCTGGGCCATGTTCTTTCTGCAGGGTCTGGGGGAAACAGTTCTGTGCCTTCTCTCAGCTTCTGGCGTTGCCAGCAATCCTTGCACTTCTTGGCCCACAGATGCATCACTCCAGTCTCTGCCCCCATGGACATGAGTCCTTCTACCCTGGATGTTTTTCTCTATCTCTTCTCTTCTTATAAGAGGAATTAAAATGGATTAAGGCCTCACCCTACTAGTCCTATGTGACCTCATCTCAAGTAAGTGCATCTGCAATGACCCTATTTCCAAATAAGGTCACATTCTGAGGTTCCAGGAGGGATATGCATGGCAGGGGGGCAGCCTCCAACCCAACACTGACCACTTTACTGGCCAGCCAATGTTTACTGAGCCCTTAATATGGTCCTCATGCAAAAGACACTTCAAGCATGGTCTCCTTTCATCCTGAAAACAAAGGAGTCAAGAAGACACTCTTATTATCCCCTCTTTACAGACAAGGAGCCCCTGGGTGGTGACCAGTGAGAGCTGGCGTTACATCTACAGAGAGGCGCTTCCCTCTCATAGCCTCGGTGCCCTGTGTCTGGCGTATGTTTCCATTTCTCTACTGCACTTTCATCTGACATCTACAGGCTTCCTGACATGCTGTGGTTAAAGCATGTTTTTCCTTTCCCAAAAACAAATTTTTCCATAGCATATAGAAGAGCTAAAAACTTGGTTTTTCAAAGTTAGCGGTAAGTGATTGGCCGGGAGCAGTGGCTCACGCCTGTAATCCCAGCACTTTGGGAGGCCAAGGCAGGCGGATCAGGAGGTCAGGAGATCAAGACTATCCTGGCTAACACGGTGAAAACCCGTCTCTACTAAATATACAAAAAAAATAGCTGGGGGTGGTGGCGGGCGCCTGTGGTCCCAGCTACTCGGGAGGCTGAGGCAGGAGAATGGCGTGAACCTGGGAGGCGGAGCTTGCAGTGAGCCGAGATCGTGCCACTGCACTCCGGCCTGGGGGACAGAGCAAGACTCCGTCTAAAAAAAAAAAAAAAAAAGAAGTAAGTGATCAAAACCCCAAATAATAAAGTAAAACAAGGTGTATAAGGGTCGCCCAAAGAAATGGAACCAAAAGGATGTCGATAAAGAGATTTATTGGAAGGAACTGGCTCACACAGTTATAAAGCTGGCATCCGACCGACAGTGTCGTTAGGAGGAGGTCAGCCTTTCACTTTTCCATCCGGCCCTTCAACAGATCAAATGAAGTCCACTCACACTGGGGAAGCCTCGTCTACTGACTCCAATGTTAATCTCATACAAAAACACCCTCACGAACACCTCTGGAATAACATTTGACCAACTATCCGGCACTCCATGGCCCAGTGAAGCTGACACATAACACTGGCCATCACGCAAGAAAAGCCCGGTCTGTGTGCCCAGCATCACGGGGGGTGCCAGGGAAAGAGAAACACGGCGCGTGTTCCAGAACCTGAAGCCACTTCCCCGGAACCGCTGGCGGGGAGGCTGCGGCGTGGCTGGGGCGCACAGCACCTCCCCTGATATTTGCTGGGATGTGATGCTCAGAACCGCCCTCCACAGTGGCCCAATCTTAGTGCTAACTTTTCAGCCCTCGTAGGACTCAGCCTTAAATACTGTTTAGGACAAGAGAGAAAAAAGTCCTTCCATTCATTTCCAGAGTAATCCGCAGCTGAATACGAGGAGAGAGATCAGGGGAGCGTTACAAAACCTGGCAAATCACTTGCCATCCCAAAAAAATGATTGCTTTCATCTTTACCCAATTTTCTCAGAACATTCTGGAAATCGACAGAGTGATGGGGAAGAAGGCTCGCACGGGGTCTGGGGAAGATGTTCCCTTTCCTGCTGGCTGCCTTTTACCCACAAAGATCAGCACAGAAAGCAATCAATTAAGCCATAAGGGGCATTTGCAAATTAGTCTCCATTTGTCTTGGCATTTCTAAAGATAATGCACCCCAGAATAGAACAGAACAGAGAAAAAAAATAGAGAATAAGAGTCCAGCTGCTCTGGAAAATTCAGCTGGCTGGAAGGATCCTAGCAAGCCGGTGTGTGGTTCACAAACCCCGGGTGCGTGAGGACCTGGTAACCCTAATTGTCATCTGAGGAAAGTCTGTATGAAACAGAGACAGGCAAGCACGGCTGGAACTGCTCTGCTCATGAAACATAACCACAAACGCGCTGCAACACAGTGATTCCCAGAGAGGCCAGGCATGCAGGGTGCTCCTTAAAAACTCTCTCCTCCACGAACATCCAGCCACTATCTTGTCAAGACTGCCCATGGCTTGGCCTCACTGTGTGGTCTGTTCTGGAAAACTGCAGAGGAAGACCAACAGGTCAAGCGTGAAACTTTGGCAGCATTACAGAATCCAAACTCAAAGGCTATTGAGGGATCATCAGAGGGTAGCCTTGGGTTGGGGCAGGTCACCTGAATGCTCAGAAACCAACGTCTTCACTTTTCCTAAGGAAGATAGATTAGCTTCCTGTGGCTGCCATGGCAAAATACCACAAACGTGGTGGGTAAAAGCAACACAATGTTTTTCTCTCACAGCTCTGGACACCAGAAGTCCTAAATCAAAGTGCTGGCGGGGCCACGCTCCCTCCTGAGCTCTGGGGCAGAATCCTTCCTCATTCTTCCAGCTTCTGACGGCCACTGGTGTCTGCTGACTTGTGGCCGCGTCATTCCGTGCCCTGCCTCATCTTCTCTTCTGTCCACCTCCCTCTACCTCCCTCCTAAGCACACTCATCATTGGATTAGGGCCCACCTGGAAATTCCAGGATGATCTTGAGACAGCTGGCTCACCAGGCGCGGTGGCTCACGCCTGTAATCTCAACACTTTGGGAGGCTGAGGCGGGTGGATCATGAGGTCAGGAGATGGAGATCATCCTGGCCAATACGGTGAAAACCCATCTGTACTAAAAATACAAAAAAATTAGCTGGGCATGGTGGCGGGCGCCTAAAGTCCCAGCTACTCGGGAGGCTGAGGCAGGAGAATAGCTTGAACCCAGGAGGCGGAGGTTGCAGTGAGCCGAGATCACACCGTTGCACTCCAGCCTGGGCAACAGAGCGAGACTCCATCTCAAAAAAAAAAAAAAAAAAAAAAGACAGTTGGCGCAATCTCATCAGCAAAGGCTCTTTTATCAATGTGTCAGCTGCTGCAGCTTAGGGACTTGGCATGGATGTTTTGGGGGACATCACTTTCCACCTGCCAAAGGACAGGGAGAAGGTCTAGACCTGTCATTCTGTCAACTAGTGAGAACAAAGTGCTTGGTGCCAGGGCTCCTGCTGAAACCACTGATGACAGAAAAGAATGCATCAGTCTACAAGATGAACACTCAGCGCCAAACACCTGCAAGCTCAAGACTGTGAGGAAGCCCCCAAAATGACTCTGCAACCCTCAGTACAGGGACTCACAGAAACTCACGTGCTGCGCGAACACTAGCAGCACTTCCGTTCCATGACTCTCATTGTGGAAAGGACCAGCACATGGTAGAACACACATATAGCATGTGGATGACAGTTCCTTAAATCAGGACCTTTACACTGGGTTCCCCCTGGACTGGAATCCTTCACACTCCTCATGATCTGACAGAGGACTTGTCCTTCAAGCACAGATATCACCCCCACCAGGGAGCCACCCTGATACCTCCGTAGAAAATCCACCTCTTCCTCAGCAAAATGACTTATGCACCCTCTGAAGTGCAAAACTCATATTGCCTTGTGACATGGATTTTTTTAAATGGTCTAAATGATATGACTTTGAACATCTCCTCTAGCTTGCTTTCTGGGTTTTGGATTGACTCTTTCAGGATGAATTAATCAGAGGGCAGAATGAATTTCTTATACAAACAATATGGAAAGAGTTCTCTGCCGACTGCAAAAAACCTTCAGCTCTAGGGTTTGCCTTCACTTTTACACTAGATTGAGGATAAATTTTATAACTTATTCATTGCACAGTCCAGCACTGAGCTCCCACAATGTGGTAAGCACCATCCCTGATGCCAGGATGCCAAAATAAACCAAGATTTCATTTCCCTTCCTCAAGAAACCACAGCGTAAACCAATGTAAAGCCTCCACACATAACCATTTGCAAATAAAATGTCTTTGTTTAAAAAGCTTCAGTATGCCTTAAAATTAGCATAAACCTATTCCACTAAATACCATGAGATGTTTTGCTCAATAAAAGAGGGAAGACTTTCAGTTAAATAATCTTCACCTAATCTCAAGAATTATTAATAGTCAGTTATATTAGTCTAAACAGATGAGAAAAAAAATCGCCAATAGCTAAGTGAAATTCTAAAAAATTGTTTTTGAAAATCGTGTTCACATTTTGCTTGAAGTGGATTGGCTTTTATTCATATGTTAGTATCAATAAAAATGTCCTTCAACCTCACCTTCGAATGTAAGCTGTTAGGTCTGACCACAACTATTACTTAAAACTGATGAAGATGAGTACACATTCTCGTCATTCAAACACAGTGGCTCCTCCAGGAACTTTGAAATAAAGCCTCCGTGTCATGTCCAAACTCTTTAAAAACCAACCCCAACATTTCCTTTCTCCTTCTATTCGCTTTCCACCTGTGCCATCCATTCACTCCCTACACACACACTCCTGATGTGTTACGCTAAATCCTACATTTGAACACCCACTACACCAGTTAGTGTCAGACACTAATGGATCTGAACTTCAATTTTATTATTTGTGAGGTGAGGATAACAATAGTTGCTTCAATCTTGTAAAAAAAAAAAAAAAAAAAAAAAAAAGGCCGGGCGCGGTGGCTCACATCTGTAATCCCAGCACTTTGGGAGGCCGAGACGGGCAGATCACGAGGTCAGGGGATCGAGGCCATCCTGGCTAACGCAGGGAAACCCCGTCTCTACTCAAAATACAAAAAATTATCCGGGCATGGTGGTGGGCACCTGTAACCCCAGCTACTCGGGAGGCTGAGGCAGGAGAATGGCGTGAACCCGGGAGACGGAGCTTGCAGTGAGCTGAGATCCGGCCACTGCACTCCAGCCTGGGCGGCAGAGCGAGACTCCGTCTCAATTTAAAAAAAAAAAAAAAAAAAAAGTAAATGCTGTGGAATATATTCGCACACAGTAGGTTCTTGATAAAGGTTCCAGGATGGGCTGAAATTAGAGCCACCTCCTGGTACTCAAGCCCTTGGGCAGTCCCATCCTCTGAGCAAGGGACAAGAGTCCAAGCTTGGCTTGCAGAGGGCCCAGCCACGCCGAGCTTGGATTCTTGTCCCTTGCACTGAGCGTGGGCAGCGTGTGAGATATGCTTCTAGCCAGCAGCACAGCAGGAAGTGGCCACAGGCCACTCCTGTGATTGTGACTGTGACATCCACCTTGCTGGAACACTCTCTCTCTTGCTGGCTCTGAGGAAACACGGCCTTGTTAGAAAAGCCCACGTGGTCATCTCCGGCCAACAGTCAGTAGGAAACTGATATGGTTTGGCTCTGTGTCCTCACCCAGATCTCTCGTGAATTGTACTTCCATAATTCCCCCGTGTCATGGGAGGGACCCAGTGGCAGATAACTGAACCATGGGGGCGGCTTCCTCAATACTGTTCTCCTGGTAGTGGATTAAGTCTCAAGAGATCTGATGGTTTTATTAGGGCTTCCCCTTTTGTGTCCTCCTCATTCTCTCTGCCTGCTGCCATCCACGTAAGGTGGGACTGGCTCCTCCTTGCCTTCCACCATGATTGTGAGGCTTCCCCAGCCACGTGGAACTGTAAGTCCAATTAAACTACTTTCTTTTGTAAATTGCCCCGGCTTTATCAGCAACATGAAAACGAACTAATACAGAAACCAAGGCCATCTGTTGATGTGAGGAAATGCATGTGAACAACCACCACGAGGGCTTAGCAGTGGTCCTTCCTCGGTTGAGCCTTCAGATGGAAATCCAGCCGGGGCTGAGAGCCTGATCTCCACCTTGCAGAGGGCCCAGCCAAGCCAAGCCTGGACTCCTGTCCCTTGGAATATATGAGTTAATCCATGTGTGTTATCTTAGCCACTGAGTTTGTGCTGACATTTTTTTTTTTTTTTGGAGACGGAGTCTCGCTCTGTCGCCCAGGCTGGAGTGCAGTGGCCGGATCTCAGCTCACTGCAAGCTCCGCCTCCCGGGTTTACGCCATTCTCCTGCCTCAGCCTCCCGAGTAGCTGGGACTACAGGCGCCCGCCACCTCACCCGGCTAGTTTTTTGTATTTTTTAGTAGAGACGGGGTTTCACTGTGTTAGCCTGTGGTGACATTATTAAATAGCAATAGCTAACCCGTTCACAAGGTGAGCTCAGTCAAACATGGATTTGTGCAAAAGCAGAAATAAACAGTAGAACAAAAGGGAATCCAGGAATGTGCATCTGAAGCTACCTGATAGGAGGCAGAATTATAAAGGACGTCAAGCTACAAAAGCCTGTTGAGAAGTCCCAGTCGAAGCTGGTGGCAGCACTTCATTAATGACCAGGTGAAGATGTCATCTTTAAGCCAAGCTTCTTGTTTCATCTGCCTTGGACACAGCCACTGTGAAGCAGAAGCAAATGGCACATGGGGTGGCACCCTCAAGGCATGCTGCTGACACACGTCACGGAGGACCAGGGACAAGAAAGACCTTGCAGGAGTACAGCCGGCACCAGGGGTCCCCTCCTCTTCCAGGCAGACATGCTGCAGGACATCTGCCAGGCGGGATCTCATGAGGCTGCATTCCTGAAGGCTGTGGGATCCCTTCTATTCCCTTTCCAGAAGGGAGTTTTTGGGGAGGATTCTGCCTCTGCTTCCCTATCACGATTTGGATGGGGGTACTGGGAGCCCTCAATCCCTGGACATATCAAGTCACCCCACATTCAACAGACTGCTCAGGTATCCCGGACCCTAAACTGGATGCAGCACTGGATAGGAACTTGTGTTTGTTTGTTTGTTGTTTGTTTGTTGCTAGTTTGGTAGTAAATGTACTTGGCCTCCATTTGGAAAACAGGGTCAGCCTGAGTATCTGCTGGCCAGAGTGGTGGGCTGTGGCGGGGATGGCCAGCCATATCCCAGAATTCCACCTTTTCCTCTCCACAGGGAACCACTGCCCCCGGGAATTAACTTTCTGGGCTGCCTTGCAGTTGAGTGAGTCCACAGGCAGACAGAAGTGTGGCACTTCTGAGCCTGGCCCCCAGTGCCTCTGGCAAACACCTCTTCCTCCTTATGGTGGGTGGCATGGAAACAACCACTGGGTGCCTTGGGAGCCAGGGACTGAGGAAGGCAAAGTCCTTGTCAGCCTTCTCCTCACACCAGCTTGGAGACACGTTGCCCCGACCTGTTCCTTCCCCAGTAAGTCACTTGCACAAGAAACGGACTGGTGTCGTTTGAGTCATTGCACCCTCTGGAGTCTATTTGTCACAACAATTCGCTTACCCTAACTAAAATGAATCCTACAGGCTGATACGAAGTGAGCTGAAATGTCCCGATAGAGGTGGTATCTGAAGCTATTTTGAGTGTACTGTAGAATCCAGGACTAAGATGAATACCTGGGTGGTTAGGAATGAAGGACAAAGGAAATGAAGGAATGAAGAAAAGGAAACGAAGGAATGAAGAAAAAGAGAGTGTTCATAGACAAGGAGGTAGGATGCTGAAGACAGAGTTGATCTACCTCACAATGTTACCGAGTGGACTGGGGGCACAGAGAGAAATTCCATTCGTAATATGAAAAGAAAAATAATGTATTTCTTTGCAGGCTTGAGTTTTGAGACCATGAGAAGACTCACATGGAGAGCATGCAGCCTTCAGGACCCTCGGGAGCAGGAGGAAGCTGTCAATACGAAAGCATGATTGGAGGTGGGGTACTGTGAAAGGCTCTTGCTTTTAAGGGCGGGATGAGAAAATCAGGGCTGTAGGAACTGCAATCGCTAACTAATCGGGTGAGCTCTTTGTGTTGCTTTGCTTACAGCATAAATACTGTCCTGATTTAGTAGAAAATGACCTGATCTATCGTCCAGACCCTAACGCTGGCCAATGGGTGGAGAAGATTCTGAGGTTTCCTTTGTGTGAATGGTACAGCCTGAGAGGAGCTGTGGAGACTGTTCTTTTCTTATCCCCACCACTGTGAAACAGGAAAGTAATCAACTAATCAAGTAATAACTGCTCCCCAGAAAAGCTGTCTTAGTACACTTGAACACAATGTTCAAGCTTAAGATACACTTTAAGAAGGTGATACCTTAACAACCCAAATTCAGAGTGAATATCCATATCTGGCTGCAAACATTACAATTTTGACATCTCTAGAAAGTAGGTCTTCAGCATATCTCCAGTTGATATTGCTTTGTTGCTCAGGGAGAAAACCTGTCTCACTGTACTACAGCCAGAGAGAGCCGCGAGGTGTGAAAACCCGTCTCACTGTTACTACAGCCAGAGAGAGCCACGAGGTGTGAAAACCCGTCTCACTGTACTACAACCGGAGAGAGCCGCCAGGTGTGAAAACCCGTCTCACTGTTACTACAGCCGGAGAGAGCCGCGAGGTGTGAAAACCCATCTCACTGTACTACAGCCGGAGAGAGCCGCCAGGTGTGAAAACCCATCTCACTGTACTACAGCCGGAGAGAGCCGCCAGGTGTGAAAACCCATCTCACTGTACTACAGCCGGAGAGAGCCGCCAGGTGTGAAAACCCATCTCACTGTACTACAGCCGGAGAGAGCCGCCAGGTGTGAAAACCCGTCTCACTGTACTACAGCCGGAGAGAGCCGCCAGGTGTGAAAACCCGTCTCACTGTACTACAGCCGGAGAGAGCCGCGAGGTGTGAAAACCCGTCTCACTGTACTACAGCCGGAGAGAGCCGCGAGGTGCGTCTGCTGCACCTGTGCTGGCCTTCCCGCGGTGTGCAGACCACCCCAGTCAGGAAGAATGGTCACGTCTATGGACATGGTAGTGAAAGGCTGGAGAGCTCTATCAGGACAGGTGCACCGGCTTCCCTAATGGGAGCACTCGGGTTTGCCGTGTCATTGCTGCATTTACCAGCAAAAGCAACAAAGCAGGTGTGGGGCAGGTATGTGAGCGAGTGTGCCATTAGCACGGGCCCTCCTCTGGCTTCACCTCGAATCAGTGCTGTCAGAGGCGACTGGACTCAGAGGGAAGGGAGGGAGAAGGGGGTAGAGTGGCAAAAGGCTAGAAATGCCCCCTCCTTGGCCTCTACATGCAATGCCACCAAACACCACTGGCTCCTGGTAGCTTTGGCCCCAAAGGGTCAAAATGACAATATCAACAGTTACTACCCAGGGACCAGGGGTTGTGACTTAAACACACAGGACACCTCCCACTTTGCATTCTCTCTCCTCTAAATGGTTGCCTTGGATACGAGGGAGCCCAGATTTTGAAAAGCAACACAGACGCTGAATGCAAGCTCAGACTTCCTCCTAGTTATTCAGATGAACCGGGGATTAGAAAGCAGTCGCCAAGCAGGTTCTCCCAGCATTTCAGGAGGTCCTTAGGCTGGAGAGGACCTCGCGGTCCCATCTGCACCTGCAAAGCGGAGCTGGGTTCAGCCAGCCATGGGGAGACTCTGAGGGGCTACCTTTGTACACAAAGGAGTGAATTGGGTAGTTCTCATTTTCTAAACTCAGAGTAAGATGTGACCATCCATCCCTGAAACACTTACTTTAGTGATTTATTTCCAAGATTCCTATTTTCTGAATAAATTACCCTACCAGTGCACTCCATTTCTGGCTTCCCAAATGCATTTAGGGTCACTGCTTGCTCAGGGCCAAAAAGAAATACATTCCAGGTTTTTCATTTATACAAATTGTCATAAACCTTAACATTTCATCAAATCCTCTACTTCAATCTCTAAAACAAAAAGGGCAAAAATATGAACTGACCAAATATTCTTCCAAATGTTGGTGACAAGCCTAATTTCATTCTTACAGGTGCAAGAGAAGAAATTTTATTGATGTGAAACTTATATTCACAAGATTCTTCAATGCGTTTCACTCATCCTGTGGGGTGCAGTCAGATTGCACAGAGAAGGGAAGCCTGGCATAATGGAAAGTTCTATGTGGTCACAGTCCCTCTGAATGATGAAAACAGACATTCTCAACTTGGCATATGGTCATAACCTCTTGATAATGTTCCAGAACAGTTCCTGGGTCACGCCGAATGCACATCTTACCAACAGGAAGCAATATCCCTATTTGATTATTTGTCTCTTTGTATATGGCACTAAAGATACAGAGAAAGGTCCAAATTGCAGAAGGTTTTGTTTTGCAGACAAGATGACATCAGTGGAATCTGGGCACTTGCCCTCTCCTCCCTTGGGGGAGGACTCCCCTCCAGGAGCACTGGATAACCGTCGTCTTCTTCCTTGGTTTTCCACTTTTTTCATAACACACAATTCTCTCCTTCCTTTCTCTAACTCACTTCTCTTCCTGCCTCTTCTGGGAAGTGCAGCTTGCGTTGTCGTCCAGTGGAAATGAGAGAATTACCAACATGAGCAGAGACAGAACGGTATTTGGAAAAAGCACTGTTCCACAACATACTGTTGCAAGATCCACAGGCACTACCGCAAGCTCTCTGTGCCCATTTCTCCAGTGGATGTTAATTACCAAGGCATTTTATTTTTGCACGTGTTTCAACATGTGTATTTATACTCTAAAAAAAGAGCAGAATATTACTTCTAAATAAGTTCTACTTTTCCTGATAATACTAGTGATGATTCCAGATTGTGTAACATTTGGAAGATCCAGTATACAGGTGGAAATTTAAATCATAGTTTAAATAATAACCCTGTTTCTTATAATAACGGCAGTTAACATTTTAGTTCACACTCTGCTAGCCTTTCCCTTTCATATTTACACATAAACACACTCAGACCCTTACATGCACACAGTGAAAGAGAGGAGACGGATGTGTACGCACAGTTTCGATTTCTGCGCGAGTGTCTGACAGTATATGGTTACTTGACACATGGTAGAACTGTAGAAGTACAGGACATTTTAGAGCTTTTCCATGTAACTCATTCATTGTGGGCACACAGCAATTGAGACAGGAGACACAGAGAGGCTTTCAGGGTAGCCCAGCTGCCTAGAGGGATGTAGCCTGCCTCTATGTCCAGTGCTCCCTCCACTATGCCGTGAACGTCTGGAACAAGTGTCTAATCCCAAATTTATACTTGACCTTAGAAAATTCACAGATATGAAACCCTGGAAGTATTACCCATTGTATAGAAGCATTGAGCAGCTTGAGGGTTCTGTGAGCAGGCCCGTGGCTCAAGGGCACACTGCACCCACGCAGTTACCTTGTGGCACAGAACCGCAAGCTCACAAAACAAGAACAAGGGCAAAAGGATTTGACCCGGAGTATACGTGCCTTCTCTTAGTTGTTTCTCTTCCTTGGGATTTAGGGCCTGAAATGGGATGGGTCAGGAAAGGGAAGGGGAGTGGAGAAAGGAGGAAAAGCTAAGGATACAGTCTCAGCTGGAGGCAGCTGCCGCCTGGCCCACAGGGGTGCTCTGAAGCACCAAGGGTCACAGAATCACCGCCATTGGCAGCAAAGGCCCTGGGTCTGCCCGGCTGTCCATCATCCCAGGGAGCATGGGTCAAAACCTGCTGGGTAAGGTGGCTCCATGTTATCTGGAAAGGGGCAGTGGTGAGCCCTTGGCAGGAACATGACTATGGCTCCCTCCCTCATACATCGCCAGAGGGGACACAGAAGGGGGCGGGTGGGTGGGGAGTGAGGCGAAGTCCACGTAACACCCAGCCCTGCCCCACCAGCTGTGTGGTGAAACACAGACACGGACTTCCAGAAGAAGGCAGACAGCTGAAGACCTGCCTGGTGGCTTTTATCGGGGTGACCCCAGGTCCACTCGGCTCCTGGTGTGCCAAGTCTTCACCAGCCTCAGATGCTCCCACTGGAGGAACGGGAGAACAGCACACGACAAAATCCTCCCTCCACAGCAAAGGTGTGGCTGCTGGGAGGCCGGGCGGGGCTGTGCTACATTTTCATGTGTACATGTGATTTAAAATAGTGCACTCCTGTACTCACTTATATTTGTATTTTCCTTGGCTAGAGAGCAGCTAGCAGTCAGGTGAGCCCACCGCGCACCTCCAAGTCCTGTTGCTGCTGAAGCAGTATGTAGTTGTGGTTTCTGTTTGCCTCACCCTTGACATTCTATTTCTCAACATTTCAGATAGCAGCAGTGTATCTATGTGATACTCTAGAGAAATACAGATTTCTTCACTCCTAGAACTTGAAGGATTTAATGGGACAAAATCAGGAAAAGGATTATTCCGGAAGCACACAAATGAACAAGATATCACTTTTCAAGATAGAACGGAACGGGCGTCCAGGAAAAGTGACCCCCGTGTGACCTCCTGAATGCCAATCAGGCTCTGGCCTCTCTGTGGTCGGCCCACACATTCCGTAATGCCCGCTCTCAGACTAAGCTCTTTCCCTGCAGCTGTGGATGCCACTTGTTTTTCCGAAAGTCCTTCTGGTGGCCTGAGGCCTACTTTTAAATGCTTCCATTTAAATGGGAAAAATAAATATTTTTCTTTTTCTTCCAGGCATATTTAAAATCGTAGCATAAACCATGTGTGGGCATCTCATTGAAAGCAGTTCCAGTTGTTTCCAGTGTCAGTGAGGAGCTCTTCCTTGTCTCAGGTTTGGACCAGCCAGTCTTCTAGACCATTCAACAGCAACACTCAACCAGCCCTATCCCTCCAAAACACAGACACAGAAAACAGGGCCACCACCACTTCGAGAATATGCAGAAAAGGATGGAATAACTACAACCGGTGATGACTTCGATGCTTAAAAGACACACTGTTAGTACTGAGCGAGGTGTGTATGAACGTAACTATACCATAGTAAGTACTGTTAGCTCTATCACGGCTTAGCGAAAAAAGGGAGTATCAGAGATGTCTGAAATATCCTGAATATAAATGACCAAAGGATGTTTTCCAGAAACCTAATTTCTAATCCTTGCAAACAGCCAACGTCACTTTAGCTGATTTATTCCAGCTATCATTGAGCAACAATACAGGAGCATGATCATGCAAAATCGGTCATTTTCTCAGAATAGGAGGCAAATGTCATCTTCCTGCAGAGACTGTTTTTCCCATTAAAAGTATAAATCCAAGTTGACATGTCTAAATTGACCAAGATTTTCTCTGTATGGAAACCAAAGTCCACACAGGGTTGCAGCTGTCTAGTTAAATTCCCCGGAGACGAATCCAGTGGAGACTGGATTCCTGAAAGGACGCTCAGGTTATTTTTCCATTATTTTTCAAAAAGCAGCAAGTAAAGTGCTACGTCCTATTGGGCAGCATTTTGGTTGTGCGGTGGTGGCAAGGTGACCCCAGTGACTGCCGGAAGGCTGTTCAGGAGGCAGCTAAGGTCTCCTCTTGTAAGTTCTTTGCAAACTAAAGTCTTAATGCTACACATCTTTTATCAAAACAACGCAAGGCACACAGAGATAACTGGAGTTGACTCCACATGTCCTTGTAAATGTTCTGGTCCAAACCCAGGGGATATTGGAAATGGAAGGAACAGAGACCCACCAGCTACTCACAGCAGCTTCTCCGGGGACCGAGGGCGAGGAGAGAAACTGGGCTCCTGTGTCCTCACCACCGGGAAACATCCGACCAACCAGGGAAAAACACATTCCTGGAATTCTGCCTTCAATTCTTGCAATAATAATGTAACGGCCTCAGATCCTCTCCAGTTTTTAGACATAAAGATGCCTGTCTAGCAGCAGGTTTTGCTGAATCCCCAGCACAGAAGCAACAGCCAAGTCCTACTTAAAGGTTTTGTTGTGCAGATCAGGAAGCAGAACCAAATTCCTGCATCCATTTGTCCACTTAGCGTTCATTCATTGCTTCATTCTTTAATCCACTCGTTATGGTGAGTGAAAAGCAGACCTGCGCAAACAGCCTCTCCTCCTGCGTGTCCCCACTGAGAGTGGCAGCCAACGTGAAACTATCTACCAGCTGCCGAGGAAGCAATGGGGTGCCTCAAAGAGAGGGTGCAGGAACCCACCACACGGCACCTGCACGCTCTCAGGAGAAATGATGGCGTCAGCCTTTTTACTGGTGACTCTACTGGAGGAACAAAATTTAACTGACTAAAATTAGTGTCTCAATTGTATATTAGTTAAAAAAGGAATGCCATTTGATACACTTTTAAAGATGTTTAGATGGTCATGAAAAGAAGGCGGGACTCAGTCCTGATTTTTCAGTGCACCATCAATAACCAGTTATGTACGGCTAGAAAATCATAAAGTATTGCAAACACACAGGATGGAGTGCAGAGGCCCTGAGTCCTGAAAGCACCTGTGGACACCCTGCTCTGATGAGAAGGCCCAAATGAGCCCCTTCTGTGGGTTGCGTGCTGCACGCTCATTCTTTAAATAATGCTTTGGGCCCCCAGCTGAGATGAAAGGAGAGTGGATGGAGGATGATGGCAACCCCCACCCCATTATTTAGCACGCTTCCGGAAACACGGGGGCTAGAGGACAGCGAACAAAGAGGCAGCTGCCCACCTGAGCCCTAACCCCTGAACAAGACCACCCCACCAAGCCAGGCGAAGGCCAGAAAGCCCAGCCGTCCCTTTCCTGGGGAGCCAGTGGGCTGGGGCTCCTAAGAACGGGTGAGATTCACGGATGAAGAGAAGGGTCAGAAACGGCGGCACCAAGCTCCAGTTTCAGATGAAGACTCCAGCGCAACCACAGGCCTTACCGCCGGGCCTGGAGGGACTCTCACACCTGACAGTCAAGACCTGATGCGGGCTGAAACATTTCACTTCTCTAACCAGAGTGACATGTGGCCATCTGCTTCTCACACCTCATCCTAGCCAACACTGCGAGTGTCGAGTACCGAAAGCGTGTTTTCCACCCTGTGCCCTCCTGGGGAGAGGCTGCGTGCCTCCTCTGTACCTCCGCCCTGCACCCTCTGCCACGCCACCCTGTGTCCAGTCCCTTCCATATCTCTCTCCAAACCCAAGGGATCATTTGCTTCTTGAGATAAATACATTAAATGAATCTATTGTGTCTGCAGAAACAGTTGCTTGGTTGACCATTTCTCTGATCAGGCACAGCACCTAGAGGGCAGTAAGGGATGGACTGTGTGGGTTTCACGTCAACCCTGAAAGGACAGCCATGTCAGGAAAGGAGGCAAAAGGAGAAGGGGTGAGGGGAAGCGGGTGAGCAGGCCGGGGTGGGCGGGGAAGGGGTGAGGGGAAGCGGGTGAGCGGGCCAGGGGGAAGGGGTGAAGGGAACCGGGTGAGCGGGCCAGGGGGAAGGGGTGAGGGGAAGCGGGTGAGCAGGCCAGGGGGAAGGGGTGAGGGGAAGCGGGTGAGCAGGCCGGGGGGGAAAGGGGTGAGGGGAAGCGGGTGAGCAGGCCGGGGGGGAAAGGGGTGAGGGGAAGCGGGTGTGCAGGCCGGGGGGGGAAGGGGTGAGGGGAAGCGGGTGAGCGGGCCAGGGGGAAGGGGTGAGGGGAAGCGGGTGAGCAGGCCGGGGGGAAGGGGTGAGGGGAAGCGGGTGAGCGGGCCGGGGGGAAGGGGTGAGGGGAAGCGGGTGAGCAGGCCGGGGGGAAGGGGTGACGGGAAGCGGGTGAGTAGGCCGGGGGGAAGGGGTGAGGGGAAGCGGGTGAGCAGGCCGGGGGGGGAAAGGGGTGAGGGGATGCGGGTGAGCGGGACGAGGGGAAGGGGTGACGGGAAGCGGGTGAGCAGGCCGGGGGGGAAAGGGGTGAGGGGAAGCGGGTGAGCAGGCCGGGGGGGGAAGGGGTGAGGGGAAGCGGGTGAGCGGGACGAGGGGAAGGGGTGATGGGAAGCGGGTGAGCAGGCCAGGGGGGGAAGGGGTGAGGGGAAGCGGGTGAGCAGGCCGGGGGGGGGGAAGGGGTGAGGGGAAGCGGGTGAGCAGGCCGGGGGGAAGGGGTGAGGGGAAGCGGGTGAGCGGGACGAGGGGAAGGGGTGAGGGGAAGCGGGTGAGCAGGCCGGGGGGGGGAAGGGGTGAGGGGAAGCGGGTGAGCAGGCCGGGGGGAAGGGGTGAGGGGAAGCGGGTGAGCAGGCCGGGGGGGGGGAAAGGGGTGAGGGGAAGCGGGTGAGCAGGCCGGGGGGGGGAAGGGGTGAGGGGAAGCGGGTGAGCAGGCCGGGGGGAAGGGGTGAGGGGAAGCGGGTGAGCAGGCCGGGGGGGGGAAGGGGTGAGGGGAA
Organism: Macaca fascicularis; assembly: GCF_037993035.2. NCBI lineage: Eukaryota > Metazoa > Chordata > Mammalia > Primates > Cercopithecidae > Macaca > Macaca fascicularis. The sequence continues at coordinate 2,035,691 of NC_088381.1, forward strand.
GCGGGTGAGCGGGCCAGGGGGAAGGGGTGAGGGGAAGCGGGTGAGCAGGCCGGGGAGGGGGAAAGGGGTGAGGGGAAGCGGGTGAGCAGGCCGGGGGGGGAAGGGGTGAGGGGAAGCGGGTGAGCAGGCCGGGGGGGGGGGGAAGGGGTGAGGGGAAGCGGGTGAGCAGGCCGGGGGGGGAAAGGGGTGAGGGGAAGCGGGTGAGCAGGCCGGGGGGGGGAAGGGGTGAGGGGAAGCGGGTGAGCAGGCCGGGGGGGGGGAAGGGGTGAGGGGAAGCGGGTGAGCAGGCCGGGGGGGGGAAGGGGTGAGGGGAAGCGGGTGAGCAGGCCGGGGGGGGGGAAGGGGTGAGGGGAAGCGGGTGAGCAGGCCGGGGGGGGGAAAGGGGTGAGGGGAAGCGGGTGAGCAGGCCGGGGGGGGGAAGGGGTGAGGGGAAGCGGGTGAGCAGGCCGGGGGGAAGGGGTGAGGGGAAGCGGGTGAGCGGGCCAGGGGGAAGGGGTGAGGGGAAGCGGGTGAGCGGGCCGGGGGGGGGAAAGGGGTGAGGGGAAGCGGGTGAGCAGGCCGGGGGGGGGGGGGAAGGGGTGAGGGGAAGCGGGTGAGCGGGCCAGGGGGAAGGGGTGAGGGGAAGCGGGTGAGCAGGCCGGGGGGGGAAAGGGGTGAGGGGAAGCGGGTGAGCAGGCCGGGGGGGGGGGGGGGGGAAGGGGTGAGGGGAAGCGGGTGAGCGGGCCAGGGGGAAGGGGTGAGGGGAAGCGGGTGAGCAGGCCGGGGGCCAGCAGGCCTTTCCTGCCTCTCAGAACAGCTGCGTTGCTCATTCTGACCCGGGGGGCTCCACAGGGGCGGACTCTGTGCTCCCTGCAAAGACGGCAGTGGTTGATGCCAGGCTGCAGGGCAGCCCCCCCTGGTCTGAGCTGGCTCATTCCTCAGGTGCTGTCTTAGGCCATTCTCGCATGGCTATAAAGAAATATCTGAGGCTGGGTGATTTATAAGAAAGAGGTTTAACTGCTCACAGTTCTGCAGGCTGTACAGGAAGCATCTGCTTCTGCGGAGGCCTCAGGAAGCTTCCTTTCAGTCGTGGGCAGAAGGCGCATGACATGGTGAGAGATGAGCAAGCCGGGGAAGCAGGAGGCCACACAATCTTAACCGGATCTGGGGCAAACTCAGAGCCAGAGCTCACTCATGAGCAAGGGCGTGGCCCAAGCCACTCGTGAGGGACCCGCCCCACGATCCCGATACCTCCCGCCAGGCCCTACCTCTGAGACTGAGGACTCACCGCATTTTAACAGAGATCTGGAGGGGACAAAAATCCAAACTGTATCAGGCACTCCACAAGGTTTGCCAAACACACCTGCAGACCCGGAGCTCCCCCTGAAAACGTCCACCCGAAGACACTCCGGTGTGTCCCTGCGGCACAGGCAGGGATCACACTGAAAGGGAACGTGTGTTGGTCGGCTGGTTTCCACTTTTGTCACTGTTCCAACTTCGTCCTCACCTTGCAACAGGCGCCTCTCGGGAGTGCAGCAGGATTTCCGCACAGGGCAGGAGAGCGGTGCCGAGGCTTCCTCCAGGCCCGGATACCCTTTACAATCCATCTGGCTTGCTACTGGAATGCAATTTATTCAAGGTTATCGACAAAGTCGGGGTCCAAGCTGGCACTGCCGTCAGCAGGGAAAATACTTTTTTTCTCTTTGGTGGGGAGCAGGGAGACAGAAGATATGGAGACTTGCCCCATCCATCAACTTGAGCATTTTCTTTGAAACCAGCATTGCCCATAAATCTCTACTGCTTGTGACTGGCATGCGGGAACATCACTCGTAAGTACGTGGATGAAACTGGAGACAGTTTAAATCATCATCTGGAGGGTTTTATGCAGGGTTTTAGTCGGGCTTCGGCAAGGGAGTAATTAAAACTACACATTTCATCCTTTGAGCTTGTTCCTCATTGCGGGGACAAAACGTATCACGCGTCACCTGCTGTTTACATTTTGCGGTGCAAAATGACATCTCAGAACATTGAACCGTGATACAGGAATTCTTTTCTACTGAAGGCATCAGCGAATATCAGTGCCAAAAAGATCCCAGATGTATTTTGGCCAAATCCACTTATTTTACAAATAAAGTAATAGCTGCAAAGAAATTAACGTGTTAAATTTCTCTTGTAGGATTTACTTTATGTTTTAAACACATCCTTTACAGTTCAATAAAAGTTAATGGAGCATTGACTAGTAAGTACTAACTCTCTACACCTGGCCCTTGTGGCACCTACACACGAATATAAAACAACTGGTTAAAGGATTGTTCACACTTAGTAAAAACTACTCCTGCTCTCAAGCTAAAGACTGACATACTCAGTGTTTTTTGTTTTTTGTTTGTTTTTTGTTTTTGTTTGTTTTTTGAAACAGAGTCTCTCTCTGTCACCCAGGCTTCAGTGTAATGGCAGGATCTTAGCTCACTGCACCCTCTGCCTCCCAGGTTCCAGCGATTCTCCCGCCTCAGCCTCCTAAGTAGCTGGGATTACAGGCACCTGCAATCATGCCCGGGTAATTTTTTTTTTTTTTTTTTAGTAAAGACGGAGTTTCACCACGTTGGCCAGGCTGGTCTTGAATTGCTGACCTCAGGTGATCTGCCTGCCTCAGCCTCCCGCAGTGCTGGGATTACAGGCACGAGCCACCGTGCCCAGCCCACACTCAGTCTTTTAAAAGTGGTCAGGGTGAACTCACGAGCACCCGCGTGCCCACGTGCATGTCAAGCACAGCGGAGCCAGCTCCCTCTCCCGTGACCCCACATCCCCAGACTCTGGCTCCAAAGGGGAGCCCCCGTGTGCACAGCCAATAGTCCCCTGGGATGGCCAGGTCTGGAAACTCCATCACAGGCACTCTCGTGGGACAGGAAGACTCAGAGAACATGACAGCTGCCTTCAGCTGCCCGGAAGGCAGCCCGTGATGGTGGACGAGAGAGATTCTGCAGCACTCCAGAAGGCAAAGTACAGGGTCAGTGGACAGAAGGAAGGAGGAGGCTGATTTCAGCTTCCTGAGAAGCATCTGTTAGTCATCGGAACTGTTCAAACATGGAAGTGCCTCCCGGGGAAAATGCCAGAGCGGAGGGCAGGCAGTGCCTCTCGGGAGTGCAGCAGGATTTCCGCACGGGGCAGGAGAGCGGTGCCGAGGCTTCCTCCAGGCCCGGATACCCTTTACAATCCATCTGGCTTGCTACTGGAATGCAATTTATTCAAGGTTATCGACAAAGTTGGGGTCCAAGCTGGCACTGCCATCAGCAGGGAAAAGACTTTTATTCTCTTTGGTGGGGAGCAGGGAGACAGAAGATACGGAGACGTGCCCCATCCATCAACTTGAGCATTTTCTTTGAAACCAGCATTGCCCATAAATCTCTAGTGCTTGTGACTGGCATGCAGGAACATCACACGTAAGTACGTGGATAAAACTGGAGACAGTTTAAATCATCATCTGGAGGGTTTTATGCAGCTGAACAGTTTGTTTTCTAGTGAAAGGGCAAAATATGACATTTAATTTTAACCAAAAAAAAGGGCAGTTACCTCAGTGGAGCATTGTTTTGTTACAATGGACTTATTAAAAACTCTAATCAGCTGGATGGCCAGGGTTCAGAATCCACCCAGCCCCGTACACAGCGTGAGAGCAGACAGCGCGGTGTTCTCATGCCGTGAGCCACTGGGGTGTCCTCCATCCAATGATGCGAGGACACCGTTCACTGCTCCAGCGACGTGAGAGCAGACGCCTGGTGAACACTGCCACGGTCCTAAAAGTCCACAATAAACTCTCAACGAACTGGCCTTTCACTTCTTACCAGCATAGACAACACCCGTCTATATGTTTACCTTATTGGGAGAAGAAAATATTAAACACAGGCAAGCAATGGCAATTGCCTCGTTCTTCATAGACTCCCGTTTTGTATGATGACCTTCTCGTCTTTTACATTCAAACTGTGCTACTGATGGCTTCCCTCAGGCAAATTGTGTGGAGGTATGGCCATCGCCCTATTAAGTAAACTAGAGAGTATTTGGTGGCATTTAGTGATTCCCAAAAAAACCTCAGAGACCTATTAGGACCATACAGAAGAAACAATGGAACCATCTATATAGTCAGACCTGCTAGGAGACATAAGAGCTGAAGAGAGAAATATACAAACTAGACCAAAGCTATCATTCCCTTTATGGAGGGAAGAAAGTGTTGTGGCTATTTTCAAGCACATAAAATAACCAGTGAAAGTGGCAAAGGAAGAAAAGTCCCTCCTTCCTCACCCCCTACAGCTCGGTCTCTGTATTTTCACTTAGACGTGACTCCTGCTGCCTCATCATTCGATTTTCCTTTTGGGCAGGGACTCATCAGAAATAGTCTCTGCATCATCCCCACGCCACCTAACGCTTCACACAGAATGATTCCACCAAGTTTACTCAATGGCATGGGCTCACGAAAGCATGCATCCGTTGGCATTCTCAAAGTCTCAGGGAACTTCTAAAGCTAAGCTGAGTCCTACAAGTGCAGATTGTTTTGCGGCATGTGACAATGACACAGTCCGTTAGCCTGTGAGGCCATGAGCAGTTTCCCAGAGCAGTTTCCGGAGCAGCACGCCACGTCTTTGTGCACCAACCTGCAAAGGGAAGCTCCAACCCCGCTCAGGGGCCAGGGTGGCCAATGAGGAATCGCACCGACAGGCCAGTGGGCTGCATTCAAATCGGTGCCACCCCACCCTTTCTCGCTGCAAAATGAAACCAAAGTTCACGGTGGACAAAGATGCACAATGGTCTTAGACAATCTCTCCTCCTGGGAAAGCTCTTGACAACAAGCAGTTAGACACAAAAATGTTAAAAACCAACTGGATTTTAAACTTCCTGTCACATAAATTAAAATGCACATTTTAAAATAATGTAGTTGCCATTTGTCCGCATCTCTTGGTTTATGACCACATTGTGGATAGTCTAATGTCTAACTTGATAGCATTACTACAGGTTATAATTCATTTCTACTTAAGAGAAGAAAATCTAGAAAGAGAACATTGTTCTTTCTTCAATCAGCTTTGACTGCACAGAGGTGGCAGGAATGGCCACCTTTTGCGACAATGGAATACAGATCCCTGAGCAAACAGCACTCCCAACTCCCTGTGATTGGCGCAGACATTTCTGTTCTCCGTGGTGCCACCTGGCGGTCAATAATCTAACTGCGTCTTAGTTCAGAGAGAAGCACCATTGTCCGCCGGGACCCAGACCTTCGCCCACGGCCGCAAACCCCGTCACTCGCCTTCATGCCATCTCAGGACCACAGTCCTGGAACACACGTCTCCTCTCTTGGACATCTAATGAAAAAGAGTATATGTCAAATGCCTTTAGGTTTCTTAACAGGGTAAGAGGTGAACAGAGTTATAGTCTTGATTTGGAAATATATCTCCAATATTTATTGATCCAAATTTTCAAATTGGAATAAAGATATTATACCAGCTGCCAATAGACACGTGGAAATTATAGCCAACTTAGGATCTCATAACTGGGATTCAGCTTATAACATAACAGAACGGTGATCGAGACTGATAGTTGTCCACCCAAATCCGTTTTGCCAATTTTCTACAACAGAAGGGTTGCAGGTGGGAGTATGGTGTCTGCCAGATGGGAACCCCGCTTCCAAACCACTTGTCGCTGGCTGTGGCCCCAGGAGTTGGCTCTCCTCAAGGGAAACGTAGAGAGCAGTAGGGGTGCCTGCCCTTCAGGCCTTCTTGCTGGCTAGAAAGAGCACGTACAGCAACCTTTGCAGCCTCGCGTTGGAAGTGACAGAGCCTCCACTGTCATTCTGGTTCCCTGAGTGGCAGAGGGCACCAGGGCAGCCTACCAGCCTGAAATGTTCACTTCAGAGTTCCTGTATGAAGAAATTCCGTATTTTCCAATTCATTGAATTAGTCTGAGTCTCCTGTTACAGCAGCTTAGTTTAACAATCCCCACATGGCAAATCAAGGTCGAAAATTGTTTTAACAGTGACCACAGGATTCAAAGTTCATTTGTGTATAGGGTTCATTAATGGTTTTATCAATGACAATGGCTGCATTAAGTCTAAGAGCTTTTCAGAAATATGTACTATAGCAACACAAAAATAGTTAAGAAGCAATTTTACTTTATACAATATGGCATAATTTTATAGACAGTGCCAATCACTTATCAATTTTGATGAGGCCCATGAACATAGTGGTTTCTAATAGACTAAATCGATCTTAAGCACCGTACAGCTAAAGTCGCAGCAAATCTCTACTCTCTAATTGTTTAAAAATGGTGGCTCTTGGTTTCCAATATGGCAATTTGACTTTGAAAAAAAAAAAAAAAGTACTTTCACAGATTGCAACAAATCAAAACAATGACCAGACACTGGACATGTAGCTGGAAAGTTGGGAATTCATAAATTAACTTCCCAAACTTCAAAGATGCTGCAATTTCTGGTTGAGCAAGAAATAGCTCATTTCCTGTTCAACAGGCTTCCAACACTGAGTCAAACAGAGCAATCAGATGATTCAGACCTCTGCTGAGTGGCCCTAATGGACGCCTCCAAAACTTACAATGAAAAGCATACTCAGAAATCTTTACCCTCGTCCACACTGCTCAGCAAGACTCCGCCATCTGTAATTCTACCAATTGCCGCTGTGTGGAGATAGCCTGGTGTGGACTCTTGTCCCTATCATCTCCGTTCTCAGATGCGGCGTCAATGGGAACACCTGGACTTCCTTGGCGAAATCAGCGCTTCTCTTATTTTGTCCCTGCGTATATAAGATCCCTGTAGTCTGATGCGTTATCACAGTGAGTCATCACAGGAGTCCAGGAAGACAGGACTTTAAAATTCAAGGCTGTCTCTGCAGATGGAGCAGATGAGCACGGAATGCAGCCTCGCCACCCAGCCGCTGGCAGAGCCCGTATGCTTCCTCAGCTTTGAGAACTGTTGGCAGATTCACTGCGAGTGTGAGCGTGCAAGCCGCCTCCCAGTGGATGGACGAGCCACTCTCATGTCTGGTAAGCAGAGGCCAGAGCACATGTCCTCTCGAGGTGCAACAGGAGCGGGTTGTCATGACTTTCCTTCTGGTTGTGGACGTGCAAGGAAACTTCGTTTCTTTCTTCATCACTGGGCCTTCTTTGAGGCAAGTAAACATGGCTTTTCTATGTCTCGATTAAATGGCAAATGTCCTGAACGACACCCATTCCACCTGCCAGCATGATAAATTTCCAAAGAAAAAGTCCATGGTAAGATTCCTGGAAAAGAACATCAGTTTTTACTTAGGAAATGCCTGAAGGACATGAGCAATGGGAGCCCCTCAGGGGACCTGGTGGCCAGGACACCTCTCTCCATCACAGGCACAATCCACAGCCCAGAGGCCTTTCCAGGGGGCTCAGACACAACTTCTAGGGTCATGCAGCCCTGCAGATGTACAAGACACAGGAAACTAAGCAGACCTCAAACCACCCCATGACATTCTCTGAAATTCTTTTGTTTTAATAAATCTCAGACATGGTACTTGTCATTTACCATTTTCTCCTAAAAATCAGAGGCATAAATCACCGTAAGTGTTGACATCTTCTTGTTAGCTGGTTTCAGAAAACATTATCTACTGAAACTACAAGAGCAGAAAAGGTTTAATCCCATAAAAATTATGTTCTGTGACTTTTGTCCTGGCCAGATTGGAAAACTTCTTCATTGAAGTTGTCAGCCATGATGGGCACAAGAAGCAGAGGAGTTTCATGCGTGCGAGTTAGGTAGGAAGATCCACCCTTGGAAGAAACCACCAGCTAAAAATCTGGTGACCAAAAGAAGGGATTGGGGTTAGGGGTCCTGGCTATGTGGAAAGGTTTATTTCTCCACCTGGACAATGGACATGAGAGCAATGTCTATTCCACACCCTGTCTCTGAATTCTTCCCTTGGTAATAAGCAGGGAAGAGTATAGAGTCTGGACAAGAGGAGACAGGAGACAGGGACGTTCGTTAAGGACGACCCGAGCACATACTGTACACAGAGGAACTAGAGGACGAGCAGGTGCTTCTTCCCGATCGCAGCCTTGGGTCTCAGGAGAAATCAGTGAAGAATCCAGAATAATTGCTGGAGCCATTCTTAAAAAGCTACCCTACGAACGAGTTCCATTTATTGCAGAATAAATCAAAACCTCTAATGAAAACGCTGATCCACCACCTTTCCCATCCTCACGTCCACCGGTTTTCTGTTTGCAGTGGAAGCCACTGGGGGGGTCTCGCGAACTTCCCACTCAGTCTGAGCTTGGAGCACCAACGGCAGGATCTGAGCTCCTTCCAGGCGGAGGCTCCTCACAAACGCTCTCCACACACCCCCGTTTCATTCTCCCACCAACACTGGACAGCACTTCTCACTTTTTTCCACAGCTTTTTCCATCACTACATCATCACTTTTAGAACATTCCTGCAAATTCTCAGGCTGGAGGTCTGGTGTTAATTTTCATTTCAGGGCCTAAAACCATGCCTGACTCAAAGGGGTTCAATATCTCAACATGTATTTGCTAAATGAATGACTTTCTTTCGTCACTGATTTTATCACTGTTTTGTATGTTTATTTTCTTTTTCCTTTCCTTTTTTTTTTTTTTTTTGGAAAGAAGGTCTCACTCTGTCAACCAGGCTGGAGTGCAGTGGCACAATCACAGCTCACTGCAGCCTCAGGCCCCCCAGGCTCAAGTGATCCTCCCACCTCAGCCTCCCGAGTAGCTGGGACTACAGGCATGCACCACCACACCTGGATAATTATTTCGTAGTTTTTGTAGACACAGGTTTTCTCCATGTTGCCCAGGCTTATCTTGAGCTCCTGGACTCAAGTAACCCACCATCTCAGCCTCCCACAGTGCTAGGATTACAGGCTTGAGCCACTGCACCCAGCCTGTACATTTGTTTTCTATTTGTGACGATTTGTGATTCTTCTTCTCCTGCAAATTTTTAAAAAACATTACCTTGAGTTGATCATTGCAGAATGTATACATGTATCAAAATGTCACATTGTACCTCATCAACATGTACAATTATGATTTGCCAATTAAAATAATACAAAACTCTTTAAAAATTAAAAACCATCTATTTCCCTGGTATTTCTGGGATGATTTTTTTTTTCAATGACTTTTGAGAATGCTTTTGCTTTGTTCTCAAATCCTTGATTATCTCCGTCATTACTGGTTGGGTATCCGTTATCTGAAATGCACGGGACCAGAAGTGTTTCAGATTTCAGATTATTTCACAGTTGAAAATATTTCCATATATATAATGAAATATCTTAAAAATGGAAACCAAGTATAAACAGGAATTCATTTATGTTTCATACACACCTTATGCGCATAGCCGGAAGGTAATTTTATTATTCCCGTGGGAGCACTGAAAACACCATGTGTTCTGTGCCGGCATTCAACTGTGACCTGCCATGTGAGGTCAGGTGTGGGATGTTCTATTTGTCGCATCAGGTCAGTGCTCACAAAGCTTTGGATTTTGGAGCCTTCTGGATTTCTGACTTTCAGATTTGGGATGCTCCGCCTGTATCTAAGTCTTCCATTGTCTCCTCCTGACTTCCTGAATAAATACTCGTATCATTAGCAAATAATGATAGCTTTAGAACTAATTTCCCCAAGTTACAGATGTAACATGTTCAGGTTATTTTTTGTACTGATTGGTCTTTCCACCCTTCTTAAGATGTTACAGGGGTGAAAGCCCGGGATGTGCCAGCAGGCCGCTCTGGTGTGGTACACGGAGTCTCTATTACAGGCTGCTCTGGTGTGGGACGCGGAGTCTCTATTACAGGCCGCTCTGGTGTGGGACGCGGAGTCTCTATTACAGGCTGCTCTGGTGTCAATCTGAATGATGACAGGTAGTTCCCCGCCAGTCTCAGAGTTTCAGTGTGGTGCACGGCAGCTGTTCCTCCCCACTCAACACAGAGCTCATCTCACACCCGAAGCCCCCAGATCTGCTGAGTGTCCTTTCAGAGTGAGAGCTGCTTTGGGAGCACCGTCCGTGGCATCCAGACTGATGTGTATCCGTTCCGTCTGACGGGTCTGCAGCTCTGCGCTGTCCCGGCCAGGTTTCTGTAAGGGAGTCAGGGCAGCACCACAAAATAAACGGATGTGTTTCCACCTTTCCTGTAACACTCAGTCGAGTCTTACAGCCTTGGGAGTGTTGCCTCTGAAAAAATCCGAAAAAAGTGACTTTGGCTCTGGAACCTTTTTTGGAGGAAAATCTTTGAGAACTTTTACAATTTTTTCCAGTGTTGCTTATTTCTGTCTTCCTTGTTTATTTCTATTTTTATTTTAGATTCAGGGGGTACACGGGCAGGTTTGTTCCCTGGATATATTTCATGATGCTGAGGTCTGGGCTTTGATTGGTTCCATCTCCCAGGTAGTGAGCACAGAATCCAACAGATAGTTTTTCAGTTCTTGGCCTCCTTACACCCTCCCTCCTTTTTTCTTTTTTCTTTTTGAGATGGAGTTTCGCTCTCTCGTCCAGTGTAGTGGTGCGATCTTGGCTCACTGCAGTCTCCACCTCCTGGACTCCAGAGATTCTCCCGCCTCAGCCTCCTGAGTAGCTGGGATTACAGGTGCACGCTATTTTTTCAGTAGAGACAGGGTTTCACCAGGCTGGTCTTGAACTCCTGACCGCAGGTGATCCGCCTGCCTCAGCCAGAGTGCTGGGATTAGAGGCGTGAGCCGCTGCGCCCGGCTCCTCCCTCCTTTTGAAGTCCTCAGTGTCTATTCCCATCTTTATGTCCATGTGTATCCAAAATTTAGCTTCCACTTATAAGTGATGACATGCAGTATTTCATTTTTGTTTCTGCATTAATTCACTTAGGATCATGGCCTCCACCTTCCCATCGATGTTGCTGCACACAATATGCCTTCATTCTTTTTTAACGGCCGCATGGTATTTCATGGTGTATATTTACCACATTTTCTTTTTTTTGTCAACCATTTATGGGCACTTGGGTTGATTCCGTGTCTTTGCTATTGTGAATAGTGCTGCAGGGAACATACAAGTGCATATGTCTTTTTGATAGAATGATATGTTTTCCACTGGGTATATACTAGGTAATGGGATTGCGAGATCAAATGGTAGTTCTGTTTTTACTTCTTTGAGAAATCTCCAAAATGCTCTCCACAATGGCTGAACCAATTTACATTCTCACCAACAGTGTATAAGTGTTCCCTTTTCTCTGCAGCCTCTCCAACCCTGTTAGCTTCTAACTTTTTAGTAATAACTATTCTGACTAGAGTGAGATGGTTTCTCACTATGGTTCTGATTTGCACTTTTCTGATGATGAGTGATGTTGAGGATTTTTTTCATTTGTTGGTCACTTGTACGTCTTCTTTGAGAAGTATCTGTCCATGTCCTTTATCCACTTTCTAACGGGGTTGTTTTTGTTTCTTGATGTAAGTTTCTTGTAGATTCTGGACATGAGACCTCTATGAGAAGCATAGTGAATATTTTACTCCATTCTGCAGGTTGTCCATTTACTTCACTGATAATTTCTGTTGCTGTGCAGAAGTTCTTTAGTTTGGTCCCACTGTCAATTTTTGTTTTTGTTGCAATTGCTTTTGAGGACTTAGCCATAAATTCCTTGCCAAAGCCAATATCCAGAAGGGTATTTCCTAGGTTTTCTTCTAGGATTTTGTTATTTTGATATCTTACATTTAAGTCTTTAATCCACCTTGAGTTAATTTTTGTATATGGTGATATGGAGGGTCCAGTTTCATTCTTCATGTGGCTGGCCTGTTTTCCCAGCACTATTTGCCGAACAGAGAGTCCTTTCCCTACTGTTTATTTTTATCAATTTTATCAAAGATCAGTTTCTTACATATGTGCTGCTTCATTTCTGGGTTATCCACTCTATTCCACTTGTCCGTCTGCCTATTTTTGTGCCAGTACCATGCTGTTTTGGTTCATGGAGTCTTGCAGTATAGTATGAAATTGTGTTTCCCTCTTCTTTTGACCCAGGTTAGTCTTTCCCTCAAATTGTCCACTTATCTAGACTTTCTAAACTATGAGCACAGTTATACATTAGGTATTTTAATCATCTGCTAATCCATTTGCTGAATCTTCTTGCTCATTGATTTTTGTTTGTCTTGATACTAGATTTCGTGTGTTTGAGAGGCAGTAGGAGGGAAGTGGCCTGCCATCATGGAAACTCACGGGCACCATGGCACTTTCGTCAAGGAGTTACAGGAGGAATGAAGGGCCTTATGCTTAGATTTTCTGTGAGTTTCCAGGCCTAATGCTCCACATTGGCCCACAGAATGCCAAGTTTTTCTACCTCCCGTGCCACACCCCGAGGCGCCACTGGCCACTGGCTATGGTGCCAGCACCTGAGGGCTGAGTCCTTTCTCTGATCTGGTCACCATGTGAGGCACGGGAGTGACAGCACCCCTCAAGGTGATCAGAGGTGTCGTGATCAGCATAACTCAGCACTCTCGAAAGACACAACTCAGCACTCTCAAGAGACCGGTCCACACCAGGAATTTCATGGGGGCGGGACAGGGAACACACTGTCCTTCTACCAAACATAGTATTCTTCCTCTTAGATCAGGGGGCCCCACTCCCCGAACTGTGGCAGGTTATTGGTCCATGGCCTGTTAGGAACTGGGCCACACAGCAGGAGGTGAGAGGCAGGCAAGCAAGAGAAGCTTCATCTCCCCGTCACTCACATGACCACTTGAGCTCTGCCTCCTGTCAGATCAGCAGTGACATTAGATTCTCACAGGAACATGAGCCCTTTGTGAACTGCACATGTGAAAGATGGAGGCTGCACACTCCCTATGAGAATCTAATGTCTGATGATCTGTCACTGTCTCCCATCACCCCCAGATTGGACCATCTTGTTGCAGGAAAACAAGCTCAGAGTCCCACTGATTCAACACGATGGTGAGTTGTATAATTATTTCACTGTATATTACAATATAGTAGTGATGGAAGTAGATTGCACAATACATGTAATGGACTTGAATCATCCTGAAATCCCCCGCCCCGGTCCGTGGAAAAACTGTCTTCCATGAAACAGGTCCCTGGTGCCAAAAAGGTTGGGGACTGCCGTCTTAGATGATATCTTCCTACTGCGTCCCCACACAGAGGAAGGGACAAGACAGTTTTCTGAGGTCCCTTTTATAAAGACACTAATCCCATGTGTGGGGCCTCCACCCTCATGACTTAATCCCCTTTCCAAAGGACACACTTCCTAATATCACCACCTTGGGAGTTAGGATTTCAACTGATGAATTTTGGGGGAGACACAAAATTCAGTCCGCAACATATACTATTCATCAAAACATGTATCCATTATAAATAACGGCGAATTCACTATAGTTTGTCTTCTGGATGGACATTGATATCCATCCAGATGCATTTTAGAGGGACATTACCTCAATAAAAAAAAAAAATCAATAAAACAATATTTCTTCTGAAATTCTAAATGGCCAGTACATTTAGGTCAGGTTTAATCATTACCTAAAGTGACTGAAATCAGGAGAGTCAACAATTGTAGCCTGTCTAGAGTCTTTCGCTTTGGAATGAAAGTCTATAGAATTTAAGGCAAATGTAAAAAGCAACTGCGCTATGGTCATCTAATAAATACACAGAATTTGTGGACTGAGTCCTACTGCCTCAATTTATCTGGTTACACCTGGCATTGTATTGACATTTATGTGCTAGAGTTAACAGCAGTATAAATCTGACCATATTTGGATCATTTTCCCCTTACCATATATAATGGATAAACCTCTCCCTCTCATGAGTTTAAAAACTACATAATTTGCAATAGCAGGACCATGATATTAAACATCATATTATAAGCAAAATACGTACAGCTATTGGTAATAAATTGTAACACTTAATATATAGTAATCAGTGGTAACACTGTATGACGACTATAAGTAATTTCATTGTAATTATAGAGCATTAGTTTATAACGTAAGAAACAATAGTATTATAATTAAATTTTAAAAGTTGATGAAAATAACGTATTGTCATCCACTTGGAAACAAAATACCCAAGAAAAACAAACAGCCCCCTTCAGGACATCTGAATCTTAATAACTCAGCTGCTTCCACATTACTGTGTTCAGGTATTCGAGGGAATCTCATTCTCCCGGGCAAATGAGGGCTTCACAGCTTTACTGTTAGTAAAACCCGGAGATCCTCCTAAGATCCCCTGAGGCGCTGTCTCATCCTAGGAACAGCAGGACAACGGGCAAGGCAATGGCGTGTGGCTGCCCTGCCACCTCCCAGGTGGAGGGCGTTGGCTGGAGACCTGAACAGCCCCACTGTTTCTGCGAGGAAGGGACAGTAATTTCACCCACCCTCGGGAAGCGGGGGAGAATGCAGTTTGGGGTCGCCGGGGGCCCCGGGGACAGAGTTTCAGGCATGAGCACAGAAGGAGGAGGAAACAGCTCAAAGCAAACGCCTTTCTTCATACAGGAAGTAAAATATTGTGTCTTTTCTCTACAGCTAATCTCTTTGTGTGTCATCAAAGAACATGCGGAGACTATCTCAGTCCATGCCCAATATAGAGACTAAATCTCACTTCAGAATCTGCATATACATAGGTATCAGAACTGCATGTACCAGAGATTAAATTTAAATCTTTTTCCGCTACCAAAAAGACGTGTGTTTCCTCTCTGCTTTTGGAAAGGCCCGTCTCGGAACAGAATAGAGAAACCCACTTATAATCGGTCTTATTCAACATATTTCAGACAACATCACAGGCATCTGATGTATTATCTAATTAATCCACAATCGACCCGTCTACAATAGGGTTTAACAAATACAAAAACAGAGGCCCAGGGAGGGCACACAGGTGGACACGACCTTTCATCCCTTCTCACTGTGCCCCTCCCAGAGCCCCGCTCTTCTCCTGGGCTAGCAGCGTGCACACATCACTCATTCTTTCTTACTCCTCTCAGGGAGTTAACTATGAGCTATTGCACTAAACACATCTACCCGTTTATGCATTTCTGATGTAATTCTTAAATATATTTGATGGGTGTTTTTATTGTGCCCGCTTTTCAAATAAGGGAAACGAAAAGTGTCATGTTCAATACTTGGGAGGGAGCATTTCCCCCGGGTTTGGCTTATTCCGTGACCACGATCACCGGCCCCGCTGGGTGTGTGGCTTTCATTACTACGGTCGGTCCCCAGCTCGGGGGAATGATCGGTAAGGCTGCTGGGAAGGAATTGAGCTCCCAAGTTAGAAGCTGTAAGATTAGAAACTGGAAGAAACTAATACAAACAGTGTGAAGCACAGACAGCTAGCAGGTGCTCCAGGAAGATAGTGAAATTCTAAGACCGTATGAGGGTTTAAATAAATGAAGCTCGGATTTGTGTGACTGTAGTCTGTGGACCCATGTAACGCGAAAGCAGGAACTACCTGAAGGCAAAGAGGCCTCAGCAGCTGGGCTGCCTACATAATTGGTGGCGTCCAGCACAAAATGAAAATGCTCCTTAATCCAAAACTGTCATGAACATCAAGAGAGAGACACCAGAGCATTAAAGCCAACGCTGCGTGTGCAGGAGACGCACACTCACGCAGCCACCCTGCCCGAAGGCAGCTCAGCACTTCCTGGGAATCTCTGAGCTTGCAAAGCTGCATCTTTCTCTCGTGTCCGAGAACTGACTTCCTCTAACAGGCTACACATCCGAGGCTCACAGAGCACCCTAGCTTGGTGGGCAGCAGGCCCCAGGGTAGCCCTCAAACACACAGAGGAAAGTCAGGACCTGGCTGTCGCAGAAGAATCCAACTTCCATCCACTTGCAGGGGGAGGGAGGGAAGGAGAGGGAGATACGGTCAGAGATGGTCAGGGTTAGGAGGACCAGGGCCCGGTGCCTTGGACTCTGAGCTGAGGTTGCCACGACCTGGCACAGAAGCCCCATGATGGTGACATAGTTAATCCCCCACATCTCGCGGGAGAGATTTAAGTTTAAGGAAATTTCGAATGGTCATTGGAGACATTTTTCTTTTTGAAGGAAATTGACAATGCCTGCCCTCCCGTGGGCAGCTGACTGATGTTATGATTTGATGATTTGATGCTATTAGTTCCAATGGTAGTTTCGGGGGATCGAAACCTGCCTGTTTTTCTCAGACACCTAAGATCTTCCTAAGACCATGGGGGACGGGTGGAAGAGTGAAGCCCCACCCACCTGCCTGCAGGCCCTCTGGAGGACTGAGGTCAGCTGCTGGGACCGTGGGCTCCTCTGCCGAGCTCCCAGCTGGCTCCTGCTGCAGGGGCCAGATGAACTCCCCGTTGCAGAACAGATCCATGTCTACCCAGTCTGCTCATGAGGTGGGCCGGGAGCCTGGCACCTAGAGCTTGCATTTCCCCAGAGATTCTGTCTGGACGTTCTGGATCAGAGGGTGGGCTGGCACACAAACCGTGTCGGGGCACCTCTCAGGGAAAGGAAGCCTGGGCCTCCACGCCCTCTTCAGAGTAAACGAGCATATGAGAGGCTCACGGGACAGTGAGGTGTGGTCCTCCGGCAGGCACGGGGCCCTTGTACTCACCCGCTGCAGCACCCCTTGCTGGGGCCTCTCTCTAGGCTGGAGAAGGATGGAGCCCTCTCCAGACTCCCTGAGCCACAGCAGCCCTCCCTCACCGACTATCTGTTCCAACTTGCCTGGATGCAAACAACCTACTCTCAATGCATTTTCTGGGACCCTTGCTCATCAGAGTCTCCCGTTTTCTGTAATTCAGTTACTTCACAAATTAAATTTTTATCTAGATTCAAAACATTTAGCAAAATGACCACCAGTTAGAACTTAATAGATCCAAATAAAGATAAAGTACACAATTAAAGGTTGTCTCCTAGACTGAGGTAATCCATCCTGATTCCATTTTTAGCCCAGAAATAGATTCACACTGCCTCTCCCAGATTAGCAAAGTCGGCAGCCGCCCGACAGCAAAGACAGTATCATTTTCAGCTTGTCCTTTTAACATCGACCTGACTGTGAGTCTCAGACACTAAAAATTAACTGGTTTATAAGGATGCTTGCGAGGTATAAATTTGAAAAATGTTAAACTGTGCATTGCCAAATAGGTCTCAAGTATTAAACATTCCCTTTCTTACTCAACAAACAAAGTTGATACAAAGGGAACAGCCCTTGACTTTTAGCTGAAGTTTTCATATGTCACAGATTTGTGAGAACCAAGAATCATGAACACGTATCTGATTTTCACAATTAACTATGATATGACGTTAGGGCTCCCTATAAGCCAGGCTATGGGGTACACATTTTTAATCAAAATGATAGTCAGTGAACATGAATTACAGTAATGAAGGTGCTGGGCCGCATCCTATTCAGTGATTCTACAGATAATGATGAGACCTGCGAGGGTGATCTGTTTCCGTTCCCAAACATGCATAGTGCACCCTGCACTGCTAATTCCCCAATCATGTCAGCAGTATGACAACTGTAAGGCTGGGAAGTCTCAGGGAATGTGGAACATTTGGCCAGAATGTTCCCTCAGAACACAGCAGCCTGAAGATACCCTATATGTTGGATTTAAAACGAGTACGTGGTGGTTTATCTCCGGAGAGGAAACCAGCAGGAAAAATTATGCAACAACTAGCTGAGCAAGCAACTGACACCATATGTTCCCACTGCAGACGTTATCTTACATCGTCTTTCACTCTCCCAGAGTATTAAAGAACAGAGTCATTCAAGAGAGATTTTAAATAAATAATTAAACCGATAAAACAAGAAACAAGTACGGTGGCAATAACACTTCATTTGATACCACTTTGTCTGAAAACATCAAACTCCACTAAGTGTCTGAGAGCCACAGATGTGCCTGATTATATTCTACCTCCAAAAGAAAAAGCTGAAAGACAATGGCAAAATGAACATTCTCTTCCTCTCCAAGAGTGGACTGACGTTTTAAAGGTGTGTGCCCATTTTCAGACCTCCAAAAAAGATACCGCGCGCATCCAAAAGGGATGCAACACCAACACGCCGTGACTTTGAAACTGGAGTTGAATGAATTTGCCATCAATACATGACAGAGCGACAGAAGTGGGCAGGATGGGATTTCTCTTGCGATACAAAGCTGTGAATGAAAGATGGACGAGGCAGTAGGGAACGCGCACAGAGCTAACGGTACGGGAAACCGACCACACAGAGATCGGCACAGGCGAGGGAAGACCCACGGCTGTCTTCATGCAGTTGGAGAATACAAGAGTGAGCCAGGAGACACTAAATAAGCGGAAACAAGTTTAAGAACTATATAAGGGGCCAGGCACGGTGGCTCATGCCAGTAATCCCAGCACTTCGGGAGGCTGAGGCAGGCGGATCACCTGAGGTCAGGAGTTCTAGACCAGCCTGACCAACATGGAGAAACCAGTCTCTACTAAAAATACAAAAATTAGCTAGGTGTAGTGACGCATGCCTGTAATCCCAGCTACTCGGGAGGCTGGGGCAGGAGAATCGCTTGAACCCGGGAGACTGAGGTTGCAGTGAGCTGAGATCACCCCATTGTACTCGACAGCCTGGGCAACAAGAGTGAAACTCCATCTCAAAAAAAAAAAAAAAGTATGTAAGGATTCAAGGACATCCCTTCCCTCCCCCCTTCACACTTCCGTGACGCTTCCCTTGGAACTCGGAGCTCTCTGCAGTTCTCACGTCTGCCCACATTCTCCTCTGGCACAGTAAACATAATTAGTATCACCATGTGCAGGTGAAGAGGCTGAGCCAGTGTTTCTCCACACACTTAGAATGAATTGGCCCCTGCATGAGGACTTGGTTTTGCTGCAAAGTGAAGACAAGTGGCCCTACAGAGACCATGCTGCCTTTGGAGGAGAGACCCAGGCATGGGCCTTGGCCACTGTCTCACCGCTTGGTTCCCTGTCTCCAAAAAGACATCGTGGGCTCCGTGAGGACAAAATGAGGTAATGTGTGCAAACCGGCACACACTGAAACTCAGTGGATACTAGTTCCTTTCTCTTTCGCCTTCCGTGAGTGTGCACCTGCTTCTGATAAAGTGAGGCAGAGCAACTGCTGCCGCCCCTTGATGCCCAGCAATTTCAGCAGATTTATGGTTTTGTGCTCTAGCTGAGAGCTGCTTAAATTGATTGCTGCCAAAGCATGTATCAATTCCTTCGTTCTAGATAGTTTATCTCGCAGGAGATGCTGGGCGCACACCAGAAAGGGGAAACAGATAAAGAGACACTATTGGGTTGTGTGCAAACCAAAGACAGAGCATCAGGCAGTGACCTTCTGGGGTCTGTCCCCCCGGTTACAGAAGTGGGATACGTTCTACCCTCATGTCAGTTTTGGGGTGTGCTGTGCGGCACCCAGCACGAGGCCTTTGCACCTGCCACTCTGTCCTGTTCAGGACAACCTGAAATCACCCCTTCGCCTGGCTGACCTCCGCTCAGCCCTCTGGGCTCGTAAGCTCCTCATGGAATTCTCCAGTAAGTCTGATCTAGGCCATGCTCCTTCATGACGCAGCTTCAGAGCTTCTCATTCCACTTCTAAAATAACTCCTCTGACTTCTATAATTATCTGTCTCAGTAAGTTATGTGAATTAATGACTACCTGCATCTTCTAGGCTTTATTTTATGGGTATTCTAATTTAAGATTACTTTTTAGTATTGATTGTTTACTGGTGTTAAAGCAAACTAAATTTGGGCTTTAGCAGCCTCCATACCAGCTGTGTGTAATAAGCTCCAATCTAACTCAGTATGTAAACAAATTGAGAGCCTAACTTACGAGTATGCTTTTGTAACGAATAACTGAGTCTCAGCCAATCACAGCCGCCAAGCTTCAACCAGTCACAGGCGGCCGACTGTTTAAACCAGGTTCAAATAAGGCCACACTGAGTGGCGACCAGTGGAGCTGTTTCTGTACCTCATTTCCTTTTCTCTGTCCATTAACGTTGTTTGACTACTTTTGGTTGTAGCAACAGACTTTCTGAACCTATTCTGACGCTAGGGCCTGCCCCCTTTATGATTCACCCTTTGCTCAGTTAAACTCTGTTAATTTAATTTGTCTAAAGGTTTTCTTTTAACACTGGCATTGTACTTTATCATTACGTATCAAAAGGTTTTGGTTTTCTTTATTCAGGCAAATATTTTATCTTAATATTTTTGCAATGGTATATTTAATATTAACATTTGATTTCATAATGTGAACATTGTAAGTATTTTGACAACAATGGATATCAACAAGTTTGCATTTTGACATCTATTTTTATTTTCTTTTAGTCAATACCTATTGATAGCTTCAATTTGCCTAAAAATATCAAAACCGCGTTTAGGGCAAGAACAGAAATCACCTTAATTTCAGAAACCATGTCTGGCTTTACTTCTAGAACAGTGGCTGGTACAAAATAGGTGTGTGGTCTTCAGCTTCCAAAACAGCTCCTGAATATCTCCCCTCCTGACATTCAGGCTTTGAGTAGATCCTCCCAGCGCGCGAGGGCTGGGCCTCGGGATGTGTTCCCAACCCACAGATATGGCCAAAGTGACAGGACGTCACTTCCGCGGTTAGATTATAAAAACCTCCTCCCCTCCCCTCTCCTCTCTCGCCTCCCCTCTCCTCTCTCGCCTCCCCTCTCCTCTCTCGCCTCCCCTCTCCTCTCTCGCCTCCCCTGATCCTTCCTCCCTCTCTCCCTCTCTCTCATAGAACCAGTTTCCCAGTGGAGGGGCCCATGTGGCGGGAACTGAGCCAGGCAGGGCAACGGCCAGGGAGGAGTTGAGACTCAGCCCCACAGCTGGAGAGGAGCTGGAGAGGCAGCCAGGAGACGGCTCTGGAAGCAGCTTCTTCCGGCCCAGCCTCGGGAGGGGGCGGGCCCAGCACGGCTGCAGACTGGGAGGGACCCTGAAGTGGAGGAGCCAGCCACGCTCTGCCCAAATTCCTGACCATATAAACGGCGGGTAAAACATGTGTCATCTGACGCCACAAAACACTGGGGTACTTCGTTACACAGCAATAGGTAACTAACTCACACTGTGAAAAGACAAAGATGAGGACAATTCTAGAATCAAGCAATGCCTCATTCCATGAGATAGAATGAGTGTTCCAGCGAGATGAGCAGAGGACGGGGCTCTGCAGGCAGAAAAGGGCTGAAGGAAGAGAAGCATGGGACAAACAGCAGGTCGGCTATCTCAAAGTCACCCTCCTTGTCGGGATAAAACAGAGGGGGCTTCCTGTGATCCCAGCTCAGGTGAGCTGGCCCCTTCTGAGGGGCTGCTGTGCTTCTCTGCCTTGGAAAATGCCTGTTTCAGAGTTCCATTTGCTGACGTAGAACATGAGTGAGTTGGTTCTGAGCTGTTCTGGTCTGCCAATGCCTAGTGCAGGAGCTCGGTCTAAACCCACGCTCTCCTAGAAACTCTTTAACAATTCTTAATTGCACACTCCTAGCCTGATGGATAAATATAATATTTACATCAAAGCAACAGTGGGGGAATGTGGTATTGTTTTGAGTTGTAGAAAAACTGAGGGCCCCACCAAATTCCATCTAATCCACAATTTTGCCTGGGCTTTGTGAAGGAACGCTTTCCTGAAGAGATGGAGGGTGTTAGCACGGGGCTGGAAAGACGGGAGTCACTTCACCAGGTGGGGAAGAGCTGCCAGACACAGGAAAGAGCACGAGCAAGTTAGGTTCACATGGAATAAGACGGTTATTGAGCATCTGATCAGGGCTGGTCGTTGAGTCCATGGCTGGAGAAGGGGACACAAGGCCCCTACCCTTGACAGTTTATTACTGAGAACAACATGAAAGCCTCAAGACAGGGCAGCGACAACAGCATCTCCAACCGTCTAGCACCTGTCTGCACGCGCTTCCTGGCCACACCACGGGGAGGCGCTGGCCCCGCCAAGAGTGATGCAGAAAGCTTCCCAGGACAGGCCAGCCTGACTCAGGCTGTCAGACCAGACGGTGAGAGTCATCCAGGCTGACAGGAGCTGAGTATTTCCATGGAACGGAGCAGCACCTCCCAGGGGCAGAGCCCCAAGGGCATGCGGAGAGACTGACACCCAGGCACCGGGAGTTTGGAGTTGAGCCTGGGGCCAAGGGAGCATGAAGCAAGGGGCGGCTCCCGCAGAATTACACCAGTGAGTGTGGTGATGTGTGCGGCACGGTGGAGGGCAGGGGAGGAGCCAGGAACACCACCCTGGGAGGCTGAGCCAGCTGCAACCACAGCACTGCACCAGGGAGGCAACGGGCATCCTCTGAGGCTGGCAGCAGAGGGCCGCCAGGCCCCTTGGCCCGTTCTGGAGGGCGGCTTGGCAGCAGCGTGGAAGGGGGATGGAGGATGATGCGTCCAAGTCAGCGAGCAGCAGGAGGGCTGCAGCAGGAGGGCTGCAGCTTTCGGGTGAGGGCCCTCAGGTGGCAGGGGGAGGCCCCAGCTCCCTCCTCCCACTCGCATCCCTGAAGCTCCAACTTTCATTCATTTCATATACTTGGCTCCTGTGTAAGTCTTTAGAGGAACGAAGCGTGGAGATACGGGAGCTTCTCAACCGGAATTCTCTGGTCTAGGGGACAAACGCTGCTGAGAGGGGATGCAGACAGGACCCACATGGGCAGCCGCTTGCATCCTGCCAGGCCACAGTGTCCTGTGTCCTCACATGCAGATCTGGCCTTTGAAGAACCTCGTTCACTGAGGTCAGCTTGGGCTCCCTGCCTTAGTTTCCACTGAAGAAATCAAATCACACGAAACAAGGCCTAAAAGAGGAGACCTGCAATGCACGTAGAACAGGAATGTTTGGAAGGATGCCACCCTTCCTTCATCCGCATGAAGACCTCTCAGAGGTCTCACCCCCACCTCAAGTACCAGAACACCTCAACCAGGGAGGGACAGCAAAGCCCTCCCCATGCAGGCCCCGAAGTCCTGGGACCGACGGCGCCTTTCCTCGTGCTGTGTCTGCCTGGAGGCTTAGACAGGAGTTCAGAGCTCAGACTGCATGCTGGGAGGATCACCTGGTCAACACATCCGGTGACCGGACACATGCAGAAAGTCGGAGACACAAGATCAAAGATGATTTCCAGTGTTTCGGGCTTTGATGATTGGCAAATGTAGTAAATGAACACACTACGAACAATACGGAAACCCAAAAGGGGAAGTTTATTTAGAAGAATGAGT
Source organism: Macaca fascicularis (assembly GCF_037993035.2). Taxonomy (NCBI): domain Eukaryota; kingdom Metazoa; phylum Chordata; class Mammalia; order Primates; family Cercopithecidae; genus Macaca; species Macaca fascicularis. Next base: position 2,058,800 of record NC_088381.1, read on the forward strand.
TTGGATGTTCAAGAAAGAATGTACTGAGTGAGAAGTATTTACTGGACAGCCACACCATGAGATCTAGGAAGATGATAGAAATTATGTCTGCAGCATAGGTTTAAAAAGGTTTAGGTTGGCTGGGCGTGGTGGCTCACACCGGTGATCCCAGCACTTTGAGAGGCCGAGGCGGGAAGATTGCTGAGCTCAGGAGTTTGAGACCAGCTGCGCAACATGGGAAAACCCCATCTCTACCAAAAACACAAAAATTAGCTGGGAATGGTGGCGCGCACCTGTGGTCCCAGCTACTTGGGAGGCTGAGGCAAGAGGATCTCTTGAGCCTGGGAGGAGGAGGTTGCAACAAGCCAAGATTGCACCACTGCGCTCCAGCCTGGGTGACAAAAAGAGACCCTGCCTCAAAAAACAAAACAAAACAAAACAAAAAGTTTAGGTTAAAAAGCACACATAAACCAAACAAGATGCTAAAATTATAGTTTTATAATAAGCATTGTGAATGGTGCACATAACATCTAAATCTGTCTCTTTTCAGTGATTTTTGGTTCATTCAACATTGCAAAAGAGAGAAAAAAAATTCAGTAAATACGGTCCACAAATGCTGTTTGAATGTTGGATATTGGAAGAGTTTTCTCCATGCACGAGCACATTTCACAGAGAGGCCAGAGCCTACTCTTCACAGAAACAGGGTCTTGCTGGTCAGTTTTATCAGGACAGAGTCGTTCAGAACAATTTCAGAAGCAGAAGAAAGGAGAACCAACTTCACATGGTCCCTTCTTATCGCACGTAAATTCCTTTCCAACGCTTAAACCTTAATTGCTTTCCTCATTTAAATGTCTGTCTCAAAATCTCTAACATATAACTTCGCAGCCAAAAGAGAGAGAAAAGAGAAAGGAAAACAGTACTTTAATACTTTCTTTGATAACTCCAATTCATTTTCCCCGCACAGTTCCAAGGACGCGTCTATCTTCAGACTGCTGTATCATGAGAGAGGATGGGAGAGACGAGAGCATCAAGAAGCAAAAGGTGAGTGATTGCAAATCAGTGGCAAAATTAATTGTTGGTAGGAAATTTTAAAAGAGTTTCTTCTGTATTATAAAATCAAATTTTCCTTTTGTGTCACAGACTCACGGAATCATAGGACGTTCACCTTGGATGAGACCAGAGAGGCCACCCCACGTGTGTATTTCCCCACCCCATCCAACCCCCAGCAACTCACTTTCCTCTGGACACTCCCAGTGACGGGAGCAGTCAGCTGTGCTGTGGGAGCACAGGAGCCACCCGCCTGCTTGCAATGACCAGCCATTTGATTTGCCTGCTCTGCACCCTGGCTGCATTTCAAGGGCTCTTCAAGGGACAAAGCAGCGACAGGCAGGGAGGTTTCTGTGGACGGAAGCCTGGCAGCTCAGCACCTGTCATGGGCCACCCTGAACACAGCAAGTGGAAGTGCGTCCCCTGGACCCCCACCCGCCCGGGACACTCGCCTCGTCCTGGCAGGCCCAGCCCTTCTCTGCCATCCGTGCTGCGAGGCACCACCAACTGCTAAGGTGTGGGCCAACGGGCAGCTGCCCAGGCCAATGGAGACTTGGGGAAGGTGAGGAAAGAACCAAGAATTAAGCAGGATGGAGGGAGCAGAAAAGGGAAGAAAAGTGTCCCAGCAAGGAAGAACTTCCTGGGAAGATGAAATAAGAGGCGGAATCTCCTCGGTGAGTGGCTGCATAAGTCTAGGGCAGCTCCATGGTAAGATTCCAGGGGCACTAGGGGTGGACGGCCCATCAACGCAACCTCCATGGCGGACTGAGAGGTGACAGCGAGGGGTGCCTCCTTCATACCGACAGGGTCTGGTGTTTAACACAGGCCTCAGGAATACAGTTCTGCCTCATAAAAGCTGCCTGCACTGTCAGGAAACAGTGGGCCCCACTTAGAGTTGAGCTGGAAAATGGACCTGGGGGCTGAAGAATGAAACGAGGCTGCGAAGCTCTCTCCTTGGGGCGTCCTCATAACACTTCATGTTTGTGGAGCTGGCGGTCACTGGATTCAGCTTCCTCCCAGTGCAGGGATTCCTTACACACAACTGCTGAGCAGCACGCGGGGACCTAGGGCCACTCCGTGGTGCAGCCGGCAAAGAAATGACAGGGCCACCAGGCCGGCTGCACTCCTGGACCTTCCTCTCTTACTCGGTGCAGGAAGCCCCATGGTCTAGCTCAGTCTAGTTCACATCCTGTCCTCAGGGTGACAAAGATCCTGTTCTAGTCACATCCTGTCCTCAGGGTGACAAAGATCCTGTCCTAGTCACATCCTGTCCTCAGGGTGACAAAGATCCTGTCCTAGTCACATCCTGTCCTCAGGGTGACAAAGATCCTGTCCTAGTCACATCCTGTCCTCAGGGTGACAAAGATCCTGTCCTAGTCACATCCTGTCCTCAGGGTGACAAAGATCCTGTTCTAGTCACATCCTGTCCTCAGGGTGACAAAGATCCTGTCCTAGTCACATCCTGTCCTCAGGGTGACAAAGATCCTGTCCTAGTCACATCCTGTCCTCAGGGTGACAAAGATCCTGTCCTAGTCACATCCTGTCCTCAGGGTGACAAAGATCCTGTCCTAGTCACATCCTGTCCTCAGGGTGACAAAGATCCTGTCCTAGTCACATCCTGTCCTCAGGGTGACAAAGATCCTGTCCTAGTCACATCCTGTCCTCAGGGTGACAAAGATCCTGTCCTAGTCACATCCTGTCCTCAGGGTGACAAAGATCCTGTCCTAGTCACATCCTGTCCTCAGGGTGACAAAGATCCTGTCCTAGTCACATCCTGTCCTCAGGGTGACAAAGATCCTGTCCTAGTCACATCCTGTCCTCAGGGTGACAAAGATCCTGTCCTAGTCACATCCTGTCCTCAGGGTGACAAAGATCCTGTCCTAGTCACATCCTGTCCTCAGGGTGACAAAGATCCTGTTCTAGTCACATCCTGTCCTCAGGGTGACAAAGATCCTGTCCTAGTCACATCCTGTCCTCAGGGTGACAAAGATCCTGTCCTAGTCACATCCTGTCCTCAGGGTGACAAAGATCCTGTCCTAGTCACATCCTGTCCTCAGGGTGACAAAGATCCTGTCCTAGTCACATCCTGTCCTCAGGGTGACAAAGATCCTGTCCTAGTCACATCCTGTCCTCAGGGTGACAAAGATCCTGTTCTAGTCACATCCTGTCCTCAGGGTGACAAAGATCCTGTTCTAGTCACATCCTGTCCTCAGGGTGACAAAGATCCTGTCCTAGTCACATCCTGTCCTCAGGGTGACAAAGATCCTGTCCTAGTCACATCCTGTCCTCAGGGTGACAAAGATCCTGTCCTAGTCACATCCTGTCCTCAGGGTGACAAAGATCCTGTCCTAGTCACATCCTGTCCTCAGGGTGACAAAGATCCTGTCCTAGTCACATCCTGTCCTCAGGTGACAAAGATCCTGTTCTAGTCACATCCTGTCCTCAGGGTGACAAAGATCCTGCTCTAGTCACATCCTGTCCTCAGGGTGACAAAGATCCTGTTCTAGTCACATCCTGTCCTCAGGGTGACAAAGATCCTGTGCTTGGCCAGTCTTTAGTCAGGCCCTGGTCCTTCCTCTAGGCCCATTAGCAAGAATCCTGGCTAAGCCAGTCTGGCAGGAATTCCACGCGGAACCATGCTGACCTGCCGTCAGCAGAAACCCCTGTAGGCTGGTTCGGCCAGAACTGCCCACAGACTTGGCATCTCCTCTGAGTAACTTTCCACCCGCTGACCCTCTGCTCCTTGGCCACCAACGCCCACTTGTCCCTGCTGTATTGGAACAGAACCCAGCCCAGCTCTTCACTGGAGTCTCTTTTTCCCTTTGCAATAGTCCTGAATAAAATGTGCCATCACTGGTTTGATTTCCGCTGGCTCTGCTTTTCTTTGCTAAGGCGCCACCTTGCTCACGGCCCACATCTCCTCAGGCCCCACCAGGAGGGGAGAGTGGCACACCTTTCCCTCTCGGGAGGTCAGTTTCCTCCTGACGGCTCTTTGCTGACGTTCCCATGGCCGAGCTCCGGCTCTTCCACTGTCACTCTGACATCCCCAACTCCCCACTGCACTTGCCCCCTACCCTCTGCCTTTCTGGGGCAGGGTTCCCTGCACCCCTGAGAGGTCACACTGCATGGTTCCCACGTGCCCCAGGCCCCGAGAGCCTGGTCGATCCTGGAGAATGTGAGGAGGTCATTCACAAAGTGGGAAAGGGATCGACACAGTCTGTGCCACTTTTCCAGCTTTTCAGGCTCTGCCATCCCTAACACAGGGCAGGGAAGACGGCGGTGTCCAGGAGAAGAGCATGGTGCCAGGGAAGAGTGTGGTGAGCAGTACCAGGGTGGTGGGCACACCTGCCACTGGACAGGAGAGGCGAGAAACTCATCGAACTCCCAGCCTCGAACTGGATGCCTCAAAAGAATGCCTGGGTTTGGGGAGTAACAAGACCTTGGTACAGAATGACACGACTGAGAGACCCTGAAGACATGAAGGAAGACTGTCCCTCACATTTATGTCCCCTGTACCATGTGAGGACACACAGAAAGTACCATAGAAGCAGAGAGCAGCCCTCACCCTACACTGCACCTGTCAGCGCCTTGATCTTGGAATTTCCAGTCTTAGAACTGTGTGCAATAAATGTCTGCAGTACGTAATTACCCAGTCTAAGGTATTTGTTACAGTAGCCAACTGGACTGAGACGGGGCTGTTCTGGGACTAGTCACGTAGCACGGACCAGGACCCGACTGGGACAGCTCTCGACCTTGCTAAGCAGCTGTACACAGAGGGATGTTGTGGGCTCTTCCCCGCATCTGCTGGCCAGAGCCTGGCTGGGACCCTGCATGCTGGGGACGGAGTGAGGGCAAGGGTGAAATGCAACCTCCCAAGCAAGCAGCAGGTCAGTGGCATGTGGAAAGCAGGAATCTGACAGAGGAGGAGCACCGTCATCTCGGAAAAACACCATCACTTTAAACTCCAGCTCCCTTGTAGACTCCTGCATTTCAAGGAAATCACTTCTCTTCTAACCACAAACAGCCAGACAGAGCAAACGGTAAAACACAGATAAGACAGCTCAGGCACAGAGGGAGGTGGGAGGAAAGTCTCTTGCAGAACTGCCAAATTTCACCCTCATTCAATTGGCCCCAGTAAAACAGTGGCCCTTAATAAGCACCTTCCTTTCCCTTCAGGTGCACTAAGATAGGAAAGCTAAAAGCAGACTCAGGGGATACGCCTGCAGCTGCAGAAAGATGTACAGGAAGAGACATACAACTCTGCCTCCCAGATAGGCACAACAAAGAGACACAGAAGCAGCCCAAGCCTCTGATAAACTTTCCCACCCTGAATCCTTACAAACTCTTAGTCTATAAGAGAGTGCCTCTGACCTAACTCAGTCGCCCCTCTCAGGTTTATTTAAAATAAACCTGTCCCTGTTGACTGTCAAGCCACCCTTTGTGTTTCTCTCCTCTTGCTTCAATTCTTACAGAATCTCTCATATACGGACAAGACCTGCGAAATGTAGGCTAGGCCTGTGTTAGTGCTAATGCCGGACTGCTTAAGGCAGCTCCACTGCCCAGGGCTCACACAACAGATGTGTATTCTCTCCAGGTTCTGGAGGGTGGAAGGCCGAGATCAAGGTGTCGGCAGGGCTGGTACTTTCTGGGGGCTGTGAGGGAGAAGCTGCTCCAGGGCTCTGCCCTGGCTTCTGGTATTTGCTGGTATCTTTGGTGTTCCTTGGCTTATAGAGGATTACCCTGATCTCTGCCTCCTTTTTCACATGGCGTTCTCCCTGTGAGCGTGTGAGTCGTCTCCAAATCTCCCCTCTTCACAAGGACATCAGTCACACTGCAGTAGGGGCCACCCTTCTCCAGAATGACCTTAATGAATTAAATCTGCAATGACCCTATTTCCAAATAAAGTCACATTCTAAGGAATTGGAGGATGGGACTCAACCTATACATTTTGTGGGGGACATAATTCAACCCATGAAGGGCTCTGTCAACAAGATTCATAGCTGTATTTTGCTGTCTCCAAGGAACTGAGGTCAGGGAAGGCTGGCCTTTCAGGCCCTCATATAGGCAGTGTATGGCATTATTAGTATTATTATTTTTTTTTTTTTGAGACAGAATCTTGTTCTGTCACCCAGGCTGGAGTGCAATGGTACAATCTTGGCTCACTGCAACCTCCGCCTCCTGGGTTCAAGTGATTCTCCTGCCTCAGCCTCCTGAGTAGCTGGGATTACAGGTGTGTGCCATCATGCCCAGCTAATTTTTGTATTTTTAGTAGAGATGGGCTTTCACCATATTGGTCAGGCTGGTCTCAAACTCCTGACCTCAGGTGATCCACCCGCCTCAGCCTCCCAAAGTGCTGGGATTACAGGCGTGAGCCACCGCACCCGGCTGGCATTATTTTTAAAAGTGAAACACATTACACAATTTCCCTGTTTAGTACCTTGCGTAGGCTTCTTCCTGAGCCCAGAACAGAATGCAGTCCCCTCACAATGATCTGCAGGGCTCCCCTGTGATCTGGCACCTGGGAGCTCTCACGTCTAAGCTTCCTCCCGTCTCCTGCCCGGCCCAAATCCCATGCAAGGAAACCTGCATGGGGTGGCCACCCCCAGGAGTTCAATTTCTTTATAGAAGTGTCCACAGTTTGAAACAACAGTGTGAGTGTGTGTGTGTGTTTATTCGATGTCTCACCTCAAAGAAACTGAAGCCTCACGAGCAGCATAGCTTGATTCACTCCCTCCCCTGCTGTGTTCCCATTGTGCACTCCAGCATCTCGCACAGAGCAGGCGCTCAGTCTTATTTATTGGATTAGCAAATGCTGTTAGGATGTGAGTCACCCTTGACTTCTCCCACTCCTCAATGCCTACGTGCATTCATTCATGTCTTGGAGGTTCTATTTCTCGAAGCCACACCCTCTTCTGCAGCCCGCTGCAAATCTTCAGACCCAGAACTCACCATTTCTCACCCTAGAGTTCCACATTTCCCCTCACATCTCCGTAACTCAGCCTCTCCAGCCCCCACTGCCATCCTCCACGGAGCTGCCCGAGGGGCTTCTGTGAAAGATGCACGCCAGCCCCCGCCCCATAGGGCCCATAATGGTGCCTCGTCCTGTCCTTCTCCAATCCCGCTGTCCGCGCACACCCAGCCATGGCAAAATCCACGTGGCCTCCTGTCTCTAGGCAAGCAGGGCCTGTGCAGGGGCTTGCAGCAAACCTGTCAAGGTGAAATGGGAGAGTTTCTTCAAATGTGCTAATAGGGGACCCAATCCAACAGCCCCACCTTTCCGCAAAAGGCGTTTTGTGGAACATAAAGATGGTTCTCTAGTCAGAGGTACATTATGTAGCTCACATTGTGAAGAAGGAAGAAAATCAATTGTGAAATATCCAATCGAAGTGCAAAAGCTCAAGATGAAAGGAACATAAGAAGCTATTCACACAATTGAAGGACTCAGTGCATGAGATCGCTGCTAACAAAGATCTGATATCTTATCATGATTGCCGACATCTCAGTGTCCCTAAATCACTGAAAAGTTCCCATTCATTCCTACAATGGACAACGCCCCATCCTACCAGGTGGCATCTCTAATGACATTTTGTATAAAATGGTGAGAAGTTCTAAGACACCAGAGGGCAGAGAAAAGAGGACACGGAGTGTGAGTTTAAAATTCAGCAGTTTTACACGTCAGACGTGCCTTTTAGCCAACCCCACCCAGGTTCCCGTCTGCTTCCAGGGATGGAGACGTGTGCGTGGTGGTCCCTTCATCTTCCAGACAGACGGCCTGTGGACTCTCACAGGAGTCTCCTAAGCTGTGTCGCTCCATTACCTGTGAGCTTAGGTGCTGACAGCCATGGCCTCATAGGTTTAAGGTCAGGATTACATCCTCCAAACAGCAGAAGCCCTGGACCCAGTGTTAGCCAAGACACTGGAGCAAGGGATGTCCATGAACTAAGGAAACTGTGACCTGAAGACAGTGGCGTGCAGGCACATAGATCAGGTATATGTTCACACAGAAAAACAGCCCAGCGGGCATGCACGTGACAGGTAGAGGGAGACAAGGATTGTTATCCGTTCACTCACTTGACACATATTTACAAGGGCCTTTGGACTGGATACTTTGGGTAGGTGAGTGATCAAAAAGACATGTGGGCCTTGGTCCAGGGCTCATGGGCATCTGCCACACAGCAAGACTCGGTGGATCTCAGGCTCGAAAGCCTTTAAATGGTATCTTCTTTCTTGTTCTTGTAGATTTTTTTTTAATTTGCAGAGATCATTCCCACACACCTTGTGTGGCTCCTCCAAGGTATTACTCGACTGTTTTGCTGACTAACATGTACATCTTAACTATTATTGTTCCTATTGTCATCGGTGGTATTACCCGACTGTTGTACTGACTAACACGTACATCTTAACTATTATTGTTCCTATTGTCATCGGTGGTATTACTCGACTGCTGTACTGACTAACACGTACATCTTAACTATTATTGTTCCTATTGTCATCGGTGGTATTACCTGACTGCTGTACTAACACGTACATCTTAACTATTATTGTTCCTATTGTCATCGGTGGTATTACTCGACTGCTGTACTGACTAACACGTACATCTTAACTATTATTGTTCCTATTGTCATCGGTGGTATTACTCGACTGCTGTACTGACTAACACGTACATCTTAACTATTATTGTTCCTATTGTCATCGGTGGTATTACCCGACTGTTGTACTGACTAACACGTACATCTTAACTATTATTGTTCCTATTGTCATCGGTGGTATTACCCGACTGTTGTACTGACTAACACGTACATCTTAACTATTATTGTTCCTATTGTCATCGGTGGTATTACTCGACTGTTGTACTGACTAACACGTACATCTTAACTATTATTGTTCCTATTGTCATCGGTGGTATTACTCGACTGTTGTACTGACTAACACGTACATCTTAACTATTATTGTTCCTATTGTCATCGGTGGTATTACTCGACTGCTGTACTGACTAACATGTACATCTTAACTATTATTGTTCCTATTGTCATTAGTGGTATTACTCGACGGTTGTACTGACTAACATGTACATCTTAACTATTATTGTTCCTACTGTCATTAGTGTGGAAAGAGTTATTCTTCCAGGGATGAACCAAATCTTGAACACACACACTTAATGTGCAAAGGTATTATTTTTCACTTCTTTTTTAAAATAAAATAAATAACACACTGACCATGTGGCCATGGGCAGAGTTCTTAATTTGACCCAAGATAAAAGGAGAGCATTAAGAAAACTGGCCCTGAGTGACATGCGCGGCCTGAACTCTTCAGTGACGGACTATTCTCTAACTCTGCAGAGAGAGGATGGCAGGAGATCCACAAAGTCAGAGGAGGTGTATGCTTTTCAGGAACAGAAAACATCAAATTAAGGCACCAAAACAGGCATATATGTTTTCATGCCAGGTGACTTGTGTCTGCTTTTCATATTGAGAAGTCATGGTGAGTTAGATGGTATCTCTCAGAGTTTAAGGTGGATGACAATGATCTGGAGATCCTGTTAAAATGCAGATTCTGATTCAAGGAGATCTGGGGTTTGGCACGATTCTCTGTATTTCTAACAAGCTTGCCAGTAATGCCAATTCCTCAGGTCCAAAGGCCGCACTTGTGAATAGCAAAGAGGTAGAACACTGAGGGGAGAATTCATGGATGACACAAAACTGAAAGTTTCACAAAATTTACAGGATGTAATATAATAGCAAGAATAGCAACAACAATCCTTTTTGAACATCTACTATATACTATATTAACGCATAAAACTACAAAAAATCTATGACAGCAATAAGATTTTTTCACTTTTCAAGTGGAAAATGAAATAGTTTTCATTGCATAAAATAATATTAAAACCACATATAAGACCATTCTCTCAAACAACTGACAAGGGACACATGCTTTTTTCATCTAAAGCTAATATTGCTAAAAGAAATACATAATTAATATCCCTTACTGTCCTTCAAAGCCTCTTTATTTTATAGGAAAAACCTGAAAACACTGGACCCTAGAAAATCCTTTTATTTGCTAATCTGAAGGCAGTTCAGGAGGTTACCAAAGCAACAACAAAAATCTCCCAGTCAGATTGTATCTGCTTTGACTCTGCTCCAACTTACTTCCTTGCTAGCTATCCAGAATCAACCCTTATTCCACCTAAACTTAAATTTCCAAACCAGTGATGCATGGCTAGGATGGGACAGCTCGCAGTAGACTGGCACTCTCACTAAGAGCTAGCGAGAAAGCTAAGCAAAAATCCATTTGAAGAAGCCACAAACGGAGGCAGCAGGCTAACTGTGGTAAACTTTTCCTGCACGCCACTTCCCCCCAGAACTTGTCTTCTTCTGACAGGGTACATAATGTGAAAACCTGGACAGAGAGAATAAAGAACCCAGGAGAGCTTGAGGAAAAAACTAGCCAAGGAGTCAAAAAAGGAGGGGCCACAATTTCAGGGAATATGAATGTCAGAGAAGAAACCCAACCAACGCTGGTTATGTCCTCGACACATTTCCTGACTAAGTTGTACAACACAAGAGGTTTAAAAACAATTGTAAAAATGGCTTAAAAAGAAGGGCTGTATTTTCAGCATTTTTTTGGTGTTGACACATTCCAGGCCCTCAGTTGGGATCTCTGGGGAGCTATGCAGAAAGGTGGGGGAACCAGAGCCCAGTGGAGCCTCAGCAAGACTGCAGGCCAGCCCCGTGTCAGCTCAGACCTCCAGAGAGGCAAGAGAAAACCACCCAACACCTCTACAAATCTCTGTACACAATGAAAATCGCCAGGTGATATGGTTTGGATGTTTCATCCCCTCCAAATCTCATGTTAAAATGTGATTCCCTTGTTGGATGTGGGGCCTGGTGGGCGGTGTTTGGGTCATAGACATGGATCCCTCATGAATGGCTTGGTGCTGTCCTCATGGTAATGAGTGAGTTCTCACTGTTAGTTCACAAGAGATCTAGTTGTTTAAAAGAGCCTGGCACCTCCTCCCTCTCTCTCTTGCTCCCTCTCACCACTGACAAGCTGGCTCCCCCTTCACCTCTGCCATGATTGGATGCTTCCTGATGCTCTCATCAGAAGCAGAGGCTGGTGCAACGCTTGTACAGCCAGCAGAACTGTGAACCAAATACACCGCTTTTCTGTATAAATTACCCAGTCTCAGATATTCCTTTCCAGCAATACAAACAGACTAATATATCAGGCATATCAAGTAATAGAAAGAAGCAAGAAAACGGACATTAGAAATGGAACCAGAGACGGCAGCAGGGACTTAATGGTTAATGTGTTCCAGAAAACAGATTGCAAGATGGAGAATCTCACCAGAGAACTGACATACATTAGAAAGAATCAAATTAAAATTTTGGAACTGAAAATATAGTAATTGAAACCAAGAACTCAATAGACAGCTTTAAAAGATCACAGGACAGAGATGAAGAGTGACTTTGTATGCTGAAAGATGGAGTACAAAGGAAGAAAAAAAAATAGCACAAGCATAAAAGCCAGTGGGTCCTGGGAGAAGCATGTAACCTTCACATGACCAGAGTCCTAGAATGGTGCCAAAACAATATTTTAAGAAATAATGTCCATTCTTTATCAAACACTGATGAAAGGTATCAAACTACAGATGCAAAAACTGCTATGAACTTTATGCAGGAGAAATGCAAAGAAAAACAAAACAAGGTCAGGGGCACCATAGTGCTTTAGCTGTCACTTATTTTAAACTTTCCTGAGTTTAGATGACTCCAAAAGAGTTCCACAAAGCAATAGCTCATCCTCCAGTAATGACCAAATGGAATTTATCTTCCACAGGCCTTAATCAGGACTTGGTGTCCTGGCTTCACTTCTTAAAGCTCCAGCCACAAGTGGAATGGAGCAGAGATAAGGTTTGAGAGGCTTCATGTGTTCTCTTATGATTTCTCTGGCGGCATGTCATCTTTTAAGTTTCAAATGTGTAGGTTACGTATCATATAATGGAACATATCGTGGTGATGTTGGACCTGTCCCCCAATCCACAGAGCCATCCCATTAATTTCTGGTAACACATGGTCACGTTGTAGTTACATCACACTGACTGACTACAAGTCTTAGATTTCCTCAGATGAATTAGTATCAGTACTTTTTTAAATGAAGGAAAAAAGCCATCTTACAAGGCTGCCTACTGTATAATTTGAAGTATACGACATTTTGGAAAAAGCAAAACTATGGAAGCAGTAAAAATATCAGTGGTTGCCAGTGTCTGGGGAGAGGAAGGGATAAACAGCTGGAGCACAGAGAATTCAAGGGCAGTGACACTACTCTGTAAGATACAACAGGGGCAGATACACAGCATTACACATTTGCCGAAATCCATAAAACAACACCAAGAGTGAATCTTAATGTAAACCATAGGCTTTGGATGATAAAGATGGATTAAGGTGCATTCATTTATTGTAACAAACACAATACACTAATTCATGATGTTAATAATAACGTGGTGTGTGTGTGTGTGTGTGTGTGTGTGTGTGTGTGTGTGTGTGTAGAGGAAAATATACAGGGGAACTCTACTTTCTGCTCAATTTTTATGTAAACCTAAAAATGCTCAAAAAATAAAATTTATTAATTTAATTCTTTTAAAAGGAACACAGAAAAGCAATCCTAACACTGGATCACACTGAGCCCTTTGTGTCTTGAGTTCCATGTTAAGGCTGGGACCCTACAGGTACGTCCAGCTGCTGTGTGTCCACGTCGACTAGGAAACGAAGCCAGGGCTTTGCTGCCAAGCAGGTCACACTCAGAACCTTGCCCTAAGATCTCCGCCACAAGCTTCCGCTTACTGGACACAAACAAGCAGAAAGGTCAATACCTTCTCCACTATGGTCCTGTCAAGATTAAAGGATTTGGGGTCAACAGCACAGAGTAAGTGTCAGAATGCTGGTTTTCTTCTTCGCTTTCCTAAAAGGCTGCTTGAAGTGGATATTCTCAAAAATAAACTCACAAGCTCCCTTGCATGCAGCCTTCCCGTGTGGAAACAAACCATGCACACTTTCTATGACAAATGCTGCACATCGAGGTGTGCGGCAGCGACAAAGGCAGAGGGCTAGGAAAGCTCCATGTAAAGGAGTATTCCCTGGTCCCGCTTCTAATCTCCATAACTAGAAAAAGCATACGCAGCTCCAGTGTAAACAAGACAAAGATAAACTATCAAACAATAGATTGAGATGCAACTTCATTTCCACTCAGCAGAAGGAATGTCTGAGGCAGAATCTTCAGTGTTCACAATATCAATAAAAAGCAGAAAGTGTGAGAGAAGGAGGAGGAAGAGGAGGAAGGAGATGAAATAGTCATTGCTCCCTGTTTCATTGATTGTTAAATGACTATGTGGACAAGAAGCCATAATTTTACCAGGCTTTGCCTTTGTGGTCAAACCCCCAATGCAAATTTACATCCTTAAACCCTGTCTGCATCTCTAGAGTGTGCTTCTTCCCATCTTGTGTTCTTTGATTGTTTTAGTCTTTCTTATATTCCTTTTTACGGCTAACTCAATCCCCAATACCCACCTACACAGTCAGTTCTCTACTTTTGCATTTTTATTGTTTTTTCTAAGATCTGCGTTTCATTTTTAAGTCCTTTACTTCTTTGAAAATTATGTTGTTTGGTTTCACAGACACAGCGGGTCTATGCGATGCGCTCGGCAATGTGAGACGCCCTTATCATTCCGGTCTCCCAGCAAAGCGTTCCCAGTGCAAAGGTTCTTCCAGAAGTGGTCCTCGAGGCCCCCGCCTCCTGAGGGCTTTGAAACTTCCCCCAGGCCAGCCAGAGCCTGCCAGCTCCATCCAGGCTGCTTAGAAGGGAACCTACCTCCACTCTGGCACTCAGCCCATCCACAGACTCGCCCCACCAAAGCAGGCCTTGGTTCATCGTGTCTCACCTTCACCCAGCACGGGGCCTTCACATGGGTCGCATGGCAAATGTGTGTGAAGGAACAGAGAGAGACACAGTGCAACTCACGCAAGGAGAACATGGGAATTAAACCTGTGAATGTGCTAGCGTGTGTGTGCCTGTGTGTGTGCGTGTGCTGCATGTGTGCACGCATATGTGTATGTGTGCCTGTGTGTGTGCATTTTAAACAAATCCTTGCCTGCCCTCTATGCTTTGCTGAGCCAAGGTAGGCTAGTAGTGCGCTGTGTCTTCCTCAGGAAGTCAGACTCCAGAATGGTCCAGACAGTGCCATCCCTGCTGAGCACTGACTACAGCCTCGGCGCTGTTTGCAGAGGAAAGCACTCGTTAGCATTCGGTTTCCCCAGGGCTGCAAGCGTCAGCTGCTTCCGACTCACACAGGAGCAGGCAGCCACATTGGCTCCCCACCCCTCCAGTAGGGTAGAGAGCCATGCTAGAAAGAAAACCAACTGGATGACACGATGTTTCAAAATATTCAGGGCAAGTTTTACAAACGAGACAGTTAATAGAAGAAAGCTTTCTACTCCACATCCTGCCACAGCTCAGCCTGGGAAACCTGCTGTGTCAGCCTCCAGATGAGCAGGACGCTGGTGCACATGTGCTCTTCTCTGGGGCCCAGGGCTTACGATGCCCCCGGCCATTCTAAGGTCATTTCTCGCCCCACAGGGAAGGATCAGAGTTCATGATTTCAAGTCCCTAATGTGAGCTCTGTGTCATCGTGTAGTTTTTGTTTTTTTTTTAAGGGACAGAGGGGTCTGACTAGTGATCTTATTGATTTTTTTTTTTTTAAGATGGAATCTAGCTCTGTCACCCAGGCTGGAGTGTAGTGGCTCGATCTTGGCTCACTGCAACCTCCGCCTCCTGGGTTCAAGTGATTCTTCTGCCTCAGCCTCCTGAGTAGCTGAGACTACAGGTGCCCACCACCACGCCCAGCTAATTTTTTGTATTTTTAGTAGAGACGGGGTTTCACCATGTTGACCAGGCTGGTCTCGAACTCCTGACCTCATGATCCACCTGTCTCAGCCTCCCAAAGTGCTGGGATTACAGGCGTGAGCCAACGCACCCGGGCTGGATTTGAACCAATCTCATGAAATATGACCTGCTCAGATCTCTGATGGGAAAAGGTTTTCAGGGTTTCCAAATGCAGGGATCTGTTTTGGACAGAGAGAAGGCTGAGGTCCGACTATCAACTGCAGCTTCAGGGCCTCGGTCACGGCTCCCTCTGTGTGCCCCTCCAGGCATCTCTCCACACACCACTCCCTCTTCCCCAGCTGTGTGATGCAGTCTGTCCTCCTGCGTCACCAAGGACCTTCACACTCTATCCCACATGGCAAACTCTCGCCTGTCCATCAAGTTTCAGATGAAGAGGACCTCCCTGGAGACGTCCCTTCCACTCCTGCAGCCATATCACCCTGAAGGAACCTGTCATTCACTACGCTCCCTCTCCGCAGCCCGTGATTTCCACACGCAAATTCCCGTCGATTCCAATAACAAAGCCTAACACAAGGCACAAAGTAAATTCTAAAGCTAAAGACCTGCATGAAAATCCCTCTATGTGCAAATGCAACTGACTATTCCTGAAATAATTCTGTAACCATATATCCAGGAAGGCACTTCTTCTTCGAGTGTTAAACATAGATACATGTTAGACATAAAGGTGTTGAATACACGGCTGTGGAACAAATGCAAGAAAATAAAACTCCAGCACAAGAAACATACATAAGGAAGGGTTACTCTATGCAGTCAACTGAATAATGGTGTATCAGGAAAAGGGAATATTACATCCACAACTTGATTTTAATATACAGCCATCTGCAGCACATAGGTTGTGTGAAATAATTCTCCTTTATCCATTCCACTTCTTTGCTCCAGTTTAGGGATGATATGGAGATTTTTTAAGTGAATCGCCCATAAATATAACTTTACCCCTGCATGGAACCCTTATATCACCAGAGAAAAGAACACTTTTAAAATCTGGCAATGAAAAGAAATGATTTTGCTACTAATTTTGGAGGGGTTATTTCCATCCACAGAACACTGCAATGAAAAGAAGACATTTAAGTCAGCATTTTGGCAATTCCCCTCCCTCGGCCTCATATGTCTCCCCGGATCAGGAGCAAATGTGCACCAGGGAGCACAGGCAGGACCTCTGCAGGCGGCAGTTCCTGATAACGCTTCGGGCTGCAATTGCCAGGCCTGCTCGGGGATCCTAGGGACTCCTAGTAACCCTTTGCTGGCAGGTGGACTGTGGCCTTCAGCCCACCAGGGAAGGCTCTCACCCTAATGTATTCCAGTATCCCCACACTTGCTTCATGGCCAGGCACTTTCGCACAGGGAAGGACTTCTTTCACATCCAATAGTTCTTGAGCTTAATTTGCTTATAAGCCTGTGGGAATAGCCTACTCGGGGAAAGCACATATTTCATCCCATACTGAAAAGCAGAGGCAGTTTATTTACTCTCAAAGTCCACACTGAAGACGAAAGTAAAATCTGAGTGATCTAGAATCCTTTCCTAAGAAACAGTATACAAGACAGGTCTCTTGGATCATGAAAGAAGAAACTAAAAGTGGAAATGTACTACTGTCACAAGCTCTATTTCTTCATTTTTTTTTTACCACTTTCAATATTCCACTAAGTGCTACAGATTTAAGAAGTCAGTGTGAATTTTAAACCTGCATGATAAATCTCAAACAGAAATCCACAATGAGAATGTAACAAGAAGAGGTGCAACAGCCGTTAGATCAGAAAATAAAGGAGCTTCTTACCATGTTTATTGATGACACGGGGCCAATGCTGTTAACATAAATGTCAACGTCAATTACGGTCGGTTTTACTGTGGAGAAAAATACATGGATGTTAATACTTCGTGCCGGAGAAAGACAGGGGAGCATATTCAAGTCCCAAAGTCTCATACGTAGCAACACAAGGACATGTTGGAAACACACATGGGCAGGGCTTTCTTTGGGACTTCTCTTGTAATTATAATTCAAGCCCTGCCTGCCTTTCTTTTCAAAAGTCTCCAAGGACGAGAGATTCTTACTTGTATCTTTTCAGTTCCAGGAAAATAGAATATTTATACACTGCAAGTTGCCAGTCATAGAAGACTATAAAGATATACCGTAACATTACTTGCTGATTTTTATGGCAAAGATAGGAGATACACGGTGAGCTACTGCAGGAGTAATTTAATGTCAAAGTTTTGCTATAAAGCTCGACACAAGACAGGAGCAATGTCAGTAACGTTGTTGGGTTATGTGTCCACCACGTAGCTGTCTAGCTATCCTTCCAAAGCAAAGCAACTCAAGGCAACATTCTGGTGAGTCTATACACCAATAAAAAATGAGAAATATTATTTACTGTTATCAATATGACTTAAAGATACATATACGCACAGACATCACAGAGTTTAAATCCAACTCAAAACACGACGGAATGTTAGTAAGTCAAACAATTACTGTTTCAACTGTGAAGGCATAACATTTATATAATCACAGGTTGATCTCTCTAATGCCTTTTGTCAGAGGCTGCCCTGGCTCATTTGGCTTTAAGGGAAACCAGTTTCTGTTTTTATGGCAGCAAAAGAACTGAGCAAGCCTGATCATGAGACAGCTGAGTCCACGGACCTCTGAGTCAGAGGCTGGTGTCCTCTGAAAGGAGGACATTCCCTTCACTCTGCACTCAGCGACTGACAAAGGATGGGGCAGAGCCAATTCCAGAAAATTTCTGCCCGGGAGGAATATGAACAAGACTCCTGAACCTCTCCCCATGATACAGACCGTTTCTATAGAAACAAGAGTGTCGTCTATGCAATTATGTCAATGCATTTCCTTCAATTGTGCTGAAGGACTCAACATTCACAAATGGAATTCCACACTCTACTTCTGAAACAATGAATGGCAGCTCTGAGCTCTCAGTCTCTTGTAAAATTGCACATCCACTGGTCTGTGCCCTGGGCAGTGATCCCCAGACCTTCACGTAATGAAAGCAATGATAATGAATTTGAACCAACTCCTACAACATCTGTCAGTACAGCCAAGTCATGTGAGCTGCAAGAGCAGTTGGCATTTTGGAAAACGCCCCAACACAATTTCACACACTAAATATACAGTGCTTAAGTTTCATAAAAGGAGTATTCTTCATTTTAGACTAAGCTTTGCTAACTGCTATGGAAATTACGTAGCATCTTTCTTCAAATTATTGGATTCAACAAGTGTTCCATCTCCAAACACTGCAGAACCTTTGACTGTGCTATACCAAAGGGTGTTAAGTCAGTTGGTTACGGACCTACTTTCAGCAAGAGAGTTTTCTGGTTGTTTCATACAAGTTATTAGACTTTGGGCTTCCAGAGCTTTTTATATCATTAAATTAAAAGAACCAACAAACATAAAGCCTTAACTGCTTGCAGTGAGAAGCAGCAAATATAGCAAGTGCAACAGTGCAATGAAGAGTGTAAAAGATAAGAGTTTGCAATAAGTGTACACACACACACACACACACTCGCAAAACGCCAAGGAAAATGAAGAGCTTTTAGTAGAAGCTTCTTTCTTTGAGACAGGGTCTTGCTTTGTCTCCCACGGTGGAGTGCAATGGCGCAATCTCAGCTCACCGCAAACCCACCTCCCAGGTTCAAGCGATTCTCCTGACTTAGTCTTCCAAGTAGCTGGGATTACAGGCACCTGCCACCACACCCAGCTAATTTTGCATTTTTAGCAGAGATAAGGTTTCACCATGTTAGCCACGT
Source organism: Macaca fascicularis (assembly GCF_037993035.2). NCBI lineage: Eukaryota > Metazoa > Chordata > Mammalia > Primates > Cercopithecidae > Macaca > Macaca fascicularis. The sequence continues at coordinate 2,077,527 of NC_088381.1, forward strand.
TGGTCTCGAACTCCCGACCTCAAGTGATCTGCCCACCTCGGCCTCCCAAAGTGCTGGGAATACAGGTGTGGGCCACCGTGCCCGTAGATGCTCTTTTAAGCAGCGTCATGCTAACGTAAATGAAGCACTAGAATAGTGGCTCTGACAATAGAAGCCAGGAAGGAGACTGGCCTCAGGCAGCTCAAGGTTTATAATTCAAAGACTCAAGACTAAGCCCTGACAAATGATCTTCCACAAAGTTGCCAAGACCGTTCAATGGGGGAATGGACGGTCTTTTCAACCAACAGTGCAGGGAAAACTGGATATCTACAGGCAAAAGAACGAATTTGGACCCTTACCTTATGCCATATACAAAAATTAACTCGAAATGGATTTGAGACCTAACTGTAAGGCCTAAAACTACAAAACTATCAGAAGAACGCATGAGGGAAAGCTTGACATTGGATTTAACAACAGTCTCTGGGATATAACACCAGAAGATCAGGCAACAAAAGAAAAACAAACAAACTTGACTGTAACAAAATTTAAAACTTCTGCGCATAGAGGGCACAACAGAGTAAAAAGGCAACCCACTGAGTGGGAGAAAATATTTGCAAATGGTATCTCTGCTAAGTGGTTAATATCCGGAATACATAAATAACTCCTACAACTCAACAACAACAACAAACGAACCTGATTTAAACGGCCAAAAAACTTAAACAGACACTTCGCCCAAGAAAATATAGAAACAGATAATAAGCACATGAAAACATCATCAGTTATTAGGGAAATGAAAAATCAAAACCACAAAATAATGCCTCACACCCATTCGGATGGCTACTATTACAAACAAAAACAAACGAACAAACAAACAACAATAACAGAAAATAACAAGTGCCAGCCAGGATATGAAGACATTATAATCCTTGTGCACTGTTTATGGGAAGAAAAATGATATACCCACTGTGGAAAATAGTAGAGTGATTCCTCAAAAAGCTAAAACTAGAATTACCGTAGGATCCAGTAGTTCCACGTCTGGGTATGCACCCAAAGGAATTAAAAGGAGGGGTTCAAACAGATGGAACAGCCATGCTAATAATATTACTCACAATAGCCAAAAGGTAGAAACAACTCACGTGCTTATCAACAAATGAACGGATTTTAAAAATGTCGTATACATAGACAATGGAATATTATTTCGCCTTAAAGAGGAAGGATATTGTGATACGTGCCACAACACGGATAAACCTTGAGGACATTATGCTAAGTGAAATAAGATAGTCACAAAAGAGCAAATACCATGATTCCACTTATATAAGCCTCCTACAGTAGTCAAATTCAAAGAGACAGAAAGTACAATGTTGGTTTCCAGTGACTAGAGAAAGGGAAATGGGAGCTGTTTAATGGGTACAGAGTTTCAGGTCTGCAAGATGAAGAGAGTTCTGGAGATGGACGGCGGTGGTGGCTACACAGCGATGCGAACGGACCTACTGCCACTCAACTGTATATTTAACAATGGTTAAGATGGTAAATTTTGTGTCATGTGTATTTTACTACCATATAATAAACCCTAAGTAACCAAGAGAAGGATGGGGATACGAAGGTAGGAAAGCCAGAAATGGGGTGGTGGGGAGCAATTTTCTGAGTGAAAGAAAGCAGGTTCTATTTTTTTAAAGAATAAAATAGGGAGGATGGAACTGAGTCCCATACATTTGGGTTAAAATGGATTCTTCCTTTGAATTCTACCTTCCTTCTCTGGTTGCTTTCATTTCCTAAGACTTGAGAATTAGTATGTCTGAGAAGAATCATAAACTCATAAGTTGTGCGGCAAACGTGAACCTTGCAAAGATACCCTGGCTAGGCCTCGACAAGCATCAGCCACATTTGCTCCACTGATGGACTGAGGTGGTCCTAAGGGGAGTACATGGGCTGCCTTTTCTCTTTGCCTCTGTTACAAAACCAAAGCAGATCTAGGCTTGGTTGTTTTTCTCCACTCTCCACGGTCGTCTGCACCCTGGAAGAAGCCAGAGAGGAGAGCTTGTGGAGGACTCTCTGAACCATCATGACGAGCTGAGGGGACAGCCCCAGTGGGAAGGGGGACCTGGCAGCGGCCTTGCTGGGGAAGGAATGCAGGGTCGGGGGGTCTGTGGATGGACCTAGAGGCAAGTGCCAAAAACTAGGGGTGAGCAGATGCTTTGCTTTGCTTATTGTGGAAGTTAAAGGAATCCTGTCATGGTCAAAAGGGAATAAATTGTATTTTATTTGAAGAAAGTTCCCAACATCAAATCCTTTGGGACTTGACATCTAAAAATCACATTTAATATAGTACAAGATTCCTGCTAAACTCACCTCAGCCCCTCTCCTGATGGTCTTCATATGGTAATAAACGTCTTATTTTGCTAACTTTGATGGTTCCTTCTTTGGCCCTGGGCCTCCTGAGGTGGGCACAGATGTTATTTAATAAGTCAGGTGGGTTAATAAGTAAGTTGTGTCCTTTTAAAATGGGGTTAATTCCTGGCGTGGTTCATAACAAGAAGAGAGGAAGCCTGGCTGGTCTGATTCTAGATGTTCTCCTAACTTTTCCAACGTGAAATGGCAAGTTGTATTGAGCTGGCTTCTCAAAATCCCAAGAAGGTTCTCTCTAAAACCAGACTTATGACAGCATGATTTACTTTAGAAAAATTAAGGAGAGGAAAAGAAAAGGGTAGAAAAAAAGACAGAGGAGTTGTGCTTGGCTCAGCAGGGTTCACAGGGCATGGTTCTGCAGTCATCTACCGGGGGAAGGTGGCATGGCAGGAGGGCATCTCAGAAGGAAAGAGCCTATGGATTTACACAGAACCCCAGAGCAGGGAGATGGCAGGCGTCCAGGGCCACAAGGACCAGTAGTCACAGTCACTTAGTTCTTTCTGAGCTGAGTCTTTTGATTAATACCTCTTACATAAGATAGTTCTCATGCAGATTTTTAACTTATTTTATTTATTACTCATTTATTTCGAGGAGGGGCTTGCTCTGTTGCCCACACTGGAGTGCAGTAATGCAATCATGGCTCACTGCAGCCTGGAACTCCTGGGCTCAGGCAATCCTCCCGTCTCAGCCTCCTAAGTAACTAGGACTACAGGCAAACACCAACATATCAGGCTAATTTTTTAATATTTTTATAGAAATAGGGTCTCGCTATGTTGCCTAGGCTGGTCTTGAACTTCCAGATTCAAACAGCCTTCTCACTTGGGCCTCCCAAAGTGCCATGATTACAGGCATAGGCCACTGGGCTCAGCCACTCACATAAACTTCGAGTAAGTGTCTGGGGTCTTTTAGGGAAATTAAGTTAACATACAGGAGTGGAGAAGAAAAGATGTATTTCCTTTCTCTGAATCCCTACATTATATGATTACTCCCTATTTTTAGGTCACGGGCACCTTTTAGCACCCTCCACAAGGAAAGCTGGCCTTTGGAAGGCAGGTCTGTGTGATTCGCCCTCAACCTTCCCACAGCATCTGGCACAGTAGGTGACCCCCGGATGTTGTGTAACTATGGTGCGTAAAAATTGCAGTTGTAAAGTTATAATTACTTAACTTTACATGTTAAATGCTCACGAGCTTGCCAACTGCAACACGAAAAAATACGTTCTTTTCTCTTTTAATGTTCTTTTTTTATTGATACATAACAGACGAACATATTTTTGGGATACACGTGTTAATTTAATACATTTACATAGTCTATAAAGATCACATCAGCGTAACTGGAATATCCATTGCCTTAAACATTTGTCCTTTCTTTGTGCTAGGAACATCTGAATTATTCTTTTTCAGTTATTTTGAAATATACAATCGATCATTATAAACAACAGTCACCTTACTGATTATCTAGCGCTGTCTTACTTTTGAAAGAGAATAATTTTTAAATATCCCCTAGAACATGATGGCGATTACAAGCTGGACCAAAGTAGTCGAGCGGGCAAATGGCTAATAAAAGATCATCGGAGACAAAGATGTTCCTGAAAATAATCATCTGTTACAACAAAAATTACATTACCTCCATGGAGAGGAAAAAGTAGAGAGTGACATTGCGAGAGCAAATGAAACCATGAATATTCATTCATAAACAAGCGAGAGACAGCAAACAACAGGCCAGGCGCAGTGGCCCACGCCTGTCATCCCAGCACTTTGGGAGGCCGAGGCGGGTGGATCACGAGGTCAAGAAGATGGAGACCATCCTGGCTAACGCGGTGAAACTCCGTCTCCACTAAAAATACAGAAAAATTAGCAGGGCGTGGTGGCGGCGCCTGTAGTCCCAGCTACTCGGGAGGCTGAGGCAGGAGAATGGCGTGAACCTGGGAGGTGGAGCTTGCAGTGAGCCGAGATGGTGCCACCGCACTCCAGCCTGGGCGACAGAGCGAGACTCCGTCTCAAAAAAAAAAAAAAACCAGAAACAGAGATTCCAACAGACAAGCTACAGGACCAACAGGTGTTGACAGGGACAAAAAGGTGGAGGGGGAAGAAGTCTGGGTGTTTACAGCTGTCCATGCAAGGGAATCCCTAAAGAGCTGTCCCAGACCAGCAGTGGGGATGAGGCGCGGAGACACTAAGGAATTTTGAGCAGACGTGTCAAGTGAGGCAACATACCCCGGGAGGGCGCAGCCTGGATGCAGAGGGGCTCAGCTGCTCACCGGTTCTATCATCTCGAAAAGTTTCTTCACGTGTCTGTGCCTCAGTTCCCCTAGGTGGAAGACAGGCTGATGGCAGAACCTAATTCACGATGAGGGTAGAGGGCTGGGCTGTTACACAGTAAGCAGCGGGCACTCAGCAAATTTTTAGCTATGGTTGTTGAGGCCCCTGGAATTAAATGTGGAATAGAATGCCAAAATATTGCATTTGCTTCTTTTCAAATAATGTTTATGTTTAAAAGTCACCCTAGGCACTTAAGTTTCTACTTTTTCATGAAAAGAGTAAATATGACTTAAGTATTTAAATATCAGCCCATGAATTTTCAGAAGATGAATAAATAGCATTAACTCTCATGCCCCCACGGTATAAAAGGCTCTCCCAATAGCTGGGAACCTCCCTTCCATCCTTCAAGGGTGGGGAACCGGGTTCATCCGTCCCTTTCCTTTTCCTAAACTAAGAGTCCCACTGAGCACAATGATGCATTAGGTAGAGGCTCCCCCGCACCCATCACCAACCTTCCTTTCAGTTCTGCCTTCTCTCCCTCTGCTAACGTCCACAGACGAAGGACGGTAAGATTTATCACATGTCTCTGTGATCAGCACTTTGCATTTAATCAGTACGCAGTAGCATTCTTGTTCCCATTTTACAGAGAGGAAGTTAAACTATGAGTGAGGAGCGACTTAACTGGGAATCTGCAGCTTCACCAAAGCAGAGAATCCAGGGCTCCACCCTCAACGTCCTGCAGTTTTCTGTTTTGGTAGCGAGGCTTAAAGAGACTCTAGGCCAGGCGCAGTGGCTCACGCCTGTAATCCCAGCACTTTGGGAGGCTGAGGCAGGAGGATCACAAGGTGAGGAGATCGAGACCATCCTGGCTAACAAGGTGAAACCCCGTCTCTACTAAAAAATACAAAAAAAATTAGCCGGGCGCAGTGGTGGCGCCTGTAGTCCCAGCTACTCGGGAGGCTGAGGCAGGAGAATGGCGTGAACCTGGAGGCGGAGCTTGCAGTGAGCTGAGATCGCACCACTGCCTTCCAGCCTGGGCGACAGAGCGAGACTCCGTCTCAAAAAAAAAAAAGAGAGAGAGAGAGACAGACCTAGAGAACAAATACTTCAATGGGATTAGTACTGTTTTTTATCATCATCATCATCATCATTATCATGATTATCGTGACAAATAATCTTTCAAGAATTTTTTAAACACAAATTCTCTGTCTCTGAGGATTATATTAAACCTATCGACAGCATCTCAGTGAAGATTTGTTTTCAAATGCTTTTCTTCTAACTTGGAGAATACCGTTATGGGGAGTAAGTGGAAGAATTTGGGTAAAAAGCACATGGGATAAGCAAACTTGGTCAACATTGCAGTTTTGCCAACACTCTGAGTCCTTGCAAAAATGTTTTCCATAACTTAGTATTGGAGCCCCGAGATGGTAAAGTCACTTTCGCAGGTCCCATTCCAGCCCAGTTAAGGTCCTATTTGGCCAATTTACTTGGTTCAGACCCTTAAATATAGGGTTTACAGCTAATCCTATTTCCATTAATCCCAGAACTATAGACGTCAATTCCAAAGCCCTCACTCCTTTCCCAAACACCCTTTAAATATGTGATCCCAAGGAGGCCAGCAAGAGGTGACAAAGATCAAGATAAGGTTATTGTCATTTCGCTGTGGGTCAGATACGACAAGTAACATGGAAGGAGGCGAACAGTGACATTCTACATTTTTGTGCATCCATGTAAAATATACTACTAACAGATCTTGAGAATTCCTGTTCCCAAAAGAATAAAACCACCGCTGTTAAGTTCAGAACCACAAATCCTTCAGAGCTCTGATGGGCAGGTGCTCAAAGGCTCAGATCTAAATTTCCACCTCCTGAAAGGGTTTGAGGGTAAGAATGCAAGAGAATTGAGGAAGGCAAATGCCAAGTCTAGTAATGTTATAAATTTGACTCTAAAGTAGCCATATGGCCTTGAGAAAGTCACTTAAATTTGATGGGGCTCATTTTCTCCATCTATCAACTGAATATGTGAAGTAAGATCTTTTTCCAGCCACGAATTCTGTTCGTTATAACTGGAAAGATAAGTTTTTAACAACTCCCTTCGCAATAGCAGCTTCTCGCTTCCACCGTCTGGCAGGGAATGCAGAATTGCGCTGACCAGCAGAGCTGTCAGTTCAGAGCAGATGTGAAGGGCTAACTGCACTATGCCTTTAACTGAGGATGGTATGAAAATCCTCAGTGCCTGACAAACCTCACTGTACCTGAGTGACATGAACAAAGTGACATCAGCAAGACGGCAGAGTAGGAAACCCCAGACCCTACTTTCCACGTGAAGCCGCTGACTTAACCACACGATACAGACCAGCTGCCTCTGTGAGAGATCTCGAATACAATTCAGAGGTCTCTGCAGCACCCCCGGCCAGTGCAAAGCCAGCCACACAGAAGTCCCCGTAGGAAAATTCCTGGCCCACACCCGAGTGCCTCCCCGCAAGTACCACGGGGGGTGTTCAGGAGAACATTCCCAATTTCTCTCTGAGGAAAGAAGGAAAAGAGTAGAATATTTTCAACATTCTGACTTTTCGTGGGGCTGCCAAGGGACTGGTTTCTGTGTTCTCTGAATTTAAATGCTTACAGGAACAGGGTGGCAGGTTGGTGGACTCAGAACAGGCAATGGACATGGCTTGTTTTACCACCGGAGTCTGCAGTTCCATAGAAAGACAGTAGGGGGAGTGCCAGTACCTCAGTTTGCTACACCACCAAAGAAACTGCAGTACCACAGACAGACATCAGAGGGAGCCCCTGAGTAGAAAGCAACCCACCCTTCCATCATTAACTTGGTGCAAAAGTAATTGCGGTTGTTGGAAATTACTTTTGCACCAACCTAATACATTTAAGTGCGCAAGTCTGAAGAGTATGCATCCCCAGAAAAGGCTTTAGACGTCTCCAGGATCTCTGGCCATGCTGATTGGTGAAAGTCCTTCCTGCATGAAACCTGACCACAAAGACTGGGCCCAAGGTCACAAATTAAATATCCTGAAACTAACCCTAAAGGCATGGGAATATATGAATTAGCATATAGATAATTCAAAATAACTGTCGTAAGGATGCTCAAGGACATAAAAGAAGGCGCAGATGGAAAAAACTAATGAAATTTTTAAAAAATTAACAAAGTGATAATATCAGAAAAGAGACAGAAACTAAGAAGAACCAAACATAATTACCAGAAGTGAGGAATGAATTAAGTGAATTTAAAAATTCACAAGAAGTACTCGATAGCAGACTTGATCAGATAGAAGAAAGAACCAGTAAATTCAAGAACAGGACTTTTTAAATTATCAAGACAAAGAAGCAAAAACAAAAAAAGAGTGAAGCGAAGCAGAGAAAGCCTAACAGACTTATGGTAGAGTGTCAAGCAGAACGACATATGCATTATGGAATTTAAAAGGAACAAATGAGGAAAGAGACTATTTGAAGAAATAATGGCTGAAAACTTCCCAAATCAGAGGAAAGAAATGGACATACATAATCAAGAAGCTAAAATAACCATAAGTAGAATAAAAATAAAGAGATCTACAAAGAGACACATCATAATCCAACTGTCAAAAGTCACAGACAGTGAGAATCTTGAAAGCAAAAAGAGAAAAGTGACTTATCTTGTACAAGGGAGCTTGTATTAGATTATAACCTCCTTTCTCAGCAGCAACCTTACAGGACAGAATGAAGTTGGATAATATATTCAAAATGCTGAAAGGAAAAAAAATCAACCAAGAATACTATATATGGTAAAAACTCACTTTCAAAAATGAAAAAGAATGTAAGACATTCTCAGACAAAGTAAAGCTGAAGTGACAGAGCCACTGCACTCCAGCCTAGGTGACAGAGTGAGACTTTGTCTCAAAAAATAAAAAATAAAAAAAAGAAAGAAAGAAAGAAAAAAGAAAAGGAAAGGAAAGCCAAGAGAGTTCATCATGACTAGAGCTGCCATGTAAGAAATACTGAAAGTAGTCCTTCAAATTGAAGTGGAAGAATGATAAACAGCAACCTTAAACCATATAAATAGATAGAAATTACTTTTAAATCAGGTATAGAATTTAAAAAACCAAAGTGTAAAAAGTAATCAGAAAACTATGTTAATACATATACAGTATACAAAGAGGTAACTGAAGTCATCAACAACATAAAGTGTGGGAAGACAAGTCTTAAAGACAAGTCAAGATTTAAGACTTGTTAAGACAAGTTTTAACACATTAAGAAGATTTAAATTATTCAAAGTATTGTATTTGACCACAATGGGATGAAACAAGAAATCAACAGCAGAAGTATAATTTTTACATGCAACTGAAATTATCAGTTTAAAAGAGATTGTTATATTTCATGTAATTGTAATGGTAACCAGGAAGAAAATATCTATAGAATATACACAAAGGAAAATCAAAAGGGAATCAAAACACGTCACTCAAAAAAATCAAACACGGCCAGGCATGGCAGCTCACACCTGTAATCCCAACACTTTGAGAGGCCGAGGCAGGCGGATCATGAGGTCAGGAGATCGAGACCATCTGGCTAACATGGTGAAACCCTGTCTGTACTAAAAATACAAAAACAAAATTAGCCAGGCATGGTGGCGGCACCTGTAGTCCCAGCTACTCCGGAGGCTGAGGCAGGAGAATGGCATGAACCCGGGAGGCAGAGCTTGCAGTGAGCCGAGATTGCACCACTGCACTCCAGCCTGGGCAACAAAGCAAGACTCCATCTCAAAAAAAAAAAAAGAAAGAAAGAAAGAAAAAAAGAAGAAGAAAATCAAACACAAAAGAAAGTGAGCAGCAAGAGAGGAAAGGAGGGGCAGAAAGCTGTAACACATCCAGGAAAAAAAAAATTAACAAAATGGCAACAGTAAGTCCTTCCCTATCAGTAATTACTTTCTAAGTAAATGGATTACAACCCTAATTAAAATATATAGATTGACTAAATGGATTTTAAAAAGATCAAAGAACATGCTGTCTACAAGAGACTCACTTTAGATCTAAGGACATACACAGGTTAAAAGTGAAAGGATTCACAAATGGGAATCTGAAGAAAGTAAGCGTGACTACATTTGTATTGGACAAAAGAGATTTTAAGTCAAAAGATTTTATGTCACAAGACATAAAGAAGATTGTTATCCAGTAATAAAAGGGTCCATTCACAAGAAAGACATAACAACCATAAATATATATACACCTAACATTAGAGTTCCCAAATTTATAAGGTAAACATTGGCAGAGCTGAAGAGACAACTAGACAGCAGCACAATAATAGTAGGAGACTTCAATATTTCACTTTCAGCTATACAAAGAACCAGACAGAAGGTAAGCAAAGAAACAGAGGACTTGAACAACACTACAAACTGGACCTGACAGACATATTCTGAACACTCCACCCAACAAAAGCAAAATACACCTTCTCCTCAAGCGCAAATAGACATTCTCAAAGATAGAAGACATGTTAGCCCACAAAACAAGTTTTAACACATTTAAGATTTAATCACTCAAAGTACAATAGAATGAAACAAATCAACAGGAAAGCAAAACAGGAAAATTCACAAAGATATGGAAATTGAATAATTTACTCTTAAACAACCAAAGGGTCAAAGGAGAAATCACAAGGAAACTTAGAAAATACATGGAGACAAATAAAGAAAACACAACATATCAAAACTTATGGCCTACAACAACAGCAGTACAAAGGAAGAAATTTATAGCAGTAAAGACTTACATTTAAAAAGGAGGAAAAACTTCAAATCAACAATCTAAGTTTACACCCTCAAAAAACTAGAAAAAAATATAATTAAAGAAATGTAGCTGAAGAAAGCAAATAATACAGACTGTACAGGGATAAATGAAATAGGAAATAGAAAATAGAAAAAAATCAACAAAACCAAGAGCTGATTCTTCAAAAAGATCAATGAAATATATAAACCCTTAGCTAAACTAAGAAAAAATGAGAGAAGACTCAAATAACTATACTTAAAAATGGAAGAATGTTACAACCAATGTCACAAAAATAAGAGTTGTGAGACTATTATGAATAATTGTATGCCAACAAACTTGATAAACTAGAAGAAAAAAATATTCTTAGAAGCATATAACCTATCAAGACTCATTCATGAAACAATAAAAAATCTTGGCCAGGCACAGTGGCTCACATCTGTAATCCCAGCACTTTGGGAGGCCAAGGCAGGTGAATTGCTCGAGCCTAGGAGTTAAAGATCAGCCTGAACAACATGGCAAAACTCTCTAGCTACAAAAAATACAAAAATTAGCCAGGAGAGGTAGTGCACACCTGTGGTCCCAGCTACTTAGAAGATTGAGGTGGAAAGATCACATGAGCCCAGTGAGGTCAAGACTACAGTGAGCCATGATCACGTCACTGCACTCCAGTCTAGGTGACAGAGTGAGACCCTGTCTCAGGAGAAAAAAAAAAAAATCTTAAGCAATCTCTGACTAGTAAGGAGACTGAATCAGTAACAAAAACTTCCTGTCACTGAAAAGCTCAAGACCAGGTGGCTTCACCAGGGATTCTACCAAACATTTAAAGAAGAAAAAACACTAATCCTTTCTTAAACTCTGCCAAGACAAATAAAGAGGAGGAATACTTCCAAACTCATTCTATAAGGACAGCATTACCCTGATAGCAAAGGCAGGCAAAGTCAAAAGAAAAGTATAGGCCAATATCCTTGACAATTTTGATGACAAACCTTCAACAAAATACTAGAAAACAGAATTCAATAGCACTTTAAAACTGTCATACATCATGGCTAAGTGGGATTTATTCCTGAAATGCAAGGACGGTTCAACATACAAAAAAAATCAATCAATATATTATTCTATATTAACAGAATGAATTTTTAAAAATGCACATTCTCAATTGATCCCGAAAAAGTATCTGACAAAATTCAACAGCCTTTCATTATAAAAAGCACTCAATACCATAGGAATAGAGGAAAACTACCTCAACATAATAAAGGCCGTACATAAAAAGCCCACAGCTAACCTCATCCTCGATGGCTAAAAGCTTTTTTCTAAGATTAGGAACAAGAGATGAATGCTTGCATTCACTGCTTCTATTCAACATAGTACTGGAAGAAATTCTGCTCAAAAAGAAATAAAACCATCCAACTTTGGAAAGAAGTAATATTTTCTCTAGTCACAGACAACATGATCTTAGATGTAGATGACTGTAAAAATTGCACATGCACACACAAATGTTAAAACTAATAAATTCAGCAAAGTTGCTGAATATAAAATCAACACTCAAAAGACAGTTGTTGTTTACATACATTAACAACAAACAAAAAAGAAGTTAATGAAACAATTCCATTTACAAGAGCATTAAAAACAATAAAATACTTTGGAATAAACTCAACTAAAGAGGCAAAGGACTTATACATGAAAAACTACAAAACATTGTTTGTAGAAATTAAGGAAAACACCAGTAATACAAAGACATCTTGCTTTCACAGACTGAAGGCCTAATATTGTTAAGATGTCAATCCTATTCAAAGCAATCTACAGATTCAATATAATTCCAGTATAAATACCAAAGCATTTTTGGCAGAAATAGAAAAGCCAATTCTAAAATTATATAGCATCTCAAGGGACCCCAAATAACTAAAACAATCTTGGGGGTAAAAAAGAAAGTTGGAGGTCTGACACTTCCTAGTTTGAAAACTTACTACAAAATCAAACAGCGTGATACTGGTATAAAGACAGATATATAGACCAATGGAACAGAATAGAGAGCCCATACTTCAATCCTTGCATAAAGTAGCTAACTGAATTTCAACAATGATGCCAAGACTACAAAAGGAGAAAAGGACAGCATCTATAAATGATTCAGGGACAATTGTATCTCCATATGCAGAAGAATGAGGTTAGCACTCTTACTATATATCATATACAAAATTTAACTCAAAATGGGTCAAAAGCCTAAATATGAGACCAAAAACTATAAAACGTCTATGAGAAAACAGTGGAAAAGATTAATTACGTTGAATTTGGTAATCATTTCTTGGATATGACAGTAAAAGCTCAGGAAACAGAAGCAAAAATAGACAAATGGACTACATTAAACTTAAAAACTCCTGCACATCACAATAGCCAAGACGTAGAAGGAAAAGAAATGTCAATCAACATGTGAATGAAAAAAGAATATGTGGCATATACATACAATATTTTTCAGCCTTAAAAAATAAAGAAATCCTGTCATGTTCTACTAGGTGGATGAACTTTGAATACATCATGTTAAGTGAAATAAGCCAATCATAAAAGGACAACTATGTTAAGATTCCACTCATATGAAGTGTCTTAAAGTAGTCAAAAATCCAGATGTGAAGTCCTATGATTCTATTACAGCCAATAAGCCTAACTACTACAAAATATTTTATTTTTATCTTCAAATTTTTCACCTTCCAATCTATTTTTACAATTCAAACACTTTCAGTATCATAAATTGTTTGAAGAGTTTTATTAATACGTACCTTTTAACAGCCTCCCTTCTAGTGTAAGTGGTAAGTAAATCTTGTTTTTGCCTTTCTGCTTACCACTATTCATTCGACAAATAATTAGTGGAAGACTGCTGAGCTACACAGAGTTCTAATGTCTGAGGATAGAGCATAATCAAGACATAAAGTCCCCACTTTCATAGCATTTAAATCACAGTGAATAAAACAGAGATTAAACAAGTAAGCTAATCAATAAACCAACTGTTTTTTATAGTTATGTGTACTATGAAAGGAATAAAACCAGATACTGAGATAAAGATTGACTATGGTGTGGGAAAGAGAGCCTACCTTGGATATGGTGATTCACTCCCCATATCCATTCCTTCCTATAGAGTAAATACAGCCTTGAAAAAGCACAGAACTCAGTAACATCTAATGTGTTACAAAGAGAATATATATGTAATTCATCCCGCAAAAATATATTGAGATTTTAAAATATATCTGTAAAGATTACAGTCAAGAATTTCCCAAAAGTGATGAAATACATCAAATCACAGATCTGAGCACTTCATCAAACTCCAAGAATGATAAACATTATGAAAACCATGCCTGGGCACATCATTATCAAACTGCTGAAAAGTTAATTTAAAAAAAGTCTTAAGATGAGTCAACAAAAAGTACATTGCATAAATAATAAAAATAGTTAAGATCATGGCTGATATCTTATAAGAAGCAATATAAATAAATAAAAGTGGTGTGAGATTTTTTTCAAGTACTGAAAGAAAAAAATATTAGCCTATAATTCTGTACCCCAAAAAATGACCTTCAAAAATCAAGATGAAATAAACATCTTCACACAGAAAAATATTAGAGAATTCATCTCCATCTGATCTGCAGTATTCAAAATACTTTAAAATATTCTTTACACTATTAATAAATTATAGCATATGGAAGCTTGGATCTACGAGAAGGAACAAAGAGCAGCAGAAAAAAGTAAGCTATTTAGTTACCCACCACTACTGAACTCAATGAAAATGTGTTAAGATTCTATATGTGAGAACTTCTAGAACCTGACAGAATAGCCATGCACCTCAATTTTCCAGAAGTAAATTAGAATTGTAGATTTAAGTAGTATCCTGATCTAGGCTAAAGTAGCAGATTGGAAAACACATTTTAATACATGAGGATGGGGGTTGAAGCCACAAAGGCTGGTGTTACTATCAAATAAAATACTGTCTAAAATGAAGAGAAGAGACTGAAAGATAACTTACTGAAAGGCCAGGAATCTGGGTGATGGAAGGAGGAAGAGAAACGAGGAAGGGGACAGTGAGAAAGGAGAAGACACTTCATTGAAGCAGAGAGAGGCGCGCTCTTCTGAAGAAAGTGTCAAAGTCGTACACAGCACAATAAAGATAAAGAACATTTCCAAAAGTCCTAAGAGAGTTGCAGAATTGAAAAAGTAGATGCTGTGGTCAGAATTTAAAGAATAAGAATAAGAATCTCAGTGTTTGCCCAGGTGCAGTGGCTCACACTTGTAATCCCAGCACTTTGAGAGGCCAAGGCGGGCAGATCACTTGAGGTCAAGAGTTCGAGACCAGCCAGTTCAAGTCCAGCCTGGCCAACAGTGGCGAAACCCTGTCTCTACTAAAAATACAAGAATTAGCCAGGCATGGTGGTGCGGGCCTGTAATCTCAGCTACTCCAGAGGCTGAGGCAGGAGAATCGCTGGAACCCAGGAGGAGGAGCTTGTGGCAAGCCAAGATTGTGCCATTGCACTCCACCCTGGGTGACACAGTGAGACTCCATATCAAAAACAAAACAAAGAAACAAAACAAAACAATCAAACAAAAAAAAAAACCTCAGTGTTTAAGCCGCTCTGAATTATGTCAAGGACCAGATCTGGGGATAGTGGAACAGCAAAGGCAATGGAGATTAAGCTCTTTCAAACCGAGCAGGTCCCGCATCTACAACAACAAGGAGTTTGGGATACGGGTCTGTTTTTAAATAGAGAAGAACAGAGATGAGAAAGGGGAGGGGGAAATGTGTGAAAGTGAAGCTCAAGGGAGGCAAGGGCTTCGAGAGAGAAGGTGGAAAATGGTGTGGAAATGACTTGAGAGCATGAAGCTGGCCAGTCCCAACTTAATCTAACCCTGCTATTTTCCAAGAGCCAAACTGATGTTACCCTCGATCTTCTCTTAAATTTAGAAATGCCTGGGGCTATTGTTTTGACCACAGTGACGCTATCTCAGTTGTTCTAGGTAAAAGAACCAAGCAAAGTTACTACATTTCTAGAATATTTAATTAGCTGCTTGCCCTGATTGCTAAAGTTATCACCTTGTTCATTCTGGGGCCTGGGCGTTCCTTGATGAAGAATCTTTCCTTCAGGCGAAAGCACAAACAGAGAAAGGACAAGATTCCTAGGCAGGCGCCGATGGAGGAGCGGTGGCATGCAGCTCTGGGGATCCAACAAACTACCCTAGATCCCAAGCTACTAGCCTAGGTATGTGACACATCAGCCTTGTGTGCAACACCTTAGCTTAGGTATGTAACCCCAGCTCCACAAAAACTACAAAACTTAGCCGGGCTTGGTAGTATGCACCTGTAGTTCCAGCCACTTGGGAGGCTGAGGTGGGAGGATCACCTGAGCCTTGGAGGCAGAGGCTGCAGTAAGCCATGATCGCACCACTGCACTCCAGCCTGGAGGACAGAGTGAGAGCCTGTCCAAAAAAAGAAGAAAGAAGAAGAAGCAGAAGCAGGAGGAGGAGGAGGAGGAGGAGGAGGAGCAGGAGGAGGAGGAGGAGGAAAGCCAGGAAGAGGAAGAGGAAGAAGTTGCCTGAGGAATCTAGGACTCCCACTTTAAGAACTTTTTACATCTTAGGAGAGATGGCGAGTTCTGTGCTGGGGCATGCGTGGTATCACTGTAGGATGGCCAGCCCTTCCTGGCTGCCCTTTTGAATCTGGCTACAAATTTGGATTGATGATGCTGTTTGGGCCTCAAAAGGCTCTCATTGCCTTGAGGATGAGAATTGTCCTAACGTAAGCATTGTTAGCTTTCCCTGAGCACTTAGAACATGACTATGGTCTTAGCAGTAGGCTCACTAGGTAAAGTCCTAGGCAAACAAATACATATTAGAAGCTGACAAATACTGGAAACCTTTCTCAGCCTTCCCCAAATTTCTTCTTTACCTGGCTAGAACGGTTGCTTGTTTGTTTATCTAAATACGTAAGTATGTATGTATGTATATATTGGATCCTAACAGTTTTTTCAATCGTCATGTGTCCTCTGATAAAAATGCAAATATCTTGGTAGGACTAGTACTTTCCAGCCTATATAGCCAGCTCAGTAAGGGGACATCAGAACAAAACTGAGAAGAAAAGCAAAAAGACAACCAGGACCAACCCACCCTATTACAACACTGACGGCTCGTTCTACACAGTTTGCTATCGGTATTCAAGCTCTCTCAACTTGGAATTCTTTATGTCAGCCTAGAGGAGCCCACAGCAGTCCAGTGTGCACCTGTGGAGTATGTGTCCACGCCCAGGGCAGCTGAAGAGTGAGCTGGGGACACAGTGTCTTCCAGACAGCACCATGAGCAGAGTCTGAGTTCAACCGAGGACTGTCAGAGCCTGCCATACTGTCCCCTGCACTTCCTTCCCTCTCCTTGCTCTACATCCTTGCCCTGTCCCACCCCTACCTCTCTTCTCTGGGAACATTCCTAACCCATGGGGGCTGCAGGTGAACTGAGAATGGGAACAGATCTTGGATTTTCTTCTGACCCAGCCCCTAGCGAGGTGCCATTGAAAAGGCCGACTGACACCCATCATGGCCTCAGCTGAGCTTTACCCCAGGGCAGCACTGCAGAGACGTCCACTCACGGTGACCCTGAAAGTGAGCAGTGGCTGCTCTGCTGGTGCCACTTACCAGATTAATGTTCTCTCTTTTCCTTTCCTTCCAACTTACAAAATTGAGGTGTGTGCCCTTCTGCAGGGGGATAGTAGGGAGTGGAGTGGTGAGGGAAGAATGTTAAAAAAAAAAAAAGCTACCAGCACCCAATGTTTAGACAAGCAATATGGGAATTTTAAAAAACAGCCAGATTGATTAGTTTTATTTATGGAGGCCACACAGGCCTGCCAACTTCTAGCACAGCAGAGTACCCCAGATTCAATTCTCGACTGAATCTCTGAGTAATTGTCAGCCAAAAGATTCCTATCCCATCTATATTTGGAAGAACTGTTCATCACATTTTTGGAATGAAAATTAAGGGCATGTGCACATTTTTTGAGTGATAAGAAAAAGTCACCTGAACCTGCAATACAAATATTCAGAATATGAGACAATTGAGAGTGAGTCACTCTTTTGAGCCATGTGGGCTCATGTTTAACCCTCCAGATTAACAGTATAAACTAATGCCAAATATTTAATGATTATGTTCTAATGCATTTGAGTAGGTTAATACATACTTACATATTTTCAACACTGATTCTGGATGTGAATTTTTTCTGTTATTTTAATACACATAAAATATAATTATTTAGCTGAATTAATTTTAAAAGGCCCATATGCTGGGAACACTTAAGGCTAATTTCAATTCAATACCAGTTACCTATCATATGTAACAGTAGCTGTAGTATGTTTAGTAATAGTTTGTATTACGCTCCAGAAAGAGAAGATGGACAGTGGATAGCATATACTGAACAAAGATTTCATGATGAATACATCAAAAGAAATTGCAAAAAAAGCAAAAATTGACAAAAGAGAACTAATTAAACTAAAGAGCTTCTCATAGTAAGAGAAACTATCAACAGAGTAAACAACCTACAGAATGGATAAAAATATTTGCAAACTATGCATCCAATAAAAATCCAATATCTAGAATCCATAAGGAAATTAAATAAATCAACCAGCAAAAAACAAACAACCCCATCAATAATGGGTAAAGGACATGAAACAGACACTTCTCAAAAGAAGACATATATGCAGCCAACAAGCATATGAAAAAATGCTCAACATCACTGGTCTTTAGAGAAATGCAAATCAAAACCACAATGAGATACCATCTCACACCAGTCAGAATGGCTATTATTAGGAAGCCAAAAAATAACAGATGCTGGTGAGGTTGTAGAGGAAAAGGAACGCTTATCCACTGCTGATGGGAATGTAAATTAGTTCAGCCACTGTGGAAAGTAGTATGGCGATTTCTCAAAGAACTTAAAACAGAGCAAACATTTGACCCAACAATCCTATTATTGGGTATATACCCAAAGGAACAGAAATCATTCTACTATAAAGACACATGCATGTGGGCCGGGCACAGTGGTTCACGTCTATAATCCTAACACTTTGAGAGGCTGACGCAGGCTGATCACTCGAGCTCAGGAGTTCGAGACTAGCCTGAGGAACATGGTGAGACCCCTTCCCTACTAAAAATATGAAAAATTAGCCAGGGATGGTGGTGCACACCTGTGATCCCAACTACTCAAGAGGCTGAGATGGGAAGATCGCGTGAGCCTGGAGAGCAGAGGTTGCAGTGAGCCAAGATTATGCCACTGCACTGCAGCCAGGATGACAGAATAAGACCCTGTCTCAAAACAAGCAAACAAACAAACAACAACAACAAAAAAAAACCCCACATGCACATGTATGTTCACTGCAGCACTATTCACAATGGCAAAGATATGGATGGAATCAAACGAAATGTCCATCAACTCTGGATTGGCTCATGTGGTCTCAGCAACTCAGGAGGCTGAGCTGGGAGGATTACCCGAGCCCAGGAGTTCGAGGCTGCAGTAAGCCAGATTGCACCACTACACTCCAGCACTCCAGTCTGGGCAACAGAGCAAGATCCTGTCTCAAAAAAAAAAAAAAAAAAAAAGAACGAGATCATGTCCTTTACAACAACATAAATAGAGTTGGAGGCCATTATCCTAAGTGAACTAACGCATGAACAGAAAACCAAATATTGCATGTTTTCACTTACAAGTGGGAGCTAAACACTGAGTACACGTAGACAAAAAGAAAGGAACAACAAACACCAGGCCTATTTGAAGGTGGAGGTGAAAGGAAGGTGAGAATCAAAAAACTACCTATCTGCTACTATGCCTATTACCTGGGTGATGAAATAACCTGGACACACCAAATCCCCATGACATGAAATTTACCTGTATGACAAACCTACATCTGTACCCCTGAAGCTAAAATAAAAGTTGGAAGAGGGCCGGGAGCAGTGGCTCACGCCTGTAATCCCAGCACTTTGGGAGTGGGTGGATCACTTGAGCCCAAGAGTTTGAGACCAGCCTGGGCAACATGGCGAGACCCCATCTTTTCTAAAAATACAAAAATTAGCCAGGCATGGTGGCGGGCACCTGTAGTCCCCGCTACTCAGGAGGCTGAGGCACGAGAATTGCTTGAACTCAGGAGGCAGAGGTTGCAACGAGCTGAGATAGCGCCACTACACTCCAACCCAGACAACAAAACGAGACCCTGTCTCAAAAAAAAAAAAAAAAAAAAAAGTTGGAAGACAAAAAAAAAGTAGAAATGTAAAAAAAGTTTTATTAAAGAAACTTTTTCCAGATTTTGCTTTGAGAAAATATATGTCTAGATAAAGTCCGCAAACACTGGTCCAGATAAGAGTCAATAACTATACATGAGACCAAATGATGTTATTCTCATTTACCCTTTCTCTTATTCATTATGTTCAAAGCTTTGCCTAGAACTGGTAAAAAGCTGGTAAGATTTTGAGATGGTCACTCTGAAGTACTGCCGGTGAACGTATATATCAAGTTAATTTTTATGGAAAGTTTGCATCCTTTGGACAAGTAGTTCCACTTCCAAAGGTATAAATTCAGGAAAAACTGTCATGGTAAATTGAAATTGGCCACAAACTCTACCACCAAGGGTAGAGTCTACTTGATCTAGGTCAGACTTGCAGCTTGCTTTGACTAACAGAATATCATAAAAGTGATGCTGTATGAATTCTGGAAAAGACGTACTTCTAGTCTCATCCAAATTCCGACTGCTCCTATATGAATAAGCTCACACTAGACACCCTGAGACACAGCAAGCCCCTGTCTCAAAATTAAAAGAGTGAGATTCTGTCCTTTGCAGCAATATGGATAGAGCTGAAGCTTTTCCCAGTTCTAGATCAAAGCCTTGAGCATAACAAATAAGAGAAAGGGTAAAAGAGGATAACATCATTTGGTCTCCTATATAGTAATTGACTCAAACTTAAAAGTTTGTTCAAGGTCTCACAATTTCTTTTTAACTTAAAAATAAAAATAATATCTAAAGAAAAAAATGAAATGCTGCACTTAAAGCACACTGCTACATTAAAATATTTAACAATTTATAGCTGGGCATGGTGGTGGGCTCCTGTAGTCCCAGCTACTTGGGAGGCTGAGGCAGAAAAATTGCTTGAACCCTGGAGGCGGAGGTTGCAGTGAGCCAAGATCACACCACTGCACTCCAGCCTGGTGACAGAGAGAGACTCAGTCTCAAAAATAAATAAATAAAATAAAATAAGATATTTAACAATTTAAATGTTGAGGGAAAATATTAAATAGTTTGGACAAATACTGCCATGATCCTGCTACTAAAATTTCTAAAACAGTTATACCACCTGTATCCCCAATAACTTATGGAAAAATAAAAACAGAATAAAACAAAATAAAATAGAAATCAGAATGGTATGTTTAATTAGGAAGTGGTATCTTTGAATGACCACCTGGAGGGGCCCAGCTCTTCTTGCCTTTACAGCCAGCCCGCTGAGGCCCAGATGGGCCAACAAAACCACTGAGCACCATCCAGCCAGTCCTCCAACTGCCTGTAGACACATTAGGTGTGTCCAACGTGGCTGACTCCCACTCACAATGCCAGTCCACACAGTCATCAGTCGTAGGTCAGTGAATCTTAAGGCGGTTTATTTTACAGCAATATGTAACTAATACAAATGTCGAAAGCAGGTAAAAAATTTATGCATTGGTGTTGATTATCATAATGAAAATGTTAAGACCAAATAAATGTCCAACAACTGGGAAACATAAAACAATCAAGATGCAGTTTAAAAACGATTTCATGACACTTGAATACCAATGATATAATGTTATGTGTGTAAAACTAAATTCTGTGATGTATAAATGTAATAGAAGCTTGAAGACAACATGTTAAAATATTCACATATGATAGCTTCTGGGTAGGGGCATGTGATTTTTGTTTGTTTGTTTGCTGGTTTTATTGTATTATTTTATTTAATTTTCGAGTCAGGGTCTCATTCTGCTACCCAGGCTGGAATGCAGTGATGCAATCATAGCTCACTGTAACCTCAAACTCCTGGGTTCAGGCAATCCTCCCACCTCAGCCTCCCAAGTAGCAGGGACTACAGGCACACACCACCAGATGATCTGGTTGTGTCTTTCTTTCTTTCCTTTTTATTATTATTATTATTATTATTGGAGAGACATGGTCTCACTAAGTTACCCAGGCTGCTCTCAAACTCCTGGCCTTAAGCAATTCTGCTGCCCTGGCCTCCCAAAGTGCTGAGATGATAGACATGAGCCACCATGCCCAGCTGCACTGCTTTTATTTCTAATTTTTATACTATTCCACACATACCACATTTTTTACAGCATAATTTCTTAGCTTAAAAATAAAAATAATATCTAAAGAAAAAAATAAAATGTTGCACTAAAAGCAGATCTGCTTCATTAAGATACTTAACCAATTAAAATGTTGAGGGAAAATGTTAAATAGTTTAGACAAATACCGCCATGATCCTGCTGCTAAAATTTCCAAAACTGTTTGTGAAATCAGAATGTATGCTGAGAGAGGAAGTGCTATCTTTGAAGGCTTGCTGGCTGCCAGGAAAGTGTGGATGATTCAGGCACTGAATTGGTGTCCTGGACAACACTGGAAAATCCCCCTGTGGGCCAATGAGCCCTGACAGAAAACGCCACTGTGTGTCCTTAGAGTGCGAGTTCAGTCAGCAGCCTTCAGCAAATCGTATTACAGTTATACAATGAGTGGTGCAATGGCTGGAAAGTTTTAAATGGTTTAGTAAAATGCTGACTGTTTTCGAAGTCTGTTTGTTGTTGGAAGAAGGTTGAGTTTACTGGTAGGGATATTTTAAAAGTCGAAGCTTGTCATTGTTACGGTTGACTCAGGTAAAAATGGTTTCCTAGGTAATCGCTTTAAAATGTATACAACCACACACACACTAGTTATCACACTGTATCTCTACCTACATCATAATACCCAAACAGTCCCTAAACACTCTAGCTTTCCCTGACCATATCTTAAAAATAAAAACTGAGTGAGTTATGGGAACCTCTCTTCAAGAGAAATCCTCTTCTGCTATCTGTTCCTAAAATCAGCCAGTGGTCAATTGATTAATCCAGATTCAAGGACTGCCTTGGAGGAAACAAACCACTGGGGAATGGTCCTATGACCTCACTATTTCCATTCTTTCCACAACCTAGCAGTGGCTGCTCTGCAAACACACAGTGGTGAGCACAAAGCTATTAGGACTCTACCTATACTCCTAACAACTGCACATCCCTGTTCTGGGACAAACATGACCTAATAAAGAGTATCCCAGTGAAACCATGGCTAAAGGGAAGCACATAAGTCCTCCTGCTATTCCCAGTCTAAGAAGTAGTTCCTCAGACTCAGTGTCTAGAAGAAATTCAAAATCCACAAATGCTAACCTGCAGAGAAGCAGCCATCACTGGCCTACAACTGATGATTGTGTGGACTGGCATTGTGTGCAGGAGTCAGCTGGGCTGGACACAACTAATGCTTCTACAGACAGTTGGAGGACTAGCTGGATGGCCACTGCTCAGTGACTCCATTGGTCTACCTGGGCTTCAGAGGAGTGACAGGAAAGGCAAGAAGAGCTTGCGACATCAAACTCAGCCAGAAGGAAGAACTTCTGCTCCACGTTCAAGGTGCAGTAACTGGAACTGGGTTTACTTTTTCACTTGAAACAATCACAAATCAGACAAACTATATGAAACAATGTTTTTCAAGATACTGTATATCAGGCAATGAAGAACAGTGGTTACTGAAGCTGCAAACATGCAAAATTAGCCCTATAATTGCCCCAGCTTAGGGCCTTGAAAGAGTTTCTAGCCTATGGCTCATGACATGAAAACCTATAAAGGTCCTCGCTTGGGTAATCAGTGCATGTGTGTGAGAAGACTACCCGAAACCATCCAAAAACCATCCACAAGGATGAAGTATGGCTTCCAGTCTCCCCGTATGACTGGGAATAGGATCTGTTCCCAACAGCCAGAGTGGAAATAGTCAAAATTCACAGGGCTTTTATATTAGTCCATTTTTGCATTGCTATAAAGAAATACCTGAGACTGGGCAATTTATGAAGAAAAGAGGTTCAACTGGCTCACGGTTAAACATTTAATGGTTTAATGGTTCTGCAGGCTGTACTGGAAGCATGGGGCTGGCATCTGCTCAGATTCTAAGGAAGCCTCAGGAAACTTACAATCATGGAAGAAGGCAAAGGGGAGCAAGCACTGTCACATGGCCAGAGCAGGAGCAAGGTGGTGGGGGGGGAGGTGCTACACACTTGTAAACAGCTGGATCACATGAGAACACACTCACTATCACAGCAGCAGTACAAATGGGGATAGTGTCAAACCATTCATGAGCAACGGCCCCCTTGATCCATTCACCTCCCATCAGGCCCCACCTCCAACACTGGGAATTACAATTGAACATGAGATTTGGGTGGAGATACAGAACCAAGGCATACCAGCTTTGGGTAGAGTACTCAGGAAAATCTTCACTCGGTAGTGAGGAGTAAATTAGTCCTACAGTTTGCCAGAACACTTTTCCAGATCTGCCTAACAAACTTAAATCACAAGATTCAAAGAATCAAGTTGCTTGCAAGTAACTCAACTATACACCAAAACGATACTCAAGAACATCTATAGGAATATAAAAATATCAAGCAGTCAACAAGATAAAACTCACAATGTCTGAAATGGCAACAAAGATTAGTAGGCATGCAAAGAAGCTGGAAAAACACAATCATAATGAGAAGAATAATCAATCAATCAAAATTGATCCAGGCTGATACAAATGCTAGAATTAGATCAGCAAAACAGAAGTGAAGCAAACATTAGTATTAGAAGCAAAGATAATTAGAGTCATTAACTGTATTCCACATGTTGAAAACATTTTAAAAACAGGGATATTCAAATAGTAGAGACATGAAAAGATATAAACAAGACCTAAATCAAACTTCTAGAGATAAAAACTAAGATATATAAGATAAAAAATATACTAGAAAAGATTAACTGTAGGTTAGACTTGACAGTAGAAAACAATAGCGAACTTGAACATACAGCAATAAAATCTAAAATAAAACTTAAATAAAAGAAAAATATTTAACGGAAAGAGCATCAACAAGCTGCAGGTCAACTTCAGACACCATAAAATATGTGCAATTGGGGCTTTTGAAGAAGAAACAGATGGAAGAACCGGAAAAATATGCATTTGAAGAAATAATGATTGAAATTGTTAATATTTAATGAAAAGTATGAACCCAAAAATCTAAGCAGCTCAAGGTCCCTAAGTATTTTTCATACTTTGGGAAAATACCAAGAATACTACCCCAAGGCACATTATAATCGAAATGTTCAAATCCAGTAGTAAGGAGAAGAACTTAAAATAATTCACAGGGGGAAAAAAACCCATGAAACACAAAGGAACAAAGATAACCACGACAGCAGATTCTTCATCAGAAACAACACAGGTGAAATACAGTGGATTTCAATGTCCTTAAAGTATAACCATCCTTCGGTATTGGCAGGGGATTGGTTCCTGAACCCCTAGATCTATATCAAAAATCCTTGAGTTCTTAAGTCTCATATATAAAATGATATGGTATCTGAATATAAACTATGCACATCATCCATTATAGAAATTATTTCTAGATTACTTATAATACCTAATACTATATAAATGCTATGTAAATAGTCACTACATTCTATTGCTTTTTTATTTGTATTATTTTATTGTATATTGTGATTTTTCATTCCATTTTTTTTTCAACTATTTTCTACCCATGGTTGGTTTAATCCATGGATGCAGAACCCATGGATATGGAAGGGCCAACTGACAGGTCAAAAAAGGTGGTTAACCCAGAATTCCACATCAAAAACAAAGGCAAGGGACAGGACTTACAGAAGAGCAAAATGAGGAGCTTGGCAGACTCTATTTTAAATAAAGTCATTTAACTGAAGAAGATTATTTTTTAAAGCATTTAAAATCCCTGGAAATTGTTTTAAGGGTACACAGCAAAGGAAGAAACATTCAATCAAAAAACTTTACTAAATCACTGTCAGGACAATGAGAGCCTGTAGCATTTGAGCCACAAAATACTCCCTCTTTCTTAACCCTAGATTCATTTTGTAAAACTTGAATCCGATACTCTATGCTGGGTAAGTTAGGTCAAGACAGCAGAGGCTCCCACTTCTCTGGGCTCTCTGAGGCTAAGATAATGGTTTCACTCTAGAAGGGGAAGGTCACCAGTGCTTCTCACTCTCTCCAGCCCCATTTTTCAGAAGTTCTATTCCAGCCAGGCATGTTCTAGAGAACTGATGTTCCTTTTTTCCACCAAGGCCTTCCTCATAGTTAGGGGGAGTTTATTCGAGGTGCTCTCACCTTGGCGGCTCCATGCCAGAAAGAACAAGCCAAGATCAGGGGTTACCCCCCGCACCACCCCAGTGCCTCTTGCAGCAGAGATACCACTCCGGGAGTAGGGGCTGCTGTCCCAGACCCCAGCATTATATCCCGGCGTGGGGATTCTTCCCAGAAGAAGAAGAATGCCATAAGGATTAAGAACTCCTCACAAGGAGGATGGCATCATTTGGAACAAAGTGTGGAGAATTCCATGCCTAAATCTGTTGTTGAAAGCAACGAAGCTCTTGATGAAGAGCAATCGAGAAGCCGCTCTTAGATTTACAATACTAGTAACAAAAAACAAAGCAGTAGAGTAACCAGAAATTTAACAGACAGAACCAGAGAAAGAAGCAACTACAAAAAAGCTCTCCTGGAATCACAGTCAACACTAGGCATCAGAAATTCCGTGCACAAGCACTAAGTTATACTTACCCAGGAGCAGTCGGAGAAAAACACAAGGTAGGCTGAACACATTTCCTAAGCCACAAATACATCAATAAAGACTGTAAATCTCACTAGGGCTTAAACACAACTGCTGACCAAATACTGGATGAACAATAAGTTACCCTGACCCAGATGCAATTCCTAAGGGAACTAGGCTTTAAATACAATTACTTGCATCTCTCATGGTCTGAGAGACTATACGTAACTAAGGCTGCAATGTGTCAGGAATTAGAAAGAGGAAAAATCCAAGCTACTAGTCCCTAGCTGAACATGGGACAAAATGTAAAATTCCTAAATTGTGATAACAGACTCCAAGACACACAGATATCCACTGAAAAAGAGAAAAATCTAACTGGCTAAAGCGACTTATGGACAAACATTGGCCAATAAGCAGAAGATAATGCTGCCTTAGGCAAGAGGCAACACTAGGTAAGTAGGCTAAAAAATAAATATAAGGAGGAAGAAATTTGAGCAAATACATCTAAAGTTGCCTTCTCTGGGGGAAGCAGACTTCTTGGAATTAATACAGGTAAGTTATTAAACAAATAAAGCAACGAGCAAACAAATCAATGTAAATGTTGGAAGGATGGAGAATTATCATCTAGAATTGTTATGATATATTTTTTCAAATGTCAAAGTTTTTTTGAAATATGAGAAATGCAAATAAATGGGGAAGTATGATTCATACACAGGAAAAAAGGACAGCAGGCAACAGAAACTACTCTTGGGGGTCCCAGATGTTGCCCTTAATAAAGATGTCAAAAGAGCCATTATAAATTAAATGGGTTCAAAGAACTCAATGAAACCATATCTAAAGAATTAAATGAACATATGATAACAAAATCTTATGACATAGATAATATCAGTAAAGAGAGAGAAATAATAAGAAGAACCAAATGGAAATTCCAGAATGAAAAAGTACAATAATCAAAATGAAAAATTCACAGGAGAGATTCAACAGTAGATTTGAGCTGGCTGAAGAAAGGATCATCAAACGTGTGGATAAATCAATAGACAGAGTGAAATCTGAAACAGAGAGAAAAAAGAAGGATGAAAAACTAACAGAGATTCAGAGAGATGTGCGGTGCTATTAAATACACCTATATATACATAATTGGCCTACCAGAGGAAGGAGGTTAAATAAAGGGTCAAAAATTCCAAGGGAAGAAAAACACAAAGAAACTCAAGCCCAGATACAACACAGTCAAGATGTTGAAACTCAAAGAGAAAATCTTGGAAGCCACAAGAGAAAAACAATTGATGACATACAAGAGAGGTTCAGCTGACTTATTATCAAAACGATGGAAGCCAGAAGACAATGTGACTGCATATTGAAAGTGATTAATATAAAAAAACTATCTCTCAAAAATATAAAATTCCCACATTAAAAAAAAGAAAGGAAACACAGAGAATGTGTTGCTAATGCACCTGCATTACAAGAAACACTAAGGAAGTTCTTTATGCTGAAAGCCAGTGACCACAAACAATAATACAAATTTACACACAAAAAACCCAAAAATCCCTAATAAAGATAACTATATAGATTGTCATAAAAGATAATATAATTGCATAAATTAAAAGGCAATTGCATTATAAAGTATATATATAATTATATATAATTATATTGTTGGGCCTATAACAACTAATATATTTAATAATAATAAAATATATTTAACTACATATATCTAACAATAACAAAAGACAAGTAACATATTTAATAATAACGGCTCAAGGATGTGAGTAGGAATACAGCTGCATTGGAGCAGATAATGACCCCAGATGGTAACTCTAATTCATAGGAAGACATGATATACCATAAATGATAAATAAATATGCTATTTAAATGGTACATATAAAAAAGACATAAGGTTGTATAACTAATGTGAAAATAAATTTTTAGGTTTGTAATATATTGAGATGTAATATGTATGAAAGCATAAAAGGGGTGAATTAACAGAGGTATCTAGAGTAAATTTCTATGTTCAATTGTAATTAAGTTTGTATAATCTAAGATATATATTAAGAGTAGCAAAAATTTCAGTGACATATATATTGCTATAGGTTTGGTAATGACAAGCCTACTGTTGTAGGCTTCCCTTGCTGATTCCAAAAGAGCTTTTAATCATTAAACCAAAATTTTCTACTAGAAAACATCCACTTAAAAACAACATAAAAAAGATGTTAAATGAGAAACAGAGGGACAAAAAGATTTGAGACATATGGAGAGAAAAAAGAAAAACATCAGATTAAGTCTAATCATATTAGCAATAATATTCAAGATAAATTGATTAAATAATACAATGGGCAGAAATTATGAGAATGGGTATAAAAACAAGATCCAACACCATGTTGTCTAGGGGAGACAAATTCTAAATTCAAAGATACAAATAGTTTAAAATACAAAAGATTGAAAAAGATATAAAATGCAAACACCAAACATAAAAGATACAAAGTAGCTATACTAATATTAGATAAAATACACCTTAAATTGAAAATGCTACTAGAAATAAAGAGAAATATTTCATAATGATAAACAGTCTATGTATTGGGATATATAATAAATGTAAATACTTATGTACCTAACAACTCAACCCAAAATAACATAAAGAAAAAGCTGACATAATTGAAAGGAGAAACAGATAATTCAATATGCAATAATTGGAGACTTCAATTCTCCACTTTCAGTAATAGAGCAATTAGACAGAAGATCAGCAAGAAAACAGAAGATTTAACAAAACTATAAAACAATGAGACTTACCAGACTTCTATAGAACCCTCCATCCAATAAGAGCCAAATAAACATTTTTCTTAAGTGCACATAGAACATTTTAGGGGACAGAGCATATGCTAAGCCATAAAACAAGCCTCAATAAATTCTAAAAGACTGAAATCATGTGAAGTCTATTCTCCAGCCACAATGGAGTTATATTAGAAATCAATAACAGAAGGAAATTTGCTAAATTAACAAAAGTATGGAAAATGAAGAACACAAATAAACAATCAATGAGCAAGAAGACACCATCTAAAGGTACAAACCTCACTGATAATAGCAAGCACACAGAAAAACACAGAATAGTATAACACCACTAACTGTGGTGTGGAAACCACTCCTGCTCTTAAATAGAAAGAATAAATGATGAACCAATAAAAAATAATAACTACAACCTTTCAAGACATAGATAGTACAATAAGACATAAGGAGAAACAAACATTAAAAAGTGGGCAAGGTTAAAGTGTAGAGTTTTTATTAGTTTTCTTTTCACATGCACTTTTTTACAACCAGTGGTAAGTTATCATCAGTTTCAGATAATCAGCTATAAGAGTATTTGCAAGCCTCATGGTAACCTCAAATCAAAAAACATAAATACACAGAAAGAAATTAAAGCAAACCACCAGAGACAATCACACTCACTAAAAGAAATACAGGAAGGAAAGGAAGACTGCAAAAAACCGAGAATACCAATAACAAAACAGAAGTAAGTCCCTACTTAGCAATAATCACATTTACTGTAAATGGACTAAACTTTCCAATCAAAAGACACAGAGGGCTGAATGGATGAAAAAAAAAAAGACTCAATGATCTGATCTGTTGCCTACAAGAAATGCACTTCACCTATAAAGACACACATAGGTTGAAACTAAAGGGATAGGAAAAGATATTCCATGCCAATGGAAACCTAAAAAGCAGCAGGAGTAGCTGTCTCAGACAAAACAGATTTCAAGACAAAAACTGTAAGAAGAGAAAAAAAGGATCATTATCAATGATAAAGGTTCAATTCAGCAAGAGGATATAATAATTTTAAATAAGTATACATCCAACACTGGTGCGCACAGATAAATACAGCAAATATTATTAGAGCTAAAGAGAGAAACAGTCAATAGCACAACAACAGCTGGAGACTTCAACGCCCCACTTTCAACACTTGAAAGATCTCCCAGACAGAAAATCAACAAAGAAACGCTCATCCTAATCTGCACTATAGAACAAATGGACCTAATAGATATTTACAGAACATTACGTGCAATGGCGGCAGAAAACACATTTTTCCCCTCAACATATGGATCATGCTCAAGGGTATACCATATGTTATGTCACAAAACATGTCTTAAAACATTCAAAAAAATTAAAATAATATCAAACATGTTTTCTAACTGCAATGAAATAAAACTATAAATAATAACAAGAGGAATTTTGAAAACTATATAAACAAATGGAAATGAAACAATATGGCCCTGAATGACTAGTGGGTCAATGAGAAAATTAAGAAGAAAATTGAAAAACTTCTTGAACCAAATGAGAATGGAAACACAACATACCAAAGTCTATGGGAAACAGCAAAAGTAGTACCAAGAAGGAAATTTATAGCTGTAAGTGCCTATATTGAAAAGGAAGAAAAATTTCAAATATGTAACCTAGTGATGTGTCTCTAAACAACTAGAAAATCAAAAGCAAGCCAAACTCAAAATGAGTAGAAGAAAAGAAATAACAAAGGTCAGAGCAGATATAAAAGAATTTGAAGTGAAAACAATACAAAAAAAAAATCAATGAAACAAAAAGTTGGGTTTCTTTGAAAAGATAAACAAAATTGGCAAATCTTTAGCCAGACTAAGAAAAAAAGAGATGACCCAAATAAGTAACACTGGAAATGAAGAAGGAGACATTACAACCGATAATGCAGAAATTTAAAGGATCATTACTAGCTACTATGATCAACTATATGTGAATAAATTTGAAAATCTAGAAGAAATGAATAAATTCCTAGATACATACAACCTACCAAGATTGAACCATGAAGAAATCCAAAACCTGAACAGACCCATAACAATTAATAAGATCAAAGCCATAATAAAAATTATCCCAGTAACTAAAAGCCTGGGAACTGATGTCTTTACTGCTGAATTCTACCAAATATTCAAATAACTAATAGCAATCCTACTCAAACTGTTCCTAAAAATAGAGGAAGGGATACTTTCAAGTTCACTCTATGAAGTCAATATTACCCTGATACCAAAACCAGATAAAGAAATATAAAAAAAGAAAACTACAGGCAATATCTGATGGATATTGATGCAAAAATACTCAACAAAATACAAACAAACAGAATTCAACAATAATTTTAAAAGATCATTCATCATGTCCAAGTGGGATTTGTCCCAGGAATGCAAGGAGGGTTCAACATACACAAATCAATCAGTGTGATATATCATATCAACAGAACAAATGACAAAAAACATATGATCACTTCATGCTGAAAAAAGCTTTTGATAAAGTTTAATATCACTACATGATAACCCTCAAAAAACGGGGTGTAGAAGGAACATATCTCAACATAATAAAAGCTGTATATGACAGACCCACAGCTAGTATCATACTGAATGGGGAAAAAACTGATAGCCTTTTCTCTAAGATCTGGAACACAACAACAATGCCTACTTACACCGCTGTTATTCTACATAGTACCTGAAGTCCTACCTAAAGCAATCAGAGAAGAGAAAGAAATAAAAACATCCAAATTACAAAAGAAGTCATCAAATTATCCTTGTGTAAAGATGATATGACCTTATATTTGGAAAAAAACTAAAGATTCCACAAGAAAACTATCACAACTGACAAGTTCAGTTAAGTTGCAGGATACAGTTTGACATACAAAAATCAGTAGCATCTCTATATGCCAAGTGAACAATATAAAAAAGAAATTTTAAAAATAATCCCACTTACAATAGCTACACATAAAATTAAATAACCAGGAATTAATGAAAGATGTGAAAGATCTCTGTAATAAAAACTATAAAACACTGATGAAAAAATTGAAGAGGATACCAAAAAATGGAAAGATATTTTATGTTCATGGATTGGAAGAATCAATATTGTTAAAATGTCTATACAAATTCAATGCAATCCCTATCAAAATACCAATGACAGTTTTCACAGAGACAACAACAAAAAAAACTATCCTAAAATGTATATGGAATCACAAAAGACCCAAAACAGTAAAAGCTCTCTTGGGCAAAAAAAAAAAAAAAAAGAACAAATCATATTACCTGACTTCAAATTACATTACAAGGCTACAGTAGCCAAAACAGAATGGCAATGGCATACAAAACAGACACATAGACCAATGGAACAGAATAGAGGGCCTGGAAACAAATCCATACACCTACAGTGAACTCACTTTTGACAAAGATGCTGAGAATATACACTGGGAGAAAGAGTGTCTTCAATAAATGGTGCTATGAAAACTCGATAATCATATGCAGAAGAATGAAACTTGGCCCCATCGCTTGCCTTAACAAAAATCACATAATGTAATCCCAGCACTGTGAGAGGCCGAGGTGGGCGGATCATGAGGTCAGGAGTTCAAGATCAGCCTGGCCAACACGATGAAACCCTGTCTCTACTGAAAATACAAAAATTAGCCAGACATAGTGGCGCACGCCTGTAGTCCCAGCTATTCAGGAGAGGCAAAAGAATTGCTTGAACCCAGGAGGCAGAAGTTTCAGTGAGCCAAGATCATACCACTGCACTCCAGCCTGGGTGACAGAGTGAGACTCTGTCTAAAAAAAGAAAAAAAATCACAATGGATTAAAGGCTTAAATCTGAGACCTCAAAATACAAAATTACTAAAAGTACTACAAGAAAACACAGGGGAAACTCTCCAGGACACTGGTCTGAACAAAAGTTTCCTGATTAACAGCCCACAAACAAGGCAACCAAAACAAAAATGGACAAATGAGATCATGTCACATTAAAAAGCTGCATAAAAAAACTAACAAAAATAAAAATACAAAAATAAAAATAAAAAGCTTCTGCATAGTAAAAGAAAGAATCAACAATGAACAAAGTAAACAGACAACTCAAGGATGTGAGAAAATATTTGCAAACTACCCATCTGACAAGAGATTAATAACCAGAATATATAATGAGTTCGCACAATTTATAGGAAAAAATGTAATAATCTGATTTTTAAATGGGCAAAATATTCGAATAGACATATCTCAAAAGAAGATATACAAATGGCAAACAGGCATATGAGAAGATGCTCAACATCACTGATCATCAGAGAAATGCAAATCAAAACTATGAGATATCATCTCACCCCAGTTAAAACGGCTTTTATCCAAAAATCAGGCAATAACAAATGCTGGCAAGGATTAGAGGAAAGGGAACCTTTGTACAGTGTTGGTGGAAATGTAGATTAATAAATCACTATAAAGAACATTTTGGAAGTGCTTCAAAAAACTAAAAACAGAGCTACCATATGATCCAGCAATTCTACTGCTGGGTATATACCCAGAATAAAGGAAATCAGTATATGGAAGAGATATATCTTCATTCTGATGTTCATTGCATTGCAGCACAGTTCACAACAGCCAAGATTTGGTAGCAACCTAAGTGTCCATCAACAGATGAATGGATAAAGAAAGTGCAGTGCATATACATAATGGAATACTATTCAGCTATTAAAAAATGAGATCCTGTCATTTGCAATGCCATAGACAGAACTGGAGATCATTAAGTGAAATAAAGTCAGGCACAGAAAGACAAACATTGCAGGCTCTCATTTGTGGGATCTAAAATCAAAACGATTGAATTCATGGACATAGATACTAGAAGGATGGTTACCAGAGGCTGGGAAGGGTAGTGAGGACGGTGTGGGGAGGTGGGGATGGTTAATGAATAGAAAAGAATAGTTAGAAAGAATGAACAAGACCTAGTATCTGATAGCACAGTAGGGGAACTATGGTCAAAAATAATTTAATTTTACATTTTAAAATAACTAAAAGCATATAACTGAATTGTTTGTTACACAAAAGATAAATGCTTGAGGGGATGGATACCCAATTTTCCTTGATGTGATTATTATGCACTGCATGCTTGTACCAAAATGTCTCATGTACCTCGTAAGCATAAATACCTACTATGTACCCACAAAAATTAAAAATAAAAAAGTTAAATAAAATTGGTCAAAAACTAAACAGCAATTCCACTCTTACACGTCTATCTAAGAAAAACAAGAACATTTATCCATGTAAAACTTATACATATATATTCATGGCATCATTATTCCGAATATCCACTAGTGAAAAACAATCAAAATGCCTATTTAATGTTATCAGTATTAACTGATGAAGAGACAAACAAAACGCAGCCATATAATAGAATATGATTTGGCAACTAAGAGAATAAGATGAAAGAAGTACTGATACAGGCTATCACATTAATAAACCTTGAAAACATTTAAGAAACCTGTCACATATTCTAATGGTTCCATTTATATCAAAAGTACATTACAGGCAAATTTATAGTGACAGAAATTAGGTTATTGGTTACCAAGGGCTCAAAGAGGAGTGGCAAGGATAATGTGGAGTGACTACCCCTAAGTGAGTAGCTTTCTCCTTTTTGCAGAGATGAAGATGTTCTAAGCCTAAATTATGGCTGCACAATATTGTGAATATACTAAAAGCCGCTGGATTGTGCACTATAATTGGATGAATTTTATGGCATACAAATTATATTTCAATGAAGGTGTTTTCACACAGGCAAAAATATTTTCAGCCATATTGAAAGGGTATAATAGTAATTGAAGGGAGACTGTTATAAGTTAAAAACGTACACAATACTATAAATCTTTAATGCAACCACTAAAATAACAATATAAAATTGTAGTTATGGCTATTAGGAAAATAAAGGAAGACAATCATAAAAAGGGGGGAAAGGAGCAAAAAAAGAGACAGGACCAACAGAAAACAAATAAAAAGATCGTAAACTGAAATCGAACTACATCAATAGCAACAGTAAATATAAATGCTCTAAAGACTCCAATTTAAAGGCAGAGATTGTTAGATTGGGTTTTTTTTTTAAAGGCAAGATTCACCGATATGTCATCTGCAAGAAACGCATTTTAAACATAAAGACAAACGTAGGTTAAAAGTAAAAGGATGGAAAGATGTATATACCATACTAACACTAGTCAAAGAAAAGCTGAAGTGGCTATTTTAACATCTGACAAAGGAGATTTCATAGCAAAGAATATTGCTAGGTATAAAGACTTTCATTATACAATGATAAAGTGGTCAATTAATTAAGAAAACATAAAAATCCTAAATGCATTTACCCCTCGTAACAAGGCTTCAAAATTCATGACTCAAACACCGATAGAACGAAAAAAAAATACAGCTACAGTTATTGCTAGAAATATCAAAATCTCACTCTCAATAACTAATAGAAATAGAAAAGCAGCAAGTAGACTTCAACTAAAGTACAAACCAACTTCACCTAATTTGTCTAATTTATGAAACACTCAGGCTAACAACGGTGGAATATACATTCTTTCCAAGTACACAGCATGAGCGACCATAGTCTGTGCCATAAAACAGCTCTCAATAAGCTTAAAAGGATTTATGTTATTCAGAGTATGTTCTTTGAGCACAGTGTAATTAAATTAGAAATCAATAACTGAATGATATCTGGAATAACCTCAAGTATTTGAAACATAAATACCACACATCTAAATACTCCATTGGTGAAAGAAGACATCAAAAGGAAAATTAGGAGCTATTTTTTATTGAATGTAAGTGAAATTAAAACACTGAAATCTGTAGGATGCTAATAAGGTAATACACAGGAGAAAATTAATGACACTAAATATGAAAACTAGAAAAGAACATCTCAAATCAATGCCTTCATCTTCTACCTAAAAACTAGAAAAACAATGCATGAAACACAAAGTAAGCAGAAGAACAGTGTATCAAAGTGGAAATCAAGGAACTAGAAAACGGAATAACTATTCCGATTCAGTAATTCTTGGGGTTGGGCTCTGACTTCTAGCTCTTCGGGTGGATCCGACGCAATGCCGGGTTTGTGAACTGTTGGACTAGATGTCCTTTAGAATCCCTTCAAACCATGATATCCTAGGAAACTACGATCTCTTTGTCTACATTGGTCCTTGAACTATGGGTTATGAGAACAATAATCTGATCAGTATAGGCACAGTAATACTTCATCAGAGTATCTGTAAGATGTCTTGGATAGGGATGTTAATAATGGACTGATGAAAGTCAGACAGCTGACTTTTAAACAGTAAGACAAAGCGTTTAGGACAGTCCTCTAAGGGCTCTATTCCGGTACACGTAAACCAACCCGAAAAAGCAGTGTGTGGCGCTGGGAAGTATGGAAGGCACCTGCCACCCCCTGCCACCTTATGAATTATGGGCCAGGTACTATCACCTGGAATTCTTTTTTTTTCTTTTTTATTTTTATTTTTTTTGTGAGACAGAGTCTCACTCTGTCGCCCAGGCTGGAGTGCAGGGGCGCGATCTCAGCTCACTGCAAGCTCCGCCTCCCGGGTTCAGCCATTCTCCTGCCTCAGCCTCCCAAGCAGCTGGGACTACAGGTGTCCACCACCACACCCAGCCAATTTTTTTGTATTTTTAGTAGAGACGGGGTTTCACTGTGTTAGCCGGGATGGTCTCGGTCTCCTGACCTTGTGATCCACCCGCCTAGGTCTCCCAAAGTGCATTACCTGTAATTCTTACAGCAGGACTTGGATATAGGTTTAGTCATCTCATTTAGAGACAGAAACCTATGGGCCAGTGAGGCTGTGTCTTTCACTCTGAAACCTGCTGGTAACTGGGGGCAGAACTCATTATGTGAGTCCAGATCTTTTCCCACTCAAACACTTTCTAATCCACACTGCTCAATTCCTGGAGCAGTAATGAATAAACATAAGAAACAGACCATTTGTTATTCTATGAACTGAGCTGAATATTCAAATCAAGACCAGTCACTAGATTATACTTCAGGACATGTCACCTGAGTTATTTGCCAAACAGCATATAAGAAAAAATAAAATACTTACATGCTGAAACCTCATTATATATTCCCTATTTTTGAAAACCAGCACATATTTTTAATGAACTGTGAAGTGCATGGGTGGGCTCCAACACAGCACTGTCTCACGGAGCCCCTACCGCGATAGGAGGGGCATGGTGCAATCCCAGGTACTCAGGTGTGTGTGTGAAGGGTCAACTGTCCAACGTGGTGAGGAAGATGCGGGGAAAGTTCAGCCGCCAACCTGTGTCAAGCTGAGGTCTTAACCCGGCGGCCTCTGGATGTCTACTTAGTCTCTCCTGGAGATGACAGGTATAATTTCTGAACAGAATTTATTCTCCACCTCCCTTATGCATTTGAATTAACTTTGTGAGAGAATCAGTTAACCAACTCTACAGTAATAGCTTTTACTTCAAGCACAGCAATTAAGAATGTCTGTTTCCTCTCCTCCTACATCTGTTCCGAGAGTGGAGTGAATACATTTGAATTATTTTCTGGATATACAGTAATTGCTGGTAAATGACAAGTCATTGGTCTGCACGGTGGGCCGTGGATTTCAGGTGAGGACTGGCCAGGCTGAACTACTTGAACAGCTGACACAGTTACCAGATGTGCATGGAGAAGGAAAAGGTTGGTTTGACTCACTGAGTCAGAATGTGGTCCAGAAAGCAGCCACCAGCCTGGAGCACCTAGATGGTGAGTCATCAGGACACAGTGGATTGAGGGACCTCAAAATATCCCACACTCTACCTCCAACTCCCACTTCCTTCACCTACCCTGCAGCATTTGTACTTTACTCCTTTGGATTAAAACACTGTGTCTCCTATTTTTCTTAAAATACGGAAACAATCAGGATGAAGGGCTGTTGTATGCCTTAATTATCATAATATCGTAATCATACATCTGGTTCTTTGTATGGCCCTTCACACACTCCGAAATTCACTCAAACAGGGCGTTCCAATCTAATCTCTCAAAACCCTGTGGCGGGGCATGGCGAGGTTATTCCATTTACACCAAGACCAGCTCAGAAAAATGCAGGTAGGGGGGCTTCGTCTGCTTTCCGCTGGCTAATCCAGTCCTCTCGGAGGTGGCCCACCTGTGACCGGTGCTCCTTCAGCTCCCAGCCTAGAGTTCTATGGCAACTCAACCGTGCTTATAATTTTTCACTGAAAGACATCAAGGAGCTGCACAAAAAGACTCGTTTAAAAATTATCCTTCAAGGCCCACACTTTATTGCTTTTAGTTGTCTTAAAACCTAGTATCTGCAACAAAACTAACTCCTGACCCATTTGGGGGACACAGCCCCACTCTTCGGTCATTTTCTGTTTTCCCTTCCTCCTCCAGAAACGGGCAGGGATTCCTCTCGCACTGCCCAGCAGGGAGTTGTCTGCATCACCTCAGCTATCCTGAGTCAGTGCCTGGTGTCATGTCCAGCCTGGAAAGCTGGAAGAAAGCAAGCCCTGGTGGCACCTTCCTCCAGTGCCCCTGCCCAGGTTGGGTGTGTGGGCAGCCACAGCAGCGGAGGAGGCTGGGGTCTCCTGCCATGCTGCAGCCATAACACACCTCACCTCCTCACCATGCAACCAGCTTCAGCACATACTGAATATTCTTATGCCATATTTAGCAGAAGTTTCAACTGAACAGGGAAAATGCATTTTAGAAAAGCCTGGAACAGAAGTTCAGATATGCAAACACCCGAAGAAGCCCTCTAGTCATTGATACAGCCAAGAGAAGATGATTCAGATGTTTTGCTGGATTCGGCAAACCCATCGGTCAGCATCGCCCAGGACTCCACAAAGTGTCTATCCACCTTTAAAAGCCAATATGTAACCTTTTATTTTTCCCGGCACGACCATATTTGGCACAGATTGATTGCCCACATACTGGGGATAGAATCTGTATTCTCTAATCATCTGTTTTCAGGAGAGTGGTTCAACTTTCTTGAAACCCCAAAGGAAGTGAAATTCACTTAGGTCATTTCTCTTCCTTTTCGCGATTTTCTTATTAAAAGGTTTATCCTCCACCAGCCTTTCCCAGCTCATGTGACAAGATCTGTTCCGAGATAAATGATACCCTACATCACCCTGAACCAGCTAAGGACAGGACTGAAGCATTACTTAAAGCGATGGATAAAGAAGGGGAACTAAAACAGATACATCCATAGTTTAGAAGTTAGTTGAGAAGAAATAACGTCTAGGAGAGTAGTCATTATTTTTAAAACATAATGATCAGAATTCAGATTATGAAAACTAATTAGAGGATTCCATGCAGATTTCTTACTTCCATGCAACATGAACGAACGAGTCTATTAAATCCCATCTATTTGTTGTTAAAAATAACAGTGATGCACAATTGTTTCCTGATGACGGATCGCTGTGCAGGAGCTGGACCACGTACGCTGGGAGATGCCAACATACATGGATGCCTCCATAGTTAGGAATTGGAAACGGCACCCTAGAGGGAAAAAAAGACCAGTCCTCAGCTGTACACTGTGGAAAGTACACAACAATGTTGTAGAAACTGTTCACGGTCACACCATACCACATTAGCCTCAAGACAGTCCTTCAAAATGTATTATCCTTATTTCAAAGATGAAAACACTGATGCTAGGAGAAACTCAGCACCGCAGTGGGGAGGCGGGGAAGGGACACGAAATGAGGGAGGGCTTCCTGTAGGGGGCGACAACGAGGCTCGAAGACAAGCATGGTATGAGCTCAGCACAGACGGGGGCGGGGGCAGGGGCGGGGAGAGGGGGTAACGGGCCAGGACGGCAGCAAAATCAAGGGTCCAGAAGGAGAAAACAGGAGGTCTAGTGTCCCTGAAGTACTGGGCACGTGATTCACAGAGTCAGGAAACGGTAGTGAAGAAGCAGAAAAGAAACAGATAATAGTTTGAGGCTTCAGGCTTGTCTCTTTATGTCTTTTTAAAATTATTTTCCTTTTAGAAACAGGTTCTTGCACCATCTCCCAGGCTGGAGTGCAGTGGTGCAGTCATCGCTCACTGCAGCCTTGAACTCCTGGACTCAAGCCATGCTCCTGCCTCAGCCTCCCAAGTAGCTGGGACCACAGGCGTGTGCCACCACACCTGGCTAATTTTTTTTTTCTTTTTCTTTCTTTCTTTTTTTTTTTTTTTTTTTCCTGTAGAGACAAGGTCTCTATGTTGATCAGGCTGGTCTCGAACTCCTGGGCTCAAGTAATCTTCCTGCCTCAGCCTTCCATCTTTATGTCATTTTAAGGGGCTTGGTCTTTTATCTGAGAAGCAAAGTGCAACTTTCAAGAGTTTCAAATTAAAGAGGTTAATTTAGACGAAAGTGGGAGTCTACTTTCTACTATCTACTCCTAAGTGCTATCTGGAGACTCCCGTTCTCTCGTCTCTCGCCATGAGAAGAACGCAAATATGGGGAGCCTCTCGGGGGCTCCCACGGTGTGCCAGGGACGGGGATGTAAAGGAGGTGAGCGATGAGCTGGCCTCTCCCACAAACTAACAGTGAATCCACGTACAGCACATCATGTACATATGAGTTCACGGCACCTTGATGAGGGATGAGAAGGCCTGATGGTTACAGCAAATGAAATTGGCTAGATTGGGAAGAAAAGAAAGTCATGAGAAAAGAAAAGGGATTCAGATGTTTATAGGAAGTTCTCTTTTAAAGCAGAGCCCTTCTGAGCCATGAAAGAAAATGGTTTCTAATTCAGCATCTTTTACGAGAAGAGCTGTTCTCGGGCAGTGACTCTGTTTTCTGATTGAATATCATCAAGTTGCTGGGTTCTGCCAATCAGTTGTGATTTAGCATTTAAATGAGACAGGAAGACAAGTCGTAATTTGTCCCAGTGATCATGGGTGCTTTCATCAGCCCCCTCTGCTGCCCCAAGGACCGGACAGTGTTCACTGTGGAACGTTAAAGTCACGAAACCAAAGAGGAGCATCCTGCCTCCTGACTTTATGTTTAGTTGTTTGTTAAAAATCTTTCCACTCACAAAGCACAGAGCATGTTCTCACCTGTGATGATGACTTATGAGGACTAAACAACAGGATGCTTTAGGGGAGTTGCCTTCTTTGAAATGAACACTTGCTCTTGGTGTATACATATGCTGTTTTATTTGGGAAATTCACAATTCCTTGTGTACACAATGGAAAAATAAAATCTCTAGGACTGTGAATTTCGCTTGCCTGTTGCACATGGCAGCACCTTGGTATATCTTCTTGCAAGCGCTGCATTGCCGGGGTGCGGGGAATATTTTTGAATAGGCTTGCCTTGAGTTTTCTACAAATAATGCAATGGTCAAATCATCTTGCTGTAGAGCCAGAGAGATCTGGGTTTGAAGACAGTGGGTTGGAGCTCACCCACTGTCCCCCCATTTGCAATTTTCTACCTCAGGGGACCCACGGGGTATCCAGTGATACCACAAGGAAGATGCTTCCCTGTAGCCTACCACAGGATACATGAACTTCCAACTGGACTTAGCTTATCCAGAGAGGCAAGGAACCAGTCTTGTGTATCTTTGCTCTCTGACTGAGCAGCATCTGACAATCAAGGAGGAAACTGGTAACATATTCTAAAGCATCTCTTTCCATATAAATGCAGAATTGCCACACACTTTTCACACTGGAAAGATTTTCTATCTCATTAGGATGCAAACACCATGATGACAATTGAATTTGTGAACTTGTGCAATGGGAATTTAGATACATCACTCTGACGAAATATTTTAAAGCTGGAAGGAAAGTTAAGAGTCATTTTAGTCCCTCTCCTTCATTGCATGGGAGAGGCGACTGAGGCATGAGGATGACATTTCTCCAACACTGCACTAGACACGCATCTTCACAGTCTCCCACACTACACACGTGGATTTTGAAATTCTATGGCTATTGGAACCAGCATAGTTCTAGATCCTGCTACAGACATGCTGGAGTCCTGGGCTTGGAAAAATGGAGGGACAGTGTGCCTGGGCAGTGTGAGCACTAGCAAGCTGTCAGGCAGTGGAGCCTCCCGGAAGAGAAACAGCAAGCCACGGTCAGGTACATCCCACCGATGGTGTGTCTGCTGCAATCCCCCCTTCCCCTTACGGTCACCACAAGGCCTGTGAGTGCCTGTACCAGCAATTGTATGTGCCACTTCCCTCCTGGCCAAATATACCACTGCTCTCTTGGGTCAGAATCTACTTTTTGATCTATCAATTGTCAATCTATTCAAATAATCCATAGAAAACTAGACAGAAAATAGGCAAGGATATAGAACTGAACAACACATTCAGACAACAGGATCCAGTCCATCCACTTATGGCAGGATACATACTCTTTTCAAGGCCATGGAGCATTTGCCAAGATAGACCATATCCTGGATGGCAAATCAAACATTAACACATTTAAAAGAATTAAACTCATATAGAGTATATTCTCTGATCATAGTGGAATCAGGCTAGAAATCCATAACATACAATAGGAATATGTCCAAGTACTTGGAAACTAAAAACACACTTCTCTTTTTTTGTGCAGAAATGTTCACAGCAGTTTTAGTCACAAAAGTCAAAATTTGGAAACAATTCCATTTCAAAACCTAAAACACAATGATCGATCTCCCTCTTCAAGAGTAAAATTTGGGAATGTTTTTCAGTTGAAAAATCACATCCTTATTGGGATGTAAGTTCTCTATGAGACCAAGCTTGTTTTTTTTGTTTTTTTTGTTTTTAACTTTTTTTTTTTTTTTTTTTTTCTTTTTTGAGACGGAGTCTCGCTCTGTCGCCCAGGCTGGAGTGCAGTGGCCGGGTCTCAGCTCACTGCAAGCTCCGCCTCCCGGGTTCACGCCATTCTCCTGCCTCAGCCTCCCGAGTAGCTGGGACTACAGGCGCCCGCCACCTCGCCCGGC
The DNA here is from genome assembly GCF_037993035.2 of Macaca fascicularis. Taxonomy (NCBI): domain Eukaryota; kingdom Metazoa; phylum Chordata; class Mammalia; order Primates; family Cercopithecidae; genus Macaca; species Macaca fascicularis. Next base: position 2,120,485 of record NC_088381.1, read on the forward strand.
TAGTTTTTTGTAGTTTTAGTAGAGACGGGGTTTCACTGTGTTCACCAGGATGGTCTCGATCTCCTGACCTCGTGATCCACCCGTCTCGGCCTCCCAAAGTGCTGGGATTACAGGCTTGAGCCACCGCGCCCGGCCTAACTTTTATTTTAACTTCAGGGGTACATGTGCAGATTTCTTATATAGATAAACTCATGTCATGGAGGTTTGTTGTACACATTATTTTATCACTCAGGTAATTAGCCAAGTACCCATTAGTTATATTTCCTGATCCTTTCCCTCCTCCAATCCTCCACCCTCAAATAGGCCCCAGTGTCTGCTGTTCCCCTACGAAACAGGCTTCTAAATAATTCATGAGTTAAAGCAAAAAATTTCAAGGGAAATTTAAAAACACATTGAACTGAATGAAAATGAAAATATGACATAACAAAATTCATGGGATGAAGTTAAAGAATTACAGAAAGGAAAAGTTCCTTACATAAGAAAATAATAGTCTCAAATCAAAGACTCTAAGTTCTACTTCAAAAAGAAGAAAACCAAAATAAGCCCAAAGCAAGAAAAATAAAGGAAATAATAAGTATAAAAGCAAAACTGATATCATTGGGAACAAAAATAACAGAAAAAGTACCACACAAAAAGTTGGTTCTTTAAAAAGGTCAATAAAATAAACCTCTAGCAAGACTGACAAAAAAAGGAAGATGACACCAGTTACCAGTATCAGAAATGAAGCAGGGATATTATTATAGGTCCTACAGACATCACAAAAGATGATGAGGGAATATCATGAACAATGCTAAACACATAAATTTGACAACTTAAAAGAAATGGATCAATTTCTTGAAAAAATCACCACAACTTTAATATGAAAGTGATCATTTGAATAGACTTATTAAGGAAATGAAAAAAACTCCCAGAAAAGAAATCTCCTGGCCCAGAGGGTATCACTGGAGAATTTTATCAAACATTTAAAGAATCGACACAAACCCTTATATAATCTCTTCTAGAAAACCGAAGATGAGGGAGTACTTCCCAACCCATTGTATAAAGCTCCTATTACCCAAGACAGAAAAAATAGTCCCTTAAACATGGAAATGCAAAAATCCTTAACAAAATATTAGCAAATAGAATTCAGCAATATACAAAAGGAGGTTTTTAAAACAGGTTTTTTGTTTTTTTTTTTTTGAGACGGAGTCTTGCTCTGTTGCCCAGGCTGGAGTGCAGTGGCCGGATCTCAGTTCACTGCAAGCTCCACCTCCCGGATTTACGCCATTCTCCTGCCTCAGCCACCTGAGTAGCTGGGACTACAGGCGCCGCCACCTTGCCCGGCTAGTTCTTTGTATTTTTAGTAGAGACGGGGTTTTGCTGTGTTAGCCAGGATGGTCTCTATCTCCTGACCTTGTGATCCGCCTGTCTCGGCCTCCCAAAGTGCTGGGATTACAGGCTTGAGCCACCGCGCCCGGCCTTAAAAGAGTATTATTAAACACCATGACTAAGTGGGATTTACTCCAGGGATACCATACTGATTCAATATTTGAAAATCAATTAATATAATCCACCGTATTGACAGACTGAAGAAATAATCATATAATCATACCAACTGATGCAGTAAAAGGAAGCCTTTGGTGAAATTCAAGGCCCATTCATGATTTTTTAAGTATCGTGAAACTTTTTTTTAATGTATCAGAAAACTAGGAATAGACAGAACTTTCTCAAGTGGATAAAGAACATGTACAAAATACCACCAGCTAACACCACACTTCATGGGAAAAGACTGAAGGCTTTGCCCCAAGATCTGGAACAAGACAGAGATGTCCATTCACACCACTGCTGTTCAACATAGTGCTGGGAGTTCTAGCCAGGGCAACAGGCAAGAAAAAATAAATAAAAGATACCCAGATTGGAGAGCAAGAATGAACACTCTCCCTATTTGCAGATGACAATGATGGTTTACATAGAAAATGCCAAGGAACCTACCAAAACAAAACCAAAAAAAAGTCCCAAACTTCTATTACTAATAAGTTCAGCAAGTCAGAGAACACATCAACATACCAAAATCAATTGTATTTACTATACTAGACTAACACAGGCAAAATGAAATGTGAAAATACAGTACTATTCACAATCACTCCAAAAAACAATACTTTGTCATAAATCTAACAAAATACATTCAGGACATATCTCTTGAAAACTAGAAACCACTGATATAATGATGTAAGAACATAAAGAAGGTTTAAATAATGAAAAGACCTATCATATGCACGGATTGGAAGATGCAACATAGTGGAGACGCCAGTTCTTTCCAGATTGATACCTACACTTAACAAACTCCTACCAAATCCCAGCAGGATTTTTCTGTAGTTACAGAAAAAATTATTCTAAAATTTATATCGAAAAGCATATGAACTATAAGAAGTTAAGATGAGTTAATGTTGAAAAGGAAGAATAAAGAGGTTGAATTACTTGATAAAATTTGAAGACATAATACAGCTATGGTAATAAAAAATGTGGGTATAGATAAAGTGACAGACACACAGATAAAACAGAACAAAACAAAGAACCAGGAATAACCCACACCAGTCAAGTCAGCTGATTTTTGACAACTTCATAAAAGCAATTCAGTCAAGGAAGGATAGTCTCTCCAACAAATGGTGCTGGAGTAATTGGGCATCCATGGAGGGTGGGGGAAAATAAATTAGATCTAAATCTTACATTTTGATTTTATATAAAAATCAAAACAGTTAACAAATTAAGCTGTAAGGGATGAAATTATAAAACTTTCAGAAGAACACAAAGGAGAAAATCTTCAAGAGCTAGGGCTTCATACAGAATTCTTAGACAATACTCTAACAGCATGCTCCATAAAAGAAAAATCAATAAAATTGGATTTTGTCAATATTAAAAACTTTTCCTCTGTGAAAGATGCTATTAAAAGGATTAAAAGCAAGCTATGGATCTGACATAAAGGATCATACCTAGGATATATAGAGAACTCTCAATCTCAGCAGTAAAAAAATAAAATAAGACCAAATAATCCAATTTTTAAAAGGGCAAATAAGATGAAGAGACAATTCAATGAGAAGGATATACTGATGGCAAAAACATAAATAAAAGAGGAGTTCAGTATCAGTAACAATTAGGGAAATGCAAATTAAGACAACAATGAGATATCAACCTATTAAATATACACCTATTAGAACAGCTAACATAAAAAACAGTTGAAATACTAGTTGCTGGTGAGAAACTGGATCTCTCAGATATTGCTGGTGGAAACGAAAAATAGTGTATAAGATGGTGCCTTAAGCAATTAAACATACTCTGCCATACAACCCAGCAATCATACTCCTGGGCAGTTATCCCAGAAAATATAATCTTATTCTCACGTAGAAACCTGCATACAAATGTGCTCAGTCATTTTATTTGCAATAGACAAAAACAGGAAACAATCAAAATGTTCCCCAATAGATGAATGGCTAAAGACGCTGTGATACACTCATACCACGAACAAATATTCCGCAGTAAAAAAGAACAAACTACTGACAGGTGTAACAACTTGAATGAATCTCAAAATCATTTTGCTGGAAAAAAAAAAAAAAAGCCAGTCTCAAAAGGCCAATGATTCCATATATGTAACATTCTCAAAGTGGCAAAAAGTAAATAAAGAACAAATTGAACAAATTTGAGGCTGACAATGGTTAGAAATTGGGGGGAAGGAAGCAGATGTGACAGTAAAGGGATAGCAAGGGGAATACAAGATCCACTTTTGCTTGATGAGGGTTCTGTATCTTGATTTCAAGGATCGTCACATAAGCCTACATGGGGTAAAATGACACAGAGCCATGCTCCTGCATGGCACCAATGTCAGTTTCCTGGTTTGGTATCCCACTAAGTTATCTATTGTGTGACAAGTACAGCAGACCTTTCTGTACTGTCTTTGCCATCCTCTTGGAATTTACAATTACTCAAAAGTTAAAACTTTAAAACCTATCACTACAGAATATTTTTCTATCAGAAGAACAAGAAACAACACTCACTTCCAATATCCGGCCTCAGCTTTTTATCATATTCTCTTAGCAGCTTGTTGAGAATAAGAGTCACGTCAGTGTCTTGGGATTTTGGAGCCAAGACCCACTTTTGGTTTGATGACGAATCTTCATATTCATCCTCTTCCACCTTTCTGGACCTGGAGTTATAGCACAAAAATGTGACAAGTAAGTGGCAGCAATGGCTCTAGGAAGAGCCTAAGTTTGTCCTATCCAAGTACCATGAAAGGGGTAGAAAGTCCCCAGTACCCACAGCCCAACCACACACATGAAACCCCGAAAAATTTTTTTAAAAAAGAAAGAAACACAAAATAGGAATGATTCCATAGGAAGAATGCTACTGCTATTAACAAGGTATTTTTTCATTAAATGTCACAAGACCATCCCCCATCCCAGTTAAACTACAGACAACGTGGCAGGTAAACAATACCAGAGGGCTAACCAGCAGGCAACACGACCCTTGAATCCACCCTGAGAGACTGTGAAGGCCAAGGCACAAACCTAGAGGTTTTCCATACGATGACTGTATCACGTTGTTTCCACCCCTGACCACCAAGACCTCATTTTAGTTGAAGGTGAGATTAGCTTTTGCAGACTGGACTCATTCAAAATAGTTGAGTCTGACTCTGTGCTTCTCTCTTGGAGGCGGGAATCTGGGGGTCTAGACACTTGGACATTGTGAGGGGGTCTGCTTTGCCGGCACTCAGGTTGGAAGCAAGGACAGAAATGTCTGCTAGTGACTAGTGAAGACCCTCTGGCAATCTTACACGCCTCGGTCAACACAAACTGATTCATCTTCTGCACAGCAGGCTAACATAGACATGAAAAACTAAGCTTTCGAATACATCTTCAACATTCTGACTTCTTAGTAAATGAGTCTCAGTGAACGCCTGGGCATCTCTGAGCTTGTTTTGTGCAGAGAGGAGCTGGACAGCCTTCTCTCCCGGGTGACACGCACTGACAGGAGTGCCTGAATGGAGAGGCCTCAGGTTGACCAGCTAGTTTTACTTTTTAATTTTTTTATTTTTATTTTTTATTTTTTTGGTTCTGCAGTTTTCGGTTTTTTTGTTTGTTTGTTTTGTTTGTTTTGTTCTTTTTTTTTTGAGATGGAGTCTTGCTCTATCGCCCAGGCTGGAGTGCAGTGGCACAATGTCGGCTCACTGCAAACTCCGCCTCCCGGGTTCACGCCATTCTCCTGGCTCAATTTTTTGTATTTTTAGTAGAGACGGGGTTTCACCGTGTTAACCAGGATGGTCTCGATCTCCTGACCCTGTGATCCGCCCGCCTCGGCCTCCCAAAGTGCTGGGATTACAGGCATGAGCCACTGTGCCCAGCTCAGTTTTCGGTTTAAAAAAAAAAATTGGTTTATAATTGACACACACTTGTACTTGACAAGCTGGTTTTCTCAGTGAGTGAGGCCATCTCAACGCTATAGTCACATGGGCTTAGAGAGCGGACAGTCTCTTTCTGCCTTAAAGCAGCACTTCCAGGCAGACTACCATTGGCCCCAGCAAGAAAGCATGTGAAGTAAACCAACCTTTTCCTTTCTAGTTTGTCAGTGTGCATGCTTTAGTAACTTTCTCTTCACAGAAGAGAATAATAAAAAGAATCGAAAACTGCACGGAGGCAGATTTGTCCTGACTGGATACGAACTCTTTTCTGTTTAGCTTCCCACATGGGAGCCAGAATGTCAGTGTCATGTCAGGACACTTGTGCTCTGGGATGTAAGTTTCTTGAACTTAATTTTGAGAATTGTCTAAATTATCTATAATTAACAAGATGTTAATTAAAAAAATAAACTTTCACGTTCATTTTTGCTACTGAATTTAGGTCTTCATATATACACATATGCATAGTTATGTAATATATACATGAGCCTTTTAAAGTGTGTTAACTAGCCATAATGTAGACTAGAGTGTTGGCCAGATAGTCTAAACCTGGATGAACATGTACATAAACGAGAGATCTTGACAATGAATATACGGCGTATGTCTCAAAGAATGACTTCCCCACTTACGTTTTTCCTAGGCTGATCTTAAACTGTAATTCTATTTCCTGAGTACCTATTGGCTAGAAGGTTAAATTAAATCATCCACAGAAACTATAAATTGCTGTTGATTTTTATGCACATTTGATATTCATGATCGATAGGAACTTTTAAATGTGGGGCACATATTCAGTAAGGAATATGTTGCATTTCATTATTTATAAAAGTGAACATTTACAAGTAATACCACAGAATTTTAAATGTTACTCAAAAATATTTCATGTCATCTGGCCGGGCATGGTGGTTCACGCCTCTAATCCCAACACTTTGGGAAGCTGAGGTGGGTGGGTCATCTGAGGTCAGGAGTTCAAGACCAGCCTGGCCAACAGCGTGCAACCCTGTCTCTACTAAAAATACAAAAAAAGTAGCTGGGCATGGTGGCACATGCCTGTAGTCCTGGCTATTCGGGAGGCTGAGGCAGGAGAATTGCTTGAACCCAGGAGGCAGAGGTTGCAGTGAGCTGAGATAGTGCCACTGCACTCCAACCTGGGCAACAGAGCAAGACTCCATCTCAAACAATAATAATAATAATAAATTTTAAATTTTAAATATTTTGTGTCATCAGGAGTATTATCAGAAATGTTAATCTTATCATCTTGCAAAATTTTTTTAAAACTTAAAGAGCAGGTTGAAGCATTTAGATAGCTGGGAATCAAGCACTGCCCACAGGATAGGGCAAATCACTACAGAGCAAGGGCATCTGCAGCAGTGAGGAGAGGCTGGTAGCTCATCTCAGCAGAATCTGGCACAACATGCTCAGGACACTTGGCGATTCAGCCCAGGTGCCTTCCTCCCTCTCTCTGCTGTCTCTGTCTCTTCCCCTCTCTCTTCTTCCCCTCCCCTCCGCCTCCCCTCTCCTACCCCCACCACTACAGAGCCAGACCACAGACTCCACAGTCTGTTATTGTCTATGGCCCTGATAGTCACATACACACAAACCGAGCACGGTAACCAGCTTTTCATCATTCTCTGTATACGCAGCCTTCGTTTTTGAAAACTACTTCCAGCTACTTACAGGTATTCTAATAAGCCTAATTCTCCCTCTAGTGGTGATGAGAGGGTTTTCCTGAAATTGCAAGAGCTTCCTCCTTAGAGGCCAGTACAGGTGGCAGTGAGGGGGACCAAGAAAAAGAAAGCAGAAACGTTCTCTTCCACCCCTTCAGGAGGCATATCAGGGCCCCAGCTGTGTAACCTGGTTGGGTAGGCAGTGGGAAGAGTGAGGCCGAGATGCTCTAGGTCCCTGGGCTGTGAGCACCCTTCTCCCTCAAATCCTGAAAATGAAATAGAAGCCTCGCATTGCTAGTGCCAGACCACCAGGCCCACAGGAAAATCCTTGCTTTCATGAAAACGAAATCTCATCTCAGAGGACCCATTAGAATGTGGATAATACAGAAATATTTTCTTTCCCTAAATTCTAAGTGAATTATATATAGTCTTTATGAGCACTGTTACTTGCATTGTTGGATCCTAAACACCATTACTGCAATTAGCTTTTTCTTAAAAATAAATCAGTGATGTATTGTCATTGTCAAAAAACAACTCAACCCTCAGATCTTATCTTCATGTCTTACACCTTTGCTTAAAGCAGAAGGACCGAGAAAAAGTCTGAAGTATTTTTAAACATTAAAAGGAGTTCCTAAACCTCAGAAAGCAGTTAAGGCATCACCAAGGTCTGAGTGGGAATCGGTGCGTTTTATGAAGCCCATGGGTGTCAAAATGGGGAGGCCCCCTCCTGGGGAGCTGCTGAGCCATCACCACAAAGCACAGACATCAGACCCTCATCCAAGGAACTTCCACAGCAGGAAGGAACTCAGAGTGCAAATGAGAATCCCCTCCGAATTCAAAACAGTTTTGAAAGATGACACTGCACATCAGATTGCTTCACATGTCTGTACAACCCATTCAGAGAACAAAGACACTCTCAAAGAAGAGGCATATAGCAATAAAGTTAGTATAAAATTTGGATTTTTTAACTGATCTGCAAGCTCTATTATGAAAGCTGGGAAACCAACCCAAATACAGAACAAATGAAAATCATTATGTCTGTCTTCGCAGAATGGAAGGATGAAGAATCCCAAGAGATTCTGCGTATATTTGGGAATCCCCAGTAACCGGACTGTTTTAAGGCAGAGGCTAAGGTATTTTCCTAAGCACATGCAGTAGTGAGGACGATAGTCTGTGTTTCTTTTAGAATGTTAAGAATCCAGAGATCTAAACAGTTGATTACTGAACCCGAAGGGCTGGTCACTCGTTTGAGTTGGTGGCAATAGAAAGGTGGCAGAGATGTGACTGCTGGCCTCAACGCTATGCCTGGTGCTGTCTACCTCCCTCTCTGCCTCTAAACAGAGACACAACCAGGAATAAGCAACCTCAGAAAGCATATTTCCATCTCTTTCACCAGCTGCCTCTTTAGATAGAAAGAAACTTCAGCTGAAAGGCCCAAGGAGTGCTCTGTCTCTTTGAAAGAGTTGCCGGTGAGTCACCGGTGGAGTCGGCTTCCACACTCAACTCAGCAAAGAGGAGCAGTGATAAGGGGGAGGGCCAGGGCTTCCTCCCTCAGGGTAAGCTCCTCTGCCCAGTTCAGGAGTGAGAACTGGGGGCCCCTTGATGTTTAGTAGGATTTATTCATGTGTCTTCCTAGCTCCTGGAGAGTTCACAAATATGAATGAAAAGGCCTGATGGTGGCCAGGCTTGTGCGCGCAAGGACGCCCTCTGATTCTCTGGCTCCCAGAGCCAGGAAATGGAGAAGCGTCAAAACAAGAGGGTTTAGGGGCTAGGGGCACGCTGAGCTTCCTAGGGTGGGGAAAGGGGAAGGCCAGACACTGCTCCGATTTTTAAATCACAGGGCAATCGGCAAGTTCTAGCCAGAGATCCAGCCAGAGACAGAATTAAAGAAACTAAACCCAGAATCTCCAGTTGTGTTTACAGCAACAGGGTTTAACCCTTTGGGTCCCACTGTCTTCGTATCCTCATGCGCCCTCTTAGTCTCCTCTGGAGTGATTCTAAGCTCCCATTAGCTGGCTGGTGTGCTGGGAGGAAGGTTGCGGAATTTATGGTGAGATAATGTCTTACATTACCAGGCAGAAGCCTTATTATCCATTTCAACATGCGTGCTTTATGGGGGTGGGAGTGCGTGTGTTCCTGTGTGTGAAAGTGGCTGATCTGGAAGGTAGGTAGGTGTGCGTGTGTGTGTGTGTTTGCAGGACCTGGCAGGGGAGTCCTCTCAGACAAGCAGGGCTTTCTGCTGCCCACCTGGTCCCAATCCCCCCGCACCTGCCTCCAATGCATTAGCTCTTTCCAGCCCGGTCTAAACTGGGCAGTTAGAACCACGGTTCCTGGGTTCTTGGAAATTTCAGAGTGATGGAAATGACAGAGAATGTCAGCCAAAGTGTGTGTGTGTGAGAGCTCCTGAAACAGCTGAGGTGGGAATTAGGGGTCGGTAAGGAGCCAGAAATGGCCCCTGCCCCATGATCCTGGTTTTCAAAACCCCTTAAAATCACCAGATCCTAAAAGCCTCAGGAGACGAGCCATTAATGTGAGTCTCCACACTCCCGGCTGCAGAGGAGAAAGCAGTCTAAGGGAGCTGGGACAGGTGAGGTGTGGGCCGACTTCCCCGTCCCCTCCCGGCCCGCCGTGCCGCAGCCCAGCCGACGGCTGGCGCGCCAGGGACTCCGACAGACAGCGCCCCCCGCCGCCTGTCGCCCAGCTCGGGGCCTCCGGGGATGCGGCCCCCGCGCCACTTACCGCGCGTGCAAGCCCGAGAACAGGCAGAGGAGGAGCAGCAGCTTCGGGGCCATGGTGCCGTGGAGCTCGGGGCCTCGGCCGGGCGCGGCTTCCTGCAGCGCGGACCTCGTCCCCGCCGGCCCTCTCTGCCCCGGCTTCCTCCGAGGCTGCTGGCGGCGGGCGGGACAGGAGTCTACTCCGGCGCTGGCCGCGCCCCCGCGGGGCGCACACGGGACGCACACGGGACGCCGGCCCCCCGCGGCGCGCCGCCCCCGCCCGCACAGTGGCGCCGGTCCGCGCAGCCGGGTGGGGGAGCAATGGGCGCCGGGGACCCCCTGGCGCGGCGCCGCCCACCCCGCCTGGAGCAGCGAGCGGGCGCGGGTGCCCAGGCCGGGCTGTGAGCGCTGTGCGGTCGCCGCGCTGAGAGGCGGGGGCAGGCGGGCGGCTGTCCTCTGGCAGCGCCTCTGAGGCGGTCCCGGCGGGGAGGAGTTTCCCCAATTACACGCCTGACAACGCGCAGGGCCAGGAAGGCGAGGTTTGAATGGACTCGGAGTTTGAGGCCAGGAAGGGGGCGGAGCTCCGAGGGGGAGGGGAGGCTGGGGATCCCGCAGGGAGCCTGAAGAGAGGTCCCCGGGGTGGGCACCTTGAGAGCCAGCCCGCGCTCCGCCTTCCTCCGGCCGTTTCTACCCCGTGCAGGTTTCCTCCAGCGCTCCCTGACCTCCCGTGGCCGCCGTCGCCCCGGGTTGAGACGGTTTGCTGAAAGCAGCCCTTTCATCGCACTCTTCGTGCTAAGTCGGCTGAACTCCTGGGCACTGATAAGATTCTGTGCTTGGAAAGGTGGCTTTCTGCGGGAATATTTGGAAAAAAGCACTCCAGATTTATGCCTTTCTTACAGAAAAGAGAGACTAACACGTAGCAATAAACAGTAGAGGTAGAAAGGAATATTAAAGGTAGGAGCTAGGTAGATCCTAAGGCAAGAAACCAAAGACATTCCGTTTGGCGGAAGCATGAGGTGCGCCTCATCCCATGTATTTTCATATTCCGAAAACCAAAAATGGCATTTACGATTTCATTTGTCATAATCATTCAGAAAGTTAGTCTTACACCATGTAAGTATTGCAATCTCAACAGTGTAGCAAATCCACTAAGAATCTTACATTTCTATCACTCCCAAAAAATTCTTAGAAAATATTTTGTAACTGCTATTCATAGATTTATGTAAGGGTGTGATAACTGTTTCTTTAATATTGTCAAATAGCTTTGTTCGTCCAGGCACAGTGGCCCACGCCGGTAACCCCAGCACTTTGGGAGGCCGAGGCAGGCGGATCACTTGAGCCCAAGAGTTCAAGACCAGCCTGGGTAGTATGCAAAAATGCTGTCTCTACAAAAAATACTAAAGAATTAGCTGAGCATGGTGGCATGGGCCTGTATTCCTCTGGTGTGTTCCCCCTCGTTTCTGGATAGGCATGAAGTGGAGTGGAGTGCAGTTGTTAATGACAATATTGTTTTTCAACAGTGGAGCTGTCATCTGCCTGGCATCACCTTTGTGTCTCTGTGAGGTGCTGAACTCGCCCAGCTCCCCCCTTTCCAGGACTCTCTCTGGCATTCTCATCTTCCTCTGCCCAGCACATCCCTCCTACTCAGGTGCACATGGCCTATAAGGTCCCCTCTTTCATGAAGACTCTGACGCTTGCATTCTTCCACCTCCAACACCTGTACCACACCTGTAGGCTTCAGGGGAATATGAGCATTTATCATACTCTGCCCTAATCTCTAATTTTCTGTGCCGAAATCTGAGTACTTTAAAAATCAATTAGATGATGATTTATTGTTCCTTCATTGCTTATAGAAATATGTCGTCTCCACATAAGAGACGCGTCTCACTCTGTCGCCCAGGCTGGAGTGCAGTGGTGTCATCTGGACTCACTGCAACCTCCACCTCCCAGGTTCAAGCGATTCTCGTGCCTCATCCTCCTGAGTACCTGGGATTATAGGCACCCACCACCACACCTGGCTAATTTTTGTATTTTTAGTAGAAATAGGGTTTCACCATGTTGGCCAGGCTCTTCTGGAACTCCTGACTTCAACTGATCTGCTCGCCTCGGCCTCCCAAACTGCTGAGATTACAGACGTAAGCCACCGCGCCTGAGTGTACTGCAAGAATGCTGCAAATAGAAACAATTCTTTTGTGCTTGCCTTCTTAACGCAGTAATAGGAACATAAGCAAAAATAATCATCCGACATTGATCACATAAGATGGGCCAGGGCAACTCTCATAACATTATTTCCGTTTCGCATCTAGAGAAAAAGCACAGAGAAGTTAAGTCACTTACCCCAAGGTCACACAGCTAGTAGACTGAGGATGTTAAAAGCCAGGCAGTTGGCTCCAATGTTTCAGTCCTAATCACGATACCATACTGCCTTCCTGAGGAGGAGCTCAGCAGACATTTGTTGTTTGGCTAGTTGATGAAAGTTTTGGACTCCTTACCGTATTATTTATTTTTTGAGCATGAGTTAAAATATTCACACGTTGTTTATAATAGAAATAGACTGTTACTTGAGTGATTTTGTAAAATATCAGTAAATAAGAAGTGTCCTAAGATTTGTTATTATTATTTTTACAATTCAATGAGTGGACAAGAAAATGCAATACTGTTTTTACATCCCTGTGCTCTTTATTCTTTTCCTTTCTTGCATATTTCAACGTGCTATTATGGATGAATGCAAGGTGATCCCCTCTGGCCTTTGGAATGCTTTGCTTCATTTATTAGACTGAGTAGCTCAACTTGATACGTCTGAGCATTTTACCTTGGAAAGCCCCTCCCCTCTTCCTGGAAGGAGATTTTGTTTTTTAAAGCTAAATGAACTGGAAGGTTGGGGAAAAATCAAAGCAAGCTTTCTAGGCGTTAAGTGTGAAAGCAAAATGCAAGGTTAAGACTGTTCAAAGCAGAAGCCACAGGCTTTCATGTAGCTCCCTCGCCCCGGTCGACCTGCGGGGATGCTCTGCGGAGCATGCGCAGTGCGCACTCTCCAACCCGCCTCAGCCTCTCCATCTTCAGCCCGGGAGAAGCGGGCGGGATTTACACTTGCTCCCCCTAGCTCGCAGGAATAGAAAGGGAAATAAAAAGTAGGTGAAAGCGAGCGCCACCAGAAGACTGGCTGTTAGTCCTAAGAGGTTAGGTAACCGATCCGTGCTCAAAACCGAAGCGCAGACGCGGCCGTAGTGACGAACAGCTCCAGCCTGGCGCGCTGCTTTGCTCCTGGCTTGGCGCTGGGTCCTCGGCTCTGGAGGTTCTGGGGAAGACCTGGGCTGCCCGCGCAGTGGGGGGTCGGGCTGCACCTCGGCGGGGACGGCGGGACCCTGGCAGCGTTGCCAGGAAGCGCCCTTCAGTTCCCAGGCCACGGAGCCGCCCGGCTGCCCACGCGCCCTTCACCGCGCATCCGCTGCTCCGTGGCTGCCCCGAGTTCTGCTTTGAGAAACATCCCTCCCACTCCCAAAACTGTACTTCTGGGCTACATGTTTCGTGGTTTCATATTTTGAAAAAGCGCCCTTCCCTTGTCAATCAAAACAGCACTGTCAAAGGATAATGCACACACAACAAAAATGCACCAATCTTAAAAGTATGGCTCAGTGAACTATTTGGCATGTGTATACCGTATGTATATGAATAGCATATGTATAGCACCTGGATTATTATATATAACAAATACATAATTATGTAATTCCCAGTGGCTGGGCCATCTTCAAGTCAGTACCGATACTGGGTAACCAACTATTCAGCCTTTGGCCACAGAAGCCTAGTTTTGCCTAGTCTTGCATAGATGTGGTCATGCAGTACTATCCATTTAACCTCCGGCTTCTCTCACGCAGTGCAGTGTCTGTGAGATGTACCCTTATTGCTACATTACCAGTCATTCATTACTTTTTACTGCTGTGCATGATAGTTCTTTGTGTGAATACACCACACGCTATTTATTTGTTCCTATGCCAATGGATATTTGGGTTGTTTGAAACTTTGGGATGTTATGAATAAAGCTGACATGAATACTCTTGTCTTTTGATGGACATATGTGTTCATTTCTCTTGGTTATCTGACTGAAAACAGAATATCCAGATCACAAGGAAGGCAATGCGTTTAGTGATAATAAATATTACTACAGAGATTTCTAAAGCAGTTATGTTTATCACACATTGGCCATGAATGAGTTCTGGTGTATACCCTTGATGAAATGTGGCCTTGCCATTCTTTTTGTCACCATTCTGATATTTCTTTATTATTATTATTATTAGACGGAGTCTCGACGATCTTGGCTCACCGCAACCTCCGCCTCCTGAGTTTGAGCAACCCTCCTGCCTCAGCCTCCCAAGTAGCTGGGACTACAGGCCTACATCACCATGCCCAGCTATGTTTTTTTTTGTTTTTTTTTTTTTTGTTTTTGTTTTTTTTTTTGTATTTTTAGTAGAGATGGGATTTCTTCATATCGGCCAGGATGGTCTTGATCTCTTGACTTCGTGATCCACCGCCTCGGCCCTCCCAAAGTGCTGGGATTACAGGCATGAGCCACAGTGCCCAGCCTGCCATTCTGGTATTTCATTCTGGTTTTGATTTCATAGAACTTCTTTCAAATTTTTACCAGCCATTGGAATATCTTCTTTTATGAAGCGTCGTTTAAGTCTTTTGCTCATTTTGAAACTAGACTGTTGGCCTTTTTATTTGTAGAAGCTCTTTTTGTGTTTTTATGTTTTTGTTTACCGTTACACCTATTGCTTTAATACATACTGTCAATATTATACAAATACATGATTTACAATATCCCCATTATAGCAAGACAAAGAATACAGTCATAAAATAAAATGTCTTTTAGGCATTTATTATGCCAAGCACATAAATTATTGTTCTCATTATGACATAAGAATAATACTCTTTTGGTGACAAAAGATATATTGTATTAGCTCAAGGTCCACGGAAGAGCTTCCAGTAAGTTGGAAAGTAAAATCTGGCCATGTTTTCTATACAATAAATAGAACAGCAACAACCTCTGCTATCCCTCAAGCATAAAGTATCCCTTTACATAAACTTAAGTAAATGGCTTGTTACAAATAAAAATAAATAACATTTTAGAAACTAGTTAACATCACTGGGCCGAATGTGGTATTTACTTTCTTGTGTATGTCTAAGAAATTTCAACATGAAGTATATATTAAAAATTAGCAATAATTTCTGAGGTATACATGAGCCAAGCTGCTCACTCTTACTGTGGAAGCAAAACTAACTTCTGAAAATAATCTACAGAAATAATATGTAAACACATAGAGCTTGAGATAGACTAAGAACATCCTTCTATGTTCTATGGACCAAAATACAAAGTTCTCCATTACATATGTAAATAAACACACTTTCATTAGTTTGGAATATATTGATATTACATGACTATGTGTATATTTTATGTACACCATAAAACAATTGTTGACAGTGTCTCCAGTGACAACATGCATTCTAGCCACAACTACTGGAAAGGGTATAAAACCTTAATAAGGAAACTGCTTTGCTTTGCTTTAACTAAAGTTTTTAAGTGAAAAACAAAGCCAACACTCCTTGTTGCATCTTGGACTGAGGTCTAAAATGTTCAGAGTCAACAATCTCTTTGGTTGTTCCCCAGTGTAACAAAGCACATACGCATTCTCTCTCCGTTCACAAAGTCTGATCATCTTCAGCATTTTGTCTTAAAAACTGCTTTCCAAGTATGAGGGACCCACGCTGTTACGTTCTTTCTGTTGCCTACTTTACACCTGATGTGGCCATATAGGTTGGCACCTTGTAGCACCACACCCATGATAACCATGGCTAGCTACCCTGAAGGAGAAGAGGCCACAAGAGAAATATATCACCCACAGCACTGGACAGGCATTAAGTCCCAACCAAAAGATTTGATTCAGCCTCTGAAACAGTTTCGTCCTCCCGAGAGTATGCCTTTCTGGACTCAAGCACCCAGTGGCTCTTTCCATCTTCATCACGTGATTCCAACACCATAGACCCACCACTAGTCCACCTGTGACATTCATCACTGCCCTAAAGTCACACGACAAGATAATTGTCACCATACAAGCAGTAAAACTGCTGCTGACCAATTTGCAAAGAAGAGAGACCACAACTGCACTGACTCGAAAGAATAACTGGAAAAGTGAGGCTGCTGGGTATCTGATTTTGGATTGTTTTGTTTTGTTAGTTGTCTCTTCTGCATCCAACATTGAAATGTCTTCAGTGTCATCATTACTGTCCTGATGCAACATGGCAGCCCTGTGCCAGCCCCCCAGTATCACTTAAAAAAAAATTACTATGGCCTTTTATTTTCTTAACATCTATTATTGTTACTTCTCTGAATTTGTTCATTTATTTGTTTATTTATTGCTGTTCTAGGTTGTTTGCATCTCCAGATAGATCAGCTTTTAAATTGTCCCCCAATTTTTAAAACTGTTCTTTTGGAAATATTCACAAGTTTACAAATAAATTTGTAAAACTAATCCTGTAAGTTTCTATAATATTATCTAATCTATAGCACATAGTCTAATTTTTCTAACTGATCTGATAACACCTTCAATAGCATTTTTCCCATATAGCCCAAGAACCCTTTCAGGATCACATGTTTTGCTAGTTACTGTGTCCACTTGGTCTGTTTTTAGTCCAGAACAGGTTGTGGCCGTTCTTGATGTTTCACCGCACAGTAGTTTCCGTAGACAAAAGTATTTTGTAGCATGCACCTCTGTGTGAGTCTTTCTCCTGATCAGATGCAGGTTATGTATTTTGGGAAGATATATGACATAAGCGATGTTGCTTTTCTTGGTGCGTTATTGTAGGAAATGCACGACGTCGGTTTATCTCACCGTGGGTCACACTGATCACTTAGTGGAGCTAGAATCTGCCAGTGTCTCCACTGTCAAGCTACTTATTTTTCTTTTCAAATGGCTGACTGTTCTTTGGGGAAATTATTTGAAAATGTTTAACTATCTTAGTTTTAACATGCATTGATGATTCTTGCTTGCTGCTTGTAAAATGGTGATTTTCTAATTTCACTGTTCCTCTACGTTTATTAGTTGGTATCATATCATAGGAAGCACTCCTCCTCTTTTTCTAGTATTACTTTCTGTAGAGACTCATGGTTTCTTGTTTTATTCAATGTACTTTAACCCATTACTGTCATTATTTATTGTTATTCTCAAATCATTCAAGATTTCGACAATAGGAGCCTCTTCAAGCTGACTCCTGTATTTAGCATGTCCCCAGTATTTATTGTTTGACATTTGTCTCAATTTTTTTACCTTGAAAAAATTTTAAATTTTCCCCAGGTTTATTGAGGGATAAGAGACAAACAAAATAGTATGCATTGAAGGCATACAAGGGGATGATTCGATATAAGCGTACATTGGGAACTGGTTCCCATATGAACTGGTTAGCAGAGCCTTCACCTCACTTAGTTACCTTTCTTTCCCCACTTACTTTCTGAAGCAACAGGATTGCCACTCATATTTTCTTTTTCCCTACCCTTGAATTCAAAATTTCCCCTTGGTTCCCTTTTTTTTTTTTGAGACGGAGTCTCGCTCTGTCGCCCAGGCTGGAGTGCAGTGGTCTGATCTGGGCTCACTGCAAACTCCGCCTCCCGGGTTCAAGCCATTCTCCTGCCTCAGCCTCCCGAGTAGCTGGGACTACAAGCTCCGCCACCACCCCCGGCTACTTTTTTGTATATTTAGTAGAGACGGGGTTTCACCATGTTAGCCAGGATGGTCTCGATCTCCTGACCTCGTGATTCGCCTGCCTTGGCCTCCCAAAGCGCTGGGATTACAGGCATGAGCCACCGTGCCCGGCCCCCTTGGTTTCTTTTAATAGAGAATGATATTTAGAAAACAAATCTAGTTGCTCTGAAGTATTATTGCTTTGAGACCTTTTAGAGGACATTATATTATGATATAATAATACTATTTCATTACACACTAGAAATTAATGAGCATGTACTGATGTCACCCATAAAATCCTTCCTTGTCTTCGAACTTTCCCTCCAATTTTTAACAAAATTAATATATTTTTAAATTTGCTCAAAGTGCAGTATACACGATATAGTTTCAGAATTACAGTAACCAGGCTACAATGAAAAGAAGATCTCTAGGTTGAGTTCAGAATGTGTTTTCAGATGTTTCTGCTCTCCCCCTTTAAGCTAAGAATACAAGAGAGTAATCAAAATGCTATGCTCAAAAGTTATTTGGTTTAGTTTTTTTTTCTCCAATGTGGTTATGCTATTAATTTAAAGTGGAGCTGAGTTCATTTGTTTCTATTTGTATTACACTTTAGGGCTTTTCCTCATTATTATGGATTTAATTCTATTTTTGAATACGTGAAGTTTTAACATGATCCCAAAAATCAACACTGTACAAGATGAAACAAGAAATATCACGAGAAGTGCCATCCCACCCCATTGCTTCTACTTGTTTCTGCCATACACATACACAGACACCTCCTCTACATAATAATACATTTCATCAATTTCTGGTTTATTTTTCTTTTTCCATAAATAAACAGACAAATAACTATTTTCTAATTCTACTTCCTTTCTGACATCAAACATCACATGCTATACAAAACTTTTGCATTCTGATTCTTTAACTTCTTCAATATTGCACCTTGGAAATACAACAGTTAATGCAGCTCTTTTTACATAACTGCATCCTTTTTACATAACTGCATAGTATTCTATTGCATGTAAATATCATAATGTTTAAATTAATCTACTTTGTTGGGGTATTTTCACAGCTTCCAATATTTTGCAAATACATATAATACTGAATCATACAACTTTGTGCATGCCAATTTTTATGCTGTTGAAGGTGTATTTTCAGGGTAAATTTCCAGAAGTAAGATTTCTAGGTCAAAGGGTACATGTGTAATTTTATCATATATTGTCAAATTTCCTTCTCATAGGGAAGTTTTCTCCATTTCTCATTCCCACTATCAATGAAAAATGATACCTATTTTTCAATAGTCTTGTCGATAGTGAATTTTCAAATTTGCTAGATTTTACCAAGCTAAGGGGTAAAAGTGATATCACAACATGGTTCTAATTTGTGTTTTGTTAATTATGAGTATATTGAACATTTAAAAATATTTAGAACCAGCTGGGCATGGTGGCTCATGCCTGTAATCCCAGCACTTTGGGAGGCTAAGGCAGGCGGATCATGAGGTCAGGAGTTCAAGAGCAGCCTGGCCAACATGGTAAAACCCCATCTGTACTAAAAATACAAAAATTAGCTGGGCATGGTGGTGGGCACCTGTAATCCCAGCTACTCAGGAGGCTGAGGCAAGAGAATCATTTGAACCTGGGAGATGGAGGTTGCAGTGAGCTGAGATTGTGCCATTGCACCCCAACCTGGGCAATAGGGTGAGAGACTGTCTCAAAAAAAAAAAAAAAAGAAATATTTAGGACCATCTTATATTTTAGCAAATTATCTTTTTTGTCCTTTGCACAATTTTCTATCAAATTTTTTCATATCTTATCCTCAAATTTTACATGTCACAGGCATTTTTCTGTGGCATAAGTTGCAAATAATTTCTTCCCATTTATCCTTTGTCTTTTGATTTTGGTTACATGTTACTGATCATGAAATTTTTACACGTTTCTCTAGTCAAATTTATCAATATTTTTTGCATCTGTATTTGGGGAAATAATTAGAACCTTTCCCGATAACTTTCACCTAAGTTATAAAAGGGTTCGCCCAGGATTTATTCTGGTATCTCGGTGATTTCATCTTCTACACTTACATCTCTGATCCATTTGAATCACAGTCTTAAGTAATACATAAAGTATTGATGTAACTTAAGTATTTTCCATATAACCATCCAGGTCTTCCCATACTACTTATTCAAAAGTTCAACTTTGTCACTCTAATTTGAAATACCATAATTATCATCTGCTAAGTTTCCATGTATACCTGGATCTATTTTTGTATTTCCTTTCGATAGCTAATTAACGAGTAATCTGCTTGTACCATTGTGTTAATTATAAACACTTTGTGTGTGTTTTAGTATCTGGTTGGGCTAGGGCTAGCTGTTCATCTTATTCAGTATTTTCATGTATTCTTGCATATGTATTCTTCCAAATTAACTTTAATCTCAACATATATAGCTTCAGAAAAAAACTTTTTCATATTTTATTGGGGTTCTATTAAATTAACTGAGGGAGAATCTGCATCTTTATAATATTGAGTTATCCTATATAAGAACAAGGATTACATTTTCTATTTGTTCATTGGTACTTCGCACAGGGTTTTCATACTTCTTATTAAGTTCATTTGTGAGACTATTATCTATTTTTTTGATACATTTTAAATTGTATTTTCTCTTCCAGTGTCCTCTAATTGCTTATTAATCATGAATATAAGCATTTCCATTATTTCATGTAATTTTTATATCCTGCTTGCTTTCTGAATTCTCTTAATGTTGTGTTAGTTTTATCACTGGTTCTCCAGTGTTTTCCAGTTTTACTATCATATTATCTGCAAGCAGAAATAGATGTACTTCATCATACCCAATTTTTATGCCCCCAATAAGTGTCTTGTGTCTAACTGCAGTGGCTAATGCCTTCTGTAAAAATGGTAAAGGCCGGAGATAATAGGCACCCTCTTCCTATTCCAGATCATCCTGGAAAAGTCTCCTGTGGAGACAGACAGACTGACAGAAGGAGAAAACAGAGGAGATGCCCATACCTTACTATTTTCAGGGTTTTTATTAAAAAATCAAGAATGGGTGTTGAAACTTGTCAGACCCAATGGGGAGCATCAATTTCTTCTCCACAGTAAATTGCATTATTGAATTTCTTTCTGTTGAATCATTCTTCTACTTCTAAAACTAAATTTGTAAGTTTTCCTTCATTTTGTATGTTTTGGAAAACTTTATTTGGCATCAGAGTGGCATGATCCATGATCTTTATATGTTTGGTAGAATTTCCCTGTGAAGGCACCTGAGCCCTCTCTCTCTCTCTCTCTCTCTCTCTCTCTCTCTCTCTCTCTCTCTGTGTGTGTGTGTGTGTGTGTGTGTGTGTGTGTGTGTGTGTGTGTTGGCGAGTAGAAGTTCCTTGGTAATTTTCCCTTTTTTCCATAGAAAATGGCCTTCTTAAGCATTCTACCCCTAATAGGGTCAATTTTGGTAGTAAATTATATGTCCCCAAGAAATTCTCCAACACATATATGTTCTGAATTTTTTTAATAAAGGTGGGTAGGTCATCTGTTATGACTTTTATTTTTACTGTGTCATTTATTATTTTATTTATATTCCCCATTTTTTCTTAAATGGTTTGTGTATTTCATTTTATTAATCACCAGAGTTTTGAGTCATTCATTATATCTCTTGTCTTTGTATTCTCTATCTGATCAAATTCTGCTTTTATCTTTTTTTTAATTTACTTTGTGCTTTCTTTTGGTTTTTTTCTAGTTTTGAGTGGGAAGTTAGTTCATTTTCTTATATTTTTATTTATATTGACATATGCTTAACAATATGAATATTCTTCTAATATGGTTTAAATATATCTCATAAACTTTTAAAATCAAGTACTATTCTACTTTTTGTTTGTAATTCCACTTTTTAAAAATTGAGAAATAATAATTGTACATATATTTAGGATAAAATGTGATGTTTCCATTTGTATACACATTGTAAAAAGGTTGAATCAAGCTCATTAGCCTTTGTACTACCTCACCTGCTTATCATTTTTTGTAGTAAGAACATTTAAAAACTATTTTAGCAGTTTTAAAATAGTCAATACATTATTATTAACTATGGTCACCGTGCTGTGCAATAGATCACTACAACTTTATTTCTCCTGTCCGAAACTTTGCATCCTTTGACGAACGTCTCCCCCTTCTCTACGTTCACCCCCAGCCTCTGGTAACTGCTGATCTACTCTCAGCTTCTGTGAATCTGTCTCTTTTAGGTTCCATATGTAAGTGAAAACAAGCGGTATTTGCCTTTCTCCGTCTGGCTTTCGTTAACATAGTGTCCTTTGGGTTCATTCATGTTGTTGCAAATGACAGCGTTTCCTTCTTTTAAAGGCTGCATAGTATTCCACTATATATACAGACAACAGTTTTTAATCCATTTATCCACTAACGGACACTTAGGCTGCATTCATTTTTCAGCTATTGAAAGTAATGCTGCGGTGAACATGGAAGTGCAGTGAGCTCTCAGGCAGACTGATTTCAGTTTCTTTGCATATACACCCAGAAGTAAGATTGCTGGATGATATTGTGATTTTATTTTTAGTTTTTTGAGGAGCTTCCATACTGTTTTCCCAAAAGAGCTGTACTAAGTAACATTCCTACCCACAGTGTACCAGGATTCCCTTTTCTCCACACCCTAACACTTATTATCTTTCGTCTTTTTGATAACACTCATTCTAACAGGTGTAAATGATATCTCATCGTTTTAATTTGAATTTCCTTGATAATGAGAGATGTTGAGCATTTTTTCATATATCTGTTGGTCATTTGTGTGTCTTCTTTTGAGAAATGTCTGTTCAAGTCCTCTGTCGATTTTTTAATCAGGTTATTTGTTTTCTTGCTATCGAGGTGTTTGAGTTCCTCATATATTTTCAATACTAACCCCTATAGAAAATATTTGGGGTGGGTGTGGTGGCTCAGGCCTATAATGCTGGGAAGGCAGAGGTGGGTGAATCACTTGAGGCCAGGAGTTCAAGACCAGCCTGGCCAACATGGTGAAACCCCATCTCTACTAGAAAATACAAAAATTAGCCAGGTGTGGTGGCGGGCGCCTATAGTCCCAGCTACTTGGGAGGCTGAGGCAGGAGAATTGCTTGAACCAGGGAGGTGGAGGTTGCAGTGAGCTGAGATTGCACCACTGCACTCCAGCCTGGGTGACAGAGCGAGACTCTGGCTCAAAAAAAAAAAAAAAGAAAAGAAAATATTTTATTTGCAAATCTTTTCTCCCTGTCCATGGATTTTATCTTCACTCTGCTAGTTTTTTCCCTTGCTGTGCAGAGGCTTTTTAGTATGATACGATCCCATGTGTCCATTTTTGTTTTTCATTGCCTGTGCTTTTGGGGTCCTATCCAAAAAATTATTGCCCAGACCACGGTCACAGAGCAATTCCCTTAAATTTTCTTGTGCTGTATACAGTCAAGGCCTATATGACAAGCCCATAGCTAATATCATACTCAACAGTGAAAAGTTCAAGGCTTTTCCTCTAAGTTCATAAATAAGACACGGATGCTCTCTCTTATCACTTCTATTCAGTATAATTCTGGAAGTTCTAGCCATACCAATTAAGGAAGTAAAGGAAATAAAGACATCCAAAAAGTAAAAGCAGAAATAAAATTGTCTTTTTTATGAAAGATCTTCTATGTAGAAAACCCAAAAGACTCCACCAAAAGGTGTTAGAACTGATAAATTCAGTAAAGTTACAGGATACAAAATCAACATAAAAAATCAGTAGCATATCTATATACTAACAACAGACTATCCTAAAATAATTAATGAAACAATCTCATTTACTGTACCATAATAAAATAAAATAAAATACTTAGGAGTAAATTTAATCAAAGAGGTGAATGATCTATATACTGAAATCTATAATACATTAATGAAAGAAATTGTGAATGACACAAATAAAAGGAAAGAGATCCTGTGACCATGGATTGGAGGAATTAATATTATTTAGATCTCCATACTACCCAAAGCCATCAAAGATTCAATGCAATCCCTATCAAAATTCCAATGATTTTTTACAGAAGTAGAAAAAAATTCTAAAATTTTTATGGAACCACAACAGATCCCACATAACCAAAGCAATCTTGAACAAAAAGAATGAAGCTGGTAGCATCATACTTGCAATACACTGCTAGACTACAGTAATTTAAGCAATATGGCACTCACATAAGAATGGATACATAGACCAGTGGATAGAGATGATAGAGATAGAGAGCCTAGGAATATACTCACACATGTAGAACCAATAAATTTTCCATGAAGATATCAGGAACACACAACGAGGAAAGGACAGTCTCTGCAATATATTGTGTTGGATAAACTAGACGTCACATGCAGAGGAATGAAATTGGGCTCTTATTTCACACTACATATAAAAATCAACTCAAAGTAGATAAAAGACTTAAACATAAGACCTGAAACTATAAAACCACTAAAAAAATATATAGGGGAAAACCTTTGCTACCTTAGTCTGAGCAATGATTTCTTGTATCTCGTAAATTTTTATGTGTAATTTAAATTTGACTTTTAGAAATTTAATATTTTAAAATCTTTATTTTCATCCTTTTGCTGTTTAATAGAAGAAATTCTAAATTTCTAGTTGGAAGATACTTTTTTAAAAAGTTGTTTCCATTTTCAATATTATTACTTATGACCAAAGTGTTATTTTATAAAATTTCTATATTATTGGCCTGCATGGTGGCTCATGCCTGTTATTGAGCACTTTGGGAGGCTGAGGTGGATGGATCGCTTGACACCAGGAGTTTGAGACCAGCCTAGGTAATGTAGTAAAACCCTGTCTCTACCAAAATACAAAAACTAGCCAGTTTCATAACCTGGTCTCAAATATATATATAGTCTATATTATGAATGTACCAATATTTTTAATATTGATATATGACCCAGTATGTGATTAATTTTGTAGATTTTTCATGTGTACTTGAGAATGATAAATGCTTGAGGTGATGGATGCCCCATTTACTCTTACATGATTACTATGCACTCAATGCCTCTATCAAAATATCTCACATACCCCATAAATATATACACACACTACGCCTAATATCAATACAAATGTAAAAGATAAAATAGGAATGGGGCATGGTAGAATTTAAGACTAATTCATTGGAAAATAAAGTGCATGTTTCCTACAATGACCCAATTCATACTGGTCTAACCGAGGCATTGCAAACTCAAAGGCCTACAGGGTGAGGCAGGTTTCACACTGGAGATGACTAAAGCATGGATCGGATGGGAACTGTATAACGGATTCCTTGCTAAAGGCAGGATGAGCACAGGTTCTGATTTGCTCAAGAGCATTTTAATGTATGCCTGTTGTTCTGATGTAATTATTATTGTTATGCTTGTTAAAAGTGTCCTGGTTTGAAAAACAAACTCCTAATTTAATTCCATTGTTTTTTGAGAACATACTTTGTATGATCTCAATCTCTTTAAAATTATTAAGACTTGGTCAGGCACAGTGGCTTATGCCTTTAATCCTAGCACTTTGGGAGGCCGAGGCGGGTGGATTACTTGAGTTCAGGAGTTCGAGACCAGACTGAGCAATACAGTGAGACCTTGTCTCACTATATTTTCTAATTTAATAAAAATTTAAAAATCAGCTGGGCGTGGTGGTGCATGCCTGTAGTCACTTGAGCCTGGGAGGTCAAGGCTGCAGTAAGCCCTCATCATGCCACTGCACTCCAGCTTTGGTGACAGAGAACAACCCTGACTCAAAAAAATGAAAATAAAAAAAAATTATTAAGCCTTGTATTATTGCACACAAAATGCTCTATTCGGGAGAATGGCCTTGAAAAGGATATGGATTCTGCTGCTGTTGGGTGCAGTGTTCCTTAGATGTGAGCAGATCAAGTTGGCTGATAGTGTTGTTCTGGTCTTCTACATACTAGCTGATTCTCCGTCTTGTTGTCCCACCAACTACTAAGAGTGGAGAATAAAGTTTCCAACTACGAATGTTGTACTGTATATTTCCCCTTTCAATTCCATCAGTTTTTACTTCATGTATTTTGGGCTCTGTTGTTAGGTACACAGATACATATCTGTTTTTAATTGTTATATCTTCCAGATAAATTAACTGTTCTACCACTATAAAATGTCCTTCTTTGTCTCTAGTAATATTATCTGTATTAAGGTAATTTTTTCTGATATTGGTATAATAGTTCTAGCAGTCTTTCAGTTACTATCTGCATAGTATATCTTTTCCATCCTTTTACTTTCCACTTATTTGTGTCTTTGAATCTAGAACATACCTCTTATTGAAACTATATGGTTATGTCCTTTTCAATTAATCCAGTCTGACATTCTCTGCCTTTTGATTGGACTATGTAATGCGTTTTCATTTAATTATTGATGTGGTTGAATTTACAGCTGCTGCTTTGCTCTTTGTTTTCTTTTGTGTTATTTTCTAGCACACTATTTTAATTCCTTTGGATTGTTCACTACCTTTTCTTTAACTTATTTTCTTTATGGCTGCTCTGGGGATTAAATATGCATCCTACCTTAAAACAATTTAGAGCCAACTATTACTAACTTAATTTCAAAAGTATACACAAATGTCCTTCCAATATAATGACTTGTCTTTCTCCAAGGTGATACTATTGTTATACAAATTATGCTTATAAACTCATCAATATAGCTTCATGATTATTGTTTCATACAGTTGTCTTTTAAATTGGTTGAAAGAAGAAAAGAGTAAAAGCTTTATTTACATTTTATATTTACCCATGTAATTTCCTTTATGGTGATCTTCCTTTCCTTGTATGAGTTCAAGTTAACATCAACTATCATTCCTATACACCTTCAAAGACTTCCTTTGGCATTTCTTGTAGAGTAGGGCTGCTATAGATATATTCTCTCCATTTTTATTTACCTGGGCCTGTCTTATTTCACTTGCCGTTTTGAAGAGTAATGTTGCTCAACATAGAAGTTTTGGTTGATGGTGGGGGGTTCCCCGCTTTCTTTCAGCACTTTGAATATGTTATCTCACTGCCTTCTGGCCTCCATGGTTTTTTATGAGAAGTCAGCTGTTATTCTTATTGAGGATCCTTGTATATGATGAGTCTCTTCTCTCTTGCTTTCAAGATTCTCTCTCTGCCTTTGGCTTTCAACAGAATAATTACATTGTATCCGGGTGTATATTTCTTTAAGCTTACTATACTAAGACTTAGTTGAGCCTCTTGGAGGTGTAAATTAATGTTTTTAATAAATTATGGGACGTTCAACCATTACTTCTTCTCATTATATATTATATTATTTATTCTTATTATCAAATAGCTGATTTAAAGTCTATTTACTAAATCCAACTTCTGGGCACCCTCAGGACCAGTACGTTTTGACGGTTTTGTTTCTTGTATACCGGCTGCACATCCCAATTTCTTTGCATGCTTCCTAATAAACTGGAAACACTAGCCATATATTTTTATACCTTTGAAATCTGATCATCCCTTTCTCCCACTGTTTATTGTTGTTGTATTTTGTTGTTGTTGGGGTTAGGCTTTGTTTGTTTAATTACTTTCCCGGACAAGTATGCTAGTGTTTGCATTCCCTAGACTGAAGTCTCTGTCTGTTTTCATTTTTAGTCCTGGCTTTATAGGGGTCACCCCTATGTCAGCACAGCTTAGGGCAGTCAATGATTGGTCTTTAATTCTCTTGAATGCTTTATGGTGATACGTTTTTCACCCTTTGCCGTGAGGATCTATGTGTAGTTTGGAGCACGCTTTCAAAGTTTAGGCAGATTAAGTCTTCCTTGTCTTTCACTTTTTGCTTTCACAGGACATCAGGGTCAGCCAGGGATGAGTAACTAAGACTCTCTCTGCCCTTTCTTGACTGTTCACACGACCCTGCACATACACACAGACTTTCAGATCCTCAGGAATATGTCTGAGATGTTTATAGTCCACTGTGAACTAGATCTGATTCCCCAGACCTTCCTTGTACATGTTTGGCTGGTTTCTTTCTTGCCTTAGCTGTGGCATCACTGCCTTGAAGGCTTTAGTGTTCACCTTCCTCAAGTGATGCCGATCATCATTATCATCAACAATGCTTTGGGAATAAAACTTTCCCATGGGGCTCCAGGTCAGGTCAAATAGTGGCAAAACTCTGGGGATGGGGCATTTTGTAGAGTTCCAAATTAAATCATCCCCCTCGGGTGGCAACAAGGCTTCTGGTCTTCATGGTACCATGCCAAGGAGCTGATAGGGAGACAGGGAAATCTCTAAGTTAAAATGGCATAGACCTCACTGTTCTTACTGAAGTTCAGTACTGTTTCTTCAATAAACTCTTTTAATGTGTTGTATGCCTTTGATTTTATTTCCAGAGTTCTGAAATTGCTTTGATATAATCTTGCCAGTGTTTTCATTGCTTTTTGTGGGGAGAGGATTTACAGAGGACCTCAGTCCAACACTCTGCAAGTCTCATGTCTGGGTGATAAATTTACATGGTCACCTGACCTAAAGGAGCAGCCTGTCACTCAAGCCCAGACAACTGTCACCCTGTGGGATTGTGTTCCTAGTGTTGTTAGGTCAGCTATGGATAGGTTTATACAAATCTTTGAAATTCTTATTTTATAAATTCTTAAGAAAGGATTTCCATCAGGTGTAATATTACCACCAATTTGCAATCCTTAACTGAAGGAGTTTCATCAGATCCAGTCCACCCACTTATCAGGACTGATTTATTCCGTCAGTTCACATTCATCTAGCTCCTGCTACTGGCCTGGAATAATGCTGGCTGGTGAGGAGACAACGATAGCAACATGAAGAATGCAGAATAAATTGGACTTAAATGAGTATATTGGATCAATTAGAGCTCACTTCAAATTTTTCCTTCTGAGGTCTCACATTGCAAAATAGAGTGCCTGATCCTTGGTTTATTTGATTTTCAAATAACTCAGAAAAGCTAAGCAAACATTTCTTCAGACTTTTTTTTTCCTTAAATATCTCTTCAGACTTTTATATTAGGGAAATTGTGAGCAGTAAATATTTTTCAAATCACAAGTTTCCATAAAGAACCCATACTCATTTCAAAACAGGCTACAGAGCATTTGAATTTAGAGTTGAGACAGTCTATTGAAAATGACAGTGACAAACAGATAATCATGTAAATCTTTGATGAAATGAACCTTTTCGCAGACTTCAAAATCATTACCTTATATCACTGCAAACCTGGCAAGTAATTTCAGTGATCAGAGTAATTCATATTCAAATGCTCAATGTGTTTGCTCAGGGCACTGATTGTCCCAGATGTGCTAGTATATGGTAAAAAGACATTAAGACTAATTTTTAAATATTTAAAATACTGTTTTCCCTGAGTAAACTGTGGCATTTCCAATTTTCCAAAGAAAGGGTTCTTTTTGATTTGAAGTTAGTTCTTACAATGAAGGATGATGTTGATTGAAGACTCAGTGTCACAGTCAGTTATGCTTTCCCTGGAGGCAGACCCCTCCCAAGGCAGTCACATCATCATTCAGGTGGGAGCTCTGGGAGGAGAAATCACATCAAGATCCTTGGCTCTAGTCAATCAGTGCTTCTCTCTCTCTCTCTCTCTCTCTCTCTCTCTCTCTCTCTCTCTCTCTCCTTGAAGGGTAGTTGGGGGGAGTGCTACCCTAACACAGATCCATTCTGTCAAGACAGGTTTTGAAGATCACAGAAGCACACGTTTTATATAAGAAGGGGCAAACTTAAAGGTCATGTTTTCAGTGCAAAAAAACAAAACAAAACAAAAAAAGTTTCTCTAGGGCATTGTTAATAGATAATAATTCAACCAGGGTTTGAAGCAAGATTTTTCATTTTAGGTTACATTTTTGTTCTAAATCACCTTCCATCTGGAAGCAATTGCATGGTGTTGTGAGCCCTGGGTTAGAAATTATGAGGACTAGGATCTAGGCCTGCGTGTCTTCCTAACTTTTGATACGATTCTGAGCCAATGGATTAACCTCTTTGGGCGGCAGTATTCCTGTTTATAAAATAGAGGTTACTTATTTAGTGTACCTGCTTCTCATAATTTGTCCTATAAACCAAGAGTGTCTGAGACAGGTCTTCATCAATTTAGGAAGTTTATTTTGCCAAGGTTATGGATGCACCCATGACACAGCCTCCAGAAGACCCGACAACATGTGCCCAAGGTGGTTGGGGCACAGCTTGGCTTTATAAATATTTGGGAAACAGGAGACATCAATCAATATATGTAAGATGTACACTGGTTTGGTCTGGAAAGGTGGGACAACTCAAAGTGGGGAGGGGGCTTCCAGGTCATAGCTAGACAACCTGGCTTAGTGAAACAGTAAAGCAAAGGAAGCAATCAGATATGTGTTTGTCTCATGTGAGCAGAGGGATGATTTTGAGTTTTGCCTGTCCTTTGTTCACAAGGAACTTCCTTGTGGGCAAACTGTGAGGGAGGTATGTAGCTTCTTATCTTTGTAGCTATCTTATTTAGAAATAAAATGGGAGGCAGGTTTGCCTGACATAGTTCCCAGTTTCACTTTTCCCTTGCTTTAGTGATTTTGGGGTCTCGAGATTTATTTTATTTTCACAGTCCCATGAGAGACATAAAGCATTATTTCTAAGACATGAGCATGACAAGTAGGTCAGAAGATTTACAACTTCCTTGTCAATCTTCAACAGAGGATGTTTGCTGTGCTATTTTAAGTTTGATAGTTACTCCAGAGGCATTTGAACCCAATTATTGTAGACAGACACACACTTTTAGGCCAACATTAGTCAAGGCTTTTCCTGGATAGGTCTTTAGATTCCAAAGAAAGTCCAGAAGTAATACTGATTAACAACATATTAGAATATTCTCTCTATTTGTGGTGATGTCAAAAGAGATACATTTAAATATCCTTGCTCTAAAAGTAGGGTACTGTAATTTATAATTATTTTCCGAAGTTTTTATTTTTTGCCTTATTATCATTATCCCCAAGGTGATTCTTATTATGTTCTCATTAAAAATAACAAACACTGAAATATCTACAATACAAAATCAGAAAGTAGAAAACGAATGTGACCTTTTTCACTAAACATTCATCAGAATTAAGGTTCAGCAGCTTGTAAATGTGGTTAGCCTATCTTCAAACTGGAGCTCATTGGAGGTTTTCTGTAATGAAGGCTAGACCTTGTCAAGAAAGTTCCTGCAACCTGATATGGAAGACATTGTTTTCTACTGTGGCAGGGATTTGAGTTACACACAATGTACATATTTGGCCACACTCAGCAAAGATGCTGTTAATACTTGTGCATTTCACACTACAAATTTTGCTTCAAAGGAATAAAACAGTAAGCTAGTATTGGACTCTAGTTACAATGACATGCATGCTGACATATGGAGTGGGAAACGCACTGCCATCTGAAATTTATTTTGAAATGTAGCAAAAAAAAAAAAAAACATAGATTGAGGATGGGTGTATTGGTGGACAGATAGAGGGAGAGGTGACAGGTGGTGAGGTCACCTGTTGCTTACTCTTCTATCGATGGACTGAGATGTTCAAAGAGGGTGTTCATGCATGTAGCCATTTGGACATAACTTACAGTATATTTTGCTCCAAACTACAGCACAAAGCTAAACTCTACAGACTATAGGAGAGAAATTAACTACACAGTATATGAAAACAGGATCTTCTATTGAGCCTTCGGTTTGTTTTTTGTTTTGCTGGGATTTTTGCTGTGGTATAGCAGAGAGCACTCTCATTACACAAATATCATCATCGTTTAGAATAGGGAAATGCTTCCTCATGTGAACACTGAAGAGGCCTTCTCTGCTGGCCTCTACCCTTCCATTTGTGAGACCCTAAAACCAACGAAGGGGCAATGCAGGAGTTCAGGACTAACCTGGGCAATATAGTGAGACCCTGGTCTCTATGAAAAATTTAAAAATAAGCCAGGCATGGTGGTACACGCCTGTAGTCCCAGCTACTTAGGGGGCTGAGGTGGCAGAATTGCTTTAGCCTACGAGGCTGAGTCTGCAGTGAGCCATTATTGAGCCACTGCACGCCAGTTCGGGCAACAGAGCAAGACCTTGGCTCAAAAAAATAAAGGGGGGTGGGGGGATAATTAAATCTTCCCATATGTAAAGAACCAGGTAGTCACCATGCCCACAACAAACACCCACCCTGAAATACACTCAGAGAAGACTCTATCAAGTCGAGGCCCAAGCGGCATTGCACCACTGAGAAATTTGTGATGGGCTGTACCTGCTTTCACCTGTCTACCCTCACCGTGGTTTCAACAAGTTTTCTCTCCAGGTGCTACTCTATGGAATTAGGTTGGACCAGAGACAAGCCACCAAGTAAACGTTTTGCTTTGTTCTGCTTCGCTCCCAAGCAATTTCATGATGGGTTCCATTTATGTCACTTTCAGGAAATGAGTCCACCAAGACACGAAATTTTTAAAAAAGAGTCATGTATGTCCACAAGATCGGTTCATTTTTTATTTTTTAATGAACATTTAAGATTCATATACAAAAGCTGACAGAGCAGGAAGTCCAGTCATGAAATACATACAAGGAAATAAAATGGAAAATAACTCAAGGACAATTTCTCACCACTGAAGCTACACGCTGGCTGCAGAGGGAGGTGGTCGGTGTTTCAGAGACAGTGATCACACGGGCCAAGGGCTGAGAGTGCCGTCAACACATTGTTTGTGGTGTGTTTGAACATCTCCTTTCTTTCCTTGGCTGTTGTTCAGGTAGTGGGTGGTGTGGGGTGGGGTAAGAAATGTGTCTTTTTCCTCCCAAAAAATTTAAGCAGTTAATTTTTTTTCCTCAGGGAAATACTGTATTTGTGTGTCTAACATATGATGTGTTTCTGTTATTAATCTGCCTGCATAAATGTTTGCCGACTCTATTTCTTCATGTAAGATCATGCAGCACTTTCCTAATTTCAGAACAGTAAGAATTATCAGAGGCAGTTCATTTTGTACGTAAATGTCCAAGTTTCCTGGTCATGAAAAACGTGCTCTTTATGATCCCTGTTTCTCACAATAGAGTTGGTCAAGTCATAATCATGGAGAGTTTCCTAAAATATTTATTCGCTGGGAAATTTTGTATGAAATGACATTTGAAGTATAAAAAACATTGTTAGGTAACACTTGAAGCAGTTAAAAATATACGTATCTTGTTGGTAAACTATCAACGTATGATACTGGGCATCTGAGTGTCGGTCATTGTATCCCGTTTTCCTAGAAAGGTGTTTGCTTGATTTATCAATGGGACGTCTTGGAAACATCTGAAGTTACATATAGAAACATCAAGGCAATATTATTTGTACATATTATTAAACATGCAAAAATTTCCTGAAAGATAGTGCTCACATATGGAACGCCCCTGCGAGCAAGCCCTCCCCTTGATACCATTTCGCTGGAAGTCTTGGAGTTTGGGAGTGCGGCCGGTTATTTTGGAGAGGCAGCTCCTTTTATCACCGGCTCCCTATTCAAATACGTGGCCCAGTACACTAAGTTGAAAGTGCCGAACAAGACTGGGAATACGATTCGGGACATTTTGTCAATTTTGCTGATACTGTTGTAAGTCTTTTTGCTTTCAGGAGTCTTCTCTTCGGAGGGTTTTACTGAGACCGAGGTTGTATTCGACGTCCCTGCTGGAGTCTGTTCCTTCGGAATGTTTGGGGGGTGAGACATCTTCCCAGCTGTAAAAGCATTTGTTGACTTATTGAGCATGACTTCACGCTTTTTCTGCAAAATATAATAGGAATGTAAGGACGCGCCGCTTACAGGCAATGGTCAGCTCACCTTGGAGTTCTAAAGGTGCACCTTTCAAAAGAGAGAAACACCTGCTTAGCCTGGGAGAGGGCCCTCCTCCACTGATGTCTCCAGGTAGCCTGCAGACAGGGCACACATGAGGGCTATGATTGCTATGTAAGTCTGGCAATCTCATTACTGGATATATTCCCAGAGGAATACAGATCATTCTACCATAAAGACACATGCATGAGAATGTTCATTGCAACACTGCTCACATAGCAAAGACATGGAATCAACCTAAACACCCATCAATGACAGATTGGATAAAGAAAGTGTGGTACATATACACCATGGAATGGTGCAGCCATAAAAAAAGAATGATAAAAAGAATGAGATCTTGTCTTTTGCAGGAACATGGATGGAACTGGAGGCCATTATCTTTAGCAAACTAACACAGGAACAGAAAACCAAATACCACAAGTGGAAGCTGAATGATAAGAACTTATGAACACAAAGAGGGAAACAACAGACATTGGGGTGGAAGGTGGGAGGAGGAAGAGGAGCAGAAAAAAATAACCATTAGATACCAGGCTTAGTACCTGGGTGACAAAATGATCTATATAACAAACTCCTGTGACTTGATTTTCCTACAACAAACCTGCACATGTACCTCTAAACCTAAAATAAAAGTAAAAAAAAAATTAAAGTCTGGCATTTCTCAAGATCTTGGCATAAACGGAATTAGGACTTCCCCCCTGCAAAGGCAGCCATCACTTCTTTACCTTCGAGTGCACCAGCGGGAGGGAATAAGGTGTGTGGATATAAGGGAAGCCCTAAGGTGTGGCCTGCGGGGAAGGAGGAAAGGACGCAATTAAACCTCATAGTACAGAATGCACTCTTTTGACAAGGTGCCTTCCACCCAGCACAAGACTTTTGAGACTCGCCCATTTGCTGTGTCTATCAGTCATCCTCTCCTTTTCATGGCTGAGTGATGTATCTTTGCACGAATGTGCCACCGTTTGCTTACTCTCCAATCGATGGACACCTAGACTGTTTCTAATCTTAACTCTTACGGATTAAGCAGTTATGAACATTCTTGTATACGTTTTTTGTGAAGATTTTTTTTTTTGGATATAAAATTCTAAACAGGTAAGTTACATTATGGTGGAAGAAATAAAAATAGTGGATATGTTTGGACAGGTGGGGTCAAGCCCTGCCTGGGAAGAGGCATGGTGAGTTTTCTGGAGGCTGGAGATGTCCTCTACTGTGGCAGGGATTCGAGTTACACACAATGTACATATTTGGGCACACGCAACAAAGGTGCCATTAATACTTGAGCATTTCACACTACAAATTTTGCTTCAAAGGAATAAAACAGTAAGCTAGTATTGGACTGTAGTTATAATGACATGCATGCTGACATATGGAGTGGGAAATGCATTGCCACCTGAAATTTATTTTGAAATGTAGCAAAAAAAATCACAGATTGAGGATGGGTGTATTGGTGGACAGACAGAGGGAGAGGTGACAGGTGGTGAGGACACAGTCACAGGTAATGTTAACAGCAGACGGTTTCACTGTAAACCTCTTTAAACATTGCTGTATGTTTAAAAATGTGCACAATAAAATGTTAGACAACCTGTGTTCCACTACTAAAGTAATACAGTCTCATTAAGTAAAACTTGAAAAACACAAGAGAATAAAGAAAATAAATCAACCGTTAAGAATAAAGAAAAGATAAAAAGCAGAAAGGCCAAGCATAGAGCACGAGTCAGGGGAAACAGGTGAAACAGGTGAACCAAAACCAGGCCAGGGGCAGGGGCATGAGGACCTCCTGGGGAAACAGTGCCGGAGCCTGAGGGAGGCGGGCCACACCTCAGAAATGCGATGGCAGTTTTGCCAGCCCCGCCTTCCCCACCGTCATGTGAGCGCTCATGCAGATCCGCCAGAAGAAACCCATACATGTGAGTTACTGCTTAGAATGGTTCTAGCTCTGGGTGGAACCAAGTGAAGGGCAAGCCCTTTAGAAGATACCGCTCTGTCCTGAGGGTGCGCGTTTTTACTGGGAAGGAATGTGCAGTGGGGTGGGGGCAGGTGGCAGGGAACACCCGCCTGGGACTCAGCACAGTCACAGCGCTGGTGGTGGAGATGTACACGCGCCCCGGAACCCGCCTGTCCGGAAGGACGTGCTCCCCAGCTGCAGGCAGTGCGGCCGGGTGTCAGCTCTTCTGGTAGCCTGAGTTGCAGAGGGCGGTCTGGCCAGACTCATGCCCTTCCTGGGGAAACCAGACACATCTGTTGGGCAGCGACGCAGGAGTCTAAAGCCCTGGCCACATCCCTGACACGGGGCACCTCCACTGGCCACCTGCTCCACACGCCCCAGCGGGTGAGCCTGGGCTTTGCTAGGCCTGCGTCACGGTTTGATTTCTTCCTCTCCGAATCTCACTGCCCCGTTTCCTTTCCCAAACCTTCCCTCCTAAAATCTGCCACACCCCAAACGCTGACCCAGTGTTTGCTTCTGGAGATCCCAACTTGGAACAATGGTGAACACAGTCTGTTTTTTTAAACTCCTCTCTACTTCCAGGGAACAGTTTACTCGGGTGTAGGCTGACCCCAGGCTGTGGAATTCACGCTCGCGGCCGGAGTCTGACCGCGGGGTGTGCTGCCTGCACATGCTCCATGCCTTCCAGGCACAGACCCTTCCTGGCGGCAGGGGTGGAACCCCTAGCGTCACTGCCTTCCGGGAACGAGAGAGTCTTGACATTCCACAAGCCAGCCTGAGGCATGCTGCTTATTCTAGAAGACCCTCACTCTCGTGAATGAGACAATGCAGGTCACCCTCATCCTCTCTCTTCCCTTCAACCCTCCATTCAGAATTCAGATCTACGGCGATTAGATTAGCCAGTGATGGCGACACCCAACAACACCACCCAACCACATGCGTGCTCTCTCCGTTCACCGGGGGTTCATGTTCCTCCTGGACTCACAGGCATGAGCCCGACAACCTTGGTGACTGTCAGGAACTTCTGGCTGCTCCCTGACTTCATACCAGGCTCCAGCCCACTATCCTTCATGCACCGTCTATGTCCCAGGCAGGTGACACACACGCACCTTCCAGCAACACAGCGCGGAGTGTTGGGAAGCCCCATCTCCCCAAACTCCATTCTCATTCCTCCCCGCACAGCACCTTCTCTGGC
Source organism: Macaca fascicularis (assembly GCF_037993035.2). Classification (NCBI taxonomy): domain Eukaryota; kingdom Metazoa; phylum Chordata; class Mammalia; order Primates; family Cercopithecidae; genus Macaca; species Macaca fascicularis. The sequence goes on from NC_088381.1 coordinate 2,156,961, forward strand.
CCCCTGGTCTGCAGGAACAAGTTCAAACGTGTCGGCCAAGAACTTCCATCATCTGAGAACAGCCTGCTCCCAGCTCCCCAGTCCCTATCACCCAGTGTGGTCAGATCACTCCTGTCCCTCCTCCCAGCCCTCAAAGCACACCCACGCCCGAGGCCCTTCCTCCAGCTCCTCCTTTCCTCCCTCCATGAGAGCACCCAGCAGGGGTCCTGCCAGGCCTTCTCGCAGCCAGGGAGCTAGGCTTGGAAGTGCGGCTTCTATGCTGAAACTCCAGCAGGGGAGGGACTCCTGGCACGTGGAAATAGTGAAGGCACAATGGCGAGGTCAGGCCAGAACTCCTGACAGCAGAGTCCAACCCTCAGAGCAAGCACAGGGCTGTGGATGGGATGGAGGCAGTTCTCCCGGTAGAACCAGGGCCTCCTGCTCTGCTGTAACTGGCTTGTGGTCCCTGGCTGGGAGGTCGGGACTTACACTTCGAGGCCTCTCTAATGCCTTCCAAGACTCCCTTCATGCTGATTTTCCAAGGGACAGATTAAGTTTTACTTTCAGGTCACCCCGATGGCTCTGACCTCCTGTTCTCTCCTCACAGAGATGTGTGTGTTTGTTTTCTGTGTGGTGAAATTAGCAGTTCACCATATGCTGCTTTATTTACTGTCCATGAATGCTATTCTTATCTCCCCAAGGAAACAATGCAGCTTGGAATCTTGGTAAATCTTTTTTCTTCAAATGTTCTTAAGATTTGGGCATAAATCACCCTTTCAATACTTGATGGTGCTTTGCTTTGAACAGAGTAATGCTTTCACAACAATTTATGTGCCTGGTAAAAGGGGGTCAAATCATGGACTCAGCGGGGCTTGGGTGTGCTTTGCTGATGAACTCCTTCCATTGCGTCGGCGCCCCCTTCTCGACCTGAGGCCACCTGAAGAGGACAGCCTGCGTGGTGAAGGGGGATCCTGAGGCCGCCTGAAGAGGACAGCCTGCGTGGTGAAGGGGGATCCTGAGGCCACCTGAAGAGGACAGCCTGCGTGGTGAAGGGGGATCCTGAGGCCGCCTGAAGAGGACAGCCTGCGTGGTGAAGGGGGATCCTGAGGCCGCCTGAAGAGGACAGCCTGCGTGGTGAAGGGGGATCCTGAGGCCGCCTGAAGAGGACAGCCTGCGTGGTGAAGGGGGATCCTGAGGCCACCTGAAGAGGACAGCCTGCGTGGTGAAGGGGGAAAAACGAGCAGAAGAACAGATTCCACAATTAAAACCAGACGTGTCATCCCTTAAGAGACAGGAGTTACTTCTGCCAAAATAACAGGCTTGAATAGAAACAGGCCCAAGCCATTCACATCCTGTCGCCTTTTGCTGGAGTGAAATTGGACTTGTTGTCAGGAAGACTTGGTGAGGGCCTTGAGTATAAGGGAAGGAGCATTTGGGAGCTGCCGGGGAGGAAAGAGCAGCACCTTGTCTTATGTTTGGATAGAATCGGGCACACTTTCTCTGTCAAGGGGACCTGGAAGAAGGGAGGAGAAACAGTCAGTACCTTGATCTTAGCTGCTTCCAAGGCCTTTTTGCCATCCCAGGCCCAGCCTCTCTTGGTAAAGTAATTGACCGTGGCAAACTCTATCAGCGCCGAGAAGACGAAGGCATAGCACACGGCTATGAACCAGTCCATGGCGGTGGCGTAGGCCACTTTGGGCAGAGAGTTCCGGGCGCTGATGCTGAGGGTCGTCATGGTCAGCACCGTGGTGACCCCTGCGGGGGTCAGGCGGGGCAGAGTGGAAAACGGAAACAGGGTTCAGTGCCGGCACCCAGGACCCCAGTACAACATGCCCAAAATGATAGACACAAAGGGGACCAGTGATTTTTTTTTTATTTTTTTGAGACAGAGTCTTGCCCAGGCTGGAGTGCAGTGACGTGATCTCGGCTCACTGCAAGCTCTGCCTCCGGGGTTCAAGCAATTCTCGTGCCTCAGCTGCCTGAGTAGCTGGGATTACAGGCAGGCATCCCCACACCTGGCTAATTTTTGTATTTTTAGTAGAGACGGGGTTTCGCCACGTTGGCCAGGCTGGTCTCGAATTCCTGGCCTCATGCAATCCGCCCGCCTCGGCCTCCCAAGGGACTGGTGATTTTAATCCCAGCCTGCGCTTTCCTCTACTGTTTTGCTAACACCTAACAGATTCACAGCACTTAGACAGACAACTGCTGACGCTCCGTGTCTTGACTGTCCCTTCCCTTTAGAATATGAACTGAGGAGGGCAGGGATTGCAGTCTGATTTTGGCTCCCACTGCCATGAACAAAGCCAGGCAAACAGCCAGTGCTCCACAAAGACACGTAGAGCGAGTGATGTGTTTCTGTAGCACGAAGGCAAGATCCAAGGCAGAATGACAGTCACATTCACGCCGCAGCCAGCAGGTGCCTCCCAGTGATTTACTAGGCACCCGGAAGCAGACGGCTCCCTGCAAACAGGGAAGACAGACCTTCACCTGACTGCAGACTTGTCAGAAGCGCCATATCTGAATCTGGGTCTGGGCATGTCAGTCCCTCAAAGCGGGAACAGTGTCCCCTGGAGGCTGCTGTGCCTGGAGCCTGTGGCCACTAGGAAAACTCTGCAGTGACCACACAGCCAGGCTGGATCCCTGGAAGAGGACGTTCCTTAGGACTGGCAGACTATGCACCAGCTACTGGGTCCGCTGAGTGTCAGACTCTGGTCTAAGCTGCATTCTGGATGGGTGTCAGTATCCTTGTTTGGCAGGTTGGGGAGCCTGAAGATTTGGAAGTAGTTAGCAAGGTGCCCAAGCTTGCCAGCAAGGAGGTGAGACTACCCACACTGGGAGCCAGGCCTGTGGACTCTCGCGGTTCACAAAGCTTCCACCTGCTAGCCCTGCCTTCTGCAGAAGCATGCACCTGTGTGGGCGATGGGGGTGTAACTAAAAACTGTGGGCCTGTAAAATTCGTATGTTGAAGTCCTAACCTCCAGTACTCTACATTATGGCCTTATTTGGAGATGCAGTATTTAAAGAAGTAATTAAGTTAAAATGAGGTCACTGGGGTGGACCCTCATCTGCTATGACTGACGCCCTTATAAAATGGGGAACCTTGGAGACAGACATGCACACAGGCAGCATGCCGTGGGAGGGCTGGAGTGATGCTGCCATGAGCTAAAGAGCTACCAGAGGCCAAGAGACAGGCTGGGAACTGATCCTTCCCTTGCATGCCCCAGGAGAAGCCAGCCCTGCCAACGCCCTGATCCCAGCCTTCCAGCCTCCGGAAGTGTGAGCTGATACATTTCTGCTGTTTAAGCCCCCAGTGTGTGGGACTTGGTTAGGGCAGTCCCAGGAGACCAGCACAGCACCAAGGACACGTAGTATGCCTGGGGTTTCATTCAACGCCATCCTTCACAGCAATACAAGTACACAGTGAACGTCATTCCCTGCATGAAATCAACACTGCCAAAGGAATCAATAGAGATCTTTGATTTTTTTTAGAAATCCAGTTAATCACTGTGTTGAGGGGGAAGAGCTCTGTGCAGGATCTTAAACGAGCCTCTTGAGTCTTCTTCTTGGGCCTTTAATATCTTAACATGCATCTCCCTCCACTCCCTGCCAAAAAACCCCGACAGTAACAGGCAATCCCCTGCCCGCTTTCTTTCTGCCTACCAACTAAATTCCCCTAAAGAGTTCATGAGGCACATTAACTTGGGGAGCACGGCCTGGTCACCAGCCAACCTCCACACCCTCCTGAAACAATCCTGACGCTCGCTCGGGCTTGGCAAGTGAAGCTGGACTCTTGGCTGGAGGCAGAGTGATGAGGAGACGGGAGCACCCCTGCGCCCCTCACTCCTGAACTCCCTGAGCTCTTGGTCAGCCTACACTCTGGGGGAGCATTAAGATAAAACGCATGCTAACGTTTTCCTGCTTTGGAAAGGAAACTGCAATAGCAAATGCTGATGTGTGAATCGTACTTTACAGTCTACAGAGATGTGAGCATCTAGGATCACAACTGACTGGCGAAAGTGCCTTTCGTATCTTCCTGAATCGGAGGCAGCTGAGCTTCGAGGTAATTAAGACTCAGACGATCAACTGTGTCTGCTGAGCCGCGGTACCTCCTGAGTTAGAGTTCTCCCAACTTAGCTGATGTCTTAGGGACGTAAAATGATGCTGCTCTAGGTTTGCATCAGGTATACAGATTTAATTTATTCCTATTGCATCTCTTTGATTGTTATTTGGTGATTAATTTTTAAAGTGGCATGCACATTTCAAAGAAAACTGCCTGATAACTTACAAAGTCATACTTGATGAGAACCAAAAATACTACAGACTGAGTATCCCTATTTCAAAAATCCGAAACCTGAAATGCTACAAAATCCAAAACTTTTTGGGCACTGACATAACGCTGAAAGACAATGCTCCGTGGAGCTCATTTCAGATTTTCAGATTAGAGATACTCAACTGGTATCATGCAATTCTTCCAAAATTTAAAAAAAACTGACATCCAAAATACTTTTGGTTCCAAGCATTTGGGATAAATGACGCTCAACCTGAATAGCAAAATCTCACATAAAACAGATACATGCTTGCAAGGTCAAACCACGCAAAAAGGCTTTTCAGCAAGGAAATAACTATAAATAGACCATGTGATATTCCTTAAATCCTTCTTTGGAGAGAAATCCTAAACCCTAATCCTTAACATTAAATTCTTAATGAATTGGTCAATTTGTTTTCCAGGTCACACAACACAGAGGCAGCACTAGAAGTTTCATGGAGGTTGTTGCTGCTGCTTTGGGGTGGTTAGGGTCAGTGGCAAAACACCAGTGTCCAGGCCTGGCTTGGGGACACTCACCAAAAACTGTCCTGGCTGGGACTGATTCCCGGTTCAGCCAAAAGGACACCTGTGATAAGATCACGGTCATTATGCAGGGAAGGTAGGTCTGGATGACAAAGTAGCCAATCTTCCTTTTCAGGTGGAAGTGAGCTGTCATGATTGTGTATTCGCCTGCAAATAAGCAAATGACTGCACATCAGTCCCCTAGAGTCTCTGCTTGCTGCATCCAGGGAGTTCACCAGGAGCCTCCCTTCCACTCCCCTGTCAGGCTGGACAAGCATTCATTTGTATGATCTGGGTTAAGGAGAGGACACAGGAGGATGCCTGAATTTTTTCTCAGTCATTTTATAAGTCTTACGACCCCTGGTCTCTGAAGAGCCTTTGCTGACGGATGCTCTTCCTGGGGGAAATCAGATTTGTGTGTTTTACTAATCTCCGGTCACAATCTGTGCCTCTCTCCCCCCTACTCGCTCGCCTGCTTCTGCAATTAGGATTTCAGGATTTAGCCTCCCCGGATATAACTCAGGATTTCACAGAGCCCTGCAGAGGGTGGACAGAGTCCTTCTTGTTTCCAGTCTACAGGCTCCAGGGAGGTGAGACGACCATTCCCACCAGCAGCAGGCCCTGTGCTGGCTGCGTCCCAGGTGCAGAGTGAGATGCAGCAGCTCAGGAGGCCCTGGGTCCTGGCAGCTCATCCCTTCTGCCACCTACCAGAGTTGTGTCACCTGTTCTCTGAAATTGGGGGCATTTCCTTGGCGATGCCCCAGTGCCTTCTCTGGATTTGCCTGGCTGTGTGGGAGGCACGAGGAGACCTCCCATTCATTGCTGAGAATGATGCCGTCCTCATGGTGAACTGGTAAGGAGCTGAGGTCGGGGGCTGTGGTCAGGGAGTGTGAGCCCTGCTGGGCCAGTCTTCTTGCTGCCTGGATTTGCCTCTCCCTGGGGAGATGGGAAGTGTTCTTTGAGGGGTGGAGGAAGAGCAATTCAAAAAACTTTGGCTGAATTGTGAGGAGTGGATGGTGTGGCCGGAGAGCTGCGATGCACTGTGAACGTGGGGAGAATAGGCTTGGGGACTCCATCAGCCCAGGCCCCAGTCTGTTACAGTAGTGGTCTGCGGCTGCAGGGACTGCGTGTTGGGACATGAAGAGTCTGACATCACAGTTGCAGTGTTTACTATTGGGATGGAAGCCCACAGCTCAGCAAGGCCCACTGTGGCTGCTTCACTGAGTGTCAACTCAAAACATGTCGTATGTAGGAGATGAAGGAACCATAGCAATCACATGTGGCAAAATCTGCCCTCTAACACAAGAGGAGCCAACAATCTCAGCCGTGCCTGGACAGGCCGGCAATGCACTACGGGTGCACTTTTCCCGTAGTCCGCAGCAGGTGAGGGAGCAGAGCCGGCTCGAAGACCAGAGAGAGAAATGGGCAAAGAACAGGCAAAGGGTATGTTGGTAGCAAGGACTGGATCTCTACCAGTGATCCAAGTCTGTGTCTTCTTAGCACTTGAAGAAGTGAAATGGCATTCTGTTTTACAGTAGGGCTTGAAATTACTCTCCTACTTCTAATTCTTTTGCTGGTAGTTCTTTTCATTTTGTTATATTTTTGAGTGGAGGGTAGGAAAACTCGATCGTGTTTGTTTTAAAAGATTGTAGAATGCAAACAGGAGTAGAAATCCCAGTTATTAATATTCAAAGAACTATATGAAACAGTTCCAAACTGGAATATCCTCCCTCAGCATCGCAATTGCTTACACCAAACTCTTGCTACGCTACCTTCCACTGGTTTCCATAAAACCGGCCCATTCCCTCTGCCTTTCCCTTTAGCGTGGTAACCAAACGGTGAAGCCATCCTCCCAGACTCTCATATCCCCCAGGGATGCCCAGTGCACAGGCCTGTGGGTCAACAGGGTGCTGACTGCCTGTGTGTGCACCCAGAACAGGCTATGCACTCAACGGCCTGTGTGCTCGGCCAGCTGCAAGGATAGCGGTGCTGACAATCAGCCGTGCTGACAGAGCGCTCCCCTGAAAATATCCTCTGGGGCTTAGAGCTCATTCTGCCATCAGGGCTCCCTGCCTCCCTTTAGGCTTTTCTCCAAGGCTGCAGAAGCTTTTTGGAGCTCAAAACCCCCTCCTTTGCTCACGGCACTCTCTGGTGACCTTGACCCCTATGGCTGGGCCTGCCTGCCCTGGAGATATCTGGCCACGGAACTTGCAGGCTCTGGAGATGCAATGTGTCCTGTTCCTTTGGTCTCCCCACCAACTTTTTTTCGGGGAAGCCAGGCTGGGATATTGACCCTGCAGGGCTCAGGCCAGCCCAGGGCACCTGGCATTGAGAGTGTCTGCTTCCTTCGTGTACATTTCAGCTCTTCTTTGTAGGCTGCCTGGTTGTGCTTTCCCAACTTCAACTCCAGGGAAATCTCTGCGCTGTTTAAAGCCGGAGGTGGGGCAGCAGGTAACTGGGGGTATTTGTAGGAAGCTGTCTACCTTTCCTGCCTAGGGGTGTGTTATATAAGCAGGTCCACTGCAACTGCCGGCCACAGCTGGTGCCTCCGTGTGCCGCTGCAGGGAGGGGCGGGCTGGGAGGACTCCCTTGGCCAGCTCTCACACAGCTGTGGCCCAGGGAGAGCACAGCTGTCCAGGACAGGGTGTGCTTGGCTGCTGTGCCACCTCCCACGTGGGCCCTGCAGAGGGGTGCTGGGAGCAGCGAGCTCTCCGGGGGTGTGGTGTGCGGAGTGCACCTGGGAGCCCTCACCTGTGCTGGTGCTGATGTTCTCAGTGCCCACCGTCTGCCCCATCAGGTGGTACTGGTTCAGTCTGGAGCCATCTTCCGCCACCACCACAGACTTGGTGGAGCCGTTGGTCCAGACGTAGACGACTTCAGAATTAGGGTAGGCATCTGTATGAGGAGGGGGCAGAAGTGACATAAACATGAAATCATTCCCAGCCTGGAAAACACAGAAGCTTTTACTAAAGTAGCAAGAGAGAGGATGAGAACGTTTGAAAAGTCAAGGTTCCACGACCTAAAGAATGCATAGGGTGGTCGGACCAGGGCAGATGACACTGCAGTTCAGCTTCTTCCCATGTCTAAAGGCCTGGGTGCCGGGCTGCTGTCTGGCACTTCCTGGTACGTGGTGCTTCTCTGCAGAGCGCACGATGGTGCAGCAGGTGAGAATGTGGGCTCTGAGACCAGACTGCCTGGGTCCCTCCAGCTCTGTGACTTTGTCAGGTCACTTCTTCTCTGTGCCTCAGTGCCTTCATCATAGAATGGGATTAAAACAGCAACCATGTCTGAGGGCCCTGGCTATGACTGCATGACCTACATCAAGATTTACAAGCACGGAGTGCCTGAAGCAGCACCCGGCCGCATTCCCTACTCCAAGCCTTCCACTCTCCAGCAGGCACCTGCTGTCCGTGCCATCCTGGGTGTGAAGGTGCTGTGGCAAGCAGGACCTGCACCCCTGGTGTCACACCTGTGAATATGGTACCTTACTTGGCAAAAGACACTATGCACATGGAATTCAGGTTCTGGACCTCAATATCAGAAGATTATATATGATTTTCCCAGGGGGTGCAATCTAATCAGTTGCCCCCTTAAAAACAGAGAACTTCCCTAATCAGAGAGATTAGAAGCATGACAAAAGGGCTCCACTCACCACTGCTGGCTTGAGGATGGGGTAAGGAGGGCCATAAGCCAAGGAGAGTGGGCAGCCTCTAGAAGATGTGACTAGGCTGGAATATACGAATCTGGAAGCTTGCAAAGGAGCCCAAAGCTTAGGGCAGTTCTGACAGTCAGGGACCGTAGTAGTCCGTTCTCATGCTGCTATGAAGAAATACCCAAGACTGGGTAATTTATCAAGAAAAGAGGTTGAATGGACTCACAGTTCCACATGGCTGGGGAGGCCTCAGGAAACTTACAATCATGGCAGAAGGCATCTCTTCACAGGGTGGCAGGAGAGAGGAGTGCCAGCAGGGGACATGCCAGACGCTTACAAAACCATCAGATCTCGTGAGCTCACTCACGATCACGAGAACAGCATGGAGGAATTGCCCCCATAATCCAATTACCTCTACTAGTCCCGCCCTTGACATGTAGGGATTATTATAATCCAAGGTGAGATCTGGGTGGGGACACACAGCCAAACCGTATCAGGGGCCACCTGAGAACACAAACGTTCATCTACACAGCGTGCAGAGCACAGGAAACACTGCTTCCCTCATCAGCTGATGAGGACCTGACAACTCAGTGCCAAATCTGCTCAAGGATGAAAGGGAAGCAGGGAGGGAAGAGAAGGAGAGATGCAGGGAGGAGGACATAGGGGTCCTCTGGGAGTGGTAGAGGTCTGAGGGTGGAGGTGCCTCCTGCAAAGGCCTGGAGGGAGGCAGACTGAGGACGTGAGACGCGATGGGATTCGTGGAGTGTGGAGGCTGCGGCCCACCCATCACTTTCCTTGGTGGGACTGGGGACGGCATACAGTCATTGATGGCTCCTCCTGGGCTCAAGGCCAAGTGGCATACTAACCCGGGACCAGGGGCACATGCCTGAGCGCTGCCAGCAGGGAGAGCTGTGGGGAGGCCGGCTGGGGCCGAGGCCAGCCTGACCTGAGGCCTCGCTGGGAGCAAATCCCGTGAGCCCCTTTCTCCACGGTTAGGGGGCAGAGCTTGGATGATAATCCTTACCAATGAATCCAATGAAATTATCATTGTAAGGATGAAAGATACCTAGAATCACTGAGTGACATATAACGCATCATCATAATTCACATGATCTTGTTTTTCAAACTACTAGTGACTATGAAATGGCCTATGGATATTGATGATGCCAACAGCATTAATAATGACAGCAGCAAGAGACAGTGTGCTTGCAGTGCGTCAGCTGACATCACCAAGTTCTGCTCTCCTCATCACATTAAGGCTGGGAATAAATGACCTCTCGTGTCCATTTCAGTTCCACTGTTCAGCAACCAACACTAAATTCCTTCTCTGTGTCAGCAGTGTGGCGTTCAATCTTTTTGCGGGGACAAGAGTAAATGAGGCAATCAGGGTTGCAGTGCCAGCATTTGTCTTGATTTAGAGCTCTGGGAAACATACAGCTCACCCGCCTCTGACCACACATCAGCAGAGCCAGGCAAGACGGTCTGAAACATTTTCACTCGCACCGAACTTGGAAATTCATTACCGATTTCCTCAAGGCTTCTTCCCCTGGGTTGACCCTGCCTGTCCTCTCCTAGCCTTGCGAATCCTGACTGGGAGGTAGCAGTGGCGCAAATTCTCGAGGTCTTTCAGAAACCGTGGGTCTTCTGAATAACTACAAAGGAAGTAAGGCAGCGTGGGCCTGACACTCATTACTAGGGTGGCCTTGAGCAACGTCTTTGAGCTCTCAGCCTCAATTTCCCCATCTGTAGATTGGGCAAAATAATCTCCATCTGCTAGTTCACTAGTTCGTGACAAAGTGGGTATGTGAATGTCGAGTATTTAGCACACACCTGACTCACAATAGGTATGTCATCAACAGCAGCTATAACGGACATAACTGTGTGGGCAATGATTTTTGCTTGGTGTCAAATCTGAAAAGGTCTTTTTACTTTAATTTACTTTCTTATTGTTGGTCCAAAGCAAACTCAGTTTGTCAGTCTCTGGTAAGCTCAGGCAACTGTGTGACTGTGTGTGTTCGCTGCCTATGACAATGCAGATTAGAATGTAACAGGTTCTTAGAATTTTGGGGATTTGAAAATGTACAGGGTTTGAGTTACCTAAACGCATATCTCTAGGCTTCCCATTCTTTCTTTCTTTTTCTTTTCTTTCCTTTTTTCTTTTTTCTTTTTTTTTTTTGAGACAGTCTCTCTCTGTCGCCCAGGCTGGAGTGCAATGGCACGATCTTGGCTCACTGCAACCTCTGTCTCCTGGGTTCAAGCGATTCTCCCACCTCAGCCTTCTGAGTAGCTGGGATTACAGGCACATGCCACCATGCCCGGATCATTTTGTATGTTTTGTAGAGACAGGTTTTGCCATGTTGGCCAGGCTGGTCTTGAAGTCCTGGCCTCAAGCGATACACCCGCCTCGGCCTCCCCTTCTTTGAAAGCCTGGGCGGGAATGAGCAGAGTAACAACAGCACAAGACCTTGTCACAGCACCCCAGTGAGACCATCTGCAGCCTCCTGAGCTGAACAACAGGTCGGCACCTAACACGTCAATTGTAAAACTTTGAAAAACACAAATGGATAAAGACATGTTATCTCTGATGGCCTACTGGATACCCAATATCTCTGCTTTAAATTTGACAGTAAAAATGACATCAGTGGGGTTTGGCCACACCCTTTGCCTTGCCCAAGATCAAATGGAAGGTAAGAGGAATAAGCCATGTTACCAGATAACATGTCTGCCCAGGTACCAATGAAGATATACTCTCATCACTGCGCCACAGTAAGACCTTGCAGAAGCACACAGGGTTATGGCCATGACCGGCCTGACGGAGAGTCAGACACCATGCTGTTACTGTTTATGAACTTAATGGGCCCAGATCAGGAAAGAAGAAAAAGAACTGTGGCTCTGCCAGCAGAAAAGACTGTCTGCCTTGCAGACAGCAGTGAGAAGCAAGGCAGGAGGCCAGCAGTGTTTAGGAAGAAATCCCTCATGTAACAATTGCTTACCCCTCCCTCATTCGCCAATTGGCTTTTTTACCTTCAATTCACCAGCTCCTTCCAATTATTTCCAATTTCCTCATGGAAAGCAGTATTTCCCAAGTCATCTGATCTTAAAATCAAGCTGCTGTCTTTGAATTACATCCCTCTTTTCCCCTCTACATCCACTTTTCATATCTGGCCACCACCCTGCTCTCTGCTCCCTCACTTCTAAAGACTTCACGGGAATTCCCAGCTTTTGGTTTCAGCTCCACAAATAGTGATTTTTGCATATTCTTCCTGTGCTTCAACAAACATCACTCACCCTGCCTGCTACCTTTTTAAGTTCCGGGATACATGTGCAGGATGTGCATGTTTGTTACAAAGGTACACGCGTGCCATGGTGGTTTGCTGCATCTATCAACCCATCACCTAGGTATTAAGCCCAGCATTCATTAGCTAATTTTCCTGATGCTTTCCCTCCCCACACTACCCTGCCACAGGCCTCAATGTGTGTTATTCCCCACCCTGTGTCCATCTGTTCTCATTGTTCAGCTCCCACTTATAAGTGAGAACATGCAGTGTTTAATTTTCTGTTCCTGTGTTAGTTTGCTGAGGATGATGGTTTCAGCAAAGGACATGATCTTGTTCCTTTTTATGGCTGCACAGTATTCCATGGTGTATATGTACCACATTTTCCTTATCCAGTCTATCATTGATGGGCATTTGGGTTGATTCCATGTCTTTGCTATTGTGAATAGTGCTGCAGTGAACATATGTATGCATGTATCTTTATAATAGAATGATTTATATTCCTTTGTATATACCCAGTTATGCGATTGCTGGGTCAAATGGTATTTCTAGTTCTAGGTCTTTGAGGAATCACCATACTGTCTTCCACAATGGCTGAACTAGTTTACCTTCCCACCAACAGTGTAAAAGCGTTCCTGTTTCTCCACAGTCTCGCCAGCATCTGTTGTTTCTTGACTTTGTAATAGTCACCATTCTGACTGGTGTGAGATGGTATCTCATCGTGGTTTTAATTTGCATTTCACTAATGATCAGTGATGTTAAGCTTTTTTCATGTTTGTTGGCTGCATGAATGTCTTCTTCTGAGAATTATCTGTTCCTATCCTTTGCCCACTTTTTAATGGGGTTGTTTTTTCCTTGTAAATTTGTTTAAGTTCCTTGTAGATTCTGGATATTAGACAATTGTCAGATGGAGAGCTTGCAAAAATGTTCTCCCATTCTGTAGGCTGTCTGTTCACACTGATGATCGTGTCTTTTGCTGTGCAGAAGCTATTTAGTTTAATTAGATCCCATTTGTCAATTTTTGCATTTTTTGAAACTGCTTTTGACATTTTTGTCACAAAATCTTTGCCCATGCCTATATCCTGACAAGCATTGCCTAGATTTTCTTCTAGGGTTTTTATAGTTTTGAGTTTTACATTTAAGTCTTTAATCCATCTTGATTTGATTTTTGTATAAGGTGTAAGGGAGGGGTCCACTCTCAATTTTCTGCATATCCTGCCTGGTACTTTGACTCTTTCATAGTTAAGACCCTTCCTGTTTGAGTGGTAATGCTACCCTGTCATTTCCCCAGATAAGGCTTCTCTTCTGTTTCAATACCTTAACAACTGATTGGTGGTCATTTGTGTTTTGTTCTGTTTTCCGTTATACCTCTTTCTATTCCAGTCCTACCAGGTTCAGCTCAAAGCATGGTCCTCATAATAAATATTCCCATCTATGAATTCCAAATGGTTTCAACTGCACAAAGGCATTTAACCCAATTTTCCAAATGTGCCCATAATGAGCTCCTTGGAAACAGACCATGGTTCACGCTTCTGTGATCCTCACTGCACCTAGCTGAGTGCTGAATGCTTAACACACCTGCTATAGAATGAATGTTTGTGTCTTTCACAAAATTCTTATGTTAAAATCTAATCCTAAATGGGATTGGTTGTAAGAGCCTTTGGGAGGTGATTAGGTCATGAAGGGGGAGACCTCATAAAAGAGGTCTCAGAGAGACCCCCCACTCCTACCACCATGTGAGGGCACATGAGAACATGGCTGTCTGTGAACCAGGAAGCACACTCTGATCAGACATCAAATCTGCTAGCACCTTGGTCTTGAACTTCTCAGCCTGCAGAACTGTGAGAAACACATTCCTGTTATGTATGAGTTACCCAACATTTGGTATTCTGTTATAGCAGCCTGAATGAACACAGATAGAAGTTGGCAGCTGGGCACGGTGGCTAGCACCTGTAATCCCAGCACTCTGGGAGGCTGCGGTGATCACTTGAGGTCAGGAGTTCGAGACCAGCCTGGCCAAGATGGTGAAACCCCGTTTCTACCAAAAAAATACAAAAATTAGCTGGGCATTGTGGCAGGTGCCTGTAATCCCAGCTACTTGGGAGGCTGAGGCAGGAGAATTGCTTGAACCTGGGAGGTGTAGGTTGCAGTGAGCCAAGATCATGCCGCCGCACTGCAGCCTGAGCAACAGAGTGAGAATCTGTCTCAAAAAAAAGAAGAAGGAAAGAAAAAGAAATTGGCACCAAGAGTGGGGTGCTGCTGTAACAAATACCTCGAAATATGGAAGTGGCCTTGGGACCAGGTTATGGGTAGAGGCTGGAAGAGATGTGTGCTCGAAGAAGCCTACATTTTCATGAAAGGACTGTTTACAGCAACTCTGGTGAGGGCCCAGAAAGAAAAGAGGAGAGTTGTAGAGAAAGTCTCCATTTTCTTTGAGAATATCTAAGCAATCCTGAGCAGAATGTTGGTTGGAATATGGACAGTAAAGGTCATTCCAATGAGGTCTCAGATAAAAAATGAGAAACATGTTACTGGAAGCTGGAGGACAGGTGATCCTCGTTACCAAGTGGCAGAGAGCTTGACTGCACCATGTTCATGTTCTGTTCACAGTTTTTGTGGAAGGTGAAACTGGGAGTAATGAAGTTGAAAATTGGCTGAGGAAATACACTAAACAAAGTGTTGAAGTGGCCTGTTTCTCTAATAGTTTATTGTAAAATGGGAGAAGAGGGAAATGACTTAAAGATGGAATTGTTAGTTAAGAAGGAAGCAGGCCGGGCATGGTGGCTCACGCCTGTAATCCCAGCACTTTGGGAGGCCTAGGCGGGCGGATCACCTGAGGTCAGGAGTTTGTGACCAGCTTGGCCAATATGGTGAAACCCCTTCTCTACTAAAAATGCAAAAATTAGCCAGGCATAGTGGTGGGCACCTGTAATCTCAGCTACTCGGGAGGCTGAAGCAGGAGAATCGCTTGAACCTGGGAGGTGGAGGTTGCAGTGATCGTGCCATTGCACTCCAGCCGGGGTCACAAGAGTGAAACTCTGTCTCAAAAAACAACAACAACAAAAGACAAAAAAAAAAAAAAAGAAAGAAAAAGGAAGGAAGCAGAATTTAAAGATTTGGGAAATGTTCAACCTATCTATTTTGAAAGGAATGAGAAAGCCTGTTTGGGAGAGAATACCAGGGGTGGGGTGTGGCCAAAGGACCATTTAATAAAGACATTCATTAGTCAGCTATCCCAACAGAAGCCAGGAGCTGCTGTGCAAGACAATGGGAGAAGGCAAAGGAGGGATGCTGGTACCTGCAGGACGGAGAGGCGCCCTGCCCTGCACTGCCTTACCTCTTGGGCTCCGCTCCCTGCTCTCCAGCACCACACTCCTCAGCCACCCCAGCAGGGGTTCTTGGGGACCCTGGTGTGGTGAGGGCTGCACTCAACAGAGCAGAGGGGGCACGATGGCCTCCACCTAGATGTCAAAGCACCGGGGTTCCAAGCACAGCCATTAGAACCCCAGTCCCAGAGAGCTGTGGGGCACAGGCACAGGCACAAGCTGCTACAGGGGCAGGGGATCCCCAAAGTCATGCAGCCCAATCCTTGCCTGGCAAAAGTGCTGGGACACAGCTGCTGCCCCAGTGTGACTGGAAGATAGGGACCTCTTTCCCCATGGGTCTGCAGGGCAGAGCGTGGGCCAAGGAGGGCTATTCTCAAGTTTTAAGGTCTGATGGAACTTGTCCTGCTGGGTTCTGGTCTTTCTCTGCACCTCTCCCTCCCCTCTTCCTTCTTCCTTCTTCCTTTTGGAATGGGAATGTCTATCCTCTGCCTGCCTCCATTGTATTTGGAAGCATACAACTCGTCTGGTCACAGTTTCACAGCTTGAAAAGAATTCTGCCCAAAGATAAATCGTACTTTGGGTCTCACCCATATCTGGTTTAGATGACATTCAGCTAAGGCTTTGGGCTTTAGACTTTTGGATTGAAACCATGTGAGAAGAGCATGAATGTTGGGTGTCCAAGGGAAGAATGTGATAGACTAAATAACTGTGTCCCCCCAAAATTCATACGTTGAAACCCTCAGCTGCAAGATGATGGCATTAGCAGGTGGGGCATTTGGAGGTGATTAGTTTATAAGGATGGAGCCCTCATGAATGGGATTAATGCCCTTATAAAAGGTGCCCCTGGGAATTCCACCATGTGAGGGCACAGTGAGATGGTGCTGTCTTAACCAGGAAGCAGGCCCTCACCAGACACTGAAACTGTTGGCAACTTGATCCAAAACCTCCCAGCCTCTGGAACTGTGACAAATAAGTTTCTGGTGTTTTTAAGTCCCTCAATTTATGGTATTCTGTTATAACAGCCAGACCAGACTAAAGCAACACTCAGAGTACCTCTTAGATGGTAACTGTCTTAGTCTGCTTGGGTGCCTTCTCATTGTCCTCACATGGCAGAAGGGACGGGAGAGCTCTCTGGGCCTCTTTTATAAAAGCACTAATCCCACACAGGAGGACCCCACCCTCATGTCCTAATCACCTTGTAAGGGCCACATTTCTTCCTACACTGGGGATTGGGTTTCAACACATGATTTGGGGAGGAGACAAACATTCAGATTCCAGTGACAACCAAGGGTAACTAGCACATCAACGTGATTGTTGAAACAATCTAAATTCAGACACCACACAGTTCAAACTTCAGTGTGTTTCTACAAGTGTTGAGACTGTAACATGTTCACACGAGGCATTCAGAAACCTGAGTTCTGGGTCATCCACGCTCATCCTGAGTCAGTAGAAACTGGGGATGATGAATGCAACAGCAGGCATAATTCATGTGTCTGAATGGAATAGCAGCTCACTCCAGTGAGATTCACCCCTCATTTCCTGAAATTCTCTCCACTGGATAACTACCAAAGAAGCTTCCAGTTCTAATTTAGTATGTATTTTCGTGAATCCAGATGTCATCTCATGACTTAAGCTAATATTTAATGAATCACTCCACAAATAAAATGAATGACATAGTCTAAATATATTCTTTTCCTAAATAGTCTTGTCGTGTTTAAGTATTTGCTTCCAAATGGACACCATGCCATTATCTTTAAGGAATTTCCTTATGGACTGAGAAACATCCTTTTGTAAGCTGAGACTAATTTCAAGACTTGCTGGCATTCTTGAGCGTAGAGATAGCAATAACAGAAATGTCTGTTAATTCAGCTCTGCATTAGAGAAACCGGAGCACGTGGCTCATGAGAATAATGACACATATTGCGTTCCTTTGTCTCCTAATAGCAGAGAACTGTTGAATTGAGTAATTTGAAACTCATTATACTATCACATTTAGCCTCTGCATGCTCAGATGCCAATGGTATAAGTGAACAAGTTGGCCAAGCATCTATTTTTAGTAAATCGAAAAGATGAAAGACAAGAAAGAAAAAATCTTTGTTGAATAGCAATTCTTCTCTTAAAATTATCATGTACTGAGTTGAAATCATATAACTGAGGGAAGGTGAAGTGTGTACAGTTTTCTAGCTCTTGGTCAACAGTATACACACAATACATGACATATGAATAAAATCATTCTTATTGTTTTTCATAGTAATAATATTAACAGTAAATATAAATGAATTATCAACCTCTGAAGCAAATCAAATCAATCTTAAGAGCAGGCAGACAGGCCGGGCACAGTGGTGCAAACCTGAAATCCCAGCACTTTGAGAGGCCAAGGTGGGTAGATCACGAGGTCAGGAGTTCAAGACCAGGCTGCCCAACATAGTGAAAACTTGACTCTACTAAAAATACAAACAAACAAACAAAAAATTAGCTGGGCATGGTGGCGGGCACCTGTAATCCCAGCTAGTTGGGAGGCTGAGGCAGGAGAATCCCTTGAACCCGGGAAGGAGAGGCTGCAGTGAGCGGAGATCACGCCACTGCACTCCAGCCAGGGTGATAGTGCGAGACTCCGTCTCAAAAAAGAAAAAAAGTAGCAGGCAGATAAAAATAAATTTGACATAAGAGTTCAAAACTCCTACTGAGTGCAAGAAACACTTCTATTGGTTTTATTTCTTATATATAATATAAATCTTATTTTATGTGATTGAATATAGAAAGTGAAGAGTTCTCATTCAATGAGTATTTTAACTTTGAGTGTGATAAATGATTTAACTGCAGTTGGTGCGTTGTTAAATATGATAATTTAGGAAATAATCAGGTCATCACGTAGTTTTTCTTTACCAAAACTTACTTTTGTGCTACCTGCCCTGCTCACCATGAGCATTACATCTGGGTATCACGCTGACTTGAACTTAACCAATGATCAAAAAGATAATCATCTTTGACTTTGAGTGTTTTGTTTTTGATCACATCAAAAGCATAATTTTCATATACAAAGAGTGGCATAATTTCAAGTTGTACAACTCCACTTCCTCTGAGGATGTAAACAAGTAATTTTCTTTCAAAGACATCAATCAGTGATTCCCAAATGAAAGGCCTCAGGGATCTTCAGAGGTCCTTTGTTCCAAGTAATGATGTTCCCAGCCACCCAATGGGAGCAAATGATTTCAATAAATCCCAGAGATAGTCCCTTTCCATTATACTGGTCCCCTCAAATAAATGTGTATCTTAATCTCTGTATACATTTAAAGATCATAGTTTGAAAAATGTTGAATTATTTCCATCTAACCTAACTTTTGGCTCATCACGTATACTTCATCTCCTAATTCCAAAACTCTCTTTGTAATGATGGAAGTAATATAAAACGAAATTCTTGAAATCAAAACAGCTTCCGCGTCCAGGAATGGCAGAACGCCTGCTATTAGGTAACATCCATTATCTCTGGATGTCAGATTAAAAACTATTCCCTGAAAGCCCCAGAGAGACGCAAAGACAAGCAGAAACGGACGGGAGTTGCCACTTAGACGAAGGAACGGCTTTTCACTTAAGACGCTGTGGGTCAGCGCTGTAAGGCAGCTGATGCTCAGATAGGATCCCTCCGTCTCCCTAGCTTGAAGAACCTAAAGAGGCTGGAACTATCAAAGCAGCAGCTGGAGAGTGAGGTGCAAAATCCTAGAAGGGAAAGAGCCACAAGGGAGGCCCACAGTGATGTATACAGATGTACACAATCTCTCCCCAGATCTCTGACTCGCCTCTCAGTTATGCTATGCACGCGGGGAGCATAAGCCTCTATGAGCCCAACTCCAGGGCAAGAAGCACCTGCGTTTCAGGGCTTACCTGCCACAGGAAAGACAGAGCTGGGAGTTCACACTCAGCCAAGTTAACTGGCTTAAAAACAAATAAATAAAATGAACACTTTAAATTTAACAGAATCCAGAGCCTGTGCAATGTAACAATAAAATATCCAGGAGACAATTCAAAATTATTATACGTAAAAGAAAAAGGAAAAAAGGACCTATGCTGAAGAGAAAATGCAATCAGTGCAGACTAATCCCAACAGGATTCAGATGATGGATTTAGCATATGAGAATTTCAAAGTAGCGATTACAAATATGCTTCAGAATACAAAAGAGAATATGTAATACTTTATAATAAAAAATTGCTGTAATAAAAAACTAACAGTGAATCCTAGTAGAGAAATTGAAACTTTAAAAGAATCCAATACAAATTCTAAACCTGACACATATTATATACTGAATAATGAATTTACTGTTTAGGCTTAAGAGCAGATTGGAAATGACTGAAGAAAGAGTCAGTGAACTTGAGGCACTAAATATAAATTATCCAATATAAAAAATAGAGAGGGAAGACAATGGTGAAAAACATGGACACACCCCTAGTGATCTATAGGATTACACCAAAAGGAACAGTACATGTGATTAGAACCTCACATAAAAAAGAGAAAGAAGATGAGACAGAAAAAAAAAATATTAGAAGAAAATAATGGTCAAAATGCCTCAAATTTGGTGAAAGACAAATTTAGAGTCAAGAGGCTCAGCAAACCACAAGAAGTATAAATTAAAATGAAAACAAATCTAGGGGGATTGCCACTTTCAGAAAGATGAAAATGCATTTTCCTCTACTCCTCCCACTAAAAATAAATATCACATATTTATGTTTATAAATAAAAGTGCATATTATATATAAAATAAATGTAGGAAAAATCTGAATGGTAGAAAGAAGCAGGCAGATAGGCCTTGGGACCAAAGGGATGGCCCAGTGGTAGCTGCAAACAGTGTCTTACACATCCCAGGTTTGGAAGCTAAAGAAACTGGCAACTTGGAAACACCAATGGGCCAAACGAAAACTGACGCCTGTGTGTCTAACCACAGGACCAGAAAGGGTGCAACCTAGTAGGACGAGAAACTTTTAGACACTGGCCAGTGTACTCCAACCAAGCATCCCAGAAAAAAACCGTGGCCCTACTCCATTCCAGGCCAGCAAATGCTGAACAGACAGCTAAGACTCCTGCCCTCACCAGGGGCCCAACCCACTGACGGAGTGACACCAGAGAAGGCCACATAGTAAGGGGCCAGGACACTCATTCCTGCCAAGCTGCAGTGAGGCCCATCCCATCCCCCAGTGATAATAAAAGCCATGTGGGAAGCCTGGAGTTTCATCTAAACCAGTAGGTGCAACTCCCTCCTGCTCTTTATGGGAATCATGACAAAGGATTAGTAGATGTTCCAATTTTCTCCACCGCTTGGCAGTAATGAGGCCATGCATATGGCGTCAGTGGAAGCTGTGTGGAAAGCGGAAGTCACCCCAGCTCCTCTCATCTAGGGAAGTATCAGTCGAGGCCTAGCATGGATCTGGAAGTCCTGTACACACCAGCATTAACAAGGAAACCCAGGCACTCTTGGATCAATAGAGGCTAAGCTGGAACCTGATTTCACCCTGAACCAGTGGTAATGAGGCTGTACCGCACCTTCCCCTGACAAAACAGTGAGAAAAAAAAAAAAAGCCTTGTATTATAACATACAGAATAACCAGGTTATGATAGAAAATTATTCGTCAAACCAAGAGTGAGGGAGATCAAACTGAATAAAAATAAATCAATGGATGCCAAAGCAGAGATGACAGAGATGTCGGAATTACTGGACAAAGGCGTTTTTAAAGCAGCCATTGTAAAATGATGCAATGACCAAGTACAAACATGCTTGCAACAAACTTTTAAAAAACTGAAAGTCTCAACACAGAAACAGAAGCTATAGGGAAAAAAAAAAAGGAAGTTTCAGAATAAAAAAATAAAATATCCATGATAAAAAGTTCCTTAGAGGAACAAAATAAGATGGAGGGGAAAAAGGAAACAATCAGAGAATTGAAGAGAGAACAACAGAAATTGTCCAATCTGTAAAACAGAAAGAAAATAGATGAAATGAAAAGGTCCTCAAGTACTTGTGAGAGTATAACAAAAAAGCTAAGATCCACGCCTTGGAGGTCAGGGAAGAACAGAAACAGGCTGGGCCAGAAAGAGTGTTCAAATAATTAATTCATAAAACTTCCCAAACTTGACGGAAACCTACAGAAACAAACAAGCACACCAAAAAGGTTACTGGTGTAGACCAATAAACCTATAAATATCATATGCCTATACCAATAAACATCATAGTCAAACTTCTGAATACTAAAAACAAAGAAAAAACAAGTCTTTAAGGCAGAAATGAGACCTTACTTATAAAGAAAAAAAGATCTGAAAGACAGCAGATTTCTCATCAGAAACCTGGAGAAGGAAGTGGCACATTTTTCAAGTGCCAAAAGAACTGTCAAAGCTTAATCCTATATCCAGTGAAATATCCTTCAGTAATCAAGGGCAGAAGTCAAGACATGCTTAGATGAATAAAAACTAAGACAATTTATTGCCAGCACACCTATCCTGAAATAATGGCTAGAGAAAGTTTGCTTAACAGAAAGATAACCATAAAAGAATGAATCTTAGAACACCGAGAAGGAAAAAAAAACACAGTAAGTAAAAATATGGATAAATATAATAAAACTTCCTTTGTCTATTGAGTTTTCAAAATTAAGTTTGAAAGTTCAAGCAAAAATTGCAACAGTCTCTGATGTGGTTCAAGATGTATGTAGAGGAAATGTTTAAGGCAACTGTGTTATAATTAGGGAAAGGTAAAGGGATATAAAGGGAGGTACGGTTTTCTTATTTCACTTGAACTGGCAAAATGAGTATACAGTAGACAGCTATAAATTTTGTATATATAAAGTAATGCTGGCCAGGCACAGTGGCTCATGCCTATAATCCCAGAACTTTGGGAAGCTGAGTCTAGAGGACTGCATGAGGCAAAGAGTTTGAGGCTGCAGTGTGCTATGATCACCCCACTGCACTCCAGTCTGGGCAACAAAGCAAGACCCTGTCTCTTTAATTAACTAATTAATTAATAAAGTAACACCTAGAAGAACCACTGAAAAAGCTATACAGCAATGTGCACATGATAACATTATAAATAAATCAAAATGGAAGAGTAAAAAATGTCCACAGTAAGAGAGACAAAAGAAAACAAAGAAATAAAAACACAGAAAAAGCAGAAAGCCAAAGAAATGGCAGATTTAAGCCTTAACATCTCAATAGTTACATTAAATATAAAGAGTGTAAATATATCAATTAAAAGATAGAAAAAGTAAATTTAAAAATCTGAGCTATGCTATTTACAAGAAATTCACTTTTTATATAATGATATATAGAGGCTGAAAGTAAAAAAATGAAAAAATATTTATCATTCAAATATTAATCAAAAGAAAGCAAGACTGGCCACATTGAATCAAGTTATATGGAATTCAAAGCAGAGAAAATTTTCCAGAGACAGAGAGAAATATTAAATAGTGGACACCAACAATTGTATATGTGTATGCACCAAATAACACAGCTAAAAAATATGTGTAACAAAAATTGATTAACTTGAAAGTGGAAATAGACAGACAATTACAGCTAAAGATTTCAGTGCCCCTTTCTTAAGAACTGATCCATAACAATGAGACAGAATCATCAAGGATAGAGGTGAACTCAGCGCCATCATAATCATGATAATCTAATCAAAATTTGTAGACAATCCACCCAGCAACCACAAGCTACACATACTTTTCAAATGTTCACAGAATAAATATCAGGTAGGCCATATTGTGCATAAAACAATCCTCAAAAATTTAAAAGAATTGTAATTACACAGAGGGCATTCTCTGGATATGGTGGAATTAAACTAGAAGTCAATGACAGATAACAGAAAAATCTACAAACAGTTGGAAACTAAATAACATATATCTAAACAATATGCGGGTCAAAGGGAAAGTCTTAAGGGAAATTTAGAAATACATTTAACGGAATGAAAGGAAAATACGACGACTAAAAATTCTAGCAAAACAGTTAAGGCAGTGCTATAGAAACATTTATAGCATTAAATGCATACATTAGAAGAGAAAAAAATCTCAAATCATAACATAAGTTCCCACCTTAAGAATCTACAAAAAAGAAATGCGAACTAAATGCAAAGTAAGCAAAAGAAAGAAAATAAAAAGATGAAAGCAGAAATCAGTGAAATAAAAAATAGAAAAGCAATAGAGAAATCAATGAAACAAAAAGCTACAAATAATAAGATCAATAAAACTGCAAACCTCTATCAATCTTGCTGAGAGAGTAACACAAATTACCAACGTCAGAAATAAGAGATAACACTAGAGACACTGCAGACATCAAGACAGTAATATAACAACTATGAATAACTCTACACAAATTTAATATAACTTAGATAAAATGAACCAATTTCTCAGAAAACACAATTTACCCAAACTCACCTAATAAGAGGTACCCAATTCAAACAGTCTTAAACACTAAGAAAATTTAAAGCATAAATATCTCCCTAAACAGTTACCTTCAAGCCCTGGTGGTTTCAATGAAGAATTGTAACAAATATCTTAAATAATCAACACCTAGGCCGGGCGAGGTGGCTCAAGCCTGTAATCCCAGCACTTTGGGAGGCCGAGACGGGCGGATCACGAGGTCAGGAGATCGAGACCATCCTGGCTAACACAGTGAAACCCCGTCTCTACTAAAAATACAAAAACTTAGCCGGGCGAGGTGGCAGGCGCCTGTAGTCCCAGCTACTCGGGAGGCTGAGGCAGGAGAATGGCGTGAACCCGGGAGGCGGAGCTTGCAGTGAGCTGAGATCCGGCCACTGCACTCCAGCCTGGGTGACAGAGCGAGACTCCGTCTCAAAAAAAAAAAAAAAAAAAAAATCAACACCTATTCTATACAGTATTTTCTAGAAAATAAAATAGGTGGGAATACTTTCCACTTTATGAAGCCAAGATTACCCTGGCGCCAAAACAAAAGATATTATAAAAAAGAATATATATGCAAAAACTCATTTACAAAATATTATCAAATTGAATTCAACAATACATAAAAATAATTATATGTGATAACCAAATAAAGTTTATTCCAGGGCTGCAAGGCAGGAATGTAACCCACCATTTTAACTGGCTAAAGAAAACTCACATGATTATATGACCTGATGCAGAAAACACGGAAAGACAGCTTTTCTGAGGGCTGTCTGAGGAACTGGTTTCAGTCTTGCTTGTCTCTGAGTGCTAGTGGGATCCAGCATACCCTAGATGCCTAGGAGCTGCTTAGAATAAAGGAAGTGAGTTTGACCAGCGCCAAGGTTGGAGAGGCCTCCAGAATCTCTGGCAAAGGTGGACTGGTGAAGGTCTTTCCCTGTACAATGCCAGTTTGTGAAATTGGGAGAGGTGAACGTTTTACTTAATGTGCACACCAAATACAGAATATAAAGAAATGAGGAACAGGGGTATATGTTCAATAAAATGAAACAAGACGAATCTTCAGAAACTGATCCTAATGAAATGGAGTTATATAATTCACCTGATGAGAATTTAAAATAACCATTATAAAGATACTTACTGAAAACAATATATGAGCAAAGTGAATTTTCAATAAAAAGACAGCAAATATTTTTAAATTACCAGAAAGAAATCATGGAGCTAAAGAATACAATAACAGAACTGAAAAATTCCTCAGAGGGATTCAACAGCAGACTAGATCAAGTAGAAGGAAAGATCAATGAATTTAACGGTAAGTCAGCAGAAATTATTCAGTCAGAGGAGCAAAAAGAAGAACGAAGAAGAGAAAAGAAAGCTTAAGAGACTTATGGGACACCATCAAGTGACTAATAAGTATACTGAGTTTTAAAAGGAGAAGAGAGAGAGAAAGAACAACAACAACAACAACAAAGCTTATTTAAAGAAATAATGGCTGAAATTTTCCAAATCTGGGAAAGGAAATAGAGAAACAGATCTGGGAAGTACAGAGGATTCCAAATAAGGCAAACCCAGAGAAATCCATACCAAGACACATTATAAACACATTGTCAAAAGTCAAAGGCAAAGAATTTTCAAAGCTGCCAGAAAGAAGCCACTTGTTACAGTCATGTCATAAGATTATGAGTGGATTTCTTTCATCAGAAATCTTGCAGGACAGCAGGGAATGATAAAACATATTCAAAGTGCTGAAAAACAGTATACCTGGAAGAACTCTCCTTCAAAAATGAAGGCAAGACAAAAACTTTTCCAGAAAAACAAAAGCAGAAAGTACACATCACCACTAGACTTGACTTGCAAGAAATACTAAAGAGAGTTTTTTCAAGTTAAAAGAATGCTAAATGGCAACACAATAGCATAAGAAAGTATAAAACTTGTTGGGAAAGGTAAATACACAGATAAATAAAGAATACTGTATTATTGTACAATGATGAATAAGTCACTATTAATTCTCATATAAAAGTCAAAAGGCAAAAGTATTAGAAATAATTATAACTAAAAATTTTAATGATGCACAATATAAATGGATGTAAATAAGTGTGTGGGAAATAGTAGTGAATGTGTAGTCT
Organism: Macaca fascicularis; assembly: GCF_037993035.2. NCBI lineage: Eukaryota > Metazoa > Chordata > Mammalia > Primates > Cercopithecidae > Macaca > Macaca fascicularis. Next base: position 2,182,538 of record NC_088381.1, read on the forward strand.
TTATATGTGATTGAAGTTCAGATATTATCATAAGATAGACTGTTACACGTTTAAGATGTTTTTTTTTTTTTGAGATTGAGTCTTGCTCTATCGCTGAGGCTGGAGTGCAGTGGTGCGATCTTGGCTCACTGCAAGCTCCACCTCCCACGTTCACGCCATTTTCCTGCCTCAGCTTCCCGAGTAGCTGGGACTACAGGTGCTTGCCACCATGCCTGGCTAATTTTTTTTCTATATTTTTAGTAGAGATGGGGTTTCACTGTTAGCCAGGATGGTCTCGATCTCCTGACCTCGTGATCCGCTCGCCTCAGCCTCCCAAAGTGCTGGGATTACAGGTGTGAACTGCCACACTCAGCCATGTTTAAGGTATTTTATGTAAGCTACACAGTAACCACAAAGTTAATAACTATAGAAGTTACAGAAGAGAAAGGAATCAAAGCATATCAATACAAAAAAATATTAATGAAGCACAAAGACAGCAGGAGAGTTAAAGAGGAGCAATAGAAATAAAAGACAAATAGAAACAATTACCAAAATGGCAATAGTGAATCCTTCCCAATCAGTATTTACTTTAAATGTAAATGAATTAAACTCCTCAATCAAAAGACACAAGAGAGTTTGAATGGATAAGAAAACAAGATCCAACTCTGTTTTTTGTGTTTTTTTTCTTTCTTTCTTGAGACAGGGTGTCACACTATTGCCCAGGTTGGAGTGCAGTGGGGTAAATATTGCTCACCTCAGCCTCTGCCTCCTAGGTTCAGGTGAGCCTTCTACCTCCACCTCCCAAGTAGCTGTGACTACAGGCATGCACCACCATGTCCAGCTAATTTAAAACTTTTTTTTTTTTTTTTTTTTTGTAGAGATGGTGTTTTCTCACATTGCCCAGGCTGGTCTTGAACTCCTGGGCTCAAGCGATCCACTCACCTCGGCCTCCCAAAGTACTGGGATTACACAACTCTATTCTGTCTACAAGAAACTCACAGTAGATTTAAGGACACACATAGACTGAAAATGAAGGGATGGAAAAGGATATCTCATGACAAAGGGCCATGAAAAGAGAGCAGGGGTGGCTATATTTACATAAGGCAAGATAAATTTAGGTTAAAAACTGTCACAAGAGATAAGAACAATATATAATGATAAAAAGACTGATTCACCAGAGAGATATAACAATTATAAGTAAATACGCACCCAATGTAAGAACAACTGAAAATATAATGCGAACATTGACAGGACAGAAGGGAGAAATAGCAGTGCAATAATAGTAGGAGATTTCAATACCTCTCTCTCAGTTATGGATAGAAAAACCAGACAGAACATCAACAAAGAGGTACAGTGGGCTGGAACAACACCAGACATACACAAAACACTTTAACCGCAACAGAATACACATTCTTCTAAAGCACACACAGAACATTCACATTTTATGTCACAAAACAAATGTAATAAATTTAAGAAGACAGAAATTTCCTACCACTATGGAATGAAACCAGAAATCAACAGCAGAAGAAAAACTAGAAAATTCATACATATGTGGAAATTTAACAACACACATTTGTACAACTAATGGGCCAAAGAAGAAATCAAAGGGGAACTTAGAAGATATCTTGAAACAGACAAAAACTGAAAATGCAGCATATCAAAACTTATGGGATATAAGAAAAGCAGCACCAACAGGGAAATTTATAAACAACTCCTCAAGGAATTAGAAAATGAAGCACAAACTAAGTCTGAATGTAGTAGAAGGAGGAAGATAATAATTAGAGCAGAAATAAACGAAGTAGGGAATATAAAAACAATAAAAAAGAATCAGAGAATCAGCAAAGAGTTTGACCCTTGAAAAAAAAATAAAATTGACAAACTTTTATGTAAACTAAGAAAAAAGAAAAGTCAAATAAATAAATTAGAAATAAAAGGAGACATTGCAACTGATGCCACAGAAATGAAAAGATTTGTAAAAGACAACAATGAACAATTATATGCCAATAAAATGGATAATCTAGAAGAAATGGGTAAATTCCTAAATACATACAATCTACTAAGACTGAATCACGAAGAAACAGGAAGTCTAAATAGATCAATAACTAGTAAGGAAGTTGAATCTATAATCAAAACCTCCCAACAAAGAAAAGCCCAGGACCAGATAGTTCACTAGTGAATTCTACCAAACATTTAAGGAAGAATTTAATCCAATCCTTCTCAAATTCTTCAAAACAACTAAAGAGGAACAAAACTCACACTCATGAGTCCTGCATTACTCTTATATGAAAAGCAGTCAAAAATATTCCAAGAAAAGAAAACAAGAGGCCAATGTCCTTGATGAATATAGATGCCAACCTCCTCAATAAAGTCTCAACAAACTGAATTCAACAATACATTAAGAGGTTTATATCAAGCAGAATTTATCTCTGGGATGCAAAGAAGGTCCAACACATGAAAATCAATTAATGTAATACATTACAATTAAGAGAATGAAGAACAAAATGTAATACAATTAAGAGAATGAAGAACAAAAATCATTTGATCATCTCAGTAGATGCAGAAAAAGTGTTTGGCAAAATTCCACACCCTTTCATGATAAAAATTCTTGGTACACAAGGAATAGCAAAAAATTACCTCAATATGATGAATGCCACATATGAAAATCTCACAGTGAATTGCATACTCAATGGTGGAAAACTGAAAACTTTTTCTCTAGCATCAGGACAAGGCAAAGATGCCCACTCACCATTACCACCTCTATTCAGTATAATACTTTAGAACCTATCCAGGACGATTCCACAAAAAAAGGAACTAAAAGACATACAAATCATAAAGGAAGAAACTCTCCCTATCTATAGATGACATGATCTTACATACAGAAAACCCTAAAAACTCCACCAAAAGACTGTTAGAATTAGTCAATAAATTCATTAAAGTTGCACAATACAAAATCAACATCAAAAATCAGTTCCATTTCTATATATTAACAATGAAGTATCTGAACAAGAAATTAGAAAAACAATCCCACTTAAAACAGCATGAAATAGAACAAAATACTTATTAATGAACTTAACCAAGGAGTTGAAAAATCTGTACACTGAAAACTACAAAATAGTGATGAAATAAATTAAAGAAAACACAAACAAATGGAAATACACCACTCATTCATGGATGAAAAACTTAATGTTATTAAAATGTCCACACTCCCCAAGTGATTTGTAGATTCAATACAATGCCCATCAAAATTCCAGCAGCAGTTTTTATAGAAATAGAAAAAGCAATGTTTAAAATCATATGAAATAACAAAAATCCCCAAATATCTAAAACAATCTTGGGGAAAAAAGAGAGCTGGAGGCATTCCAAAATATGTTACAAAGCTACAGCAATTAAAACAGTATGGCATGGGCATAAAGACAGACATAGAGACCAATGGAACAAAATAGAAGGTCCAGAAATCAATCCATGCATACACAGTCAACTGATCTTTGACAAGAGTGCCAAGAATACAAAAATGAGGAAAAGATAGTCTCTTCAACAAGTGATGTTTCTTTTTAAAGAGGAAGGGAAAAATAACTGTAACAATAAGTGTAAAAAAATTAATACTTGGAGAAATAAATATTTCAGAAATATTTTTAAACATTCTAATTTTCACAGTAAGGAAAATGGATTACATTTTCCAGTAAGGCATAGAACTTTTCAACTTGGATATATAATGAAACAGGAAACAGGAAAAAAAAAAAAGAATAGAAGATATCCCAGGCAAGAATTAAAGAAACTAGTGTGGCAATATTAATATTAGACAAAATTTAGTTGCATAGGCATTATATGTTCAAAGAGAGATGATTTATAGTGATGAGACATGCATCCTGTCAAGAAGCTATAAATATAATGAACTTTTATAGTAATGATGATGATGGGCATTTATTGAACACTTTAACTGGTGTTACTCTGCCAGTTTCAAACATATTACAACAGCTCTCATCTATTTTACAAATGAGGAGAGAGGCTCAGAGAGTCTAATTAACTTGCCCACAGTTACTCAGCAGAGGAGTGGGAGAGCCAGGATTCAAACCCATAGTTTTCATGCTTCATCTCAACGAGAACATTGTGCTTTCAAAGTGAAAACTTCATATAGCATGTGCGCAAGTGAAGAGTAAAAAGAAAGATGGGAACTAGATCAATTTCAAGTCTGCTCCAAATATCTCACATGTGGGGATGATGCTGAAACAATAAGTGTAACAAAATTTAACATCTGGAGAAATAAATATTTCAAGAATATTTTAAAACATTCTAATTGTCACAGTAAAGAAAATAGATTACATTTTCCCATAAGACACAGAACTTTTCAACTGTCTCAACTGTCAATTCCTCTGTCTGGAATGGCTGGAATCCAGGAATTCCTATTTGAATTGTGTAAGTATATATCTATAGTATTGTGATACAGATAATTTGTTTATTTGTTCAAGCAACACAAATTTCCTAAAATGCTGAGCGTTCTGGGTGAGCACTGACTATGAACATGACAGATGAGGCTGTTACTCTTGTGAAACATTCTAGAAGAAGTGAGTCAACACAGCAATGATTACAGCACAATAAAAAATACCACTGGCTGGGTACTGGGTACTGGTCACCATTGACGAGGTGACCTGTAGTCTGAGATGCAAAAACAAAAAAGAACTGCCTGCTGGAGATCTGAGGAGAAACACCCCCAGAGGGGCACATCCCAGATTGTTCAGTGATGTCACTGGCATTGTCATAGTTTATCCTAATCTGTGATGTGTGGCAGGTGTTAATGACCCCATTTTACAAACAAGAAAGCTAGTCTGGGGAGAGCAAAACACTCTCCAGGCTTCTTAAACAGACTGCATCCTACTGTGCTTATGTATATGCAGAACCTAAATTCCTCTGAATAAATGTGGAATTGATACCCAAAGTATATGTCCAAGGCTCTTACTTGTGAAAATAACTTACAGCTGCCAAATTTCAGAGGGCAAGCGTGAGCATCCATCGGGAAGTCCTCAAGCTGCATGGGGCACTCGGCAGAGATGGTCAAGCTGAAAAATAAAAGATCAAGACCTTTCAATGACTCTCTCACTCTAGCCATTCACTGAGCCACCATCATGTCCCAGAAAGCCATATTAAGTACTTTTAAAATTTAATGTCTTTTATGAGATTATCTGAACTACCCCACCAAATTGCATAAGTTTGTGTTGTAGGTGAGTATCATTCAAAAACAACGCTTAAATCAAATCTACTCAGCAGTTCAGTGGCTTAGGGTGTGTGTCTATACATACATTACTGCCTGTAAAACAATTTAAGATGCCCTTAAAAGTTATTTATTCCTTGTTTCCTATCCCTTATTGAGCATTATCATAAAGCTTTCCTTGACAGGACTGAAAACATACGCATTTTCTAAAATGGCTTATAAGCTCAAAAAATATAAATGTAGAATAAATGCACATATATTCGTAGAATATGGGAAAATACAGAAAAAGTTTAATAAAATTACAAATATCTACCATTTCACTTATAACTTCACGTGGTACATTTAGCGCAGAGTTTTCCTACATGCCCAAATTTTGACCAGAACCTGGCTATAACCATTGTGTAATGGGCCAATATGAAACTGTATAGTAAGTGAACCCGTAATAACAATCTTCTGGTACACCCAAATTATTATTTTTTAATCCAGGCCTAGTCTTCCAAATTCTAATATCACCAAGCACTACCACTGTCACCGGTAACTACAATAGTGATGGTAACAAGTGCTGGCATGTCTGTGCCAGGCAGCCTGTGAGGGATTCTACCTGCATTGACTCATCTCACCCTAACAGCACGGGGAGAATCTGGTGCTATGACCATCTCAGTATACAAAGAAGAAAAGTGAGGTGTGGATATTAAGGAGTTTGGGGCCAAGAACGCAGAGTTGCTCAGTGGTGGAGCCATGACAATCACCCAGGCTGCCTGGCCCTGGCTGCAGAGGTCCCTGAAAGGCACCACCACATGCGGCATAGGCAGGGCTCTGTTCTGTAGGAAGCCAGTGCACTCCCAGAGCTGCCACACCGTGGTGCTTTCATTTCTCTACCACCTTTGCCAATTAGGGATGATTCTAAATTTTATTAATGAGTCCATCTTCTGTTCCTTAGTTCTTCTTTCCATTATTTAAAATAAATGAGATTACATACAATGAAAGATGGAGATACAAAACGCTCAACTTCGAGTGCATGTTATAATTCTGTTTTTAGAGCAAATAATAATTCAAGGTTACATTAGTGCTATTGTTCATTCCTTGTTATTTAAGACTGAATGTCCCTGATTAGCCTAGGGTGAGAATCAAAACGTAAACATCCATTTTTGCTTTTACTACTTCCTTCTGTGAAATAGATTAACCTTTTGCTGTTAAATTGGGCACATAATTCACACGGTAATTGCAGACTGAGAAGTCAATGTGTACATTCTCTGAATGAAACTAAAATACATGTCAGTGGAAGGAAGATCCATGTCCTTCAAAGATAGGAAATCTTCTGTTGCCAAAACTTTTGACGGACAGTTTCCCCAAAGATAGAGTAACTCACAGAGGCCTGTGTGTTAGATAACCTAGAACACAACACAAAAGTCTCACATTCAGGCAGGGAGAGGATTTTTTTTTTTTTTTTTTTTTTTTTTTTTTGAGACAGAGTCTTGCTCTGTTGCCCAGGCTGGAGTGCACTGGTGCTATCTTGCCACACCACAATCTCCACTTCCCAGGTTCAAGCAATTCTCCTGCCTCAGCCTCCTGAGTAGCTGGGATTATAGACGCCCAACACCACACCTGGCTAAATTTTGTATTTTTAGTAGAGATCATGGTTTCACCATGTTGGCCAGGTTGATCTCGAATTCCTGATCTCAGGTGATCTGCCAGCCTCAGCTTCCCAAAGTGCTGGGATTATAGGTGTGAGCCACTGCACCTGGCTGGGAGAGGATTTTTTAAATGATATTCCACACATATCCCTAGAATAACAAGAAAATTATAAACATCTACCACCTCACTTATGATTTCACCTTCATTTAGCCCTGAGTTTTTCGACATGTACATATATTTTCTTTTCATTCTTGGTATATAAGTCAGTCTTCTTTACACCTAACATTAGAGCAGAAGTACTTTCCCCATCACCAAAATCTTTATATAATCGTGACATTAAAAGGTTAAATATTTGATTCTAGCGTGCATGCATGTGTGTGTTTCTGTCTGTATGTGTAATTTTCAATTAGCTGTTGCTGGACTTTTATATTATTTTACCTGATAAATAGCCTGCAATTGACCACTTAAATCATAAATTATCAAAAAGGACTGTTATTAGAGACTATGAAATTGGTAAGGTAAATAAAGAAAAAACTTATTGGAATTAGGAAAATTAGAACTTCAAAAAAAATGCCTATACAGACGGTATTCAGCCAGCACAAAGGAAAACAGGTTACTTTATATGGTGGTGAGCAAATTTAAGCAATTTGTCAAGTGATGCAGTTACTGGAGCAGAGAATCTCAAGGGGTCAGATGTGTTCTTGGGGACAAAATCACAATGAGTTCAAAACATCTAGAATTTCCTTAAGAAGGAAGACTTTAGTCGGGAAATAGGAAGTGTATACAAAGCTGTAAGATTAGATACATAGCGATAAATGTGAAGATGAGCACGCGAGGAAACAGCACTGCGGGAGCTTAGAGAACACTTCTGATCAGGAGAGGCATGCTTTGCGCTGGCCTGTGGCCTCGGCTCTAACAGGAGCACGTGGGGCCCGCACGGGAGCAGTCTGAGGTGGGGTGGAGGGGAGGGCATTTCAAGTGACCCGACTGTCTTAGCCCAGCTGCGCTACTGAAGACTTCAACCAGCAGCCCTAGCTCTACTCTCTGAGTCTCCCGACAACGATACTGACAACCCCACATGGTCTACGCCATCATCAGGGTGGATGTGGAGATGGTTGTCTTCTCTCCAGACACAAACATGTCTGCCAGCCCCCAGCAGGCACTCACTTTCCCACTGGGTCTGGAGGCTGCCTAGAAGCCAGTCTATGGGCTGAGTTCTTGACAACTTGGAGAGTCTGAGTTACCCTCGCCCCCTTGCTCTGTGCTGGTGTCCAGCTCCAATCCACTAGGCCACTGCAGGCACCAGACCTGACGTTTCTGTTGCATGCCCCTACTCTCAGAGCAGACCCCAGGGAAACCTCATCCCAAATGGCCCATGAGGCACTCTGCCAGCTCCTGGTTTGTTCCTCCTCCTTTCCTGGCCAACACCATGTGTTTACAAAGGGACCAGAGCCACTCTTTCTGCCACGGTGAGCTTCATTCTAGCTGTTTGGCCCTGAGAACTGCCCACCTTCCGAAAATCACTGCACTGACAATGTTGAAAGATGGCATTTTAACAAGGAATGTACACCAAGGAGGTGGCTTTTAGCATGTTGCAGGAGCGTGTGTGTGTGTGTGTGTGTGTGTGCGTGCAAGGGCGGGGACAGTGAGGGTACACAAACACAGGTGGACAGCATTTAGCTGGATCTACAAAAAAGGCCAGTTTTAAAGAAAAAATAATTCCAGTAAAAATGTAAAAAAGACAGTTTTTTTTACATTACCATCTCAATAAATGTTATTATTAGAGCCTTGTGACTTCTCCCAATTTTATAGAGCGCCTTAGAATTAGAATTCTAAACCTCAGGAAAGTATACTTCATCTATGATAGTTTCTCTCCTCTAACACATGAATGTTTTATTCAGATAAATCTCTCAATAAGAACTGTTTCAGCCTCAGTCAGGAAATAAATTTAAATTTTCGATCCCTCTACACATTTCAAAAATGGCCTATGCTTTTATAACACTCACAAAGGATCTCTCTGTGAAAGAAGGCCTTGTATTCATGGGGCTCTTGAAACGTGGAATGCCTTGATGTGGAACCAGCCGCCTCCACACAGAGCTGAGATCAAGGCCGCTGTGCTGTAGGTGACCGTCACAGTGCGAGAGAGACAGCCAGGTCACCTGCTTGAAACCCTCACTTTTTAGATAAAGAAAATCAAGCCCAAAAGGTTCAGAAACTTGACTGTGGAAAGACTTCACTGAATTACTGGAAGACCCAGGAATCCAGTTTTCCAAAGGTCCCATTTCTGTTTTACTTCCAATTTCTGTTAAGACATTCAAGCATTCACTTATTGAAGCATAATGTCCCATTTTTGAAGAGCATCTTGATTTTAGGATAAGAAGAAGGGTTTTTTTGTTTGTTTGCTTGCTTGCTTGTTTTTGTTTTGTTTGCTTTTTGAGATGGAGTCTCACTCTGTCACCCAGGCTGGAGTAGAGTGGCATGATCTCGGCTCACTGCAACCTCCACCTCTCGGGTTCAAGCTATTCTCTGCCTCAGCCTCCCGAGTAGCTGGGACTACAGGTACCCGCAACCACGCCCAGCTCATTTTTGTATTTTTAGTAGAGACGGGCTTTCACCATGTTGGCCAGGTTGGTCTTGAACTCCTGAACTTGTGATCCACCCACCTCGGCCTCCCAAAGTGCTGGGATTAAGAGCCGCCATGCCCAGTCGCGCATTTTTATAATTTAAGATAATTGCTTCAACTCGGATTTATATCATCATAATTGAGGGCTTAGGGTCCTAAACTCACGAAAGCGCTCTCTGCTTGGTCAGGAGCAGCTCATGGCTGAAGAGTACTTTATGATGGGTAAAACGGCCAAATTCTAGAGTAGCTTTGCTATTATCTAATTGTGTGACCTTTGTAAAACTGCCTAATATCTCTGGTCCAGTCTTCTTGTGTGAAAAAAAGAAAAAAAAATTCTTTTATTCTCTGAAATAAATAAATGATAGGTATAAAAAGGGTAAAATGGCTTTGGCTATGACCAGTTCGATGACAATGAGGTGACTGAAGAAAATCTCCAAAATTCTACTAAAATCTTCTTCAAATGAAAGCCTTTTTCATTCTCATGGAAATCCTGCATCGGTGCAGTAGGTGTGACAGTGGCAGGCAAAATTATGGCACTGCAAATATGTCCGTGTGCCAATGCACAAAACCCCAAACCTGTGAGTGTGCTACCTCACTCAGCAGAAGGGCTTCGCAGATGGGATTCATTGAAGGATCTTGGGATGGAGAGATAATCTTGGATTCTCCATGGGAGCCCAATATAATCACAAGGCTCCTTCTAAGAAGGAAGCAAGAGTGTCAGATTCAGAGAAAGACATGTGATGAGGAAGCAGAGGCCAGTGTAAAGTGGCCAAGAGTCTAATAATACAAGTGTCCTCTAGAAACCGGAAGAGGCAAGAAACATCCTCTCCCCTAGAGGGTCCGAAAGAAATGCAATCCTGCCAACAGCTTGACTGTACCCTCCTGGGACCCTTTTTGGAACTATAAGACAATAACTTTGTTGTGTTTTAAGCCAAAATTTGTATTTCCTATTGATGCAATGACAAAATGGTGGTACTCAAAGATGTGCATGTCCTAACCCTTCCTACCTGTCAATATGTTTCCCTCATAGCACAAAGGACTGTTCAGATGTGGTGAAGTTAAAGCTTTAGAGATGGGAGGTTTTCCTGGTTTATCTGGGTGGGATAAATGTCATCATGAGGCCACGTAGAAGAGGAAGATGGGAGTGTCAGAATCAGAGCAGGAAATCTGATGGCAGGAGCGGAAGCAAGAGTGATGTAGGGCCATGAACCAAGGAATCTGGCCCATCCAGAGGCTGGGAGAGGCAAGGACACAGACTGTCCCCTAGAGAAGCTAGAAGAGAGGCCATCCTGCCCACAGCTGGATTTTAGACACACAAGACCCATTGCAGACTTCTGGTCTCCAGTGCTGTGAGAGAATCAATTGGTGTTGAAAAGCCACTAAGTTTGTAGTAATTTGTTAAGCAGCAACAGGAAACTCATACAAGTCTAATGACCAGCAGTTACTGTGCTGAAGAGCAGTCCCATGCATATTTTGAAATCATTTTCACAAAGTTGACAAATAAATGTAGTAATATTAGCCAATTTGTAAGTAGCTGACACCACGTTCACTGCAGTGAAAATTCCAACTTTGATAATGAAACAGACGTCTCATGCGAGGCGTCCTAGCTGGGTCGGTTACTGAACAGCATGCTGTGCCTCAGCCGGAATTACTGGAAACATGACCTCCCTGTGAAGATGCTACCCGTGACTCTCAGGCAATATAGGGAATTTATTTAGAGACCCTTGAAATTCAGTATCGACACAGTGTCTAAAGATTGATGTCACAGAAAAGAAATAAGGCTTACTTTCATCACGATCTTTGTCTAGTCCTGAGAGGCCTTGTAAAAAACACACCCGTGCTTAATAGAGAAAACTTCCTGTGCACCAGAGCTGTGGCCATCGGAAAGCCTGCAGGGTTTGGAGACACAGGGTTTGGCACTCTGCAGCTGGCATGACGGTAGGCACTATTCTTCTATTGGGCTGCAGCCTGACTCTGGTGCCTCTGGTGTACTCACAGCTGCAGATCTGTGCAGGGCTTATTCAGCACGCCAGCAGGGATGCTGCTGGTGAATTTTCACTCTACACCTGAGTCACATCCTTGGAAAGGATGGAAGAGGAGATTCACAGCATGCACAGGGAGCACAGTGTGTGCTATGACTGGGACGTCTTGGAAAGGAAACCCAGCTGTAAGGATTATAGGCCTGTTTCCTACAACTGACTCAGATCAAGATTGGCAAATGAAGAGATACTGATCCAAATATTCAATTAAAAAGAACTGGCATACATAGGCATACATACAAATATATACATATATACATACATACATGCATATATATTTAATAATTTACTGATGCTAGCAATACAGGTGGCCTATTTCTCCTTCAGAAACTTTCCCATGAGCCCTGCCTGATGCCTAAATCCTGCCTGGCTAGACCTTTCTCCCCTGTACCGCTGTGCTCATAAAAATAACTCCAAACTTGTTTACTAAGGAACAGAATGCACGATGTATTTGTTTTATTATATGCAATCAGTATCATGATGAACCATATGTGTTATTTGTATACCTGTAGTTAGGCATTGCTCGATTTTCTAGGAACCTAGCTTCAGCTTACAATATTTCAAGGAAAAAAGGATTCTGAAGCTCAGTCAACCAAATGAAAACTGAACTTTGGGAACAGAAACGTTGGTAAGTCAGGAACAGTGTATGTTGGAACCCAAAGGTCACTGCCAGGTTCAGCAATTCCCTAGCCTTTTTTTCTGACTGTGACGTGTGTACTGGTCCCATTCTGTGACGGTTGTAGATCCACTGCAGTTGTGTTTGATCCACACAAGAACTGCAGACCTAGTTTCTTTCAGGGCCTGGCCATTGTGATTGTCCTGGTTCACCAATCTCCTAAGGGATCTTTACCTTAGCACTAAGCCTGACCCCATCAAATCCAAAGCAGGGTTTTGCCTGTGATAAGAAATAGATGAGACATCAAGTCCTGCTGTGGGGCGGGAATGGGGAGTAGGCAGCAGAGAGCTAGAAGAATAAAGTGCACAGCGACCTATTTTATACGTAATAGAATTAAAACTCAGTGAAGGGCAAGCTTGTAAAAATCAGCTTAATGTATTACTGAAATTTTAAAACTTTCAAATAAGAATACACTAAAATGATCCACGTGTTGGTTTATAGACTGTAGACTTCCTTGCTTTAAAAAAATCTGCTATTGAGATAACAAAGTGACTGTCTCCTTTTTAAAAATAGATCCAAATTCTACAACTTACTTTGAGTTTGAATTACATATTTCATGAATTATTTTAAGGCTAATGGATTTCTTTTGTATCCCTGCATGTAGTAAGGAGATACACGAGACCAACCACCAGAATTATACTGGGCTAGAACTTTTCACTGTGCTTTTCACTATTAGGAGTCTCATTCCTTTTTGGCCACTGAAAATAAGATGTCAGCAATTCCTATTTATGTTGGGAAAATCAGCATAAGTTTGATAATTTTGAGATGTTAATATATTTCTTATCCAAAAGAGGTATAAAGTATATTGATCTATTTTGATTAACATAGCTGTTGCTTTTTTCTAATGCTCATGTTTCTCAGGAGGACATCATAACAATTGACAAGAAATGGAAATATTTTTGTTTAATTTGTTATGTGCATCTACACACCCCACAATAAATCTTCTTAACAGATCAAATGTAGGAAAATACACATAAGCCTGAACGATTTTTTTAAAATTACTACAAAAGAGAAATAGCACAAATCCACAAGAAAGGTTCTTTCTCAAAATAAAATTCAAAGTTTAACTTTAAGAAATAAAAGCATTTATTTCATCAAAAAGCTAGGAAAGAAGAGACTGGGGAAAGGTATACATAAAGAACAAGGGCTGTAAAATTCCCACTTATACCAGGAAATCTAAGCGGTCACGTGCATGCCCAGGGCTGGACACATACTAAAAAAATACCTAAAAAGACCCAAAGTTTTCACGTCTGGCTGACCTTCAAACTCCACATAAGAAGAAAGTGAAGTTATAGCAATGTTGTAAACTATCTGGCTAGGCACTGAAAGAGTGTTTCAACATGCATGCAGACCCTATCTGCAAAGACTGAGAGAGGCTTTAATTGTTTTGGTTTTTAAATTTTGGTTTCAGGCATTAAAAATATGTCTGTCAAATCATTAGCTGACCAATGAACTAAGGAAAGAGTAGCCCCATAGAACAAACAATACAGATTTTACAATATTAGCTCAAAAACACACCAACCAAGCAAACAACAATAATCACAACAGGCATAAACAAACAAACAAACAAAAAACACTATGGACATGGGAGAATATAACATCCAGAGTCACCACATTATAATAATCAAAATGTCCTGTTTTCAAGAAAAAAAAAAAAGACATCAAAGAAACAATGGCCTGTTCAAAGGGAAAAATAAATGAATGAAAACTGTCTCTGAGAACACACAGGCATTAGACTTACTAGAAAACATGTTAAATCAACTGTCTTAAATATCAAAGATCTAAAAGAAACAAGAAATAAGAAAATAAAGGAAACCTGGAGAAAAATGTCTCAACAAATAGAGAATATAAATAAAAAGAAGTTATGAAAAGAACCAAAAAACTTCAGGAGATGAAAAAAAAAACAACAACTGAAGTAAATAAATCACTAGAAGGTTTCAACAGTGGATTGTTCAGGTAGAATAAAGATGAAGATTCAGCAAATTTGAAGATAAGTCAAATGAAATTATCCATTCTGAGGAGCAGAAAGAAAACATTGAAGAAAAATGAACAGAGTCTAACAGACTTAACAAGACCTCATCAACAGTATTAAATTATGCATAATGGGAGTTCCAGAACAAGAGAAAAAGAAGAAAGGGACAGAAAGAATATTTGAAAAAAAATATGGCTGAAAATGTCCCAAATTTTATGAAGGAAAAGAAACTCAATGAACTTCCAGTAGTACAAATTTAAGAAATCCAGACTGAGATGCATTATAATCAAACTTTCAAAAGCCAAAGATGAAGAGAGACTCTTTAGAGCAGCAAGATAGAAGCAATTTATGCACAAGGGATCCTAAGTAACATTAATAGGTGATTTCTATCAGAAACTACAGAAGCCCAGAGGTAGTGGGAGGAAATACTAAATGTGCTGAAAAAAAAACTTGTCAACCAAGAATTCTATTTCTAACAAAATGATCCTTCAAAATGAAGAAGAAATTATGATATTTCAGATAAATAGCTGCTGAGGGAGCTTTCCAAAATCAATTAATGTACCCTTCATGTTAAAAGCTCTCAATAAACTATGTATTGAAGGAACATACCTTAAAATAATAAGAGCCACCTATGACAAACCCACAGTCAACATAATTCTGAATGGGCAAAAGCTGCCAGAATTCTCCTTGAAAACTGGCACAAGACAAAAATGCCCTCTCTCACTACTCCTATTCAATATAATACTGGAAGTCCTGGCCAGAGCAATCAGGCAAGGGAAAGAAATAAAGGACATCCTAATAGGAAGAGAGGAAGTCAAACTATCCCTGTTTGCAGATGACATGATCCTACATCTAGAAAACCCCATAGTCTCAGCCCAAAGCACCTTCAGCTGATAAATAACTTTAACAAAGTTTCAGGATACAAAATCAACATAAAAAATCAGTAGCCTTCCTATACATCAGGAACAGTCACACCAAGAGCCAAATCAGGAATGTAATCCCATTCATGATTACCACAAAAAAAATGAAATACCTAGGAATACAGCTCACCCAGGAGGTGAAAGATCTCTACAATGAAAACTACACAACACTGCTGAAAGACATAAGAAACAATACAAACAAATGGAAAAACATTCCACACTCATGGATAGGAAAAATCGATATCACTAAAATGGCCATACTGCTGAAAGCAGTTTACAGATTCAACACTATTTCCTATCAACCAACCAATGACATTCTTCACAGCACTAGAAAAACTATTTTAAAACTCATATGGAATCAAAAAAGAGCCTGAATAGCCAAGGCAATACTAAGCAAAAAGAACAAAGCAGGAGACATCATACTACCAAACTTCAAACTATACTACAGATGTACAGTAACCAAAACAGCATGGTACTGGTACAAAAATAGATGCATAGATCAATGGAACAGAACAGAGAGCCCAGAAATAAGGCCACACACCTACAACCATCTAAAAACCCTAGAAGACAACCTAGGCAATACCATTCTAGACATAGGAATTGGCAACGATTTCATGACAAAGACACCAAAAGCAATTGCAACAAAAAGCAAAAATGAACAAATGGGATCTAATTAAACTAAAGAGCTTCTGTACAGCAAAGGGAACTATCAACAGAGCAGGCAGACAACCTACAGAATGGGAGAAAATATCTGCAAAAGTCTAATATGCATCTGACAAAAGTCTAATATCCAGAGTCTATAAGGAACTTAAATTTACAAGAAAAAAAACAAAACATCCTGTTAAAAAGTGGACAAAGTATGTGAACAGACACTTTTCAAAAGAAGACATACATGTTACCAACGAGTATATGAAAAAAAGCTAAATATCACTGATCATTAGAGAAATGCAAATCAAAACCACAATGAGATGCCCTCTCACACCAGTCAAATGGCTATTACTAAAAGGTCAAAAAATAACAGATGCTGGTGAGGTTGTGGAGAAAGGGGCATGCTGATACACTGTTGGTGGGAGTGTAAATTAGTTCAACCATTGTGGAAAGCAGTGGGGCAATTCCTCAAAGACCTAGAGGCAGAAATATAATTGACCCAGCAATTCTGTTACTGAGTATATACTCAGAGGAATATAAACCAGTCTATTATAAAGACACATGCACACTTACATTCATTACAGCATGATTCACAATATAAAGACATGGAACCAACCTAAATGCCCATCAAAGTTAGAATGGATGAAGAAAATGTGGTACATATACACCATGGAATACTATGCAGTGACAAAAAGAAGATCATGTCCTCTGTGGGGACATGGATGGAGCTGGAGGCCATTATCCTTAGCAAACTGATGCAGCAACAGAAAATCAAATACCACATGTTCATGTTCTCACTTATAAGTGGGAGCTAAATGATGAGAACACATGGATGCAATGAGGGGAACAGCAGACACTGGGGCCTACTTGAGGGTGAAGGGTGGGATGAGGGAGAGGATCAGGAAAAATAACTGTTGGCTACTAGGCTTAATACCAGGGTGACAAAATAATATGTAAACAAACCACTGTGACACAGTTTATCTATACAACAAACCTGCACATGTACCCCTGAACCTCATATGAAGGTTTTAAAAAAACAAAAATCAATTAATCCATTACATCAACAGACTAAACAAGAAGAATCACATGTTCATATTAATAGATGCAGAAAAAGCATTTAACAAAAATCTAATACGTGTTCATGATACAAACTTTCAGTAAACTGGGAACATAGGGGGACTTCCTCAACTTGATTTTTTTTAAATCTACCATAAACCTACAGCTAACATCATAATAGTGAGGAATTAAAAGCTTTCTCACTAAGATCAGGAACAAGGCAAGGATGTCTACTCTCACTACCCTTTCCACATCATACTGAAAGTTCTAGCTAATGTAATAAGACAAGTAAAGGAAGTAAAAGTTATATAGATTAAAGAAAAAAAGAAACAAAATTGCCCTTGAGCACAGATGACATGCTCGTCTATGTAGAAAATCTGAAAGAGGGTCGGGTGCATTGGCTCACGCCTGTAATCCCAGCACTTTCGGAGGCAAGGGGGGCGGCTCACAAGGTCAGGAGATCGAGACCATTCTGGCTAACACAGTGAAACCTCATCTCTACTAAAAATACAAACAATTAGCTGGGTGTAGTCCCAGCTACTAGCTACTCGGGAGGCTGAGGCAGGAGAATGGCGTGAACCCGGGAGGTGGAGGTTGCAGTGAGCCGAGATCTCCCCACTGCACTCCAGCCTAGGCAACAGAGCGAGACTCCATCTCAAAAAAAAAAAAAAGAAAGGAAAGAAAAAAAGAAAATCTGAAAAAATCAACAACAGAAAAGTCCTGGAACTAATACATGAATAGAGTAAGCTTGCAGATACAAGGTCAATGTATGTAAGTCGATTATTTTATTATCTATCAGCAATGAATAAATGAAATTTTAAAGACACAATACAACTTACATTAGCACCCCAAAGTGAAATCTTTAGGTATAAATCTAACAAAATTGGTATATAATATTTAGGAGAAAAACAAGAAAACTCTGATAAATAAATTAAAGAACTAAATAGAGAGAAATTCCATGTTCATTCATAGGAAGACTCAATATTGTCAAGATTTCACTTCCTCTCAACTCGATCTACAGATGCTATGCAATGCCAATCAAAATTCAAGCACGTTGTTTTGTGGATATTAACAAACTGATTCTAATATTGATATGGAGAGGCAAAAGATCCAGAACAGCCATAATGATATTGAGGGAAAAGAACAAAGTCAGAGGACCGACACCACCCAATTCAAGACTTAAAAAGCTATAGTAATCAAAACAATGTAGAAGTGGTGAAAGAATAGACAACCAGATAAATAGAAAAGAGTCCAGAAATAGACACCCAAAAATACAGTCAACTGATATTTGACAAAGGAGCAAAAGACCATACACTGAAGACAAGACAGTCTTTTCAACAAGTGCTGGACCAAATGGGCATGCATGCACGTGTATAAAGATGAATCTAGACACTAACCTTACACGCTTCACAAGAATTAATTCAAAAGGATCACAGATCTAAATGGTAAATGCAAAACTATAAAACTCCTATAACACAAGAGAAAATCTAAATGACTTTGGGATTGGTAATGACTTTTTAGATGAGATACCAAAGGCACAATCTGTGAAAGTAAGAATTCATAAGTCGAACTTCATTAAAATTAAACATTTCTGTTCTGTGACAGACACTGTGAAAAGAATGAAAAGACAAGTCACACAGTAGGAGAAAATATTTGCAGAAGGCATATATGACAAAGGGCTGTTATCCAAAATATTCAAAGAACTCATAAAACTCAATCATAAGAAAACAACCCAATTAAAAAATGATAAAAGACCATAACAAACATCTTACTAAAAAAGATACAGATGACAAATAAGCATATGAAAAGATGCTCCAAGACAGATGTCATCAGAAAAATACAAGTTAAAGCAACATTGAGATATCACTACACATCTACTAAAATGGCCAAAATCCAGAACACTGCCAATAGCAAACACTGGAGAGGATGTGGAGCAAGAGAAGCTTGCTCATTAACTGCTGACGTGAATGCAAATTGTCTCAGCCACTTTGGAAGGCAGCTTGGCAACTTCTTACAAAACTAAACAAACCCGTACTGTATGATCCAGCAATTGTGCTCTTGGTATTTACCCAAAGAAATTGAAAACTTATGTCTACACAAAAGCCTTCACAAGAATGTTTATACCAGCCTTATTCATAACTACCAAAACTCAGAAGCAATCAAGATGTCCTTCCATAGATGAATGGATAAACTATAGTATATGCAAATAATACAGAGTTATGCCAAGGAAACTTAAATGCATTTTACTAAGTGAAGTGAGCCAGTTTGAAAATATGACACACGATATGATTCTAACTATTTGACATTCTGGGAAAAGGCAAAACTAAAAAAGAGTAAAAAAGGTCAGTAGTTGTCAGGGGCTCAGGGGAGGGAGGGATAAAAATAAGCGGAGCACAGACAATGTTTAGAGCAGCAAAAATACTCCGTGATATCATAACGGTGAGTACATGTCATTATAATTTTGTCTGAACACACAGAACGTACACCACCAAGAGTGAACCCTAATGTAAAGTATGGACTTTGGGCAATAATGATGTGTCAATTTAGGTTCATCAATTGTAACATATGTGCCACTCTGGTTGGGGATGTGTAAGGAGGGAAGCTATGCATGTGTGGGGACAGGGGTTTATGGAAAATCTCTGTACCATATTCTTAATTTGTCTGTAAACCTAAAACTGCTCCAAAAATGAAATTTTTTTAAAAATACATTCTTTAAAAACTGAGGGAGTTTGTTGCTATAAGACTTGCCATATAATAAATGCCAAAGGAATCCTTTAGGCAGAGATAAAAGGACACAAGAGGATAACTCAAAACCGTATCAAGAACAGCAGTAACGGTAATGACATAGGTAAATATAAAATCAGTGTGATGATATTTTTGATTTGTAACCCATTTTTATCCAATATGATTTTAAAAATACAAATGTGTAAAATAATAATTGTAAATCTATGTTAATATACAATTATAAATCTATGTTATACAAACTATGTGAAAAGATACAATTTATGACAATAACAATGGGAGGACAGAGCTATTGGAGCAAAGTTTTTTACATATGACTGAAACTAAGTTGGTTTTAGCCCAAACTATATTGTTATAAATTTAGATGTTAATTTTATTCTGCAGGATAAGTACTAAGTGAAAAATTTTAAAATATCAGTAAAAAATTAGATGAAAATTAAAGTCGTACACTAAAAAAAAAAAAACAAAAAAGAAGGAAGAAATGGAAGAATTGTAGAACAAGAAATGAATAAGAAATATAGAAAGCAAATAGGAAAAAGGTAGAAAGTCCTTCCTTTCAGCAATTATATTAAATGTAAATGGACTAAATACTTCAATTAAAAGGCAGGTATTGGCAGAATCAATATAGATATATAAAATAATTCTTTATCATGTACAAGAGACTCATTTTAGTTCCAAACCATAAAAAAGTCAAAAGTGAAAGGATGAAGAAGGCATTCCATTGAAATCAAAACCAAAGAGAACTTTAAGACAAAATTTGTTGCAAAAGACAAAGATATGACATGATAAAAAGTGGCTCTATTCATCAAAATATAGAGAAATTATAAACATATATGAAACTCAAAATGGAAACTCAAAAATATATCAGACAAAACTAACAGACTTCAAATAAAAATACACTATTCTGCAATATCAGTTGGAGACCTCAATATCCCATTTTCAATAATGAGTAGAATATCTAGAGAGAACACTGACAAGAAGATTTTGGCTATACTATAAACCAACTGGACTTAACAGGCATATATAGAACACTCCATCCAACAAAAGCAGAATACACATTCTTCTCAAGCGCACAGGGAGCATGCCCAGGATAGACAATCTGTTCAACTACAAAACAAATCTCATACTTAAAAAATCTAAAATCATACAAAGTATCTCTTCTGACCAAATGTAATGAAACTAGAAATCAATAACAGAAGGAAAATTGAAACATTCACAAATACGTGGAAATTAAACACATTTCTAAATAACAAATGGGTCAAAGAATACATTATAAGAGAAATTTAAAAACTTTTGAGGCCGGGAATGGTGGCTCACACCTGTAATCCCAGCACTTTAAGAAGCCAAGGCAGGAGAATTGCTTGAAACCAGCAGTTCCTAACAAGCCTAGGCAATATAGCAAGACCCTGTCTCTACAAAAATAAAAATAAATTAGCTGGGCATGGTGGCATGTGCCTAACTACTTGGAAGGCTGAGGTGGGAGGATCACTTGAGCCCAGGAGTTTAGGCTGCAGTGAGCTATGATGGCACCCTGTCCCTAAAAAAAGAAAAAAATGTTTAGATAAATGAAAACAAAAACCCAAGTTATCAATACTTATGGGACTAGCAAAAGCAGTGCTTGGAGTCAAATTTATAGCTCTGAATGCCTACATTAAAAAAGAAAAAAGATTTCAACTGATAACTGAACTTTACACATTAAGGAACTAGAAAAATAAAAGAGCACACTAAGCCCAAAGGTAACTGAAAAAAGGAAGTAAAAATTGGGTAAATGAAATGGAAACGAGAAAGCCCATAGCTTGTTGGGCTTACAGGCAGGTCAGAGGGAATGCTGACTGGGGATGTGAAGGCCCACAGGGTCCCTGCCCACAGGTGCCACTCTTCCACCCTACAGGTGTTGCAGCTTTCAATCCCTGGATCTCCTCTTCCACAATTCTGAATGCCTCTGACAATGAATGAATAATTTGAGCTGATTTTTTTTTTTTTTTTTTTTTTTTGAGACGGAGTCTCGCTCTGTCGCCCAGGCTGGAGTGCAGTGGCACAATCTCGGCTCACTGCAAGCTCCGCTCCGCCTCCTGGGTTCACGCCATTCTCCTGCCTCAGCTTCCCAAGTAGCTGGGACTACAGGTGCACGCCACCACGCCCGGCTAATTTTTTGTAATTTTAGTAGAGACGGGGTTTCACCACGTTAGCCAGGATGGTCTCGAACTCCTGACCTCATGATCCACCCGCCTCGGCCTCCCAAAGTGCTGGGATTACAGACATGAGCCACCGCGCCCGGCCCGAGCTGATATTTTTAATGCCATTTAAGCACTTCGTTTTAACAACCCAGACTCTTTCAAATGATGGCACCACATCCCCCTCTGGGGAGTGGAGAGAAAGGGTGCTTGTTGAAGCGTATGGGTGGGTGGATAGATATTTGATGTATAAAGTGACACTCAGAAGCCCACCTGAGGGTAGCCTCACCAGCACAGCTGTACAGCATCCTCCACTGTGCAAATATTTGGGTTAAGTTTCCCATGGGCCTTGAATCACTGAGCAGAGGATTCGTTTTTCCATACTTGGAGACTTGACAGCAATTTTCCACCTATCTGCCAATCAGTAGCGTTCTTCTCAATTTCTATTAAAGTGATCTGACCCTAAATCTCTTCTTTCCACTGAACATCTAAAAATGCTCTATTTTCTACCATGGCAACTCGTTTTATGTCAGTTTCTCATTCCCCCTAAGTGGCCAGGCAAATATTCTGGGACCATCTGGAGTTTCTGTGAATGAGGAAAGGTTTCAGGTTGTTCTTGCCATCGTTTAAATTATTGAGCTCAGGGTTACCAGTGCCCAAGTGTCATGATCTTGGAAGAGATACATTTTTTTTAGAAAACAGTGTGATAAAATGGGCACTAAAAAGCTTCCCGGTGGGCCAGTTGCATCCCCGGGACACGGGATATTTGACAAGTGATGTTGACTGGTCTACTTCTTTTAAGTCAGTGCAGCAAAGAATCAGAGACTTGTGATGGAGGAGCTGACGTGTAACAGGGAAAGTAACGAGAGGTATCTTGTTCCACCCTCTTTAAGATTGAAAGACATTTGACTCTTGAAACTTTAAGAGTTATCAAGGAGGAACCTGTACTCCTGTTGAGTTTGTAAAGAAATGGATTGACACCTTGAGGGTGAAGCTGGTGCAGCAGATCCACCGAGTCAGGGCTCTTCCTTCGCACAGCACTGGAGCTTCTCATTGCTTCTGTGGTACTCGGCTGGGGCTGCCATTACAAAGTACCACAGGCTGGGTGGCTTAACCTACAGATGTATTTTCCCACATTCTGGAGGCAGAAATCTGAGATCAAGGTGTCGGCAGGGATGGTTCCTTCTGAGGCCTCTGTGCTTGGCTTGCAGATGGCCGTCCTCTCCCTGTGTCCTCGCGTGGTCTTCCTTCTGTGTGTGCCTGTGTCCTAATCTTCTCCTCATCGTATAAGAATCTGATCATATTGGATAAGGGCCCTTCCTAATGACCTCAAATTCATTAATTACCTCTTTCAAACCCCATCTCCAAATGCAGTCACATTCTGACAACTGAGAGGTTAGGACTTAAGAATCTGGAAGCAACAAAGGCATGTCACGTAGCTGCTTTGGCTGGTTAAAATTGACGCTCATGTATTCGCTATGATAATGGCAGTGAAGGGAACTCTCTGTCAGTAGGTGCTGTCATAAGGGGTGTGTTGTAAATGTGTTTACATCTAGAGATGTAAAAATCTACACCTCTACATCTCTCAGGTGTAGAGATTTTTTTCTCTACATATTAATTTACACTGCTTAAATTCACATAACAAAACTTTTTGAAAACATACAGAAAAATAAATCACCTGAGGGAATGGAACAGTGATAGAAGTACTTGCTGTATCACCTTTGGCCAACTTGGTGATGACTGAGTTAACCAGGTGGTACATTAGTGTCCTTCTGATGTTTAATTCACACTCATTACTACAGCAATTTCTTTTTTCCTTCATATACTCTCTCAACATCTTTAGGCCAGTGTGTATAATCACACTAGCAGTTCTCATTGTAAAAACAGACCTACCAACTCCTATTTTGGAGTACTATAAATTGAAATAATAAAAATTATTGCAAAGTAGTAATTGCCTAACACATGGACCTGGTTAAATTAAAAGATGGAGAAAGTCTTGTGATTGTTTATTTCTAGTAAACATTATTTGTTCTTCCCCTGGAAAAAAAAAATTGGAAGCAACAGAATTCAGTCCATAGTCATATCCAATTAATTTTCATTTAATTAATTAAAACCCACTGGGTTTCCGGCCTGACAAATCTGACATATGATGGGAGAGAGAGACTGACACAGACCATGAGGAAATCTATTCCAATTACTTAAATCGTGATTGCTGGTCAGCGAGATTTTAAAGCAGGGTTAAAACATTTGAATTTCTGAGAGAAATTATGTCCTATTTCATACACCTCTTTTATAAAGCTATTTTTTTGTTTTTTGTTTTTTTTTTTTGAGACTGAGTCTCGCTCTGTCACCCAGGCTGGAGTGCAGTGGTGCGATCTCAGCTCACTGCAAGCTCTGCCTCCTGGGTTCCCGCCATTCTCCTGCCTCAGCCTCCCCAAGTAGCTGGGACTACAGGCGCCCACCACCACGCCCGGCTAGTTTTCTGTATTTTTAGTAGAGACAGGGTTTCACCGCGTTAGCCAGGATGGTCTCGATCTCCTGACCTCGTGATCCGCCCGCCTCGGCCTCCCAAAGCACCGGGATTACAGGCGTGAGCCACCGCGCCCGGCCTGAAAAGCTATTTTTGGCTACCTTGCAGAGACACCAATAAATGTTTGTTTCTTTGGAGACAACATGAACACACTGACACAAAGATACTTCAGAGCCCTTAAAAAGGAAGAAAAAACATTCCAAATCATTGAAAACTCTGTATGATGTAGGGCAAAGGAGTGGTCAGAGGGTGCCTGGTTCCAGGACAACTTGAGGCTGGGGAATGACTGAAGCGTGGGAGCAACGGGCACTGATAACCCGGAGGAAGAATGTGTGACCACAGGGTGCAGGGAAGGGTGGAAGGGGATCCAGGCCATTGTGCATGGAGGCAGGGGGAGGCTGGTCCAGCTCTCAGGGAGGCTGTACCCAGCATGGCCAACAGGAGCTACATGAATATCTCTGGCCTGGATGCTGTGAAAAACTCTTTTCATTCATATATATATATATATATATATATATATTTTTTTTTTTTTTTTTTTTTTTTTTTTGAGATGGAGCCTGGCTGTGTCGCCCAGCCTGGAGTGCAGGGGCGTCATCTCGGCTCACTGCAAGCTCTGCCTCCCGGGTTCAATCGATGCTCCTGCCTCAGCCCCCTGAGTAGCTGGGACTCATTCAAACTTCTAAAATGCTCTAGAAAAATCGCCTCCGTTAAAAGATTGTAGCATAAATGCTCTAACGTGCCTCGAAATCTTTTAAATCCTCCCTGTGTCCGCGGACTCGCAGGTCACGTGCGCGCCGGGGGAAGGCGGCCTCCACTGCGGGGCCCCGGGGCGCGGGCTGGGCAGGGCCCGGAGAAGGGCGCCTGGGGCTGCATTTTCCCGGGGCTGGGTAGCCGACTGCGCTGTCCACACTGCCCGCCAGCGCGGAAGCCACCGTTCACAGCCGGCTACCCACTGCGGGCAATGTGGCTGGCACGACGGGGAACCCGGATTATTAACGTGTTTCGACCTTAATTTTAAAGGGTGATAAACGTCTAGTCACCGCTTCAGACAGCACAAATTATAGGAGGGAAGACCACAGCAACGCCGGATTCCGGGCCAACCGGGAACCACGTTGGGCCCGGAGGCCTCTGCCAAGTCTCCCTTCTCCAGCAGCACGGGGCAAACGCCTAACTGCTCTCAGGGTAAACATGGAAATCCCAGTTGCATCAGCCTCACTCCTGCCAGGCGGCGGCTGCTCCGAATTTTCCACCACCCGGGGCGCTTGGCCGGCGTTTATGGGGCATTTGAGCCCAAGGCCAAACGGAGAGCGTGCAGGAGATGAGACCAGCAGCTTCGGCCTGCTGCGGGGACCGCCGTCAGAGGGAAACGAGTAGAGCGGGTCACCGGGCTCACCTTTCCCCGCTGGCCGGGACGGGAGGGATGCCTGCGGCAGCGCTGCGGCCCGGACTCGGGGCTCTGGGGTCCGGAAGCGTAGTGGAGGTGCAGGCTGGCTGCACACTAGGGAGGACCTGGGGCTGAGCGCGGGCTCCCTGGCTCTGAGCAACCTCAAGGCCGCGCAGACCCGCCAAGCAGCTCGGGAACACGCTGCAGACGCGCAGCACTTTGTCTTCCCGGGACGTGCTTCCGGGAATCCGGGGCTTTAACGGGGCTCTAGAACGCCCTCCTGCCTGTCTTCCCCGCGATGCACGAGGCCACGGCGCCACCTCGTGGACGTTATTTTCAATCCCCGTGGCTGAATAGCGCGCACAGCTTCCTGTTGCAGGCTTGATGTATATTCTATCTATGAAAATATCTATGAAAATAGGGAGAGGCCAGGAGGTTTGGCATTTGGACGTTATCAATGGGTTAATTACCATGTGTTCATTTTACCTGTTTCGTTTATCTCATCTGTGAAGGGGGATAAACATACTACCAAATGTTAAGGTGTTACGCAGTTTAAATGGGTTTATATTTCTGAAGTTGAGGTTCCTCTCCCACTAGGACGAGGATGTCTGCAGCCTTTGTGGGGTCAGGACCTAAGAAAGCAAATATGTGCTGGAGATGGTCCATTTGCAAAGGGTGATGTGGTCCTGTGTGAGATGTGTGCCCGACAGTCCAAAGCATGGCCTGGCCAGACGGAACTGCCTGCAGTGGCTGCAGACTGATGGCCTTCTCAACAGGCCCAGAGTGTGTCTGGTCACGTTTTCAAACCAAATATGCAAGAAATGTGTGTTGAAATGTCCTTATTTGTATGCTGCAAGTACAATTTTAGCAAAAATAAATCTGACTCTTTATTAAAGTGGCAAAAACCTAAGCACAGAACACGTCTGTGAACCAGACATTCTCTGGATCTCTTTCCAAGTCCCTCATACTAGGGTCTGGGTGGTGAGATGGCCTCATATAGGAAAAGGAGATGTCATTCATTCCATTATGGTTCATTCATTCACAAGCACACATAAGTTCCTCCCGAATGCCCAGTGCTGGAATGACATGGAATATATGGAATGACACAGAAGACATGTGTGTCATACATATGTCATACATGATTGAGACATATATGTCCAAAAGACGCTCTGCAGGGAACACAGAACTTCAGCTGGGAAGTCAAAGGCAGTGTGCCCAACGTGCCACCCCCTGGCCCCACTGCCTGCCTCCACAGCAGGCTGCTGCAAAGTCTCTGTCTTCAGTGCCTGAGGACATGAGGGAGGGTGTGGGTGTGTGCCTACGGGGAGCTCAGCGGGACTAGACAGAGGAAAGGACAGTGGTGTCCCAGGCAGGCTCCGTATCTCCAATCTTGGGAACAAGGCTCATTCCAAATTAAGTCTGAGCAAGGGAGCACTGTGCATGTCCCAAAGCAAAAAAAAAAAAAAAAATTGAAGTGACTACAAATCTTGAGATGAGTAAATGTTATGTATGGTTTTTAATGGACTGGCTAATTGGATCTCATGTAGCAAAACAGGCGGAAACTTCATTTTCATTTTTATATATCAGGTGCCAGAGAGGAAGTACTACATGGTCTCTACTGTCACTGTTCATGGAAGTGAAACTGGTACTATTTTTCTAGAGAACAGTTTGAAAATTTGTATTAATACCAAAAATTTATGTTTTGTCCAATTCCTGGGATTTGTTTAAAGGATATATGTAGGTGCTTAGATCAGAATGTTATCACAGAGAAAAAAAATAGATGTATCATGAATTTTTTACAGAAATCATATAAACACAGTATAACCACATGATGGGATGTGCTATAACACAAAGTTTCATAACAATGTTTAATGACATGGGAAAATGTTTTTTCAATGCTGCGTATTTTAAGTTGTAAAGCTATTCACAAAAGTTTTCAGTGAATGAGGCCACTCAAAAACTACAGGAGACTATGTGCGCATACACAGGCATACACATATGTATTCATGTATGTCTATATGCAGAGACATATAAACATGATACACACCAAAATTAATTCTCTTTGGTCTTGGTGTTATCATAACCATATTCCACACTTTGTAATTTTCTATGTTTTACAAATTTTTAAATCATATTTTGATTCTTGTCCATATAAAATGTGTTACCTTAAAAATTGCAAGTCAGCCAATACATCTGGTTTCATGAAAGAAGCTTTGAACTTGACAATGTATAGCTATGCATGCTTGTATATATATACAAACACATCTCAGTGTCTAGTTCAAAACTTCCAGATATATATGTATCCAAGTTACCTATTATGCTATTTGATATTTACCTATATGCTCTTTGATACCAATCATGAAGCAAAAATGTGACAATGCTGCCCCCAAGAGGCCATTCAAGGAATATGTATATTTACTAGCCGTTTTCAAATAAGAACGAAACAGACCCCGCAGCTGGCTATACTGCACTGGAAAAGAGAAAAAACCAAAACCAACCAATCAAAAAAAAAAAAAAAAAAAAAAAAAAAGACAGTGGCTCTAGGAGATTAAAATATAATTGCCAAGGACTCATGACTACTAAATGACAATCAGGACCTGAATTTAAGTCAGCCTAACTCCAAAGTCCACAATCTTTTCACTACATATTTCCCCAATTCATGAATTAAGCAGTGGTTTCCATTCATGGGGAAAATCTAAATGGAGTGTAAGCAATCATAAAAATATGTCTTCCTTAAAGTAAAAGCAGCATAGTGTGCAAAAGAGATGATGCAGCGTGGTATTCAGTGCACGACTGTCTAGTGTTGTTTTACTTGGTGCAGCGTATTCTACTACAATGGTAAAACTGTCAACACGCTACAATGTTTGCCCATATCTTTCTATTAAACAGGCACGGGCAAGTGAGCTTGGGTGGAGCAGCGGCCAGGTTCTCTGAGACAGGCAGAACCACGTGGTGCAGACAGAGCTAGCCTTCTAGGGACTCCCTCCTTGCCTGTTGCAGTCACAAGAGCCTACGGAGGGGACTTGCTCTCCTGCCAGGGGCCCAAAGACCAGGGGGACATTCCCTAAGGTGACCCTCACTGTGTGTTCTCACATGAGCTGGCACTTTTAGAAGGTGTGGGAAGACGGGAGCTGAAAGGGAGCCACTGCTTCCCAACTCACTTGGTTATTATCTCTATATGCTCTTTATAACTTACATAGTGGTGTATGTATGGTCAGATCTGGTGTGGTCTGAGACAGGTGGCCACCCTGTACTTCAGGCACTTATCTGGGGGGGACTAGGGACCTGCTGCTACACAATGACAACCAGAAGTTCTACCTCCCCTCACCCAAGAAAATAATTAAGGGACGGTCATCCATCTGGACCCTAGATGACCTCAGGCCAGTCACGGGGTTCAGCTCCCTAACTTCTCCAGCCCTACAGAGGAAGGTGTGGTGGGGAGGAACTGCTCTGCGCTTCCTTGGAGTGATCTGACTGCCCTGCCTAATGCTGGAAGCCTAACTCTGGGCATGGCTCTGTAAAATGGCTCATTCCATTTGCTGAAAGATGGTCCTCAAAGAAATTGTTCAGTACTTGATAGGCAGCCTCTAGAGGATGCAATAGGAGATGTTTGCAGCTGTCTTTGGGCTGATTCTGAGAAGCTGCTGAATTTCACTGGTAAAACTCAGTGAATGCATGACCCACTCGTGGTAGGAAGTTCTTCAGAGCCAATATCATGGATAAGTTCCAGAAAAATGCCTCAGGCTCCCTGCCAGACATTTGGGGAGCAAACAGCATACATTCCCTCAGCCTCTTTCGAATCTCTTTTGTAAAGAATTCCAGCTCACTCAATTGTGCGTATCTCTGAATACTAATTTAAAGGAATTCTGAAGCATGGCAGGGATTTCCCATTTAAAAATCTTATTCAATATGGTTAACCATAATTTATTGTATATTTGCAAGAAGGTAGAAGAGAGGGAGAGGATTTTGAATGTTTACAACACAAAGAAATGGTACATGTTTGAGGTGATGGATATGCTAATCACCCTGATTTGATCATTATACACTGAATACATGTATCGGTCTGTATTTCATCTAAATGTACAATTCTTATGGGTCAACTAAAAATAAAAGGGAATTTTTTAAAAGCAATTGTATTTAAGTACAATAACCTGTATGGAGTCAATTTTAAGAAAATGGTAACTGAACTCCTGCAAACATTTCTAGATGTTTGTCTCAGGTTAAAAGGGCATCATGGGAGCTGGGCATGGTGGCTTACACCTGTAATCCCAGCACTTTAGGAGTCTGAGGTGGGTGAATCACCTGAGGTTAGGAGTTCAAGATCAGCCTGGCCAATATGGTGAAACTCTGTCTCTACTTAAAAAATACAAAAATCAGCTGGGCATGGTGGCAAGCACCTGTAATCCCAGCTACTTGGGAGGCTGAGGCAGGAGAATCACTTGAACTCAGGAGGTGGAGGCTGCAGTGAGCCGAGATCACGCCACTGCACTCCAGCCTGGATGACAGCAAAACTCCGTCTCAAAAATAAATAAATAAATAAATAAATAAATGGCCTCATGGGAACCTAGTTTGTTCTCCACTTTCATATTTTGTCTTTTTACTTAGGTCCAACATCTGAAAAAAATTAAAGATACATTTTTATTTGAAAAATTAACCAAATTTTCATATTTCTTCCGATGTTTGGTATCATAAGTAATATAGTAGACACCTTTGTGCATAAATCTTATTCCGTAGTCCTAATTATTTCCTTGAGATGGATACTATGTGGGCATGACGGATCAAAGTATACCGTCGGCTTTCCATGACTTGACAGTGTGGCGTCTTCCCGACCAGAAGGGCCCTGGCACTGAAGTGCTCGACCATGGGGTGATTCGTGGTTTAGTGATTCCTAGTTCACCAGTAGTTTGCACAGCCGTTTCACCAGCTTTGAAATCCATGGGTAAAACTGCTGTGGCATTCTAGCTAGTGGTTTAGTGATTCCTAGTTCACCAGTAGTTTGCACAGCCGTTTCACCAGCTTTGCGAAATCCATGGGTAAAACTGCTGTGGCATTCTAGCTAGTGGTTTAGTGATTCCTAGTTCACCAGTAGTTTGCATAGCCGTTTCACCAGCTTTGCAAAATCCATGGGTAAAACTGCTGTGGCATTCTAGCTAGTGGTTTAGTGATTCCTAGTTCACCAGTAGTTTGCATAGCCGTTTCACCAGCTTTGCGAAATCCATGGGTAAAACTGCTGTGGCATTCTAGCTAGAGCTCTATCATATTAAAATTCATAACACTTGGAAGTGGAACTATTTCCACTTTCCAAATGTTGTATATGACTGAAAAAGAAAACTCATTATCAACCTTGCAGCTCATTAGCAGACTCTTCCTCCGCACAAACAGCCACTAATTACCACTGGCAAGTCGCTCTGGTTCTCACCTCTCCTTGGCTCCCTTCTGGGCATGACACTCCCAAAAAACCACTCTTGATCTAATGATGCTGTGTCCCTCGAATTTTCAGATGTGGTGGATTAGACAAGAACGCTGCTCAGACCTGAGCTGAAATTCCTGTGACTTCCTCACTGGCTGTGTGATCCTGGGCTGGTTATCAAACACCCCTAAGCCTTACTTTCCCTGTTCATTATGGTCACAGTGTCACCTGGCTGGCAGGGCTGTCTGAGGGCTGAAGGACGCTGTGTCTGTGAAGTTGCCTGCTATACAGACTCAGTATGAGGCCCCCTTCCTGCCTCTCCCCCTTGTAAGGAATGACACTAACTCCCCATCCCATTCAGGCAACAATGTTTCAGAGGAGAGAGTGTGCCCCATTGTCTCCTAGAATTAAAACTTCATACCTTGGCTGGGCACGGTGGCTCACGCCTGTGATCCCAGCACTTTGGGAGGCCGAGGCCAGTGGATCACCTGAGGTCAGGAGTTCAAGACCAGCCCGGCCAATGTAGTGAAACCTCCTCCCTACTAAAAATACAAAAATTAGCCGGTCATGGTGGCGCACACCTGTAACCCCAGCTACTTGGGAGGCTGAGGCAGGAGACTTGCTTGAACCTGGGAGGCGGAGGTTGCAGTGAGCCAAGATCGCACCATTGCACTCCAGCCTGGGTGACACAGTGAGACTCCATCTCAAAAACAACAACAACAACAACAAACTGCATATCTTGTGATACACCTTTCAGGCTTTGGATCCAAAGATTTGATTTAGATTTAATTAGGATGAGAATCAAGAGCACTAGTCCGATGAGGACCGGGAGTGTATTTTCATTCCATGATCAGAACACAGGCATCCCCATAGTAACCAAATCCAGCATTCCTCCCAGCCCTGCGTGAACTCTCAGACATCCTCCAACACCTTGGCCTCTGTCTCCACACCTGCTGTCTACACACAGGGCTAAGACTACACTCGCTTCTCTCCAAACCCTTCCTTTTTCCATGGACTGATGGCTAAGGACTTATTCTCAACGCTTGCAACATTTCTCAGCTTTTCAACAAACCTCTCTACATCAACAAGGAGATGTCCAAGGACACTGATGCTCAAAACTCACATCTCCATCTTTGGGCAAACACGTTGAAGATCAATGCAAGGAAAGACAAAATGCCAAGATGTGTGCTCTAGGCTCCCTCATCACAGCTCCTTATCGGGCTGTTACCAGGACAGTCCTGCTGCCAAATAGATTTAGAACTGTGAGACGAGGCAACAAATGTGAGAGAAGTCACCTTTGCTCATTTCCACCTGCCAGCATCATTTCACAAAGCCCCTGATTGTGTCTCCAGAAAGACCCTTGAAGCCCAAACAGGATAGAGCACACAGCCCCCACATCTCTTGCCTGAGTCATTACACTCTTTACAAGATAAAAGCACCAGTCCTTGCCTTTTCCTACACAGAAGTAAGGTCTGAGGGGGGTTAGTGATTATGCCTCTGCAAACCATAACCAGATGTGCCCTTGCACCCAAGCTGTGATGAGATGTTGCACAGGCTGATCATCCACCACCTGTGCACAGCAGCGGGATGAAACACTGCGAGGAGCCCCTGGTAAACCCTCTCCAAAGGGCGGCTCCCAGGCTACAGGCCTCAGGCTGCAGTCCCCTCTAAGACCTCTGAACAAAATTAACTTTAGTTCCTTAAAAGCTTGATTTTATTCCCCTTTAATCAACAGGACACAGTGTGTCAGAGTATTCACCAGAGCATATACTAGGAAACACAGATCCTCCAAAGACGAAAGCATCAATATTAGTTTCTACTATGATTACACTTTTAAATATAAAGTTTACTGTGAAAAATTGTAGCAAGATAGAGAAATTCCAATACCTACGCAAAAGGAATGTGCTTCCTTTTTTTAACTTGACTTTAAAGCTGTTTTTTTCAATTTAAAAAATATTTTCTGGGCCAGGCGCGGTGGCTCAAGCCTGTAATCCCAGCACTTTGGGAGGCCGAGGCGGGCAGATCACGAAGTCAGGAGATCGAGACCATCCTGGCTAACACGGTGTAATCCCGTCTCTACTAAAAAATACAAAAAACTAGCCGGGCGAGGTGGCGGCGCCTGTAGTCCCAGCTACTCGGGAGGCTGAGGCAGGAGAATGGCGGGAACCCGGGAGGCGGAGCTTGCAGTGAGCCGAGATCGCGCCACTCACTCCAGCCTGGGCCACAGAGCGAGACTCCGTCTCAAAAAAAAAAAAAAAAAAAAAAAAAAATTTCTGAAGCCTACTTCCGTAGACTCACTTTGGAAACTTTGAAAAACTCTAAAGGAGCCTTTCTCATTGATCAATTTATTGATTTACCCAAGGCAATGAATAATTCAAAATTTTAAAAATGACTAACAGTCCATTTAAATTATAAACACTAAAACTTAACCTCAACATTGGAATGTTATCCAAGCATGTGAGAAATGGGCTTTTAAAACTTTCAAAGGCTACACAATTGCAACAAAAGAAAAGAAAAAATTCCTTTTTTTTTCTTTTTCTTTTTTCGAGACAGGATCTCTGTCACCCAGGCTGGAGCACAGTGGTACAATCATGGCTCACTGCAACCTCAAACTCTTGGCCTCAGGCGATCCTCCCACCTCAGCCTCCCAAGTAGCTAGGACCACAGGTGCATGCCTCCTCGCCTGGGCGATTTTTTTTTTTTGTAGAAACAGGGTCTCACTATATTGCCCAGGCTAATCTCGAACTTCTGGCCTCAAGCAATCCTCCCACTTCAGCCTCCCAGGGTGTTGGGATTACAGGTGTACAGGCATGAGCCACCACGCCCTGTCCTCCTTAGATGTTTTTTATATAATAATTTTTCCCTGTCTGACATTATCTGGGCCATGGTTCCAAAGATGCTCTTGAGCTTGAACCGAATAAACGAGTCCTAACAACAAACGGCCACGGACCTATGGCAGCCCAGGAAAAGAACGTCCAAGAGCGCTGGTGTGGGCAGATGGCAACGGGGAGCCCCCAGCACACACGCGCTGCCGTCTCAGACCTGCCGTCGGAACAGCTCCGCGGCGCCGCTCTCGCCGCAGGATGGGCAGCCGCACCTGTCCCCGCACCTGCCCCCGCACCTGCCCCGCACCTGCCGCACCTGCCCCGCACCTGCCCCGCACCTGCCCCGCACCTGCCGCGCCTGCCCCCGCACCTGCCGCGCCTGCCCCGCACCTGCCCCCGCACCTGCCCCGCACCTGCCCCGCGCCTGCCCCCGCACCTGCCGCACCTGCCGCACCTGCCCCCGCACCTGCCCCGCACCTGCCCCCGCACCTGCCGCACCTGCTGCACCTGCCCCCGCACCTGCCCCGCACCTGCCGCACCTGCCCCCGCACCTGCCGCACCTGCCCCGCACCTGCCCCGCACCTGCCCCGCACCTGCCCCGCACCTGCCGCACCTGCCCCACACCTGCCCCGCACCGTCCCCTGCCCCGCCCGCTCCCGCCCGGCGCTCACCGCATGGTGTAGAGCAGGGTGCCGTCGTCCTCCAGCCGCAGCAGCTTGTTGGGCGTGGTCATGTTGTGCGCTATGGACTTCTTCCCGTTGTGGAAGAACGTGTCTGGGGTCCAGATCTTGCTGGCAAGGAGGTTGTTGAGAGGGAGGCGCTGCATGGGCCCCTTAAACCGGAGCCTTTCATCTTTCCAGCTTTGTCGGAAAAACACGTCTATGGTGTACTCCTAGTGCAAAGGAAGGCACGAGGCAGGTCAGAGGGCACGGGGCTGGGGTGGGGTCCGCGGGGCGGAGGAAGCATTGTCCGCCCAGCCATGCCCCGGGACTTACCATTTCCGTGTCGGACACCGGGCCGAAGCTGGTGACGTAGATGTCGGTCCTCACCTGGGTGATGCGCTCTGAAACACAGACACAGGTCCCTCGGCTGCAGCGACTCACCTGTGCGTCTGTCACACGCTCGTGCCCGCAGTCCATCAACCAGTGCCACCCTCTGCAACCGGGGGCTTTTGCAGTGCGTTTCGTAAACCTGGAGGACTTGACAATCGCCGGATGAAACCAAGCTGCTCCCCACTATACCATGAAACGAAATTCCCATCCTACAGAACACGGCTTGGCTCTCCTCCTCCTTCTGCCCCCTGGGGAGCAGTCCTGGGAACAGCTGGGCTG
Source organism: Macaca fascicularis (assembly GCF_037993035.2). NCBI lineage: Eukaryota > Metazoa > Chordata > Mammalia > Primates > Cercopithecidae > Macaca > Macaca fascicularis. Next base: position 2,217,688 of record NC_088381.1, read on the forward strand.
AGGCCTGGCTATGGGGCCTTGGGGTTCTGCAAACACCTGAGCTTCCATTTCCTCCTCTGTAAACTTGGAACAATGATGCCAGCCGGGCAGCTTAGAGCCATGCCATCACCACAGAGAGGGGCTTTAAAAAGGGTCAGACAATTCAGGATGAGGGGAGCTGAATTTCCAATCAAAGCTGGAGGTCCTGGGTGGTCTCTGGGAGAGGATGATGAGAATGTGCCCAGTGTGCCCTGAGACAGGAAGGAAGACCCACTTCTCCTTAGGCAGCATTTTGAATTATTATTATAGAAAGCCCTATCGTGGGAGACAATGATTTCAAACAAAATTATTGCAAATAGGTAAAGTGATAAAAGTGGCTAATAATATTTGGGGGAAAACCTGTGTGGTTCCCTGGGTACTACCAGGGCCCTGTAAGTCCCCGAGGTCATGAGTATGAAGCAATTCTAAGTGCACCCCAGCCCACACCGAGTAACTTCCAGCCACACTGTGGGGCTGCCTCTCCAGCAGCTGGCGGTGTGATGATCGTCCGTCTGCATGGAGTGCATCTGTGCGCGGGCAGGTGTCTACGTGATGCTGTGTGTTGTATGATGCAGTGTGCCTGTCTCCTCATTGAGATGCCAGCCCCAGCAGGGTGGCCTGAGAGGCTCTCCGTGGTCTCCTCCCACTCTGCGGGACTGGAAGGCAGGGAGGATGACAGAATACCACAAGCACTGACGGCAGCTTAGGGCTCCTCTAGATGCTCTGACCCTTCTGAGTGTGTTCAAGGGACTGGATCGCTGGGCACAGAGGCCTAGGAACATAATTCAGAGGGCAGAGTAAGAGACTGTCAAGGAGCCTGTGCCCAAAAGGCAAAGAGTAGCCACTCATGCTTTAAGTGGATCTCCCTGTTAAAAATGCAAATACTAGGCAGGGCACGGTGGCTCGTGCCTGTAATCCCAGCACTTTGGGAGGCTGAGGCAGGGTGGATCGCCTGCGGTCTGGAGTTTGAGACCAGCCTAGCCAACATGGTGAAACCCCATCTCTACTAAAACTACTAAAATTAGCCGGGCCTGGTGGTGCACGCCTGTAATCCCAGCTACTCTGGAGGCTGAGGCAGGAGAATCGCTTAAACCTGGGAGGTGGAGGCTGCAGTGAGCTGAGATCATGCCATTGCACTCCAGCCTGGGCAACAAGAATGAAATTCCATCTCAAAAAAAAAAAAATGCAAATACTAGAGAACTAAATTTTTTCCTCCAAGAATGTATTCACTGGAAAGTATCTACCTCACCTAACCCAACAAGTTCAGACTCCACATCTAAACTGGAAACTGCACACAATTCTTAGCGCAGCAGTGAAGCTGTGCCAGGTGTGCCCTACCGAGAGCAATCTACATCAGTTCATTTTTATTGAATTCCATAAAGTCAAAGTAAATACTAGGACTGTGGCCACAGTGAAGCATTAAATGTATAACCCATAAAGCTATAAAGGATGACTGCATTCCACAGTGGATTTCTGAAAAGGACTCGCATAGATACAAGAGTATGAGGTTGATTTTATATTATTTCTTAACATAGGGTAATCTCAGCGTTAGTAACACCTAAAAGCCGGTTCCTCCTTAAGTTAACCAGACTAGACATTCAGATTATCTGGGAAGAGGGGATTTTGCAAAGATGCTTGGGGGAGACCACTTCCCTCAGGTTCTTGCGTCTAGAAAATAACAGAGGAGGCATGATCCTTGGCAAGAGTGGAACAGCCATCAAACCAAAATCCTGGCAGGGAAGCTCTTTCAGAAATCGTTTGAATCAGCGCAAACACAAGCTTGAGATGAGGCGTAAGCCCTTCCTAGATCCTCGCCAGGCTCAGCCGAGGACAGCACACTCACCTCCCAGCCCAGGCCGAAGTCTGTTGTCATAGCCATCCAAGAGCCCATCCAAGATCCTGGTAAATATCGTGATGTTGTCATTGGTCTCATCTTTCACTGAACTGGTTGGCATCTGTGAAAAGCTTTTAAAAAGAGAAACAAGAGAAAGCATTAAAACATATTATCTCTTACAAATTCTTCTCAAGATACAGAAACCAGGGAGTCACGTGGAGGCTTGTCTCCTGAGACCAGGATCTGAGAACACAGCTCCCACACTGCCTAGGGGATTATTTCGCCTCGATACACCTCAGTTCTCGAACATCCAAGGATACTCTGCTTGGGGCTAGTTATCCAACCACCTAACCTGAGGCTCAAAGTCTATCATTCTGTGATTCTGAGGAGTTGGTTTATGTCAATATTTTAGCCGTTTTAAACAACCAATTAGCGATTAGCCACTGCGCATGGACTGGCAGAGCCTAATCCACTCACAGGGGATTTCAGAAGTGTGGTTTAAACACACAAAAACCGAGTTCTGGTATTGCTAGAGTCACCTGCAACTGGGCACTGGGGCGTGGTGGCGACACTGTGCCCAAACCTCACTGCATGCTTAGTTGGACTGGGAGCATTTGTGCTGTGAATGATATGCCAGGACTGGGGAGTGAGTGACAGACATGATGGAGTTTGTGTCATCTCTGGGGTCCTGCTCCTTCAGTGGGCCAGCTCCCAGCACATTCTGTGGGACCCAGCGTCACAATAAACCCTCGAGAAGAGTGGGCTGAGCCTCAGGGAAGACACAAGAACATTTTTTGTTTGTTCAATTAAGTTATCCAGATTCCAAAAGCTTATGTAGTATGAACAGAACAAAACTAGAAACTGCCTTAGCAGATCTAGACAAACTGAGGATGGTATCTGGGGGGACAGAGAGACCACAGGCCCAGAAGACAGACCCACAGCTGAAGAGCATGGATCCCACCTCAGGTTTCCACAGCTGCTTTCAGATGTGCAAAGAGCAACCGGTTTTGAATTACTGAGCACTTGACTGCAAATTTGGCTTCAAGGGGACTTACCAAACTGAAAGCCAGCTGTGGTTCCCAAGAAGTGAGCGCCCTGGGCACTTGGGAGAAGAACACGTGATTCCTGGTACTTCCCTGAAGTGCCTGGCTGTGGGGCCCTAGCTCTGCTTAAGGCGCTTTCTCTCCCATGAAAGGGCTGAAATCCAGGCTGAGAGCCACCAGACGTAGAGAGATGCTGAGGTCAGAATCGATGCCGGTCTGCTCCACCCTGTCCTTAAAAGTCAGTCATTTTCATTGATTGCATCTAAACAGATCAATTCTTTGCTAACCCTAAAGCTATTCCCTTTTGAATAGAATAAGAGAATAAAGAATAAAAGAATAAAGTTCTTTTGATCTAATTTTCACATCCCCATAAAAATGCATATAGTTGAAGCTCTAACAAGCTAAAATTCATTCCTGTTAGTATGGAGCCCACAGACGTATACTTTTTTAACTCTGTGATTTCATATTTGAAGACATTAAATTCCCCTTTCTCTAACATTCCGTTAGTTGCACACTTCGGAAAGACAAAGCACTAAGCCTAGCATAGCTCCTTCCAGTGAACAGCTTTCTTCTTCAGGGTTTTGTGGGAGGAAGAAAGAAGGTTATATTTTGTACCTGCCCAGTTGTGTAACTATTGGTCAAACCAGATCTGGCCTCATGATGGACTTCATAATTATCGTCGAGTTTGCAACTCAATTTTAGGCCATGTCCAGGTGCTCAATTTTTGGAAGGTCCTTGTTGTCTCTTTATCGTACCAATTGAGGTAGTAGTAGAAAAAGCAAATCTTAATGTTGAAATTAAAGTTTTCTAAGCTACTCCATTCTCTGTTGTGAAAATGTTCCTAAACTGTGTTAGATGGTAACAGCCCTGGCTGTCCAGAGACAAGGGCTTGACTTCATGACTGACCATTCGGAGGCTGTGCAGCCGTCGTCATGTCTCTGTGAACATTGTTTTCCGTGGCTCTCTCCAGAAGCGGAGATAAAGACACACTGCTCTGCCAGTTTTAGGGAAACACCATCCCACCAGGCTCTGATTCCCACTCACAAATACCCTAATCAGTTCCCACAGTGGTGGAACAGAATGCTATGCTTAAGAATTTCAAAGCTCGGATTCTACTTCTTGATCAAAATTATTTTCATTAGTTTCGGTATATCTACACACATCTGCACATAATTACACTTTTCGTGGAGGAATTTCGGTGTCTGCCCTTTCCTGTCATAACTGCCTTTTGCATTTACCTGTAGACCTTTCTTTGTATGACAGGGGCCACGGCAGGGGATTTGCAGTGTTGTCCTTGCTGTATTAACTGAAGATAGCTGCTGGGAGGGAAGAAACAGATTCTTAAAAAGCTCTGACGATGCCTGTCAGGGTAGGAGCAGAGGGTTTTGTTTGTTTGTTTTTTGTTTTTTCATGAACTGGGGGCCCTCCTCTGTCCATAGACCATCCTCAAAAATGCTTCATCTGCAGTGCGTGGTTATGAAATACGCCGCTTCCACAGCCATGGAGGGAAAGGCCCTTGCTGTATCATAGAAGGCAAATGCTATGTTTTCTCAGCCCCTGGTGTGTAAGTGCCTTCATACAGGAGACCTTCACAGATGCCTGGGGAAATGGCTAGGGCCTCTATCAAGCTACATGATCTTTAAGAACTGCTGCTAAGCTGAGGAGGAACTTCAGCTGGCTTTGTTCCATTTTGGCTCATTGAAAGCACTGGGAAAAAAAACAGAAATCCAGGGCTACGCCTTTGGTGAGCAATAATGTGCAGCCTGTGACGGATGAGTCCTACAGGTGGAAACCGAGATGTCCTCGGCCCAGGAAGTGCTCACCCCGTTTAGGGTCAGCAGGCAGCCTGGACTCGCCGACACTCCACTTCTGCTTTGCTTAACTGCACTGAGTACAGCCCAGGAGCTCTGCTCATCCTGAGGTCGACCAGAGTCCACCAGAGTCCACGAATGCTTCAAGGACAAGTCAAGTCTCCGCTCTTTGGGGAAGCGAATTTTTGTGAGCTGAGATTATATCCCTATTACTAACAACAGTCTTGGACATAATAGAAATACTTGAAAATTTGGTGACTTACCCTTCAATTTTAGTCTGGGTTAATTCACTAGGTTCTCTTAAAATAGGAATTAGTTCCTTATATTGAATGCATATTCTCTACAAAACATGTCCCACTTATGCCATATTCTCAGTTCCAACATTTTCCTTATTTGGTACTTGAAAGAGTACAAGTCGTGACGTCACTTCTGGAGAAGAAAAAGTCATTTCGGTATTGTCATTCCACGACGGGTGCTAGTGAAGGCAGTGTGTGATGTGCTTCTTTGTGATGTAATCTTCCTTATATGGATGACCGCTTCTGACTTACGTAGAGTGAGTTCGATAATGGCAACTGCAGACGTATTTTGATTGGAAATTACTTTGGACGTTGAACTGGGTTTGTTTGTTTTAAGCTGCAGCTTATCCGTCTTCTTAAATTTTGTTCTTCCCCAGTATTCAATGCCTCCAAAAAAAAGGTCTCTTCCGTTTACTTGTCCGTTGCTTTCAGGTCATTAAATGAGTACCTCTAAATGGCACCATTGTGTGATGTTTTCCTCAAATGCCCATTACCCATCACTTAAGCATCATATTAGAAAAATAACAGCAATGCAACAGAAAAACAAAACCAAGATGCACACTGGCTGGACAGTGAGGGTCAATCCTAGGGTTCCAAATAACAGCTTTCCCCTCTTAAGGTAGAAAACATGGACAGACGCCACATTGTTTTATGAAGTTCTGAGTCTGTGCCATGGAACACCATGCTAGAACTCTCCGATATTCCTGCCAAATCCTAAAATCCCCCAGTTCTCCCTGCAGCTCCCAAAACCCTGCATGCCTCACTCTTCATGGAGGTTCTGCATTCTTGCCCTTGACACTGCTGCCCGGCTTAGAATCCTGCTGCCCACAAGGTAAAACCCAAGTCCTCTGGTCCCACAGGCCAGAGCCACCTCTCCCACCCTGCCCTCCTTCCTCGACTCAGCCCCATCCCTCCTTCCAGACACACTGGGGGTCCTGCATAGGTGATGACACAGTGATGCTCCATCCCAGTCCTTACACACATTCTCCCCATTCTCTCGCCATGGCCATCAGCAAGCACATCTGCTCTAATATTACCACTCTTTAAAAGAGTCTTTCATTCACCCCACATTCCCTTCCAGTCACTGCTCCATTCTCTGCCCGTCTTCTCATGAAAACTCACTGGGAGGTTTGTCCGTATGAGCAAACCCCGCTGCCTCCCCTCCCTTCTCTTGCAATCACTTTGCCAGGCCTTCACTGCCTGCATCCCAAGGAAGCTTCTCTTCGGGAGGCCAGGAATGAACTCCACATGGCCAAATCTGAAGATCAAGTCTTGGTCCTCAGCTTAGTTGACCTGTGGGCAACATTCCTACAACCCCTTTCCGCTTGACCTCAGGGCGCAGCTCTGTCTTTCTCTCTACTTGCCTCTTCCCCTCCGTCTTGCTGCCGCCCTTACCTTCCTGACCTCAGAACACAAGCATGCTCCATGGCACCAACCAGACACCCTTTCCTTTCTGTCTACACTTAACCTCTGACTGTCTCATCTAATCCAGTGGCTTAAATACTTCCCAATGTATGGAAACACCTCAGGTCCACACCTCCAGCCCAGTCCCTCTCTGTCCTCCAGACCTCTACATCCACTGGGAGACCTAGCAGTGTCTCCAGGGGCTTCCCATACCACCACTGCACCTGTGGCCTTCTGTACCCAAACCTCTTCCCTACTGCCCTCTCCAGCTCAATCATAGGCAGGTGAACCTGTCAGGTTTTCTAGTAAAATACCTAGGGGTCATCCCTGACTTCTCTCTTTCCTTCATGCCCACAATAACCCATCAACTAATGCTGCTGGCCAAAACAGCCATTCCCCTGGGCCCCTGCAATCACCTCTTCACTGTCCCCACTGTGTCTTGGGTTAACCCCCTCTCACCTCACTCCAGATTCCATTCTATTCTTTCACTCTGCACCCAGAGTGAGTTTCAATGTTTAAGTCACATCATTGTCACGTCTAAATTGGATCATGTTTCAAACCTACTCGAAACCACTCAGTGGCCCTCTCTGCCCTTCCAGATAAAAGTCAACTGTCCTTCCTGATGTTCCCCTGTATGGCCTACTTTCCGAACGTGATCCTGACCCCAGCCCTTCCTCCCTGATGATGCTCTCTCCCCATCTCTCACTTCCTCATGCCTGCCCCTCCGCTGTTCCCAACACGTCAAGCATGCACCTGCCACACAGCCTGGGATTCACCCGCCATTCCTCCTGCCAGTTCAGGTTTCTCTGCCAACAGCTTTGCTCACATCCTCACCTCCCTCAGATCTCTGCTCAAGCATCTCTTTCCAGCACATGCACTGTCTCTTACTCTGAATCACTCTTCATAGCAATCACCATAACCTACTGACACTTATTCCGTGCACACCAGAGTGCACCCTCCTGGAAGGCAGGCCCCACTCTGCCCCTGCTCTGCTCTGTGCATCACAGCACCTGGAACAGTGCCTGGTGCATGGTGAGGGCACCATCCACGTTGGTGTAGTTGAAGGTCAATGTCCCCCAGGATGCCCCTGTGAGGGAGACATTGCAGATGTGGGCAAGGCAATGACCTTGCTGTGCTCAGGCTGAGGCCAGGCGCCATCTCACACTCTGGGTCCAGTAAACCCCAGGAATCTCCTGGTCACAGTACCCAGAATGGCTTGGTGCACTTAGCACACCTTCCCCTGACAGACCTGGGCTTGCGTAAGCATTTGGCATAGGTTGACAATGGATCCTTCATACCAGCCTTGTGATCCTGGACCTATGATTAATCCCACATTGAGATTAGAAACTGAGTTGCAGGCAGGAGAAGTAACTCTTCTGACATCACACAGAGAGCGCGTGGACAGAGATGGAAGCCGGGCAGCTAGACTGCCCGCTGTCAAAATGACACTTAATGCCATCCTAAATATTCACCGTCGGTCCTGAAACAGGAACCGAACTGACAGTACAGTGACGGCCCAATTGTTCTTATTAAAACTGAAAATTAACTGGTTCTGTGCTTCATTCACTTTTAGACTGGCCTTTGATTTTAAAATAGGTTGTTAAATAAATACAAATAAAATGGAGTTTTCAATGAACCGCTGAAGGCTGTTTCACTGCAGGTCTTACTCTCACTAGCAAATGATCTTTGTCTACAGCATTCCAGTTCACAATCTATATTCCGTGGTAGAGTTTATTCGGACTGCAGCAGACAATGTTTTCATAGTGGTAAACATGTGAGTTCTAGATTAGGATATTCTTTGGTTTCCCATATATAGTCCTCCCCTCGTTCCTTCCCATTTCAGGGTGCTATAATAAAAATTAGGACATTCTGGAGCAGGCCCTGCAGTGGAGCGCGCTAGCCCAGCCTGCATTCTCAGTGAGCCCTTGCTTTTACCACTTTCAGAAGGTGAAACTTGGACACACTTCTCTAAGCTCTAATGCCTGAGCTCTTTTCACCTGAAAATCAAGAATTATGTGTAAATTAAAGGGTGCATTTTTTAAAAAAATGCATTCTGAATATTAAGGAGATACACTCATATACATGCTGATAATTATCGTTGCTACCACCAGACTTCTCTGATGAGATATTTTTTTATTTTTGCTTCTAGTACTTTCCTCTGAAATTTCTCATTAATTAAAATGAGCATCTTATGCAATTTGAACCTTTGTAAAAACCCAAAGCCCACAAGCTCCTTCTCCCCTTGAAGGGAGCCGGTGACTCACTCCTGAGCTGACTGCCAGACGGTCTTGGCGGAGCGCTGCGCTGGCCGACTCTCCTGCCTGCTCAGTGCCTGCTGAACACGCGGAAAGTTTCCTTTATAAAGCAGACAACTGGGAATTATTTTCTTTGGGTACCTTTAAAAAAATGTTGGACATTCCCCTAGAGCCCTGTTTTAACCACCTACTTTTTTTTGCCACATGCAAGAACTGCCTTTTGGCTTTCTGAGGGTCGTTGAAGTCTGTAGGCGCACCACCACTTGTGTTCCCGCTACCTGCTTCAGTGGGCTTTCTGAGTGCCTTTAGGATTGTTACCATGACTGTTTGTCCCAGGCCTCATGAACCTGCAGCTATGGTGCAGGAAGAATTTGTCAACTGAGGATTCACAAGGGAGAACTTTCCATTTAAAAAGATATCGTGAGTACCTGCATGATTCAGAGACAATGTACTTTCTGCTCTACTTAAAAGAAGGGAACTGTCCTTGAATGCGCGTATGAAATGGCTCTCTTCACAGAACCAAAGGTCCACACTGGCACACTTGTGTAGACAGATAAAGAAGACTCTATCTGTTCATGTTCAAAAGCCACTTCTGCAAGAACCTACACTTTTAATTGCTGCTTATAAAATATTGTTTTCCAAAGTCTATTTGAATTGCAGCTCCCACATAATAAAATTGTTCAGCAGATTTGTTATCAATCAGTAAACCTCCAAAATACATTTAAGACAATAAAATCAATGGACTCAGACTTTATTATTAAAGCTGATAATCCTCAATTTTATCTCACAATTGTCACTGGTCTATCAGGTCTGATAAAGTATGATTTTCTTAATCATGATAAATTAATTCCAGTTTAAATTTAATATTATGTATTTTGACATTATATTGGTGCCAATATTGTTTCTGTACTGGTTTTTCTATACTATGTACTTTTGTTTACTGGTCTTACTAAAATAAATAGAATGCCTCAAATAATCCCAGGTCATCAAAAGTACCTTAGCACAGGGCTGAGTGTCCAAAAAGGGCCTTATTGTATTGTGTGCTTGACTCGGGCTCTGTTCTATAAGTTAAAACTAACAGAAGAATTAGAAAGACTACTGAAAATGAGCTGCTGGTGACTCCAATCAAATTCAGAATATGACCACGAGAAGAAGAAGAACACTCATGTATTTTCAAGGTGATTTCACATCAGTTATCCCATATAATCACCAAGTACATTGCACTTATCACATCTGTAAATTTTCCAACTGCCAGTGTCACACACATTTCACACACACTGCATCTCGACTTGGTCCACGCACATAGCCCTACACTTTTTCTTTTTCCTTCTTCTCCCCTGCCTGATTCTCTGTAGCCCTCCTCACCCTGTGCCAGCTCTCTGGTCTCTCAGAAGTGAGCACTTCTCTTGTCCTAGAATCAGGTTCAAATTAAACCCTTTGATGTTTCTTCTTTCCCCTTTCTTTTGAACCCAATCGCATAAACTCTTTCTTTGGAGGGAAAATAAACAGAGCTGACCCACACTCTTTTTCCCCCTAATCCCCAAGTACTGAAAACTCTCTCCACTCTGAAGCAGGGACTACCTTTTAGAATTATATCCCCTCTTGTCTAGACTGGTTTGATCCAGAGCTACCCTGCAAACTGTGTGCATTCAAGTCAGGGAGCCCAAGAAGTAACAGGGGGCACAGTCACACAGGAAGCTCCGAGTAAGGACTCCTGAGTTCCGAGGTCAGGCATTCATCCTCCCTCCTTCCCAGCCAGAAGATGGGCTAACGGTGCTTAGCTCATACAGTGGCTCCCAGGATTCATCCAAAACCAAAACACGAAACATAAAGACAGGTGTTCCACGTTGTGGTAGCTACTTTTTCAAGATTTAAAGTTAACTCAATATTAGGAAACTTCAATTGGGATTTGACACAATTATTCTTAAGTCCATTTAGATAATATACAAGTGAGAGGAGCCTCCTATAGGAAGAGAAATAAATAGGGGCTTGATGTATTTTATGATGTCTTTTGTGGCTGTTGAAAAACATGCCCTGCTGGCCAGAATGTGTGAAACTGGCTTCCCGCTTTGCTAGAAACCCCATTTCTTCAAAAGCAACTGGGAGCGCAGGGTCAAGAGTGAAAAGTGCTCAAAGAACCTGATGTAAAATTCCTCTTATGAAAATATCTTCTAATATAAATAATCTCAAATACCTAAGAAAACTTGCAAGCCAAATACATTCACTACAGGAAAAGTTATAACAGCAAAATCATTCACTACGTAAACATCCCCAATTAGGGAAGAAGCTAACACAAGGCACTCTTGCCCTGTCAAATATGCAGCCACTTAAACTAGTACATTTAAAGAAACTGTAAAAATGGATTGGATATGAAAAAAGCACAGTACCAAACTGCACAGCCTGATCCCACTGTATAAAAACATGCGCAGAAGCAAGGGGAAGTCAGTGCACCAAATGGGAGGCATGGTTGTCTCTGGGTGGCGGAATTAAAGAGATTCCTTTTATTATCGTTTTCTGTATCTCATGTATTTGCTGCAGTTAGTAGGTGCTGTTTTATGATGGACTACTGGCCATATACCTAAAAGATTAAAAGCTGCTCCAACAGTTAATTTTCTGGAAAATTTGAGGAGTATTCTACCACTTACTCAGTGTTAGCTTTCAGAGACTAAGATACCCCTCTATTTTGAAGATGACCTCAGAAAGCTACAGAACTAAAGAAGAAAGCATAACTGCTTCTTGGGGCTAAAGTCCTTATAGACATTACTTCCTATTCCAGACCTGCATCTACCAGGGAGTGAAACCATTTCATGCTTATTCAATGAAAATTCGTAATACATTTGGCCAAGATTTTGTTTGTTTGTTTGTTTTGTTTTGTTTTATTTTGTTTTGTTTTTGAGACAAAGTCTTGCTCTGTCGCCCAGGCTGGAGTACAGTGGCATGATCTCGGCTCACGGCAAGCTCCACCTCCTGGGTTCAAGCGATTCTCCTACCTCAGCCTCCTGAGTAGCTGGGATTACAGGCATGTGCCACCATGCCTGGCTATTTTTTGTATTTTTAGTAGAGATGGGGTTTCACCATGTTAGCCAGGCTGATCTCGATTCGCCCCTTGCTTGGCCTCCCAAAGTGCTGGGATTACAAGCATGAGCCACTGCGCCTGCACTAGCCAAGACCTTTTAAAGAAAATATATGAAAATATAAAAAATACAAGAAAATATAAGTTTCCAATCCTGACATACTCTTCACCTCCAAAATGCTACCAAATACATGTGGTCTATCAAAAAAAACCAACTACCTAATGCATTAGCTGACAAATTTGAATATTCTGTGTGATTTCACTTATGTACAGACATTTCATTCAGAAGAACATTGTGAACATGCTAGTTTACAGGCTTTGACAGCTGCAGAGAACTTGTAAAGGAAAACCTTCATTTAACAGATAAAAAAAGTCCCAAGGCATAGGAAGGGAGGCGTCCACTCAAGATAAGCAAGGCAATATTCACAGCCCATGCTCTTTCCCAAGGGAATACCTTAGAATGGCTCAAAGCGCTGAGACATGCCACACACCTGTCCCCGTCAGTGGGGTCAGAGTGCACACACCTGTCCCCGTCAGTGGGGTTAGCCACACACCTGTTCCCGTCAGTGGGGTCAGAGTGCACACACTGCCTGGCTTCTGCTGCTGAGGGACAGGCATCTTCCTTAGCTCAGCTCCGCTGGACAAAGTCTGAGCTGATGGCTCAGGCTTGCACCCGGGTGGACCTGGACTACAGTCCCAGTGCGGTCTTCTACCAGCCACTGCACCTGAGCAAGGCCCCCACATCCACCCCTTCCTCTGCATAGAAGAGTCAGAAGAGCAGAAAGTGTACAGAAGACAGACAAAAAACATCGTGGCCCTGGGGATGTCCTCTTTCTCCCCTGGATGGAAAGGCTGTCTACAGGCTGTTGCCAAGCCACTGTCTACTCTCCATCCGTGATGATTAACATAAATGCGGATAGGCTGTGAAACCTCTGGACCCCATTTTTGCAGCACTAATGCTTGGCAACTTTCATCCTGACATTTAATTTCTTAATTATACGCCATCAACTTCAAGTTACAATCCTTTTGATTAACCAGAACAATTCTGGGGCACAGGTCAGAACAGGAACAGCAGCCTCCTAAGAACATTCATCCACCATGTCGGTTATCACTAGTTTCATGAAAAAAAAGGTTAGAGTTGGTATACGGATACTAAAGGCTAAAATGAAAGAGGGGTTACTGGAAATGATAATGCCAGAACCTCGGGGATGTCTTTCAGATCTTCGGGCACCTGTGGTTTACAGTGTCTGCACCTGCATTCAGATGGTCACAGTTCTAGGGCCTTGGCTCAGGCCAGGACCATTGTGAGTCCTTTTCAATGCCAAGTAGCATGGGCCTAGCTTTCAAGGCAACTTCGATTGCATAATGGAACTGCGGAGGGCAACTGAAATATTGGCACTGCCTTGTCTAACAAGCAGTGACTATCCTTCATGCACGTGAACTCCTGAATCTTGTTTTAACCTGAGTAGGAAGAATCACAGCTGACTCGGATCTCATCTTCAGCTCCATTTCTGAAAACATAATCTGCCTTTTTTTTCTCTGACTCACTTCAGAGACCCCACGCGAGGAGCAGCCTTGCTCAGGAAGAAAGCGTGGGTCAGGGCAAGGACTCCATTTATTTACAACAAGTGAAGGGCTTGGGGCTGCAATGCTGGCAGGCGAGGGCTTGCTCAACGGATGTGCTGCTCCTGCAACATGTCTGAAAGGCACCAGTGTCCCTCACATCATAAAATAAAAGCACAGATGGTAACTTACCCAAAGTGACTGGATAAGTTCATGGAAATACAAAAGAGAAGGAGGTTTTTGATCATGATAAAACCAGAGAACATTCCATTGTCCATTCCCAATAAGAATAGTAGTTGAAGCAGGTGAATATGGGGGAATAACTCTTCCCTTCTCCAGCCTGATCTTGAAGCTGAAAAGCACACAAAGCGGGGAAGCACGTGAACATCAATGCTGTTGTGTCACAGTTCCTGGAATGAAATCACACTGCTATCACAACAATTTGCAAAGAAAGGAGCCTGCTGTCCTTCCCCAGGACAGCTGCACACCAGGTATTTTCCACCACCCTCACTGGGCAGTAAGTTGGAACATAAAAATAAGTAACAAAAGGCTTATTTTTGCTTCTAGTCAGGGTGCAGAATCATCCTAATTTATTGTTTTCCACTCAAATAGTCTGTTTTGTCTTTCAGTATGTTATCAAATAAACCATTAGTCCAATTATTAAAATAAACGCTTTAGTTATCTGAGCGACTGTATTTTGTATCCGTCAAATCCACAAGTGCAATAATTTTACCTTTCTGAAATATCTGCCACGCGTTCAAAGCCAGCAAGCTACTCCTCTCTCTGCAAGGCACTGAGAAAGTATGTGGAAAGAAGTGGGGAAAAGCACATTTAAGAAACAGGTTTTCTGCAGGATCACAATACTGTAACAACTGCCTATAAAAGAGTGTGGCTACTTTCCCGGCATTCGGTCCCCGTGACTACATAACTTAACCACTGCATCTGTGGAAGTCTCTCCGCTCAGTGCTGGACCCTAATTAATGCATTTGAGATCCAGGCAGACATTGTCCCTGGGCTCAACGACCAACCTTCGCGAAAACGCGCATTTCTCAGTATGCGCATAACGCAAATAGGTGCTCATGGCATCCGAACAGAATGCTTCGAAAAGAGCGTTTTCCCAACAAGCCCCCCCACCCCCAACCCCCGCAAACTCCGGAATTGGGAGGCACAACAGGTACTTCCACCTCGGAAGCGAAGGCCTTCTGCGACTCCTGCCAAGAAGGGCAGGGTGCCATGCGGTGGTCGCCTGGGCGCGTCCTGGGGCTCGTCGCGGGGCCCGGGCCAGAGCCAGGCGGCGAGCACGCGGCGCTGCATGCGGGAAACCCGGGCGGCGCCTCCAGCCGCCCCTCAGCCCCGAGCCAGGGACCCCCAGGAGAGGCTGCGCTCTCACGACCCTCCCGACCCCCACAGAGGCTCACCAGGGCCGGCGCGCCAGGGCAGGTGGGCGCGGGGGCTGCACTGCGGAGCCGCAGCCTGGGTCGCCCTGGCACCCGCGGTCTGCCACCCGCCCGGTCCGCAGCGGCGCGCCGAGGGTCTCCAGCTCCCGGGCCCTCCCCTGCTCGCTCCCGGCTTTCGCAGACCTCCCCGGGTCCTGCCCCGGGTCCGAGTCGAGCGCTCCGCCGAGCAGCGCCTTCCTCCTGGGCTGGGAGCGTGCGGTGCAGCGGCGGCTCCGAGTCCCCTGGCCTCGAGCACCCCGCGCGACTCGCGCGCGCCACCCCCGCGGGGTCCGAGTCCACCCCGCGAGCAGCGCCGGGACGCCGCGCGCCTCAGAGCCCCGGGGCTGACGCTGGCCTTCCAGGTGGGCGATCTCTCCCCTCCGGCTCCTGCGATGGTGGCAGCGGGTGTCCCCCACCCCCAATTGGTCACTGCACCCCGGTGCCCCGTCCGGCAGGGCTGAGCCGCCCGGACCCCGCGCCCTTCCGTGCCCGGCTTCAGCCCCGCAGTCGCCGGGGTAAAGTTTGCGCTCTGGCCTGGCCGCGCGCCCCGCCTGCTCTGCACCTCTCCTCCCCGGCCACGCAGCCTGCCGCTCCGGCGCCCCGAGGAGAAGGGGTGCGGACCGAGCCGGGGCCGCCGGTTCTCTTCCCCGCTCGCGTCCTCTTACCCCACTGCCCCGGCCCCGCGCGCCCAGGGCTCACCCTGCGCGCCGGCCCCGGGAGGCGAGCCGTCGGTGAGGGTGCATCCTCCTTCTCCTCCGCCTGCTCTCGCCCGGCTGGCAGGCGCGGAAGGCCGGTGCGGCGTCACCGCCCCATGCTGCCAGCGCGAACTTCCCCGGCGCTCCCGGGCGGAGCGGCTCCTGCGCCCCGCGCTCCCGCCGCCGCCCTGCAGCTCCGCTCCGCGCCGCGCCCGGGGCCGCGCGCCGCCCGCCGCAGAGCCCCCCGCGCCCCCGGCGCACTCACGCCCGCTCTCACCTCGCCCGAGCGCCACATGTCGTCTCCGGGCTGGAGCATCGGCCCTCTGCGGAGCGCTCCGGTAGAGGCCGCCAGACTCTCGCAAACGCGCCCTCGGCCGGGCTCGGCGGAGGGGGAGGGCGCAGGGCCCGCGCTCGGCCTGCAAGGGGAGAGGCCCTGCCCTGCCGAAGTTTCTTCAGGGCCCTCAACAGTATCTTCAGCGCCTCGAGTAGTCACCACCGCTCCCTTGGGCAGCAGGGATGGGAAGGCAGGGTCAGCAGTCGGGTGACGGAGGTCGGGACTTGGAGAGCTTTGCTCCCTAGAGTCGGCCCCAGCGCCTCCCTGCCTTGGACATTCTTTCCATCTCCCTCATAGACAGGTATGCATTGCTAAGGGAGGGACAGCCAGGGTCACACTGGACTGGATTAGAATGAAATCCTCACCTAATGCAGTGTTTATCTGGGGGTTTTCTGAAGTTCTGTTCCTTGACAACAAGCAACGGGAAAGGGCCCTGGGGGTGCAGGTCGGAGAGCGCGTCTGGGGTGACCGGGCGGGATCTTCCCAGCAGGGCTTCCGAGCCACATGGGGTCACTGCCTCGTTAGCCATGTACATGGGGTCTTACTATGGTCATTCCGTCGGTGTGTCGTCGGTCCTAGTGGTGCAGTCCCTGGGAGGTGAGGGTGGCATTAATAACAACTGCGGGGCAGCAGGGACCCTTCAAACAACACAAGCAAGAGCGCATCGTCCAGGGGTTGCGGGCTCTTGCTTCCTCAGGAGTTGGGGGACTCTCGACTGTAACACCCAGTGGAAAACGTTCAAGACTTAAAGGAAAGCCACTGAAAACGTGATGGGGAGGTTTACTTACACCATTCTCCCATTCCTTTTGTGAAACTGCGTTGTTCATGGTCTCTTTTAACAGAATAATGGTAAGTAAAGGCAAATTCTTAGCTCCCCTCCGGGAAAGATCTTTGACCTTCCAGTGTAGGAAGCCTTTCATTTTTCCAATTATCTCTAATACAGTGTATTCCAAATCTAAGTTACCTACTAATACTTCTGCACATTCCAGAAACTCTGAAATTTTCTGAAAAACAGAACTTGTAAATCTATTCCAGGAATAGGACATAAATATACATAAATGTGCAAATATACAGGAAGTGTTTCTCTGACTATACATTTAGCCACACTATTAAATAACTGTTTCCAGTGGTTCTTCAGGAAATATGAATGAAATAAGATGCTAATTTGAATTTTCTAATGCTGAAATGGACCATTGAACGCATGCATTTCTTCGTTTTCTAATTTCTCAAAAGATGTACCACTAGGGTGAAATTCCTTGGTAGACATTAAATTTTAGAAAGTTAACAACATGGTTTTATGATCAGCCTAATATAATTTTCACCTATTAGGTGTTGGAATTCTAACACCTAATACCAGCGACAGCTGCTCTTCTCTCAGGATTAAACAGCATAATGCAAATCAAAGAGTTGGAAGAATTGGTCAATTTAAAACTTCACAGTTTGTCACACAAAGTCGTTCAGTGTGAGTTTGCAAAAATAAATGTATATAAACAAGGGATGACTTTTGTATTAGTGAGGGTTATAGACATTAATTCTTAACAATAAAAGAAATGTCAGCTGTAAGTAAATATGTTCTTTTGATGGATTATCTTTAAAACTTCCATTTTTTTGGTACACTTTCTATCAGCTTTATGTCCACACAACACATATTATTGAATATATAAAAATCATCTTAAGCTAGAGTCATTCTTTAACATTGTATTTCAGCATGTTGCTTACATTCTTTTCTCTTCCCTGTAATGAAATGCTATGCCACTCTCTCTCCTCCTAGTGTTTATGTAACATAACATAGCCTCACTTTAGATGGACTGCCCTGAGGGGACAGTGAAATCGTAAGGCCTATCAGAACCTTATAGAAACTCACATTGCTAGAAGAGTACTTACTACCATTTCAATGATTTTTGTTTTACTATGGAATTCTGTATTTGTGCTGAGAAATAATGGGCTATCCGTTGAATTCCCATTTGTTCCATTAGCATTTTCTCTTTATTGAATGAAATTAAGCAATGACGTGATCGTTGTGGAAGACAGTAGAGGGCACCCTAGTTCCACACAACGTCGGTCTTGGCCCAGTCTTGATAAGAATTTCATTTCCAGTGTGACAGCCTGAAATAGCTGCAGATGAGGAAGCTGGGCCAGGAGTAGAGCATGTGTTCACAGAGCACCCACCTGTACCCCAGTCAGGGGCGGGAATTGAGACAGTGGCTGTGTTTGCATGGGTGGATGTGGTAGATGTGGCTGAGACATGAACACAGTGCCGTCGTATAAGCGAGATCATGTGCTATTTGTCTTTCTGTGCTTGGCTTATTTCACCAAGCATGTTCTCCAAGTTCATCCATGTGGTCAAAAATGGCAGGATTTCCTTGTTAGGGCTAAATAATATTCTGCCATATATGTATGTATATACATATACCTATACGTGTGTGTGTATGCGTGTGTGTGTATATATGTGTGTGTGTATATATACATATATATATATATGTGTGTGTATATGTCACAGTTTCTTTATTCATTTATCCATTGGCAGACATTTAGATTGTTCCATTATCTGGCTATTGTAAAAAATGCCAAAATGAACATGACAGTTGAGATACCTGTTTCAGATATTGATTTTATTTCCTTTGACTATATCCCCAGAAAGGGGATTACTGGGTATATAGTGGTTGCCAGGGGCTGGGAGAAGGAGAGACGGGGAGATGTTGGTCAAAGGATACAAAACTTCAGTTATGCAAGATGAGTAAGTTCTGGAGATCCACTGTACAACACTGTGACTATAGCTAACAACACTGCGATGTATACTTGACACATGCTAAGAGGGTAGATCTCATGTGTTCTCATCACACACACAAAAGAGGGCAGCTCTGCGAGGTGATGGAAATGTGAGTGAGTGTGATTGTGATGGTGACGTATACATAGATCAGTCAGCAAGCTGAACACCTCAGAAACCAGGTTTTACATCAGTGAATGGATGAACATATCTACATTTCTGGATTTTAAAAAATGAAAAGAGAAGACACCCCACAGCTTTAGCAACATTGGGCATCCATTCCCACCCTCCTGCATCACCTCCATTCTACTGACACCTGACATAGGTCCTTAGAAGAACATGGTCTATTCTTTTTCACACTTTGCCTCCTTTGTGTAACTAGGAAAATAGAGGCAAATGGGGCTTTTTAAAAGATACTAAATTTTTTTCTAATTTCATTGTATCTATTTTATCTTCATTAGTGTTGTATTTATATCCCTATTATGCCATTATTTAATTTTATTTTGTGATGGCCCTAGGGTTTACAGCAGGCATCTTTAACTTAGCATAACCTATCTTTTTTTTTCTTTTTTTTCTTTTTTTTCTTTTTTTGAGACAGAGTCTTGCTCTCTTGCCCAGATTGGAATGCAGTGGTGAAATCTCAGCTCACTGCAACCTCGAACTCCTGGGTTCAAGTGATCCTCCCACCTTAACCTCTCAACTAGTTGGATCTATGGGCATGCACCACCACACCCAGCTAATTTTTGAATTTTTATTAGAGACCAGGTCTCACTATGTTGCCCAGGCTGGGTTCAAGGGAACTCCTGGATTCAAGGAATCCTCCCACCTCAGCCTCCCAAAGTGTTGGGATTACAGGTGTGAGCCACCACGCCCAGCCTACAGTCTACCTTTAATTAATACCACTTCATGTACAGTATAGTGTATGAAACTTACAATAATATACTTCTTTTTTACTTCCTGTCCTGTTCACTCTTGTTGTCACACATATGACTTCTGCATTCAGTGACTTATATTTCGCTTTAACAATTTCTTTTCTTTTTTTCAGTTTGTGAATGTAGAATATCAAGGTGCCAAGTCTTGTTGACATGTCTTTTCTTTTTAAAAAAAAATTCAATAGATTTAAGGACACAAGTTGTTTTTGGTTACATGGATGAATCGTGCAGTGGTGACGTCAAGGCTTCTAGTGTATCTTTCACCCAAATAGTGTACATTGTGCCCAGTAGGTAATTTTTCATCTGTAGGTAATCTTTCACCTCCCGCTCATCCTTCTCCCTTCTGAGTCTCCAGTATTCATTACTCTGGAAGTCCCTGCATATCCAGAGCTTTGCTCCCACTTATCAGTGAGAACGTGCAGTATTTATTTATCTGTTCCTGAGTTACTTACTTAGGATAATGGCCCCCCAGTTCCATCCAAGCTGCTGCAAAGAATGTTATTTTATCCGTTTTTATGGATAAGCAGTATTCCGTGGTGTATATATGCACCAGATTTTCTTTATCCACTCAGTTGATGGGCACTTAGGTTGTTTCCATATGTTTGCAATTGTGAATTGTGCTGTGATAAACATACATGTGCAGGTCTTTTTCATTTAGTGACTTCTTTTCCTTTGGGTAGATGTACAGCATGGGGTTGCTGGATGGAATGGTAGATCTACTTTTAGTTCTCAGAGAAACCTTTGTCCTATTTTCTATAGAGGTTGTACTAATTCACATTCCCACCAACAATGTATAAGCATTCGCTTTTCATCACATGCATGCCAACATCTGTTGTTTGCTGACTTTTTAATAATGACTATTCCTGCAGGAGTAAAGTGGTATCTTATTGCACCTTTAATTTTCATTTCTTTGATGATTAATTATGTTGAGCATTTTTTCATATGTTTATTGTCCATTTTTACATCTTCTTTTAAAACACGTCTCTTTATGTCATTTGCCCTCATATTAATGGGACACTTTGTTTTTCTTGCTGTTTTGTTTGAGTTCCTTGTAGAACAGTCAATTATTTTTAAAATAGGTTTTCAAATGAGAAAAAAATTTTGGGGGGTATGACTTTAATTCTGCTCATAGAAAACCCTTCGTTACTTCCTGCAGCGCAGGTGTTCTGTGGTGAGTTCTACAAACTTATTTCTCTGAAAACGTTTTTCTTTCGTTTTCACTTTTTAAAGATACTTTTTTCTCAGTATAGAATTCCAAAATTCTGAAAATTTTTGAATGTGTCTGTATGTACAGATATTTTTATATGTACAGATGTTCACCAACTTACAATGGTTCAACTTATGATTTTTGACTTTATGATAGAGTAAAAGTGATGCTTCAGGAGAAACTACACTTTAAGTACCCACCAACCATTCCGTCTTTGACTTTCAGTAAGTAGTCAATAAATTGCATGAGATATTCAACACTTTGTTATAAAATAGGAGTTGTTTTCAATTATTTTGCCCAATTATAAGCTAATGTAACTGTTCTGCACACGTTTGTGGTGGGCTAGGCTAAGCTATGATGTTTCCTAAGTTAGGTTTATTAAATGCATTTTCGACTTACAATAGTTTCAGCTTGCAATGGATTTATCAGGATGTGAGCCCACTGTAAGTCAAGAAACACATACAGTCATACAATGTGTAATGACATTTCAGTCAATGATGGAATGAATATTCAATGGTGGTCCTATCACATTATAATGAAGCTGAAAAATTCCTATTAGCTAGTGACATCATAGCCATTGTAATGTCACAACACAATTACTTAATTGTTTTTTAATTTAGTGTAGCCTAAGTGTATAGTCAGTGTTTTTAAAAAGTCTACAGTAGTGTCACAGGTCTTCACATTCACTCACCACTCACACACTGAATCACCCAGAGCAATTTCCAGTCTACAAGCTCCACTCATGGCAAGTGCCTTAAACAGATGTTGCATTTTTTATCTTTAATGCCAATAGGCTATGCCATACAGCCCAGGTATGTAGTAGGCTATACCATCTAGGTTTGTGTAAATACACTGTGATAGTCACACAGTGACACCAATCACCTAATGATGTATTTCTCAGAACGTATTTCTATCATTAAGTGACCCATGACTGTACTCAAAGCCCTGTTCCACTGTCTTCTGGCTTGCATTTTTTCTAACATGAAGACTGCTGTCATTCTCCTCTTTATTTCTCTATAAACAATATGTCTTTTTTTGTGTCTGATTTCAAGATGTTCATCTTTTTTTTTTTTTTTTTAGTATTTCAGTTAGAATTTGTGACTTGGGTGTATTTTTCTTTCCTTTATTCTTTCTTTTTTCTATTCTGTTTTGGAATTCTTTGAGTCTTGGATATGTTAGCTTATAGTTTTCATCAAATTTGGAATTTTTTTTTACTTTTTTTTTTTTTTTACATCTTTCTTTCTGCATCTTCCTTTTCTGCCTTTTATTGTCCCCATAGGCCACTGAAGTTTGGTCAGCTTTTTTTTTTTTTCTCTGTGCTTCACTTTAGATACTTTTTATTTCTCTTTCTTCAAGTTCATTGATCTTTTCTTTTGCAGTGTCTGTACTGCTATTGAGTCTATTCAATGTATTTTTCACTTTAGGCATTGCATTTTTCATCTGTGGAAGTTTTGTTTTTTTCCTTAATATCTTTCATGTCTCTCCTTGTTATTTTCATAGTTAAATCTAAGAGCATATTTATCATAGCATTTTAAAGCCATTGCCTGCTAACTTTGTCATCTTTTGGTTCTATTTATGTAGACTGCTTGACTGATTTTTCTTCTGATTATGAACTACATTTTTCTGCTTCTTGTCATGTCTGCTACTTTTTCGTATTGGAGGTTACGCATTGTTCATATCCTGTTGTTGAGTGTCTAGGTCTGGTTGTCTTCCTTTCAAGAAGGTTGTACCTCATGCTGGCAGAAATTTAAATTACTTGAAGTTCAAGTGGATCTTTTGGAAGCTTGTTTTTAAGCTTTGTTACAGAAGATTTATAGTAGCTTTATTCTAGAACCAGTTTAGCCCACTCTAATTTGTGTCTCCTGTGGTGACTCCATTGAATGTCCCAGGCATTCAACAAGGACGTTCCACTTGATTCTCTTTTTTTTTTTTTTTTTTTTTTTGAGATGAAGTTTTGCGCTGTCACCCAGGGTGGAGTACAGTGGCATGATCTTGGCTCACAGCAACCTCTGCCTCCCAGGTTCAAGTGATTCTCCTGCGTGAGCCTCCTGAGTAGCTAGGATTACAGGGGCATGCCACCACATCTGTCTAAGTTTCGTACTTTTAGTAGAGACAGGTTTTCACCATGTGGGTCAGGATGGTCTCGAACTCCTGACCTCATGATCCACCCGCCTCAGCCTCATTTTTTTTTTTTTTTTTTTTTGAGAGACACATCCTCATTCTGCCTCCCAGGTTGGAGTGTAGTGGCACCATCATAGCTCTCTGCAACCTTGAACTCCTGGTCTCCAGTGATCCTCCCACCTCAGTCTCCTGAGTAACTGGGACTATAGGAACATGCTACTGCCCCCAGCCCAATGTGATATAAATATATATTGTGAAATAATTACCACAATCTATCAAATTGACCTGTCCATCACCTCACATGGTTACAGGGTGTATGCGTGTGTGTGTGATTAGAACATTTAAGATTTAAGAAACTGATAGCTTCTCAAGTATCAGTTGCAATGTGGAATCTATGTACAAAGACTATTTTATTTCTTCTTTCACAATCTGCATACCTTTTATTTCCCTGTTTTGTCATATTGCACTTGCTAGGACTTTCAGTAGGAAATTAAATGGAAGTGGTAAAAGAGGACATCCTTGCCTTGTTCCCAATCTTAACTTCTGCATTTTTAAAATAAGTTAAGAATAGGAGTCAGTAAATCATGGCCCATTGTTGAAATCCAGCCTACTGCTTAGTTTTATAAACAAGGTTTTATTGGAAGACAGCTGTCCATTTTTACATTGTCCACGGATGCTTTCTTTCTGCAATGACAAAGGTGCGTGATTGTGACAGAAACCAACTGGTCTGCAAAACGTAAAATACTTATTCCCTGGTTCTTTACAGAAAAAAAAGTTCTGACCCCTGGTTTACACTATTTGCAGTAATAATGATCAGGTATACATTTGCATTCATTTTTATACTTTCTCCTGTCTTATTTCATGTTTTTATTTGCTCTGTCGTTTTTATTCTTCCCTTCTTATCTTTTTCCTGATTCCACTTATTTTTCCTCTAATGAATTGAAGAATGTTTTCTCTACTCTCTAAGTGTTTTTCCATTTAAATTTTCAGAGTCTAGCTGGGCACGGTGGCTCACGCCTGTAATCCCAGCACTTTGGGAGGCTGAGGCAGGTGGATCACTTGAGATCAGGAGTTCGAGACCAGCCTGGCCAACATGATGAAACCACCTCTCTATTAAAAATACAAAAAAAAAAAAAAATTACCTGGGCATGGTGGCGGGTGCCTGTAGTCCCAGCTACTCCGGAGGCTGAGGCACAAGAATCCCTTGAACCCAGGAGGCGGAGGTTGCAGTGAGCTGAGATCATGCCACTGCACTCCAGACTGGGTGACAGAGCAAGGCTCCATTTCAAAAAATAAAAATAAATAAATAAATTTCAAGAGTCTAAAATTCGTCAAGAGTCCACCCTCTGTCTGATTAAGTGCTTTTAAAATCTGAACACCTATCATCCCTGACCAGACACACATGCCATTTCCAGTCACTATTTTAAATCCCTCTTTTTTATAACACCATGGATTAGACACTATTATTACTGTGATTTCTACACAGTATTTTTAAAAATTTTACCTTTTCTTTCACTATTTTTACTGTTGAATATCTTTTTCCTGGAGTCATTTTTCTTCCTCTTCTCTGGTGAAGTTCATTATTTAGATTTCCTTAGTATATGTCTGTTGGATTACATGCTTCAGTGTGTGTGTGTGTATGTGTGTGCACGCGCGCATGTGTGTGTGTGGGAATTTTTTCAATCTGAAAAATATCTTGGTAAGACCCTCCCCTTCTCTCTTTCTTCCTCTCTCTTTCAGTGTTTTTTGAGTATACTCAGTGTGTCTCAGTGTACATTTTTAGATGCTTTTCTATTCTATGATTTTGTGGTTTCTAATACAGTTTTAAAAATCCGGACTGCTCCCTTGTTTTACTTATTTTCTCATTCCAGCATATTAACGAGCTATCATTAAGACTTCTCGCTCTGTCATCCGTATTTCTTAACTTCACATATTTTCAACTTCCTTTTGCGTGCTACATTTATTTTTATTTGCCGGTTTGTGAATTTTCCTTCATGCTGCCTCATTTATTTAAGCTATGGATAAGAATCTAGTCTTAATGACAGCATTTATTTTCCAAAAGTTGTATTTGGTTTATTTGTCAAATGTGCCTTCTCATTTTGATAGTTTCCTGTTCCTTGCTGACTTTTCTATTTATTTGTTTGTTTGTTTGTTTGTTTGTTTAGAGATGGAGTCTCACTCTGTCCCCCAGGCTGGAGTGCAGCTCACTGCAACCTCTGCCTCCCAGGTTCAAGGGATTCTCATGCTTCAGCCTCCTGAATAGCTGGGATTATAGGCATGAACCACCTCACCCTGATAGGTCTTTTTGTGTTTTTAGTAGAGACAGGGTTTCACCATATTGCCCAGGCTGGTCTCGAACTCTTGACCTTAAGTGATCTGTCCACCCGGTCTCCCAAAGTGCTGGGATTACAGACATGAGCCACCGCACTGGCCTCTAACATTTATATATATTCTAAACACAATAATTATGTGCATGTACACATAAATCATATATATAATTTTGTATTTAAAATATATAGTAATGTCAGCATGGCTATTGTATACAGATGTCTGAATATTCCAGTACCTGATGTCTTTGTCGGTCTAATTTGTTTCTCCCGTTGACTGCCTGTGTGATGATGTCTCGTTTACTTAGTGTTGGGTAATTGTGTACTTATGTGTGTAAATTCTGCAACTTGTAATTGGGAATACTTTTCTTCCATGAGGATTTCTGGGGTTTTTTTCTACTTGTGTTGGGTTTACCGACCTGGATTTACTTTAATCTAATTTTTTGTTGTTGTTTTGGATTTTTCTCTGGCCAAGAGGTTGTAGAGTGTTGATTTCCAAACTCCAAGGCAGTTCTACAGCCTCACATATTCATAATAGACTCTCTTCCTCCTCCTTCTCTTCTCCTCCTTCTCTTCTCCTTTTTCTTCTTTTCTTCAGAAGCCACAGCAGAAACAAGTTTCCTAAAACGCTGCCTTTTCTGGAAAGCAGCTTTTTAGCTGGCCCTCCCCTTCACTGCGATTGTAGGAGTTTACGTGTCCTAATTCAACGTAGAAATATCCGGTTGGGCCCCCTCTTTCTTTGGGTCCAATGCATAATCTTCCGTTTCTCCAAGGTAACCGCTCAGCAGATCCAGCTTGTTGTTTCCTTCGTTATTCACCCTTGGGAATGTCACTTACTTTCTAAGAAGCACATCACTACATGGAATAGGTCTGTCATAATTTATCCCTGATTTACTTTCATTGTGTAGGTAGCCATTTAAAGAATCCCATTACATTTCCAGAAATAGAAGTTTCTATTCTAGTTTTATACGTATTCTAATGCAGCTTGCATTTAGAAATGTTTTAATGTTTTCTTTATGTGACTGTGAGACCAAGAAAGACAGTGAATTGACCTTTAATAGATGCATCTGTATTCTGATGATAAACGAGGAGTGTGCACCACATCCTCTGTGTTTTATGAGCTCCAGCTGGCCAGTTCTGTGTAAAGCGGGTGAGCATTTACGTTTTAGCTGTGAATAAACACAATGGGGAGCTTATCCAGCTCCGTAGAAAGCTCAGTAGAAGCAGGGTCATGATCACCCTCCAAAAGCAGGTCTTATGGCCCATTACATCAAGCCGGTAATTCCTACAAATCACTTGTGGACTAGGGTTACTTCTCAGTTCTCAACTAATTGTTTTGGGAAAAGTGAGACTCATGTGAGACTGAAGTCACAACATGAAGTTCAACATTTGTCTAGAAATTTGTAAAAGTAATTATTTATCTTAGACTTTGATATTGCATGATACATAAAATTCTAAAGTAACCCTGCAAAGGTGCTAAAGATAACTTCCATATGTTCTGTGGAAGGAAATACACAGTAAAAGCAAGGATCTAGAAAGTTTGAGAGTAGAGGATGAGAAAAGATAGACCATTTAGCCACTAACCAAAAGAAAGCCAGTATGGTCATATTAATATCAGATAAACTAGACTTTAAAGCAAAAAGATTTGCTAGTGATAAAGAGAGGTATCCCATAATTTACTAAGAAGATATAGTAATTTCATATTTCAAATAATTAATAATTCCAAATTTCTGAATAATTCCAAAGTTGTAGTATCTTTTAATATTAGACTCAAATGTATATAAATTGTCAGAATTATCAGAACTTAAGAGGAAACAGAAAAATCTCCAATCATCATGGAAGGGTTTTACTCACTTCTCTCAGCAGTGATTTTTAGAAAGCAACTGAAAAGAACAAGTACCTATACAGAAGAGTTAAATAATTCCCTGTTTTTAACACTGTTTAAAGTTACACGGCCACACACTGAAAACACTGTCCCCTACAAGGTAGAATACACATCAATTGTACCCAACAAGGTAGAAAACACATCGATTGGGTAACAAAGAAATAAAGAGTATGATCTCAGAGTATAGTGAATTAAGCTGAAAATCAAAAACAAAAATCATACAAGCAAAAGCCTCACAGAATAAGAAAAAAGAAACCTGTAAAATCTCAAAATAATTGAAAGTTAGAAAGCATACTTCTAAATAACTCTTGAGTTAAAGAAGGATGCACAAAAGAAATTTTAAAATATTTTAAACTGAATGATAAAAAAATATGCCACATCAATACTTCAGGAGACAGCCAAAGTTATGATCTGATGGGAATTGAAAATTACATATATACAGAAAAAGCCTAATAATAAAAAAATTTTGCAAAAAGGAAAACATATTAAATACAAAGAAAGTAAAAAGAAATATATACAAAACTAAGAGGCCAGGCACAGTGGCTCACAGCTGTAATCCCAGCACTTTGGGAGGCTAAGGTGGAAAGATCACTTGAGGCCAGGAGTTCAAGACCAGCATGGACAACATAGTGAGACCCTGTCAGTACGAAAAATAGAAAAACTGTCTGGGCACAGTATTATGCACCTGTAGTCCTTGCTACCCAGGAGACTGAGGCAGGAGGATTTCTTGAGCCCAGGAGTTCAAGTTGTACTGAGCTGTGATCACAGCACTGCACTCCAGCCTAGGAGACAAGAGTGAGAACTTGGCTCTTAAAAATAAAAATGAGAGCAGAAATAAATTTAAAATAACAGCTGTCTTTATTCGTGTTGCTATAAAGGAATACTTGAAGTTGGGTAATTTATAAAGAAAAGAGGTTTATTTGGCTCATGGTTCTGGAGGCTGTACAAGAAGCAGAGCGCCAGCATCTGCATTTGGGGAGGGCTCAGGCTGCGTCCACTCAAGGTGGGCCGGGAAGGGGAGCCCCTGTGTGATGAGATCACATGGTGAGAAAGAAAGCAAGAGAGAGGAGAGGGAGGCACCAGGCTCTTTCTAACAAGCTTTCCAGGGAACAAACAGAGGGAGAACTGCCTCTCTCCCTCCCTCCTAGGGTGGGCATTAATCTTTTCACAAGAACTCCGCCCCCATAACCCAAACACTGTCCATTAGGCTCCACCTCGAAAACTGGGGCTCACGTTTCAACAGAGGTTTGGAGGGTCAAATGTTCAAACTATAGCAACATCCAATAGAAAAGGCCAAAAGTTGGTATGAAAAGATAAATAAAAATGATTCACTCCTGACCAGATTGATTAGGAACAAAGGAGGGAAGGTAGGCAAGGTACAAATAATTGCTAATATGAATTTAAAAAGGGTAATCACTACAGATCCTACAATTATTAAAATATAATTTTAAAAATTATAAAAGTTAATGTCAACATTTGACAGTTTAGGTGAAATGAACAAGTTCCTAGATAAACACACTTCTCATAACTGATGCACTAAAAATACAAATATGAATACCATTACTACTAACAAAATTGGATCCATAATTAAAATTAGTGGAGAAAACTCTAGGCCTAGATTCCATAAAACATTTTAGAAAGACATAAAACAATTATTTCACATATTCTTCAAAGAATAAAGAAATATTTTCTAACATTTTTCTAAAGCCAAACTGCAATACCAAAATCTAAATGGAAATTATAAGAAAGAAAATGTTCTGGACAATCCCTCTGATAAAAAGAGGTACAATTAAATATATATCAGATAATATCCAGCAATTTATAAGAATTCTAAATATCATGACCAACTTGGGATTCATTTCTGGAATCTGAAGTTAGTTTAACATTTGCACAATTCTTACAGCTCACAAGTAACAACAACCAAAAAACTTTATTCTCTTTTAGTAAATATAGAAAAAATTAAATTATCTTTCATAATTAAAATACCACATGAAGTATCTAAAGGAATATATTTAATCTGATGAAAGATCTGTTATCAACACATCAGTTAAAATAAACAGAAACTTAAGAAAGAGCATCAGAAGGCCGGGCGCAGTGGCTCACACCTGTAATCCCAGCACTTCGGGAGGCCAAGCTGGGCAGATAACCTGAGGTCAGGAGTTCGAGACCGGCCTGGCCAACATGGTGAAACCCCGTCTGTACTGAAAATATTAGCCGGGCATGGTGGCGGGCACCTGTAATCTGAGCTACCCAGGAGGCAGAGGCGCGAGAATCATTTGAGCCTAGGAGGCAGAGGTTGCAGTGAGCCAAGATGGTACCACTACACTCCAGCCTGGGCAACAGAGACTCCAACTCAAAAAAAAAAAAAAAAAAAAAGTAAACAAAATGAGAAATACAACTTTCATTATAACTGGATTATATTATTATGTCCATAGAAAAACCAAGTGTCAAGAGACAAATTATTAGTATTAATACACGTGTTTAGTAGATTGCTGAATACAAGGTTCATGTATAAAACCAATTTTCATATACACATATATATGCAACACGCAAGTGGCAAACACTAACTGCCCTCCTGGACTTGCTGATATTACATAAGGTCACCCTCAACAATTGCAAAATATTCTTTTTTGTTTTCTTCAAGTATGCATGATACTTTCACCAAAATAGAGCGTATGCTGCAGCAGTAAGCAAGTCTCAATAATTTTAAAGAACTGAATCATATAGAGTATGTTCTCTGACCACATGTAATTAAGTTAGAAATTAATAATTAAAAGCTTTCTGAAAAAGTCCCCTAAGTTTTTGGAAATTAATAACACATTTCTATATAACCTACTGATCACAAAAAAAAGAACACAAAAGAAAAATTAGAAAATATTTTAAATGTAATAACGAAAATGCAATATATGAAAATTTATGTGGTAAAGATAAAGCAGTGTGTAGGGGAAAACTTATAACTTTAAATGGTTCTATTAGATAAGAAACAGAATCTAAATTCAGCTTCCCAAGATTTTACCTTAAGAAGATAATTTTTTTTAAAAAGGGCAGTATCTGCCAAACAAGTAAAAAGACAATACTAAATATAAGGCCAGAAATCAATGAAATGGAAGACGAAACAGAAAAATTAAGCCAAAAGTTCTTTCTGAAGAAAAGATTCATGTAAATCACTAAGCTCACAGAGAAGCAAGAGAGCAAGAGCACAAATTGCCACCATTTCTCCACAGATGTTCGCTTGATGATAAATTGTTTTCCTAAATATTTTGTTGTGTGCACTTTGCATGTGATTTTGTTTTACAATACAAATATTTTCAAAATAAAAAAAGAAATAATCATGCATATGCATACCGCTATTTCTATGAGGATAACCATGGTCATTTGGTACTAGTATCAAACATGTGCTGTCTTGCACACGTGGCCCGGCCACAACTATTGTCAGCTCAGCTCACGGCCAGTCCTGTGACATCTCTACCCTCACTCACTCATCCCCTCAGAATTCCTTTTTTTTTTTTTTTTGAGACAGAGTCTCACTCTGTCCCCCAGGCTGGAGTGCAGTGGCATCATCTCAGCTCACTGCAATCTCCGCCTCCCAGGTTCATGCCATTCTCCTGCCTCAGCCTCCCGAGTAGCTGGGATTACAGACACCCGCCACAACGCCTGGCTAATTTTTTGTATTTTTAATAGAGATGGGGTTTCACCATGTTAGCCAGGATGATCTTCATCTCCTGACCTCGTGATCCACCCGCCTCGGCCTCCCAAAGTGCAGGGATTACAGGCGTGAGCCACTGCTCCCAGCCAGAATTACTTCTAATCAAACCTAAGATATCATATCTTTTTATCTATAAATAATTCATTTTGTTTCAATACACATATTCTTAAATTTTAAAAAAGCAAATTGCACAACAATGCTTGTACCATGATGCTATTTTTAAAGGTTTAGGTGTTTGTAGCCTAATCTGGGTGCACATATAGAAAGCCTTGGAAACTTACATATCAAGTCAGGATATAAATATGTTTTGCTTCTCTAAAAGGAATTGTAAGATGATTTTCTTTCAGGATATAGTGCTTCACACCCTGTTTGCTTCCCCTGTACACAAATGTTGCACCGCATGATACCCGTTTCAGCCTGTATTTAAAAATAGGACTTCAAATATATCTAGAGTTGAGTTGACCACATATTTGCCAAGAAGGAGAGGAAATATCCATGTCTGGTAGCTTAAATACACACACACACACACACACACACACACACACACACCAGGAATAGTTCATTTTAGATAAATAAAATAGATAAGAGGGTAGAAGTGCTGGGAAGGGCAGAGACAACAGGTCCAATGTAAAAGTTTAACATACCTTGACCACACACCATCGGTAAGGCTCTGAACAAGTAACAGAGGAGAGTGTGGGAATAACAGCATGTGGTCCATTCTTGCAGCGTCTATGGTGAGAATGATCATCATTCTCAACAACCAGACAGTTGACCTCTCACAAAATGTCAACATCACTTAGAAGGGACATCCACATTTTATGAAGGACCCCGGAAGAGTCCTGCAGAGGAACCTCAATCACATCAAGGTGAAACTCAGCTTCCCTGGAAAGAAAAACAAGCAACCCTGGGTTGATGAATGGTAGGAAAAAGAAAGAAATCAGCTCTTTTTTGCACTCCATATTGTCATTGACCGAACATGATCAAGGATCTCCACTACAAAATGAGGTTGCCTGCATCCACCTTCCCGACAAAGTTATCATTCAGGAGACCAGGATTTTTGCTGACATTCACAACTTTTTGGATAAAAAATATATCTGCAGAGTTTGGATGAGGTCAGGTGTTGCTTGCTTGATATTTTAAGCCCAGGAAAACAAGTTAATTCCTAAGTGAAATAGCATGGAACTTGTATCAAATTCAGCTGCGTTGATTTAGCAAGCCATGACAGGTTAAAAAAATTAAAAGAAG
This sequence comes from Macaca fascicularis, assembly GCF_037993035.2. Classification (NCBI taxonomy): domain Eukaryota; kingdom Metazoa; phylum Chordata; class Mammalia; order Primates; family Cercopithecidae; genus Macaca; species Macaca fascicularis. The sequence continues at coordinate 2,249,640 of NC_088381.1, forward strand.
AGGCTGGGTGCGGTGGCTTACGCCTGTAATCTCAGCACTTTAGGAGGCCAAGGTGGGTGGGTTACCTGAGGTCGGGAGTTCAAGACCAGCCTGGCCAACATGGTGAAACCCCGTCTCAACTAAAAATACCAAAAAAAAAAAAAAAAAAAAAAATTAGATGAGCATGGTGGCAGGCATCCGTAATCGCAGTTACCTGGGAGGCTGAGGCAGGAGAATCGCTTGAACCTGGGAGGCAGATATTGCAGTGAGCCAAGATCGAACCACAGCACTCCAACCTGGGCAACAGAGTGAGACTCTGTCTCAAAAAAATTAATTAATTAAATAAAATAAATACCAGAAGATTTGGAATGGTATCTATTTCTGTGAGAAAGAAAGCTGAGGAATAAAATACAGAAGTTCTTCATTGAAACAAGATGCTGAGTGATACCTAAGACCAGTTTGTCGTATATTTTTAAGAACAATAGAACTATTTTATTGATGAATGGAACACCCGATACATAGTTGTACAGAACCAACGGTATGTTGAGTTGGGAGAGGTAAAAATAGACTGCAGTACACTGATCTGAATTGAGAATGTGATACAAAAGAGGTGGCAAGTACTCGGGAAACGCAGTCTCACACTAAACTTCCATTTGAGTTAAATCGTTCACATTCGCAGACTATCGCGGCACTTGCTAAATGTGGTTAAAATCCCCACTTTGTCAAAATAGCAGAGACATCTCCGGATGGGCATGTGCCTGCAGAACACTTTGCCTTCCTCAGGGAAAGGTGCTGCCTGCTATGATGTTGTTGGCTTTGTTAGCTTTGGGTTTTGTTTTGATTGGATGTTTTCCAGCCTTCGGAATTTTGAATTACTGTCATCTTTTGAAATAATGCCATACTAATTCAGATGCCAGCATAAATTAAAATACTTCTTAAGCGCTTAGAAGAAATTAACATCAACGAGCCACATAGTTTTAAAAGAAACATAATGATTTCTCCTAACGTAAGCAAAGAAGCCTTCCAATATACACTCAACAGAGGAAGCTGCTGCTGAGTGACTGGAAACTGAGAATCCCGGGACTCTGTTCTACCAAAAACAATATTGGCAGGCAGGAGTAACAGTTCTGAATACAGATTTTGGGGTCCGACGGATCTGGGTCCAAGTACTGACATTGCGCCTTACCATTTGGGTGACCTTGCACAAGGGATTTGGGCCCTTTGGTCTTTCATCTCTAAATAGGATGATGACAGTTGCCTCCTAGGAGGGAGATGAGGAGAAACTGAGATAATGCATGTGAAGATGGTGTGCCCACCTAGTCCAAGTGCCCAGAAACTCTCAGCTCTCAGACCACTCTTTTGCTCGCTTGACACTCTGTGTTCATCCAAGTAAGGGGGATACACTTTGACACAGAAGGTAAAGTTCGGGCATAAAATGAAAACAAACAACACTCTCTGCTTCCCCAAAAAGCATGAATTGTTATAAAGTATCATTTTTAATGTCCCCTTAAAACATTCTCCCATGTCCCATGTGTCCACATCCACATAAGTTTTATCCAGTTGTTCATCACATTTCTAAGGCATCTCTGCTTAGTGGAAATCCTAGAAAGATCATCACTTGGACCCAGGTGTATTCACTTGCTAACCCTGCCATGTTGTTCAAGTCATTTCAACTCCCTAAGTCCCAGCCTTGCTGTTTGTAAAATGGAAAACAATGTTTACTTTACGGAGCTTATGTTCCAGCGGAGAGATGTCAAACACAAAAGAAGGCAGGTATGGTATGTTAGCTAGTGATAAAAGATAAGGAGAAAAATAAAATGAAAGTAGACAGGAAGTATTGGTGGAGGAACAGTTTGAGATGTTACCTACAGTGTCCAGAGAAAAATGACATATGACTTGAAGAAAGTGAAGCAGTGAGTCCTTCAGAAATCCAGGACAAGAACATCAAGGGGAAAAGCACAGCAGTCAGCAGGAGGACACTGGGATACACTCAAAGTTTGGAGCTGAGGCCAGTGTGGTGGGAAGGGTGGGTGACTGAGGCTTGAGGCAGTGAGGGCAGAGGAGTCCTAGGGCCAGCCGTGTGACCTTATGGGCCACAGCAAGACCTCTGGCTATTTACCAGAGTGAAATGAAACCACCTGGGAGGTTTCATGAAAAAAGTGAAACCACCAGAAGGTTTGGGCAGAGCAGTGACTTGGTCTGATGTTCTTTTAGCAAGCTCTGTGTTGGGAAGTGTTAAAAGAAAAACTTTAGACAAATTAAATTAAACAGTTTAACGGAGCAAAGAATGATTTGATTCATGAATTGGGCAGCACCCTGACAGGCAGAGTTTCAGAGAGCTCCACCCAGCTACACGGCAGGCAGTATTTACATATTAAAAAGGGAAGTGCCGTACAGAAGCAGCTGGATGAGTCACAGTTGGGCGTTTGCCTTATTGGGGCATTGTGTGGTGTGAGGCATTTGCCTTGTACGGGTGTGGTCTGATGAGTTGGCAGCATGTGATTGGCTGAAGCTCAGTGGCTGTGACTGGTTGAAACTAAGATATTTGTTACAAGAATAACACACTTAAGTTAGGTTGCAGTTGTTTTTTGTATACTAATTTGGGTTACAGCCCTCTGTCCAGGAACTCAAAGTATGAAGGCAGTTTCAGGCCACATTTAATTTAATTTAACAGAAGGGGATGCCTGTGGGCCAGGGCAGAATGGTGGAGTCCAGTTGCAATAATTGAGATAAGAGATGATGATAGTTTTAGCCAAAGTAGTAGCAGCAGAGGTGTTAAGAGATGGTTGAAGGCAGAGCCACAGACTATGCTGCCATTCAGACAGGAGGTGTGTGGGAAACAGAGAAGGTAAATTCTGAACATCTGGAAGGATTTCCAGAACCTAAAACATGGAAGACTGTGAAAAGATCAAATTTGAAAGGGAGAAAGAAATATCAGCTTAGTCTTGAGCATTTTAAGTTTGAAATGCTTATTAAACATGAATCTTGAGTTCTTGGGAAATGTCTGAGATGAAGATGCACATATAGGGTCCTTCTACTTAAACAATGTTGTGTCTATAGACATAGAAATGCTGTTAAGAAAAAGATGGTATAGACTAAGGGGCAATTGAAAAAGGTTTCCTGTAGGGCACCAACAACAGTCAGCATTAGCACTCAGAGCATAAAAATGGTAGGAAGCTGGTGTAGACTCTGGGGAGAGCGGTCTGTAGCCATGGGAGCAGGACCACCAGAAAGGGCTGTGTCACTGGTAAGAGGACAATGCCACGGACAGACCGCGTCCTGGCAGTATGGGAGCTGAAGCAAGAGCACTCCCAGCATCTCCTCCACCTGCTCACTGATCAACTGCCGATGTTTGTCATTGACTGAGCCAAATGAGGGCAAGCAAGCCCACTTGGTATAGCCCACAGATTGAACATCCAAGACACAGAGGTGGCAGCGAGGGGTGGAGAGGGAGTATCGAGAGGCAAAATGAGAATAGCAGACACTGAATCACGTAGGGAACATGCATAGAAAGAAATGAGGTGTTCCATGGCTGAACAATGGGTCTTCCAACAATTAAAAAAAAAAAGGCTCAAAAGAAGATTCACAAGGGAGACTACAGTGATCATCTCAGGGGAGGAGCAGCCATCTCGGGGGAGGAAGCCAGGTGGAGTGCAGAGGTGGCTGGGGGCACCGATGCCTCCTGGACTCAAACCAGCCTATGCACTCCTGCAAAGCTGACAGATCACTGAAGGTCACCGGGCCTCGGTCTCCTCATTTATTCACACACACACACACACACACACACTCACACACACACACACACACACACACTAAACTGAATTATCACTATGATTCTCTTCATTTCTTTACTATACCATTTGTGTATCTCTGTTGGACCCTTGAAAGGGTCCTCTCTTAGGGCCCTCCCTTATTTCCAGAATACGAGACAAATTTAAGTTGGATGCACTCCATTGTTTCTGCAGCACACCCGTCATCCTATCAAGTGTCCTCCCATGTCTGTGATGAGCTAAAGAACTCAAAAGAAAGTGACAAGAAGTGGGTTCCTGTAGGAGTTCTGGACCTGAGTGAACTTGCAAAGTTTCCAAAGCTTTCTCTGCCTCAGCTTCTTCCAGTATAAGGAAAACATCTGTTCTGGCGAAATGAAAGAAATGCACAGCAAGTTGTTTGGAAATATGTAAATACGATGCAAGTGAGAGCTATTATAACGCAATTAGGTCAGTGTGCCACGCTCTCCCCCAACATGCGAGTGAAAGTATTATTTAGGATATTTAGGACAACAGCAACTATATGAAAAGCAAAATCAGCGGGGTTTTGGTTCAACTAAGTTCATCAAATTCTGGTTTAAAGAGATGCATGATTTTGAGGCTTCTCAGAGCTTTTCATATGCTAATCAGTTTTATGACCGTCTAAAAGAAAAATGCAATGATTCCCGAAGTAACTCAGCACCAAAATCCCTCTTTCAAAGAGCATTTCACAGACCATATTCGGTTATTTTTTGCTGCACGCCCAACAGAAATGCCAAGTGACTGTGATCATAATCCTGTTAGCTGAAGTTAACATGTATTGACTGTCTCCTGGGCCAGCATGACCATTAGGTGCGGGCCTCCGAGTCAGACAGGTGTGTCAACGGTGTGCTTCGGCTTTCCCTTTTCAAACAGGTGCCTCAGCTGTCCCTCTTCTTTACATTGGAGGTGACACCAGTGCCTGATGTTTAGAGTGTAGTGAGGAGTCTGCGAGCTAAAGATTGACAGCATTTGTCCTGTACCCGCTGCATGGGAGCGCTGCACAACCGTTGTTTTGTTTGTTGTTTTTGTTTTGTTTGTTTTTTGAGACAGAGTTTCGCTGGAGTGCAGTGGCGTGATGTTGGCTCACTGCAACATCCGCCTCCAGGGTTCAAGCGATTTTCCTGCCTCAGCCTCCCGAGTAGCTGGGATTACAGGCACGCGCCACCACACCAGACTAATTTTTGTATTTTCAGTGGAAACATGGTTTCACCATGTTGGCCAGGCTGGTCTCCAACTCCTGGCGTCTGGTTATCCACCCGCCTCGGCCTCCCGAAGTGCTAGGATTACAGGCACGAGCCACTGCACCCGGCCTGCTTTTATTATTAGTCATCACAAACCCCTCCTGAAGTGGGTTCCCTAACTATTCCTTTTGATGCACAAGGAAACTAAGGCTCAGAAGTAACTGATCTGAAAGCATGCTCTCATGCTCAGAAAGCGGGAGGACTGAGTTCTGTATGCGCTCAGTGTGAATCCAACCCATCCTAAAAGGGACGGCAAACTCATTCCCACTCGGGATCCAGCTCTGCAGGGGGCGAGTGTGTGACTGTCTTGGGCTGGACATTAGGACTTGCAGCGCTATGCAGCATTTCACATGCACATCTGTACTGCCCTCAGACAATGTTTTGCACTTCCGGATGCTGGAATAGGTCATTTTTCAGTGGAATTCAGCACTTCCCAGTGGAAATGCTGGAATGTGTGATGTGAATACTAGTAAGCAGTAGCTTGCATTTATTGATTACTTTGGGTTTTAATTTTGGCTTTTCACCCTTCTGCTTTGATTCTTTCCCATTATATATTTCTACCTGTTCGTTTTCACCCAGGTCATTCTTGCTAAGGGAATATTTATCCAGTTCGTTCTTAACCAATGAACTTTAATATGCTTTAATTTTGCCTGGTATTATGCAATATGAAAGGGAAACTAAAGGAAATACTTTCTAAGGGTAGAATTTAATGTGTTCGTCGTATCTAAGCTAGGGAAAAGAAGTATGTTTAGATAGTAGGGTCTTTCTTCATGTCCCCAAATCATAAGGGGAGTTGGCCTCTATTTTTTTCTATCCCCAAGGCTGGCTTCACTTACACACATGGTTTGGAAACAATCGTCAACCTCTGACTCTTTGGAATTGGATGTTTAATCCACTTATTATCATTTTTTGCTAATGCAAAATTAATTAAAATTTAATAATCAATAATCTTAATAATTATCAATTTATAATTTTATATTTTAAATGTACATTATTAATATTTAAAGCATTATAATATTAAATTATTTTAATACCTAATATAAGTAATAGTTTTAATATTAATTTAATAACAAATTAGACATTATTTTTTTCTCGGCCATATACTTTATATCACAATTTTGTGGTTCTCCTATGTCATGGGTTTTTGTTTGCTTGTTTGTTTGCTTTTGAGACAGAATCTCACTCTGTCACCCAGGCTGGAGTGCAGTGGTGCAATCTTGCCTCCAGGTTCAGGTGACTCTCCTGCTTCAGTCTCCCAAGTAGCTGGGATTACAGGGGCACACCACCACACCCAAGCAATTTTTGTATTTTTAGTAGAGACAGAGTTTCACCATACTGGCCAGGCTGGCCTTAGACTCCTGACCTCAAGTGATCTGCCTGCCTCGGCCTCCTAAAGTGCTGAGATTACAGGTGTGAGCCACTGCACCCGGCCTTGTCATGTTTTTTAACAGTGTAACTTTATGAAGAATTTGCATTTTCCCTTTAAACCAAGACTTTTTAAATGGAGAGATTATTAGGGAATAGGTAGAGAAATACAGTGTTGTTGCTATTTGTTTATTTCTTTCATAGTTTTATTGTATGGTGCATTATTTCTTTCATTGTGATTTATAGAGTTATTTTTTCTTTGGGGCCTAATACAGTGTCGATTTTTATGAATTTTTATTTGCGCTTGAAAAGAAGGTATATTCCCTTATGGCAGAGTTTTGAGGTTAATTTATTTCCATTAGAGTTGCTTCATTGAATAATTTTAGATCTTCTGAATTCTAACGAATGTTTTGACTCTTTGATCTGGCGTTGTCTGAGGGAGGCATGTTAATGCCTCTTGTTATGAGTTTCTATTCCTCCTAGGATCTCTTTCATATTCTGGGTCCAAAAGTTGTTTATTTTTTATTTGGGGCATAGATATTTGTACCTTCTATATATTCACATGGGAAGGTAGCCTTTTGTAAAAATACCCATCTTTTTTCTCATTTCATACTTTTTATTACATTATATACCTTTCCTAATATAAAAATCACGATTCCTCCACTTTTTAAAGTTAATGGAGAATTTTTAAAAGAAGTTCTCGGTTTATACAAAAATTGAGCAGAGTGCAGAGTCCACAGCGCCCCCACACACCCCTTCTCCCTCCAAACAGTTTCCCCTGTTGTTTATATCTTGCATAGGTATGGTACATGTGCTTCAGTTGAACCAATATTGACAGGTTATTATTAACTAAACTCTATAGTTTATACTAGAGTTCGCTGTACATTTGATGAGTTTTGACAAATGTATAATGTCCCCTGCTTTGCCTTTTCCAGAATGTCATAGAGGTACCATCACACAATATATGTCCTTTGGAGCTTGGGTTCTTTCATTTATGCAATGTGTCTTCAATATTTCAATACAATGTTTTTATTTTGTTAAAGTTTTCTAGAATTCTAATTTTAAATATTTGTTCTGTTTCACAGCTCTGGTGTACTGGTTTGGGAATTTCAGTTTACACCTGTTAGATCTCCCTTGCCTGTCTTACACGTACCAGTCTCTCTCATGCCCTTTTTATAGTTTTTTCTATTTATTGTTGAACAGTTTCACTCTTCTTTTTGTTTTTTATTTTTCTTGGTGTATTTTTTATGGTATGTATCAGTCTTATGGTTTTTTAAATTTTCAATCATTCTGAAATATCAAATTAGAGATTTTGTCTTTAATTTGGATGATAGTGAAGTGTTTTTTGGAAAGGACGATAACCAATTAAGGCTGCATTGTCAAGGAAGTTTCATTTCTGCAGAATCACAGCATCTTCCCCTGGGGAACTCAGAAAGCTGAGGTAAAGGTGCTCTCCTGGACGAGCCACCCACAGCATGCTCCAGCTTGGTACTCCGCAACCCCCACCCCCAGGGGAAGGGTGCTCCAGCTGGGTACTGAGCAACCCCCACCCCCAGGGGAAGGGTGCTCCAGCTGGGTACTGAGCAACCCCCACCCCCAGGGGAAGGGTGCTCCAGCTGGGTACTGAGCAACCCCCACCAGGAGGGGGAAGGGTGCTCCAGCTGGGTACTGAACAACCCCCACCACAGGGGGAAGGGTGCTCCAGCTGGGTACTGAACAACCCCCACCACAGGGGGAAGGGTACTCCAGCTAGGTACACAGCAATCCCTACCACCAGGGGAAGAGTACTCCAACTGGGTACTCAGCAACCCCCACCACAGGAGGAAGGGTGCTCCAGCGAGGTACACAGCAATCCCCACCACCACAGGAGGAAGGGTACTCCAGCTAGGTACTCAGCAACCCCCACTAGGAGGGGAAGAGTGCTCCAGCTGGGTACTCAGCAACCCCCACCACCAGGGGAAGAGTACTCCAGCGAGGTACTTAGCAACCCCCACCACCGGGGGAGGGGCGCTACAGGAGGGTTTACTTCTAAGGTGGACCCAGTGGCTCTAGGAGTGCAGCCACAGAAAATGCCCTAGCAATGACAAGCAGACGCCAGGAGTGGGCTGGCTGCCCTGAACATGAGAGGGGTGCTCACAGCACCAGCTGCAGTTTTCATCTTCAAGTTTATTTTCATCACATTTTTTACCCTGGTAGGTTTCAATATTTGTTGGAATTTAAACATTTGTCCAAATACGTGTTTTGTAATCCTTTTTTGTTTTATCAGGACAACTCTATGACAGCAGCGACTGTCCAGGGTCTCTCTCAACTCATGGCTCTAGGACACCCTTTTAAAAGGACAGCTGTCTCAAACTATTAAAAATACCCTCGTGTGTCCATTCCTGTCCCTCAGGATGCAGTCTGATCGGGGCAGCTTCCCGTCCCCACTGCAGGCGGTGCTCTGTGCTGCCTTCCCCTTTACCGGCTCCGTAGGGCCGCCTGCAGCCCCTGCCCCTGCCCCAATCTTGGGGCCTTCATTTTCCTAGGATCCCAGGGTGCCCACTTTAGGTTTTGTTGCCATTCGTTTTTCTTTCAGGTGGATCCTTGTCCTTTGGAGAGAAAGTGTTTGTTTGCTCTTCCTGGGATGCCAAGTGATGTGGGTTTCCCATTTAATGTTCACCCATCCGTTAAACTTACTTCTAACTGAGAGAAGCCTTTGGGGCTGTTCTGGTTTTTCTGGGATTCACTCCTTTAGATTTTTGCGCAGCCTACAGTCTTCTTATTGAGGCGGTGGTGGGCGAGTGAGTATTTGGTTTTCCTTCCTGGACTCCTAGGCCCAGGCCATGCTTCCATCTTTCCCGCCACTGCAGAGTAGCTGCTGGTCCCACGGAGACTTGCAGTTCTCCAGTGCTTGCCTGTGCCTTCCTCTACCATGGGTGTCACGGGGACTCTTTCTTACCTGGTTCTGCTGAAGATGCTGCCAGCCCCAACCCTCACCTTGGCTATCCTACTTGCTTTCTTTGCTTTTGTGACTGTACCCTCAGACAGAAAAGGAACAAACAATAATCAATAAACCTATGTTGCAACCATATTTTTGCTGCTAGACTTTCTCTGTTCTTTTTTGGGTCTGTCTTGGTAAGATTTATTTTTGTCTGAAAGTGATCATTTTATCTACATTTTCAAAGAATATTAGAACAAATATTTTCACAATATCCTCTTATTATTTTTGTGACTTCTGTAGTGGTGCTCATGTTTTATTCCTAATATTGATTAAGTGTGTTGTTTTTTCATTCTTGTTGGAATTTCACCAGGGATGTCATTATTTTTTGTCTTTTCAAAGAACCGACTTTTGGCTTTATCTTGTTATAGGTGTGTTTTCTTTTTATTTAATCTCTGCTATTTTATTTATTCATTATTCTTGTCTTCTATTTTTTAAGAATTTAGTTTTCTTTGCCTGCCTTCAGGGAGTCTTTGGACATCTTTTCTCTTCCAAAATAAGCATCTATGGCTACAAATTTCTTTGAAATAGTTTTTAGTTGTATTCCGGAATTTCAGAATAGTTTTAAAAATATAGTTCATTTTGAATTTTTAAAAATCTTTATTTCTTCTTTGATCCATGGGTTGATTACCAAGCAAATAGCAATTTTGTATTTATCTTTTGCTGTTGGTTTTGAAATTAATTGCATTTTATTTAAGGAAAGTAGTTCACTACTTTCTCCTTTTGAAATTTATTGAGACAGGCTGTACAGTGGAATAACATTAGTAAATATTCCACCTGACCTTGCAGAGAGCATGTATTTCACATGTAGTGGGTAGAGTGTTCTATATGTGTTCCTAAGGTCAATTTTGTGAATCATAGTGCTCAAGTTTTCTATAGCTTCACTAATATTTTGTCTATTATTAATAGATATGCATATTGAAATTCTTATATTGTTATTGTAGATTAATGTTTTCCCTCATATTCCATAAATGTTTTCTTTAAAAGTTAAAAGAATACATTGGCATATGAATATGAATTTCAAACAGTTTATCTTTTCAGTGAATTGGCCTTTTTTTAAATTCTAAACTATCCATTTGATTTCCAGTAATTATTTTGCATTAAAGTCTACTTTGATTGCTTTAAAGTCTGCAGCCACATCAGTTTCCTTTAGAGTAATTATTTCTAGTATATCTCTCTGCATTCTCTATTTTTAATCTTTCTATTGAGTTGGATCATAGTTGAAATAGACATTTTGTAAGTAAATGTGAGTCACAAGCAATGTATCCTGTGGTAGACGTGTCTATTGTAAACCATGTGGTTGAATTTTGCTGTTTGAAAAACATCCAGCCAATCTGAGAATGGTTTTAAGTGGATTATATAATTTTACTCATATTTATTGACAATTTTTAAATTTAATTTTGAACCATATATGAAATCACCATTTTCATGCATTTCTGTTAAAGTTACCTCCCTTGTCTTTTAGTACTATTTAGGATGCCGTATCCAAAGCAAAAGGGCAAGAGAGGAAAGAAAGGGCATGTGCGTCGTTATCTTCAAGTGCTGTCATTATATACAGAGAAAGCCCAAACACTGAAATAAATACTAGAAATTGTTTTTAACAGTTTACAAAGGTGGCTGGCTACTTAATTCATATGTGTTCTAAGTGAAGCCTTATAAATCATCAAGAAGCATGTAAAAATACAGAGATAATCTCTTTCATATTAAACACAGTTGACAAAACACCTCAGAGTAAATGTAAGTACACTAAGATTTTAATGAATATAATCACAAAAAGTCATTGAAAGATGTAAAAAAGAGTTGAATAAAAGGATAGGAGTGCAAATATCTGGCTGGAGAAACCCACTGAACACATGCCAATTTCCATAGGTTTTACGTTACTATGTCCAAATATGAGAGCAAGCACTAAATTCTAGAATTATTAGTACCGGTATAGCACATTCTGCTTTCATCTCTAATGTATGCACACTGCAGTGAAGGATAGCATGTATCAAACTACATGTTAGTTAATAGGGGGAAAGGCCTGCTTTTAATATTTTGTGCATCGCACAGGCTTACTCTAAAGCACTAACATTGGAGCTTTCACATATGTGTCTGTTTTTATACATTGCTTTTATATTTGACTTTTATTATAACAAAACATAAAAAATAAAAAAGAAGGTGAAGGAGAAATGCACACATACAGAAAACCTGTCCTTTTGGAGAACGAATGAAAGTTGCAAAATTTCACCTTCTTTTGATTGTAGTTAACTGACATTCAAAGGGTCTGAGCTAGGGCTCAGTTCTAGTCTCCGCTCGCTGGGTTCCGCGGAGCCCTAACTCTCCCTCTATTGCCTCCTACACCTCTCCAAGCCCCATCTCTCTTCCGTGGAGAATCCAGCGTGATCTTTACAAAAACAAAACAAACAAAAGGAATCCCATCAGCCCCAGCTCAATGGCTCCTCCTCACACTTAGAATGAAATGACAGTGACACCAGAGAGCCACGCAGGCCCTACATAATCTCGCCCCTGTCTCCACTCCGTCCTCCGTGCTCTCCGGCTGCATCTCACGCCTCTGCGCCGTTTCTGTGGAGGTGGGAGCCTCAGTTTTCTGAAGGAGGCTGGAGGGCTGGCCTGGGCCTCCTCGGAAGGGCAGGGCGAGCTCCTCTTCACCCTCTTGTGACCATAAGGAGGCCAGAGCTGTCAACAAAGCAGCGTGGGGCCTCCGGGCTCCAGTCTTCCTGCGGTGTGACCCAGTAACTCCTTAAGTGCTAGCAAAAGAGCTGAACGAGGAGACGTATCAGAGGACATGTATCACACACTTAAAGATCTGGATAACGCAAAATAGATGAAAACGTTTGAGTGATGACAGTAGAAGCAGCAAACACCTGGCTGCCGAGAGAGGGAAACCCTAGAGAAGCTGACTGCCGGATGCATCCCGAGGGGGGCTCCGGACTCAGAGAGCGGGAGAAACACCAGGCAAGATGGCCAAGCGGGACAGAAACCAGGAGGTTAGTTATGTCTGTGAGGAAGCCACGCAAGAGACCCCACAGCCAGACCTGCACGTAGAGGTAATGTGTATAGCCCACAACCAGGCCTGTGCACAGAGGCACAACTTGGGAGGGCCATTCTCGGAGGAAAATGCACAAATATGCAGACAGATACCTGCCACAGAGTTGTTGAAAGAATGAGTATTTCCTAAAATTGATCATATGCTAGGCCATAAAGCACTGATGGAAGTAGTGAAAAATAAGTCAGGAAGAATCTATCAGATTTGAAGCAAAATAGCCAGATTCACATGCAGAAAGCACTGCAAGTAAAAATTCCAGCATATATGTTATTTTCAGGGACACATGGAACATTTATTAAAATTGACCATATGGTGGCAGAGAAGGAAAGTATCAATAAATTTCAAAGAATTAAACCCATACCTCTTGTGGAATTAAATTAGGTATCAATACTCCGCCTAGTCTCCCAAATTTCTAGAAAATAGTTATATGTTTGGGAATTAAAATAATGCTTTTAAACAATGCATGGGGAAAATTAAAAATCACAATGGAACAAAGAAAATATAATGAACCAAGTAAGAATATGAAGGGTATCAAATCTCATGATATGTAGTTAAAGTTATGCTTACGCAGAAATTTGCAATCTTAAATACATATCATAAAAAATAAGAAAAGCTAAAGATTAATAATCCTGTCAGGGAACTTCTGCTTCCAAGTAAGATGGAGTTTCAGAAACTGAATTTAACCTCCTACCTAAAACAAAGGCAAATCAGAAAAATATGAAAATATTTTCAAAGCATATGTCTTATAAAGGACTTACATCGAGGATATATATATAAGGACCTTTTAAAATTAGTAATAAGAGAACAATCAAATGAAATAATGGGTAAAATATTTATAGAAGTACTTTACCAAAGAAGATACACATATGGAAAATAAGCACATGAAAACGTACTCAACATTATGGATATTAAATAAATGCAAACTAAAACCACAATGAGATGCATCAATTAGAATGGTTAACATTAAAAAGACTGGCTATATCAAGTGTCAGTGAGAGTGTGAAAGAATTGGAATGCTCATATATCATGGTTAGAAATGTAAAATTGTAAATCACTTTACAGTACAGTTTCTTATCCAATTAAGCATACCCATACCATGCGATCCAGCCTTGAGAATAAGATGCAAAGACATTCCTTATCTCTACTTATATTCAACGCTCTACTAGAAGCTCTGACTATAGCAATAAAAGATGTAAGGACTGCAGAGGAAGAAATAATGATTGTGTACATAGGAGAAACAAAGGCCGTAAGATATTATCAAATGTCCTAACATGGTCATAATTGGAATATCAGAAGGAGAAGTGGCAAGAATGAAACACAAGAAATAATGGACAAGTTATTTACAAAATAAATGAAAGACACTGAAGTACAGATCTAAGAAGTTCAGAGAACATCAAACAAGATAAAAACAGAAATAAACAAACAGCTAGGCATATGAGAGCCAAAATGATACGTATGTAAGACTAAGAAAATCTTCAAAGCAACTGGAAGGAAAAATATACACTATTAGGTTGGTGCAGAAGTCATTGTGGTTTTTGCCATTTAAGTCATTGTGGTTTTTGCCATTTGAAAATAATGCACCAGTATAGTATAATATATTCAGAGGAACAAAAATAAGCATTACAGCTGACTTCAGAATCCATGCAGTTAATAGACAACAGAGTGACACTGTTAAAGTGCCGGAAGGAAGAAAGGAAGGAAAACCCTCTATTATGTATTCAGTGAAAGTATCATTAAAAAATGAAGTGGGTATAAAGACTTTGTTGGACAAACAAAAATTGTAAGAATTTATTACCAGCACTTCCCCTAAAGACAATTTAAGGAAGGTCTTCAGGAAGACAAAGATGATACCAGATAGAAGTCAATAAACACAAAGAAATAAAGAACACTAATATGTAATAAGTGAAGGTAAAAATAAAATTATTTATTACATTCTTTTCCTATTCAAATTGTTCTAAAAGATTACTAATGGCCTAAATCAAAAGAAGGAAAAATGCATATCATATGATTATAGCCTATGAAAAAGTAAAATTTACTACAATAACACAAAGAATATGAGAAACAAATTGGAAAAATACTGCATATTTTTTCCCTGTTTATAAAGTGGCATAATATATGAAGAGAACATATGAATAATTAAAATATACATGGAAAACTTTGTGGTAAGCTATAAAAATGGAAAAGACAAAAAAAGTCAATAGAGAAGATTAAATGAATAACAAAATGCTCAGGTAACCCAAGAAAAGGTAAAACAAGAAGAAAAAACAAAAATGAGTGGGAAGAGATAGAAAAAATACTAGTAAGAGCGACTTACATAAAAGTGGCATATGTCTCCAGGAAGACACCCAGTCCAAAATGTGTATGTACCTAGCAGTAGAGCTTCAAAATACATGGAGCAAAAAGTGATGAGATTAAAGATGAAATGTGTACATACACAATTATACTTGAGACTTCAACACTCCTTCTTCAGTAATTAACAGTGAAACCAACCCAATAGTCCCACAGACTGTCCTTTCTGATATACATAGAAATGTATCTTTCTGGTCTTAAAGCTTGAAACTTATATTTGCTTTATCTGAGTTCCTTCCCCAGGAAAGGACCTTCAGGCTTCTTAAAAAAAAGTATCAAAGAACTGAAACTCACCAGATCAGTCTTCTCAAAAAAAGTATAAAAGAACAGAAACACACCAAATCATCACACCAGATGCCAGAACCCTCATTTACCATGATTGTGTCTTTGCCACTCCCTAGTTTTTTTCTTACACATGGTTACATTTCTTCACTGCTATACAACCCCCTAGTTTTATTCCATCAGGGAGATGGATTTGAGACTGAGCTTATATCTCCTTGGCTGCAGCACCTGATTAAACCCTTCTTCCTTGGCAATACTTGTTGCCTCGGTGATTGGCTTTCTGTGTGGTGGGCAGCAGGACCTAGATGGAACCACTGTTGTTTCAGTAATAATAGAACAGTAGGCTGAAAACTTGTAAGGATCTAGCCAACCTGAACAATACTATCTAACAACTTGACTGAATCAGCGTATATAGAACACTATAGTCAACAATAGCAGGCATGTGGATATTACTACTTCTCTCCAGACATTAAAAAGATGACAAAGAAATGATAGCAAAAACTCCATGCCCATTGATTCACAAAATTAGATGAAACCTAAAAATGATTTGAATGATACAGGCTATCAAAACTTGCTCAAAGAGAAGTATGTAAATGAATGGTTCTATGTCATTTAGATAAGCTGAATTTATAGCTCAAAACCTTCAATAAAAAAATTCCAAGGCCACATGGTTTCATTGACAGATCCTATAAACATTTAAGGAAGAAAGTATAAACTCTATTATACTTTCTCCAGTAAATAGAAAACAGAACACTTCCCAGTCATATTTTCAGCCAGAATTGCCCTAATAACAATATCAGATAATGATATCAAAAGAAAACTACAGTTCAATATCCCAAAAAAACTAATAGAAATAATCCTTGACAAAATAATAGAAAATCAAGTTCAGAAGCATATAAAAAATTTACACGACAATCATGTTCTTATCTCAAAGATAGAAGCCTAGTTCAATATTTAAATATCAATCAATGTAGTTTACTGTATAACAGACTAAGGAGGAAATCAAATGATAATCTCAATAGGTGCAGGAAAAAATTAGGCAAAATTCAAAAGTCATTCATGATAAAAACTCTTAGTTAAAATTAAATGATTTAAAAAACCATATTAATAAAGATAAAATAAACCATATAATTATTTCAGTAGATCCAGAAAAGCATTTGGAAAGATTTGACAGTTTTACATGACTAAAAATAAAACACTCAACAAGCTAATAGTGGAAGGGAACTTCCTCAACTTGATCAAGGGCATGTGTGAAAAAGCCATACCTAACATCTGCTAACATCAGGAGCAAGATAAGCATGTCCCTTTTCACTGCTTCTATTTGACAGTGTACTGGAATTTCTAGCCAAGGCAATTAAACAAGAAAAAAGAAATAAAAAGCACCTAGATTGGAAAGGAAATAAAACTATCTCTATTCACAGATGGCAATATCTTTTATATAGAAAATTGTAAAGAATCCACACACGTACTCAAAAACCTATTACAACTAATAAACTAGTTTAGCAAAGTTTCAGGATACAAATCAATATGAAAAATCACATGTATCTCTATACATTAGCAATGAACAATCTGAAAATGATATATTAAAAACAATTTCATTCACAATAGCATTGAATGTGATAAAATACTTAGCAATATGTTAAATCAAGGAAGTGTAAGTCTTACACACTGAAAACTACAGAACATTGTTGAAAGAAAGTAAAGAGGACATAAATAAATAAGAAGATATTCCATGTTCATGGATTGGAAATTTTAATACCATTAAGATGGATTTCTCCCCATATTCACTACAGATTCAGTGCAATCCCTATAAAAATTTCAACTGCCTCATTTTTCAGACATGTATGCATCCATCCTAAAATTCATATGGAAATGCAAGGGACCTCAAGTAGTGAAAATAACCTTGAAGAAGAGGAACAAAGATTGAGGACTCAAATATTCTGGTTTCAAAACTTACTACAGAGCTACAATAATCAGAATTGTGTGATATTGTCACAAAGATAGGCATATAGATCAATGGAACCAGATTGAGAGTGCAGAATTCAATCCATGTATCTCTGGTCAACTGATTTTTGGCAAGGGTGCCAAGAGCATTCTGTGAGGAAAGAACAGTCTTTTAAATAAATGGCACTAGAAAAATGGATCTCCACATGCAAAAGGATGGATATCCATGTCACACCATATGCAACATTTAATTCAAAATATAGCATGTATAAATATAGGCGATAAAACTATAAAATTCCTTCAAATAAATGTAGGTGTAAATATTTGTGACTTTGGATTATGCAACAGTCTCTTAAATATGACATGAAAAGCACAAGTAATCAAAGGAAAAAAATAGCTAAATTGAGTTTCATCAAACTCAAGAACTTTTGTGTATCAATGGACATTATTAAGAAAGTGAGTAAAAACCCGGGAGGCAGGGCTTGCAGTGAGCTGAGATCCGGCCACTGCACTCCAGCCTGGGCGACACAGCGAGACTCCGTCTCAAAAAAAAAAAAAAAAAGAAAGAAAGTGAAAAGCGGCCAGGCACCATGGCTCACGCCTGTAATCCCGACACTTTGTGAGGACGAGGAGGGCAGATCACGAGGCCGGGAGATCGAGACCATTCTGGCTGACATGGTGAAACCCCGTCTCTACTAAAAATATAAAGAATTAGCTGGGCATGGTGGTGGGCGCCTGTAATCCTAGCTACTCGGGAGGCTGAGGCAGGAGAATCGCTTGAACCCAGGAGGTGGAGGTTGCAGTGAGCTGAGATCATGCCACTGCACTCCAGCCTGGCGACAGAGTGAGACTCCATCTCAAAATAAATAAATAAATAAAAAGATAGAATTTATCATGTGATTCAGTAACTCCACTCTTCGGGATTTACATAAAATAATTGCAACCTTATGTTCATACAAACATATTTGAACATATAGGACTTTTCATAGCCGCATTATTCGTAACAGCCAAAAGGTGAAAACAACCCAAATGCTCATCAACTGAGGAAAGGATAAACAAAATGTAGTCCATCCATATAATGGAGTATTTGTTTCAGCCACAAAAAGTAATGAATTACTGCTACATGGTAGAGTAAGGATGGATCTCAAAAACATTGCACTAAGTAAAAGAAGACAGACACACACACAAAAAACCACTCCTTTATGATTTCATTTATATGAAATGTTCATAATACGCAAATCTATAGAGACAGGAAGTAGATTAGTGGTTGCTAGGGAGTGGGAGAGAGGGGATTTTGGAAATACCGGTTTCTTTTGGAGTGTGGAAATATTCTGGAATTAGACAGTAGCTATGGTTTTACAACAATGTGAAAATACTAAAACTCACTGAGTCATAAACTTTAAAATAGTTGAAAGGATGAATTTTCTGTTATGGGAATTTTATATGAATAAAAGAAACAAATACAAAACTCTTAGTAAACTACTAAAAAGGGACCTCCTTAACCTGTTCCAGGGCATCTACAAAACATCTACAGGTATCATCAATCTAAATGGTGAAAGAATGAATGTTTCTACCCTTAGTGGACCACCCTAGGAGGCTCCCCCATTATACTGCTAATTGACATTTTCCTGGAAGTTGTACCCAGTGCAGTAAGTAAAAAACAGACCTACATATTGTAAATGAAAAGGTAAATCCTGTCTGTACTCATGTGACATAATTGTCTAGAAAACTGAAAAGGATCTACGGAAAAACTTCAAGAAAAGGTGAGTTTAATCAGATCTTAAGAAACATGGTCAGTATACAAAAGTCCACATAATTTCTACAGGTTAGCTATTGACAACTGGATTTTTTATTTTAAAAATATATTTTGTATTTTTAAATTCTTAGGTATATATTTAACAAAATGCATGCAAAGTCTGTACGTTTATGAAGAGGTAATGGAAGAAATCAAAGAATACCTAAATAAAGGGAGATATATCATGTTTGTGGATTAGAAGTTTCGATATGTTAAAATGTCAATTTTCCCCAACTTGATCAATAGATGCAAAGCAATTTCAATTGAAATCTGAGCAAGGTTTCCAGTGATATTTCTAGTGATATTCTAGTGATATTAAGCTGATGCTTAAATATAAGGAAAGTCAAAGAAAATAGAACAGCTAATATAAACATTAAAAAGAACAAATTTGGAAGATTCACAGTACCTGATTTCAAGATTCACAACAAAGTCACAATAATCAAGAGAGAGTGGAATTGATGAAAATTTAGAGACATAGATCAATGAAACAGAATAGGGTCTAGAAATATACCAACACAAATCAGGTCAACTGACTTATAAAATAGTGCAAAAACAATTCAATTGAGAAAAAATGGGATTTTCTACAAATGGTGCTGAAACAATAGAATATTCATATTTTAATAAAAACACCTTGACACATATATCACACCTTACATAAAATGATATAATTAAAAATGATCATGGATCTAAATATAAAACATTAGATGGTAAAACTTCTAGCAGAAGGAATGAAAAACATCAATAAAAGTCCGGCTTTGGAAGAAGTTAATTATAGATATGACATTGAAAGCACGAGTCATAAAAGGAAAAAATGATAAATTGGCCTTCAGCAATTTTTGCCCTTTGAAATATACTGTTAAAATGAAAAGACAAGCTGGAAGAAGATATTTTTAAGCCACATATCTGATAATGGAATTTATCAGATACAGAATCTACCCAGAATATGTAAGAAGCTCTCAAAACCGAAAAATAAGAAAACAACCCACTTTTTTAAATGGACAAATGATCTGAACAGACATTTTGCCTAAGAGGATACATAAATGGCAGGTAAGCATAGGAAAAGATGTTCGACATCACTAGTTATTGGAGAAATATATGGTAACCTACAACGTGATACAATTACACATCTACTAGACTGGCTAAAACTTAAAAAAAAAAAAAAACCACAACAACAAAAACAAGAACTGAAACCATAAAGTCCTGGTGAGGATGCAGAGAAACTGGATCTCTCACACATTGCTGTTCGCATCCAAACTGGGCCACGCAGCAGGAGGTGAGCAGTCAGCAAGACAACTTTGTACTTAACACCTGCCCTGCTTCACTCACATTACCACCTGAGCTCCACCTCCTGTCACATCAGCAACTGCATTAGACTCTAATCTAATGCCACTTTGGAAGTCAGTTTGGCAGAGTCATTTAAAATTAAACACACATTTACCATCTAACCCAGGAAAGCCACTTCCAAGTATTGATACAAATGGAATGAAAATTTACATTCACACAACCTTTTTGGCACCAGGGACTGGTTTCATAGAAGACAATTTTTCCACCGTCTAGGGCAGGACGGGGTGGGGAGGATGGTTTCAGGATGATTCAAGCACATTACAGTTATTGTGCACTTTATTTATATTATTATTACCTTGTAATAGTAATGGAATAATTATACAGCTCACCATCATGTAGAATCAGTGGGAGCCCTGAGCTTGTTTTCCTGCAACTAGACGGTCCTGTCTGGGGGTGACGGGAGACAGTGACAGATCATCAGGCATTAGATTTTCATAAGGAGCACACAAAGTAGATTCCTTGCATATGCAGCTCACAACGGGGTTCATGCTCCCACAGGAATCTAATGCCCCCACTGATCTACAGGAGGCAGAGCTCTGGTGGCAATGCGAGCGATGGGGGATGGCTGTAAATACAGACGAAGCTTCACTCCCTGGATCGCTGGCCACTCATCAGCTGTGTGGCCCAGTTTGTAACCATGGCCTGGTCCATGGCCAGGGGTTGGGGACCCCTGCTGAACATGAATATATAGTAGCCTTTTTCTTGCTTTCCAAAGACTGAAACAACCCAGACAGCCTTCAGCAAATGAACGGATAAACAGTCTCTAGTGCATCCATGACGTGGAGCACTATTCAGTCGTAAGAAATTCATTCATGCAACATGGACGAATCTGGAGTGAATTTTGCTTAGTGAATGAAGCCAAACCCACTGACTGTATGTTGTTTGATTCAATGGACACAGTGTTTTGGAGCAGGTAGTACTATACCAGAGAACTGATCAGTGCTTGTTTGAGGCTGAAGATGAAGGATCAGTGACAGCCAAGAGGTTATGCAGTTATAATTGTGTGTGTGTGTGTGTGTTGAATTGTCTATTCTGTCTGGTACTTTGCTGATGGATGTATAACCCTAGGCATCTGCAAAAACCCATGGAACTATACACCACAAAGGGTTAAGTGCATATTTTATTCCAATTTTTAAAATCGAAGAGAATATTGACAGAAGCCAAGATCGATGCAAACTGTGACCAATGAATCTAACTCTGTTACACATAAATGTTATAGTCACGTTGAAGGAAAAGGCTGCATTGATTGACTCAGGTGTGAGGACCCTTTGAACGCTGAGAAGAAACCTTTTCAGTCCCTTTCAGGATGGCCCGACTTGTATGTTCGGCCCGAAGGGCTTCATTCATTCAGTTTGCTCTCATGCAGACAGTCAGCCTAACTGAAATATCAGAATGCTTGAAGAAAGAAGGATGGAGTAGAGAGGATCCCAGGGACGTCAGAGACGTTTGAACCACAGTGACTCCATTTGAGTGAGGGCTAGGAAAGTAAGGCTGGGACTTCCTGGGCTACATTCCCAGAAGAGGTATTCCTAGCCTCTAGATGTTTACTGTTAAGGGAACGACTGATAATGTTTATTAAATAGACCCAGACTTGGGAATGCCCAGATATCCTGATATCTGGAGAACAAACGCATTCCTAATTTTTCTTTAAAGATAATAATATTGTTTCAAAATATAGCAATTAAGAAAATTAATTCTTTATCACAAATCTTTGTACCAGAGCACATCTCCCCACGATCTTTTTTTATTCTATATACATACACATACGAGCATTGTACCGAGGGTGGACACATTTCCTCCTCTTACTTTCAGAAATGTCCTACTCTGTCTATGGAGTAGCTGTACTTTTACCACTTTACTTTATTAATAAACTTGCTTTTGCTTTGCACTGTGGACTCCCCCTGAATTATTTCTTGTGTGAGGTCCAAGAACCCTCTCTTGGAGTCTGGATCGGGACGCTTTCCTGCAACAGTGGGACAGCTCAGAGTCTGGATCCAAACGTGTCTCCCACCTACTCCACTTACAGACTCTTCAGGTAAATAATTATTACATTCCCCTTTTTTTTTCCTTCAACAAATTTTGTTACTGGTAATCTGAGCCATCCTATGGGATGTACCTTCTGTGTACCATGTTGAGGAATTTACTCCAGCATGTGCTTCTGTACAGTTGGTGAGGAAATCAAAATTTAAAAAAAAACCCTGAGATTCAGGAAACTATATCCAACAAATGAATGCAATGATTGGAAGTTCTGGTGTTACAGGAAAGGGGCCCCGATCCAGACTCCAAAGAAGGTTCTTGGATCTATTGCAAGAAACAATTCAGGGAGAGTCCTTAGTGCAAAGTAAAAGCAAGTTTATGAAGAGAGTAAAGTGGAGAAAGAACAGCTATTCCATAGACAGAGTGGGACATTCCTGAAGGTAAGAGGAGGAACGCGTTCACCCTGGGTACAATGCTTGTATATATGGGGAAATGTGCTCTGCTACAAGGATTTGTGTTAAGGATTAATTTTTTTACTTACTATATTTTGCAAGAATCAATATTATTATCTTTAAAGCAATATTAGGAATGCCTTTGTTCTCCAGATATTGTGATATCTAGACACTCCCAAGTCTGAGTCTGTTTAGTAAACATTATTAATTTGTCCCCCTCACCTTAAACATCTAGAGGCTGAGGATACCTAACTTTCTGAGAATGCAGCCCAGCAAGTCCCAGCCTCATTTTCCCAGCCCTCACTCAAAATGGAGTCGCTCTGGTTCGAAAGCCTCTGACACTCAGATCATAGCTGCTACGCAGCAAGCAAGAAAAATAGCTGGTGTGAGCTGAGGCAGGAGGCAGCTATCTGGGCTATCTGGGTGAGGCAAGATGTTATGGATTAGATATTATGCCCAGGGTTTGATAATGGCAAAAGCATTATGCAGAGTAAATAAAGTCAGTAGAAACCAAATGTTTTGCAGAAGATACCCAAAGACCGTCTGCTGAGATTGTGTTGGCCAGGACTGGGTCATAAACTTCCACATGCCACAGGCAGGGAGACATCATTATTAAGTAAAAGGCCAACATCCTTTGAACTTTATGGGACTCTGCACACCCCCAAATAGATATCTTCTGTCATGAAGAAAGTAAGTGGGGAAATCAACACTTTCCACGGTAGCATTTCACCAACTCATGAGAAAAGACTGCAAACTTGGGCCCAGAGTCTCACCTTCCCACAATGCCAGGACAACAACATCCCCAAATCTTAGGTCACCCCAGGAGGCAGGACAGAGAAGGGAAGCAGTAGACTTAGATCCAAGTGGAAGTTACAAAATGCCTGAGGAAATTACATAGGTACATAAATTGTCTGCACTTGGCGGTGGGGGCTTGGTAAGTACAATTATTTGAATTAAACGGTTGTGTTTGCACACCAGAGTCTGTGACTGTAAAATTCACGCTACTTTTGTAATGAGCCTGAACTAATTTTATAATCAGAAAAAGGTCATGTTTTACAAGTAGTAAGAGGTAGCTGGGCACAGTGGCTCACGCCTGTAATCCCAGCACTTTCGGAGGCTGAGGTGGGCGGGTCACCTGAGGTTGGGAGTTCAAGACTAACCTGGCCAACATGGTGAAACCTTGCCTCTACTAAAAATACAAAAATTAGCTGGCATGATGGCCTGTGTCTGTAATCCCAGCTACTTGGGAGGCTGAGGCCGGAGAATCTTTTGAACCCGGGAGGCGGAGGTTGCAGTGAGCCGAGATCGTTCCACTGCACTCCAGCCTGAGCAACAGAGCAAGACTCTGTCTCAAAAAAAATGAAATAAATAAGTAGCAGGAGGTATGCAGAAAGCAGAGCTAGTCGTGGAGCTGGAGAGAGATGCTGACTTTTTGCAGATGAAGATGGTAAAGCCATTATGTGCTTCCATTAAATGTGTTGTAGGAAGGCTTGATACCCATTTGATCAGTCATAGTAATTTCCTTGGCAGTAAGCTCCAGTTTGATTTTACAACAAATATTTCCATACCGAGATTGATTTTGTAGCTTTTCCTGTGAATATTACTGGTGTTGCTAGACTTGCAATGGCAGCTTCCACTTACATAGAAATTGATTGCATTAAAAGGGCTTTGCAAGGCAGAGAAATTCAATTTGCTAGCCATTTACTTCAAAGAGATTTTTCTGAGCAAGAAAGAAAGCAAAAGATTTCTCATCACTAAGAAGATTAAGAAAGTTTCAGAGCCTCAGGAGAAAATGTAAAAAGAGGCTGGTCAAACAGTCAGAAACTACATTATTGAAGAGCAATTCTGTAACAGTCATTGAGGTTTTTTCATCTTCTAATGACCGTTGATTGCCTGACACTACTCAAGGCTTGGCAGGTTCTGGGAAAAAGAAATACCAGCACAACTGCTCACATACTTGTTTTGAGCTTCATTCATTTTTTGGAGATAATCGTTATGTAACATATATCCTCCTAAGTGTTTTAATTTTTCTAAAATATATATTATGTTTAAAATTATAAGAGATTTGAAAATTTTTTGAAAGATATTTTCCTATAATCTCAATTCTGGTTTTTAAATTCATCTATAATTTATAGTCACTTATGATTATGAAATGGTATATGAATTTGGACACTACAAAAATTAACTCATTAGTTCAATACTCAGTTATGCATTATTTAAAGTTCATCTATTTACTAAACATACACAGGCAAGGTTTTGTATTAGGATGTCATTTAATATTATATTGTGAGCATTTTTTTTTCTTTTCTTTTCTTTTTTTTTTTTTTTTTTGAGATGGAGTCTCTCTCTGGAGTGCAGTGGCAGGATCTCAGCTCACAGCAAGCTCCACCTCCTGGGTTCACACCATTCTCCTGCCTCAGCCTCCCGAGTAGCTGGGACTACAGGCACCCGCCACCACGCCCGGCTTATTTTTTCTATTTTTTAGTAGAGTTGGGGGTTTCACAGTGTTAGCCAGGATGGTCTCGATCTCCTGACCTCGTGATCTGCCCGCCTTGGCCTCCCAAAGTGCTGGAATTCCAGGTGTGAGCCACTGTGCCCGGCCTGTGTTTTCTTGTATCATTAAAGATTATTGAAATAGATGATATGCCTGATTAATATTCCTTTAAAAGTCTGTTACCATATTTTATTGAATGATTTCTGTATTGTTGGACACATTCTGCTTCTAACAGTTTAGTAGTAAAATGTACTGAGAGAAATATCAGCTTTTTTATAATCAGCTTTTTGGCCATCAGCTTTTTTTATAATCAGAAATAAGCACATGTTATTTTCTACAGGCAGATTCCCACATTTGTAATTACTACCCAACTATTCATTGTTTAATTTTACTATATGTTAGTTTGAAGATATTAACAGTTTAAGACATTTACATGTCATTCGCTAATCATAATAGTGCTTGGACTATGCAGGAAGTACCATGAGGATGTACACAAGGTTCATTGAAGAACATGCCAAGTATTTATTATGTTAAAATAATAATAAGAACTCCTATTCTTAGTTTATTAAAATTGTGTTTTAAAAATAAAAGAAAAGAAGTGTTGGTTTTTATTAAATATCACTTCTGCAGCTATTGATGGGGTGCCATAGCCTAGTACATTGGTTATTTTGAAGCAACGTGATCTATTGTAAGATTTTAAAAATGGGAAAGAAAGTCATTCATTCCAGTAAGTACTATTTGGTTATTGAAAATTTTCTTTTAAAATTATTGTTGAGATTGATTTAATTCTTTCTGGGATTTTTGTCCAGAGAAGCAAAAACATTGATAGCTTTTTCTTTGGAACTACACTGGGTTATTGTGTGTAACCTGTCTTAATATAGCGAGTTGATTAACCTTCTAATTTACTGCATGCTTTGAAACACAGTATATACTGTCCTAGAATCATTGCAAAAAGATTTCCCATGAAGTTTTCCACACCTAGAGCTCGTGGAAGGTAGTTTTCCACCACATTTGTTAACTTCAGGCTAACTTCAAGGTCATCGTGCCCTTTATTGCCCTTGCAAAGCCCCTCTTTCTTGACTTATATATATAAATGGCATTTTGCTTTCTCTCTCTCTCATACCCTAATTCCATTCCCCTGCCATAGGCAGCCATTCAAACATCATTGATACATATTCTTTCATTTGTATTCGTTCTTAACGCAGTTCGTAATATTGCTTTCTGAACATGTACTTCTACGTTAAATAAATAGCTTTTGATATAGACTTTAATCTATTTCTCATTTTCCACTCCAACCTATGTTTCTATTTTGTTTTGTTTTGTTTTTGAGACAGAATTTCGCTCTTGTCACCCAGGCTGGAGTGCAATGGTGCGATCTCGGCTCACTGCTACCTCTGCCTCCTGGGTTCAAGCAATTCTCCTGCCTCAGCCTCCTGAGTACCTGGGATTACAGGCATCCGCCACCACGCCCAGCTAATTGTTTGTATTTTTAAAATCTATTTTCTATTTCAGTGCTTACAACTACTTTGTGACCTATTATTTTTACATTATATTTCCAGTATGAATCCATTACGTCTTAAATTTCCCCAAGTTGGCCGGGCGTGGTGGCTCACGCCTGTCATCCCAGCACTTTGGGAGGCCGAGGCGGGTGGATCACAAGGTCAGGAGATCGAGACCATCCTGGCTAACATGGTGAAATCCCATCTCTACTAAAAATACAAAAAATTAGCCAGATGTGGTGGCGGGCACCTGTAGTCCTAGCTACTTGGGAGGCTGAGGCAGGAGAATGGCATGAACCCGGGAGGAGGAGCTTGCAGTGAGCCGAGGTCGTGCCACTGCACTCCAGCCTGGGCAACAGAGCGAGACTTTGTCTCTAAATAAATAAATAAATTTCCCCAAGTTATGGAAAACTTGATTGCCTCTAACCACCACTCCCAAAGACAATGTTCTGATGAATGTAATTGTACACATCCCATCATCAAACAGTGTGAGAACTGTTCTCTATATGGTCACAGCAGCAGGACTGATGGTCACAACGTCTGGGCATATTTAATTGGACCAGGGCCCCCAGGCTGTCTGCAGAACGGCTGCACCTGTGTGTATGCTTATTGGCTGCGGATTAGGTTTCCTCCATCCACAGAATTTTACTAACACTGCATTACCCAGCTGTTTTTGCCAATCTCTTATGAGTAAAATGATATCCGATTATTGTTTTAATTTGCATTCCTTTAATTACTATAATGTTTGAACAACTCTCCAAATGCTCTTTTGCTTTCTGGCTTCTTTTCTGAATTACTTTATCTGTTCATATCCTTTGCTCAGTATTTCAACCGATGTGCCTATATTTCCTCTTGTTTATTTGAAGAGTCTTTGCATAATCTGGGTATGGATGCTTTTCAGTATTAGACTTGGAAAATAGTTCACCCCAATCTGTGATCTGTCAGTAAACTATGTCATATTCCCTAAGGAACATAATTTTTTCTTTTGATATAATCACATATCAAGTATAGCAATATTATATCTTGTGATTTGTGCTTTTGGCATTTAGGTTATGAAGACCATCCCTGCTCTTAGGTTACAATTGTATTTTCCTACATTGTCATCTATTCAATTCTTTTCCTTTCACATTTAGTTTTTAAGATACCTGGAACCAAATGCTACAGATATGTTTATTAAAAGCAAAATCTATGTATTACTTTGTTTCTTTCAGACTACACTGTGTTATTATGTATAATATCTTGAAAAAGTGAATTGATTAGTTTTCCAACTTACCGGGTTATTTGAAACACAACATATATTGTCCTAGAATAATGGCAAATAAACTACCCATAACGTTGCCCATATATGTAACTATATATGTGTGTGTGTGGGCGGGGGGGGGGGGTGTGTATCAGACTAACTTCAAGGCAATCATGAAATTGTATTTTTATATTTTTCTTTATGTAGTGACTCAGTTTTTCCAAAACCTTGTGCTAAAATGTTCCTTTGGCTATTGGGTTTTAGTGCCAACTTTTCCAGATTTTATGAGCCTATCTAGGCTTAAATATGTCGTTGAGATCTCTATTGTGTCACATTAGCCTTGCAGATTGTTGTTGAGCCAGCACCATACTGGTCTTATTTATTTATTTGTTTATTTATTTATTTATTTATTTTTTTGAGATCTGTCACCCAGGCTGGAGTGCAGTGGCCAGATCTCAGCTCACTGCAAGCTCCACCTCCCGGGTTCACACCATTCTCCTGCCTCAGCCTCCTGAGTAGCTGGGACTACAGGCGTCCACCACCATGCTCGGCTAATTTTTTTTGTATTTTTAGTAGAGACGGGGTTTCACGGTGTTAGCCAGGATGGTCTCGATCTCCTGACCTCGTGATCCGCCCGTCTCGGCCTCCCAAAAGGCTGGGATTGCAGGCATGAGCCACCGCACCCGGCCTACTGGTCTTATTTTTATAACTTTGTGGTATATCTAAGTATCTGATATGCTTAATCATTCTTCTTTGCTCTTTTTTAAAATAAAATCTTAATTATTCAAAACACTCTGTATCTCATAAATTTTTGAATCAATGTATTGACTTTCTCAAAAACTCCAGTGGGAATTTTGATTGAAATGACTTGAATCTATAGATTAATTTGGGAATAACTAACATGTTTATATTTTTAGCTCATCCTAATCATGTGCAAGAAATGTCGTTTGTTTTAGAAAACTGTAAGTCACTTTAAAAAGTTACTTTTAACAGTGATTGTGTGTTTATTTTTTCGCTGTTTGTAATAAAGTGTCTGACCCTAATGGCTTAATGGTTGACTCCTGAGACAGCTTTTTAAGCCTCATTCCTTCTTCTTACCCTTGTGCCTCATTTCTTGGCAAGCTGAGAAAAAAACCTGGAGCTCTCTCCTTTGTCACCAGTTGGGGTTTCAAACCATGCAACCACCTACTGATGTACACAATTCCTCACCCAGGCCCCACTCCCTGTGTGCAATACACAACCCTAGCCAAGCCAGGTGCAGTGAGTGGTGTGTGCCTGTTGTCCCAACTACTCAGCAGCTGAGGCAGGAGGATTGCGTGAGCCCAGGAGTTCCAGGCTAGCCTGGGCAACATAGTGAGACCCTGTCGGTATTAAAACAAAACAAAACAAAACAAAACAAAACAACAACAACAAAAATAAGCTAGCCAGTCTCCTCCCTTTCCCCACTCTCTCAAGCCACTTTTAGTCCAGCTTGGGAAGCTGCCACGCTTTCCCGCAGGAGCCCTGCTATGCGAGCGATCGACATTTCACACCCTCTCAGTGTGAGTGTGGCAACAGCCAAACCAGATTTTGGATGAGGGTCCATCTTCTTTCTGCAGAGGAACAGCAACGATATTTAATTATATTTTATTTTTATTATGGTCTTATATTTTGTAAAGTATTATATTTTTTAGTAGTTTTACTTTTGTAGAGAAATATTTGGTTTTGGAAATTGACCAGAATCTGACACTTTGCCAACCTCTTGTTGTTTTAATAATGTATTTGTGTATTCTCTTATTTTTTCTATTCAAATTATCATGTGATCTATACATAACAATAGATTTATCTGTTCCTTTCTAATCCTGACACCTGATAATTCTATTCTTTTCCTAGATTATTATCTAGAAGCTCCAAAACAACGTTAAATTAATATGGCTCTAGTGGGGATTTTCACCTTATCCTGATCTTTTTTTTTTTTCTTCGGAGTCTCGCTCTGTCGCCCAGGCTGGAGTCCAGTGGCCGGATCTCAGCTCACTGCAACCTCTGCCTCTCGGGTTCAGGCTGTTCTCCTGCCTCAGCCTCCCGAGTAGCTGGGGCTACAGACGCCGCCACCTCGCCTGGCTAATTTTTTTGTATCTTTTAGTAGAGATGGGGTTTCACGGTGTTAGCCAGGATGGTCTCGATCTCCTGATCTCGTGATCCGCCCGCCTCGACTTCCCAAAGTGCTGGGATGACAGGCGTGAGCCCCCGCACCTGGCCCTTACCCTGATCTTAAAGAGAAGGCATCTAAAGGTTATCTGTTAAGTGTGTGTATCCTGTAGATTTTATATGCTATATATATTTTTGGAATGTAACATCTTCCAAGATGAAGAAGTTTCGTTCTATTTCTAATTCACTGAGTTCCGTTTTAAATCTTCTTTTATGTTTAATTTTTGTGGGTACATAGTAGGTGCATGAGATGTTTGGATACAAGCATGCAATGTGAAGTGACCACATCGTGGGAACGGGGTGTGCATCCCCTCAAGCGTTTATCCTTTGTGTCACAAAAACTCCAATTACATTGTTTTAGTTATTTTAAGATGTACAATTAAGTTATTATTGACTATAGTCACCTTGTTGTGCTATCAAATAGTAGGTCTTGTTCATTCTTTCTATTCTTTGTACCCATTAACCGTTTTTACCTACCCTACAACTCCCCACTCCCCTTCCCAGCTTTTGGTAACCATCTTCCACTCTATGTCCATGAGTTCAACTGTTTTGATGTTTAAATCCCACAAATAATTGAGAACGTGATGTTTGTCTTTCCGTGCCTGGCTTATTTCACTTAACGTAATGATCTCCAGTTCCATGCGTGTTGCTGCAAATAACAGAATCTCATTTGTTTTTATGGCTCTGTAGTATTCCATTGTGTATATATGCCATGTTTTCTTTATCCATTAAGCTGTTGATGGACACTTAGGTTCCTTGCAAACCATAGCTATTGTGAACAGAGCCGTAACAAACATGGGAGTGCAGTATACTGATTTCCTTTCTTTTGGGAATGCCCAGCAGTGGGATTGCTGGATCCTATGGCAGCTCTATATTTAGTTTTTTGAGGAACCTCCAAACTGCTCTCCATAGTAGTTGAACTAATTTATATTCACTTCAACAATGCACAAGAGTCACCTTTTCTCCACATCCTTGCCAGCATTTGTTATTGACTGTCTTTTGGGGATAAGCCATTTTATCTGGGGCGAGATGATATCTCATTGTAGTTTTGATTTGCATTTCTCTGATGACTAGTGATGGGGAGCACTTTTTCATATACCCGTTTGACATTTGTATGTCTTCTTTTGGGAAATGTCTATTCAAACTTTTTGCCCATTTTTTGATTGGATTATTAGTTTTTGGGGTTTTTTTCCTATAGAATTGTTTGACCTTCTTGTATATTCTGGTTATTAATCTCTTGTCAGATGGGTGGTTTGCAAATATTTTCTCCCATTCTGTGGGTTGTCTCTTCACTTTGTTGTCTGTGTCCTTTGCTGTGCAGAGGCTCCTTAACTTAATGTGATCCATTTGTCCATTTTTGCTTGGGTTGCCTGTGCTTGCCTATTGCTCAAGAAATTTTTGCCCAGACCAATGTCCTGGAGATTTTCCCCCAATTTTTTTTGTAGTAGTTTCATAGTTTAAGGTCTTAGACTGAAGTCTTTAATCCATTTTGATTTGATTTTTGTATGTGGTGAAAGATAGTTGTCTAGTTTTATTTTTCTGCATATGGTTATCCAGTTTTCCCAGCACCAATTATTGAAGAGACTGTCTTTTCCCCCAGCATATGCTCTAGGCAACTTTGTTGAAAATGAGTTCACTATAGGTGTGTGAATTTATTTCTGGGTTCTCTATCCTATTCCATTGGTCTATTTGTCTGTTTTTATGCCAGAACCATGCTATTTTGGTTACTATGACTCTGTAATATAATTTGAAGTCAGGTAATGTGATTCCTCTAGTTTTGTTCTTTTTGCTTAGGATAGCTTGGCTGTTCTGGGTCTTTGTGATTTCATATAAATTTTAGGTTTGTTTTTTCTATTTCTGTGAAGAATGTCATTGATATTTTAATAAAAATTACACTGAATCTTTGCAATGGCTTTTGGTAGTATGGTCACTTTAAAAATATTGATTCTTTCAATCCATGAGCATGAAATATTTTCCATTTTTCTGTTGTCTTCTTTATTTCCTTGGTGTTTTATGGTTTCCATTGTAGTTTTTTATTTTTTTCACTTCTTTAGTTAATTCCTAGGTATTTAATTTTATTTGTGGCTATTGTAAATGGGATTACTTTTTAAATTTCTTTTCAGATTGCTTACTGTTGTCATTTAGAAAAGCTACTGATTTTTGCATGTGAATTTTGTATCCTGCAACTTTACTGAATTAGTT
Source organism: Macaca fascicularis (assembly GCF_037993035.2). Classification (NCBI taxonomy): domain Eukaryota; kingdom Metazoa; phylum Chordata; class Mammalia; order Primates; family Cercopithecidae; genus Macaca; species Macaca fascicularis. The sequence continues at coordinate 2,281,804 of NC_088381.1, forward strand.
TACCCGTTCTAATAGTTGTTTTGTGGAGTCTTTAGGTTTTCCAATAGTTGAGTTACTTTTTAATATCATAAAAATGTTTTGAACTCTTTGGAAGCTTTCTTTGAATCTGTTGATATAAGCATTTATTTTTTTCTGCATTCCAACATGGTATGTTCCACTGACAGATTTTCTAATGTGAATTCTCCATGCAGTTCTTAGTTAAACAGAATTTTGGCCTGTAGTGTATTCATTGCCATCCATTTCTAAGTATTTATAATCCTCAGAATTATTTTAAATTTAAGAATCATTTTTCCAAAATATGTAAAATTTTAGCAGGAACATATTGTATTATATTTTAAAAACAGTCTGTATGATACTGGTTCGTTGGAATTGGTGGAAGATTTTCCTTTATGGCGTAAATAATTCGTATGTTACCAGATCATTTAATGTCTCTATCCCAGGTATAGTGTTCAGATTGGCTCAAGTTTTCATTTTAAGTGATATTTTAATTTTAAATGCAACTCTTTGTATAGTTATTTTTGTGTTTGCTCTAGGGATTACAATATACATACTGAATCTTTAAAAGTCTATTTAGAATAAAAATTGTACCTGCCTAAGTGCAATATAGAAACCTTTATAGGTCCCTGTAAACTCGTTTTTTTTTTTGGTATGTTAGCTCATATATTTTCTGTGTTGTACAGACTCATTTAATCTAAAATATTTCTTACCGAATTCTGGGAAATTTGTTCTAATTTTATCACAGAAGTTATTTCCTGGGACGTTTTCTTTTTTTGCACTTCTGTTACTTCCTATTTTCCAGATGTTGTCACTTATATATTTCCTCTCTCTTTGCTATTCCTAACTTCTGATTCTTCGGTGCTGCCTTTGAGACTCCAGTATGATCTTCCAGGCCACTCACTTGTTCTTCAGTCATTTACATTCTATTTATTCCTTTCCACATGTTCTTTCCTAAAACAGTTTCATATTTTATAACTGATATTTTATCATATTCTTTTTTATGTCGTTTTATCTCATGCTACTAACGTTCTCTTGCTTCTTTGATATATTGATTTTGCCTCTTTTACTTTATTGCTCCATCTTTTTCAATAATTTCACTTCATGTCAAAAGTGTCTGGTTTTTCCTTTTTAATTCTAGAAGTACTTTTTAGATGTCTGGTAATTCTGTGTGAGGCAGCAGCTGACTTGCCTGGTGACAGGTGTTGGAGGAAGGTTAAAGGCCAGGTCTCAGGTTGTGTCCTTCCACATCATTGGCACATTTTTTTTTTTTTTTTTTTTTTTTACTGTCAGTTATAGTTTTCTTACCTTCAGTTATGTATTTGTCTTTCACTTGTTTATTTGCATTATTTTTCTTATTTTAAATGACTTTCAGCATAACAAATACAGTGCCTTGTACACAGTAATCGATACATAATTATGATTTCCATTGTTACCATTAATAGTAAGGTTTAATTCTGCACATGAATATCCAGTTGTTCCAACACCATTTGCTGAAAAGCTTGTTCTTTGTCAAGAATCATTTGCTGACTTTCTGGAGTCACTGTTTTATTCAGTTGACCTGTATGTCTTGCCCTTTCACCAATACCATATTGTCTAGGTTAGTTTACTGTGGATTTACGGTAATTCTAAAAATGTAGTGGTGAGTCATCATTCACCATTGTATGACGATGCTGAAGGGTGAAGATTTTTTTCTCAAAACATACTTGATGCATTTATACCTTGGGAACTTTGAACTTTGTATTGCCTCTGTTTTCCTACAAATCTCATGGTTAACTTCTTCCATGACTCAGATTCCAACTGAAAATTTGTTTTCTAAGGAAATTTTTTTTTTTTTTTTTTTAAATACAGGGTCTTACAGTGTCACCAAGGCTAAAGTGCAGTGGCACAATCTTGGCTCAAAGCAGCCTTGACCTTCTGGGCTCAAGCAATCCTCCCACCTCAGCCTTCTGAGTAGCTGGAACTACAGGCATATGCCACTATGCCCTGTTCATTTTGTTTATTTTACTTTATTCTTTTTTGAGACAGGATCTTACTCTGTTGCCTAAGCTGGAGTGCAGTGGTGCTATCTTGGCTTACTGCAGCCTCGGCCTCCTGGGCTCAAGTGATCCTCCCACCTCAGTCTCCCGAGTAGCTGGAACCAGACCTGCACTACCACACCTAGCTAATTTTTGTATTTTTTGTAGAGACAGTATCTCACTATGTTGCCCAGGCTGGTCTCGGACTCCTGGACTCAAGCGATATTCCCACCTAGGCCATTCTAAGTGCTGGGATTACAGGCATGAGCCACCGAGCCTAACCAATGAAACTTGGTTTTTTGCATCCTATTTAATATGGCTTCTCTCACATAATTTTCTATTATAATATTTTATTTTAATTTTGTTACTGGATATACCACAATTAGAAATTATCTTTATTGTTTGTTTCCTGTCTCCTTCAGTAAAATTTAAACAGTGGTTCAGTAACCACGTTAGCTACTGTTGGAGCAAAAACCAGGGCCTAAGCTTATCTAATACAATGTGTATTACTTTTTTAAAATGTGTGTACATTTCTTTAAATGTTATTTCTTAATTTCCACAAAATGCTAGTCAAGATATCTTCAATAGACAGTTTGGGAACATGCTTATTGAAAGACTTTTAGACCTCAGCAATAATCATGAAGGTTACATTTTATCCTTTTTTGTGTTTTTTTTTCAGGAACGCAGTCAAAGAACACAGAAGATTTTATGCCATTTATGAAACCAGGTATGTCCATTATACCTGCATTTTATCAATGAAAGGTTTTCACTTCTTACTAATGCTATGAGTATTAGTAGTGATTGCAGTATGAGTGTATAACTTATTTTATGTATTTTGTTTTTGAAATGCTGGTCTAAATTATGTTAAGGAACAGATAGAGACTAAAAGAATACAGTGATGAAATAGTATCACCTTAACTTGTGTAATGTTGCTATAAGTTTAAATGAAAGTTTTGTTGAATTCCATCAGGGCATCTGATTCTAGGACTAGGTGTATGCAAGTTTAATATCGAGTGATTTCACGTGGGAAGGAGCTTCAGACATCCTCATTTGCCGTGTTTGGAGAGGTAGCCCACGAAGTTTAGGCTTGCCCAAGATCACACAGCTACTCAGAAGAGGAGTTAAAAAAAGAAAATATGTTCCTTACCTTTATCACCATGCTCTCACATTGCTTCACAATGACCGGCCAAAAAAAAAAAAAAAAACCCATGTAATTATTTAGTGCATATAAAATCATGTTCTCCAACTGATATTCTCTTAGAAAGAAACAAACCGACAACAAAATCTTGCAGTAACTGTTTAGAAGTCATACACTTAAAGAAAACTAATCGTGTAATACTTTTCTTTAATCTTTAAAGATTCATCTACACTACAACTTCACAGTTAAGACTTCTCTAGATACCAGCCCCTCCCAACCTCCAAACCAAATCAGCCAGCATTCCAGCCAAAGTTTATTCTCCTCTGCGTCCATTCCTTTTTAATGTTTAAAGCTTTTCTATGTAAAAATATAACCCCTCCTTCCTTCCTATTTTCTTTCCTTCCTTCCTTCCTTTCATATACCCAGTCTCAGTACTGTAATATGAACTACAGTAGTTGTTAAATATTATTGGTAGAATTCATAATTTATTATTAAACATAATTATAATTTATCATTTTGCATATATATAATTTTATTCATTCATCCATATGTGAGCATCAAGAAATGCTCCAATGGATATCTGAAAATCAAACACATTCCTATCTGTAATCTGCCTCCTCATAATGATGTGGGTCAACTTCCCTGACCATATGGCAACTCCAGTTTTAGCCATCAGGTTTACTGGCATGAGAAACCCAAAGTGACCAAGCAACAACAGCTTTACTGTTATTGAGGTTATTAATGTGCCTACTTGTGGGAGTGTCCTTTTTCTGAGAACCAGGACAAGTATACCCAAAATACTGATATTTTTATTATTCACTGTTAACATTAAGGTTCACACTTTGTGTTGCAAATTCTATGGCATTTGAAAAATGTACAATGACATATCTGTACTTGAGAACAAGTATAGTATAATAGTAACATATTCTGTGTGTATTATAGTGTCATACAGAGTAGTGTCACTGCCCTAAACTCCTCCTGTTCTTAATCTATTCATGCCTCCTTCCCTCCCCATGAAGCTTTGAGAACCATTAATCTCTTCTTACCGTCTCCATCATTTTGCCTTTCCAGAATGTCATATAGTTGACATTCTGTACCCTGCTAAAACTGGCTTCTTGTGCTGAGCAGTATGCATTTAAGAACATTCCATGAATTTCTGTGACTTGATAGCTTATCCCTTTTTATCATAGTATGAATGTGCCACAGTATGTTTAGACACTCAATTATTGAAGGATATCTTGGCTGCTTTCAAGTTTTGACAGTTATGGATATAGCTACTATAAACATTCGTGTGCAGATTTTTGTGTGGACATACATTTTCAACTCAAATTAATAAATACCAAGAAGCATGATTGTAGATTAAACGGTGTATTAGTCTGTTTTCATGCTGCTAATAAAGACACACCTGAGACCAGGTCATTTATAAAGGAAAGAGATTTCATTGACTCTGTTCCATATGGCTGGGTAGGGCTCATAATCATGGCGGAAGGCAAATAAGGAGCAAAGTCATGTCTTACATGGTGGCAGGCAAAAGAGCTTGTGCAGGGAAACTCCCATTTATAAAATCATCAGATCTCATGAGACTTATTCACTACCATGAGAATAGTATGGGGGAAACCACCCCCATGATTCAATTATCTCCACCTGGCAAAACCCTTGGTACATGGGGATTACTACAGTTCAAGATGAGATTTGGGTGGGGACACAGCCAAACCATATCAAATGGTAAGAGTATCTTCAGTTTTATAAGAAACTGCCAAACTGTCTTTCAAAGTGGCTGGACCACTTTGCCTCCCAGCCAGCAATGAATGAGAGTTTCTGTTGCTCTATATTTCAGTCAGCATTTGGTGTTGCCCGTGTTTTCGATGTAGCCAATCTCACAGGTGTGTAGGGGCATAGCATTGATGTTTTATTTGTAATTCCACGAGGACATGTGATGCTGAGCATCTTTTCATATGCTTATTTGCCATCTGTGTTTCTTCTTTGGTGTGGTGTCTATTCAGGTCTTTTGCCCAATTTTATTTATTTTTATTTTTGTTTTATTTTAAATTCTGGGATATATAAGATGTCCACATTTGTTACAAAGGTAAATGTTAGCCATGGTGGTTTGCTGCACCTATCAACCCATCAACTAGCTATTTTTTATGCTGTCCCTCCTACCCCCTCCCCGAGATACTTCCCAGTATGTGTTGTTCCCCTCTCTGTGTCTATGTGTTCACATTGTTTGCTCCCACTTACAAGTGAGAACATGTGGTGTTTGGTTTTCTGTTCCTGCATTAGTTTGCTGAGGATAGTGGCTTCCAGCTGATCTATGTCCCTGCAAAGGATGTAATCTCACTCCTTTTTATGGCTGCATAGTATTCTATGGTGTATATGTACCACATTTCCTTTATCCAGTCTATCGTTGATGGGCATTTGGGTTGATCTTATGTCTTTGCTATTGTGAATAGTGCTGCAGTGAACATACATGTGCATGTATCTTTATAACAGAATAATTTGTATTCCTTTGGGTATATAAAACAGAAAATGGGATTCTTGGGTCAAATGGTATTTCTTGTTCTAGGTCTTTGAGGAATTGCCAGACTGTCTTCCACAATGGTTTAACTAACTTACATTCCTAACAACAGTGTAAAAATTGTTCCTATCTCTCCATAGCCTCATCAGCATCTGTTGTTTCTTGACTTTTTAATAATTGCCATTCTGCCTGGCATGAGATGGTATCTCATTGTGGTTTTAATTTACATTTCTGTAATGCTCAGTGATGTTGAGCTTTTTTTCACATGTTTGTTGGCCACATAAATGTCTTCTTTTGAGAAGTGTCTGTTCATGTCTTTTCCCCACTTTTTAATGGTGTCATTTGATTTTTTCCTGTAAATTTGTTTAAGTTCCTTGTAGATTCTGGATATTAGACCTTTGTCAAATGGATAGATTGCAAAAATTTCTCCCATTCTGTAGGTTGTCTGTTCACTCTGATGATAGTTTCTTTTGCTGTGCATAAGCTCTTTAGTTTAATTAAATCCCATTTGTCAATTTTTGCTTTTACTTGCAATTGCTTTGGACATTTTCATTATGAAATCTTTGCCCATGCTTATGTCTTGAATGGTATTGCCTAGATTTCCTCCTAGGGTTTTACATTTAAGTCTTTAATCCACCTTCAGTTAATTTTTGTGCAAAGTGTAAGTAAGGGGTCCAGTTTCAATCCTCTGCATACGGCTAGCCAGTTCCCCCAATACCATTTATTAAATGAAAGACCCTTTCTCCATTGCTTGTTTTGTCAAGCTTGTCAAAGATCAGATGGTTGTAGGTGTGCGGTCTTATTTCTGAGCTCTCTATTCTATTCCATTGGTCTATGTGTCTGTTTTTGTACCAGCACCATGTTATTTTGCTTACTGTAGCCTTGTAGAATAGTTTAAAGTTGGGTAGCATGATGCCTCCAGCTTTGGTCTTTTTGCTTGTGAATGTCTAATTCTGTGAAGAATGTCAGTGGTAGTTTCATGGGAATAGCACTGAATCTATAAATTACTTTGGTTTTTGTCCAATTTTTAATTGGGACATTTGTTTTTCTGTTGTTGAATTTAAGGGTTTTTTTGTTTATTTAATAGTTTGAAAATCAGTACTTTATCACATGTGTTTTGCAAAGATTTTCTGCCAGTCTGTGACTTGTCTTTTCATTCTCTGAACAATGTCTTTCACAGGGCAGAAGTTTTTAATTTTAATGAAGTTCTACTTACTAATTTTTTGTCATTAACAGTGCTTTTTTTTGTTGTATCTAAAAAGTCAACACCAAACCTAAGGTTGCCTAGGTTTTCTCCTATATTATCTTCTAAATGTTTATATTTTAGCATTTTACATTTAGGTGTATGATCCATTTTTAGTTAATTTTTATGAATTTTTATGAAGGTATGAGATCCCTCCCCCTCTCTCTCCATATCTACATCTATATCTATGAGGTATGCATATATACATATATATATGAGGCACGTATACATATGAGGCATATATATATACACACATATATTTGCATGTGGATGTCCAATTGTTTCAGCACCATTTGTTAAAAATTCTATCATTTCTGCATTGAATGGACTTTGCTATTTTGCCAAATATCTGTCAACTCCACTTGTGTGAGTCTGTTTCTCAGCTCATTGTTCTGTTCCCTATATACATTTGTGTATTATTTCACCAATACCACACCCTCTTGATAATTGTAGCTTTATGGGCAGTCTTTTATTTTTAACTTTTATTTTAGGTTCAAAGGTACATGTGCAGGTTTGTTGTAAAGGGAAACTCATGTCATGGAGTTTCATCACCCAGGTACTAAACCTAGTACCCAGTAGTTATTTTTCTTGGTCCTCTCTCCTCCCACCCTCCACTCTCAGGTAGGTCCCCACTGTCTCTTGGTCCTCTCTATGTGTTCACATGTTCTCATCATTTAGCTCCCACTTATAAGTGAGAACACATGGTACTTGATTTTCCTTCCTGCATTAGTTTGCTAAGGATAATGACCTCCAGCTCTATCCACGTTCCTGCAAAGGACATGCTCTTATGGCTGGATAGTATTCCGTGGTGTATGTGTACCACGTTTTTTTTAATCCAAACTACCATTGATGGGTATTTAGGTTGATTGCATGTTCTTTGTATTGTATAGCACTACTGTAATAGTGCTACAGTGAATACACAAGTTCATGTGACTTTATGATAGAATGATTTATAATGTAATGGGGTTACTGGGTCAAATAGTAGTTCTGTTTTTAGCTCATTGAGAAATCACCATACTGATTTCCACAATGGTTGAAGTAGTTTATACTCCCACCAACAGTGTATAAATAACCCCTTTTCTCTGCAACCTCACCACCATTATTTTTTGATTCAGAGCCATTCTGACTGGTGTGAGACAGTATCTCACTGTGGTTTTTATTTGCATTTCTCTAATGATCACTGATATTGAGCTTTTTATCACATGCTTGTTGGCTGCATGTATGTCTTCTTCTGAAAAGTGTCTATTCATGTGCTTTGCCCACTTTTTAATGGGGTTGGTTTTTTTTTGTTTTGGTTTTTTTTTTGTCAATTTGTTTAAGTTCCTTACAGATTCTGAATATTAGACCTTTATCAGATACATAGTTTGCAAAATTTTTCCTATTCTGTAGGTTGTCTGTTTACTCTGTTAATGGTTCCTTTTGCTGTGCAGAAGCTCTTGAGTTTAATTAGATTCCATTTCTTAATTTTTGCTTTTGTCGTGATTGCTTTTGGTGCCTTTATCATGAAATCTGCTGATTCCTGTGTCAAGAATGATATTGCCTAGGAGCTTCTGGGCTGAGACTATGGGGTTTCCTAGATATAGGATCATATCATCTGCAAACAGGGATATTTTGACTTCCTCTCTTCTTATTTAGATGCCCCTGATTTCTTTCTCTTGCCTGATGGCCCTGGCCAGGACTTCCAATGCTATGTTGAATAGGAGTGGTGAGAGCAGACTTCCTTGTCTTGGGCTGGTTTTCAAGGGGAATGCTTTATAAGAAGTCTTGAAGTTGGGTAGTGTCAGTCCTCAGTCCTCTGACTTTGTTTTTCTCCTTCAGCCTTTTGTTGGCTAGTTTGGCCCTCTTGCCTTTCCATATAAACTTTAGAATTAGTTAGTCAACATTTAGAGAACAATTTGCTGGAATTTTGATTGGTATTATGTTTAATCTATAGATCAAGTTAGAAAGAACTGACGTCTTGGGAGTGTTGAGTTTTCCTGTTCATGCACCGGAAATATCTCTCTATTTAGATTTTTGATTTATTTCATCGAGGTTGTAATTTTGTAGTTTTCCTCACATAGATCTTCTATAGGTTAGATTTATTCCTAAGTATTTCATTTTTCTGCCAATGATTGAATAGTTTTAAGTTATATTATTCTTTTATTGTTTACCATAGATATTATAGTAGGCATTCTTTTAGTAGAGTCTAATATGTATTATAATTGTCCTACTTCATAATTATCATTAATTTTAACTCTACATACATTTAAAACCCTACAAGTTGTTATAATTAGCATAGAAGTATGTTTTACACATTCAATATTCATTTAGATTTACTGACATATTTACCACTCATGTAGTTCTTAATTTTTTTATACACAACCATGTTTCTCTTAGCAATTATATTATCTATGGGAAGGATTCCTTTCAGTATCTCTTAATGCAAGTGTACTGACAGCAATTTCTCTAAGTTTTTTGCCTGATATGTCTTTATTTTTCCTTCCAAAGTGAAGCATGTTTTCACTGAGAATAGAATTATTTGTTGGCATGTACTTTCTTTCATCACTTTAAAGATCAGCTTCCAGTGCCGCCTTTGTAGTCCTTTTTCTGTTAAGAAGTCAATCACCGTCAGTCTTATTGCTGCTCTTTGAAGTTAATTTGTGCATTTTGGGGATGTGTGTACAATTTTTCCTTTGATTCTGATTCCAAAACTTTTACTATGGTGTCATTTTCTTTTTTTAAAAAAAAGATGCTTTGGTTTCATAGTTCCTGTGAATTTGTGGCTTAATCTCTTTTTACCAATTTTAGAAATGCCTTCTTAGCCATTATCTCTTCCAATATCGCTTCCACACCATTCGATCTCTTCTCTCCTTCTGGAACTTTAACTAGAACTATCTTATGCCTATTTCACCACAGTCTTAGTCTTTTATTCTCTTTTCTGTGTTTCCGTACTTCATTTTTTCCCGGGCTTCTGTCTGGTTATCTCTTACTGACCTATCTTCCACATAACCATTTCTCTCTTCACTGGATCCTATCTGCCATTTGGCCCATATTTTGGGTTCTTTATTTGCCATTGAATTTTTTATTTTCCATTTAATTAGCTCATACAGATTTTCATTCTCTGAAGTCTTTCTATCTTGTCATCTATGTCAAGTACATTAATCAAAGTTTTGTTAAAGTCTGCATATGATAACACTAATATCTGGATCACCATCGTTATGATTTTATCACTAGTTTTTTAGGTTCCAGGTCCTGGTGTGTTTTTAAAATTTGATTTACTGCCAGAGATGTGCTTTAAAATACAAAAATCCTAGATCAATACTGTGCAGTAGAACTTTCTATGAAGATGGAAATGTTCTATGTGTATGTCGTCCGATATGGTAACTATTACCCACACGGAGCATTTGAACAGTTGAATTGTGATTAGTGTGATGGAGGAAGTAATTTTTAATTTTATTTACTTTTAGTAAATTTAAATGTGAATAGCCACATGTGGCTTGGGGCTGACGTTGGTCAGCATGGTTCTAGATGAAGTTCCTTGCCTGGCACTGTGTAGTAAATGTTGCACATGCTCTGGGTGATATTTCTTCTACCAGAGAGCATAGTGTTTAGCTCGCAGCAGGAGGTAGAACGGGAGAAGATCACTTTAACGTGATCAAGCCCCGAGCTGCGGTCCAGCATGTCTTTGCTCTCTCTCCGGTTACCCTGCCTCTTAGTTTGTGGTTCCCCAGGGTCATGCACGAAATCCCAGTGTGAGAACCTGGGCCTCTCCACTTTGCCCAGTTCCGAATCCCAGTTTTTGTTTCCTGGAATGATGGGAACCCTGGTGGCTCTCCTCAGCCTGCCAGCCTGCCACGACCTGCCGGCTGCTCAGCTTCTCTGCCTCTTGGCCTGTGCTGCTCAGGAACCGGCAAAGGGCTTAGGAGAGTAACGGGTCGAACTCTTGAAATCACTTTTCTGCACTTCTTTTTTCCAGGATCTTGGCCTCGCAGGCCCTGGCCGTGAGGATCAGGCAGCCCTGATCCTCCATTTTCATCTCATTAGGTCTGCCAGCCTAATGAAAGCTCTTCTCAGCCTGGAGCCCTCCACAGCTGCTTCCTGTTCAGCTTCACAGCCTCTGCCCCACACGGCTCAGGAATCATCAACTGGGCGGCCTTAGTGCAGACCCTGAGATAAATGTTACAGTAAAAGTCATTTATTTGGAGGCTGCAAGGGACACTGGTCATGGCATGGGGAAGTGATAGAGATGGGAGGGCAGCTAATAAATTTATTTTATTAAGCCAGCTACCACAGGAAGCAACTGGGGCTGAACCCTTCAGGAAAACTCTGGAAAATGGCTCAAAACACCTGTCTCACATTTGTCTTCATTTTTGAGGGATCTAGGGGGTTTTTGCACCGACTCCCAAGGGCTGCGTTGGGAGGGAGGTGGTGTCTGAATCCCCCACCCTACCTCCACCTCAGGTCCAGCCTGCCACCACTTAGAAGAGCCTTCTGAGCTTCCTCAAACCCCAAATTGTCAGGCACTGAGATGCACACACAGACATTGGAGGTCTGCTGGAGCATACCCAAAGGCTGCCAGCTGCAGCAGAGCAAACGTGACATGGAAGGTCAGGTTCACCTCAATGAATTTGTTTTCCTTCCAGGATTTCAGTCCCTTCAGTCCTGCATACTTTAAGAGCTCTAAAACGCCCTCATACATATATAGTTTTTTTGTGTTCTATTTTTATCCATTTATTTTCTGCTTGTTCTAAGTGGGAAGATGGGTCTCCTGAAAGCTAGTCAGTCATAGCTGACAAGTGGAAAGCTAGGTTGTTATATTTTGGACACTAAAAGTATTTTACTGAATGATTTATGGGTCTGAACACTAAAATATCTTTTTATTGATTTGGAATTTGGATAACTGTTATCCAATTTGTACCAGTGAAATGAGAGTATTTTAAAGACCATCAAGCAATTCTCAACAAACACGGACCCACTGGAAACCCACTTCCTCATTTCAGTGACCTACTGATGTACGTCCCTTCCAATTAACTGTGTCTCCTACTGTATTTGTTTATTTTTTCATATGTGATTGTCTATGAAAAATTAAAGAAACAGAGTTAAAATCTTCCAATATCATCCTTCCACACAGTTCATTGATGGAATCACTTTGAGAACAAAATGGCAATTGCTAAGTGCGGGGAGAGTCCTCCCTGATGCGTGGTGTTTATGCTTGCACAATTGTAATGGTCCTGGGCTTGCTGCCAGGCCACAGTCAGGCCCTGTTGCTGAGAGATCCTGGCCTCTAACGTGCTGAGAGCTCAGTTTCCCTTTTGGGTACTGCTGTTGGTGTCAGTTCTCATGCTCTCTGAAGCATCTACCACATCTTGGCTGTGTTTTACTACTGATTGACAACTGCCAATGTACATCTTCTCTTGGCATCCCTGGAACTCCCCACTTAGGTACTTCCTTGTTCCCCAGACGGGCTGCCCCCACCTCCCGCCCCATGCTCTGTGCAAAATTCTATCAGCACAGACCATGCCGAGCAGCTGGATGTGCATCAGGGACCATAAGTAGAGAGTTTCTGTGGACTGTCAGAGGCCACTGGGCAACAGGCCAGCAGCCACCTTCATAGCAAGTTCAGGGAATGTGGACTAAGGAAGGAGGAATTTGGAGGAACAGCTTCCACCAAGCATTTTTGTTCATACATACTAACAGTAAAATATAATTCAATTCTACCCATATATACATTATGCTTTTTATAAAATGCACTAATGCAAATGAGTTTTTTTAATGTTCAAAAAAAAAAAAAAAAGGAAAAAGCTCTCATTTCCTACCTCCAGTGGACCATTTTGATGACCTCTTGGGGAAACCATTAACGTAGACAAGAGGAAAGCCAGGTACCAGGAAACCCAAAGGCACTGCAACTGGAAAAGTGCCATTGTAAGGCAGCCCAAGGTCAGTCCTTGGGGTAGAAGTGACAACAGGCTGAGAGACCAATGTGTGCCAAGTTCCACAGGATGCAATCACTGAACTAGCTTCCCCCAGGACAGAATCCAATTTCAGAGGAGCTTAACTAAGCCCCGTAAGCAGAATGGTTAATGAGCAGCTTCCAGTTGAAGTGGAATGTGTAGAGAATTAGTGTTGTTTCCAGGGAGCAAAGCCAAAGAGATCCTGAGCTTGCACTGAGTTAGTTTCTTTGCCTTCGAAACCTTACATTCAATGCAATATATATTCCACTGTGCTGATATGTTTGTAACTGTTTTCCAACACGGAACATCAGGGTGGATTTTTTATCTGTTGGGGTGCAATTCAATCTCTTTTGACTTACAGCAGAAGTAAGTATAGCATAACTTTTATGTCCCATCGTTTAAATTGAATGAGTCAAAATCTGATATTGGCTTTTGCAGTTACTGTTGAATTGGGAAAGAAAACGAAGCCACGGATGGTAGTTGTAAATGCTAGCAGAGATTTGCAGGGGAGCCTTGCACGGACGCCTCTGCCGTCCAGTGTTTCTCACACCATCTATATTTGGCAGCGGTAGTAAAAATGTGACTAGGACTGTGAAGGTGCCGCCAATATTTGTGTTCCTTTTGACCAAAGTCAGAACCCAGTGCAGGATCCCCGTAGGAGATGTTACCAGGCTCCGTGTCAATCTTCGTGCAGAGGGGAGGCACCATGCTGCGTGCTGCCACCTGACCCTCCTTCTCATCAAATGGAGAGCACTGGGTAGCTTCCGACTTACGTATCTTTATTCCTGGTGCTTATCTGTTAATACCACACACCTGACAGGTTGACAGCCCCGAGCTCCTGGAGTGAGAACACCTGCAATTATTCCCCAACCAGGGCACTGGAGCCAAGAGAAAGTGGCCTCTGCTCCATTCACAGTCGTGTGCATCTGACCCATCGTGACAAGATCCGAGAGAAAGTCTGACTCCACCTTAGGAGAGGATGTTTTGTCCTAGGAGTGTCTGCTTTCCCTTTCCTTGGAAGCTGGTATGCAAATATGTTATGAATATTAGGCAAAAAAATGTGATTATCATCATTTTTGTATCTGGTTTTTTTCCACTTTCTGTCCACCTATAAATTTGGCACCAATAAGTTTGAAAATAAGAGTTCTGGCAGGGTGCAGTGGCTCATGCCTGTAATTCTAGCACTTTAGGGTCCATGCAGGAGGATCAATTGAGGCCAGTAATTTGAGAACACCCGGAGCAACCTAGTGAGACCCTCAACTGTGCAAACATTTTTTTTTTTTAATTAGCCAGGTGTGGCCGGGCGCGGTGGCTCAAGCCTGTAATCCCAGCACTTTGGGAGGCCGAGACGGGCAGATCACGAGGTCAGGAGATCGAGACCATCCTGGCTAATACGGTGAAACCCCGTCTCTACTAAAAATACAAAAAACTAGCCAGGCGAGGTGGTGGGCGCCTGTAGTCCCAGCTACTCGGGAGGCTGAGGCAGAAGAATGGCGTAAACCCGGGAGGCGGAGCTTGCAGTGAGCTGAGATCCAGCCACTGCACTCCAGCCTGGGCGACAGAGCAAGACTCCATCTCAAAAAAAATAAATAAAAAAATAAAATAAAATAAAATAAAATAAAATAAAATAAAATTAGCCAGGTGTGGTAGTACACACCTGTGGTGATAGCTGCTGGGAAAGCTGAGGCAGGAGGATCGCCTGAGCCCAGGCTGCTATGAGCTATGATTGCGCCACTGCCCTCCAGCCTGGATGACAGAGCAAGACCCTGTGGAAAAGAAAGAAAAGAAAGAAGGAAGGAGGGAGGGAGGGAGGAAGGAAGGAGGGAAGGGGAAGGGGAAGAGAATAAAGAAGGAGAAAGAAAGCAAGAAAGATAGCAGGAAAAAAGAAAAGAAAGGAAGGAAGGAAAGAAAGAAAGAAAAGAAAGAGAAGAGAAAGAAAGAAAAAAGAAAAAGAAAGGAAGAGTTCTGTTTATATATTTGAGAGCATTAGGAAACTAGTCACAAAATGATCAGGGTTTTCGTGGGCCTACAGTCAGCCTCCTTTTATCGTCTGGCCTCTGCTGTCTCAGGAATGTGCGGTGGGACAGCTGCAAAAGCCTTTCCCACACAGAGGCAGTCAGGGCTGTGCTGAGTGGCAGCTGTCTGCACGTTCCACCCAGGGACTTTAATGAGCTCAGGGCTGTGATCCTGTGAAAGGAGCAGCAAATGAGATAAGGCTTCTGGTCACTGAGATTTCTGCCTGGACGTAATTTCCAGAACTTGGCGCAGGAGAGGGGAATCCCAGTCCGGCAGCCTGGTTGAGCTGAGGAGCGGGAGAGGGTCCTCAGAGGCTGAGGTCATCATCACATGGTACAAGACTCTCAGAGTGGAGGCAGATACACAGAGAAGGAGCTGCAGACACAGGCTTGGGTGCAACTTAGACTCAACATCCATCTGCATGTGCCTAGGGTAAAGCTCCACATGGACAGGCAAAGAAAAATGTGCAGGAAAGACTAACTACTGGGAAATCAAAATTAAAAAAGAAAAGAAATCCTCAGAGATCACACAAGGCCAAGAATCATTTGAATTCCCCAAATCCAGACTGGAGAAAACTTGAATACCTGAGGTTTTCAGTAGGCCTCAGAAAGATGTCTTAGTAATGAGGCTAAACTAGACCTACAGGAATATCTGCCTGAATCCATCATGAAAAAAACCCAAAAGCCAGTCTTGAAAACATCAGACTTATCCACTGAGGCCAGCCAGAACAGTCACAGGAACCTTTGCAGGCATACAGCAAAGCCCAAACTAAAAGATGTAACGTTCACAATACGTGGCATTTCACTGTATGTAAATTATCCTCCATAAAAGTTGACTTTAAAGAAATCAAATATTTTCATCTCAACAGACACATTAAAAAATTAGTAAAACTTAATACCAGCTCATTAAAAGCAAAAAATCATTTAGCAAGCTAGCAATAGGAGACAGCATCTTAAAGGCTATGATGGGGCATCAGGCTCTATTAACATCACAGTTAATAAGGAAGCATGAAGCACAAACCTTTTCAATCTTTAACATCTGCTATCAGCATTTGTATTTATCAGAATACTGGAGGTGCTGACCAGCAAAATAAGACAATAGAACAAAATTAAAAATAGAGGGAAATAAGATAAAGAATTAGAACTTCTTACATAGTTACTAGCTGCGTATAGAGTCATATATATAATAGCGAAACTAATTAGAAAATTGACTTTTTAAGAAAAGTTACCCTTTATAGTAACTAAGAACTCCAACTTTTTACAATTGAGTTGTATATCGTTCCTAAGCATATATGAAGGCCTAGGGGAGAAGATGAAAATTTTATTGAAAAGCATAGAGAAGACCTAAATAAATGCAGAAATATGTTATGTTCATGGATGGCATTATTGTAAAGGTGGCATTTCTTCTCAAAGTGATAGTAAATTCAACATAATTCTAATTATTCAACAGGGCTCTTTCTAAAACCTGACCTGGTGATATTAAAATTCAAGGGCAGATAAGACAACTGAAGAAGAGAAGTAGGTAGGGACCCATTCGACCACATTTTGTATGTTACAGCAAAGCTGTGGTAAAGAAAATGTGGTTCCAGGAAGGTCACTAGGTAATGGACTAGACCAGAAATCCCAAAAATAAAGCAACAGAAGCACATGAGTATGGAGTGTGAGAGAGGTGGTGTCATAAATCAGAGAGGAAAGTGTGGATTTACTCATTCATGACACTAGGATAACGGACCGTACATGCAAAAGCAATAAAGCCAGGTTCGTATCTCGTCCCTTACACGGAATTGGCACCAGATGGATAAAGCCAGGTCCGTACCTCGTCCCTTACACAGAATTAGCACCACATAGGTAAAGCCAGGTCTGTACCTCATCCTTTACACAGAATTGGCACCAGATGGACAAAAGGCAAAAAGTGAGGAAATAAATTGTAAAACTTGAATAGAACAAAACACGAGAGAGTATCTCCATGATAGTGGTGGAAGAGATGCCTTTCTTGAACTACACACACACACACACACACACACACTCACACACACACACACACACACTCACACACACACACACACACATAAGCACATATTACAAAAGAGAAGACTGATAAATTGACTTTGCCAAAAATTACAACTTCTGTAGGAAAAATGTGAAAATATAAGCCCAAAATTCAAATATGTGTGCAACCTTCAGTAAGTCATAAATAATATCCAGAATATATATATGTGTGAATATTATATATAGTTTTCCTTTCTCCTAGTGATTTAATTTTTAGGTGAAGAGATACTCTGGCTATCCTTTAGTTGTTAATATGGAATCGTATTACATTGGTTAGAGCACATTGATTTCTGCTTTAAAAAATCTGTAGACGTTTGCTTTTGCATAAGACATGGTCAATTCCTGTGACTGGTCGTGTGTGTTTGCAAAATTTCTGTTGGTTATATATATGTACATTATCATATTAGGTTTTTTTCTCCAAGCTAGTTAAACTTGTCATATACATCTCTTATATTCTTATTTATTCTGAAAGAGTTGTATTAATGTCTCTCACTAATTTTGTGGGTTCGTCAATTTCTCCTTACATTACTATTTATCTTTATCATTTACTTTATACACATATATTAACATCATTAGAGAAATAAAAGAGGAAATAGAACCCGCATTACAAGAGTATGTTGCAGATTACCCATTTCCAAGATGTCCATATATTGCTAATGTTTTAGAAAGACCATTAGTGATCTTGGAAATAAGGCATAAAATTATCCAGATTTAAACATAATAAAAGTGGCTGGGCATAGTGGCTCATGCCTGTAATCCCAGCACTTTGGGAGGCCAAAGTGGGAGGATGGCTTGAGCCCAGGGGTTTGAGAGCTGCCTGGGCAACATAGTGAGATCCCATCTGTACATCTCTACAAATAATATTTAAAATGAGCTTGGTGTGTATGGTGGCATGTGCCTGTAATACCAACTACTCAGGAGGCTGAGATGGGAGGATTCCCTGAGCCCAGGAGTTTCAGGTTGCAGCGAGCTGTGATTGTGCCAGTGCACTCTGGCCTGGGCGCCAGAGCAAGACCTCATCTCCAGAAAAAAATAAAAATAAAAATAAAAAAAGAGTAATTTGTATATCAACAGTGTACATTGAAAAAATCAAGAATATATACTAAAATGATAATGATATTATTTTGTGTTGGGAACAAGAGCAATTTTATATTCTTTTTTATTTTCCAAAATGATACATATTATTTGCATACTTTTAAAAAGACTAAATAAGGGCAAGGTTATGTAAAATGATAGAACCATATGCATTGTTAATAATTAGTTTTAATGGATAATATTTTGCATTTCACTTCTTGTCTTTGAATTATAAATAAAGTGATATATATTTTAATATTTGATCATGCTTAGGGTACTGGCATGAACTACATGAAGAAGCCTACAGTAATACTAAACAGTCATATTGATGGCCAATAATTTGAAAGCTCATTATTTTTATCATACCCCAGCACATAATACCTGTTATCGGTTAATGCCTTATATGAAAACATTAATTTCATGAGCTCACCTGGGGATTATACCCAGAAAGAAAAATGTAAGAAGGCTATCGTACATGAGTATAAGCCAATTTGTCAATTGCTTTTAATTAAACAATGTATTTAAGGCTTCATATTTTATCCTTACTGTGTAAAGGAACTTGGAGTAGTCACTGCCGTCCTTACAACAAGAAAAGTCCCAACACATTGAAAATGAACAGCTTTTCTAGGCTATGAGAGCACTGGAGTCACAAGGCAAATCGCCTCCCAGAAATCTAGAGACACAGGGCAATTCAGAGGGCAGAGCAGAGAGCCGGGGGTGCTGTGGGGGCTGCTGGAGCGCACCCTAGGAAGATTCCTCATGGACAGCCGAAAATGTACTTCAGTTTTCATGCAAGGGTATAAAAACGCTTTATCCTCTACTTCTAGGAATTAATTGTAAGATCTTAAAATTAACATCCATGTGTGGGAACACTTACAGGGTGATTCTGATGACCTGATGGAGGCTGAGCACTGGCGAGGCAGGGTGTGAAAATCCTGGGGGCCGCAGTCTTGGGACGTGGCCCACACTTGTGTGGATTTTACCTGGAAAAATGCCACCAGGTTCTCATGGGGAAGATCTGAGGAACAGTCCCTAGTGTTCTGGCAGGAGAAGGGGGGAATTAATTATTATTTTCTCTGCCACAAAAGCCTACACTCCAGGGAAAAGGATTCCCCTGAGCCCTATCCCAGCTGGTGAAAGATATTCTTCCCACACCGGACACCTCTAGCCTACCTGCCTCACGGTAAGGGCTTTCTTTAAAAAATTGTTAAAGGGTTTTACTACTCTGGAGAAAAAAATGCAATTGTGAAGGTCATAGCCTTTACACAGGCTGGTAAAATGCTGAGATTTAAGTATTTTATATATACTTAATATGTGTATATGTATGCATACACACATATACATATATATAGGAAATATATACATAAAGAAAAGGAAATAAAATGTGTGTGTATGTGTGTGTGTGTGTGTGTGTGTGTATAGCAGAATGTTCAGGAACCATGGCACAATTTTATTTACTTAAGGCAGGGTCTTTGTCACCCAGTGCACTTGTGTGATCAGGACTCACTGCAGCCTCGACTTCCTGGGCTCAATGGATCCTCCTATCTCAGCCTCCTGAGTAGCTGGGACTGCAGGCACACGCCACCATGCAGAGCTAATTTTTTGTTTTTGTAGAGATGGGGTCCCACTATTCTGCCAGGCTCGTCTTGAACTCCTGGGCTCCAGCGAGCCTCCTGCCTCAGCATTCCAAAGCACTGAGATTACAGGCATGAGCCGCCGCGTCCAGCCTTAATCATAACATTATAGACTATTCTCCTTTCCCATACCTGGCCACTACACTGGCAGAGCTTCTGTAGAATAACAAGGAATTGCAATGGAAAAATATGAAAAGCACAGAGTCTCTCTAAGAAAGAGTAATTAGGCGAGCCCAAAATCAAGAGAGGAGACAAAAACACGAACACTGGAGGAATTGGAAACCCCTGGCAACTAAAGCCACCGCACCCATTCAGTAAAGGCCAACTCCCGCCCAGGCTCACACACTCACTCACACTAAGGCCTCTTTACCGCAGCCCCCATTACCTGATACGAGTTTGACTTTCAACAAAAAACTACAAAGAATGCCAAAAGGCAAGAATTACAGAATAGTCTGAAGTAAACAACAAAACTAGCCGCAGATAGGACACAGATGTTGGCATGATCAGAGAGGGACTTTAAATCACTGTGATTAATGTGTTTCCATTAGAGCCCTCATGGGAAAGGTAGAAACATGCCTGGACAGATGGATCATCTAAGCAGAGAGATGGAAACTCTAAGAAAAATTCAAAAGGAAATGCTAGAACTCAAAATGGCGAGAACAGAATTGAAAATCGAACAAAACCGAGCATGATTTCCATGGGCTTCTCAGGACCCTGGGGATGGGCAGGGAAGAGTCAGCAGAGGGAGGGCATAGAAGCTTCTCAAGCTGAAATGCAAAGAGAACGAAAATCAGCAGAACGTTCAGGAACTATGGCAAAATTTTCTTTCTTTCTTTCTTTCTTTATTATTTTTTAAGAGGCAAGGTCTCGCTCTGTTGCCCAGGCTGGAGTGCAGTGGCGCAATCACACCTCACTGCAGCCTCTGACTCCTGGGCTCAAGTGATTCTCCTGCCCCAGCCTCCAGGCCAGCGGGGTCTACAGGCTCACACCATCATGCCCAGCTAATTTTTAAAAATTTTTGTCAAGATGCTGTCTCACCGTGTTGCTCAGGCTGGTCTCCAGCTCCTGGCCTCAAATGATCCTCCTGCCTCAGACTCCCGAGGTGCTGCGGTTAGTCATGAGCCACTGTACCTGGCCACTGGGACAATTTTAAAAGGTGTACATTCACATAATTGGCATACCAGAAACAGAAGAAAGAGAAAGCAGAGGCAGGAGAAATATTTGAACTGAGAGTGTCTGAGAATTTCCCTAAATTGATGGCAAACACCAAACAACAGATGCAGGAAGTTCAGAGAACACCAAGAAGAATGAATACCAAAACGAAAAACCAGCAACAGCAGAACTAACAGACAACACCCAGGCATATCCTATTTAAACTTCAGTGGACAAAAAACAAAGAGAAACTTGAAAGAAGCCGGCAGTGTGGAGCTGGGGAGAGCTTTACCTCTAGAGAAACAAGGATAAGGGTTACAGTGTACTGCTGTTCAGAAACCATGCAAGCAAAAGGAGTGAAATAAAATATTTAACGTATTGAACAAACAAACAAAAACCAACCCACGATTCTACATCCACTGAAATTGTCCTTCCAATGTGAAGCAGAGATAAATTCTTTTAAGACAAACAAAAATAAGAAATTCAAAATCAGTAGACCTGACTTGCAAGAAATATGAAAAGACTTTCTTCACTGAGGAGGAAAATGTTATAGGTCAGATTTGGAGTGACAGGAAGAGATCAGAGAAGTTAGAATGTAGATTAAATGAATCTAAAATATAATTATTTCTTTAAAGTAGGTGTCATCACCATGTATTGAGTGATCATAGCACACAGATCATTGAAATGAATGACAGCAATGTCATAAGGGAACTGGAAATAGTTTTAAGGTCCTTGCATTATGTGTAATGAAGTGTATTGTTGTTTTAAGGTGAATTTGGATTTATTAAAATATATATTGTAAACTCTAGGGAAACCCTTAAAAACATTATAACTTATTATATTTATAATAAATAAAAATAATATGTCAATAAAGGCAACAAATCAAACCACATAAAATGCTCAATTAAAGCACACAAGAGAGAAGAAAGAAACAAAGAACTAATGCAATGAACAGAAAATAGTTACCAAGATGATGGAGATTAATTTAACTACTGTATATTAATAATTACTTTAAATGAAATGGTATAAGTACAACAATTAAAACACAGAGAACAAGACTAGATCAAAAACCCATACCCAAATCAATGTTTTCTAAAAGAAACCCATGATAAAGATAAAAATCACAGGTTAAAAAAATAAGGATGTGACACCAAGTGTGGTGGCATACACCTGAAATTCCAGCTACTCAAGAGGCTGACAAGGGAGGATTGCTTGAGCCCAGGAGTTTGAGGCCACAATAAGCTTAGATCAGGTCACTGCACTGCAGCCTGGACAACATAGTGAGACCCCATCTCTTTAAAAAAAAAAAAAGTGGGAAAAAACGTAGCGATGTTGTGCTGGGTTGAGTAGTGTGCTCCCTAAATCATGTCCGCATGGAACCTCAGAACCAGAACCTCAGAATATGGCCTTGCTTGGAAATGGGGTGTTTGCAGATGGAATTAGTTAAGATGGATTTGAGTGGTTCTAAATCGAAAGACTGGCATCCTTATGAGAAAGAACGTGGATGCACAGGACACAGAGACACTCAGGAAGAACAGCAGGTGATGAGGAAGGCAGAGGCTAAAGTCACTTAGCTGACGGGGAAGGAGTGCCATGGATTCCAGCCACCACCAGAAGCCAGGGAGAGGCAAGCAAGGATTCTTCTCAAGAGCCTTCAGAGGGAGCATGGCCCTGCCTGCATGTTGATTTCAGACTTCCAGCCCCAGAACCATGAAAGAATCCACTTCTGTTGATTTTAACCACCCAACTGGTGGTTTATGACCACAGCCCTGGAAAACTGGTACTGTGTTGACACTATGAAAGCAAAGCTAGAGTCGCCACAGTCGTTTCAGACACAGCAGACTTTACAAGAAGGAAGATTATCAGGGTAAAGAGGGAAATTGTGGCTGGTCGCGGTGACTCACACCTTTGATCCCAGCACTTTGGGAGGCTGAGGCAGGTGGATCACGAGGTCAGGAGTTCAAGACCAGAACAACATGGTGAAACCCTGTCTCTACTAAAAATACAAAAATTAGCTAGGTGTGGTGGCGGGTGCCTGTAATCCCAGCTAATTCTCCTGCTGAGGCAGGAGAATCACTTGAAACCAGAAGGCAGAGGTTGCAGTGAGCCAAGATCGTGCCACTGTACTCCAGCGAAATTGCAAAAAAAAAAAAGAAAAAAGAAAAAAGAGGGAGACTGCATGATGATAAAGGGGTCAACCTTCCAAGAAGACATTACAATCCTCACTACCAAGAGTAGCCTAAGAAGACATGACTACTAAAAATAACAGGGTATCCTGAGTAGTATCCTGGAACAGAGAAAGGACATTAGATAAAACGAAGAAAACCTAGATAAAGGATAAACTTTACTTATGTAAGGTATCAATATTGGTTAATTCGTTGTAACAAATATGCCTGTTATGTTAGGTGTTAGTAACAGGGGAAACTGAGTGTGGTTTACACATTAATTTTCTGTACCTTTTCCGCAGTTTCTCTGTAAATCTAAAACTGTTTTAAAATAAATTGTGTGTGTGTGTCTGTGTGTATCCCCTTAGAGAAATGCATGACTACACAATTTAAGAAAAAGTAACAATGTCTCATGTGTTTAAAACATTTTACCTTAATAATAAAAGTGCTGTATTAAAAACCTTGAGTTGCTATTTTTCACTCATCATCAAATGCTCACAGATTAGATGAAACGAACATCTAGGTGGGTATTCTGAATTAATGAGTGTCATACTCCTCACGTGAATTCAACTTATAAACTTTGGAAAAAATAATTGAAAATGTTACAATATCCTTTTTATAAGTTCCACACCATTTGACTAAATCATTCATTTCTTGAAATGTTTTAGAAGGCAAGTGTCAAAATGGAAGCAAAGGTTTTGGCCTCAAGATGTCAGAAAGGACATTGACTTATAATATTGCATATTAAATAGAATGTGTCTTGTATAATGTCTATACAGCTAACAGTTTCCTAGGAGAAGGCCACTTTGTTCATCATATTCTAAGAGCTGAGCTGGAGAGCTGAGCTGCCAGTTGTTGGAAGTCGTTGTTTAAGACAAGCCAAAATGAAGGTAATGGCCAAACCTTGGGTCACCAATTGTGAGAGTATAAGCAAGAGGCTACTTAGGACAAAGTGCCAGTCCTAACCATCACTCACCAGCCCAGTTCCATTTTCCCTACAGAACAGTGTGAGGTGTGGGGCAGGTGGATCAGCTCAGAGGTAGGGATCATAGCTCTTCTCCAAACGGCTGCTCACATTCATGAACCTGGGGGCTATGAGGAGGGGTCAGGGCAAAGGCTAGGAGTGGAAAAGTACTAAACCCTGAGTCGCAGTGGAGAACGTGCCTTCAAAGTCACCTATGCCTGATAAGAAGGGAGGCTCCAAGGGGAGCTCTCAGCTGAGGGTCCCCAGTCAACAGGCCTGGGAGATAGGAATGGAGAGGTGCCTGACAGCATGGCTGGCCGGCGCCTGGTAGTTGCAGCGGCTCCCATGAGAGACTGCAGTGTGCTGACTGTGCACCAGGTCTGCTGTGGGGAGGGCAGCTTCCCCCATGAGGCCTGCCAGATAAAGCATCTGTAATTGTCTGTGGTTGGCCTGAAAAATCACACACAAGATTTTGGCCAGGAGCTGGATTCGACATGCTTATCTGTTGAAAGAATGCTTTTCTGTTGCTGTTTGCATACGGGGAAATAGACTCATGATTCCAAGAGCTGTGTATTTTTAAATGAAATGATGTGTGGTAAACTTCTTAAGTGATATTCCTGTTACAATAGACAGAATGCTAGAATCATACACAGATGTTTTGAAAGAGTGTCAGGAATAAAAAACCAGCCAGGCACAGTGGTACCCATCTGTATAGTTCCAGCTTATCAGGAGGCTGAGATGGGAGGATGGTTTGAGCCAAAAGTTCAAGTCCAGGCTGGACAGCACAGCAAGACCCACATCCCTTAAATAAATAATTTTTAAAATTATTATTTAAAAAAGAAAAAAAGGGAGTATCAGAGCGATATCATGTTGCTGAGTGCAAAGTAGCTGTTAGTTAAAAACTATTACTTCTTGTTTGGTGCTTAGGAAGTGATGTGATAAAAATTCTACAGCCTAGAAAAAAATTAATGATAATGTAATAGCAATAAAAATGTTTAACAAATGTTTCTCATATCTTTGCAAAACAAGGTGGCAAAAATAAAGATTTCTAAAATATATATCTGAATCATATAATCAATGGCTTTTTGTCTAAACTTACCAACATTAATAATAGAGAAGCACTACAAACTCCTCTCTAAATGCTTATGAGGCACTTACAACAATTGTTTATATATTGCAACACACCAGTAAACTAAAAATAACAGAAAAATATTGACCAGTGTTCTGATTACACTGCAAAACTCTGGAAATAATCACAACATCATATTTTTAAAAATTAAAACAAAAAATAAAGTAAAAACCTGATTACTTGGAAACTTTAAAAAGTATTTTGGGTCAAAGATGAAATAAAATTGGCAATCATGGAGTATCATTGTATACTGAAATCCACTACTGTAGCCAAAGCTGATTCAGAAGAAAATTTATAGCCTTAAGCAAACAAACAAACAAACAAGAAATAAAAAATTTCATGATTTTAACATTTAAGTCAGGAAGGGAGATGAGATGTAATAACAAATACACATAAATATAGAAGAAATTAATGAAAATATATATATCAGTAATTTAGAAAGCAAATAATAGAAATGATGTATGAATCCAATATCTCTTTTTGGGAAAAAGAGTAAAAGACAATGATGATATTCTAATTTTAAGAAAAGAAAAGGCAAAAGATCCATGAAATTGCATATAGAAATACTGCCAATGTGGTTTTTAGATAGAAATCTGTAAATTCATAAATCAGTGAAGATACATAATATGTATACAATCTCAAAACTATAACTCAAGATTCGTTATCAAAGACTTAAAAAAGAAAATTCATAGTGATGAGTAGACTAATACTCCTTAGCATGTTAAAAAATACCCATTTTTACTTATTATATGATAACTAATCAATATGAAGAATAATATGTTTTCTGTGTCATATTTTATTGTGAACAAGTAATCATCAAGGAACTATTAAAGTGAGATGACAAGAATATCTACAATAATCAATGTTTAACATTGTTTTGTATATTAGAGGCAATGCAGTAATGGCTAAATTAATGTGATATTAGCAATTGAGAAGAGAACACACATTCGTCTTATTTCAGATGTTATAAATATTCACCTAAAATACCAAGAAAATAAAGTTTTAAAGTATTTAGAACCAAAAGAAAAATATTCAGTGAGTCTTGCACCTCAAAATTAGCATAAAGTTAGTAGTTTTCCTGCAATTTTTTCTTTTCTTTTTTTTTTTTGAGATGGAGTCTCTCTCTGTCGCCCAGGCTGGAGTGCAGTGGCACCATCTCGGCTCACTGCAAGCTCCGCTTCCCGGGTTCACGCCATTCTCCTGCCTCCGCCTCCTGAGTAGCTGGAACTACAGGCGCCCCCACCATGCCCGGCTTTTTTTTTTTTTTTTTTTTTTTTTTTTTTATATTTTTAGTAGAGACGGGGTTTCACCGTGTTAGCCAGAATGGTCTCGGTATGTTTCTAACAGTCATTAAAAAATACAATGAGGAGGCCGGGCGCGGTGGCTCAGGCCTGTAATCCCAGCACTTCGGGAGGCCGAGACAGGCGGATCACGAGGTCAGGAGATCGAGACCATCCTGGCTAACGCGGTGAAACCCCCGTCTCTACTAAAAACACAAAAAATTAGCCGGGCGTGGTGGGGGCGCCTGTAGTCCCAGCTACTCGGGAGGCTGAGGCAGGAGAATGGCTTGAACCCGGGAGGCGGAGCTTGCAGTGAGCCAAGATCTCACCACTGTACTCCAGCCCGGGCGACACAGCGAGACTCCATCTCAAAAAAACAAAACAAAACAAACAATGAGGAGCTGGGTGCAGTGGCTCAGGCCTGTAATCCCACAATTTTGGGAGGCCCAGGCGGGTGGATTACTTGAACCCAGGAGTTCCAGACCAGCCTGGCAAACAGGTGAAACCTGTCTCTAGAAAAATAAAATAAAATTATCCAGGCAAGGTGGCGTGTGCCTGTTGCTCCAGCTGAGGTGAGTTGAGGGAGACTGAGGTGGGAAGATTACCTGAGCCTGGGAAGCAGAGGTTGCGGTGAGCCATGATGGTGTCACTGCACTCCAGCCTGGGCAACAGAGCAGACTCTGTTTCAAAAATAGTAAATAAAAAATAAAATAAAAATAGGTCCAAAATACAATAAGAAGCTTCGGGCTGAGGAAGGTTGGTGTGGGAGCAGTGGGTAGTGAGGCTGGGTTTGATTGCTAATGGTTACAGGGCTTCTTTTAGATGGATGAAAAGGTTATAAAAAAAGGATCGTGGTGTTGCTTGCAAAATCCTGTGAATAAACAAAATTCAAAGGAGTTGACATTCTTAGCATGTGAAGCACTTATACAAAAAATTAGCATGTGACAATCCATAACCTATGATTCAGTAAGAAAAATAAAGTTTGTCAGAGGCACAAGCAAATATAAATGGTCAGAAAATTTGAAAAGATTTTTAAAGTTACAAATAAACAGGGAACTGCAAATTATCACCACACTGCTATTTCATTTTAGAACAAATTGACAAAAATGTAAGTCTTGGTATTACAGAGAATTATTGAATACATAGATCAAAGAGAAGTTTCAAGCTCTGCTATTGTAACTGTAAATTGATAGAGCCAATTTGGAAAAGAATTTTTGTCAATATTTAGTAAATACGAAGATGTGTGTATCCTTTGATAAGACGTATTTATATGTGTGTTTGTGCAAATTTACTGGAGCCACATTTATTAATAGGGATAAATCTAAAAATCACAATCTTAAGGAATAAAAGCTAGTTACATCACAAGAGCGGCAAGTCTACTGATAAGCACAAGCATTTGGGTATCTGGGGGCCATCCATACACATTATTATGTCAGTAGAAGTCCTTTGCACGAGGAGAGTAGAGTCTTCCCTCCTCCACTTCCTTCCCTCTTGGTGGTGTTACCAATCATTTAACTAGCACATTGCACTTGTCTTCAGCTGATAACTGAAGCTACTATTTAACAAGTGGACTTTTGTGGCTCTATGTACGTCTCCAAATGATAGTCAAAGAACACAATTCAAGTCATATGGATGGCTGAAATGTTTGCTATTCTACCACTGTGCAGGCTAAATTCAGCTGATCTGATAGAATAAAGTTTGTATCTTCTTCTTCTGTCACCACTCCATGACTTTTCTTAGCAGATAAGTAATTGTCTTTAGTACTGAGAGGTGAACCTGGCTGGGCTCCTGGGTCGGGTGGGGATTTGGAGAACTTTTCCGTCTAGCTAAAGGATTGTAAACACACCAATCAGCGCTCTGTGTCTAGCTAAAGGTTTGTAAACACACCAATCAGCACTCTGTAAAAATGGACCAATCAGCACTCTGTAAAATGGACCAATCAGCACTCTGTAAAATGGACCAATCAGCGCTCTGTAAAATGGACCAATCGGCGCTCTGTAAGATGGACCAATCAGCGCTCTGTAAAATGGACCAATCAGCAGGACATGGCGGGACCAAAAGAGGGAATAAAAGCTGGCCATCCAAGCAAGCAGTAACTACGTGCTGGGGTCTGCTTGCGAGTTGGTGGTCATGTGTTCTTTGGCTCTTCACAGTAAATCTTGCTGCTGTTTGCTCTTTGGGTCCGCACTACATTTATGAACTGTAACACTCACTGGGGAGGTCTGCAGTTTCACTCTGGAAGTCAGAAAAACCACGGATCCACCGGGAGAAACAACTCCGGACGCGCCACCTTTAAAAGCTGTGACGCTGGCTGTGAAGGTCTGCGGCTCCCTCCTGGAGTCAAACCCCAGACCACGAGCCCACCGGAGGAAACTCCAGACACATCCGAACATCTGAAGGAACAGACTCCAGAGACACCATCCTTAAGACCTGTAATACTCGCTGGGAGGGTCCGCGGCTTTGTTCTTGGAAGTCAGCCAGACCAAGAACCCACCGGAAGGAATAAATTCCGGACACAGTAATAGGTATGGGAGTCCTCAAGTTCTTCTTTCTTGTTCCACCTAAGTCCTCCTTTTGTCTTCCTTAGGTCCTAGTGTTAATGCTTCTCTAAAGGGACTCCCATTTCTTTCTCGATGAGGCCTCATACTGTATCTGTCTCTTTGTTGTTAAATCTCATGGAAAGAAATGGATAATCTCTTAGAGTTCTTACGTAGGCTTTGAAATTCTATGTGACAAGTTGCTAGAAGGCAAGAACTGTATTGCATTTATATTTTTGTCTGATTAATTTGTTAGCAAAATGTCTAGGATAAGGTAGTTCTCAAAAATTGTCTAACTTAAATGGATGCTTAAATATGAAAAGGAGACAACTCTGAAAGCATTTCAGACTTCCTTCTCAATAAACACTTGAGATAACATAAACCTATTTGCTTAAATTACACATTACGTATTCCAACATTCTATGTAGAGTAATGGTGAAGCTTAAATGTTCTCAAGTTATATAGTATATATATGGTTAAGACATAATGTAGACTATAATTTAGACTACATTGTTTTAAGTTTTACAATTTATTAATTTCACTATATAATAGAATGTTAAAATCCATAGTTTATCATTTATATATTTGATTTAAACTATTATGTCCTTACATGTAATATAACAACATACATTAACATATTAACAGATGTTAATGCGTTTTTTAAAAAAGCTTTATTTTGAAATTACTTCAAACCTACAGAAAAGTTGCAAAAATCATTCACAGAGCTACCATACACGCTACTCAGATTTAGCAGTTTCAAACATTGTTCCACATTGGTTCTTCTCTCTTTTATCTGTCTCAACAAATATAAACACACACAAATTATTTTTCCCAATCTCTCTTGACTTAACTTGCATATATCATGTCTTTTACCTCTGATAATTCAGTGTGTACTTCCTAAAAGAAAGGACAAGGGTGTTTCTTCTCAAACTAAAGAGACTACCCAAAATTTCAGACGTATTGAAATGGTGCAAGATTTTTTCCTTTATTTTTAGCTGTGTTTTGATTTACAGTTTTCATTAAGATGCAGCCCTATGCTGGAGTTAGACTTTTAAGCTTGCGTCAATTTCCTATTTGTATGATCTTAAAACACGAAAACAGTTCTTAGTTTTATGTGTCTCTCGTTGTACCCAGCTTATGCTTGTATTAGGTCATCTCTTCACTATTTCTGATCATCATTGCTATTTAGTCAGGTTAGGAGGGAGACCCACACAAAGAATGACTCAGGAGAAGAAGAAAAAGGGGACCATGGCATCAATATTAAAGGAAATTAATGATGTTTTGGAAAACACTGATTGATAGACTTCTAAGTCCATTGTTATTGAATATCTTAGAATCTAGAGTAATATCTCAGAAATGCAAATTATGTCATCATTGGATTAATATCTTTTCTTGTGTTGCTGGTGTAAGAGTATCTCTGGAAACCTTGGGTAATAAAATGTTCCAGATGCAGGAAGACAAACTGTATGATTTATTATTGAAAAATACTTTGAGTTAACACTAGTAATCATTTTTTTCAGGGCAATTCTTGTCTTCTATTTGATTAGTTAAAAATTAACCAAGCAGGCCACATCTTTTCTCCTCTTCCCATTGGCATTTCAGCGACAACTATTCCTGGGACAAAGGTTTTAAATTAGCATTTTGATTGGGATTTTGTCATAGGCATAAATATACTTAATAGGATGTATAAACGTATTTTGCTAGTAGAGTTATGGGTTTAATGAGATACTGAGATGTTCAAGAACCTTTGCTGCTTTTAGATCACTGTTCTGAGAACAATGACACTCTCAATAATTGCTCTTAGTAACATCAGTAGTCATTTCTCTGTAATCAAAATCAGCTTATGAATTCTCCTTCCAGCAATAATGAAGTGAGTGTGACTAGACTTGCTTTTCTATCATAAGTCACTAGAAAAGCTGAAGAAAACCTATGAAACAACTGTATGTAGTCATTAAACAATAGGCCGTTTGGTACTGTCATCCCTTAGAGAAAGGAAACAAGACCGCTACAATGGACTTGGCTCGCCTAGAGACCATGATAGACTACAGTGTAGTGAAAACAATCCTAAGCAGGACATGGCAGATCACTAGATTGAGAATACAGAGATCAGTGTTCTGAGAAAATGCAGCAACTTAAATTTGCAGAATATAGAATGAGAGAGGAGGGTGCTATGCAGAGAGCGCTCAGGACATGTGGGTTCTCTTGCATTTGTTGATGAGTATTAAGCTGCACGTGCATAGAGTGAGTCTCCACAGAGCTAAATAGACAATAAGCCGGGACCTACAACCTACATGATTTTCGGAGGTTACACAAGACTAGATGACTTTCTATTTCTAACCAGCAAGAATGGAGGATCTTTATCAAACATACAGAGACCATTAAATGGACCATTAAATGGGCATATTAAGTAGGTATCCCAGAAGGGTAATGCTTTAGTAGTAGGACCAAAATAGCCTTAGGTTAAAGGCCACCTTAGACTTTCCCCTTAAAGAACTTTAAAACTACTCTTGAAAAGATCAAACTGATCAGTACGTAACTTTACTGCTGGAATAAAGACAAATACCCTTTAAAAGAAGATGGCAAAATACAGCACAGAACAACATAAAATTCACAACGTGCAGAGTCTGAAAAGAATTATTAGCATACCAAGATTCAGGAAGATGTAACGTGCATAACCCGAAAAAAAGTCACTCATTATAATAATAACAGCGCAAGAAATGAGAGATGATTGAATAACCAGACAAGAAAATGATAAACTACCATTGATGAGCTTAATGGTTTAAAGAAAAAATGAACACAATGAAGGCAATAATGGGATATATAAGAACCACCAAATGAAATTATTACAGCTCAAATACAATTTCTGAAAGACATGACTCAAAGCAAATTGGACAATGCAGAAGACAAGAGAAGTTGGGATGCCCACTGTCACCACTGTTGTTCAACACAGTATGTGAAAGTTCTACCTAGAGCAGTCAGACGAGGAGGAGAGAAAGGGCATCCAAATCAGAAAGGGAAGTCAAATTGTCTTTGTCTGCAGTTAATGCAGTATTATATTTGGAAAAACCTTAGAGATTTCACACAAAAAAAATTAGGTTGGTGCAAATTGCGGTTTTTCTAACAATTACATATGTTGGAAAATTACACGATTACATAATTACATAATTCTAACAAAATATAGTTAGAATGCAGAAGATGTAGTATTTGATGGCACATTAGGATGACTACAATAAACTATTGTACATTCAAAAATAACAAAGTATAACTGGAATGTTTGTGACACAAAGAAATGTTAAATGCTTGAGGAGATGAATACCTCATTTACCTTGATGTAATCAGTATGCGTTGTATGCCTGTACCAAAATATCTCATGTACCACATAAATATACACACCTACTATGTAAACGTAAAAATATAAAGGGTTTAAAAAGATAACTTGAAAACATAGTAATATGGTTATCTGAACTAAAGCACAGTGGAAAAACAGGCTGAAAAAAAGTATTCAGATGCCTGTGAGAGTATATCAAAGTGTCACACGTGTGTAATTGGAGTTTCAGAAGAAGGGAGGAAAAATGTTTTTGAAAATAGGAGCTGGAAATTATCCAAATGAGATGAAAGCTATAAACACACAGACCTGAGAAGCTCAATGAATTCCAAGAAGGGTAAACAAAAAAAGTACATCTAGGAACATCAAGATAAAATTGGTGATGAGTATTGATAGACGGAAAAACTTAAAGGCAACCCAGGTGGTGCATATTAAGATATTATGGGCTGGGTGCAGTGGCTCATGTCTATAATCCCAGCACTTTGGGAGGATCACTTGAAGAGGAGGTTGAAAGCAGCTTGAACAACAAAACGATACCCCATCTCTACAAAAAAAAATTAAAAAGTAAAAAATAACTTAGCTGGTCTCAGTGGCATACACCTCTAAGTCCCAGCTACTAGGGAAGCTGAGCCAGAGGATCGCTTGAGCCCAGGAGTTTGAGACTCTGATGAGCTATGATTGCACCACTGTATTCCATCCTGGGTGACAGAGCAGGACCCTGTCTCTGGAAAACAAAGTATGTACATGAGGACAGAGATAATATATTTTTATTAATTTTTTTGTTGAAATACATAAGAAATTGTTAATTTCTTATGAAATAACAAGGGACTACTATTTTTAAAGTGCTAAAGGAGAGCTTGTCAACTTTGACTTTTATATCTAGCAAAATAATCTCATGAAAATGTAGGCAAACAAGATTTTCAGTCAACAAAAGCTAGGAGAATTGTCACTAGTAGACGTGCTCTAGAATAATACAGTAAGTTCCTTTGACAAAATGAAAATATCAGATGAAAACATATATCTATAACTACAAAGTACTAAAGAGTGCTATAAACAGCAAATATATAGAGAATTATTTTATTTTAAAATATTTCTTGAAAGGTATTTATAGCAATATCAATGTGATGGTATTTTAATATATATAAAAGTAAAATAGAAAATAGCACACAATTTGGGGGTGGTAGAATTGCACTGTGGTAAGGTTTTTGCATTAAACATTAAATAGAATTACAGTATTTGAGACTAGACTGTACTTGAAGGTAAACGTTGTAAACCTTAAACACCAGAAAAAAGGCATAATTTATAACCTCACAGTAAATACGGAATTGAATGCTAAAAAAATACAATGATTTGAGGGTTTTTGTTGTTGTTGTTTGTTTGAGATGGAGTCTCATTCTGTCCTCATGCTGGAAGTGCAGTGGCATGATCTCGGCTCACTGCAACCTCCGCCTGCTGGGTTCAAGTGATTCTCCTGTTTCAGTCTCCCAAGTAGCTGGGACTACAGGCATGCGCCACCACACCCAGCTAATTTTTGTATTTTTAGTAGAGATGGAGTTTCACCAAGTTGACCAGGATGGTCTTGATCTCTTGACCTCATGATCCGCCCGTCTGGGCCTCCCAAAGTGCTGGGATTACAGGTGTGAGCCACTGCACCCAGCCAAATTGAGTTTTTTAAAAGGCAGGAAAAGGTGGGAGGAGCAATAAACAGATAAGACAAACAGAAAACAAAACAAAAAAATGGTGCTTGGCATAAACTCTACCACTTCAATAATGACATTAAATACAGGTAGTTTAGATTTGCATTGTGCAAAATGGTAGCTGGTAGCCACTTGCGACTATTGAGCACCCTAAATGGACCTATCCCAAATTAAGATGCACTGCAAGTGCCAAAAACAGATTTTGAATACTTAGTATGATACTTTTTCTCATTTATATTTTTACATCGATTATAGGTTAACATATATTTTGGATATATTGGGTTAAATAAGATATATTACTAAAATTATTCCACTTGTTTCTTCTTTTTAATATGGCTACAGAATTTTTTGAAAATTTCAGTGTGTGGCTTACATTTCATTTCTATTAAACAGATCTGAACTGGACAGTCCAACTAAAAGGCAGGAATTATCAGACATGATAAAGAAGCTTGGCCTGATGAAATGAAGCCCACAAAAAAGAGATTTTAACTCTCAGCAAATAGGTTGCAATGAAAGGAAAAATTACAAAAGAGTTGGAGTAGTTGCTAAGATAAGACAGACTCCAGGCAAAGAATACTACCAGCAACAAAGAGGGTCATTTCAAATAGTAAAAGAGACATTCAGCGGGTGGATAACAAACTCAGGAATTGGAGACCAGCCTGGTCAAGATGGTGAAACCCCATCTCTACTAAAAATACAAAAAACTAGCTGGGTGTGGTAGCGTGCACCTGTAGTCCCAGCTACTCAGGAGTCTGAGGCAGGAGAATCGCTTGAACTCTGGAGGCAGAGGTTGCAGTGAGCCAAGATCGTGCCACTGCTCTTTGGCCTGGGCAACAGAGCAAGAATCCGTCTCATAAAAGAAGACATAAAATTCCTGCATGCTTATGCACCAAATAACAGTTTGAAAAGACAGGAAGACAGCTAGCAGAAACTCAAAAAATTGAAAGAAGTAATAGACAAAAATTATTTAAAGCCATCAACATTCGCCTCTCAGTAATTGACTGAACAAGTACACAGAAAATCAGTAAGGACACGTAAAACCCAAACATCACTGTCAGCTAAATTAACCTCATTGACATCTATACAATACTCCATCCCCAAAGAACAGAATGCACTATCTGCTCAAGTGTGCATGGTATACTCACTGACCTAAACCATGCACAGGTCAGAAATTTTATCACAGCAAATTTAAAAAAGCTGAATCTATAGAAAATATATGCTCTGATTATAACAAAATTAAATTAAAAATAAAATAAAATCTAGTATAGTTTAATGTTTTGAAATTAGAGAACATACTTCTAAATACCTATGGCTAATAAAAATCAAAATAAATGAGAAAATACTATGAAGTAAGTTAAAATTAAAATATAGCATAGTAAAACTTTTGGAATACCACTGAAGCTTAGAAATATATAGCTTTAAATGCCCATATTAGAAAAGTCCTAAAAATCATTAATCTAAGCTTCAATCCTAAGAAACTAGAAAAGGAAAAGGCGAAGTAAGCCCAAAGAAAGTTAGAAAAAAGGAAATAGTGAAAACAAAAGCAGAAATCAATAAGATACAAAACAGGCGAATAATAGAGCAAAGTGGTACAACCAAAAACAGATTATTTGAAACGATGAATGAAAGTAAGCAACTTTAAGCCAGAATCATCAATATAAAAAAGAGAACACAAACTACTACTATCAGAGAAGAAAGTGGGAGCATAACTACATGTACTACAAACTTCAAAAATTACAAGGGAGTGTTGTAAATACGTTTCTTTAATAAATTTGACAACTTAAATGAAATAAACTTCAATTATGTAACAAAACGATCACAAGAAGAAATAGAAATCTAAATAGCCTGTGTCTGCTGAAGATACTGTATTTATTATTTAAAAATTAAGGAAATCTTCAAACTTCATTGGCAAATTCTAGGAGCCTATTTAAGGAAGATACAATGACAATCCTACAGAAAAATCTTTCAAAAATTACTGGAGAAGGGAACACATATGGAACCTTGCTTTCTGAGGTCAGCATCGCACTAATACAAAAACTAGGCAAGAAAAGGCAAACATACACCAAAATACGACCATAGGCACACATGTTTTTCATAATATTGGGCAATCAAATGCAGCAACAGGTAAAAAGTATAAGCAAAATGACCAAGCAGTGTTTATCCTAGGAATACAAATATTGCTTAACATTTGAAAAATCAATGTCATTTATCATGTTAAAAGAATAAAGGAGAAAATTAATGATTATCCCACAGATACAAAAAAAAAGCATCTGATGAAATTCCATACCGTTCTTGATAAAAACTCTCCATTAAACTAGGAATAGCAGGCAATTTCCTTAATCTGCTAAAGGGCATGTGCAGAATTTCCTTACACCTTTTTTTTTTAGTTTGAAGTCATCATAACATCACGGAAAACTTTTCTCACATATCTTAGTGTGGTTTCATACATACAAAGAGCCTTTCAGTGTTATTACAATACAACCATCAAAATATCAGGAAATAGATATTGTTAAATTATTGCCATTCAGTCTTTACACCTCAGTTAAGATCAACCAATTGCCTCATTAAAATATTTTACAGCAAAACGATGGAGTCCAGAATTATGCATGCATTAGTAATTCCTGTCTCTTTGGTTTACTTTAGTTTGGAGTAGTTTCAGTCTTTTCTGGACTTTGATGGCATTTGCAGTTTTGAATTATTATAGGGATATTATGCTGTAGGAACTCTCTTAATTTGGGTTTGTCTGATGTTTCCTCATGATTGGATTTAGCTTGCGTATTTTTGTGGAAATGACAAACTGATATAATCTCACTGCATTATATCATGGGATGCATACTTTTGAGATATCTCAGTCTTTAAGTTTGTTCATATTGATCTTTTGATTAAGGTAGTATCTGCCCAGCTAAATTATAAATTTACTACTTTCACTTCATAGTTAATTTTGTAATTAATTTTGTGAAATACATACTTAAAAGCTATGTAGGCCGGGCGCGGTGGCTCAAGCCTGTAATCCCAGCACTTTGGGAGGCCGAGACGGGCGGATCACGAGGTCAGGAGATCGAGACCATCCTGGCTGACACTGTGAAACCCCGTCTCTACTAAAAACTACAAAAAACTAGCCGGGCGAGGTGGCGGGCGCCTGTAGTCCCAGCTACTCGGGAGGCGGAGGCAGGAGAATGGCGTGAACCCGGGAGGCGGAGCTTGCAGTGAGCTGAGATCCGGCCACTGCACTCCAGCCTGCGTGGCAGAGCGAGACTCCGTCTCAAAAAAAAAAAAAAAAAAAAAAAAAAAAAAAAAAAAAAGCTATGTAATATATTACCATGAATGATCCAAATACATCATTCATGATCAGACAATTAATGTGTATGAACTCTAATTTTCCTATTTTATCCTTTGGGTTGCAATTATTATCATTTTTTATTTTTACTCAAATCATCCCAGAAATAGGCAGTATAAAAACATTAAAGCTGGATTTTGTGTCTTTTTGACATGTTCTCATCATTCTTTGAACACCTCATTGCTCTGTCACAAATGTTCCAATCCCATCTTAGACTTTCCCTGTCTGTCTCTAGAAGTATTCATTTTCCCAAGTAGCTCTGGTTCCTTTCTGTAGAAAATAGTATGGAGAAGCCAAGATCTGGGTGCAGAGGGTGCTCATTGCTATTGTGCTGTCACTGTTCCCAGGACCTCTTGGTGGGTAGAAGCAGAGAATATATATATATAAATGTGTGTATATGTATGTCTACAGTAAGTACATATATACATGTCTACATGTTTATGTATATATTTGTAGTTGTATTTATAGAAAACCAGTAGTTCACACTAATACATTCAATTGCACTCACACCACAGGGATTGTTTCTCCCTTTTTTTGTTCTTGTAACTCTCATCTCCAACAGAGAGAAACTTGGCTTCCATTACTCTTGGTGTATGTACTTATTGGATTAAGTCCCCACTATGTCTCCCATTGCTGCCACTGCTTCCATTCCCTGTGGCATTCTCCCCTTCCTTTTCAGGTTCTGACTCCCCATTTTGGGCCATCCCAGTACATGGATGCCCTCCTGACCTTGCTTTGGCTGGTTTTCCATGACAGGTCACCTTATCAAATGAATGACCCCCTCATCTTCACCTTGTGCCTGCCTTCCTGTGGGGGAACCCTCCTAGCACTGTGTGAGCTCGAACTCTGTATGCCAGGCTGGCCCACCCAGTGCATGCCCTCCTCCTGCATGGGCTTAGACCCTCATGCAAGGCAGTTTTCATGTGTAGACTCTCCTCACCCTCTGAAACAGACTGCCAAACCAGACCAGGCTTCAATGGGGATGTTCTCTTAGCTTTGCTTTGGCTATAATTTCAAACACAGGCTACTTTGCCCACCTTCTATGATCTGATAACTATGGCTGGCTCTCCCTCTCCAGGCCTGCCTTCCTTTGCTTTGGCTGTGATTTTCAAACTAAGCCTTCTATGTGAAATGGTGCTTTTCTCAGTTTCTCAAGCTATGAAGCTTCGTGCCCTCCTCACACTGCCTGGACTCTGGCCTGAGAGCCCCCTACTCCATACCAGGTACACACCATGTACTTCCCTACTCTTAGGACTAAACTCTTCCAGGAGATGAAGGAAAAGGAAGAGAGGGTAGAAGAGGGAGAACAGAAGAAAAATAAGAGGAAGATACCAACACCATACTTAATGGTAAACAAAAAACAAAAATCCCAAACAGCAATGACAAAACCCTAATATTGGAACAAGGCAAGGGTGTCCACTCTTACCACTTCCTTTCCACATTGTACTGGAAGCCCCAGCCAGTACTGTAAGGCAGAAAAAAGAAATTAAAAACATCTACATATAGGACAGGAAGAAATAAACTATATTCACAGATGATATAATTATCTCTTGGATATAATCCTAAAGAATCTACAAAACTATTAAAATAATAAGTACATTGAGTTGTAGGATGTAATGATATAGAAAAGTTAATCATATTTATATGTACTAGCAATATGCAATTGGCAATTAAATATTTAAAAATCACTTATAATAGCATAAAAATATGAAATCGTGATAAATTTAATGAATCAAATACAGAACCTCCACTAAAATACACAAAGTACTTACAAAAAGAAGTTAGAGATGATCTAAATATAGAGTTTTCATAAACTGAAAGATAGTTTTCCATGTTGTTAAGATGTCAATTTTCCCTAGATTCATCTACAGATTTTATGTAATTCCAATTAAAATCCCATCAGGCTAGAAATTGAAAAGATCATTCTAAAATATTTATGAAATGCAAAGCCGTCACATAGTTAAAACAATTTTGGCAAAGAACAAAATTGGATGGATTATGCTACATTATTTCAATATTAATTTTATAGCTATATTAGTCAAAACAGTATGGATTAGTATACAGATATATAGATAAATTAATGGAAAAGGGTAAACAAAATAGAGTGAATAAACACAGCCACACATATAAGATCAATTGATTCTCAACAAACATATAAAGGTAACCAGATTGAAGGAAAGAATATTTCCAACAAATCATGGCTCATGAGATGGTTTGAGTCTATGTCCCTGCCTAAATCTCATGTTAAATTATAATCCCCGGTGTTGGAGGTGGGGCCTGGTGGGAGGTGATTGGATCATGGGGGCGGTTTCTCCTGGTTTAACACCATCCCCCTTGGTGGTGTGACAATAGCGAG
The DNA here is from genome assembly GCF_037993035.2 of Macaca fascicularis. NCBI lineage: Eukaryota > Metazoa > Chordata > Mammalia > Primates > Cercopithecidae > Macaca > Macaca fascicularis. The sequence goes on from NC_088381.1 coordinate 2,321,356, forward strand.
TTATTGTGAGATATGATTAAAAGTGTGTAGCACCTCCCCTCCTCTCTCTCCTCCTCCTGCTCTGGCCATGTGACATGCCTGCTTCCCCTTTGACTTACGCTGTGATTATAAGTTTCCTGAGGCCTCCCCAGATGCTTTCCACACAGCCTGCAGAACTGTGAACCAATTAACCATTTTTTCTTTATAAATTACCCAGTTTCAGGTATTTATAGCAGTGTGAGAACTGACTAGTACACTTCATTTGGAAGAACCTTGATCCTTACATCATCCACAAAACTTAACAAGTAACGGGTCTAAATATTGCTAATCTTTAAATGATAACATCCAGAAAATCTTAACTTTTAATTAGGCAATGATTTCTCAAGTAGAATATCAAAAGTCTGAACCTTAGAAGAAAAAAATGAATAAGTTGCATTTCATCTAAATTAAATTCTTCTTTTCTTTGAAAGATACTATTAAAGAAATGAGACAGCAAGGCTACAGACTGGGAGAAAACATTTACATTACATATATCTAACAAAGGATTTATATCCAGAATATATAAAGAACTCTAGTTGGGCGTGATGGCTCACGCCTGTAATCCCAGCACTTTGGGAGGCCAAGGCGGGCAGATCACAAGGTCAGGAGTTCAAGACCAGCCTGGCTAACATAGTGAAGCTCTGTCTCTACTAAAAATACAAAAAATTAGCCAGGCATGGTAATCCTAGCTGCTTAGGAGGCTGAGGCAAGAGAATCACTTGAACCTGGGAGGTGGAAGTTGCAGGGAGCTGAGATTGAGTCACTGCTCCCCACCCAGGATGACAGTGGGAGACTACATCTCAATAAAAAAAAAGCCTCTCACATCTCAATGAAAAAGACAGAGAATGCAATTAAAATAGGCAAAAATCTTGTATCTTCAAAAAGAAAATGTGAGTGGCCAATATGTAAATGAAATATGCTTACTTATATATATCACCAGGCAAATGCAAATTAAAACCACAATGGGTTGCCACTATACACCCACCGAGGTGTGGAGCAGCTGCATTTCTCTTGTGTTGCGGGTGAGATGCAAAATCCTCCAAGCACTTTGGGGACCATTTTGGCAGTTCCTTATAAAACTAAACATACACTCACCACATGATTTAGCCATTTTACTCCTAGGTATTTGTCCAAGAGAAATGAAACCTCATGTCCACATAAAGACCTCTATATGAATTGTTATTCATAATCACTAAAATTAGAAAGGCTCATCAACAGGTGAATGGAATACTACTTGGCAATACAAAGGAATAAGCTATGGATCTGCAACAACATGAATAGATCTCAGAAACATTACACCCAGTGAAAGATGCCAGACGTGAAACAACGTATAGTGCATCATTCTACTTACATAGAATGCTTAAAACAGGCAAGAAAAAAAGTAACAAGTATAATGACAGAATGTATGCTGTTCAGAGCTTGTCTGGAACCTTCAGTGGCAGATGGGTCAAAGGGTCACAAGAGAACTTTGGGAATGATGAAAATGTATACTAGTTTATACATTTGTTGAGACTTAGCTAACTATACATGCAACATTTTAGTTCATGTGTTATGATTTTTTTTTTGAAGAGCATTAAAATTTGGTGCCAAAAAACTTTGATACTGTTTAAAAAAAGTTTTCTGTAAGAAAGAAAAGTGACTGAACAAAACAGTTTGGGTAAAAGGCATTTGGGTCAATCAGAACGCACAGACGTGGATGACGTAATGTGATCACCTGATGCCTCCCAGCTATCTGCTTTCTACCTTGAGTGTCTCCAAATACTCTTCTAGACCATTTAAAACCATCTTCCTATGAACAAAACGGCATTCACCTCCTTTTCCTACTACCATGAAAAATTACCCTCTGTGGGACTCCTGGAGCCTTTTTTTCTTCCAGTCTAAAATGAATGCAAGAACTGAATTAATAATTTTCTGCTGATTTGGCTAATACGTAATTACTATCTAAGCAAGAGAGCACAAGGATGTGGGTGCTGGTGTTCAGTGCTTATCCTCCCCTCCCAGATGGCTGCCTATGTTGTTGGAGGGAGCTGAGAAAGGAGGAAGGGTGGCGGGCTGCATGGCCACCCTTTGTTGTGGGTGTAGGTGCAAGCTGAGCAGTGGCTGTCATGTGCAGTAGTGTGTGGGTGTGTAAGAACCTTATAGCCCATGCATCCTGATCACACCTCTGCAGTCTTTCTCTTTGATTTTGCCTTTTGAAAGAGATTGCATTTTAGGTGACACTTCTAATGACTTGCGGATTAATTCACAACTCAGCCTAGGTTCCCCAGAAAACATATCCTGAGGCAAAATTTAGTTGGTGATATGTTACTAGGGTGTTTGATTCCAATGAAAACAGGAGCAAAGGAAAAGGGAATTTAGGCATGGAAAGAGAGGGAGCAGATAGGAGGGAGGGTTCATTATCAGGCAGACCACCCACTGCTGAGTACGAAGTACAAAAGATGGATCCATCTCACAAGATCATCTTTGAGAGGCCAACAGCAACTGCATCTCAGGACATTTCTTAGGAGGCAATAAAGGGAGACTCTTTGATCCATGAATATGTGTTCGTTAGCCAAAGGTCTGCCCCATAGATTTTTAACTTGCCAGAAATTTCAGATTGCATATATGTGAGTACTGAGCAAATCCCGTGGCATCTTAGACCTTGTGATATGAGGATATGAGCATATCCCGTGTGGGCTTGTTCCCATGTAAAGCTGATCAGACGTCTTGCAGAAGTGGGTGCTGAGGTAGCAGCTGGGGTGTTAAAGCCAAAAGCTCCAGAGACAGGGGGAAGCCAAGAAGGTCTGATGTGATGCACGGTTGGATAATGTTGTAATGTGGTTCTGCAAGTCTTAGAACATATAAACTGGTCGTAAGGGGGCTAATTCTTGCTATGTTGTTGGTTTTATTCAAACAACTTCTCTTCATTGTTTACTTTTTATAGCCACGATCTCCAGCAGGGCATTTCTCTAAAAGAACTGCATGGAAATTGAAGAAATAAACTGAACTATGAATGTGTGTCTGATACAACAGATACAATTTTCCATATAATTCCATTGTGCATTAACAGCACATTGAATGCAAAGCAGTGGTGAATAGACTTTTCCAGAAAATAATTAGGGAGCTATATTTATCTCTGAATCTTCCAGGTACTGCGGTCACATTTTCTGTTCCAAAATTAAAATAGCTGATTTTTAGAAAAGGCAGTGATATTTAAAATTAATGCACAGAAACATGCCAACGTGAGATTTAGGATCTAGATTTAGATATTTACTAATATAAAGTCTCAACGATGTTAAAGAAAAGCTTAAGTTTCATAGAAAAAAAAAGAGTCAATAAAGTAGTTACCTATTATTAACCATTAAGTCCTGGAATAATTTGAAGAGGTCTACAGAACACAAAAACGAGTTTGATGTGTAGGTTTTGTTAGTTGGCTACAAGTAGGATTGTGTAACCATCTTTTTCAATATTAGAAATCCGAGGTACAGAGAAACTTTATTGGGGATCATTCACTAAAATATAAAACCTGTGGCTGTGGGTGAGTGGCCCTTTAGGTGTGTGGTGGTGGTCCAGAGGGCGGGGTGCACCCGCTGTGCACTGGTACACCAGGGTCCTTGCGCCAGTGGCCTTCTAATGACAGCCGAAGGAGGCCTGTCACAGGGAAGCAAGGATCCTTGCCTTATATTAAGGATCACGGATAGCTCTGGGCGGCACCAAAAGAGGCAGACATTTTACCATCCCTGGAATGACAATCCAGTCTCCAAGTCTGGCTGGGATCTAGTTTGCTGATAACAAAACACATATTCAGGCCTCTCTTAACCATCCATTACATATGTGTACATGGGAGCAGAAAGCGCTCAGTGCGCCTAAGAAATGTTCAGGAGTGAGGGTAAGAGGTGCAGTTTAAGGAGCAGCTTTTAAAAAAATGGTCCAATTTTATAAATGAAGAATCGGGCCGCCACGCCAGGGGCTGGAAGACGGGTCAGGCGGGAAAGCCTGAGGGTGGGGGTAGGGGCGGGGATCCCCGCGTCGCCGCTTGGATGCTCGGAGACGGTGGGGGAGAGCGGATCCCAGCAGGTTAGGCCGAAGGAACAGCGCCATGTGCTCCGGGCTCCTGGCGCTCCTGCTGCCCATCTGGCTCTCCTGGACCCTGGGGACCCGAGGCTCTGAGCCCCGCAGGTGAGGCGGGGGCTTCCCGGCGTCTGCAGGCACCGTCGGGAGGCGGCAGCACGCAGTCCGGCGGGCAGAGGCGCGGCCCGGGGGCTCCGGGGCTGCGCCGCAGCGGGCGGTGGTCGTCGTGCGGGGCCCACTTCGGGGGCCGGGGTAGGCGGGCAGCGTTTCCGCCGCCGCTTATGCCCGCGTCGAGGCTGCGGACAGTCCCCGCACTCGCCCGGCCGCCGAGAGCCCAGAGCAGCCGGCTCCGTGGCCGACCCCCAGCCCCGCCCGACTCCGCGCAGCCGCGGCTCCGCTCGCAGCGTCCGGCCCGGGCCGCCCCCGCACTCCGCGGTCCCGGAGCTCCGAGTCCCGTGCGGCGGCCGCCGAGGCGGGAGGGAGCGCCCAGGGCCCCGGCCTCGGGCCGCGGCGAGCGAGGGGGAGGGCAGGGTGCGCGGCGCGCCGGCTCCGCCTCCGACTCTCCGGTCTCCTCCCCCGCCCCGCGCCCGCGCGCGCTCCGCTCTCCTCCCCGCTCCTCCCTCCCCTCCCAGCGCCCGCTCCTCCCCCTCCTCTCCTCCCCCTCCGCCCTCCTCCGCTCCGGGCCAGCGCGGCGGCGGCGGCGGCAGCAGCAGGAGCAGCCCCGGCTGCGGGTCGCGACGGCGGCGGGGCGCCCCCTCCCCCGTGCCGGGGCGCGGCGGAGGGATGTGGGGCCTTGCGGGAGGGAGGCTTTTCGGCATCTTCTCGGCCCCGGTGCTGGTGGCTGTGGTGTGCTGCGCCCAGAGGTAGGGTCGGCGGGTGGGCCGGCGGGCGGGCAGGGCGCGGGGTGCGCGGGGCGCGGGCGGCTGAGCCGCCCCTGACCCGCTCTGTGTGCCCCCCGCCCCTCCCCCAGTGTGAACGATCCCGGGAACATGTCCTTTGTGAAGGAGACGGTGGACAAGCTGTTGAAAGGCTACGACATTCGCCTGAGACCCGACTTCGGGGGTAAGTGGGCTGCGCGCGGCCGCTGCGGGAAGCGCGACCCACGGCGGCGGCGGCCTGGGCGGAGGGAGGCGGGGGCCGCAGCCGCGGAGCCGCGGCGGGTGGGGGTGGGGGCCCTTCGCCCGCGCCCCTCCTGGGGTAGCCCCCAGTCCTCAGAGCCGCCCGCGCCCCGCGTCGGAGCTGGGCTGATCGCCGTGTCCTGCGCTTCCCGCAGGTCCCCCGGTCTGCGTGGGGATGAACATTGACATCGCCAGCATCGACATGGTTTCCGAAGTCAACATGGTGAGTGCCCGCCCTCCCAGGGCGGTCCCCGCGCCCCCGGCCCGCTGTCTGGGATCACAGGCGTCCACAGGGCTGGGCCGGAGGCCTCTTCGGCCGGGGCCGAGTTTCCCCGGCCCGCAGAGGGAGCCGCGCTCCCCGGCGCCGGCCCCTCGCTTGCCCGGCTCCCTGCACCCGCCCGGGGCGCTCGGGGGCCTGGCTGGCTTCGGAGCCGCGAGGGCGCAGCCTTCCTGCGGAGGGGTCTGGCCGGCCTGGCGCTCCCGTCTGCCGCTGCAGCTCCGCCAGCGCTCTGCTGCCTGGTCCCGGGGCTTCCCGAGCGCCGTCTCGCCTCCCTAGCAACAGGCGCTGTGGAACCGGGAGAGGCGAGATGTGGGGGTGGCTCCCGTGTTCTAGGTAAGATAGTTAAGGTTTCCTTTGTTGTCGTTTGGAAAGAGGTGCTGGCTGCAGGAAACGGGAACGAAGACGGGGGTCTGTGCGTTCCAGGGGTGGTCTCTGCGGTTCCTCCCAGGCCGCCTCCTGGACCGGCTGACCCGGGCCCGGCCCCGCCAGTCTCTGTCCGAGGTGCTGACCGGCTGCCGCTGCTTGGGAGAGCAGGAGGCCGCGCCTGGGCTCGGAGGAGCCGCTCTGCCGGGAGGGTGGGAGGCCGGTGAGCCGGGGTCCCTTCGGTCTTCTGTGGATGCAGACTGGATTCAGTATTCTGACTGTGGGAAGCGGGAGGAGGTCAGTGCCCCGAGGTGCGAAGCGGGCTTTTGCCAGGAGCGCGTTAGGACGCCGGGGAATCGGGAGAAGGATGGCTCTTTCATTTGTTAATTGAGCTGAAACGCCGTGGGATTTGAAAACTAGTTTAGTTTTCTGCTGAGGGACGCTCTAGAAGGAGCATTTATAAACAATATATATATAGGTTTTGGAAGGAATCGTTTGCAACTTTTCTTTCGGACATACGACATTGAGACTACAGTGAGACGTGGTTTTAGATCCACTCCGTAGGCTTCTTAACTCTGGTGTGCGTCGGAATCACGTGGGCAAACTTGCTTTAAATGCATGCTTGCTAGTTCCTCACTCCAAGGGACTCTGATCAAGGTAGGCTGGAGTCTTGGGGTCTCTGCATTTAAAACTGCTTCTTCAAATATTTTGAAGCGGGTATTTTGTGGACAATATTTTGAGAAATTTTTCAGTAAGTCACATACACAAAGTAAAACTATTTTTAAAAATAGATGTTAGTGAGGTACTTTTAAAATACCTACCACTAAGGATCTTGTAGGAAGAAACTTAACCACGCCAAGGTGTTGTCATTAATTTTTCACTCTTAATCTAAAGCTTTTAAATTTACCATATGTATTTAAAAATGTACCTTTTTTCAAAGTGTGTCACTTAGGACATTTGTAAGTCAAATATTATATCAGTAATTAGCAAGAAACAGAAGGAATGTGAGTCATAAATTACCTTACAATAAAAATTAACATGTGTATTTTACTTTTTATGTAATACTATAAAAGTGATTTTACTCAATGTGTTTGTTTTGTGCTTTTAAGGAAACAATACATTTAAGATCCACACTCTGTGATCTGTGATTTTCTCAACTGGGGACTTCACATTCTCTAGAGAAGACAATTTAGTACAGAAGTTAATTATTTAGTGGATTATTATGTCAAAAACCATTGTATCGGAGGATGGCAGGTGGAAGAGAAAATGTATTGATTTTGCCCTTCAAGAGCTCTACACGTTAGTAAAATAATTTGGGGAGTGAGGAGAGTGTGCTGTTGCACACCATCACATATTTGTTTGAGTTATTTTTTAAACTTAGTTTTCCAGTTGTTCTGGCATCATGCTGTTAGTTGATAGCTTTAAAAACTTCATCAATGTTTGTCTAATTCGTAGTCTGTGACTTGAAGTGTCTCAATTTTCTCCAAACCCAGTAACAGAAAGACAAATGGAAGATACAGGCCATTGTACTGAACAATCTTTAAGTGTATATTCCATAGCCAATAAGTATATATAGCATGCCAAAATATACTTGTATGCATTTTTTTTTTTTTTGCATTCTTAGGACAGTAATTTTTCTGGCTCTGTAAACACACACTTATTATAAACAAATATTGAGGATGAGTAGAATTGGAGACTGAAGGCTGTTGGGTAGATGTGAATGTCAGCCATTGAAAATATCTTCCTCCCATAAGCAGATTGGTCACATCATGCTCTAGAAAAATCTGATTTTCCTTAAAATATTTGTGCATGATAATTATGGTATTTCACCTGTTCCTAAAGAAACCTCAAATAGAGCAATGGTTAAATATCATTTAGGGACTCACGTTTTAGAGGGAAAGAACAGAAAATATATGAGCATAGGATTAGAGCTGCCACTCAGTTATGTTGTTTGAAAACAGTAAAATCTATTAATGAGCTTTATTAATCACCTTACTGGTCACACAAAACTAAGTGTGGTAAGTTATGAAACTAAGTAAGAAATGGTCTCACTTTAAGTGTGTTGTCACTCTTAGAGCAGATACGACAAACGGTTGTTCACAGGTAGAATGTGGCAAGGCCCATTAGAGGAACAAGTGACAGGCACACAGAAGAGAGAGGGAGGGAGGAGGAGGGACGAGAGAAGCTGGCTGGGAGAAGGGAGGTATTTGATGTGGAAACTTTCATGAAATAAATTATATTTAAATTATGTGAGGGATATGAATAGAATTCTGACTGGTTTACTTGAAGGAGGATATTCTGGGTTAGGAAAGAAAATGACAGAGTTCTGAATGGATAGATGAACAGGATCAGAGATTTAGAAGGGGAGATTGGAGAGACGAAGTTGGAAAAGCAAGACAAACCCCTGTGCACCTAGACCGTTCTGCCAGAGGCCAAGGACTTCACATGATAATTTCAGGAAATAAGGAGCCTATAAATGATAAAGGTTTTAAAGCAGGTAACTGACATGATTTGAGTTGTGGCATAAGATGATTATTTTGGCCAAAATGTTAATTTAGTAGAGGATTAGGGATAGTGAGGTAGAATCAATGAGGGATAAATGATCTTGGAAGATTCTTTCTTGAAAATTTCCCCTCAGGTTTTGATAGATATATTTTTGAAAACGTGTATTTAGTGAAATAAATACAAATTCACCAAAGTTCAAAACAAAGACTTTGAAAAACACGTATATCTGAAAATGGGGAGAGATGTGTATGCATTTGTTCATGAGTTTTTTAGGGTCATTGCGGAGAACAATAACAGATACTACTCAAGAATGATGCTGTTGTTGCTTTTTGCTTTAAACAATTGTAGATTCCAGTCCTTATCTACTGGTAACGTGTGTCGATGATGCCTCCAAAAAATGTCTCCGACCTCAAATAAACACATGCATAGATTAGTTATGCATGTAAATGCATATCTCATCATTCATTTTGGTGTTTTGTGGAAACAATCTAGGAAAGGATTTGAGTGTTTTAATATTTAGCATTGGTTTTTGCCATAACTTGCTTCATGGATAGTGGAGTTCTACATTTCCATTTTTTCCTAAATCTTTTAATGTTTCTTTTCATACACTCTTTTTTTTTTTTAATTAACTGACCTGATACTCATCAAAGAACATTTTGCTTTATGTAACTTCCCTCTTGTTTCTCTTAGCCCCTGTTTAAAATTTTAGGTAATCTATAAAAAATTATGCATGGCTAGATAATTATTGAGATTTAGTCTGTATATTTCTTTAAGTGAGATTGCGTATGTCCAAGAACACTGTCTGCTGAAAATGACTGTGTGTGTTATCATTTTGGTGCTTACCCGTGGTTCTAGTGAACAATAAATGTGTTGAGTAGATAGATGAAGAGATCAACAAATGGGAAAAATTATTGCAAGTATAGGAAACATAAAATATTGAAAAATAAAACAATTAGGGATTTTAAATTTAAACACAGTGTTTTAAAATAAGAGTTTTAAAAAACTTATTAAAATGAGCCATTATTTTGATCTGTTAATTTGGAGAAGTCACATGTACTTACTTTTTACTTCATTAACTATGTGGTATTAGGAACATAAAACTAGATTCAGACTCTAGTGATAGTGATAATTCCTGTAATTTAACTTCTACTTTGTTATCACTTCATCCTTAACTAATCCATTAAAATTAACTCAATCTTAATGAAAGTGTAACTACAGGACTTTTTTTTCTCATTTCGTGCATATAAAAAATTATTATTTTTTTTAAATTAGAGTTCCTTTTGGGTAACCTATAATGTGTATTTTTAGTTATGAGACATACGCATTCATTATGCTAGCTGTTTTGTGTTCATTTCTCACTTGTTGCATTTTCTTCTCAAAATCGATTTTTTAATGTCTAGGTGTGAAATAAGTGTGGTGCATATGAACATAATTTTAGCACATTTCAAGAAGCAGCTTTGGCGCTATATCACTACTAAACGGATAGAGTCTGACCTGTGTACAAAAATGACATACACACGTACACATTTGCACTATTATTTTATGTTTTTCTTTCTTCTTTTTAGAAGAGAGGCAAAGAGGAGAGGCAGATTCAGGCTAGAGTGAGCTAGGATTAGAGGTTTGGAAAATGCAGCTTTTAGACATCTTTTGTCCAAATTTATGTTACTCAGTCTCCTGCCCCCCATTTCAGGGTCTAGAAGCTGCTTTGCCATCAGAGAGTGCTGAATGAGAACACAGCATGTCCAGTCCCTGGCCAGGTTCTCAGGCAGGAGGAGCTGAATCCCAGGGGTCCATGTAGTGTGTTTAACAAGAGCCTTATTGCATTGGGAGCTAGGGGTTCTGTTTCCAAGTCCATGGGACCATCTAGCCTCAGGCAAGTCACTTAATCCTCAGGAATTCAGTCGGAGGTTTCCAGATGCCCATTGTGTGGGGACACAATTGATACCAAAGTGATATCATAAGGGCTGAGGTCTACAGAGAAAAGCTCAGTGAGGACACCCACACTGTCACGTGTTAGCAGGCTGTCCTTTACTCCTTGCTTCTGGAGAGGCCTGGGCCATTTTCAGAGTTTGCATATGAATTGCTATTGCTATTAGCAGTTTAAAGGTAGGAAATGCGCTAATGCTCTTATTACGGAGCACGCTGGGGGATGACTCAGCAGAAAGGAAGACTGTTTCCCTGACCCAGTTGGGGTTGGAAAACTGCTTACATGGAAGGCACTTCAGGGGTAAGGTCCAGGGTGTGTGTCTGTGCGTGGCTCTAGGTTGCTCCATTTGGGAGGCGAGGGTGTTTATTGAGCACATTACTTTTCACTGACAGTATGTTTCATGCATAAGTTATGATCATACATCAATGCTGGGGCACTGATAAGAAAGCATATAATGAACTTCAGAGATGGATGACAATAATACCTGACATAATATGCTCTTTAGTAAAAGAGGCTTGTGTTTAATATTAAAACGTGTAGCATAGAGAGCAAAAAGAGAATGCTTTTTGCCTTTCCCCTCAGGGGGATTGTAAAACTTATATTACATCTCTTTGAATAAATGGATCTTACATGCATCGTCCTGTTACGGATGACCTCTTGCTTGAGCCTGTGCTGGGCTCTAGGATCTTATGGTATGTTGTCTTTAGTTTGAAGTGATGGGGCAAATCTGCTTATTTACGTGTAGTTAAAGAATTACGTCTGGTAGGTAATTGAGTTGCAGTTGCCAAATTACAACTGGTGTCTGTCTTTGACTCCAACATTTGGTTTTTCCAAAGATAAAATATTCTACTTATATTTCCTTGGATAATGGTAAATAAAATGAGTTCAAAAAGATAGCTGTTGCTTCTTGGGCTACTTGCCAAATGAGGGTATCTTGTAGATTTGGTCTTCGTTTAAATGAAGAATGGAATAGATGTTAATGAGGAGGGCAGCGTTCTTTTAATGAAATGCATGCAGGAACAAAAGAAATAGAGAAGTGTCAATAGGAGGTGTAGAGTTCTCCTAGGATGTCACATCTCTTGGAAAGAAGGACTCATGTTTGGGACTGCAGGCTTCTTGATTTTCACAAGGAAAACCATCTGAATTCATCAAGTGACTTTTCACAATCTAATATGGGTGACAGCTGTTCTTTTTATTCTATGGGTAGCTGAACCTTTCTTTCTCATAGGTCTTATGCATGCTGATGATTGCATTTATTTATATCAAACATTTGGAATAAATAAATGAAGCCTATCAAACATTTGAAAATCTTTAGTCATTCATGTTGAGGTGTGACATAGGGAGTTGGTAACAGTTTTACACCATTCTGCAGTTTATAAAATGCTTCAGGTATTATGTCACATTTGATTATCAAATTTGATCCATCAGCTGGTGAGGTAGGTAATAGAGGTGTTAACCTCATTTCCGTTTTTTAGGTGAGGAAATAGGCTCAGAAATAGCACCGACTTTCTCACTCTTACTTCACGGCAAAGCTGGGACCTGGTTCTGCTCCTTTGGTCTTTCTACCTCCTCATGCTACAGGACAACAAAAGATGTTCCATTAGGGGCTCATGGGACTTTATCTTCTTCCATGACCTTCACTGCTGTCTAAATTAGACATTTCCCATTCTGCATTTCTGTGAAAACTTATTCTTTCCTGCAACGCTTATTATAGTGTTAAATATTCTTTTGGTGTGTTTGTTTGCTTAGTCTTTCTCCTCCATCTCTCTCCATTAGACCATACACTCCGTGAGGCAGGGCTGTTTCTATGAGCCGTTCTTTGCATAGGATCCAGTATCTGATAGGTACCTTTTCAATATTTGTGGAAAGGAATATATGAATGAAGAATAAACAAATGAATAAATACATATGTGCATGAAGAAACTGATAGTCAATTTCCAATGAAATACTTTTATATCTTGGAATTTGGGCTCAGGACAGGAAGAATCTCGCAGGCTAAATATGGTGTATACAGCGTTTACCTTAGAGGACATAATTCAACCATAATTTGTGTGATTGCACCAATTATAATACCACCGACCAAAGATCACAAAGTCTGTCAAGTATTCTGTAGTTGGTAGGTACCCCTTTCACTGGGGGAACTTTTATGCTGATTTCAGAGCAGAAAGAAGAGTAAAGGATTGCAGTGTTCTCTCAAAATTTAGCCTATGTAAGCACTGGTGAGGATATTCTAAGCACCAACACAGGTGCCTTTGTGCACTGAAAGTTTTGTGTCTCGTTATAAAGTATATGAGGGTGGAGCTTTCATATATTCTAGGGAAGTTTTGACGTTCTTTTTAGACAGGGATTCTTTGGGCTTTGTCTTCCCTTCCCCCTGACCACTCAGCAGTGCAGTGGAGCAGAAGTGGTTTTCATTTGTTTGCAAGTTTCCGGTGCAACTTACTTCTGGGCCATTTATGCCAGCCATTAAGAGGATTGTCTAGCTGCAAAATTTGGAAGAAGAGGACTAAGATAGTTCTCATCTCTTGGCGATGTGCTCAGTGCCATTCAATCAAGACAGAGAGTGAGTCTTTTAATCTCTGTAGCTTGAAATGTAGATTGCCCCTCATTCCTTTGTAGTCAGGAGACCACATCCAGAATTAGAAGCCATGTGTAAATGTTAACTAATGTATCTCTTTTTGCAATTTTCCACTGAATTTAAACATCACACAGAAGCGTTTACTACAGATATCAAAAACTTTGGCATGTGTGGTACTAACATTTCACATAAATAATAAGATTGAGATCTGAGAACATCACAGTTCTTTAAGTGTCCTAATTTGTTTTTAAAAGAGGATATGAATTTTATTGATTACATCATCATCATGTTTTACCCCAGTTCTACAATAAAAGAATCCCTTTTATGTAACTGCTGAATCCACATGCCATGATTCATGACACTATATATATATATATATATATATATTTTTTTTTTTTTTTTTTTTTTTTTTTTTTTGAGACCAACTCTCTCACTGTCGCCCAGGCTGGAGTGCAATGGTGCGATCTCAGCTCACTGCATCCTCTGCCTCCTGGTTCAAGCGATTCTCCTGCCTCAGCCTCCCAAGTAGCTGGGATTACAGGCAACTGCCACCACGCCCGGCTAATTTTTTGTATTTTTAGTAGAGATAGGGTTTCACTATGTTGGCCAGGCTGGTCTTGAATTCCTGACCTCATGATCTGCCTGCGTCGGCCTCCCAAAGCGCTGGGATTACAGGCATGAGCCCGGTGTGTGTATATATGTATATATATATAAAGACTGAGTTTCCCTCTTTATAAAATGCTTCAGGTATTATGTCACATTTGATTATCAAATTTGATCCATCAGCTGGTGAGGTAGGTAATAGAGGTGTTAACCTCATTTCCATTTTGTAGGTGAGGAAATAGGCTGGCATGCAATGGTGTGATCTCAGCTCACTGCAACCACCGCCTCCTGGGTTCAAGCGATTCTCCTGCCTCAGCCTCTCGAGTAGCTGGGATTACAGGCACATGCCACCACGCCGGGCTAATGTTTTAATTTTTATTTTTAGTAGAGACAGGGTTTCACCATGTTGGCCAGGCTGGTCTTGAACTCCTGACCTCAGGTGATCCACCCGCCTCAGCCTCCCAAAGTGCTGGGATGACAGATGTGAGCCACTGTGCCTGGCCCGTTTGTTTTATGTTATTTTGTATTAACTTTAAAGATTACAAAATCTGCTAGTCTAAAATGATATAACCCTGACTGTTTGCTATATATGTGTAAAATATTTGTCAGTTAACTCAACATCACATCACTGTTCTTTTAAATTTTATTGTTTTGAATAAGACTTTACAATAATTAATTTTAATGAGTAGAAGGAACAAATTTTCTGGGTCATCCATTATTCCATGGTATGTGTGTGTGCGTTATCTATGCAGACCCAGAATGGTTGTGAAGGAACAAAGCCAATTTGGATAATTTATTGTAATAGTATTAATTTTTGCCAATTATGCGGACTGTAATGCTCTATGCGAGAGATAAGTCCACATATCAGGTCAAAAATATACTAGAATGGCCACAGAGCACAGTTCTTGCCATGTAGGATATGCTTGGTAAATATTTGTTGAGTGAATTCTTGGAGTCAGTGGCCCTTGCAGTAAAGGTGTATCTTTGAACTGTTTTATTGCAGAGATTCTCTTTTTTGGGTGCTTAGCCCATAAAATTAACTGTAACTTTAAACATGAAGATCCCTGTGAACTTGTCCCAGAAAAAATATCCGAGTTATGGAAAACAGGGCCATCCCTATGGCCCAGACGAGTGGTTCCAAAGCTGTGGGCCAAGAACCCTTGGGAGGCGCTGGAGTTACTGCCAGGTGCCCTCTAAGCATAATTTCTCACCATTGGTATACGCTGAAGGCGCTGAGTTCACAATTAGGGCAGGCAGGGCCTGCAAAATGTCTTGCCTCTTCAAGGCAGTCTGCATGCTAGGAAGAGGGCGGGGATACCTGTCTGAAGACCTGGGTTGATTGTTCTTTGTTGAGGCTGTTAAACATTCTTCGGGTAACTCATTGGTATGAGGGTGTATTGGATTGTGCTGTTGAATGAGTTTTCGTTTCTGAATCTTTCTTTTGATTTGGCCCTGGGCACCAAAATTCCCTGTGAGATGTCATTCCTTGTGGCGTGGACTAAAACAACGGTTGCTTAGAGAACACCTTCCTGTAGAATGTTAATGTGTGTCCTGTAGTCAAAGTGTTTCTGCTCAAATAATATTGGAAATTATGGCAAACACATAAAATAGGTTTCTTTGGGGCAGGAATTGTCAGGTTCTTTAATACATTAATGATTTTGTAAATCTTCATGGGGGGTGAAGAGTTCAACGTTTTCCAGATATGTTTGACCGGAATTTTTTTTCTTTGTGAAGGGATGAGGGGCCCTATTAGCAACTTCTTCACAAAGTTTTTGGTAGAACACAGTTTAAGAAATATGGGGCTAAAGGACTGAATCAGAATGGTCTTCCGTATTGATGACGATAGCAGAGAAGGTTGCTGTATTAACATAGCCTCTTTTAGTGACAGGCCCACATCGTGGAAGGCAAAATTTTGACAAATAATCTACCGGTTTACAAAGAGATGAGTGGTATTTTCCAGAAATGAAGATTAAAGCACTTGTTATAATTAATTGATTGAAAAAAATAAGATTTTTTGTTTTACAATAACAGTCTCTGTGATATTGAGGGGAGGTTTGTATGTATTAAGCCTTTTTATTTTCTTGTACGTACAGTAAGAATAAATGATAAAGGGGGCTGGGCGTGGGGTTTTATGTTGGTAATCCCAGCACTTTGGGAGGCCAAGGGGGGCGGATCACCTGAACTCAGAAGTTCAAGATCAGCCTGGCCAACATGGCAAAACCCCATTTCTACTAAAAATACAAAAATTAGCCGGTCGTGATTGCTCTCTCCTGTAATCCCAGCTGCTCAGGAGGCTGAGTCACAAGAATCTTGAACCCGGGAGGCAGAGGCTGCAGTGAGCTGAGATCGTGCCACTGCACTCCAGCCTGGGGGACAGAGAGAGACCCTGTCTCAAAATAAATAAATAAATAAATAAATGGGATAGAGGTGTGTATTGAAGAGGAAAAAGTGCAAGAGGCATCAACAACAGTAGCTTAATTTGGAGAACAAAATACGGATTCCTGAGGCTATTGGGCATGGCTGTGATTTGTAGCATTGGATACCTGGAGATTGCTCCTGGGGGCTGTAGCAGCAGAGGAAACAGGCAGGGCTCTGACGCTGCATCCCACTAGGGAGAGCCCCCTTCCATCTCCGAATATATTCTGGTACATACACAGATATTGTGACATGTAATTTATATTATATACAATGAGAATATATAGTATAGTATATAATTTATGTGTCAGTTATATTTCCATATAAAATGAAATTCTGTTTGGATGAAAGATTCTAGTGATGAAAGTATTTGGCCTCCTCTGGAGGAAGTCACCTCTAAAATTTCTCTTATGACTAATATTGAATCTTTTTTTATTTTTTTATTTTTTGAGATGGAGTCTTGCTTTGTCACCCAGGCTGGAGTGCAGTGGCATGGTCTTGGCTCACTGCAACCTCCGACTCCCGGGTTCAAGTGATTCTCTTGCCTCAGTCTCTCAAGTAGCTGGGTCTACAAGTGCGTGCCACCACATCTGGCTCCTTTTTTTTGTATTTTTAGTAGAGACAGGGTTTCACTATGTTGACCAGGCTGGTCTCGAACTTCTGACCTGGTGATCCGCCCACCGTGGCCTTCCAAAGTGCTAGGATTATAGGTGTGAGCCACTGCACCTGGCCTGATTTTGTATAATTCTATGAAGAGTGTATACCTGTTCAGGAATAGTCCCTAACAGTAGCTGGGGGGGCAGATGCATTTTCTGGACTGTTCTGTGAAGCACAGTACTTTCATAAGAGGACAATATTGATTAACCACCACTGCAGAGGCCTCTCTGGGACCTGACCTGTACTTGGCTCAGGGATTGTAAAAGACTGGTGGTGATCATGGGTGAGTAAATGAAAGCAGATCCAGAAATCCAAAGAGATTCAAAAATGTTAATTGATTGTGGTGGGTTTTTGTTTGCTTGTGTGTGTGTGTTGGCATTTAGAATCAGAAAAAACCGGTTTTTAAAAGAAGCATTCTTGTTTTGGAAATACAGTGCTTATGTATGTATATCCATATCTGTATCAATCAATCAATCCATTATCCATTCTTCTTTTTCTCCTTATGCCTGGAGAACCACTTTTCAATCATAAAATAAAGATAGAGTTTGAAGCAATACGAAATATGCTAAATAAAACATGGTTCTCCAGGCTTAAGATTTTACTTTATTATCATAAACTGTTTAGAATGTTAATTGTCTAGGCAATTTCTTCTATACTTCAGGGTAATTTGCCTTTAGAGAACATAGGGGGTTTAGCTTTCAAGCTCGCCCTCTGCAGTGGAAAATCTGAGGTGTAAGAACGCTTAGATCCCAAGGAAGGGTTCCTGTGAACTCTGGCAAGTCGTTCAGACTCAATTTGATCATCTTTCTAATGAGGGTATGGAATGGATGCTCTCTGCGTTGCCTCGCAGCTCTGATTTCCGTGTTTCTTGGAGTCCGTGAGCTGTTTGAAACATGAGGGACCTTCTATTTGCTTTACACAGACCGTAGCTTCTTGTCATTTGATACCGTATGTGGTTTAATTGGTTGTCCACGTGGTGGTCAGTGGCACTGAGCCCATCTCCTCTGGCAGCTCGCAACTGTGTTGTCAAAGCGTGGTGTGTGTAGAACCCGGGAACTCTTTTTCAGGTTCTCTTTGCTGTGTGTTGAGCCTCAGGTACTTTGTACATAAACAGCTGGGATTTAACATCCGAATCCATGCTCAGTAATTTTCAGGTCTCAAATATAGCTGCATTAGTTTTTTTGGTCTGAATTTAGAATTATTAGTTTGTGAATAAAACGTTCAGTGAGCTCTTAAAATGTTTCTCTTGTATCCAAAGCATAATATTTCCCTTATTACTAAGAAGAACCATCCGGTAGAGAAATACCTTAGTTTTTGTTGTTGGGTTTCAAATTGTCCGTATTCAGGTTTTTAAGAACATTTTACATACATTTAATTCATGCACCATTTTTGAATCTTTTGTGGTGTTTTAGTAACAATCTTAACATTCTTTGAGTTCATAATCCAGACCAAAAGGAAGAGGACAGGGGTGTGGTCAGTATCGTCTGCAGTGCTGCACTCGGCCAGTGTGGGGTGTGGAGCCAGCGTTTCATGCAGATAATTTTAAGCTTGGACCTCAATTATAGCATCTCTACAAAAAATAATGTTTGGACTGGGCACCGTGGCTCACCCCTGTAATCCCAGCTCTTTGGGAAGCTGAGGCGGGTGGATCACGAGGTCAGGAGTTTAAGACCAGCCTGGTCAACATGGTGAAACCTCGTCTCTACTAAAAATACAAAACTTAACTGGGCATGGTGGCACGTGCCTGTAATCCTAGCTACTCAGGAGGCTGAGGCAGGAGAATTGCTTGAACAGGCACCTGGGAGGCGGAGGTTGCAGTGAGCCGAGATTGCGCCGCTGCACTCCAGCCTGGCCTACAGAGCGAGACTCCATCTCAAAAAAGAAAAAAAAAAAATTGGTATATTCTACTGTTTTTGATTCCTAGTCTTATTAATAAAAAAAGTTTATATACATAAAGTCCAAGCAAGGAAACCACTGCAGGTGTAGAGATGAAGACTTTGGTCTGCCTATACCAGAGACGTGCAAAGAGACCAGGAAAATTGCTTGATTTTATTCTGTCATAGGAAAAAGGTGGACGTGCAGATTGCTAAGTTTTAGGAAACTACCCAGTCAGGATTGGGATTATATCGATCCGAATGTGGAGTGTGTCTCAAACTTGGAAGTAGCCCGCGACCCCCACAAAAAATTTCCAAGTGTTCAACTTAGGTTTTTCTGCTGTAGATGAAATCCTGTTGGTAATGGGTTTAGTGTTTGTGTGGAGGAAATTACAATGTAAAGAGAGTAAATAAGCGATTGACGCTAATTTACCACCTTGACATAATTTGTCTACAGTGGTGGTGTCACATATGTTACTTAAGGTTGGTTTTTTTTTCGTTTTTTCTTTTTCTCTTTTAAAAGTATGGCTGCTTCTTGCAAAGTTCAGATGCTTACAAGGGGAATGCACTTTGTTCCAAATGTAAGCTAATTAGCACACCTGGGGTAGAATCAACGCTGAGAATTGGTGGGTGGGTACAGATCGTGGGCCTTGGTTGGTTTGTTGAGATTAAGAAGAAAAGGTCAATTAATGGGGCAGATTGTCCTGCACTGGTTCTCAGCTGCCTGCCTGAATGACATTTACCTCTCCTTAGGAGATAAGCAGTGATGGCTTTACCTGCTGGTTTCTCTCTCCAAGTTTGGATACCTCATGAGTCTGTTTGACTCAGTATTTTTTCTCCTTTTATCACATCTCTGAGTTTCTAAAATAATTAAGGAAAATTCTCTTCTCCAACATCCTTCAGAGGAAAGCAGATGGAATTTGTTAAACAAAGGCTGACAGGAAAGCAAGCCTCTGTTAATTGACATCTAATTTCCTGATATGCCACCCTTTGCCCAAGACTCTATTTGATTATGCAATAGTGTGCAAACAGAAAAATCAGAACCTGCTCATGCTGCCGTATTAATAGGAACTGTCAGTCAGCTGGAGGAGGGACTCAACATCAGACTTACATATGATTAAACCATATTCTGTGTATTACCACAAAAGCGTGAGTGTGTCTAGATTGTATCTCTATGGAGATTTTTTCCTGTGTGGCCACTTGCATTATAAAGGAAACTGTGAAAACAACAACCATCAGAACAAAACCCTGAAATGTAAAACAAAACATGTTAGAATTCCATTACACTGATGGTGGAGCCTGTTGAGATGGTAGAGAAGAGGACTTGTAAGGGACTGGTTTTGTGAATATGTATGGCAAAACACTAGTTTTGATGCTTCACAGTGAAGTGCTGTTAACTAATTTACACTTACTGTAACAGGTTAGTGCAAAGTGAGCTATAGAGAGAGAGATTTTTTAAATTCTAGGCTGATCAAAGCACTTTGCATTTTGTAGGTTAACAGTGGGAACTAGCTGGAAGGAGGCAAAACAGTGAACTTTGCCATTTTTAATTTTCAAAATACATAATATCACTGAATAATGACCTCTTGTATTCTCTGCCATGACTTGACTTTTTAGTTCGATTGCTCCATGTTGATTAGCGTGTTCTTGTACTGTCTCCTTCCTTCTAAATACTTTAGCTTTAAGAGGCGGCTTAACTCTGTTACAACTGCTCTTGTAACTAAATGAAATGTCCAGCGACGTAAATCCAAATGATGATAGTTTGGGATTTTCCACTTTTTTAGTGCCTCCGTTCAAGCTTTGCAAGTTTGACTTGTGACACTCCTAAGTCCTCAAGGCCACATTAAAGTTATTGAAGAAACTTATGAAGAGAATGTTTGATTTGAGCCCAGGAGTGAGTGAGCAATTGAGCGTGCCGGGCAAGGAATGTGTGAGGAATGAGTAATTACAGCTCCTAGGGACGCTGTTGGGCCGTGGTTGCAGGGCAGGAATGAAGAAAGGGATGAGTTTCTGGGCACTTGGCCTGGAGAGCTGACACAGTCCACAGCAGACTAGAAGGCATGGAAAGACGCAAGGGAACCATGGTGGGATACGAGTAGCAAAAAATGGTACAATTGGTATAAGAAACAGGAGTTTTCTTTCTTTAAATACTTGGGACACTGGGATATCTTGCTATGTTTCATCAGAAGGTAGATATACACCAGTTGCCACTGTGCCCAAAATTAAATTCTATTTAGCTTAGCTCTTAGAATGTTTACCCCTGATACAAGTGAAACCGCTGGGGGTTTTGACTACCTGCAGTGTTTCTACCATCATCCCTCTGGTGGCAGCCACGTTGGGTACATAGTTTCTAAGAGGGTAACAGCCTGCAAGGAACTGGTGCAGAAGAATCTCCAGGGGTTTCCAGAGCTGCAGACGTCTGGGATGCTTAGATACCTGCTCTGTTCAGACGTGATGAAAGGGAGGAAAGCAGGTAGGAGGATGGTTAAGTGGAAAGAAGTGAGGCAGACATTCTCCTTTACTTAGCTGTGGACTCTATAAATGATCTGTACACCCATGGGTTTTTATACGTAGCACATATGTGACTTTATACATAACACATACGTGAGATTACACTTTTATTTTTTTTTTAACATCGTGTCAGGTGCAGGAACTTTTTACCTGTGTGGAGTGTTCTGTACTTAAAAAAATTTGTTTTCGAGACGGGATCTTGCTCTGTCACCCAGGCTGGAGTGCAGTGCTGTGATCTTGGCTCACTGCAACCTCTGCCTCCTGGGCTCAAGTGACCCTCCCACCTCAGGCTCCCGAGTAGCTGGGACTACAGGTGTGCACCACCACACCTGGCCAATTTTTCTATTTTTTTTTTTTAGTAGAGAGGGGGCTTCACCATGTTGCCTGGGGTGGTCTTGAACTCCTGGGCTCAGGTGATTTGCCCACCTCGGTTTCCCAAAGTGCTGGGATTACAGGTGTGAGCCACCACGCCCGGCCTGTTCTGTATGTTTAAATTGTGAAGTGAAGACCCATGTGGAGTTGATAAGACCATTATTTAGGAAATTTGATACTCATTACACTTTTACTGCTTCTATAATACCTATTATTTTCCAAAATTAAAAAAAAATCCTCATGAAGAAAACTATAGTATGTGAATACATTTGGATGTATTTCTTTTAGCTTTTCATGCACATTTAATATGTATGCGCTATTATTTACACACTGTACATACAAGTTACTGTCATACTTTTATATATAGCTTTATATAGATACTCTTGTGCTATTAAATATGATTTACATTTATTTTAAGGGCTGTATAGTATTCCCTTGACTGGCTGAATAATATATTTTACTTAGTAGTTTTGTTGTTGGACATTTAGATTATTTGCTCTGATTTGGACTAAATAATGTTTTGATGAATATCTTTGTGCCCAAGTTACTGTATGTGTTATGGATTATTTCTTTGAGATATAATTCATTAAATAAGATTACTGAGTCAAATGGTATGAATATTGTTTTAAGGTTTTTTTATCCATGTAACCAAGTAGCTTTCACGAAAAGATCTTTCACTCTGGGCTTCTATTGCAATATCCAAGAATGTTCTATATCTGTCCTTCTAGAATCAATTTCTATTAGTAAATGGGAAGACAACCGCAGCCCACAAAACATTACAATGCAAAGTAAAATTGAGTTAAATCCCCAAATATTCTTAATATTGCCAATATTCCAACATGATCTCATATAATAGTAAAAAATAACACATAATTTGGCTTTACACTAAAATTGACTTTAATTATATATTTGGTATTCTGATAGGTGAACAATAGAATACACACGTTCAAGTCATTGTTTTGTTTTAGTCATTAAGACTAATTCTAATTTCCACAGTAAATCTTACACAAGAAAATAAAAAGTTTCTCAGAAGTCAGGCCTAAGAAGTTGGGAAAAAACCTGTTGGGGCGGCTGGGCGCGGTGGCTCAGGCCTGTAATCCCAGCACTTTGGGAGGTTGAGGTGGGCGGATCATGAGGTCAGGAGATCGAGACCATCCTGGCTAACATGGTGAAATCCTGTCTCTGCTAATAATACAAAAAAAATTAGCTGGGCGTGGTGGCGGGTGCCTGTAATCCCAGTTACTTGGGAGGCTGAGGCAGGAGAATCGCTTGAACCAGGGAGTTGGAGTTTGCAGTGAGCTGAGATTGCACCACTGCACTCCAGCCTGGCGACAGAGCGAGACTCCGTCTCAAAAAAAAAAAAAAAATTGTTAGCGTCTCTAACGATTTTTATCTGGAGGTCCATATGGTCAGATTCCACCAAGGGATTTAAGTCTCCATTTAATCCTGTGTTTAATCTCCACAACTGAGCCGAGCCTCCACCCCTTGGGTATTTGAGTGCATGGCACCGTGGTGAAATAAAGCGTGGGGAAACTGAGGTCTCAGGCCTGGCACTGGGAGGAGCCCACATCATCCCTGCACACACCTCTGGGGCAAGGAGTCCTCCTCTGTGTTGTTGCCTTGATCTTTGTCGGAGTGCGGTGAGGGTGTGCCAAGTGAGCTCCGATTCGTTGGAGGTGTTGTTTAGTGAACCAGTAGTTTACTTTGCCTACATGAGTAACATTTTCGGGGACTGTTTTCCATGTAGTTAATGAGAAAAAAAAGTCAGACATCGTTTAATATGATTCAAAGTTTGGTCTACTGATGCAGAGACAAAATGTTAAGTGGCTATTAACATGTAATTGGGAAGAGCATTTGGACTAATTTGGATTTATCCACATTGATTGTGAAATGAATCAGTAACTGTTTTTCCTCCCTACCCTAATTCTTACTCCTTCCAGCGTGCCCAGAAAAGCAGCACCTTGGTGAAATCTACTCAGAAGGGACTCCACGTTTCTCCAAGTTTCTCAACTGCTTCTGAGCTCTCTCTGTTCTTGTTTTACATTGCCAGGCATTTGAGCACAGGTGCTCTTCGCTTTTGAGAGACCCTTGTTGCTGGTCGTCTTGTCTCCCTCTCCCCCATTCTTCCTCTTCCTTCTGCTCCGTCAGAAATTTCAGTTCGACTCATCCTCAGTTGCCTGGTTGTGCCTCCCATGTTAGGCAGCAAAGAAATCTGTTTCAAGGCTCTCTAGCTTCTTTACATCATGGGTTTATGTTGCTTTTTTCCAGCCTTGAGAAAGATGTTGGGGAAAGTGTCCGAAGCAAGCCCACCCACTAGGAGAAAATTGTCTCTGATGACAAAATGTCTCCTAGTAAATACATTTGTTATTTTGTCTTCTTCGTCTTCACCACCCAGAACGTTCTCTGCCCTCAAGGCCTTCATCCTACCATCCCATCTTTGCTGATAGTTGTGGAAATCAAGTTTTGTTTCCGTCAGAAGAGCAACAGTATTGGTTTACCTGGAGCCTGCCCTCGCTCCAGACTAGTGTATTTCTCGCAGAGATGCTGCTCCCCGCGGAATTCACCTCTCCACCCACGCTCTGTGTTTGGCTTTTCCTGTACCGACATTCGCTGTCGTCTTTCCAAAATGAGAGCTTCCTCTCCATTAGGTTCTTTCCTTTAATCTTCATATGGGAAACGGAAAGTGTCTGTATTTAAAAGAGACCGGCCAGTCCGTTTGTTTGACTGCACTGCCTCTGACAGTTGAGTTCTTTTTTACAACACCTCCCACCGTGTATTTCTGGACAGTTTCTGGGACCAACGTCAACCTGTATCCTTGCCCATGCCCTGGTGGTTGGCCAGGCCTCCTGAATTGTGCTTCACTTGTCACTTGGTCCCAAAGATCATCTGTATCTCTTTCTTCTTTCTCCAGTATGTAATTATTCACCCCGTCTTACCCAGTACTTTTGGTAATATAGTGAAGACCGCTCATTTTTTCCCAGTGCCTTAGTGTGGAGCCCTCAGCTGCAGTGGTCTCTGATCTGTGTTTCATCTGTAAATCTCCTGTGGTCTGGTTCCTCTTGCACAGCATTATGAGTCGGTTCTTCCTGCCACTCCCAGCGTAGGCAGCCCTCACAGCTCTAGAGTGCCCACTTGATGTGTGTAGTGAAGGGGTAACTGGAGCCAGGGACTGCAGTGACGGGACACTAAGAATAAGGACCAGCTCCACCATCTTGGGAGAGTGCCTGTAGACTATGGCCGTGGACATCCAGGCAGCCCTCCGTGCCTGGGGCAGCTCAGAAGTTAGCAAAGAGTAGAGCAGGGAGTTCTCAGGCTCGCAAGAGGTATCAGAGCCTGCACCATTTGGTCAGTACAAGAAGCAAGATTTAGCTTTCTTTCTGAGAAAATGCTGGAACAATAGAAGAACAATAGACACTTTAAGTGCATGTACTGGTAGTAATGTTATTTTGATTGAGGAGGTGACCAGAGGCAGAAGAGGACCTAATCTTCAAGGAAAGCATTACCCAGAGAAAGTGCAGCAGTGCAGACAGAGCCAGATGTTGTCCTGGCATGCAGTGTCCCTCGGAAGGAGGATGCTCTGGAGAGCTACTGTACAGTGCGTTGACTGTAGTTAATAATAACGGACACGTGAACATTGCCGAGGGGGGATTTTAAATATTCTCACCACAAAAAATGCTAAGGCTGTGAGATGATGGATATGTTCATTTGCTTGATTGAATCATTTCACAGCGTGTACACACATCAAGGCCTGATGTGGTACATCATAAGTATGTACAATTTTATTCATAAATTAAGAATACAAATGAAAAAACATTAAAGACAGGGGCCGGGCACGGTGGCTCATGCCTGTAATCCCAGCACTTTGGGAGGCTGAGGCGAGCGGATCACGAGGTCAGGAGATCGAGACCATCCTGGCTAACCTGGTGAAACCCCATCTCTACTAAATATACAAAAAATTAAGTGAGCGTGGTGGTGCACGCCTGTAGTCCCAGCTACTGGGGAGGCTGAGGCAGGAGAATCTCTTGAACCCAGGAGGCGGAGGTTGCAGTCAGCCGAGATTGCACCATTGCACTCCAGCCTGGGCGACAGAGTGAGACTCCATCTCTAAATAAATAAATAAATAGAGCAAGTGATCAATTCTGAAAGTTTGAGAGTCTGCAGGAAGTCTGTCCGTGTCTGCGGATTGCTCATCACCCTTCCCTTAGGTACTGCAGTTGCAAGGAGAACCAGAAAGAAAAGACAGACAGAAGCTGTGCACGAGGAGGCTCTCAGTGCGCTAGTTAAATAACACTAGGTTGTCGATGTTTTAAAAATGTTTTAAATCATGTTGTTTTTTATATAGAACAATGTATTTCTTGGGAGAGGCAGACATGCCACCTCAGATAAATTTATATTTTTCGTTTATTAGCCTATGTTTCCTCCTTGCCAAGCACCCATTGAAAGCCACGTTACATAGTTTGTCTGAAAATCAGCAATGCATATAACGTTTGTAGTTTACTAGTGTGGTGCAAGAACATGGCTTTTATTCCTAAAAAATAAAAATCTGAAATTAGCTAGGAAAGGAGCAGATCTGACAAAATGAAATCTAGAGAAATGAAGACATGATTTAATACTTGGAGCAAAATTTATTTACTGGAACGCTGAATCAACAGTCACATAAGGGACCCCCTTGCGAGGGGTCCCCCAACATAAAGGACCCTTCATTACTAAAAATAGTAATGAATTAGATATATTATTGATTTTTTAAAGGATGCTTTGGAAATAATAGGCTATGATGAAAATCAGGAGTCTAACATCAAATTCTGAATCAGGAGGAGGCAGTGGAGGTGGTTACTTTCAGATCCTTTATCTCATGACCTTCTGTGTCTAGAGAGCCCTTTTTTAATGGAAGGAAATCTGATCACTGCTCTGTTATTACTGTTGGGCTGTTTTCCAGGAGCTGGAAATCATAGCCTTTGGAACAATGCAGCTTTCCCTCTGCAGTTGTTCTGGACACATTCCTGAGCATCTCTGGTTTGAATTTCCACAATGTAATTGTTGCCAGTTGATGTTTAAAAGGTTAGTATTTTAAATATTTGATTAACATGAATTGTAAAACATGCTTTGTTAAAGAAAGGAGGGAATCCTGTAAATTCTAGATAGCCTTATCATCAGAAACCATTTTTTCCCCAAGTTGATTAAAATGGAAAATACAAAAGCTCAGATTCTGAAGAACTTTTGTAAAAACACATCACATACGTTTCAGCATTAGCAGTTCTTCAGTCTTTTGTTGTCTGGAAAGATTATGAAAATCTAGAGATTTCACTATTCCTAAATTGAATTGTATTTTATAATACATAATTTTAGAGAAAAAAAAGGGCCAAATACGGATTTGTTACTTGAGGGACTTAAGAATAAACACATCTCATTATATCATAATGAAATCTGAAAATAAATAAGTTTGGCAAAATGTCTATAATTCATGATATTTCTGAGTTTCATTAAGTAATTAGCCAAAAAAAAGTACTTGTTAAATGTAACAGCATTACTTTGACCTCTTCACTTTCTAGCCTGCATCACAGGTTTTTACAGGCTTTCATATCTCTGGCAGTTTTCTACCATTTGTGAGTTCAGCATTTTATGAAATTTTGTTTTTTTTTTTCAATTTAATAATAAAGCCATTTTACTCTAAAGCACCTTCTTTTATTAACTTGTCTCTTCATAATCAGCTTAAATTTTACGTGAACACATTGTAGTTAATCATAATTCAGTTGTCTCTGTGTATTCTGCCTTGTTCTTATTATTTAAGAGCATGCCTCGAAGATAGGCACCACGTCAGCTGGCCCTGTGCTTGACACGCAACAAAGAAATTTTTTAAAGCATAATTTATACGTTCCTAACAAAAAAATGCACATTTCCGTTATATCATACAGTTTCTCATGAGTAGGGAGTATCTTATCCTCTGAGCAGTTCATCTGGAAAGCAACGAAAGGACAGTATCTTGGGAGTGAATGGGGTCTAGCCTTCCTATTCCACTCCTGCTGATTGAGGGCTTGGGTTGAATGGATAATTAACACCCACAGTTTATTGAAAACCTCATTTTAGTGAGTAGTTTTAACTTCTTCCTTCACTGAACCTCTCCTAGAGTTGCTAATGAGTAGCAACATGGACTGATTTGAATTCCAACTCCTTTAATTTCCCAGCCTTCTTTCTGTTGGAGGTGCTTAGAAGCAGGGATACAATCAAAAGGCGTGAAGGCACAGGGGAAGAAGAAATGGAAGACAGAATAGAAACAGTTAAAAAATGTTTCTAAACAGATTTCCAATTCTGTCCAAGATGGAGTAGTGTCATTCCTCCCAGGTCCTTCCTCCTGGAACACAAAACTCTGGCCGTAACACAACAAATACACACAGGAAGAATCTGAAGAAAGGCCGCTTGCCTGAGAACCTCAGGACTCAAGGAATGATGCTACGTTGAGTTCCTTAGGTTTTCTTTTTGCCTTTCACATATGCCAGACACTGCTGTGGGAAGGCTGCAGCCTGACACTGCTGACAAGCAGACACACACACACACACACACCCCCCCCAACAAAAAAGCCCCCACCAAAGGACCAGGAAAAACATGGCCTAAGAGCACAAAAAACTTTTCGATAATGCCTACCCTACTCCAGCCAAACACCAACTGAAAGCTGCATGCACTTCCTCCTTATGGTTGCGGCAGTCAAGCTGGGAGCTGATCTTTCACCCACCACTGAGTAGAAACAGGAGGATGTGCTCCCAACATACAGAAGAACCAAACAGCATCATCAGTCAACAGGATTTGATTGACATTTATAGAACATTTAAACAACAAAAGCAGAATAAACATTCTTTTCATCTGCCCAGAGAGCATTTCCCAAGATAAACCATACTGAGTCTTAAACCCTACTACGTTTAAAATATTAGTATTATACAGTTTATGTTTTCTAAGTATAGTGAAGTCACACTAGAAATCAATGACAGAAAGAAAACACGAAATCACTAAACACTTGGAAGTTAAACAATAAACTTTTAAGTATCTGTAAGTCAAAGAGAAAATCTCAAAGAAAATAAAATGATACATAGTACTGAATGAAAATGAAAATGCAGCATATCAAAATTTGTAGTACACAGTTAAACCAGTACTGATGGGGACATTGTAGCACTGAACACTTAAAAAGAAAGAAAGAAAGAAAAAAAAAAAAACTTCTCAAATTTAAGTCCTCAAAAACTTCTGAAGGAAGATCAAAACAAACCCAAACCAAGCAGATGATTTTGTCTTATTTTTATTTATTTACTTATTTTGAGATGGAGTCTCACTCTGTTGCCCAGGCTGGAGTACAGTGACGTTATCTCCGCTCATTCAACCTCCACTACCTGGGTTCAAGTGATTCTCCTGCCTCAGGCTCCCAAGTAGCTGGGACTCCGGGTGCACACCACCACGCCAGGCTAAATTTTGTATTTTTGGTAGAGACCAGGTTTCACCATGTTGGCCAGGCTGGTCTCAAACTCCTGGTCTCAAGTGATCTGCCCACCTTGGCCTCCCAAAGTACTGGGATTACAGGCATGAGCCACTGTGCCCGGCCCAAACTAAGCAGATGTAAGAACATTATAAAGATAAGAGAAGAAATAAATGAAATTGAAAACAGAAACCAATAGAGAAAGTTAATCAAATAAAAATTTTTATCTTGCCCTCCACAATCAATTAATTTGATAAACGTTGGACAAAAATAAAAAGAGAAAGACATCAATGTCAGGAATGAAACAGAAGCTATCACTACACATCCCACATACACTTAAAAGAAAATAAGGGAATACCATGAGTAATTTTATACATGTAAATTCAACACTTTAGAAAAAATAGACCAATTCCTTAAAAAACAGAAGTTACTAAAATATACCCAAGATGAAGTAGAGAATTTGAGTAGTCCATTAATGACTAAAGAAATTGAATTTGTAATTAGAAGTTCCCAAAAAAGAAATCTCTGGACCCAGATAATTTCGCTGGAGAATTCTGTGGTACATTTAAAGAAGAACTATTACTAGCTGTATGCAGTCTCCTCTAGAAAATGGAAGAGGAGGGAACCATTCCCAACTAATTTTATGAAACAAGTATTACACTGATACCAGGAAGAAAGACAGTGTACAAAGGAAATCAGGGAACAAAATCTCTCAAGAACAATGGCACAAAAATTCTGAGCAAAATACTGGCAAATCAAAGCCAGCAATATCTCAAAGGAATTATATTCCATGAGCAAGTGTGATTTATTCTAGGTGTGCAAGGCTGGTTCAAGAGTTGAAAATCAACCAGTGTGTCCACAATATTGATAGGCTAAAGAAGAAAATTTGTAGACGAAAAAAGCATTTGAAAAATACAGTACCCATTCATGATAGCAAATTAGAAATAGGGGAGAATTTCCTTAGTTTTTAAAGAGAATCTACAAAAATCCTACAGCTGTCATTAGAGCTAAAGGTGAATGACTGGATGCTTTCCCCTGATTGTTAACAAGGCAAAGATGTCCGTTTTCACTTCTGTTATTTTAGCTACTTAAGTAAAGCACAGATGATAAATAGAAAGCACACAGACTGGAAAGGAAGAAATACAACAGTCTCTGATTGACGTGGTTATCCACATAAAAAATGCCGAAGAATTCTGGAACTGATAAGTGAATTAAACAAGATTACAGGATACAGGATCAACACAAAATCAATCATATCTACATACTAAAATCAAACCTGGGAACTGAGATTAAAATAAAGACGTAACATTCAGAATCACTGTAAGAAAATGAAGTACTTAGGTATAAACTTAATAAAACAAGTATAGAAACTGTATGCTGAAAATTGCAAAATGCTGTTAAAAGAAATGAAAGAAGACCTAACTAAATGGAGACACTTCCCATTTTCATGAATCGGAAGACTCACCA
The DNA here is from genome assembly GCF_037993035.2 of Macaca fascicularis. Lineage (NCBI taxonomy): Eukaryota > Metazoa > Chordata > Mammalia > Primates > Cercopithecidae > Macaca > Macaca fascicularis. The sequence goes on from NC_088381.1 coordinate 2,351,550, forward strand.
TAGCAAATGTCAGTTCTCCTCAAATCTATAGCTTTTGTGCAATCCCTATCAAAGTCCTAGCAAAGATTTTTGTGCCCATAGACAAACATACTCTAAAATTTATATTGAAGTCTGGGAGAAGGGGATTTATATTGAAGTCTGAAGACAGGGATTGCATGAAAGCTATAGATCAATTTGAGGAGAAGCCCAGTCTGGGAGGACAGTGTGGGGGAACATTCCGCACAATGGTTATGCTTGCTATATAACCACAGTAATCAAGGGAATAGAATAGTCCGTTCAGAAATAGACCCGCACAAATATGCCCAACTGATATTTATTTATTTATTTATTAATTATTTATTTATTTATTTATTTTGAGACGGAGCCTCGCTCTGTCACCCAGGCTGGAGTGCAATAGCGTGATCTCAGCTCACTGCAAGCTCCGCCTCCTGGGTTCACGCAGTTCTCCTGCCTCAGCCTCCCGAGTTAGCTGGACTATAGGCACCCGCCACCACGCCTGGCTAATTTTTTGTATTTTTAGTAGCGATGGGGTTTCACTGTGTCAGCCAGGATGGTCTTGATCTCGTGACCTCGTGATCCACCTGCCTTGGCCTCCCAAAGTGCTGAGATTATAGACGTGAACCACCCTGCCATGCTGCCCAACTGATTTTTAACAAAGATTCCAAAGCAGTTCAGTGGAGTGACTTTATAAGAATGGTGATGGGCAGATGACTTTGACCTAAACCTCGGACTTACACAAAATCCACACAAAAAATGGACTTAAATGTAAAATGTAAAACTTCAGAAAAAAACATAAAAACGTCTTTAGGACATGGAGCTAGAAGAATTCTTAAATTTAACACCAGAAGCATGATTCATAAAAGGAAAAATTGGTAGACTGGACCTCATCAAATTAAAACATTTGTTCTGCAAAAGACTCTGAAGACTCTGTACACTTAGAAAAAATATCTGCAAACCATGCATTTGACAAAGAACTTGGAGTATATAAAAAATTGTCAAAATTCAGCAGTAACAAACAATCCAGTCAGAAAATGGGCAAAATATATGTGCTGAGATTTCAGGAGAGAGTATATATAGATGGCTAATAAGCGCATGCAAAAATGTCCAATATCATTAGTCATTAGCAAAATGCAAAAAAAAAAAAAAAGCCACAATGAGATATTCCTAAACATCTATCAGAATGGCTGTAAGAATAATAATAAAAAAAAGTGACACTGTTTAAGGCTGGCTAGAACGTAGAGAAACTGGATCGATCACTCCTCCATTGCTGGTGGAAATTAGAAAATCATACAGCCACTCTGGAAAATAAGTTGGCAGTTTCTTATAAAATTAAATATGCAGTTACCTTACAACCCAGCAATTGCGCTCTTTGGCATTTATCCCAGAGAAATGAAAACCAATAGTCACACAAAAACCCAAAAACAAATGTTCACAGCATCTTTAATAGCCAAAAACTGGAAACAAACTAACGTTGTGAATCATTTAACAAACTGTGGTGCATTCACACCGTGGAATTCTATTCAGCTGTCAAAAGAAACTATTGATACAGGCACACCTTGGATGGAGCTCTTGGAATTATGCTTATTAAGCGTAAAGGTTACACACTGTATTTTATTTACATAGTTATTATGAAATAATACAATTAGAGACAAGGAGGACACATTAGTGGTTGCCAGTGATTAGAGATGGTGGAGGCCAGTGGAGGAGAGGTGTGGGTAAAGAAGGTGGCACTGGGAGCCTTGTGGTGTGAGAAAAAAACTCAGCCCAGGAGGTCAAGGCTGCAGGGAGTCTACGCCGATGATAAAATTGCATAGACCTATAGCTATTCCTGCCCCCATATACATATGCTCCCCTGAGCGTGTGAAATACTGGTGAAATCTGAATGAGGTCGTGGATTGTACCATATCACTTTCCTGGTTTTGATACTGTACTATAGTTATACACGATGTAAACACTGAGAAAACTGGGTATGGAACCTCCCAGTACAATTTTTTTTTACAACTTCTTATGAATTTATTTTTTTTCAAAATTAAACAAATGTTCAACTTTCTGAAAACCTATTGGTATAGTTTGAATACATGTTTCTGCCAAATCTCACGTGGAATTGTAATCCCCAGTGTTGAGGTGGGGCCTGGCGGAAGGTGTTTGGGTCACGGGGACGAATTACCTCATGACTTGGTGCTGTCCTCATGGCTGTGAGTGAGTGAGATCTCAGAGATCTGGGTGTTTACACGAAGCATGTGGCACCTCCCCCTGCCATTCACTGTCTTGCTCCTGTTCTCGCTGTGGGATGTGCTGCTCCCACTTCAGCATCCACCATGAGTAACAGCTCCCCAAGGCCTCTGTAGCACCGTGCTTCTTGCATAGACTGTGGAGCTGTGAGCCAATTAAGCTTCTTTTCCTGATAAATTATCCAGTGTCAGGTATTTCTTTATAACAATGCAAGAATGGTAATACACAAACACACACACGTATACACTTATATAAATAAATGTCACTAAATAAAAATTTTCTTGATGATATAACTTGAAAATTGAAAATATGATTTTTGATGTCATGAATTTGATACTGATTATTCAAGTTTTAATGAAAGTTTCTGTTACTGGCCGGGCGCAGTGGCTCATGCCTGTAATCCCAGCACTCTGGGAGGCCAAGGTGGGCAGGTTACCTGAGGTCAGGAGTTCGAGACCGGCCTGACCAACATGGTGAAACCTCGTCTCTACTAAAAATACAAAAATTAGCTGGGCATGGTGGCAGGCGCCTGTAATCCCAGCTACTCGGGAAGCTGAAGCAGGAGAATTGCTTGAACCCAGGAGGCCGAGGTTGCAGTGAGCTGAGATCGCGCCAGTGCACTCCAGCCTGGGCAACAGAGCAAGACTCTGTCTCAAAAAAAAAAAAAAAAAAAAGTTTCTGTTATTGCTGATGAGTTAAGTTGAAAATGATTGCTGCTGTAGTTAATAACTCTTTATTTCAATAAGGAAGCATAGTTTAAATTTTTAAAAATTACAAAACCAAAAGGCATGGTAGTTACAAAATTAGTTAAATGTTTATACAGCCTATCTAATTTTTTAAGTGAAATATCTGAGAATTTTCTGCTTGATTTTAATATCAAATGCAATTACTCAACTGCTGTGTCCTGAACCATGCTGAATTGCGTGGATAAGAGCACGTAGATTGTGCTACTTTTTATATGCCTCACTCAGAAAACCTCACCCTGTGTGAAATTCCTTCTCTTTAGTTTGTGTGAAGCTTGGCTGGTGTTTTAGTGGGAGACACGATGTTGGTCACACTGGGAGGGGAATTAAGTACGTAAGACTTTGTTTTGGGGTGACTGGTCCCGTTCTTTTTCCCTAGCTTCCTTCCCCATCTGTAAATGCATTCTCCTTTCTACTTAGTGGCAAGAGTTGAGAAAGAAATTTGTTTTAAAGAAATCTGAAGTGAATTTCTTAGAGACGAGTGCTCAAAGCACACAAACTGCTGTTGATATTTGTGTGCATATGCATTCATCTCTGGTGACCAGTGTAATCACAGCTTGGAGTCAGTTCCTCGGTAGGAATGCCACTGGTGCAAGGTAAGTGTTCATAAAGAGAGGTGATCAGCAGATGGGGAAGACAATCACTGCAATGACAGAAAATGGCCTTTTCCTATTAAGGCTGTCGGATTACATTTTGCTCAGTAACAAAACATACAGAAAAACTAATGATGTTCACCTTCCGCACAATGTTGGATTTTCTTCACTCCGCCGTAGACTGTCCACTGATCTAATGAAACCTTTATGTGAACACTTAGCTGTACTCTGGCACCATTCTGACTTGAAAAATATTTACAATAATAAATACCAATATCCAGACGCCTACAGTTTATGTCGAGTAAAAGATTATATGGTTAAATAACAACAGCCATCTGTCACAGTAGAACACTCAGAGACTAAGTCAATTGCTCCAAGCCATGTAGCCTGTGTGGAACTGGGATTCAGCTCCTACCTGAAATCTTTCTCCTGCAGAGCTGAGGGGTGTGTTAGGGGCTGTGGGAAGAGTAGAGATGGGAGGCAGAAGAAAAGAGTATTGTCCATTTCATGTGTGCCGCTTTCATGGAGAAAGATAAATTCCAACTGGGTGTGGTGGCTTACACCTGTAATCCCAGCACTTTGGGAGGCCAAGGTGGGCGGATCACGAGGTCAGGAGTTCGAGACCAGCCTGACCAACATGGTGAAACCCCATCTCTAATGAAAATACGAAAATTTGCTGGGCGTGGTGGCACATGCCTGTAATCCCAGCTACTCAGGAGGCTGAGGCAGGAGACTCACTTGAACCCGGGAGGCGGAGGTTGCAGTGAGCCGAGATCCTGCCACTGTACTCACGCCTGGGCGACAGAGCCTGGGCGACTGTCTCAAAAAAAAAAAAAAGTACAGAAACTGTAATGTCTAATGATAAGGTGAGGAGGCTTGTTGTATAGATCCTAATCATTGCAAATTAACATGGAAGATAAAATTCCAGTTGGAATTATAACTTTTGGCAAGAACTTGATAAATTGATAAAGTTCACGGGACAGAATACATGGGTGAGAATAACAAGGTTTGGGAGAAAAAGATGAATTACGGGGCTTTCCTTAAGCATTTAAAAAGCAGTTGGAGATGAGGGCAGGTCAGTCGCAGCAGGATGATGCGGTGAATCAACGGAAGAGAAAGGACAGTCTTGTAGCAGACACATTCGTATATGGGAATTTAGACAGGTAACAAAGATGGTGCTTCAAGCCTCGGCAAAGGGATAGTCTCCTTAAGGTGTTGGGTGAAAACATTAGACACAATTTTCTATCTCATGCCGTGTATAAAATATCTGAGGGAGCAAAAGCTTGCACGTTTAAAAGGACTTGGGAGAAAACGTAAACGAATATTTGGACCACATCTTGAATATAAGTTATAATCGTAGAGTAGGAGAGGCTTTTTATTTTATTTTTGTGTTTTCAATACATCAATACATCATAGACCAGAAACTAAGGAAGAACAGAGTTGAAACTAAAAATTGGCTGAAGAATGGGTGGGACGATATTCATGCCAAAGGGTAAAGATCCAATGTGGTAAAAGGACTCCCAGGCTTCAGAGACATCAGAGAGCCAGTCCTGGGAAGGACCCAAAAGGCAAACTCGAGGAGAAACATGGATAGTGGTAATGGGGAGGCAGGCAGTATCGATGATATGCTTAGAGAGACATAAGGATAAGTCACTTTTCACGCAGCATTACTAAGGATATGAGAAAATGTGCTTCTGAAAAATGTCACATAGGAGTGCATAAGGGGCCGGTATAAAAAAACCGCATACTTTTAACCCAGAGATTGCATTGTGAGGATTTTCCTCCGAAAATATTTACATGATTGTTACAGGGATTCTAATTGTGTCCTTTAGAACTGCAAATACTCATAGTAGGAAAGGCTGGTTAAATTAGCATAAATACTCTCAGACAGTTGGGTACAACTCTCCGAAGAGTAAGGAGGACCAAGGCAGGAGCATCTCATGAGACCAGGAGTTTGAGACCAGCCAGGGCAACATAGCAAGACCCCCATCTCTACAAAAAATTAAAAAGATTAGCAGACATGGTGGTGCATGCCTGTAGGCTTACCTCCTCGGGAGGCTGAGGCAGGAGGATCGCTTGAGCCCAGGACTTTGAGACTGCAGTGATCCTACCAGGGCACTCCAGCCTGGGTGACAGAGTGAGACCTTAGCTCCAAAAAACAGACAAACAAAAATGAGGTTATATACCCACATGGTGCTGCAGTCATAAATATTTGCAAAACCAGTGTCCATAGGATGGACGTGAATTTAGAAGTAAATGTATGTAAACCGGAAATGGCCAAGAAGGATTGTGCGTTTAGCTCTTTCGGGAGGTGTCAGGGAGATGAAGTTATAGGTTGCTTACGTGTGTATGTGTGTAAGATCCTTTTTTTTTTTAATGGAGATAGAGATACTGGCCCAGCAGACTGTGATAGGTCTCATGTCATTGGTAATGTCACTGTACCCAGTGCAAAGGCTACCATATTTATTTTCCTTTTTTCTTCTCTGTGAAGAATGTGTAGAAATCGCTGAAAGCAACTATTCATCATATAATGGGTAACTCAGTTCGTACAAGGCTTGTACATTTTCCACTCTGACCCTAACCTTGGTACTTCAAGGAATGAAAGATTAAAAAGAGAAGGAAGTAACCCAAGATAAAGTCCATATAGGAATGTTTTTGCTATGTGCTTGTATAAAGTACTGGTGTCAACACACCCACACAAACACACACACACTCATTCCTCCCTTGCCCATCCTGCCATTCTACAGGTGAGGAAACCGAGGCACTCTGTGAGTTCTCCTGGCCCATCTGAAATTCTGAGTCGGCTCCCTAACTTGGCTGTGTGCCGCTCTCATCGTCTCCCCATCCACGTACTTCCAGCAGTGCCTGTGTGTGTTGGGGAACCTGGGGGGAGTCTCACAGCACATTGTGCACACCAGCAGACTCTGAGAGTGAAAGAGCACGCTCTTAGTACTCTGCTGGGACCAGCAGGAGTGGCCGAGGCTGTCCTGGACAACGTGGGGCCACCAAAACTGGCCATCACATTAGATGTGGCTCCTATTGCCTGATACCGTGAATGTGCTTCACAGCACAGATTAGGAAAAGTCCTGTGAGGATTCCAAGGAGGGAGAGCCAAGCCCCAGTGGTGGAGAGAGGGAGGCTTCCTGGGGTACCCACGGGACAGAGGGAGGTTGTCCTGGTCCCTCGGGTGCTCCAGAGGAGGAGGAGAAGACAGACCCAGTGAGGGGACCAGGTGCTTTCGGGCCACCGTGGACGTCAGATGCAGGTGATCCTTGAGCCATTTCTCCTGCCAGGAACACAGCCCAGTCCCCAGGTCCTCACTGCAGCGTGCTTGTCATCTGCTTGGCGGTATCCTTTGATCCTTCAGGAGCCAGCCTGTCTTCCCTCTCACAGTAAAGCCCCTCTCCCAGTCAGCCGGGGTGAATTGATCACTGCTCCTACCCGCTTGGGCCCGTGAGCCCTGCATTCACTTCAGCTGCACTTTTCACAGTTTATCCTGAGTGTTGGCTCATTGGAGTGTGTGGCCTGTGGGCTTCCTGTTCCTGCAGAACGGAGACCGCAGCCTAGCTCCGCTGCCTGCTCACCAAGCCTGACGCCGGCACACTGAGGATGGGGATGGTGGGGGGGTCTCCAGGCACTTGAGCAGCCCTGGGAAGCTGCCGATTGTTGCGATTTCAGCAAGAGCGTGGTGATACCCACACCGGCTTGGAGGAAGATGATTTTGTCGACAAGTTGTTTAAAAGCAAAGGAGTCTTGGAGACAGAGACAAATGAGCGGCTCCTGCGGGTGGCACGGCGGGAAGTGGAACGGTCTCTGTTAAGAGGCGGGCTCCAGAAAATCTCTTGTGTGCAGCCCCTTTCGGTTTCTGAAGATAAGAATGGATTTTATCTTAACCCCATTATCCCGTTCTCTCTTTTATAAATTCTTTTCCTAGCATAAAGGAAAGATAAACGATGGATAGTCCAATTAAGAAAAGTGATGAATATTCCAGTTATCCCGATTTGATCTGTACACATTATGTGAACATATCAAAATATCACGTATACCCCCCAAATATGCACAGCTATTATGTATCAATAAAAATCTTTTTCTAATAAGTTTTCAAGCTTCGTTTTTCCAAATTTATAGTCTAGGCACACCACGTATTTGTTATTCAGAAATACCTGGACAATGAGAAAAGGAACACACATCCTGCCTGCCGCATCGGCCCTCCTTGCATCCTGAATATTTGGTATAGAAAGGTGAATTAATTAATGCATTAATTCACTCAGCAAATATTTACTGAGCACCTGCTGATCCCTTCATAGATTTCTATTTCCCAGCAGCCAGATCGGACCAACCATATGCCATCAACAAGTAATTTTTGTCAATAAGGATAAAGCTGTGTGGATTTTTAAGAAAGTGAACTATTCCTTCTCCTCGGCACTTCTGACACAAGCAGAAACGGGAATAAGGTGCGCAGAGTGGTATCTACTTGGCCAGACGTCGCTGTTGATTGAGAACAAGCTGGTGTGGGTTTCTGTAGACACTGACCTTACTGACTGTGATGTAGGACGGCCAAGTAGAGCAGACAGGGCTGGGCTGGGTGAGGCTGGACAGAGGTGCCCTATCCGCCTCCAGCGTCCGCTGTGCTAGGACTCCGTGGAGCATCAGCACCAGCCAGTGATGAGCTGGGTCCCCGTGGGCCACGGTGAACCTTCTCTAAGCCCACATTCACCTTATCTGTCACGGTTGTTGTTGGAATTAAATTAGACATATTGTTAGGAGAGAAAACTGCACATACTGAATACATCCTCGGTCCTTCTTCCCCCTTTTTTCTGTTTACCTCATCAAATGTGAAAAACCCACTTTCTCTTCCTCTGTTATGTAATTGTTTCTGTTTTATTAAGATATATGGCTAATTTCTCATGGATAAATCCGTCTAACCCTTAGGCTGAGATAGCTCAGGGAGCCAGGAAATGTGGACGGAGAGCGAACCCTGAGCCTCCTGGAAATGAGACTTAGCCTCTCTCCTGATGGCAGCAAAGTTACATGTTGTCTGGGAGGGAATTCCAAGGTAGGATGGGAGGTGGTGACAATAGGTGCAGTTACAGAAGGAAGGTAAGTACAAAGAAGGGGGCCACCAGGCAGGGGCGCTGTGAGAGCCAGTCCTTGCGGTTTGCAGTCTCAGTGTGTGAGAGCATCCACCACAAGCTTAGCTTTCCTGCCAATATTTTGTGTTGTTTATTGAGGTCCTTTTAAATAGTTTCAGCCAAAAAAGGAATTAGAGTTCTCAGAGAAGACAAGGAGACAGGGACAAAGGTTCTCTCAGGTGCAGCTGGTAGAAAGAGAAATCCGTCCTTTTTGTCAATAAGCTGAAGACTGGCCAGGTGCGGTGGCTCATGCCTGTACTCCCAGCATTTTGGGAGGCTGAGGCAGGTGAATCACCTGAGGCCAGGAGTTCTAGACCAACCTGGCCAACATTGTGAAACCCCGTCTCTACCAAAACTACAAAAATTAGGCAACCATAGTGGTGGGTGCCTGTAATTCCGGCTACTTGGGAGACTGAGGCAGGAGAATTGCTGGAACCTGGGAGGCAGAGGTTGCGCTGAGCCGAGATCGCGCCATTGCACTCCAGCCCAGGAGACAACTCCATCTCAAAAAACAAAACAACAACAAGAACAACAACAACAAAAAAACACAACATAAGCCGAAGACTCTTCAAAAAGTTGGTAACCTTTGTCTAGTGATTTCTCCTCCAGCAATCAACCGCACAGAAACACTCAGGAACTTAGGCAAAGGCGTGTGCCACATTGTAGTTTTAGTAGCAAGAAAGGAGAAACAAACTCGATGTCCAGTAAGTAACTGTATATTGAAATGATGGAATATTACACACCAATAAAAATTCCCATCTTCAGAACTATTTCCTTATGGGAGAATGTTTACATAACATTAAGTAAAAAAGTATGATATGAAAGTGTAGGAACAGAATGATCCCCCAGTGTGTGTATATATAAAAATTAGGCTGGACGGTGGTACCCTGTCCACATCCCAGGGTCAGCTCTTGTATATATAAAATAGTCAATTTTATTTTAACCCCATTATCCCCTTTTGTACACACACACACACACACACTGTAGTAAATTAAAATACTGACTTTCCACCTGGATAGATTACAGGAAGTTCTTTTGGTTTATTCTGTGTACTTCTTTATTATTTTTCAAATGTTCTGTCTTCTACAATCTGTTTTTCCAGCCCCTGTCCTGAAGACGTTCAGTGAGCACACACATAGCAGGGGCGTGAGAACGGACCCGAAGAGTCTCTTTCCGTTGTCCTGCAACATTCCTCTTTAGTTTGTTTTTACCTTGGTGAAAATGTTTTCATTTATGTAGTCGAAGAAACAAAACACACCCGATTTCAAATCACTTTAGTGGTTGACTGTGCAGCGCTCTTGTTTTCCATGCTCAGTCTTGTTTTGCACAGCGAGTTCTTGCTTCCCTGGGCTGTCGAGTCATTGCTGCGTTTGAGGTCCCAGCCGTTTGAAGCGTGCACCAGAATCACACAGACGGGGTCTGCTCTTCCAGCCAGTATCTCACTAACACATCACGGAGGGGGAAGCTGCAGTGGCCTCAGCTGTGTTCTCTGGAACAGACCTAGAGCGTTTCTCTCATCGCAACAGCACTTCAGAGGGCCGTGGTGTCCCTGGAGGCCTGATGGTGCCACAGGAGGCTAAGAGGGAAAATCAAGGAGGTTAAACCCAAAGGGACAAGGCTGTGCTTTGCCAGCCGCCCTCCTTATTGGAAAATGCACTCTTTGCAGACCTAACCTGGGAAGTGCCGGTGACTTTTGCCTCTAAGGATGTTCCCATTCACCCAGTAACTTCGGACCCCTTTGGCCCCTCTCCCTGTCCAGGCCTGTGGCCCTTGAGTTAGGGATTCATTCAGTCAGTGTTCCTTGAGGACTTGCTACCTGCTCATCCTCAAAAGAACCCCCGTTGTGTGATGTGGAAATGGAACACATTCTAGTGAGTTCCTTTCTTAGGTCACAAAGCTACCCTGTGCTCCACATCCACAGCCCGGCAGCGCCTCACGCCATGGAATTTGGAACGCGGGCCTCTCCTGCCGGAGCTCGGCCTCCTCCGCGCTGCCCGGCTCACTGTGCCGAGGGCGGCCCACAGAGTGACACTGCAGTATGCTTTCCTCAGACTCCGGATTGAAGTTGCCCGATATAAGCATTTAGCTAACAGCTTCGGAAGGAGTAGTCCTCAAGACACAGCAATTTCTGTCATGTTTTATTATTTCCTTCTCTGTAAACTGTCAACCATTTACCTCAGGTTAAAAGGAAGCACAAGTTATGCCTTATAACTTTGTCATGTTATTGAAGAGTGTATTTCTTGTCTGCTTTATGCTAATGGGAAAATAACTTTATGTAACTCTGCCAGTGATAGTGCCTTATGTAAGGAACTTATTTAAAAAAATTATTATTTACGTTTATTGAGGTAAAACACATAAAATTTACCATCTTGACCATTTTAAAGTGTACAGTTAGTTGCATTAAATGCATTTGTGCTTTTGTGGAATAATTACAACTGTCCTTCTCCATAATGCTTTTCAGCTTGTAAAACTGAAACTGCGTATATTAAATAATAACTCCACACACCTCTCCCCCCAGTCCCTAGCAGCCATCACCCAACTTTGTCTCTGTGATTTTTACTGTCTAGGATCTCATATAAATGGAATTATATAGGATATGTCTTTTTGTAACTAGCTTTTTTTTTTTTTGGATACAAGATCTCTCTCTGTTGCCCAGGCTGGAGTGCAGTGGTATGGTCATAGCTCACTGCAGCCTCAACCTCCTGGGCTCAAGTGATCCTCCTGCCTCAGCCTCCCGAGTAGTTGGGACCACAGTCATGTGCCACCATCCCCCACTAATTTTTTATTTTTATTGTTTTGTGGAAATGGAGTCTCCCTATATTGCCCAGGCTGGTCTCAAACTTTTGGGCTCAACTGATCCTTTTGCCTTGACCTCCCAAAGTGCTGGTGTTAAACAGACATGAGCCACTGGGCCTAGCATGACGGCCTTCTTTCACCTAGAATGATGGCCTCAAGGTTTATCCACATTGTAGCTTGTGCCAGAATTTCCTTCCAGCTTAAGGCTGACTAATATTCCCTTCTGTAGATATATTACAATTTGTTTATCATTCATTTGTGGATGGATTCCTGGGTCACTTCTACCTTTCAGCTGTTGTAAATAGTGCTGCTATGAACACGGGTGTACAACTATCTTTTTGCAACCTTGCTTTTAGTTCTTTTGGGTGGGATTCCCAGAAGTCCCAGAAGGGGAGTTGCTGGAATTCTATCCAGAAGTGGCATTGCTACGTCATTTGGTAATGCTACTTTTAATTTTTTTATAAAGGCCACACTGTTTTCCACAGTGGCTGTACCATTTTACATTCCCACTAACAGTGCATAAGCATTCCAATTTCTTCACATCCTGATCAACACTTGTTACTTTCTCTTTGTCTGTTAGTAGTCATTCTATTGGGTGTGAGGTAGTATTTCATTGCGGTTTTGATTTGTGGTCCCCTAATGATGAATGATGTTGAGCATCTTTTCATGTGCTTATTGGCCATTTGTGTATCTTCTTTGGAAAAATGCTTGTTTGTGTCCGTTGTTCATTTTTGAAATGGGTTGTTTGTTTTTTGTTGTTGAGTTTTAGGAGTTTTCTATATATTGTGGGTATCAATCCTTTATCAGATATATGACTTGCAAACATTTTCTCCCATTTTGTGGGTTGCCTTATTACTCTACTGATAGGGTTTTGTTTTGTTTTGAGACAGGTTCTTACTCTGTCGTACAGGCTGGAGTGCAGTGGCACAATCACAGCTCACTGCAGCCTCAACCTCCCAGGCTCAAGCCATCCTCCCAAGTAGCTGGGACCACAGGTACACACCACCACTCCTAGATAATTTTTTGTAGAGATGGGGTCTTGCTATGTTGTCCAGGCTGGTTCTGAACTCCTGGATTCAAGCAATCCTCCTCTCTTGGCTTCCCAAAGTGTTGGGATTACTGGTATGAGCCACTACACCAGGCTTTTTGTTTGTTTTGTTTTTTGTTTTTTGTTATTGAGGCAGAGTCTAACTCTGTTGCCCAGGCTGGAGTGCAGTGTTGTGACCATAGTTATTGTATCCTTAAACTCCTAGACTCAAGTGGTCCTCCAGCCCCAGCCTCCCAAAGTCCTGAGATTGCAGGCATGAGCCACCTTACCCAGCCAGATAGTGTTTTTTGATGTGCAGTGTTTTGAAAGTTTTGATTACATTCAGTTTGTCTGTTTTTTTCTTTTGTTGCTTGTGCCTTTGATGTCATATCCAGGAAGTCACTGCTAAATACAATGTTGGGAAGATTTTGCCATGGGTTTTCTTCTAAGAGTCCTGTAGTTTTGGCTGGGCCCGGCGGCTCACACCTGTAATCCCAGCACTTTGGGACATCGAGGCAGGCGGATCACTTGAGGTCGGGAGTTCGAGACCAGCCTGACCAACGTGGAGAAACCCTGTCTCTACTAAAAACACAAAAAATTAGCTGGGTGTGGTGGTGCGTGCCTGTAATCCCAGCTACTCAAGATGCTGAGGTAGGAGAATTGCTTGAACCTAGGAGGTGGAGGTTGTGTTATGTTGAGCCGAGATTGCACCATTGTACTCCAGCCTGGGCAACAAGATCAAAACTCTGTCTCAAAAAAAAAAAAAAAAAAAAGAAAGAAAGAAAGAAAAAGGATCCTATAGTTTTAGGGCTTATATTTAGGTTTTTGACCTATTTTGAGTTAATTTTTGTATATGGTGTTAGGTGAAGGTCCACCTTCATTCTTTGCATGTAGATATCTGGCTTATGCAGTACCATTTGTTCAAAAGACTGTCCTTTCCCTATTGAGCAGTGTTGACTCCCTTGTCAAAAGTCATTTGTTCATATATTCCAGCATTTAGTTCTAAGGCCTCTATTCTATTCCATTGGTCTGTGTGTCTGTGTTTGCATCAATACCATATTGTTTTGATTACTGTTGCTTTGTAGTAAGTTTTGAAATCCGGAAGTGTGAGTGCTCCAGCTTTGTTCTTTTTCAAGATTGTTTTGGCTATTAGGGGTCCCTGGAGGTTCCATGTGAATTCTATGATGGGCCTTTCTTTTTCTGCATAAAACGTCATTGGGATTTAGAATTGAGTTTAATCTGTAGATCAGTTTGTAGTATTGACATCTTAATAATGTTAAGCCTTCAAATTCATGGACTTTGTTTTTATTTATTTATGTCTTTGTAGTCTTTCAGCAGTGTTGCATAGTTTTTATTATACATGTCTTTCACCTCCTTAGTTTATGCCCAAGTATTATTCTTTTTTATTGTATCATAAATAAAATTATTTTTGTAACTTTCTGTTCAGGTTGCTCATTGTTACAATATAGAAATGCAGGTAATTTTTGTGTATTGACTTTGTATCCTGCTACTTTGCTTAATTTATATCTTTTAGTTCTAACAATTTGTGTGTGTGTGTGTGTGTGTGTGTGTGTGGTCTTTAGTGTTTTCTACATAAAAGATCATATCATCCATAAAGGGAGAGAATTTTACTTCCTTCTTTCCAATTTGAAAGCCCTTTATTTTTCTTGCCTGATTGTTGTGGCTAGAACTTCCAGTACCATGCTGAATAGAAGTGGTGAAAGCAGGCCCTCTTGCCTCATTCCTGATCTTAGAAGAAAAATTCAATTTTTTCAGCATTGAGTGTGATGTTCACTGTGAGTTTTTCATATATGGCTTTTTTTTTTCCTGTTAGAGACAGGGTCTTACTCTGTCACTCAGGCTGGAGTGCACTGAAGCCTCAAACTCCTGGGCTCAGGGAATCCTCCTATCTTAGCCTCCAGAAGAGCAGGGATGACAGGCACAATACCACCACTCCCCGCTAATTAAAAAAAATTGTATTTTAGTAGAGACAGGGTTTCATCATGTTGGCCATGATGGTCTCGATTTCCTGATTTTGTGATCCACCTGCCTCAGCCTCCTAAAGTGCCGGGATTACAGCCAGCCATGGTGGCGGCGCCTGTTGTCTCAGCCACTCAGGAGGCTGAGGCAGGGGAATTGCTTGAACCCGGGAGGTGGAGGTTGCCGTGAGCCAAGATCGCACTACTGCACTCCAGCCTGGCAACAGAGCAACACTCGATCTCAAAAAACAAACAAACAAAATTTTTATTTTTTTTTGGTAGAAAGGAGTCTCACTATGTTGCTCAAGCTGGTCTCAAAATCCTGGCCTCAAGCAATTTTCCCATCTCTGCCTCCCAAAGTGTTGTTCCCTGCCCATATATGGTGTTTACTATTAGGTAGCTTCTGTTTTTTAAGAATCTTTAAACATGATGGAAGTCTTTGTGTTAATGAATAATCATACTGGTAATTGGGCTATAAGAAGTGTGACTCATAGATGTGCTATTTATTTATCCCGCCATCTGCTCATCCATCCATCCGTCCATCCATCCATCCATCCATCCTTCCATTCATCCATCCATCATCTATCCATCCATCTACTCATCTGTCCATCCGTCCACCTGTCCTTCTGTCCATCCATCTGTCTTTTGTCATTTGATCTGTGAGAAGTTGGTCTTGTCTAACCAAATTTTATATTGACTTTGTTACCAGGAAATAAACATAATCGATACCCAAATATCATTAGATCTTCATTTTTAGCCACATTTACCTTGTTGAAGAGGCAAATGTTGTTTTGTTATCTTTTTAAAAACACCGCTAAATGGTATGCAGGGTCTCCTTTTCGTGTTCACAACTCTGCTGTGCATCTCTGCTGTGTTTGTTTGTTCACTGAATTTTGGCATAAACCATTTGCAGTTAGTATCAGTGTGTGCAACATTACATGCAGAAATAAAAATGCAGAGCGTGAGAATACAAATATGGCAGGGAGGGAAGGCCATTATCTTATGAACTCCAGTCTCCTGGTTGAGCTGAATTTCAAAGGAGGGAGCAAAAATAGGTCTCCTGCTGGCCTGCATCCCCCACTGGCATTTCTGTGTGGGTGTGTGTCTACTCTGCTTTGCATGTGGGGCCAGAAAGAACCACTGAGGTGCAGCCTCCTGTGCGTGGACTCCAAAGTGAGGTCCATGGAGCTGGCACAGCCTCAAAAAGGTTTTCCTCAACTCAAGAATTCAACAAGGATCTGATTCTGGCAAGAATTGTATACAGTGAAAAGCAGCTGCCTCCCTGATGGGAAGCAGTCTTTTGAAAACTTCAGGTAAAATGCCCATTGTAGTAAGTATGTATGTCTGCTGGTTTTCTTCATGATGTTTATTTTTGTTATACTGTTGTTTGGTGATTTCTTTCATTATTTTATTTAATAGGTCACATGTGTTCTATAAAGTGATCTCATTTTTGAAACAGGACTGTGAGATCAATGTCAATTATAATCTTTGTATGAAAATAGTCATTGATTTGTTGAAAAGATTAATAGAGAGAGCGAGTGAGAGAGCCTGCGTCATTAATACTGGTGTTGCTGAAAATAAGACTTTGCAGCAGTGGCTGGAAAGACCACACCTGTGAGGTGAAATGTTGAACCCCAATTGTATTCATTATTGCTTGGTAAAAGTAACCTGTTAGCTTCTATTATAAGGGCTGCATATGTGTGAGTTCATTGGCTGCTTACAATGCTCCTCTGAGGAAAGTATTCACTCTTAACCCTGTTTCACATGTGAGGAAACTGAAGTGTATTTGGATTGAGCAATTCGTGCGATATAGCATAACCAGCAAAAACTAGATGGAGGATTTCAGCTTGGACATCTGGCGCCGACTTCCGTTCTGATCTTCTCTATTATACTACTTTTCATTAGGTAATTCATTAATAGATGTACCAAACCTAGAAAACAATCCACAATGGTAAAATGACTTTAAAATGTAAATGAAAAATCATGGTCCCAAGGACCCAGCCCCACCCTGGCCTTTCGCTCCGTGGCCCTGGGCTGAAGGCTCTGGCCTCTTCTCTTCAGCTCCTCTTCTTTCTCTCCACAGTGGGACATGGCCGCGTTCATCCGCAGGGCGGGGGGAGGTGCCTGTGCACCGGGAAACTGTCGTTCCGTCCTGTAGGTCTCATTGCCCTGGTCTTATCAATTAATCCAGGGGCAACAGGGCTTCAGGAAATGGGATGTAACCAACAGAAGAATGGTACTTTTTCTCTACTTGGACTGTAAAAACAAATGTTTGCTAGATGTCTTAGGAATTTAGAATATTTGAAAGCCAGGTTTCTTCTACATTTCTTTTGTCTATATTGGTGTTCTTCCTGTAAGTATAGAGATGATACTGCTTCTGCCTGCCATGGCCAGGCCATTTATGTGTTCAGCATTCATTTGACAATAGTTAGTGCATACCTCTTATGCACCTAAGTTGGTTCTAGGTACTGAGGTTACATCAGGGAATAGAATGAAGCCTCTGCCATGCTGGGACAGATGTTCTGTAGAGAGAGACAGACTACAAACAAACACGCAGGTAGACATCTATTGTGTTGGATGGTAACATGTGCTGCTGGGCATGGCAGAGCCTGGCAGGTAGGGAGTGCGGGGCCGGTGGTCATCAGGGAAGGCTCTGCTGCTTGGGTGGAATCTCAGCGTGCACCTGGAGGAAGTGAAGGAGGCTGCTGGGGGCATAGGGAACAGACGGTGTGAACCTTTCTGCCCTGAAAAAGGAAAGCATGAATGATCTATTTTTGGCTCAAGGGGTTACAGGGAGAAGTGAGATTTTGTTCCCCACCTTCCATATCCACAGAGAATTTGGGGGCCTGATCCATGGAGGCTTTAGAAACACCCAGATTAACTTAAAGGCTTCGTCTGTAGGGGTTGTGTGCAAGTCTGCAGGCCTTCTAAAAGGCTAGCCACTAGCTTGGCGCTTTTGTCCAGTGTACTGTGCGGAGGATGATGGAGAGGTGGCAGTCGGTGGCTGGATCAATAAGGGCACCACTGTCCTCCCCAGCCTTCTTGGGTTCATGAGCCTCTGAGGAGTGGAAGGTGGAGGGGACAGCTTCTGGGGAGGGATGGTGGACCGGTCTGCCAGACTAAAGTTCTAAGCTTGTTACCTACATGTCGCTCCCGAGGGCCAGTCGGAGGCAGGGTTGCTCAGTGGTCTCCAGGGCGGGGAGCTAAGCAGTCTGAATACACCGTGCAGCCAGGACCACTGAGAACCCAGAGGCCCCCGGCCCCTTGCCCAGGCCTCTTTCCTGATGCAAGATCAGCAGACGCCAACTTGCAGAGCAGTGGGGGAAAGCAAGTGGATCTGAATGATACATATATTTTTAACACAGTTGAAGTATCTATCTTACAAGTTACTAAGTCAGACTTGACTCACGTTTACTCAGTATAGGGTGTTTCTGTTATACCACCAAAACCAGGACCTTCTTCAGGAAAATTGCATCAGGAAGCTACATTTTCATTGCTCATTTTAGTGTTGTGTGAACAAATTTATGTAACCATATGCATTTAAATTGCTTAGCACAAAGCCTTGCCTATATAAGGGATGAAATAAAAGCTAGCTGCTGGTATATGAGCTGAAATATCTAGACAGGACCAGAGATCTTTTGGAAAATAACATACAGGTAACAACATGAGAGTCCTTTGAGTTTGAAAGTCCGAGAAGAGTCCTGGAACAAATATGTCATGAAAGATGAAATACGTTAATGGTGACTGCATAGAATACCACCATCAGAGCTTTTCGAAAAGGCACTTTTAAGTGTATCTCTCCGTTATGAATGTTCTGTGTTGGCAGCGTGTGGCGTGTGGCCAGCTCACCTCATCCATGGTGTCTTCTCCCTTGGGCCTGGAGCCAGCCCGCCCTTCCAGTCTCTGTTGTAGTTACAGGTGAGGCCTCGGGCTTGAATTTCAGCAGAAGTGATGTGTGTCCTTAGAGTCACTGCCTCCACTCCAGCACACAGTCTTTCCTTTCCATAAGGGCTCCGTGCGTGCTGGAATGGGACAGTCCTAGGCCAGCCGTGGAGGGCAGGTGCTGTAGATGACGGAGTGACACTTTGGGCATTTGTTTCCCCTGTCTAGTGCTGTCACAGGGGGAAGATTTAAACTTTGATGGTGTTTGGGGTTTTGGTCTCATTGATGCAGTTGTGAGCCTCGCCTCGTAGAGCGAGGTATCATAAGCCATTTGACAGAGAATCCCTCAGTTGTTCCCCTGGAGGAATGTCTCGCCTTCCTGTTTGAATGTTACCTTTAGTTGCAGTATATCTGGATGGGCTGGGATGGGAGAATCAAGAATCAATGTCGGTAACTTTGAAAAACAGTCTTTTGACCATTGACTCGAAGGGAATAACAACTCCTCTCAAGTATTGTATTCTAGTTAGTAAGGATGTTAGTTTCTCACAGGGGTACGTGATAGAGTTTCTGAAATTATCTGTATTCTAGATGTGAGTAAATAAGTGAGTGTGTTCAATAATAAAAGCAAGTTTCTCCTTGTCTGAGAAAAGAGTGATAAACAAGGAAATAATTAAGGCTCGTATGAACCTTGTGATGTTGAGCTGGAATCAGTGGTATTGGTGTGAGCACATGAAGTTATGATACACATGCAGAGAGAGAGAGAGAGAAGCGGATGTGGCTGTGTGTAAATGGACTCGGGGTCCCAGCTCCGGCCAGGGCGTGTTATTTGAGCAGTCATGAGCACACCTGGCTTCCTGATCTTGGTTTCTAATATCCTCCAATAAAATGAATCAGGGCTTCTAGGAGCAATCCCTGATTTCAAGGCTGGGGTAGGGAAAGTGCTAGGCAAGCTTACAAAATCCTTTAGTATCAGAAAGTAAGAAAGTGCTTTCAAATGTTGGGAGTCTATTGAAACAGCATAGAACAGAGTTGAAAGGTCTCCTGATGGCCAAATATGGGGCAGTTTGAGCAACAAAATAATGACTTTGTTTTGTACTAAAACCTATAGAATAAAAGTATCTCATAGAATAAACTATTCATGAGTCCACACTGATACAAATACATAATTAAATAGATAAATATGTAATAAGTAAATACCTAAGGACGGAGGGTCGTCTCTTCCTTACTGTAGAGGATGATGGAATTAGAAAGTCATCATTTGATGGGAATCATAATAACCAAAATTTCAGGTGAGAGTCACTAGTACTTGCTAAAACTGGTGAGTGATTTTTTTTTTTTTTCCTGAGATGGAGTCTTGCTCTATCGCCCAGGCTGGAGTACAGTGGCATGATCTCAACTCACTGCAACCTCCACCTCCCAGGTTCAAGCATTTCTCCTGCCTCAGCCTCCCTAGTAGCTGGGATTACATGCGCGTGTGACCACACCCAGCTAATATTTGTATTTTTAGTGGAGACGAGGTTTCACCATGTTGATCAGGCTGGTCTTGAACTCCTGACCTCATGATCCGCCTGCCTCGGCCTCCCAAAGTGCTGGGACTACAGGTGTGAGCCACCACTCCCGGGTGTGAAATTTTAATTAGAAAAAAAATATTTGCACAATCTCAAGATATCTCCCCACATGATGCCTCTTCATTGCGAAAGGAGAAGCAAAATAGTGACTTTGCAGTGTAAGAACCCAGCAGATACCAGCCTGACCAGGTGGTAAAAGTTAACCTTGCTGACAGTGGCACAGAGAGACATTGTGTCCCTACTTGTAAGATCACCAGGAAGGGCACAGCATCACCTCTGTGATATATTTGCCAAAAATATGTAAGTTGAATTGAGTCATGAGGAAACGTCAGGCTATCCTAAACTGCAGACATTCTGTAGAATACCTTGTCAGAAGTCCTCAGTGGTGTCAAGATCATGAAAGACAAAGACAGACTGAGGAAGTGTCCAAGCTTCAAGAAGACTGCTAAAGGCAATGTGCATCCTTGTTTGGAACCTGGTCCAGAAAGGGACTAATGTGGAACTATCAGTGACATTCGAATAAGACTTGTGAATTAGTTAATAGGAGACCATCGTTGATGTCCTAGTTTTGATCATTTTACTGCAGTTATGTAGGATGTTAACGTTTGAAGAAGCTAGACTAATGGTATATGGGAAATCTTTAAACAGGTTGAGCATCCTTAATCCAAAAATCCAAAATTTGAAATGTTCCAAAATCTGAAACATTTTTAGTGCTGACATGATACCAACCAGCGGAAAATTTCACATCTGACCTCATGTGATGGGTTGCAGTCAAAATGCGGGCACACATTTGACTGTTCATTCAGTATCCCCAAGGGAACAAATGGCCCTCCCAGCTCCCTCCAGCTGTGATATGTCCTTTCTGTGCATGCCCAGCACACCCAGATTCCCCCATACTGGCACACCCGCAGTGAGGAGTAAAATGACACGTGTGCAGGCCGGACATGCCAAAGCCGGCTCCCGCATGGGACCAAGACTCATGAGCATTACTCACTGTGTTTTTTGATGGTGATGCCGAACAACCACCAATTGTCTACATGGGTGGCTGAGATAGTGACACCTTTGATTTTCGATGGTTCAGCATATGCAAACTTTGTTTCGTGGACAAAATTATTAAAAATATTACACAAAATTGCCTTCAGGCTATGTGTCTAAGTTGTATATGAAACATAAATGAATTTCGTGTTTAGACTTGGGTCCCATCCCCAGGATATCTCATTATCTATTTGCAGATATCCTCAAATACAAAAAAACTCCAAATCTGAAACACTTATGGTCCCAAGCATTTTGAATAAGGGATAGTCAACTTGTTCTAGATTTGCATCATTTTCAAAAGTTTGAAATCATTTCAAAATACAGAATTAAAAATTAAAGAATTTAGAAGTAATTTGCATGTAAGCATCATTACCAGTTACTTGCTATGAGGTCAATGTTCATAGCAAGTAACATTGGCGCTTTTGTCCAATGTGGTGTGTGGAGGATGATGGAGAGGTGGCAGGCAGTGGGTGGATCAATAAGGGCACCACAGTCCTCCCCAGCCTTCTTAGGTCATGCGCCTCTGAGGAGCGAAAAGTGGAGGGGACAGCTTCTGGGGAGGGATGGTGGAATTATAAACTTACTTTAAGACTGTGCATCAGCCTGAAAAGACAGCTGAAGTTATAGCTGCTTAGTACCTTCCCAGAAAAATATTCAGTCAGTTGAAACTCCTCACAAGGCTATGAAAATCCAGACTTTTGTGTGTGTGTTTGAGGGAATAGGGCACCTTTTCCTAAGAACCAATTCATTCTACAGATACCTGTTGAATGCACTAGGTACAAGGAGGGGCACTGTGACGGAGGGACAGCAGTTAATTAGAAATGGCATCTGTCTTCAAGAAAGTGACACTGTACCGATTGCTTTGACAAGTCTTGGCCAACATTCACATAGTGTGTTGTGAGCTCCATGCGCTCTGTCAACTGAAGAATGTCAAGGGGCATACATTTGGAAAGGAGAGCTTTATTTCTTATAAAGGGTTGCAGCCTGCATGGCCATTCTGACAGGCTGGGAAGTGTAGCCTCCCATCAAAAGCTGGAAATAAACACTTTGAGGGAGGGGCAAAGGGAGCAGGAATTTATGCAGACTGGGATAGCTGAATATGCATATTTAATACACTGTAGGAGGAGTCATGAATATTTACAAAAGAAGAGAGGAGAACCGGGCACATATGCAGTTAGCCTCATGCCTCTCCATGGGACCTACGTTCAACGATCGGTTATCATCGTCCCAGGGGAGTTTTCAGCCCTCTGACATCAAAAGGTGAAGCAGAGGATGCAGTTCCCCTCACTGTACACCTGCTGCAGACTGGCCCCAGCCGCTCCATGGCTGGTGGTCTTTATCAGGAAAGAATGCTGGTTGGTGGTTTTGATCAGGAAAGAATGCTGGTTGGTGGTTTTGATCAGGAAAGAATGCTGGTTGGTGGTTTTGATCAGGAAAGAATGCTGGTTGGTGGTTTTGCTGGAATGGCACAAGGGAGAGGCGGCCTCAGGCAGGTGGTTGCTGTCAGTGGTGGAGTCTTTCAGAAGGGCTGGTTTCTGTTTAGCCCCTGGGAAGAAAGGTGCTTAGCAAGGGAAAGGGTATATCATGAGGCATCTCTGACCTTGCATCTCATAATGGCCAAGAACTCAGCTTCCACAGTTTCTCTAGGGGATCCTTGGCCAAGAGGGGGTGCATTCAGTTGGTTGGGGGTTTCAGGGTTTCATTTTTATTTCTCAGCTGTGATGGCCCAGGAGGAGAGAGGATCCACTGATACTGTTAGATTTATGTTACGTGGAGGAGAAAAGAAGGGTTTCGGAACAAGTGACATTTCTAGAAGATGGGCACAATGTTCCCTGGCAGAAGGGTGTTGTGGGTGAAGAGCTCTGCATAAGTAACAAGAAATGAATATGAAAAGCTTGGCTTGTGAACCAGGAGAGCAGAGTGATGTACACATGGATTGTAGCAGCCAATGAAACGTGGGAAACAACACCAAAAAGGAATCTGCCCAAATTGTGAGATGCCTTGCTCAGGATGTGCCCATTCCTTGGGGCTAACCAATTACCATTCTTGTTTATGACCTTCTTTTTTTTTCTCACAGAAAAGGAATTCAGGGAACACTGGTACAATTGTTTTACATCACGTGTCTGATAAGTTTTTCTTTGTGAAAAAACAATGGTGCACAGGAATCGTGGGCTTGGTTTGCCTCATGGATAATCAGAGAGAGATGTGGTAGGCAGTGATATCCTCATTCACAAAACAAGCATTTCTGTTTACCTGTGTATTCTTCACGTTCCTGGTGACCTGTATTATTTTCTGAGTTAAATCATACAGATTTCCAACTGACAGTCGGTGAACTAGAACTTCTAGGAGAATTCATCAGGACAATGACCATGGCGGGGAGGCCAGGTGTGTCCCCTTCAGAGGCTGCACTTTCCACCCATGAGTGCTCAACTCTGTGTCTACAGGCACAGGCACATTCTTTCTTCATATTTGTGAAGATAATTATTTGCTTAAATTAAATGTGGGTAGCTCATTCTTTGCAAAATTACAGCCGATGAATGCCAAAATGTAGGATTTCTTAGTGTGAAAATAACTACTCTAGGTAGGGAGGGATTATATTCCAGGATAGTTCCACACTTACCAGGATGCGGAATTAGAAAGAATGCCTTCAACTAAGCAGCATACAACATTCAAAAGACTCAAATTATTTTCACATAGGGAAAGTTAAAAGATGTGTATAACTTGTTCAAAGCACACATCATTTTATATTGTGCCCTTGTAAAGACTCTAATGATAAAATTAGTTTGACGGATACCTTCTGCAAATTGAGTGGAATGTTTCTATGAATTTTTTTCCTCTGATTTGTGTAAACTTCAGGACCTCTACCCTCTACCCCTTTATTAATGTGCTTACCGTGATTGCAGAACTCGGAATCTTCTCAGTGGAAGAAAAGAGACCCTTTTGAGTGACATTTTGGAAGCTACTCTAAATGTCTTAAGGTTGAGAGCTTTCGTATTATTATTAAAATGAAGTCACTCTCCTGGGAAATGAATGATACAATCTAACGTAGTGTGAAGCTGATAGGTCCCTGAGGCAAAGCAGGGGGCATGGAGAGGTAGTCACAGTTGCAGCTGAGCAGAGGCACCCAGGGGGAGGGCAGGGCTGGCTGTGGCACGGGGAGCCAGAACAAGGATGCCCAGCCCTCAGATCCAGTGACTCACATCTGAAGGAGCAGAAAGAGCATATGGGAGGAGTCAGAAAACCCTGATTTCTATGACTGCTTCCCGGGCCAGCCGTGGTATTCCTGAATGAATGTCTTTGCCTTGGGCCTTGGTTTCTCTATCTATAAAATCCAAAGTGTTGCCAAGAAGATACTTAAAGACGCCAATGCTGCCAAGCTTGAAATTCTGTCAGATTACGAGGACTGAATATTAACGTAAAACTCAGTGAAAAAATTGCCTTAGAATTTCCCCCTTCAACTGCAGCCACCAAGAAGAAATGAAGGTGAGAAGGCAGTTTTGATTGTCACAGCATGTCATGTGGTTTGTTTTCCATCTGAGTGCCTATGTCACCAAGACCCTAATTGGCCCAGAAGAATAACGAACTGGAGGGCCTCAGTGTTTGTGAGATGGTTTAGTCCTGCATTCTCAAATTCTCTCTTTTATACACAAGCAACCCAAACAGCCATCCAGAGATCCTGGTGGTGTGGTGCTCAGGTCTCCCTTTCGGGAGATAGTTTGGCAATTCCTGAAACCATCTTAGAATGAATCCGGATAACCCATGCTGCACCCCAGCCCAACTGAAGCTCTCCAGGTTGTTCTAATGAGCCACCCTTGTTGAGGACCTAGATGGGGCAAACTGTATCTGAGCAAAGAGAAAAAAACGAAATTAGGTGAGGTAAGCCAAGATTTATTGCATGGAACCTGCGTATACTGGGGGCTCATTAAAAAAAATATGGAATGCATTTCAATTTAAAGAATGTAAAACTTTTTTCTCAGCAATATTGAGTAGATGGAAAACTGAGCTTGGTGTGGAGCTACAGTTAGAAAAGTAACCTGTGACCACATTGGGAAACTTTAATTGAACTATTATGGATGCTGGTCTGTCTTTGATGTTCTCAGATGCCACTACATCCTCTGGGAGCAGTGAAGGTGCAGCTAAAATCTGCTGGTCCTGTCTCTTTCTTGGTGTCTCCACTGACTCACCAGGGAGCCCTGTCTCATCAGATTTATGATGCCTGTCAGGGAACACTGTGGACATTTGAGGTGGGGTCTGTATTTTGTGGTGCAGGCTCTTTCCCTTAGGTAGGAGTGCAGGGGTGGACAAATGATTTCCCTTTTACCCTTTACAGTTCTTAGTTGAGACAGAGCTCTGTAACAAAAGACAGATCAACAAGAGAAAAACAAGCAGAAGATTAATGCGTGCCCATGTGCAGCTGGGAGATACCCAGAGAAATGAGTACATCTCAAAGAGGTGGCTTTGAATTCAGGCTTGACTCTCATCCTCTGCTGAAAGAAGGGAGTGGAGAGGCCTGGCTTGGGGAGGTGACCAGGAGGAGCAAGAATAAGGCTTGTTATGTAGATTTCAGCGGGTGCCTCTCCGTTGATGAGTGATTCAGAGCCCTCCTCTTCCTGGTACCCGCAGGGAGACACCCTTACAAATGGAGATTTCCTTCTTAGATGCAAGTTCCCCTTCCAAAGGGCCACTTCTACTCTGTTTTCAGAGCTTTTCCTGCCTGCAGTTTCTCAAAATTACCAGCTTAAAATTATCATTATGCCAAAGAAGCATATTTTGGGGTGGCATATTCTGGACTCTTACAGGAGGTTCAGCTTCTCTGTCCCTGCCTACTGCACCTAGCGGCACTGCCTGCGTTCCCACAGCCGGAGCAGCCACGTATTTCAGGTCCCCTCAGGAGAGCTGGTGGGGACCCCTGGGTGGATGGAGGAGAGTGAAAGCCTTGCAGAATGAAGTATTTACTGACATTTGAAGTGTTGGAGCGTTCTCCTCCCTACACAACCCCCACAGGATCTTGTTTGCATCCCCTTTGAGTGCCTTATTTTTGGGACAATGATAATATTAACTTTTTTTTTTTTTTTAACACATTCTGATAAAATAAACAGAATCTTGGGAATGTCCACACAATGCACTTCACTAGAATATAGGCTCCATGTTGCAGAAGTAAGGTGTTTCTGTTGCTCAGCAGTTCATCTTTCAACCTCGATTCTGGGTTCCCTTTTGAGGAATCTTCCTCCCTTTTGAAGTAGCTAGAAAATCCTCAGGGATTGCATATATGTAAAGGCCCTGTACATGTATAAAGAAGATTTAAAGAGAAAGAATGTAACAGCTCATGAATCAGAGAACTCTTGGTAATCCTAAGAGAAGATATTTGTGGTCTAAGTAAAATCTAATTCCTTTTGGTGGGGCGGGGGAAGAGATTGTACAACTGCCAATTTTTAAAAACCTGACTGTCTGGGTCCCTGGATGCTCTGAAATGATGCCTGCTTGTCCCAATCTCATCTTCCTACGTCACAGCCCCTTTGAATCTTCATCACATGGATATTTCAGACACTAAGTTCTACAATGCTGTGCGATTGAGCCAGGGATCAGAGAGCCAGGAGAAAAATGATGACTGACAGCAGCTGATAGAAGTGACGGGTAAGACAGGTTCTAATGACCAGTCAGGTTTGGGAATTGCCAGTTTTGGGTTATGATGTCAGTTACTGGGTGAATTTTTGGATTTAACTCTTTCTCATCTTTTTCTTGTTGTCCTGGTTTCTTGAACTAGCTTGTGAAGTTAATATTCAGAGCTGACCGTCCTTAGCATAGCTGTGTCCAAACTGACGATCTGACCTATTCCACGACAGAAACAGTGGTCAATATAGCTACAATGCAGGGATCAATGTGTTCACACCTCGAGGCATTTTAAAACACTGTGCTGGAATGATAATAAATATCTGCTAAGTAGTGCTGTCAGTCATTCAAAGCTGAATATTTAAAACTTAGCTTTTACCCATGGATATTGCAAAATTGAGCCTATTAAAGTGTGAATAAAATTTGAATAAGAACAATTTTAGGAACGATCGACAATTGTTTGAATCATTGTGCCATGGATTTTCATATAATGATTTTATGCCTGATTTGAAGTGTGAAATTGAAACCAGCATATTCCATCCGTGGAGAGTGCCAACCTGAGTTCCTGGGAAGAAAGGTACACCTGTCAGTGTGTGTGCGGAGTCCTGGAACGGTCCGTACTGAGCAGCGTCGTTCCTTCCCTCTTTAGTGGGTCCCACATCTGTGCAGCAAACACTCACGAGCACCTGTCACGTGCCTCGCGCTGTGCCAAATGCTTCGCATGCAGATCTAAGACCAGGAGCTTGCCGTGCTGTTGTGGACATGGCAGGAATAATTACAATTCAGACCGATGTGCATGTGCCCGCCCAGAGGTCAGTGTGGTGCATGCAGGCAACCTGTAGGAAGCACCACTTGCCAGGTGGCGGTGGGGACCACGAGGAGATGCACAGAGGGGCCTGGTGAAGGGCAGTGGAGGAAGCATTGCAGCAGAGGAAGAGCTCGTCCAGGCCACCAGGGGGTGAAGTGGCCCCACAGCGTGTCAGCAGTGAGTGTGGGGAGAGGCAGGCTGAAGAGGGGTTGGATCTGATCACATCAGGCTTGTGAGCTGAGCCCAGGAGGGCCACAGTTCAGTGTGGAAGCACTGAGATGTACAGCTTCAGGAGTAACAGGATTAAGTTGGCACGTTCGAAGAATCATTCTGGCCACCTTGTGGAGGATGATGGATGGTGGGTGGTGTTCTGAATATCTGAGATAGCTACAGCCGTCCAAAGCCGGCTGCTAAGGAGGAAACGTGGATTATCTGGATCAGCTGGGGAATAGACGAGAGTACTAATAAGAAAAAAAGCCACACTGAGAGCATCATATTAATCTCAAGATTGTATGCAAAATGTTTTGCAGTGTTAGTACGGATTCTTTATAAGTATTAATAGAAATAAGCTATTAAATTGCACAAGTTGTCCTTTGCCAATTCTGGCCTTTGGCTAGGCCTTTGGGGAAGTTTCTGTTTTGTTTTCAGGTGTGGGTAGGACCAACAACTCCCAGAAAAGAACACTAAACACAATTATATGACACTTTTTTTTTGTTGTTTTACTTTGCCAAAGTGGGCAAAAGAGAAAGAATGAGACAGAATGGGAGGTAAACTTAAACCGATTGTGGAAATACTTGGGCTATGCAGAAGTGAGAACTCTTCTGCCTTTAAAATGATTAACAGAGGATAATATCATTTACAAGGATCAAGGGATCTCTACCTTTGGCCTAAGAGGCAAATGTCTTTGGAATGCTTGGATTCGTTACAGCTATCCAGTAAATATCTGTTGGGTTCTGTTGGTTAACGCCAAATACCAGACTGACAAGACGAAGATCCAGCTCAGCTTATAAAGAGGTGTCTGTTCCAATCTCAGAGAAGAAAAATATGGAGCAAGGGAAAACAAAATCAGTACACCCCAGAGAAGCATGAAGCATTACATGTGACGGGTGAGGGAGGGAGCCAGGAGGAGAGAGAGATCCCATTCAATGATCAGATCTGAAGGGCTGTCTTTAAAAAATGTGGAGTTCTAGTTCTGGATGAGCCTTTTTGGGTAGGCATAATTTGGACAAGGGGAGAATTCAGGGTAGCATCTTCCCTGGAACCCACAGCATGTTACTGTTTTGGTGATGGGTAAGTAATCTGAGTGCTAGGATGTGTGGTCTTAGCTTTACACATGGCCCACATTATCCAGTCCCTGGGAGCTTCAGAGCTGGAGAGCAATGTCATTAGAGCTGGGCTGTCATAGGGTGGATGTCCCCAGAGCTGGGCTGTCATAGGGTGGAGGTCCCCAGAGCTGGACTGTCATTGGGTGGAGGTCCCCAGAGCTGGGCTGTCATAGGGTGGAAGTCCCCAGAGCTGGGCTGTCATCAGGTGGAGGTCTCCAGAGCTGGACTGTCATTGGGTGGAGGGCCCAAGAGCTGGGCTGTCTGTTATTGGGTGGATGTCCCCAGAGCTGGGCTGTCATTGGGTGGAGGTCTTCAGAGCCGGGCTGTCATTGGGTAGAGGTCTTCAGAACTGGGCTGTCATTTGGTGGAGATCCTCAGAGCTGGGCTGTGGTTGGGTGGATGTCATCAGAGCTGGGCTGTCATTGGGTGGATGTCCTCAGAGCTGGGCTGTCATTGGGTGGAGGTCATCAGAGCTGGGCTGCCATTGGGTGGATGTCCTCAGAGCTGGGCTGTCATTGGGTGGAGGTCATCAGAGCTGGGCTGTCATTGGGTGGAGGTCCTCAGAGCTGGGCTGTGGTTGGGTGGATGTCATCAGAGCTGGGTTGTCATTTGGTGGAGGTCCTCAGAGCCGGGCTGTCACTGGATATATGCCATGTGAGCTGGATGGACTGTGAAAGAGAAAGGGAGTTGGTGATAAAAATAATTGGATGATTCTTAAAGAAATAGAAGAGACTTGCTGATGGCAGTGAGAACCCACAGGAGGCCTCTAAGGAGATGTAAGTGGGATTCGCAAGTTGATGTGAGGCAGGCTGTGAGAAGCTGGTGAAGATGGTTTATGGGTGTGACCTGTTTGGGGAACTTGCACACATTGCTCAAACCCCCCGTGACATCATCTCTTCATGGCAATTGTGAGGATGGGTTAGGTACTGGATGGTGAAATACAGAGGGGAGCTCTTACCTCTGAGCGACTTGGATGTGCTGTGGTATGACACCAAAGGGCTGAGATAGGGGTTTTAGGAGCCTGTGGTTCTCTATAAATATGAATGCAGCATCATCAGCCACATTGGGAGCTTTATCCTACCTCTTTGCTGGATGTGCTTCCACCTCCACTCCTAGCGCACACCCGTCACACACAGAACCACGTTCAGTGGGAAGAGGATCAGCATGTAGCATTCAGTTGCTGAGAGCTGTTTTGCAGTTTGTACCCTCTGGGCCTTTAGGAGAAAAAAAATCAATACAGTCTTACATTTTGAAGATGAGACTTTTCTGTTTCTTTCCCTTGAGTCAGGATATTGATCAACTCATGTATAGTTTGAGTTGGATGCACTTGTTTTAGAAGGTGTGGCGAATTCCTGCATGGCTCAGCTTTCCATTCTAATTGCAAACCAGCGCTGAGTTCACAACAGTGTGTGTTCTCACCATGGCTTGTTCTCTGTGTATTTTGCTTTTGGTGTTTGGAAGATGTAGCAAGTCTGGAAATTTTAGAGCAATCTATGGAATATTGAGGTCACATTCTATACATTATAAATGAGTTGCAATAAAGAAGGCCCATAAATGCCAGACCATGGATGTTTTTAATAGTTTACTAACAAAAGAATGGATTTTGCACACAAGGCAACTGATGATTCAGGCATTGGATGCATCAGAGTAATCTGCCTGTCGTTAGTATATTACACAGAACAAGGCAACCAACCGCATGCACCTTAACAACATTTTCTAGCATTTCATTATCTATTATTTTTATCTGAAAACATATCCTCTGTGCTCAGGACTAGTAAGAGAATCGTTTATAAATAGTTATTATTTCATAATTTGTTCAACATAATTACCAAATGCTAAGTCATGTCCTTCTCGTTCCTGCCTTGGTGCTTAAGGACTTATTGTCATAATGTGGCATTTTTGTGCAAGTCTTATTACATCGTGTGGGTTTTCTCTCCTCTCTCTTCTGGGATGTAGCACATCCCACACACAGCTGCAGGGAAAAATTCTCTGTCACCATCATATCTGTTGCTCTGTTTCCTGCTCAGTTCTTAGAGAGGCTTCTGAGGACCCTCCAGACCCAAAGTTAACTTTGCTGGCTGGAAATGGTAACTTCGAATAATTGGTTTTTCTGCCGATTCTCAGATTTTTCTGACCTCTTCAATCACCAGCCCAAGTCTACCATGTGTGTTCCTGCCTAGTTCCAAGGCCTCGATGGTTAGCAAAGCTCGCTGGTCCTTGTGAGGAAGGCTCTCTCCTTGCCCTCTCCCGCCTCCTGCTTCAAGCTCAGACCCCCCAGGTCCTCCAGGAGCTGCCCATGAACCCCTCTTGCCTTCTTGTCTGCGTGCCCTCAGCACGGATGTATTTACCTGGCACCTTGTTTTTTGTGCCTGACTGCTATGTGGCTTTGTAATTTTTTTTTTTTTGCATGTGGCTTTTTGGGATGTGCTTTAGGCAGGGGATGGTTGTGTTTCTCTGTTTTTGGTGTGTCCTGTGAGAACTTGGTGTTCTCCATAGACTTCAGATTTGTCTTTCACTCCTATTCCTTGAACTCCTCCTGTTCACTGAGACAGTCCTGAGTGATTTGCCATGCACCTTTAAGAATTACTAACAGTGATCATGAAAATAATCATAGATAGTGTGAAAGGAAAAGAAAACTTGGGACCCCTAAATCCCTAAGCTAAAGGGAAAAAGGCAAGCTGGGAACTGCTTAGGGCCAACCCACCTCCCATTCTATTCAGAGTTGCCCCTCTGCTCACTGAGATAAATGTATATCTGATCGCCTCCTTTGGAAAGGCTAGTTAGAAACTCAAAAAAATACAGCCATTTGTCTCTTATCTACCTGTGACCTGGAAGCCTCACCCCACTGCCAGTCTTCCTGCCTTTGCTCTGAGTTGTTTGGCCTTTCCAGACCGAACCAGTGCTCATCTTACATGCGTTGATTGATGTCTCATGTCTCCCTAGAATGTATAAAATCGAACTGCTCTGACCACCTTGGATACACGTCATCAGGACCTCACGAGGCTGTGTCACAGACGTGTAGCCTCAACCTTGGCAAATAAACTTCCTAAATTAACTGAAACCTGTCTCAGATTTTTGGGGTTCACAGTAGTTTATGGGGACGTTGTTGTATTTTAGGCACTGTGTCAGGCAGTTTCCGTGTATCATCTCACTTCATCCTCACACCGACCCCAGTGCAGGGGCACTTATGAAGCTCTTTTTACAAGGGAAGAAACTGAGACTTAGGGAAACTAGGTGAACCGTCGTAGCTCAGATGTCTAAATGTTCTGCACACCTTCCTCGGCTGTTTTCCGTGTGTTTGAATGCAATGACAAACACATTCTCCTTATTATTGTCCTCGTTGCTGGCACGTGTTAGAGTTTCCTTCTGGGTCAGAGTCTCTACCACGGTGGTCACCTCAGCCCCACCATGGCAAATGTGCCTGGGGAAGGCACTTTGGACACACACAACATGTGGCCGCTCAGCCTCCACCTGCCGTCTCTGATCCCTGGCTCCTCTGCCGGCTTCACTTCCTTCTTGCGTCTCCTCCCCTGAGGGCGTGTGGTTTGCTGAGGTACAGCACACCTGCAGTAAGGAGGCAGACGCGGGCACAGGAGTGTGCCGCCTGATGAATGCTCACTTGCACATAAGCTCGTGCAACCAGTGCCCAGATGGAAACGGGGAGCGTGCTGTCTCCCACCCACAGCATCTTATGGAAACAGCATGTTGCGGCCGCCAGTTCTCACTCCTTCGTGTGCCAGCATTGCCTGTCCACGGCATTCATTCTTCCCACCCTATTGGCCCCTCTTGGAGAACCTTTTTGATGCACATCTCTGATGTTTTTCCAGCCTGTACCCTGCAGATCTCCAGGCTGGATCATCCTGGTGGCCTCATCCTCTCTCCTTGCTCCTGAGCCCAGCACTGCATTTCAGGGCACTCAGAGATGACTGATGGCACCAGGCGACTGAGCTGCCAGTGTTGCTGATCGGGCCTGGGTCTCCTCCCTCCTGTGCGTCCACTCTCTGCATGTCCATCCTCTGCCATCGGGCCTGGGTCTCCTCCCTCCTGTGCATCACTCTCTGCCTGTCCATCCTCTGCCATCGGGCCTGGGTCTCCTCTCTCCTGTGCGTCACTCTCTGCCTGTCCATCCTCTGCCATCGGGCCTGGGTCTCCTCCCTCCTGTGCGTCACTCTCTGCATGTGCATCCTCTGCCTCTGCTACCATTCTCTCTACCTGCCACATTCTCAGCAGAGGGCCTCACACCATGAAAAAGTAATAAAAAGGTTATCAAGAGGAAGTTCCTTTGGCTGTCCTCTGACTACCACTGCCCCTTCCACTACAGTCACGGCCTCCTGTGACACCTGTCCCACTGCCGCACCTGCCTCAGCCACTCTCAGGAGCTGAGCGCCGCCCGATTGCCCAAACCAGGGTCAGGAGGACCCCGACCCTTTCCTCATCCTTGCCCTCATGGGCCCCTTAACCAGCAGAGCCTGGTTCTCCCACTTCTTAAAAAGCTGTCCTTTCTTCTACCCCTACCTGGCCCTGGAACTCCCCCGTGGTGGCGTGCTGCATCTGACCAGCAACCTCGCCCTCCGTCTGCTTTCCCTGTGCAGCCAGCGTGCTGCCTCCTGTGGCTGGCTTTGGGTTTCCCAGACCACGGGGTTCCTTGAAGCTTCCCTGCGCGTCTCTTCAGCCTCTGCTCTGGCCTCTCAGCTGTTTGCTGTGGTCTCCGCGGGGGCATCTCCTCTCCGCCTTCCTGAGGTAGTCCTGGGCACAGGGTCCTAACTTCTACTTTCTCTCCACCTCCTCGCCTTTCCAGTGCCATCCGCACACTGCAACAGCACTGACATGTAATACGAGCCGTCACTTCTCCCAAGGGCCAGACTCACATCCTAAATGACCACTTGGAAGTTTTAGCATCGTAGATATAAAATGTCCACAACAGGGTTCTGGAGTCACGGGCTCTCGGCTTCCCCACACTCTCGTCCTTGTTCGTCAGAGAGTCCTGTCGTGTGCTGCCTGCAGCAGCTGCACGGACTGAACCCCCCCACACCACTCCTGCCCGCCCTGCTTTCCCACAGCTTCAGCATCTCCATCTGGATGCTTCTCCCTGCCTCTTTGCTGCTCTTCTGGTTCCCGTGCTTCTTACATAGTAGCCAGAGTAACCAGAGAAAACCACACCTTCTCTTCCCTTAAACAACCCACTGATATGGGCAGGCATGGTGGCTCATGTCTGTAATCCCAGCATTTTGGAAGGCTGAGGCGAGAGAATTGCCTGAGGTCAGGAGTTCAAGACCAGCCTGGGCAACATAAAGAGATGCTGTCTGTATAACAAAACAAACACAAAACAAACAAACAAACAAACAAAAAAATGAAGAGTTCGCTGATGTGAACATTCTCCGTCTCCTTCACATCCTCCCCAGTCTGCCCTCTGCCCATGTCCCTGGCTCCTCCTTAGGCTCCCACCCGCTGTCTCACCAGTGCATGACGTCTGTGCCCACCCAGGGTCCTTGCCGTTGCGTCTGAGCTGCTCAGCATGCTCTGCTCAGGATCCACCCCAAGCTCTCTTCTTCTCGGTACTCAGATCGGTGCTAAAATGCCTTCTCCTCAAAGAGCCCTTCCCGTTTCCAAAGCAGCTTCTCCTGTCTGTGCAGTCCCTCTCTCTCTCCTTACTTGTTTTACTTTTCTGGAATTGACAAGTGTTACGATTGCAATTTTAAATCGTTAGTTTATTTCATTATGTTCGCAACTTCGTTACAATACCCAGACAGGTGGTTTATGCTGCTGGCTGCTGCTGTAAGAAAGGAAAAGCTTCTCCTTTGCTAGCTGCAGCCAGAGCCGTTCCAGGGACGAGCTCAGGTTGGTTCCACACATTTCCGGGTTCACTCGGATGTGTCCTGCTGTGATCGTGGGCTTTGTACACTGAGGCTGAGAAGGGTGGGGGATGGGGAGCCTGGGGCGGGGGAGGTAGTGTTGACAAATCTAGACAAGAGCCAGTTAAAATCACTCTCGTGCAAACACAATAGAATACATTCATAAAATGAATATAAAGCCAATGGAAAAGAGGCAGAGTGGAGCAGTGGGTTTAGAATATGCCACGTCCATCACGATGTAATATGTGTGATCCACAAATTACCATCCAAGGGGGTCAGAGGGCCAGTTTCCCAGAAGGAGAAACTTACTGTTATGTGGTGGTGTCTACAGGGCAATCAAACCTATTGCTTAGTGAATACAGTCATTCCTGTCTTCAAGACCAGCCAACATTCTCCTAGAAAAGGAGGAGTTCTTTGCCATATGACAGTGTCCTCAAAAACATCTTTAAAATAAACACAGTGATACATTTTGCTGGCCTTTCCTCATTAATAGAGGCCAATGATATCATTCCAAAGGGAAGATGGTGGAATCCATTTGCCAGAGGAATTGGCTGTAGAATGATCTGTCTAGATTTGTTCTGGAATAGACGGTGTTGAACTTGACAGAAAATACCAAAAAATTATAAGGTATTGTCAGACTACTTCTGAGCTCATGAGGCATAGTACATGCTCAGATTAAAGGAGATGTCAAAAACAGTCTCCCAAGAGAACTGAGAGATGCGAAAAATAAAAATAAAATATAAAAATAAAAATAAAAAAGAAAAAACCAAAGTGTTATTCATTCAGAAAATGAAAAGATGACCCACTTACTGGGAGAAAATATTTTTAAAGTACATATCTGTCTGGTATATAGAAAGAACACTTATAATCAATAATAAGAAGACACAACCCAGTTGAAAAATGGGCACAGTCTTTGTATCAGTATTTCCCTTGAAGATTGACAATACGAAGTATTAGGAAGCATTTGGAGAAATTGGAGTCTTTATACATTGCTGGTGGGAATGTACAATGGTAGACACTCTGCAAAACTATTTGAAGGTTTCTTAAGAACTTAGACATAGAGTTACCGTATGGCCCAGCAATTCTACCTCTTAAGTATCTGCCCAACAGAAATGAAAATATAGGCCATCCCAGCACTTTGGGAGGCCAAAGTGATCACTTGAGGTTAGGAGTTCGAGACCAGCCTGGCCAACATGGAGAAACCCTGTCTTTACTAAAAATACAAAAATTAGCCGGGCGTGGTGGCAGGTGCCTGTAATCCCAGCTA
This sequence comes from Macaca fascicularis, assembly GCF_037993035.2. Classification (NCBI taxonomy): domain Eukaryota; kingdom Metazoa; phylum Chordata; class Mammalia; order Primates; family Cercopithecidae; genus Macaca; species Macaca fascicularis. The sequence goes on from NC_088381.1 coordinate 2,387,399, forward strand.
CTGGAGACGTTGAGGCAGGAGAATCATTTGAACCTGGGAGGCAGAGGTTGCAATGAGCTAAGGCTGCGCCACTGCACTCCAGCCTGGGTAACAAGAGTGAGACTCCGTCTAAAAAAAAAGGAAAAAAGAAAGAAAATATATGCTACACAACTTCTGTGCATTCTGTGCAGGGCATTCAAAACAGCCCCAAACTAAAAACAACCCCAGTGTTCATACACTGTTGAATGAATAAACAAAATATGGCCTATCTGTACCATGTAATACTATTTGGCAATACACAGAAGGTAAATGCAGCCGCATTGATGAACCTCAAGGAACATTATGCTAATTGAAATAAGCCAGACACCAAAGACTACATAGTCTATGATTCCATTTATATAAGAAAGGCAAACCTATATTTAGAGAGAATAGATCAGTACTTGCCTGGGGGTGAAAGTAGAGAATGACTGCAAAAATGCATGAGGAAACTTCTTGGGGCGATGGAAATTTTCTAAAACTGGATTGTGGTTGCCTTAGTCTGTTTGCGTTGCTATAAAGGAACACTGGAGTCTGGGTAATTTATAAAGAAAAGAGGTTTATGGCCGGGCGCGGTGGCTCACGCCTGTAATCCCAACACTTTGGGAGGCCGAGGCGGGCGCATCACAAGGTCAGGAGAACAAGACCATCCTGGCTAACACAGTGAAACTCCGTCTCTACTAAACAGACAAAAAATTAGCCGGGCGTGGTGGCGGGCGTCTGTAGTCCCAGCTATTCAGGAGGCTGAGGCAGGAGAATGGCGTGAACCTGGGAGGTGGGGCTTGCCGTTAGCCGAGATCGCACCACTGCACTCCAGCCTGGGCGACAGAGCAAGACTCTGTCTCAAAAAAAAAAAAAAAGAAAAGAGGTTTACTTGGCTTATGGTTCTGCAGGCTATGCAAGACCTCAGGAAGCTTCCAATTGTGGCAGAAGTGGAAGGAGGGTCAGCATGTCCTATGGAGAGAGAGGGAATGAGAGAGAGGAGGGGGAGGGTACTGGCCTTTTAGCAACTCTCCTGTGAACAAATAGAGTGAGAACTCACTCTTTGCTCAGAGGCGGGCACCAAGCCATTCATGAGGTCTCCACTCGCATGACCCAGACAGCTCCCACCAGGCCCCGCTTCCAACACTGGGAATCAAAGTTCAACGTAAGATTTGGAGGGGACACATGTCCAAACTGTATCAGTGGTGATGATTGCTTGACCATAAAACATTTGCTAAAAATTATTGAGCAGCACTCTTAGAATGGATACTTGTTTTATCTATAAACTATACCTCCATAAGTTGCTTTATTAAAGTAAAAAATATATCCATATGATCTCTTAGCAGAAAATATAATAATCAATATTTAAATTTTCTTAGAAACCTAGCACAAAATAAGATATGCAATACTAACAGTAATAGCTAACGCTTACCAGTTATGTGCTTCTGTGTGGTAGCTCTCTGGATCCTTCCAAACGGCCTGCGTAAAGGTCCTGTACTGATCCCCGTTTTACAGACAAGGGAGCTGAGGAAGGGAAAAGCTGGTTCTATATCTTGCTTAAGGTCACACAAGTTTTAATCGGTGGAACCAGGATTGAAACTCCAACAGCTTTGGAGTTTGGCTAGCAATCACGGGCAAGCTAATGCCCATGGATGTGCCCATGGAAGTGGCACGCTGTCTTCCACTTCAGGTCTTTTCACAAGCTGATTCCTCTGCGGAAACACTCGCGAACCTTCTCTTCCCTGTGTTGACTCCTGCTCTTTTTGGAGTTGAGCTTCATTGCCTATTCTCTGGAGGTCTTCTTTGACCCCCTCCCATACAGGACAGCTCCTTTCCTCATGCAGTGCCCTAGTACCCAGGACTCTTCTTGTGGAAGCAGTAGCCACTTTTGCCTGTGCCCTCATTCCCTCATTGACTGCCTGTGCCTGGCGTGCCTAGTACACTGCCTAGTACAGTGCCTGCACCTAGTAACTTCCCGTGTCTTGGCACTATCTGATCTGCACCTGTATTGAGCAGGAGTTAGTCAACAAGTGAGCTGAACAGTAGTTGGTAAATGCCATCTGTGGATCTGTTCTCACTTCCTGCACCATCATTTCTTAGGGAGCCAACTGGGACATAGCACACATTTCTTGAGGGTGACTGTCATGTAGAACAATCAATTGTACTCATCCTTTTAAAGATGCACACTCTAGAAGAACATGAACATTTTTATTTCTCATAGAACATCTCTAGGAAAACGAGCATTTCCAGAATTTTCTTGAAAGTTCCGATCTGGTCGTGTATTGTAGGCCGAGTATTTTTAATCTGAAAGCCTGAAATCTGAAATGCTCCAAAATTTGAAATTTTTTCTGTGCTGACATGATGCTCAAAGGAAATGCTCACTGGAGCATTAAGATTTTGAATTTTGGGATTAGGGTTGATCAATTGGCATAATGCAAATATTCTAAAATACAAAATATTTGAAATCTGAAACACTTCTGGTCCCAAGTATTTCTGATAAGAGAGTCTCACCTGTGAATCATTTTGGGAGACATTCTCTCCCTCCTCTCCTCTGCAGTCTTCCCATTTCATGTAACTTCTGCCCCATCATTATGCTGGAACACTTCATGTTTACAAGGCCTATGTCCACCTACTTGCCAAGTCTGAGTGACACTGTTCACACAAGATTGGGTCCTCTTGCAGCATTTGACAACTTAGCCTGGGGCAGTGAACCCTAATTACCTCTGCAGCTAGGAAATGTGTCTTGCTCCGTGTGGCAATGCCTTCCACAACTCAAATGCACCATTGCCAATAATGAATGCATCCTCTTCTTCCTGGACCATATTCTCGCTTTTTCCATGACGTATGGCGGAAACTCAGTTTCACATGTGACCCTTTCTTGCCCTAAGCCTGTACTTCTAATTAAACATTCACCCCAAATATCCTAGATATTTCTCAAGTCTCTGCCGTCTTTCCATCCTAAATGCCACCGTTTTCTTTCAACATCTTGCCATTTCTTGCCTGGACTTCGTAGTCATTTCCCAACTGGTTCCCCTGCCACTGGTCTCGCTCTCCATCCCCTGCGCTGACAACACGATGGTCCTTTAATATCGCTCTTACCTCACAACTTTCAGACAAAAAAGTTCCTGGGAACATGCCTGTCCTGCTCTTCTCACTGGGAACCTTATCCACAGTGCTCGGTGCATTTCTTCCTTCTCTGTGAAGCTTTTCTAGCCTCCAAAGATACTTTCTCTTTTATGATCCTGTAGCGTCTGGTGAGTTTCGTTAAAATATTTATCATGTGTTTGCAATCGTGTGTTTCGCTGATTCTTTCCTGTTGATTGTGTGAGTGCCTCCAAGATGGAAACCACAGTTCCATCCTTCCTGGCACCCCGACATCTAGCACATTGGCTCGTCCAGAGTTGCAGCTTCAGCACTGCTTCTCAGACGCAAACCCTCCTTCCTGTCCAAACTTCCATCTCCACCTTGACTCCTCCCAGAAGCACTGAGGGTAAAGGAAGATGGCTGGGAGGCTGAGACTCCCTTTTATTTTCATGCAGAATATCTGTGTACACACATTTAGGGCAAAATGGCTTAAAGAATTTTTGCTGAATGAATGAATACATGAACACATGGATAAATGAATGAAAAAACACACCCTTGCTCCCAGAAAACCCTTGTTGATGACTCTGCTTCACTCATTCCTCTTTTACTTTGAGGTCCTTTTTACTCTATTCATGCATTTACCCCTATTTTCTCTCTCTTTTTTTTTTTTTTTTGAGACGGAGTCTTGCTCTGTCGCCCAGGCTGGAGTGCAGTGGCGCGATCTCGGCTCACTGCAAGCTCCGACTCCCGGGTTCACGCCGTTCTCCTGCCTCAGCCTCCCGAGTAGCTGGGACTACAGGCGCCCGCCACCTCGCCCGGCTAATTTTTTTGTATTTTTAGTAGAGACGGGGTTTCACCATGTTTGCCAGGATGGTCTCGATCTCCTGACCTCATGATCCGCCCGCCTCGGCCTCCCAAAGTGCTGGAATGACAGGCGTGAGCTACCGCGCCAGGCCGATTTTCTCATTTTTTAAACCTAAGTTGTTTTAAAACAGATGAGTGCAGTTTTTATCAGAAAAGGAAGCAAACCTTTTTTCTCCTTAACTGCAGTTAGTCCATTTCTTCGTGCACATTAGGGGCTAAATAAACGTCTGATGAAGCAATGAATACCTTAACAAAGCATAACATGCCATAAAATGAAAAGGAACAGGAAAAAAAAAAACCCTCAATTTGATTCCAAAGCCCTAAGTGACTGTTACCTAGGGTTTTGAAAATAACAGGTAAGTGTGAGTTTCCAAGGAAGGATTTCTAGGCTCCTGTAACACTTCTGTCTGAACTCTTTTGTCGGAAGATTTTATGGATAGTGGATTTGTCGTGCCTGGCTGTCTGTATGCACGAGGCGGGTGTTGCCTCAGGCGCCGTGCTAGGTTCAATTTTTGCGCTGGGACCCCCGTGAGTTTCGAAGGTGGGTAGAGCCTGAAGCATCTTCTGATTGAAGTCAACGAACATTGAGTGGAGTGGGATAGTCTTTGTTTTGTTTAGTTTTTTGAGGCACAATCAACATCTATGTACTGCACATATTTTTATCTGTTTGTTTATTGTTTTTTAATTTTAACTTTAGAGTCAGAGGAAACGTGCAGGTTTATTACAAGGATGTATTGCATGAGGCTGAGGTTGGGGCTTCCGTGGATCCTGGAACTCAGATAGTGAATATGGTACCCAATAGGAAGCTTTTCAGCCCTTGCCTGCCTCCTTATCTCCCTCCATTCAGAATTTGTAGTATCTATTGTTCCCCTCTTTATGTCCGTGAACTGCACGTTTAAATGATACCCTATGGTGAACTGTGAAAACCCAGGAAACCATCACCACGATCAAGGGAATGAACATATTCATGTACCCCCAAATGTTTCCTGCTTCTCCTTCTTGATTCCTTCCTCTCTCGTGTCCACCCTCATCTTTTGTCTGCACTGATTGGTGTCTCCTAGAATGTTCTATACATCTAATTGTATAGAATGTACTCTTGTTTGAGTTTTTTGTTGGTTTCTGTTGTTTTGCTTTTTGCTCAGTGTAGGTTTTTGAGATCTATCCACGTTTGGGTTGTATCAACACTTGACCCTGTTTTACTGGTGAATGGCGTTTCATTTTATATATATATGCCAGAGTTTGTTACCCATTCATCTGTTGATGGTCATTTGGGCTGGACTGTGTTTACGTCTCCCGAAATTTATATGTTGAAATTCTAACCCCCAACATGATGGTGTGTGGTTTGAATGTTTCCTTTTCAAAATTCAGGTGTGCCGGTGTGATAGTGTTAAGAGGTGGAGGCTTTAAGAGGTGGTGAGGCTCCTTCCCCGCGAATGAGATCAGGCGTCTTTATACAGGTGCTTGATAAAGGGAGTTGGTTCCCTCTTACCCTTCTGCCTTTTGCAACGTGAGGACACCGCAGGAAAGCCCTTACCAGATGCTGGCACCTTGGTCTTGTACTTTCCAGCCTCCAGAAATGTGAAGGAATACATTTCTGTTCTTCATAAATCGCCTAGTCTCAGGCATTCTGTTGTAGCAGCACAGCCGAACTCGGGCAGAACTTGGTAGGGTAAGTCAGAGGGGGACAGTGTTGCTGTAACAAATACCAGAAAATGTAGAAGTGGGATTCGAACTGGGCAGTGGTTAGTGCTTGGGACAGTTCTGAAGAGAATGCTGGAAAAAAGCCTATATTGCAGTGAATGAAGCATTGAGTGATTCTGGTGAGAGCTCAGAAGTAGAGAGGTGCAGGATAAGCCTCATTCTCCTTAGGGATTACCTGAGTGGTCTTGGCGGTGATGATCATTTTGATGAAGTCTCAGAGGGAATGAGGAACAAGGTATTGAAAACCGAAGGAAAGGTCACCCTTGCTATAAGGCGGCTAAGAATTATATACATGCTGTAGGACTTTCTGGAAGGCAGAAATTGAAACAATGGCTAGGATATTTAGCAGATGAAATCTCAAAGCAGCAAGGTGTGCAGGATCCTACGTGGCTTCTCTTACATGCTTACAGTAAAATATGAGAAGAGAGAAATATTTAAAGACGATTTATAATTAAAAGGGAAGGAAAATGTAAAGAGTTGCAAAATTCTCAGCCTGGCCATTTAAAGACTAAAAAAAAAATGTGTTTAGGAGAGAAAACCAAGGGTGTGGCCAAGTGACTGTTTGGTAAGGAGATTAGTGTGGATAAAAGGAAGCCAGGGGCTATACACATTAAGACAGTGGGAGAATGACCTCAAAGACACTTCAGAGAGGTTCAAGGCCTTCCCACTGCAGACCCCAAATGCTACAACCTGGAGGGCAGAATGGATGCAGGGTACCTGTGGGACCTCAGGACTTACTTCCCAAGGCTACTTTAAGTCTTCTCCCCACATTCTGGCACAGCACTCCCCAAACACCCTGGCTGGTGCTGAAGCAGGCTGCACCGTGGCTCCGGCAGTGGCTCTAGGCCTTGGCAGTGTACACTTAGCACTGATTCTGTGGGCGCACAGAATGCAAGAGCGGTGGCAGCATGCCTTCCTCCTCCCAGATGCAAAGCATGTCTCAGAGAAGGCCCGTGCAGAGAACTGCCACGGGATGTAGCCATCACAGACAGCCTCCACAGGGCATTACCTAGTGGAGTCTTGGGGCCTGGCTGCCCCCAGGACCCCAGAATGTAGAGCCATCAGTATGCAACGCCAGCCTGGCAGAGCCACAGGCATGTGACTTGAATGTGTGAGAGCTGAGGTGTGGGTCCTGCAAAGCCAGCAAAGTGGGGCTGCCCAGGGCTTTGGGGGTTCATCCTCTACCCCAGTGTGTCCAGGAGGTAGTATATAGAGTCAGATTGTTCTTCAGTCTTAAGATGTAATGCTTGCCCCCTTTGGGTTTTGGACTTACCTGGGACCTGTTACCCTGTTCTTTCCTCTCTCCCTCTCTCCCTCTCTCCCTCTCTCTCTCTCTCTCTCTCTCTCTCTCTCTCTCTCTCTCTATCTCTATCTATTTCTATCTATCTCTATCTCTATCTCTATCTCTCGGCACTATCCTACGCCTGGCCCTCCATTGTATTTTGAAAGTATGTAACTTGTTTGATTTCACAGACTCACAGCTGGAGGGAAATTTGCCTTGGGATGAATTACACCTTGAATGTCACTCATACAATGTTTGGGTGAGATTTTAGACTTTAGACTTTAAAGTTGTTGCTGAGATGAGTTAATACTTTTGGGCTATTGGCATGGAGTGAATGTATTCCGGATGTGAAAAGGACAGAGTTTGCGGGGCCAGAATCAGATTGTTGTGGTTTAAATGCGTCCTCAGGCGCTGCCAATGGATAGGATTAAGAAGTGGAGCTTTTCAGGGATAATTCGGCCATGAGAGCGCCTCCTTTGCAAATGGGATCAGGTGTCCTTGCACAGGGCCTTGACTGAGGGATTGGTTTTCGCTTGCCTTTCCGCCTTCCACTGTGTGAAGACGCAGCAAAAAGGCCCCCACCAGATGCCGGTGCCTGAGAATTTCCAGCCTCTAGAACTGTGAGGAAATTAATTTCTGTTCTTTATACATTCCCAGCCTTAGGCATTCTGTTATGGCAGTACAAAGTGGAGTAAAACCATGCTTACTAGGAGGTGGGGCGTTTGGGAGGTGAGTAGGTCCTGATGTCAGCCTTCCTGAGTGGTATTGATGTCCTCATGGAAGAGACTGGAGAACGAGTCCTTGCCCCTTCCACCATGTGAGATTAAAGCAAAACGGCCATTTATGAACCAGGAAGGGGGCCCTTAACCAGACACCAGATCTGCTGCAGACTTGATTTTGGACTTTCCAGCTTCCAAAAGGCTGTAAACGACAGAAATGTATTCCTCACATCTATTCCAGAGATGGCATTTATGGTATTTTGTTACAGCTATTTCGTTATAGCTGCCTGAATGGATTAAGACAGGCTGTCTCCAGGTTTGACTATTAAATTAAAAAGGCTGCTATGAACATTCATGTACAAGTCTTTGTGTAGACATGTGCTTTCATTTCTCTTGGGTTAATACTCAGGAGTGTATTGGCTGGATCATATGGTAAGTGTTCATTTAACGTTTTCTGAAATAACCCACACATTTTCCACTGGGATAGTGTCATTTTATGTTCTCATCAGCAATGGGTGAGTGTTTCAGGTTCTCCTTATTTCTCGCAACACTTGATACGGTCAGTCTCTTTAAAATTAGCCACTCTAGTAGCTGTGTAGTGCTCCTGATTTGTATGTCCCTAAGGACAAGTGATGTTGAACATCTGTTCATGTGATTAGTTGCTGAATATTTTCTTAAGCAAAGTGTCTGTTCCACTCTTTTACCCATTGTCTTATGGAGTTGTTTATTTCCTTACTGCTGAATTTGGAGAGTTTCTTACCTATTTGGATATAAGCTCTTTACCAGATACATGCTATACAAATATTGTTTCCCAATCTGTCTTTTCATCCTCTTAACAGTGTACTGTATGTTTCAAAAGGCAAAAGTTTTTCAGTGTGGTGAAGTGTTTTTTACATATTGTGCTTTTGGTATTGAATCAAAGAAATGCTTTCCCAATATAAGGTCATAAAGGTTTCCTCCTATATTTATTTCTAGAAGTTTATAGTTTCAGGTTTTACATTTAGGTCCATGATTCTTTTCCACTTGATTTTTATGTATAGTAGAAGGTATGGGTTGAAGTTATTTTTTGGTGTATGGATGTTTTCGCCTATGGATATATAGATGTCAAATTAGGCTAGCAGTATTTATTGATGTTTCTTTTTCATTGAACTACCTACCTTTGTCAAAATCTGTTGTGCAGGTATGTTTCAGTCTATTTCTGGACATTATATTCAGTTTCATTGATCTCTCTATGTATATTTATACCAATACCACACTATCATAATCACTGTAGCTTTAAAATAACTCTTTAAATAAGGTGATGTTAGTTGTATCATTTTTTAAAATGTTGTTTTGGCTATGCTTGGTTCTTTGCATTTACATGTGAGTTTTGCAATGTTTGTCAATTTCTACATTAAAAAGCCTGTTAAGGTTTTGATTAAAATTGATCTGAATATACAGTTAACTTGGGGGAGAATTGACGCCTTAACAATATGAGTTTTCTAACCCGTGAACATGGCATATCTCTCCATTTATTTAGGTCTCCTAAAATTTCTCTGAAATATTTGCTGGTTTCCATTGCATAGGTCATTCACGTCTTTTGTCATATTCATCTCTCTTATTTTTGTAGGCTATCATATAAGGAGTATTTAATGTGAAATTTCAGTTGTTTATTGCCAATACACAGAAATAAAATTGGTTTTGTGCATTGACTTGATACCCCACAATCTTGTTAAAATTGTTTATTAATTTCAGTAGCTTTTCTCTAGATACCACTGGATTTTCATGTCATCTGTGAATAAGGACAGTGTTACCTTATCCTTTCCAATCTAGATGATTTTCATCTCTGTTTTCTTCCCCCTCCCCAACTTATCACCCCGGCCGGATCTCTCAAGTGTTGAAAAGAAGTGGCAAGAGCAATATTCTTGTCTTGTTCCTGATTTAGAAGGAAAGCGGGCAGTCTTTTTACCGTTAAGTATGTTTGTAATAGTTGTTTCAGATGCTTTTTCTCAAGTTGAGAAAATCCTCTTCCTAGTTTGCAGAGTTTTTTAAAACAAGGGAAGGATGTTGACTTTTGTGAAATGTTTTGCCCAAGCCTATTGGGATGAACCAAATTTTTTTTCTTAGCATGTTGAATTACATTGATTTACTTAAAAAAAGTTAAACTTTCCTTGAATTGTTGGAAACTTGGACAAGATGTGTTATCCTTTTATATGTAGTTAGATTTGATTTACAAAATTCTTTTGAAAACTTCTGCCAAAATGTTTATGAGGAATACTGATCTGCAGTTTTCCTTCCTTGAAATTTACTTGTGATTCAGGGGTCACAGTAGTTTTGACCTGAGAATAAACTGGAAAGTATTCTCTACTTGTCAGTATTCTGGAAGAACTTACATAGAATTGATATTAATTCTTCCTTATATGCTTGGTAGAATTTATCCTTGAAATCATGTTTGGGGGAAGGTTTTTATCTAAAAATTAAATTTCTTTGATAGATACAGGGTGATTCACGTTATCTATTGTTTCTTGAGTTTGCTTCAATAGTTCGTCTTTGAAGAATTTGTCTGTTGCATCTGCATTGCAGAAGGTATCAGCATAAAGTTGTTCATAACATTCCCTTAGTTTTCTTTTTGACATCTGTAGGCCCTGAAATGATGTCTCTTCTTTTATTCCCAATGTTAGTAATTTTGTTTGTTCTCTGTTTTGTTTTTTTCCTTATCAGTCTGGTAAAGGTTTATTGATATCTTTGAAGAGCTAACTTTTTGTTTCACTGATTTTTCTGTATTGTTTTTGTTTTCTCTCTCATTGACTTCTAATCTGATCTTTATTATTTTCTTTCCTCTACTAACTTTGGGTTTAATATTATCTAATTTTTCCAGTTTTATAAAGTGGAAGCTAAGGACATTGGTTTGAAACCTTCTTTTTTAAAAATAGACTTTCAGTGGTTGTAAATTTTCTTAAATATTTCTTATTTAAGCAGCCCACAATGTTGTGTTTCCGTTTTTATTCAATTCAAAAATCTCACTTATGCTCTTTTATTTTTTTCTTTCCTTTTCTCTCTGTATTGTATTTTGAGTTGTTTGTAATGCAATGTCCTCAAATACACTCACATTTTCTCCTGCAAGGTCTAGTGTATAGCTACTTCCATCTTCCATTTCATGTCAAATATTATTGATTTTATTTCTAGAAGCTCAATCTTAGTCTTTTATGTTATCTTTCACGGATCTAGTTAACTTTTGAATATCGAGAATAGACTTATAGTAACTTTTAAAATGTCTTTGCTAATCCTGACATTTAAAAAAGTTGAGTTTTTTTTGGATTCATCGATGTACTTCTGTATTATTTGTTATATTTTCATGCTTCCTTACATGTTTGGTAATCTCTGTTTGGATGCCAGACATTGTGAATTTTAACTTGCTGAGTGCTGGATATTTTTGCCTTCCTAGAAATATTCTTGTGCTTTGTTCTTGGACGCAGTTAAGTTACTTGGAAACATTGTATCCTTTTGTGTCTTGCTAATATTGGTTAAGCCTTATGAATGCTGCTCTTGTGGGAACAGATACTGTTCCCAGTTCTGGAAACAACTTCTTAAACTCTGACAGATTTTCCTCTAATATTTATATACCTGCTTCTCAATGCACTTTTGTGTCTGTTTCTCCTTTTTTTCACTGTTCTCATAACATTAGCTTAATGGGAACGCAAACACTCGTCACACCATATCTAGAAAGTTGTGTGGGGTTTTCTTAGTTTTATTAAAATTCTAATTATTTATTCTAAAATGGGCAATTTTGTCACTATTATAGAGGTTCGACATAGCTCACTCAAAAATAAGTGTTATGTTTTTGTCATTGTTGTGGTTGATGAATTAGATTTACTATATCAGCTTTCTTTTTCACAGTCTTTGAAACTAACATTTTAACAGATGTAGTTTCTGACAGCTGAGAGCAGGGAGAATAAACATGGCGGGAGCCTTTGGGGAGTGACAGGGGAAAGGCAATATTGAGCCCGAAAGAGGGAGGATTAGCCCCATAAATATCGCTCATCTCCCATCAACTCTCCTAACATTGCCCCTTCCCTGCCTCTTCATTCTATTTGATCATTTGTTTTCTCTCTTGGATGTATACTTTTTGTCATTAATTTTTATTCTCTTTTCTGTTTTTATCCTTTTGAACATTTAAAGACTCTCTTCCTTTTTTTCTTGTTCCAGGTCCCTTGTCACAATGTTGTTTATGTTTGCAGAGCAGTACCCTATAAATGTGTATATAATTGTGATTCCCTGAGTGTGGTCACACGATGATCCATTGAATTCTAATAGATTTCACTTTGAAAATCTGTCCCCTTTCCTCCTGGGGTGTAATCAGTTGACATTTCTTTGGCAGTCCGGGAGGCTAACCTGGCAGCTTCCTTTGCGTCTGTCTTTTGTGCAGATTGCACGGGAGCTGTTGTGTCTCTTTTGCTGGGCATGATTCACGGAGGCTTGCTTAGTTGATGAGCTGGGACTCCTTTCATCAGCTCTAAGGTAATGAGGGAGGTGGGGTGAGTTAAAATGCCAGATGAGTTCTAAATTATTTCATGGATCTGTAATTCAGTGGAAAAATAAAAGTATTTGGTGGCATCTCTTTTGATAAGAGCCCTGAGTTCTGCTGGGAGAAACAGTGAACGTGGAGAAACAAATGAGAGCAGAGCATGGTTGCTGGTCCTCAAGAAGCTTGTATTTAAGACCAGTTTTCTTCAGTGAGGGCTTGCAGGATTTACCAGCTCAGTGACCTCAAAGATGTTTGGATTGGAGGTGGGGGATATAAAGATATATTGCAGTCCCTTTTTTCAACCCCAGGGGACAGGGAACAGGTTGGCCTTTTCCACACCCTCTCCGAAGCCATGGGCTGAGAATTGAAAAGCAGCTTTTAAGGGTGAATGTGGGTATGGATTGGCGTATGTGCTCCCTCTTCCTGCGTTATCTGAGGTCCTGCTTTCCGGGAGGACTTGAGAAGGACCTGAGAGAGTGTGCCAGGGCAGAGGGAAGGAGAGAGGCCGCTCTGAGCAGGGGTAGGAGGCTTACCGTTGGTGGTCAGGGATCGAGACATTCATTGGTCATTGAACAGATTGTGCTGATAGCCTTTGCTTCTCTCCAGAAAATGTTCTTTCTCAAGCAGAAATCTAGTAATTTACTTTTTAAAAGAAAAGCATATATAGGTTATGTTTATTTCCAAGGCATTCAAAGGAAAATCACATTATTTTAATAATAAGGGAAAGCTTACACTTTAAGAATAGATCATTACTTAGGGTAACGTGTTTCTTAAGAAACATTTTTCATAACCTTGTGCTTAAAAATAATTGAAATCTTAGAATTACACTTTCCATGCATTTAGCACTCTAAGGAATCTGCGCGGATCTGAAATTGCAAGGCCACCAGTAGGTGGGAGTAGCCAGAAGAGACTTGTATGTTGCAAGGATTCTTAACAGCTGTGTGGGTTTGGATATAAATGTGTTTAAAGCACAAGTTTTAATGTATCATCTTTTTTTTTTTTTTTTGAGATGGAGTCTCGCTCTGTCGCCCAGGCTGGAGTGCAGTGGCCGGATCTCAGCTCACTGCAAGCTCCGCCTCCCGGGTTCACGCCATTCTCCTGCCTCAGCCTCCCGAGTAGCTGGGACTACAGGCGCCCGCCACCTCGCCCGGCTAGTTTTTTTGTATTTTTTAGTAGAGACGGGGTTTCACCGTGTTAGCCAGGATGGTCTCGATCTCCTGACCTCGTGATCCGCCCGTCTCGGCCTCCCAAATCATCTTTTTAAAAAAATTCCCTAAATTTTTGATTTTATCACTTGTTGACGTTCCCTCAAATTCACTGCATGTTGGCCATTATCGGGGTGCAATATTGCAATGTCAGAAGTAGCCCGGTGTTGCAGTGCCAGGGGTCACAGAGCACAGATGCTTCATATGGGAGCTTTTTGTGGGAGCGTGTTGGCATCAAAGTCTCCCACCCGCACTGGTGTTCAGGTACTCTCAATTGTACCGTGGCTCCCTGAGGCCTCTGCAGGTTCCAGACTGGGTGTGGTGAATGGGTCCATGTGGCAAAAGGCAGTGTGGCTGCTGGTTGCTGGGGAGACAAGAGTCAGATTGCTTGGGACCCTGAGAAGACAAACCCCTGTCTAGATTCAGGTAACTGTTGATCCAGTGCCAAGCTAAGAGTGTATACAGGTTTGCTGTATGGAAAATCCATTCTGACTGAGTACATGGGGTTATACCAGGCATAGTATGTCTCTATTCCCAAGAAAAGATGATTATCTGTATATGGGAGGTAAGATTGCAGGTCCCAGAGTTTGGAGTGCAATCCTGCACCTTTCTGCTGTACGTAATTGGGCCTCATTTTATTCATTATTTGAATGATAATAATAATAAGATAGTAATAGTAATAGCAGTAGTACCTATCTTAAAAAGGTGTGTGGGGTTTAGATGAGAAAATGTATACAAAATGCTAAACACCATGCCTAGTCACAGGAGGCACTAAAAACAGGTGGCTGTTATTAAAATAAAAAAAAATAAATGAAGTATGTGACAGAGTGACAGAGACCGCACTGTTTACTCTATCAGTATGTGTGCGCCTGTGGGAATTAGCTGGAGGAGGATGCTTATAACCCAGATTCCTGTAAGTTCAATATGGGAAGAGACCTCAAAGAGTATAAAATTTCCATCTTAGGGAGAAATAATTTCAGCTTCCAAACCCTGTTGCTTTTTGTTTCTGGTTTTGCTTTGTATTGTTTCATGGTTCCCCATGTAGAATTTATACTATTTCTTACTTAAACCTACACCATGGAAGAAAAGACTTCTGGGAGTTTTCATAGGCAGAAAGAAAAGACTTCTGGGAGTTTTCATAGGCAGAAAGAAAAGACTTCTGGGAGTTTTCATAGGCAGAAAGAAAAGACTTCTGGGAGTTTTCATAGGCAGAAAGAAAAGACTTCTGGGAGTTTTCATAGGCAGAAAGAAAAGACTTCTGGGAGTTTTCATAGGCAGAAAGAAAAGACTTCTGGGAGTTTTCATAGGCAGAAAGAAAAGACAAATTGCCTCTCCATGACTGAAGATACAGTTTCCCTGGATTTACCGTCGGTGTATCAAGGAAAAGCGTCTCTGTTGTCTGTGTCGGCTTCCAGGATCTGGGAAGAACTTCCAGGATGCTTTGCTTATTTCACCTATCGAGAAGCTGTAGTCACCAAACCCATTGTTGCTATTATCAGTTTGAACAGTTATTTGTTAGATCAATTAAGAATTAGGAAAATAAAATATTTTACGTTACCATCACTTATTTTTATCTTCCCTTTCTTTATACAGATCTGCGTTCCTGACCTATGTAAATTTTTTTTTCTCTGAAGAACTTCTTTTAACATTTCTTGCAAAGCAGAACTACTGTCAACAAATTGCCTCAATTTCTGTTTGTCTGAGAAACTATTTACCTTTTGCATTGCAGGGATAATTTTGCTGAATAAAAGATTCCAGGTTGTGAGTTTTCTTCTTTCAACAATTTAAATACGTTACTCTATGTTTTCATGGTTTCTGAAAGAAAATTTGATGTAGTTCTTACCCTTTTTCCTCTGGCTGTTTTTCAGCTCTTCCCTCTACTGTATGTTTGTTCTCATAGTTTCTGGAAGCAAGTCTGGTATAAATCTTCTCCTTGTTCTTCTATAGACAAAGTGTTTTTTCCTTTTGACTTTCTTGAAGATCTTCTCTTGGTCCTTGGTTTTCTGCAGTTTGAATATGATATGCCTAAGTGTACATTTTCGGGGGGTCATTTATTCTGTTTGGTCTGTCATTAATTTTGGAAAATTCTTAGCCATTGTTACATTGACTATTTCTTAAGTTCCTGTCTTTCTTCTGTTATTACCATTACATATATGTTCGTTATACCTTTTATAACTGCCCCATGGTTCTTGGATATTCTGTCAGTGTCTTTTTTTCTCTTTATTTTTCAGTATGGAAGGTCTCTATTGACATATTTGTGAGCTCGCTGATTCTTTCCCCAGCTATGTCTGATCTACTGATGGGCCTATCAAAGGCATTCTTCATTGATGTTACAGCGTTTTTGGTTTCTAGCATTTTCTTTCAATCCTTAGTTAGTGTTTCTATCCCTCTGCTTACATAACCCATCTGTTCTTGCATACTGTGCACATTTTTTCTGTTAGAACCCTAAGCATATTAGTCATAGCTATTTTTTATTTTTTGTCTGATAATTACAAAATCTCTGCTGTATCTAAATCTGACTCTGATGCTGGCTCTGTCTCCAGACTGTGTTTGTTGCCTTTTAGTGTCTCTTGTAATTTTTTTGTTGAAAACCAGACATGATGTATTGGATAAAGAGAACGAAGTTAAATCAGTCTTTAGAGTGAGGCTTGATATTTATCTGGCTCGGAGTTCAAGTGTATTTGCTCTTTGCTGTAGCTATGGATGTTAGAGGTTAAAGTTTCATGTAGTGTTCTTATTTTTGTCTTCTCTTTTGTCTTTGGGTTTCTCTAGACATTCCTTCTTAAATAGAATCTGAGCCTTTCAGTTCTTCAGTGGTGATTCCTTGTTACTATACAAGAGCCCTGTTGGGGTCATAATGAGGTATCGGGGAGAAGTATTTTATATTTCCGTGATTAGGTCACAGTTTTTAGTAAGTCTGTGCCCCTGGCCAGTGACCTTCACAAGTGCTTCTCAGCTCTTTTTCTCCCCCTTAAGTGAGACAAGAAGAAGAGATTTGTCTGGAATCAGGTATTTTCCTTCCCCCATATTGGTTAGGCTCTGGTAAAGTAGTTATCCTTGCAGATAGGCCTTTGTTAAGGGAAGAAGGCTCAATGGGTGAATTTTAAGATCATTTCTTTTATAAAAATTTTTTTAAGAGACAAGATCTCACTGTGTTGCCCAGGCTGTTCTCAAACTCCTGGCCTCAAATGATCCTCCTACCTCAGCCTCCTGAGTAGCTGGGAGAACAGGTGTGAGCCACTGAGCCCAGTGGAAGATGGTTTCTTTTCCCCTCTTTCTGCTGGAAGGACAAAGGGATTTTTCTGTAGTCTTCATCTGAGAACTTGGTGGGCCTATTGTTGGGAAAAACTGTCAAAAGTATAGGGGCTCTCCTAAGACTGGGCCCCCAGGAATTTTTAAGTCTCAAGGTAGACTGTGCTCCATCTACAATCTCAGCGAGTATTCAGAATATGCCCTCTGTGTTTTCCCAACAGTTGCTGGCTACAGCGGCAGTTTCTCCACTTAACGAGCCGTGATTCTGTGTGTGTATCTGTCTCTCTCTCTCTCCAGTTTTCAGGGCTTTGTCCTATGGATTCTGTTCTTGGATGGATCTAAGAGTTGTTTTGTTTTGTTTGTTCAGCTTTTTTTTCCCTTGTTGTGAGAACAGGAGTGATGAACTTCAGGCTCTTTACATGTTGGAGGGGGAAGCAGATATCTGCCAGAGGTTTCACGATCACCTCCTCTGGGAGTGTGAAGTGTAGCTCTCGTGTGCTGGAAATACCGCTTTGGTGGAGCTCCTCGTACCAGGCCAACAAGGGCACAGGAAGTGCCCGTGTATTTAGCATGATCTCATCGGAGAAATTCCATTTCCTCTCTTATGCTTCCTCTTGCTGTTTCATTTTTCTGGAGACGTTTGGAGACTGCGCTAGGAACACTGAGCCAGCTTGGGGCTCTGCCATTCATCAGCTGAGTGAATTCAGGTGACTCAATAATCTTTCTGTGCTTTGGATTTTCTCACTTGTGAAAATATTTACTGGGACATGTATTCTTCACCTGATTCTTGTCAGAGTCAAGTAAAACAGTGTGCAAAGGCTCTTTAGAATGAGCAATCCCTGTTCCTGGATTATCGGTGTGGATTTATTTTGGCCAGCGGGAACTGTTGTGACATTAGATCCTTAACATTTGAAAGACGTCTGAGCCTGGGAGCCGGAGAGATCTTCCTGTGCAGTTCTGGTCTTCATGGACTCCAATTTTTGCATATATTCTCCCTCAATCCTTTGTGTAACCTATAGTTGTCTTAAAGTTCGGATCTAAATCCTTTGCTCTTTAGGGAAAATTTTTGTCCAATAGAAAAGAAATGAACTTTACTCAAAATCGAAAACATTAGAACTAGGCTAAGTAACACGAGATTTCTTACTCTGATTGTGTGTAGTTGTGATTCACAAAGCACCCTAGTTTACATGCATTTATAGTATACCATTATCAAAACAGTATAAATAATACGAAAAAGTTTTTTTCTCTGCCTTCATTGCAAAAGCTATTGGGATTATCGCATGTAGACTTGTGACTAAAGTAAATATGCGTGTATCCTTGTCAGCTACCTCCAAATAGCAGTCAGCCATGCATGATGCAGAACATAAGCCTTTGAGTGCAAAACTTAGGGAATTAATAATCACAATTTAATGCCATCTCTAGCGTCCAAGCTAGAGTCAAAATACTTGCTTTTTTGAGTTGATTACAGTCTTGGAGAGATAGAAAATTACTTTTGGCTTATAACTGATTGTAAACTGTTACCTAAAGATTTCACAGAAATATAAAGGGGAGTTTTGTGATGTTCAAACATGGGAACTTTTGTATCTGAAAAGGTTTCTGCTGCCACCAAGAAAAGGTAATTGAGCTGTTACTGCCTTCCTCCGGCATGCAATCTGTTCGACCTCTTATTTCTGTGTAATGTTAAAGTGTACTTCAGTTGGATAGCCTCTCTCTTAGACAACCACAAACCAGAAAAGGGACCATTTCTGCGAAGAGAAAGATCACCTGCATGAGATTAATTCATGTTTGGATGGCAGAGACGACACTTGGCTTGAAGCCAGTCAATATTGAGTTGATCAATGCGGGAGGTATTCAAGCAGAGGTTGATATGTTCTTTTGGGTTATTTTCAATTCTAATTTTTTTATAATTATGTTCTCTTTAGTCTAATTTACTATAGACTGATTTGTGGCAAGCTACTGAGAGGAATCAGTAAATTCTAATCACAGCCACTTATGCCAACACATGACCCTGGTGTTCGTCTCCAGTGAGCAGGTTGGTTTTAATAGACAGAATATAAATAATACATTTTGATTAAGGATGCTAAAACTGGAAGATACACCAATATATTTGTAGGATCCATGAGCTGCACACAAGGAATGGGGTGTGGGGCAGATTATTGGGTCACTAGCAAGGCTTTTCTTTCTTTCTTTGTTTTTCAACTTGTTGAGAATTTTTGAAATGACCTACAAATTGGGTTTTGATACCAGTAGGTGGGAAATTAAGTATAGGAGAAGAACCCCAAGGGAAGGAACAGATAAGTAACCTTATTTCTTGTAATTCCTTTTTCATGAGATTAGGTCATTAAACAAATTGTGGTTCAATTTTTTTTTCTTCCTCCCCTTCCCCGAAGAACCTGCTTGCAAATTCCCTTCGCCATGGATCATTTACTTCCTATCTATCCTCCTCACTCTGAGAGGCTGCTGGCTCAGCTGAGGTAGCTGCCCAGAAGCAGTGGATGTAATGAATGGAAGGGATGCTAATAGGGCCAGAGGCTCCCTGGGGTGGCCTTTTTGGGATTCACCCATGTGAAGTCCTCTAATCTTTTTTACTTTCTATTGTTCAGGCTTCTTTTTCCTGCCCCATCTTTGCATCTTGATGGTTCTTTCCTTCCCTACTAGGAAATTTATAAAGAAATCATTTCTTTGCTTCACATTACCATAAAAACTCATATATAAAACTCATATATTAAAAAGGGGAAAAGAGGGAAAAAACAAGAGGAACCTAAGGGATGTCTGAGAAGATAGAATTGAAAGACAGAGCAGGGAGAGCAAGACGGTCTCAGTGTCTCAGTACCAGCTGAGAAGGTATTTGCTGTCCAACCTGTGCTAAAGGAATCCTGAAAAAAATAAAAGAAGGGGAGGGAGAGGAGGGAATAAGCACCAGGAATGGGGAAGATGCATTGCTAACAGGAGGAGGGAGAGTGAGCGAGGAGGGGAGAAGAGGGCTGGATCGTGCTGGGGTTTGAAAGAGGAGATCTGTAGAGCAAATGCGAGTGGCAGAAATCTTGCATTACCACTGATATAATCATGCATCTAATGATGACAGATTTTGCATAATTCCTTGCACCAGAGATCAGACAGAAGAATTTTGATCTCTGGTACAAGGAATTATGCAAAACCTGCCATTAGTTACCATAAACATGGCGTGGTTTGGAGTCAATTACAAGTATATCCAATACCTTTTTCTCCCTCTGAGTCGTGGTTACTGGATGGACGACTGTGCTGGGCACAGCACAAACACCTAGTGGGAATGTCAGCCCCGTGATCACTGGGACAGGATGAGCAAATGCCCACTACCCAACGCCAGCTCTATGACCCCGCCTGATCTACGTTTTGTCCTAATGTTCATGCCGACACCAACATGCCAGGGCTGAGTAATAATTTGACTTGGCTCAGGATTAATCTTATTGATAGTCAAGAAACCATTTCTTTCTTATTTGCCTAGAAATGGTTAGTGCCTCCAATTTATTTGTCCTCAAGTCTTTGTAACTGCTTTTGTACAAGAATTTCAGTCC
The DNA here is from genome assembly GCF_037993035.2 of Macaca fascicularis. Lineage (NCBI taxonomy): Eukaryota > Metazoa > Chordata > Mammalia > Primates > Cercopithecidae > Macaca > Macaca fascicularis. The sequence continues at coordinate 2,407,561 of NC_088381.1, forward strand.
TGGCTTGGTGGCTTATGTCTGTAATCCCAGCACTTTGGGAAGCCTAGGTGGGAGTGTCACTTGAGGCCAGGAGTTCAAGATCAGTCTGGGCAACATAGTGAGACCCTGTCACTACAAAAAGTTAAAAAAAAAAAAGCTGGGTGTCGTGGCATGCATCTGTATTCCCAGTTACTCAGAATGCTGTGGCAGGAGGATCGCTGAGCTATGATTATGCCACTGCACTCCAGCCTGGGTGACAGAGTGAGACCTTGTCTCAAAAAAAAAAAAAAAAAAAAAAAAAAAAAAAAAAAAAAAATTCCATGTACCTTCTACCTTCTCATTCTCCAGATTGGTGAAAATAAGAGCTGCATCTAGTAGGGTATGGCTAATACCCTGTTTTAGACATATTTTAGAGCTGTCAGTTTAGGTTAGAGAAATAAAAATGCAATTCTAAGCCCTCCAACTGACTGAATGGACACTCTCTTGGCCAAGAGGATCCTAGAGCCACCTTGAAAACTGTGTTTCCAGCCGTGACAGGAGGGGAGATCAGGCACGCCTCCTTATCATGCCTCCCTTGCTAACCACGATTAGGCTTCTGTCCTAAGAGTTGAACAGACCATCCCTTTGGAAAGGCTGGCTTCACCGCTGATGGCACACAGCCTCCCCAGGCGGCCTCTCTCTCGCGTCATTTCAGCAGAATAACCGGCCAGCGTTCCTTCCTGACTGGAGACCACCCAGCACAGAGTGGTTCTGGTCGGTCCACACGGAGGCACAGAGAGGGGTTTCGTGTCCTCTGCCTCACCTTTTGATGTCAGAGGGCTGAAAACTCCGCTCTCGGATCGTGCTAACACCACCGTGTTCTGAACGTAGGTCCCAAGAAGTGACATGAAGTGTAATGTGTCTCCTTGCATGAATATTCGTGACTCCTCATAGCTTAAGAAACATGTTTACTCACCCACCTCGCTCTGGATAAATTCCAGTTCCCTTTGCCCCTTCCTGGCAGTGTCTGTTTCCAGCCTCTGGTGGTGGCCAAGCTTCCCAGCCTGTCGGAATGGCCACGCAGGCTGTGACCCTTGGTGAGAAATAAAGCTCTCTCTTTCAGGTTTATGAACCTCGTCATTCTCCAGGTGACAGGTGTGACTGAGGGCACGTTTGGCCTCACTTTTCCTGTGGGCGTGTGTAGAAGCCTCTGAGTCACCAGGGCAAGTCTGCGATGGAGGTCTCAGGAAGCCAGGTGCAGGAGACCAAGACAGTCGCAGGCAGGGCGCTGGGGGACCTGGGACTAACCCCGGCCATCCTGGGTCAGTCCTGAAATTACAAACTGCTGAACTATCTTCATAAAGAGGCCTTGTGATTCCACCACCCCATCTCTATTCTGCAGGAACGTGGTGAAGACAAATGGGAGTTGAAATCTCTGTGAACCTTTGAAAAGAAAGGCTGTTCCAGGAGCGTTATTCCTGCTTTAGGATCTGCATAAGAAAATGAGGCTTAAACAAACCAGAATAAAGAGGAGCTGAAGTTTTATCACAGGTTTGTGCTTTACAGTCCTGTCAACAGCTCAGCCACTCCTAAGACAGCTGAAGTCATCTTTGGAAAGCTTTGTAGGATTCTTTGAATATTAAAGTGTTCAGCCTGGGTAGCCAGCTGTCAGTGGCTAGCTTTATGTAGCATCAGAATTTCTCAGCTACTCCTCAAAAGTGATTTCTATGATTCCTGTCCCATAGAACCAGTGCAGTGAATGTGGATCACGGAAGCCTCTAACCAGTATGATTGAAATCTAGATGGACATAAGCAATAACTTAGGAGATGGATCACAGAAACTCCACAAATAGCATCAGTGACACACCTATGGCTCTCATTTTTATTGATTCCTTCAGAGCATGTTCGAAGAGTCCTCTGCTTCTCTGATTTCCTTATGCCCCACCTCCAAAGAAACACAAAACAACCACAAAACCAGTATTGGCATAGAGTCCTGGAAGCTTACTCCATGGAGAGATAACTGTAAAGTGCTGGTTCAGCCTCAAGTCAGCCATCGCCCCTGCTGAGGTTTAGAGTGGGAAGGGCTGGCTGGGGTCATAGAACTGGTGATGGGTAGTGGGCACCCTCTGGTCATTCCAGGGCACATGGCTGGCATTTGCTCATCCTGTCCCATTGATCACGGGCTGATGTTCCCACTTAGTGTTTGTGCTGTGCCCAGCACAGTCATCTATCCAGTAACCAGGACTTGGAAAGAGAAAAAATTGGATATACTTGCCGTTGACTCCAAACCATGCCATGTTTATGGTAATGAATGACTGATTTGGAGCTTTCCACTCAAATGACCAGTCTTGTGGTCGTTATGAAGTAGAGAAAACGTTCTAATTTTAGTTTCTTACACTTTTTGGCTGAAGGTGGTATGTCGTAAAGTCAGAGTGTCTTCCTCAGTAATGGGTTGTCCGCTGGGCTCAAAAAGCGTTCTCTGGAAAAGATGAAAGTTACTCAAATTCGGTAACTGTAACCGACTAAAAATGAAAATAATAGGTGTTTGTTCTAGGTAGTTATTTGGTTTGAAGCTGGGCTTCTTTTTAAATACACATTTTCTAATGATGTGAAAAGAACGTTCGTCACAGAAGTACTTATTAAAACTCTCAGTCAGCAGGTGTCATTAAACGGGGCCAGATATGCTACAGGGCAGCAGAAGCAATCGGTGTGGAAAATGCAAGACCTGCCCCATTTTGCTCTTGTCAGTCAAACTTTTCTCAATTAAGTGAAAAACAAAACGATGTGATGGTTGTAAATATTTTATATTATACTATTGTTCATCATTCTGAGAAATGACTGAGAAGGAAGGAAGGGAGAGAGGGAAAAGGGAAGAGAGGAAGCAATGAAGAAAAGAGAGAAGGGAGGGGATGGGAGAGGCAGGCAGGCGGAGGAAAAGAGGAAGAGAAGGAGAAGCATGATGTCGAGATGTGTCAGGTCCTGCCGATTTAGGGCACTGCACGGAAACGTCTCCTGTTAGCATCGCCTCCTCTTTTGTATCTAGGCAGTTGCGTCTGTACGCAGTTACTTGTATGAGTGAACTTATGATTTAATAAAGCTCTTTGAAATTTTAAAATCTTCACCAGATTCTAAATCTCACATATACATATATAATCTTGGTCTTTGAAAAGGTGGCATTGATAAATTTCTTGTGAAATATCCTTAAAATAAATTATGAAACTGCAAGAGAAAGCTGCATATGTAAGTGTTCAATCCAGCCCCCTGGAGCGCAGTTGAGAGTCATCTGACAGTAGGATGAGGAGGAAGACAAGGGTCAGGAGGAGGTTCGGAACACCCAGAGGTTTCTCCTGGCACCCTCACTTCCCAGAGTGGCAGGGGAAGGTCCTAGGTCCCAGAGCCAGCACGCCATCCCTCTGCGCCTCTTGGCATGGAGCCCCGTGGTGCACCAGAGCTGGCGGGTGGCTGCGTGGTCATCTAGCTTATGCCTGTTTTGCTGAGCTTGTCAGTTTCACCCTGGCACTTTCCCAGATGCAGCTACTATTAATACAAGAAGTTCCGTTTTGTGGAGAACCATCACGCTCTAGGTAGAGGTTCTGTTAAATATATTCCTTCCAAAACAGACTTTGTGCAAGTTGGCCGTTGACAGCGACTCCTGGATGGCATCCCACGCCGGGCGCCCTGTGGCCCAATAGCGTCACTGTGTCAGCGTGCTAAGGAGGCTGTGCTCATGCTGTCTCAGCATTTCCCTGGGACACTGTCAGGGCAAGGCAAGGCAACACTGCTGGCCTGTTACCTTAACTTTGTGAAAACCCTTTGATCTGGGGTATATTTCCATGAGCCATGACACTATTATCAAATTAATTGTTAAAGCCACACAGTATGACCAGCAAAATGTCTCTGAGTTGTCAACACCTATTCTTGCCGTCTGATAGGAGTTGCATGATTTTTAGAGCTTTGTGTGTAGTAATGGATCTCATACTGTTGTTTATATCACTTAGTTATTTATCAGTATCACTTTCTGAGGGTACTGAATATTCTCAGCAACAGCAAAGCAGCAAAGAGGTGGGAATGCCCCCTGGAAACTTCAATGACATCTCATCTTCATTTGTTGAAAATCTATTTTTATATCCAGTCCTTTTTCAAAATAGTTGACAGTCATTTTTATAACAGTCATTCATATTTTAGGAACATAAGAACCATTTTAGAGCTGGGTGCAGTGGCTCACGCCTGTAATCCCAGCAACTTGAGAGGTAGAGTCAGGAAGATCCCTTGAGGCCAGGAGTTCAAGACTAGCCTAGGAAACACAGCAAGACCCCATGTTTCTGCGAAAAATAAAAAATTAGTAAGGGGTGGTGGCACACTCTTGTCATCCCAGCTACTCAGGAGGCTGAGGGAAGATAGCCTGAGGCCAGGAATTCGAGACCAGCCTGAGCACATAGAGAGATCCCACTCTACAAAAAATTAAATTAAAAAAAATTAGCCAGGCATGGTGGTGCACACCTTTTATCCCAGCTACTTGGGGGCTGAAGCGGGAGGAACGCCTGAACCCAGGAGTCTCAGGCTGCAGTGTGCTATGATGGCACCACTGTACTCCAGCCTGGGTGACAGGGTGAGACCCCGTCTCTAGAAAAAAAGAAAACAAAAGACCACCTTACCTCCTGAGACCAGTCCGATATTCCTGCCATCGGCTGTACATTTGCGGGTCTTTCATGGCCATCATTTTGACAAGGAAGAGGCCCACTCCAACTATCACTACATCCCTTTAATAATGTATTTTGAATAAACTGTTTCATAATTGTATTGAAAGTATTCTTGAATCTCTATTTCTTTCATTCTGCATTACTTTTTGAGGTAATCTCATCTGCCTGGTAGCTAAACCATTTTTTTTTCTAAATTATATCTTTTCTATACTCATCTATGGGGTAACACATAACACAAATACTTGGTGAAGTATTTTCAGAAATATAGAAAACAAATCCAAATTCTCTTTTCCCTTGGAAATTGTGCTGTTATAGACTTGGATCCTATCTTTATGTCTTCCCATTCTCATCATCAGCCATTCGTGCCTCCATTCCTGTATCACCAGCTCCATCTCACAGGGAGATGCATTAGCCTCTGTGCTGCAAGATCCCTCAGCTCTGCTGTGAATTGCCTTAGTTGGCTCCCCTGGAAGCAGACCCGGAGGAGACGAGCTGAGAGGAAGGCGCTTCATCTGAGAGGGTTGTGAATGCTGGCGGAGAAGTAGGGCAGTGACCCGCCCCATGGTTAATTCACTTGTCACCACCTGGAGCTTCATCCCACGGGGACCTGCAGGAAAAGGCTATGCTTCAGCATCATCTGACCCCTGAGAAAAGGAGGAGGCACAGTGCAGGCACATCTGACTTTATCACACTTTGCTGTAGATACTGTGTTTTTTACAAACTGAGGGTATGTGGCAACCCAGCATCAAGCGAGTCTCTTGGTGCCAGATTTTCAGTAGCATGTGCGCATCTAGTGTCTTCATGTTACATTTTGGTAATTCTTGCAATATTTGAAACTTCTCTGTGATTATTCTGTCTGTCATGGTGGCCTGTGATCAGCGATCCTCAATCTGACCACTGCGATTGTTTTGAGGCGCCAGGAACAGCACCCATAGAAGACAGCGAGAGCAATCAGTCAGTGTTGTGTGTGTTCTGACTGCTCCACCAACCACCTCTCTCTTTCTCTCTCTTTCCTCTCCTGTTTCTGGGCTTCCCTTTCCTATTCCCTGACGCCCAGCACTATTGGAAATAGGCCAGTTAATAACGCTACCATGGCCTGTAAGTGTTCAAGTGCAAGGAGGAGTTGCATGTGCCTCACCGTAAATCAGAAGCTGGAAATGAGTAAGCTTAGAAGAAAGGCATGCTGAAAGCCAAAACAGGCTGAAAGGTAGGCTTCTTGCACCAAACAGCCAAGCTGTGAGTGCAAAGGAAACGTTATTGAAAGAAATTGCAAGTGCTACACACTGGTGCACTCCGGTGCATTTTCCTCCCATATGTGAACATTTCTCTTGTACTCCCCATCGTTTGTTCTCCTCACCTGGACAGACTGCCTTCAACTGCATTTCTCCGTCCCTACCTGTGGCCACCAGACCTCCACCCTGCATCTGGGTGTAGGTGGCAATGTGGGGGTGTGCCTGTTGTCTCTTCGTTGTCAATTTCCATCCTCCTGGCTGGATCCAGCCTTGTGTGTACGTTTCGGACTGAAGAAAACGTTAGGTCTTCAGGGGACATCCTGAGAGAATTCCTCACCCCCTTCCTAGGTTGCAAAATGAGAGCGTGGAGCTGTTCCTTTGGTAAGTCAGTCTATTAGCCTAACCAAGAAGTGCCACCTGCTGTCAGTCTTATGCCTAAATCTCACTCTCAAAACTTCTGCTGTGGTTTTTCCCATTGCTTGGATGAAGGGAACCTATTACTCTCCTTATAATAACTCAGCAGCATCTGAAAAGCTGGAGGTGGATTTGTGCCCTCCTCCTCCTGTGTCGGTGATGAAAGCATCACAGCGATCTCCGTACCTCCCTAGAGAGGTCTCCAGTCCTCTGATTGGAGACATTCTTCATGCCATTCTTCCCTTTCCACAAGCCAGGTCCCCACTCATGAGTGTATAATCCTATGTAGTTTTAGAGTGGCTAACAGGTTGGTTGTGTTCTGGTCTCCCCCACCCCCCACACTCCGGGAGCATTTGGTGGAAAAGCCATCAAAGTGTTTTCAGGTCTAAATTCATGATCTGTGTTGGGTTTCCTCCTGTCTTCCAGCTCCAGCAGAGGAGGGTGGCAGAACATCTCACATAGATCAGGTTCACTTAGGTCTTCTCTGCTACGACCGTCATGTCTGCACCTACAGGTCAATGGACAGTTTTCAATCTCGTCCATTGATTTATTCATCAACCCTTTAAAGCACTTACCATATATCAGGAACTGGGCTAGGGGCTGGTGATGGAGCAAAGAACAGACAAATTGGGTAGCCCTTGTTCCCCACCCCACCTGGCAATGAGCCATTTCCTACCAGGAAACCCAGTGGTGGGAGAGCGCTGAAACTCCAGGTGGGTGCCTAGTCTTGAATTAAAATTGACCCTCAGACACCTACGGGAAGTTCCAGCTCACATATGCTGTTTTTTTATTATTTTGTAACAATATAATTTATTAATTTTATCAATTCTCTTAAACCTTTGTTATAAATGTTTTTATTATTTTATATTAGAGGCCTGACAAAAGAGTGTTTAGAATCCGTATCACAGCACCATCCAGCGTTGGCAGCCAGCAGCCTTGTTGATGGAAGAGTGTTTTGTGAGCAGCTCTCACCTGGCTGGCCTGGGGAGTCTGTTTTGAAGCAGAGGCAGAAGTGCAGGCCCTGAGTTTGTTCCTAGAACCCGGTGAGCCTGCTGCTGGGGACAGTGGCGGGGGAAACACTCTGGTGGCCAACAGCCGTTCAGGCCGCAGCTGCAGGAGCTCCTGGCGCTGTGAGAGGAGCTGCTCTTTGGGCTCCAGGCTGGCTGGCCGGCTGTGCCCCCAGCTTGCCGAGCATTCTGAGAGGCTGATGGATATATTTGTAGGGTAGTGACGGCCCTGAACTGAGGGGCAGTGCCCCCTATGCATGGAGGGCAAGGGATGTCTTTTCAGAGCCTCAAGTCCTCCCACCTCATTGTCTAACAATACTGGGCCTCCAGGCATGAGGGAGTGTAATCCCTGAGTTGGTACAAATCCATCATTATGTCAAAGGACATTAAGGTGCAAGGGATGTGACCTACCCCAAGTCACCGTGCTAGTTAGGGGCAAAGCTGGGACTCAGAACTCCAAACTCCCTTTCAGCATCAGGCTCCTTCCAGCACAAGAGTGAGTTTTCTGTAACATTGTGTTGAAGCTCTTTCATTTAAGTGAGCTTGGGGCTGTCCTGTGTCGGGCTCCGTGTCTGCACACCCTGCGTGGGGTTAGGTCAGTAAGCTCGAGGCTGTCCTGTGCCGGGCTCCGTGTCTGCACACCCTGCGTAGGGTTAGGTCAGTACTGGTCTTTTCATGGGCCCTGCTCAGATTTCATTTGGTTCCGTGATAAGGCTTTATGTGCTCTGTGCCAGCAAATACTGGGGAAGCTTATGGAAACCCGCTCGGGCATTTTCCTTCAATGTAACAGTGAAAAGGGCCAGTTGCACAGGGAGTGGGAGAGGGAGGAAGGTATTGAAGTGCTCACTCCAGGATTTCACGCAGCCTTTGTTGAGGACGTTGTGAACGTGAAGGTGAAAGTAGACCTGCCTGCACTGTGGATGAGTCACCACTGCCCTCGCAGCACCGTTGAGAAATGCAAGAAACTGATGGTCAGACATTAGCACCAGGCCTTATAAGGACAAACCTAAGGGTAAATCATTTGAGTTAAAGATTTAGTAATCTTCCTCAAAAAAAAAAAAAGTGAAAAGACTCAGAAAATATTCAGAGTAAACAGAAGCAAGTAGTTAGCAATGCTGTGATAATTTTATGAAATTATATATATATATATATATATATATTTTTTTTTTTTTTTGAGACAGGGCCTCCGTCTGTCACCCAGGCTGGAGTGCAATGGCTCAGTCATAGCCCACTGCATCCTCAAATGATCCTTCCATCTCCGCCTCCCAAATAGCTGGGACTAGAGGCCACCATGCCTGGCTAATTTTTCTTATAAACCTTTTTCTTTTGTAGAGCCAGGATCTTACTATGTTTCCCAGGCTAGTCTCAAACTCCTAGCCTCAAGCTATGCACCCACCTTGGCCTTCTGAAGTGCTGGGATTACAGGCACGAGCCACTGTGCCTGACCAAAAACATTCTCTTACATCACCAGAAATACATTTCCAAGCTGGGAATGTCTGGCATTAATTAGAACCAAGAGAAACTTACAGTTTCTGTTTTGTAACATGGAAAATTACATACATCTCAATTCTCGAAAACGTAGAGAAGGATAGGAATCCACAGCCCGGTGGAGGAGGGGCAAAGGGACTTTTCCTGGGTGCTCTGACTTTGCATACCTTAGCACAGACACAACAGGAAGCAGAACCACATCATGGTCAGGTGCAGCACCTGGGTTCTGACAGTGTTCCCTTTCCCATACTAGGGGGCAGAATATCGGTTTGGATGTTATTTATGTTTTTAATAATCTGATTTTGAAGGAAAGTAATAGGTATTTAGAAACTTGCATTGATTTTCTCCCTGAGGAAGGAAATGGAAGGCAAATTATATCATCCCTTCACCTTAACTCATTTTGAGTCTAAGTTCTGAATGAAATGAGGAAGGAATCCAGGATGATCACATCCATTTCTAATATTAGAAATGCTGCTGGTTGGTTTGTTTATTTCGCATTACGTCCAAAAGATTGAAGGCAGCTTACAAAAATACATAATGAGCAATACGATTTTTAAAAGGAAGAGATTTGAAATCAGGCCTAAAGGAAAACAAGGATTAGAACGAAGTAATATAAAGCCGTGAGGAGGGTTAATCTTAGAAAATGCATGCGTTCATGGCTGCTACAATTTCAAGAGGAAGGACACAAGCTTGCTTCCTTTTTTCTAGCAAGCAGCATAAAGGAGACAGGGTAGTTATTCAATAAGAATGTGGTGTTCCTTGACCTGAGTTTGACAACAAACCCCTCTATGGGGCCTCAAAAAGGGAGCGTGCTGTGTTCTCCACTCACTGCTGCCACCGTTTAAAGTAGTGTATCTCTTAATGATGATGTTGGCTAACCATGCCTACTTATTGGGTGTTTTTCATATCCAATACTGTGGAGTCAGTAGCTAGCAAAGATTAGCTGCCTAGTAAATGCTTAACACTGCAGTCAATCTGACTACCACACCTTTGCTTTTCATCATGCGGTAAATGAAGAGAAGAACAAGGTTGGGAATTTTTGCTCTGAAAGGTAAGCATCGTCTATGCCGGAAGACATGTTGAAGAGTGTTCCCATGTGTCATTTTTGGCTACGATAGAACTTGACTGTTACATCAAGAAGGGTCCATTTCATAACAAGGCTGTAGGGTGCCCATAGGGTAGGATATAGGGTGTGAGCAAGGGAGGACTAGGGGGCCAGTTCTTCCAAGGTGGGGATTCACTTCACGTGTAGTGTTAGGAAGGGAGCAGGAGTGATCAAGTGCCTGAAAACCACGTGTCAGGCTTCTCCAGAGAAAGAGAACCAATAGGATGTGTATAGAGAGATACTCGTTTTAAGAAGCCGGCTCACACAATTGGGAAGGCCGGCAGTTCTGAAATCTTCTGTGCAGGCTGGCAGGCTGGAGACCCAGGAAAGAGCTGAGGCTGCAGCCCTAGCCTACAGGCAGTCTTCCTCCTGGGAGGACCTCAGGCTTCTTCAGGACCTTCGACTGATTGGATGAGGCCCACCTGCATCGTGGAGGGGAGTCTGCCTTCCTCAGAGTTTATTGATTTAACTGTTAATCCCATCTGAAAAATAGCTCCATAGCAACATCTAGACTTGTGTTTGAACAAACATCTGGGCACCATAGCCTGCCCAACAAAATGAATGACACGTGAAAGTAACTACCACACCAGATTATGAAAGAAATAGAGGGAAGAGGCGAAGATAGTTAATCTGTAGAGTAACCTGGCCACAGATCAGGGCTAAGTCTCTCCACATATGATGGACAGGCGCCTTAGAGAGCGAGAAGTTAGATTTATTCTGTGGATCCAGTGGGTCCCAGCCGTTGGATGCAGCTTTTCGTCTGACGCAGGGGAGAGCAGGTCGCCCTGCTCACCGGGACGGGCTGACTCCCCCATCTCCGGAAGCTTTCTGGAAGCAGTGAGATCGGCTCTGGGCTTTTGTGGAGGGAACTGTTTCTGGCTCTGGGTGCTCCTAGATCCAGTTCTACTATTCTGTACTATTCTCTATTAGATAATATTTAACTTAAGATACTGTGATCATCAAAAATGATTTCTTTTCCAAAACAAATGGTCAGCCTGACCTTGGAAGTGGGGAGGTGGGGTGAGGTGGGGACAAGCATGCGGGTTTGTGATGTGAATGTGCGGTACACACCCCATCACAGAGCAATGTGTGTGACTGGATCAGAGCGAAGTGCCCGTACCTCTGTGTGCGACGTCTCAACAGCAGGTGAGTGTGATTCTCACTGTTTTCTTCTGAAAGTTCAGGGCGGATATTTTAGAAAGGTAGACGCCAGCCTGTCCTTACCCTAAGGAGGTCAGAAACAGATTTCAGTGGACAGTGTAGCCACATTGTTCAGTGAGTGAGGGGCTGAGAAGCAAGTACCAGAGGGCAGGGCGACTTTCCCATAAAAAGAGTTACTGTTTTTATTTTGATTTTACACATTCAAATAAGAAAACAACCCACACCTCATGTCCCATAAGGTGTGACTGAAGTGTTGGTTTCATCACCAATGAGGTAGACCTTGTTGGTGCCCCCGGGGCGGATGCTGAGGTCTATTCTGCAGGTTCTGGGCCTCCTGTTCCATAGAGATCTGCCTTGAGGGACCTTGCCCTGTGGGTCTCCGCGGAAAACAGCCTCCCTTGAGCTGGCCCACTCTGTCTCCATAGTTGAGGTTTGCCTCATTCTTCATAGAAACTCACACTAACATTTCATGGGTTCCCACTTAATGGAAATTGTACAATGACTGGGCTCCTCTGGGGTTCTTGAACTGAACCCTGCCTCAGTGAGGTGCACTTTCATCTGGGACAGAGGAACACCAGTCCCCAACTGCCTTTTTGCTCCTAGCAACCAGGGCTCCAGAAAAGCAGCTTCCCAGTGTGTGCCTGGCCATCCTTCAGAACTCACCTTCCTGGGTGGGTTGAGAGCCGTGGTCATCTCAGAGTCAGTCCATCCGTATTTCCTTTAGAATCTCTCTTGCTGTTGCTCTTTCTCTTGCTCTGGCTTTCCATCTGTTTTTCTTCCTCTCTGTATCTCTCCCCCTCTCTTTGCCTCTCTCTCACACTCTCATTCTCTGTCTCTCCATGTTGCTGTCTTTCTCCCTCTGGCTTTCTTTCTCGTGCTTTCTCATACAATAAGGTTCACAGAGAAGCATGGAAGAGCACGGGGCCTGGGCAGGCTGTTGCCAGGATCTTCCCTGCACTGTGCAGTCAGATGTGTTAGCAACACCGTGCTTGCTGAAGGCCAGGAAACAACATTGTCGGGAGCCTGAAGGAGGCCCTAGAATGTGAACCAATTAATTTAGAGTAAGAAATTGTCAGTGGCCTAAGCATAGAAGTCCAGAGGGCCAGCTCATTCTCTCCCTGCAGTCAGCCTCCTGAGAGGCCAAATCGTAATGAGAATGTTGCTGTGGTCGGTGAAGGTGGAAATCACAAAGGATCGAGTGGATCTTATGAAAACGTCTCAGGAGCGTTTGGGGGCAGCCCTATCCCAGCCCTCACACGGTTCTGCTCTCACTCTTGTTTTGGGCTTTCCTTGCTTTGGTGCGACACCACTCTGTTTTATTCTTTGGATTTGTTACTGGCACGAGTCGAATTGCTAAAATGCCCACACAGCGTAGTTTCAGATAGAGCTGGCCCCCAGCGCCTCACTGGAAGATAAATCCCTGACCTCTCTTTCACAGATGTAGTGGAGGCTGCGTCATGTGTTTCTGGAGGCCCTCGTCGCCTCCTGTGTGCTGATCTCTGGTGAAACTGGGAGGACAGTTTTAGTTCCCTGACTTACAAATTCTTATGGGAACTTCATGATAGCCCTAAACATGAACAAAACAGGAACCCAAACTATTAAATATTAAAGCATTTTCATGAGTCAGCTTCAAAGTAAATAACCAGGAAGTCAGAGCAAAGAGATAGTAAAAGAAGTCTGATCCTCCATATCGCAATGTAGTATTGTAATTTTGGTTCCCTTTACCGTAAATTGTCTTTCTTTTCCCTTCCTTGGAATGCATAAGGAAGGCTGTTCTACCTTTGCTTTATTTTTCTGGATCCCCAGAAGTTGAGTGGGTGGTATTTTTTTCAAGCTTGGGCCCTGGAATTCTGTAAAGTGCATACGTGGTGTCTCCCGGGTGGCGAGGGATGGCCAAGAGGATGCCAGAGCCCTTTGCTTCCTGTATTTTCTCTCCCCGAAACCAGCTTTTAGGAAAGGCTGTGATAAACTCAATCTCTAAGATGTCCATGAATGAGAGGACTTTAAAAATTCTCATTGCAAATGAATAAACAAGATTTGTATGACCTCTTCTGTGGATATTTGCATTTAAATAGTCCGTGTTTCAAATCAGCGAAGGGAAAGGTGTTTTAACTGGGAATTGGGGCACCTTTCATCTAACAGGGAACATATTTGGGGGGCAGAACAACCTTCCTATCTCTGAAATTGCAACTGTTTTTAGTCTGGCCCTTTTGATCTAAAGGACTTAAATTTCAGATGTTTTAGACGAGGCCAAAGAATAAAAATAATATAGAAGTTAAAAGAGGCAACCGGGATCCAACTAATCCGTTATTCCATGTGCGACCATTTCAATCATGGAAGAGTTCTTCCCGGCACAGGTCCCGGGCCTGTCATACCCAGGTCACTCAAAAGACAAGCCTAAAATGAGCAGGCATGAGCCACTTCTCTAGTTTATATTATTGCTAAAATCGATTTTTTAACCAAAGTCACTGTGCAAATTTTTAAAAATCTAAGGGAGAAAAAGTTCGTAGAAAGAAAATATATATAATATCTGGTATCATGTGGAAATCAATCATTTATTTTATCTTGAAAGTATTATTTGATTAACGTCATTCATGCTTAGGTCTGCTAGTGGGGGAGCGTAATGCAAATGATGGAATTAACAAGATTTATTTAAGACTGATCTATTTTAAGCCTGATGGAGATGTTTAAGCGTGGAGAATTTAGGAGTGTATGTATGCCTAAGAAACTGAAATCTAAGATAGCAAGATAGAATAGCTCACTAAGTTCTTTTCTTCTTATGTTAGTAGCTTGAACTTGAGCCATTTCTGATAAGAAATTGAACACGTATAAAGAAATGGCAGTTCTGCCCCTGTACACGTGTGTGTATGTGTGTTTGTGTGTGTGTGTGTGTACGTTTGTGTGTGTGCGTTTGTGTATGTGTGTGCGTTTGTGTGTGTGTGTGCGTTTGTGTGTGTGCGTTTGTGTGTGTGCTTGTGTATGTGTGTGCATTTGTGTATGTGTGTGCGTTTGTGTGTGTGTGCGTGTGTGTGTGTTTGTGTGTGTGTGTTTGCGTTTGTGTGTGTGTGTTTGTGTGTGTTTGTGTATATGTGTGTTTGTGTGTGTGTTTGTGTATGTGTATGTGTGTGTATGTGTGTTTGTGTGTGTGTGTTTGTGTATGTGTGTGCGTTTGTGTGTGTGTGTTTGTGTATGTGTGTGCGTTTGTGTGTGTGTGTTTGTGTATGTGTGTGCGTTTGTGTGTGTGTGTTTGTGTGTGTTTGTGTATATGTGTGTTTGTGTGTGTGTGTGTATGTGTGTGTTTGTGTATGTGTGTGTGTGTGTGTGTGTGCGCGCACACATCAGTGCAGTGCCTTAAGTCTCTGTGGTCTTCCCAAGTGGTGGTTTTAGTCCTACCGGGTTCTGTTTCGCGTCTGGGAGCCTGTCCACTCCTTGTTGGTCCATTCCCATCTCACAGATTGATGGATGATGCCCTGAGCCAACCTTCCACCCCCAGGGACTTGGCAGGACCACAGTCAGAAATGAAAAGAGGAGAGGAAAACACCTGGGGGGAGCTGCAGAAATTTGATTTCGTGTGACTTAATCGAGTACTAGTCACAAAGAGAAGTCTGTTGAAACAAAATAAATAGTTGCAAGCAGGTGCTAAAGAATTCATTGCTTAACAACTCAGGTCCTTTGAAAGGTGTACTCTGTGCTTATGGAAGCAAAGATGAGGGTCTAGTGGTGACTCCTTAAGCACTGTGATTAATTAGCTCAGTTCCTTTTTTAAGGACACTTGCATACTGCATGAGGCCTGATGACGAAGAGTCTCTCCTTGACCAAACTCATCAGGCCTTTCTGAACTCACTTCTCAACTGGGCCCTGAACTTTGGGTGTCAGTGTTCATCTCTGCATTGAAAGTTTTAGCAAGAACCCTGCAAAGTCATTTTGACCAGAATCCCTAATGCTGGATATCTGACTCCTCGGTATCTGTTCAGTTTCCTCATTTACCATCTGCCTGGTAATGTTTGATCACCCTGGCATGTCTTCAGCAAAAGCAAGGTGAGGTCAGTTTATCCAGGATCCTCCCTTACCCTTGATCTTTTACCTCCTAGTGATTTTGCTATCGACTGACCTCCCCCACCTCCAGCATAAACACGCTCTGCTCTTTTCCTAGCTTTCCTTGTTGTATTGGGAAGTGAGCCTGACCTTCATCCCCAACCGCAGGACCCACTGAGACCAGCCTGGCCAATATGGTGAAACACCATCTCCACTAAAAATACAACATTTGCCTGGTATGGTGGCGGGTTCCTAAAATCCCAGTTTCTTGGGAGTCTGAGGCAGAAGAATCACTTGAACCCAGGTCCCTATAACTATCTCAGTAGTCCCTATAGCTATCTCAATGGTTCTGAATAAAGACTGCCTTATTTTCTTGAACAAATGTCATTCGTAATTTTTAACACTGCTTACCTCAACTCCCAACACACACACACACACAGACGCACAAGGTAGGGGGTGTTCAGAGGCATCCAGTCTTTAAGCGGGGTCCCGGGTGGGTTAGGTCCTCTTGGAAGGGCCCGAGCGTGGAAGTGAAATGAACAGAAGGTGGTGGAGCTCCCTCTTTCGAGCCAGTGCTCCACTCTTGAGTAGAACAGGGCACTGATTCCAAATCAAATCTTTGGTTTTATAAGCTGCAAAAGATCTTTAACATATTTTGTTGCTGTTCAGAAAATTGAGAAAAAGAAATAGCAGTGCTATGAGAAATCAGCTCCACAATCTCAACTGGACCCAGAGCTCTCGAGTGTAATTTAATATTCAGTTCCTCATTAAGAGACCGAGGGACTCCTGAGACTTTTGAAACCACAAGTAATTATTTCATAGGAAGGCCCGCTAGCTTGATCAGTTTGATCCTACCTTCTCAGGGAGAAGGAAGGCAGATACTTGGATTATATAAGGTTAACTCTTTGTGGCAACTTGGTTTTATTTGGCATGTTATTCCCTTGACCTCAAGGAGAAAACAGTGCGTCTGAAATCAAGCCATCCCTTCCATCTACGCAGGACTGTCCTGCTGACCCTGTAAGCCTTGCCCATCCCAAAACCGGTCATCTTCTGTTGAAATCCTTTCCCAGAATTTTGCAGCCACTCTTCCTGGTTCTAATTTCACGATTTCAGATCTGCGTTTGGGCACACGCCCTCAGGTCTCTGCTCAACGTCGCTCCCCAGAGGAGCCTTGTGGCATCACTTCTTGTCCCTTCTCATGGCTCTGTTTTTCCTCATGGATCTTATCCGTCTCCCTCATTTCATTAAATGTATATGGATTTGTTATTTTTTTCTGGAATTTCAATGTCGCAAGTACAGGGTCTTATACTCCTCTCTGTCTGCGCATAGTTTCTTTTTTTTCCTTTTCTTTTTCTTGTCTTTGTTTTTTTTTTTTTGAGTCTGAGTGTCGCTCTGTCACCCAGGCTGGAGTGCAGTGGCGCGATCTCGGCTCACTGCAGCCTTCGCCTCCTGGGTTCAAGTGATTCTTCTGCCTCAGCCTCCCAAGAAGCTGGGATTACAGGGACCCGCCACCACGCCAGGCAAATTTTGTATTTTTAGTAGAGACAGGGTTTCATCATGTTGGCCAGGCTGGTCTCGAACTACTGACCTCAGGTGATCTGCCCACCTTGGCCTCCCAAAGTGCTGGGATTACAGGTGTGAGCCACTGTGCCCTGCCAGCTCTGCCCATAGTTTCTAAAACACCATCTCAGGAAATACTAAAAAAAAAGGGGGGGGGGAGGGTGAATAAGTGATTGATTGAGTGAATTAATACATTAACCTACCCACTCCTGAAACAGTTTGGCTTTTGCTGCCAGATAACATGTTTTAAAGATTAACAATTTTAGGGGTATATCTTTAAGAGATGACTTACATAACAATACTGCTAAGGTAAAAGATATAAATAGAAACAGAAATCTGCTTTAATGTGGAGTTTTCCCCATAATGGGTCATTAATTAACTTGTCACATTCTAGCTCTATTCCATTCTAAGAATAAAAGCTTTGGACAAAGTTTTTAACACTCTGGTGCATTTCTAGATTTCTGTGTGGTGGGCATCTGCTGTGAGGAGTGGCGTTTGGGGCTGGCCTCTCCCTCCTGCCTGGGACCTTTGTCTTGTGATGCACGTAGCTGCCTGATTTTCTCGGAATGGGGGAGCTTCTGGTGGTTTTCACAGTCACCGCTTTCGCAGGCATGCTGGATACAGTCTTTGCTCTGTGTCTAAGAATGGAAGAGTAATTCCTATCACTAGTGTCATTATGTAGCCAGGATTTTGAGGTTACTGTTCTATCTTATTACATACTCCAAGTGCCTTAGGGGATGAAGCAAAATGTTAGGTGAACAGGTACAGCTGCTGACATTGTCCGGTAAGTAATAGAGATAAATGCAGTAGCCACAAGAACTCACTTTCCAGAGAGAATGTGAAGAAAATGAACAGGCTGAAAGTCTGAACTCAGGTACTCACTCATCTATGGTTTAAAATGATGTGTTAAAATAAGGCTTGTTACTAAGTCACCTGCATCCAGCCTCCAAGAAAGGAAGGAAGGAGGAAGGAAAGAAGGAGCAAAGGAAGTTACAATTGGAACTTTTTTCTAGCAGAATTAATGAATGCTGAGTTTCAGAAGTTACTTGAGTTTTAAGAAATGCCCACTTTCTGTGCCTGGCTTGTTTGGAATTTAGTCCCAGAAAGAGTGACCCCAGGAAAACACGATAGGAGGTCAATTTGTAGCTCCATTATGATATACGGATTTTTGCTTAAAAGGCATTTTGTACATTGGCTTTAGATAGGTAAATATGACATGCACTTTTAATGTTTTTATGAAATAGAGTTTGACTCCATGAAATAAGTAGCTACCGAACCCCAACAGGCCTACATATTCTTTTGCTGTCTCCCTTCTCTTGGCGTTTTTCTCTCTTTAATGGCATTTTATCATTCTTCCTCCATCACATGTTTTTCATCTGTGCTTATAAACATCGTGCATCCACTCTGATCATGATATTTGAGGCCCACAGACTTTCCCGTAATCAAAACTTTAGTTTGTGTTTGTACATGGAGAATTATGCCAATAAAATAAATCAATGATATTGGACAGTGTAGGAAAGAAAATATTTTTTTCTCCACTCAGGTTCAGGGGCTGGGGGTGGAGGGCTGCGAATTAAAGCGACATCAGACAGGTGAACAGAAGAAAAGGCCTACTAATTTATTACTGCTGAATTTTATGTGCATAGGGGCATCATGGAAAGAAGTAAGTGTGCAAAGGAGAAGTGAGGTTTGAGAGCTTATACCAATCTTCATAGGGGAAAGAGAGAGGGAAAAACACCCTCACAGAAGGGCAGATGATCTGTAGGAGCTGTAAGTGGGTCCTGGGAGGACAAATGGGGCCTGTGGTGGCTTGTGACCATGTCTGGGTGTGGTGCTGACTTCTCTGCTCTCCTGCGATAAGGGTCAGTCTTCCCTGGTTGTGAAACGCCTGAGGTGGGATTTATGACAGTTGAGCTCTTTTTGAAGGGCCCTATTTTGGGGAAAAAATGAGAATTTAGAGAAAGCTTCTCCCTGCGTTTCTTGATTCTCAAATGTCTTCAGCTCAAAATGACCCTACGTCACTGTGGCACGTTCTGGACCTTCCTACAGTTAGTAAAGTTCTAAGCACCCAAAGAAAAGGAGGGAGGGGAAAGAAAACTGTAGGAAAAGAGAAAAACACTAAGAAAAAACAAGCAGGATACAGGGTAATTATTCCAGATTTTTCTCGATAAGACCCATTGTTTCCATAGTGAAACCACTTGTTGGTATATATCAAAGTGAATTAGCAAACTTATAGATGTGAAAATGACAAGTAACTTTTTCCCTGGGATCAAATGAGCTCAAACTCTTTGAGACAGTGACTAGGAGAGAAAACAGAATTCCCTGCGTGTGGTCTGCTCAGCTGGCTCGGAGTCCTCACCACCTTGTCCCCATGGCACTGGGGAGGGGAGGAAAGGGTTGAGTATGTACTTCTAAAACTCATTTCAGTTTCTTAACAGTACAAAGTAAATTGAAAACATGTCAACCATAAAATTGATGAAGCGCAATGAGATTCTAGCAGGAAAGCCTACCCCAACTAATCAAATAAGAAATTCATAATTCTTTAATACGACTCATCCATAAAGCACCCCCAGCATTTATAAAGCACACAACTCTCTTACTGATTCTGTTGGTCTCTTGATGAATGTTTAAAGCACTCTTGAAACAGGAAGCCCCCACCCAGAGATTCTCTTTTTAGTGGCACTGGTTTCATCTGGGAACTTGGAGGAATGTGTCCCTGCTCCAGCCTCAGCTGGTCTTCCTGTCCTTCGGGCACAACTGTGGTACAACTAAGGCCATCTCCGGCACGTCTTCTTAGACGTATTTGAAAAATGAATTTAGAGTTTGCTATAAGTCTGCCAGATACTTGCGTAGCATAATGAAATCTGTTTATTTCAAATCACTTAATGATGGAAGTTTCTCCTAATTTATTTTATTACAGGAAAAACTTTAAATCAATCAAGAACCTGAAAGGAAAATGACCAG
This sequence comes from Macaca fascicularis, assembly GCF_037993035.2. NCBI lineage: Eukaryota > Metazoa > Chordata > Mammalia > Primates > Cercopithecidae > Macaca > Macaca fascicularis. The sequence goes on from NC_088381.1 coordinate 2,427,185, forward strand.
TTATTCAGATTCTGTTCTGAGGACATTTTTGGAAATAAAAGGCCTTATTTCTCTTCTTGATTGGCATAATGTTGGGGAGGTTGTTACTGTCATTTCTTTATACATCACAGTATTTCTTACTTCTTTAAGTGGCCTGGGGCTTATCCCTCAGCAGTCAACTATCTCATAGATTAGCCAGGCATGGTGGTGCACACCTGTGATCCCACCTACTTGGGAGACTGAGGCAGGAGGATCACTTGAGACCGGGATGTTGATGCCGTGATTGTGCCACTGCACTCCAACCTGAGCGACGTTTCTCTGAAAAAATAAAAATAAATAAATAAACAAAAATAAAACTATTTAAAAAGTAAGTATCTTGTAGAGTAGCTGCGTGATAAGGATGTTTAGCTATGAATGGTCTTTGGAAAAGGCAAGGGCTTCAAAGAAGAAAAGAGGCGTAGGAAAAGCGAGTTTTAAAATTCTTACAAGTTGTAGCTGTGTCTTTTGTATGCATATGTGAATCTCATCGAATTGCTCAAAGTACAGTTACACTTCATAATTTTTTCAGTGTCAATGGTATCATCCTCCTAAATCTCAGAATTGTAATTTTCCTATGTCAATATTTATGGGAAAAGCTGCAGCCGGGGTGTGGAAGGCCCAGCCGGAGTCAGCTCCTGTGACGGCCCGAGGCTGGAGAGCTGGGGTGGAGCGTGGAGCGTGGAGCTGAGGCGGGCACGGACCTGGGCGCCTCTTCTCCTCGCTTCCTCCCTTCCCGGGCGCGCCCCGAAGCCGCGCCTTGGCGGCCGACTCTGCGCCCAGCCTCCCGGTCCCTCCGCGGGCAGCAGGACGCTGCCGTCCTGAGACCTGCACCTGCCGCCTCCCGGGCCCACGCTGCCGTCTAGACCGGCCTGTTCCGCGCCCTGCCCTGCCCTGCGCTGCAGACTGCGTCCCGGGCCTCTTCCGGCCGACCCTGAGCTCTCCCGCCCCTCCGTGCCCACCCGGGCGTCCTGGACATCTCGGCCTGGCCTCCCTCCCGCTGCCGCCCCGCCCCGCTCCCCGCTGGGCTCGAACCCGGTGTTGGGGCGCAGCGGTCTCCGCGCTCAGCCCCGCAGGCTCCCAGGTGAGGCTCGGGGCGCTCCGGCTGCTCCTCCAAGCAAGAGCGCTCCCGCTGCGGCCAGACACGCAGAATGAACCAGAGAAGCGAAATCGTCTCTTAAAGATTCTTTTAAAAAGTAAAAATAGCCATTCTTTTATGTATGTATCTAGAGAGGGGTCTCGCTCCGTCGCGCAGGCCGGAGTGCAGCGGTGCGGTCAGGGCTCACTGCAGCCTGGGACTCCTGGGCTCACGGAGTCCTCCCCTCGAGTCCTCCCCTCTCAGCCTCTCGAGTAGCTGGGACTGTGGGCGTGTGCTGTGTGCCGGCTAGGATGATCGTTCCTGCCTGAGCCGCCTTCTGGCTATTTGTTCTTGCAAGTGCTGTTCCCATATACCCAGCACTGGCTGTGTATAAAGCGCCTGTTAAATAATAACCAGTAATGCTGAAGGAAGAGCAGATACGTCCCTCTCTAGGGGCCGTAGCATCAGCTTGGATCGTACTCAGTTGCACCAGAACATTCAGGGAGGTTTTGTTTGTTCTGCTTTATTAATTTTTGTTTATTATTTTAAAATATTTTTAAATTATACCTTAAGTTCTGGGATACATATGCAGAACGTGCAGGTTTGTTACATAGGTATACACGTGTCATGGTGGTTTGCTGAACTTATCACCCCATCATCTACATTAGGTATTTCTCCTAATGCTATCCCTCCCCTAATCCCCCATCCCCGGACAGGCCCCAGTGTGTGATGTTCCCCTCCCTGTGTCCATGTGTTCTCATTGTTCAACTCCCACTTACGGGTGAGAACATGTGGTGTTTGGTTTTCTGTTCTTGTGTTAGTTTGCTGAGAATGATGATTTCAAGCTTCATCCATGTCCCTGCAAAGGACATGAACTCATCCTTTTTTTGTGGCTGCATAGTATTCCATGGTGTATATGTGCCACATTTTCTTTATCTGGTCTATCATTGATGGGCATTTGGGTTGGTTCCAAGTCTTTGCTATTGTGAACAGTGCTGCATTAAACTTATGTGTGCATGTGTCTTTATAGTAGAATGATGATTTATAATCCTTTGGGTATATACTCAGCAATGGGATTGCCAGGACAAACGGTATTTCTGGTTCTAGATCCTTCACTGGAGCTTTTCTTAATGTCTAGTATCACCAATAGCAACTACAAACCATTTATGTTAGAGGCTTCAGGGCTGGCAAATGGAAATTGTTTTGAGTATCACTTGTGTTTGCTTCTGTAATTAGCTCACTTTGCTTTTTCTATATGCTTTAGAAGAAGTTTTCAAGGTCAACCTAGAAGTTTAGGTGGGTCAGTAGCATTATCTCAAATCTGTATGTGGAAAATCAACACAAATTTAATCTTTTGGCTCCAAATAAAATCTTGTCAGAAATATTAGGCATTGAAGGCTAAGGTTACATTAGGTTGGAGAATTTTAAACTAGGTTTTATGATAAACTTGCAGAAGTCCACCTACATAGACTCAGTTTAAATATCATTTGGAAATACTTCAAACTTATGTGCATCTCACCTAGGACTGCTCGTGAAGGGGGCTGTAGGCTACGATAATACAGTTTATGAAAGTGTAAACTTTACCTCACCTACCTTCCAAATATAATGTACAAACTCTAATAGCATATTGGGTTGCAAAACTCAGTGTAACGTTGCTTCAGTCCACTGTGTCTTCCTTTGATTAGAAAGTCTGTGCTCTCTCTATTCTGTGCTGAGCCTGTAGTCAGCTGTGTGGCCTCGAGCGGGTCCCTTTGCATGGCTCTGTGCCCGTGATCATGACTGTGACTTCCTGCAGAGCATGAGGAGTGCCTTGGAGGATGGACAGGTCCTCTCTGGAAGTGACACTGGATTCAGACACACATACTGCAGGTGCAGTGCGCAGCATCAGGAGAATGACCAAAGGACAGTGACACTCAATCCTGAGAAAGGGAATCACAGGAAAGGTTAATTTGACCCAAAGGAGAGAAAGAATCAGGATCAAAAGGAGAATCATGGAATGACTCAGAGCTCTTAGAGAGCGTGGGTGATGGTGGTTGTAGAAGATGGAAAGAAATGAAAAGGTAGCAAAGGAAAGACAGCAGAAATAGGAAGGAAGTCTTGGACCAGTATGTAAGTAGCCAAGAGAAAAGGTCAAAGAGAAGGACATGTTTATGTCAGAATAGGAGGACTATTGAGGGAGTGCAAGTTAATGGAGAGGGGAAGGCGGGGCGCAGGGGGAGAGAGAGTCTTGGAAAGAGGCCGCAGGTGATGAGAACATCACAAGATTTCACAAGATTATAGGCCACTGCCTCTTGGAGGGAAAAGCAGGTTGTGGTGTGAACTATCAATAATTAAGGAAGTGAAATGATAATGTTAACGTGTTGAACACCTACCCCATGGCAGACAATGTGCTAGGTGCTTTGGACAGATTATACGATTCACTGCTCACAGCACATCAATGAGGAAGATACCAGCATAATCCCCAGTAAGCAAATGAGGAAAATGCGGCTTTGGGATGCCACACACTTAGCAAACATGCAGCCAGGGCTTAATCCAAGCTGTCTAAATTTTGGAGATACTTCCCTAAGTAGGAAGATACTTCCCTAAGTAGGAAGGACATCATTGAAACTAAAGAGATAAAATTCCTGTGGAAGGAGAGGGCAGGATTCTGTTGGGGGGTCACAGAGCAGATACACCAGGGGTTTGAGAGGTGGGAAAAGAGATAAACCAAGAAAGGAGACAGAACAAGAAGAAGGAGACAGACAGAATGTTTATGGAAGAGCAGTGAGCCTTGCTGTGGGGAGTCGGATAGTTTGACACCAGGACTTTCCAGCTGCCGTCACGGAGGGGCAGGTGCAGTAGTTATCTGGATGCATAGTCATCCTCGTTGTGTTCGACATGGTGTGATTAATCTCCTTAGCCTCGCTTTTCACCCAAGGGTACTCTGCAGGGAATATGTTCATTTACGAATCGATCACCCATGCATTCATGTAAACGTTGATTATGCTTCTTAAATCGTAATCCTCTACAACCTTTGGGAGTAATGGACTTGGTATTTTGGGGCCTAATGTGTACAGTTTTTGCATAGAGAGGTTTTGCTGCTCCCTTCCTCAGATGTTATGGTCATACAATTTACTGCCCTTGATTAGGGAACTCTCTTTACATATGAGTTAATCTTAGCTATGTATTATTTTGTCAAGTACACATTGATTCTTCAACAGCACTGATTAAATAACTTTCTCAAGAAAAGATAGAAAAGAGGGAGTATTTATGGACTACATGCTCTTAGCAAGAGCTGACGTGCCAATTGATTAAAAAAAAAAAAACAACACATAAACAGCATCCAAGATACAGGGAAAACCATATGTATGAGGCTGAGGGTTCTGAAAAGAAGAGTGAGCCTTGGTGTGATTGAGTCAGTTCGGCCCTAGGCAGGGGCTGCAGGCATTCCCAGCCTCATGTAAGAGTTTATACAAATGATAGTCGTAGATTATTTACTTTCTGCCAATCATAGTATCAAATATTATTTTCATATTTTTAAGACCACATTAAACACTAAAATAGCTAACACCATTTACCTTAAAATATCTTAATTCCAATTTACTTTGCTAAGTTAAGTAAATTGCATTCATTTTAAATAGGCATATTCCTTGTTTCCTTGCTTGCAAAGAAACCTGTGAGGTAGGTCCTGTTACTGTTCCCTTTCTGCAGGGAAGATAATCGAGGTTCATGGAGAATGGCCTGCATTATAAGGAAGTAGCAAAGCTGAGACTCTGACTCTTGTCTGGGTGACTCCAGAAACTGTGGTCTTAAAACCTCTGTTATGCCGGGTGTTATGCAGGGAATCTTGTTTCCTATTTCTGGAATTATATTTTTCAAACCTCGTTTTGGTTGTTTTATTTCTCTGGCCACCCTCCCTACAGTGCATTAAATGCAAGTCCTTGGCCTGCTGCCCTGAGCTTGCATCTGGACTTCCTACTTCATATGGGATTTGCAGACCCAAGGTTCTCATGCTTGAGCATGCCTCTGAGTCACGTGGAGGGCTTGTTTCGACACAGCTGGCTGCATCCCACCCCCAGAGTTTCTGAATAAACTGGTCTGGGATGAGGCCCAAGAATGTGCATTTCTAACAAGTGCCCAGGTGACGCTGATACCGCCGGTCTGGAGACCCTACTCTGGGAATGAGTGCCTGAGACCACAGCGGAAGGAATTACCATTAGGTTGTTTTAACTCAATGATTAGTGGAGGTCACCTTTTAATACAGAGAACATATTATGAATTTAAGAATTTAAAATAAACCTGATTAAACCACACCTTTTGTAGGGGCTGATGCATTTTCTAACAGCCAGCGCTAGCACCCCGCCTCTGGAGTCCACATGCTCCAGGGGGAACTGTGTCACACTTTAGGAGTTTACCATCCTGAACTGGTTCTTGTGCACTGCATCCTGTGGCCGCCTTAGTCAGAGCAGTTAAGATGAAAGGGGGCGGGTGAAAATGTCCTGGACTTTGTCACTCCCAGATCCTACTAGAAATAAGAAAACTCCGCTGCCAACACCTGTGGTCCCCACAAGTCCTGGAAGGCTCCCCTGTTTGGCGGTTCACTCCGCGGGCTCTGGCATTGGAGACTTTGGCTGGAATCTGGCTGCCCCATAACCCAGCTGTGAAACCTGCAACCGTGACCCTCTGTTTTCCTTCACTGTAGAACAGAGACAGTAATCCAGGATGCGTTCGGGGCCGAAGTGAGGTGATATTCACGTATTATGGAGTGGTGTGCTCTCAATCGATCCCTGTCCTGTTATTTTCACACCAAAAGCACCTAACCCCTGCAATTGGTGTGCACTGGGATGGGCACCAGTTCCTGTGCTGGCTGAGGTCATTTTCAGAAGGGATGGATAACCCCTTGCCTCCTGGGAAGAGGGCAGAGATGAGTGTTCAGATCTAGAGGTGGCTGTGGTGGAAATAGAGAGCCCTGTTCCTTCTTGCTCAATGCTGTCTGGGCTGTGAAGTGACTGGCTTCATGATTCTTCTTCCTGACACGTCGTCTTCCCTTTTGAGAGCAGCTCTGGCCGTCTGAATGTGTCCTAGGACCATGGAATGTCGCTTCTGCACAAATCCTTCCTCTTTCAAGGCAGGAGGCGCCTCAGACCTCCATTCCCGTAGATACCCTGAGTCCTGTGGGTGACATAGGAATCCCTGAAGAGGCAAGAGGCACTAGATTGCCTTCCTGCTTCCTGCCCTACCCTGCATTTGACATGCACTCATGATTAACAATACAAGTAATGACTGTCAGGCTCTCAGTGGCTTGCAGACCATTTCGTATCCTTCCGTCTTCGCCTTTAGTTTCTGAACTGCTTCACACAGGCGGCCAATGGCTCGTGACAAGCCTGGCAGGGTCACTTTAGCCCTCGGCCTCCCCCTGCTTCACCACCCTGAGTGACTCCAGTGCGTACAAGAAGCCGGGTATGCTGCTGGTGAGTGGAAAGTACATTACCTCTGACAAATTACTTTTCAGAAAGAGTCGCAATAAAAATATTCTGTTCTTGCTTCCCATCTGCCAAGTAATAGAAATACACTACTCAGTTGGTGCCTTAAAAACTGTTTGACCATAAGTAATATGGTACTTGGGTAGAATAAAGGAGTAATGCTCTCATCTGAACAATTCATTTCCCCTGAAACCTAAAAATAGCATCACACTTGGCTGGATTATTGAGGAGTTTCACAGAGGCCGTTTTTTTCAGTGCTGGTGCGCTTATGTAAGCATGCTTTCCTGTAGACAGTGGCTTCAGGCTAAAAAGCAGCTCTGTGTGTGCGTGTTCGTGCGTGTGCTGGGTAAAATAACAGTCTAAGGTCAGAGGGTTTCCACTGTGAATTATCTGAGGTGGAGAAAGGTTTTATACTTGTAAACCTACTTGTCTCGGTGGCTTACCACATGTGCCATTTCAACACAAATGCGTGCTTTTTATTGCTATCATCCATTATAAATAGCCAGGTTTATACTTTTTCTTCCATACAACTTTATAGTTTTTCCTATTGCTGTCATGTGAAGTAGCCCATTAGCAACTTTAAAAGAAAAAAGAAAAAAAAAAAAAAAAGCACATAAGCCTGTACGGCAGTTAGATGAGGTTTTATCATTTCCATTTTGAAGATTAGGAAATGGTGCCCCAGTAAGATGAAATGACTTGTCAGGAGCGCCCAGCCCTTCCGACATGAGTGCCCACATCAGCACTGATGGTCTCCTTTTGCCTGACATGAGCTCCTCTTTCTCCCTTATTTCCTATTCCTCCTCTTGTCATGCTTGGGAAACGGAATGTCACTTTAGGTGGAACAGAGGGTAAATATCAAAAAGAAAACGTTCATTTGCTATTATTACTGTCATTACTACGGCTGTTTAAAAGATACTTTTAGTTTTTAAATCTTGATTCTTTAATTTTATGTTTACATCCAGCCTTACAAATAGCAGTTTGGTAGTCTCTGCTACCTTTGCAATTTTGTGTGATGATTTTGTTTTGCATGTGTTAAATGAGAGGATTTAATTCTGTGATCTTGAAGATTTCTTCCCCCAAAATGGAACTCATGGAGAGAGAGAGTAGAATGGTGAGGCTGGGAAGAGTGATGGGGAGTGAGGGATAAAGTGGGCATGGTTAATATACAGATGGATACAGTGAAGAAGATCTAGTGATAGGTGGCACAGTAGGGTGACTATAGTTTAAAATAACGTATAAATAATTAAAATGCTAAAATATAATATATATATATTATATATATAATGTTTTTTAAAAAGTAACTAAAACAGTAGAATTGGAATGTTCATAGAGTTCTTAACACAAAGAAATGACAAGGGCATTCACGCCTGTAATCCCAGCACTTTGAGAGGCCAAGGCGGGTGGATCACCCAAGGTTGGGAGTACAAGACCAGCCTGACCAACATGGAGAAACCCCATCTCTATTAAAAATACAAAATTAGCTGGACGTGGTGTTACATGCCTGTAACCCCAGCTACTTGGGAGGCTGAGGCAGGAGAATTGCTTGAACCCAGGAGGTGGAGGTGCGGAGGTCGTGGTGAGCTGAGATTGCGCCATCACACTCCAGCCTGGGCGGCAAGAGCAAAACTCCATCTAAAAAAAAAAACAACAACAAAAAGAAATGATGGGCCGGGCGCGGTGGCTCAAGCCTGTAATCCCAGCACTTTGGGAGGCCGAGACGGGCGGATCACGAGGTCAGGAGATCGAGACCATCCTGGTTAATACGGTGAAACCCCGTCTCTACTAAAAAGTACAAAAAACTAGCCGGGCGAGGTGGCGGGCGCCTGTAGTCCCAGCTACTTGGGAGGCTGAGGCAGGAGAATGGCGTGAACCCGGGAGGCGGAGCTTGCAGTGAGCTGAGATCCGGCCACTGCACTCCAGCCTGGGCGACAGAGCGAGACTCCGTCTCAAAAAAAAAAAAAAAAAAAAAAAGAAATGATAAGAGCTTGAGGTGATGGGTACCCCATTACCCTGGTTTAATCGTTACACACTGTATGATTGTATCAGAACATCACATGTACCCCATAAATATATGCAACTATGAGGTACCCATAATCATTAAAAATAAATACTAAAAAAATGGATTTTAAGATGCAAAAAAATGATTCCTTCCCACCACAAAACATACACATTAAGATTGATTGAAATTGTAAATGAAGATGAGACTTACAATTCTGGCCAACATGGCATATTCTTCTTCTTCCCATGCCCCTTCCACAACTGAAACACCCTGAACGTGGTACAACAAAACATGGGAGGATTCTGACAGGTGGAAAAATAAGACCTCAGAACAGAAGACCACCATGGTGGTGGTTTCCCGGGATTTTTGTTGTCTGCTCTGTTTTCCAGACGTGGTGCTGGAGAAGGTTGCATCCTGGAAGCACTGATGGAGAGCTCCAACCAAAGCCCGGTTCCCAGGCAAACCCAAGAAAAGGACGCCCCAACAGAACGGAAGACATTCTTGACAACACCTGCCCTGGTCCAGCCAAACACCAACAGAAACATTGCATCTCCCTCCCACACCCATAGTTCCCTGGGGCTGAACCGGGAACTAATCATCCACCTGTCACTAGCACAGCAGGAACAGCAGCAAAATTCAGATTCCCTTGTCAGGCGGTGTTGACGAGCTGACCAGGGAGCTGATCCTCCATCCCTCTCCTGCCAAGCACATGCTGACGGGCCTTAGTAGAGATTGATCTTCCATCCAATTCTCCCAGTGGGGTAGTGTCAGTAAAGTCCAGTCGGGAGCTAAACTCCACCTTGACTTAGAAACAAAGAAAGTAATCACAAAAGATCTAACGTCTGTATCACCAGACACCTAGAAGAAAGGAGTATGGGCCTGAAAAAAAATCCAAGGTATAATAGCTGGAAATTTCCCCAAATTTGGCAAGTGCTGAAAGGAAAGAAATATCAACTGTGAATTTTATAGCCAGCAAAACTATCTTTCAGGATATTCTAAGGATATTCCCTTCAAGATATTCTAAGATGAAGGGAAATGTAAGAGAATTTGTCCTCAGTAGACCTACCTAGAAAGCATGTCTAAAATAAGTTCTCTTCGACATAAAGGAAATGCTGACAAAGGAGGGTTGACAACCATGAAGGAAGACAGAACAGTGGGATGAGCACATGACTGGTAAACACAATAGGCTGCCCCTCTCCTCAAGAGTTTTAAAAACTTGTGATTGAAACAAAAATTAATGTTACTATCTGATGTAGTGCTCAGTGAATGCAGAGGAGGCCTGGGCAACATAGCAAGACCCCATGTCTACAAAATCTAAAAAAACAATGAGCTGGGTATGGTGGCACGTGCCTGTAGTCCCAGCTACTCAGGAGGCTGAGGTGAGGGTTGCTTGAGTCCAGGAGTCCGAGGTTATAGGGAGCTATGATCACCACTGCACTTCCACCTGGGCAATAGAGTGAGACCCTGTCTCTATTAAAAACATGTAAAGGAAAATCTGAAGTCATTTCTATTTTAAAAGATGGGAGAATAAAGACTTAATAGAGGACAAGTTTTTAAATTTTGCTCAAAGTGTTAAAATGCTGATACCAGTAGGCTCTGATGTATGACTTACATATATGTTAAAACTTAAAATAATCGCTAAAAATCATACAAAAATATACATTGGAAAACACTATAGATAAATTAAAATGGACTTCCAAAAGATGTTCATGTGATCTATAAGAATGCAAGAGGAAAAGCAAACAGAGGTATAGAAAACAGAACAAACAGAAAACAAGAAGTAAATTGGCAGGCTTTAGCCTTGACCTCTTAATATCTATTTTAAATATAAAAGATCTAAACATAGCAATTTAAAGACAGGGATTTTCAGAATGAATAAAAACTAGGATGCAGATTCATTGCATGCTTTCCAATAAACTCACATCAAACGTGACAGCACGGGTAAGTTGAAAGTCAGGTGATGAAAAAAGATATGCAGGCACAAACTTTTAAAAAAGCAGGCATGACTATGTCAGATAATGGAGATTAAAGAGCAATGACAAGAAGGACATCACATCACAATTTAAAACATCAGTGTAGCGATTAGACTTAGCAGTCCCAAATACGCATGCACCAAAACCGTGAACTTTGTGACACCAAAACTAATAGCTTAAAGGAGAAACAAATTCACCATTAGAGGTGGAGATTTCAGCACCCTACGTTTAGTAATTTGTAGAGCTATTAGATAGAAAATCATATAATGTTCATAAAAATAGCACAATTGAAAAGTTGAATACATCAGTCGTTGCCAGGGTTGGGATTAGAGAGGAGGGAGGCTGATGTGGCCCTGAAGGGGGTCACGAGGGAGACCTGTCACAGTGAACGATTCTGATTGGTTCTGTATCTCAACTGTGGTGGTTGCACACACCTGTACCTATGATAGGATTGCACAGAACTACACACAGACACACACACACACATGCTTATATGTAAAGCTACTGAAACCTGAATGTGGTCTGTGGAATGTACCAATGACTATTTCCTGGTTTTTGATATTGTACTAGAATTATGCCAGATGACAGCCTTGGGGGACACTGGGCATGGGGCGTGTGGAACCATCCCGGGCTTTCAAACATTTGCAACATCTTGTAAAGCTATAATTACTTTAAAAGGACTGTAAAGCAAATGAAGAATGCTAACACTAAACGATGTGCTGGGTCTGTTGGAGTTGCCTCTGTGTTCCTGGTAATGCTTTTCCTGTCCTCATGTCAGTGTGTTTTCCTTTCCTGACCCGATTTGGGTTGCAGTTGTAATGACACTGCCCTGAAACATACTCCTGTGCGCTGTGCACTAGAAGGGCCTTTCTCTTGTGATTGCTGGGGCGAGCTGTGCATGCGAGGACCGGGGTTGTGGGCACCTTTTTTCTAAGGCCAAGGCTCTCCCTGTTCATCTGTGCAGGGGCACCGTGGCATGGAGCCGCACACAGTAATGAGGCCTAATTGTTGTGGGGTTTTACGCAAACCATTGAAAGCTAAAAATAAGGCTGTTTGTTTCCTGATGCAGGTGTAACAGCTGTGGAAATGCCCCTGGCTGTGAACTGGGCAGTGTAACCCAGTGAGGAAGTCGTGGTTGGCTGTGTCTGTGGATGGGGGGGGAGGACGACTGAGCTTACCCCAACTTGGATAAATCTTCTTTTCTGCCCAACCCAGTAGAGAGTTAACACTTGATATCCTGTTAGGGTTCTTTTAGAGCTATCTTTGAAAGCATAGAATCTTTGGAAATTGTAACATTCATGCTTTTCTATGGTAACAGCAGTGCCTATTTTCTTTGTATGAAATGTGGATAAAGATGAAAGAGGATAAGTATAGATCAGCGGGGAAGATATATTTCTGGTAAACATACTTCCTTTGTATGCGCTGCACAGGTTCTGAAGCCTCCGTTCATTCAGAGGGATTGTGTTTTGATGATTATTAAAGATGGCATCTGAGGAAAGTTAGGAAGTACAGTGGAGATGAGTCATCCGTGGGTTATATTTTAATTTGACTATCTCGGCTGAGTTTAATTGAATACTCAGTGTCTGTTATATAATGCAGCATTTTTTTCATGTGGTTTGTGGCAATCAGAGCTACACGTCAGGCATAACAACCATATTAAGAGCTTAGCACTCATGTAGCCAAATTCCTTCCTAGGCAGTACTTCGGCCTGAGAACTGGAAGGACGCTGTTCCGTGCAGGTCCAGGTTCACGTCCTGGCTTGCTTTCCCCCTGCTCAGCCAGGCTCTTTCCGGTGGGATGAGCTCTGCATCTCCTTGGGTATCCCCTCACTTCATTGCGAGACCCCCTCCCATCGCCACTCTCATCTTCTCTGCATCCCATACGCATTTCCCTCGCCACACCTGAAACCCCGTCTTGCTACTGTGCTCCACTCCAGAGGCCAGAGGTGCTGCTTTTATCTGCGTTCCCCAAGCACCTCGCAAATGTTCCCTGGCCGACGAGTGAATATGATAATGAAAAGGGACACCCCGTGTAGACATCCCCCAGGGGTCTTGCATACAGGTGCTGAGAATTAAAGGAAACTTTAATTTGACTTAGCTCTTAGATGCCAAGTGTGTTAGATACTGAAGAGTTTGCAAATAATTAAGGGGAGGCAAAGAATTGTGTGCGTGTGTGTGCATGTACATGTGCTTTGCCTGTGGGTTTGTATGCATGTGTGTATGTGCATGTGTAGGCATGTGCATGTATGTGGGCATGTGCTTTGTGTGTGGGTTTGTATGCATGTGTGTATGTGTATGTGTAGGCATGTGCATGTATGTGGGTATGTGCTTTGCATGTGGGTTTGTATGCCTCTGTGTGAGTATGTGTATGTGTAGGCATGTGCATGTATGTGGGTATGTGCTTTGCGTGTGGGTTTGTATGTATGTGTATGTGTAGGCATGTGCAGGTATGTGGGTATGTCATAGTTTTCTCTTGAGCATATCAGTGTTGAGAATTCAACTGGTGATCAGGAATCATGAGTCTCCTTCACTGTGACTATCTCAGACTACTCAATTTGCCTGTTTTTACCTACACTAATTGTCAGTGAGGGAATATTTCTTTTAATTTTTTTTTTTTATTGTTGGCTGGGCACAGTGGCTCAAACCTGTCTCATCCCAACATTTTGGGAGTCCAAAGTGGGAGGATCACTTGAGTCCTGGAGTTCGGGACCAGCCTGGGCAACATAAGGAGACCCCCACACCGCTACAAATAATTTACAGATTAGCCAGGTATACTGATGCAAGCCTGTGGTCCCAGCTACTTGGGAGTCTGAGGTAGGAGGATCATTTGAGCCTAGGAGGTGGAGGATGTGGTGAGCCATGAGCACACGCTACTGCACTTCAGCCTGGGCGAGAGAGCGAGACCCTGTCTCAAAACCCCTTGCCCCCACCAAACCAAACAAATATGTTTATAATTCATTATCATTTCTGGATGTGGGCACTTGGCATTTCGCTTTAACATCATAACAGCTCTTTGTGGTGTACCAAGCAGGTTCTGTCTCACTTTGCAGGTGGGGAAACTGAGGTTCACAAGAGTTGTGACCAGAAGAGGCAAAACCAGATCTACAACCCAGGTTGTCTATATCCTGGGTGCTTTCCCCAAAATATCCCACAGAATCTGGCTGCTGTGTGGTGGTGGTTCTCTGTATGATAAACAGGCCTGGACTTTTGCCAGATTTTGGGAATAGTCCTTACTGTCAAAGCATTTTGGGCAGTTGCCAGTTGCTTTTCATTCTAAATTAGGCAACTATTAACTCTGATGTATTTATCCTCTATATATAGAAGCTTAGAGGAGAGAAACGAGGAAATTGACTTGGGATTTCAAAAATCCCTCACCATCTGAGATCTGTGGTTTTACCTACAATGTAACAAAATGTTTATTACACACATTTGGTTGCTATGGAAATAGCCATAGTTGTCCTAATCAACTGAATATCTAGAGTATCCTAGTGCCACCACATTTACACGTATATTTTCCCTTTTTCTTTTTTCTTTTTCGAGATGAGTCTTGCTCTGTCGCCCAGGCTGGAGTGCAGTGGCGCGATCTCAGCTCACTGCAAGCTCCGCCTCCCGGGTTCAAGCAATTCTCCCGCCTCAGCCTCCTGAGTAGCTGGAATTACAGGTGCCCGCCACCATGTCTGGCTAATTTTTGTATTTTTAGTAGAGACTGGGTTTCACCATGTTGACCAGGCTGGTCTCAAACTCCTGACCTTGTGATCCGCCCACCTTGGCCTCCCAAAGTGCTGAGATTATAGATGTGAGCCACCGCACCCGGCCCCATTTTCCCTTCTGATGGTCAGGCCTTCTGTTAGTGGCCACTCCCTGAAGTGTGCCTTTTAAAGGGATTCCTGCCTGATTCCTGACAATACTGGCAACAAGATGCTTTTACAATGTAGCTGTCTGTGTGGGCCTCCCCATGGGTGGCCCAGTGCAGGCTGGCGCCCATGGTGGGTGGTGCTTTCTCGCCAGGAAGGCGCTGGATTATGCTAATAAACTACCTCTATCTTGACAAAGAACATGTATTTCTTCCTCATTTCCATCTTCTTTCTACTATCTATTCAGACTACCAGGTGAATCTGTTTGGAAAACAGGATATTTCAGTCAAGTTTGTTGAAAAGAGTCTCAAGATTTTCAGCTTTCTATTTGCCATCATCATGAGATTTAACTATTTTTTTTTTTTTTTTTGGGTGGGGACAGAGTCTCTCTCTGTCGCCTAGGCTGGAGTGCCGTGGCACAATCTTGGCTCATTGCAACCTCTGCCTCCTGGGTTTAAGCGATTGTCCTGCCTCAGCCTCCCAAGTAGCTGGGATTAAAGGTGCTCCCCACCACGCCCGGCTAATTTTTGTATTTTAATAGAGATGGAGTTTCACCACGTTGGCCAGGCTGGTCTCAAACTCCTGACCTCAAGTGATCCACCTGCCTCGGCCTCCCGAAGTGCTGGGATTACAGGCATGAGCCACTGTGCCTGGCCTTAACTTGTTTTAAATAAACTATTGGTTTCATTTTTCAAACAGAAAATAAACTTCAACAAGCTAAAGAATAGTGCATGACTTGAACCATTGACAGTGGTCCCATGGCTGCCTCCAGCAGCCTCCCAGGCCCCTTCCTGAACCATCGCAGGCATCTGAAGGCACGATCTTCACCCCTGGGTCTCAAGAACAAAATAGAGTGGACATAGCCTCTGTATTCATGTGGCTGAATGGGAAAGTGAAAACAAATTCCAGGGACTGAAATGGAGTTGCTTGTAGGAGCAATTTGATCAATGTATTTTACTGTGGTGATTCTCACCTGTGACCTGTCGTCCAAATGGGTATGCCGTGACTTTCTTTGTTATTGAATTCTGGTTCTGAGTGTTCCATTTCAACTGGCCACATAGCAGTTCCAGAATGTTTGCAATCAAAATGGCCAATTTCCATTCAAATGTCAATCACTATGCATGAGGAAATCAGCATTACCTCACAGGTGTGTGAGCACCTACACAAAACCTGCAAATGCTGGACAAGAAACCTCATGCAAATAGTATGGCAGCATTGTCAGGAATGATGGGGGAATCCCTTTAAAATGTACACTTGAAGCAGCAGCAACTAACAGAAGGCCTGACCATCAGAAGGGAAAATGTACGTGCGGATGAATGTGTGGCAGCACTGGGATCCTCCAGATATCCAGTTGATTACAAGAACTATGACTATTTCCATAGTCAGTGGCGTTCTTTGGAATCAGACAGATGTGTATGGGCTGGAGTGTGTACATATTAGGGCCATAACTTAATGTAAGCTCCCATCGAGTTCTTGACTGCTGCCTAGATAGAGCTGATTTATTGAGATAGGGGAATTGCAGTGGAGAAAGAATTTAATGCACATAGAGCCTGCTAGACGGGAGACAAGAGTTTTATTATTTCCTCAAATCAGCCTCCCCCCAAAATTAAAAAATTTGAAGGCTGGGGTGTTTTAGAGATAGTTTGGTGGGCAAGGGGCTGGGGAATGCTAACTGGTCAAGTCGGGGATGAAATCATAGGGACCAAAACTGTCTTCTTCTTGCTTTTCATTCCTGAGTGGGATCACGTAAATAGTTGAGCCAGTTTACTGGTCTGGGTGGCACCAGCTGGTCCATCACAGTGCACAGTCTGAAAAATGTCACAAACATGAGTTTCAGGTGTTACAATGGCAATCGTTATCCATAGGAGCGATTGGGCAAGTTTGGAACCTGTGGCCTCTGGCTGCAGGGCTCCCTAGCCAAAAATTCTAATCTTGTGGCTAACTTGTTAGTTTAGTGAAGGCAGTCTGGTCTCCAGGTAAGGACGGGGTTTGTTTGGGGAGGGGCTATTGTCGTCTTTGTTTCAAAGTTGAACTCGAAGCTGAATTCCTCCCACAGTTACTTATGGTTGGGCCCAGGAGTGAACCAAGGGCCACTTGGAACCGAGAAGCAAAATGGAGTCAGTTAGGTCAGATTTCTTTCACTGTCATAATTTTCCTATGTCAGACTTTTCTGTCCTAATTTTTCCAAAGGCAGTTTCATTAAGTGAATAAAACCCTTTGAAATTCAGTTACCTATGAACTAGAGACGACACTTCCGCTTCTCATGTTTGCTGTGAGAATTTAATAAGGCCACCCGTATAAAGCACCTAACACAGTGTCTGAGACATGCCATGATCTCACTAATACTCCCTTTTCTGGTCTTCAGCTCACTGTGTTTAGAAAATAAACAGAATTTTACCCACACTTGAGCATATGGGGTGGCTAGCTTGTCGCCTAACATCCATCCATAGATTTAGATCATACAGGTCTCTGTTACTAAACTAGGGCAAGTGAGTATTAGTATGTTAGTGTTTCGTTGTCAGAATAACTTTGGATTGCATTTGGCAGTTAGGATTCAAGTCAGAATTATCAACCATTCATCACCAGTTTTCTCTGAAATAATCTGAAAACTGGTGAAGAGAAGCCACTCACCATTTGATACCGCTCAAAGGTGAAGAATATTCCATTAAATAAAGCATTAAGAAGATAAACCTCTTCTCAGGAGACAAAGGGCCAACCCCTAATGAAGCCCACGCTGCGGGTCCTGAGGTCATCTCCTGCTCACGAGAAACCGGTCGCTTCTGGTGTGAGTTAAGATGAATGGAGAGGGGATTGGTTCCCAGAGACCACAGTGAAAAAGCTGCAGAACATAATCAAGACTGTAAGTTCCCCAAATAGTGAATTGCGTTTCCCTTCTTCCTACATACAGAAAGGAAGGGTGTTACTTTCCACTCTGAGACAGATGGAGCTACGAGGTAAAGCATCATTATTGCTGTTTCAGTCTCTGTTTGAAACATCATTTGCTGGGACTTAGATCAACAAGGATCTCAAAACTCAGACAAGAATTTTTTATTTTAATCCTGCGTTTTAGGACAGGGGTCCCCAATCTTTTGGGCACCAGGGACCGGTTTCATGGAAGACAGTTTTTTCCGCAGATGGGGGATTGGGGGAGGGGTATGGTTTTGGGATGAAACTATTCCACCTCAGATCATCAGGCATTTGATCTCATAAGGTGTGTGCAACCTAGATCCCTCACATGTGCAGTTCACAGTAGGGTTTGCGCTCCTATGAGAATCTAATGCTGCTGCTGATCTGACGGGAGGCCAGGCTCAGGCGGTCAGGCTCACTCCCCTGCAGCTGTCCTGCTGCTGTGTGGCCCAGTTCCTAACAGGCCATGGACTGGTCCCAGTCCACAGCCCAGGGACTGAAGAGCTCTGTTCTAGGATCGTCAGAGTAAAATGAACAAAGGTTAGCCATGTGTAAGGTACTTAAGGAAAAATCGTAAGTTTGCAGCAAACAAATCATGCCCCTCAGGTTTTCTGAGAGACTCTGATTTTATGTGTCAACTAATCTTTATTGGCAACATTTGCTATTTATGAAGTTTGGGAAGGATGAACTGAGTTTGCCTTGCACTGAGTCACTAGACAGTTTATCTTTCCGGAGCTGGAGGGAAATGAGAGACGACAACTGGCTCCCTTGTTTACAGGTGCGGAGGCGGAAGCCCAGGTAGGTGAGTTCTGCTGAGAGTGACAAAGCTCAGCTTGGGGCTGTCCCCTGTACCACGCGGCCTGACAGAGGAGGCAAGCGCTCTCTGACCACTGTGAAAATATGCATCCGTATCTGACGGCTGATAAAACATGCATGTCCCAAAGTAACGAAGAGATGAGAGGCAAATAACAGAAATGGAAAACTAACTTGCCCAAATATGCTAGTCAGAGGTTTAATAACCATAATATAAAAAGAGTGCTATGATAGGAATAACTCCAACCCTGAACAAAACAGTGATGCAGATGACTTGTGCTTGAAAATGAAAAATGTAAATGAAAACAATGATGAGTTTCCTCTTTGGTCTGTCTGATGAGCTGACTAGCAGGTGCCTGAGTTGTGAGGCTGTTCAGGTACACAGGCACCGACAGGTACAAGTACACGGGTATGCAGAAACCGAGGGATTTTCCATGTGCTCGTAGCCATAAAATGTGCATTCACCCCCAGTGTGCATCCTACAAAATAATAATGTGGAAGCTTGCCTTTATGTCTATGGAGGTGTTCATCATTATGTTATTTACAGTAGTTAAAAGAGAGAGGTGGGTTAAATAAATTATGATATATCAGACAGTAGATTTGCACATAATGAAGTGATTATTAAAGAATTTTGAATGTGGAAAGATGTTCAGCATGACATTTTACATAATGTGAAGCACGCAGCACAAAATTCAATATAAGCATGATCTCTACTATATTAAATTAACCCGTATGTGCAACACAAACTTGTAAATCAATTCACCAAAATATTCACAATACTTATCTCAAGATAGTGGGGGTTTTGTTTGCTTTATTTTTTATAAACATTCTACAATAAACAGAAATTATGTTATAATCAGAGAAAGGAATATACTTATTTAAAAATACTTGCGAGGCAGAGCATGGCGACAGTCGTAGCTACTTGGGAGAGTGAGGTGGGAGGATAACGTAACCCTGGGAAATCAAGGGTACAGTGAGCCATGATTGTGCCATTGTACTCCAGCATGGGCAACGGAAGTGAGACCCCATCTCCAAAAAAGGCAAAACTAAAACCAAAACCAAAAACAAACAAACAAATAATTTACAAAGATAAATTAAATTGAACCTCCTTTGCCTTTTTTGAGGCAAGGTCTCACTCTGTCACCCAGGCTGGAGTGCAGTGGCACAGTCACAGATCACTGCAGCCTTCCTGGTGTCACATGCTCCTCTTAAATCAGCTTACCCAGGAGCTGGGACTACAGGTGTGTGCCGCCTCGGCTGGCTAATTTTTTTTTTTAATTTATTTTTTAGAGAGACTGTGTTACTCAGAATGGTCACAAACTCCTGGCCTCAAGCAGGCCTCCTGCCTTGGCCTCCCAAAGTGCTGGGATTACAGGTGTGAGCTGCTGCACTTGGCCAAACCCATTTTTAAGAGCACCTTTATTGGCCGGGCGCGGTGACTCACGCCTGTAATCTCAGCACTTTGGGAGGCCGAGACGGGCGGATCACGAAGTCAGGAGATCAAGACCATCCTGGCTAACACGGTGAAACCCCGTCTCTACTAAAGAATGCAAAAAATTAGCTGGGCGTGATGGTGGGCACCTGTAGTCCCAGCTACTCAGGAGGCTGAGGCAGGAGAATGGCGTGAACCTGGGAGGCGGAGCTTGCAGTGAGCCGAGATCGTGCCACTGCACTCCAGCCTGGGCGACAGAGCGAGACACCGTCTCAGAAAAAAAAAAAAAGAAAAGAAAAACACCTTTAGTTACCACAAATTAAAAAATTTGAAGTCATCAAACTTTGAATATTATATTTATAGTGCATCTTCTGTATGTTGCAAGAAATAGCTAGGGCCGACCTCATGATGGTATTATTTCCTGGTGTTCTTTGCATTTGGGATTTATTGTTTTAACATTCAAGCAGTTTATTAGTCCGAATAAACATTATAGTCATGATCTGATTGAGTACTTTTCCAAGCTTCTTCCCAAATTTTCCATGAGCCTTGAAAAAAGGAACTTATCTAAATATTCAAACACTGCGGTTTATCCCTTCTCGGTTTCTACATGCTTCCTGTGTAAAAGATATTTAGGCCAACATTTATTCGATGTATTGAGAACTTTACATGCATAGTTCTGAAACTGCCTTTGCAAAAATTATGACAGGAAGAAAACTGTGACAGTGAAAAAGATCTGACGTAACTATAACCACCCAGTGGGTTCATTTTGCCTGCTGCCCCAATACGGCCAATATATCAAGATAGAGAAATTGCATAGAGAGTTTAACTCATGCAGAGCCAGCTAAATGGGAGACTGGAGTTTTATTAGTCAAATCAGTCTCCCTGAAAACTCAGAGTCTGGAGTTTTTAAAGGATAATTTGGTGGTTAGGGGACCAGAGAGTGGGGAGTGCTGATTGGTCAGCTTGGAGATGAGATCATAGGTGATTGAAGTGGATTGTTCTTGCTGTCTTCTGTTCCTGGGTGGGATTGCTGAACTGGTTGAGTCAGATTACCGGTATGGACGGTGCCACCTGATGCATTAGAATGCAGGGTTTGAAAAATATCTTGAACATCAATCTTAGGTTTTACAATAGTGATGTTATCCGTAAGAGCAATTGGGAGGTTCAGAATCTTCTGGCTTCTTTCTGCCTGACTCCTAAACCCTATGTTCTAATCTTGTGGTGAATGTGCTAGTTTTACAAAGGCAATCTTGTCTCCAGGCAAGAAGGGAGTTTGTTCTGGGAAAGGCCTGTTATCCACCTTATTTTAAAGTTAAACTCTAAACTAAGTTTCTTCCAAAGTTAGTTCTGCCTACTCCCCGGAATGAACGAAGGCAGGTTGGAAGTTGGAAGCAAGATGGAGGCAATTAGGTCAGAACTCTTTCACTGTCATAATTTTTGTCCCTGTTGTAATTTTTGCAAAGGCAGTTTCAGTTTTACTTGGTACTCAGAATAATCCACTAAGGTGTATACTCGTGTTATCCTTATTTTAAAGAGGAGGAAAGCAGGACTTAAAACTTTAGGCTGACAGACTCTCCCTTTTCTGCCCCACATCATTCATTTTCAATTTCCTGTATTCTAGAGATAGAATAAATCAGCATGAATAAACATTTTCATTGTTGCAGTACAAAAATACAGATTTACCCTCCTTTTAGGGTACAACTCCGTGGTCTAGGAAACTGCAAATCTTCCCTTGTTTTTTGAAGCCATAAATTGGAAAGGATTAAGGGTTTCATCTGAGCTAATGCTCAACTTGCTGTTGACTATTTCCAGGAAAGGTTTATGGCCTCTATTTATACTTCTACGTATATATTTATATTTTTGATATATTTTTGTTAAGGACACATTTATGTTTTGATGGAATTATGGCTCCAGCTGTTTCTATTGCATCGTGCAGTTATAATTCATGTGATTTTTCTTTGGTTGTATTTGTCATCTTTGTTTCTGATAAGATGTTAGCCTCATGATTATAAGAAAACCAAATTCTGCCAAAATACATTTAAAGAGGTTTATTCTTAGCCAGTAGGAGTGACCATGGCCTGGGTTACACAAACTGAAGAGGTCCTGAGCAAGAGTGCCTGAGGCCATTAAGTTAGTTTGGTTTTACAGTTTGGTTCAAGACATGAATTGCAGATAAAATCGTCAGTACCTGGAAGGTATACATAGGTTCTACCACAAAAGGAGGGACATTGGGGCTTGCAAGTCTTACGTGGGTTTTAGAGATTTCTTAGTTGACAGTTGGTTGAGAGTTAAGCTGTTATCTAAAGACTTGAAGTCCCTGGGGAAAGGAATGCCTGAGTTAAGATAAGGGGGTTGTAGGGCTAAGGCTTTTGTTATGTAGAGGAAGGCTCACAGGTGGCAGCCCTCAGAGAGAATAGATGGTGAATGTCTCTTCTCAGACCTTAGAGGTGTCAGGCTCTCAGTTAATCTCTCCTAGATCCGGGAAAGGCCCATAAAGGGAAGATCTGGCCGCATGAATGGAGATGCTCTACAGATGAAAATTTTCACCACAAAAGATGGCTTTGTAAGGGATATTTCAATCTGTTAGTCCTTTGGCAGCCATTTCAAAATATGTCAAAGAAATATATTTTGGGATAACATGGTTTGATTTCGTTTGGGGCCTCCTGTGTGCCATGTGATGCTGTATTGGAGTGAGGCCGGAGAGCAAGCCACATCGTATCGGGTTAAGAAAAAACCCATCGAAATGAGATGTTATGGTTTTTAGGGTGTGACTCCCCAGGTGCCTTAGGTATGAATTTTGGCAAAAAAGGTCAAAGTATAGTTTGACCAGGGAAAAAAGGTCAGAGTATAGTTCTCACTTGAGAGCAGTAACCATGTATAAGAATTATTTCCCTTTCTGATCTTCTTAGCATTTAGGAATGGGCTCTAACCACTGATTTTTCCTCAGTCAGAAACCACTAATACAAGGGATATTTACACCTGATTTTTATAGCTCTGAACGTAGTTGAATATTCCCACAAGTCACTATGTACACCCTCTGTTTTTTATCAGCAAGTAGCTGAATGCAGAAGGATGATACTAAGGCTGAAGTTAAAGTGATGCAGGATTCTTCTTGGCTCCTTTGCTGGACACACCACAGGGGTCCCCTGTTTATTCAGTCCATGTTGGACACAGTCCCCTGTTTATTCAGTCCATGCTGGACACACCACAGGGGTCCCCTGTTTATTCAGTCCATGCTGGACACACCACAGGGGTCCCCTGTTTATTCAGTCCATGCGCTCAACCCCTTGTGGGAGGGAGTGTGTGAACAAGCCGGTGAGGGATCCAGTCAGCTGCACTGGGCGCCAGCAGGAGCAAGCTCTGTGGGGGGCCTGCGGTGGCACCTAGGTGGGGTTGCCTGAGACCCTGAAGCTCCAGAGGGGGTGTTCCGGTGCTGTCCTAGCTCCACTGTCTGCAGGTGGCAGTGTGTTAGCAGCTCAGCTGGCCCCTTGTGGCAGTGCCCAGAGCAGTTGCCATCTGTCAGCGAGGGCAAAGGGCCCGTGTCACAGCCTTTCTGGGTACCCATACTCCATAGGTCCCTAGCCCTTGTCTGGCATCCAAGAAGAATGAGGTCAGGTTGGTGGCACAGACAGTTGAAGGATGGTGAAGCCGGAGAATTTTCTTAAGCGATGAACATGGCTCTCAGCAGAGTGGAGCTGGAGAGGGGACAGGACGGGCAGGCCATCTTTCCTGAAGTCCGATTGCCTCTTCTCTGAAGTCCGTCTCCTCAAAGTCCGACCGTCTCCCCATCTACCAGCTGAGTCTGGGGTCTTTATAGGCACAGGATGGGAAGTGCCTGCTGATTGGCTTGTGAGCATGCAAAATAGGTTAAGGTGAAGACACCACTCAAACGTGGGCACAACAGTGTAGAAAACCAATTAGGAAAGGGTAGGTATATGTAAACTAGGTGAAGGGTGGGGATCAACCAGAAGGAAGGCAAGTTCTCAATCCAGTCTGAGGATTTAACTTAAAACTTGTCTTTCAGGCTTTCAGTTGTCTTCAGCTTGGAGGTGGGGTTTCACTGGGTACTCGCCCCGTCTGTCTAGGCATTTAGCTGCCTCCTGTTGCTATCAAAAGGAACTATTTCCATTTACTTCTGAAGTCAGAGGGATCCTCTGAAAATCTGCTTCTCTTTTGGCCCTACTGGGTCTTCAGCCTGACCTCTCCTTCTTACAGGTTAAGTCCTTCTCTCAGCATCACCCACGCCAGCCCAGTTACCCAGGTCTGAGTCCTTCACTGCTCAGATGGGGCTAAGGATATGTGTGGGGCTGGGGTGAGGCCAACTTGACTCTACTTTTGTACTGCTATGAAATCCCAAGGGAGTTCATTAACCCAATACTCATCTTTCTCACCTGAGAAATGGCGTGATAGCCATGTGAGCCTTGGAAGGTGGCAGGGTGATGTACATGAAGCGTGCGACAGAGCTCTGGACAGGAACTGAGTGTTTCAGCGAGGCACAGCCTTGGCGTGGTGATTATTCCAAGCTCGTTGCTGCTGGGCTGCTGAGGGAGCTGGACAAAGCCACATAAACTTGCTGGCTGGCTCCACTACAGACGCATAGTGTCAGCCTCTGTTGGACACTCAGAACTGCTC
This sequence comes from Macaca fascicularis, assembly GCF_037993035.2. NCBI lineage: Eukaryota > Metazoa > Chordata > Mammalia > Primates > Cercopithecidae > Macaca > Macaca fascicularis. The sequence goes on from NC_088381.1 coordinate 2,451,349, forward strand.
AGAATTTTGTTTTGGTTTTGTGCCCAATTATCTCTAAACATAGAATTGGACTGTTTTATCTCACTAATAAAATATCCCCTTTGTAGGAGATTTGGAAATTACAAAACATTATTAAAGACTGAAATTAAAAACTCACGATCCCACCCCCCGAGACAGCGATGATTCCATATTTCCATATTTTAGTGTATTTTGATATTGATGTCTCCATAGCTACCATCTATCTATGCATTCATCCGTCCGTTCTTTTATCGACTTATCTTCTCTCTCTCTCCCTGTCCTCTCTAATTACACACACACACACACACACACACACACACACACACGCACGCACAGCCTTGTATCTGTCCTGCTCTCTTCTATGGGCTCAGCAATTTTCCTTCCTCCTCATCAGCTCACTTTCCCTGTAGTGGCTGTTACAAGAACCTGACATGTCTCTTTACCTCCATTCATGCCTGTCTCGGTCCACTCCTGCTGCTATAACAGAATACCACAGACCAGGTAATTTATAAACAATAGCAATGTATTTCTCACAGTTCTGGAGACTAGGAAGTCCAGGAGCAAGGTGTCAGCATGTTTAGTGTCTGGTGAGGACTGCGGTGACTTGCTTTTGGGTCCTCACATGGTGCAGGGAGAGGAGAGAGAGGAATGCTGTGTCCTCATATGGAAGAAGAGACAGAAGGGCATGTCATGTCCCTCTAGCCCTTTTACAAGGGCACTAATCCCTTTTGTGAGGGCAGAGCCCTCATGACCTAATCACCTTGAAAGGCCCCACTCCATATCACCAAGGTGATTAGGCTTCGGCATATGAATTTTGCAGAAATGCATACATGCGGATCATAGCAATGCTTCTCACCGTAGCAAATGACCCAGCTTCTGGATCCACCAAGAAAACAGTGCGAGAGAAGTAGATGGTTCTGCTGCCTCCTTGCTCGCCCAGACCCTCTGTATCTTCTCACCTCTTAGCTCTTTGCTATTTCCACACTTGCATCTCTGCTTACCTCCTCCCTGACTCAGCTTCTCGGCTCTGCAGGCACCCCACAGGCTCCAGCGCCTCCCTGGAACCCCACCAGTCATCCACATTCTGAAGGCACCCCCTTCTGTCCACCCACCTGCTGCTAAAAATCCCAGCCACTGTCAGTTCTTTCCTTCCCCATCAGAGAGGAACCACGGTCTCCACACTAGTGATTCTGTCTCCTGCCTCGCCCTGCCGAGGTACCTCTGGGCTTCTGCCTGTTGTTTTACAGACCCTGTTTCTCTCCTGTGACCTCTTGGGTCCCCAAGACCTTGGCCTCTTCCATATGTCTTGTCCCAAACTTTTTGCCACATTATTCTTGGCTACCTGAGATTCCCGCTGCCTTGTTCTCCTGCTGCTCCCTGTTCCTCCTCAGTATTTTTAACTGATGACCCTTTCTTCGCCGCTTTCTCCGGGATCATGAGGTTCTCACTGTACACCCTCTCCATGGTGTTTCTATGCCAAAACCTCCACTTATTTTAAATTTAGAACTTTAGCGCTTCTCTTCCACATGCACAGTGATTGCTCCTCCCTAGTTTGCCCCACAGGCACCTCCAGATTACTCTGTGCGAAACAGAACATTCTTACGATAAATTATTGTTGAGCCTTAAAAAGGAAAAGTCTTAGACATGGTTCCACATGGATGAACCTTAAGGATATTATGCTAAGTGAAAAAAGCAGTCACAAAGGACAAACGCTATGTGACTCCACTCATATGAGGTTCCCAGAGCAATAAATTCAGAGACAGAAAGGAGAATGGAGGTGGCCAGGGGCTGGGGCTGGGGGCAGGGGGTTGGTGTTTAATGGGCACAGAGTTCCAGTTGGGGAGGTGGAGAGTTCTGCAGATGGACGGTCATGACGGTAGCGCAACAATGGGAATGTACTTCATGCCGCTGAACTGAACACTTACAGACGGTTAGGGTGGTAAATCTTGTTAGATGTGTTTTACCACAATTGGATAAAAAAAATAAGTTTTTCCCCTTCTCTTCTGATCTGTCCGCTTGCTAACCAGGGAACCCGTTAGTTGTGTCTGTTTTGAGAAGGCTCTGGGTCACTGCTTCTCCTCCCTGACTAGCAGTGGGGTAGGCAGCTGTGCCCCTGGATACTTCAGATCATCCCTAGTGCTGGCCAGGCAGCCCCACTCCGGGATCCTGCCTTATCCTGCCTTTTCTAACAGTCCCACAGGTCCCGCTGTGGCCTGGGTTTGCTTTCATCTCTTGAGAACGTCTACCACTTCCGTTGAGTCTACAGACTGCATTCCAAATTGTCTTTTTTCAAATTGAAAAAAAATTCAAATTGTACCCCGTACTGTAGAATGCCTGGCCTTGGCACCTGCTGTCTCTTTACCAGGCCTGATTGCACTGTCTCCTTTCTGTGACAAGCAGATTTACAGACCAATGATCTGCACACAGAAACAAACTCAAAATGCATCTTACACCTGAATGTAAGAGCTAAAACCATAAAACATTTGGAGAAAAAAACCCTAGTACTAAATCTTCCTGATCTTGGGCTCAGCAAAGATTTCTTAGACATGACTTCAAAAGCCCAAGTGATGAAAGGAAACATTGATAATTTGGACTTCATCAAAATTTAAAACTTCAGTTCTTTGAAATACCGTTAAGAGACTGAAAAACAATTCACAGCCAGGAATAAAATATTTGCAAAGCATATAACTGACAAGGAACTTGTATTCGGACTATATAAATAACTCTCACAACTTAAAAATAAGAAAAACAAATTTTAACATATATGGGCAAAGACTCTGAATAGATACTTCTCCAAAGAAGTTATATGAGGACCGGCGTGGTGGCTCACGCCTGTAATCCCAGCACTTTGGGAGGCCAAGGTGGGCGGATCACGAGGTCAGGAGATCGAGACCATCCTGGCTAACACGGTGAAACCCCGTCTCTGCTAAAAATACAAAAAATTAGCCGGGCGTGATGGCGGGCGCCTGTAGTCCCAGCTACTGGGGAGGTTGAGGCAGGCGAATGGCATGAATCCGGGAGGCGGAGCTTGCAGTGAGCCGACATCCGGCCACTGCACTCCAGCCTGGGCGACAGAGCGAGACTCCGTCTCAAAAAAAAAAGAAGTTATATGGATGGCCGATAGGGAAAAGACAGTTAACATCATTAGTCACTAGGGAAATGCAAATTAGAACCACAATGAGATACCATTTAATGCCAGCTAGGATGACCATAATTTTAAAAAACAGAAAATAGTAAGTGTTGATAAGAATGTGTGGAAATTGGAAACTTCGCATGTTGCTGGGGTGAAGGTGAAATAATGCAGCTACTTTGGAAAAACATGTTGGCAGTTTCTGATGTTATTTAGCATATGACCCGGAAATTCCACTGCTAGGCGTATACCCAAGCAGAATGAGAACACTGTTCCACACAAAGACTCAGACATGAGTCTGTATAGCAGCAGTATTCACAATTTCCCGGAAGTGGAATAACCCACATGCTCACTAACTGGTAAATGCATGAACCAGTTAGTTTATTCATACGATTTAATCATGCTTGGCAATAAAAAGAAATGAAACACTGATACATGCTACCATATGGATGTGCCTCAAAAGTATGATGCTCAGTGAAAGAAGCCAGGCACCAAATACCACGTACTATATGATTCCATTTATCTGAGATGTCCAGAATAGGCAAATCCATAGAGCCAGAAAGTGGCTTAGGGGTTGCTTGGGGTGATGGACTGTGAAGGGAGAGTCACTGCACATGGGCACCGGGTTCATTTCTGGGGTGAGGGATATGTTCTAAAATTAGACTGCAGCCATGGATGCACGACCATCAGTTTGCTACAATACATGATTTATTGTACCCTTAAAAACAACTGAAATTTTTGGGGTGTAAATTATACCTCACTGAAACTGTTAAGAAATAGGTCCCATTATTTGGTAAAATATCACTGAAATGTGGAAAATTATTTTTCATATATTCTTAACATGAGGCATGTGAAGATAGTTCCATTTCTGTTAACAAGTCACTATCTTTGGATACACACATCCAGATACGCACTGTCACTGTCACACAGAAAATGACCAAAAGAGTTCACCAGAGCAGGAACAAGTGGCTTTTTTTGTTTGTTTGTTTGTTTTTTTGGAGGGGGAGATATGGTCTCACTCCTTCACCTAGGCTGTAGTGCATGGTGCAGTCATAGCTCAGTGTGACCTGGAACTCATGGGCTCAAGCGCACCTCCCGCCTCAGCCTCCAGATCGCTGGGGCTACGGGCACACACCACCAGGCCTGGCTCACGTTACACATTTTGTAGACAGGGGGTCTCACTCTGTTTCCCAGGCTGGTCTCAAATGCCTCAAGCCATCCTTCCTCCTTAGCCTCTTAGAAAAAGTGTTGAAATTACAGGCATGAGCCACTAAGTGTAGCTTTGTATTGAAGACATTGGAAGTGTTTTTCGTTTTCTCCCTTTAGCTCATTTGAAAATTTCACTACAGATCTATCAGGTTTTCTGTGGGTCTCCCGCACATGCTCACGTGTCCGTGAGTAGAACTGTTCTCATGTGGACTCACCGTGGACTTGCCGCGGCGCCTCAGGCTATGGACAAATCATCAGGAAGGCCCTGTCGTTTGGCAGCTTAAACTTCTCCCCAACACAGCCATGTCTGACTGTTGTCACCACGCCTTGTGGGCTGCAGCGGTGTATCCGTCTGCTAGGGCTGCCATGGCAACGTACCACAGACCGTGGTCTTCAACAACAGAAGTTCATTCCCTCACAGTTCCGGAGGCTGGAAGCCCCAGATCAAGGTGCCAGAAGGGTTGGCGCCTTCTGAGGACCTGGAGGAGAATCTGCCCCAGGCCTTTCCCCTCCTTGTGGTGGTGGCTGGCCATCTTTGGCGTTTCTTGGCTTGTACGAACATCATCCCGATCTCTGCCTCCTCCTTCACAAGGCCTTCTCTCTGTGTGCGTGTCTGTCTCCGAGTCTCCTCTTTGTAGCAGGACACCAGTCGTCTGGGATAAGGGCTCACCCTCACAACCTCATTTTAATTTAATCATCTCTGTAAACACTTCATCTCCAAATAAGGTCACATTCTTGAGATACCAGGGCTCAGCACCCCAACACTGAATTTGTAGAGAAGGCAGTTTTCCGTACAGCAGTGCGACTGAGATCTTTAGTGCAAACCCAAAAATGTGCAATAGCTTCTCAGTGCTTTCCAAACAAAACCAAAAATCCGTACCAGAGCCTCTCATCTCGGAGTGACTAATCCTGTCTTCTGCTTCTGGTCTGAACATCCATCCCTGCAACCCCTGGTGCGCCCGTCAACCTGGAATTCCCTCCCTCACCTCCTGCCCTGGGTACCCTCAGTCATCCCTGCCCACCTCCCCGTCACTTCTCATGGTGTAATAGTTCTGTGGATGTCTGTCAGTGTCTGCCTCTCTCATTGAATTCCACGAAGCCCCACTAAGGCAGCGTCTGCAACATAGGAAGTGCTAAACAAGTACTCGTTGAGTGAATGGAAAAGGGAAGGATCCACAGTTTCGGTCTTTGCTAGCCTATAAGCAAGATCCTCACAGTGTCTTACTGTCTCCCCTATGACGGCAGGTGGTGGGTCACCAGTAGTGTTTGTTGAATAAATGAAAAAGTAACAGAAGAGGAGGAAAGTTTGTACTTTGGGGGTCAGGCTGAGGTCACCCATGGGACTGCTCCTGTGTCAGAACCAGTAGGGTGAACCCCCGCAGTGTGTATGTGTGTGCATGCATGCGCGTGTGCACGCACACACACACACACACAGTGTCATGAAAGCTGGGGTGCATGTTGGTTCTATTACATTCTCCTTGTTCAAAGAGAATGCTGATGATAGGAGTGTTGACCTCTGTGTTGTGGGGGGTTGGAGACTGAAGACACCACAACATCAACATTGCTCCTGCCTGAAGTTGAAAACTACCCTTTGGCCGGTACCCATAGCTGTTGTTTTCAGAGTTTGCTGTGTGGAGTGACTCTGATCTTGAAGGTTTAAGGTTGCCTGGTGGATGTGGTCAAAATGGGCTGTGCCATCTCTGACAGCTCCTTGTCTATTTGCATGGCCTGCTCTTCTGCTTTCTGGCGTCCCATCACCCTGAGGCTGTGTCCCACCATGACTGCAGTTAGGCACCTAGCCCCCAGGATGGGGGCACAGGGCAGTGCATGAGACCAGGGGAGAACAGCTCCTCGGGGAACTGTTACATAGGGCCTGTGATGTGGAGAAATGTAAAATCTTCGCATGGACAGGATCTTGCTGGCCATCAGGGATAACCTTCTTATGTTCGATGAGCAACTGACAGAGTGCAGAGTGGAGGAGACAGTCTAAGAAGGTCAGGGTGGAGGTGTCAGCTGAGGGCTCTCTGGTGGGACAGATGGGAAAGACTTGTGAGATGGTGAAAACAGAGGAGAGCCACGTGAGAAGAGTAGCAGGGAAGCCCCGAGGGACTCAGACTGGCGATACCGGTGTAGCAGGGAAATCAAGCCCGAAGCTGTGGACTGAGTCCATAACATATTTCTTTTATAAACTTGGTGAGGCAAATGTAATGAATAAATGAATAGAAAATGTTGAATGGATAAGCACAATAACTGAGTTCATAAATAAATGAATTTATTTAATAAATGCTCATCTGTTGAGTGATAATCTTTCTTGCAAATAACTCACAATATTTAAAAATTGTGTATCAGTGCAGCTCTCTATTGCTGCTTTGGTGTGTGTGCACGGGGCGGGTACACATACATATATGCATATATATGCAGGTAGATAGAGAGGAGGGGGGAATTATGTGTAGGGTAGCAGTTAGACTATTTTTTAGCAAGAGAACAGTAATTCAAAGTGTCCTTCATGTTTCTCATTTCTTTGCAGGCTATGCAGGAACTGCACAGCTAGGATTCAGCCACTGTGGACCTAACATGACTTACAGATGCATTGTTTTTCCTTTCCAGGAGTTTGGGATTGAAAATGTGTGTATTGAGTTGTCCCTCAGTATATTCAGGGGATTGGTTCCAGGACCACCCCCATACCTCCAAGTACACCAAAATCCACACATACTCAAGTCCCGCAGTCAGTCCCATGGAACCCAAGTATACCATATACGAAAAGTCGATCCTCTATTTTTGACTCACATTTGGCTGCAGATTCAGAACCCGTGGATATGGAGATTCAACTATATTTACGGAAAACACTCTGTGGGCCAGGCTTGGTGGCTTATGCCTGTAATCCCAGAGCTTTGGGAGGCCGAGGCAGAAGGATTGCTTGCAGCCAGGAGTTCAAGACTGGCCTGGGCAACATGATGAGACCCTGTCTCACAGAAATTTCTTTAACAAATTAACTGGGCATGGAGGTGAGTGCCTTTAGTCCCAGCTACTTGAGAGGCTGAGTCGGGAGGATTGCTTGAACCCAGGAGTTTGAGGCTGCAGTGAGCTATGATCCAGTCACTGTACTCCAGCTTGGGTGAGAGTGAGACCTTGTCTCTAAAAAAAAAGAAGAAAAAAAAGAAAAAATAAAACAATCTGTGTATAAATGGGCCCCTACGGTTCGAACCTGTGTTGTTCAAGGGTCGGCTGTCTGTTATCCCCGTTCTTTATTCCTGAAGCCACTTCATTACTGCAGGACACCAATACGGGTCTTGCTGTCAGCTGTCCTCTGTCACAGCCAGGGAAGCCAAGGGGCATCTGGCCATGGCCCAGCCGTGAACTGGCAAAGTGGTGTCGGCATGGTAAGTGTGGCCTACGGGCAGTGCTGATGGAAATGACCGGAGGCAGATGTGATCTACCTGTCAGGTGCAGAGGCTTCAATCACGGACAGTTGAGAGGTGGAAATAGAATGCTGGAAACCTTCATTCTAACCAAGTTTGTATTCCATAGGAATGCTGGCTCCTGCACCTCAGTGCCCTTCTCCTTTAGTGTCATCTTTGAATGTCAGCTATGCCAGTCAATTCACTTTCCTGTCCCTTCACTGTCTTGCCTTCCTCTGGCCAGTGTCGGAGGCAAGGCATCCCAGAGAGGTGAGGGGAGATGCCGGCTGGCTGAAACAAGTCTTCTCTGCAGAGCCTCCCAACATTGGCTCCAGCTCTGGGAAGTCGTAGCATGCAGTGAGCAAGTTCTAGGTGTTACTTCTCCACCTCACGTCCTGCGTCAGAAGGCGATCTGATCATTGCAGGCTGTCGTTCCTAAAGGTCTATTTGATAATGGGCTGTAGCGGCTGAGATGGGAGTCTACAGATCTTCACAGATGTTCGCCACTCCTCATGCTGTTCTGTTTAACCTTGCTCCTGGACAAGGTTAGAACAGGGCGTTGGAAAAGGATGCAGCTTTTGTGACATCACATCCTATACATCATAAGCGACAACAGTTTCACAGTTTTAAAGGTGAACGTAAAGCAAGTGAATCGTGACTGATTAAATTACCATCTGTTAATTATATTGCCAGTTATAAATTATAAAACCTAATTTTGATTAACACAGCAGCTAATGAATTGACATCTCTGGTTATGTTACAACTGCATCTGGCATGCATAACTCCAAGCTCATGGGAGGTTTGGACAGTGTATCTCTAAGCTGTGTAATCATCTCCGCAGTGGCTGAATCCTGGCTGGGCAGGGCCTGCAAAGGAATGAGAAACATAAAGGACACTTTGAATTATTGTTCTCACACTAAAAATAGTCTAGCTGCTATCCAACTTGAGGCAACTCTCACATATGGAAAACCTGTATTTTAATATCCAACTTACAAAATCAGGAAAATGTACAATTAACTTGATAGTTGATGCTTTAACCAGTGCCATGGTGAATAGAGACACCTCGGCTCACTGCAAGCTCCGTCTCCCGGGTTCCTGCCATTCTCCTGCCTCAGCCTCTGGAGTAGCTGGGACTACAGGCGCCACCACCAGGCCCAGCTACTTTTTTTGTATTTTTAGTAGAGACAGGTTTTCACCATGTTAGCCAGGATGGTCTCGATCTCCTGACCTTGTGATCCACCCGCCTCGGCCTCCCAAAGTGCTGGGATTACAGGAGTGAGCCACCACGCCCGGCCAACCTTTTGCTACTGTAAATCACCATCTGGATGCTACAGGAAAGTTTGCATTCAGTGGCCTCAAGTTGGCGTGGCTGGTCCATGCCTCTGTCATAACTCCCTCGAGCTCATTTGAATATGAATAGTGTAAGATGTTACGTTAAAGTTTAACCGGACTACAGCTTGTAGCTGAGGGAATGCCTTGCTTTATTAAAGCAATGCTGTCTGCTTTGAGTAATTTAATACTTCTTGTTTACCAACTTTCAAACCAAAATATGGCGATTTTTACAATGAAAATCATCCATTCACGACTCTTGTTGGCATCGTAGACATTTCACCTTCTCTTTGTGAAACCGAAATCTTCCACGTGCCTGCCTGATATCTGTGCATCACCACTGAAAGGGAATAATTAGAAACATCTGTTTACATTTACCAGGAGCAGATATTAGAGGCATTAAAACAAACACAATCATTACCCAACAGCTTAAAGAAATCGAATGTACTGGCATGTCTGAATTTCACAAGAGCAAGGGATTTCTAGATGAATACACTATGTGAATATGCTGTAGGATACGGAAGTATCCTTTACAAAATGATAGGGACCAGCAAGCAAAGTTAACATGTACTGGATATGTACAGTTTTCCCTCCATATCCTTGAAGGATTGGTTCCAGGACCCCTTGAGCATACTAAAACCCACAGATGCTCAAGTCCTTGATATAAAATGATGTAGTGTTTGCATATATCCTACACATATCCTCTCGTATGCATTAAATCATCTCTGTCCTCATAATTCCTAATAAAATGTAAATGCCATGTAAATAGTTGTTATACTGTATTGTTTAGGGAATAATTACAAGAAAAAAAGTGTACATGTTTTGTACAGACACAACCATCATTTTTTTTTTCAAATATTTTCCATCTGAGCTTGGTTTGACTCCACAGATGAGAATTCACAGATACGGGGGGTCTACTGTATTCTGAAGTATTCATTTCTGTTCTTAATTTTACTGAAACACCTCATCATTTTGGAATTAACAATGGGCATTGGGTTGATGGCCATGATTATTATAGCATTAGGCCCTGGACAAAGGCTGGTTCTCATGCCGAGGCCGTCCTCAGACACCTGTGTTGCAGGGAGTGCCATCTGAAAACCGGTGATGTTAGAGCCATGACCCGTGTCTTCTTGCTGTCATGTCAGGTGTTGACATGGCATTGATGGATTTTTGGAGACCCGCTTGAAGCGGTTTGCAGCAAGACCATATTGATATCCACTAGAATCCCAGAAGCGAGTGGAAGACTGTGTTCTTTCTTTCACCTCACCGGAACAGACTCTTCCTGGTTCCCGGCGGAGCGTGGTGGGGGCTGTTCCTCTGCCAGTGGCCCAGCACACACGTGCATGTTTCTAAATATAGACTGTTGATTTTAGGAAATAGAGTTTTCTGATTTGGGTGAAGTTGAAAGGTTTAAATCAAAATAGTGACCAGAATATGTATTAATGTCATAAAGACTGATTACATGCAAAAATAAAAATTTCAAATGGAGCTTTAACAAAATACCAGCCTTGGGCTTTACCTCCTGGGATTCTGACTCAAGGCAGCTGGGGTGGATCTTGGAACTGGATTAGGAAACAAGGAAAGAGAAGGAATAAAGATGACAAAGAGACTACAAAGTAGAGCTGTCAGAAGAGCAGCTGGATGAGGACTCGGCACTCAGGGGGGTCTCCGGCCTTCAGCCAGCAATGGGTGTCATCAGCTGTGGTTTTTGTCAAACATCTTAGGAATGATTGAGATCACCTTGGAAGACAGGAAGGAAGGAGCAGGGCTCAACTGAGGTAATCTAACCTTTACACCTAGAACACAGGTGCCATCTATCCCGGGAGCCCTGAGCAGAGCAGCCAGCCAGTGAAGTAAAAAGGCAAGAGGAGTGGGTATCACAGAGACTGGGCACAGAGGCATAAAGAGAACAAGCTCTCAGCCCTGCTGCATCTGCCTAGATATTGAGTAGGATGAAGAGAAAAGAGTGCCCTTTGGAAGTCACTGTGTGACCTTGCTCTGACCAGGCTTGCGGCAGGTTCAGAACCCTGGTGGGCTGATGAGGGATGGGGACTTCAGTGTCCAGAAATATGATTGCCTACCAATTCTAAAGAACTCTCCATATAAAGCACTAGAAATGGCAGATAAATTGTAATGCACGTATTTAAATGTATTACTTAATTCATAAGAAAATAATAGGAAGCCCCAGCTAAGAGTGAAAGCATTGTAAGCTGCACTTGGAGGATGGAAAGCCTGTGGTCTTTTGCCCTTGGTAACCAAGTGGCTTGGTGTCAGTGGCTAGGCAGAAACAGGAGACTAGGGACTAGGCAAATCCTCCCAGCAGAGGGTTGAAATGGAGTCCTCACAGAGCTGGTGCAATCAAAGGGGTACATAGTAAAAGGGTGTTCTAGAACAATGGTCCCCAGCTATCAAAGAGAGAGAACGAGGAAATGTATCTGTCTTGCTAATGCTTCAGGTGGCCAAGACAACATCTGCTCTAAGAATTTGTGTCACATTCCTGTACTAATCTGGATTTGGGGTTTAACTTTAAGCTGCAGAGAAGTTTTCACTGGAAGTAATCCAAGGCTATCAATCAATCTGGAACACCTGTGGAAGAACATATAGCTCTTTTCTGAAGGACATACCAACAGCCAGGTTATACAGAACTTCTACACACTGTTCAGGAGATTTTTTATGCAATGCCTAATTTGTGCTCAGCACCATCCTAGATGCTGTGGATACATCTATGAACCAAAGAGACAGAATTTCCTGCACTCATGCAGCTGATGTTCTAGCAGGGAGAAAAAGGAAAGAACTATCATCTAGAGTATGATTAGGATTAAGAGGATGGGAGCGTGTAGAAGGTGCAGGTTGCCACTGTCAGGAGGGTGAATCTGAGCAGAGTTGACTAAGGTAAGGAAGTCAGGAGAAGGTTGTTAGGGGAAAGAGTTCAAGGCAGAAGGAACAGCGAATGCAAGGTGGAAGGATGCCTGGGTTGTTTGAGGAGCAACATAGAAGGCATTGTTGCCAGAACTAAGCTAGCAAAGGTGACAATAACAAGAGGTGAGATCAGAGAGGTGCTAAGTGGGCCCAGAGCATGTTGACTTAGGCTTTACTTAGGCAGGAAGCCACTGTAGGATTTTGAACAGGAGAGCAAATGATCTGACTTCAGTTGTTCATTAATCACTCTGGTTGCTCTGATGAGCACAGGACCGTGGAAGAGAAGAGTGCAAGGACCCAGTTAGGAGGCCTCTAGACTAGGAATGGGGAGAGATGGCATGTTTGACAAGGGTGGTAGCAGCAGTGATGGTAAAGTATGGTGGAACCTGTGTCTGTGTTTAACATGGGGTCAACAGAATTTCAGACAGATTGATGAAGAATGTGAGAGAAGAGATGAGTGAAAAATGACTCCAGAAATGTTGGCTTGAGTAACTGCAAGGAGAGAATGCCATTGTGTGAACTGGGAAACCACAAGTGGATTGGTTTTGAGGGTAAGATCAATAATTCCATTTGAATGTGTTGAGTTGATTCTGGAGTTTGATTTAGAAATTTGGTTGGAGACAACGTTGAGGAATTCTAAGCATATAGATGGAAAGATCAGGATCAGCCATGCAGTTAGAGGCAATCACTTAAGGGAGGGAGTGCCGATAGAGAAGAGACCAAGGTCTGGTGGAATGAGTGGGCGGATGGTGGCATCAAAAGAGGAGCCCTGGGGCCCTCTAGCATTAAAAAGAAGAGGCAGCATTGGAGGGAGTAGCAAAGAAGACGAGCCAGTTAGGTAGGAGAAAATGCAGGAGAGCATGTGTCCAGAATGGTGGAGAGTCTGTTTTGCCCTTCTTGCAAGCTAGCAGGTTGGTGCCATGGATGCTGGAGGAAGACATGGATCTCAATGGTCAGAGACAAAGGACAAGGCTAGTTTACTACTCACAGCCAGGGCCAGCTATATAATTTGAGGGGCCTAAGGCAAAATGAAAGTACAAGGTCCTTTGTTCAAAAAGTAGAAATAAGGTGCTATTATTCTTCAATCTAAAGGTTAACACTTGTGTTTTCCCTCCTTTGGCACTGTGCTTGATTGGGTATATGAAACCTGCATTGCAGTTCCTGTCTGGCTACCTGGCTTTGATTACAGTATTCCAGAGGATAGGGCTGCTTTATGCAATGCCTTGCAGAGACGTCCATCCAAATATTTCTCCAATTAATAGCAATTCAGAAAAGACAACTATCAAACTAGTATTTCTCAGCTATATCAAGTGCAGTACTGTTGATATTGTGATTTGTCTAACAGCAATAATCTAATAAGTTCTGCACAGAAACTAGAAATAGGCATGATCTCAGAAATGAATAGCCTTGCTGTCTAAAAATAGCACATCTCAGACATTGAAAGAACTCTAAAATGCATGGCATCACTCATCCACATGATTTGTCTTTGAGGTAAGGAAATCCATTGACAAATCCTGATCTAGATGCACATACATGAAATAAAAGGGCAATTCAGTTTTCACAGTATAAGGGTATGGGAGCAGTCTTAAGACAGAAATACTCATTCTGTAAATGAAAAGGAGTAAAAAACCCATTAAGAAAGGTTGACTGGTACGGCACTGGCATTCACTTGTGCCAAATATCAGAAATCATTCCTCCTGATAAATAAACGTCCTTCTTTCTGTTTCAGCATTTTTTTTTTGCCTTGTCTGCTCTCTTGAAGGGATTCAGAGAAGTAATTTTAAGTGATACTCAGTTTAGCAAATCTAGTAACACAAACTCGATAAACCATGCCACCCAAGAGAGGACCATCACCATTTAAGAACATAGAATTCTTAACCTTATGGCCATCTGCAGGAGCTCTGCTTAAGCAGGGGAAGAGCACAGAGGCATGGATCATCCAGCCTGATACACGTCACACAGTCAGAATGGGGATGAATCACTCACCAGTCTCCAGGGGCAATGTTCACCCAGTTCAAGTAGCTTTGAAATATGGAGATTGAGGGTGCCTTGTCCAAGCAATATGGATGTTTTTCACAGCCAGTTCTCAGAGCATCTTTGGAAGAATATCGTTGGGAGTCATTGCATTCCCTTTGGGAATTCTCTTAACTGAAGACAGTTGCTGCAAAATAAAACTATGGCTCTGATTAGTAACCATATGTTTCAACATATAAGGTCTTTCTCTCTTCCTCTCTCTTACTTGGGAAAATTATCTAATCTTTAGAGATTATCTTTTATATATATATATATATATAATTTTTTAAAGTTTTTTCTCTCTAAATGTATACATACATTTAGAGAGACAATACATACACAAACACATATATACATAAGTAGTGAGTATTGTTCAGATAAATACCTGTTTAAAATAAAGGAGAGTATGCAATGACTCTGTCGTTTACCAGCACATTCCAGAAGTTCATTCATATAATATTGTGTTGGTTGGAACATCTTCCCCCCTATAGAGTGTGAGACATCTGGTCATTCCCTATATTATTCTGTTTAACCCAGAACATGTCTGAGGTCTGGTATTTGACCTCCATACTCTAGCCACCATGGGTAAGCCTGCTTCTGGGATGCAATTTGTGAGTCTAGGCACTCATCCGCTAATCCGTTGCCACGGCGACATCAGTGGAAACCCTCCAGCCCTCAGCACTGCAGCTGACCTCATGATCCCATTCTAGAGATGGAAGACTTTTAGGAACTAGTTACAGTAGAACACAGTGGCTGAGTGACTGTTGGAGGTTAGGGTGAGAATGAAAGAAGAGGCTGGTATACTGCTTCTGGTGTAGGTGGGGTTGAGTGGGTGCGTGGGTGGGTGGGCGAACACATTTGAGGCAGGAAGACAGTGAGTTAATTTTGGACATGGCGATCTTGGGTTGCATGTGGAGCATCTGGATGGAAAGGTTCAGAAGGCAGTGGGATCAGTGCATCCAAATCCCAGGGAAGCAGAATGGGCCAGGGACAGCAGGGGAAGAACGAAGACCCAGAGGCTGATCAGGAGTGGGAAACAGGGTGCTCCCCTCCCTTAGCTCCTTGGTGCCCAGTTTGGTAGAAGAAGTAACCTCCCCAAAAAAAGGCTACAGTAGGTCACCAACTTACAACTAAAGGGGGCTGCAGAGGGAATGTTTATTGAAAAGTTCCTTATATGGAGGAATCACTTGATTATAGGATGGGGTTTTCTAAAGGCACAGGGAAGAGAGGGTGGGTGGGAGGTGAGCCCTGGAGCACTGGAAGGGTGGCTGTCAGGGTCAGCGGCAGTAGGATGGCTGGTGGTGTTTTCATTTTGATTAGCACTGTAGCTATTTTACAAATTTGTGTTTAATTTTAATTTGTAACTTCAAAGTAATTCACAGCAGAAAAAAATGTTTTATGGAAAAAAGCTCGTGACCGGATACATTTCAGGAAACAAGCTTGTATTACATTTGGATATTGAGTAGTCAATGAAACTTGGGATTTGAGAGCAAAGGGTGAAGCCTGCTCCAGATAGGATTGGGAATTCTACACCATTGGACTGAGATTTCTTCACCCGCATCTCAGGAAAACAAGCACATTTTCCTTTGTGGTTTGGTGTGTACTTGCTGTGGAACAGTGGGGCTGGGGGCAGCTAATGAAGAGGGTCCTTTTTCATTCGGTTCTGGAGAGTCTTCTTTCAGGGGTGACTGGCCCTGCTTTTGAGACAAGAGAAGGTAGAATTTTCCAAATGCCTGTTGTGAGTCCAGCACTGTGTTAAGCATCGTTAGATCAATTAATGGCTACAGCACTTTTGCAAAAGGAGCATTTTTAGTTTCATTTTTACACAAGAGGTTGCTGAGGCTCAGAACAATTAGATAACTTTCCCAAGTAAGGCACATGGCAAGGGTGTCACCCAGTGAGTCTGACACATTTTGCTCCACCACACCCCACACCATCGGCAAACCAGCACCTGCATAAAGAGTTTATTTAGTGAAGGGCATCTCTCTTACATTTCCCTGGTTCTCACTGGCTTAGGTTGAATTCTCCAGATTCTTCTCACAGTACAATTTATTTGTCCTTTGAATGTAGGTCAGTGCAATCATTTTGCTTTTCAAACTTACTTGACTCCAGAAAAGTATCTTTTTAGACTTATAAAGAAAAACATTTTCAAAATAATTCCTATCCTACGCCAGCTTCTCAGATGGCTTTAGGGGCCTGGGAGACTTACATCTCTTTTCACGAGCCCTTTCAGATTTCATACAGAGGTGACTACTTCATCTGACTACATTCAGCATTGAGGTGCATAAATGCACACTCTGCCTTTGGGCAGGTATAAAGGCTGAAAAGCCTCAGTAACTGGACTCCTCTCCTGCCAGCCCTAGGCTTAGTGAGAGGACCCTTACATACACACTTCTTTTGTATTGCTGTACACTTAACTCAGCACACCATGTCCTCCCCCTGCTAAGGACTTCAGATTGTGTGGCTGGCAGGCTTCACACATCCAGTGACAGCCATAGGACAGTGAGGTCGCCTGTCACTGGCTGGGCCAATGGGAGGCCGACTTGAGACTTGGGCACGTTTGCTTCCAAAGCTGCTTCTCCTAATCACTCTAAATGTACTTGGATCCATTTTTCTTTCTCCCCACTAGATAGTGAGCTTTATGGAGGTATCAATTCTGTCTTCCTTATCTCTGGATCCCTAACACTAAGCATGGTTCTTGGCTTATGCTAGATAATCAATGCTTAAAGCAAGATGGAGGGAGGCAGAGAAGGAAGCTGTTTCATTATTAAACATCAAATAGAGTCAGCGAATGGAAAGCTAGATACCATCGAAGTCTGTTGTCAGAGGAGAGTTGGTTGTAATGTTAGATACTCAGTTCTTGGTCATTAAATGGAATAGATTGGAATTTCCTAAATAAATTTTGTTAACAAAAGTGCCAATTCCCTCAGCCTAACCTTCCTTGTAGGAATTACTGCAAAGGAAGTCACCACCACCTAGGGCTTATGTAAGCTTCTCAAAACAATTTTCCATCTTCCCTGACCTGAGAACAACTTACCTGCAAGGTTTTGTATCATAAACTTGCTGAACCAGATGCAAATGCAGGTGTCCTGTGGTTTTCACAGCTGCAGTTAAATATTTAAATTTGGTTTAGAAATTGCATTTCCTTCTCAGGGATAGTAAATTTTTTCTTCATTTCCTGTGCTAAGGAATGTAGTCAATTACTTAATTGCAGAATAATGAGCAATATTTCCACTTTCAAATGTGTATTCTTGTCATTTTCATGTGATAAGTGCCAAGAGATTTGCACAAGCAGGAAGAAACTTTGGTGTTTATATGTCTTACTGCAGTTCATCTGAGCTGCCTGAATTATACACCTAAAGATGAGCTGAGGTTTCATTTTGGTTGGTTGTTGCTGCTGCTTGTATATTCTCAGGAGATTTTGAAAGGACAGTCACTATGTATAAATGCTTGACTCGTGGGTGGCTCATATTCCAGAATGCCTGCTCCCAGCACTCAGGGCTTCCTCTACAGCTTCTAGGTCCAGCAATACTTTCCTCACCTCCCAGCAGCACTGTGGCTCCAAAACAGGGAGCCTGGGCTAGTCCTGGTGTCTCACCAGGAACCATGGCCTCTTAACCTTTGCGTGAAATTGATAATCTGGAGTGAAACCTAACAACCCTTTTTGTCATATTTTTTTCAATAGGAAAACATTGCACACATCCTAAACAAATGAATTACAAATTTGCAGAACTCTACCCACTAGTATTGAAAGCAATTTGAGCTTGTAAAACACGCATCCCATGAACTTCAGGGTTTGTGCTGTTTGATACACACACCAATCCCGAGAGACTGTATTGTCTGTGGAGAGGGCCCCTGATTTCATTAGATTATCAAAGGGCTTTATGATCCCTGAAATAAACCAAGATGAATAAATAACTTTTTAATTCAAGGGATTTTGTTTGCAAAGTTTCTAAGAAAGACCCCTTTTTTAAAGAAAGGTTCTGTTTTTAAGAAAGACCCTGTTTTTAAGAAAGACCCTTTGTTGTGAATGCAATTCTTACTCGAATATTTCTTCATGCTGATTCTAAGTTCTTCAGAAGGCTTTCATAAGAGAAAGAAAGGTATTCAAGACATCTAATGATTTTGACAAACTACAATAGTTCAAACTAACTATAATTCAGCAAAACAACTCACATGTATACAGCATACTCCAGAGAGGTCCAGTTCCCAGTGGACTGGACGATTCCCTTGTGCTTTCCTCCTCACTGCCTGAGCACTCTCCATTAACTCCCATATCCCAGGGCCTCCATGTCCACAGGAACCTGTCACGGTATAACTGGAGGTGCTGGCAGCTTTCCCTTCTGTGGACAGCTGTTTCAGGTACGGAGGGACTGGGTAGAGCAGGGGCCCAGAAGGTCTCTGCAGGTGCCCTGGGCTCCTGCCCACCCAGAGGAAACAGCCTTACCTCCGGGAGCCTGGCCTAGGAATGCAGGAGTCCAGGGATAATTTCTCCACATGGGCTTCCCCAGCGGCCTCCCCTGGTGAGGGTTTGGGGTTGAACCGCTGAGTAAGTGGGGTGGCAGAGGTCGTGGAGGGTTGGTGGGCGCCGGGACATCTGATTTCCTATACCTAGAGCCTTCCGAGTACTGTATCCATCCAGGGCCAGCCCCATCTCAGGACTGGCGCTGCACCTTAACCAGAAGCCAAACGTTCTCAGGGTGCCCAGGGCTGTGGAGACACCTGCTAACAAAATAAGTTGAGTGACTATTGGTGCACACACATTCATTGTGTCTTAATTAATTTACAGGAGGGATATTTTATAAATGCTTGAATGGCTATAAATCTCAACTCTTACTAACAGTGTAGTTTGCTAAAGTCAGGTTACATCGAATTATAACCAGAAGGGGCTCGGTGAGCTTAGAAGCTGCACCAGGGCTGAAGATTTCGGTGATGTGAGAAGTTGAGTGTTACCACCTTGGGTCTGTGGGGCCCACCCACAGCCCAGGACGCTTCTGCATCCCCTGGACACGGGGCTGTGTCTCTGCAACCGCACTGGAAGCGATTTCCGCAAGCTCTGACCTCTCCACCAATACCCGCTCCTCCTCCTCCTCCTGCCAACACATTCGGTCTAGAGGTGCTGATAATGCTGGCTGTGCCACAGCCAAGGGCCAGTGCCAGGATTCAGCCTGTGTCTCCCGAGTGTGTGCTGAGCTAATCAGGTCCACCCTCCCAGGACGAGGTTCCCCACCACGCAGCCGCAGGGCGCACCGCGCACAGCGCAGGGGGAGGAGCCTGCCGGCCAGGCACGGGAGCTGGGCCACGTCATTTCCGCTAGGGGCCACGCCCCTCGAGCCACAGACCTTGCCTCCTCCCGCCCCGGGCCACGCCTCCTCCCGCCCGGGGCCCGCTTCCTGGAGCTGCCCTCCTCCGCAGGCCCCGCCCCTGGTTGCCTCTGCTTCGCAAAGCCCTGCGCCTCCAGGCAGCTGCTGCTCCCCACACTGCACCCCTGTGCCTCCCCCAGCGTTGGCCTCCCCTGTAAAGAGCAGAGATGGAGAAGAAGCAACAGTTACGACTTGGGTTAGCCTGGCGGAGGCTCTCGGGGTCTTTGGGACCTCAGCACCGGGATACCAGGAGACTCCTTCGGGTCCCCATGTGGGCCAGCTACCAGACAAGCGGTGAAAGTCGGGGACGCGGGCTCTCTGCAGAGTAACAAGGAGTGGGGACGCTCTTGCACCTGATCCCCCACACCTCCCAGCTCTGATTTCCAAGGCCTCAGAGCCTCTGTTTGAGGACTGCCGTTTCAGGCCTCTGCTGGCCCCCTTTCTTCTCTCTAGGGCTCCGTCAGCTACCCTAGGGGGTCACCAACCTAGGTAGAAGGTGAGGTTCACCCTGTGGAGCTGTCTCCTCTGCCTCGCCCTGTGGCACTGCTTTTTTGTGAAAATAGCTGTGTGGGGTAAGTTGATATCAGGAGCTGCTTCGTCCAGATGTCCATACCCACGACTGGCCCTCCAGGGGCAGCCCCCCTGCCCTTCACATAGCTGAATCTTTTACTTCTAGGTTCAGAGCAGATGGTTGTTTGTCCAGGAATTCATCTGTAGTCATCCTTCCCAGAAGTGGCTTTTTCTGATTACCATATCCCTTCGAGTTTAGGATGGCACTTAACCTAGATTGCTTTTGAATTCTTGGAACCTGCAATTATTGTGTCTGCCACATGGCCAGTCCCTTAGGGCCCATAGTGGCTGTAGTTCATCTTCGCCTCCCTCAAGTTGTCTAGCAGGCGGTAAGCACTCAATAAACATTTTCTGAATAATTGAGTAAATACAGGTACACCTCCAGAGATACTTCAGGTTCTGTTCCAGACCACTGCTGTAAAGCAAATATCATGAAGTGAGTCACAAATTTTTTGGTTTCCCAAGATATATAAAAGTTATGTTTACACTGTATTGTAGTCTATTAACTGTCCAATAACGTGTCTATAAAATGTACATACCTTAATTAAAAATACTGTGTTGCGAAAAATGCTAACAATCATCTGAGCCTTCAGAGAGTCATGATCTTTTTGCAGGTGGAGTGTCTTGCCTCAGTGTTGATGGCTGCTGACTGATCAGGGTGGTGGTTGCTGAAAACTCTGGCAGTTTCTTTAAATAAGGCAACAATGAAATGTATTACTTTGACCATTTCATGAAAGATTTATCTGCAGCATTGGATGCTGTTTGGTAGCGTTTTACCCACAGTAGAACTTCTTTCAAAATTGGAGTCAATCCTCTCAAACCCTGCCACTGCTTTATCAACTAAGTTTATGTAATATTCTAAATCCTTTGTTGTCATTACAACAATGTTCACAACATCCTCACCAGGAGTAGATTCCATCTCAAGAAACCACGCTTTGCTCATCCATAGGAAGCAACCCCTCATTCATTCAAGTTTAATCATTAGATTCCAGAAATTCAGGGACATCGTCAAGTTTCACTTCTAGTTCTCTTGCTGTTCCCATCGCATCTGCAATGACTCGAACTCCTCAAAGTCATCCATGAGGGCTGGAATCCACATCTTCCAAACTCCTGTTGGTGTTGATATTTTGACCTCCTCCGATAAATCATGAGTGTTCTTACTGACATCTGGAATGGTGAGTCCTTTCCAGAACGTTTTCAGTTTGGTTTGCCCAGATCCATCAAAAGAATCACTGTTTATGGCAGCTATAGCCTTATGAAATGTATTTCTTAAATAATAAAGCTTGAAAGTCAGCTTCTCCTTGATCTATGGGCTGCGGAACGGATGTTGTGTTAGCAGACTTGAAAACAGCATCCATCTCTTTGTACATATCCATTAGAGCTCTTGAGTGACCAGGGGCATTGAAAATGAGCAGTAACATTTTGAAAGGAATGTTTTTTTCTGAGCAGAAGGTCTCAACTGTGGGTTGAAAATATTCAGTTTTGTAAATATGTGTTGACACCTAGGTTTTATTGTTGCATTTATTGAGCATAGGCAGAGTAGCTTAGCATAATTCTTAAGGGCCCTAGGATTTTCAAAAGGGTCGGTGAGCATTGGCTTCAACGTAAAGTCAGCAGCTACAGTTAGCCCCTAACAAGAGAGTCAGCCTGTCCTTTGAAGCTCCGAAGCCAAACATTGACTTCTGTCTTGCTATGAAAGCCCTACATGGCATCTTCTTCCATTAGAAAAGACTTCTTCCAAAGTCTACACGAAAACCTTTTGTTGAGTGTAACCACCTTCATCAGTGATCTTAGCAGGATCTTCTGGATAACTTGCTGCAGCTTCTCCATCAGCACTTGCTCCTTCACCTTGCACGTTTATGTTATGGAAATGGCTTCCTTGCTTAAACCTCATGAATCAATCTCTCCTGTCTTCTAACTTTTCTTCTGCAGCTGCCTTACCTCTTTCAGCCTTTAAAGAATTGAAGAGAGTTAGGATTTTGCCTTAGATTAAACTTTGACTTAAGAGAATGTTGTGGTGGGTTTGATATTCTATCCATATCAGCAATAAGGCTGTTTGACTTTCTTACCATTCACTGGAGTAGCACTTTGAATTTCCTACTAAAACTTTTTATTTGCATTCACAATTTGGCTAACTGGTAGAAAAGGCCTAACATTAGGCCTATAAAACGTTTTTGCACATCAATCATTTGACCTGCTCCCTCACTAAGCTTAATCATTTCTAGTTTTTCATTTACCGTGAGAGATGGGTGACTCTTCCTTGCACTTGAAGCCTTGGAGGCCATTGGAGGATTATTAACTGGCCTCATTTTGATATCGTTGTGTCTCAGGGAATAGGGAGGCCCAAAGAGAGGGAGAGATACAGGGTTAAGATTCAGTTGGTAGATCAGTCAGAGGACACACAACATCTGTACGGTAAGTTTGCTGTCTTACGTGGGTGCTATTCCTGGTGCCCCACAGCGATAATAATAGTAATATCAAATGTCCCTGATTATAGGTCACCATAACCAATATAAAAATAATGAAATACTGAGATTGAAATCTTGTGAAAATTACTGAAATATGACCCAGAGACATGAAGTGAGGATATGCTGTTGGAAAAACAGTGCTGATCGACTTACGTGCTCAACGCTGGGTTGCCACAAGCCTTCGATTTGTTAAAAATGCAATATCTGTGAAGCACCGTAAAGTAAGGCAAGCCTGTATCTGGTGATACAGATATTTTCTTGTGCATCCTGGGGGTCTGGCAAAAGAGGGAACGGTAGCAACTCAATTGGTGGAGGACGCAAGCTGCTTCTGTAAATGGTATCAACTATCTGTCTCATTTGGTGTCCACTGCTACCTCCCCAACCCCTTGTCAGCCAGCAGGAACCACAGCAACGGACCCACCCTGCCCCAGAATGGCCAGCTTGGCTCTTCTTTGAGAAGCTCCACCCTTCCCAGTCATTTCTTATTTTTGTACCCAGACATCACCTGAGTCCACCTCGAGCCTTTAATTAAGGTTAAAGAACAAAGGCTTAATTTCCATTTCATGTTCTGTGAGGAGTCCAGTGTCCCCTCTGCTCCCCACAGCCAATATTCCTTTAATCCTTGGAGCTTTTAAAGTCTAAAGGATCTTCCGTTTCTGCAGACGGGCTTGGAATTCAAATTCTGACAGACACTGCATCCCATGCAAATTCCATCTCTTTGTGACTGTGCTCTTCTCTTTGGTTCATGCCACATCACTGCAAATGTAAAAATTGGTAACTTCCCTGGGATGCATTGAAGGAAAGGATACTTTTACAAAGCATTTTTCTGTAGCAACTATGCTAAATGTTTGGTGATGGGTTGGGCGTGGAAGGAGGAGTTGGTGGTGCCGGAGTTCTGATTACTCTCTTTGAAGAACCCCTGCATGACCTGACTGTCCATGCTCAGGGACATCCTTTCAAAGCGCCACCCTGCCAAGCTCACTCCCCTTTATTATGAGGAACTGTTTAGCTCCCACCCCTTGGAGCTTCCACATTGAGAGCCAGGCCCTGAAGGGAGGTGGCCCGAACTTCAAGTCCCGCTGTCCCGGGTTACTTGTGTTTGAGGGAGTGGAGGGAGCGGATGAGGAGCAAGTTACTTCAGCTCTTCAATTTTTGTTACTTCATCGATATAGGATAATAATTATAATACCTGCTTCGTAGTTAAATGAGGTGCTAGGCAGCACGGGGCCTGGAGTTTGCTGAAGGATCATGCACACAAGCGGCTGCCCGCTGTTCCTGGCTCAGTGCTCACCACTGCGTGTCACAAGGGGCGGCACCGTGGCCCCCAGAACAGGAGAACCCTGCATTTGCTACTCACAGCTGCACGAGAGTGGAGGGAGGCTTGGACCTTTCCACCATCCCCTTCCCTTTCTTTGCCAGCTAGTAAGTATCCCAGAAAAGAAGGAGGACACTGATTTGTGCCCCCACTGATGTGATAGTCCTTGCCATACATGGCTGATCACATGCAGCGGGTTTGGATTTACATACCAGCTTTTCCCTCCTGCTGTTACCTAAGCTCTTACCCCCTAGTCCACTCAAGTCACCTCAGCAAACACCCGAGACCCAGACCCAAACTGAGAGGCGCCGCTGATGGTGCGGAGAGTGACACAGTCCAAAATAAGGCGCGGAGCCCAAGCTGTCAGGCTGTGAGTGACAGCTGGCTCCCAGGGCTGACGGACGAGTTCTCTCCCTTCTCGTGGCAAGCCTCGTGCAAGCCCATCCAGAGGGGCTCTGAGAAGGGCGCCAGACATCGCGACTCAGGCGTTAAGGATGCGGGGTTAGGAGTAAAGAAAGAAACAAGGGAAACTTCTATTTCAACACGAATGTCACATGGAGGGTGATAGTAGAGAAACCCTGTGGTTGCCACTGCTAACACGTGTCCTTTTGTTGTGAAACCACAGCTTCGCACGCCTCAGTTCCAGCGCACCACCCACACCAGCGAAAGGTAGTGGTGATGAAGGGGCGGAACATGCCCTGGGAAGGTGCATTCTCTTCCTGATGTTCCGCATCAGCCCAGTGTCCGAGAACCTTTCAGGCCTTTGCTTTACCCACCACTCAGCACTGTCCGCTCCTCAGAGGCCCCTGCACGCCATCCCCTCTACCCCTTGAACTCACCATTGCTACGCTAGTTTTCCTCACAAGTGGCTTTGTGTTTTAAGATGGAGGTTTTATTATTATTTAGGTCAGGCAAGGCCGACAGATCAGGAGACGACTGCCATTGAGAAGAGTGTGTTCCTCCCAGTTCCGGGGCAGCGGGGAGCCACACCATGCCATGGGGGCTGTTCTGGGGGCGCCAGGGTGGGTCAGGCAGCAGAGGGAGGGGAAATGCCTTTATTGTGGTTGCTGGGAAGGAATGGGTGGCACGGGGGGAGCAGGCTCAGAATTGGCCGGTTTAAATAATTTCAGGCCCATGGGGCACAGGGGCTGTCTTTAGTTGTCCAGTACCTGGACCTGGGGCAGTTTAGGCGGGTGATAGGGACCCCAGAAGTGCAAGCTCAGTAAAAGAGGAGGTTGGAGTCTTAGCCGCTGAAATCTATGCCCTGTGAATTTATGGCATAATAGGTATAAAAAATAAAAGACCTCTGGACTGTAAAAACAAACAAAAGAGGTGGCTGGGGTGTGGGTTTTGGACTGGTTGGTTTGTATGTGAAAGCTACATTCCTAGGAGAGTTGTTTACCATCTCTAGGAGTTAGCCAGCCCTGGAAGGGGCCCTCCCTCCAAGGTCCACAGGGTCGCAGATCCAAGCATCAGAATACAGAAATAAAAGACACGGTTAATACTCTTGGTCATGACTCTCTGCTCCATGGAAACTGTCCATGGCTTTCATTGGCTGCGAAGGTGGCATTCTAGTTTCCACCTTCTGGTCACTGCCCTGGGGTCTAGCCCGACCCATCGCTCTGCTCTCTTCTCCCCATAAACCCAGCATTCCAGCCAAACTGCACTCCACAGGCTTTTTCATCAGGCCCTTAAAAGCAACGGCCTGTGTGTTTTCGATGTGCCCTGTGTGCTGTCTGCCTAGCCGAGGCTTATCTTTAGTGCCATCTGCTCTGTGAGAATCTTCCATTGGTGGTGGTGGTGAGGGCCCCCACAGGTTATTACTAGGCACAGAGCTCTGCCTACAAACGTGTCTGGGGAGAAAAATGCCTGCTTCTTTTCGTCTGCTTCAATGCTGCCTCTCCTTCAGTTGAAGACAAGGCCTCTCTAAAGACTGTCCAGCCTATTTGGACTTTCTTGCCTTTCCTTCTACTCTTAATTTTTATGAGACTCGAAGCTTAAAAATGTATTTTGTTTATAGTGCTATAGTACAAGCTGGTTTTGTTTCCCCCTCTTGTGGCAAGCACCTGAAGACAAACCCATGTCCCCTATCCGTCTCTAAGCCTCTGTATTCCAGCACTACCGAGAGCAGCCATAGACAGTCATCGGTTAGCAACACCGTGAACTGCCCTGTGAGAAGCAAAGAGAACACTGGAAGGGTTGTCAGGAGGCTGTGTCTAGGCTGGATTCTTCAGCTGATTAGCTCTCCACCCCTCGCTGCCTACAGGTGATGAGGATGTTTACAGACATGATCTTAGAGGGTGTGAACTCAGAACGCGGCTTGTGCAGAATGGCAGCGATTTTTTTCCCTCCGTGGTTGGAGAATTTACCTCCTAACTTTTGATTTTCCAGCTTGTATCCTTCCACAGAGTGGTTCGAAATGTCCTGTGAATATCACCAGAGTTTTAGACTTGGTCATTCTAGAACTGAATGGTGATTGCCCCCAACAAAAAGAGAATTTCTTTTGTTCCCCCATGTCTAGCCTCTGATTCGTCTTTTTTTCCACTTTGTTCTCACTGAACTAACTGCTTTGGCAAAACAAAAGCAGAACCATCACGTAGACATTTGGTAATTTTGTGGGCAAGACTGTGGACAACACCATGGCCCCGTCTGTCTTCCACCTCCCATATCCTGCTTTGACCTCAGGGTCCCATTTTCCCCAGGTGAATAGCTCATCATCTCCAGGTGATTCTATGGTCCGCTTAATGTAGAAATGGCCACGGCAAGCTGGAGGAAAACAGAAGTACGATAGGTAGGGCATGGAGACCTCCCACAGGCCCTGGCGTCTGCGGAGGATGTTTATGGCGGGTTTGTGTTTATAACCCTCGTGGAGGGCAGCACCAGAGGAAAGTGGCTCAAATTGCAGAGAGAGAGTTTGTAGACAGAGCTCATCTGTCGTGGGTGGTTAAAGCACCTGTCTGCCTGCTGGGAGAGGGAACATCCATGGGAACAATCTAGTTCCCCGCCAGCAATCTGATTTTACAATGACTTTTTCCCCTTTATTTCTATGCTGTTATCTGTTAAATGCCAGTTTGTCTAGTCTGCTTCTTACCTAAGTAAAACAGAGGACGTCTATACGTGACACACACAGATTCGTGTCCCTATTAAAGCTGGTATTTGCATTCACAAGAAAGCAGCCATTGCTTCCTATCCTGCATAAAAATGACATCCATTTCTCCTGGTTATTGGCTGTAGAGCCTAGATTGCAACCTGAATTTGGCTGATCGTGGAGGAAATACGCCTGTGGATGAGTACAAACTAACTTTCTTTCTTTTCTTTTCCCCCCAGGATTATACCTTAACCATGTATTTTCAACAATATTGGAGAGATAAAAGGCTCGCCTATTCTGGGATCCCTCTCAACCTCACGCTTGACAATCGAGTGGCTGACCAGCTATGGGTGCCCGACACATATTTCTTAAATGACAAAAAGTCATTTGTGCATGGAGTGACAGTGAAAAACCGCATGATCCGCCTTCACCCTGATGGGACAGTGCTGTATGGGCTCAGGTCTGTGTGCCTCTTCAGGGCCAATTTTGCTGTTGCATGGTGCATGGGTGTGGAATATCTCACTTGAGATGATTATCGTAAGTGAGGCAATGACCTCAGATTAATTAGGAAGCATCTATGAAGCACTTTAAGCTTTGCAGAAAACAAAAAAATCTCATAACCATAAAATTTGGGGCATTACTGTTACTATAAATAGTCATCAAGCAGTTGAAAAACAGCCACCTTTGGATCAATTGTATATAATTGGATTGCCACGTCTAAGAACACAGATTCCCTCAGGATGGATTTTCCGTATCATAGCCACAGAGCCCTGTAATTAATATCGCCCTGACACTGCAGTGGCTTCAGCGAAGTTTTTTTTCAAAGCTGTCTGCACAGTTGAAAAAAAACGTCTGTTGCGCAGATTGTAGGGTTTACTCTCCACGGAGCTTTACTGAGGTAGTGCCACGAATATTTATGGGAATGACTAAGCGAGAGGTTTCCTGATGAGAAACATCTCTCTCCAGCGCTCATAATCACTCAAATCAGGCAACCAGGCTGCCTTCCTGACTCCCAGTGAGGAGGCCCTGGGCTTCCCTGGTTGCTTGGAAACCGCCAAGCCTTTCCATGGGGCTCCATCCCAGCTGGTGGTCAACTATTTTGAATATCACCTTGCTAAATGGTGCCCTTAAAAACCTTCTGTCCCCTGCATAGATTTTGCCTGATTTGGGGTTTGCTTTGTTGTAGAACAGTGTTTTGTGTGTATGTGTGTCTGCTTCTGGAACTCTTGGCCTAAAAGTGCCCTTGAGACCCTCTAGCCGTGGCTCTCGGTGTTGAGTGGGACACTTGTGGGTAGCTTGGAGAAAAGATGTATCTGAAAGTGTGTGAACCCAGAGCCTTCGAGCTAAGACCCTAACAGCTATAAGCGAAATCATAACCGTATGTATTTAAATCCACATCCCTGTGACTGTCATGCCTCAAGACGGGTAGAGTGAATGATTTAACATTGCCTCAAATAGAAACGTGTGAGTGATTTTCTCAGAACCACAGTTTAGAGAGTAGAATTTGGGGTTTTGGCAAAATCAGATGTTTTTAATGGTAAGCGGCACATGTCACCCAAGCCATGGTCTTCCTTGAAAGAGAGTCTAGCCTGGAGTTTCTTTGGGAGGTTCTCAGCGTTTTCTGTTTTTGCCTGAAAATGAGACCTATGGTTGTAAGGCTCTGAAGGTTCGGGTTCTGGTAAGTGCATCAGCTGCACGAACCGACTCTTCAGACGTCTTGGAAATGTAGAACGAGGAGCCATTTACCTGCCCCCATCCCCAAAAAAACTGAAGTGAAAGAAGCTCTGTGTGTGTAAATGCGTGTGAGTCTGTGTGTGTGGGTGTGGGTTGAGTTTTGTATGTGTGTGGTATGTGACGTGTGTGGTGTGTACTTGTGTGTGTGTGTGTGTGTGTGGTGTGTGTTGGGTTTGTTGTGTGTGTGATATGTATTGTGTTGGCGTGCATTGTGCATGTGTGTGTAGTGTGTGTTTTGTGTGGTAATGTGTGTATTGTATGTGTGTGCACGTGTGTGTGTGATGGGGAAGAGCAAAAAGAAGCAAATATCAATAAAAATTAATGTAGGAATTTTTGACTTTTTAAACAAAACGTGCTATTTGGGTTTTCTCCACTTTATTTTTGCATTCTTTATTTTTCTTTTTTTTACCAGAAGTAGAGTATGTCAGTCTGTGTATGTCTTTGTTAAAAGCAAAGAGCTTTAACTCTGTTAAAATAGAATTATGTAATACACATAAAAACTCTGTCATAAATTCCCCAACTCTTGGAAAATGTTGGATTTTAGGTAAGAATAAGATAAACCAAGAAAAAAAAATTGCTTGGTCTGTAAGTTTATATGTAAACGTTAAATAATAATGTAATAATAAGCCATGGGGACCTTTAGTAGTAAACTTTGTACAATAACCTAAAAAAGCCTTAGTCAAATTTATATCCATTATGCCTCTCAAACGTCTCTTAAATCAAGAAATGGATTTTTAAGTAAGTAGCTGGGTTTTTTTCAAGCGTGGTATAGGTATACTCCTTAGCTCTTTATTTACAGCATCATATTTTTGAAACAGTTCTTCGGAGTTACATAGACCTGGATAAGCTATCATAAAGAAAATCTCCAAAGTATAGACTGACTGCAACATTCTTCATGTGTTTAGCAGCTAAACTTATGTCATCTGCTCATTAGAAATTGGCTATTCTAGAAATTTCTGCCTTGATATTTAAAAAACACGTAGCTCTAGAGATTGATTTGAACTTCTGGACAAAAGAGCAAATTAAAAAGTCTCAACACTGATCATTAAACTCATATACACGTATTCTTTGCTATCCTATGTAAACTTCAGTACCATTTATATATTTTACATGTGACTTTTGATAAAAATCAAGGTGTGAGCGCTCACTTGGATCAGCCACCCTCCATCCTCTCTTTGGCCCCAAGGCCCACCTTCCCTCCCCGTCTTTTTACTGTTGCACTGGTTGGATGGTGACATGGCGGGCCAGGAGTGGGCCAGTGTGTGTAACCCAACAATGCCTTGCATCCTTTCGGTAAATGGGTACTATGGCCTTGGCCTGGAGGAGGTCTGGCACAGCTGAGAACACTGAAGTTAAATTCCCCATGGTGGAAGGTTTGCAGAGAGCTGGGGTTGTTCCTGCTCTCCTGCTTGTAACGTACGGCTGGGGAAGGTCCTGCCCACAGAGATTGCTTTCCTACTCATTATGTGCGTGAAATACTGGTTGGACTGGCTGTATCATTGAGACCTTCAGCTTGAATTTCTCTCACCCCTGGACACTGGGATTGGCTCTCGCCTTGTCTGTCCAGCAGTGGCCTACACTGGTAGGTCAGTCACCACTTAGCTCCTCTAGGCTTCTTTCGTTACTCATGCCCAGCCGTTATGGGAACAGCATCAGTGGGCTTTTGCTTTATCTAGGCTAGATGAAGACCTTTGGCTGTAGATGAGCTGTCCATGACGTAGGTTTGCACGTCAACTCAGCCTTATTCTGGGAAATCATTAATCCTTAACTCTGATGACTCTGCAAAAGTAGTCACTGACCACTCATGCAGATGCTTGAGAGTGATCACATTCTTGTAGTGATAAAAGGTTGTTTTAAATCATGAGCCATTTTCCCCATGACTCTTGTAGCCCCTTGAACTTGAAACATGGGCTAACACTAGCTTGCTCTTCTTAGCAGCTTGAGCTCAGCTGAATACGACGGTGAACTGAGATCCCTGCACCAGCTGAAGTCAGCATGTGATGGGAGAGAACGCTCTGGACAGGGCATGCCATCCTAAAATAAAACGTAAATCCTTGACAGTTTCCTTTGGACAGTCAAACCTTTTAAGGAACTAGGAAGATCTTGGCTGACTAAGAAACTAATGGGCCTTTGTCCTGTCCCAGTCACAGCTTTTCTGTTTTCTTTGATGCTGCACTGAAGTTTTCTTCTGTCTGTAAGAAGGCAGAATTATCATCCCTTTTCCTAACTTTCTTTTTCAGTCTCTTGGACCTCGGATGTCATTGACCTTTTCACCTTGCATCATTAAGCATACTTTGTAATGTGGTCTTTTCTTCGTGCCATACATGTTGTATCTTCCTATCATTTCTCTGATGCTATGAGTTGGCAAGGGGGGTTCACAAAATAGTATTCAGTTTGCTCCAAAAAGCACCTGGGAATCTGAGGCTGAGTCATCAAAACAACATAATCCATATTTTGCCTGAGAAGTGTATTGCAAAATCTGTTGGACCATACATGATAAAGTTCTCACTTGTGGCTAAAAATTGCTTTAAGTTGGCAAAATTGCCATTTCTATACTTAAAGATTGAAAGCAATATTAAGATGAAGCCAGAACTTATATCAGACGATTCAAATGAACTCATCAAATTCGTTTGACTAGCATCTTATTCTGTAACTATTTTATACAGTGGTTCTGTTAAAATACTTTTCTCCTCAGAAAAGATATCAACGCACAGAGTTATTAGGGCTCGCATGATTTTTATGCAGCCGTCCCTAACTCCCAAACCCTTGTTTTGTCACCATCTCCCAAATTATCCAACTAAAAAGCATATTGATAAATTTCTTACCAGATGGGATTATGCCAGTTTACACTCCCACCAACAATAAAGTATATATTAGCTTTAGGACTGTGATACCTGCTTTGGAATTTATTATTACTGAGGCCACTGTAAGTAATCTATCCATTTTCTTCATCTCTCAAGGCCGGTGAAGATCGCCTGACTTGCTTTAAGTTCTGGCTCATACACTTCTCTGCTCCCCACCCCCAGCATGTTTTATTCTTCTCCTCCTTATAAGGACTCTCTCACCTTCTCCGCAGACTCCCCCCTCACTTGGATTTGATGAGATTACTTCACACTTTAATTGGAAAACTTCATCTTTGAGTTACAGAGAGCCCACCTGAGCTATCTGTTGCTCACTCTTTGCCTCCCCTGTCAAAATGGAGAGCAGCTCGGCGTCCTGACCATTTCCAAAATGAGCTTCGCCTTGGCACCCTGTCACTGCTGGAGGACTTGGCTCCTGCAGTCCTGACCTCTCCCTTTCTGCTCCTCTCCTCCTCCCTCATCATGCTTCCAGTATGCACACTTCCCTTCTGCTCTTAGAAACATCAGGCATGCCCCCATCCTCGGGCCTTTGCACATGCCCTTGCGGGACACGGACTCCTCTGTGTCTAGATGGTTGTGTGTTCAGCATCATGATAATGTAATTAGGTAACTAAGGATTGCTCAGCTGTCACACTCATAGGGAGAGCCCTTCGCTGATCATTCATTCACTTTCTATTACATTACGTTTTGGGTTGTTATCATAGCACTTACCCAGAGCTGACATTATCCTGTCAGTTTATTGCATTTCTTATTTATTGACTCAGTGTTCCCATCCATGATGACGGGGAAGCCACCATGAGAATATAAACTCTAGGAGAAAAGAATGGTTTCTGTCTTGTTCATTATTCCATCCCCAAATTCTAGAGTAGTGCTTCATGGGGAAAAAAAAAAAAAAAAAAAAAGTATGGCCTGAGCGTTAACTTTGAATTCCATTTAGCCTTTCCATAGTACTTATATTTTCATATTTTCCATTTAGGTGTTCAATCCCTTGGAATTTATCTTGGTGTAGGATGTGATGTAGCTATCCCCTCCCTCCCTCCCTCCCTTCTTTCCTTCTTTCCTTCCTTCCTTTCTTTCTTTCTTTCTTTCCTCTTCTTTGTTCTTTCTTTCTTTTTGAGACGGAGTCTCGCTCTGTCACCCAGGCTGGAGTGCAGTGGCATGATCTTGGCTCACCACAACCTCCACCTCCCAGGTTCAAGCGATTCTCCTGCCTCAGCCTCCCAAGTAGCTGGGATTACAGGTGTGCACTACCATGTATGACTAATTTTTGTATTTTTAGTAGAAATGGGGTTTCACTACGTTGACCAGGCTGCTCTCGAACTCCTGACCTCGTGATCCACCCGCCTTGGCCTCCCAAAGTGCTGGGATTACAGGCGTGAGCCACCGCGCCCGGCCTGTTTGTTTCTTTTGACACAGGTTCTTGCTCTGTTGCTCAGGCTGGAGTAGAGTGGCACAATCATGGTGCATTGATACTGCAACTCCCAGGCTCTTATGATCCTCCTGCCTCAGCCTCCTGCGTAGCTGTGACCAAAGGCGCAGGCCACCACACCCAGCTATTTTTTTTTTTTTGTAAAGATGGGGTTTTATTATGTTGCCCAGGCTGGTCTCAAACTTCTAGCTTCAAGCAATCCTCCAGGAGGCCTTGGCCTCCGAAAATGCTGGGATTACAGGCATGAGTCACCATACACTGTCCGATTTTTTGTTCTTAAATGCTTAGCTCTTTGTCCCAATACTTGTTTATTCTTCCACATTAACTTTAGAATCATTTATTTTATCAAATTCCTAAACGTATATCTTGTGTTGTTTGTTGGAATTATGCTCATTTAGCACTACTTCGGCAAGAGCAAAAGCTACACTATATTCAATGTTTCCTGCATGAGCATGGCACGTTTGCATTCATGTCTTTGTTTATGGCTTTCAGTAAAGTTTTGTCATTTACTCCATTGACTTCTAAACTTTCCATTTTTAACTTCACATTTCTTGCTAAACTTACTCCACTTTTTGAAAGTGTGATGCTGTTAGAAGTAGAATTATTGCTCCTTTATTTTTCTAGCTGGCTTTCCCTGGTATGTGGGAAGGCTCTTGGTCAATTTGTACATAACTATCTTTAAGTATGCATCTATCAAATAATATAGCTAGCCAGTCTAATGTTTCATTATTTTTAACAGTTTAGTTAATCCTGACTATTTTAGTCTTACAGTCATATTGCTTATAAGGATGATTTTTTATCTTCATTTTCAATTGTTTTTATTCTTATTTCTGTTTTTTTGTATTTTCACCTTCCAGAACAATGATAACCAGTGCTAACAGTGTTAATATCAGCACATTTTTCATTGTAATGGGTGCTTCTTGTGGCCCACCATGAAGGATGAGCTGCACTTTTAGTTTAATGTAACTATTCCTTATTCTTTTACTTCCATTATTTTTTGTTCCTGATATATACATTAATATCTGTAAGTCCACCAACACCACTATGCATTTTGTGCAATTTAGAAATTCACTTCAGGCATGTGACCAGTAAGCATGTTAGTGCTAATACTATCTATGCAGAGAAGCAAGTACAGTATGAAATAAAGCAATGAAAACATTTATGTGAAATGTATATTCATGCTAAATCTGGCTTTAGGCTTAACTCTATTAAAAAGGAATTGTCAAACTGCCAGTGTAGTTCATTACAATACTTCTTATTTTACTTTAATCACCGCTAAGAGCTTTAACTATGACCAATGTTAATTAAACCAGCTTCTCCAATTTTCTATCTAGTTTTAAAACAATTATTATCTAAATTTTTTCAACTTGCTAGTTCCTCTGCATGTGCATGAAGATAGACATAGAGAGAAACCCAAAAAAGTATGTATGCCTTACACAGACATGCTTGGACTTTCTGTGTTTTCATAAATTTTCCGTTTTTTAAATAACCAGTCATTTTACTTTAGGACAAAAATTTAGCATAGACCGTAATTTGAATCAACTTTTAGATCAAATCTGAATTAGCAAAACATTCTTTTATTCAATAAGTACACATCTACTTTGGCATATTTTATATACAAAACTTTTCACTGTAATTCTTATTGTTAATAATAATTTTGTGAAAACCTACGAAGCAAGAAATCCTGAACTGCCTATCAAATGTTAGCATTTTCCATATGAGAACCATTCTGTAATTTATAGAAATGTTTCCTCACAATTTTCATTTGACTAGAAATGACCCAGACATCCAATGAACATCAAAAGAATTTTAAGGTTTTAAATTACACAAAAAGTTCACCTACCAGGATTTATTCTATTTACATCTACTCAAGCCTTTCATTTTTTAAAGAGTTTATCTAGATTCATTCTGAGAACTGAGATTATACAAAGCTACTTATCATTTGCAGTTACTTCCTTGTCCACCATTTTTTAAAATGTGAATATCAGGTGTTCACCTGTGTAAGGACCTTAAGGTTAAATACATGGGTATTTTGGCCAGTAACTCAGAAGATACAGCTGTTTTCATTAAACCAACAACCCTAAATTAGCCATTTCTCAAACAATGTCACATAAACAAAGATCATTTTGTTTTGGCTGAGTTATAATTTTATAACCTTCTGTGCGAAATCCTGACACCTCAAAATATCTAGCAGAGACAAATATAAAACCCAGACAAAAATGTATGCCGACAATTCTGAAGACATTTCTGTTTTCATCTTTTACTTTGAAACTCTAGCAATGAGATAGCAATACAAACCCACCAGTTTACGAACAGGTTTACATGCTTAAAATTTGTTCTGATAGGTAATCCAATGAAGGCTGTGAACCACAGTTTTAGGTAAAGCAGTTTCCAGTTTTTATTTATTTATTTTTTTATTTATATATTTATTTTTGAGACAGAGTCTCGCTCTGTCGCCCAGGCTGGAGTGCAGTGGCGTGATCTCGGCTCACTGCAAGCTCCACCTCCTGGGTTCACGCCATTCTCCTGCCTCAGCCTCTCAAGTAACTGGGACTACAGGTGCCCGCCACCTCACCCAGCTAATTTTTTGTATTTTTAGTAGAGACGGGGTTTCACCGTGTTAGCCAGGATGGTCTCGATCTCCTGATCTCGTGATCCGTCCACCTCAGCCTCCCAAAGTGGTGGAATTACAGGTGTCAGCCACCGCATCTGGCCTCCAGTTTTATTTTTAAAGGCCAAACTTCCCCAGGCTCCAGAGATCACTGGGGCCAAACAGCACTACAGAAGATCATCACATAACTCCATCCCACTTTCCCACTGAACAGCAAAATGAGGTCCATAGGGAGCCCAAACTTCTCCAGATTCTAAAGAATTACTGGGGTCAAACAGTATTATAAAAGAGTATCAGCTTATCAAATTCTGATTTCCCATTACTATGTCGATACATACACAATCAGTCACCAAAAACACAATCCAACTGCTGCAACAACCAACACATTTATGATCACAGCACCAAAATCTGTTACTGAAATACCAGGGGTTTGGTCTAGGTCTGGCTACAAGCCACACAGAAAGCCAATCACTGAGGTGAGTGTTGCCAAGGAAGAAGGCTTTCTCCAGATGCTTCAGCTGAGGACACGGGAGGTCAGTCTCAAATCCATCTCTTCGACCAACAAAAATTGGGGGTTTATATACAGTTTTTGCTATTACCTTTAACGGAAAAAAACACGATTACTTTTGCACCAACCTAATGTATTATCCGGGAAAAAAAAAATTTATATATGGGAAAACAGGAATTAGGGAGGGATAAGGAAGAGGAGTTGGTCAACAGGAGGCAGATCAGGCAATCATGATGGGTGAGGGTCTGGCGTCTCATTGTCCAGATGTGGTAAGCCAGTAGGTGTCAGTTCCTTGATACTGTCTGCGGGGCCTGATGGTTGGTTTCCAGAGAAAATAACTCAGGTAAGACAAATGTAAGTTTCTCAAGTTTGAAGACGGGAAGGGTTAATTTCTATGGTCACTCAAAAGAAACTGTAAACAACAGTTCTATGGGACAATTGGGTCAGTTTCAGAATAATTAAATCAAGTGAGCTAACGTATTTATCTAGCTAGCTAGTATTTGAACTAAACTTTTTTTTTTTTAATGGTAAGCACATTTCAAATGTATTCTCTCAGCAACTTTGAAATGTATAAAACTCTATTATTAACTGTATTCACCATGCTCTTCAATGGAACTTAAAAAGAACATATTCTTCCTGCCTAACAGATTTTTTAAAAATAATATGGGAAGTCCTTTATTTTATTATGTGACACCATATAGCAGCTGCCTAACCACACAATGTAGATATGAATAGGGAAAATGGCTCAGAAATAGCAGTACTAGTGACTCAAGTAGTTAGCTTTATATGATAAAAGGAATGAGTTTTGACTGATTTACGGAAGTTTTAAAATGCATTTTATATTGAGTAGATTTGTTTCATGGTTTCTTAAAAGAATTATTGTATTGAACCAAAAATAAACTAGATATAGTTTGTTCACAGACTGAATCTACCTTCGAAGACATGCTTACAAATTACCATTTGATAATCATTGCCCCATTCCCCCCATCCTCCGTTCGCTGTAACCACTGTTCTCTGCTAATGTGAGTTCGACTGTAGAATCCACAAATAACTGAGAATATGTGGTGTTTCTTTCTGTGACTGGCGTAATTCACTTAGTATAATGTTCTCCAATTCCATCAATGTTGTCACAACTGACAAAATTTTTTTCTTTATTAAGAATGAATAGTATTCCATTGTGTGTGTGTGTGTGTGTGTGTGTGTGTGTGTGTGTGTGTATCATTTAAAAAATCAATTTTTCTGTTGATGCACACTTAGGTTGATTCCATAATTTGGCTACTGTTAATACTGCTTCAGTGAACTTGGGGGTGCTGACATCCCTTCAGTAAATTTTATTTCAAATCTTTTGGGTAAATACCCAGAAGTGGGATTGCTGTAGCATATGGTAATTCTATTTTAAGTTTTTTGAGTTTTCCATAATGTTTTCCATAATGACTGCACTAA
Organism: Macaca fascicularis; assembly: GCF_037993035.2. Classification (NCBI taxonomy): domain Eukaryota; kingdom Metazoa; phylum Chordata; class Mammalia; order Primates; family Cercopithecidae; genus Macaca; species Macaca fascicularis. Next base: position 2,488,734 of record NC_088381.1, read on the forward strand.
TTTGCATTCCCACCAACAGTGTACAAAGGTTCCCTTTTTCCCACATCCTTGCCAACACTTATCTTTCATCTTTTTGATACTAGTCATTCTGACAGGTGTTAGATGTTATCTCATTGTAGTTTCCATTTGTGTTTCCCTAATGATTAGTGATGTTGAACTTCTTTTCATGTCTTGTTGGCTGTTTGCATTTCTCCTTTTGAGAAATGTTTCTTTAGGTCCCTTCTTCATTTTTTAAATTGATATTTTTTTGTTTTCTTGCTGTTGAGTTGTTTGACTTCCTTAAATATTTTGGATATTAACCCCTTAATGGATGGATTGCTTGCACATATGTCTTCCAATCTGTTGGTTGTCTCTGTATAGTATTAATTGTTTTTGGTGCAGAAGCTTTTTAGCTTGATGTAGTCTCATTTGTCTATTTTTGCATTTGTTGCATCAAATCAAATTTAAAATATCATTACCCAGCCTAATGTCATGTGGTTTTCCCCCTATGTTTTCTTTTAGTAGTTTAACAGTTCCTAGTTACATTTAAGTTTCAATCAATTTTGAGCTGATTTCTGTATATGGTGTGAGTTAAGGGTCCAATTTCATTCTTCTGAATGTGGATATTTAGTTTTCTTAACATCATTTGTGGAAGAGATTATCCTTTTCCCATTGCATATTCTTATCACTGTTGTCAGAAATCAATTGAAAGTACATGAATGGGTTTATTCTGGGCTCTAGTCTATTTCATTGGCTGATTTGTCTTTCTTTTTTTTTTTTTTTTTTTTTTTGCCAGTCCCATGCTGTTTTAATTGCTATAGCTTTGTAGTATAATTTGAAATAAGGTAGTGTGATACCTCCAACTTTGCTCCTTTTGCTATGATTACTTGGTTTTGGGTTTTTTTTTTTTTTTTTTGGTTCCATATGAATTTTATATTTTTTGTTTCTATTTCTATGGAAAACTACGTCAGAATTTTGATAGGGATTACAATGAATCTATAGATCATTTTGAGTAATGTGGACATTTTAACAATAGTAATCCTTCTAATACAGATATATTTCATTTGTATCTTTAAAAAATTTTTTTTCATGAATGTTATAGTTTGCAGTGTGTAGGTCTTTCATTTCCTTGGTTAAATTTATTCCTAAGTATTTTATTTTACTTTATTTGAAACTATTGTAAATGGGATTGTTCCCTTATTTTTTTCAGATAGTTTAGTGTTAATTTATAGAAACACTACTATTAATGCTTTTTGTAAGTTGTTTTTATATCCCATGACTTACCTAGTTTTTTTATTTGTTTGTTTTGTTTTGTTTTTTTGTTTGGGGAGTGTTTTTTTAGACAGGGTCTCCCTTTGTCAGCCAGGCTGTAACGTAGTAACGTAGTTCACTGTGACCTCAAACTCCTGGGCACACGGGATCTGCCCACCTCAGGCTCCATAGTGGCTGTCACTAAAGGTGTGTGCCACCATACCTGGCTAACTTAAAAAGACTTTTTGTAGAGATGGGTCTTGTTATGTTGCTCAGATTACTGTAGAATGTCTGGCCTTTAACAATCCTTTTGCCACATTGATTTTACTTTTAAATTAGTTATATCAGTTCTTTGGTGGAGTCTGTATATATACATAGATAAAAGAAAAACTTAAGCCGAATTAAATATAAGAGAGTTTAATTGAGCAATGAACAATTCGTGAATCGGGCAGCCCCTAGAATCACAGTAGATTCACAGAGACTCCAGGGGTGCCCCGTGGTCGGAACAAATTTATAGACCAAAAAGGTAAAGTGAGGTACGGGAATCAGAAGTGAGGTACAGAAACAGCGAGATTGGTTACAGCTGGGCGTTTGCCTTATTTGAATGCAGTTTGAACATTCAGCAGTCTTTGAGTGGTTGATAGGTAAGATGTTACTACCATCATCATGTTAGTTATTTTCTGGTTATTTTGTGGATACTTTGTTTCTTCCTCTTTTGTTGTCCTCCTTTGTGGCGGCTTTCTGTAGTAATATGCCTTGAATCCTTTCTATTTTTTTTTTCTTTGAGGCGGAGTTTCGCTTTGTATAGGCTGGAGTATAATGGTGCGATCTCAGCTCACTGTAACCTCCACCTCCCGGGTTCAAGCAATTCTCCTACCTCAGACTCCCGAGTAGCTAGGATTACAGGCACCCAGCTAATTTTTGTATTTTTAGTGGGGACGGGTTTTCGCCATGTTGGTCAGGCTGGTTTCAAACTCTTGACTTCAGGTGATCTGCCTGCCTCGGCCTCCCAAAGTGCTGAGATTACAGGTGTGAGTCACTGCGTCTGGCAGAATCCTTTCTATTTTTATTCTGAGTTTCTTCTAAAGCTTTTTGCTTTGTGCTTACCATGAGCCTTATGTAGAACATCTTATAGCATCTCATTTCAAGCTGATAATAGCTAATTTTGATTACATACAACAACTGTATACTTTTACCACCCACACACACATTTTATATTTTAATGTCGGAAGTTACCACATTTTGTGATGTGTTTTCCCTGACAATTTATGGTAGCTATACTTGTTGTTAATAGTTTTCTTATTTAACCCTCATACTAGAGATAACATTATCTTACACATCATCATTACTAACCTAGAGTATTCTGAATTTGATACTGTTTTACTTATATGGTTGAGTTTTATTCCTTCGTATGTTGCATATTATTAATTTTTGGCTTGTTGTTTCAGTTTAAAGAATTCGCTGTAGCAATTTCTGTAAGGCAGATCTAGAGAACAGTGATGTCTTTTACATTGGTTTGTCTGGGAAAGTTTTTATTTCTTTGTCATTTCTAAATGACAGCTTAACTGGATAAATATTCTTGGTTAACAGTTTTCTTCCTTTATCATTTGGAATATATCACACCACTCTTTCGTGGAATGCAAGGTTTCTGTGGATAAGTCTGCTGATAGTTGTATTGGCACCTCTTACATGCAATATGTTTCTTATCTCCGGATGCTTCTCTTCTTTTTCTTTGTGTTTGATCATTGGTAGTTTGATTATTAATGTCTTAGTGTACTTTTGTTTGGAGTTGAATTTGATGACTTCTGTGTTTCCTTTAACTGGGTATCGATATCTATTACTAGATTAAGAAAGTTTTCAGCCACTATTTTTTAAAATATGCTTTCTGGCTTTTTTTTTTCTCTTCTACTTCTGCAAAACCTATTATGTGACTGTTTAGTCTCTTGATGGTGTTCTCTGATACTCAGAAGCTTTCTTCATTCTTTTTAAATCTTTTGTTGTTCTTGTTTATCTGACTGGATAATTTCAAATATTTTATCTTCCAGTTCACTGATCCTTTCTTCTGCTTGATAGAGTCTGCTGTTGAAATTTTCTATTAAATTTTTTAGTTCAATCATTGTAGTCTTTATCTCGCAGATTTATATCTGGTTCTTTTCTATTCATTCTACTTCTTTGTCAATGTTTTGCTCTGAGTATTGTTTTTCATATTGTAGTAAATTTTATCTCTATATATTGTTTTAGCTCACTGAACTTCTTTCTGAATATTATTCTTAATACTTTACTAGTCCATTTTATAATCTCCATTTCTTGGGGGTTCATTGTTGGAGCTTTATTAGTTCTTTTAGAGGTGTCATGATTTCCTGATTCTTTTTAATCTTTGTGCCCTTCCATTGTTGTCTGCACATTTGAGGAGATAGCTCTTCTTCTGGCCTTTACAGATGTTTTTCTTTTTGTTGTTGTTTTGTTTGTTTTTCTGTTTGACAGTGATAGACCTTCACTATCTCATCCTCTCTACCTTCTAGCCTGTCATTCTGAAAGGCCAGCTCATGACAACCTTGCACAGGCAGAACTTTTCAGTTCTGTGGTTGATGGGTCACTGCCTTTGCTTTGATGTTGAATGAAGCTGCTGACTGTGCTCTACTCTCTGGTGAGGCTACTGGCTGGACTCTGCTATCAGGCAGAGCTGCTGGCCAGGTACTATGATGGTTCCTGGTCAGGCTGGTTATGGACTATATTCCCTGGCTGGGCACTTTTGCTATTTGGGATCTGCAGTTGAGCAGGGCTGCAGGCCAGGCCCTGAGGTTAGGTGGGGTCACTGTTCAGGATGGGTGGAGCCCATTCTGATGTGGAATCACCTTTTTGTTGAATTCAGTAGCTGTTTGACCTCCCAGCTCAAGCAGGTTTAGCCCCTTTCCATCTCTGGAATGTGCAAAGATAGAAGTTTCCTTACCGGGTGGGGTCATTGAGTGGACTTTTGGCTAAATGGAACACTGCTTGACTTTCTGGTCTAAGCTAGTCTAGCCCCTTCACTTTTCTAAAGTGCATAGAAGTGGGAGTCTCCCTTCCTGGGCAAGGTCATTGTGCAGGCTCTTTGGTGAGTGGAATCATCTTGACTTCCTGGGTCAAGCTGGTCTAGCTTCCACACTTCTCCAAAATGTGCAGAGGTGAGAGTCTCCCTGCCTGGGCAGGGTCACTGGGTAGGCCCTGAGGCTGAGCATGTTCACTATCCATCTGGAAACTCGAGCTAGGTGAAACTTCCCACTCTGTTTCTGAAGGCAGCCGAATCAGCTTCGTGGGTGGTTTGTGAGATTGGTTTGTACCTTCAATTTTGGTGCCACAGCTGGGAGAAACAGAAGTACCACCCAGATTTGTTTGCTGGTGACTATGACTTCTGCATCTTTTCTTTGTTTCTATCTAACCCTGGGCAATCTACCATGTTGTTTCCCCCTAATGTTCTAAGTGAGGTGAAACTGGGGTGGGCTTCCTGGGAAGCCTTTCCAAATGCTTGGAAAATTGAATGACTACCTCCAGTTTTCTTTTCCCCATGTAGAATATGTGTGCCCATAGAAATCCTTTTCTTCTGGCATCCTGCTGTCTTGGGGAAGGGGAGTGCAGTCAAAGACAGACCATTCTTTTTACTCTTCTAATTTGGATTTCAATCAGTTCTGCAGACCCAATGGATGTCTCGGGCTTGTTTCAATATTGAAATTTTCAAAAGGATGTTCTGGTCTGTAGACAGTGGCTATTTGATCTTTCTTTGTGGGGTGGAGGGGTGAAGGTGGAGTCTAACTTCCTATTCCACCAGCTCGGTGACATCACTTCCCCGACCCAATCCATTCAATTTCTGGGATAAGTCCTATTTTATGATGATGGGTAATCCTCTTAAAATTTTTTTAATTTTGCCTTGCTGTTGGTTAATTTACCTTTTTTTTTTTTCCTTAAAAATTCTTATTTGAGTTTATTGCTTAAAAAAAAAAAAACTGTGATCTAGTCATAATGCAGTTATACCCTACTATTAAACTTTGTTCAGGGAAGTATAAAATTTCTCTGCCTTTGTGAAATTTGAGCACATATCATGGTTTTCTGCCAATGTTTTAGTAAAAGTTGTTTTCTGTCTTTATGTTACACAGGTATTCTCAGTTCGGTGTTTAATACTAAATTCAGATTTAGCATTAACATTTTCCCTTTACACAGCCCATTTGTACTTCAGACTGGAAGCCTGCAGTGGCAAAGAGCAGGGACTTGGGGCTTCTCAACCTCTCTGCCTTCTACTTTCTCTTTTCCCTGCCCCTACCCAGTATGATAAATTACATATGACTTCCCTAATGTAAAGATTTAATTTTGGGGGTGGAGGGAAAAATGGATAATAAGTTTTACATTAACTGTTGGTGGCTTCATACTCTGACCTGGAAGATATTGAAAATTAACTCTTCTCAGAGCTTTCCAGCAAATTCCTTGACTGAAATTGGGTATTGGTGGTGAAGATGGTAGACTAGTTTTCTGTTCCATGGAATTTCCTGGGACTTTTGTTAGCTCTAGGACTGTATCCTTCATGGTCATCTTCCATTGCTGTACTCATCTAGGCAGCCCTGTTGTAGAGGATCCATGAGAAATCCAGGACCTCCATTTCATCCATGTAGCCCGTGTGTGTGCAACAGGAGATATGCCTGCGTTTTCATCATCTGAAAGGCCAATTCCTATTCAGTCTCCTGTATCTTGTCACATTAACAGCACTTTTCTCAGGTATAAAGTAGGCACCATTACTCCTTGTATGCCACTTGGAAGGTGCCAGCCTTTCTTCAAGATGTGTGTAAACTCTCCCAAGAAATCTATTTCCAAGTTCCCTCTTTCTCACCTAGCATCATGGCTTGGCTGAAGTTTCCAAGAAACACGAGCCAATTTATTGAAGTTTCCTAGATAAACTATCCGGTGTAGAGGTGGTCGTAGGAAGCCCTGCAATGGTTTGAATGTCCCCTCCAATACTCCTTGAACTCCAAAACTCACTGAATCCCCAGTGTGGTAGCATGGAGAGGTGGGGCCTTTCAGAGGCGATTGGGTCGTGATGGCTCTGTCCTCATGAATGGATTAATCCATTTATAGATTAATGGGTAATGGGCATTCATGGGAGAGGAACTGGTGGCTTTATAAGAAGAGGAAGGGAGATCTGAACTAGCGTGTGAGCCTGCTCAGCCCCCTGGCTGTATGACACACTACACTGCCCCCCCCCCCCCCCCCGGCCGTATGACACACTACACTGCCCCCCCCCCCCCCCCCCGGCCGTATGACACACTACACTGCCCCCCCCCCCCCCCCCGGCCGTATGACACACTACACTGCCCCCCTGGCCGTATTACACACTACACTGCCTCCCTGGCCGTATTACACACTACACTGCCCCCCCGGCCGTATTACACACTACACTGCCCCCCCCCCCCGGCCGTATGACACACTACACTGCCCCCCCCCCCCCCCGGCCGTATTACACACTACACTGCCCCCCCCCCCCGGCCGTATTACATACTACACTGCCCCCCTCGCCGTATGACACACTATACTGCCCCCCCCCGGCCGTATTACACACTACACTGCCTTGAGACTCTTCAGAGAGCTCCCTCCAGCAACAAGGTTCTCACTTTGTTCAAATGCGCCTTCTCTGCATTGGACTTACCAATCTCCGTCACTGTAAGAAAGAAATTTCATTTCCTATAAATCACCCAATTTCATGTATTCTGTTACAAACAACAGAAAATGGACTAATGAAGGTTGTCTCACACATTTATCTGTGATATATACCATATACGGTCTCTGAAATGTAGTAACAGATTATATATGTCTTCTTTTTTGGTGTGTTTTGTCCTCACGTGAATCAAGTAGATTTCTCTCTTTTTTTATGTTCTGCAGTGGATTATATTGTATGGAAATTTCTTTTTTTTTTTTTTCTGTAGAATGATAGGCTTATTGATTTTATTTTTTCAAAGCCTTTAAGAGAATCTACAATCTGTCATCATTTAATTCATTCAAAATCAACTTTATTGAGGTATACTTTACATGAAATGACATATACCCAATTTCTAGGTTGATAAGATTCGTCTAATACATATACCCATGTAATCACTGCCACAATCAAAACAGAATGTTTTTATTACCCAAAACATTCCCCGTTGCTCATTTGCAGTTTATCTCTTATTCCTTATCCCTAAACAAACATGCTATTTTCTGTCAGTATAGAATTTTTATTTTTTCGGATATCTTTTTTTTTAATTATACTTTAAGTTCTAGGGTACATGTGCACAACGTGCGGGTTTATTACATATGTCTACATGTGCCATGTTGTATGGGAAATTTCTATATCTGAAAGGGTTGATGTTCTTTTAAGCATTTAAAGGTTTACCCATAAATATATAATTTATATGAAATATTTTGGGGGGAATGTTTTATAAACACATGCTGCTTTGTAAAGGATCTTGAGTAACAGTTTCCGCGCTGGCACCCGGGGCTTCGGTTTCCGCGCCGGCACGCGGGGCTTCGGTTTCCGCAGTACTTATGGGTCTCGACGTTTTCTGCTTGCATTACCTTGAGAATTCATGTTTTTCAGGAAGATGTCATTTTGTTTGGCCTTTCTAATCATTAGCAGGCACATGTACATTGCTTTTTCTTATGTTTTAAGCTTTTTAGAACATAACTGTTATATTACCTTTTTCATTTACAGCTGTGTTTGTCTGTATCAAGAAATATCTATTTTATTTATATTTTTAAAGAACTAGGCTTTGACTTTATATCGTAACTCTACTCACTAACTTCCTATCTATCTTTGTAAACACCCTCCTTCTCTTGCCTGCAAAGACCCTTCTCTTGCTTTGGAAACACCCGCCCTCTCCTGCTGTGATCAGCCCCCGTGTTGGGTTGTTCCGCAGTGGGCAGGTCTGTAGCACCCACCCCCATCAGCCCCTGTGTTGGGTTGTTCCGCAGTGGGCAGGTCTGTACACACCCACCCCCATCAGCCCCTGTGTTGGGTTGTTCCGCAGTGGGCAGGTCTGTACACACCCACCCCCATCAGCCCGTGTTGGGTTGTTCCGCAGTGGGCAGGTCTGTACACACCCACCCCCATCAGCCCGTGTTGGGTTGTTCCGCAGTGGGCAGGTCTGTAGCACCCACCCCCATCAGCCCGTGTTGGGTTGTTCCGCAGTGGGCAGGTCTGTACACACCCACCCCCATCAGCCCGTGTTGGGTTGTTCTGCAGTGGGCAGGTCTGTACACACCCACCCCCATCAGCCCGTGTTGGGTTGTTCCGCAGTGGGCAGGTCTGTAGCACCCACCCCCATCAGCCCCTGTGTTGGGTTGTTCCGCAGTGGGCAGGTCTGTACACACCCACCCCCATCAGCCCCTGTGTTGGGTTGTTCCGCAGTGGGCAGGTCTGTAGCACCCACCCCCATCAGCCCCTGTGTTGGGTTGTTCCGCAGTGGGCAGGTCTCTACACACCTACCCCCATCAGCCCCTGTGTTGGGTTGTTCCGCAGTGGGCAGGTCTGTCCACACCCACCCCCATCAGCCCCTGTGTTGGGTTGTTCCGCAGTGGGCAGGTCTGTACACACCCACCCCCATCAGCCCCTGTGTTGGGTTGTTCCGCAGTGGGCAGGTCTGTACACACCCACCCCCATCAGCCCCTGTGTTGGGTTGTTCCGCAGTGGGCAGGTCTGTACACACCCACCCCCATCAGCCCCTGTGTTGGGTTGTTCCGCAGTGGGCAGGTCTGTACACACCTACCCCCATCAGCCCCTGTGTTGGGTTGTTCTGCAGTGGGCAGGTCTGTAGCACCCACCCCCATCAGTCCCTGTGTTGGGTTGTTCCACAGTGGGCAGGTCTGTACACACCCACCCCCATCAGCCCCTGTGTTGGGTTGTTCCGCAGTGGGCAGGTCTGTAGCACCCACCCCCATCAGCCCCTGTGTTGGGTTGTTCCGCAGTGGGCAGGTCTGTAGCACCCACCCCCATCAGCCCCTGTGTTGGGTTGTTCCGCAGTGGGCAGGTCTGTACACACCCACCCCCATCAGCCCCTGTGTTGGGTTGTTCCGCAGTGGGCAGGTCTGTACACACCCACCCCCATCAGCCCCTGTGTTGGGTTGTTCCGCAGTGGGCAGGTCTGTACACACCCACCCCCATCAGCCCGTGTTGGGTTGTTCCGCAGTGGGCAGGTCTGTAGCACCCACCCCCATCAGCCCCTGTGTTGGGTTGTTCTGCAGTGGGCAGGTCTGTAGCACCCACCCCCATCAGCCCCTGTGTTGGGTTGTTCCGCAGTGGGCAGGTCTGTACACACCCACCCCCATCAGCCCCTGTGTTGGGTTGTTCCACAGTGGGCAGGTCTATACACACCCACCCCCATCAGCCCCTGTGTTGGGTTGTTCCGCAGTGGGCAGGTCTGTACACACCCACCCCCATCAGCCCCTGTGTTGGGTTGTTCCGCAGTGGGCAGGTCTGTACACACCCACCCCCATCAGCCCCTGTGTTGGGTTGTTCCGCAGTGGGCAGGTCTGTACACACCTACCCCCATCAGCCCCTGTGTTGGGTTGTTCCGCAGTGGGCAGGTCTGTAGCACCCACCCCCATCAGCCCCTGTGTTGGGTTGTTCCGCAGTGGGCAGGTCTGTACACACCCACCCCCATCAGCCCCTGTGTTGGGTTGTTCCGCAGTGGGCAGGTCTGTACACACCCACCCCCATCAGCCCGTGTTGGGTTGTTCCGCAGTGGGCAGGTCTGTACACACCCACCCCCATCAGCCCCTGTGTTGGGTTGTTCCACAGTGGGCAGGTCTGTACGCACCCACCCCCATCAGCCCGTGTTGGGTTGTTCCGCAGTGGGCAGGTCTGTACACACCCACCCCCATCAGCCCGTGTTGGGTTGTTCCGCAGTGGGCAGGTCTGTACACACCCACCCCCATCAGCCCCTGTGTTGGGTTGTTCCGCAGTGGGCAGGTCTGTACGCACCCACCCCCATCAGCCCCTGTGTTGGGTTGTTCCGCAGTGGGCAGGTCTGTACGCACCCACCCCCATCAGCCCCTGTGTTGGGTTGTTCCGCAGTGGGCAGGTCTGTCCGCACCCACCCCCATCAGCCCGTGTTGGGTTGTTCCGCAGTGGGCAGGTCTGTCCGCACCCACCCCCATCAGCCCGTGTTGGGTTGTTCCGCAGTGGGCAGGTCTGTCCGCACCCACCCCCATCAGCCCCTGTGTTGGGTTGTTCCGCAGTGGGCAGGTCTGTACACACCCACCCCCATCAGCCCCTGTGTTGGGTTGTTCCGCAGTGGGCAGGTCTGTACACACCCACCCCCATCAGCCCCTGTGTTGGGTTGTTCCGCAGTGGGCAGGTCTGTCCGCACCCACCCCCAAAGGCTGCGGAAGCTGAGAGGCTAAAGAAAGAGGCTGACAAATCCGGTTTCTTAGAAAGACACATTTAATGAGAACTTAAGAACAGGCGCCGTGTCTTTGTCTCAGGCAGCATTGAGACAAGATGGTGGATCCTCACACAATTACCCTCAAGATCCAGGGCTTCTACACCTTAGTGAGGGAATACGTAGGACCATCGACGTTGACCTCTCAGGGAGAGGCAAGAATGCTGTGTGAATCTGCTTAAGGGCAGGATTGATGGTCAAGGCTCTTTTGACCGAAAGTCAAGATTTATGGTGACAGTAGAAAAAGCAGAAATCTTAGAGGCATTCCTGGAACAGGGGTTAATCAGAAGCCAGAATGGCAGATGACCATCCAGAATGGGGTGGCTTTAGGCTCCACTTGGATGGTACCATCAGCAAAGTTGCAGATTGAAAAGCTCCAAGCTCTTGTCCCCTCACAAAAACATCCAAACAAAACAGAACAAAAGCTAGAAGCTGTCTGAACCAACCTTGTAGAAGCTCTGGAAATCAGTTTAAGGTTCACAGTAATCAGTCAAATGCCCAATTAGCAAAAGGCTATATTAAAAACAACAGGAAAGTTTTGTGGCATTTTTCACTTGCCATTTCCCCCACCCACATCCTAGGGCAGGGATTGTTTCGGTTTTGAGCAGGCAGCAGCCTCATACCCAGTTCTCCCTCTCCTACCAGAGGGAGCAGAGCAGATCTTATTTGCAAATTATTGTGTACATATGTTCTAAACTGTCTGGAGAATGCCTGAAGGATTGAAGCAAGATGTTCATCTCAGTTTTGCCTAACTCAGAATGCAAGTAAGAGAAGGGGCAGGCAGTGCTCATTAAGGCTGCAGGGTAAAGACGAACCTAAAGATGCCTGGGATGGGAGATGTTGGATGGAAGCATAAAATAGACCATCTAAGGCTCAAAAGAGAAGCTGGGATGAGACTCTTAGAGAAATGAGGTCATTCAGAAGCAGCCACATATATAGAGATACTTAAAAATCCATGCACATGCCTAGATAAGAAGTATGCACAGAAAAGTCCTTAGGAACCTCCAGTTTTTGCTTTTGGTTAATCCCTAGGCTTAGAGGAAAGTGTACCCCAGCACATAGCTGGTCTGCAAAGACTGAGAAAGAATGCTGTTCTCTTTTTCGTTTGTGTGTTTTTTGTTTGTTTGCTTCAGCTCTTGGCACTTAAGGAAATGCTTGTTAAAACATTTTCCAGGCGTGGTGGCTCATGCCTGTAATCTTAGTGCTTTAGGAGGCCAAGGTGGGAGTATCAGTCGTGATCATGAGTTTTAGACCAGCCTGGGCAATGCAACAAGACCCTGTCTCTACCAAATAAATAAGTAAATAACAATAAAGAAAGAAAAAATCTAGCCAGGCATGTTGGTGCATGACTGTAGTCCCAGCTACTTGGGAGGCTGACACAGGAAGGTCGCTTGAGCCCAGGTGTTTGAAGCTACAGTGAGCTATGGTCAGGCCACTACACTCAGCCTACGCAATAGAGTGGGATCCCATCTCTAATAAATAAATACATACATTGATAAATAAATGTAAAACATTCTCTAAACATGAGCTAAAGCAACAGAGACTTCACTGATTAACCTTGACAAGAAATAATCTTTTCAAAAACAGTTTAGAAATGACTCAAAACAAATGGACTGATAAAGTTAAAAGCAGCAAACCCTGGGCAAAGGAAAGAGATCTGATTTTCAGAGTGACCGCATTATAATAATGAAATGCCCAGTTTTCAGGGGAAGAAAATCACAAAGCATACAAAGAAAGAGGAAAACATGGCTTAGTCAAAGGAACAAAATAAATTGGCAGAAATCTAATTATTGGGCTTACTTGATAAAGACTTTAAATCTCTTTATTCAAAGATGTAAAGGAAAATATGGACAAAGAACTAAAGGAAATAGGAAAAAAGATAATAGCCATCCTAATGTGTGTGATGTAGTACTTCACTGTGGTTTTGACTTGCATTTCCTTAAACCGCAATGAGACACTACATCACACACGTTAGAGATGGCTGAGATATATATATATGTAACATTTTAATATATATATTTTTTTAAATGAAAAGAACAAATGTTGTCAAAATCAAGAAAAAATAGGAACCTTAGGGATTTCTGATGGGAATATAAAATGATTCAGTCACTGTGGAAAGCAGTATGGTGGTTCCTCAAAATTTAAACATAAAATTAACATATGATCCACAATTCCAGTTCTAGGTAGATACAAAAGAAGTGACCCAAACAGATATTTTTACGCCAATGTTTATAGTAGGATTATTCATAGTAACCAAAAGGTAGAAACAACCCAAATGTCTACCAACAGATGAATGGATAAGTAAAATATGGTATATCCATATAATGGAATATTTTTCAGTTTTAAAATGTAATGAAATTCTTATACATGCTACACCATGGATGAACCTTGAAAACAATATAGTAAGTGAACTAAACTAGGCGGAAAAAGACAACTATTTCACTTATATGATTTCACTTATATGTGGTGACCTATCGAATAGGTCAATTCAGAGAGACAGTGTGTGAACTAGAGATTACTGGGGCTGGGGTTAGGGTCATCAATGTTACTGTTTAAAAGGTACAGAGTTTCTGTTTGAGATGATGAAAAAGTTCTGGAAATGGATAGTAGTGATGGTTGCGCACCAATGTGAATGTGCTGAATTATACACTTAAAAATCGCTAAAAAAGGCCGGGCGTGGTGGCTCACGCCTGTAATCCCAGCACTTTGGGAGACTGAGGTGGGTGGATCACGAGGTCAGGAGATCGAGACCATCCTGGCTAACACGGTGAAACCCCATCTCTACCAAAAATACAAAAAATTAGCCGGGCGTGGTGGTGAGCGCCTGTGGTCCCAGCTACTCGGGAGGCTGAGGCAGGAGAATGGCATGAACCCGGGAGGTGGAGCTTGCAGTGAGCCGAGATCACGCCACTGCACTCCAGCCTGGGTGACAGAGCGAGACTCCGTCTCAAAAACCAAAACAAAACAAAACAAAAACAAACAAAAAAGAAATAGCTAAAATGGTACATTGATATTGTGTATATTATATTTGAATTAAAATGTTTTTTTATTTTTTCACGTTTAAGTTTAATTTGCTAATTTGGATGCTGTTTGGTCTTGCTCTAATAAATCTCAGTTACATGCCCATTTTATCCCCTCAATATCTATCATCTCCTCTGTTTTCAATGCTTCTTTTTTCTACCTCTGCCTTTGAGTAGGTTTTACAAGTTTGCCCTCTCCTTTCTACTAAAAATAGGGTCACCGAGACCAGCATCAGCATCACCTGGGAACATTATCTGGGAATTTCAGAATGAAAGACTCGCCCAATTCCAGAATCTGAATTTTTTTTCTTCTTCTTCTTTTTGACGGAGTCTTGCTGTGTTGCCCAGGCTGGAGTGCAGTGGCACGATCTCGGCTCACTGCAACCTCCACCTCCCAGGTTTGAGCAATTCTGCCTCAGCCTCCTAAGTAGCTGGGACTACAGGCATGTGCCACCACGCCCAACTAATTTTTTGTGTTTTTAATAGAGACGGGGTTTCACTGTGTTAGCCAGGGTGGTCTCAAACTCCTGACCTTGTGATCCACCCACCTCGGCCTCCCAAAGTGCTGGGACAGAATCTGAATTTTAACAAGGTCCTTCAGTAACGTATGTGCCCATTAGAATGTAAGAAGCTTTCCATGCTGTTAAAGGATTTTCAGCCATGTTAATTCTATCGCCTTGTCTTCAGTACAGATTTCAATTTGGCATTTGTGGCTAGGATTTCTTGCATTCATCTCTCAGTGTTGCGGCGTCTTCTGTCTATCTATGCCTTCATTTCAGAATGTTCTTTTGCCTCCCCATTCTTCTTGAAAAGAGGCCGTATCCACTCATACCTTTTAGTAACCAGACACATGTCATGTGAATTTTTCAACTTTCATTTTCTATGCTTCCATTGCTTTTCATGGGACATCTCTTCTGTCATTCAGAATGTTTATGCTTTGGTGGGACAGACTCATAGAAACAAAGTGACTTGCTGGTGCCAATATGGATATGGTGATCTTGACTTGAGTTTCCCTCTCATGTTGGAGGCTGTAGCCTCTAGGATATAAATGTGAAGATCAGGCGAAGGTGGTCCGGTTGTTATGCCTAGTTGTCAGTTAATTAGGGTAGGTCTTCCTGTCCGGCTGCTGAGTTATAGCTAAACCATGAAGTCAGACACACTTTGTGGTACTTTGGGTAGAGTCTTGAGTGACATTTTCTACGCCGGCATGCATGGCTTCCTCCAGCTGTGACAGCTTTCCTTCAAGCCTCTGGGTTCCATGCATTTGAACATATCCCCCCAGCTACATTCATCCAGGGAGTCGTGTTCTCAGAGGCTAGAGACACAGATAGCAAGCTATTATTTTTGTGCTGTCTGATGGAGCTTTCTGTGGTAATGGGGGTATCCATAATCCGCATAGTACAGTAGCTACCAGTCAGTCACAGGGGGCTGTTGAGCACTTTGTATGTGACGAGAACATCGGAGGAGCTACGTTTTTAATATTATTTCATTTAAATTAATTTAAAATAATTAATTCTAAATGTAGATATAAATAGTCACACATAGCTGGTGGTTACTGTTTTGGACAATGCATTTCTAGATTGTGAAACCCCCAAGTGCCATAATTAGATCCAGGTAGTTGGAGTGACTCAAAGTACTTTAGTGATTCTTTCAAACTGTTTTCTCTGTTCCTCTTCAGAGGGTTGAACCTGTGGTGTAGTCCTTAAGAACTTCTCATTCCACCCTCTGGGCAGTTCCTTTCTTTCAGGTATTCTAGAATCTGGCATACACCTTTTGTTCTGGCTGGAGCACTATTGCCAGTTTGTGGCTTTGTGTAGCGTGTTGCCAAATTCTTTGAAAATCAAGAGGAGGTACGTTGGGCCTGTCTCCTTCGCCTGATGGGACTTCTCACTCCCAGAAATGAGCATTCCTGAATGGTGGTGGAGTTACGCATCAATATCGAAACAGATGTCCCTATTTTAGAAAAATGCTCTTTGCTGAGGGCTTTGCTGTCTTATGACACTCCTCAGAAGTATCAGGTTGTGATTCCTACATATTGATAAGATAATTTATGCTTTTGTATGTTTGCAGTGAACTTGTGTTGACTACTGTATCAGTTATCTGTTGCCACAAGAGTGCGGTGTAACAATCAGCTGGAAAGCCTCGATGCATTCGGTAACCCCAAAGTGCTCATTGCCTGTGTGTCTGGGTTGTTAATGAGCATCTCTGCTGGTTCTGGCTGGCGCTCTCACAGGCTGGGTGTCGGGGACCCATTAGCTTACCCAGGGCAGTCTCTGAAAAGATGAATGGTCACCTCAGTCCTGCTCTTTGTGTTCGTTCTCCTGAAACCAGCAGACTCCTCTGGGTATGGCTTTCTCACAGCAGAGGTAGAAGCAGAAAAACCCAGGAAAAGAACGCATCTTGGGGCTTAAGCATGGACTGGCACATGGTCACTTCCAGCCATTATATTAGATAAAGCAGGTCACAAAGTCGGCGCACCTTCAAGAGGTAGGCAAACAGCCAGCTCCTCTTTGGTGAGAAGAGTTGTAATGACATGGCTAGAGCGTGGATTCTGGAAAGAGGAGAGGAATGGGCTCTAACACACTCAACTTAGCACAAGAATTTTCCCAGCAACATCCTCAACAAGTTCCCATAGCAAAAGCCTTTGGACGTTTCTATGAATGTGTTTTCTTATATATTTTGAAAAGCAAAACGAAAATCAGGATAACCAAAACATTGACCTATGTCCTGTGACTTCTTCACATTGAATAATAAGCACTTGCTCAAGGAAAATTCTTGGTCTGAATTATTCGATTTAGGTCCTACATCCTAGCATCTGAGTTCCTTTTCTTGGTAACATGATAGCTGCCTCCGCCAGCCAGTGCGTCCTGCATCAGAGGAATGAGGAATGAAGATGCGAGTGAGTTGCTGTAGGGTGACTGCAAAGGACCAAATGGTTACCTGTGAAGCAATGCCTTGGCTGTGGTGCTAACCATGGCCAGAGATACAACTCTCGCGCAGATTTCTGGAACGTTTGGGCATCTTGAGTGCAAGCCAGAAGTCACACCAAAGGAGCTACTAACTTGCTTCCAGGTCCTGTCAGCTTAACAAGATTGTGATCAGAGTTCTAGGACTCCCCTGAAGGCAGCATTTCATCGTGTTCTTCACTGCACCTGAAGCCATAAAGCTCTCACACACAAACATTAGATTCAATTCTGCAGGATTGAATTCTGCAGGTAAGAATTGAATTCTGCAACATAAAGATTCACCGAGACCACTTGACCATAAAAATAGGGGATTCTTATCCAAGTATCTTGACCAGTGAGCCCATGGAGGCTCTCAGAGTCCATAACCATGCACAGCCAGGACTCATGCTGGGAGTGCCTGTTAGCGGGCATGTGTCCCCACTTACTCTTACATTTGGGACATTAAAGCCAAGAAGGACTAAACCAACTCCCTTTCCACATTTTGCTCGAGTCCCACACTTCAGCTCATGCCTGGTCCTCTTATCTCGAAAGTCATTTGTTCTGAGAGTATTTACAGGACACTTACTCTGCATGTGTGGTCGGGGGTGCTGCCATTCTAGGTACTGGGGAGAGAACCGTGGACAGGAGCAATAAAGTCCTGCTCTTGTGGGCTCACCTGGGGGTGAGCGAAAGGCCAGCAAGTTAGCAAATAATGGACATTCTGATTTGTAGGTGTAATGAAATGTAATGAAAACATTAAAAAGGAGGAAGCTGAGGAGAGAGAGAGACCAAGATTGTTTAGTTCCAGAAGCTTCTCTGAGAAAGCTGGTCCAGGACCTTGACATCCAGTGACCAGCCAGGGACATCAGAATCGGTGCTTGCAATGGACATTTTAATCTGTTCTCTCCAGTGTTTCCAGTGAATCAAAGCTATTCATACAAATGGAGGAAGAGACTGTGTGCATTGCTGGATTCACTCTAAGCGTGAATCCCAGACCTTGACCATATCTAGCCTTTTCCAGTAACACTGACAAGGAGCACTTGTATACCTAAGTCAACAGGTGGACATTTCAGACAAATGTTTACAGAAGCGAGCATGTCCTTGACCATCAGACAGCAACATTTCCACAGCAGTCCTACCAGGTGATATGCAGAGAAGTTTGTATTTATGCATTTCATGAAGAGTTTGTGTCTGCCCTTATTATATCAATGTGTGACTATTTTAAAAATGGAAATGCTAATGCCAAAAAGTATTTCACAAGCTTAATACAAGTGAGACAAAATGAAAACCCTTCAACACACTGACATCCGTGTATCTTGACCTCCTTGACTCAGGCTTCCTCACTTAGGTGTGCAGGGAACGGTCTCCAAGGGTAGTTGAAGACAACATTCAAAGACGGTGTGTCACCAGAATCTCAAAATATGATTTTACACTTACTAGAGATAGTGCTCTCCTTACAACTTCAAGTTTATTTCTTACATTTTAATACTTTTAGTTCTTAAACATATCTTTAGACATATATTGTTTGTAAAAGCAGGAATGATCTAATAAATGACCCTATTCCACAAAGGGTGAGAAACTGTTGGATTAAATGTCACTGTAGTTACCGCAGGAATAGCATGTAGAATATTTATTTTCTGCATTTACTCATTATATTTCCAATTTGACATATTTAGTGAGAATATTATGGGTATAAAAGTATATATTATGGGTATAAGTATCAATATTTATATCTGTCTACATAAATTTATCAACCTTCTTGCTCTTCATTCAAAACAAGATTCTCATTTCCTGAGTAGGCCTTTAAAAGTTGAATATATTTTGTATGTTTAAGGTGAAAGAGGTAATACAGATGTAGCAGAGCATAGGGTTCAAACTGCCTGGGTTTGAATGCCACGTCTGCCTTCCAGTGGCATTGGGAACGTGGTCGAGCTGCCTACTCTTTCCGAATCTTGGTTCACTCATCTGCACAATGGATATAATGATAATAATACTTCTATAATATGGTTGTTGTGAGAGTAAACATGTGTGTATTAAAGTGCTTGGCACAGAACTGGGCATTGAGCAAGTGCTCCACCAGTGTTCCATGAAGTACAGATGTGACTGGTGGGTGTGCTGGGCACTCAGATGATGACTTAGCACCATCCCTGTAATGTTGTCCAGTTCTCTAGTCCTCACTCCTCTGTCTCTTCGTCAACTTTTTTGTTTGTTTTTTCTTTCTACTTTCAGCGTTCTTGAAGTATGACTGTAAAGAAAGGATATATTGGACACAGGCACGTCTTCTGTCACTTGGCCATTATCATTCTCTGCTTCTCTATCAGAGACATGCCTTGTAGTCACAGAGACCCTAAGCACTGCTGTCTCTCAAATCATAAAACAAAAAAGAAACAACCAAAAGAAAAAAAAGGGAATCTGCTGAAGAGTAATACTGGGAGAGCCTCACCCAGTCCTACTGGATTCCGACTGCTGAGCTTCATCACCATTCCTTAGGAATAACAGTGGAATTCTCAGATCGCAGAGGGTTGGACAAGGTGGCGCTAGATGTTGGTTAAATTATTGTGTCAGGACGAAAAATATATACGTTTGTTGGGGAAAATATAAAACCACGTGTGTGAGTGTTGGGGATTACACAGGTGGAGCCCGGATGTCACTGTGGCCTCTCTGCCCTTGGTTGATCTCCGTGCACTTGGCTTGAACTCAGTTCTGCCATCTGTGAAATTCCTCAGCCCTTCTGTAACCCTTGTCAGCCCGAACACAACTCCGGCACAGGCTCTGAGAAGCTGCTCCCCGGAGAGGTGGAGCGCACATTCAATGATTTCTGCCATGTCCCAGGATCGATTCACTCAAAAGGCCCACTTAGCCAGCCTCTGATGAGTTGAGTCAACTTGGATGAGGATTTTGGGGCTCAGGGAGGGGTTGGGGCGTGCTTCTCCTCCACAGTTGGCTGCATCACTCTGCCCCTCACCTCCACTCTCTCTCCTTTTGCCTTTTTGTCCCAGCTATTCAGCTACTTCTTCTATCTTGATGGTTACCTTTTGTAGCATGAGCAAGAGCGAGCTCCTGTGCCTCACTCTCCACTCTGAGAGTGTTTTCTGAGGATTTCTTCCAAATGAGGAAGAGTAGTGAGTAGATGTGTCTGTCTTATTCCTCACATAAAAAGAAAAAAGTGGCTCCATTTTTTTTGTTTTCTTATTGTAAATTGACAATGATAATCGTATAGATTTATGGGTTCTGTGAAGAGGGAGTTGCGTGGGGAAAAAATGTATGGGGTACAAAATGATGTTACGATTTATGAATCCAATGTGAAATAATTAAATCAAGCTAGTTAACATATCCACCACCTCAAATAATTAACATTTTTTCGTGGCAAGAACATTTGAAATTTACTTAGCAATTTGAAATGTACAACAGTCTACTACTAACTATATTCACCATGCTGTGCAGTAGAATGCACAAAAAGAGAAAACATATTCTCCATTTGAAATTGTCTACCCTTTGCTCATCACCTCCCTATTTCCCCTCCTCCAGCTTCTGCCACCACCATTCTACTCTCTATTTCTATAAGTTAATTGTTTTAATTCCACATATAAGTGAGAACATGTGGTATTTGTCTTTCTGGGCCTGACTTATTTCACTTAGCATAATGTTCTCCAATTCCATCAATGTTGTCACAAATTTCAGAATTCCCTTCTCTCTCTCTGTTTTTCTCTTTTTGTTTTTTTTGTTTGTTTGTTTGTTTTGTTTTTTGAAATGGAGTCTCACTCACTTTGTCACCCAGACTGGAGTGCAGTGGCCCCATCTCAGCTCACTGAAATGGGCCTCTATTTTATAGCCAGAATTATAACAGAATGAGAAGACCTGGACAGCTGCTGTAGTTGGTGTACTTGGTGGGACAAGGGTGTGCTGTCACCAGTTCTTCTAGCCTCAGGTTCCCCTTCTCCCTCCAATAATGTATCCCCATGGCGTCCCCAAACAATTTGGGCATGTTTATGTGTGTGTATGCGTGCGTCTGTGTGTGTGTGTATGGGGGGTGTTTGAAGAGTGAATAAGAAAACAAACAGTAAGAAACAGAAATTTCAATCATTGACTCAGTTCAAGTGAATAGGTACCAAAATATATAAGACAGTTAAGCCAGGCGTGGTAGTTCATGCCTGTAATCCCAGCACTTTGGGAGGCCGAGGTGGGCAGATCACGAGGTTGGGAGATTGAGACCATCCTGGCTAACACGGTGAAAACCCATTTCTACTAAAAATACAAAAAAATTAGCTGGGCATGGTGTGGGGGGCCTGTAATCCCAGCTACTCAGGAGGCTGAGGCAGGAGAATGGCATGAACCCGGGAGGTGGCGCTTGCCATGAGCCAAGATCACACGACTGCACTCCAGTCTGGGCCACAGAGCAAGACTCCGTATTTAAAAAAAAAAGGAAAATTTAAAAATTTGAACATTGTCAGTGAAGGTTTTTTTCTTCTTCATAAAGATTCATAATTTTAGCAGAACTCTGTTCTAATTTTGCATTATGGGCATCTTGTATGGACATTGGGTTGTCAATCTGCCATAACACATGCCACAGTTGAAAAGTGTGAGTCTGGAACTTCAGTTGGCTAGAATGTTAAATGCTGTAGAAAAATGTGGCAAAGAGCTATGTGTTGGTTTGGGATCATAGAACGTAGTGCACTCCTTGACTCCTAGGATAAAGGGAAGTGTTACGACATTTGGAAGGAACACACTGTCACCATTGGTATGGATTTTGCTGATTGTCTGCATGGTGCATGCGTGCTGTGTGCATAAAAAATTAAGCATTGACCTGTTTGCTAAATACGTTGACATTTTCCCTCACTGCTTCTGTCAATCATTGCAAAGCAGAACGTTGCTCTATCTGCTTGCTTAACCAGATGCTAATAGAAGGACATACCTTACTCCATTATTTCCTTATCACCTGCGTGTAGGGTACGTGAGCCAAATCCATCAGAATTGGCACATGTCTAGTGTTTTACAGATGTTTGGGTTAGGATCTGTTGGTAAGAGTCGGGCTTGCTCATTACCTGCAGCATTAGTAGGTTTGTTGTGAATATTAATAATGAAGACCATTCAGATAAAGCTCAACACTGAGCTTCAAGAAAGATGAAACCTGAAGGACAGCTGGGGACTGAAGGTGACTCTAGGGATCTCAGGAGAAAGCACTCTCACATTTTCATTCTTCCTCCCCATCGTTGAATGGGCATAGCCAGGACTGCTGGTTACAGAGAGCCTGCACAGGCTTTGAGAAGCTGCTCCCTGGAGAGGTGGAGCACACATTCAGCAAGGCCCCCCGCTGCGGCCCAGGGCACAGCTATGACTGCATCCTCAACTCTCCTTGCAGCACCTTCTGTCCTCTGTGGTGCTTTCTCATCCTTTGCTCTCCAGTCTGAAAACAACATCACAGGCCTGTAAACCATGGCCTTGCAGATGCACTTCCACTCTTATCTTTGCTGTTCAATTCATTCCTATGGAAGAGAGTCTCTTTAGCTCCACTCTGCCTTCCAACTCAGCCCATGTCATGGATCTCTTGCCCACTAATGGCTTGCTGTCTCTGACTCAGGAACCCACTCCAGTCCAGTCACCTTTGACAGTGGTGGGGAAAAGGGGGGGGTTCTAGAGATATATAATGCAAAATATAATGACCCTAATAGTTGCGTTTTCAAAGAAGCGGCTTTGAGTAAGTTGGTCTCCCTAAGAGGAGGCTGCAGACAGAATAGGAAAAGGACTGGACATTTCTAGAAGTGTTGTTTGTCAGTGTAGGGCTGGTTTAACCATTGCATGGTGGAGCCTTAACTGTTTTGGGGAAGAAATTATTTCCATGGCTTTAGCTGGCCCCAAGGGAACTTAACCCACCCAAGTTTGGTTCATGATTGATAAAATAGAAGCCAAATATTCTCTTTGAAAAGAGAGATGATTACACAGTTAAAAAAAAATCTGTAATATTACAATCCAGCCCAACAAACAACGATAATAACATTGAAAGAAGCAGAGGTGAGGTTTAGAGTTCCAAAGTGCATCTGTAGCTACTTTAACACTTCCCGTGGAAAGTCAAAGACTCAGTCTTAAAACCTAGTTGGTGGTGTCCCACACATAGGATCTCTCTGTACTAGAGAGGCAAGAGAGCCTATAGACAAGAAGAGAAGCAAAAATTGAAGGTAAGAACTTCCTTGGAAACCCCCTTTCTCTGCCATTGATGATCCAAAGTCAATAAGACATGGTAAGGTTTTTGGTACAGTATGGTGACTGTAGCTAATAATAAAGTGCTGGATACTCAAAAATTGCAAGAGGGTAGATTTTGCGTTTTCATCACACATAAAAAGAGCTAAATAGGTGATACAATACCTTTGTTAATTACCTCAATTTAACTATTTCACAGTGTATACATATTTCCAAACATCATGCTGTATATTACAAACGGATACAATTTTTATGTTAATCAAAAAATAAATGATTAAAAAATATATAATAAAGTTTTGTGGTTTTTCCCTTGATAAATCTCTTGTATATTATGCTGAAAAGAGTTTCTTATTTACTCAGGTTTCTCTCTGTATATAGTGAACGATGTTTAGCCAGTTGTACTTTGGGCAGGGGTCCCACGGGGTGCTTACTCGCTGTTTATATAGGAGCAGTCTCCCTGATGCATTTCTCAGCCCTTCTTTAATATCTTCCCTCACCCTGTGTATTTCAGAATCACCACGACAGCAGCATGCATGATGGACCTCAGGAGATACCCTCTGGACGAGCAGAACTGCACTCTGGAAATTGAAAGCTGTGTGTATCCGTATCTGTGTTTCTTTCTCCTCCTATTTGTATTTTAGATCCTGTTGTCATTATTTAGCATCTTTTTTCAAGGTATCCATAATTTTTTTGACATGGAAAGAGGGGAAGACAGAGAGAGAGAAAGACAGAGAGAGAGACTCAGTATAAAGGAGTTCTTCATTCTAATCTGATTGAGAGAGTCTGTTTGCTGTGCTGAAATAGAAGAAAACAAATGCCCCTCATTTCGGTCCATTCAGTGAGAGGAGAGCAAACACCGAGATGCTATTTTTCTACAATATGCTTCATCACGCATGAGTGGCTGCACTGCTGGGACCCTGGCGGTCAGAGTAAAACTCGTTTCCCATCAGGAACTCGGCTTTACAAGCAGGCTATTTCTGCATCTCGGCAATTTTCTTCAATTTGAGTAGTATTCAGTTGCTTTATTGATAATTCAGCATTGAGTACTCCTATATGAGAGATGAGAGCTGCATCCATAACATCTAACAATGTGCCTCCTGCTACCTAAACTACACCTCCTGGCATATCAGGATACGGTTTTCGTTGTTGCTCATCTTGGCCTATTATAAACTGGTTTATAACTAGTCTCAATTGGATTTAGGCTTGTCAATATTTGTACTGAATTTTGTGGGGATAAATGACTTTGACTTTGCAGTCCCACTTGATACAACTGTGGTAAGAAGCCAGTGTCTTTGTGAATGACCATGTTGAGAAACTGCCCTGGTGGTAGAGCCTAGTGTAGATCTTGGGTGAGGCTGGCTCCACGGTGCCCCTCACTTCCACCTACATCACTGTCATGTTTTCCGAGAGCTGTGCTTTTACAGGAGAAGAAAGACGTAAAGCCTTGTCAAATGATGCGTAGTTGAATTCTCTGGGGACGTTTACCTTAGAGGACAGAAGGCTCAGGGGAAAGATGATTTCCCAGTATTTGAAGGACGATCTGAAGAAGTTAACTGGCTTCCGTGTGGCCGGAGGGCACAACTCCAGTGAGTCAGTGGAAGTTTCAGGAAGGGCAATTTGGAATCTAAGTAAGGCAGCAGCTCCTATTTCAACTGTCAGGTCACACAGTGAGTGACTCCTGAGGGAGAGGACTCTGCCGCTGTGGTGTATGGGCAGGGGTGTTTGATGAGCAGGAAGATCTGCTGTAGAAGAGATCCTCGCCATGTGTGAGGTCCCTTCTCTGCAAAGAATCCATGGTTTAATCATTTGAGTGGAAGAAGGGATTCTCCTGATTCTCTTGTGGTCTGACTACACGTGTCTTCATGTTGGGAATAGACAAAAGAAAAGTGGTGTCTTTATTTCCACATGGGAGGTCAAATTCATCAACCCAAAGTTTATCCAACAGATACTCACTGGACGTTAACTCTGCGTAGGCACGGTTGTAAGCACAGGGATAGTTAGAGATGACAGACACAACACCTGCCTTCGTGGAGTTTATAGTCCACAGAAGGCAGGAAACCCTTAGACCAAAATCAACTAGTGGTAGTGCTTCGAAGAAAGTAGTCTGATAAAAGCATAGTGAGAGACTGCGAGGTTGCCTGTGAGATGGAATGCCAGGGAAGGCTTCTGCGAGGTTTGATTTCAGCCAAGATGCAAATGTGGGAAAGAATGAGCTACATGAAGATCTGGAGGTGTGCCCCTGCACAGGACCCAGAAGCCCTGGGCACAGCACGCTGGTCTGAGCTGCAGTAAGAGACCAGTGATGCCTGGCTGGGTGAAGGAGGAAGGGGAGCCGAAGGCCCAGGGGCCAGGTCTGTAGGTCCTTGAGGTTCTTGTAAGGAGTTTGTACTTGTTTTGCTATTAATAATTTCACTGGGAAGCATTTGCAGGTTTTAAGCAGAGTATGCCACTTACCATGTGGAAAGATGCATGTTTTATTAAAGAGAGGACAGTAGGTAGGACCAGGAAGGTGGCGTTAGCTGTGGGGAGCATCCCTTCCCCACCCTACGGTTTTGGTCCATTTGTTTGACTAACATTCAATATTGAGTGAATATTTTTTTTTACATTTTATGTTCAAATTAAAAAGTCCTTTATCTTGAGATAATATTGTTCTCCCAATCTCTGTTTTAATTGATCTTATTGACAAAGTTGACCTAATGTTTTAGGAGACTCCTTGGTGTTACAAGTAACAGTGGACTCTATTGCCCCACTTACTCATTCTCGAGAAGCCGTGATTAATCACCACGTGAACATGAACACTGCGCTAAAGCTGGATTTGCAGCTATAATCCAGCTAACGACCACTGTTCTTTCTGATGAGACTACCTGTGCACATCTCTAAGGGTCAGGAATATCCCAAGAACAGGCATTTCTAAGGTTGGCAAACTTTGTGGCCAGGAAGAGCTGATAAAACCATCCAAATATGCTAAGGAGAACATTCCTTTTGCTCTGAGCTCACCTCATTTAATCAATCACCGATTGGTGAAATTCACCGTCAGTCTTTGAACTCTCTCAAAAGCTCTCGAGAGGATTTTCCTTTCCAGAATTCTTCGTACTGCAATTGTCATTTTCTCTTGAAACTATCTTATTCATTGCAGTTGAGATATATTTTAAATTCATCTCCGTGTGGTGTCTGGGTCAGCTCTGAAGTTGCACTTCACAGACAGAACTCTGGTCAGAGCACGCATTCTCCCCAGCTTCTCGGCTTCTCAATACCAACCTGGTACACATGAAATGGCAGCGATAACTGAGAATACTGGAAAGGTAGTTCTTTGATGACGCTTCCCCTAGACAAGCACATTAAGCAAATCTACTCAAAACATAGCAGAGCCGCAACCTCCGTGTTAATGATCGTTTATTTAGCCGTGCATTTGTTCGAAATGGTGATGTTTCCTGTCTCCCTGCTTCTCTCTCGGCAGATGGCTACACCACGGACGACATTGAGTTTTACTGGCGAGGCGGGGACAAGGCTGTCACCGGAGTGGAAAGGATCGAGCTCCCGCAGTTCTCCATCGTGGAGCACCGTCTGGTCTCGAGGAATGTTGTCTTCGCTACAGGTGAGTCCTGCATCCATTATAGACCCTTCAGGGGCACTGGCTCCGTGGGTGTGACTGGAGTGAGAGAATACGCTGCAGCAGACCCCGGCGCAGGACCATCCGAAGGAGCGTTGTCGTCATTCACTCCGTGGGTGTGACTGGAGTGAGAGAATACGCTGCAGCAGACCCCCGGCGCGGGATCATCCGAAGGAGTGTTGTCGTCATTCACTCCGTGGGTGTGACTGGAGTGAGAGAATACGCTGCAGCAGACCCCCGGCGCGGGACCATCCGAAGGAGTGTTGTCGTCATTCACTCCGTGGGTGTGACTGGAGTGACACAATACGCTGCAGCAGACCCCCGGCACGGGATCCTCCGAAGGAGTGTTGTCGTCATTCACTCCGTGGGTGTGACTGGAGTGAGAGAATACGCTGCAGCAGACCCCCGGCGCGGGACCATCCGAAGGAGTGTTGTCGTCATTCACTCCGTGGGTGTGACTGGAGTGACACAATACGCTGCAGCAGACCCCCGGCACGGGATCCTCCGAAGGAGTGTTGTCGTCATTCACTCCGTGGGTGTGACTGGAGTGAGAGAATACGCTGCAGCAGACCCCCGGCGCGGGACCATCCGAAGGAGCGTTGTCGTCATTCACACGTCACACACCCCTCTGCTCTCTGTATCAAAGGAGAGTGGTAGGCTTTGGTGGGGAGGAAGGCTCACCTGAGAAGAAGATGCTCTCTGGGACATTATTGAAAAGACTGAGGATGAATTTCACCAATCAATGTTTGATAACATAAGAATCTCCCATCCTTGGGCAGACAACAGGTCATTGATGAACTTGGAGGCAGGAAGGAAGAGGAAGGAAAGAGGATGACCAGAGGAGGTAGGTGCTGTTCTCCTCCCAAGAGTAAGCCGCCTTCGTTCCACTGGGGTTAGCAGCCAGCCTTGGTGGTCCAGGAACGTGCATCACCTCCAGTCTGCCTTGCCCCATTAGACGTGGTCATCTTCTCCTGACGTTACCTTATGATGAGGGTTGCCTTAGCCTGGGTTTCCTTGTCATCTTTATATCAACTGCCCAAAGATTGAGACGGCGTCTTCTGCTCCTCAGTCTATTCTTGCACAGGTTTTACTAAATGTATATTTTGCAGTGTGCAGTGCTGACTGTGCTTACTGAATGCTGTGCCTTGTAATTGATATAATAAATGAAAGTGCTTTGTAAAATGTAAAGCATTACAGAGACCGCAAACTCTGGGTTGAAAATGCTCAATGAAGGCAGAACCATCCATGTAGCTTGAACAAAGAGTGCATAAAAATTGATCCCAGTCCTGTGATGGCAGCCATGAAGCCAGTGAGTGCCTTGAATGCTCCTTGAATGCTCCTGACCCATGGCCACCAGCTTCGCCTTCATGTGGCTATAGCTCCGACTCATTCTTAGGCTTCATCTGATGCCACTTCCTCTGGGAAGCCTTTTCGACCTGCTTGGCCCCACACAGCCCCCCAGGCTGGGTTAAGTGGCTGGGGTGCATCTCCGCAGGGCAGTACTGACCACCTTCCAGCTCTGCTCACAGCTCACGGCACCTGCATCTGCAAGGACACACCTCCCTGAGGAGGAACCCGTATCAGTCATGTGTGGTTCATCCGCTCCCCGCCCTCCTCTTGAGTAATGCCCAGTGTGTCCTGAGTGTGTGGCCGTTGTCAGTGAGTAAGTAATTGATCAGTCAAGGCCGTCACCAACGTTCCCTCTCCACCCCAGCCCCTAGGAGCCGAAGTACATGATAAGTCGATGTAAAAGCCCAAATTTTTAAGACACCGATCAGGTCGTTTTTTTAATGCAGCATCACTTTATCCTCTGCCTCAGGAGGCCTTGCAGATGTCCCTGCATTCTCCGGAGAAGACGCACTGAGAGGCTGACCTCAGGGAGGAATGAGAGCCAGCAGGCTGACCTCAGGGAGGAATGAGAGCCAGCAGGAACATGGACTTATCATTAAGAAATAGTGTCCACAACCAAGAACGCTGGCCTGTGAGGCATTGAAAAAAATGGTGTATTCCTTCGAAAACTGGGTTTCAAAGTGTTCCATGCCCTGGGTGGTGTGAGCTGAGGGTCTGTTCAGAACAGAGACTAGTATACTCACTGTGGAGTAGTCCTGTCTGTGCAGCCTTTGCCTAGAAAGTTGCAGAGATGGCCATGAGGGTGCTGCCATGCGAATTTCTTACTGCATTTTCATGCAGCCTCATTAGAAAGCTGGGTGAGGTGTTTGTAGAGGGTGTCCTGCTTCCAAGGGGGACAGCCACTTAGAATGACCCTGAATCCACTAACTTGAAAGCACTTAGAACCACCGTTCTCCAGGTGCAATCCGTGTCTTTTCAGCCTGTATGTGTTAGAACACATCCTAAAAATGTCTGGAGAAAACAGACACTACAGGTATGTGGCAGAATACCTAACTATTCACAGACCCATGGGGCCATCAGAATGCAGGATTGCGTCTTCCTCCCAGCACGGACTGAGTCCTGCATTTACTGGGTGTAGCCCAAGGGGTCCCAATCAGTCAGTTACAAAACCTCCCAACTTTCAAAAGCTTGCACTTTAAAATTATTCTAATTCACCTACGCATGAAGAAATGGCCTAAGTTGCAATGTTTTAAAAATATTTTAATGTTAAATATTATCCTGATTTATTTTCCTTTCTACAAGTATTCTCAATTAATAAGAATGCGACTAGTAAACAGGATTGAAGGACTTTCTGGCCTGACAGAGTATTCCCAGGAAAAGAGATTAGAGGCTGGGCACAGTGGCTCACACCAGTAATCCCAGTGCTTTGGGAGGCCAAGGCAGGAGGGTCACCTGAGGCCACAGGTGACCCTGCCCAGGTTGTGAAACACAGTGAGGACTCACCTCTAGAAAAAAAAAAAAGAAGATTAGGCTGGGCACGGTGGCTCACGCCTGTAATCCCAGCACCTTGGGAGGCTGAGGTGGGTAGATCACGAGGTCAGGAGATCAAGACCATCCTGGCTAACACGGTGAAACCCCGTCTCTACTAAAAATACAGAAAATTAGCCAGGCGTGGTGGCGGGCACCTGTAGTCCCAGCTACTCAGGAGGCTGAGGCAGGAGAATGGCGTGAACCCAGGAGGCGGAGGTTGCAGTGAGCCAAGATCGTGCCACTGCACTCCAGCCTGGGCGACAGAGCGAGACTCTGTCTCAAAAACTATAAATAAATAAATAAATAATAAAAGATTAGTCAGGCCATGGTGGCAGCATCTGTGGTCCCAGCTATTCAGGAGGCTGAAGTGGGAGGACGGCTTGAACCCAGGAGTTTGAGGCTGCAGTGAGCTCTGATTGTACCACTGCACTGCAGCCTGCAAGATGCTGTCTCCCCAAAAAAAGCTGGGGGGTAACTAGAAAAGAACGAACACTCTGAAAGTTTATTAGGACCAGACTATGATGTCACTAGGCAGTAGGAAGTTTTCAGCTCCTCTATAATCTTAAGGGATCCCGTCCATTGACCTACAGGTTGTTATGAGGGGCATGACTGTAACTTGTTTTTCTCCCCCTGCAGATGACTTTGTGATTTTTCTCTTTGCCTTTGGTTTTCATGGGCATCATTATGATGTACCAAGTTGCAGCTTTTTCTGTGATTATTATTCTTGGAGTTTTTTGTTTGTTTTGTTTTGTTTTGTTTTGTGTTTTTGTTTGTTTTTTTTTTCAGACAAAATCTCACTCCGTCACTCAGGCTGGAGTGCAGTGGCATGATCTTCACTCACGGCAAACTCCGCCTCCTGGGTTCAAGCTATTCTCCTGCCTCAGCCTCCCTAGTAACTGGAATTGCAAGCATGTGCCACCAGGCCCGGCTAAATTTTGTACTTTTAGTAGAGACGGGGTTTCACCATGTTGGCCAGGCTGGTCTCGAACTCCTGACCTCAAGTGATCTGCCCACCTCAGCCTCCCAAAGTGCTAGGATTGCAGTCGTGAGCCTCTGCACCTGGCCATTCTTGGAGTTTATGGACCTTCTTGAGTCTCTGGTTTGATGTCTGTCTGAGGTTTTGGAGCATCACTGGCCATCATCTCTTCAAGGGCTGCCTCTGCCCCATTCTCTCTTCTTCTAGAACCCTGATTACACACATATCTGATCTTGTCATCCTATCTTGTCTATCTTGCTCATTTCTTTCCGTATGTTGCTTTTCATTTTCTTCTCAAGCTTCATGCTGGCAATGCTCTTTTGGTGTATCTTTTAGAGAGGATCTGTGCTTGCTTCTAGTAGACAGCTGGAGGCATTAGCAATCTAGGATAAGCTTCATCTACTTTCTGGGGTATGAGTAATTCTGAGTTCAGGCTCAGTCTTTGAGCATGCATGAGTCCGTCTGGTTTATCTTCACATCTTGAGCAAAACTCTTTGTGTAAGAATACCCAACCCAAGCTGTAGGAGGTTTAACGCGGCCCCTCCTTGATGGCCTCTGTGTCCAGCGTCTGCCCCCTTAGTCCCCTGAGTCTTGGATGTCCTAATTCGCTTCTCATCTTTCCCTTATGGAAACTGCAGGTACGTGAAACATGGGGCTCTTCTCTCTGTTTTCTTTCTCTCCCACATCTTGATACAGACTCTTTACTGGCTTGTTATCTCTCCATTGAAATCTCTCCAGATTTAAATAAATCTTCAAGCAGATTTATTTAAATTCTGTCCATTTTTTCCAGTCATTTTCAGTATATTCTATAATACCCTAACACCGTGGTTTATTTTTCACCCCTCTTTATTTTTTTCAGAAAAGTTTCCAGTTGTTTCAATATGTAATTCTGGCTTCGTTTGGGCTACTAATACATGAGCGTGAAAAAAAAAGAAAATTTAGGAAACCTTTTTTAAAATTTCATTGCAGGAAATTCTGTAATTTTCTGAAAACATGATAAAGAGGAAACATTTATTCGAATACTCTGTTGTTGAAGAAAGCACTATAAAGCTCAGTCAGGATATTTGAGCCTTTGGCTGTAACAGTTTCAAGCTGTGAAAACGTGAGCCAAGCACTTGCATAACAGACAGATATGGGATCAGGTTAAAAGAAATACTGAATTAAATTTATTTCAACAAACATATTCAGCTGAAAACCAAAGAGCTCCTCAAATACCGCTGTGAACACACTGATCAACAGATTGAAACTTCAGCTTTTGTACGGGTCTTGAAAATGCGTCGTGCTCACGAGCAAAATTTGGGATATACGGTTTTTGCCAAATCTGAAATTTACTCGTAACTTCAGAGTTGTCTTTGAACGGAAAGATAGAGATTTTCGCAAGATATGTGGAGAACAGATGATTTAGTATGCTTCTTTAATTTTGTGATGTCTGTCTTTCTCTTCCTTTTTTCTGTGGTACATTTGGACAGTGATACATTCTAACTTTATTTCAGAATACTTTGGCTAAGATTGGAAGAAAAAGAGGAGGAGGCAAAATGGATAATGATGAGGCATTTCAGCTAAGACATGTGAATTCTCTTTTTTTTCAAAACTCAATTTTCAAAATATTGCTTTACTTTCTTATTAATGATCATGACAAATTATAAATTTTTTTAAAAGTCCACCTGTCACGGTGTTTGTTGATACATGCACTCAGGTTTCTCTTTAAGAGTCCATTTGTGAACTCCAGGCTTTAGGCTGCTTAACTAAAGCCTGGGATCCAATTATTGCCAATTCGGTCTGCAAATACCATCTACTAGAGGTACAGAAAAGATAGATGAAACATTAAAAGGAGGAATTACTATCTGTCTTTTATTTGTAATTTAATTTGACCTTAAATTCCAGAGAAAAAATTCTATTTCTTTTTTCCCCACTGACTTTGGTTACAGGCATCTTTAGAGACAATTCACCTGTGCTTCCTGGCCAGTTACAATCCCTAGTCTCTCAGTCCAAAATGCTGGGCCAGAGCATGCTCACTCCCAGGGCCAAAGCAGAGCTTAACTGTAAACTCTTTTTGCTGTGACATCACTCTTTACAAGTGCTCCTGACATATGAAGCATGTCTCATTACAGAAAACAGATTTCTTCAGAAATTCATTACCTTAAATCCTTTTGCAGAAAGAGTTTTTAACTACCTTCATCCTTTTCAATTGCCTTTAAGACCTCCAGCAAACATTGAAAACCGTGCTCAACGGTGAAAGCCCCGATTACAGAATCATGAACAGAGAAGGCACCAAAGTAGGAGAAAAAGAAAAGAAAGAAGTAACTTGTATTTATCGAGTGTGTACTTTGGGTCAGATAGTGTGTTTCATAGTTGATGTGAATTTGATTGCCGGTAAAAATACACGTAGTAAACATTTTTTTCCTTGTAACGGATCTATTGAGATACAATTCACATACCATGCAATTCACCCATTTGAAAGGCAGATTCAGTGGTGTTTAGTATATTTGCAGAGTTGTGCAACCATGACCAAAATCGATTTTAGAATATTTTTATCACCCGAGAAAGAAGGCCCCGTATCCACTAGCAATCTCTTCCCCTTTCTCCCAGCCCTGGACAACCACGAATCTTTCTGTCGCTTTGGATTTGTCTCTTCAGTCTCTTCCACTCCGTGTCAGCGGAATCATTCGTGTGGTCTTGCATGTCTGGGTCTTTCACTTAGCATGACATTTTCAAGGTTCATCCATGTTGTGTCATGAGTCAGTACTTCAGTCCACGTTATTGCTGAAGAAATATACTGCAATTTCTTTATCCGTTCATCAGCTTATGAACATTTGGCTTGTTTCCCCTTTGGGCCACTAGCTATAAGTCTGCTGTGAACATTCAGTTATAAGTTTTAGTGTATGTATATGTTTTCATTTCTTTTAGGAAATTAACTCATATACTTAGGAGTGGGTCATATAGGGTAACATGCTTTTGAGGAACTGTCAGACTATTTTCTAAAGTGGTGGCCTGATAATATTCCTACTGGAAGTATAGGAGGGTTCCAATTATTTCTCCATATCCTCACAAACACTAGTTATTTTCTGTCTTTTTTATTGTGGCCATCCTAGAGGGTATGGTATGGTATCTCACTGTGGTATTGACTTGCATTTCCCTAATGACTAATGATGCTGACCATCTTTTCTTATGCTTTTTTGGCTGTTTCTCTATCTTTGGAAAAATATCTATTCAAAACCTCTTCCCAATTAAACAAATTCAGTTATTTGTCTTTTTTGTAAGCATTCTTTTCTTCGAGACAGGGTCTTAGTCTGTCACCCAGGCTGGAGTGCAGTGGTACAATCTTGGCTCACTACAGCCTCAATCTCCTGGGCTCAAGCGATCCTCTCATCTCAGCCTCCTAATTTCCTGGGACTATAGGCGTGTGCCACCATGCCCAGCTAAGTTTTATATTTTTATTTTTGTAAAGATGGGGTCTCACTATGTTGCCCAGGCTGGTCTTGAACTCCTGGGTTCAAGCAATCCTCCTGCCCTGGCCTCCCAAAATGCTGAGATTGCAGGCATGAGCCATCCACCCAGCCACATTCTTTATGTATTTTGGATATAAGTTCCTTATCAGATACATGATTTGCAAATATTTTCTCCCATTCTGTAGGTTGTCTTGATGGTACACTTTGGAGCACAACTAACTGTTTTTAATTTTTATGAAGTGTAATTTAATTTTTTGCCACTTAAGGTATTCTTGCCTTGATTTTACACACAAGGAAAGAGAGGATAGTAACCTTCTCAAAAACGAGTATCCCAAATAACGGTGGGGCTGGATTGTTCAAACAACCATCCCTGTTCTTTGCTGCACTGTTATATGGTTCAATGCTGGTTTTTCTGTGGAGGGTTAGAAAGGATTCATTGCCTGGTTGAGACAATATTTGAAACACTTTTTTTTAAAACCCCAATCCCATTTTTCTTCTTTCTCTTTTCTATTTCATATATTTCCTTTTCTTAATGGATTTTTTCAACATATAATAAGGTGACTAGTAATGGGAGTAAGAATTAGAAAGACTATTTTAAATTTTAGGCTGCATCTAGATGATAAATGAATCATATAGCATGATAATGGGCCCAGAAAGCCTCTAAGTGAGAGCTCACAAAGCTTCCCGGGCTGCTGTGGGAGTGCCCCACCATGGCGGCCTTGCTGGGAAGAGGAACATGTGATGAGTGAACTCTGCTGCAGCTGCTAAAATACCAGCTTCTTAGTTCACAGATGCATTTGAGTGGCTCTTAGCGCTCTACAAAGCTGCCATGACCCTCTGTGTCTGCATTTTTAATGAGTTCTTCAAAAACATTAATGCCTAGAGAATAATATAAATTCAGGCTGGATTAGAGATCCAGAGCCTTGTTTTTGGCATAACGGTAACTGCATATGGGGAGAAAGGGCTGGGATCAGCATCTTCACTAGGTAGTTTTGCCAAGGAATCCCTGCGTTGGAACAATGCACTTGTGCCCGGGGACTGTGCCGCTATCTGTTGGCTCAGCGTCTGCCTGGGGACCTGGCCACATCTGCATTGGCACGCAGACATTAGGGCTTCAGCGCATTTCAGTTGTAAATTCAAGCTTCCGTTTCGTTTTAAAGGGGATGTCGTAGTGCGGCTGACTCATTACTTCTCAACTTTAAAATATTAGCCACTGGCTGTGATCACTTGGGAGTTTTCCACGTAGATACAGCATATTTCATGGCATTCCATCCTGCCAGTGTAAGGACCTTGTCTACCAGAGCTACAAAAATACTTTCATGCACTCTGTAAGATGCACATCAAATGGGAAGAGCCTTTGCCCAGCAGAGTAGATCTACTACGTCAGATAATTACTAGGTTGACTGACCCTCTGAGGTCTCTGTCTCATGGCATCTTGGACGGCTCTGCTGGGTCCGTTACCTTCACAGCTCGCCTTCCTCCCTGCCTGAAGGAGTCCTGTTCAACCATGACTGTCTCATACACCAGAGGTGCCTACACCGTGAAACCTCTCCTAAATCACTAGGTCATGTGCCCTAGCATATCTTTATACCTCCAGGATAGTGCATGCCACAGCTTTAGGGAGGCCAGTTCTGAATGAATCTGTCTGACATGGTCAGGAGCTACTAACAGTTAGGAGGGTGAACTGTGCTTTTATTCATCTTCGCTGTTTGCCCCACTCACTGTTTCCACTTCAGAGACTGGGATGTGTGGGGCATATGCTGAATACCTAAACATTTTGCTAATTGGAAATGATACCTAAACATTTTGCTAATTGGAAATGACATTTTCCTTTTTTTTTTTTTCTTTTTGAGATGGAGTCTCACTCTTTCGCCAAGCTGGAGTGCAGTAGCTCTATCTCAGCTCACTGCAACCTCCGCCTCCCAGGTTCAAGCAATCTCTTGCCTCAGCTTCCTGAGTAGCTGGGATTACAGGCATACACCACCACACCCAGCTAATTTTTGTGTTATTAGTAGAGACGGGATTTCACCATGTTGGCCAAGATGGTCTCGATCTCCTGACCTCGCGATCCACCCACTTCGGCCTCCCAAAGGCATTTTACTTTTAACAAATAGAATGTATTTGCTAAATAAATACAAAAGAAAATGGTATATTTTCTTAATTCCAAATTCTGTGTCAATGAGTATCTTGGTGAATTTCCAGAGATGAATGTGTTTTTGAAATCAGTTTCGTATTCTCTTCCTCAAGATCCCTAATGATCTTCCAAGTGTTTGTTTGACTGTACGGTCATGGCATTGCATGGGTGTCAATATTGGTTTCTACTGCCCACAGTTTCCCTGAAGATGTACTTTGGAAAATGTTTAAGAAAGTTGACTTGGCAAATGGAAAGTTGGAGGATATAGTAAATTGCATTGTCGTTCAAAAATATTTGCTGCTCTTCTCTGGGGGAGGATTAAACGTTCCCATTCTCCTGACATAACAGTTGGCAATGAGACTTGCTCTGGCCACAGAAATATGACGGGAAGTGTGTACAGCCCTTCTACCACAGAGGCCAACAGAGTTGCAAACAGAGGGAGCTAAGTGGATATATTGTTTATAAGAAAAATTTTTGTTACAAACTACAGAGATTTGGGGGCTATTTGTTACTGTAGCATAAGCCATCATGTTCTGACTGATACAGAGACTGTTCCATGTATGGTGGATTATAGTAAGATGTACTTGAAGCAAAGAGAAGCAAATAAGTGCTAAGAAAGGTCTGAGGTTGCCATGAAATTGCAAATTAAGAGCCAGTATTGAAGTTACTTCAGTAAAGATATTGAAGTTGCCATGGGATTTCAAGCTACAATTCAATAACGATGTTGAGCATTTTGTGTATTAAGCTCAACTAAAGATTCACATAGAGAAACTAAATACTCCTATTTTCATTCATTCAGCATTCAGAAGTATTTATTCAGAACCTATGATGGTTTTGACATTTACCTAAGCATTGTAGTATATAAAAAAAATACCTCACAAATCCTGCCCTGGGGACTGTATGGCTTATTAAGGAAGATCTCACCTTGGTAAATGTTTATAATTATAATAATATGAATAATGAGAAAAAAAATTCAAGAGGGTGATTACTTACATTTGGAAGGAGGAAAAAGAAAGGATTCATGGAAGATGGGGCTTTGACCAAGACCTTGAGGTGTGGATAAGGAGAGACACGTCTTCAAAACCGGGATGTGAGTCAGCAGAGGCAGGAAATAGAGACGAATATTTTGAGGCAGTGAGAACCTCTTTGACTGAAAGAATGTGATGCTTAAAGCAGAAACATGGTGGAAAATAAAACTGAAGTTAAATTGGGAAAAGATGGAGAAACTAAATTTCCTGGATGCGTGTTTTGATGTTTGTGGGAAGTAATGAGCCGTAGGAGATTTTGAGTGTGGCATGACAGTGAGCATCGTTTCCGTGTTTCCTGAATGTGCCCAAGTTGCACAAGGCCCAGAACTGGGAGGAGGCCCGCGAGGAGGGTCTGGCACCCGCGCGTGGTGCATCATGCCCATGATCCACATTTACAAGAAACGGAGTCTAAAAACAACAGAACTGTGTGAAATGTGTTATGAAAGGAAGCCTCATTCTACTGATGGTGTTGGAGAAACCGGTTTGCTGTTTGTGGAACCAAAATCCATGTATGTTTTCACCTCATGTCAAACACTGAAATAACTGCCACCCCTAAAAATAGATTTGCAGGTAGATCTGTATTGTGAACTTACCGAAGGCTAAACGCAAGTTTTAACAGTCACGAGGGAAAAAGTGAAATGGATAGATGTAATTGCATACAAAAAGTTAGGGATCTGTATGTCCTCCACTCAAAGCTGTTACAAGCTTTACAAACTGACAACTGGGAAAATGCTTGCAGAGAATACAAGCAAGGATTAGCATATAAAGTGTTTCAATGAAAAGGTAAAAGCCATCAGAGGAAAGAGAAATGAGAAAAATAAATGAGTAATCAGATAATTTATAAGATTAAATACAGAGAACAAACAAACATTTAGGAAGTATTCAATTTTTTAAAAAGTCATTGAAAGCACAAGGTTTTCCCAAGGGATTTAGCAAAGCCTATTTATAAGAGATAATGTATGATATTGTCATATTTGCAAGGTGCACTAGGTACTTTTATTAATCTGCTGATAGTGGCAGTGGCATACCTTGGTGTGATACATTTGCAAAGTAATTTGACAATATTTATCAAAAGCTTTAAACCTTGGCCTACCAGTCCCTCCTTTGGCATATTCATCCTCAAGAAATAAGTCTCAATGTAGAAAAATAGCTCTGCACAAATATATCCTTAAGAGTACTATTTATAGTTTTATAAAAATTGAAAACACCTAAATCTACAGCATTCAGGAATTTATATTTGTAGAGTCCTTGTGTCGATATTTGATGGATCATTAGGAAGAAACGAAAATTGTGTTTACAAATAATTTGTAGCAACTCTAAAAAATTGTATGCTATGATGACATGGGATATATGCATTTGATCAGAGCTGTGTATGAGAAATTCTACACAGACACACACAAAGACTGGAGGAAATTTCCGAGACTGTCAGCCTTGAAGAGCTGGGTATGTTTGGTGATTTCTTTTCTCTTTTATATAATCCTGGCTGCAAATGTGGTTGATGCTAAAGGTAGGAGGCCTGGAGATAAAATCGTTCATCTCCTGCATAATGGTAATAGTCATACGAGTGAATCAGACTGCCAAAGAGAATAATCTAGGGACAGACACAGAAAGGGACGTGGAATAAAGTCTGAAGAATGCATATACTTAGGGGCAGGAGGAGAATAGGAGCCTGCCAGGCTTGGAGTAGGAGGAGATCAGGAAAGGTGAGGCCTCTTGGAGTTTAGGGTGTGGGCGGCTTCAGAAAGAAGGCACCTGCCAGTGTCGGGGAGCAGTCGGAGGAGCTGATAAGAGAGGGTCATTGGGTTCTCACTGGCGGGCTCTCAGGCAGCTCCATCAGAATCCAGAAAACAAGGAGCAGGAGGATTGGAACTGAGAAAGTGGCCTGTTGAAACGAACAGGGGGAAACAAAGGCCACACTTGCCTTGCTCTAAGAAAAACAAAATAGGCCAGGTGCAGTGGCTCGCACCTGTAATCCCAGAACTTTGAGAGGCCGAGGCAGGCGGATCACAAGGTCAGGAGTTCAAGACCAGCCTGGCCAATGTGGTGAAACCCTGTCTCTGCTAAAAATACCAAAAACAAACAAACAACAACAAAAAAAAAACTAGCTGGGCATGGTGGTGGGCACCCGTAGTCCCAGCTACTTGGGAGGCTGAGGCAGGAGAATCGCTTGAACCTGGGAGGTGGAGGTTTTAGTGAGCCGAGATCATGCCACTGCACTCCAGCCAGGGCGACAACGCGAGACTCCATCTCAAAAAAACAAAAGGAAAGAAAAACGAAATAAGAGAGAAAAGGCAAATACAGTGCTGAATGTGGCAGGATATTTTCTCACTCTGTCCTGGTGGTGTGGTAGGATTCCAAAGTGTGTGGAGTGGAATGTTCACATCTGAGAATTAATACTGGGACTCGTGGACAAGAAAGCAGATGGGCGCTCCTCCGCGCTCTCGTTGACGCCTTTTCTGTGGCCGAAGCGGATGCCGTCAGTGTGCACAGCTGCTTTCTCCGGGACTGGACTTGCTTCTCTGCCTCTCTTGTTCTTAGGGTGCCCCTGGACCAGCCCAGTCACTCTAGGGACCATGCCTCCAACATGTGTGTTCAGGGCTGAACTCCAGGTGGGCTGAAAGGACAACTGGTCAAAGCCTTTCTTGCCCAGTAAAGCCTTGAGCCACATCTCCCCTGTCTACAAGGAAGAAGGGAATAGTCATCCATTAAAGAATAAACAAGACATTTGGCGTTATTCTGGATTCTAAGCTAAAAACTTCTAAGTTTTTCCAGGTTCTCAACTGAGTATGTAGCCTCAGAAGAGCATCCTCATCACTATCTTATAAATAGACCAAAAAGCACCCCCCTCCTGATTCTTCTATAAATACCGCTAGCAGACAGAAGCAAACTGCTTGGTGGTGGACCACCCCTTCATTCACAGACTTTTCCATTGCATGTTGTTGACCTGTGGAAGTCAAAGCAAAGTCTTTAGTCTGCCGTGTCATTCCTCTGGTGTAATATCCTTGTCTGTTTCCCATAGGTGCCTATCCTCGACTGTCACTGAGCTTTCGGTTGAAGAGGAACATTGGATACTTCATTCTTCAGACGTACATGCCCTCTATACTGATAACAATTCTGTCGTGGGTGTCCTTCTGGATCAATTATGATGCATCTGCCGCTAGAGTCGCCCTCGGTATGTGCTATTTTTAAGTGATATTTAAATGTAAAGTGACCGTATCATTACAGGATTCAGACAGTTCAAAGGCTGTAGTTCAACTACCATTTTTTGACATCGTGACACAAGCGTTGCCCATATAGTCACTTTTTATCTTGAAACACTAATTTCACGCACGATTCCCTTGATGTGTTAATTTAATTATAAGGCTCAAATGTGAATTTTCATGCCCATGAAAGGGAAAATATGCTTGCAGAATATTTGCATGATAAAACTAGTTTTGACACTAATTTTAAAGCAAGGATTAACATCTCCTGTTCAAAATTATTCCATGGCCCAGAAAGAAGACTTGATTAATTGTGCATTCTTCTTTTATAAGTCAGAAAAATAGTCAAATATTACAGCATAGAATTGGAATTGCACAATGTAATGAGCACTAAAATGTAGAATTCAATTCTGAATGGTTCCCAAAGGCTCTGGTGATCTTTTCTGACCGTTGGTTATTTGACAACTGGATTATTAGCTGATGTACAATATGTACTATAGGTTCCAATATTATTTTTAGCATTTTGGTTATTAAGGGAAGGCTTGTATTTTCAGAAACATTATTCTCTACTCAGCTGATTAATATGAAACGGCATAGACAAAATAATTATTTAAATACATTTACATAAGTACAGAGCTGTTGGGCAATCTTCTGTCCATCCCTTTGGGTGGGGTTGAATTTATTTCCTGAAAGTGAAAGTCAATAGTACTTATAAAAATTGATGGAAAAGAATTATCAACACATTATCTGGCAAAACGCCTTACAAAAAAACATAAGAATTCAGGGTTCCAGTTATCCCTTCTTTCCTGTTCTTTTCTTTTTTTTTGAGACAGGGTGTCACTCTGTCACCCAAGCTGGAGTGCAGTGGCACAATTATGATTACGGCTCACTGCAGCCTCAACCTCCTGAACTCAAGTGATCCTCTCAACTCTACCTCCTGGATACGGGGGACAACAGACACACACACCACCACACTTGGCTAATGTTTTAATTTTTTGTAGAGATGGAGTTTCGCCATGTCTCCCAGACTGGTCTTGAACTCTTGGCCTCAAGCCATCTGCCCACCTTAGCCTCCCAGAGTACTAGGATTATAGGCGTGAGCCACCACACCCAGCCCTTTTTCTGTTTACCGACTTTTCCCAGGACTTTAAGTTGAATAACATGTTTTCTTTTCTAATAAAATGTGAGTACATGTGTGTATATGCATGACAAACATGTGACTTGCATAGTTGTAATCAAGGTTAGATTTATTTCCCAGGAAATAACACATAACTATGACTTGAGAAAATCAGGTAGCTCTTCCTAAGGGTGTTAAGTGGATTAAAAAACCACTCTATGAAGAGTAAAGCTGCAAAAAACTGAAAGTGCTGTTTTAATTGTTACGTCTTTCTAATAGGTATCATAAACACCGTTCTCTTTAAAAAAAAAAAAAAAGTCTCCAGGACTTTCTACAGCCTGCAGATCTTCCCCAGTCATGTCAGTCTTTATGTAGCTCTTACTTTAAAAATACATATATGTTTTACTAGATTACTCTTTGTTAAACTCTTTTCTCTTTTCACTTGGAAAATTCAGAGATACAATACATGTGTAGGGACAGATCTAAATTATGCAGAGCTGTTAGCGTATACAATTTCAAGCACCCCCTTTTAAGAAAAATAATATGAAATATACAAATGCAAAGTTGCTGGGACCCCTCCGCAAGCCTAGAAAAGGCCTATGAAAGTGGAGACCGAGCTGAAGCTGACATTTCACTGCTTTGCCGTGAATCTGCTACAGAGAATTTGCCAGTCACTGCGATAATTAGTGAAATATGAGTACCAAGGAGCCATGATTATCTGACATCACAAGGGGTGGGGTGTACTGAAAATGTGCGTATGTGAATTTCCTAGCCATCACAGATTCTGTCCCGCCCTAATTGTAAAGTGTTGCCTTCTACGGTGTTAAACTGTTATTACCCCGAAAGTGAGTTCCATTTAACCCAGTTTCATTAAGGTATATGAAAGTAGATTCCACACTTTTTCTTCATGACACAGCATTTTTAATATAAACCAGTCGGGCCTCTGTGGCTTTGCTGGGATGAAGGCATGGGCTGGCTAGGGTTGCTGAGGCTTCAACATTGGAGGATTGACACTTGTGCTCTGGGAGGCAGGCATGAGAGCCAGAGTGAAGGGGATATTCATTAGAGTTAGCATGACCCCGAGGTCAAGAGGACAGCTGTGATCTTAGGGCTGTGGGTCTGGCCAGACAAGAACCCAACAGATCCAGCTCTCAGAGTATGACACCTGCACATGCATTCCCTCTGTCCCTTCTGCCAAT
This sequence comes from Macaca fascicularis, assembly GCF_037993035.2. Taxonomy (NCBI): domain Eukaryota; kingdom Metazoa; phylum Chordata; class Mammalia; order Primates; family Cercopithecidae; genus Macaca; species Macaca fascicularis. The sequence goes on from NC_088381.1 coordinate 2,531,154, forward strand.
ACAAGACTTGAGTCCAGATCTGCAGTCACTGGGAAACGTCAGTTGGCGAATTCAGACAATTATGACGCAGTGTCAGGAGCACTGAATGACGTCATCATCAATACCACAGCCAGGATAATAAAGGCTGAAAATTATCACATAGTTGGGTGCCACTTTCTCTGCTAAGGCCATTCACGTAGTCATCTGTCCTGGAGAAGATTCCAGCAGGGTACGGAGGATTATCGCCCCAGTTTTACAGAGCACGAAAATGAGATGCAGAGAAGCTCAGTAGCTGGGACGAAGTCATGTAATTACCAAGTTTCAGAAGAAATATTTCAATCCAGTTAGTCTAACTTCCAGACCTTCTCCCTTAACTACTACATATAATTCCTAAAGTGTCAATAAAACTGCAGTAAAGAGTTACTTGGTCTACTATGTTATAAAAGCCATGGATTTTTTTAAGAAAAGAAGAAAGCTAACCAAATATTATGAACTCTTATTATTGAGGAAACCCTCATAACTGTTAAGATGCTACCGAGCTCCATAGGATACAGCTGTAGTTTGGAGAGCTTTCACTGGAGAAATCCCCCTTCTTGCCACCCCTTCCCAAGCACCTCATCTTGTAGCACAGCTTTGAAATGCTCACAGTGCTTTTTGCATTCATCCGAAGGGGCTGCACCGTGATCAATACGCATGGCTTCTAAATGCATGATAAAGGTGCAGCCTCTGCACAGACAGGGTGGGCGGGGCTCAGCAGAGGCCTCTGTGGAGGGCTCACCCTTGGGCTGTGGGCACTATTGGACCTGGACTCAACGCGGGAGGGACTCAGGGCCTGTTCCGATGGCTCTTCCGACAGCCGTGCTCCTCGGCTGCTCTGTGGGCTTCAGTATGATATGCTTCTGCTGCCCAGGGTCTGACCGTCAGATACGTTGAACTGTTTGCGTTAACAACCACCAAACTTTAAAGTGGGAAGTTGTCATTAGATGGCCTCCCTCAAAACCCTTGGTGAATACTGGTTGGTGTCCCTTATCCAAAATGCCTGGTACCAGAAGTGTTTTGAAAATCAGATTTTTTTCTAATTTTGGAGTATCTGCATTATACTTAGAGTTTGAGCATCTCTAATCCAAAAATTCAAAATCTGAAATGCTCCAATTAGCATTTCCTTTGAGCACCATGCAAGCACTCAAAACGGTCCAGATTTTGGAACATTTCAGATTTTGGATTTTTAGGTGAGGGATGCTCAATCTGCAAAAGTACTGGTACTTCTAAAGGTGAAAATGTATACTGATAAAATTTAGGCCAGATTATTTTTTTCATGAGGAGGAGAAACAAAATACTGTGATTAAACAATGCAAATAAATTATATTTTATTTCGTATTCATTTTTATAAATACAACTTTCGAATACAATATTTCATACACAATCTAAATGACAAATAAATTGAGGCTGGCAATTTATAGAAAGACTTACAAGCCTAGTGAATGTACAAAACAACACGAAAGCCACCACCCAGCCATTTTCTGTACCGCAGCTGGATGATTTGCCTTTAGAGAGCAGAAGGTCAAGGCAAGGCCAGGAAACCCAGAGACTACCGAAGAATGATGTTTCTGTACTGATGATACTCATATGATTATTTGTTGTTAGTGTTAACAGTGCCAGTTGCTATTTATTGGCACATCAGAGCTTTTCAGACATTGCCATCAGATTTCCAGCAGCTCCAAATGATGGCTGCAGACCCACAGAGGCCGAGCAGGGCTTTGGGTGTGGGCCGTGTGGCTCCCCTTTACAGGCTGTGGACCACCACAATACACCACCATCCACGGTCTCCTACATAGGAGGTAAAGCAACAGAAGGAGTTAGTAAATGTGTTGGCCTCTTAAGCTAAGAACTCATGTGGCCTGTGGGTCCAAGCTAGAAAGGCCCGAGCAGTCACTGCGAATCTTTTTGTCAGGGATTCCTGAGCCTGTGCTGATGGGCCTGGGTCCGGGGTCCTAGCCCAGGTCCCTCTGGAGCTCATTTACCAGGCTGAGTACCTGTGGGATGTGCTGGCTGCACCTATTCCTGTGTGCTTTCAGCCCATTGTCTGGGACATCTGCTGAGGCCTGTGTCATACATGTCCATTCAAAATAGCCAGCAGGAAAGCCGTGACTAAAGCAAAGTGCTCAGTCTTCCCAAATCCACGTTGAAGGGGGAACCACGGTAGCGGCAACAACATTACAAACTTTTTGAATAATGGTGAGAATGCCTAATTTTGTAGCATTTGCACAGTGTTTTCACATTTATTTGTAAACAGTAATTATCCCATTGCCATTTTCAATTTTAAAAAGTCCCCAGGTGCACATGAATGTGATGTTAAAAGAGAATCTTAAAATACTCTGACATCTTGGATTTCGGTACATTCCATCAGCAACCATGGTTTGCAGTTCTATGTAAAAAGAGTTCCTCAACTCTTCAGTTCTCTTCTTAGCTTTTAGTAGCAGTTCAGAGCTCAGTGGAGGGAGCGTTTGTGTTGGAGATGGAAGACTGGGCTATCTAGCCTGCTCTCCAGCTCATTCCCAGGCCAGCTGAGCTCTGCAGTCTCGAGTTTCTCCCTGTGGGCCTCGAGATGCTGCCTCCTAGGACAGGATGGGAAATCAGAGGGGGATGAAATTGGAATACTTAGTAAATTCAAACCCTGCCCTGGAGGGCTGGGCTGGGACCATGTACAGAATGGCCTGGGCTGCATCCCAGAGTACATATCCTGCAGTGCGGAACTGTAGGGCTGGCACTACTTCTTGGCCTCAGTGATGTCATGTAGGTTTTGGGTGACTGAGGATGAAGGATTATGGTTAGAGTGTCTCCTTTTAAAGTCTCATTTTTGAGGAAAGCCTGAGAAAGCAATGCAGAGAAACCTGTTCACTTTATTGGGTCCTGAAAGCCACATCTTCACATTCAGTGGCATCAGTTGCATGGGTAGAAAAGAGCTCAGCCCTCAAAGCTGTCTTGCATCCTTGAGACGTATTAATATTTCAGAAATACAGTCTCCAAGACAGCGTGTCAGCTGCAGTACTAACATCCCACCCTACCGCATGGGAGTGATCCGTGCCTTTCCTGTGAGCGCAGCTTAGCTTAACTCAACAAGCTCTGGGCACGTCACTCACTTGCCTCCCGGTGTCTGTGGCCTCGGATGATTCAGTGTGGAATCTTGTCTATTGCTATAGGAGGGAGAATTGCACAATATGGTCCTTACATGGTTCTAGACTACATTGAGCTCTGTTTGGGAAACAATGAGATCATTCATACAATTCTATGTAAAGAGTTCAACGTAACGACTTTTGAAAAAAGGATCTGACGAGTTGCCCCGGAGTATGGTGGGATTCTATAAGATGAATGAAATCACTAACCCTTAACTTGAGCAAACATTTCCTAAGCAGCTTCTGTACAGATTCTTTCTTAGTTGAGGAGGGAAGTTGCTCTGTGAGATCATCTTCCCTGAGAAGAATAGCTCAGCTATTTCTTTCTCTTTGAGCTCAGGGCTGGATCTCATGGCTAATAATTTTAAAAATCATTGCCTCATTCCTCTCGCTTCCAATATTGTAGTAGGAATTATTTTCTTCTCACAGGCTGTCTCACTGAGCTCTCGCTCATAGCCTTGCCTCTGCAGCCACGGACCCCTCAAATTCATTCTTTTTCCTGGAGGTTTCTCATCATTTATGCTAAATTCTGGGTTTCTTTTTATTTTTTCCAGCATTCATAAAAACCACATTCTTTTTTTCTGCTCTCCATATCTCTTCTTCTGCTCTCAAAATTCCATCCTGTGTGATAGCAAGGTGCAGTGGGCAGGGGTTGGGTGGGGGAGGGAGATGCCCTGCACAGCTTCACTTCCCCAGAGTACAGATGTCAGCTCGCTGTTCTGAGCGGCGACGCGTGGCCCCGATGACACGATGTATGCTCTGTTGCATTCCAGTCACCCTGCCGTATTCGGCCCATCATCTCCGACTACTTAAAGCTATTTGAGAAAACGTAAAAGAACAGTGAACAGTGAAGACCAGTGTGGCAAAGCTGCAGCCTCTCACCACGTTGTTTCTTTTCTAGGGATCACAACTGTGCTGACAATGACAACCATCAACACCCACCTTCGGGAGACCTTGCCCAAAATCCCCTACGTCAAAGCCATCGACATGTACCTTATGGGCTGCTTCGTCTTTGTGTTCCTGGCCCTTCTGGAGTACGCCTTTGTCAACTACATCTTCTTTGGAAGAGGCCCTCAAAGGCAGAAGAAGCTTGCGGAAAAGACAGCCAAGGCAAAGAATGACCGTTCAAAGAGCGAAAGCAACCGGGTAGGCTCTCCACCGCCTTGACCCCACCTGGGCCCTGCAGCTCAGCAGCTACTGCATTTACTTGCATGATCTTGTTTTTTCCCCAGTAGTGTATGTCAAGCCACACACCCTTCTCGTACATGTGATATAGTCCTTATGACATGGTGCCCAGCTCTTTTTTATTCAGACCAGTCCAGTGGAGTTCTGGCCATCTAGCTAGGACTGGCCAGAGTTGACTGAAACCAGTGGATGTAGGCTTACACACAAAGAACCATTGGCCTGGCCAACGAAATTCACTTTTGGTGTTTCCGTGCACATTGACCCTGGTCCAGTTGCTTTTTACCCAGGTAATGCATTCCCCAACGGTCGCTTCCATTATTCCAGTCTACCCTCAGGTAATGCATTCCCCAACAGTCGCTTCCATTATTCCAGTCTACCCTCAGGGCACAGACCTAGGCCTTCTTCCTCTCACCAATAAGCCCCTTAAAACAGCAACTATCTGGATGGACAGCCTATTGAGAAGTGGAGCTCATTCTTGAATTTGGGTGAGGGCATTTGAACTGGGGCTGGTTAATCTCTGGCTTGGTGTTGAACACAAGGGAGAGGATCAACATGGAGCTGGCAGTGAAAGACTCCCTTGCCCTTTCTGAATTCTCCACTTACAGAAGTAACAGGGCGCCATGGTTTTTCAATATACTTGCATGAGCTTTGAGTAGGACTTGGGCAGACTTGATGATCATAATCTGAAATATTTCCTCGTGCAAGTTACCGGGTTTCCTATAAAACCAACATTAGTGTTGATGCTGGAGAAGCCAAAATCATCTATAGTTTCCTACAAAGAGAACAAAACCTGTGGGTCTGGAATGAATGAAACGCTGGGGTGGAGTGTGTGAATCTGATCTGTAGAAGCGTTTTTCCAAAATGTTTCAGTATTCCTTTAGTTGTAAAATTATCAGTTTGAGGATCCAGCGTGCTGCCATTCTTTGCACTGGAGTAGGCATACAGTCTCTTGTCCACCTGCCCACTGGCCACTGTCCTCTAGGGAAAAAGCAAAGTTCAAAAGGAACGAACAAGACGGGCAGTGCTGTCTCTGGAAGCTCTCATAGATCTGCCATGGCCCTGGCCCCTCGCAGTTGTGTTCTGCAAAAAGCCAGGGTTGGGCAGACCTAGGCACTTTGTTTTAGGAAGTCCATGGACTTTCTAAAGCCCTCGCACACCCTCCTCCAGCCCAGCTCAACTCAGCAATGCTCTTACATCCTTCCAACCACAAAGCCACTTGATCTTTAGATGTCATTTCAGCTTATATAAAAGCGGTGTGTTATTGTGATTATAAACAACATTTGAATGAAAGCACATTATAGTTCCAGTATAATTTTTAAAATGTATCCTTCCACCTCTTCTATCCCTTCAGATCCTCAAGGATATATTTCTACCTGTTTACATATTGGGTTTCTTACCACATTTTTTTTTTTAATTCTTCTTGTTAAACATACTGTTAGGCCATTCTTGTGTTGCTATAAAGGAATACCTGAGAGTGGCAAATTTACAAAGAAAACAGGTTTAATTGGTTCACGGTTCTGCAGGTTTTACAGGAAGTGTGGCAATAATGTCTGCTCGGTTTCTGAGGTGGTTCCAGGAAGCTCACAATCATGGTGGAAGTCAAAGCGGGAGCTGCAGGCACGTTACATGGCAAAAGTAGGAACAAGGAGGAGGGGAAGATACCGCATACTTTTAAACAGCCAGATCATCTCATGAGAAGTCACTCACTATCATAGACAGCACCAAAGGGATGGTGCTAAACAATTCATGAGGAAACTGTGTCAAATTGTTGGAGGTGGGGCCTGGTGGGAGATGATTGGATCACGAGGGCGGTTTCTCACGAATGGTTTAATACCACACCACCCCGCTTGGTGCTGTCCTCGTGAGATGTGTCTGCTCCCCCCTTACCTTCCGCCATGATTATAAGTTTCCTGGGGCTTCCCCAGAAGCCGAGAGGTGCCAGCACCATGCTTCCTGTACAGCTTGCAGAACTGTAAGCCAATTAAACCTCTTACCTCTTTCTTTATGAATTACCCAGTCTCTGGTATTTCCTTTTTTCTTTTTTTTTTCTTTTTCTTTTTTTTTTTGAGATGGAGTTTCACTCTTGTTGCCCAGGCTGGAGTGCGATGGTGTGATCTTGACTCACTGCAGCTTCCGCCTCCCAGGTTCAAGTGATTCTCCTGCCTCAGCCTCCTGAGTAGCTGGAGTTACGGGCATGTAACACCACGCCCGGCTAATTTTGTATTTTTAGTAGAGACGGGGTTTCTCCATGTTGGCCAGGTTGGTCTTGAACTCCTGACCTCAGATGATCCACCTGCCTTGGCCTCCCAAAGTGCTTTGATTACAGGTGTGAGCCACCACACCCAGCTCAGTCTCAGGTATTTCTTTATAGCAATGGGAGAATGGCCTAATACACCTTCCACCAAGCCCCACCTCCAATAGTGGGGATTACAGTTCAACATGAGATTCGGGCAGCGACACAGATCCAAACCATATCACATACCTATTTCTCTAGCCTGTGGAGGTTTTGTTCCTCTATCCTGTGCCCTCCATGCCTTTATGGGTCCACACCTCCCAGCAAACACAGTAGCTCCTTGGAGGACTGTCTGTGCCCGTACGAGGCCCACGAACATTCATGAACCCATGGAAGCACATTAAGTGAATGTCAATGGCTCCTTCCTTTCAGCACAGCATAAATAGAGTTGGTCAGAAAACTGAGGATCTGTGAATAAAACGAGGTTTTTCACAGACAAAACTATCTTAAATTTCTTAGTGGAAAATATACTTAGTATCATACTGTTATATTTCCAAATAGGTCCATATCCTACTAGGAACACACAGTACGCTTTGGTCATGCTGTTTCCAAGGAAACTAGAATTCATCACATCATTATTGTTTCCATCACAGAGGCACACATATCCACACATACACATACAACGAATGCTGTCTTTCCAAATTTCCTCTTAATTTAAACAGATCATAAATTTTTTCTTCTAAATGAGACTGTTTAAAACAGTCAAATTGTGGTGCTGCAGAAATACCTTTCTGGGTACAAGGCTTAAAATCTAAGATAAAAACAAAAAGACAAAAAAACTCGAGCATCTGTAGAGAAAATGAGCGGGATATAGAAAAAGTGTATTATAAATTAAATGCAGAAGAAATTCTTAGTTGATTCATGAGTCTGTGTTTATTGTTTGGTTTTTCAAAAATCTGTTTCTGTGTTTTCTCAACAATCTTAGGAAGGCCTTTATATATTCATATGTTTAAGAATCTGTAATTATAGATCGTACTTAAGGTTTGAAGTCAACATATGATTATGTGTATGCTAATTCTAAATGCATATTTGATGCTCCTAAAGATAAGCATTAAAAAATTGTTCCTGAGCACACCTAAGTCTTTAGTGATAATTTTTAAATAGAAATGTACCTCCCAAAAAGTTTATATCAAGTAATGTGGATGAATGAAAGGAACATGAGAAGAGAATCCAATTTTATGTGAAACAGAAGTGGTACTATATACACAACCTAACAGCTTACGTAGTCCTTTGTTTCTTTTTTTAACTATCATTTTAGCTTCAAGGGTACATGTGCAGGTTTGTTATATGGCTAAAGTACATGTCACAGGGTTTGTTGTACAGATTATTTCCTCACCCAGGTAATGAGCATAGTGCCCAAAAGGTATGTTTTTCATCCTCATCCTCCTCTCACCCTTCACACCTAAGTGGGCCCTGGTGTCTGCTGTTTTCCTTCTTTTCGTCCATGCATACTCGGTGTTTAGCTCCCACTTGTCAGTGAGAGTGTGCAGTATTTGTGTTTCTGTTCCTGTGTTAGTTACCTTAGGATAATGTCCTCCGGCTCCATACATGTTGTTGCAGAGGACGTGATCTTCTTTTTATGGCTGCATAGTATTCCATGGTATATATGTACCCCACTTTCTTTATCTGGTCCACTGCTGATGGGCATTTAGATTGATTCTCTGTCTTTACTATTGTGAATAGTGCTGTGACGTGTCAGGGATAGCACCTGGGATTGCATCTCAGTGTGGCCAGCAACACCCTGCAGCTTTCCCCTGACTGACAGCTGCTGGCTCCACAGCAGGGATTTGGCTTGTCACCGTCTTTCCTGAGACCACTTTCTGTGTCCTGTAAGGCATCTCAAGAGAAAACAGTACCCTATGGACACTGTAGGCCACCAGCAACTGCCTGTTGATACTGTGGTTTTAGTGACCCTACTGTAAAACCATGAGTAGATTTTCCTTATATTTAGTATTTATGCCATATTTTAGCTTAGTAGTTGATTCATGAATACTTAAGACATTCGCATATTCACTTAGTATCTCCCCAGACTAGTGGTACCATGTAAGCGTTGACCTTCACTTGCCTGTGCATACCGTCTGTTCCTGAGTTGTTTCTATACCCAAGAGTTCATCTTTGGTTGTAATTCATGCATTATGGTTACAAGCCTTGCGATATTTTACAAGTTGACCAATTAGTATTTGAATTTCATGAGGTGGTAGAGAGTCATAATTCTTGGCAAGGAATCAGAGCTGCAGACTCAACATCATTCTTATTAAAGAGCAAGATTTCATTCTTCCTGTGGCAAGTCCTTTCTCATTCCTCTAAAACAACAGTATTTTACTTAACTAGAAGCTGGAAGAAAATTAGAGAATGAGATATCAACTGTATGCCAATCTGGTGACATATTTTAGGAAAAAACAAAAAATCTCTCTGTGCTATATTCTGAATGAGATGTTTTTAGTCTTTGAATGTTTGCACCTGTCAAGGTTATAGAGCAGGAAGAAAAACTTCATTGAAATCAATGGTTCTAATTATAGTAGAGATGAGATGAACCCTTCAAAATAAAGAGTATTCATGAAATGATTTAAAAATTGCAAGTCATCTGTCATTCTATGAAGGGCATTTCAGCCTTGTATTTCACCCACAATCGCTTCTTTCTACTTTAAGACTTAAATTCTAGATAATAGAAAAAGACTTTCTCTTTTGGAAATATTTGTTTATTTGGCTCCTAAGATTTAACAGATTTTTAATAACCCTTTAGTTCTTTCAGAAAAAAAAATCCATGAGTAATTTTGGTGGAAATTTTCTACATACTGGTTCATGCTTAAATGAAAACCATACAAATGTAAAACCATAAATAAAGCAGCCAGACTATTTCAAGCTAAGATCTTATTAATTCAATATATATTCAGGTTCCTTTTCACACTAGAATGAGAGGTACCTGCACTGTTATTTCCATTACAACTGTTCACCCACTCTGAAATAAGAATACTGTAAAATTGTATTGGTTCTCGAATTCTTTCTCACATGCACTGTATCCTGAGACAGCTACCAGTTAGTCATACATGTCCAAAGCCCCCAAGAGCACTGTAGTTTTGTAAATTATTAACAACATAGGTGGGGAGGTGGGTTTGACTTCTCTCAGGCTAAGTTTTCTTCACTAGAGTTCAAGGGCACAGCCTTAGAGACCCACCTTCGTGAGATCGTTTCCCAGACACAACACTGGCCACAGGGCTGGGGAAGACAGGACATGGATTCATACAGATTTGTATCTCAATCTTGAAAACTCAACTCAGCATTCATTTGACCCGATGTCTTGTGTCGTCTTCACTCTACCTGTGCAGTTCCTGAAGTCCCCACCTACATGGTGACCCATTCCCTTTCCATTGTCCTGTCCTCTCTACCTAGGATGCTTTTCTTCTTGGTCCACATTTCCCTCCAAGATCTAAGCCAGATGTTTTCCTCCATGACATTTTCCTTGATTGCTTTTTTTGTTTGTTTGTTTTTTGAGATGGAGTCTCGCTCTGTCCCCCAGGCTGGAGTGCAGTGGCACGATCTCAGCTCACTGCAACCTCTGCCTCCCAGGTTTAAGCGATTCTCCTGCTTCAGCCTCCCAAGTAGCTGGGATTACAGCCACCATGCCCGGCTAAGTTTTATATATATATTTTTAGTAGAGACAGGGTTTCACCGTGTTGGCCAGGATGGTCTTGATCTCCCGACCTTGTAATCCGCCCCCCTCAGCCTCCCAAAGTGCTGGGATTACAGGTGTGAGCCACTGCGCCCGGCCAACATTTTCCTTGATTTTTTTGGCCTCCCATGTATCTGCATCCTGCCCCCATCACTCCCTGCTCTAAGCAGTTGGTTTTGTTTCTCTTCTGCCAACTTACAGGGCACATGCTTTATGCTTGTGAAAATGGCAGATCACTCACATCCCATGTGCCCAGCAAGCCTTGCCTGCTAGACAGCATCTGACTCACTGCATCTTCCAAAATATGCACACCCATGACACGGACGTGGTACACCTGCTCTTGTAACATGTGTCCATGAATGAGCGCTAGTTGTCATGGATTTGGTCGCACTGGAGGGGTATTTTTTCCACTTTCCTAGTGGGAAGAGAGGACAAGGCTTATAAATGTCATCTTTATAAAGCCGGGTAAAACTGAGTCATTAGAATCGTCAAAGTTCATCTGACTAAACAGGTTGCAAAATACTCCCCTTTCTTCCTTTAAGAAAAGACATTGCTCTCCTTGGTATTTCACTCCACAAATTTGTTAATTCTGGTCTACTAGATTTTGATAAAAGGAGCTTTTTATATGTTATTTATAACTAGGAAAGAGATGGTATTTAAAAGTGTGTTTAGGCCAGGTGCGGTGGCTCAAGCCTGTAATCTCAGCACTTTGGGAGGCAGAGGCACAAGGATTCCTTACGCCTGGGAATTCCAGATCAGCCTGGGCAACAAAGAAAGACCTTGTTTCTACAAAAAAAAAAAAAATAAATAAAAAAGAAAGAAAAAATTAAAAAAATAGCCAGGTGTGGCGAGTTCCTGTGGTCCCAGCTACTCGGGAGGCTAAGGCAAGAGGATCACTTGAGCCCAGGAATCTGGGGCTGCAGGGAGCTATGGTCCCAACACTGGACTCAAGCCCAGGCAACAGAGCAAGACCCTGTCTCTGAAAAGTAATAATTATCAATGTGTTTAAAAGGCAAACTGCAGTATTTTGCAAATGCACTTGTTGATTATTTAAGATCTCATCAGCTAGACCCTTTGAGGGTGAGGACCTTCTTGTGTTCACTTTGTGCTCCTAAGGACAGAGCAAGATGGTGACACGGAGCAGCCGTGTGGTAATGTTTTAACGAATGGTCTTGAACAATCCCGGCCCCTTCGTGGAAGTGCATTCTCCAGTGAAGCGTCCCACGTCCTGAAGTGGACGACTGGGCTCTTCATCTCACAGTTTTGTTATTTAAAACATTGCATAGTCTGTAGAGACCATTTTTCTAAAGCTAAGTAATGCTTTCTGGTTTTTTCCATCTTCAGGAAAATGATTTCACTTTTCTGATACTGTAATTCCCAAACCACTTAGTATTATTGAAAAGAACAAATTCTGCATTACTATGCAGTGGCTCACGCCTGTAATCCCAGCACTTTAGGAGGCCATGACATGTGGATCTCAAGGTCAGGAGATCGAGACCATCCTGGCTAACCCAGTGAAACCCCGTCTCTACCAAAAATACAAAAAATTAGCCTGGTGTGGTGGCGGCGACTGTAGTCCCAGCTACTCGGGAGGCTGAGGCAGGAGAATGGCGTGAACCCGGGAGGCGGAGCTTGCAGTGAGCTGAGATCGCGCCACCGCACTCCAGCCTGGGCGACAGAGTGAGACTCCGTCTCAAAACAAAACAAAACAAAATACTACAAGCATCTTCCACCTTTGATTATCTTCTGACTCAACATCAGATAAATTTTAAACACATAAGCTTACCATTTAAGTAGAACTGTTTAAAATGCTGGACATTCTAATAAAATCAAATTGAGTTTGTTTGATAAATGACCTCAATTTATCAAATTCCTTTACATGGTAACCTAATATACTTTCTGATTCATGATTCAAAATCAGACGTATTTGGTGGGGTACCAAGCGTATTCATTGCAGTAAATGGAATGAATGGAACACCCCAAATGAACAGGAACACACTGGCCGACCGCCCTCCCAGGCCCTCCCCACAACAAGATTCCCAGTGTGAGCCAGGCAGCTCATTCTCCCCACCACGTCTTTCCTTTGTGGCACAAGGTACCATAGAAGGTGCTGGAAGGAGATAGAGACCAGAGGACAAGCTTCTGTCCTGGACAATCTTGCTGTGAATCGTTCTTCCTGCAAAGACCAGCTGGGCTGCCCAGCCAAGCCCTCCTCCCTGCAGCATCCAGGGCAGGTTCAGGTTACCCCTTCTCAGGGATAGTGAATGGCTACTCTTGCCCCAGGAGGATGTGGCCCTAGCACTCCCACAGCTAGCCCTAGGTGGCCTGCACAGGGGACATGCTACTGTCATGGGCACCTGTTTCAGCCACACCTGAATTTAACTGTTGGGCTTCTCCTGCCATATTCTCTTGGTACAATGAGAAACTCTGTCTCCCAAACCAAGGAATGCTTCCCTTGTCTTAAAGACATGCAGACATACTTTGTCATTTAAAGAGTTTTCCTGCTAATCATCCCATGGAAAGAAAACAGAAAGGACAGATATATAACAGAAGGCCAGGTGCGGTGGTGCACACCTGTAATCCCAGCACTTTGGGAGGCTGAGGCAAGAGGATCACCTGAGATTGGGAGTTTGAGACCAGCCTGACCAACATGGAGAAACCCCATCTCTACTAAAAATACAAAATTAGCTGGGCGTGGTGGCACACGCCTGTAATCCCAGCTACTCGGGAGGCTGAGGCAGGAGAATCGCTTGAACCCAGGAGGAAGAGGTTGCGGTGAGCTGAGATCACGCCATTGCACTCCAGTCTGGGCAACAAGAGTGAAACTCCACCTCAAAAAAAAAAAAAAAAAAGAAAAAGTCAAAATTTTACCAAGATCTAACATTCCAAGTGCTTTTGAGATACAAGCTCCATTAGAATTTTCCTTCTGCTGGATAAAAAAATATAAGAAAATGCCCTCCTCCACCTCCCACATCATGTGTCTCCATGAAGGGCCTTCCAGCACGGGTGGTGTGATCTCGGTCCATTCCCATCTCCAAGCGCTCTCAGCCTGGCCGTCCTCCATTCTAAGGAGACCACTCCATCCAGTGGAGGACAGATGAGGTCACTCTCTGACCGCTTCTAAACCAATGCTGGCCGTAAACGACAGGGAAGACCCGCAGTGACACTGTTCATCCTAGCACTATAGGATGTAGCACTGGTTTAGAAGCACTGGCCCCACCCGGACTCATGGCACACTTGCTGCCGTGTGAACGCTCCTGCTAGGAGCTCACAGGGAACAGGAGTGCATGGGCCGGAATGGGATTGGGGTGCTGAGTGACTCTCCACTCCTTCCCCAGCCCCTGAGCTACAGAGATTCAGCACTGGGCAGGCGGAGGCCCAGCGTTGCTGCTGTGGGCATGCCGTGTGTGGCTCAAGGCTTAGGGAAAACCCCAAGATGGGTTGCAGTCGCCAGGGGAGCAGTTATTCATGGGCTTCGGGCATTTCCATTCCAGACCGCCCTAAAGGAAACAGAGACCATTGCAGGGCGCTCTCCCTGCAGCCCCGCTCTGCACGCTCTCTTCTCAAATTCAATTTCTTATAGCTTGAGTTGCACTTCAGAAATCTATGACTTTCTACCTAGAAATGACTCTTCCTGTTCCCTAAAGAGTTAAATTGAAATCCTTTCACCTGACATACAGAAAACAAAAACCTCACTGGCCTGAATCTAATCTGTGTTTCCACCCAGCACGAGGTGTACTTTTCTCTTGTGATAAGAGGATTCGAAAGTGATCATGGCAGTGACGATCGTGACCTCATCTGTCTCAGGCTTAGTATGTGCTGGGAACAGTGTTTGCCTTTCTCAAAATATTTCAGGTACTCTTCAAGCTTCACTTGTGATGTTTTTGCTGCATTTTGTCTGAAAAATTTCTACTCATTCTTTGAGGCACAATGCAAATGTGCCTTCCCTCTCACCTCCTGATTACCATTGTAACAGAGTACCACAAATGTAGTAGCTTTAAATGACACCTGGTTTTATCTCATGATTCTGTTAGGCCAGACGTGCAGGTACAGTGAGACTCGGCTGGGTCCTGCCCTTAGGGTGTCAGGAGGCTGAAATTAAGGTACTGGCAGTCTGTGTTCCTTTCCCTTCTGCAGGCTCTGGGGTTAACTGTGCTTCCAGGATCACTCAGGTGCTTGGTCAAGTACAACTCCCTGTGGTTGTGAATTGAGGTCCCCATTGCCTTGGCTGGATCTTACGGTTGTTCTGTTTTTAGTTATTTGAGAAACCTCCCTACTGGTTTCCATAATGGCTGTATGAATTTATATTCCCACCAACAGTGTCTAAGAGATCCTGTTTCTTGGCTGTCTTGCCAGCACCTGTTATTTTTGTCTTTTTGATAGTAGCCATTCTCACTGGGGTGAGATGATATCTCATGTGGCTTTGATTTGCATTTTCCTGACTAGTGATGTTGAGTATTTCTTTCATGTGCCTGTTTGCCATTTGTATGTCTTCCTTTGAGACATGTGTATTCAGATCCTTTGTCCATTTTCTAATGGGATTATTTGATTTTGGGCTGTCAGCTGGGGCCATCTTTACTCCTATCAGCTGCCTTGTTCCTTCTTATGTTTTCCCTGCAGCCTTTCCATCGAGGGTGACTCAAGTCCTCAGGCTTTGAGTTCCTCTGCTTTTATCTCTCTGACTTTTTCTCCTGCTTCCTGTTGGAGAAAGTTCTCTACTTTTGAAGGTGTGATGAGATTGGGCCCACCTGGACAATCCCGGGTCATCTTCCTATCTTGGGGTATGTGCCCTTAATGACAAGCACAAAGTCACTTTTGCATAGGGTAACATACTCACGGAATCTAGTGAGGATTGTGAGCTTGGTGCCGAGCGATGAATGGGCTCACTGCCTGATGTGCTGGAAGACAATACGATGGCACTGAATTTTGAGAAAATAAAAGTTTTATTGCGAGTCAGCTGGCAAGGAGATAGGAGGAAATGCTCAAATCTGTTTCGTGGAACTGAGGTTTGGGGCAGGTTTTATAGGCATAGGGTAATGAGGCATGTTCTGATTGGCTCTTGCAATGAGGTGATGCTGGGAGGTGTGGTCTGGCTGCATCGTGCCATGGGGTGACACAAGGGCTCAATCTGATTGGATGCTGGATCCTGCCATGTGGTGTTTGCTGAGCAGTTAGGCTCCACCTATGGTTGTGTGCTTGGTCCATCTGGGCATGCTCAGGTTACATGACCTTCAACCTGGGGGTTCATGGCAACTGAAAATAACTCACCATTTTATTACACAAGGTTGAACCAGACTGGGTTGATCCTAGGGTTCCAGCCTCCCTGGGGGACATTACCCCGATGACCACCTCACTTTCCCCAAGCATAATGAAGTGACCTAGAATGGTGTTACCAAACCTGTAGATATCTGAGAGTCCTCTTTGGTGCCTTTCCACCAAAGTCTGAGTGGTCCTTGGATGTGCAGCCCTTCCTGTGTCCCAGCCCCCTTGAAGTCTGAGGTCATCCCACCAGTGGTCCTATCCCCACTTGGAACTTCACACAGGCCCAGCGCCTTCTCGAGCAGGACTCCTCTCACCACCTCACCTCCTGCTCATCTAGCTGGATGCCACTGATGACATTGCAGAAGGCGGGAAGACACAAATTAATACAGCAATAAATTATTCCTACACAAAATAACTGTGTTTTGTGAAAGAGTTATGGAGGAAGCCACAGACACTTAATCTAGTACTGGAACACGGGGTAGGCTTTCCACAGCCAAAAACAGGACAGAGAAAATGGCCCTCCAGGCAAAGAAAGAGAAGAGAAATAGAGAAGTGTGGGGCTTGCTGGAGTGAAAGCCCAGGGGACCGTGGAATGGCCCTTGACGCTGTAGCAGGGATGGGAACTGCTCAGAAAGCAGATGCTAATAGTTCATTTCAGAAAGGACTCCACTGGGGCCGCCAGCCCCAGGATGTTCTGTGAAAGGCTCAAAGTTCCAGGGCAGACCAACCCACAAACAGAGTGGACCTTTGGCATCATCATGAAACGTCTGAAGCTACATTTGGCACAGAATAAAACGCTATCATTGTAAAGTCTGGCTCCATTGTGGGAAGGGAATTTCGTCTATTTTATATGTAGCCCTTCAAAAGGAAGTCTCCTGCCAGGACCAGTATTGGGCAAGGGGCGCCTGCTTGAGTTGGGGTTGGAGGTGTGTGTATCTACTCCACGGAAGTCATCAGGCATGCCTTTCGATCCCGGGACTATTCATGTGTTTCTCTGTAGTAATTTGGGGGTGTTAGATCATCAGAAAAGGGAACGAGATGATTTCCAAAGACAAATGGGAGAATATAGTTTTTATTCAAAGCATCGTTGTGAAAATGGTTAGAGCACCTAAGTTAACAGCTTGAAAGTCATTTGTACTTTAAGTTTTTCAGTAAGGATTTGTATCCGTAATGTGAAATTGCAATTTGAAAAAGCCGCTCCCCCTTCTTGCATCTAATCTCTTACACGAGCATTTTTAGATCAAGGAAATAAAAATCTCTCAACTGCAATTAACCTCCAAAATGACATTTTCCAATAAAACGGAGTGCTGGGTTTGACAGATGTACAGTTTCTCGTAAAACACGTAAGGTGATGGCGTGACATCATTCTGTCCGGGATCTGCATAGGGAAATCGGATTCATTGGCCTGCTGGCTGTCTAACCATGTGCATTTTCCTTCCAATTAGGTGGATGCTCATGGAAACATTCTGTTGACATCGCTGGAAGTTCACAACGAAATGAATGAGGTCGCAGGTGGTGTTGGCGATACCAGGAATTCAGCAATATCCTTTGACAACTCAGGAATCCAGTACAGGAAACAGAGCATGCCTCGAGAAGGGCATGGGCGATTCCTGGGGGACAGAAGCCTCCCGCACAAGAAGACCCATCTACGGAGGAGGTCTTCGCAGCTCAAAATTAAAATACCTGATCTAACCGATGTGAATGCCATAGACAGATGGTCCAGGATCGTGTTTCCATTCACTTTTTCTCTTTTCAACTTAGTTTACTGGCTGTACTATGTTAACTGAGTGACTGTACTTGATTTTTCAAAGACTTCATTTAACACGAGTGAAATATTACTCTGCCTGTCAAGTTTTTATACCTGTACACACACAGACACACACACAAGCAGACACACACATATATACATACGCAATTGTATATATATGTGAACTTTCTCAGCATATATATAAAATACACGTGTATATGAGGATGTATGTGTATATGTTTATACACACAGGAGTCAGTGCCCATGTGTATGGAAGACAAATACACATACATATATACATTTTGCAGCTATGGACAATTTACCACAGGATGCATATTAAAGAAAGTCATAGTTTTTTTCTTTTATAATTGAAAGGGACAAGTATCTAAATATTATGCCTTGAGAATGAGGGCGTGAAACACAATATCATCCCCAAATGTGTCTTTTATTACCATAAGTTAGATGTTTTAGTTTAAAAATCAGAAAGACATTCTTAGTTAATCTTTGAAAACTCATACAGTGGTATTGCTAGTTTAAACTGAGTCACTCACTTCATATCCTCTCGTTCAGTTTAGTAAGCGAAGGCTTCTTGGCTTTTCTGGTGATGAGGTTTGTTTTCATCGGGCATACGTTTTCTGTAATGGTTTAGTGGCTGGGGTGAGCCACTGGCAGTGTGCTTACCTGTTGTCTTAAACATAGATAGATCCCACGTTGATGTCTGAACGACCGTCTTTTGAAAACCCATCGGGAGTGAATGGCATCTCATTGTAAGTACTCTAATATACAGTGTGTAGTTTGTTTCTCTTGTTCACTTGGAGTGGATCCAGCTTCACTGTCACGTGCGAACACAGTGGCACGTTTTGCCAATGACATTTCAATCACTGAAAATGTGCTCTACATCTCGTATGGATTTCTAGGCCTGATATCCAACAGAAAGCATAGACGTCTCAGGTTATTCGTTACTCTAAGGTAAAACCATCTAGGATGATTTTCCCCCTTGCAGTTATGTTATCAATCATTCTTATAACATTGTATGTTAATAGAAAATATATTTGCATAATATGCATATATATGTATATTTACCAAGATTCTGTTTCTTAACGCTTGCTATCATGGCAGCATGCGATGTCATATTTTCCTTTATGTGATGTAACTACTTTCTGTTATCTAGAAATTAAGATTGAAGCTAAAACACTTCTGTTCAATTTCGGAAACTAAGAAACATCCTCATGCCTTTATTTCTGTATCTGACATACTTCATAAGCACATCCAACTACTCCTAGACTGACTAGGATTCTGCAGGAACATGACCCCTACACACCACGCGTCACCCAACGACCCATGACCGTTCTCTGAGGCAAAGGAGGGCAACCTGACGGCAAACACAGTCACTGTTGCTTCCTTCTGATCCACAGCCTCATCAGTATTTGGACTTTTTAAAGCTCGTAGAAACAAGACAAGGTGCACCGGTTTCATAGACGCAACCTTAACTTACTATTTAGATGAGATCTTTCTAAAGAAAAAAAAAAAGAGATGATATATTTTTTGTAAACAATATTTCTATCACAGGCATCCATAAACTGAAATGACTACAGTTGTGCAAACAGGTGTCACAGTGAAGTTGAGCATTTGGAGAAAAAATAAAAAGCAAAATTTGCAGGAAGAACTGCTAAATTAATACTTTATCCCAAAATGCCACGTATGCCTCGCCCTCTCTGTTCTATCCAAAACCAAGGACCAGAGTCTAGCCCAGTGCTCCAATGGCTGGCCCCAGTTGTCTCGACATAGGTAGGGGCACCACCTTCCCTGAGGATGCGTGTGGTGTGGACTATCCCCATGAGCTGACCACTACTTGATTTTTCTTTGGTGGCTGTAACAACCTTTAATTTGTGGGCATCTGCAACAGTTCAAAACCCACCATCAGACGAAACATAATCCACAAAATCTCACGCTAGAGGCATTTACCTCCTTTAAGGCCCTTTTCCCTCCTTCATTCCTATCTTTTTCCTCCTAATCACTGCTCTCTGGTTTTATTTTCATCTGGAGACTAGCCAGGGATTCCTTTGGCTTTGGCTTTTCTCTGACAGTTTTTTCCATCGGTAACAATGGGGGATCCTAAAAGTTAAACAGATTGGGAAAAACCTTGTAAGTGGCCTTATCATTATTATCATGTTAAAGAAAAAAATACATTTGCAAAGACCTTATCCCTTTCAATACTTCAGGTATATCTTTTTCCGTATCCAGTAATTAAAGGTGTGAGGTCCACATGCGGAAGAGGGACCCCAAAATGTACATGGATGTGGACAAAAACAGTCGATGGTCTATTTAAGTGTATAATGTATACTGTTCAGAACTGTGACATTAATTCTTTCTGGGAGAAAAGTGATTTACAACTTTTTTGATGCATAGTTGAGGTACCCAAATATCACAGGCAGAGACCCCATGAGGCTCCAAGGAGCTGCAGTCTCCTTCCCGAGGTTTTCTGGATATAAATTTGCATGGTATAGTCATAATAGCTTTTGAGCTTTTTATATGCATTTGGCACCAAGACTGGGATCCACAACTTTGTAGACACCGCGATGAAGTTAACATATTAGCTATACTATAAATAGTGTTTGTAACTACACACACACACAAACACACACACACACAAATACATACATATATTCTGTAAAAACAAAAAGAGAAAACTTTTTAAGATCCTTGGGTATGTGTTTGCTTTACTCCATTTCAGAAGAAAATTACTTTTCTTCTAACAAAATTATTTTATAGCTTCTCCATTTTTAAAACTTGTGAGAACATTGAGAAGAGAACTCTGTGTTAACAGAAGAGAGTTGAATTGGAGTCTCTGTTGTGTACAAATGACCTCTCATTACTCCACAGTAGTTATTTGAGCCAGTGACTGAGCCGCGTTGAGGAATCCTGAACCCGGACCTCTGACGTTGTTGGGAGGTGGCTGCTACCCACACCCAGACCTCTTGCGTAAGGAGAGAAACATTATCATTGGGGATATAATGAGATTTCTTTCTTAACAACTGAAAGTAATAAAAAGTTAATTTTCTAAGTAGTCCTGTCTTTCCAAAATGCGCCACAGGGGCTCAAGATCTACAGAAGAATCTTGTTATGACAGTTTGTTATTACCCATATTCAGATATCCTTGAGATCATGGAAGAGCCCTGCTACATAACTCCCCACAGAGAAAGACTGATAGACTTGAGTGCTCCTTAAAACAAGTGTTACTCCTGTTCACCAACCCCGGGACTGTGGAGGGGTTCCACTGTCTATACCATGCGACATCCATTTCCCCCTGAATCTCAAACGAACTAGAAGGTATGTCATGAGAATATTTCCATTAGGTGTGGAAGCTACCTGTACATCTGCAATATCTTGTGTTTTTAACGCCAGCACCCAGAACTTTGACATGTTCGGTCACTCCCTCAAAGGCACGTCTCTCTCGTCCAAACACAGCACTGACATTTTCACCAAGGGGATCATCTCAAAGGTGATGCCGAACAAGTCTGGGGCTGGTTTTAAGGGGACAGGCACATTGCAGTTGTAGATGTTCGTTTTCAGCATCTAGTAGATAATCCATTGGTGTTTGTCCCACCGTGGTGTGTTCTAACAAGAATGTGTCCGACTTTGAATCTCCTGGCTTGAAAGTATAAACCATCACTTAATTCTTATTTTAACTCTCCACCTGAAAACCAGTTCATATTTCTGGCCATTTTATGTAAGCAAAACCGAACACTTGGTGAAATATTTTGTTACTCTTGGAATTGACTCTGGCTCTCAGTGTGAGCCATTAGAGTAACATCAAATCTTGGGGTAAAGAGCTGCCCAGGTGAATTAAATTTTTCCAGGACACTAGCTAGTGTGCCTTGGATTGATTACCTCTTCTACTGCATTGAAAGGTGCCATGTTTTGCTGAAATACTAAATTCCCAACACCTGGGTAAACAATGACCTCCCAGAGAGTGGCTCCCGTGTGCCTCTCCCTAGGACCAACCCCGTGAACATGTTTTGTCACACTTGTCTCATGTTTCTACTTCACAAGTCAGTTGAGTGTGTTTAAGGTAAGTACAGGATTATTCTAGTAGGAATAGGCGATTGCTGTCATAATCAATTCTCATGTTGATTTCATTTTATTGTAAAGATAAATTTAAACCCAGTTTTGCTTAAGCACATTGATGTAATTTTTTGGTATTATTTGACATGAAAAAAACAGCAAAATTGAGTGATAGATACAATATGAAACTTGTTGATGAATGAATTCAAATTTATTAAAAAAGGACTAACTGACTTAAATGTGAAGGCTGATTTTTTTTTTCTTCCTTGGCTATCTTGTGAAGACGGTGTGGTTATTTTAATTATTTGGGTTATGCTGAAAGTAAAAAGAAATAAACCTGAAATTGACTGCGTGTGAGATCAATTGAACTATGACTTTAAAAAATGAAAATCACTATTTACCCTGAACTTCAAAGGACAGCTAGACACACAGAGCTCTAACTTGTCCCTGTCTTCATGTAGGTATTTTAAGCAAGAAATATTTTTACATTAAAGGTCAGGGAGCCAACCTACCTATAAGCTCTGGCCAAGGTGGTATTGATCCTTATCTTGAGTTCTTTAGTATGATAAGGCAGTTTCTTTGTTTTTTTTTTTTCTCCAGTGAGAAAGTACCAAGCAATGTCTCAGAACTAGTTAATTAATTAATTCAGATCCTTGGACACTTTTAGATAGAATTATTATTGAGAAATTATATCTAGGCCCCCAGAGAAGCTGTTGGTTCACCTGCAGACACCTTAAAAGGAATGTTCCCCATGGTGGTTTAAGTCTCACAAAATGCCCTCAGATTTACCTCCAAATTTCCTTACTCTCAAGCAATATAATGCAGATTCTTTAGGAATTCTTTACAGGTCCTGTTTTCATTCTTTTTTTTCCATTGTTTGGATAAGTTTTTTACATTTCTGGTCTACTTGGGGACCGCAACTTGGACATATGCCACACTAATTCTTCTAAGGCTGGCACATCATGAATGGGGACAGTTCTTACCCATTTCACTAGGTTAAAACCTTATCCATCCCAGGTGACAATCTGAAATTGCCATAACCACAGAAGAAAGGATTTTCAAAGGACTGGATTTCTTAAAGCTTTTTCTTTAAAGAGTATTCTGTTTTTAATTGGTGGAGGAAGCCTCCCTGCATGTGGGGTCCAGTGATACCCAGACCATCTCTGCACGGTCTCCTCCCTCCTGTCTCATAGCTGCCCTGCCCACACCCACGTGTGACACCTTCTTACAATTCCTGCTCTAACTTCCTTTTTACCAGCTTCTAAAGGATAGGGATTATCAACCCTACTATGAATAAGAACATTATTCTTCAAAGAAGACAGACACTTTGGAACCTGTGATACCACTTTTAAGGTAGGACATACAGCCCCATGTTGCTAAACCAGCAATGGTTATTGTTTGAGGTACTCCTGGCATTAGAGGGACTTGTGCTTCATGGCCCTTGGTTTTTATAGAAACAGTTAAAATCAACAGGCAAGCAGTGTAGAGGGTACTTGTAAGTAAAATGCAATTCACTGAAATGGCATGTTGGGTGTGGGTGTGGGTCTGTGCATCTTGAAGCCAAATAGGAAACTAGTTGGTGGCTCTCATAGCCAGGTAGTTTTAGGAAAATGTCTTCACAACTTACATCTCCATTTATTTCACTAGGTATGGGCATTTATCTCTTGACTCCCCATTTTCTTAGATGAAGATACAATGCCCCCATCCTTCCATGTGTTTCTCTTTCTCCTTTTCCACCTCCCATCTTCTGTTTTCTGTGACTATAATTTTACATTATCAAGGTGGAAAGCATGTACACTGAGATCATAAAATTATATTTCAGTATTTAAGATTATGTTTACAGATTGATCCTAAAAGTTGAAAACTAAAAACAACCCACATTATTGAGCTATATTATGTAAGTACGGTTCAAGGTTTAGTATGTTGTTTGAATGTGTAAAAGTAAACATTAGAAGAAGAAGAATAACAGAAATACTGTAGTGCTTTTAGCCTGGAAAGTGGAATTTGTTGATGCCATGTGAGAAAAGAGATGTTCTGTCAGTTGTTACTTCATTGTCAAGATTGAGAACTTGTACATTTGGCACTCTAACTATACTCCAGCCTTGAGGGGTTTACTTATAAATAAATTCTAAAAGTTAAAAACAAATTAACAACTGTGATGTTATTAAGATTACATAAATATTATTCAAAGCAGAGCTAAGCAGTTTGCTTGGATTTCTTTCTGACCTTTAGAAGTACAATATCTCAACTTTGGGCTATTTCAAGGAGAATATTCCTAAGATTCAAGTCAAATGAATTGTTTTTCTTACATTCCTTCAATTGATCCAAACCACATAACATTTATGTTTGCATCAAGACCTTCTTAGATTTCATTTCACTCCATCACCCACAAATATATATTCTGGGGTTACTAATTTGCATTCTTTTTAATGAAGAAAGACGTATGTGCTTTCTTGACTGTGTGCATAATATTACCACCACTTCAGTCATTAAATTTATTGTTGGGAATCTTTTCCATTTTCCTTCATGAAAATATTCTTCTTGGCATTGACTAACTTCCCATACAAATTAGAATTGCTGCAAACTAATTCCTCATTATAAAGCTCATCCTGAGACTTATTTTCACTAAACTCCCATATTCCATAATTTTTAAATATCGTTCATGTTTCTCCTTTTTTCTGGTTTTGTCCCCATTTTGCGTAAGTTCATCTTCAGTTAATGTCTCAGGAAGAGCATAGGTGACAAGAGGTTTCGAGGCTTCATGCATCTCTTGACTCTTCTTTTGGTCCTTCATGTTTAATTGGTAATTAGCTAAGCATTGACTTGTGTGTTAGAAAGTAATCTCCCTAGAACTTTGAAATCATTGTACCATTGTATTTTATCATTCAGTGATGCTGATAACAGGCTTGATGTCAGATGATCTTATTTGCTTATAGGTGACTCACCCCCAACTTCTCACTTCCTCACTATCCCCACCCAGCCGACCCTGGCTGAGTGAGCCTTTTCTGGTATTTCATAAAGGTGAATTTACTATGAATCTTTTGTTTATGGTGTTGGATCCTGGGTGAAACTCTCAGCCTAAAGATCTGTATCTCTTAGCTCTAAACATTTTTCTTCTATTACTTTTTAGAAAATTTCTTCTGCCTCTTACTAATCTGATTTTGCACTTTATGGTTTGATTCTTAATACATAGTCTTTCTGTCCTGTTCTAGATTTTTTTTCTGTTAGCTATGTTTTCTGGGAAATTGTTTTTATCTTTCAACAATTCTATTTTATTTTCAAAATGACATTTTAAAATTATAAATGACACTCAAAAACCACACATATTTAAAGTGTGCAATTTAATCAACTTTGACATCATTAAACAATCCTCACAATCAAAATAGAAAACATTCGTCTCCACCAAAATTTTACTAGCATCACTTTATAATATCTCCACCCCACTCTAAGCTTCCCAATCCTGTCTCCAAGCAACAACACATGTGCTTTCAACAATTAATACGCTAGGGATAAGTTTGCATTTTCTAAAACCTTATGTAAATGAAATCAAATAGTACACACTCAAGATTCATCCATGTTGTTGTGTGATCAGCAGCTCAGTTTTATCACTGAGTTGTCTGCATTGTATGACTATACAACAATTTGTTACCCATTCACTTGTTGACAGACATTTGGGTTGTTTCTACTTTTTTACTCTTCAATATAAAGCTGCTATGAACATCCATGCACAAGTCTTTGCATACTTCTGTGCTTTCATTTTTCACTAGATCTTAGCTAAAAGGCTGAGAAGTGAAATGCTTTCATTTTTCTAGGGTAAAGGCACAAGGAAGGATCTTATGGTGGTATATGTTTAACCTTTTATGAAACTACCAAACTGTTTTTCAAACTAGTTTCACCATTGCACATTTTATCATTTGTGTATGAGAATGTCAATTCCTCCACATATTCTCCAACACTTGATGTGGTCAGTCTTTCAAATTTTAGCCATTCTAAGAGTTGTGTAGTGGCATTTCTTTTAGTTGCAATTGGTGTTTTATTATTAATGGATATTAAGCATCTTTCCTTATGTTTACTTGCCTGTTTACGTCTTCTGTCCATTTTAATTGGTTTGTTTCTTACTGTGTTTTGAGAGTTCTTTACATATTTTGGATACAAATCCATTATAAGATACATGCTTTGCTTTGTGACTTTTCCCTCCTGTTCCTTGGCTTCTCTTTTTATTCTCTCAACAGTTTTTCAGAGAGTATAAGTTTTTAATTTTGATGAAGCCCAAATTATTTTTCTCTTACGGGTTATGCATTTGGTATTGTATTTAAGAAATCTTTTCCTGACCAAAGGTCCCCAAGAATTTTCCTTATGTTTTATTCTAGAAGCTTTATAGTTTTAGGTATCACATTTAGACTTATACATTTTGAGTTAACATTTGCATATACTGTGAGATATAAATGAAAGTTCATTTTCGACATATGCATACCCAATTGTTAAACACCATTTGTTAAAAAAGAAACAACTTTCCTTTCCCTACTGAATTGACTTCGCATCGTTGCTGGAAATCAATTGTCCATATATATGTGTTGGTTCATATCTAGACTCTCCTGTTCCGCATGGCTATGCTGCAGTCCAGATCGCACTGTCTCGACCTCTGTGGTTTTAGAATAAGGCTTACAGTCATGTGGTCTTAGTTTATCCCATTTGTTATTCTTTTTCAAACCGGTTTCAGCTATTTTAGGACCTTTTCATTTCCCTATGAAATTTAGAACTGGCTTGGTAATATACACACACAAATAAAAGCCTTCTGGGAATTTGATTGGCACTGCATTGGATGTATAGATTTGTGGAGAACTGACACCCTAACACTGTTAAGTCTTCTGGCCCATAAACACTATTTACCTCTCCACTGGGCACCACGCCAGGGTTTCTCAGCCGTGGCACGCTGACATTTTGGACTGAGTAACCTTCTGTTTGTTCAGGGGAACTGTTCAGCAGCATCCCTGGCCTCCACTCATTAGATTCCAGCTGCATAACTTGTTTTCCCCAGCCCCAGGTGTAACAACCAAAAATGTTTCCAGACATTGCCAAATGTCCCCTGAAGCAAAAAAAAAAACAAAACAAAACTGACTGAAAACCACTAGTTTAAGTGTTTTAACATTTCTTTCAGCAACAGTTTTTGGGTTCTTTTTTTTTTTTTTTTGGACGGAGTTTTGCTCTCGTTGCCCAGACTAGAGTGCAATGGCACGATCTCGGCTCACCGCAACTTCCGCCTCCTGGGTTCAAGTGATTCTCCTGCCTCAGCCTCTCAAGTAGCTGGGATTACAGGCATGCACCACCACACCCAGTTGATTTTGTATTTTTAGTAAAGACAGGCTGGTCTCGAACTCCCGACCTCAGGTGATCTGCCCGCCTTGGCCTCCCAAAGTGCTGGGATTACAGGCGTGAGCCACCGCGCCCAGCTAGTTTTCAGTTTTCAATGTAGAGACCTTGTATACCTTTTGTCAGATTTATTCCTGTTATTTTATATTTAGGAGTGTTACTGTAAATGCTAATTTTAAAATTTCAATTTCTCATTGTTGCTGGTATGTAGAAATACAGTTGACTTTTCTATATTGGCCTGTATTTTGAAATATTACTAAACTCACTAATTAGTTCTAGTAGCTCTTTAAAGTGACTCCCTCAGATTTTTTACAAAGACAGTATTGTTGTCTCTAAATAAAGATAATTTTAATTTTTTCTTGCCAGTCTGGATGCCTTTTATTTCTGTTTCTTGCTTTATTTCATCAGCAAGAACCTCCAGTACAATGCTGGATAGAAATGGCAATAATGTTCTGGCCGGGTTTCTGACCTGACAGAGAAAGCATTTTGCCTCCCACAATTAAGTTAGTGTTTGCTGTAGGTTTTTCATACACGCCCTTTATCAGATTGAGAAAGTTCCCTTCTCATCTTAATTTTCTGAGTGCATTTCATCAGGAATGCATCTTAGATTTTTTCAAATGCTTCTACTCCTAATGAGTTGATGGCAAAGCTGTTTTTCTGTTTTTTCATATGATGAATTATATTGATTGGTTTTTGAATGTAAAGCCCATCTTGCATTCTTGGGCTGTACCCCAGTTGGTCATGATGTATTGTCCTTTTTACATATTTTTGGATTTGGTTTGTTAAAATTTATTAAAAAAATGCTTGTCCATGAGTGACAGTGGTCTATAACTTCTTTTCTTGTGATGTCTATATCCAGTTTTAGTATCAACCGATGGTGGCTTCAAAGACTGCATTGAGAATTCTCAATGAGAATTCTCTTCAATATTGATGAAATGTTTGTGTAAAATTGGTATTTTTTTCTTAAATATTTGGTAGATTAAAGCCATCTCATCACTTGGGTTTTCTTTATAGGAAGCTTTTTTGTTGTTGTTGAGACAGTCTCACTCTATCACTCAGGGTGGAGTACAATGGCACCATCATGGCTCACTGCAGGCTCAACATCCTGGGCTCAAGTGATGCCCCTCCCTCAGCCCCCCAACTAGCTGGGACTACAGGCATGCACCACCACACCTGGCTAATTTTTTGTATTTTTGGTAGAGACCAGGTTTCACTATGTTGCCCAGATTGGTCTTGAACTCATGAATTTAAGTGATCTGCCCACCTCAGCTTCCCAAAGTACTGGGATTACAGGTGTGAGCCACTGCGCCCAGCCTATGGCAAACTTTTGAACCAAAAACTCAAGGTTTATATACATTATATACACACACACATATACATACACGTACACATACTTTAAGTTCTGGGATACATGTGCAGAACATGCAGGTTTGTTACATCGGTATACATTTGCCATGGTGGTTTGCTGCACCCATCAACCCATCATCTACATTAGGTATTTCTCCTAATGCTATCCCTCCACTAGCCCCCAACCCCCTGACAGGCCCTGGTGTGTGATGTTCCCCTCCCTGTGTCCATGTGTCCTTACCCACTTATG
This sequence comes from Macaca fascicularis, assembly GCF_037993035.2. Taxonomy (NCBI): domain Eukaryota; kingdom Metazoa; phylum Chordata; class Mammalia; order Primates; family Cercopithecidae; genus Macaca; species Macaca fascicularis. Next base: position 2,559,495 of record NC_088381.1, read on the forward strand.
AGTAAGAACATGCAGTGTTTGGTTTTCTGTTCCTGTGTTAGTTTGCTGAGAATGATGGTTTCCAGCTTCATCCATGTCCCTGCAAAGGACATGAACTCATGTTTTTTATTGCTGCATAGTATTCCATGGTGCATATGTGCCACATTTTCTTTATCCAGTCTAACAATAATGGGCATTTGGGTTGGTTCCAAGTCTTTGCTATTGTGAATACTGCTGCAATAAACATACATGTGCATGTGTCTTTATAGTAGAATGATTTATAATCCTTTGGGCATATACACAGTAATGGAATTGCTGGGTCAAATGGTATTTCTAGTTCTAGATCCTTGAGGAATCACCACACTGTCTTCCACAATGGTTGAACTAATTTACACTCCCGCCAACAGTGTAAAAGCTTTCCTTTCTCCACATCCTCTCCAGCATCTGTTGTTTCCTTTTTAATGATCACCATACTAACTGGCATGAGATGGTACCTCATTTTGGTTTTGATTTGCATTTCTCTAATGACCATTGGTGAGCTTTTTCTCATATGCTTATTGGCCGCACAAATGTCCTCTTTTGAAAAGTGTCGTTCATATCTTTTGCCCACTTTTTGATGGAGTTCTTTGTTTTTTTTTTTCTCGTAAATTTCTTTAAGTTTCTTGTAGATTCTGGATATTAGCACTTTGTTGGATGATAGATTGCAAAAATTCTCTCCCAATTCTGTAGGTTGCCTGTTCACTCTGATGATAGTTTCTTTTGCTGTGCAGAAGCTCTTTAGTTTAATTAGGTTCCATTTGTCAAATTTGGGTTTTGTTGCCATTGCTTTCAGTGTTAGTCATGAATTCTTTGCCCATGCCTATGTCCTAAATGGTACTGCCTAGGTTTTCTTCTTTGTTTTTATGGTTTTAGGTCTTACATTTAAATCTTTAATCTGTCTTGAGTTAATTTTTGTATAAGGTGTAAGGAAGGGGTTCAGTTTCAGTTTTCTGCATATGGCTAGCCAGTTTTCCCAACACCATTTATTAAATAGGGAATCCTTTCTCCATTGCTTGTTTTTGTCACATTTGTCAAATATCAGATGGTTGTAGATGTGTGGTGTTATTTCTGAGGCCTCTGTTCTATTCCATTGGTCTATATATCTGTTTTGGTACCAGTACCATGCTGTTTTGGTTACTGTAGCCTTGTAGCATAGTTTGAAGTCAGGTAGCGTGATGTCTCCAGCTTTGTTCTTTTTCCTTAAGATTGTCTTGGCTATATGGGTTAACTTTTGGTTCCACATGAAATTTAAAGTAGTTTTTCTAGGTCTGTGAAGAAAGTTAATGGTAGCTTGAGGGGAATAGCATTGAATATATAAATTACTTTGGGCAGTATGGCCATTTTCACGATATTGATTATTCCTATGCACGAGCATGGAATGTTTTTCCATTTGTGTCCTCTCTTATTTTCTTGAGCAGTGGCTTGTAGTTCTTGAAGAGGTCCTTCACATCCCTCATAAGTTGTATTTTTAGGTATTTTATTCTCTTTGTAGCAGTTGTGAATGGGAGGTTGCTCATGATTTGGCTGTTTGTCTATTGGTGTACAGGAATGCTTGTGATTTTTGCATATTGATTTATATCCAGAGACTTTGCTGAAGTTGCTTATCAGCTTATGGAGTTTTGGGACTGAGATGATGAAGCTTTCTAAATATACAATCATGTAATCTGCAAACAAAGATAATTTGACTTCCTCTCTTCCTACTTGAATATGCTTTATTTCTTTCTCTTGCCTGTATGCCTGTATGCCCTGGCCAGAACGTCCAATACTATGTTGAATAAGAGTGGTGAGAGAGGGCATGCTTGTCTTGTGCCAGTTTTTTGTTTTTTGTTTTTTTTTTTTTTTGAGATGGAGTCTCGCTCTGTCACCCAGGCTTGAGTGCAGTGGCCGGATCTCAGCTCACTGCAAGCTCTGCCTCCTGGGTTTGTGCCATTCTCCTGCCTCAGCCTCCCAAGTAGCTGGGACTACAGGCGCCCACCACCTTGCCCGGCTAGTTTTTTTTTTGGTATTTTTTAGTAGAGACAGGGTTTCACCGTGTTAGCCAGGATGGTCTCGATCTCCTGACCTCGTGATCCGCCCGCCTCTGCCTCCCAAAGTGCTGGGATTACAGGCTTGAACCACCGCGCCCAGCATTGTGCTGGTTTTCAAAGGGAATGCATCCAGCTTTTGCCCATTAAGTATGATATTGACTGTGGGTTGTCATAAACAGCTCTTATTATTTTGAGATATGTTCCATCAATACCTAGTTTATTGAGTGTTTTTAGCATGAAGGGGTGTTGAATTTTTGGGTGTTCCTTTATGGAAGGCCTTTTCTGCATCTATTGAAATAATCATATGGTTTTTGTCACTGGTTCTGTTTATGTGATGAATTACATTTGTTGATTTGCATATGTTGAACCAGCCTTGCATCCTAAGGATGAAGCTGACTTGATTGGGATAGATAAGCTTTTTGATGTGCTGCTGAATTTTGTTTGCCAGTATTTTATTGAGGATTTTTGCATCAAAGTTCATCAGGGATTTTGGCCTGAAATTTTCTTTTTGTGTATGTGTCTCTGCCAGGTTTTGGTATCAGGATGATGCTGGCCTCATGAAATGTGTTAGGGAGGAGTCTTTCTCTTTCTATTATTTGGAATAGTTTCAGAAGGAATGGTACCATCTCCTGTTTGTACCTCTGGTAGAATTTGGCTGTGAATCCATCTGGTCCTGGGCTTTCTTTGGTTGCTAGGCTATTAATTACTGCCTCAATTTCACTTGTTATTGGTCTATTCAGGGATTCGACTTCTTCCTGGTTTAGCTTGGGAGGATGTGTGAGTCCAGGAATTTATCCATTTTCTTCGAGATTTTCTACTTTATTTACATGGAGGTGTTTACAGTATTCTCTGATGGCAGTTTGTATTTCTGTGGGATCAGTGGTGATCTCCCCTTTATCATTTTTTATTGTGTCTATTTGATTCTTCTCTCTTTTCTTCTCTTTTTTTCTCTACTTTTATTTTTATTCTCTTCTTTTCTTCCTTTTCTGTCTTTTCTCTGGCTAGTGGTCTATTTTGTTAATCTTTTCAAAAAACCAGCTCATGGATTCATTGATTTTTTTGAAAGGTTTTTCATATCTCTATCTCCTTCAGTTCTGCTCTGATCTTAGGTATTTCTTGTCTTCTGCTAGCTTTTGAATTTGTTTGCTCTTACTTCTTTAGTTCTTTTAATTGTGATGTTAAGGTGTTGATTTTAGATCTTTTCCACTTTCTCCTGTGGGATTTAGTGCTATAAATTTCCCTCTAAACACTGCTTTAGCTGTGTCCCAGAGATTCTGGTACTTTGTGTCTTTGTTGTCATTGATTTCAAAGAACTTATTTATTTCTGCCTTAATTTCATTATTTACCCACTAGCCATTCAGGAGGAGGTTGTTCAGTTTCCATGTAGTTGTGCAGTTTTGAGTGCATTTCTTAATCCTGAGTTCTAATTTGATTGCCCTGTGGTCCAAGAAACTGTTATTATTTCTGTTCTATTGCATTTGCTGAGGAGTGTTTTACTTCCAATTACATGGTTGATTTTGGAATAAGTGCTATGTGGTGCTGAGAAGAATGTATATTCTGTTGATTTGAGGTGGAGAGCTCTGTAGATGTCTGCTAGGTCCGCTTGGTCCAGAGATGAGTTCAAGTCCTGAATATCCTTGTTAATTTTCTGTCTCATTGATCTAATATTGACAGTGGGGTATTAAAGTCTCCCACTATTATTGTGTGGGAGTCTAAGTTTCTTTGTAGGTCTTACGAACTTGTTTTATGAACCTGGATGCTCTGTGTTGGGTGCATATATATTTAGGACAGTTAGCTCTTCTTGTTGCATTAATTGCTTTACCATTATGTAATGCTCTTCTTTGTCTATTTTGATCTTTGTTGGTTTAAAGTCTGTTTTATCAGAGACTAGGATTGCAACCCCTGCTTTTTTTTTTCTTTCCATGTGCTTAGTAAATCTTCCTCTATTTCTTTATTTTGAGCCTGTGTGTGTCTTTGCATGTGAGATGAGTCTCCTGAATACAGCACAATGATGGGTCTTGACTCTTTATCCAGTTTGCCAATCTGTACCTTTTAATTGGGGCATTTAGTCTGTTTCCATTTAAGATTAGTATTGTTATGTGTGAATTCCATCGTGTCATTATGATGCTAGCTGGTTATTTTGCCCATTAGTTGATGCAGTTTCTTCATAGTGTTGATGGCTTTTACATTTTGGTTTGTTTTGCAGTGGCTGGTACCAGTTTTTCCCTTCTGTATTTAGTGCTTTCTTCAGGAGCTCTTGTAAGGCAGGCCTAGTGGTTACAGAATCCCTCAGCATTTGCTTGTCTGTAAAGGATTTTATTTCTCCTTCACTTGTAAAGCTTAGTTTGGCTGGATATGAAATTCTGGGTCGAAAATTCTTTTCTTTAAGAATGTTGAGTATTGGCCCCCATTCTCTTCTGGCTTGTAGAGTTTCTGTCAAGAGATCCACTGTTAGTCTGATGGGCTTCCCTCCGTGGGTAACCCGACTTTTCTGTCTGGCTGCTCTTAACATTTTTTCTTTCATTTCAACCTTGGTGAATTGGACAATTATGTATCTCGGGGTTGCTCTTCTCAAGGAGTATCTTTGTGGTATTCTCCATGTTTCCTGAATTTGAATGTTGGCCTGTCTTGCTAGGTTGGGGAAGTTCTCCTGAATAGTATCCTGAAGTGTGTTTTCCAACTTGGTTCCATTCTCCCCGTCACCTTCAGGTACACAGTCAAATGTAGGTTTGGTCTTTTCACATAGTTCCATATTTCTTGGAGGCTTTGTTCATTCCTTTTTGTTCTTTTTTTCTCTAATCTTGTCTTCATGCTTTATTTCATTAAGTTGATTTTCAATCTTTGATATCCTTTCTTCCACTTGATCAGTTTGGCTATTGATACTTGTATATGCTTCATGAAGTTCTTGTGCTGTGTTTTTCAGCTTCATCAGGTCATTTATGTTCTTTTCTAAATTGGTTATTCTAGTTAGCAATTCCTCTAACCTTTTATCAAGTTCCTTAGCTTCCTTGCACTGCGTTAGAACATGCTTCTTTAGCTTGAAGGAGTTTGTTATTACCAACCTTCAGAAGCCTACATCTGTCAATCCATCAAACTCATTCTCTGTCCAGTTTTGTTCCCTTGCTGGCACGGAGTTGTGATCCTTTGGAGGAGAAGCAGCATTCTGGTTTTGGAATTTTCAGCCTTTTTGTGCTGGTTTTTCCTCATCTTCGTGGATTTATCTACCTTTGGTCTTTTCTGTTGGTGATCTTCGGATGGAGTTTTTGCATGGTCATCCTTTTTGTTGATGTTGATGCTCTTGCTTTCTGTTAGTTAGTTTTCCTTCTAACAGGCCCCTCTTCTGCAGGTCTGCTGGAGTTTGCTGGGGGTCCACTCCAGACCCTGTTTGCCTTGCTGTCACCGGCGGAGGCTGCAGAACAGCAAAGATTGCTGCCTGCTCCTTCCTATGGAAGCTTCATCCCAGAGGGGAACCCGCCAGATGCCAGCCAGAGCTCTCCTATATGAGGTGTCTGTCAACCCCTGCTGGGAGGCGTCTCCCTGTCAGGAGGCACAGGGGTCAGCAACCCACTTGAGGTGGCAGTCAGCAGTCTGTCCCTTAGCAGAGCTCGAGTGCTGTGCTGGGATATCCGCTGCTCTCTTCAGAGCCAGCAGGCAGGAACGTTTAAGTCTACTAAAGCTGTGCCCACAGCCACCCCTTCCCCCAGGTGCTCTGTCCCAGGGAGTTGGGAGTTTTATCTATAAGCCCCTGATTGGGGTTGCTGCCTTTCTTTCGGAGGTGCCCTGCCCAGAGAGGAGGAATCTATAGAGGCAGTCTGACTACAGCGGCTTTCAGGTACTGCCGTGGGCTCTGCCCAGTCCAAACTGCCGGCAGCTTTGTTTACACTATAAGGGGAAAACGACCTACTCAAGCCTCAGTAATGGCAGATACCCCTCCCCCCACCAAGCTCGAGCATCCTAGGTCAACTTCAGAGTACTGTGCTAGCAGCGAGAATTTCAGGTCAGTGGATCTTAGCTTGCTGGGCTCCTAGGGGGTGGGATCTGCTGAGCAAAACACTTGGCTCCCTGGCTTCAACATGCTTTCCAGGGGAGTGAACGGTTCTGTCTTGTTGGTGTTCCAGCTGCCACCGGGGTATGAAAATAAACTCCTGCAGCTAGCTTGGTATCTGCCCAAATGGCTGCCCAGTTTTGTGCTTGAAACCCAGGGTCCTGGTGATGTAGGCACCCAAGGGAATCTCCGGGTCTGTGGGTTGCGAAGACTGTGGGAAAAGCCTAGTATCTGGGCCAGATAACACCATCTTTCATGACAGGCACAGTCCCTCATGGCTTCCCTTGGCTAGGGGAGAAAGTTCCCTAACCCCTTGCACTTCCTGGGTGAGGTGATGCCCCACCCTGCTTCTGCTTGCCCTCTGTGGACTGCATCCACTGTCTAACCAGTCCCAATGAGATGAACCAGGTACTTCAGTTGGAAAGGCAGAAATCACCTGCTTTCTGAGTTGGTCTTGCCGGGAGCCACAGACCAGAGCAGTTCCGATTCAGCCATCTTTCCCAGGGAATCAAAACTCAAATTTTTTAAACAGCTAAAAGACGACTTAAGTAATCTGTTTCTTCTTGAATAAGCTTTGCTAGTTTGTAGTTCTCAGGGAATCTTTCCATTTAATTGAGGTTGTTGAATTTGTTGGTGTGAAGTTGTTCATAAGATTCCCTGATTATCCTTTAAATATCTATAAAATATGTAATGATATTACTACTTTCATTATTGATGTTGTGATCTGTCTCTTATCTCTTTTTATTCTGATTAGTCTGGCTAAAGATTTAGTATTTTACTTATTTTTTTCAAAAAAGGTTTTGGTTTTATTGATTTTTCTATTTTTTGTATTCTATTTCATTCATTTCTACTCTGATCTTTATTTCCTTTCTTTTAAATTTGAATTTATTTTGCTCTTCTTTTTCTAGTTTCTTAAAGTATAAGCAGAGGACATTGAATTTGGGACTTCTCTCCTTTTTTAATATAGATGTTTAGGACTATAAATACCACCCTCAGTACTACTTTAGTGGCATCCCACACATTTTTGTTTGTTGTATTGTCATCTCTATGCTGTTCAGAATATTTTCCAATTTACCTTTCGACATCCTCATTGATCTACCAGTTATTCTGAATTGGTTTTAAGTAGTTAACAAATATTTGGTCATTTTCCAGATCTTTCTAATTTGGTTCCATCTTGGTCAGAGAACACACAGGAAATTGCTTGGATGCTTTTAGATGTATCAAGATTTGTCTTATGGCTCAGAATATGGCCTATCTGGGTCATGTTTCATCAGCCCCTGAGAAGAATGTATATTCTGTTGTTGGATGGAGTGTTCTATAAATGTCAATTTGGTCACCTTAGGTGATAGTATTGCTCAAGTTTTCTATATCCTTATTGATTTTCTGTCAACTTATCTTCGTGACTGTTGAGAGAGTTGTATTGAAATCTCTGCCTATAATTGTTTATTTGGCTATTTCTTATTGCATTTCTATTAGGTTTTGTTTCATGTATTTTGAAGTCCTATTACCAGGTGCTTTACATTTAGGATTATTATATCCTCTTAATGACTTACTTATTTAATATTACAAAATGCCCCCCTTTATCTTTGCCAATTTTCTTTGCTCTGAATTGTACAATGTCTAATATTGATATGACTACTTCAGCTCTCTTTTGCTTAGTGTTAGTATGATATATATTTTTCTATTCATTCCTTTTTTTTTTTTTTTTTTTTTTTTTGACAGAGTCTCTTTCTGTCACCCACGCTGGAGTGCAGTGGTGTGATCTCGGCTCACTGCATCCTTCGCCTCCTGGTTTCGAGCACTTCTCCTACCTCAGCCTCCCAGGTAGCTGGGACTACAGGCGTGTGCCACCATGCCTAGCTAATTTTTGTATTTTTAGTAGAGACAGTGTTTCACCATGTTGGCCATGCTGGTCTCAAACTCCTGACCTCAGGTGATCTGCCTGCCTCAGCCTCCCAAAGTGCTGGGATTACAGGCATGAGCCACTATAGCAGTCTCTATCCATTTACTGTGAAGCTATATGTGTCTTTATTTTAAAGTACATTTCCTGTAGGCACATACAGTTGGGTCTCATAGGTACATACAGTTGCTTTTTTTTTAATCCAATGTGACAATATCTGCCTTTTAATTGGTATGTGTAGATCATTCACATTTAAAGCTGATATGGTCAGGTAATTATTTTTTCTGATTATGCTGTTGTTATATCAGCCTATCCTTTGTGGCCCTTTGTAGGTTCTTGTTTGTTTGCTTTTGTTATAGAGGCAGTGTCTCACTCTGTTGTCCTGGCTGGAGTGCAGTGGCATGACCAGAGCTCACTGTCTAACCTTGAACTCCTGGGCTCAGGTGACTTTCCCACCTCAGCCTCCTGAGTAGCTGAGATGACAGGGGTGTGCCACCATGCCTGGCTACTTTTTTTTTTTTCTAAATGGGGTCTTGCTATGTTGCTCAGGCTGGTCTCAAACTCCTAGCCTCAAGTGAGCCTCCTTTCTTGGCCTCCTAAATTAATGTTATCCTATTCTTGATTTATGTAGTCTATATTTTCTTACCTGTCTCCAAGAATAGTAATAATTTTTTTTATCCACAAAGGATTTATTTTTAATGCTATTTTTCTCTTTTATTTAATTCACTGTGGTCTTTTATTCCCCTCCTGTCAGTGGTTTTCATTCTAAGACTGAATGGTGACCTTTGTGATCCATTTGTATTTTAAAGTGCATACTGGTTGGAGTTTTTGTGGTAGTTTTCTCATAATTTTGTGTTAGCACATGTGGTGATCTTTATCATATGTCGTGTGGTTATCTTTTATAATTTACTAAGAGTAAATAAAAGGTCTGGATATGTTTCTGGGATTTCAGCAGACATGTTTTATTTTAAGGTTAGTAAACAGAAAGCTGACCTAAGTGGTGGGGATCCCCTATCTCAGAATAAAAAAGGCCTTTCTTTTCTGGGCTCCTTAAGCCCTCTTTAGAAGGCTAGTTCTTCATTGGTAATTATATTTAAATGTCTTTATTTAAAATGTCTGAAGATTTTGTTGTTGTTGTTGTTGATCTATTTGTTTGCTTCTTTCATTCCGGTAATAAAATACATCATGCATGGGTTGGAGGGAAGAGGACAGGATGGTGTTGAGTGTGGAGATAGTTCCAAACAAAGGTCTCCAATTACTTCTCAGCTTTTTGCACACCTCTTTCTCATTCTGCTAACATTCTTTATGTTCATGCTTGGACTGAATCAGTTTTCTTCTTGGATGCAATGCTCTGTTTTATGTTCTGGGATTATTTTATTCATGTTAGTCATCAGCAGGTTACCATCCACTTTTCTCCTCTAAAAGTTTAGTGGAAATCAGTTGGCCACTGATGGTTAACTTCACTGTGATGTGCATATTCCTTTTAATAATCTCAGTTTAATGAGGTGTTATGAAGGAGGGGACCCAGGTACTTGTGCTGGGTCTGCCAAATTGATTTGAGACTTTTAGAAAACATAATTCAAGGGTAGAGAATGAGACTCTTAATTTTACATGTTTGTTTGGGGTTGTTTTGGACATATTTTTTAGAAAATTATAAAGAGACATCTTTTGAGGATAAGCCAGAAGGCTTATTGATACATTTGCCTTGGTTATATATTTCAATAAATTAGGGTTTGGCAAACGACAGCCAGTGAGCCAAGTCCAGCAGTATCAGTTTTTGAAAATAAAGTTTTATTGGAACACAGCCTTACTCACTTATTTATGTATTTGTCTATAGCTGCCTTTACGCTACAATGGCAAAATTGAGTACTTGTTTCAGAGATTGTATGGCCTGTAAAACCTAAAATATTCACTTTCTGGCATTTATAGAAAAAAATTTCAGATCCTATATTTAGATGAACCTGTAATCAGAAGCAAATGGTTCAGAATCTAGCTTTTTAGGTAAAATCACATTCCAGTCTTAAGTCCCAAAAGGATTTTCTCTTTGAATAATTATTATTATTTTTACTACTGTGGACTGAGCACAGTAAAATTTCCCCCCATACCACATTGAGTTCGAATGGTCTTTTTCCATCAAATCTGTATCTGGCCATAGCTTTACCCAACTAAAGCTGGTAGCTCCTTTAGGGCAGTCAAAAGTTCCTTTAGAAGATAAGCTTAAAAGCAAGATTTAGAATCAAAATTCCAATTTTACATTTTAAAATAACCCAAGTCAAAACAATTTAGTATCAGTGCTTTGGAACTGGAGTTATCTTACTGACCTGAAAGCACACGAGTCAGTGCTGGACTTATTCCACTGGTAATCCCTCACTCACAAAAGAATAAACCTCCCAATGGAAAGAGAAAAAAAGCTGTTTTGTGGGATCTACTCTGTTGACTGATTTGCAAGCTTTATATACATTACCTTCACAGAAAAAAATGGTATTATTTCTCCAAATAATAAGTAAACATGAACTAAAGGGAAACAAACTTTAGCTTGCATCTTTGATAGATAAAGTCCTGCTTCCTGTCCCATCCATTAAAGACACAAATGGTTATTTGTGGAGATAGCTCACAGAGCATCAGATTTCACTCTGAATATGTCTCCTGCAATTATAAATAATTAAATGAAGCTGATTGTCTCCACTAGTAATAATTAAGTTTGGATGCGGGAAATCAATGGAACTAAAAGGTGGTCTATGAAAAGATCAACAAAATTGACAAAACTTTAGACGAATTTACCAAGAAAAAAAGAGAGACTAGTTAAATGACTAGAATCAGAAATGAAATAGGAGATGTTACTATTTATTTTACAGAAATAAAAGAATTATAAAGGAAAACCATGAATAATTGCACACTAAAAAATGAGATAACTTAGATGAAATGGACAAATTGTTAGAAGCAAACTGCCAAAAGTGACTCAAGAAGAAACAGACAATCTGAATAAACCTATAACAAGCAAAGAGATTGTATTATTAATTTTAAAAATTACCCACAAAAAGTCCCAGGCCCAGATGGTATATCATTGCTGAATTCTACCAAACATTTAAAGAAAAAGTAATGTCAAAATTTTACCAACATTTCCAAAAAGTAGAAGAGGAGAAAATCTTCCCAAATCTTTGTATGATTTCAGTATTTCCCTGATGCCAAAATGAAAGATATTTTAAAAGAAAACTATAGACCAACATATTTTATGAATATAGATTCAAAATTTCTCAACAAAATTTTAATAAACCAAACCAAGCAGCTTATTTAAAAAAATGCACCATGACCAAGTGGGATTTATCTCAGAAATCAAAGGTTGGTTTAACACCCACAAATAAATTAATGTAATAGATTATATCAATATAATTTTAAAAATCACATGATTATCTCAAATGTATAAAAAGCATTTGACAAAATCCAACACTTATTCATGATATTAAAAAAACTCAATAAACGGAAAAAGAAGGAAAATCCCTCAACCTGACAAACGGTATCTACAAAATCCCACAGCTAACATCAGACTAAATGATAAAAGAGCGGGTGCTTTTCCCCTAATATCAGGAGCAAGTCTATGATGTCTCCTTTTGCTACACATATTCAACACTGTAAAGGAGGTTTTAGCCAGGACAATTAGCCAAGTGAAAAATAAAAGACATCCAGCTTGGAAAAGAAGAAGCAAAGCAACTTTATTTGCAGATGACATGATCATATGCCCAGAATCCTAATGAATTCACTAAAAAATTAATAAAACTAATAATTAGTTCAGCAGGGTTATAGGATACAAGATCAACACACAAAAATTAATTCTATGTCTCTATATATGCAACAAACAATTCAGAAAATAAAATTAGAAAAATTAGAATGGTCTTTTCAGTAAGTGGCGTGAGAACAGTTGAATTGTCATGAAAAAAAAGTGAAAATGGACCCTTACCTTACACCATATGCCAAAATGAACCAAAAATAGACCAAAGATCTAAACATAAGAGTTAAAGCTGTAAAACTCTTAGCAGAAACATGGGATAAATATTTACAACCTTGTATTTGAAGGATTTTTAGATATGACACCAAAAGCACAAACAACAAAATTAGATAAATTGCACTATTAAGTTTAAAACTCTTGTGACTCAAAGAACATCAGCAAGAAAGTGAATAGACAACCCACAGAATGGAAGAAAACATTTGCGAATACTGTATCTAAAAGGACTTGTATCCAGAATATATAAAGAGCTGTCATAACTCCATAATAAAAACACAAATGAACTAATTTAAAAATGGACAAAGCATTTCAATAGACTCTTCTATTACAGAGAAATACAAATGACCAATAAGCACTTGAAAAGATGCTCAATATCATTAGTCATCAGAGAAATGCAAACTAAAACCACGACGAAATACCACTTCATATGCACTAGGATAGTTAGAAGCAAAAAGTCACAGAGCAAGTGCTGGCAAGGATGTGGGGAACCGGAACCCATACACACTACTGGTAGGAATGTTAAGTGGTCTGGCAGTTTCTCAAGTGGTTAAACAGAGAATTCAAATTTGATGCAGCAATTCTACTCATAGGTATAGGCCCAAGAAATATGAAAACATTTGCCCACACAAAAACTTGTACATAAATATTTATAGCAGCGTTAGTCATTAATAGCCCAAAGGTGAAAATAACCCAAATGTCCATCGATGAATAGATAAAATGGAATATAGTCATAGAATGGAATATTATTTGGCCATAAAAAGGAGTGAAGTACTGATACATGCTTCAACATGAATTAACCTAGAAAACATGACAAGTGAAAGAAACCAGATACAAAAGACCACATAGTATATTATTACATTCACTGGAAGTCCAGAATGGGGAAATCTGTAGGAAAAAAATGTAGATTGATTAATGGTTCCTCAGGGCTGACTGTTGTCATGGTTGCAGATATTTGTGAATATATTTTAAAAGTTGGAATGTACACATTAAATTGATGAATTTTATGATATATTAATTATATCTTAACAAAGCTGTTAAAAATTGAGTTGGTTGGTAGTAAAAAAATTAAAACAATGGTTTTAATAAGATATGTTTAATTTTTCTCACATTCAGAAGGTCTGGAAATTGCCAGCCTATGGCAAATATGGCAGTCCAAAGTTTCAGGAACTTTGGCTTCCTCTGTTTCATTATTCTCAAGGTATCTCATGGTCTAAATGGATTCTGGAGTGCTAGCCATAAACCTGACTATTAAACAACAGGAAAAATGAAGAAGGGAGAACGTTAAACAACTCCCCTTTTAATGGCACATCCAAAAATTACATGTATCATAATTGGCCACAATCTGGTCACATGTTTGTACTTGCATGAAAATGAAGCTGGTAAATATAATCTTTTTATTTTATTATTATTATTATTTTGAGACGGAGTCTTGCTCTGACACCCAGACTGGAGTGCAGTGGCGCAATCTCAGCTCACTGCAACCTCTGCCTCATGAGTTCAAGTGATTCTTCTGCCTCAGCCTCCCGAGTAGCTGAGACTACAGGCATGCACCACCATGTGCGGCTAGTTTTTGTATTTTTAGTAGAGACTGGGTTTCACCATATTGGCCAGGCTGGTCTCGAACTCTTAACCTCGTGATCTGTCTGCCTCGGCCTCCTAAAGTGCTGGGATTACAGGCGTGAGCCACTGCACCTGGCCAGTAAATATAATCTTTATTCCAGTAGTACTATTCTTATCAAACAGAAGAGGAACATTTGTAAGTGGACATCAGCAATCTTTGCAATGTTAATAAAATAAATTTTATCAAGGTTGCTATAAAAAGCAATGCTCAATGAAAATCTAAAATGACTTAATTCTGAGCATCAAGAGAAGGAAGGAGAGGAGAGAGATAATATTTAACTAAAAATATAAAAATAATGTCAAAATTCTGTATTAAGGGTTCTGAGTGGCAATGTAATCCTTATAACCAAATATCAAATATAAAAGTTGTATAAACTACAAATAACCAAGTGTAAGCTTCAAGAAAGCATCTGATTTAAGGCAGCACTGAAGAAATAGGAAGATAGATGAAGTTTGGCTTCTCCGTGAAAGACAAGACAATTAAGTTACTGAAGTGTCAACATCAAAAAGCAAGTAAAGAAAAGCACATGCAGATCAATTAAAAGTTCAAGGGTGGTCTCCTTTTTATACCTTGTCTTGTTATTATGAAATAGAAATGTATATTAAGGAAAGTTTTGATGGGTGATGATATTTGGGAGCAAAATCTTTTTATTACAAGAGCATGAGAGCCAAAACAAATCAGATATGAGTGCCGTCAGCAAGGTAATTTAATCTGCAGCCCATACTGTTGCCTGCTTTTGAATATTAGCACAATTGATGGTGTGTTGAGGAAATTTAGCAGCCAGAGGTGTTTACTTTAGCTTCAAATCTTAGTTCACATGGCGGAGTTGGCAGTGCCCTCACTTCTGTCAAGGAATGTAAATAAAACATGAGGAAATATTTAGTAGCCAGAGGAGGTGTTGATATTTAATGTGGTAACATTTTTAATTGTGCACTAAACTGAGTAAACCAATACATTTGTATCCTCAAACTTATAAATTTAAAATAACTACTATAATTTAAATAATTATAAACATTGTAAATAATAGCTTACAAAGACATTCTTGGAAATTGAAGGAACTCATTCATGGATAGAACTTATTTGCAAGTGTATTGGAAAAGAAGATAAATAATGTGTGTACATAAAAACAAAGAACCAAATTTGCCCAACTTTTCTTTAAAAAGATGTTACTGAAATTACATTTAAGAACCTTTGATGAACCCTAAGAAACCTGGGTTTAATATCACTTCCTAACTGTGTTACCCTGGGTAAGTTAATTAGCCTTACTGAGCTTCAGTTGCCTCTGGTACAGAATGGTAATCCCCACCTCATATCAAGAGATCACTGAAGTGCTTGGACTATGTTAGGTACGAGATATTCCCTACCCCACCCTTCCTCTTTCCTCCTTTATGGAAACGCATCAAGATCATCAGTGGAATATAAAGCGTGGGGCAGTGGAAAAATGGGAAGGCCCAGTTACACAGGCCATTGACATTTATTTTTTCCATAATTGGTTCTCAAATTGGTATTTAGGTTACAATTTGGTTGAGGACAACAGCTGATATAAGATGCGATGATCAAAGTGGGCTTTCAGCTGACACTGATCCCAGAGTGTTGGCCCATCCATCACAGGATGTTTCATTTCACATCTTCTTGCCCAGTCCTGAGTGCACGCACATCTAATCGGTTTCTGGAAGCTTGTGGTGAATAGACTGGGTTAGAAGGGCAGGAGTCAGATTTCCTTCCTCTCCTGCCCATTGGCCGAATGAGCTTCACAAGAGCCTTCCTATCCACCTTTTCCTCTCTCTACATGACGCTAAGTACTGCCATGGAACTAATAAGCACATGCAGATGAATGACTAATAATCTCTCCACCATCAGCTCTCATTTATCACAGCCAGATAATTTGAATTTCAAATGATCTCCAGAAAGCCTCTCTTTTGAATATTTATTGACATTTCAACAGCTCTTCTTAATTAAGTAGTTTATTGGAATGAACAAGATCTTTGTTTACTCTAGTTCAGCAGAAGCATGAAGAGTCAAAATAACAGCATTCCCGTTCTGCAGAAGACATCAAGGAGAACTTTGCCAAGAAATCTTTGTTCGGCTGTAGGTTTGTTATTCATTCCTCCAGCTGTCAGTGAGTGCCCGTATACCACAGACGTGCTGCTGGGCACACGTACATGAAAAAATACATTTGTTGACCTTAGGAACCCAAGCATCTCCCCAGGAAGAGAGAGACATGCAAAACATGATAAGAAAGAAAGAAATGTATCTCGTGGGAAGTGCAGTGGAGAACAGGAGGAGACGTCTGAATCAGCCTTACAGAATCCAAGACTGAACAGAGGAAAGGATGGTACTTGGGCTTGGCCTGGAGGCAGCGGTCGGAGTGTGTGCAGCTGACAACCTGGGAGGGTGGCTGTGTAGTGGCACTGCAGTGGCCACACACAGGCCAGGGCAATCCTTGGCTTCTGAGGTCAGTTTTCGGAGTGGTGCTGTGATCTGTTTCCAACAGAGGGGGGATTACGGAAGCCTATGCCCGTGGTGGTTTCCCTCTTTCACGTAACATGTTGTGTGTGCTCAAAATATCAGGGGCTCCTGATTTCACACTCCGATGTTAAACAAATCAAGATCATTGACCTGTATCTGCATGATTCATTATTTCAGACATTTCACGCTGCTAGGGAAAGGTTCTATTTGGATTGTTACTCTTATCCCAGGAGGAAAGATATAGTTGCTACTTTGGTTGCCATCTAAGCAACCCTAAAAAGGGATAGTAAAGCGTTCTGTGTATCGAATTTTCATATATAGTATCTCATTGAACAACAAATATTAATTATTTTTATTTATGGTTGTTTAAAAATATCTGTAAATCCCCTTGTCAGAAAAGAATTTAGCTGTTTTTCTTAATGCAAACCCTAGTTTTTAAACAAAAATAATTACCTTTTAATTGAACCAATACTAATTCTCTTCAGGTTTTGTATGATCTATAAATATGTCATTAATAAAAAAAATTTCCTTGGCATTTTTTTACCATCATATTAAGCACCTCGTGTTTATTTCATGTTTTCAATGAATAATGAAATTTGTATTTAATAATTTTTTTAATGACTACTGCAAATGACTAAGAATAAACGAGTATAGAGAGCTAACCATTTAGAGAGGCATAAATACATTGTCTAGACACAATTCTTGGAGTCAAAGCATCTTTGAGTGGTAAGAGAATTGTGTGGTTTTTTTTACATGGAGTTTCACTCTGTCGCCCAGGCTGGAGTGCAATGGTGTAATCTCGGCTCCCTGCAACCTCCACCTTCCAGGTTCAAGGAATTCTTCTGCCTCAGCCTCTTGAGTAGCTGGGATTACAGGCACATGCCTGGCTAATTTGTTGTATTTTCAGTAGAGATGGGGTTTCACCATGTTAGCCAGGCTGGTCTCGAACTCCTGACCTTGGGTGACCCGCCCCACCTCAACCTCCCAAAGTGCTGGGATTACAGGCCTGAGTCACCATGCCCGGCCAGGGAATTTAAAGGTCATCTTTCCCTGTACCTATCCAGTGCCTGTGTGAATCTACAACCCTTTTTTCTCCCCCCACCTGACCTTACCGTTCAGAATTTTTTTCTAAAAGCAAGTCATTTTTTAAGCTTTGAACAAAAGGGTAGGAAAAAAAGAAAAACCCCCACTTGGGGAAAAGGGGAAAGCTGGTAAGGTGGGTGGTGGTGTGTGGAGTCATGCCTAAACTGGTGTTTTCAATCGCCTGTGGATGTTTTCCCTTGCCTTTGTCTGGTCTCCCTTCTGATTTATTTCTCTGAATATGGAATTGTAAGTGGGAAGAGGATGTGTACCTATCACCATAGCCTGGACATATGAATGGCTCTGCATCCTCATTACCTCCTGACTGACAGATGTCAGGTTCTTCTCACTGCTGTTGATAATGGGAGAATTACTTAATGTATTTCTTCAAGACAAATATTAACATTGGGGTTTTCCATTATAGAAATGAAATCTTTCAAACCAGAATATAAAGCTCAAACCATGCCATCTGAAATAGTTTGTTGCAATATTTTTCCCTTGCTTTAAATGTTTAACATGTTACTCTTGTGTAAGTATAATGTGATACATGCACCCATTTTAATTTGACTTACACGTGATTATCTAGTGTAGATGACTTTTTTCAAACAAAGTCATTACATCAGTGCTGTGTTAACAGGAAAGCATATTAGCTTCTATTTGTTAGTGAACGTTAAAGGCTAGGAATATAATTTTTGAAACAATGGCACGGTGCTGCTGAAAATGACAGCCTTTGTTTTCCAGTTGCCCACATTGCAGAATTAGTTAACATGAAGCAGAAAAACAGCCACACACACACACACACACACACACACACACAAAGAAACAAAATCTCATAACACATCCAGATTACTTTCCTTTAAAAATAATCTTGCCCTTGTCTTGAGCTAGGTGCCCTAGAAGCAGAGCCTGAAGCAGGTATTCAAATTCAACTGATTTAGTGGGGATGTTCTCAGGTAAAGGGGAATGGGGGTGGTCTACACTCAAACTGGCTTCTGTCCTGTCCCATGGGAGCCATGTGAAGGACCCTGCTGGGGTAGCTTCTGCACCCATGTCAGTCACTGGCCCTGGTCAGAGAGGACACAGCTCCTGTTTGGAAGTCGGCAGTTCTCTGGAGACCAAAGGGCAGTGGGGTGTCATCGCTGGCCATGATACCCAGCCTCCCAACGACAGCTTGGGCTGTCACTCTGGCTGCAGGAAGTGAGCAGAATTCAAGCAGTAGCTGTAGCTGGCAGTCATCTTCAAAGATGGTATGAGGTTGAGAGGTAAAGCCAGCTGGATTTCTGGGTCAGGTGGGGACTTGGAGAACTTTTCTGTCTTACAAGAGGATTGTAAAATGCACCAATCAGCACTTTGTAGCTAGGATCATAAAACGCACCAATCAGTGCTCTGAGGCTAGCTAGAGGTTTGTAAACTGTGCCAATCAGCACTCTGTAAAAATGCACCAATCATCTCTCTGTGGCTAGCTACAGGTTTGTAAAATGGACCAATCAGTGCTTTGTAAAATGGATCAATCAGCACAGTGTAAAATGGACCAATCAGTGCTCTGTAAAATGGACCAATCAGCAGGACATGGGTGGGGACAAATAAGGGAATAAAAGCTGGCCACCTCCAGCCAGCAGCTGCAAAGTGTTTGGGTCCCTTTCTATGCTGTGGTGTGGAAGTGTTGTTCTTTCACTCCTCACAATAAATCTTGCTGCTGCTCCCTCTTTGGGTCTGTGCCACGTTTAAGAGCTGTGACACACACTGTGAAGGTCCAGGGCTTCATTCTTGAAGTCAGCCAGACCATGAACCACCAGAAGGAACCAACTCCTGACACAGTAGCTGCATCCTCAGGTGGTGGTAGGTATGAAGGAGCTCTCTGCGGTTTCCGTCATAAGGACTAATACCATTCATGTGGGTTCCACCCTCATGACCCACCTCTCAAAGGCCCAACCTCCTAAAATTATCACTTTGGGGGTGAAGATTTCAACATATCCATGTGGGGTGACAAACGTTCAGGCCCGAGTGAGATTCCCACAGAAGTTCTGCCTGCAGAAATGCAATTAGGGTGGTGAACACCAACGGTGCCAGAAAAGCCACGGGAAACTGGAGCCTGCCAGCTTTTTGTGTGATACACCTGGGCATAAATTAAGACTACTGGGAAAAGGAGAATGACAAAAACGGGGAGGAATTGCTTAACACCGAAAAAAGGTGACTCAGTCCCCTGAATCATAGAAAACTTGCCCTATTTGCTGAGCAAAGGTTCTCCAGCTGCGGTGCTGGGGGACACCTGACACTTTTCTGGGGTTGGGAGGAAGCAGAGACCCACCGCCCTGACTCGTCACCTGGAAGGCCCAAGGGGGTTTCCCTCCACAGTTTCCTGGGCCTGGAGATCACGTTATCACCAGGTGGAGCGACTGTAGAACCAGAATTCCAGATGGGGTAGAGGAGGGGGGTACTCCGCACTGCACTCCTGCCTCCCGTATTTCCAAGACAGGAATTTGCCCAAAAACGTGCTTTTAAAAAGTCACCAAATTTTCAACGGATTCACTTAAAACAGCATCTCCTCCCTAGGACACCTGCATGGGGTCAACTATTGAGGTCCATTCAGCCTTCTCTGGTCCCTGGCTGGGCCCAGTACTGCTGGTTTCGTGAGGCAGAGATGGCAGTGCTGATGTGCCTGGCTGGGGCCTCAGCACCACTGCAAACGGGTTTGCTGGGTGGATCAGCCCATTCTCATGCTGCTGTGAAGAAATACCTGATTGGGAGGCCGAGGCGGGCTGATCACGAGGTCAGGAGATCGAGACCATCCTGGCTAACACGGTGGAACCCGTCTCTACTAAAAATACAAAAAAATTATCCGGGCGTGGTGGTGGCGCCTGTGGTCCCAGCTAGTCCCTTCGAGGCTGAGGCAGGAGAATGGCGTGAACCCGGGAGGCAGAGCTTGCAGTGAGCCCAGATCGCAAAAATGAATAAATAAAAATAAAAAGCTGAGACTGGGCAATGTATGAAGAAACGAAGTTTAATGGGCTCACGGTTCTCCAGGCTGTGCAGGAAGCATGGCAGCATCTGCTTCTGGAATGGCCTCAGGGAGCTTCCACTTAGGGCCCAAGGCGAAGTAGGGGCTGGAGAAGAGAGATTGAGGCGGCAGGTGCCACCCACTTTAAAACCACCAGATCTCGTGAGAACTCTATGGCTCGCACAGCGCTAAGGGGATGGTATTAAACAATGAGAAACCACCCCCATGATCCATTCACCCCCCACCAGGCCCCACCTCCCACCGTTGGGAATTACAATTCGACATGAGAGCTGGGCAGGGACACAGATCCAAACCACGTCTCTAGGTGACGGGGAGCTGGTGACTTGCAGGAGGTTTCTGAAGGCCCCTCAGTGCAGGGTGCTGTGGAGCCTGGGAGGTCCCGCGGGAAGAACTGAAAGGATGCTGGCAGTGGCAGTGGCGGGGCAGGAGCCACCAGACCCTGGCTTCTCACAGACGCCCATCCTCGTCTGGTGTGATTCGCATCCGTTCCTCTCATCATGTGAGAAGTGCCAAGGTGCTCCCTGAGTCCTTCACTGGCCGCCTGCACTCCAGGGGAGAGCTGGGGTATGTGGCCCATCATTCGACAACAGCAGGCACTAAATAAAGGTTGGTGTTGTAGGTGATGTAACCTCTCCTAGGAAGAGATTAGCATTGAAAAAATACAAAGCGAACAGCCTGGGGAGATCCTCTTCGGCTCCCAGCTTTAAAAGACAAAAGGGGTATCTTTACAAAGTGGCTGCCCTCAGTGCTGACCAGGGAGCCTCATGCTTTCTCTGGCAATCCCCACCGGTGTGCAGAGAGCCAAAACTCAAACATCCACAGATGCTGCTTCTCCAGGAGCCGCCTCCAGCCTTCTGCTTTGCCCGTGCTCTGCAAGCGGCCAGGGGATCCCACAGCGGGATGTGGGTCACTGCTCCCGGTGGCTCTGGCTTCACTCTCACCAGCCGGGGCAGCAACCGGGCACTTCTTGGCCTCAGATGCAGTTTCCAATTCAGTTGCAAAAGGTCAAAAAGCAATTTTGAAAATAATCACTTTTGTAGGCTGGATGCTGTGCTGGATACTTTCATAAGCATTTTTATTGTTTCCTCAAATGCTTAAGACAATTAGAGAAAGGTAGCGTTACTAGCTCCCCTTGACAAAGGAGAAACTGCAGCTGCTGTGCTAGTTATGTAGTAAGTGGCAGAGCTCAGGGAACTGTGGGTTTAACTTGAATCAGCTGGTGCTAGGGGGCTAGAGGTGGTTTATAGACTAACTACTGATTTCATATGTAATTGGAAAGTTAGAGATTAGAGGAACACAGGTGAGGGACACCTACGCCAGCCTCCGGGAGACAAGGAAGAGTTCCTGGTTTGTATTTCTTTATGTGTTGCTAAGACCACATAGTAATGAATTGTCTTGTTATCTAAGAGGTCTAATATCCAAATACCTCTGGAGAGTAGTGCCTTTATAGTTAAAGGACTAAGTTTATCTGAATGTTTGAAACGTCTTGAGTTCACAGTCGGTAGTGCTTTCACCTCGAAACAGTAATGACTGAAAAAAAAAAAATCCAGAAGTCAAAGCTTCATGTGCACAGTTTCTCTTGCCCTCTATCTCAAGGGCAGTGGGGGTGGTTCAGGAGGATGTCGCATATTGGGTGGGTCTGTTTCACAGCTAAGCAAATCTGAGCTTAGGAAACCTCAGTCTTATAAGGGAGTTCCAAGGGAACTTACTATATATTATCCTGGACAGGAAACAACTATGTTCTCTGGCCTGAAGGGAGACACCATCTCTGTCTTCCAAGGCTGTTTGCTATAACGTCACCCTTGAAAAGACAGCCTAGGAGGAAGGCTGCCACGACACACAGAAATACCGTGCAAAGTTGCCTCCAACAGGCATGGTCTGCAGCCTCTTAGGCAAACTCCAAGCCCCACCCAGACCTACTGAACAGGGCTCTCTGGGGATGGGTTTAACAAACTATCAGGTGGTTCTTTGTGAAGCATGGAGTCCCCCGTAGGGATTCTTGGTTTCTGATTAAGTTACCCACAGCTGTGCAGGCTGACCAGGTACTTTCAATGCAGTGACCTAGATCATTGTATGTGTAAATTGGAGCCGTCCTCAAATGTACCCACATATCCTGGATTGCAAGGCCTTTGTCTCCACTACATAGTCATTGAGATAAATTTATAATGGTGAGCTCACTGATGTGCAACCTCTTTTTCTTTTAATCTTATACAATGATAACATTGAAATGCAGATGACAGTTTTGACATTCGAAAAAAAATGTAGTTTTAATTAATGTGTTGATTACTTGATCTAAGAAGCCAGATGCCTAAATATCATGAAAGGTCACAAGAACAAATTTTCAGTTTTCATCTTTTGATATTCTAATTTTATTGAATTAGAAGTAATTTAATTTAGTTGCATTTAGAATATGATTTTATTTAACTCCTCCCCTCCATTTTTTTATTCTTTAAGATAAGTACAGACATTCAAATCTCATAAAAGGAAAAAAAATAAGATTACCCAAGCCCTACCCATATCAACTTTCTTTCCTTTTCTTTCCTAGTGGCAAACATTGATGATAAAAGCTCAGTGACTTCTCTTCTGAATAGCAGCTTTGTAACAATAGCAATATAAGGAAAAACCCTTTGCTGGGGGAAAATAAGTATAAAGACAAATGTGAAGAGACCTCCATTTGTAAAGTGGTTTTAACAAAATTATTATTCTTTCTCTGCTGTGTTCTCAGTGTTTCATAGGTTCCCTGTTAGATTTCCAACTAGGTAAAAGAACCATGTCCAGTTAGGTGAACTTTCCACAATCTAACTTGAAGCTAAAATATTGTCAACACTCCCTGTACTTCAAATCAAGTAGTTTGCCAATGGAGTAATCACATGGTTCTTATTCTTCGGTAAATCTAACCTGTGGTATAACAAAACTGAGTTCATTAAACACTTCATCTGCCCCATGCTGGAAAAAGAAAACTAGTAATGGGGCAATTATGTGAAATTTGAAATTCAACTCAAATTCATACTAGAACAATTTCCAGTCTTCTTGTGTGGAGTTATCCTAGTTCTATTACTAATTACAGAATCTCCCATCTCTTTGAATCCTAAGGATTTGAGCATTTGTAACCTCTTTTATTTGCCTAGAGCTTGCAGTGCTTTAGTAGTAATTTGTCTTCCTTTCTGTTTCAACTTGAATTAATAAGTGAAATTGTAAGTTTCTTTTATTGGATTTTTATCTCCTTAATACAATATACCAACACCCAGTTAAAAAAAAAAAAAAACTAGAATTTTAGCCATGTAATGAATTATTATAACCTTCTATAATGTAAATTATTGCCCACTTTTTAGAGTGTGATTTTATATGTTTTGATTAATATGCAGTTAGACCCACCTGCCTTAGTACTCCTGCCTCATGGGCTGTGCTCTGACAAAGCAAAACTACTTGATGTTTTCTGTCCAGAATCCCACATTGGTATAGGCAAGAACTGAACCTCACCTTTCATTCTCAAGCCAGCATTTGATGAATTAGACCATACTGGGATTTCCAGTTTTATGCAAAGAACTTGGAAGTTGTAACTCACATACTTAAAACAAGAAAAAGCTGACAACTGAAATCCAATGACATGTCCTGCACATATCAGAAAACTGAGATCACAAGTCAAACTACAACTCCACAATCTGGAGAGCCAGGTGAATACAGAGAGTCACAGCCATGATCTTCTTACCTGAAAAACAAGCCACTGGAGCCATAAACTGGTATGGATACTTTAGTGGAAATTTTGATAAATTGAGTAAGACTGAGGATGGACCAGCCCAATAATGAGAAACTCCGGGGAATGTAGTCTTAGAGGAACCACCGTAGGAATCCTGCCAGGAATGGTGACGATCTCAGAAAGACCCTCTCATGGCTCCGTCATGGAAAGGGGAAGAGGAGTCACTGGGTTATACGCCCAGACCTTTCCCCATGACGCTTGCTCTCCAGAGAGAAGCAGTGATAAGCCAGGGGAAAGAAATGCCAGGAGAAAGGCATTTCTCTCTATTCAGATGCCCCTAGCTCTCCTGTTTCACCTGCAGGTTGGAGCAGGGAAAGGTGGAACTATAGTCAACACTGCAAAGAAATAGATGGGGAGCACTGCAGCCAGGAAGGGAAGTAACCCAGGAGGGAAAAGCTGCGGCACTGGAGAAACACTTGTGAAAGTCACAGCCCAGACACATGGTCTCCCTAAAAGACTAAGATTTAATCGTAAAATTACAGAATGCTTTGCGTGTTCATTTCCTATCACCACACCAAAAGTGTTCCAGTATAACAGTGGGTGATAGCTGAAAGATCTGCAAGGCACAGACTCTTTCTAGGAAGAATACTTAGGGAAGTCTAAAGTCAGTAGGAAAGACAAAAACTGCTACGGACATTTCAGGAATGATTGGGGCAATCTGAGTATGAACAATATTGAAATAATGTTTTTTTTTTTTAGGTGTAGTGAATACTTCTGCTTGAGAAGATGCATGACATACGGAAGTATTTAGAGGTAAAATATGATTTCTGTAATCTATTTTCAGTTGTGTAGCAAAAGAAAAATGTGTCTGAATGGCATTACCAATAAAAGACAGATTACTTGAGAAAAAATAAACAAAATAACAAAAACAAACGAACAACAACAAAAAAAACCAGGATACTTGAGCAACTGTGCCATATAAGTACACAAACATTAAACATATCCCAACTCCTAGCCCAGGTAACATAAATATGTATACTAAAAGCTGATTTACTTCAGTTTCTAAAACAGGATACATGTTCAGCTTCCTCAGAAAAA
Organism: Macaca fascicularis; assembly: GCF_037993035.2. Lineage (NCBI taxonomy): Eukaryota > Metazoa > Chordata > Mammalia > Primates > Cercopithecidae > Macaca > Macaca fascicularis. The sequence goes on from NC_088381.1 coordinate 2,584,469, forward strand.
AAAATTTAAGTCATGCAAAAAGATTTTTAAAATAGCCATCAGAACCAGACTCAGATATGACACAGATGTTGGGATTATCAGGCAGGAACCTCAAATAATAATTAACATATAAAGGTTGTAATGGAAAAAGTGGACACCATGCCAGAATGGATGCATAATGAAAGCACAGATGAAAGTAAATGCTAGAAATCAAAACACACTAAGAGAAATAAAGAATGCTTTAGATGGGCTCATCAGAAGACTGGACACAGCCAAGGATAGAATCAATGAGCTTGATAATTAGTCAACAGTAACTTCCTAAACTGAAAAGCAAAGAGAAAAAAAAATGGAAAAAAAAAAAATCCCACCATAGACCATCCAAGAACTATGAAAAATTTAAGAGGTGCAACACATACATAATTGGAATCCATAAAGAGAAAAATAGAGAATGCAGTAGAGGAAAAATTTAAAGTAATAATGGCTGAAAACTTTCTAAAATTAATGACAGATATCAAATCACAGTGCCAGAGAGCTCTGAGAATACCAAGCAGGAGGACAAATGCCTTAGGAAAACCACAGCAGGGAATATCATCATATGAAAACCACAGAAAAGCGAAGAGAAAAATCTTGAAAGAAGCCACAAGGGAAAAAAAGTCACTTTACATACAGAAGAACAAGAATTAGAATTACAACAAGCATATCATCAGAAACCGAGCAAACAAGGAAAGTGGAGTGAAACTTGATATTGAAGGAATAAAAAGACCAATTTATAACTCTATATCCAGAGCAATGGTTCTTCAAAAGTGAAGGAGAAACAAAGACTCTTTTTATACAAAGCCTAAGGGAATTAATCACCAGCAGACCTCCTCTGTAATAAATGTTAAAATTTCTCCATGCAGAAGGAAAATGGTAAGTCATAAATTTAGATCTATGTAAATAAAGAAAGCATGTCATAGGTAGAATAAATGTAGATCAAATAGTTTTCAAGTTTTCTATTCTTAACTTATCTAAAAGATGATAGTTAAATAATAGTACAATGCATTGAGCGAGTGTAGCATTTGGATAAATGAATGACAGCAATGTCACAAGGAATGAGAAGGAAGAATTGGGAATACTCTGCCATAAGATACTTGCACTACTTCATGTAAAGTATGTTATGTAAGTATCTTACATTATTTAAAGCTAGACTTAAATTAGTTAAAATGTATCCTGTAAACTCTAAAGCAACAATTATTTTTAAATGAAGCACAATGAATTATTTTGATGAAATGAAATCATATGAAATGCTCAAATCAGAGAAGGCAGAAAAAGAGGGAAAAAATAAATTCAGTGAGTATAGAACAATTAGAAGCATGGTAGAATTTAATTCATTCACATAAATAACTGCTTAAAATGTGAATGATCTAAATGCAGCCATTAAAACAGAATATATATATTCTGTTTTACATATTTCTTATAGATACAGATAAAGGTAGATCTATAGATAGATAGAGTCCAAGACCCAACTGTATGTTGTCTACCAGAACTCATTTCCAATATAAAGACAGCTAGATTAAAAATAAAGGAATGAATAAAGGTATACTCTACTAACACTAATCAAAAGAAGACTGGAATATCTATACTAATTTCAGAAAAAAATACACTTTAGGACAAAAACACTTACCAATAGTAAAGAAAGGTACTGTCTAATGTTAAAGTGGTCAGTACTTCAAGAATAGAAAGCAATCCTGTGTATGCACCTGATAACAGAGCAATAAAATACATGAGGCAGAAATTGATAGAACTAAAAGAAGACATAAGTAAATCCACTATAATAGTTGGAAACTTTCGTATATCTCTGTCGGTAATTTGATACATCCAGCAGGTAGAAAATCAGTAAAGATGACCTGAAAAGCACTAACAATCAACTTAATCTAATTGATATTTAAAAATACTCTGCCCAACAAAACTGGATTACTCATTCTTCTTAGGCTCATTCTTTTCCATGACTATATTCAGTTGTCACAGAAACACTTGTCAAAAAGACTATTTTTTCTCCCTTTGAGTTGCCTTGCCCTCTTTATTGAAAAGCAGTTAGCCATAAATGTTAAGAGTTTATTTCTGGACTCTCAATCTTGTTTCATTAATCTGTACAAATTGGCTTGATTACTACATTTTATGGTAAATTTTGAAATCAGAATATGTGAATCCATTAACTTTTTGACTGTTCTGTGTTCTCTGCATTTCCATATGAATGCCTGGACCAACATGTGTATTCACTGGGATTTTTCTCTAAACAAGATTATTTAATCTATGAATAAAGAAAAATTTAGGCTGGGTGTGGTGGCTCACACCTGTAATCTCAGGACTTTGGAGGTCGAGGTGGGCCGATCACCTGGTCAGGAGTTCAAGACCAGGCTGGCCAACATGGTGAAACTTCGTCTGTACTAAAAATTCAAAAATTAGCCAGGCGTGGTGGTGGACACCTGTAATCCCAGCTACTCGGGAGGCTGAGGCAGGAGAATCACTTGAACCCGGGAGGCAGAGATTGCAGTGCGCCGAGATAGTGCCACTGCACTCCAGTCTGAGCAACAGAGTGAGACTCCATCTCAATAAAAAAAAAAAAAATTATTTCTTTCTAATCTAAATTCCTTTTCTTTAATTTTTTAATCCATTTGACCTTATTAAAACCTCCAGCGCAATGTTGAATGCAAGAGGAAAGAGATATCCGTGTTGTATTTCCTACATTAGCGGGAAAGCATTCCGAACTTCACCGTTTAGTATGATGTTCACTGTAGGCTTTTCACGGATACTGTTCATTGGAGTTAGATTTTCCTCTAGTCCTAGTTCCTAGGGTAGGTTTTAATCATGAAAGAGTGTCTGAGGTAGTCTAATTGTTATTGTTCATCTATTTAAATAGTCATGTATTTTGTCCTTTATTAATACGGCGTATAGTACATTGATTTTGGATGTTAAACCAATCTTCCGTTTCTTAGTAAATCCTACTCAGTCATGTTGTATATGTCTTTTTATATGTTACTAGATTTGGTTTGCTTGTATTTTATTGAGGATTTTTTGCATCTATAGTCCTAAAAGATGTTGGTTTATAGTTTTAAAAATACATATATTTTTGGTTTTGCTATTATGATAATAGTGATCTCAAAGAACAAGTGGGAAAGTGTTTCCTTTCCTTTATTTTCTGGAAAAGTTAGTAAAGGATTGGTGTTCTTTAAATGTTTCATAGCATTCACCACTAAAGCCATCTGCATCTGAGCTTTTTTTTTTAATGAGAAGTTGTAAAAGTATTCTATTTATTTGCTTGTTCATTGTCTATTTATATTTTATATTTCTTCTTAAGTCAGTTTCAGTAATTTGGTCTTTCTAGGATTTTTTCATTTTATCTCTGTCATCTACTTTGCAGCATACAGTCATTCGTATTATTCCCTTATAATCCTTTATATTTCCATAAGGTCAGTAGTGATATTTTTTGTCAAATTAAATCTACTGTTGAGGGCCGGGCGCGGTGGCTCAAGCCTGTAATCCCAGCACTTTGGGAGGCCGAGACGGGAGGATCACAAGGTCAGGAGATCGAGACCATCCTGGCTAACACGGTGAAACCCCGTCTCTACTAAAAAATACAAAAACCTAGCTGGGCGAGGTGGCGGGCGTCTGTAGTCCCAGCTACTCGGGAGGCTGAGGCAGGAGAATGGCGTGAACCCAGGAGGCGGAGCTTGCAGTGAGCTGAGATCCGGCCACTGCACTCCAGTCTGGGCGACAAAGCGAGACTATGTCTCAACAAAAAAAAAAAAAAAAAAAAATCTACTGTTGAATCCTTCTAGTAAAATTTATATCTCAGTTATTGTATTTTTTGATTCCAGAATTTATGTTTGGTTATTTTTAGAATTGTTATATCTTTATTGACATTATTTATTTGTTGAATTATTGTTCTCATATCTATATGTGACTTTGTAAATATAATTTTCTTTAGTTGTTTTTAGCTCTCTCTGTATTAAATTCAATATCTCGCCCCTGGTAAGATCTTGGTAATTTTGTTTCCTACAGTAGGAGGAAAGTATTCAGAACTTTACTGTAATTTCTAGTGGCTATTTTATTTCCTGTGTATGGTCTACACTTTCCTAGTTCTTTCCGTGTCTCATATTTTTTGGTTAAAAACTGGAAATTTGGGCCAGGCGCGGTGGCTCAAGCCTGTAATCGCAGCACTTTGGGAGGCGAGACGGGCGGATCACGAGGTCAGGAGATCGAGACCATCCTGGCTAACACGGTGAAACCCCGTCTCTACTAAAAAATACAAAAAACTAGCCGGGCGAGGTGGCGGGCGCCTGTAGTCCCAGCTACTCGGGAGGCTGAGGCAGGAGAATGGTGTGAACCCGGGAGGCGGAGCTTGCAGTGAGCTGAGATCTGGCCACTGCACTCCAGCCTGGGTGACAGAGCGAGACTCCGTCTCAAAAAAAAAAAAAACTGGAAATTTTAGATAATATATTGTAGCAATTTTGGATAAGGACATGCACCCTCCTCCTGGGGTTTTTAGGTTTTGTTGTTCAGTCATTGTGTTTACTGATTTGGTTGGACCAACTCTTTGATGTCTGCACAGCATGCAGCAATCTGATGTCATTGCTTGGGATTTTTTCTTTATTTTTATTTTTAGCCTGGCTTTTTTTTTTTTTTCTCTTTTTTAGACAGAGTCTCATTCTGTCACCCAAGTTATAGTGCAGTGGTAGAATCTCTGCTTGCTGCAACCTCCACCTCCCTGATATAAGCAATTCCCCTTCCTGAGCCTCCTGAGTAGCTGGGACACAGGCATGCACCACCACACTCCTGTTTTTGGCCTGGCTTTCTAAGGGTCATACTTGGAGTCTGCACTGACTACATCTTGGTCAAAAGTTGTGCTTAACTCCCCTTCACCTGTTACGTTTTCACCCTTTGCTGTTGGTAATAAGTGCAGCTTGGAGGCTGCTTTCTCTGCTTGGGAAATTTACAGTTTTTGTCTTCCCCTACCTCAGTGATCATCCAGAGACAACATTCTGAGGCGACATCTCCAGGGACACCCGGGAGAGCACAGCCTTAGGTCTGTGCACCGTTGTCCTGAGGACCAGGGATGAGTGAGATTTCATTTTAAGCTTGTCTTCCCATGAGCTGCCCCAGGTCTAAGTAGCTTATTTTTCTGCCAGTGTCTGGTCACAGGTTGTTTTTAAGTTCCTGGAGACTTTAGGGCTCAAAGTTTTTTTGCTGTGGGATCTGTGAATGGCTTGAGGGGATTTTTTCAAGCCTTTACCACATTGTGCTTTGATATTCCAGAGTGGGTACAAGATAGTGCCTGTGCACACTCTTATGGCCCCTCAAGGATGAGGGAGTCTCCAGGATGACTCTTCTTGGCTATCTCTTTCCTTGTTTTCCTCTAATAAACCTCAAACTCACTGTTTGCCAACAGGGGTTTTTAGACTTCCTTAAGGGTTCTTTGTCTATTTGTAAACTGGTCCAATCCACATCAGATTTATCAGGAGGAGGACAAATTAGACAGCATCTTGCTTGATTCCTAGTGTTTAGCAAGGTTTCTTTTGACACAGTTCTTCTGGTCAGCATTATATTTGCTCTCAGTTACTCTGAATAGAAGGATACATAATATATTGCCTCTAGCACTCTCCTCACCTTCACCCTTCCTATAGGAATTGTATTTGTGAAGATTACATTTTTTGGAGTATAATGTACCCTCACTTCTCCCCAACCTCTGAATAATAAAGGTGGAAGGATGAGAATACTTTCCTGGTCAAAAAAAAAAAAAAAAAAAAAAGCAGAGAGAGAGGGAGAGAGAGATATTTTATGATCAAATGGACAGCTGTATTGGTCTGTGCTTGCACGGTTATAAAGAAGTACCGGAGACTGGGTAATTTATAAAGAAAAGAGGTTTAATTGGCTGTCTGTTCTTCAGGCTGTGTAGGAAGCACCGCTGGGAGGCCTCAGGAAACTTACAATCATGGTGGAAGGCAAAGGGGAGGCAGGCTCCTCTTACGTAACTAGAGCAGGAGGAAAAGAGAAAAAGGGGAGGTGCGACACACTTTTAAACAGTCAGCTCTCACAAGAATTGCTCATTATCACAAGAACAGCAAGAGGGAAATCTGCCCTCATGATCCAATCACGTCCCACCAGGCCCTTCTCCCACTATTGGGGATTATAATTCAACTGAGATTTGGGCAGGGACACAAATCTAAACCATATCAATAGCCACCTATTGTTCTATTGATATATAGACGCATGAGTTGGGTTTTCTGTAGCATATCTAAGAGGATACTTTCTAAATACTTTCAGTAGGGCTGGCAGACAGCATCTTAACAAGCTTGGCACATTTAACAGTTTTCAATTCCCCTTTCACTATAGTTTGAACATAAAGTTCTTGGAGATCTGACACTCTATTGTCAATCTCATTTTTCAATATTTTAGTAAGATTAATGTTTTCATATTAGCCGGGCGCGGTGGCGGGCGCCTGTAGTCCCAGCTACTCGGGAGGCTGAGGCAGGAGAATGGCGTGAACCTGGGAGGCGGAGCTTGCAGTGAGCCGAGATGGTGCCACTGCACTCCAGCCTGGGCGACGGAGTGAAGACTCCACCTCAAAAAAAAAAAAAAAAAAAGATTAATGTTTTATTAAACATTATTTTAGTAATGTTTCTAGATATTCATAGGTATATTAGCAATAGATTGTGGTCAGGAATTCTCAGCTTTATGACATTTTAAATTGAAATCCCAATACATGCACTCTATCATTAATATATAAGCATAGACTGAGGATGAATTTACTAGTTAAGTTAGATCAGAATTTCCCACTATGAGCTCTATGTCTGGGAACAGAAAGGTCCTGTAAGTCCATAATTCTGTTTATCAACCATTGGCAGTAAAGAAACCACACTATCATATAAAGGCTGTGAGAAACCTTGTAGTGAGCAGACTTCTTGAATTTTTTCTATTTGGTGCAGCAATATAGAACTGTATTTGTCAGAACTACCACAGCAATATAGAACTGTATTTGTCAGAGCTACAACAACTTAGGTGACAGTTTGGTGGTTTGACTTCGTTGTCACTTGAGTTAGTCCAAATAAAAAAGGATTGGGTGCAGTGGCTCACACCTGTAACCCCAGCACTTTGGGAGGCCAAGGCTGGTGGATCACGAAGTCAGGAGATCGAGACCATCCTGGCTAACACGGTTAAACCCCACCTCTACTAAATACACAAAAAATTAGCTGGGCATGGTGGCGGCGCCTATAGTCCCAGCTACTCGGGAGGCTGAGGCAGGAGAATGGCGTGGACCCAGGAGGTGGAGCTTGCGGTGAGCAGAGATCTCGTCACTGCACTCTAGCCTGGGTGACAGAGCAAGACTCCGTCTCAAAAAAAAAAAAAAAAAAAAAGGATTGGGAAGATGTAAAAGGCAATATTACAGAAAACCCAAACTGTACATAAGACTGGACAGAAAAGTGAAAAACAAGCTCTTCTTCCATCTCTGGTAGAGACGTCTTTTCCATGTTGCTCGTCTGTTGTCTTCTCCTGTTCCTCGTGCAGACAGGCTTTTTCTATTTAGTCTGCTCATCTCGACTGAATTTTAGTTTGTTTTTGAAAGAACAACTCCATCCCAGTATATATGCTGTATTTTAGTTCCAACTCCTCTCATAGTTTAACTGGCCTATTCTCTCACTGTCTCGGATACTCCAGAGACAGCAGATACCAGCACGGATCAAAGTCTCCCCTTGATAGGTCTGGTGGAACATGAGACTTTTCAGGGTTGTAGGCAAGATCAGTTTTCAAAGATGGGAATTTTAAGCCAGGCATGGTGGCTTACACCTGTTATCCCAGCACTTCGGGAGGCAGGGACAGGAGGACTGCTGGAGCCCAGGAGTTCAAAACCAGCCTGGGCAACATAGAGAGACCCTGTCTCTAAAGAAGAAAAAAAAGGAAAATATGGGAATTGGAGTGTAGAGGAGTTGACTGACATCTCTATCTACTCTATTTACCATCCTATCATAGCCTAAGCTTATTTGATAGTAAACATTTCTTTTGCATGAATGACACCTGCTAACATCCATTACAGGTGGAAAAGATTAGGAACACTAACATAGATAAGATGGTAATGTTGATGAAAGTGGTCTATGGAGGTAATTAAGATGACACAGTGTTGGAAGTTCTCATGTGAGAGGGTTCTGCTGGACTGGGCTTGCTGAGAAAACCGAAAGATGCTTCCATGTAGCAAGAGATGTTGTATGTGTACTGAAAAATCAATGTGGTGGGAAATGGTATGGCTTAAAAGGTAGAAATATATTTAGGTAGGAGTCACTGCTTATTCTAGCTTATTTTAGCTGAAGATGGGAGTACTAAAATTTAGTAAGATTAGTCTTCGGAAAATCACCAGTTTCCATTGGACCTGCTTTTAGTTTTTGAGTTTCTTTTTTTAAGAAGTTCAAACTGTTTATAAGGATTTATGTTTATAAAACTCTTATTCTTTCTTAGAAGTCTTCTAAAAATGAGTAATTTTACTTATTTTAAATAAAATCAAATATATTTTATTTTACAATTATATGGGTCCATTGAACCTTTTGATAAACCTAAGACACAGTATGAGATCTTAGTGATGTTATTTTTGTATCTTGAAATATTTTTTATATTTAGCCATCATAGAAATTATCTCATCATTGCCCATTAATTATTCCCAACTATGCTGCAAAAGTTGTAGAAGAAAAAGAAAGTAGAAGAATGAAGTGCGACAGGCAGAATGAGCCCTCAAAGATATCTACACCCTAAACCCTGGACCCTGTGGATATGTTACACTACATGGCAAAAGTGGTTACCAACTTTATGAATTTTGAATTATCCAAGTGGGCCCATCTAATCACATGAGCCCTTAAAAGCAGAGAACCTTCTTTGGCTAGAGTCAGAGAGATGCAGCACAAGGAAAAGTTGGAAGATTTGTTTGTTTGCTTCTCCATTAAGTTTGAGTCACGAAGGGTGTCAGCAGGACTGCCTGCCTTGTGGAAAGTACACATAAAAATCAGAAACTTGGATCCTACTCAGTTTCTCCACTTCCTAGCTATATAATCCTATTAATCCCTAAAGCCATGCATATTTCATAAAGTTGTTATGGGTCATAATAAAATCAGAGGGTATACCTACTTTATAATGGAGAAGACATTACTAATTGTAATATGGCACTGAAAATTGTCAGCCCTGCTCATTCTTCTCATTTTTAGATTTATGCATTCTTCATTTTTTCTTCATGGGTTTTCTAAGATTCCTCTTCACTGAAACATTTATATGATCTTGCTTTACTTTCCCACTTTTTCTATTTTTTGGATATCTTGACACATAAAATCAGTAAAATCAGGTGAAATGCAAGTTCCCTTCACTCAGAATCACAATGAGTATTATAGAGTACTTTGTTAGAACATAATTGTGTCACAAAGTCAGAATTTCTGATATAAATACATAGATTGACTTTTTTTTCTAATGAATGATTTGAGCTCATATTTACCTATTGCCTGCCAATAAATAAAAATAAACAAGAAGAGGAAGGGGCAGAACAAGATGGTGGAATAGAAGGCTCCACCAGTTGTCCTCCCTGCAAAAACACGAATTCAACTATCTACACAAAAACGTACCTTCATAAGAACCAAAAATCAGGTGAGCCCTCACAGTACCTGTTTTTAACTTTATACTGCTAAAAGATGCACTGAAGAGGTAGAAAAAACAATCTTGAATCACCAGCGTCACCCCCTCCCATCCCCCAGCCACAGCGGCGTGATGCAGAGAGCATTTTTGTGTGGTTGTGAGAGAGGGAGAGCACAGCAATAGTGAGGCATTGAACTCAGTGCTGCCTCATTACAGCAGAAAGTAAAACTGGACCCAACTCAGCTGATGCCTGTCCAAGGAGGGAGCATTTAAATTAGCCCTAGTCAGAGGGGAATTGTTGATCTCAGTGGTTGTAACTTCAGTTTGTACAAGCCTCACCACTGTGGGCCAAAGTGCTCTGGGGTGCTAAATAAATTTGAAAAGTCATCTAGGCCACAGGGACTAGGTGAGTCCTAGGGCTGAACCAGGCCCAGAGCTAGTGGAGGGGTGGGGGCATGCAACCTACTGAGACACCAGTCAGGGTAGCTAAGAGAGTGCTGGCGTTACCCCTCCCCTAATCTCAGGCTGCACAGCTCACGGCTCCGAAAGAGACGCCTTGCTTCCACTTGAGGAGAGGAGAAGCGAGATGGGAGGGTTTTGTCTTGCATCTTGGCTATCAGCTCAGCCACAGCATGATAGGGTACTGGTCAGAGTCATGAGGCCCCTGGTCCAGGTCCTAGCTCCCAGATGACATTTCTAGACATATCCTGAGCCGGAGGGGAAACTGCTTCCTTGAAGGGAAAGACCCATTCCTAGCATGATTAGTCACCTGCTAACTGAAGAGTACCTGAGCCCTGAATAACCATCGGCAATACTCAGGTACTATGTCAAGGGCCTTGGGTGAGCCTCTGACACTTGCTGGCTTCAGGTGAGACTCAACACATTACCAGCTGTGGTGGTTATGTGGCAAGAATCTTTCTGCTTGAGAAAAGGAGAAAAGTAAAAGAGACTTTGTCTTGCACTTTAGAAACCAACATGGCCACATGGGGTAGAGCAACAGGCAGGCTCTTGGGTCCCTGATTACAGGACATAGCTCTTGAATGGCATTTCTGGGCCTGCGCTAGGTCAGAGAGGAGCCTTCTGCCCCAAAGCGTGAGTCCCAGCCCAGACAGCATTAATCACAACCTGACTTAAGAAACCTTGGGCCTTGAGGGAACACTAGCAGTAGTGTAGCAGTGCATCCTGTAGGCCTATAGTGCTGGTGGCCAGGAGGTAAGGCTCCTCTGCCTTTGGAAAGGGAAGGGAATTATGGAAAGGACAGCATCTTGTGGTTTGAGGGCTAGCTCAGTGTCAGTACAATAGAACACCATGAAGATTTCCAGAGCTTTTTACTGTGGTCCCTGGCTCCCTGATGGCACGTCTGGACCCACTCAGGACATGAGGGAACTTACCACTCTGAAGGGAAGGACACAGGCCTGCCTGGCTTTGCCACCTGCTAATGGTAGAGCTCCAGGGCTTTGAACAACATAGGCATAGCCAGGGAGTGGTTACAGCAGGCCTTGGGTGAGACCCAGTGCTGTGCTGGCTTCAGGTCTAACCCAGTACGGTCCCAGTGGTGGTGGCCATAGGAATGCTTGTGTCACTCCATTCCCAGCTCCAGGTGGCTCAGAACAGAGAGGGAGAGAGAGAGAGAGAGAGAGAGAGAGAGAGAGAGAGAGAGAGAAAGGAAGGAAAGAAAGAAAGAGAAAGAAAGAAAGAAAGAAAGAAAGAAAGAAAGAAAGAAAGAAAGAAAGAAAGAAAGAAAGAAAGAAAGAAAAGGAGAAAGAAAGAAAGAAAGAAAAGGAGAAAGAAAGAGAAGAGAACAGGAGTCTCTGCTTGGTAATCCAGAGAATTCTGCTGGATCTTGTCTAAGAAGATGAAGGCAGTACTTCTGTAAGTCTGCAAAAACTGAAGCATTAGCAGACTTTGGGTTCCCCCTAAAGCAGATACAGCTTAGATCACCACACCTAAGCCCTTTGGAATATCTGGAAAGACTTCCCCAAAAGGATGGGTACAAACAAGCCCAGACTGTGAAGACTAAAATAAATGAATAATTCTTCAATGCCCAGACACAGACAAACATCTACAAGTATCAAGGCCACCCAGAAAAATATGACCTCACCAAATGAACTAAGTAAGGCACCAGGGACCAATCCTGGAGAAACAGTGATATGTGATCTTTCAGGCAGAGTATTCAGAATAGCTGTTTTGAGGAAACTCAAAGAAATTCAAGATAATATAGAGAAGGAATTCAGAATTCTGTCAGGTCAATTTAACAAAAAGATTGAAATAAAAAGAATCAAGCAGAAATTCTGGAGCTGAAAAATGTAGTTGTCATAATGAAGAATTTATCAGAGTCTTTTAATAGCAGAACTGATACAGCAAAAAAAAAGTGAGTTTGAAGATAGACTTTTTGAAAATATAGTCAGAGGAGACAGAAGATAAAAGAATGAAAAACAATGAAGCATGCCTACAGGAGCTTAGAAAATAGCCTCAACAGAGCAAATCTAAAAGTTACTGGTATTAAAGAAGAGGTAGAGAAAAAGATAGTGGTGGAAAGTTTATTCAAAGGGATAACATCAGAGAACTCCCCAAACCTAGAGAAAGATACCAACATTTGAGAAGGTTATAGAACACCAAGCAGATTTAACCCTAAGAAGACTGCTGCAAAGTATTTAATAGTCAAACTCCCAAAGGTCAAGGATAAAGAGAGAATCTTAAAAGCAGCAAGAAAAAAAAAAAAGACATATAAAGAAGCTCCAATACATCTGGCAGCAGACTTTTTAGTGGAAACTTACATGCCAGGAGAGAGTAGCATGACATATTTAAAGTGCTCAAGAAAGAAACTTTTACTCTAGAATAGTATATCCAGCAAAAATATTCTTCCAATATGAAGGAAAAGTAAAGACTTTTCAAGACAAACAAAAGCTGAGCAATTTGATGAACACCAGACCTGTCCTACAAGAAATGCTAAAGGAAGTTCTTCAATCAGAAAGAAAAGAATGTTAATGAGCAAGAAAAAATAATCTGAGGAATAAAACTCACGAGTAATAGTAAATATACAGAGAAACAGAGAATATTATCACACTGTAACTGTGGTGTGTAAATTACTCTTGACTTAAGTAGAAAGTAGTAAATGATAATCCAATAAAAAATAATAACTACAACTTCTCAAGACATAGCACAAGAATATTTGAATAGAAACAACAAAGTGAAAAAGCAGAGGGATGAATTTACGGCACAGAGGCTTTATTCGTTTTCTTTTTGCTGGTTTGTTTGTTTTTGCAAACAGTGTTATGAGGTTAAAATAATGAGTTGTAGGATAAAATTTGCAAGCCTCATGGTAACCTCAAATCAAACAACACAAAATGGATACACAAAAAGATAAGAAGCAAGAGAATAAATCATATCACCAGGGAAAATCACCTTCACTAAAGAAGACAAGAAAGCAAGCAAGAAAGAAGAAAAGACCACAAAACAACCAGAAAACAAATAACCAAATGTCAAGAGTAAATCCTGACTGATGGATAATAACATTGAATGTAAATGGACTAAACTCTCTAATCAAAAGACAGAGAGTGGCTAAATGGATTAAAAAAAAAAAAAAAAGACTCAGTGATTGGTTACCTGCAATAAATGCAATTCACCTATAAAGACACATATAGAATGAAAATAAAAGGATGGACAAAGATATTCCATGCCAATGAAAACCATCAAGAGCAGGAGTAGCTATACTTATATCAGACAAAATAGATTTCAAGACAAAACATGTAAGAAGAGACAAAGAATGTCACTATAAAATAATGAAGGCTCAATTCGACAAGAGGATATGAGAATTTTAAATACATATACACCCAGCACTGGAGCACTTAGATATATTATAAAGGAAATATTATTAGAACTAAAGAGATAAATAGGACCCAGTACAATAATAGCTGGAGACATCATCAACACACTACTTTCAGCATTGGACAGATCTTCCAGACAGAAAATCAACAAAGAAATATTGGACTTCATCTGCACGTAGAACAAATGGACCTATTAGATAGTTACAGAGCATTTCATCTAACAGCTGCAGAATTCACAGTCTTTTTCTCAGCGCATGGATTGTTCTGTCATTCTCAGGGATAGATCATATGTTAGGTCAGAAAACAAGTCTTAAAACATCTTTAAAAATGGAAATAATATGAGGCATCTTCTTTGGTCATAAATGGAATAAAACTAGAAATAAGAGGAATTTTGGAAACTATACAAACACATGGAAATAAAATAATATGCTCCTGAGTGACCAATGGGTCAATAAAGAAATTAAGAAGAAAATTGAAAAACTTCTTGAAACAAATGATAATGGAAACACAACATACTAAAACCTATGGGATATAGCAAAATCAGTATTAAGAGGGAAGTCTGTAGCTATAAGTGCCTACTTTAAAAAAGAATGAAACTTCAAATAAACAGCCTAATGACACATCTTAATGAACTAGAAAAGCAAGAGCAAACCAAACCCAAAATTAGTAGAATAAAAGAAATAATAACGATAAGAAATGAATGAAAATGAAGAAAACAATACAAAAGATCAATGAAACAAAAGTTGGTTTTCTGAAAAGTTAAACAAAATTGACAACCTTTAGCCAGCCTAAGAAAAAAGAGAGAAGATCCAGATAAATAAAATCAGAGATGAAAAACAGATATTACAACTGTTACTGCAAAAATTCAAAGGATCATTACGGCTACTTTGAGCAACTATATGCCAAAAAACTGGAAAACCTAGACTAAATGGACAAATTCCTAGATTCATACAACCTACCAAGACTGAACCATGAAGAAATCAAAAATCTGAATAGAACAGTAAGAAATGAGATTGAAGCTGTAATAAGTCTCCCAGTAAAGAAAATCCCAGCATCCAATGACTTAACTGCTGAAATCTACCAAATATTTAAAGAAGAACAAATACCAATCCTACTCATACTATTTTTAAAAATAGAGGAGGATAGAATACTTCCAGAGTAATTCTACAAGGCCAGTGCTTTTGCGATACCAAAACCAGACAAAGACACATGAGAAAAAGAAAATTATAGGCCAATATCTCTAATGAGCACTGTTTACAATATCCAAGATTTGGAAGTAACCTGTGTTCATCAACAGATAAATGTATAAATAAAATATGGTACTAATACACAATGGGGTACTCTTCAGCTGCAAAAATGAATGGGATTCTTATTTGCAAAATAACAAAAATTCTCAACAAAATACTAGCAAACTAAATTCAACAATATGTTAAAAATATCATTCATCATAAACAAATGGGATTTATCTCTGGGATGTAAGAATAGTTCAGCATATACAAATCAATCAATTTCATATATCAACAAGATGAAGGACAAAAACCATATTATCATTTCAATTGATGCTTAAAAAGCATTGAATAAAATTCAACATCCCTTCATGATAAAAACCCTCAAAAATCTGGGTGTAGAAGGAACATACCTCAATATAATGAAACCCATATATGACAGACAAACATTTAGTGTCATACCGAATGGGGAAACACTGAAAGCTTTTCCTCTAAGATCTGGAACACAACAAGGATTTCCACTTTCACCACTGTTACTCAACATAGTGCTGGAGGTCCTAGCTAGAGGAATCAAACAGAAATAAATAAGGGGCATTCAAATTGGAAAGGAAGAAGTCAAATGATCCTTGTTAGCATGTGATATGATCTTATATCTTGAAAAGCCTCAAGACTATATACACAAAAAAAATCAGAACTGATGAACAAATTCACTACAGTTTCAGGATACAAAATCAAGATACGGAAAGTCAGTACCATTTCTATATGCCAACAGTGAACAATCTGAAAAAGAAATGAAAAAGTAATTCTGTTTACAATAGCCACAAATAAAAATACTCAGAATTAACCAAAGAAGTAAAAGATCTGTATAATGAAAACTATAAAACACTGATGAAAGAAGTTGAAGAGGACACAAAAATGGAAAGATATTCCATGTTCATGGATTGGAAGAATCAATATTGTTAAAATGTCCACACTACCAAAGCAATCTGCAGACTTAAGCAATCTCAATTGAAATACCAATGACATTCTTCACAGAAATAGAAAAAATCCTAAAATTTATATGGAATCATAAGAGACCCAGAATAGCCAAAGCTATCCTAAGCAAAAAGAACAAAATTGGAGAAATCACACTACCTGACTTCAAATTATACTATGGAGGTAGAATAACCAAAACAGCATAGTACTGGCATAAAAACAGACAAATAGTATAGAATATAGAACCCAGAAATAAACCCATACATCTACAGTGAACTCATTTTTGAGAAAGGTGCCAAGAACATACACTGGAGAAAAGACAGTCTCTTCAGCAAATGGTGCTATGAAAACTGACACTCACATGCAGAAGAATGAAACCAGACCCCTATTTCTCACCATATGCAAAAATTAAATCAAAATAGATTAAAGACTTAAAGGCTCAAACTATGAAACCACCACAGGAAAACATTCAGGAAACTCTCCAGGATACTGATCTGGGAAAAAATTTCTTGAGTAATGCCCCACAAGCCAGACAACTAAAGCAAAAATGGAGAAATGAGATCACATCGAATTAAAAGGCTTCTGCACAGCAAAGGATACAATCAACAAGGTGACAAAACAATTTATAGAATGGGAGAAAATATTTGCAAACTACTGTTCTGACAAGATATTAATGAGCAGAATATATAAGGAGCTCAAACAACTCTATAGAAAAAATTAATTAAAAAATGGCAAAATACTTGAATAGACATTTTTCAAAAGAAGGCATACAAATGGCAAACAGGCATATGAAGAGGTGCTCAACATCACTGATCATCAGAAAAATGCAAATCAAAACAACAATGAGATATCATCTCACCCCAGTTAAAATGGCTTAGGTCCAAAAGACAGGCAATAATAAAAGCTGGCAAGGATGTGGAGAAAAGGCAACCCTCATACCCTGTTTTTGGGAATGTAAATTAGCACAATCACTGTGGAGAACAGTTTGGAGGTTCTTCAAAAAACTAAAAATAGAACTACCATATGATCCAGCAATTCCACCACTGGGGATATATTCAAAGGAAATCAGTATATAGAAGAGATGTCTGCACTCTCATGTTCACTGCAGCACTGTTTACAATATCCAAGATTTGGAAGTAACCTGTGTTCACCAACAGATAAATGTATAAAGAAAATGTGGTACTAATACACAATGGGGTACAATTCAGCTGCAAAAATGAATGAGATTGTTATTTGCAACAACACTGATGGAACTGGAGGTCATTATGTTCAGTGAAATAAGCCATGCACAGAGGACAAATATCGCATGAATTTAGGATTGCTCCCTTGCACTGGGTACTGAACCTTTACAACCCCAGTTTCTTTATCTAAACAATGTTGTGAGGATAATAAGATTATGTATATAGAGTAGCTACTTTGGTGCACATAAGTAAATTATTTGTGGGATCTAAAAATCAAAACAACTGTACTCATGGAGATAGACAGTAAAAAAATGATGACCAGAGTGTGAGAATAGTAGGAGGAGTTGGCAGGCAAGTGGGGATGGAATGGGTACAAAAAGTAGATAGAAAGAATGAATAAGACCCAGTTATTTGATAGCACAACAGGGTAACTATAGTCAATAATAATTTCATTGTACATTTAAAAATAACTTAAAGAGGCCGGGCGTGGTGGCTCACGCCTGTAATCCCAGCACTTTGGGAGGCTGAGGGGGACGGATCACAAGGTCAGGAGATGGAGACCATCCTGGCCAACATGGTGAAACTCCATCTCTACCAAAAATATAGAAATTAGCTGGGCGTGGTGGTGCATGCCTGTAATCCCAGCTGCTCAGGAGACTGAGGCAGGAGAATTGCTTGAACCACAGAGTCAGAGGTTGCAGTGAGCCAAAATCGCACCACTGCACTTCAGCCTGGTGACAGAGTGAGACTCCATCTCAAAAAACAAACAAACAAAGAAACACCTTAAAGAGTATAACTGGATTGTTTGTAACACGAAGGATAAGTGCTTGAGGGGATGGATACCTCATTTTCCGTGATGCGATTATTATGCTTTGCATACCTGTATTAAAACTTCTCATGGCCGGTGGGTGGTGGGTCATGCCTGTAGTCCCAACACTTTGGAAGGCTGAGGCAGGAAGATCACTTGAGGCCAGTAGTTCAAGACCATCCTGGACAACATGGCAATGCCCCATCTCTCCAAACAATACAGAAATTAGTTGGGTGTGGTGGCACAGTCCTGTAGTACCAGCTACTCGGGAAGCTGAGAGGGGAAGATCCCTTGATACCAGGAGGTTGAGGCTGCAGTGAGCCATGGTCATGCCACTGCACTCCAGCCTGGATGATAGAGCGAGACCCTGTCAAAAAAAACAAAAACAAAAACAAAACAAAAAAAAAACAAAAAACTCCTGTACTCCATAAATGTATACACTTACTATTTACCTACAAAAATTTTTAAAAAGCTGAGTGTGGTGACTCACCCCTGTAATCCCAGCACTTTGGGAAGTCAAGGCAGGGGGATTGCCTGAACATGAGACCAGCCTCAGCAACATACAGAGACCCACCATCTCTACAAAAAATAAAAAATTAACCAGGCACAGTGGTGCATGTCTGTGGTCCCAGCTACTCAGGAGGCGGAAGCAGAAGAATTGCTTGAGCCCCAGAGGTTAAAGTTGCAGTGAGCTGTGATTGCACCATTGCCCTCCAATTTGGGCAACAGAGCAAGACCCTGTCTCAAAAAAAAAAATATTAAAAAAACAAACAAGAAAAACATGAGAAATATGTGTACCCATCTTTTAAATTTCCTTTTAGGGTTTTAAAGGAAATATACATGTTGTTATGCTGCCTTTTATATTTCTTCTCTGTTTTTTAACATATATTTGTATGGCAGTTGTGGTCATGTTAAATGGTTTATGACTCTGGCCTTAGAATCAACGCGCCTCTGTTTGAATCTGGGATTGCTACCTTGCACTGGGTACTGAACCTTTACAACCCCAGTTTCTTTATCTAAAAATGTTGTGAGGATAATAAGATTATGTATATCGAGTAGCTACTTTGGTGCACATAAGTAAAAAATTAATGTATTTTAGAATTGTTAATATTACGTACACATATGTCTCACAGTGAAACCCCAGTGTCTGTGAGGTTCTGTAAAATGAAGAAGAAATAAAGGGTTACATTGAGTTTCATGTTGTGAAAGATTGTGCTGTATTTGTCCAGATTACCTGTTTCAATATGATATAGCACGAGAGGTAAAATTTCAAAATTCTTCTTCTTTACTAACTTGAATCACTTGAATGAGGAAGGTCGTTTGAAGTGAAACAATGGAAGTCAAGAATCCTCAGGAAGTTGCGAATCCAGAGTCACTATGTACAGACACGGAGGAGTTTTTCCTGCGACGTCTTCTAAGTTATCTCTTGGCCTCTCCTAACAAATTTCCCCATATGTTACTGAATTTATGTCTACTAGGCTATAAATTCTAACAAATGTAAAGGATTATACAAATAGAAAGGCCTACTTAGAATGATAAGTGTGCTGAAACTTTGTGAAAATTCAAATTTCAAATGTTTTGAGAAAAAGTAAAATAGAATTGGGAAT
Organism: Macaca fascicularis; assembly: GCF_037993035.2. Taxonomy (NCBI): domain Eukaryota; kingdom Metazoa; phylum Chordata; class Mammalia; order Primates; family Cercopithecidae; genus Macaca; species Macaca fascicularis. Next base: position 2,603,714 of record NC_088381.1, read on the forward strand.
TTCAATGGTTTTAACATCTTAACGTTAAAAATGAAACATTTTCAACTGAATGCATTGTTCACCACTAAGCCCCCAAAGAAGCAAACATTTAGCAGATGTGTTACTGGCAATCTGGAGTATTCAAAACAGTGGAGGTTTGTCAGGACCAAATGAACGCCCACCACGCCGTCTTCCCAAGCTGACTCTTGCTGTATGTGGCAAATATAGAAGAAACTCTTCCCATTCCACATCCTGACTCAAACCCAAAACACTGCAACGTTCAGAAGAGGAGTACATGCCATCTCTCCTCTTTCTCCACGTATCTAGACCAGCTTCAGCTTTTACAAGTGAAAACGGTGTGTTTTTTGTAGAATGCTATCATTAAGCAATTAAGACAAGTACTTCCAGAGCCACCAAGCTACACTTTTCTAGCTCTGAGATGATAATATGATTTTCAAAATGTTCTTAAGATTCATAATGTATGTTATTTCACTACCCAAGCATTTATTTTGTTAACCTTTTGGCTAGCTATGGATTCATTCAATGTATTTGTCTTTTTACTGTCAAAGTAGCTGCTCATCTTAGACTAAACAATCAGAAATGCTGTCTATATGTGAAATTATTTTGATAGACTGTCAATTACTGACTGTATTTTATACTGACAGTGCTTACTGATTTTCTCCAGACTGATTGATTCTCCTAATATTCTTTTCAATAAAATAATATGTTGTAATTTTTTCATGGATTTATTAAACATTTAATAGATCTAAAATTCAACTTTTAAATTTTATAAATGAGAACATTTGCACATGCTTATTATGTACCTATTTTTAAAATACTTTTTTGAAATAGCTTTAGATTTACAGAAAGTTGCAAAGATAGTGCAGTGGATTCCTGTATACCTTTGCTCAGCTCTCCCGAATGTTCTCATACGTGACCATGGTAAATCTACCAAAACCAACAGAGTACATCACGAATTACTAAACTCCATACTTTATTCACACCTTGCCAGTGTTGCATAATGTTCTTCTTCTGTCCCAGGGCCCAACTAGGGCCTCAATCTGCCTTTAGTTGTCTTGTCTCCTCCCATCTGGAGAAGCTCCTTAGTCTTCCCTGGTCTCTCATGACTGATGACAATTTGGGTTTATTTATGTTTTCTCATGGCTGGATTGAGGTTGCCCCTTTTGATTTCTTCAAGAATATGACAATCGTGTTGTGCTTTTCTCAGTGCATGTCTGATTATGTCTTGCTCACTTGGCTAGGATGGTGTCTGCTAGGTTTCTTCACTATAAAGCTACTATTTTTCTCTTTGTAATTAATAAATATTTTGGAAGCGATACTTTGAAAATATGCAAATGTCTAGTTTTTCCTTTTTTTCCCATGGATTTTGGCGTCTGCTAGTGGATCTTGCTTACAATTTCACTGTTGTGTTTGCTTAATGATAATTTTGTGTCTTCCTCACTCTTTCTACATTTGTTAACTGGAATTCTTCTGTAAGGAAGAGCTATCTCTTCTTATTTATCCAATCATTTTTGTATATCAGTATTAACTCAAGCATATTTCTTATTTTATCTTATGACCTGCTATGGTTATTCATTTTCTTGATCAGATTGTTTCAACTTTGGCCATTGGGAACGTTTGCAAGTTGGCCCCTCCATCCTTTCAACATGCCACCATCATTTTTCGAGCACTTCCTTCCTTTCTGGAACCACAAGGTCCTCCAAAGCTCATCTTATATTTTTGCTGTCCCAGTCCTGGAATCAACCACTTCTCTAAGGAGCCCCAGTTTCTTGTATTGGAGAATGGTATTAAAAACTTAAATATAGGTGCTAGTATTGAGCACTTATTAAGTGCTAGGCTCTGTTCTGGAAGTGTGATGACTAATTGTGAGCAAACAGACCAATATCCAGTCACTTCTGGAGCTTGCATTCTAGTGTGGGAGCATAAACAGTATGATAATAAATAAGCGATGTATCTACCTTGAAAGAAGGTGCAAAGTGCTAAGAGTAAAATTCAGCAGGAAGAAAGGAAAAAGAAGTGCTGGAGACAATGGGAAGACTGATGGAGATCAAAATGCAAAATTAAATAGATTAGGACGAGCCTCATTGAAAAGGCAACATTTGAGCAAAGACCCGAGGGGGGAAAGAACTTGTCTTCATTGATCTGGGCCGCTATAACAAAATACCATAGGCTGGGAGGCTTAAATAACAGGCATTTGTTTCTTACAGTTCTGGAGGCTGCAAAGTCCAAGATCAATATGATGACTTACTTGGTTCTTGGTGAGGGCCCTCTCCTTGGCTTGCAGATGGTCACCAGGTCACTGTGTGCCCACATGGGGTTACTTCAAGTGGAGAGAGATCTATCTTCTTCTTCTAATAAGGGCACCAATCTCATCATGAGTCCCATCATGGGTTAGGGCTTCAACATATGAATTTGGGGGGACAAAAACATTCAGTTTGTTACAGAAGTTGACTGCCAAACCTCTGGATAAAGTGCATTCAAGGAAGACAAAGTCTGTGGAAAGCCTTTAGACTTAAGAGAGCCTGTGTGCTCCAGGAACATGACATAGGTCAACGTGACTAGAGGAAAAGGTGCAGGAGATGAGGCCCAAGAGGCAGGATGAGAGACAGGACCACATAAGGCCAAATAACTTAGGGCCCTAAAGGTCATTGTAAACCCAGAGATTATGAGCAGAGGAATGGCCAGATCTGATGTAGGTTTTTAGGTATCACAAAAGGCTTTATGTAGAGCAGGTTCTGGAAAAGGATCAGAGCCTTTGCTTTTTTATTTCTGCATTGAGAATGGACTGTATGATGGCAAGGGTAAATGTTGGTTGACCGTTAGGGGACTGCAGTAACCCCAGCAAAAGATGAGGGCAGTTCAGGTTAAGGTGGCAGCAAAGGAGGTAATCACAGAGACCTGGATATTTTAGATATTTTGATTTAGAGCCAGCAGCACCTCACTTCTTGCTGGATGAGATGTGGGGCAAGTGAAACATTGAATTGAGATTTTGGTTTGAGCAGCTGGAAATACAGAGTTGTCATCAACTGAAATGCAAAAGGCTTTATGTAGAGCAGGTTCTGGAAAAGGATCAGAGCCTTTGCTTTTTTATTTCCTAACAGTATTCACCTGATCATGATGCTCTTGTGATCAAATGTATCTAAGGCTCATAACAGCACCTGGCAACTAGTAAGAGCCAAACAGATTGTTATAGTTGTTATATTCTTTGTGACAATGCCCATCATCATCATCAACATCATCATCTCTGACATATCCCAGAGTCCACAGGAGGAGAAGAGAGGTTGATAGAGCTGGAAGTTTTTGCAAACTAGTGACTGGCTAGTTTAATCCCTTGATTTTGCAAAAGAGACAATTTTGAACTAAAGTAGTGAAAGAATCTTTCATGATTCTCCAATTTCCCTGTTTCTTTAGAGAATACTTTGAGAGAAAAATAGATGTTTATGGGTTAAAGCAACTGAGACTGTGAAATAGTTTGTTAGAGCACTTTGTTAGAGCAGTATAAGCTTCACCCTTTTGACTGACAACCACAGTAAGCTGTTATAGAAGTTGGTATTCTGATTTCTAGTTACACCTTCCACTATTCCATGATGATATATGATTGTGCATTAAAAATATCCCTTAATAAATTATAGTGAAAATGAATATAATGGTGTATATAAAGGAAGGCACTAGCTTGGAAGAAAAGGTGATTGTCTTCATAATTGGGTAAAGAATTTGTCTGTTGCAACCACCAATATGTTAACCATACACTGGGTATCCTTCTAGGAGTCAGGATTTGGTGTGGCATGAAAGAGGGAGAAAAGACCAGGTGTGGTGGTTCACGCCTGTAATCCCAGCACTTTGGGGGGCCACGGTGAGTGGATCACCTGAGGCCAGGAGTTTGAGAACAGCCTGGCCAACACGGTGAAACCCTGTCTCTACTAAAAATATGTCCGGCTAGGACTTGGTGGCACGCACCTGTAATCCCAGCTACTCTGAAGGCTGAGGAAGGAGAATCACTTAGAACCCGGGAGACAGAAGTTACAGTGAGCTGAGATTGCACCACTGCACTCCAGCCTGGGCGACAGAGCAAAGACTCTGTCTCAAAAAAAAAAAAAAGAGAGAGAGAGAAAAAGTCTTAGTGCCCTTGACTGGGTTCCAGGTGGACTGCTTCTGGCAAAGACAACTTCATCTTTTCTTTTGGAGGGCTGTGCAGTTGCAGAGCGATGTGACCTCACTCAGGTGAGGGCTGTGCAGTTGCAGAGCGATGTGACCTCGCTCAGGTGAGGGCTGTGCAGTTGCAGAGCGATGTGACCTCACTCAGGTGAGGGCTGTGCAGTTGCAGAGTGATGTGACCTCGCTCAGGTGAGGGCTGTGCAGTTGCAGAGCGATGTGACCTCACTCAAGTGCATCATCTAAGAAACATGGCAAGGCATTAGAAGTCTTTCTATTTTAGTTTTCACCTTCTTTCATGTAATGCATCTCAATCCTTTAAAAGAATCAGTTTTTCAAAGTTTATTATTGAAAAAGTGCTCTCCAACACCTTCCCAAATCCTCTTCAACAGAGCCTTTGACATTTCGAAGTGTTTGTTTTGGTTTCTATTTTTATATTTCCAGATAGATACTCATATTTGCCACTTCATTTTTTCAGTGTTTGACATTATGAGAAGAGATTTTATCTCTTGTTCCTGTTGCTTTCAACACCACACACACACACACACACACACACACACACACACAAAATTTCCTCATCTTCAATACTCTCAGTATAATTATAACACATTTTAGTTTAAATCAGTATTTACTGTTTACATTATTACTATTATGAAATGTTACTCAGAACTGAATCTACTAGCATAGTGTAATTACTTTTCCTTTTTGCTTTTATTATTTTTGTCTTTTAAAAATTTGCTTAGTTTTCTATGAACTTATCAGCATTCCCACCCCAAACTCTCCCCTAGATGTTTGAATCTCATTAAAATACATCAATTGTGTAGTTTCAAATTTTTTTTTTCATTTCTGCTTCTCCTGTACAATTCAATAGTCTTAAAGAAAGCTCTGCAAGGGACTTTAGACCTTCTCCAGGGCTCTCTGGGCCTCCCCAGCTGCCAGCCTGGAATGCCCCTTTTCCATGTCCTGAGGACGCCCTTTGGGTCTTTCTTGACATGGACCCCTTATGCTTAGGATGCCTGGGTCCCATCACTGAGTTACTCTTATTTCCGTGCAGCTCCTCGTCAGGCAGCTTCCTAAGAAAAGGTAGAAGAGAGGCACATTTATGCAACCCTCACATTTAACAGAACTTTTCTCTAGGTTTAAGATTGGAAATAATTTCTCATCAGAACTTTAAAAGTTTTGTTTCATTGCTTCCAGCTTTCAATTTTGCTACTGAGAAATACAAAGACGTTTCGAATCTCATTCTTTCGTATCTGACAGTTTTTCTTCCTTTAAACCTTCAGATATACTTGTTCTCAGAATTATGATATTTCACAATGTTAGGCTTGATTTTATTTAAAAAAATGTATTGTGTTAGTTACTCTATCCACTTTTTAAATTTGAAATTTATGTCCTTCAATTTTGGAAAACCTCCTTGAAGATTTTAAAGATCATTTTTTACTCTCTTAATGTGTTTTGCTTTCTGAAAGACTTTTTTGAGCTTTGAGTATTGGATCTCCTGAGCTGATTCTCTATTTTTTCTATCTTTTCTTTTTGTTACTCATGTATTTGACTTTTTGTTCTGTTTGGGAACTTTTCTAACCTTACCTTCCAATGTATTTACTGAATTTTGCACGCATCTTATCTTAGTTTTTGTTTATCAGAACTTCTTGCCTTGCTTTTTTTTTTTTTTTTTTTTTTTTTTTTTTTTTTTTTTTTGAGATGGAGTCTCACTCTGTTGCCCAGGCTGGAGTGCAGTGGCACGGTCTCGGCTCACTACAACCTCCACCTCCTGGGTTCAAGCGATTCTCCTACCTCAGCCTCTCAAGTAGTTGGGGTTATAGGCACCCACCATGCCTGGCTAATTTTTGTGTTTTTAGTAGAGACGGGGTTTTGCCATGTTGACCAGGCTGGTCTCAAACTCCTGACCTCAAGTGATCCGCCCGCCTCAGCCTCCCAAAGTGCTGAGATTACAAGCATGAGCCACCATGCCCGGCCTTCCTTTATTTTTTTTTAGAGTGGTTTTAAGTTCATGGCAAAATTGAAGGTAAGGTACAGAGAGTTCACATACACCCTCTCTGCCCTCCACCAGCCTCCCTCACTATCGACATCCCCCAGCAAACGGGTACGTTTATTACAATTGATGAACCTACGTTGACACAACACAATCCATACAAGTCCATCATTTACATGGTTATCCATCAAAGTCTGTAGTTTATACAAGGGTTCACTCTTGTACATTCTGTGTGGGTTTGGACAAATTATATGGACGAGTATCCATCATAACAATATCATGCAGAATATGGCACTGCCCTTAAAATCCTCTGTGCTCCACCTATTCCCCACTCATTCCCCACCAATCCCTGTCAAACACTGATCTTTTTACGGTCTCCATAGTTTTGCATTTCCCACAATCTTATATGGTTGTCGTGATACAGTACGTGGCCTTTGCAAATTGGCTACTTTTACTTAGGAATATGCTTTTAAGTTCCCTCCTTGTTTTTTTTATAGCTTGATAGCTTAGCTTTTAGTGCTGGATAATATTCCATTGTCTGAATGTTCCACGCTTTTTTTAGTATTCAACTACTGAAGAACATATTGGTTGGCAATTATAAATAAAACTGCTATAGACATATGTACAGATTGTTTTTGTGGACATGTTTTAAGCTTCTTCGAGTAGATATGAAGGAGCATCATTGCTGGATTACATGGTAAGAGCATGTTTCCTTTTGTAAGACAATATCAAACTGTCTTCCAAGGTGACTGTATCATTGTGCATTCACATTGGCAATTGCTTTTTTTTAATTAATAATTTTTTAAACATCCTGTTCTTATTTCCTGGATACAGTATCTTCCCTTTCATTTTCTTTATAGGAATACTATAATAATATAGTATGGAGATGCTATAATGAGAGCTTTATAGTTATTAAGGTTTTATTTCCCTGCATACTGTCTCCTTTCTTCAAGTAGCCTTTTCCACATTGGTAGGTTTTGCTCGTTAACTTTGATAGAAGAGACTTCCCTAAGATAATCCAGTCGTTCTTTCTGGATGTTCCCATGTAAGGATGGGCCCCCAGGGTAACGAGTGGGAGATCTGCAGGTGGAATGCTCAGTAGTGGGCTTCACAAATTGCAAATGGGGTGGACAGTGCCATTGGGGAGCCCTGATCTTACTGTAGGTTCTTCTTCTCAGTCTATTCAGGATTTCTGCAGAAGTCCCTTCCCATCTCCTTCTTGGAGCTGTGAGAGTACCTTGTAGATTTCTGAGTATCAAGTGGGGGAAGAGGACTAGGGGGTTCACATTCAGTAAATAAATTTTCACTTAATATCCCTGCATTTAGAACTATACCCATCTTCCCGCCGCACCTCAGCTTTTCCGAGTGCCCTGTGTCAACTGACCTTTACGTTACTCTCCAGAGAGGATAAAACTGTAGGAGTTCTGCTGGGATCATGCAGCTTGCTCTCTCTCTCTCTCTCTCTCTCTCTCTGTGCCCGTGTGTGTGTGTGTGTGTGTGTGTGTGTGTGTGTGTGTGTGTGTGTGTGAGATTATGGTGGAGGAGGGATATCTGATAATGTAACAGTTTCTCAAATAACCTTTAACTAATCCTATTCATAATCTGCTTTCATTTCCAAAGCCATCTGGGTGCTTCTAATTCCTGGGATTTCTGGAAATTCTGAGCTGACACAAGGTTTTCTTCTTGGCTGTCATCACGGCAGGCTCAGGATTCAGTTTTCTTAGTTCTACAAATAAGTTTCCATTTTTTCTTTTGCAATTATATTAATGTTGTCTCTTGTCCTATACCCTTTGTCCTGGTACCCACCTGTACCACTTAAAATACCCTTTTTTCTCTTGTTTCGGTGAAATTTTTCTGAAAAACGCAGTTAAGTGATGTGTCTAGTCAGCAACAGTTTGCAACTTAAATGTGACTTAACAGTTTGTTGTAATTATATAGCCTTTTCCATCTTGGTAGATTTGTTAAGGAACATCTTAAGGTTTTGCACAGAGGCCTTAGAATTGAGTAATGCAGCCGGTCTTCATTGAGAATGTTTTTTATTTCCAGTTTCCTGCATTTACTATATGCTATTATAGCATTTTCAATATATTTATAGACACTGCAGCAAAAACAAAAATTAAGTACATTCTTCTGCTGCAGAATCCCATCCAGGATACCACATTACATTAGTGACCATATCTCCTTAGGCTTCTGTAGACTGTGACTCCCTTTCCTTATTTTCAATGACTGAAAATTTTGAGGCGTACTGGGTAACATTTTGCAGAATGTCCTTCAGTTTGGATTTGTCTGATGATTTTCTTATAACAGGATGACGGTATGGGTTTTTTGGAGGAAGACCAAAGAGGTGAAGTGCCATTTTCATCATATACCAAGACTGCAGACTAGTAACATGCCACGTTAACCTTGATCAGGTGACTGAGATTGGCCAGATTTCTCCACTGCGAAGTTGCTTTCCTTCCTTCCATATTCTCTTCTTTGGAAGCAAGTCACTATGCACCGCCCATGCTAGAGTTGGGGAGTTCTGTTCCAGCACCTTGATGGGGAAATACCTGCATAAATTATACAAAGTTCTCTCTCCGTAAGATTTGTTTTTCTCCCCTATTTATTTATTCAATAGTTTATTTATCTCAGTATGGGTCCACACATTTTTAATTTGTACTTTGGATTATAATCCAACAGTGCATTACTTATTTGTCCAAATTGTCCAAACTTCGGCCACTGGGAGTCTTTCAGTTGACTCTTGTGTCCCTTTGACATGCCCCAATCCTTTTGTGTTTTGGGCACTTCTCTATTTTCTGGCACTACAAAGTCCTCCAGCCTTATCTCGTATATTCCCTGTTGCAATCCTAGAATGAGCCTTTATTCCTTTTTGTGGAAAGTAATACAAAAAACTGAGATCTGCATACTGGTGCGCTCATCGGTACTGGGATGTCCTTGCTTCTAGACCCTCTCAATGAACATAGCTAGGTGACATGCGTGTGCATACTAACTAACCCATGTACACACACACTCATTTCTATATGTAACCATCTGGATCAATATTAAGCTAAACATGAGTTCATGCTAATGTCTCAGACTAACCCAGTACCACACGCCTCATTCTAGTCTTTCTATATTGCATGTCTGTAACCTTTCACCCCAACAGTGAGAAACCTTAAGCCCACCATCCACCATTCAGTTACTTATTTGTTCAACCCCAGTACACATGCACTTATGGCAGTTTCAATATTGTAAATCCGTACCAACTAGCACAATCTACTCTACAGTTCCTTTTGTTTTCAGTCTTGTGGACTGGTCCTTTCCAAAGTTACTTACATTCGTATCACTTTTCCTCACCCTCTTCAGTGAGGTTATGATATGCATTTGTGGTACTGCTGGATTATTTTATCAGTTTGTAGTCCATGCAGGTCCCCCACTTATCCAAAAACTTTAAAAAAAAAAGGTAAACATTAAGCTTCACTCTTTGTTCTGTAAAGTTCTAGGGTTTTGATGAATGCATAATGTTGTTTATCTACCACTGCATTACAGTACCAGGTAGTCTCATCTCTCTATAAAATCTCCCGTGCTTCACATAATCAAAACCCTTCTTTCCCTAAATGCCCAGGAACCACCCATCTCTTTTCTGTTTCTGTCGTTTTGCCATTTCTAGAATGTCATATGAATGAATCATATCGTATGTGGCCTTTTCAGACTGGCTTCTTTTATTTAGCAATACACATTTAATACTCATCCATGTTACTGCATAGATTAATAGCTTATTCCTCTTTATCAGTGAATAATATTCTATTAGTTTGTTTATCTTTCACCTATTGAAATGGTATCTTGGTTGCTTCCAATTTTTGGTGATTATAGATAAAGCTGCTATGAATATTCATGTATGGGATTTTTGTGTCAACATAAGTTTTTAAATCAGTTGGGTAAATACCTGTCATTGTTAGATCACATGGTAAGACTATGTTTAGCTTTGGAAGAAGCTGCCAAACTGTCTTCCAAAGTAGCTATATAATTTTGCATTCCCACCAATAATGAATTCTATTATTGTTCTATTGCTCTACATCCTTGCTAACAACTGCTCAGATTTTTTTCTATTTTATTTCAGGCATTCTAATGGGTGTGTAGTGGTATTTTGTTACTGTTTTAACTTGCATTTCTACTGTGATAAATGAAGTTGAGCATCTTTTCATATGCTTGCTTGTCACCTGTATATCTTCTTTGGTAAGGTATCTGTTCAGATCTTTTCTCCACTTTTTTGTCTTTACGTTTTTATTTTGAAATAATTTCAAACTTACAGAAAAGTTGCAAGATTAGTATAGATAACTATTACATACCTTAACTCATTTTCTTAATACTTACATACTTAAATATTACCATATTTACCATAATTCCTTCATTTTTTTTGTCTCTCTCTCTTCCCCCACACACACATATATGTGTATCAGTAAAGATATCTACATCTAGGTAGACATCTATCTAATCTATCTAAAATTATTTGAGAGTAAATTGCAGATATGCCCAAATATCCCTTATTATTTTCATGCAGAGTTCCTAAAAATAACTATACACTCTCATATGAAAACTCAATTATATGCATGACAATCAATAAATTAGATTATGTGGCAGTATCAAGTCAGTAATAGAATTGCCACAATCTCTTCGTAAATCTCGTAAGTCTTAACTATTTCTTTAGCCTTCATTAGCTTTTCTCTTCCCTTGTGTTTTACAACCTTGGAATTTTTGAAGAATATAGATCAGATATTTTGTCAAATGCTCCTTAGTTTGAGTTCGTTTGATATTTTCTTATTATTTAATTGATGGCACTTACATTTGGCAGAAATGCCCCAGATGCAATGCTGTATTCGTCTCCATTGATCTTATCAGGAGGTATGGATGTTGGTTTATTCACTTACTGTTGATAAATTTGATCACTTGATTGGTGCCTGTATTTCTCCATCATATTTTTGCTTTTTCTGTTGTTTTTCCTTCCTTCCTGATGGTTCACATTTTCTTCCTTTATTATTTTGTTTATGTGTCAAGATTTCCCTTAGACATGCTTTTACAGATCTGCTGGTGACAAATTCTTTTAGGTTTTTTTTGGTCTGGAAATGTCTTTACTTTTCCTGTATTCCTGAAAGATAATTTTGGCAAATATAAAATTTGGAGATGACATGTCTTTTCTTTAAGCACTGAAAAATATTGTGGCACTTTTTCCTAGCTTCCCTGCTTCCAATAAGAAGCCCACTGTCGCTCAGTCTCTTTTCCCCCAATAGATAAGGTATCATTTCTCTCACACTGCTTCCAATATATGCGCATTGTCTTTCATTTGCAGAAGCTTGTGTCCTCATGTGAATTTCTTTGGTTTTCTCTTGTTTGAGAATCACTCATCTTTTTGAATCTGTTAGCTTGTGTCAAATCTGGAAAATTTTCAGCCATATTTAGTGTGAGGTAGGGTCAAAATTCATTCTTTTGCATATGGCTATCTCTTGTTTCAGCACAATTTTTTGAACAGATAATCCTATCTCCCTTGGATGGTCTTGGCACCCTTATCAGTTGACCATAACTGTGTGGGCTTATGTCTGGACTCTCACTTCTCTTCCACTGATTTTCATGTCTATCTTCGTACCAGCGCAACACTGTCTTAATTGACATTGCTTTTGTAGCACATGTTTAAAATGGAAAGTGTGAGTCTTCCTACTTTGTCTTTCTTTTCCAACATAGTTTTGGATATTCTAGGTCCCTTGTAATTCCACATGAATTTTGGAATCATCATGTCATTTATATACAGCACTCAGCTGGAATTCTAATAGGAATTATATTCAATGTATGGATCAATTTAAGGAGTATCGTCATAGTAATAATGTTATGTAATTCATGAATATGAGATATTTTTCCAATCAGATCTTCTTCAACATTGTTTTGCAGATGTATTTCACTTATTTTGTTTAATTTATTCTTAAATATTCTTTTAAATGCCATTGTAAGTGGAATTGCTTTCTTAATTTCATTTTTAGATTGTTCATTAAAGGAGTATAGAAATACAACTGATATTTGCATATTAATCTTATATTTTTCAACTTTTCTGAACTTGTTTTTTAGTTCTACAGTTTTTTAGTAGATGTCTCAGGATTTTCTATGTACAAGATTATGTCATTTGCAAATAAATAGTTTTACTTCTTCCTTTCTAATCTACATGTTCTTTCTTTCTTTTTTATCTTTCTTTCTTCTTTTAGTTTTTTTTTTTTTTTTTTTTCTTGCTGAACTGCTGTGGCTAGAACCTCTAGTACAATGTTGAATAGAGGTGGTGAGAACATACATGCTTGTCTCTTTCCTAATGTTAGAGGAAAATATCCAATCTTTCATCACTGAGCATGATATTAACTTGGAGATTTTCATAGACTTTCTTTATCAGGTTGAGGAAGTCCCATCGATTCCTAGTTTGTGCAGTATTTTTATATCATGAAAGGCTGTCAGATTTTGTAAAATGATTTTTCTGTGTCAATTGAGGTTCTTTTTTTGTTTTTTATTCTTTTGATATAATGTATTACATTAATTGATTTGTGGGTGTTAAATCAATCTTGAATTCCTAAGATAAATCCAATTTGGTCATGGTATATAACTCTTTTTATATATTGTTCTATTCACTTTTTGCTACTTTGTTGTTGAGAATTTTGTGTCCATATTCAGAAGAAATGTTGGTCTATAGTTTTCATATTTCTCAGAATGTGGTCTCATTTGGATACAGAACATTTGCACATGTAATTAGTTAAGATGATGTCATACTTGATGAGAATGGGTCCTAGTCCAGTGACTGGTGTCCTCACAGGAGAAAATAGACACAGACAGACAGATACACAGAGATCATTCCATGTGATGACAGAGGCACAGACTAGAGTGATAATTCCTCAAGCCAAAGAACTCCAAAGAACTACAAGCACCAGGAACTAGAAAAAGGCAGAACGGAATCTTTCCAGCGATGCCAGAGACAGCATGGTCCTGCTGAGAGCTTCTTATTTTCTCAATGGAAGCATGGTAGGAAGGACAAAGGAGACATGGGGTTTGGTGGCATCTCTAGGTCATCTGCCACTGCATTGCCTGTCTAGTCACACATTCTCTGCAGTTTCTCAAGAGCACACTCTCCCCACCCCATCCACTGCTCCTCTGGCTAATTTCTACTTACCTGTGTCATTGCCTTAAGGATGCTTTCCCTTGCTTCAAGTTTAATTAGTTTCTGCTAATTGATCCCTTTTCCAATAAGCTTTATTACTTTTTTCTTCAAATCTTCTGCAATCCTTCCTAACTATATCCTTTACTCAATGGTCCCTAAGATCAAGGGCAATTTCTCTATTTTCTTTATCATTATATAGTGCCTGGCACAGTGCCTGACTCAAAGTAGGTACTAGACAAACATTTTGAACAATGGTTGAGGAAATGGATCCTAATTTCTCTACTCATTAGTTGGCCAATTTATTAATTGTGTTATTCTGAGCATACTTCTTTAAGCCTGGGATTCTTCTATCATAAAATGTGAATCGTATTTCTAATTATGTATAAAATCACCAGGCAGAGAATAATAAATACCCAACAAATGCTGGTTTATTGGGATGTTAGCTTAATGTAATACTCATGAAGTTGTACTCCAGTAATCACAAAAATCTATGTGTATGAATATGTATTTTAAGTTTTTTTGTTTGTTTTTGTTTTTGTGTTTGTTTTTTTGCTGGGACCTGGATGTAAATAGATTCTCCTTGAGTGTATGAAAGTAGAGGAAAGCATCCTTCGCTAGGCATGTTACATGGAACTTTCCAACAATGTCCACATTTGAGAAGTCTTCCAAGTAGGCAGTGAGCGTCACTTACTGGACTGCATACTAGCCACACTGGCACCTTCAAGGCAAGCTTTTCTAAGCATGTTGTTCACCTTCCTTCACACCAAGCTTCCAAAGATCTTTTGGGGTAGTCATGACACTATATTGCAATTTATACTTTAAAGTAACCTAAACCAGGAGTATTAACTCTACTGATGCCAGTATATTCCTGCACTCCAAAAGTCATGCGCAGTTGAAGGTTTCCCCTCAGAATCATTGGAATATAGTCATAGGATTAACTGTAACTGGATGCCAAGATTAAGCTTTGGAAAAGTTGAAGTAAAGAAGTTCAGAAGTGGGGAGGAGCGGTAAGAAAGGCTGTCTTAACATGTTTCACGTCAACTTCATTGAAAGGTCTTTATATCTGGCCCACAATTTCATTCAAAAACATTACAACAAACCTGCATCGATAGCTTTTTATGTGCCAGCATGGAGCCTTGTGCTGATATAGAGTAGAAGATCGGATGAAGATTGGCTTGAAGTTGTGTTCTAGGTCATTCAACTTCCCACGATGGCTTGTCCCAGGATAATTTCTAGGAAAGGCAAAAAGCAAATGCATTAAATCACACCTAACCCGCTACCCCACTTACAAATCCCCTAAAATTTAAATCCCTAGAGGCTGTGTAAACCTGTATCGAGAAAGACCACTTAGATCCAAAGTATAATCTGAGACAAAATAGCCTATCCAGAGTGTTGGAAACCTCTTGGGGGAGAGTAGAGCCCTGATGTGCTGAGGTCCCACCTTGACTCCTGGTCCTTTCTTCTAGGACCTCCCTGCCCTTCAGGGCCAATCTCCAGTTCCATAGCCTCAGTCCAAACATCCCTAGAAACGTGCACTGTGGTCTCTCTCATCCCTGAATTCCTGCAGTATTTGGCAATGTGTATTGCTGTAGATGTAGCATCTGCAACATGTTAGCTTCATTGGACTGTGACCCCACTGGCATCATAAGAGGGCTGAGAGGGGTCCTGTTGTGTGAGATGTTGAAAAATGACTGACTGAATGAATAAATGATAACCAGGGCCAGGATTGTTTCTATATATTTATTTCACATCACCTGGCACAGAGTCATACTCGGAATACGTTGCCGATCGTGAAGGTGATCACCGATCGTGAAGGTGATCACCAATCGTGAAGGTGATCACTGATGCTATCTTGATCCATGCTCTAGAGAGATCATTTTACAAGGATTTGCAAGAAAGAAAGTTTCCTTCTCAAGAAACATAATGGAGTAAACCTATTTTCTTTGAGAAGAAACTGTTCTGCTGTTTTACTGTCAGATTCTTTTTTACTTTCTTTCAGAATGTGATTTATCTGATATAGGGCTAAAAGAAATGAATTCTACCCATAGAATTAAAAACAAAAAAACTGTTTGGAAGACCAACAAAGAACTTATGAGGACTGAGTATGGACCACTTCCTGCTTGGACTTGATGAACCTGAGGCTTGAGGAGCACTCTAATTCTCTCTGTGTCTGTTTTGCACCTTCATTTAATCAGAACCATGGCATTATCTGGGTCCTCAGCATGCTGCTTCTTTTCCCTTTAGGGATCCAAATGGTTACCATCAATAATGTAAATCAGGAAAGAAAAGGCCAGGTGCAGTGGCTCATGCCTGCAATATCAGCATTTAGGGAGGCAGAAGCGGGAGGACAGTTTGAGCCCAGGAGTTCAAGGTCTGCCTGGGCAACACAGCAAGACCCTGTTCTCCAACAACAACAACAACAACAAAAAGGCTGGGCGTGGTGGCTCATGCCTGTAATGGCAGCACTTCAGGAGACCAAGGTGGGTAGATCACCTGAGGTCGGGAGTCCGAGACCAGCCTGACCAACATGGAGAAACCCCGTCTCTACTAAAAATACAAAATTAGCCAGGCATGGTGGCACATGCCTGTAATCCCAGCTACTCAGGAGGCTGAGGCAGGAGAATCGCTTGGACCCAGGAGGCGTAGGTTGCGGTGAGCCAAGACTGCACCATTGCACTCCAGTCTGGGCAACAGGAGTGAAACTCCATCTCAAAAAAAGGAAAAAAAGAGAAAAGAAAAATAAATACATAAATGAGGGAAGAACTGATTCTCCTGTTGTTTTAGCTTTCAACCTTAGATGAAATTACAAACCAAATATAGCAAAGCACACAACTTTCTATATTAAATGCCTCAGTTGGTTTTCAGAAATCTCACTGTGGACTTGAGATATCATGACTGCAATTTTTCCAGACATTTAAAAATGCAAATTGCATATTATGTCAAAATATTTTTAACATGGCTTTATTTCTTATTGTTTAGGATTAAATTTAGAGCTACTTCTTCTTCCATCTTGGAGAATTCTGATAGTTAAAGAAATCAACTAAAAATTAGTCCTCATAAGTAGATTAAAACAATGAAAGCCAGGCGACTGATTGAATGGTTAAATCTGTGCTGGACATGACGATGAATTTAACCCTCTTGCCAGCCTAGGAGAGCACACAGATGCAGGAAGAAGATTGAAAACCTACGTTTCAATTTTCTCTTCTTCCTCACCCCTTCTCTAATTTGCCTGACCTGTTTCCTTTCAAAACCTTGCCGTTATCAGTACCTTGTCCATTTTCACTGTTTCTCTTTGTAGACTAATTCCTTGCTGCTTCCTCATGGGAGATAAACTCATGCTCATGTAAGAAGAACATCTGTCTTGGGCTAGGAGGAGCAAAGGAAGATGCCTTTGTGGTTATTTCAAGAGCTAGGAAATAAGGCAACTGTATTAAATTGTCAAGGGAGGACAGCAGACCAACAAGGATGAAGAAGCTTGAAAAATCTTCATTGCAGGTAAGCAAATACTTTCTCCTTTTAGTCAAATAGCATGGAACCCCACCAAGTGTGGGCAGAGGGGTGCAGGTGCTTGCCAATGCAAATGCAACAGATTAAGAAAAACTTTCCAAGGCCCTAAGGAATGAAAAAAGTTGATCTGAAATGCTGTTGTCAATGATCTTTTTTTTCCTCATAAAATCATGAATAAAGACAAATGTACCAATTAGATTAAATTAGCCCAGCAGCAGGGACTTCTATATTTCACTTGCGCTTAGCAGCTGGTTTGCTGTTCAGCATCTGTCAAGAATAGTTACCACCAATTCCGAGAGGCACCTCTAATTCACTGTCTATTTTCACATAGGATCAAGAGGTTAGGTAACATAGCTAATTGGAGTGAAATAAAAACATATGTAAAATACCAAGCAGTGAATGTGATTCTACTTCGGTTCAAATGTAGTTTCTCTTGCTCATAGGATAAAAATAGTGCCTAGTAAAGCTCTCTCACTTGAGCTTAAGAGGGCTCATCCTTTGGCAGGCCTTGGTGTTTGTATTACCTTTTCCATTTTAAAAACATCCTGGTTGGATTTAGCACATCTTAACAAAAGTGCATAATCTTGAACATTTTCCCTTCTGCCTCAAAAAAACCTAAATGGGAGGAAATTTGGCAGTGTCAGTGCCAGGAAATGGAACTCAGGAGCGTAGGGAGCCGCCACAGTTTAGTCTCACTAGAAAACCTACCAGAAACCTCATCATGGCCTGAAATGAGATTTAAGGCCCGAGCTCAGAAAGTCTCCAGATATTGAAGCCCATTTCAGAATGTCATTTGCTTCTTTCTCCACTCACCGGCAGATGAGGCCAATCTCACAACTGCTTCTACGGAAGAGCAAGGGGCAGACAGGGTGTGTGGGGTGAGGGAGAGTGGCAGGGAGACTGGCCCAGCAGGCAGCTAACTTAGACTCCTGGGTTGAGACAGGTGCCTTTCTCATCAGAGTGATCCCTCCCAGAGGGATTAGGACCGATATTTACAAGAACTCGATGCAAAGAAAAGATGGAACATGTCATCCATATCATTTACCAACACTGGCATGCTTGACAAAAGAAAGCATTGGAAATAAGGGACAACTTTATTTCGGAGTAAAATCCATTATGCTACTTTTCAAAGCTTCTTATAGAACCCAGATTTCTAAGTTTACAGATGAGAAGACTTTTTATCTGGACAGGAAGAGGAAAATGCACCATGACATGAAACAAGTTTCTGGGAAAAAGTTGCCCATTGATCAGAGTCCTCTCTGAGAAGAGATGACTAATGAGGGGCACTAGAAGGTGTCAGCCATGGGACAAGGCAATGACCTCTCTTCAGCCTGCCTCTGCTTCACCACCAGTATGTGCCCATTGGCGCCCCTCCGCCAGCCTCGGGCCTCTGAACACCCCTGTGGCCTTCAGATTGGTCTTTCCTTCTAAACATCTCCAGTTGCCTCGAAGGAAACAAGTTTTTAAAAGCTTAGGCCTGTCCTTTAATCTCCTCTTGCAGGCTTTAAAACCCAGTACTAGAATTCAGTAAAAACCATTCTTTCTCTCTGATTTTGGAACAAAATGATTGAATGTTCTGAATACTGGAAGAAAGGAAACTCCTTCTAACTTCCCCTGAGGAGCCTGTAGATCTTATGGTTTTTCTTTAACACAAAATTCTAACGTGTCCTTGAAAGATGCTTAAAGAAGTTCTATATATGTACAGCCAAATTAGGCAGTATATCATAAACAGATGACCAGAATCTTCTGTAATTCATTTCCCAACATATCTTTACATGAAGAAGATATTTACTGGTTTGTGTGTTATTATGTGTAATTAACTCAGAAACTGTCACACTCGGAGTCTTTTCTGTCCAATGTATGAGAAAAATCCTGCCCTTAACGTTTCCTAAGACCATGCCTAGCACAGTGAAGACGGGTGATGGTCAGGTTTCCTCCAGACCCACCTGCAGGGGTCAGGGCTCACTGCAGGACGCAGGACTCACTCCAGGGCCATTAGTCAGGAAATGATGTAGTACACAGAGGTAGATATGCACATAGCTGGTGGAAGAGCTAAAAGCAGGAGGGGACATGCTGGCCTCCAGAAAACGCCCTGAGTACACAGGTCCCACCCACAGGGAAGTTCCTACCCCCGAGGCTATGAAATGTGGCCTCTAAATCTCTCCTACGATGACAAACCATCACAAAGCTATGTCCCCCACTGGCTGCCTCTTTCACTCAGGGAGCAAGAGAAGGGTCCCCGGGAGCAAGCTGCTCCCCAAAGCCTCCTGTTCCCATGACGTTGCTTGTTCACAGAATCGACTAACGAAGACAGGAGTCCGGGAGTCCAGCCTCCATGCATCCTCTCTTCCAAATCTTGAGCAAATTGTCATGAATTGGTTTAATAGAGTTGCTGCCTCAGCACCCATTTTTAGGCTTGACATAAGTTGTTTGAAACAGTCCTATCTGTCCCTTTTGACCTAGCTCAGCCTTCCCTGCCCTGTGTGGTTGTCTGCAATATCGTCTGCTGGCTTCTTGTTCCACTGACCCAAAACCCAACACACCTGCAGCTGCTGACCACCATAACAGCAGAATCATTTAAGGAGGCTTCCTGCTTTGTGCGTTTTTTTTTAAAACTAGCCAACCCAAAACTCCATGGAAAAGCCTGAGGAAATGCCCATGGACCTTAACGAAGGCCTAGTCCCAGCTCCCGCCTCTCTTCCTCTCACTGGTTGAGCTCCCTCCCCCTCCAGACTTCCTGTCACCACCCCCAGCCTCTCTGGGACTGGGAGTAATACATTTCTTCTGCTCCCTGCATTTTGGTTTTACTTCCTCATTGTGTTTTACCTGACCGACTCACATGAACTTAACTTTCCCCTGTCAGTCCCGTCCTAGAAAGTGGTTCTATCTTGGTTTATGGCCCTCTCAGGAGAGAGACCCCCCCAGACCACATTAAAAAGAAACCATAACGCACGTTAATTTAATTGGCAGGGACTAATCAGCATCCTAGATCCTAGCTGCAAGAGACTCCAGGAAACAAGAGTGTTTAATTATCCAGCTTCTCCAAGTGGAAGGTAGTGATACAAACTGGTTCACAGCATCTAGTTCTTTTTCTGTTTGGGAAATGAAGAAGCTGAAAGGCCTGATGAGTGTGAGAAACTCTCAAGCAAACCTTGCAGCTGAGATGGGCAGGGAGCTGGTCCAAGTGAGTCCAGAACAGCAAAACCAAAGGAAAGTCCTTAGGACCCTTGACCCAGCACTCCAATGAGGACTAGAGCTTGGCCTCAGTGAAGCCCTGGGTCACGAGGGTATAGTGATGACCATCACCGCAATCCTACCAGACTTCAGATTGTCACCCTGATGGGTCCCTGTGCTGGACTGGGGCCCTATCCCACTCAGTGCCTTAGCACATGTGGAACAGACAGGTTGTAGATGACAGATGATAGATGGTAAGTACTGCCTGGGGTTTAGTTGCTGTTCTGTAGTCACAAAGACTGACTGAATAAGAAGTAACCCAACTGCCTTGGGTGTGCTTTCTCAGGACCTCCTGAGATTATGTAACTTGGGCCACGGCCATTCCTATTGGCTTAGAATAAACCTCTGGAACATGTTTTGGCAGAATTTGGACATTTCTGTCATCACTGTTTTAAACAACACTGTAAATAGGAATAAAAACTAAATAAAATGGGCAAAGAGGATCTGTGTTAGAGGCTGGACCAGGCAGGGGTGATCTGGAGGGAAAATTACCGTGTGAGAAGAGCAGCAGCCTCTGCCATTTGGAACCAGAACACCTGGGTCCCTTTCTCTGTGGGTCCAAAATAAGCCATTTAACCTCCCACCCTGTGCCCTGTTCACTCAGATGCAAAATGAGAAGACAGGGATTGCTAAGATTATTTCTATGATAGAATGCTAAGAATTTCTTCACATGTCTTTAATGTTTTCTTCCCTTTATTTATGTAAATTCTATGTGCTGATGAAAAATACTATGTGCTGAGAAAAAAACATGGAAAGAGACACAGGAAACTTTTGGAGGAGATGGATATGCTTATTACCTTGGCTGTGGTGATGGTATTCGGGTGTCTGCAAATGTCCAAACTCATCAAATTGCATACATTAAATATGCACAGTTTTTTTGCATATCAAATTCACCTCTATAAAGCTGTTAAAAGTATTTTTGCCTCTCCATTTAGATAGCACCTAGACAACTGACAAGGCTTCATGCCTCATCCTTTGTTGTTATAGGCATTGGAAAAGAATTAATATACAATTCTAAATAACACATTAATTTTAGAACCTCTTCTCCCTACCTTTTGAGAATAGAAAAATAGCTCCCGGCAGTGTGAGCTATGTGAGGTATGTAAAATTTATCAGGCTCAGGGAAACCTGAGTGTGGGACTTCAATCACGCTCCTCCTGCCTTGGAGACAACTGCTTAAAGTCATTTTGTTTTTGACTGTCTGCCTCACGTAGTATCTTCATGTTCCTCGAATTTGTGATACAAAGAACAGTGTACAGCCAATCAATAGCTTATATTATTTTAATGCAAATTCTTGGTAAACAACTCAGGAACTGCCTCTTCTTTTCCTTTAAAAATCAACTAGTAACTACTCCTAATCAGAGTGGAGATTCAGGGCAACTTGAATCTGTGCTCCCAGGTTGCAATCATCAAGCTTGGTCCAAATAAACTCTCTACTTATATTAATTTCACCTCTGCTTCTCCCTTTTAGGTCAACACTTCTCATCTTAAGTAACATGGTTTCACAATATTAGCTCTAGCTCTGGCACTTTGTCAACAGAAATTTTCAATCATTTCGTTACATTTGGTTGAATCAGTGCTGTACCAGCACGGTTTTACGAATCCTTTTCATTTGATTTGATGAAAGCTGTAATTCTTCAAAAAGAATAGAAACTTAAATCCTCTTGTGAGTTGTTAAAGAAAGTACTCATTTCAAAGATCTTGGCAAAAGCAACATTTTTTTTTTCACTCTATGAGATCTAAAGTGTGGATACTTGTTCTATATTTAAGTGAAAAGAATATGAATTTTATTTTTGCAAAACAAGATTCTATGGAAGTCAGACCTTTTCAGACTTTAACATCAGCCCTCTATCTTAATAATGTGGTTTATAAGTGATAAACTATTGTGCTTCATCTAGGAAAGATTTTGTCAAACACAGGGGGAGTGTATGCATGTTTTATGGAAGAGGATGCCATAGACAAATATAATGCTATCGAATGTAAGACGATGGCATTTTTAAAATGTGAGGTCCAGAAGAAAGAAGAAACTGAGGCAAATTAATACAAGTAGAGAGTTTATTTAGGCCCTATTTGGGGACTGCAACCCGGGAGACATAGATTCAAGTTGCCCTGAATGTATACTCTGATTAGCAACAATTGTAAGTGAGTTTTTAAAACGAAGAACGAACGGGCAGTTCTTACACTGGTTCATTAAAATAACATAAGCTACTGATTGGTATACATTATTCTTTGTATCACAAATTCCAGGAACATTAAGATAATAGGTGAGGGTCACTTTGTGCAAATTGTGATAACATTTTGGGTAATTTATCAGCTCGCCTGGGAACTACAGGGCAGGATAAAAAGAGCAAAATGCCTTTAAACAATTGCCCTGGGGAATGGGGGCTGTTTGACTGCAGCTTCATGCTCATGTCTCTCTGAGCCTGATAAATTTTGCAGACTTCAGATAGCTCAGACTGCCCAGAGCTACTTTTCTTTCTCAAATGGTTACATGTGCTGGGGCTCAGAAAGCAATATCCCAAACGCTGAGGCTTTGCCATGCTAAGAGGCCTTAAGAGCTGCCTCAGAACCAAAGTCCCTCTAACCTTAGTAAACAACTCAGGAACTGCTTCTTCTCTTCCTTTAAACATCAACTTGGGGCCAGGTGTTGTGGCTCCCACCTGTAATCCCAGCACTCTGGGAGACTGAGGTGGGCAGATCATGAGGTCAAGAGATCAAGATCATCCTGGACAACATGGTGAAACACCATCTCTACTAAAAATACAAAAATTAACCAGGCGTGGTGACACACACCTGTAGTCCCAGCTACTCGGGAGGCTGAGGCAGGAGAATTGCTTGAAACCAGGAGGCGGAGGTTGCAGTGAGCCAAGATTGCGCCATTGCACTCCAGCCTGGCAACAGAACAAGACTCTGTCTCAAAAAAAAAACCAAAAAAACTCCTCATCACAGTGGAGATTCAGGGCAACTTGAATCTATGCTCCCGGGTTGCAATCCTCAAGCTCAGCCCAAATAAACTCTCTACTTATATTAATTTCACCTCTGCTTCTTCCTTTTAGATAAACACTTCTCATCTTAGCTAACATGGTTTCATAATATTAGCTAACAGAGTCCCTCCCTGTGCCCATGCCCACACCCACAAGCACAGGGAGGGACTCTGGGATTTTGTTATCTGACCAAGAAAGCTTCTTTCCAGGGGAAACCTGGTTGCCTTCAGTTCTCTGGCTGAAATCTCATTATCTGTCTCAGAAAAGAAGACTGGGGAATGAAGCCACACCTGGGAGGACTTTTCACAAGACAATGCCTGCCTCTCAGATGCTTTCAAATTCCAAAGACAAATTTTACAAATTAATTTCTATCTCCAGGGTCCATTCATTCTCTCTAATGATTTGCTGCCCCTCAAAAGAATGCCTGCACTCCCGATAGCCCCTTTTGCCATGAAAAAAGGTATATATGCTTCTCTTCCCCCACTGGGGTGTTGGGTAATCGTTCTCTTTCGGTTCTCCCATGCTATGTATATTAAAATGACATTTTGGATGCTTTTTCTCCTATTAATCTGCCTTTTGTGGATTGATTTTCACTGAACCTTCAGAGGGTGAGGAGGAAGCTTTTCCTGGACTTCTACACAGGCTGGAAATAAATAACCTCCACTTAAGACACCCCTGGCAGGGGCTTTCCAAACCACTTCTAGCCCTGGAGAGAAAGATAAAGATGTGCCCAAACAAGTAAGTGATGGTAAGAAATTAGTGAGTGTGGCAGATGCTGAGGAAAGGCCTGCAGCCTATTGCTCCTGCTCTTTGGGATTTCAAGTCTCAGCTGTGGTCATTGTGGTCCTTATAAAAGACGTGGGTTGCCGGTGCTAAGGGAATGGCCAAACAAAATTACCCAAGGATATCGTAAGCAGCGGCGAATCCGTACAGGTCTTCAGCAACCTCAGTTCTGTCCTCACCAGAAGAATTTGACTGAGGGGCATAAGCCGAAGTGAGAGACTGAGGTAAGTTTTATAGCAGGAATGAACGTTTGTTAAAAATCTTCAGAATAGGAACAAAAGGAAGTGTACACTTGGAAACAGGCCAAATGGGCAACCCGAGTGTCAAGCGTGTGGTTTGACCTTGACCTGGGGTCTCATACGTCGGCATGCTTCTGGGGTTCTGTCACTCCCCCCGCCCCCCGATTCTTCCCTTGGGGTGGACTCTCGCATGTGCAGTGGCCTGCCAGCACTTGGCAGTGGGCGCAGGTGCAGTGTGTTACTGGCATTTTGTATATGCTCACTTGAGGCATTTTCCCATTGCCAGTCGAATGCTCCTAGAGGAAGGTCATAGACCACGTAGACTCTGGCATTTGCTCAAGCCTACTCCCCCAGATCCTGATATCCTATCTGGACGTCGATCACCAGTTTCAGGTGTTTTCTCTATTGAGAGATGGCCGTTCCCTGGCACCAGCTGCAACCAATTATTTTGGTGAAACAGCTTAATAATTGCCTGCCCATCACCTGATGGTCGCCTGACATTCCTGGTGGGATGGGGGCCTCTCCTGCCCTGCTCATGCCTGTCTGGCTACCTGTTGTAACAACATTACATCTAAGTGTCATCCAAAAGACTTCCAGGATGGCTAAATAGTAAAAAATGGAAAGCTTTCTTGGTGATAGCAGTTTGGAACCTGGGAAGAGAAATGTGTGCAAAGCATACTGGAGGTGTCCTCTTTTCAAAGAAGGGATTTTATCACTTACAGGGCCTGACTCACACAATAGAGTCAAACATATTCAGCAGGTTTGGGGAACAGCTGAACCTGTTGCCGAGGGGAGCCAAGCACATTCGCAATGGGTAAACATACGTCCCATGCTCACTTTGGGGTGGGTGTTCGCACTAAAGTGAGGTGGAATTTGGGTCTTTATTTCCGAAGGGGTGAACGGTAGACACAAGGACAGTTTGTATGCAGTCTCTAGGAGCTGTGGGAACTGGACAGTTTGTATGCAGTCTCTAGGAGCTGCGGGAACTGGACAGTTTGTATGCAGTCTCTAGGAGCTGCGGGAACTGGACAGTTTGTATGCAGTCTCTAGGAGCTGCGGGAACTGGACAGTTTGTATGCAGTCTCTAGGAGCTGCGGGAACTGGACAGTTTGTATGCAGTCTCTAGGAGCTGCGGGAACTGGACAGTTTGTATGCAGTCTCTAGGAGCTGTGGGAACTGGACAGTTTGTATGCAGTCTCTAGGAGCTGCGGGAACTGGCTCAGGGTCTGCAGTTGCTTATCAGGAAAGAGCATCTGTAAGGGCGAGTCTCTGTCTAACAGAGTTCTGTTGACCTCGGTTTAAATTATCCTTGTAGCATTAGGAAGTTTAGCAAGCGTGTGGCCTTTCTTGTAGTCCTAGGAATTTAGAAATTTGCCATGCCAGTTGGGCTCTGAACCCTTAGAGGTAACTTTCTTTCTCCTTCTCTCTCTTTCCCTTCCTTCCTCCTTCCCTTTCTTCTTCTTCTTCTCTTTTCTTTCTTTCTTTTTCTTTCTTTCCTTCCTTCCTTCTTTCTTTTTCTCTTTCCTTCCTTCTTTCTTTTTCTCCTTCCTTCCTTCCTTTCCTTTCCTTCCTCCTTCCTTCCTTCCTTCTTTCTTTTTCTCCTTCCTTCCTTCTTTCTTTTTCTCTTTCCTTCCTTCTTTCTTTCTTTCTTTCTTTTTCTCCTTCCTTCCTCCTTCCTTCCTTCCTTCCTTCTTTTCTTTTTTCTTTTCTTTTCTTTTCTTTTCTTTCATCTCTCTCCCTTTCTTGAAGACAGTTCAGGGATACATGTGCAGTTTTATTATATGGGTAAACTCGTGTCATGGGGATTTGTTATACAGACTATCTCATCACCTAGGTATTAAGACCAGTACCCATTAGCTATTTTTCCTGATCTTCTCCCTCTTTCCGACCTCCACACTCCAGTAGGCCCCAGAATGTGTGGTTGCCCTCTATGTGTCCATGTGTTCTTATCATTTAGCTTCCAGGTATAAGTGAGAACATGTGATATTTGCTTTTCTGTTCTTATGTTTGTTTGCTAAGGATAATGGCCTCCAGGTCCATCTCTGTCACTGCAAAGGACGTGATCTTGTTCCTTTTAATGACTGAATAGTATTCCATGGTGTACAGGTACATTTTCTTTATCCAGTCTACCATCGATGGGCATTTAGATTGATTCCATGTTTTTGCTATTGTGAATAGTGCTGCAATGAATATACATGCGTGCATCTGTTTTTATGATAGAAAGATTTATATTTCTTTGGGTATATTCCCAGTAATGGGATTTCTGGGTTGAATGGTAGTTCTGTTTTTAGCTCTTTAAGGAATCACCACATTGTTTTCCACAATGATTAAATTAATTTACACTTCCATCAACAATGTATAAACATTCCTTTTTCTCCAGAACCTTGCTAGCCTTGGCCTGACTGTTATTGATATATAGGAATACTAGTGATTTTTGTATGTTGATTTTATATCCTGAGACTTTGCTGAAGTTGTTTATGGGCTTAGGGGCTTTTGGGCTGAGACTGTGGGGTTTTCTAGATACATGATCATGTCATTTTTTGTTTTTTGACTTTTTAGTTATAGCCATTCTGATTTGTGTGAGATGATACCTCATTGTGGTTTTGATTTGCGTTTCTCTAATGATAGTGATGTCGAGCTTTTTTTTCATATGCTTGTTGGCTGCATATGTCTTTTTTTTTTTTTTTTGAAAAGTGTCTATTCATATCCTTTGCCCCTTTTTAATGAGGTTTTTTCTTGTAAATTTGTTTATAGATGCCAGATATTAGACCTTTGTCACACGCAGAGTTTGTAAAAATTTTCTTCCATTCTGTAGGTTGTCTGTTTATGCTGTTGATAGTTTCTTTTGCTGTGCAGAAGCTCTTTAGTTTAATTAGCTCCTTTTTGTCAGTTTTTGCTTTTGTGGCAATTGCTTTTGGTGTCGTCATCATGAAATCTTTGCTTATCCCTATGTCTAGAATAGTATTGCCTAGGTTTTCTTCTAGGCTCTTTTTATAGTTTCAGGTTTTACATTTGAGTCTTTAATCCATCTTGAGTCGATGTTTGTATCTGGTATAAGAAAGGGGTCCATTTTCAATCTTCTGCATATGGCTAGCCAGTTATCCTAGCATCATTTATTGAAAAGAGAGTGTTTTCCCCATTGCTTGTTTTTGTCAGCTTTTGAAGATCAGATGGTTTTGGGTGTGTGGTCTTATTTTTGAACTCTCTTTTCTGTTCCATTGATCTGTGTGTCTGTTTTTGTACCAGTACCATGCTGTTTTGGTTATTGTAACACTGTAGTATATTTTGAAGCCAAGTAACATGATGTCTCCAGCTTTCTTCTTTTTACTTAGGATTGCCTTGGTTTTGCAGGCTCTTTCAGTTCCACATGAATTTTAAAATATATTTTTCTTCTTTTGTGAAGAATGTCGTTGGTAGTTTGATAGGAATAACACTGAATCTGTAAATTGCTTTGGGCAGTATAGCCATTTTAACAATATTGATTCTTTCTGCCCATGAGCATGGTATGTTTTTCCATTTGTTTGTGTCATCTCTGATTTCTTTGAGCAGTATTTGTAGTTCTCCTTGTAGAGACCTTTCACCTCCCTGGTGAAAGCTCTAATTCTGGTTATTTCTGGTCTTCTGCTAGCTTTATTTCTTGTTTTCTGCTAGCAGTATTCCTTGGTATTTTATTCCTAATTTGGCTCTTGGCCTTTTTGTTTGTTTGTTTTTTGTTTTTTTGACAGAGTCTTGTTCTCTCGCCTATGCTGGAGTGCAGTGGTGTAATCATGGCTCGCTGCCACCTCTGCCTCCAGGTCTCAAGTGATTCTCATGCCTCAGCCTCCCAAGTAGCTGGGATTATAGGCATGTACCACCATGCCTGACTAATTTTTGTATTTTTAGTAGCGATGAGTTTTTGCCATGTTGACCAGTCTGGTCTCAAACTCTTGGCCTCAAGTGATCCACCTACCTCAGCCTCCCAAAGTGCTGAGATTACAGGCATGAGCCACTGTGCCCAGCCTTGGCCTGTTATTGGTGTATAGGAATGTTAGTGATTTTTGTACATTGATTTTGTATCCTAAGACTTTGCTGAAGTTGTTTATGAGCTTAAGGGGCTTTTGGACTGAGATGATGGCGTTTTCTAGATATGTGATCATGTCATCTGCTAACAGGAATAGTTTGACTTCTTCTCTTACTATTTGGTTGCCCTCTATTCCTTTCTCTTGCCTGATTGCTCTGACCAGGGCTTCCATTACTATGTTGAGTAGGAGTGTGGTGAGAAAGGGGATCCTTGTCTTGTGCTGGTTTTCAAGGGGAATGTTTCCAGCTTTTGCCCATTCAATGTGATGTTAACTGTAAGTTTGTCATAGATGGCTCTTATTATTTTGAGGTATGTTTATTCAATACCTAGTTTATTTAGAGTTTTTAACATGAGAGGGTGTTGCATTTCATCAAATGCCTTTTCTGTGTCTGTTGAGATAATCATGGATTTTTTGTATTTAGTTTATATGATGAGTCACATTTATTGATTTGTGTATGTTGAATCAACCTTGCATCCCAGGAAAAAAAACCTACTTGATTGTGGGGGATAAGTTTGTTTGTTTGTTTTTGAGACAGAATCTTGCTCTGTTGTCCAGGCTGGAGTGCAGTGGTGCAATCTGGGCTCACTGCAAGCTCCACCTTTCGGGTTCATGCCATTCTCCTGCCTCAGCCTCCCAAGCAGCTGGGACTACAGGTGCCGCCACCATGCCTGGCTAATTTTTTGTTCTTTTAGTAGAGACAGGGTTTCACTGTGTTAAGCAGGATGGTCTCGATCTTCTGACCTCGTGATCTGCCCGCCTCACCCTCCCAAAATGCTGGGATTACAGGTGTGAGCCACCTTACCTGGCCGGATAAGTTTTTATGATGTGCTGCTGGATTCAGTTTGCCAATATTTTGTTGAGGATTTTTGCTTCAATGTTCATCAAGGATATCAGCTGGAAGATTTCTTTTTTTGTTGTGTCCCTTCCAGATTTTGGTATCAGGATGATCCTGACCTTGTAGAAGAAGTTAGGGAGGAGTCCCTTCTCCGTAATTTTTTGGAATAGTTTCAGTTGGAATGGTATCAACTCTTCTTTGCACATTTGGTAGAATTTGGCTGTGAATGAGTCTTGTCCTGGGCTTCTTTGGCTGACAGGCTATTTATTACTGATTCAATTTCAGAGTTTGTTACTGGTCTGTTCAGGGATTCAATTTCTTCCTTGCTCAGTCATAAGAAGGTGTACGTATGCAGGAATTTATCTATGTTTTTCTATATTTTCTAGTTGATGTGCATAGAAGTGTTCACAATATTCTATGATGGTTATTTGTATTTCTGT
Organism: Macaca fascicularis; assembly: GCF_037993035.2. Lineage (NCBI taxonomy): Eukaryota > Metazoa > Chordata > Mammalia > Primates > Cercopithecidae > Macaca > Macaca fascicularis. Next base: position 2,633,104 of record NC_088381.1, read on the forward strand.
GGGGTCAGTGGTAATGCCAGCTTTTTTGTTTCTAATTGTGTTTATGTGGATCTTCTCTCTTTTCTTCTTTATTTGACTAGCTAGTGGTCTATGTATTTTATTAATTTTTTTCATAAAAACAACTCCTGGATTCATTGATCTTTTGAGTATTTTTTTGTATGTCTCAGTCTCCTTCAGTTCAGCTCTGATTTTGGTTATTTCTTGTCTTATGCTAGCTTTGGGATTGGTTTGCTTGTGGTTCTCTGGTTTTTTTAGTTGTGATGTTAGATTGTTTTTTTTTTGAGACGGAGTCTCACTCTGCCACCCAGGCTGGAGTGCAGTGGCCGGATCTCAGCTCACTGCAAGCTCCGCCTCCCGGGTTCACGCCATTCTCCTGCCTCAGCCTCCCGAGTACCTGGGACTACAGGCTCCCGCCACTGCGCCCGGCTAGTTTTTTGTATTTTTTAGTAGAGACGGGGTTTCACCGTGTTAGCCAGGATGGTCTCGATCTCCTGACCTCGTGATCCGCCCGTCTCGGCCTCCCAAAGTGCTGGGATTACAGGCTTGAGCCACCGCGCCCGGCCTAGATTGTTAAATTGAGATCTTTCTAACTTTTTGATGTGGGCATTTAGTGCTATAAATTTCCCTCTTAACACTGCTTTACCTGTGTCCCAGAGATTCTATTATGCTGTATCTTTGTTCTCATTAGTTTCAAAAAACTTCTTGATTTCTGCCTGAATTTCATTATTTACCCAAAAGTCATTCAGGAGCAGATTATTTAATTTCCATGTAAATGTATGGTTTTGAGCACATTTCTTAGTCTTGATTTCTAATTTGTGCTGTGGGTCAAAAGATTGTTATAATTTCAGTTCTTTTGTATTTGCTGAGGAGTGTTTTATGTTCAATTATGTGGTCAGTTTTAGAGTATGTGCCACATGGTGGTGAGAAGAATGTGTATTCCGTTGCTTTTGGGCAAAGAGTTCTGTAGATATCTATCCAGTCCATTTGATCCTGTGCTGAGGTCAGGTTCTGAATATCTTTGTTGTTTTTCTGTCTTGATGATCTATCTAATACTGTCAGTGGGGTGTTGAAGTCTCCCACTGTTACTGTATGGGAGTCTAAGTCTCTTTGAAGGTCACTAAGAACTTCCTTTATCCATCTGGGTGATCCTGTGTTGGGTGCATATATATTTAGAATACTTAGGTCTTCTTGTTAAATTGAACCCTTTACTATTATGTAATGCCCTTCTTTGTCTTTTTTGATCTTTGTTGGTTTAAAGTCTGTTTTGTTTGAAATTACAATTGCAACCCTTGCTTTTTTCTGTTTTCCATTTGCTTGGTAGATTTTCCTCCATCTCTTTATTTTAAGCCCATGGGTATCATTGCATGTGAGATGGGTCTCCTGAAGACAGCATATTAATGGATCTTGGTGTTTTATCCAGCTTTCCACTCTGTGCCTTTTAATTAGGGCATGTAGCCTGTTTACATTCAAGGTTCGTATTGATATGTGTGGATTTGTTCCTGTTGTGATGTTAGCTGGTTATTTTGCAGACTTGTTTAGATGGTTACCTTATAGTGTTACCAGTCTGTATACTTAAGTGTGTTTCTGTAGTGTCTGGTAACAGTCTTTCATATTTACTGTTTCCTTTAGGAGCTCCCGTAAGATAGATCTAGTGGTAATAAATTTCCTCAGCATTTGCTGTTCTGAAAAGGATCATGTTTCTCTTCATTTATGAAGCTTAATTTGGTCAGACATGAAATTCTGGGATGGAATTTCTTTTCTTTCAGAATGTTGAATATTGGCCCCCTAATCTCTTCTGGCTTGTGGGGTTTCTGCTGAAAGGTCCACCATTAGTCTGATGGGCTTCCCTTTGTAGGTGACCTGACCTTTCTGTCTAGCTGCCTTTTACATTTTTATTTCATTTTGACCTTGGAGAATCTGATGATTATGTGTCTTGGGGATGACTTTCTTGTGAAGTATTTTACTGGGGTTCTTGAAGTTTCCTGAATTTGAGTGTTGGCCCTTCTAGCTACGTTGGGGGAATTTCTCATAGATGATATCCTGAAATATGCTTTCCAAGTTGCTTACACTCTCTTCCTCTCTTTCAGGGACACCAGTGAGTCATAGATTTGGTCTCTTCATATAATCCCATATTTCTCACAGGGTTTGTTCATTGTTTTTCTTTTTTTTTTTCTATATTCTTGTCTGTCTTATTTCAGAAAGTCAGTCTTTCAAGATCTGAAATTCTTTCCTCACCTTGTTCTAATCTGTTATTAATACTTGTGACTGCATTATGAGACAGAGTCTCACTCTGTCGGCCAGGCTAGAGTGCAGTGGCACGATCTCTGCTCACTGCAACCTCTGCCTCGCAAGCTCAAGCAATTCTCCTGCCTCAGCCTCCCAAGTAGCTGGGATTACAGGCGTGTGCCACCACGCCCAGCTAATTTTTGTATTTTTAATAGAGACGGGGTTTCACCATGTTGGCCAGGCTGGTCTTGAACTCCTGACCTCAGGTAATCCACCCACCTCAGCCTCCCAAAGTGCTGGGATTACAGGCGTGAGCCACCATGCCTGGCTGTGAAATTCTTATAGTATGTTTTTCAGCTCTATAAGGGCAGTTACAGCCTTTTCTATATTGGCTATTTGTCTGTCAGCTCCTGTATTGTTTTATTATGATTTTTAACTTCCTTGAATTGGTTTTCAATGTTCTCCTGCATTTCAATTATCTTCATTTCTATCTGTATCCTGAATTCTCTTTCTGTCATTTTAGCCATCTCAACCTGGTTCAGAACCTTTGCTGGAGAGGTGGTGTGATCATTTAGAGGAAAGAAGACTCTGGCTTTTTGAGTTATCAGAGTTCCTGCATTGGTTCTTATCTCTGTGACTGATGTTTCTTCCATCTTTGAAGTTGCTGACCTGTGGAGGGAATTCTTTCTCTTTTATCCTATCTGATGCCCTTGAGGGTTTGATTATGGTATAAGGTGGATTCAGCCAACTGGCTTTGTTTCTGCAAGATTTTAGGGGGCCAATGCTGAGCTCCCAACTCTTGCACTATGTGCCCTAACTCTGGGAGACTCGTATTGGGTCCTGACTTTGTTCTCTGGCTCCCTGAGTTTGTGAATTCACCGCACTAGGCGACCGAGGTGCTTCTGGACCATTGGTCACTACTCCAGTGGGTGGTGTCAGCCAAAATGTTTGTAGTGGGGAGACAGCTGGATCCGTCTTTGTTTGCATGTGCCAGCAGCAACAGCAGTGGCAACACGGCAGGGTGCACACTCATTAACTGCAGCGGGGTGCTAGCGTGTGCCAGGATGCCTGCCTCCATGCGGGTATTCACCACAGCGGGGGAAGCAGCACAGCTCCAGGGTGAGGGGCCCTTGATGGTACATGTGGTCGTGTTGGCAGTGGTACTAGCAGGGGATGGGGCACTGGTGGGCACAGGTCTGTGTGTGTTCTCTGTGCACCGCAGTCAGGGTGGTCACTCAGGGAAGGGGAGGGTCCACTGTTCTCTATGTCCAGTTTTAGTCCCCCAGAAATGTTGACACAAGGGTGGGGTGCTGGTGGGGGTGTGGCTGGCTGGCTCTGTGCCTGTCAAAGTTCCAACTGCAATGTTGGTCTGGTGGGGGTAGGGTGAAGGGAGTGCACTCCCACCACAGCAGTGGCAGGGCAGGGTGCACACACACACGTGTGTGCTGGTGAGACAAGGAAAGCAAATGCATCTGCACACACACATGTTGGCATAAGTAATGTAGGGACTGGCTGTGGGTCCATGGGAAGCTTCAGTGTGGGGAGGGGGCATGCAGTATAGTGTGTGGTCATAGGGGCTGCCCTGATGGAGCTCTCCACTGGATGGGCGTAGTCTACCAGTGCAGGAGATATGATGCGGGTCCCCAGGGTATCCAAAGCTGCCCTGCAAGTAGGTTAGGGGCCCTGGGAGAGACAAACAGACCAAAGGATGCTCAGGTTGGACAGGCCCCATGTGATGGACAAGACTGCCCTGCAGAGATGAGGTCTGACGGTTCCCCTAAGGGTACCATCTCCTATGGGAGCAAGTGGAGGCTAAAAGGATGGGCTTCCTTGGCCATGCTCCACTACAGATGCTCCAGCTCCAAAGCCTCTGAGCTCTGCTTTAGTAGGCATGCCACCGCTACCACTTCTGTAAGCAGCTTTCTGCCAACTGGACTGTCTGTGCTGGTCAAAGCGTTTCCTCCTGCTAAGGTTCCAGAGGCTCGTGGTGAGACAGGGTTGCTCCTTGCCAGTCCAACTTACCAATTCCCCTAGAGTTGTTGGGGGCCAGGGATGAGTCTGTAGGCTGCACAGGAAGCATTGTTGAGGAGGCTTCAGGAAACTTACAATCATGGGGGAAAATAAAGGGGAAGCAGACACATCTTACATGACCAGAGAAGAAGAAGAGAGAGCAGGGGGAGGTGCTACACATTTGTAAACAACCAGATCACAACAGAACTCACTCTCAGGAGAACAGCAAGGGGGAAGTCCACCCCCATGATCTAATTACCTCCCACCAGGCCCCTCCTCCAACATGGGGGATTACAATTTGACATAAGATTTGGGCAATGACTCAAATCCAAACCATATCAGAAATCAAGATGGTCTCCTGCTTTCTTTATTACAACACCTCAGCAAGAGGGAGATGAAGGAGTTTGAGGTGTTGCCAGTCCCTGCCTTCTGTGTTGGTGTCAGTGGGACTTCCTGGCTACACCTTTGCTTGGCATTGCCTGTTCACTCACCCATTCATTCATTCCTTCTGCAAACTGTTATGTGGTACCTCCCAATACACCATGTTTTAGGGACTGGCACTGCAAATAAGCAGTGTATAAAACAAAATCATGGGGTCCCCATTTGAGTCCCTGAAAGCCAGCTGATGAGCAGACAGGGAGGGAGGGATGAACAGGAGGAGCAGAGAGGATTGGGGGGGCTATGAGACTGCTTTATGATACTACAATGGCGGGTACCTGTGATTATGTACTTGTCCAAACACATAGGATGCACAACACCAAGAGTGAACCTCAGTGTAAGCTATGAACTCTGGGTGACAATGATCTGTCAATGCAGGCTCTTCCAGTGGAGCCAATGTGCCACTGTGGTGCAGGATGTTGACTGGGGGAAGGCTGTGTATGTGTAGGGGTAGTGGGCAGATGGGAACCCGCGGTACCTTTTGCTCAGATTTGCTGGGAACCTGAAACTGCTCTAAAAAATAAAGTATATGAAAAGAAAACATAAGAAGAAAGGCATAGGATAGTGGTAGGCATTCTCCAGATAACTGAGTAGGGTGGGGTGCTGGACAGGGGATGTGTCTGGACCCGGACTACCCTCAAGATCTCTGTGCACACTTGGCTGCTTGACTTTGCTGACACAGTTCAGCGGCACAACACGCCACCTACCCTTCTGCAGAGGTCAGCAACCTGGGAGAGGACCCAGTCAGTTCTGGGGAGTGAAATGCCAAGACTGTTTGATGGGCAGTCCAGGAGAGAGTATATTGTATTGTTAACTAGAATGAAAACATTTTAGAGCTGCCAGGGGTCTTGGATAATAGCTTATCCAGACTCCTCATTTACAGAGGTTTTATGGACCATTCAACATCCCTAAAACACTATTGGAGCCTCACAAACTTATATGTAAAACCCAAAGGACAGCTGGGTAATTTTATATAGACATTCTTACATTTTTGACCTAAAAGGAAAAAGCTGAGGCAAAATTAATATAAGTAGAGGGCCGAGCACAGTGGTTCACAACTGTAATCCCAGCACTTTGGGAGGCTGAGGCAGGAGGACTGCCTGAGGTTAGGAGTGTGAGACCAGCCTGGGCAACACAGTGAGACCCTGTCTCTACAAAATTAAAAAAAAAAAAAAGTAGCCAGGTGTGGTGACGCATGCCTGTAGTCCCAGCTACTCAGAAGGCTGAGGTGGGAGAACCGCTTGAGTCCAGGAATTTGAGATAACAGTGAAGTGTGGGTCATTGTGTCTGGTGCAGCTTTATTTGGTTAATTTATAGCTACCTGTGGCAATAGTAAGCAGTTGCAAGAAATGAATACATAGCTCATGGTGTAAGTAGGATGTGATTGTTATCTCATTTTATGTCTCTCTGGGCCTGATAATTTAAAAGGACTCATATTCCTCAAATAAAAGTTACCACCTTTTCTCAAGATCAATGGTCCCTACTGGCATCTATCAAACTGGCCATGCCCATGCCCATTCTGGGTCCATATAGAAGCTCTGTTTGTACCTTTTGGTTGACCTCTGAGGAGTAGCTTGGATACCTTCTTCCCCTTAACACTGTAGGGGCTCTCTCTGCAACAGAACTCCCTACATCTCACAGCACCAGCCTCCATTCTCCTACCAAGGATGATTTGTATGTCCAGCCTTCTCTAGGACTTCTGCCAGATTGGGTGAATCCAAAAAATACTGACCTTCTTAACATCTCTTTGTAAAAACAGCTCTCATTTCTCTGTTTTTATATTTCTTTTACTTTCCTCCTCTTCCTCTTCCTCCTCCTTCTCATTTTCCTTCTTTTTTTTTTTTAGAGACAGGGTCTTGTTCTGTTTTCTAGGCTGGAGTGCAGTGGCATGGTCATAGCTCACTGCAGCCTCAAACTCCTGGGCTCAAACCATCCTCCTGCCCCAGCCTCCCAAGTAGCTGGATCTACAGGTGCTTGCCACCACGCTCAGCTAAACTAAAAAAAAAAAAATCTTTTTTTTTTTTTTTTTTTTTTTTTTTTAGAGACTGGCTCTTGTATTGTTGCCCATGCTGATCTCAAACTCCTGGCTTCAAGTGACCCTCCTGCATCAGCCTCCCAAAGCACTGGGATTACGGGTGTATGCCATCGCACTGGGCCTGTTTTTCATACTTCAAAGACACGAAGCCACCTCAGTGGAAGGTAGGTATTTGAGTGAGATCTTTGTGATTGTTATGTGCTCTCCTGAACTAAATTCAAGCATGCACAAGTCCATCTCTTCTCTGAAGAACTGAATCCATAATGGGAAATATTCTACACACAGTACACCGTGTATGCGAGTAGGCATGCATGAGCACATCATCTTTAAATAATGAGATTCAGAAAATATGATTGATGACAGAGTTTATTTGAGGGCAAAACTTGAGGAGAACCACCTGGAAACACTAACCCCACGTGACTGGCGTTAGCATTCTGAAGTGGAGAAGTTAGTATCACGTAGGTAGACATTATTAGCAGGATTAGAACATTTTCCAGACAAGACTAGTGCATACACTGTAGCAATTGATTGCTTACAGATTGCTATATTCCAAGGAGGATTATTCCTCCATGAGGAGGAACAGTGATCCAAGAGGTTCTTACCTCTGGCACTGTTTGATCTTAATAATTTATAGAAAAAAAAAAAGGAGTTGTGGCTGTCTGCTATGTGACTCAGGCTGCATAGCCACATTCCTCTCGAGGCTCAGAATGATTTAAAATCCCAACATCTTAAAGTTTAAATTATTTAATTTCACAAATGGTATATTTATGTCTTTTCACCCTTAGCCTCTCTTCAGGTACAGCCAGGAGAGCCACATTCAAAACCAAGAAGAGAAAGGAGTCATAGGACCACAGCCAGAATGTTTAGGATCTAAGGCATAGTGTACAAAATGCATCAAAATCTAGCAAAGTCAGGTGATAGAGCCTTATAATTACATACACGCTCAATGCACACTTCAAGCCTTTAAGTAATTGCTTAAGAATAGGTTAATGATTGTGCTTGGTAGTCCATCATTTGATTTTCCAAGTAGATTATAAATTCCTGGAGGGTGAGCTGACCTCAGGGAAGCCAGGCTCAGCAGTGGGTTCTCCCTTCAGTACACCCAATGCCAACCAAAAGTTTGGGCATGCAAGGAAGTGTGGACTCCCAACCGAGTCAAAGGAAGATTTCTTTAATTTTGAGCTCAAATTTAGACATAGGAGAGGAAGGTATGACATATAACACCTTTTAAGATTTGAATTTCTGTTGCCTAAACACCAGGGGTTTGGTCCAGGTCTCTTTGCTCACTGCACAGAAAGACAGTCTCTGAGACGACAAATATTGTCCAGGAAGAAAGCACTATTTGAGTAATGTCAGGAAAACAAGAGATAATTCTCAAACCTGTCTCCCCACCTGACCAACACTTGGGGTTAATATAGTGGGCAGGAATGTAACTACATGCAGAAAAGCAGAAATTAAGGAGGGATAAGAAAGCAATCATGATGGATGAGGGGTCTGGTGTCTTAGAGCTTCGATGTGGTGATCTAGTGAGTTTCAGTACCTTGCCCAACAAAGGAACTCAGATAAGACAACTGTAAGTTTCAAGTTTTAAGACCAGAGGATCAATTTCTGTTTATTCAAAAGAACCCTCCAAACCTGGTAAACATCATTTCTATGGGTAAATTGGGATGGTTTCATTTTGAGACCAGTAATGTTGACACCAATACTCCTCAGAGTGGTCCAAGGAGCATCTGAGTCAATGTGCCTGGGAAGTCATAAATGACATAGATTCTTGGGTCATGTGCTCGCCTAATGCTGCAGAATATGGAGTCAGGCCTTGGGAGACTCCCTGTTCACAAGGATACCGAGTGATTTTTATGCAAATCTTGTTCTGAAACACAAGTAGTTGCTGTCAATCAAATGGGACATCCACCTGAAATGAGTATGGCCTTTTGGTGTCAGGCGATGTGCCTTGGGTCTTGCAGGATTTGAGGAGACAGAGGAAGGGTGCAGCTTTCCAGTGTCTCAGGCCGAAGTTCAGAGGCTGGGATGTGAGAGGGCACAGTGGAGGCCACTGTTTTTCCTGTTTCTATGTTTAGGGTTCACCTGGTTTTAAGGAAGCTTCTAGCTGCTCTGGCTCTGACTTTGAAAGAACATTTGGTTGAAATGCAAATGCCCCCGCCCGGGCAGCCACCGCAGCATTTCTATAAGAAAACAAGCTGTTCACAACTGTGTCAGACCTGTGAGCTCACATGATGTTTTTCCTCTGTGCCTCAAAAATAATTTCCAAAATTAGTTTTGGATCTTTAAACTGAGATGTAATGGTTATCTCAATGAGAAAAGCGTTCGCATTTCTCTTTGTAAAACCACGTCCGAGTCTGCCTTTTGATTCAGTGGCTATATCGCCACTTAGACCCATACTCTGAAAACTCCCACAGTAATGGGCACAAATGCTTCTTTTGGCTCACACAGGCAAATAGAATCCCAGTAAACAAATAGCTTTTAAAAAAGCATTCATATTATACTTTATGCAGCACGGTGAATATATGTAATTTCAAAAGTGAAGACTTTACAAATATTTGCCAATACTGACAACTTTTGTCAGTATTGGGTTTGGTTGTGTTTGGCTGAGACATCCACAATAAAAGAGCTGATAGGAAGTGGAATTTCATGTTTTTTTTGTTTGTTTGTTTTTTGTTTTTACTTTAAAGAAGCCCAGGGTAAGCGGTGAGTTCCCCAGGGGCGCTTGCCCCCTTCTGCCTGCTGCTCTTCCTGCCTTAGCTGGGGCTTTCAATCTTGTGCTCCAAGGTGGCTGCCAGGACCCCAGATGTCACATCCCTTTCCCAAGCATCAGGATGGAGAGAGAAAGAAGGCCATCCAGTGTCTCTTTGAGAAGACTCCCTGGAATAATTGGTAAGATTTCTACTTACATCTCTGTTGGCCACACACCTGGACACAAGGCCACACGTGCTTCAAGTTAGCTGCGAAGTGGGGGCTCTTTCCAGAGGAGAACATCACAGCCAAGCCTCTCATTCATTTCTGACTCAGAACGGGAGAATGAATGTTGGGTGACCAGTAACCTGGCATGCCTCCTGTGCTATCACCATGAGCTAGGACAATGAGAGATATGTGCTTCTGAGACAGGAAGTTGGCAGGACTGTTTTACAAGACCCAGCTCAAAAAACAAACAAACAAGCAAAAAACCAAAAAAAAAAAGCCTGCTGATAAAACAGGATGCAGTAAAGAAGCCAGCCAAAACCCACCAAAACCAAGATGGCTACACAAGCAACCTCTGATCATCCTCACTGCTCATTATATGCTAATTATAATACATTAACTTGCTCAAAGAAACTCCTACCAATGCCATGGCAATTTACAAATGCCATGGCAATGTCCAGGAATTACCCTATATGGTCTGAAAGGAGGAGGAACCATTAGTTCCCGTAACTGTCCTCCCCTTTCCCCAAATACTCATGAATAATCCACCCCTTGTTTAGCATATGATCAATAAATAACCATAGAAATAGCCAACCAGGGCTGGGCGTGGTGGCTCACACCTGTAATCCCAGCACTTTGGGAGGCCGAGGCGGGTGGATCACGAGGTCAGGAGATAGAGACCATCCTGGCTAACACGGTGAAACCCCGTCTCCACTAAAAATACAAAAAATTAGCCGGGCACGGTGGCGGGCGCCTGTAGTCCCAGCTAATCAGGAGGCTGAGGCAGGAGAATGGTGTGATCCCGGGAGGCAGAGCTTGCAGTGAGCCAAGATTGCACCACTGCACTCCAGCCTGGGCGACAGCGAGACTCCGTCTCAAAAAAAAAAAAAAAGAAATAGCCAACCAGCAGCATTCAGGCTGCTCTGCCTATGGAGTAGCCACCCTGTTATTCCTTTACTTTCTTAGTAAACTTGCTTTCACTTCACTCTGTTGGCTGGCTCTTGAATGCCTTCCTGCACAAAGCCAAGGACCCCCATGGCCTCCCAGGCTGAGTCGCAATTTTTGAGTTGGCACTGTGGCACTTCATTGTCATGAGGAAAGTGTTACTTTTATGAGGACCTGTGGTCTTGGCCTCTGTGTTAGACTACTGCAGGTTTCAAGGATCAGACATGTCTTCGGGTAACCTCTGGTGAGCACTTCTTTTTAAATAAGGGGACACAGAAAATAAAGGAAGTGAAGGAAAGCCTCTAAACAGCCAAAATATGTATCATATTCATTTCCTGATAAACTATTGAGTGCTTACCTTACACTAGGGACAGCATCAGTTATTTAGGCATGAGTCCAGCCATCTCAGAATGTGCAGGGTTGAAAGGTGTATTTGTATGTAGATGGCAGATATAATCCAATGGCACATGCATTAGGCCAGAGGAAGTCTGTAGGACCGGGAGGGACAGTTCCGTTCGTCTTCACAGGGAGCATACGTTCTTTCTCTGAGCTGCGGTGTACGGAGAGGTATTATACGAAGACAGGCCATGCAACAGTTCTGCCAAAGCAGAGAAGGGCTCAGGTATGGTCTTGTGAGTGCTGCAAGGTCAGAGATAACCAGGTCCATGTTCCACAGTGTCAACCTTTTATTTTAATCACAAAAGCCACGAACTTCATGGAGTTCCCAAGCAGGCAGTTCTCCTTAGTACTTCCCATTCACTCAGTAGTCACAGCCACGGGCTCACAGGTTCAAGCCACTCCATAAGGCAGTCAATATTGCAAACCATACATAATGGTATACTTAATCAATATAGAAACGTTACAGATGAAACAGTCCACAACAAACAAAGTCACGTTTAGCGTTAAGAAAAAGAAGATGGGAAAAAGGGTTAACAAGGCAGTCCAGGGAGAGTGACAAAAAGATAAAAAGAATCTCCCCGTCTGGCCCCAGCGATTCCTCAGTCTTGCAAGGAAGAGTCTTTGATGTGGGCAGATGTTGGGTGCTTATCACAAGTGACAGCAAGATGGAGTCAAATAACATGACCGTTTTGAGCAGCTCACGTCCTGCTCTTTTTTTTTGGCCAGAGTCCTCTGGGGAGGGCCGATAGTGGAAGAGTGTGTTTATATCCTTGTCTGGTTGGAGGCAAGCTTTATTTATTAGGTAAACTCTCGGTTGGCAGAGTGTCCTGTGAACTGTAAGATGACGGAGCCACTATATCAAGGGTGCTGTGTACACATGGGCATCTAAAGCCTCTGGAGACACACATCATGTGGCTGGGGCGGCTGGTCTTTCACTGCCCTTAAGGCAGGCTCTGGTGGGTCTGCGCCTGTCTCCCCACCTCATTCTCCCTGTGTCCTTGGGGCTGATCCTCTGGCTGCTTCTGCTAAGGGTGCTGGTTCTGGTTCAGCTGTGCCGGCTGCTCAGGGTATGTAGCAGTGCTTGGTGGCCCAGAAGCGGAATTCTTCCCCAGTCTACACTCCCCACTCTCTCTGTCTCCCCCTCCTGTCCTCCCTTGAACCACTCCTTGTGGGTTAGCCCCACCGGTCCACCACAACTGGCCTCGTCACAGCAAACAATCACCTCCGTATTTCCCAACCCTGCTGCCTTCCTCCTGCTTGATCTTTGGGGAGCACCTGGCCCAGGTGACCCCCACAACCCCCTCTCCAATACCCACATTGGCGTGGTTCTTTCCCTCATTGTCTTCGGGGCTCTGCTTGAATGTCACTCGACCTGAGCATCTCTGACTTCTCAGCTTTCTTTCTCCACAATTGCCCGCCCTGGCTGCTGTCACAGGGATTATTGGATACTGTCTCTTTCCCACCACCATGAGAGCAGAGACCGTCTTTCCTTCTCACTGCTGTACGTCTGAACCCAGCGTGGTGCCCAGCACCTGGCGCTCATCTGAGACACATTTATTGGCTGCATAGGTTCAGTGGGTTGCTACTGAAGGGACTGGAGGTGCCATGCACCTCGAATCTTTAGATTCCTCTCTCCACCACAACCATGGCATAGTGGTTCTAAGTGTCAGCTTTTCTTAGTGGCTGCTCGTTGGGCAACTTAACAAGCACATTCAACCGGACGAGCGCTGTCCCTCCTGAGGGTCAACATGGTCGGACACATGTGCACTAGTACCACTGGGGCAGCTGAGAGGACTTCAGGGCCCTGGTCACATTTAATGGTGGCAAATATTTGAGGTTCTAAGAGCATCCTGCACATTGAGAGACACAAGTTTTGAAATTATGCTCTTCGATCTGAATCATTTCTTTTTTTCTTTACTCAAAACATAATCTGAAAATAAACGACTGAGACCCGTTGTTTTATGTGCAGCGTAGGCACTGGGTTAGATAGTAATTACACAAGCAGTCCTCTGAAAATGATGTAAATAGAGGCAGCAATTTCACAGCAGGTACACAGCCTTAAAGAGGACTACCGCAACGGACTTTCCATTTCGTTTATATGCCTAAACTTAGACTGTAAATTATTTATGAAAAAATAAATTGCTTCATAGCTGAACCTAATATACATTTTACTGTCATCTCCAGATCTTATGATCTTCCCAATTTTACCTAGCACTGCAACAGATCTTTACTGATATGAGTTGTTAGAAAAAACTATTTTCCTTAAGGGCCTAACATAAAACCAAGCAGTGATGCTGGCATTAAAGAACAAGGTAATGGGTATGTTAGTATGAGCAATGACTTTTTGGAAAATAAAAATATCAGTGTTTTCAAAATAGAATTCAGTGACTTGTATACTTCATCTTTATCATTATTCTCTACCCTTATCCACTCTTAATGTTGTTCACGGTCAATGACAATATTTTGAAAACTACATTAGGAAAAAAAATACAACTCTCTCAACTAGATAACAAAAGCACTCAGCTGTGTTTAAAATACCATATGTAAAATATCTTTAAAGAGCAGTCATCAATAATGAAAAACTCTTCAATTAATATAAAGTCAAAATTAGGTTCTTTCCTCCATCTCAATTTAGAAAATTAATGAAATAGTATTCGAATAAAATCTCTCATCTGCTTTTTCTCAGGTATAATGGTAGATTTTTAAAAATTCCTCTGTTTAGAAACATAATGAGAACTGTTCACTAAACCAAAGTCATCTTGACAAAATGGGGTATCCTGGCTAAGAAAACCTGCAAAGCAGATGAGTCTTCCTGTTGGCCTCAGATCCTTGTCCCATTTTTCACTTGAGATTAACTGTCAAGGAGTTGTTGTGACATCTTGAATTACTAAAGCCATCTTACCTGTCCAAATTGACAGCACATCTGCAGAGGTTCCATGGAGCATCATCACCAAAAATTCACATGAAACTGCCACTAGAAGCAAATGGAGAAAGCACACAGCAGGACGGGCGTCTTTAATTGCCATTGCAGTGCGAGGTTTATTTGCTCTTTTAAACAATTCTAACGTGTACTTGAGTTGCTAGTACCTAATATCCGTATAGGCAGAGATAGTTTAAATAAATGGCAGTGATCATACTGGAATGCACAAATAACAGGCTATTTGACCTGGAAGAGAGTTTCAGTCATTGAATCTAATATGCTTATTTGACTAACAGAACATGTGTCCAGCTGCACCATGTGAATGATTTGCGGCACAGCCGGGACCTGGCTCAGTCCTCTTGACACATACATCAACTCGCAAGCACTGAAGCAGCAAGGCTGTTTGCAGAAGACATTTTAGGCAAAAATAGATTGCATCTTAAAAGTGAGTGAACTCCTTTACATGGGATAATCTAGGCACTGATATCTTTCCTCTCAAATCATAGCAAAATCTATCTTATTTATTATTTCAGCTAAAGGAAAGGAAAAATTGAGATTTTTTTTTTTTTTTTTTTTTTTTTTTTGAGACGAGTCTTGCTCTGTCACCCAGGCTGGAGTGCAGTGGCCGGATCTCAGCTCACTGCAAGCTCCGCCTCCCGGGTTTACGCCGTTCTCCTGCCTCAGCCTCCCGAGTAGCTGGGACTACAGGCGCCCGCCACTGCGCCCGGCTAGTTTTTTTGTATTTTTTTTTTAGTAGAGACGGGGTTTCACCGTGTTAGCTGGGATCGTCTCTCGATCTCCTGGCCTCGTGATCCGCCCGTCTTGGCCTCCCAAAGTGCTGGGATTACAGGCTTGAGCCACCGCGCCCGGCCGAGATTTGTGTTTTAAACCATACCTAGAGGATATCACTGCTGCTGTGAAAAATATTTCAAGTCAGTGATTTGTTACTTAATTTTGGAAAGTAGTAAAAACCCTGGAAGTAATTTTTTTTTTTTTTTTTTGCATTGTTCTTAGTTTTCCAAGCTACCCTTGAGGTCTTGCCTTTAATCATTAAGTATATATGTTAGAGTTTGCTGCAAGAACATTGAAACTTCAAATTTTTTTAGATTAACAAATTCAAGGCCAACTAGTCAGTAGATCGAATGATGAGGTGAGAGTTGGTGGCCATCCCAAGCCCTGTGTTAACCAGGACCAAATCATTTAACTAACTACTTCTTTGGCACTTCTATTTGTTAGTTGAGAATTAATTCATTTATTCAATTGTTTTGCACACTGGAAGAAATGCTTCATTTATTTATTTCATTTATTCTTTAAGTGTCCAAGTGATGTGTCAAATACTGGCGATTGAAAGAAATGGCACAACATAAGACTTTGAAGCCAAGGAGCTCAGCGTTTACTAGAAGCGACACACATATCAACAGATGAAACACAGACTAGCACATGCCAGCAAGACCAGAACCAAGCACAGAGTGCTGGAACAGATGGTAGCGTGTCTGTTTAGGTGGCTGCAAAGGTCTCCAGGACGTACCCAGGTACAGAAGCCGTGCAGGCATGAAGCCTGAGGGTTGCCTCTATGGTAACAGCAGTATAGTGCCATCTCCAAGGAACAGGAGGACATTCTGAGAGAGGGCAATGTAGAGTTTGGTGGTACAATGGCAGTGGATGATATGGGATAGAATGAGATGGGATAGAAATTTTGTGACAGAGGCCAGGGACGGTGGCTCATGCCTGTAATCCCAGCACTTTGGGAGGCCGAGGCGGGTGGATCACAAGGTCAGGAGTTTGGGACCAGCCTGGCCAATATGGTGAAATCCCGTCTCTACTAAAAGTACAAAAATTAGCCGGGTGTGGTGGTGGGCGCCTGTAGTCCCAGCTACTCGGGAAGCTGAGGCAGAAGAATTGCTTGAACCCGGGAGGCGGAGCTTGCAGTGAGCCAAGATTTGCACCACTGCACTCCAGCCTGGGCAACAGAGCAAGACTCTGTCTCAAAAAAAAAAAAAAAGAAATGCGACAGAAAGTGACTAGCTTTGTTTGCCAAATTAAGGAAACAAAAGTTTAAGGATAAAAATAAGTCTCTGGAAGATAATCTTCAATTGCTCTGTGATCTCAAACTGGACATTTTTCCATAAATGTGAAGTATTCATAGTTTAGTACAAAGCATTATGTAGAATCTAGATAAAGCAAATCAATCAGAAAATATTTGATAAACCAATGTACGGTGATAATTGACGTTTGGAATATTGCACTTGGACACCAGAAGCATGATGCACCCTGTGAATCAAAACCGTGTAACTTTCAAGGACTTAGGTAAAAATTCATTGCTTTTGTGATTTTAATTCTTCGCTAACCAGTGTTTCCTTTATATTCTTGATGATTGGCTAATTCCTTGTTAACCAGAAAACCAAACCAGAAAACCAAGCTCAGCATCCCAATTCTTAACAGACAGATAATAAGGAACTTACCATAACTAACTTTAAAAAGAATATTACAAAGGAAATGTCCAAGTTTGACTGAGGTTTTCTTGGTCTCTTTATACATGCACTTGAGGGAGGAAAATATATAGAATAATCAATGAGTATAGAAGCCAGGGGTATAAATAACAACCACTGATAAAGACTCTTTACAAACAATCTCCAGGAGGCAGGCTTGTCGACAGTCGCTGCCATTTATAATGAGCCACAGATTACTGTTGTTGACACATGGGAACAGTTTAAAAATGTTTGTTAGCACCAATGGAACGTGGACAATGACACCTAAATTATGCTGAATATGATTTTATTCTTAATGTCTGAGGCGAACTAAAAGTCAGAGGTAACTATCTGCTGCATCCGAGGAGATAAGAAAGTGACAGAGCTAAGGCTGGTCTCAAGACTGGGGGTGATGGTTGTGGTTTTAACACAACACTCTCCAGTACAGTATGATCCATGTGATGATTTCGCTTCGTTGGAAGGTGAAGCAAGGAGGGCCCAGAGAGCAAGACATTCCATTCCAGTGAATAGGAGAGTCAGGGAACTTAAACATGGGTTCTCAGAGCTGCTCAGCAAACCAAGCTCTGTGACCTACGGCAACAACCATGCTAGTAACATTTATACAAAGGAGCTGCTCAATCAGCATCTCCTGAGTGAATTACTAAGTGATAGAATGAGTCAATGGAGAAGAAGGAAAGAGTAATCGAGAAGTTCCACATCTTTATTTAAAGTATAGCACTACCAATATTAGGTTCTTTTTGCTAATGAGAATATAAATTAGTAGGTGAAAAAAATTTTAAAGTTCTTCAAATTATTTCAGGTTTCTTCTCTACCTGAAATTTTTCCACAAAGGAATGAAGAGAGCAAAAGAATATTTACTGACCCCCAAGCAATGTATATGCACTAGTTAACTGGAGTCCCAGCAGGCCCACTGGGTAGATATGTCATCCTTATCAATAGATTAGGAATATCAGCCTCCTAGGACAATAAAAACAAGCTCATGATATCACATATTATAACCTCTAGTATGAAAATTCAAATCCTCTGGCCCGAAGCTATAGTCTTCATATTTTATGAAATGGGTACTACCTGCCTCATAAAAGGAAGACTAATAATTTAGCACAAGGTGTGAAATCTGCTAGGATTGGCAGAGAAGCATATATTTGACAACAAATTATTGAGTGATCTATGGCATAACACAATTCTGCATTGTGATTTCAAGTTAATCTATAATGACCACTTTTTTTAAAATCGGTAACAGTAAAAATGTTTTACAAAAAAAAAGCATTAGAACTTTTCTCAATTTTAATTCCTCAGGAATAATTGTGTCTGTGTTGTTAAATGTTCAAGACTGTCTGCAGCTTTTATAATTGAAGGACAGTAGATTAATGTTGAGTTGCTTGGCAAATTCATGCCAAATTTTATAATGGCTTAAAAGCAAAAGTAGTTTATTTTTCACTCCCTTAAAAGTACAAAAATGGGGCCGGGCGTGGTGGCTCACGCCTGTAATCCCAGCATTTTGGGAGGCCGAGGCGGGCAGATCACGAGGTCAGGAGATCGAGACCATCCTGGCTAACACGGTGAAACCCCGTCTCTACTAAAAATACAAAAAAAGTAGCCGGGCGTGGTGGCGGCGCCTGTAGTCCCAGCTACTAGGGAGGCTGAGGCAGGAGAATGGCACGAACGTGGGAGGCGGAGCTTGCAGTGAGCCGAGATGGCGCCACTCATTCCAGCCTGGGCGACAGACCGAGACTCCGTCTCAAAATAAATAAATAAATAAATAAAGTACAAAAATGGATGCTTCTGTTTGGAGGACAGCTTCCCTTCAACCGGTGTTTGCAGTGATTCATACCTCTTTCACTGTGTGGCTTGGCCATAACACTTGTTTTTTATGCCTTCTGCTTATAGAGTTGCACCATTAGTAGCTTAATTCTTCTAATTGCGTTGAGGCTTACAAATTTTCTTATGCTTTTTAGTAGACAGAGTAAAACTACAAAACCTTCCAAAAGCTATCCAAGCTCCATATTCACTGAATTATAAAAAGAAACTTGTTAAAGGCAGAGAAGAAGAGCTATAATTGGAGACATATCACATATTTATGAATGAGAACAATCAATATTTAATGATGCCATTTTCCCCAAATTAATCTAAAATTCAAAACAATTCCATTCAGAACACCAAAGCCTTGTTTATTTTTGGTGACAAATGAGAATATAAATAGATATTAGTCAGGGTTCTCCTGAGAAAGAGAACCGACAGGGGATCTGTTAAAGGAATGTGCTCACTTGAGTATGAAGGTTGAGAAGTCCCAGGGTTTGCAGGTTGCAAGCTGGAGAATGAGAAAGGCTGGTCATGTTACTCAGTCTAAGTCTGGAGGCCTGAGAACTGAGGTGGGAGTGGAGGTCGGGGTGAATAGGGGGCTGTAGTATAGAACCAAGGGTGCTGATGTCCAAGGGCCAGAGAAGATGATGTCTCTGCTCAGAGAGAACCAATCTCCCCTTCCTCTGCCTTTTTGCTCTATTCAGGCCCTCAACGAATTGGATGATGTCCGCCCCGCCCACACTGGGGAGGGTAACTGTCTTCACTCAGCCGGATTCAGATGCTAACCTGCTGCAGAAATACCCTCGCCCACAAATCATGTTTACTAGCTTCCTGGCTATGCCTTAACCTGGTCAAGTTGACACATCAAATGAACCATTCCAAAATGTCTTCCCGATCTTGTGACCAAAAAAAAAGAATTTCTTAAGGAAGATACAAAATGCACTTACAAAAAAAAAAAAAAGTATATTCTGTTAAAATTGGGAACTTTTATTTATCAAAAGTTACTGTAGAAAATGTGAAAAGAGAAATTAAAAATTGGAAAAGCTGCAATACAGCCATACCTATGACTTGGCATTTCTCAGGGTACACAATCTTAGGAAACTTTGCTCGTATCCATCCAGAGACACACACAAATCAGCTTATAGCAGCACAATGTATAATACCAGAAAACAGACAAAACAAAGACACAAAAGCCTAAATAGCCAACCAGAGGTAGATTGTGAAGTTGTGGTATACTCACACAATGGAATATTTAATATCAGAATATTTCATTCAGATCAGCAAACTTTTCCTGTAGATGGTCAGATAAATATTGTTGGCTTTGCAGCCCATATGGTTACAACATTTCAGTGCTATCGTTGTAACATGGAGAGCCTATAGTCCATACTAAATCGTGGAAGAACAGAGAAAAAGAGAAGGAAAAGCTGCAGGAATTTCTGCCACGATCTCTGAGTTTTAGGGGTCTCTTTCTTCCCTGCCAGCCCAAACTGGAGGATTTTTTCTGCATCTCACTGTATCCACTCCACCATGCTTATTTCCAAGTTTCAGACTGTGTTGAGTTAGGCTAGGAACACAAGACCCACTAAGTATGAAACTCACTTTTTTGAGTGGATTTCAGATTCTCTAGCTCTTCCCTGATGGGCTCACGTCTACTTTTCAAAGTTTCCAGTAGGTGTCTTTGCATTCTCTCCAGATTTTTTTGGGCTGAGTTACTGAGAAACAAAGGGAAGCATGTCTCCCCCATCTCTAAAACCTGGAGGACACAGTCTAATGTTCTATTTTTAAAAAGACAAAGAAAAAAGGAATGGAAGATTTTTAAATTCCTGAATATTGGATCTATTTATCCGTGTAAGCTCACTTGATAATTCACAATCTGAATGGGTTTTCTAAGCATATTAAACAATGAGAAGCAGGGATTTGGCAATTTTATGGTTGGTGAATTAGGTCGCTGTTCCTGTGAATTGTGAAAGTTCTTCTGACATGTGGGCATTGTTTGTTTTGAGGCAAAAAACGTGGGTCCTTTTCAATTCCCACATGAATGCATAGCTCTCTAGGATACACAAGACAAATACCCACAGGCACAGTGGACCTGGGCACCTTCTATTTGATTTTTTAAAAATGTGTTCAAAGGGGTCTTATAAAAAATCAGTATAATTAACACTTTTTCCCCCCCTTGCTCTCAATTTCCTGTTTCCTTAGATTCATTTCATTGTTGATGTTATTAGTCAATGACCTGGAAAACAAAACAAAGTAAATTAGGAAAATAGATATATGAAGTTGCTGATTTTTATGGCTTGATTTTTATCCCTTCAAAATGCGTATGTTGACATCCTAACACCCAGTACCTCAGAATGTGATCTTTTTGGAAACAGGGTCGTTGCAAATACATTTTTAGTTAAGATGAGGCCATACTGGAGTAGGCTGGGCCCCTAATCCAACATGACTGGTGTTTTTTTAGGAGGAAATGATTTGGACACAGACACCACACAGGGGAGGTCACAATGTAAAGATAAAGGCAACAATGGGAATGATGCTTCTGCAAACCAAGTAATGCCAAAGATTGCCAGGAAACCACCAGAAATAGAGAGACAGGCGTGAAATAGATTCCCTCTCACTGTCTTGAGAGGGCACCACCACCCTGTGGACGGCTTCATCTTGGGCGTCTGGACCGTAAGACAATGCGGTTCTGTTGTTTGAGTCACCCAGTCTGTGGTACTTTGGTACGGCAGCCCCAGCAAATGAATACGCTGAGAAATGTAACAATTGAAAAATAAATTTTTAGAAATATGTCTGTCCTTAAATAATTTAGAAGACTGGATTAAGAAAATGTGGCACATATACACCATGGAATACTATGCAGCCATAAAAAAGGATGAGTTTGTGTCCTTTGTAGGGACATGGATGTAGCTGGAAACCATCATTCTCAGCAAACTATCGCAAGAACAGAAAACCAAACACCACATGTTCTCACTCATAGGTGGGAACTGAACAATGAGATCACTTGGACTCAGGAAGGGGAACATCACACACCGGGGCCTATCATGGGGAGGGGGGAGGGGGAGGGATTGCATTGGGAGTTATACCTGATGTAAATGACAAGTTGATGGGGGCTGACGAGTTGATGGGTGCAGCACAGCAACATGGCACAAGTATACATATGTAACAAACCTGCACATTATGCACATATACCCTAGAACTTAAAGTATATTAAAAAAATAAATAAATAACAATTTAGAGGGATTTTTTTTTCTTTTTGGCCAGTGTAAAATATATTTTTGGAGTCATGCTAAATCCTATCAAAAATAATAGTAAAGATAAAAAATTATATTATAGTTTAGCTATCTTAAAAGTAGTTGTGAAAAGAAGGCTTGAGAGTTATTAGCAGAAAAAGTCTAAGGTCTCAATGCTGCACTGCGCAAAAATAAAATGAAATAAAAAGTTGGTTATACTCACACATATATCCAGCCTGTATAAAAGGAATGCTGGCAGCACATGACTGCCTCTGCTATTAATTGTACCCCAAGTAGAGACAAACCACAGCTGGAGCTGGAGAAGATTCACATTGCACAACACAAGGAATACAACACAAGGGCTTACAAATATCAGGAGTGGATGTGGGTTTGTGTGTTGGATTGGGGGAAATTGTAACAATTTAGGATAATAAATGCCAGAAGCAGTGGGCCAGATGGATGAGATAAAGGCTTTATATAGTAACATTAAAAATGTTCTTGCAAATGCTTCTGGCTCTTATTAATCTTACTCTATTAAAAGGTGCCGTAAGGAAATCATAATAAAGACAAAATGCAGTCCACAATGATGGTATGAGGGGCTCAGGGAAACTTCTCCCATGGAGAGACATATATTAAGTTGGCAAAATTAGCAAAGACATCATTCAACATCATTGGAGGTCTAATCAAGGGATTATAACTAATTGACGACTATATATAGCAAGCTGAGAACCACTTATTCAATGAAACTTATGGAAACTCAGTAAGAATTGATCTGAGAGACCAAAACAGACTCCCCTTCATCAGCCATGATGGACACTAAGGTTAAGGACACAAAGGTCACCGCTGGCTGGAGGGTTCAGCCTGGCTGGCGTGGCATCTTCCTAAATTCCTATGGCTACAAGACACCGCACTTGTGTTAAGTTCTCCAAGAATGGGAGCCATCAGGCAAATGATCAGATCCCTCTTAACCCTGATTTACAACCCAGGTCACTACAGCTCTGAATGGACACAGGACCAGCCTCACCCATGCTCTTTCCTGATAAGCAACTGCAGACCTTAAGCCACCTGCAGCAGCTCCTAGAGACTGCATACAAACTTTCCGTGTCTACAGTTCACCCCTTTTTAAATAAAGACCCAAATTCCACCTCACTTTAATGCGAACACCCACCCCAAAGTGAGCATGGGACGTATGTTTACCCATTGCGAATGTGCTTGGGTGCCCTCAGGAATAGGTACAGCTTTTCCCCAAACCTCCAGAAGACGTTTGTCTCTATTGTGTGATTCGGGACCTGTGAGGTGTAAAACCCAACCTATCCTTCCCCCATTCAAAGAGAGAGCACCTATGGTCCACGCTTGAGACTGCTGCTTCCCACGCAGTTTCCAAACTGATAACACTAAAAACCAGAAATAACATTCTAAGGCCCCTCAATTATCTGACAGGACCCCTCCTCTTGGCCGAGGGCATTGCACGGGTAACCTGAAAAAGTAGTTCAGGCCTTGATGGGAAGGAGGTTTGAACATACCTCATTACACCATCCTCCCTTTTGGAATTCAGGAAAATTCAACCAGCATTTACAATCTATTCCCTTTGAAGCCTGCTACTTAAAGGCTTCATCTGCATGATAAAACCTTATTCTCCACAACCCTTTATCATAATCCAGACATTCCTTTCTATGACCTGGAACCCTCCTTCCTTTGAGTTGTCCCATCCTTCCAGATCGAACCAATGTAAATCTTACATGTATTTGATTGTCTCCTAAAATGTTTAAAACTAGGCTGTGCCTGACCACCTTGGGCACATGTTCTCAAGTTCTCCTGAGGTCACCCATAAATCTCTTCAGATTGATAGAGTTTGACTCTTTCCATAAACATCACCAGTCAAGCTCTCCTTTCTACCATTTAGCCATCCTGATGGTCTTTTAGATGACAGAGCGGTGGGAGGCTGTGCCATATGGGGAAGGAATTAAACCCATTTCCCTCAGCTCTGCCTCGTGGAGTCACTGTGTGTCCCCAGCACACGAGCAGCTGTTCTCATCTCCCCAGCTCCTGGAGGTGGCAGAGCTACTTTAGGTGGTCTTGCCAGCCCTTGAACATGAGAAACACCATTTTTCACGGCTCCATGCAAAGTAAGGTCCATATCACATGAGCACCAGCAGCTGGTGGTGCCTGTTTCCCACGCCCAACTCCTGCTCTGTAGGGAGGATTTGGGAGAGGCATCTGGCAAAGGGTACAGCCCTTGCGTCCCTCACACATCTGTGTGGCAGGACAGCCGCTTCAGCAGGCACGGCTGTCAGTGACACCTCCCGTCTCTCCCAGCATCCTAAGGTGGAAGCTCTGCTCCAGGCAGATGCGGCAGCCAGTGGACACCAGCCCATTTCACCTCCTCTGACCAGGTTGTGGAAGATCCATAGTGGATGGTGTGGCAACAACTGGGTTACAGCACCAGTGCCTCTGCCACACACAGCTCCTGCCACACAGAAAGCTGGAAGAAGGCAAAGTCCTCCCTCCACCTAGGTTCTGCGCCACAGTGCAGAGATGCTGCCCCAGGGAGGCTAATTCTTTGCCCTTGCCAAGGAGCCTGGGTTCAATTGGATCAGACTTTGGAACAATTCCTACTGCAGGGCATTGTCAAAAACAATACATGAATCAGGCCAGGCGCAGTGGCTCACGCCTATAATTCCAGCACTGTGGGAGGCCAAGGCGGGTGGATCACCTGAGGTCAGGAGTTCAAGACCATTTTGGATAACAAGGCAAAACCCCATCGCTATTAAAAATACAAAAATTAACTGAGTGTAAACCAGAAATAAAATTCTAAGGCCCCTCATGGTGGCATGTACCTATAGTCCCAGCTACTCAGGAGGCTATACTGGGATTACAGCCGGATTACACACGTGCCCCAACCACCTTGGGCACATGTATCAAGACCACTTTGCCATGTGCCCAACCACCTTGGGCACACATGTCCAGTCATCTGAATGGACCCCTCCTCTCTGACAAGGGTATTCCAATGTTAACCTGAAAAAGTTCAGGCCATCATGGGAAGAAGGAAGTAGGTAGACGCACACTTACCAATTTCAAAATTTACTACAAAGATGCGGTAACAAAGACAGTGTGGCATTGGTATAAACACACATAGATACATCAAATAAATAGAATTCAGAGTCCAGAAATAAACTCTTAACATTTATACTCGTTTAATTTTCAACAAAGGAGCCAAGACAATTCAGTGTGGAAAGAATAGTCTTTTCAAGAAATGTTGTTGGGACAATTGGGTATCCTCATGTAAAAGAATCCATTTTCCTGTTATCGAGCTGCTGGGGTTTCTTTTACATATTAGACATTAGCCTTTTATCTATTACATATTTGTCATCAGCCCTGTATCCGATGTCTGATGTCCTAATATATTCTCCTGTTCTGTAGGTTGTCACTTCACTCTGTTGATTGTTTTCTTCACCAGGCAGAAGCTTTGTAGCTCAACCTAATCCAATTTGTCTGATTTTCACTTTTGTTGCCTGTGCTTTTGGGGTCATAGCCAAAAAATCATTGTCCAAACCAGTGTCATGGAGCTTCTCCCCTATGTTTTCTTTCAGTGGTTTTACAGTGTTAGGTCTTACATGTAAGTATTTAATCCACTTTGAGTGTATCCTTGCTTGTGACGTGAGATAAAGGTCACATTTCATTCTTCTGCTTGTGGATCTCCGGTTTCCCCAACACCGTTTATTAAAGAGGCTGTCCCTTTCCCACGGTGTGTTCTTAGCACCTTTGTTGAAAATCAACTGGCCATTAACGCGTGAGTTTATTTTTGGGCTTTCTAACCTAGTGCGTTGGTTCGTGTGTCTTTTTTTTACGCCAGTACCATGCTGTTTTGCACACACTATGATAGCTAAAGTAAAACAGATAGACAATAATAAGTGCTGATGAGAATGTGGAGAAATTGAAGTTCTTATACATTGGTGATGGGAATGTAAAATGGTCCGGGAACCTTGGAGAATTCTTTTGTAGTTCTTGAAAATGTTGACTCTACAGGTACTATATAAACTGGTAATTTCTATCCTCTAAATATCCACCCAAGAGAAACAAAAACAAATGTCAACACAAAAATCTAAACGTGAATACTTGTAGCAGCGTTATTCATGGTAGTCAAAAAAGTGGTAACAAACCAAATGCCCATTAGTTCTTGAATGGATGAACAAAATGCAATATATCTAGAATGGAATATTATTTGGCAATAAAAAAGGAAGGAAGTACTGATACCTGCTACAACTCAGATGAACCCTCAAAATGTTGTGCTAAGTAAAAGAAGCTAATCACAAGACACTACTTGTCTTATGATCTAATTTATATGCAATAGTTAGAACAGGCTAATCCATAGAGGAAAATAAATACGTTGTTGCCAGTGACTGGTCGGGGGAGCCAAAGGCAGGGATGATGGGAGTTACTCTGCATTGTTTCTTTTAGGACATTTTGGAATGAACATGTTTGAAAATTACATTATGGAGATGGTTGCAAAACTCTATCAACATACCCAAAACTATTGTACATTTTCAATGGGCGAAACTTATGGTATGTAAATTATATCTCAATAAAGTTGCTTCAAAAAGTTGTGGAGAAATGAAGATATTGTCAGACAAACACAGGGAATTCACTGCACCCAGGTATATTCTACGAGAAAGTTAAGGAGGTTTTTCAGGTGGAAGGTAGGTGATGTGGATTAGAAACTTGGGTCTACACAAAGAAATAAAGAACATCAGAAGTGAAAGACAAAAACCGCATGATCTCGCCATATGTGTAATCTCATAGAGGCAGAGGGTAGGAAGGAGGTAACTAGAGGCTGGGAAGGGTACGGTGGAGGGTGGTTGGGGAGATGTTTGTCAAACAATACATACAGTTAGGAGGAATGAGTTCAAGAGCTCTGTTATACAGCAAGGTGACTATAGTAATATGATATTGTTAAAAAATGCTAGGAGAGTGGACAGTAAGTGTTCTTACCACGAAAAAACCAAAAATAACTGTGAGGCAGTACCTGTGTTAATGAACTAGATTTAACCACTTCACCACGTATGTGTACTTTAAAATATCATGCTATATACAATAAATACAAAAAATTTTATGTCATTCTAAAAAATAAATAAATTTGAGGAAAAAGTGAAATAAATAGAGGTGAAATAAAATATTTTTATAATTTTAAGTTTCCCTACATGGTAACAGGCGGCTAACACATTAACTTTATATGCTTCCAATGACAATGCACTGTAAGTTTATTACATACACATAAGTGAAATATATGACAAGCACAAGTGGTAAGGATGGAGAATCAAGGAAGAGAAAAAGAACTATGCTAACCTTTTTACTTGCAATGCTTTACAAAAAATAGGGAAGAAAGAAAAAGAACAGAAGTGAGGTTCGTGGGTAATGAAAGAAAAACCGTAAGAGAGAAGCTGTCACTTTACAAGTGGCTGATCATCTTCCTTAGAATCCAAACGATCCATTCCAAATGATGGGTGCATGGCCCAGCAGTCAGGTAAAAATCAAATGCAATGTCCGGAGACCCAAATAAACAGAATGCAGGAGTGCTCAGTGTGTAACTGCTTTAATTTACACAGCCTTCCTATCCTAGATGACTTGGGTGCAAAGGAAGAAATAAGCATGCGTTGAGAAAAATTGGAATGACATGTATTCCCAGTTCCTGGTGAGGGGAGGGAGAGGGGAAACCCTAATAGATTTGCTGGGACGGAATTCTATTTGAACACTACTACTTGTACTGGTACTACTGCTCTTGCTCTGACGGCTGCTAACAGCTACGGTGGACTGAATGCTTGCTGCTTGCTGGGCTGTGTGCTTTGCATGGACTGCCTCGCTAAGTCCTTATAAGGATCCCAAGAGGAAGTTACTGTTGACCCATTTTACACACAAGGAAGCCAAGGCTTTCAGAGTCTAATCACACCGCCCAGCTCATTTGCCTGGTGCTATGACCCTGGTCTCGCTGTGACACTAGTCTCACCTGGACTGTCTCTTCCACAATTTGTGTTCAAGTCACTGTGCTGGGTCGGAGGGGACACAGAAGATTAGGCTTGGCGTGGGGGCACTGAGGAGAGAGATTAGCTCTGGCAGGGGGTACTGAAAAAGTACACAATACATTCTATAGTGTTCAGGGAGGTGGCATTCTTGCTGGTACAGGATGAGAAAAGCAAACAGTAATTAGTAGAAGGCACCAGCACAGCACAGAGCAAGTCTTGTTGAAAAACCTCTAAGGCTGAATAAAGGCTCATGAGGGAAGCCTCAGGCAATAAGTTGGAAAATTGAGCTGGGGCTGGAGGCGTGGGTGCGGGAGAGGTCTGCAAATGCCACATTAAAGCTGTTTTGTGCACTGTGAGTGCTAGGGTCTAAATGCTTGTGGCTGCCACGAATTCATATATTGAAACCTAATCACCAGTGTGATGGTGTCAGCAGATGGGGCCTTTGGGAGGTTATTAGTCATGAGGCTGGAGCCCCTGTGATGGGATTAGTGCCCTTATAATAGGGGTCCCAGAGAGCTCCCTCACTCCTTTCGTTATGTGGACATGAAGACCCTTCTGTGAATGGGGACGTGAGCCCTCGCTGGACACCAAATCCACTGATGCTTCAGTGACCTCTGGGCAGCGAGGGAGAAGTGGACACTGCAGGGTCTCCTAAGGCCCAGGCCCAGGAGTCTTGAACACCACATCCACCACGTTTTGTTGGTCTAAGCAGGTCACACAGCCTGCCCAGCTGGAGTGAGGCAGAATCCACCTTTGGTAGAATGAGGGATAAACTCCCACTACCTGCATACCAGGACCAGGAGAATGTATGGCTACTACTCAGCGCACACAGATATCCGATGTGTGACACTCCCAGCCCTTAAGCCCACTTCAGAGTGCAGAGGGCCGTGGAAGAGCAGAGCCTTATCACTCACTCCAGGCAGAAAGCACCTTCACACTCAGTTTACATCCTGCAAGGTCCATGTCCCTGGGTCTCTCTAAGAGTGCCCTTTCCCTAAGACTGGAAAGACAAAGGAGCCTTGCTCAGTTTCCACGGCAAATAAAAGAACCACACAGAACTGGTCCCCCTCCGTGGACACAGACCAATCCCATTTTGGAACATACTGCAATCAGTCCCAGAAGGACTATGCGCATGTGAAAGGCCCTGCCCAGGAAGCACCTTGTTCCTTACCTTGCCTTCATGTGGGGTAGGCGAGGACTTTCCCTATACTAGAATTAAGAGAAGATAGCGGCCGGGCGCGGTGGCTCAAGCCTGTAATCCCAGCACTTTGGGAGGCCGAGACGGGCGGATCACAAGGTCAGGAGATCGAGACCATCCTGGCTAACATAGTGAAACCCCGTCTCTACTAAAAAAAAACACACAAAAAACTAGCCGGGCGAGGTGGCGGCGCCTGTGGTCCCAGCTACTCGGGAGGCTGAGGCAGGAGAATGGCGGGAACCCGGGAGGCGGAGCTTGCAGTGAGCCGAGATCGCGCCACTGCACTCCAGCCTGGGCGACAGAGCGAGACTCCGTCTCAAAAAAAAAAAAAAAAAAAAAAAAGAAGATAGCATGCTAGTGAACCCATGCAGATGGAAGTTGCTTTCACCTGTCCCCAAATCTTCATGATTCCCCCATTGTCTTAGTCCATTTGGACTGCTATAACAAAATGCTATCAACTGGAGTAAGATAATTCAATGTAATTTATATTTGTGGAATTGATGCTGTGTGTATGCCTTTTGCTAGGTGCTAGGAACAATGACAACACTATGAACCTCAAAAAAGTTTCAGTCTAGTGGGTGAAATGGAGCTATACATAAATGAGCCTGATTCCAGGCAAAATGTGATAAATACTATAACAGAGAGAGCAAGGAAGATGTGATGTGTGAGAGACGCAGAGGCACGGACCAAGCTGCAGGGAATTAGAAGCTTTAGAGCCAATCGTCCAGCTCACTCAAATATGTTACAATTTTTATATCTTATTTTTGTGTGTGTGCAGGTGCCGTTCCATAAATGGATTTTGCATTTGTTGTTGAGTCAATGATGTGCTGGACCTGCTGTGCCCACCGGCCTCTTCAGGAACTCCTTGCACTTGGGTCACTTTGACCTTTGTCAGGACCCACAGTCCTCATCACAGATGAGGGGGCAGAGACTGGGGCCGAGCCAGGAGCTGCCTGTCCGGCAACAGCTCCCTGGAGGTCACCACCCCAGGTAGGGAGCAGCCTGCACAGGACTGGAAGAGCTGACTCACTCTGATGCCTCAGCGTGAGCCCTAAAATAAGTGTCAGACACCCACACGCACACTTGGGTCCACACATGCACAGAAAGTTCTAGAAGAACCTGCAAGGCAGTGGGAGCCTGAGAAACAGTTACAAAGAGGAGAACAGAGGAAAAGTCATGGGGCAGAAGAAGCAGAGCCGGTAAGGACCAAAGTATTAGAACCGGTGTCGTGATGAGACAAACCCGGAGCCCCACCGTGTCAGGTTCGGCATCAGGGAGGGCTGGAGGGCTCATCAGTGTGGCCTAGTTCCTCCATGGATTCCTGAAATGCTGTGGAGGCCGGAGCTGCCAACGTCCTCCATCAGAGCATCATCTCCTATTTTGACTATGTCTACAACAGCTCTTAGTTATACCCCTTGCATTCATTGTCTGTCTTCTGCTCCTCGGACCCACTATCACATGGTTTCCACACTCTCAGGCGATGGCTCAGTCTCACCCTGCTGGGGTCCTGTGTGCACTGTCCCCTCTGCCCACAGTATGAAGTCCAAGGGTTTAGTGCGGCCCAGTTACCCTTTGCCTCTCTCCTCCCTTTGCCTCCCTCCTCCCTTTGCCTCTCTCCTCCCTTCGCCTCCCTCCTCCCTTTGCCTCTCTCCTCCCTTCGCCTCCCTCCTCCCTTCGCCTCTCTCCTCTCTTTGCCTCTCTCCTCCCTTTGCCTCAGGCCCAGGGCACAGCAAGCTCCTGTGTACATGAGGAATTCTGATTCACCTCGCAATGTGGAGCCCAAGAGTCCATAAGCTTTCTTCATTAAAAATTTATTGTATTTGTAAGCAAATAAACACTCACATAGTTTAAAACCATAAAGTATTAAGGGATTTTGAAAACTCTGCTTCCCAGCTTTAGACTCAGCCATCTATTTCTATCCTCCTGCCTCAATCTGTTTATTCTTGTACAGCATTTAGCACATATATTTGTCAGGATGGATATATACTATTTTCTTTCCTGTAATACAAACATTTACATACAATGCAGGCTGAACCCAAGGTTCAGATGCTTTCTGTTCACCCATGACTTCCAGCACTCCTCCCTCCGAAGTGTGACACATATTCAGTGGGCACAGTAGCCATCATCTTCCCAGAAAGATATTAAAAGGAAAAAAATACAAGTTATAATGGTTGACAAAATCAATAAATAACTTTGAGAGAAGGAAAGCTAAACACATCTCTCATTTCAAAGGAAAAAGCATTTGTAAAATGTAAGATACATGCAAGTTTGTGATTTACATTTTTTTAATTCAGAAAAATAATGCTGAAGAAATTTATGGTTTAGAATGGACACAAAAGGCCTTAATGGCGAAAAGGCCAAGAACAGAATTTGCTCATGTTTTCCAACAGGAAATAGTGCCTGGCACGTGACAGGTGTTCCATAAAACTTTTGATGAAGTCATACATGTATGAATGAATGGTGGGCCCAGGGGCTTTGAGTTAGGGGAGAGACAGACAAAACAGCACAGAAATCATGAAACATCAGTAGCACCCAAAGAAAGATACTACTAAACCTGTTTTGTAATTCAGATGCAACACTTTCCTAATCTGTATTAAAAATCGTTTTTAAAGAATAATGAGATTTGAGTTGTGATTTAATTTACTCAAACTTCCCTTAAAATTCACATAATAATATGTATGTGAGTTGAGAACAATCACCACTGTGTTAGTCTCTAGCTACTTTTGTGAATGTGATTCTACAGTACCAGAAAGGAAAATAATGTAGGATTATTATGTCTCTCATCAGCCTGAGACAAGCTAGCAAGTCAAACAAGGGCCCTATTCTTCGCTTACAGGGACGAACCCATTCATGGCCCCCAAAGCACAAGAGAGAACAAGCTGCCCTTAAAAATACAATAACGAGGCCGGGTGTCGTGGCTCACGACTGTAGTCCCAGCACTTTGGGAGGCCGAGGCAGGTGGATCACAAGGTCAGGAGCTTGAGACCATCCTGCCCAACATGGTAAAACCCCTTCTCTACTAAAAATACAAAAATTAGCTGGGCGTGGTGGTGTGCATCTGTAGTCCCAGCTCATCAGGAGGCTGAGGCAGGAAAATCACTTGAACCCGGAAGGCGGAGGTTGCAGTGAGCCGAGATCATGCTACTGCACTCCAGCCTGGGTGACAGAGCAAAATCATCATCATCATCATCATCGTCGTCATCATCATCATCATCACGAAAGAGTCAGGAATAGTATGACACATAGGGACCTCTCTTAGAGGCCTGCCACTCCTGCCCACAGCATGGAAAAACAGTAAAACCCTGCATTTCTCCAAGGGAAATCCCAGGCCCCAGCTATCCTTGAGAAGTTAAAAAGCAACCTTGTAAGCAGAAAGGTAATTGAAGCCTAAAACAATAGTCAAGGAAATTAAAGTCAGGAGATGTTTGGTTCCCTATAGAAACTAAAGGTAACATGTTAGCATATATCCCTGAGTTGTTTTTCAGAAACCCAGACCTCCACCAAAGGGGCAGATGAGGGGCAACCAAGGACTGGATGGTTCTCTGTTCTTAATTTCTTCTGAGGGCCCAGAGGAAGTCATGCTCACAAGCCAGACCTAACATTCTTCTCTGCCGACCCCAAGACTTTAGTCGAAGCTTCCCTCCTTAACCAACTGCAAATCAGAAAACCTTCTTTCTACCTGTGACCTGTAAACCCCACGGCAAGATATCCCACCTTTTCAGTTCAAACCAATAGTGAACCTCCATGTACTGATTTGCAATTTTGCCTGTAACTTCTGCTTTCCTGAATTTCCTGCCATTAAAAACCCTTACCTGGAAGCCACTGTTTGGGTCTTAAGTGTGAGCTGCCTGATTCTCCTTGCTTGGTGCCCTATCATTAATGCCTCACTTTCTCTTGCTGCAAAACCCAATGTCAGTGTTTGGCTTTGCTGCCCCAGACTCAGGTTCAGTTCGGTAACAATAAAGCAAGTACTCTGAAGAATGACTGACACCGTGGACCAGGCCCCGGTCCTCTTCGGGTCTGTTCAACACAGCTCCCTGGCTCACTCCAACTTCCCAGCTGACCACAGGCAACTCAGCGTTCAACCTCAGCAGGGCCAAGAAAAGTCTCCCGTTTCTTTCCTTCCCCAGGTTTTTCCTAATCCCTGGAAGAGCGATGTGATAACCACCTCATTTAGGGGCCACTCCAGGGCACCATCTGGCTGCATGACCCACACATATGTAGTCAGTCTCATGGCCGAGGCTCGGTATTAGCAGATATGGGAAATCAAGAACAAATACCCTTGTTACCTTCCCTTGATCAAGGATCCAAAATACTTGGGTCCATTTCCACATGGCAGCCACACCTTCAGGCCCCATAGAGGACTGAAAACGTGAGAGTGAGGGGCCCCAGCCGCTCCAGTCTCCACAACAACTCAGGAAGCCCATAGAGGCACCGATCTCCTCCCTGCCAGCCGCAGACCTCCCTGGTGCCCCACTGAGGCTTCAGGACTCCTCTCGGCTCCTGGCTCTGCCCTCTACTGCTCTGTGCACACTGGCTCTGCTTCTCCCACCATTGCCTGTGAACTTCCCTCTGTTCTCCTCTTAGTGGTCTTGCTTCTCAGGCTCACACTGCCTCATGGGTTCTTCTAGAGCTTTCTGT
Organism: Macaca fascicularis; assembly: GCF_037993035.2. NCBI lineage: Eukaryota > Metazoa > Chordata > Mammalia > Primates > Cercopithecidae > Macaca > Macaca fascicularis. The sequence goes on from NC_088381.1 coordinate 2,666,368, forward strand.
GCATGTGCAGACACCTGTGCGTGGGCGTCTGGCGCTTACTTTTACGACTCACACCGAGGCATCAGAATGAGTCAGCTCCTCCAGTCCCGTGGAGGCTGACCCCCGCCTGTGGTGGTCACGGGCAGGGAGCTGTTGCTGGACAGCAGTTCCTGGCTTAGTCCCCGTCTCTGCCCGCTTGACTGTGATGAGGACTGTGGAGTCCAGACACAAAAGTCAAAGTGACCTAAGTACAAGGGGTTTCCCAAGGGGTCTGTGGGCACAGCAGGTCCAGCACATCATTGACTCAATGCCAAACAGAAAGTACGTTTATGGAATGACAGAAAAATGAAAAGATTTAACAGATTTGAGAAGAAGTCCAATACGATCGATATTAACATATTAACAGAATCAAATTGGACTATTGAGAAATGAAGTCCCCTTTTACTGTGAACATCCTCGGACAAGAATGTCTGATTCTTGAAAAAACCAAGTGCACCGGAGCCTTCCTCTGTGTCTGCTTTGCTTGTTCATTCCGAGAATAACTTTCCCCATGCATGCTTTAGACTGGCTTTTAGAGAGAAAATAATTACATATCCTTAGCATTTAACTCATATGAATGACATGACATTTCCCAAAAGTGAAATGTGGCTCAGTATGTGGTATTTAGTCTATAGGGTATTGTACATCACGACTGGAAAATAACAAATGGTTTTCATCTTGAGGGTTGACTAACTCAATGTCCCTTTTTAGCATTGCCATAAGGTAGAGCTCCTTCGCTGAGAAATAAGTTGTTGTTTCTAGGAGGGATGCACTGATCTGCACAATTTTACTAATTTTTTTTCTTTTTTTGAGACAGAGTCTTACTCTGTCACCCAGGCTGGAGTGGAATGACATGGTCTCAGCTCACTGCAACCTTTGCCTCCCGAGTTCAAGCAATTCTCCTGCATCAGCCTCCCAAGCAGCTGGGACTACAGGCGTGTGCCACCATACCTGGCTAATTTTTGTATTTTTAGTAGAGACGGGGTTTCACTATGTTGGCCAGGCTGGTCTCGAACTCCTGACCTCGTGATCCGCCCACCTCGGTCTCCCAAAGTACTGGGATTACAAGCGTAAGTCACCACGCCCGGCAATTTTACTCATTTTTTTAATTGAAAATTTTCTTGCGGTAAGTGTAGATTCACACGCAGCTGTAAAAAGAATATAGAAAAACCCTTTGTACGCCGCTCAATTTCCCCAATGACAACATTTTGCAAAATTATAATTTCACAATCAGGATATTAACATTGATGTAATCCATCAATCTTATTCAGATTTCCTCAGTTTTACTGATACTCATTTGTGTGTGCGTGTGTGTGTGTGTGTGTGTTTATTAGGCTGCACACAAATTCTCACCTGTGTTGGTTTGTGTCTCCACTGCAAAAGTACATACACCAAACGGTTCCCACACCACAAAGACCCCTTTTGTTGTTGCCCTCTTATAAATACAGCCACTTCCTTCCCCCAACTCCCTGGCAACCACAATCTTTTCTTCATTTCTAAAATGTTTTCATTTAAAAGAATGTTATATTCTTGAAAAATACAGTATGTAACTTTTTGGGATTGGCTTCTTCACAAAGCATAATTCCCTGGAGATTCATCCAAGGTGTTGCATGTATCAATAGTTTGTTCCTTATTTCCAAGTAGGATTCCATGGCATTCTTATAGAACACCTTGTTTATCAATGTACTTATTGGAGGTCATGTGGGCTGATTCTAGTTTTAGGTGACTACAGATAAAGTTACTTTCATCTACAGGTTTTGGTGTGAATACAATTTTTATTTTTCTGGGATAAATGCCAAGGAGTGCAATGGCTGGCTCACATGGTAATTGCATGTTTAGTTTTATAAGAAACTGACAAACAATTTTTCAGATGGGTCGTATTATTTATACTCCCACTAGCAACGTGTGTGTGTATCCTTGCCAGCATTTGGTGGCGTTAGCGATTTTTTCCTTTTAGCCATTCCTATATATATGCAGTGATTTCTCATTGTGGTTTTAATTTTCATTTTGTTGATGCCCAATGAGTTAAACATCTTTTCATCTTATTTGCCACTTGTACTATATGCTCTTTGGTGAAAATTATCTTCATGACTTTTGCCCATTTTCTAATTACATTGATTGAGTTTTAAGAGCTGAGTTTTAAGAGCTCTTTGTATGTTCTAGATACTAATCCTTTGTCAAACATGTGGTTTGCAAATATTTTCTCTCAGTGTGTAGCTTATCTTTACATCCTTTTCACATGGGGGTTGATAGAGCAAAATATTCCATTTAAATGAGGTAGGATTGATTTTTCCTTTTGCAGATAGTATTATTATGTCAAGTCTGGGAACTCAACCTGGTGAGAGAACCCAAAGATCTTATGCTGTATTTGTTTTCTAAGACTTTTATGGATTTATATTTTAATTTAAGTCTATGGTTCGAGTGAATTTTTGTATAAGATGTGAAGTTTAGGTTGAGGTTCCTTTTTGGCCTGTAGGTGTCCCATTGATCCAGGGCCATTGGTTGAAAGGTTATACTTCCTTCACTGAATTGCTTTTGTACCTTTGTCAAAAATCAACTAAGTATACACAGGTATTATGTGTCAATTATAAATAAAATAAACCTTTTAAAAAACCAATCAAGGCCAGGCACAGTGAGATGCATTTGCAATCTCAGCACTTTGGGAGACTGAGGCAGGAGGAATGCTTGAGCCCAGGAGTTTGAGATCAGCCTGAGCAACATAGCAAGAATCTGAGAACCCATCTCTACAAAAAATAAATAAATAAATAAAAAATAAAGAAAAATAGCCAGGCATGGTGGTGTGTGCCTGTAGTCCCAGCTACTCAGGAGGCTGAGGTTGGAGGATCACTTGAGCCCTGGAGTTCTAGGATGCAGTGAGCTATGATTGCATTACTGCACTCCAGGCTGGGTGGCAGAGCAAGACTCCATCTCTTAAAAACAATCAGTGGAGCTTACTTTTGTGAGTCTGTTGCTGAGTTTGCTATCTTATTCCATTGTTCTATGTGTCTATGTGTCTATCCACATCCACACTATCATGATCAGTGTAGCTTTATAGTGAGCTTTAACACAAGGTATAGCAATTCCTCTTGCTTTTTTCTCTTTGTCCAACATTGTTTTAGCTATTCTAGGATCTGCTCTTTTCATATACATATTAGAATAGCTGGTCTATGTCTATAAATAACTTTTATAGGACTTTGATGGGTATTTATGTGAAAACTATAGATCAATTTCGTGAGAATTGACCTCTTAATATGTTGAGTCTTTCAGCCCATGAATACAGTGTTTTTATATTTATTTAAGTCTTTGATTTCTTTCATCAGCATTTTATGATTTTCATCATACAGATCTGTACATGCTTTGTTACATGCATATCTAAGTATATCATTTAATTTGAAGTGATGGTGAGTGGTATTGTGTTTTCAATTTTGGTTTCTGTATGTTCCCTGCTATTATATAGATATGTGATTGACTTTTGTGTGTTGATCTTGTGTCCTGTGATGTGCTTGAAACACTTAAAAGGAAGTTTTTTTTTGGTATATTTCTGGAGATTTTCTATGTACACCACTATGTCATTTGAAATAAGGACAGTTTCATTTCTTCCTTTTCAATCTGTATGCCTTCTATTTCTTTTTCTTGCCTTATTACACTGGTTAGATCTTCCAGTACTTTGTTGAATAAAAGTGATGAGAGTAGGTATCTTTGCCTTATTCCCAATCTAGGTGAAAAATATTCAGTCTTTCACCATTAAGTATGACATACACCATAGTTTTTTGTAACTCTTCTTTGTCAAGTTGAGGTAATTCCTCTTTGTTGATTTACTGACCCCTGACGTAAGTGATGCTTCTGGGGTCTTGGCATTTTCTTTTTCTTCTCCTAGGTAGTGTTACACAGTGCTACACAAATTGTTGAACTTTGTACTAAGGCACCAATTGTGTATTTATATTTTCTGAACTTTTATGTATGTGTGTCATATGTCGATATATATTTTTAAATGGCTGATAATTTTCCAGAATCAAATTTAACAAAAAGTATGCAAAGAATTCTAAAATCTACCAAAGAGAGAGAGAAAAAAAGGATAACCGACAAAGTTGCAAGAATTAGTCTCTCATGAAAAACAGGGAACCAAAGAAGATAATGAAAGACTATTTTTAAGATGCTGGAAGAAAAGTCCTTTTAAGCTAGAATTCTATATTCAGTAAAATTGCATTCAAATGTAAGAGCAAATGATGACTTTTAGATCATCAAGAATTCAGAATTTTTATCCTGACATACTCTCTCTGTGAAAATGAGGAAGAATTATATTTCAACAAGAAAAAATAACATGAGGAAGAAACAGAACAGAAACAAATAATGAACAATGACATTAGTGAAAGATATTTTTCCTTAAATGAGTTGCTTTTCAACTTTGCGATCTAAATCCAGCAATAAAATGCCAGATTATAACATGGTGGAGGCAGAGGTAGGGCGTGATTTCATACTGAGACTATTACCTTGTTTGGAAGGATACGGACATTGATTAATTGTTTATTTTTTCAAATACATATGCTAACAAATTATAGGCAACACTAAGGAAAGAAAGACAATGTATAACCTTCAATCAGTAGTTCAAAACTGAATAAGCAATTATGAAAAATGAAATAAGTAATGAATTGAAGTTTTTTATTTAATTCTAAAATATACTCCTTTGTGCATATTTCTGTTTCCTTTCAAAGGATCCAATTATATGAAAACAGCACCTGCCACTGAAACTACTTCACAAGCAATAATTTTCATTATTTTGAATGCAATAGCGAAATTCTTACCTGTTATCTGATTTGCATTTACTGAAATAGCTCTCAAAAGATTCAAAATGAATTTCTGAATAAGGTCTCTTTCACAAGTGAAAACTCTAAAATTAACAGGAACTCTACTAAAACCACTAAAGTTTCAATTTCAGAAATCAAAGAAGAGATCCTTTTGGTTTTTTGCCTTCTCCCGCATTGGTGCTGAAGTCAAGGGAAAAAGACTGCAGAGTAAGCTGAACAGGAGCTATTCAAACTGTCTAGTGGCAGTGATAATTAATGGCCTACCCTGTTATCTTACAAAGCTGGTATGGAAAGCAAGTCATATTAATAGCCATATTAACAAAGTCTAAATGAAAATTTAAATATATTATCATTTGCTTTATATATATGTTATTACCTGCCAGAGGAATAAAAATTATGAGAACATAGGACCTCTTAAAGGAGCTATAATTTTTTTATAAATATTGAGAAAAATTGGGGAAACGTAAATATGCCACCACAAATGGTATGTTAAATGCATTTATACAAGATAAACACTTAATGGGATTATTTGGATATATACATTTTTTTAACAGCAAAATGTTTTTATAATATAATCAGTGAAAATAATCACTTTACCAAACAAGATATGTAGAAGAATTCCATTCTTAAAAATATGTATTTTACAAAAAATTAGCTGGGTGTGGTGGCAGGCTTCTGTAGTCTCAGCTACTAAGGAGGCTGAGGCAGGAGAATGGCATGAACCTGGGAGGCGGAGCTTGCAGTGAGCCGAGATCACGCCACTGCACTCCAGCCTGGGCAACAGAGACTCTGTCTCAAAAAAAAAAAAAAAAAGTATTTTAATACAAAAGTATATTTATATCTATATCCATATCCATATGTACAGAGGGACAGGAAGGCCTGAAGCATGAACATAAATGCATGCATATGATGCTACATTTTTGGTGTTGCATTCTTTAATTTTTGATTTTCCTAATTTTCTAATCCAATTAAGACATCTTGCCTGTGTACCAAAAAACAAAGGAAGGAGGGTATCCACTAAAAGAATAGTAAGAAAGACCATGGCAACTATCTCTATCCCATCTCTCTTCAAAATCCCAAACAAACAAAAATCGACTAACACATAATTATACAGATCAATAAGAAAAAGAAATGCAACTAAAAAAATTCCACAAAAATCACAACTAGAAGGTTGGGAACACTAAAAACTCTAAAGTACTTGTAAGCCAAACATAAACACCACATTCAGCAGAGCTGTGGCTGAAGCTTCCACTTGTAGGCATTTGGGGCAAACAGGAGGAATCTGATTACTCTGTGAAGGAGACAGAAAACAAAAGAGAGCCTAAAAGGGAACAGAAATCACAGCCTGAAGGGCAGTCCTAGATCAGAGAACTGATTTCAGGGAGGAGATTTAAAAGTCCATGGGGTCTGAGATAATAGTCCCAAACATGCATGCATTGCTTCTGGAGGTAGGAAATGGATAAAAATGTTGAAAAGGAAGATGAGCCCTGTGGGTACTGGGTGGTAAAGAAGAACAGTTTAAGAATGTGACAGACAAAAGAAAAAATAGAAAGGACTCACAGTCCATTCCTTCCTGTGCAGGCAAGAGTTAACTCAACAGACCTAGGTTGTTCAAACCTTGCACATTCTCACTGGCCCCCACCCCAAAAAACAAAACCCTGTTTTAAGAACTGGCCCTTGGCTATATCCTTGCAGATGAGCTCTGAGCCCTAGGAATATTTGGCCTAATAAGAGTGATTTGGTATGCCTGAGGCCTTGTGCCACACTGTGTAAGTTTGATCAGGTATTTTATGCTAATAACTGTGGCTTTCGGGCGATTGTCTGTTTTTGCTCTGGGGGGCTGAAGTCTGGGTAGCAGAGATATGTAATGCAGTTGCTGCATGGCTACATGACTAACCTCCAGTAACAAAACTGAACTCAAGGCTCAGGTGAAGTTCCCTGGTCAGTACACTTTGTACCGGTTGTCACCCATCGTTGCTGGAATAGTTAGCTGCATCAGCACGCCTTTACTGGAAAGGACACCTGAAAGCTTGCACTCGATTTCTCTTGGACTTTTCCTCAAGCATCTTTTCCCTGTGTTAATTTTAAACTATAATTTTGCTTTATTAAACTGTAACAAACATGTGGCTAGACTAAGAAGAGAGAAGACGATAAATAAATGAAATCAGAAATAAAAGAGAAGACCATGTAACTGATACCACAGAAATTTAAAGGATCATAAGAAATGACTAAGAATAATTACATGCCAAAAAACAGATAACACAGAAGAAAGAAATACATTTCTGAATGCATACAACCACCAAGACTGTACCATAAAGTAGAAAATCTGAACAGAACAATAATGGGTAAAAAGATTGAATCAACAAAGCCTCTAATTTAAAAAAAGCCCCAGACCTGATGAGTTTACTGCTGAATTCTACCAAACATTTAAGGAAGAACTAATACCAATCTTTCTCAAACTCTTCCAAAAAATCAAAGAGGAAATAATTTCAAACTCTTTTTACAAGACCATCTTTACCCTGATATCAAAGCCAGAAAAGAGCATTACAAAAAAAGAAAATTATAGGCCAATATCCTTGATGAATGTAGATGCAAAAATCCTCAACAACAAAATGCCAGCAAACTGAATTCAACAACACATTAAAAAGATCATTCACCATGATCAAGTGGGTTCATCCTAAGGATGCAAGGATGATTCAACATATGCAAATCAATAAGCTAAAATCCAGGACAAAAACCATATGATCATCTCACTAGATGCAGAAGAAGCATTTGACAAGTATCAACATCCTTTCAGGATAAGTACTTTCAACAAATTAGGAATAGAAGGAATGTGCTTCAACATAATAAAGGCCATATATGATAAACCAACAGCTGACATTATATTCAATGGTAAAAAGTTGGTACCCTTTAAGATATAGAACAAGAGGATGCCTACTTTCAAGACTTTTATTCAACATAGTATTAGAAGTTTTTGGCAGAGCAATTAGGCGAGAAAAAGAAATAAAAGGCATCCAAATAGAAAAGGAAGAAGTGAAATTATCATGGCTGACACATAATCTTTTATTTGGAGACCACTGAAGAATTCCTCAAAAAACTGTTAGAACTAATAAAAAATACAGTGAAGTTGCAGGATATAAATTCAACACATAAAAATCAGTAATGTTTCTATATACTAAAGACAAATGATCTGAAAAGATAATAAAGAGAACAATCCCATTTACAATAGCTGCAAATAAAATAGTTATGAATAAATTTAACCAAGAAGGTGAAAGACCAATACATTGAAAAGTATAAAACAGTAATTGAAGAAATTGAAGAAGACTCAAATAAATGGAAAGTATTCCATGTTCATGTATTGGAAGAATTAATATTGGTAAATTGTCCATAGTATCCAAAGTAATCTACAGAGTTAATGCAATCTCCATGAAAATTCCAATGTAACTTTTCATAGAAATAAAAAAATCCTATAATCCGTATGGAACAGCAAAAACCCTGACTAGCCAAGATAATCTTGAGCAAAAAGAACGAAGCTGGAGGTATCATACTACCTTATTTAAAATTGTATTACAGAGTGATTGTAATTGAAAGAACATGATACTAGCATAAAAATAGACACATCAACCAATGGAACAGAATAGAGAGCCCAGAAATGAACCCACACTTGTGAAGTCAATTGATTTTCAACAAAGGTGCCAAGAATATGTGATAGAAAAAGAACAGTCTCTTCAATAAATGGTATTGGGAAAACTGCACATCTATATGCAGAAGAATGAAATTGGATCCTTATCTCATACCCTATATTTGAATAACTCAAAATGGATTAAAGACTTAACATAAATACCTGAAACTGTAAAACTACTAGAAGAAAACATGAGGGAAAAGCTATACAACATTGGTCTGGGCAATGAGTTTTTAGATTTGACCTCAAAAGTACAAGTAGCAAAAGCAAAAAATAGACAAATGAAATTACATCAAAACAAAAAGATTCTGTACAACAACAAAAAAATAACAGAATGAAGAGACCATCTATGAATTTGAAGAAAATATTTGCAAGTCATACATCTAATAAAAAATCCAAACATATAAAGAATGCAAACAACTGTATAGAAATAAAGAAAACCCAACTTAAAAAGTGGGCAAGTGATCTGAACAGACATTTCCCAAAAGAAGACATCTAAATGGCCAACAGATATATGAAAAATGCTCAACATCATTAATAATTAAGGAAATACAAATTAAAACCACAATGAGATATTTCCTTACACTTGTCAGAATGGCTGTCATCCAAAAGACAAAAGATAAGGAATGTTGACAACGATATGGGGAAGAGGGAGCTCTTGGACACTGTTGATAGAATATAAACTAGTATAGCTATTACTGAAAACAGTAGGGAGGTTCCTCAAAAAGATAAAACTAGAACTACTATATGATCCAGCAATCTCACTTTTGGGTGTTGAACCAGAAGATTTGAAATCAGCATGTTGAAGGTATTTCTGCATTCCCATTTTCATTGTAGCATTATTCAAAATAGCTAAGTTAGGAATCAACCTCTGTCTATCCCCAGGTGAATGGATAAAAACAAGGTGGTATATATACATAATGGAATACTATTCACCCTTAAAAAAGAAATAAATTGTGTCATTTGCAATAACATAGATGGAACTGGAGAACATTATGCTAAGGGAAATAAGCCAGGCACAGAAAGACAAATACCCATTGCTTTCACTTACATGTGGAGTCTAAAACAATCAACCTCACACAAGCAGAGAGTAGAATGGTTGTCACCCGAGGCTGGGGGTAGCAGGAATAGGGAGATATTGGTCAAAGGGTACAAAACTTCAGTTAGAAAAGAGAAATAACTGGTTTTTGTTGAGATTTATTGTGTGTAGTGTGGTAAATGTAGCTAATAATAGTGTAACCTACCTTACAAAATTGCTAAGAGAATACATTTCAAAAGTTCTTACTGCAAACAATGGTAAGTATTTGAGGTGGTAGATATGTTAATTAGCTTAATTCAATTATTCGACATTATAGTCATGAATCATAACATCACTTTGTACCTCATAAATATATACAACCATAATCTGTCAATTTTCAATTTCAGAAAATAAGGGGGAGTAAAAAGCATCAGAGACAAAAGAGTTGAAATAGAAAATGGGTACAGGAGCTCCTGCCTTCTTATAATTGCAATCCCTGAATATCAAAAACAAAAAGATAGAATAGAACCAGTATTTAAAACTATAATCCAAGGTCATTTTTAGAAAGAAGAAAGAGGTCTGGAGTCAACATACTGAAAAGAGCTTCAAGGTACGTGGAAAAGCTAACTCAGACGATTAACTGTAAGACATGTTTTAAAATGCTCAGACTTTAAAATGAAGAAGAAAAGAAATCTCAGGGCCTCCAGGAAAAAGACCAAATAACCTACAAAGATAGAAGAGGCAGGCGCCAGATGTTCCAAAAGCAACACGCAACTCAAGGCAATAAAGGTGAAGCATTTTTAAGACACCCCAGAAAATAAAGTGTGAACAAAGGATTTATATCCAGTCAAGCTTTCTTTTAAACAGTAAGGCTATAGAAGAAAGGTTTTAAATAGGTAGGCGCTCAGAGAATACTGAACTCATGAACCCCCTCTCCAAGGAGCCGAGTTCATCCAGCCAAAGCATGGCTGGAGAAACTTTGTCAAAAGGACTGTTAACTATGACATGCTTAAAGGGTGCTCTTTTCATCTTTGTACTTCCAGCCCTGAGATTAGCACCTGGACAGGGTAGTTAATCCCACTTTTACTGTACAACGGAGGTTTTAAGAGGAAAGAAAGAAATATGTAAACCCTTTCCTATGTGGGATTTTACTAGGCTTAGCTGTGGATGTGATAAGACCTGGCTATTGGAGAAATACGTAAAAGAGGAAGATAGGAAATGAATTCACAGGAAACTGACCTAACCATGGAGCCAACAGCAACAGTAAGCAGTGTGGGGGGCCAGCAACGCTGGGTCCAGGTCAGTACCAAGATTCCTTGGCAGCTAAAATATCAGGAGAAAGAAGAATCCGATTCAGGCAACAATTGGTCCACGTTCTTAAAGGCGAAGTCGGCTGCAGCTGAGTAGCTGCTGCTCCTTCAAACGGGCAGGGCCTTTCCCCTTTGCCAGAGAGCCCACTACTCACTCTTGCATCCCCAATACAAGGCTGCACGCCAGCTCATGTGTGTCACTCTTCTTTCCCAGTTCTTCCGACGCTTCTCTGATGTGAGTTCTCTCCCTGGCACCTGTACACGCCTGAGGAGAGCTCAAAACCCTTATTAAAATGAAGAAGGTTCCACTTGTACAGAGCTAGTAACCAGCTTACTCTTACGTCAGTGTGCCGAGGTTTCATACGGCTTTTAAAGCAGTGATATGGTGTGTAACTGAAGTCAAAGACTCGACACACTCTCAAAGAGAATTAAAGAGATTAAACTTTAGTTCTATTATCTTTCTGGGTATTGTAAAGCAGTTCATTCAGTAAAAAAAAAAAAAAAAACAAAAAAAAACTGATAAAGCATAGCTCTTGAAGTTCATCCAAAGCTTTTGACACTTCTAGTTCCCTTTTTAGAGGTATCACTATCATCAATATGATATGAATCCTTTCACACCGTTCTCTAAACACATGCACACACTCACATACGTATATATAGTGTGTCTATATATATGTATATAATATGTATATATCCCCTCTGAAAATATATGGTATAACATCCATATGCATACCTTTTACTAACACAATGTTGAACAAAAACCTCATGAAAAAAAGAGAGTACATGCAGTTCAAAACACAGGCAAAATTAAATAAAGTGTTTAGGGATACACGCTTAGGCCATAAAACAAAAAAGAACAAGAAAGTCATTACCAGAAAATCAGGATAGCAGTTAACTTTTAGCAGAAATAGGTGAGGGGCTGGTGGGGGGTGGAGGAGTAATCGATAGTAAACACTGGTGGTTTCCAGGTTGGTGGCAATATTCTATCCATGACCTGTGCTCCCACAGGTGTTGACTTTGTGATAATTAGAACAATGTTAGTACAACGGCTACCTTTATTTTGAACACCTTATTGTGTATAGGATATATAAAGAGTAAGAATGGTGCAATTGTAAAGAGCCCTGCTAACAAAAAGCAGCCAGGGGACACGCCTTCTCAGACAGGGCCTTCCCCACTGGCAGACTCTGGGCAGACGGCCAGGAAGTCCCGGGAAGGGGATCCTGCCACAAGTGCCCAGCCCAGGAAGTCCTGCCTCCTGCCAGTGGCAGAATTAAGACTTCCCTCTGCCATGGAGAGACACCAGGTGGCCAGGAAGTGCTGGCACAGAAATTTCAGCCACAGCAATCACCCAAGAGAAAGCCTCTGTCCTCTGGAAAGCCTCTGTGTCCTGGCCTGAGACTCCACTTGCTCCCACAGGGACACTGGACGGTGAGCAGCACTGCACTGGGAATCCCACTGGAGCAAGTGGCCTCAGAAGCCATTTATTCCCTCAGGCCAGAGACTCCCTTCTTCTCCAGGAAGTCCTGCCTGGGAAGGGCTCTCTGTGACTTCAGGAAGCCCCAGGGGAGCCCATGGGAGCCACAGCAGCACCACATAAACCAAGCCAACTGGAATAGCACGGGAAAGGCTTTGAAAATGTTACTTTCACTGGAACCACGGCCCACAAAAATAGGCCGCGACCTCTGTACTGAACAGTGAGTGAGACTGCCTGCCAGTGAAGAAGCTAAGATAGCATCTATGGTCTCAGAATACAAAATCTCAAATGCCAGGACACAATTAAAGATCACTTGTCATGCCAAAAGCCAGGAAAGTCACAACCGGAATAAGAAGACAATCAGCTGATATCAGCAATAAGACGACTTAGAAGCTGGAATTATCTGGCAAGGAATTTAAAGTAGCCAACATAAAATGCTTCAATAAGCAATTACAAAATTATCTTGGGGCAAATTTTAAAAATAAGAATTTGTCAGCAGAGAAATAGAAGTCATAAAAAAGAACCAAGTGGAAATTATAGAACTGAAGAATTTAATAATGTTTTTAAAGCTGGCAGATGTGCTCAAAAGTAGACTGGAGATGACAGTATATATGAAAAAAGATCAAAAGATTCACCCAATCTGAACAAAAGAAAGACTGGGAAAAAAGGTGTAGAGCCTCTGGGCTATTAATAATAGCCTCTGGCTATTAATAATAAATATCCCAGCATTTGTATCATTGGAATTGCAGAAGAAAAGAATAAGGGTGGAACTGAAAGAATATTTAAAGAAATAATAGCTGAAAACTCCCCAAATTTGGTAAAAGACATAAACCTAGAAACTCAAGGAGCTTAGAGAATCCCAAATAGGATAAATCCAATGAAATCGATATAAAAACACATCATAATTTAGACTTCAGCTCATTTTTAATTCAATTGTTTTCTTATTGTTAATTTTGAGGATATTTTATTTATTCTGGATACAAGACCTTTGTCAGGTATGTGATTAGCAAACACATTCTCCAACGGCGTGCCTTGTCTTCTTATTCTCTTAACAGTACTTTTGGCAGTGGAAACTTTTTCTTTTTTAACTTTTATTTTAGGTTCAGGGGTACATGTGCAGGTTTGTTATATAGGTAAATTCGTGTCATGGGGGTTTGTTATACAGATTATTTCATCACCCCGGTACTAAGCCTAGTACTCATTAGTTATTTTTTTCTGCTCCTCTCCCTCTTCCCATCCTCCACCCTCATCACTAGACCCCAGTGTCTGTGTTTTCCCTCTTGTGTCCATGTGCCCTTATCATTTAGCTCCCATTTATAAGTGAGAACATGTGGTATTTGCTTTTCTGTTCCTGCCTCAGTTTGCTGAGAATAATGACCTCCAGTTCCATCCATGTTCCTGCAAAAGATATGATCTTGTTCTTTTTTATGACGGCATAGTATTACATGGTGTATATGTACCAAATTTTCTTTATCCAATCTATCATTGTTGGGCATTTAGACTGATTCCATGTTTTTGCTATTATGAATAGCACTGCAATGAACATTCGTGTGCATGTGTCTTTATGACAGAAGGATTTATATCCCTTTGGGTACGTACCTAGTAATGGGAAGGCTGGGTTGAATGGTAGTCCTGTTTTTAACTTTTTGAGGAATCACCATACTGCTTTCCACAATGGCTGAATTAATTTACACTCCCATAAACAGTGTATAAGCCTTCTCTTTTCTCCACAATCTGGAAAAGTTTTTAATTTTAGTAAAGTCTAATTGATTAATTTTTTCTTCCATGGGTTATGCATTTGTTGTCTAATCTAAAAACTTGTCACCAAACACAAGGTCATACTAATTTTCTCCTGTATTTTCTTCTATAAACTTTACAGCTTTCAATTTTAATTTAGGTCTATAATCCATTTTGGGTGATTTTTGTGTAAGGTATAGGGTCCATGTCAGGGCTCATATTTTTGTAGATGGACATTCAATTTCCCTAACACCATTTGTTGAAAACACTGTCCTTTCCATTGAAGTGCTCTAGCGCCCTTCTAAAAAGATCAGTTAACTGTATTTATGTGGGTCTGTTTACACAGGCTCCCTGTTATGTTCCGTTGATAAACACGTCTAGTTTTATAACAACACCCTGCTGTCCTTATTACTGTGGCTTTACAGTAAGTATTGAAATCGAGTAATGTGAATCCTCCAACTTTCTTTCTTTCTTTAAACATTATGTTGGTTATTCAATTCATCGAGAGATGTGGGCTATTCAGGTTGTCTATTTCCATGCGAGTCTGGTAGTTTGCATCTTTTAGGGAAGTGGCCCCTTTTATCTAAATTATCATTATGGGATGAAAGTTGTTGATAGCTTTTATTATTATTTTAATTATTATTCTTCTAATAACTGGAATCAGTAGTAATTGGTAATTAATGCCTTCTCTATTTTCCTTCTTGATTAGTCCGGGTAAAGAACTGTCAATTTTATTGATCTTTTCTTTTTTTTTTTTTGAGACGGAGTCTCGCTCTGTCCCCCAGGCTGGAGTGCAGTGGCCAGATCTCAGCTCACTGCAAGCTCTGCCTCCCGGGTTCCCGCCATTCTCCTGCCTCAGCCTCCCGAGTAGCTGGGACCACAGGCGCCGCCACCTCGCCTGGCTAATTTTTTGTGTTTTTAGTAGAGACGGGGTTTCGCCGTGTTAGCCAGGATGGTCTCGGTCTCCTGACCTAGTGATCCGCCCGTCTCGGCCTCCCAAAGTGCTGGGATTACAGGCTTGAGCCACCGCGCCCGGCCTTTATTGATCTTTTCAACCATCTTTTGGTTTCGTGGAATTTCTCGATTGCTTTTGTTTTCAAGTTTTTTGATTTTTAACTCTAATATTTATTATTTAGTTCCTTCTGCTTGTTTTAGGTTTAATTTGATCTTTTTTGTCTCTTATTACTAAGGTAGAAGCTTGGATTATTTATTTTAGATCTCTGTTTTCTAATATATACCCTTAATGCTACAAATCCCTTCTAATCATGGTCTAAGCTGCATTTTATCAATTTTGATAAGCTACATTTTCATTTTCATTTAGTTCAAAATATTTTTAAAAATTTCTCTTGATACCCCTTCGACTCATAGATTTTTTAACTTCCTAGAATTTAGGAATTCTCCAGATATCTTTCTGGTGTGGATTTCTAGTTTAATTCTATTGAGCTCTTAGATTGTACTTTGTATGATTTCTGTTGTTTTTAATGCATTAAGGTGTGTTTTAAACTCAGAGTATGGTCCATCTTGGTGAATGTCCTAGGTGCACTTGTAAAGAATATGTATGCTGCTGATGTTGAAAGAAGTTTCTATAAATGTCAGTTAGATCAAGTTGATTAATAGTACTGTTCAGATCATTTACATCCTCACTCATTTTCTGCTTTCTTGATTTATCAGTGACTGAAGTCTCCAAATATAATTGTGAAATGGTCTGTTTTTCTTTTTAGTGGTGAAAGTTTTTGCCTCATATATTTTGGTGCTTGTTTTTAGGTGCATACACTTTAGGACTGTTATGTCTTCTTGCAGAATTGATCTCATTTATGATTATGTAATGTCACTCTTCATCCCTGATAATCTTCATTGTTCTAAACTCAGCTGTGTCTTAAAGCAGTATAACTATTCTGGCTTTCTTTTGATTAGTGTTGGCATAGTATATGTTCCTCAATTCACTTACTTGTAACCTGTTTGAGTTTTACATTTAATGTGAGTTTTCTTAAGCAGTACATGTTGGGTCTTTTTTATATATCCAATCTGACAATTTCTATCCTTTATCTGGTATATTTTCACCATTAACATTTAAAGTAGTAATGAATATAGTTGGATTAAAACCTGAATCTTAGTAATTGTTTTGTATTACATTGTTCTTTTTTCTTCTCCCCATTTTTCTGCGTTTAGGGGTTTAAATTGCATATTTTATATAGTTTCATTTTGCCTCCTTTCTTTATATGTCAATGATACTTTCTTTATAAATGTCTTGCATTGATTGTTCCAGGGTTTATAGCATACATTTTAAAATAATCTAAGTCCACCTTCAAATAGCATTATTTCATGTGTAGTGCTAGTGCCTTATAACAGAGCATTTCCAATTTCCCTTCCATCCCTTATGAAGTTATTCATTTCACTTATCTATATGCTGTCAACTTTAATATGTTAGTATTATTGCCTCAGACAGTTATCTTCTAGCTCAATTAAGAATAGAAAAATGAAATAATTTATTTTACCTTCATTTCTTTCCTTTGATACTTTCCCTCTTTTGTGAGAAGAAGTTTCTGACCTATATCATTTTCCTTCTGCCTGAAGACATTTTAACATCTGTTATATGGCAGGTCTACTCTCAATGAACTGGATCAGATTTTCTTTGCTGAGAAATATTTTTCCTTCGCTTTTAATAAAAAATAAGGTATAACATTTATTGGATATCAAATCCCATATTGGCAGGGTTTTTATTTTCTTAAATATTTTACTCCAATCTTTTCTTTCTTGGATGGTGTCTGCTGTTATTTGTATTCTTGTTCCTCTGTAGATTTTTGTCCCTTGTCTTCTTTCAAAATTTTGTCTATTTCTTTATGGCTTGAATATGTATTTTCTAGTTTTTTAAAAAAATTGTGTACTGTGCTTGTTATTCTGTGAGCTTCCTGAATCTGTGATGTGGTACCTGTCACTGATTTTGAAACTCCTTCGTCATAATTTCTTCAAAGATTTCTTCTGCCCCATTCTGTTTCTGCTCCTTCTGGTGCTCCAAAAATGTGCATGTCACACCTTTTCATATTGTGCCACAGCGCTAGGAAGTTTTCTTTTGTTATTTGTATGTGTGTGTATGTTTCCATTTGTGAACTTTCTATTGACCTATCTTCAAGTTCGCTGATTTTTTTCTCCAGCTGTGTTGAGTCCGCAGATGAGCCTGTCAAAGTTATTCTTCATTTCTATTACTTTTGATTCCTAGCATTTCTTTTTGATTTCTATAGCTTCCATCTCTCTGCTACCATTCCTATCACATCTTTTATGTTATTTACTTTTTCCATTAGTACCTTTACCATATTAGTCCTTGTCTTAGTTCATTTAGTGTTGCTATAAAGAAATAGCTGAGGCCGGGTAATTTATAAAGAGGCTTATTTGGCCCATGGTTCTGCAGGTTGAACAAGAAGCATGACACCAGCATCTACTTCTGGCGAGGCCTCAGGCTGCTTCCACTCATGGTGGAAGGCAAATAGAAACTGGTCTATCTGGAGATCACCTGGTGTGGGAGGGAGAGGTGCCAGGCTATTTTTTTAATTTTTAATTTTTTGCAGGTACATAGTAGGTGTATATATTTATGGGGTACCTGAGATATTTCGATATAGGCATACAATGTGTAATAATCACATCAGTGTAAATAAGCTATCCACCACCTGAAGCATTTATCCTTTGTGTTACAAACAATTGAATTATACTCTTTCAGTTATTTAAAAATATATAATTATTATTATTGACTATAGTCACCCCATTGTGCTACTAAATACTAGATCTTATTCTCTCTCTCTCTCTCTCTCTATATATATATATATATATTTTTTTTTTTTTTTGAGACAGAGTCTCTCACTGTCACCAGGGCTGGTGTGCAGTGGCGCAATCTCGGCTCACTGCAACCTCTGCTTCCCAGGTTCAAGCGATTCTCCTGCCTCAGCCTCCTGAGTAGCTAGGATTACAGATGCCTGCCACCACGCCTATCTTTTTGTATTTTTCTTTTTTTTTTTTTTTAGTAGAGACAGGGTTTCACCATGTTGGCCAGGTTGGTCTTGAACTCCTGACCTTGTGAACTGTCCGCCTTGGCCTCCTAAAGTGCTGGGATTACAGGCATGAGCCACCGCATCCGGCCTCTAACTATACATGCATGCATATATATATATATATATGTGTGTATATATATATATATATGTATGTGTGTGTGTATATATATATATATGTATGTGTATATATATATTTTTTGGTGGGTGGGACAGAGTCTCTGTTGCCCGGGCTGGAGTATGGTGACGTGATCTCTGTTCACTGCAACCTCCACCTCCTGGGTTCAAGCGATTCTCCTGCCTCAGCTTCCTGAGTAGCTGGGACTACAGGCACATTTTTTAGTAGAGACAGGTTTTCACCGTGTTAGCCAGGATGGTCTCGAAGACCTGACTTCGTGATCTACCCGTCTCGGCCTCCCAGAGTGCTGGGATTACAGGCGGGAGTCACTGCGCCTGGCCACTATATTTTTATACCTATTAACTATCCCCACTTTCCCCACCACCACTTACCCCAACTTCACTATCCTTCCCAAACTCTGGTAACCTTCCTTCTACACTCTGTCCCCAGGAGTTCAATTGTTTGAATTTTTAGCTCCCACAAATAAGTGAGAACATGTGAGGTTTGTCCTTCTGTGCATGGCTTATTTCACTTAACATAATGACCACCAGTTTCCTCCATGTTGTTGCAAATGACAGACTCTCATTCCTTTTTATGACTGAATAGCACTCCATTATGTATATATACCACATTTTCTTTGTCCATTCATCTGTTAATGGACACTTAGGCACTTAGGTTGCTTTAAATTTTTCTTTTTTTTTTTGAGACTGAGTCTCACCCTGTCGCCTGGGATGGAGTACAATGGCATGATCTCCGCTCACTGCAACCTCCACCTCCTGGGTTCAAGTGATTCTCCTGCCTCAGTCCCCTGAGTAGCTGGGATTACAGGCACATGCCAATGCACCTGGCTAATTTTCTGTATTTTTAGTAGAGATGGGGTTTCACCATGTGGGGCAGACTGGTGGCGAACTCCTGACCTCAGGTGATCCGCCCGCCTTGGCCTCCCAAAGTGCTGGGATTACAGGCGTGAGCCACTGTGCCCAGCCAGGTTGCTTTAAATCTTGGCTATACTAAATAGAGCTGCAATGAACATTGGAGTACAGATACTCTGTGATGTATTGATTTCTCCTCTTTAGGCTACATATCTAGCAATGGGATGGCTGGATCATATGGTAGCTCTATTTTTGTTGTTTTGAGGGCCAGTGTATTTTTAACAACCAATTCTTGAGAGAACTAATAAAGAACTCACTCAATCCACCCATCCTCAAAGAAAGCACTAATCTATTCATGAGGGATCCGCTTCTACGGCCCAAACACCTCCCACCTGGCCACACCTCCGATGTCTGGGATCAAGTTTCCACAGAGATTTGGTGGCACAAACCGTATCTCAACTGTAGCAGTCACAGGAATTTTAAATTCCTCGTCTGATGAGTCTGACATCTGTGTCTTATCTGAGCCTTGTTCTGATAATTACTTAGAGCCATCAGACTGTGTTTATTCTTGCCTATTGGCATGGCTTTTAATATTTAGAGAAATTGGCCCATTTATTTTTATTTTTTATTTTTTTTTTTGAGACAATCTCGCTCTTTCACCAGACTGGAGTGCAGTGGCACAATCTCGGCTCACTGCAAGCTCTGCCTCCCGGGTTCAAGCGATTCTCCTGCCTCAGCCTCCTGAATAGCTGGGACTCCAGGCACTCACCACTGCACCCGGCTACTTTTTTTGTATTTTTAGTAGAGACGGAGCTTCATCATGTAGGCCAGCATGGTCTCGATCTCTTAACCTTGTGATTTGCCCGCCTCGACCTCCCAAAGTGCTGGGATTACAGGCATGAGCCACTGCATCTGGCCCAGAAATTGGCCCATGTTTTATAGAGTAACAGTTACGGAGACAAATGCCTTTAGTGTGTAATTTGAATATCTGCTGGGCTGTGGTTCATGTCTGATGTAGGTAGAGTAGCAGAGCCTTCCAAGGATTCTACTGGGCTTGCTTTTTTTCTCCTTCTGGCTTTGGGGTTTCTCTTCGTACTGCTCTTTAGAGACTCTGTGCCTTGCAGCTCTTTGAACTGCAATCCACTGTTATTAATGGAGGATTGTTGGTTTGATGGTATATGTGAGGGAGAAAGGCGTTCTCTCATCTTCTGATTACATGTCGGTATTTCAGTGGACCTGCGACTCAGGGATGTGTCCCTCAGAAGTGTCTTAGGAGTGGCCCCCAAGGCGCTGAGCATCCCCAGGCTATTTTCTTTATGTCCTCTCCTCTACTGACTGTGGCTTTTTCTTCCCTTTGGTGTGACAAGAAGGCTAGAGCAGCCCGGATGGGGAAGAGGTTTCCTCCCGCAACCAAAACAAGGTTTCAGAACTGCCATTTGTTTGTGGAAGGATTTGGGAGGGTTCAGGATGGCTAGTCCTCCCACCCCCGCCAGGTCACGTTGAGAGTTCTCTTGGATCCGCCTGTGAAAACCTGGTGGAGGTCCTAGAGGCAAAATCTGGGAAAGTGCCGGAGCTCCCCTCAGACTGCAGGCCCCGGGAGCGCCTCAGCCTCTGGGAAATCATCTGAATTGTTATTAAGTGTTCCTACTCGCGTCTGGCATCTGAGGCCCTCACTCCAAGTAAGCAACTCTTGAGTCCTGTATCTGTTGGCATGTTCCAGATTCTCCTGATTTTGCAGTGGTGATTGTTCTTGTGACCTCAGTGCTTTACAAGGTTGAACAAAAGTTGGAAGGCCTCCCCTGCTTTTTGTGACACTCTGCTGGCTTTCTTCCAACCACTCAGGCCATTATTTTTCAACCAATCTTTCTTTTGCCTCATCTTTCTTGGTGCCACATAAAGGCTGGTGTTCCTCAGGGTTCTGCGTTCGGATCTTGACAGTGTGAGAAAACATTTACTTCGTCCAACATACTCACCCCCGTGACTTAATCCATGATTTATTGCAAAAAACAAAAAAATCCAGATTTCTCTAACTCTGTCCTCCTTCTTTAATTTTAGACACAGTATTTTAGAGTCATCTCAACCTCTTACAAACCATTTGAGCATCCTACCCTAAACTGAAGTTGTAGTGTTATCCTGCCTATCCTCAGTCTCCACATACTTCTTCCCTTGGCACCGCCATCTCCCACTCAGGTACCAGCTCCACCTGTGAGTCAACCTTCCTCTTTGATCCCACGTATCATGTCAGTTGCCGTGTTCCAATCCGTCACCACCACTACGTTCTCCAGTTTCAACCCTCAACAGGATTTTTCCCTGTGCCAAAGTAATAATCCTCTAAAATGTGTTTCTCACTTGTCAATCGCTTCTGCATAGGCTCTGCAGTTATTTCAGAATTGTACAAATTAGATAGTGCTCTTCTCCCTTGTAATATTCTTCAGGACTTTTTTTTTTTTTTTTTAGACAGAGTCTTGCTCTGTCGCCGAGGCTGGAGTGCAGCGGCACGATCTCGGCTCACTGCGACCTGGTTGTTTTTAAGATGACGTCTTTCACAAGGCTCTTCACTATCTGGTCCCACTGTTCTCTTCTCCCCCAAACGCAGCCTCACATGACTCTTCAGCCTCAGTCTCATACAAGCTTCTTTAGCAGGCCGTGTTTGTTCAAGCATTTCACCTGCTCCATCCTCATCTGGACAGCACCTCTGCCTGGGGTCCTGGCTACCACTACCAGTCCCTCAAGATTCAGTTCTCAGGTGGCCTCTTTAAGAATGGATTTGTTGGTATTGGGTTAGGAGTGCCCCTTCTGTGCCCGTAAATCACATGGGTGATTTTCTTATTTACGCCCTCAGTAATCTTTGAGCATATTGAGGACAGGAGCTATGTCTACTGGGCTCATGGTACATGGTCAGTAAATATTTGTAGAATGAATGGATGGATAAATGGGAAAACAGCACTTCCATTTATTCTAGGGTCACCTACTGACACTCATTTTGTATTACCCATGGTGCTGCCAAATCTTTTTCTTCTTATAGGATTATCATTTTGTTTGCTTTTTTTCCTGACTTAAATCCCCAGGAAGCAGCTCTGGAGTGAGGCTGTGATGACAATGTGCCGGGGAGCTGCCACTTGCTCTCTGGGGCACGTGGCCTGATGCGTTGGAGGTGGTCACAGCTCTCCAGCTTCCTGCACAGCCTGCAGTGCACGGACGAAGACCAGGCAGGTCAGTCTCTTTCCCTCACTCTGTGACACGGTCATCTAGTTCGTTGCTCTGTGCCACATCTGTGACCCCAGAATAATGGTGGCAACAGATTGCACAGCCTTTCTTTTGATCTGGAAAGGCAGAGGATACACCCACAGAGCATTAATCACGTCCCTTTAAGTGGGGCATCTGAAAAACGTCACCTGAAATGTGGACAAAGGAGAAATACTTTAATCTGCGCATGCTTCTTACTTCTTGGGGCATGTCAAGTAACTTTTACCAGAATGCCAGATTCGATCACAAATAATAACTACTGTCTAAATACTGCAAGAGAGACATTTCTCAGGAAAAATACTTGAGCTTCAGGAACTGATTATCTTTACATCACAATGATTATGTAGAAGGTGTGATTCGTGGGCACGTGGCGGGAGAAGTGGCCAAGGACAGGACTTGTGGGGAGTGTGGTCAGGTGCCACGCCGGCTGCACATACAGGAAAGTGCCATTCGTTTGTGTGCATAATTTTGCTCTATTTCTTTTTTCCTTTTTTTTTTTTGAGACGGAGTCTCGCTCTGTCGCCCAGGCTGGAGTGCAGTGGTGCGATCTGGGCTCTCTGCAAGCTCTGCCTCCCGGGTGCACGCCATTCTCCTGCCTCAGCCTCTGGAGTAACTTGGACTACAGGTGCCAGCCACCTGGCTTTTTTTTTTTTTTTTCATTTTTAGTAGAGACGGAGGTTTCACTGTGTTAGCCAGGATGGTCTCGATCTCCTGACCTCATGATCCGCCCGTCTTGGCCTGCCAAAGTGCTGGGATTACAAGCATGAGCCACCATGCCCAGCCTGCTCTATTTCCTGAAAGCAAGGTAGACTGCAGGTATTTTACAATACAGTTGCTATTTAGGTTAGCATAGATGCAGGATTTCTATTTGAGTTTTATTCCTATTAGTATCGTTACTAGTTATATGATAGGACAGGTAGGTATTTTACAGGTAACTGAGATTCAGGGACATTAATGTGTACCAACAGTTCCAGGATGCCACAGTTGAGGAGGAGGGAGAGTCTGAGGAGTGTGCTGAGGAGGAGGTGGCCTAAGTCCTTCCTTTACCAGGTAAAGAGTAGAGGCAGTGTGGATTCTTAGTGTGTTCTGATAGCCATGTGTCACTGTGCAGTTGTTCTTTATGTCTTCACATCACATCCTGTTGCGTTTTAAAGCACTTTCATAGTATGCGGTTTTGACTAATAAAGCATTCCTTTTTTTTTCTTTCTTTCTTTTTTTTTTTTTTTGAGATGAAGTCTCACTCTGTCACTCAGGCTGGAGTGCAGTGACGCCATCTCGGTTCACTGCAACCTCCACCTCCGGGGTTCAAGTGATTCTCCCACCTCAGCCTCCCCAGCAGCTGAGGAGTGTGCCACCACAGCCAGCTAATTACAGGCGTGTGCCACCACAGCCAGCTAATTTTTGGAATTTTAGTAGAGATGGAGTTTCACCATGTTGGCCAGACTGGTCTCAAGCTCCTAACCTCAGGTGATCCGCCCCCCTTGGCCTCCCAAAGTGCTGGGATTACAGGAGTGAGTCACGATGCTTTGGCTAAAGCATTCTGATAGAAAAAAAAAAAAAAAGTGAAAGAAAAAAAGTTAATGTCCCTGAGACTCAGTTACCTGTAAAATGGAGATAATAATACCTGCCTCCTACAGTTGTTATGGGATTAAATAGGGATATCACCAGTGAAGTTCTTAGAACAGAGCCTGTGCATATTATGTATCTAATACATGTTAACTATCATCCTCATCATCTTTGTTATTTTTACAACACAAAGATCCTGGCAATTTGGGAACATAAAACAATCCCAGTTTGCCTGCTCTGCATAGGTCTGCCCTGTGAGCTGAATGTTGTTAAGCAGAATGTAGCCTGTCTTTCCATGCGGTCTTGGAGCTTTGCTTTGGTACCCTGCTGTTATTCGTAAGTTGCATACTCTCCATGAATACATACCGCCCTAAGGAAAAAATGTTGCTTCTTTCATTTATTCTAGGGTCACCTATCGCCGCTCATTTTATATTACCCACGGTGCTGCCAAATCTTTTTCTTCTTATAGGATTAACATTTAGAAAAACCTGGCACTCCCATTTTTGATAACATACTCTCTGTGAAGAGTACATGCCTGGTCTGTATACCTTTTTGTGGACATGAATTTCAGACATTCTCACTGAAGCAGGAGTTGCCCCAACCATTTTTAAGCCTCTGCTGCATAGCATGGTGTCAGGCCAGAGGAAAACGCCAGGCAAGAGGTATCACTGTTTCATTCTTTGTGGAAGGATAATCCTGTTCTCTTTTGAATATATTGATTAATTAAGAAACAAAATAAGTCCTGTTTTAAAATCGAGTGGAAATATTTCTACTGGGGTTTGGATGTAACCATAGTCCCTTAAGTTAAGTCCAAGCAGTTCTTCTCAAAAGGTTAATCTTTCTCCTGAGGCTGACTCTTGTCTGTCTTAAGAAATCTAGGGCCAGTGTGGTGGCTCATGCCTGTAATCCCAGCACTTTGGGAGGCTGAGGTGGGCGGATCATAAGGTCAGGAGTTCAAGACCAGCCTGGCCAATGTGGTGAAAACCCATCTCTACTAAATATACAAAATAATTAGCCAGGCATGGCGGTGCATGCCGGTAATCCCAACTACTCGGGAGGCTGAGGTAGGAGGATTGATTGAACCCGGGAGGCGAAGGCTGCAGTGAGCCGAGATTGCACCACTGCATTCCAGCCTGGGCGACAAAGTCAGACTCAGTCAAAAAAAAAAAAAAAAAAAAAAAACGGAAAAAGAAAGAAATCTGTTTGACTTTTGACAGTTTCTGGGTAAACTCTCCTTGGTATTAATATTACAAAATAGAGCATAGAGAGTGCTGGGTGAGGATACTCCACTTTTCTCTGTATTTTGATGCACGCTGGCAAGTCTCCTTTTTTAGGTGAATCAGAACCAATCAGTCTTTTGAGAGCATCTTTTGACAAGGCTGCAATTCAAAGTGCGCAGCCTGGTAATGCATGTGGAAGCTCCCGTTGTGGAAGCTCCTCTTATGAAAGCTGTCAATCAGTCCTGTTATTGGACAGCTTATATGTCAGAAAGACTGGGTTTCCGTTGAGAGTCTCATCAATTCAGGTAGTTACTGCATTTACTGACATTTTAGTGGTTACAGTTAAAGGGAGTTCCATGAGCTTTTGAATTGAAAAAAATTATATATATACACATAAACATATTTGCAATAAAAGCAAGAATGATTGCTGTAGGTTCCCAGAAACACACTTTCTGAATTAACTTTTAAAAATAAAATCATATTAGGGAATTCTGATGGAGTAACTGAAAAGTCCTGATATAAGCAGAACATAGCTCTAAATCAAACCTGATTTATAGTTGATAATAGAAAGCAATCATGTACAGGAAAGGCGATGTGCTGAGAAGGCAGTTCAGTCTCCTTTTTTTTTTTTTTTTTTCCCCTCAAGGTATCTCACTTGATTGTGCTATTTTCAGAACGACATTCTGCTTACAGCCGAGGAACGCAGATGAACTAAGATACGGTGTTCACGATACCCTGGCCTTCACTTCATCACCGTCTCGCTACTGACACCCTTATCTTCTCCGTGGAAGGGAATTGCTTGTCAGAAAATGCCTGGCTCCTGGTCTCCGTACAGACACAATGGAAGAGATGATGACTGTGGTATGCTCAGGAAAAACTGGCAAGGGTTTTTGGGTGTTACAATTTAATCTCTTGATCCATTTCGTTGCAGAAAAGCTAAATGTACTATTCCTGGATGCGCATTAGAATCACCAGGGGATCTTTGAGAAAACAGGCAGACTTCTCCCTACCTCAGACATTCTGATACAGTGAGGGCCCAGGTGTAAGCATTTTTAGAGTTCCCAGGAGAGTCCATTGCAGAGTCATGGCTGAGAATTTTCTAACTGTGAAAAGATATGTACAACAGTTTTTATTGACATTCTCCTAATTCCTATGGTTTGGTCCTATATACCTCCTGGATCTGAGGATTTTAAAATGATTAAGCACGGATTCCTCTAAAAGACTATGGTACAAAATTGTAGTCTGGAAGATGTGCTAAGTCTAAGTAGCCTTGAGGAATTATCTTAGAAATACTGTTCTACAAGAATTGAGATGTACTGCCATGGTTACCAGTGCTAAAGATAAAAGAGTAAATCATCCATTTCATTAGTGACAGGTGACTTTCCATTAAAATGCCTGGCATTATTACTACTTATCTGAAAACAGACGTAAGCACACAATCCTCTGAGATTCAGATAGAACTGCACCTCCCAGGCTACTCAGAAACATCTCAAATTAAGAGATCCATTTCAGAAAATTTGGCAAGTTAGATACATTTTTGCCAATCCCATTGCAAAATAAATTTTATGCGGGCAAATAATGTGCTTAGTCACTTCTGTTCTCAAATGTCGTCGCATGAGTGTGACCACTGAGAAGGCAGCAGAGCCTGGCAGGCTACTTAGTGACCACACGGCAGGAGGTGGGCTCTGCTTGGAATCTCAGGACAAGCAGTGTGGGCCACCCGACTCTCCCTGGAGAAAGAGGAGAGCCACTGCAGGGCTGCACTTCTCATCCACAAGAGGCTCCTGCAGCTCCAGTGAAATCATGGTGTACAGTCACGATGACGGAAATAAAACATACACAAATGGAATGTAAAAATAAGGAATATCCACCACCTTGTAGAATCACTGGGGCCAAAGACAATGGCTTTGTATGATGCAGGAACCTTTGCTTGGCTCTCTGAACAAGTGCTTAATGACTGTGCTGTCCAGGGTGATGAGGCTAATGCATGAAAAAGTATAATGAAATAAGAAACGGAATTGAGTATAGTCTTTCGAAGAGCTGGAGAAAATTCAAGTCTCCCTTGGTCATCTGGCTTTGAGTAGCCAGGAGGAAACCTTTCCATCCTTGTCTGGCTGCCTCCCTCCCCCCACGTGCCTGGCATACATGAAGAGCCTCTCATATGCCTGGGCCAGAGTTTTGGTTACACATGTGAGAGGGTTTAGTTCTTTCTGACACCCTTTCTGCCATAATAAACAGAAGTCAACTGCTTCACATATTCATTAATATTTTCTTTCTTTCTTTCTTTCTTTTTGAGATAGAATCTCCCACTCTCGCCTGGACTGGAGTGCAGTGGTGCCATCTGGGTTCATTGCAACCTCCGCCTCCCAGGTTCCAGCAATTCTCCTGCTTCAGCCTCCCAAGTAGCTGGGATTACAGGCACCCACCACCACACCTGGCTAATTTTTTGCATTTTCAGTAGAGACAGTGTTTCACTATGTTGGCCAGCCTGGTCTCAAACTCCTGACCTCATGATCCACCCGCCTCAGCCTCCCAAAGTGCTGGGATTACAGGTGTGAGCCACTGCGGCCGGCCAATATTTTCTATAATGTGACATAGCTATGCTGATCACAACAGGAATTGCTAAGCTCATTTCTGTAATTTCAAGTGGAAGTATCATTCTTCCACAAGACAAATAGCTATTCAGAATTACCATATATCAGACACTGCTCTAAATAGCAAAAATAGTTTGTGACATAGAAAACTAAAGGTCAGACAACAAAATCTTATATTATTACGTAAGATTCACTTCCTGATTTGTAGTATTACAGGTTCTAACCCTGGCTTTGCTTAATCTTTCTTTTCAATACACTTCTAGCCCCTTCCACCCTATCTTATCCTAAGCCGTTAAGGAGAAAGAATAGAAGTATTACATATCAAACAGTCTGATCCATCCTGCATCTTCCACACTGCTATTGTGTCTCTACTCCTCTACTAAATGTATTTCTAAATTTGTTATTATTCATTCTTTTTGTTGTTGCTGACAGGGTCTCACTCTGTTGCCCAGGCTGGGGGGGAGTGGCGTGATCATAGCTCACTGAAATGTCTAACTTCTGGGTCCTCAGCCTCCCTAGTAACTGGAACTACAGGTGCATGCCACTGTACCTGGCTGATTATTATACTTTTTTATTGGTGGAGATGAGGTCTCTCGAGGCCATCCGGGCTGCTCTCAAACTCCTGGGCTCAAACGATCCTCCCACCTCGGCCTCCCAAAGTGCTGGGATTATAGGCATAAGCCACTGTGCCTGGCCTTATTGTTCATTCCTGACCAGCATCTCTGCACTGTATTTTATAATGAAGATAGAATAAATCAGCTATGTCTGTTTCTGGATCTGTATTCTCTTCATTCAGACTTGGGATCACGGTGTGACATGGCATTGTCTTACCTGCCTTACAAAAAATACTAGAGCCTATTACTACCAAAACCAGAGTCTCAAAAGTGACTACAGCACACATATTTGGTTAAGAGAAAACTCATAAATTTGAGTCCGTGAGCCAGATGGGAACCCATAAAAGTCTGTGCTGGCATTAGAAAAACAGTGAAACTCATTTAGTCCATGGACCATCAGCTATCTGAGTTTCTCCGCGCAGCTCTTGGGGGCAACCACCCAGCTTAACTGATTTATTTAGTTCTGTAGTCCGTCTACGGTTTGAGGTCATATGTAAACCAACCTTAATGAAAACCTCCAGTGAAGGAGAGCTCAGAAAACTCCAGGCTGTCAGAAAGTGGTTTTGTTATTGTTGTTGTTAACGGTCACTTTCATATTCTGGTATTTTCTGATATTCTGATATTGTTTCAGTCTCCTGACAGGACATAGGTGGCACATTGAAGAAAAAGCTTAAATGCAACGATAATTTACAATAACACGGGCACAGTAATGGAAAACAGCAAAGAACCTGAGGAACTTTGCTGGCACTTTTTCCAGGGCCAGCAGCTGGAAAGAGGGGCACAAAACTTCAGCAAGGAAACTGCTGTTCTAAAAGAAAGACATAAGAAGCTGTGCTTCCAGAAGAGAAAGGAAGTCACTGCCACCCCAGGAGCCTGGCATGGAGGGGTCCAGTGGTGTAATACCACTCTCTCCTTGCACCACCCACAAGCCCAGCCCATCCTGGGGACAGACACATGCTGACGGTGGAGGGTGGGTCTGGAAGGACAAAAGCAGATGGTCCAGCATAGCCCACCACTTTTCTTCGTCAACATCAAGTATTTCTGTGCTCGTACGAAAAACCAAGGTTCTGTCCCAGGGGAATGACTGAGTCCCATCAGCTACAGGATCATAACAAGGAGATGTCGATTCAGTCATACTTACCTGAAAGCTACAGCACCTTGAACGGTTCACCCACCCACCTCATCTGCATGTGGTTCCCGGGGCACATAAAGCCCTAAGTGGGTGGTCTCAGTTTCACAGCGCCATGACTTTGTTCTCTGCTGGAAGCATTTCCCCTTATCACCAGAGCCTCCAAACCTAGTAAAGCCAAGAAAGCAGAGATGGAAGCAATTCCTGATGTGGACGATTTGGGGCAAAACTGATATCTCCCCTGATGTCCCCCATGGGTAAGCATTCCACAGAGAGTTTCAAAAAAATACGTTGTACATTGATGTGCACCAGAAATAATAAAATCATCAGAATTCCCTGTCAGTTGCTGATTCTCTAACAAAAATAATTCCAACCTCGGCCCCTAATGTAACTAAAGATATTTGAAGATAAGTCTTGTCTTTGTGGATATGATAATATGTGAGAAAATTACTTTCTCCATGATAAACAGGTTATGTGAAAACTCATTAACCTTGACAGATTTTGAGGAGTTTTTCCATTTAAATGCCTGTTATGTTTTGATTTGCTGAGTCTTCTGAAGCCTCACTCTTTTGCACTTCCTTTTCTTTAAAGAAGCAAAAAAAAAAAAGTTTTTAAAAAATATTTTTGTTTTTAATTCTTATTTTCATATGTCCCTGGATATCTCACTAATATGTCATACCCCTAAACTTTTGTAGGACTTATTTCTCAGCCTGGGATATGCATGGGTCTAACCAAGTCTGCTTGCTACCTCCTACTTTGAAGATCCAGGTAGTATGATGACATTATTGTAATGGATCAGTGTGAGGTTTTGTGGATAATTAGCAAAATCAGAGTCCCTCAAAACAATACACAAAAAGAGAATAGGAGAGCAAACCTGGCCTGGAGTTAAGACACCAAAGGTATATTGCTGCTCTTGTCACAAGCAAACTGCATAAAACAATTATCTTTGCTGATAAGACTTAGGCGGGGAAACGTTAGGTCAATAGCTAAATGGCCGGTACCAGGGACTTCACTGATTTACTCCAGCTAGAATATTATATTCTGAGCAGCATCTCTATCTGATTAATTGTCCAGCAGTCCCTGATCACCCTCCAAGATCTTTACAATTTATTGCGGTAGTCATAAAGGAGAGTTACATAGACTATACTGGGAATCACAATACCTTTATTTTTCAAGAGCTTTATGGTGGCGTTAATCTCCGAAATTTCCCCTGGAATGTGGTATTGTTTTGTTAATAACTTGGAGAGTCGGCATTCAAAGGTCTTTCCTACTAAAATCACATTCATTACACACCAGGAAGCTAATGTGAGAACTCCGCATGTTACTAAGCATAACAAGTCCCAGTTACATTCTGGGCTCAGAAACTTACCTCAAGGTGTGTGTACCATAGAAGCCAGTATGAGTTGAATTCAAGTTAAGACTGTATTTCCTGGCCGGGCGCAGTGGCTCACACCTGTAATCCCAGCACTTTGGGAGGCTGAGATGGGCGGATCACGAGGTCAGGAGATCGAGACTATCCTGGCTAAGACAGTGAAATCCCGTCTGTACTAAAAATACAAAAAATTAGCCTGGCATGGTGGCGGCGCCTGTAGTCCCAGCTACTCCGGAGGCTGAGGCAGGAGAATGGGGTGAACCCGGGAGGCGGAGCTTGCAGTGAACCGAGATCACGCTACTGCACTCCAGCCTGGGCCACAGAGCGAGAGTCTGTCTCAAAAAAAAAAAAAAAAAGACTGTATTTCCCTTCTAGGAACTATGGCACGTACTCTGAATCATGGACCACACTGACTTTCTGGGGACCTAGAAATTAGCATGTGAATATTTTCCTTTCCAGTGCACAGTAACTCTGGCAGATAGCAACAAGTCCTTCTGGGGAAGGTACAGAGTCGCATGTGTATGTGTAGCTGTCAGTCAGGGTCATCCTTCAAAACAAACAAGCGTCTTCCTCAATCAGAGAACTTTCATTTTGTGAACTGTCCTTGGGTTTAGGAACTGGGCAAAAATAATAATAATAATAAATCTAAAAATCCCTATAGAGCAACTCATGTCACATTTCTGCCTAGTAGACTTGAGTATTTCTACTTAGAAAGACTCTAGTCAAAGATGCTTTAATTCTTAAGGAATTTATGATCAACTAACCACACTGCAGGTATGTAGGTCAAAACAGTAATTGTTGAGAGAACACATATGTCCTACAACCCACACCCACCATGACAAGGGTAGAATAAGAACCACAGTGGGGTATAACTCAGAGAGCAGCAAGAGGCAGACTCTTTGGGAAGCGGCCCAAAGGGAAGGCCCCAGCGCAGTGATGAGACAAGCCAGGCATCGTTGAATAAGCTGAATCTGAGCTTTCGTATGCACTGTGGATAACCCCGGCAACAACAAACTCCAAACCCAGCCCAACCTGTAAGTTCACTAATGCAAAACCCATCCTATATGCGGGCCTAGGAGAAGACGACGCAGAAAATGCATTTAGGGAAATCCAACACCCATTCATGCTTGTCTCAAAGCATGAAAACTATTTACTCAATATCTAATTTATTACAAATATATCTGACTTTCAACAGAAAAATTGTAGAACAAACAAAAAGGCAAGAGAAAGCATAATTTGAAGAGTCAAAGCAATCAGAACCAAACCCAGATATGACACAAATGTAGGAACTATCATACAGGGAAGTTAAAATAACCAAACACAGCTAAGGATGTGAAGAATGCCATCCATAGGTTCTTCATTACACTCAACACAGCTGAACAAAGAACTGGGGAGCTTAGAAATGTACAAAGTACAATAAAAACAGCCTAAACTAAAAGGCAAGAAGGAAAAAAAAGAAAAGAAAAAAAACCCACCCACAAAACTAAAGAGCTATGTGAATTAATATATAAGTAATTAGAAAATCCAGAAAGAAAGAAAAGACTTTAGAGAAGAAATAATTGAAGAAATAGTGGTTGAAAACTTTCCAAAATCATGCAAACCAGAAAAAAATGGAGTAACATAGTTAAAATGCAGAAAGATTTAAAAAAAAAAAAACCCTATCAACTCAGAAATATAAGTATATTCTGGTATTATCCTTTAAGAATGAAAAACTATGAAATGACTTAACAGAATTTAAGTTACATACAGCTAAAAACTGGTAGATTTGAAAACAGGAATAGACAAATCTATAATTACAGTTAGAGACTTCAACACGTCTTTTTCAGTAATTGCTATGACAGCACAAGCAGGCAAAAAATAGTAATGTTAGATGACCAAAAACATTCATAACCCACCGAACAAAACTGATGTGTAAAGCAACCCCAATAATAGCAGGAAAAACATGAAACATTCACTAAGATATACCAGATTCCAGATCAGTACAAAAACAATTAAAAGTATATTTTTAAAAATTAAAAATAAATCTGAAAGAATAAAAACCATAAAAAAGTCTGTGCACCATATCAAATAAAATAAAAAGCAATAACAGAAGATATCTGAAAAATTCTTAAATATTTGGAAATCTAAAAACGCTTATCAATAACTCCTTGGTCAAAAGGAAATCTCAGGAGAAACTTTAAAATACTTTGAACTAGAAGAGAATGAAGAGAAAAACCTTCAACAAAATATTAGTAAGTTGGACTTAACAAAGTGTAAAACAAGTTATATGTCATGACCAAGTGATATTTATTCCAGGTATGCAATCCGAAATATCATATGATTGTCTCAAGAGATGCAGACAATGCATTTAGGGAAATCCAACACCCATTCATGACAAGAACAACAGAGTAGAAATATTGAGGAACTTTCTCAAATTGAAAAAATACATCTAAAAAAATTCTACAGTTAACATCACACTTAATGGTGAGAATATATAGATGCTTTACTATTAAGATCAGAATAAAAGAAAGAATGTCTCCTCTAATTACTCCTATTCAACATAGTACTGCAAGTCCTAGTTAATGCATTAAGACAAGAAAAGGAAATGGAAGGTAGGTATATGTAAAGGAAGAAGTAAAACTTTGTTCAAAGATAACATGATTGTCTACGTAGAAAAATCTCACAAAATCAACAATAACAAAACCCCTGAAACTAAGTGATTAAAGCAAGATTGCAAGTTATAAGGTTAATATGCGAAGTCAATTGTTTTCTCATATACCAGCAACGAACAATTGAAATTTGAAATTAAAAATACATTATCATTTACATTGACACTAAAATATAAGCATAAACCTAACAAAAAAGTACCAGATTTATAAAAATATGTGCAAAATCTATATAAGAAAAACTATAAAACTGTGATGAAACAACTCAAAGAAGATTTAAATATACAGAAAGATATTTATGGAATATTATCCATAAATACTTTTGGAATATTTATGTTTGGAATATCATGTTTGTGGAATATTATCAAGATGTCAGTTTCCCCCCACTAAATACAGAGATTCAATGCAATCCTGGTGACATTTCCAGCAAATTATTTTGTAGATATCAACATACTAATTCTAAAGTCTTATATAAAAGCAAAAAACCAGAACAGCTAACACAATATAGAAAGATAAGAACAGTCAGCAGACTGACACTACCTGATTTAAAGACTATAAAGCCACAGTAATCAAGACAATAAAAGAATGGCTAGATTATGAAACATAACAGAGAGCCCAGAAAAGGCTTGCATAAATACAGACAACTGATTTTTTTGACAAAGGAGCAAAAAAGCATTTCAATAGAGAAAGGATAGTCTTCTCAACAAATGGTGCTGGAAGAAATAGACATCACAAACAACAGCAACAACAACAAAATCTAGACACAGACCTCACACTTTTCTCTAAAATTAACTTAAGATAGACCAGAGATTAAATGTAAAACACAGAACAATGAAACCTGTAGAAGACAGCATAAGAGAAAATCTAGGCGACCTTAAATTTGGTGATGACTTTTTAGATACAATGCCAAGAGGGCAATCCATGAAAGAAAAAGTTAATGAGTTGGACTTTATTAAAATTAAAAACTTTTGCTCAGCAAAAGACACTATTAAGAAAATAAAATGAGAAGCCATAGACTTGGAGAGAATATTTGCAGATCTGATAAAGGACTTGCATCCAGAATATACAAAGAACTGTTAAAACTCAACAATAAGAAAACAAACCAATTTGGAAAAACAGGCAAAAGATATAAACAGCTCACCAAATAAGATGAAAAGATGACAAATAAGCATATGAAAAGATTCTTAACATCATATGTCATTCGAAAAGTGTAAATTAAAGCAACAATGAGTTATTCCTATACATCTATTAAAATGGCTAAAATCCAAAACACTGACAACATCAAATGCTGGCAAGGATAAGGGGCAGCAGGCATTCTCATTCATTGTTGTTGGTAATACAAATGGTCACTTCCCACACAGCCAGTTGGGAAGAGAGTTTGGCAGTTTCTTACAAAATTAAACATATGCTTACCATATGATCCAGCTATTATAGCCCTTGGTATTTACCAAAACGAGTTGAAAACTTCTGTCCATACAAAAACCTGCACACAAAATATTTTAGCAGTTTTATTCATAATTACCAAAATTGAAAGCAACCAAGATGTCCTTCAATAGGTGAATGGATAAAGGATAAACTGTGGTGCATCCATATAGTGAATTATTATTCAGTGTAAAAGGTAAAAAGTATTATTCAGTGATAAAAATTTGAGCCATCAAGCTGTAAAAATACATAAAGGAGACTTAAATGCATATTGCTAAGTAAAAGAAGCCAATTTGAAAAGACTTCATACTACATGATTCCAACTACCTGATATTCTGGAAAAGGCAAAACTACAGACACAGTGAACAGTTCCGTCATTGCCAGGGATTTGGGGAAAGGAAAGGAGAGAAAAACAGAGCACAGAAATTTTTAGGGCAGTAAAATTATTTTATAGTATACAGTAATGGTGAATACAAATCATGGTAAGTTTGTCAAAACTCTTAGACTGTACAATACAAAGAATAAATCCTAATGTAAATTATGAACTTTAGTTAAAATAATGTATATATTGGCTTATCAACTGGAACAAAAGTACCACACTAATCCAAGATGTTAATACTAGGGTAATCTGGCTGGGCGCAGTGTGGCTCATGCCTGTAATCCCAGCACTTTGGGAGGCCGAGGCGGGTGGATCACCTGAGGTCGGGAGTTCGAGACCAGCCTGACTAACATGAAGAAACCCCATCTCTACTAAAAATATAAAATTAGCCAGGTATGGTAGCACATGCCTGTAATCCCAGCTACTAGGGAGGCTGAGGCAGGAGAACTGTTTGAACCCAGGAGGCAGAGGTTGCGGTGAGCCGAGATCACACCATTGTACTCCAGCCTGGGCAAAAGAGCAAAACTCCATCTCAAAAACAAAAACAAAAACAAACAAAAAAAACTAGGGTAAACCATGTGTGTGTGTGTTTGGGTTAATAATAGGTACAGATAGAACTCTCTGTGCTATATACTTAATTTTTCTGTAAGTTCAAAATTGCTCTTAAAAAGTGTATTAATTTAAAAAATGAAAGAGAATGAAAGTAAAATATATCAAAATTTGGGGGAATACAACTAAATGCGTGCTGAGAGGGAAATTTATAACATTAAAGCCTTATATTAGAAAGAAAGATTTAAATTTGTTAACCTAATATTCTACTTAGGAAAACTAGAAACTGGAGAAAAGAATAAAATTAAAACTAAAACAAGCAGAAAGAATAAAGTAGAATAAATTAGAGCAGGTTGATATAATTAATAACAGAAAACAGAAAAACAATAGAGAAAACAAACAAATCTTGTTCCTAAAACAGGATCAATACAATTGCTATACTTCTAGTGAGGATCATAAAGAAACCAAGAAAACCTAGATTATTAATATTATAACTCAAACAGGAAGTATCATTGCTGATCCCACACACATTACAAAATAATAACAGAACCCGCAAAGCATCACTATGCCCATAATTTTTGGAAAGTTATGTGATATAGACCAATTCCATGGAAGACTAAAAGTATCAAAACTCATTAAAAAGGAAATAGATAATCGGTATAGTCCTATATCTATGAAAGACATTAAATTTGCAGGTACAGACTTTTCAATGAAGAAAATTCCAGGTCCAGATGTTTCACTGATGAGTTCTACAATAATTAAGATCCCCTCCCACTCGTGAATGGAACAACAAATTCTGGCACGTGCAACAATGGAATATTACTCAGCAATAAAAACAATGAGCTACTGAATCACACAGAATATGGACCGATATTAAATAAATTTTGCAAAGTAAAAGAGGCAAGACCAAATGGCTATATGAATACATGTATATCACCTTACCAAAAAGAAAAAAGCAAAATCATTATGTCAGAAAACAGACTGGTGGTTTCCAGGGGCTGGCACAGGTGGGGTTCACCTGCAGTCCCCTCAGAGCCACTCTGTGTACTCAGAGAAGAGATGGTCAGGTAGGCAGGAGAGTTAAAAGCAAGCAGTGGCTAACTTTCTGGGGACCTCAACAAATTCTCTTTCAAGTGGGCTTTGACCTTGGATATGCTGCTTAGTTTTCTCATCCCTTCAATCTCCCAGGGGGTAGTGATTGACAAGGATTCCTGTGAGGATTAAGTGTGTGTGTTGCTGGAGGGCTTCCTAGTCTGGTCCTGTTTGGAGTCCTAGCTTTCAGAGGAGCACCGTGCAGCCTCTGCCCTCAAGAATTTTACACTCTAGAAAAAGTCAAGGAAAGTGGCTGCAACAAAAGGTTGAAGAAAGTGCCCAGCTTGGCCCGGGCAGAGATGACAGATGGCAGTGCCATGTCAGAGGGGGAGGCACCCCTCCGGGACAGAGGGCGTAAGGATGCTGCACAGAGAAGTGGGGCTTTGAACTGGAGGACAGAAAGAAAAATAAAATACAAATAAAACCTGGTTACTAGGAATTAAATGGGATCAGGAATCTGGAGCTGGGAACCTGGTTCTGCACAGCTAAGCTTCAGTAGGCCACTTCACCATGCTGGCTGTTGGTGCAAGCGTGTGGCCACACAGTCTCCAATTTCCCTCCAGCCCAGCACTTGATGCGTGTGTCTTAAACAAGCCCAGTTGGATGTACTGTGGGAGCCACAGTTTTTCAGTTCCTCTTTCTGTCTAATAGCTTCTCCGGCATTGCTAAAGACACAGACAACATGCTCGTAGCAGAGAGGATGCTGTCCTGCTCATTGCTGTCACTTGTTTTCCATTGTGCCCTCATTTTTGTCTTGCTGTATGTCCCGTGGAGCTGAGTCAATCACACCCATTCTCCTTTTACTCAGAATCATCAACCGGATAGAGGGTCAGAGAATGCAAGCTTTGACTCTGATCCATTCTAAATCTTTAAAACAAAACAGTGAAGTGGCCTGTTAGATGCTCTCGTCAGTCCCAGCAGAACATATTAATGGAAATAAGGTCTCTAGAGGGCTGCTGTTTTCATCTGAAACAAATCAGTGCTGCTCACCCATCTACCACCTGAACCCTGTGATTCCAGCACGTGCTGAGTCAGTAGAACCACCTCTCAGTGCAGCTGGATAGTCCAGATAGTAACGTCAACACTCTTAGAAATGTGGAAGCCCCTTTTCTATCTTCCGAATTGATTTCTTGACATTCTAGGGCAGACATGAGATGATGTTTACCACTCAGTTATTTTGCTGTTAGTAAGTGTGTAAGATTTTTTTTTAAAAATCAAGTTTTGTATTTTATTGGTATTTTTTCTTTTCTTTTCAGCTGACACATAATAATTGCACATATTTATGGGCTATGGAGTGACATTTCTATACGTATATAAAATTGATCAAATTGGGGTAATGAGCATATCTATAACATCAAATATTTATTATTTCTTTGTGTTAGGAACATTCGAAATCTTCTCTTCTAGCTTTTAGAAAACAAAGTATTCTTAACTATATTCACCCTCAATGCTATAGAGAATTAGAACCTATTTTTGCTATCTAACTGTAATTTTGTTAAGTTAGTGAGATTTTGACATATACATATGTTGGAAGAATCAGTTTATCCAAAACAAAGTAAAATCTAAAAGTCTTACCTAAGAGGAGTCCTAGGATTCCGGAGGGCACAGCGCACTCGGTTCTCACTTGGAGGGCCGTCCACCTCCCTGAGACCCCCTCGTGGCCTCAGGGGATTCTCCCGATGGTGGGGAGAGCTGCTGGGAAGCTGCTGCCCGCTACGGCTGTGTCCCCATGGGGCTCGCTCAGGCAAGGTCAGGCCCACACTGTCATCAACACTTAGCTCTCTCTCGCCCACATCAAGTGATTTTATGACGCCCAAGTTACCAGCATCTCCATGTTACAGAGAAGAAAACAAGGGTCCTGGTGTTAAATGACTTTCCCAGATCCCAAGTGGATGGGGGTGGCTCTGGGGCCCAGAAGCAGGCAGGGTGTGACTCCCCAGGCCAAAGCTGAGCCTGTAAGACATCCACCTTCAGTCCCACGGGCCCCAGAACTCAACACTCAGCCTGTTGTCTCCCACACCTGTGACTCTGCCTTTGGATTCGCTTCCTCTCCGACAAGTGCTAGATGGTTCCATTAAACCAGGCACTCAGGGTCATTCTTCATTGCCTCCTCACCCTCACTCTTTTCCAATCGAGGAATTAGCCAGTTCTGCTGAGTTTACTTCCTTAACACTAACCCCTACACTAGCTGCCTTCTTCAGGTTGCATTTAAATACAGTGTTGATCACAGATTCTGGATAAGGCACATCTAGGTTTGATTCCTAGATAAACTTCTGAATAGCTGTGTGACCTTGGGCTAGGTACTTAACTGCTCTGTGTTTCAATTTCCTCACCTTTAAAATGGAGTAATAATACCAGCTAACTGTATAAGATTGTGTGAAGATTAATTCATGGAAATTTTTTGACAGAGTCTCGCTCTGTCACCAGGCTGGAGTGCAGCGGTGCTATCTCGGCCCAAGCGATTCTCCTTCCTCAGTCTCCCAAGTAGCTGAGACTACAGGCATGCGCCACCACACCCAACTAATTTTTGTATTTTTTAGTAAAGATGGAGTGTCACCATGTTGGCCAGGATGGTCTCGATCTCTTGACCTCATGATCCACCCGCCTCAGCCTCCCAAAAGTGTTGGGATTACAGGCATGAGCCACCGAGGCTGGCCAATCCACGCAAACTTTTTTGACGAGTACATGCAAAAAGTGAGTGCTTATGTTTGCTGCTGTTACTGCATGGTGATGCCTGACTTTTGGAGGGTGTACTTTGTTAAATGAGGGTGCCACATTTCCAAAGATGCTTATAGGCAGGCAGTTCAAGAACATGGGGACACGTTGGTCATAACCCTCATGGATATGGCAGCAGGAGGCCTCACAGATAGAGACCAAGTGGGAAAAGCAGGCCAGGGCAGTACAAGAGCTGGAGGTAATTGCCTGGAAATAAAGGCTGGAGCCAGAGGAAGACCCAGCCCGGCAGATGCTTGTAGCCCTAGAAGAGAAGGTGGATTCAACTCAGAGGCCCCTAGCCGGGAGTGCTCACCAGCCATTATATGCTTCAGCTTTTCCAGTGAACAATGGGAAAGTTCCTGTAACTCTCAAAATAAGTGCTACCTCCTAGGCTCCAGAGTAAGCCGGGCACATTCCCCCGTCCCTGCAGTGCCCTGAGAAGCAGCAGTTTTCTAAAGGGACGTCAGCTCCGTGTTCTGAAGACTGGTTTTCTTTTTGAGAGGCGTGGCTGGCCCCAGCTTCTCTGAAGAAGAGTTTGACAGCCATTGCCCATTAACGCATCAGGAGCCCGGGCAAGTACTTCCAGGTGGGGCCCTGACTCAGCAAGACACCGATATTGAAGAGCAGAACAGACAGGAAGGGGCTAGGGACAAGTGTGTGACTCGGAAAGCATGCAGGGGCTGGGATCATTATGCCCGCCTCCATGATGCATCTTGACCTGGCCAGGATGAGCTCTGGAGTCACGGTCTTCCCCGCTCCACACTCACACCCCCCCCCCAGTGGCTCTCAGGCTGGCCATTCCACTTGTCACGCCCCACAGAGAGCCATGGGCTCAGTGGCCCAGCGTGGCCACGCCACCACAGAAGGACCTGCTCCCACCTAGCATTCGTGCCATGTAAACAATGACTGTCCATAATCTCATGTGTGTGACACTCGGGTGTAGTAAAGCCAAGTCTGCCCTTTCTACAGAGGCGTGAAGTCAAAGGGAAGCCGAAGGGTGGGGCTGCCAAGGGGATACTCCACAGGCATCTGCTTTGGCTGCCAGTGGCTCCTAGGGAAAGGGCTGGTCGGTTGACACCCAGATTTGCTGAGCCCAAGCTCAGAGTGAGAATTGTCTTTTAAAGATTGGAAAACAGAAGAGAAAATCTGGAAGGAGAAAGCACCACGAATTCCCTCTATCTTTATCAATACATAGTAGAGAGAAGGGCAATTTTTAAAGCATCTATTAGAACTTTAAAAAGGATAACATTGACAAGATGTAAGCACCTTAACCTGGGGAACTTGGTTTCCTTCACTGTTGTTCACGACTATGATCTCCAGAATCCAGGACAGTAGGTTCAAAGCATCTCTCTTCAAAATGTTTGTGGAACGGACTGAAGACTCAGCAATTCGACTTCTCAGGATTTGGTTGTCATCTTCCACCTTTGCTGTGGTACTGAGGGACCCCACGATTCCAGCGTGTTACAGCACGGACTGCCTCTTTCTCAGCCATTCCCTGTGCGGCCTGCAGGTCAGCTCTGGTCAGCATTGGGTGTGTTCTCGCTCTGAGACCCAAGCTGGAGGAAGCTTCTCTAATTTCAGATATGAGATAGATATGATAAGGTAGATTTCTGTGGAATGAACAAATCCCCCCAAATATCCTGTTGGGTGAAAAAACACATTGCCAAATAATATGTTTTAAAAAAGTACAGAGCACTGCCTTTAGCGGGTGCATGTATGTCTGTCCAGGCCCCTATGAAGTAGGGCAAAATAGCACCAACCTGATGGCAGGTACTAGCCAGGAAGAGGAACGCTCCCATAAATGCTGGGCTGTAGCTGCTGTTCTTCTGACGTGAACTGGTTGGCTTAAACTGTTCTGCCCAAGAAGAGAAGGAAAATGAAAATCTGACAGAGCTGCCAGCTTCTCGGACACTCTTTCTTCATCTGGTAAAAGGCAAAAAGGGCAGTTTTTAAAATGCCAGATGGCTTTGCTTATCAACTGCAACTCATGTGCTAACAAGTTCTTAATATGTCATTATATTTAATTTAGCTCTTGGTTTCAGGTTCACTAACTAAAAGTTAAGATTTCTGGCAACGGTTTGTTCTGTGTGGGAAGAGACTCCAAGGAGCCAGGCCTTGATTTGACCCCGCGAGGCTGTGTGGCTGACATAAGTCACTCCATGTTGCTTCCTGGACCCTAGTGGAGTTTCTCACCCACAGAGCTCCCAGACAACGTGATCTGTTCTCATTCTGGTAACTTTGATTATAAGGAAAAAAGAGCACATAACTCTTTTGATCCTAAGTGAACTCTGGCTGAACCTGACAGATGTTCAAGCTTTTCATTTTCTCCTCAAGCAAGGCTTAATGGAGATTTTGTTACCAGGGTAATCACCGTTACTCTGTTTGCTCTATTAATCTAGGCTCTCTAAATGTTGACTGTAGATATATAAATGTGGCCTAAGTATCCACTTTTCCATGGACTTATCAGCTTGGGTTTTCACTTTGCAGTTTTACTCTAATATGAGTCCCTAATTAAACGACAACAACAACAAAATCTTCAAGTGCCTTTGCTCTAAATCACAAACTGGAAAAAAGGAATTTCACTTATTCATTGGATTGCATCAACACCAGCATATTGCTCTACCTAGAAATGTCTCAAGATGTCTGGGCTTTGGAATCACACAGACCCCAGTCTCCATTGGTTGTTCATCCACATCCTAGCAGGGCAAAAACATCACTTGAATTTTGGGAGCCTCTGTTTCTCCCCTGTGGAGTGCACGGGATGACCCAGACAGGGTAGTCTGATTAAATGACTAAATAAAGGTAGAGGATTAAATAAGATACCAGATGTGTGAGAAGTACTGGAGCTGCTATCTGGAATATAAGGCATGCTGTATGAATGTTTGTTTCTCAAATTCTGATTCTGATTGTCTATGGGAAGATGAGAAATGATCTGCTACCAGGGACTGAACTGCCATGGGCGAAACTACTCTTTCTGAGTTTCCTCCGAGTGGATGCAGGGGCACAGCTCCAAGAGTGAGTACAGTAATCGTGCGGTATGTGGAGAGGGGTCAGTCCTACACTGTTCTACACACTGATCACCTCACGTGGGCCACCATGGACCTCAGAGCAGGCACTCACCCCTGCTACCGAGTTGTGAGTGTTGCCCAGGCCCTGGACTGCTGGCTACAGATGGGAAGGAATATTGGACATGCTTCCACCCTCAACGAGGGGAATTCTATTTCCTGTTTTCCACTTAACATCATGTGAACTTAGCTAGCCATTTTACCTTTCAGGGTCTCAATTTTCTCATCTGAAAAATTATGGGAGAAAATTAGATCATCCCTAGGATTCCCTCTATGACACCAACAGACAAATCCTGGCTCTAAGGGTCTAATCTGGCGATGATAGAAATAACACAGCTCGCTGGCAGGTACAGTGGACCTGGACAGCCACTTGCCAACGGTCGGACTCTCAGGCTTCCTGAGGCTGTTCTTTTCTGAGATCTCACTCTCGGGAAGTTATAACTGCTTTTCTGATCCCCAAGCACCATCGGCAGACACTTCTTTACTGCATTAAAAAAATGTGATGAGTTACCCCATGAACGAGGTCTGCCTTGTTAGGAATACCCTATGAGATGAACCTGCAAGGAACGGCAGATCCACTGTGCTTCACTGTTGGATGACCAACATTCCTCGCTAACTCTGGACAGAGCAGTGGTATTATATGACCTAATGGTCTAAGATCAAACAGAAAAGGGCACCAATGTTTAAGCAACCACAATGAACCATGTGCCATATTGGAAGCTTCATAAATCATGTTGATGTCAGTGTAGTTAAAAAGAAAATAAAACCAAACAAACAGGGGTCTCATATATAGTGAAGTCCGGTAGACTTATGTCCAAAGTTATTAACTGTGTCAGTCTGGATAAGCTATTCAGTTTCCTGGGACTCCAGTTTCTCATCAGGAAAGGAAGAATAACTCTACCTGCCTGACACAGGTTTGTGTGGATCAGAGCTATGTGTAAATAAGGTAAAACTTATTTCCAGTTTCACAGCACATGATTGAATGCCACACAGAACACATGGGACGCCGTATCTTCACATCCCTGCACTCCGCTCCTCATGTGATGTTCAGCAAGAGGCTTAATCCCTCAAAGTCCATTTCCTCATATTTGAAAAAATTAGCAGCAGCATATCCGTCTCAGGGCTGATGTGAAGGGCTCTTGGCAGAGTCCTGGCAAAGCGGGCTCCTCGGTGTTACACACTCACGTATCCCCTACGCATTCTATCAGGTGTGACAGTGTTACTTTAGTGGGATCTATGTCAGCTAACTCATGCTCTCCAGATAATGTTTGTTCAATTCAATTTTTGAAATGAACAAAAGGCTAGAAGCCATTCTGTGACGTTCTGAGGTGGTGCTAGGAGTTACAAACGCCCTCTCCTGCCCTGCTGACATTTCTTGCTCAATAGGAAAAATACTGCACATGTTTTTTCTAGGCTGAAAAACAGCAAACTTAGATTTGCTGCTAATTCTACTAGGCAGTGTGCAGTAGGTCTCATTTGCCACGCACAGGGCCGGGTTTCAGAGGGAACAATGAAAAGCAAGGTGTATGACACAGTGAAATCTAAACAGAAAGTTGCATTTCAAAATCGATTTTGAGATGGAAGGACTCCTTCAAGAACAGGTGGGATTTTTTTTTTTTCATATTTCTATGAGATTTTTCCTCTGAGAGTAAAAGGAGGCAGCTTCTAAGTGGCTTTTCTTTCTACTTTGAGTGCTATTTTTACCCTATTTTTCTAGTACTCAGTCCTGCCGTCTCTTCCCCCATCTTCTTCATGCTTTTTGGACTGCATATCATTTCACTTCTGCATCTGGAACGCGTCCCCAGGAGGCTGTGATTCTCACAGCTGCTTTTC
Organism: Macaca fascicularis; assembly: GCF_037993035.2. Lineage (NCBI taxonomy): Eukaryota > Metazoa > Chordata > Mammalia > Primates > Cercopithecidae > Macaca > Macaca fascicularis. The sequence goes on from NC_088381.1 coordinate 2,710,880, forward strand.
AACCCAGGCTCTGCTTTTTCACCTTTGACTGTCTGCCTCAGCCTTAACTTTTCACCTGCATCTACTTGACTCTCTTTAATTGAATACATTTCAATGACAATAGCTGGCTCTCTTTAATTGAATACATTTCATTTTGAAATGCTGTTTTTTACTTCTCTTCTGTGGATGAGAAAAGCCAAATGCTTGGGCTGTATTCCCCTAAGGTTAGAGTGAGAGTTAGGGTGAGGGTCTCGCATCTTGGCTCCTATGAGATGCTTCCTGTGGGGTCTACATAAGAACAAGGTGGCTTAGAGATGGAAAGGAGACGAGGACGGGCAGACACCTTACATGCTGGGCCTATTATCAAGATGTTTTGATTATTCTTTACTAGCTTTTCTTTTGATGTTATCTCCTGTTGACAAGTAGTAATTTGCTGAGGAAAGAGTGATGTCTGAATTTGTGTTCCCTAGAATGCAAAGAGGGCGGCAAAAGCTATGGATTCCTATATAGAAAGGGCGATCCCAAGGGAGTGTGAGTGGGGCCAAACGAAGCAACACAGGTGAGGAGGCAGCTTGATCCAACCAGCCACCTCGTGTGATCAGTACCCGACCCCTCCACCTTGTGTACCCGTCTCCTGAGAGGCTGTGTGAACGTCCATTTCTCAGGATGGCCCAAACAGTGGACAGAAGGAAGAGGAATGTGCCCACTGACCCCCATCTCCCATTGGTCACGGGATCTTCCAGGAGCACTTTCCTGCTCCTGCCTTGCCACGTTGCACAGAAGTCGGCATAGAACATGTACCCTGGCAGCTTATGCTTCAGTGTTGACTGGAAAACCTACAACAGGGGATATAAAGAGACTAGTGTGGGTGCAGGGCAGGGTGCCATTGGACTGCATCCACATGAAGTTGATCACCCCTGAGACAAGTGAGCTAGAGCAATGGGGAGAAGAGCTGGAGGCAGAGGGGCCAAGAGGATGCCCAGTAGCACAGATGAGTAGGTTGCAAGATCTGGGCAGTTTTTGAGGGAGACTATAAATCACAGAGAGGAATAGTCTCTTCAAACGAACAATCTGGCTACAATACAACCAAAGCCAAGACTCGATATATTGGCAACCAAACATAAGCTGCACAGCAGTGCCTGCCTAATAAACAAAGTGCCCTTAAAAATCATAACCAGATATGATTTTTAAGTGCCCTTAAAAATCATAACCAGATGCCGTACATTGATTTGCATCATGGTTCCTGAAAACAGAGCAGGAAGTTGGGCTAATTGTGGATGTTGCACCTGATGACCTCCTAAGCTTAGGATAATGAGACAGAACTACAAAACATAAGCCCTTGGAGGGCAGGGACTTCTTGCTCTCCTCTGTGCATGACAGTATTCTCAGGCTGCTATACAGGAGGCACTTAATACATATTTTTTCAATGACTAAATAACTAAAATGAGCAAATAATGCATATTAATGCATATAATAGAATACTGGCTCCTTCAGCCATTTCTGTGGAAAGACCTTGGACTTCTCTTACTGCGTCAGAAGAAACGAAAACTTGCTGATCAGAAAGAAGCTAAAAGAGTACCAGGAGACCTGGAAACCGGCATACCCCACCTTGGCCAGCTTGGACAGGACGACTCCTAAATTATAGGATGCAGAAGTAATCTCCTTAGAGGCCTGCAGAGCAGCCCTTCTTCATGGTTATATAAACATTTTCAACCAACTGGACCTAACTAATATTTATAGGATGCTCCACACACAGACTGCAGAAAACCAAACCTCGAGAAAGCAAAAAGAATCTACATCATACAAAATACATGCCAGACCATAAGAGAATCAATCTAGAAGAATATCTGAAAACTGCTCCTCAGATATTTAAATAACACACTTCTAAATACTGAAAGGTCAAAGAAGAAGTCTCAAGGGAAATTTTAAAAAGAATGAAGGCAAGGGGAATGGAAAGACGACATGTCAACATTTGGGGGAGATACCAAAAGCATAGCTTAGGAGGAAATTTACAGTGTTAAGTGGATGCAATAGAAAATAACAAAGGTCTGAAATCGGTTATCTAAATATCTATCTTAAGAAACTAGAAGGAAAAGAAAGCAAATGAAACCTAAAGCAAGTAGAAGGAAGTAAATTATAAATGTGAGAGCAGAAACCAGTGATGGAGAAAACAGAAAATGCAGAAAACTGATGAAAAGAAAAGCTGGTTCTTTGAAAAGATTTTTAAATATTGATAAACCTCTAGATAGACTGATAGAGAAAAAAAGAGAAAACACAAGACTACCAATATCAGAAATGATAAAAAGGGGCATCAATACTGACCCTACAGACATTATTAAGGGATAATGAGTAATACTACTAACAACTCTATGGCCATAAATTCAAGAAAACAGATCAAATGGACTAATTCCTTAAAAGACAAAAATCTATCAAAATTTACTTAAAAAGACTATATGAATAGTGTGCTATTGCTAGTTTCTTAAAAATGAATTTGCAGTTAAAAATGCTTCCCCCCATAATAAAAAGAAAAATAAAACTGAAGGTTTGTATTGTTTTGCAAGTAAATTCTTCCAAAATTTTCAGAAAGAAATGACATGAATTCCACACAATATTTTCCCAGAAAGTAGAAAACATTTCCCAACCTGTTCTAGAAGGCTAGTTTTATAATAATACCGAGACCAGACAGGGAAAGTCACAAGAAGAAAAAACTACAGACCAATATCCCTCACGAACATACATGCAAAAATTTTCAACAGAAAAGCAGCAAGTCAAATACAGAAATATATAAAAATGATAATATGTCACTAGTAATTACGGCTTATGCCAAAATGCAAGACTGGTTCCATATGTTAAATGCAATCAATATAATTCACTATGTTAACCAAGTAATTAGAAAAAAGCATATGATCATCCTTAATGAATGGAGAAAAAGGATTCAAAAATTCAATATCCATTCATGATCACACCTCTAAGCAAATAAAATTAAACAAAACTCCCTTAACTCAATAAAGCTCATCCACCAGAATACCTTCATCTAACATCATGCTTAATAGTAAAAGACACAATATCATTCCCCACTCCTCAGAATCAGAAACAATGTTGTCCTGAAAGCCCAAGCCAAGAAAGAAAAAGGAAGGAAGGCAGGAAGAAAAAGAAATAAAATAGCCATATTCACAGGCAGCATGATTGTAAGTGGGAGATTCACAAGAATCTAAGCAAAAGCTACTAGAACTAATAAATTAGTGTAGCAAGTTTACAGGACAAAAGATGAGTGTACAAGTCATTTGTATTCCTACTTATCAGCAATGAACAACTGAGATTTGAAATGCTAAAAACAAAACCATTTCTAACCACACCACGACTACCTAGGTGTAACCCAGACAGAACCTGTGCAGGATCTGTAGGCTGCAAATTGCAGAACACTGAAAGAAATATTTTTTATGTTTTAAATGAACAGATATACCATATTTATGAATCATGAAACTCAGTGTTGTTAAGATGCTAATTCTTCCCTACTTGACTGATAGATTCATCACAGACATAAAATCTCAGTAAGCTTTTTTCAGATATTGGCAAGCGAATGTTAAAATGTATATGGAAAGTCAAAGAAAGTAGAAGAGCCCAAAAAATCTGAACAGGAGAAACAAAGTGGGAGGATTCAGATTACCCACAGGGTTTAGGAAGAATGATACACACAGATCAATGGAACATAGTCCAGAAATAGAACCACACAAACAGAGGCTGCTGATTTTCAACAAAGGTGCCAAGGCAATGCTGCGGAGAAAGGACCATCTTGTCAATAAATGGTGCTGAAACAATTGCAGATGTGAATGCAAAAAAGGGAAATAGCACCTATCTCACAACTTAAACACTTCACATTATCAATATACATTTTACATGATTAAATTTTAAATATAAATATAATATGAATGTTAAACTATACATGCAAAATATATAACTTTCAATGTAAAATTAAATTTAACATTTGAAATAATCTGTAACATTTTAAATGATGCCATTTTAAATTCTAAAACATCTATAAGAAAACATAAGAGAAAATTGGATACAATTACAAAAGTGTGATTTATAAAAGAAAAAAACTGAAAAGTTGGCCTTCATCAAGATTAGAATCTTGACTGGGCACTGTGGCTCACGCCTGTAATCCCAGCACTTTGGGAGGCCAAGGCAGGCGGATCTTGAGGTCAGGAGATCGAGACCATCCTGGCTAACATGGCGAAACCCCGTCTCTACTAAAAATACAAAAAATTAGCTGGCGTGGTGGCGGCGCCTGTAGTCCCAGCTACTCGGGAGGCTGAGGCAGGAGAATGGTGTGAACCCGGAAGGCGGAGCTTAAGTGAGCTGAGATCGCGCCACTGCACTCCAGCCTGAAGGACAGAGCGAGACTCCATCTCAGAAAGAAAAGAAAAAAAAAAAAAGATTAGAATCTTCACTCTGAAAAAGAGATTGTCAAAAAAATTAAAAAATGAAAAGACAAACTGAGAGAATACATTTTAAAAGTCACATATGTGGTAAAGGACTTGTGTCTAGAATACACAAAATCTCAACATTCAATAATAAGAGAATATACAATTTTAAAAATTGGGCAAAATATTCAACCATACACTTCACCAAATAAAATATAAGGGTCACAAATAAGCATACGAAAGATGATTGTCTAACGGCATTGGCAACATCGGTCAAGACCACAGTGACTTGCCACTACACAACTATCAAGATGGCAAAACCAACCAACAAGGACAATACCAAATCCTTGCCACAATGAAGAGCACCAGAAATCTCATTCATTATTGGTGGAAATGCAAAATTACACCACCACTTTGGAAAAACAGCTTGTTATACAACTAAACACACACTTACCATAATAACCAAGCAACCCCACTCCTAGGTATACACCAAAGTAAATTGAAAAGCTATACTCACACAAAACCTGTACATGAATGTTTCTAGCAGCTTTTTTTATAAGGGCCCCAAACTGCAAGGAAGCAAGATGCTCTTTAACCTGTAATGGATAAACTCTGGTACATCCATACAATGGAATATTACTCGGCAATTATCTAAGGGTGGACTGTTGTGCTCCAGCACATGGATGAATCTTACGTGCACTTTGCTCAGCGGAAGAAGCCAGACTCCAACTCCCTCCCCTTACCCCACCATGGCCCATTCTCAATCCACATCTCTGGGTTGGAGCATGGGGATTCACACTGTTTAACAAGTTCTAAGATGATGCTGATGACACTGACTTGCAGACCACATGTCCTAGTGTGTATCCACCCCCTGGCCTTATCAACTGGCAGTGTGGGTTGCCAGGTCAATAAGAAAATGAACCATGTAATCCCAGCACTTTGGGAGGCCGAGACGGGCGGATCACGAGGTCAGGAGATCGAGACCATCCTGGCGAACACGGTGAAACCCCGTCTCTACTAAAAAATACAAAAAATTAGCCGGGCGAGGTGGTGGGCGCCTGTAGTCCCAGCTACTCGGGAGGCTGAGGCAGGAGAATGGCCTGAACCCGGGAGGCGGAGATTGCAGTGAGCTGAGATCCGGCCACTGCACTCCAGCCTGCGCGACAGAGCGAGACTCCGTCTCAAAAAAAAAAAAAAAAAAAAAAAAAGAAAATGAACCAGATTGCTGAAAGACGGGAAAGCTCATGAGTATGGGAATAGGAGAAGTAACGGCAAACACTGGAATGACACTTCAATGACAATATCTTTTGCTGTGCTTCTCTGTCTCGGAGTAGACAGCAGTGTGGGGAAAATGTTTGATGCAGTTTCATATTCTCCTGGCTTAGTACAATCACAGTCAGACAGCAGGGGCTAAATACGCGTGTTAGCACCTGTGAAGGAAGTTACTAAATTGGAAATCTCTTTCTTCACAAGCTCTCTATATAACCGTAGGAAATTTACCAAACTTTTCCTCAGTTTATCTAACTGTGAAAGGAACAATAGTGAGCCACATGACGGTATTCTTGTAAGGATAAAAGGAGTTAATACAGGTACATGGCAAAGAATAGTACCTGACCCACAGCGAATCATCGATAAATGTTCACTGTTGGTATTATTTCATTTTGCAGAATGATGGAAATCGTGGTTTTGTTCAGTATGTGCCTGATTTGCCTCAGAAGGAAAAAATATGCGCTACTTTCTTGCTAGGGAAATACAAGTTTCACTACCGGACTGATTGAATAAAACATTTTTAGCGATTTGTGGATTTGCATTCTTAACTTTCATGTTGCTAGAAGTAATTGTGATTGGATATTTTTTTTCTCTTCCCCCAGTTTCTATTTTTGAAGTATTCCAAACTTCATATTTTCTGAGAGTTTTTCCTTTTCTTTATTTTGGCAATCAAAACCTTCTCAAATAAATGTAAAGGACACAACGGTGTTTCACTAACCTTATGTGTAGAAATGACAGTTTCCTTATATGTCTATCAGAAGTTACGCTAGCTTAAAATAAAACTTACAGCTATAATCTTTACTTATCCAAATACAGGCACAAAGTGAAAAGCATTTGATTAAAATGGCAAAAATTACCAAATCCTATTGCATTCTTTCTTTGATTTGAAATAACAGAACATCCCAAATATACAGAAGCTTGGAGAGATCATGGTTCACTGCAGCCTCAGCCTCCTAGGCTCAACTGATCCTCCCACCTCAGCCTCCTGAGTAGCTGAGATTGTAGGTATGAGCCACTACGCCTGGCCTGAGGATGATTCTTAAGTGATTACATTCAATTTTGCAACAATTACTATAGATTTTATTGCCATAAACCAAGCCACAATGCCCTTGCTCTGTGTACAATATGACAGCCACTAGCCACACGTGGCCACTTAAATTCAAATCAATTCAAATGAAACGAAATTAAAAATCCAGATCCCCAGTTGGACGAGCCACATTTCAAGTGCTCAGTAGTCACATGTAACCAGTGGCTGCCGTATCGGACAGAGCGGATGCAGAACATTTTCATCACCATGGAATGTTCTATTGTCGAAGTCAGTTGTGCTTGCCAGTTGTCAGTAGGGAACAGTGGATTTTATCTTAATGCTCTTTTGAGGGGTGTTCTGAAGCGGTTAGAGCTCTTTTCAATAATGCTTCCCATCTTTATAAACGACAAAGTTGGATGAGCTGGAAAGTGTCCTTGTGGGATCCGTTAGTAGTTCCGAATGTGCAGAAAGCTGGCCACAATGGACGGCTGTGGCTGCTGGGAAGGTCCACGCAGTGGAACTCCAAAGTATCTTGGCACCTGTCACTTGCTGAGCATAACTAAGGGACAGAAACGAGCTTCTGTACCACTCCCGGCACCCGCTCACTGCTCACCAGACAGGCACTCTGTCCTCTCCACCCACCCCACACACCTGGCTGGCTCTCCCTAAAAAGGCACCAGAGACAAATTGTGCAATATTGTTAAAATGCCGAATCTGTGAATTACACAGGATGCCTCTTCAAGTTAGCCAGTGTCTTTGTCAAGAAATTACGAATACTAACTTGCTGAGTCTCAGCATATTTTCACAAGCGAGCTACTCTGATCAGACGCCCAGGCACTGCGGGTGTGTGGAAGCAGCAGGCCTGGACAGAGGCACAGACAGTTTGTAGTTGGAGAACAAGCCTGGATTGGAAGAGGTGGGGATTTTGAGCTGCCAGAGTGTGGCACAAGCATAAGAGACAGTGGAGGGGAGGGAGGAATGGCAACGTGGTTTCTCAAGGGCCATCTGAGGCCAGAGACAAACTTCCTGCAGGGCTAGGGCAGCAGCAGATGCGGGCTCCTTGGGGAGCCTCCGCTTTGGGCATTCCTCTACGGGGAGTAACTCAACAGACTGGCGTGGATGGGGGAGGTGACGTTCAGTATAAGGCTGAAAACCATCAGGTTATAATGGTTCGTCTCAGACAGGCAGGAAGTGCTGAGCTCTGCAGCTGCTCCGTTGCTCTGCTGAAGGATCCTGAGATCATTCCGTTTGGCTCTTGTCCTGCTGGGACCCTGACAGGCCACATGTTAATAAGGAGTGTGTGGACAGCCACGTGGAACCTCCCTCACTCTCTGCTCCACAGCTCACTCTTTCTGGAGGTGTGGAAATCAACAGAGGCATTCTTTAAAAAAAAAAAAAATGCATAAAGAAACAAAATAAATTTGCATTGCTGAATAGGTGCTCGCACAGTGGTGCTGACCGGGGATACCCTCATTCCCCCAGGCCCAGCAACCCACGCCTGACAGCATCCTGAGAGGCCTGAGAGGCCTGAGCTTACTCCCGCTCAGAAGGCTGCCCATTTCACGATGTGCAGTAAAGTTACAGCTGTGCTGTGGTCAGGACCGTCTCAGGCACAATCCCAGAGGAGGTGAAGTGAGAGGCTACCTGCTGAGTAGGTGCTCAGAACAGGGCAAGTGTGCAAGGGAGCTCACATGTATAACGACATCTAGTAACCCAGATCTAGTAACCCAGATGGCCTCTTTCTGTGATAGGGATTATTTTTCTATGACTTATGGATGTGCCTTATAGGCATCTCAAATAACGCCCTCTTATGCAGACAGACCCTGTCCCTCTGTCTCCCGAAGGACACGCTCATATTTCACCTCATTTACCTGACCTCTTCACCATGGGAAAGACTCCTGGTCAGTAAGTCTGATGAGAACTGCCCAGCCTTCCACCCATTTGTGGACAGATCACTGCCTGCCTCCTGATCCTACTGGGCCATAAACCTGTGCACCTGGAGTGGACGAACGTGTCCACTTCGGACAAATGTGGTATTTTTAAAAAAAAACTAAACTTCTTTAAAATTAGCAGAATGCCTATTTAATGTGAGGACAATTAAGAACATTTATTTTCCCCAAACAGTGGAATTTTATTCCCGTCATTGTGCTTTGATAGCATATGGCCTGGGAAACATAAGAAAGGTGAAGGGTGCCTGCACCTGCCCCCAACTCAGCCTGCGGCTGATGGCCTCTTTCTGTGACAGGGATAAATTTTCTACGACTTATGGATGTGCCTTATAGGCATCTCAAATAATGCCCCCTTATGCGGACAGACCCTGTCAGTGGGCATCACTTAGCAGCCTTCGCATGTCACGTGGCAAGTGGTGGTGGCGTGCCTTTCTGCTTGCACATACGATATAAAGACACAGTCTATTTTAATTGTGGCCATCTGACAGCAAATAGTCTGCTACAATAAACACGAACAAGCAAAAAAGACAGAGAGAGAAAGAGAGAGAGAGAGAGAGAGAGAGAGGATAAAACCAGCCAAATGCACTAAATGAGAAAAGAGTGGTCAATGCAAGAAAGTGGTCGAGAAAGCAGTAGCCAGGGCTCCGTTTATCTTCCGAGCTAAGGCCCTTACAGCAAATCCACCTTCTCCCAGCAAGCACCTCCCCCTGCTCTCCTGCCCCTCACCTTCTCAAACAGTATGTTCTCATTCTCCTCAGTCTGCATAGACCCCTGAGGCAGGTGAGCAGGCTTTGGCTTATTCTGTCATTTGTCCTGTATACATCAAATTCCTTGTCTTTGACTTTCTTCCAAGTCACATACAGATATTTCTGCTAAAGGGGCTCTCTTTTCACATGTCGCAGCGTCTCTGGCAGACTTCTGTGAGGTCCCACCCGGCAGTCTGGTCTGCTTGCGTGTGAGGTGAGCTAGGAAAAGGGAGTTTTCTCCACCACCCGAGCCTTCGGAATGGGGCCTGCCCCTAAGGTCTGGGTTGCAAATCCAGGAGCTTCCAAGGGACCTTGGGGATAGCTTCTTTTCTGGATTTCTCTCCGTTTATTCCCAGAAGACACTTGTGTTTGGCAGAATAGCAGCCCCCAAAGATTTCCATGTCATCATCCCTAAAATCCTTGAATATGTTCCCTTACATGGCAATTGGGACTTTGCATATGTGATCAAATTAAGGATACTGAGATGAGGAGGTGACCCTGAATTATCTGGGTGAGCTCAGTCTAATCCCAGAGGTCCTCGTAAATTACAAAGGGTGGCAGGAGAGTCAGAGTCAGAGAGGAGACGTGATGAAGGCATCACACATCAGAAGTGTGGGGCCACATGCCCAGGAACGTGGCAGCCTCTAGAAACTAGAAGAGAGAAGGATGGGCTTCTCCCCAGAGCTTCCAGAAGGAATGCAGCCCTGCCAGCACCTTCATTGTAGGGCTTCTGGCCTCCACAAGTGCAAGATAATAGATTCGTGCTGTTTTAAGCTACTAATTTTGTGGGAATTTGCTGCAGCAGAAAGAAGAAACTAATACAAGATCAGAAATGTTTGGTTTGGCTACATATGAATATTAGGAATCACCACACCTTGTATAAACGGCTTATTCTTTATGACAATTTGCCACGTAGTGGAATAATTACACACATCATTAAACATATAGCATATAAAGCTTGTGAGAGTTTTGCTTTTAAATTATAAGGCCAAAATTTGCATGGATCAGACACAGCCTCAATGACACAGCAACACTGTCCCTCATGGTGAAATGAGAGCCAGAAGATTTGAGTTCTGGTTCAGTCTCTGTCAATTATGCATCATCTGAGTCTCTATTGTTTTCACCTCTACGTGTCTAAGTTCTCTTTGAGCTTTAACAGTTCTCACATATAATAAAAGTTTAATCAAAGTCTAACTAAAGAGTAAAGAAACTGGGTCTTTGACATGTGTGGTTCACACCAAGAGGTAAGCAAGTAGCAACTTAAAAAATATCAAATGATAATTTTGACCAATAAAGAAAGTGAAGGGGCAAGATGGTGTGCTGACAAATAGACCACTCACACTGAGGGTGCAATGTCCGGGTCAGCATCTATGGCAGAGGAGACCCAGAAGGGAGGATATCTGGTTTTCAGATATCCTTAATTCTTGTATGTGCTTGCAAAATCTCTGGCAAATAATTTAAAAAGTGTAATTTTTTTCCTATGTAAAAAAAATGGAAAGAGGAAGGAGGTAAAGATAAAAGGAAAGAAGGTGGAAAGGAGGGAAGGAAATAATGGAAAGGAAGAAAAAGGAAAAGAAGGGAGAAAGGAAGGAAGGAGGGGAAAGAAGGAGAAAGGAAGAATGGAAGAAGGAAAGAAAAGAAAGGGAGAAAATGAAGGAAGAAGAAAAAGAAGGAAGGAAGGAATGAAGGAAGGAAGGAGTGGAAGGAAGGGAAGAAACAGAGGGAGGGAAGGAAATAAGGACAAGAAGGAAAAAAGGAAAGGGAAAGGAGGGAATGAAGGAATGGAAGGAAAGAAGGCAAGGAAGGAAGAAAGGAAAGGGAAGGAGGGGAAGGAAGGAAGAAAGGAAAGGGAAGGAAAGAAGGAGGGAAAGATAGAAAGAAAGAGGTGGAAAAGCGGTAAGGAAAGAAAGGAAGAAAGAAAAGGGAAAAGAAGGGAGAAAGGAAGGAAGGAGGGGAAGTAAGAAAAAAGGGAGGGAAGGAAAAAGGAAGGAAGAAAGGAAGGAAGGAAGGAAGGAAGGGAAATACTCATTTTTTAATCCCCTACATATTCCTCTCTAGAAGCACTAAAGATTTATTTCGAGTCTTCCCCTCCTCTTCCACTACCCTGACTTCACCCTAAGGCAAAAGAATGGTGATTTGATTCAGTGTATTCCAGAAAATGACTGTGCACAGTGATGAATGTGCCAGTCTAGCATATAGGGGTTGCTCCCTGTGTAGCACCTGTCCACAACCCAAGTGCACACACCTCACACTGATTTTGACAGCAGACACTGAGCCATCACTGTCCTTCACATCCCTCACCACAATAATTCACACAGAGACTCAAGTCGGCTCCACTAAAAGTATCCCCTAGGGTTTTTAAGAAGCAGCCAGGAGATGTCTATTTCCTTTTTGGCAGTGATGCATGATGAGGTGAGAATCCAGACATGGAGCACCATGCTTCAGTCTCAGGAGACGAGGAGCCAATCCCGTTACCACCAGCTAAAACACTGTTCTTCCCCCATTCACAAGTCAATTAATCCTCTTTTCAGCATGGGCTGAATTGTATCTTCCTTACCTGTAGTCCAAAGAGTTGAGGCTTTTACTGAATGACAACCCCATGGCAAGAGGGTGCATGTGCATCGAGGTTACACTGCATGCATTGTGGTGTCCTCCTCACTTGGTTCTTCCTTTCATCACCTGCAGTGGCGGGAACATTCTTCACAGGGCACCTGGCAGTCAGGCTCTGAGCTACTCGTGGCTTTGGATTGACTTTTACACTCATCAGAAGGTTTAGGTGTGGGCTTAGGACAGTAATGGCTCCTTGAGCCCACAAATATTAGGGCCCGAAAATGTTCTTAGGAGACAGCCTGGCTCCCAAAATTTCATTGAGTCAATGCCCTACCTAGGAACACATGTTACTTGCTCAGCGCTGCTGGATTTATTTCCATGTATTCACTTCACTGGAGACAAGGAAGATGCAAGTTATTGATCTGGAACAGGATTCGGGTATTGCCAGCCTCATTGGAAAAAAAAATGTTAGAGTAATCCATTAATATCATATCAAAAAGTAATACATTCATTACACCCTTCATAGAAGGTTGAGAATTTACCATTCCCTTATTAATTCTCCACATTTCCCACCTTTCCAGGTCTTTCTCAATAAAATAAGGTTAGAACTAGAGGTAGTGACATATTTAGCAGAGATGCTTAGTTCTAAGTGTATAGAAAATCTCCAACCTAGAAGTGATCAAGAATTAGGTTAACCATAGAAGGCATATAATCTGAAAGGCTGTCACCTATCTTGGGCTATTTTAATGTCTTTCTATCTGAAACATGAAGATAGAACCCAAGAAGCTGAGGTGGTCTCTTCTGAGGAAACTGCTAGGACATAAAACAAAAATACAAAGTTCACTGTCACCCAAACCCCTGAACATCACAGAACAGGACTGAAGAGCCACCTGCCATGACTGAAACCAGCCTAATATTTCATAGAACTGATGTTAATGGGTTTTTTTCTTGACTAAACATAGAAATTGACCCTCTTATTCTTGAAGTTCGAGAAACTTACATTTGTCTTATCTGAGTTTCTTACTCAGAAAACCAACCATCAGGCCTCCCAAATAGTATTAGAGTTGAAACTCACTGCATCTAGACAGGCAATAGACTCTTCATCCAATCATATAAGAGTTGGCCTGTTGACCAACTCTTATATAAACCCCTAACTTTAGGAAGAGACCGATTTGAGACTGGCCTCCTGTCTCCTAGCTGATGTCACTCATTTTAAAGTCTTTCTTCCCTGGCAATACTTGTTGTCTTGGTGATTGGCTTTCTGTGCAGTGAGCAACAGGACGTAGGCCGAATCCCTGGCACTTGGCAACATGACCAGTCATGACTCACCTTTCAGAATGTCTTGCTTCTCTACGTTTGGAAAATCCCCAGATCTACTTCTAAAATGAAGTAATGAATTAAACCACTTAAATAACTAGGACATGGGTGTTGGTTTAAGGGCCATTTGTGCTTATACAGATTCAGAAGTAGTTTAGGCCACACTTTTGAACTTCTTCAGCATCCCCTGCCCTGATAGCTCATCCTGGCCCCAGGACCCTGTTACAGGCCAGCCTTGTGCATCTCCTCTTCTCTGGGGACTAGCCATGCTGGGCTGTCAGAGTGCATGCTCAGGTAATCTTTTTGGAATGAGTGCTTCTGCTTCATGCTGTGTCTTTTGAGTGAGATTCATCACCCAAATTAAGCTGGACAGAGCCTCAGCACACAACTTAGCTGAGTCTGCAAGAGAAGTACAACAAAAAGGGAAAGTGCATTGTGTTCACTCCAACCAACAGTGTGACATCCCTGATGACAGACAGTGGGCCGGGGATGGGCAGGAGGAGCAGGCTAGGAACAGAAAACCAAGACCACTATGGCAAGATGGTCCTTAAAGAACATGAATCTTCCTTCTACCTAGCTTTTCATTTTAGGGACTGTTTTTAATTTGGAAGAAAAGATTCCAAAGGAGCATTGCGATGTGGTGCAGCAAGAAGCAGATAAACACCACATCAGTCAGTGAGCCACAGGCCCCTGCAGCTGTGTCTTATCCTCTGAGCATGGTCTGAGCCTGTCCACAGAGCTTCCCTTGCAACTCATGATTTTTTTAGAAAAATCACATATCTTGAGAAAGTAGGAACTTGAACCTGATCGAGTTCCAGGCCTACAACATGAGTATAGGCAGAAGCTTTGACCTTCCACTGACATCCTTCCCCCTCTCCCTCAACTGGGCTAGCCAGGACCCAAGCCTCTCAAACCACTATGCAGACAAAACACAGGTCATATTCAATTTAAGGTGACTTGTTGGATCTTGGTAGATATAATGATAGTTTTAGAAGTCAAATTCTGTGGGATCCCAGAGATGCTCATTTGTGACCCCATTTTGCTACTCACTGTGTGAATAGGAAGCGTCACATCACCCAGCATCCTTCACTGCATTTGCAATGAGGCCTTAGTAACATTTCCCCACTTCATAAAGGTGTATGAGAAGCTGATAAAATATAAAATATCTTTCAATTATTTATGTTCCTGGGAGCTATATGTAGCTTAAACTTAAAAATGAGGTAAGGCATGTCTGGGCCAAATATTAGTAGGCAGTTGTGTTGACTTAACCACCATCTAATGAAGGTAAAAAGTCTAGCCCTCCCACATAAGAACCACAGAGAATCAGCCTTGTGCTAAGGGCAAGAGTTTCAAGATAGTTGGCTGCATTAATACTGGGAAACAAAACCCAATGTGGCAACACTAAAATGTTAAAACTTGGCCCAGTTGTGTGTTCCTGAACCATCTGTTGTTCCTCAGTGTTCTCTCCAATAGGAGAAATAGTCCTTATGTTAGGGTGAGGTTTCCAAATACCCTGGAAGGCATCTGCACTACTCTGTTTGTGTTTGGACAAGAACAGGGTATGAGGATACACTTGATATCCAGCCTGAAGAAATTGATAAACCAAAGGAGGAAAACACTGAGGACTGAGTTTATAAAGCGGGCTCCAGTAACCAATTGACTTTGTTTTTGTACATTTAGAAATAATATAGAAAACAGGCCTTCAAACATGATTCATACCAAATGAATATTTAAAGGTTTAAAACCTGTGCTAACAAGTTGTTTATAGATTTAATCTGCCCCTTCTGTTAACAACATGAGATAATTTTGCAATTTCTCTCGACCACTCCATCAAGCAGAGAGTAAAATGGATTTAATAGTCCAGCTAGCTGACAATCACAGAAAAGTACACAATTCTCTAACATGTTAAGATATAACAGGCAAAGTCATTTATGGACTTGAAATTACTCTAAGACACAGGAATGATAATATAAATCCCAGCGGCATAAGTGAGAAAAATATTACAGGTCATGAGGAAATTTGGGGAAGAGTATTATGTGTGTCTTGATATCCCTATTCTATGTCACTCTTTCCTTTCAAGTTGGTATCTAATTTAGTTTTTGAGCTGAAGGGAAAATTAGTCTACAGTATAATCTTAAAATAAATGGGCAGTGGGTTAGTTGTATGGTTTGACTGTGTTCTCACCCAAATCTCATCTTGAATTGTAGCTCCCACAATTCCCACGTGTTGTGGAAGGGACCCAGTAGGAGGTCATTGAATGGGTGTAGGTCTTTCCCATGCTGTTCTCGTGATAGTGAATAAGTCTCACAAGATCTGATGGTTTTTAAAGGGGAATTCCCCTGCACATGCTCTCTTGTAGGCTGCCATGTAAGATGTGACTTTATTCTTCCTTTGCCTTCTGCGATGATTGTGAGGCCTTCCCAGCCATGTGGAACCATGTGAGTCCATTAAACCTCATTTTTTAAAATAAATTAACCAGTGTTGGGTATGTCTTTTTTAGCACCATGAAAACGGACTAATACAGTTAGTCATCTTATCAAAAGAACAATCAAAAAATACAAGACAAGTAAGTTCTACAGATCTGCTATACAAATAGTGTCTATGGGTAACAATATGATGTGCATTTAAACATTTGCTAAGAGGGCAGATTTCATGTTAAGCATTTTGTATACCCTGACCCCACCCCACACACAAAGCAAAGGCATACAAGGAAACTTCTGGAGGTGATGAGTATGTTTATTCTCTTGATTGTGGGGATGGTACTACTACAGGTCTATGCATATGTCCAAACTCATCAAATTGTATGCCTTGAATATGTGCAGTATTCGTTTCTGTATACCAAATATACCTCAAAAAAGCCTTTTATAAAAATCAAAGAATCTTTTATAATTTTTGCTATTTTTGTTGGCACCTAAATAGATACATTCTGAACCAAGGAAGAGATTATGGAAACCAGTTTTTCTGTAGGCACACTTTCTTCTTAGCCCCTTAGATTCAGGCTGTTTTGTGTGCCCCCATGTTACTTCACTGAAGATGATTTAGACAATTAGGACTGGTGAGTATTTTTATAAATAAAGAGATATCACAAGCCTTGAAAATAGGCATACGATGAAAACATTTTTCTGCAAAAGCAGTCAATAGAAAGTGAGGAAAATGAAGTCAGAGATTTATTACACTTGGTAGAAAAATAATTGCATGCATACAAGCTGTGTGTGCATGTGTGTGTGTGTGTGCGCCATAGTCTGGTTGAGCATTAAGGACCTTACCAGACTTTATCATTTGACCAAAACGTTAACTATTTTTTATATTTTAATAACAATAACACTTTGCTGACTAGTTCTTTAGTATCTCAATATTTTTAAATGCCCCCTGTTCGTTTTTTAAGGATATAGCCATGGGAAACAGAGGTGGCATGGCAAAAAGGAACAGCAGAGATCTCCGCAGCTTGACCTGGAAAGCCTCTCCCTGCTGAGCCATTGTCCAGCACCGGGTCCTCCCCTGGGGAGGGCTCTGGAGCCTCGAGCAGACTCTAAGGACTGACACTTGATAGATCAACAGCTCAGTGCTCCACGAGCACTGTCCAGTTCGTGCAATCACGAGCAGAGCCTGTAAAACGGCTGCTTAAGGGAAACAGGGATAATGCTGTGAGTTTGTCTACATTAAAACATTCGCCACTGTCATTTTCAACCTCCCATCCTATGCCCCCTCCCTTCATTGGATTGACCCCAATATTCAGTACCCTGAGCCGTCTAAGTCACTCAAGCTTGTTCTTTTACGGAAAGGGGAAGCATCAGACATTGGCTATTTAAATTTATTGCTTAATGACTTCATTAGAATTTAGATTAGATTCAATTAGATTAAACACAAATGCTCTGAAAAAGCATGTGAGTTTGGGGCTTTTTCTCTCTCACTGTGGAATGATGGATTTTGTCATCATTGGTGACAAGAGTTTCAAGTATTTTTAAGAAGGAGAAGAAATATCCTGGGAAACAAGAGAGCCTTTGCCTTTTTGCTCAAGCAGGACTAAAAATAAACTTTAAAAGATGACAGGGAGAAAATTCTGATTTGTGAATTTCTTTCTCCAAAACGCCCTCTCTTCTCCTGATACAAGTGAGCAAAAGACCGGCTCTTCGACGTGCAGTGCTGGGAGCTACCTGTGGAAAAGTTCGGGAATCAGGAGTTCAACGCATCCAAGTCTATGTCAGTCCTCTCTTTACAGATCCAATTCTAACCTCCTTTTATTCCACGGTTTTTAAAGGCTGTGCTTTCTGATACACTTTAATGTTGTTTGTATTACGTCTTGGTATTCATTCATTTGTTCAGTGGATGTTAATTGAGTGTCCAGCCCATGCCAGACAGGACAGTGTCCTGGGCATTTGAGAGACATCACTGAACAAAATAGACAAAAGCCTGCGGGTTCTGTGTGGCTGGAGGTGCATTGAAAGCTTCCTGATCCTCTGGGCCCTCTGGCCTAAATTCAATCCACCAGTTTATAAATTCTGAGTGCCTCCCTTGTTCTTCTGCTGGCCTGAAGGGCCTCCACTCTCTGAATGTTTATAAAGTGTCTGCGGATGCACAAACAGGCTTGAAATATTAGCGAAAATGTCCAGGAAGTTTCAGTGAGCTGCTCCAGAGCAAGACTCATCTGGGCAGAGCAGTGTAGGGGACCGGTTGAAAGCCCACGGGTCAGACTCTGCTTGTTCAAATCCTGGTCCACTCAGTCCTGTGTAATGTGGATTTGGGGAGAGTTATTTAAATCTCTCTATACCAAAAAATTTCTCATCCGTAAAATGGAATGATGATAAGAATAATAAATAGAAATTCACAGAGGTTTGAAGTGTGAGAAATGAGACAATATATGCGAGCATTTAGAATGGATCTAACACAAAACAGTCAGTAAATTCTAGATGTTGTTATTTCTCTTTCTCTAGTATTAGCTTCCAGCTCAAAGCTGGGTTTCAATCAGTGTCTCATAAGAGGACAAATAAGGGAATGAATAAATAAAGTCTGATAATAGGTACTGCAGCAATATTTTAAAGAAAATCACAAGGCACACTTAGTGTCATTTAAGTCCAAACCAATGCCCCCTTGAAGGAAAGGAATTTGCCTAAGAAGAGCTTACTGTGGCTGGGTCAGAAGCAAGGATGCCAAGCCTTGAAGGGGAAGGGGAGACAAGAGGTGGAGCAGGTAGAGAGGACATTTGAGCATCCGCGGAGGCTGTGTATTTGCAGATCCCTTTACTTCTGCTAACACACGAGAGACAGATTTTGGAGGCCATAGAAACGTGGGACAGAAAGCATGTGGAAAATGAACCCCTGAATCCATAAATGTAAGTTAAATGATTTGATTCATCTTCCTTCCATACTTTCCTGGAAATAAAAAAAGATTTTTTCCCCTCTATTCTGTACACATAATAGGTGCAAGAGTAGGAAAATGGCTTGAAAAAACATTAAAGTGGAATATTTACCAGTGAGACGAAGGGAGAAAATGGAACTTAGGTATTACATAAATTGGATAATCACTTCTAAAAATTCTGAGAAACGTCTGTTTCTTAGTAAACAGGAATGCCATTTTTGGCTCTGATAAAGACCCTTATTCACTCTGTAAATTTCTACACCTAAGGCATGGCTTTGGAGAAACAGGAACTTATATTGCAATTCAAGTTCTGTCATTTTTGCTAGATAACTTTAACCTTTTAAAAATAAATCTCTCTTGCTATCACTTTCTTTATCTGTAATATGACATATTAATCCTAATTAAGACAATTATTTTGATGCCTTAAATACAAAGTCTTATAAAAGAACCCAGTGATACACCTGCCCAATTTAAACTCAATGTTAAGACCCCTTTCACTTCCCACAATAGATAACACTTTGAATACATATTTTAAGTGCTAGTCAAAAAATTTTTAAAGTGAAGACATCCTAAACTTTTGTCAATGAATGCAGACTTACTCTCTATGCTCAACACACTGGGCACTGTCCTCTATTATAGCAAGTATTGACTTGAATTATAATTATTTATGCATCTGCATATAAGTTGCGGTATATAAATTGAAGCTGTAGAACCTAACTGTGGCTGATTCAGCAACAAAAGAGGAGGGTTTATTCGTAGAATATTATTCCCTCTTGAGACGCTACTAAAAAGAAGTAAAGGCATAAACTCATAATTCCAAAGGATCAAAAGATAAATCAGCCATAAAATGATAGGGGAGCCAGAAAGCAGAACGAGTGGTAATTGACTAACAAGACCTGAGAAATGTAAATTATAAGCCAGCACAGAGGAATTATGTAACCCCCAGAGCTCTGACCCTTCTGCATATATAAAACCTCAGAACTGGGCTTTGGATGAGATTAGAAGGCACTTCTTTGGGGAAGATAATAAACCCCAAAGTCAAGGGTGGAGGACTGTATAAAATAAACCCTAAAGATACTGACAGTTTGGGATTACCCAATATAGTGCCCTAACCAGATCATCATACAGTGAAATTTATAGTTAACAAGCTCTCACTGTGTGTAGAGAACTTTCAACCAGCTTTTTAGTTACCCAGGCTTAAATATGGCAGACAGTCAGGGATTATCATACATCCAAGGGAAGCCTCTAACATGAAAGGCATCCAAACAAACAGAAAGAAGCAACTTGGAGAAAACAGACTATGCATGGCACAGAGACTGAAATTCCCAAAGTGCGTGAGTAGCCACACCCTCAGAGGAATAAGAGCAGACCTCACACCTAAGAAAACAATGGTACTGTGCTAGACACAAAGGAGGAGACAGACATTCAGAGGAAAAAACAATGCTCTTAGAAATTGAAAATGTGTTGCAAATATTAAAAACTCAGCAGATGGATTGAAAGATAAAGTTGAGAAAATCTCCCAGAAATTAGACTCAAAAGGCTTTTAATGGAAAAGAAGAAAAGACAAGAATATTAAAGATTAGTTTCAGAAAGTTTAATAGCCAAATAATAAAAGGTCTGAAAATAGAAATAAGAAATGTGAACAAAATTATATCATTTAAGAAATATTTAAAGACTCCTTCCAGGAATTGAAGAATATTAATTTGCAGACTGAAAGATCCCATAAGTGCTTGGCAAAATGGGACAAAAATAGACCCAAATCAAGGCACATTCTTATGAAATTTAGGAACGCTAGGGATAAAGAGAATATTCTAAAAGAATTTAGAAGAAGACAAGGCAAAAACAGAGTATAGACAAAGGATTAAAAATTCAAATGGTGGCTGTGCACAGTGGCTCAGTGCTGTAATCCCAGCACTTTGGGAGGCTGAGGCGGGTGGATCACGAGGTCAAGAGATCGAGACCATCCTGGCCAACAGGGTGAAACCCCGTCTCTACTAAAAATACAAAAGTTAGCTGGGCTGGTGGCGCGTGCCTGTAATTCCAGCTACTCGGGAGGCTGAGCTAGGAGAATCATTTGGACCCAGGACGCAGAGGTTGAAGTGAGCTGAGATCTCACCATTGCACTCCAGCCTGGGCAACAACAGTGAAACTCCGTCTTAAAAAAGAAAAAGAAAAAAATGGCTCAATCTTCTCAGCATCAACACCACAATCTCAACAATGCTTGTATACTACCCTTAAAATTCTGAAGGAGAACGAATCCCAGACTCAGCTCTATACCCAACGAAGTATAATTACAAATAAAAATAAATGGCAATTTCAGGTATTCAAATTTTCAAAAAATTTACCTACCAGGAATCCTCTCTCAGAAAGCTACTGAAGAACATGACTTCCCCAAGTGAAAAAATTATTCAGGGAGATAACAATGCAATCTAAGGAACAGAAAGTCCTAAGGATGATGGTGAGGGGCAACTCAATATGACAGCTGAGGACTAGGCCTCTTCAGAAAGTACCAGCCTAGATGGAGAACTCAGACGGCTTAGCAAGAGATGCCTCCCAAAAGATGAAACTGATAGAATATGTTGTTTTTAAGGAGATTCAGACAATGAAGGGAGAGGTTAGGATGTATTAGTGGTAATGAAAAGCTAAGCAAACAATGGCAAAAATATGATTATCACATTAAAAATTCAGGAAAAAAGATTAATGTAGTATAGGTTAGTATACACTATAGGCTTCAGTTCTAAAAAATATTTAACATTGATTTAACAAAAATGTGATTATGTTTTGGATCTATTTAACTATATTGGAAGGTAGATGAATGAAATGTGTACAAATGTGTAAGGAGGTAGTCAGAGACATAAGTCAATAGGTAATTCATTTAAAAATAAAGAAATGGACTGGCATGGAGGCTCACGCTTGTGATTCCAGCACTTTGGGAGGCTGAGGTGGGCGGATTACCTGAGGACAGGAGTTTGAGACCAGCCTGACCAACATGGCAAAACCCTGTTTCTACTAAAAATACAAAAATTAGCCCAGCATGGTGGCGCATGCCTATAATCCCAGCTACTCAGGAGGCTGAGGCAGGAGAATCACTTGAAGCCCGGAGGCGAAGGTTACAGTGAGCCAAGGTCGCGCCCCTGCACTCCCGCCTGGGCAACAAGAGCGAAACTCCACCTCAAAATGAATAAATAAATAAAATAATGATACTATAAGCATGACATACAGATTTATGAAAATAAATATCATCATGATCATCATGAAAGAGAAACATATTGAAAGCCTTTGGGCATCCAGAAATTGTGGATGGAGTGTGAACTGGTTATGGGAATGTGGGCTCTCAAATGCAGAATTATAGAACTATTTGACTCTAAAATATGTTTTAGAATCAAGGAAGGAAGGAAGGAAGGAAGGAAGGAAGGAAGGAAGGAAGAAAGGAAGGAAGGGAGGAAGGGAGGGAGGGAGGGAGGGAGGGAGGGGAACATTTTGCTTGGCTATGATTTTTTCAATCTCTGATGGATTTTCCTGAAAGAAAATACAGTAAGATGGTGTGGTAAATTTATAACATCTCTCACCCATAGCAAAATTCAGTAGAATGTGTTAAACATGTTTAATACATATCAAGTTATAATAGTTTCATAAAGACACATAACTGAATTGTCTTCATCCATATTCACTAAGGTTTCTTCATATTCCTGCTACATAAGTACGTATCCTGCTATGGCAAAACACTGCACACATACATAAGAAAACAAGGCAGGAAGGACAAGACAGACAGACAGAAAAGTCACTGAGGGGCATCAAGCAGCTTGTTTTCACTACCATATTATGCTAATTAATCATCTAATTTTGGTGTTACAGAAATGGCTGCATCACATCTTATTGTCTATTTGTGCCTAAAGGCAATAATGAGAATACTCTAGAATGACCCAAACATTTCATCCTCCTTTGAGCTAGTTCTCACTCTCTTGAATAAGCCATCTTGATGGAGGTGCTGCCCCAACCTCCTGAGATGACATTGCCCCTTTGTTTAAGGGAAAAGCAGATTTCCCCTGTGTTTTTCTATATCTCCAGCCCTATGCCCTATTCCTGTCAGTTTGGGACAAAGCTCAGAAATGAAACAAAGTTTACAAAAAACTCAATCACTGTAGAGATTTAAACAGGATTTAATTTACTTTGACAGTAGATCCATAGGGACATTTTCCTTTCTTAGCTGCAGTGACATTTTATTGTTGCGTCTAATTGATGTTCACAATGAAAATTAATCACACAAATTGTCAAGTGATTTTTGCCATCAAAGGAAGACTTTTTGTGTGGTATGTGTTAAATGCATCTGCTATCATTGAATAACAAATGTGTGGCATGTAGCTAGACATGCCGATATAGCTAGGGACATTAATAAGAAAAACTCACAAGAACGTTTTGTTCCATGAATAAGTACAGTTCAAAACTTTTAAATTAGTCTCCAATGTATTCACATATTTATAGTCTTGCCTTATATTTGGAATTCTGTCTCCCTAAAAGAAATCTAGTATTATGGTCTACATTTCTTGCTCACATACAAACATTTTCATAACTAATGTCTTTGCCAAAGACTCCTCATCATTATTCATTAGAGCCAAGATAGAACTATCGAAATGGTGTAATTTTTATTTTCCCCCTCAATTTATTAGGGGATTATAGAAAGATTAGACTTGATCGTATGTTAAAAATCATTAAAAAGACAATTACGGATCACAAAAATGCATGTTTTGTACATTTCAGAAGAGTAAAATATCAGAGAAGAGACCTTTCTCCTTAATACGTGTCCTTGTGTTGAACTTAGAGCTGTGTCAAAGCCACAATGTACGAACACTTTGAAAAAATGCTTTCCCTATTTTGGGCTATCTGCTTCATAGCACTGATGTTCTGATTGACTACTTGAGAAATTGTTAAGATAGGTGCAAATAATTATTCTAAAAATCATTTGAACTAGCAACTATGTTTAAACTCAAATGAAATATATTTTCCACTAGTCTAAGCTCATATTTTTTTTTCTTTAGACAGAAACTAGAAAACCAGTTTTTTAAAACTGGAAAAATTCAAGGCTATGGGCAGGGAAGAATGTTTCTGGCAAATGTGTTTGACATTGATTGACATGTTACGGGTAGAGAATGTAGCTTTGGGTCTGAAGACAAGATCGAGACGGTATTATTTTTATAAAGTAGATGATTATGATGAGAGGTGGGGTATAAAGAGAAAAAATGAAGACAATTGATGTGCTAAGGAAGTGAAAAAACCTGGCTAAACAACTATAAATGTATAATGGTATTACTCACTGCACATTTCCACTCATCTTTCCCGGTTTTTTAAATTGTACTTGACACTGTTGGCTATTCTCTTCTTGAGAGAGAAAAAAAATAATCACCCCTTTCATTTACTTTTCTGGCCATACCTGCCCAGCCTCCTGTGTACATATCTCTTCCTCTGCTTTGCCCCTATTTTTGTGTCCCCACCAACGTTTTCCGACACTGCACACGTTTATGCTTATTCCACAGGCGTACTTGCAATCTCTATACTGACTCCAAACCTTTATTTCTCAACCCAAATTATTGTCATGAGCTTGCACTATCTACGGGATTTTACCATGTGTATGTCCCACAGATAATCCAATCTCCAACTCCAAAGCTCCTCTTCCTGCTCAAATACCTAGCTTCTATACCTAAGATGATAATACTGTCTCCAAGCCATATGCTCAAGTCAAAACCTTGAACAGTATTCTTCTTCCTCATGTCAAATCTTTCACCAAATCTTGCCAGAGTTACCTCCTAAACATCCTGTATTACATCTATTTATTTCTGCCTCCGCAAATATTACTCAAGTCCACGCCCTTCTTTCTCTTAACTGTGTAATAACAACAATTTCATTTCTTTTTCAAATTATATTCCACATATATCTGGAGACATCTTAATAAATCATGACTATGTCACAGGATTTTCTTCCATAAAACCCTCGTGTCACTTTTCATTGCTTTTAAACTAAAGTCTTACATCTTTGATGTTCCATTTTAAACACCCTCTCTTGGGTCACATAAAATAGTGATCATTCATCTACAGTTGCTCTAGACCCTGTGGACTTCTCTGTGTCTTTTGTCTTTCAACTTTTGCACTGTACCCTTTATCCACGCTGAACTCCTTCCTAAAATGACCCACCCTTTCTCTAGTACACATCCTGCATGCATGCTGGACTTCCTGACTTTCCCTTGGCAGATTAAACTAATACGTGAACACAATTATTTTTCCTTTTCTAGAAGTCCACTCTGACCACTCCTCCCTCCGTGGTAAGGTTAAGTTCCTTTTTTGGGTGCTGTCATACACTGTTTACTTTCCTTTTCATATTGCATTCATTGACATATTGGGATTGTGTATTGAATTTAACCAGGAAAATGGAGATCCTGTCAGTGCTGTTCATTGCTGCAGTCCCAGCTATTAGTGCAATATGTGACTTACGGTAATAGCCCTACAATAAGTGTATATGCTTTTTGAATGAACAAATATGTTTTGGATAGTTCCAGCTGTAGGTACTCAAGTTTAAACCGCTCAACAGTAACAAGCACTGTTTTCCTTTAACAAGTTCTAGCTGTGTTTTTTATTCCATTTTAAACATCTTCTCTTGGGTCACATAAAATGATGGTAATTCATCTTAGACATTTAGGATAAAGTCTTAATTCCTTGACATGGCTTAAAAGGCCCTGCTTATCACTCTGTGCCTTTTGTCTTTCAACCTTTGTGCCTTACCTTTATGCATGCTAAATTCCTTCTTAAAATGGTCAGAGGTTTAAAGCACACTCAGTGACATAATAGATAAAAGACCTGATGAGAAGGTGGACTGGATGATGAGACTTTGCATCTGTGACAGACTCATCTCAGAGCCTAGCATAAGGTGGGGCTGATTTGTCATTTAGATACATCCCATGGATGCCTGGTCTGTATTGTCTTGTAAAATATTCTTTAAAAGACCAATTAAATTGAAGAATGTAATGAGGTCAAGAATTCACTTTTACACACTAAGCAAATGACAGTGCATATTCTGAGCAAGCTATTCTCAGCAAACTACCAAAGTAAATTTTATTGCTTCAAAGCTTGGCATTTATTTAACATCTATTCATTCCTTCTATCTTGCTATGGTAGCATCATCGGCATTGAATTCCCAAGCTAGACAGCTGAGTAGATAGCTACCATGTGGAGAACAGAGAGGCAGAAAACAGCTAGCAAAGAATCAAGGCTGGGGAAGGAGAGTACCATCAGAAACACTGACGAGGCTAAAAACAGCCATTCAGCCATCACTGAAGTCGGGAGCATCGTCTATTAATAGAACATGCATTGATTGTTTTAAGCACGGTGTGTTCAGATTATTTGCATGTAGTTCAGTCTATCTTTAAAAGATGGTAAAGTTCAGTGCTATTCTGTCTGGTCTGATGGCTAAAATAATAGAATGTCAGAAATTTCCCTTACTAATACTTTATTCTATTGCCTTATACACTGATTTTCCTATACTAACTCATTGGGGAAAGAGTAATAACCATGCCACAAATCTTGGAGTAAATAATTTAAAACAACTACAATTTTAATGTTTTTTTCTGTACATTATTTAATGCTAACTTGGAATGAAATTGCTGAGAAAGTGTTGAATTTGTGTATCCAGCAAGCACAAGAATTTCCTTTGATAATGGAAATGCAATAAAAATAAAATCAATGATTATAATGTTATCTTAAATGACTTATGCTGAGCCCTGAAGATATTGCATCTATTTGTCCTTTTGAAGCATGCATTATTCTATTATCTCTATAAACTGTCATGACTAATAAACATGGTCACAGATTGTATTTCCTGAATCTATTAAGTTCTCAAAATTATGCTGCTTCAATTGTTTTGATTTTCAAAAAGACTTCATCTGGAATTTAAAACATCTTTAAATTAACACAGGTTTTATAGATGCATAAACGATGCTTACTCATCTGATGAGAATCGTCTTCTATGGTCCTCTAGTGCGGAACGGCCTGAGGTCAAATGGCAAAGCCCTCCAACAACCTCCTGCTCTGGGGAAGCATCTCAGGTTTCTGAAGTTACTATTCAACTTTTTCACTTGTCATTTGTCTTGGCACTATCTGTAAAATTTAAGAATTGATTGATTCTCAAAACATTCACCAAGTTTCTGTACATGTAAAGCCTATTTGTGATATTAAGATGAAAAACGCGTGGTTGCCCTGCCTTTAAACAATCAGTCTGGTGTAACTGCAATACTGTATAATACGCTAAATGCAATGTAGAGTTGTAGACACTAATTTTTACCAGAAAAGAAGCTATTTTATTGGCCTTGGGGAAGGAATCAAAGAAGGCTTCCAGGAAGTGATGACTTTAGAGCTGAGCATTGAGAGGCACGAGTTACCCGGGTTTGAAAAGAAACAAAAAGAAGTTAGAAAGGGGAAAGGTGCTCACCCATCCTACTTTTCCCCCTTTATTTCTCTTTCCTTTCCAATAAATATTGGTTGAAACTTTTTATATGCCAAGAGTATCACCACAAGAATGGGGTAAAGTCCAGGGTGAAAGTACAATAGAAGCCAAGCGACAGAGGTAAGAAACAACAGTGAGTGTGTAAAAACATATAAAGCGCAAGAGTGAGGATCAAAAGCTAGCAAGGTTTCAAATTACATAACATTCTGTATGCTTGGAAATGGAGTTTAAACATTGTCTTATCAGTAAAATTATCTTTCCAAACTAATTAATAGACATGACCAAAGTTGTATATACGTTAAAACTCACCGTTGTGTTGAGTGGAGAGAAGGGTGCGGGGGCACAGTAAGGCAGCTAGTTCATGCATCCAGATGAATAATAACCAAGTCTCCAAATAATAGAGTGTCCATGACGACAGAAAGAAGGAGACAGATTGGAAAACTCATTAGGAGGTAAATAAAATTTAGAGGCTTAAAGGATAGATATGGGGATTGAGAGAGAGGGAGGGACAGAAGATGGCACACAGTACTTAGACTGAGGGATGTGATGGTGTCACTGAAGATAAAATCCAGAGGTGGAAGACCAGACATGGGCAGGGCTCCACTGTGAACATGTTGTACTTAGGGTTACTGGTGTGCCCATGTAGAGGTGTCCATGAGGCAATGAACAACAACGTGAAGCTAAATTGGGTGTAGAGTCTTAATTGCAAATTTCAAATTTTAGAGTTGTCAGCTTTTAGTTGATCGTTGAAATAAAATTACATGAGATTATTAATAAACAGATATAGAAATAGAAGAGAAAGGCCCTAAAATTGTGATGAAATAGATTATTTTAGGTATAGAACGACAAGGGAACCTCTCAATAAGCAGAGATTGATGGGGGAATTTAGGGGTGCCATAAAAACTAAGGGGAGAGGGAGGATAAAGAACAAGGCTGGCATGTTCTCACTCATATGTTGAAGCTAAAAACGCTGATCTCACAGAAGTTAAAAAAAAAAAGTAAAACAGAAGATGCTAGAAGCTGGGAGGGAGATAGGGAGAGATTTGTGAAAGAATACAAAATTACAGATAGATGGGAGGAGTAAGTTCTAGGGTTCTACAGCATTGTAGGATGACCATAGCCAACAATAGTATATTATATAACTTCTAACAGCAAGAAGGAGGATATTGAATTATTCCAACCCAAAGACATAATAAATGTTTGAGAAGGTGGATATGCCAGTTATCCTGATCTGATCACCATACATTATATGCATTGCAACCTCATTACATATCCCATGAATATGTACAATTATATGTCAGTTTAAAAATATTTTTTAAATGTTTTTTTCTTTTTAAAAATGAACAAGATTGATTGCACTGAATGGAATACAGAAGGCTGACAACACGGAACCTCAAATCTACATGCTGGCATGGTGGCACAGGGGCATTCAGTGCTAACCCCAGGAAAAGTGGCATCAGTTGGTGGAGGGCAGAGCTAATGTGGGGTGAGTTGAAAGATGATAAGACATCAAGTAGGTGAGACTTGGGTTTACACTGCTGTTGAGAAGTGTGGCTCTGAGACAAGGTGGAGACAGAGCTCGAAAGAAGGATGTGGAATTGTGGAAATTCTTTTAAAGATGTGAAAGACTGCAGCACAATAAGAATACCCAGGAGAGGAACCATTAGAAACAGACTTACCAATCCCAGAGTCAGTTCATGCCACTTCCTTGTGATGTTAGGCCCCCATATGGCTAATTTTAGATCAGCAGAAATAAATGCTGAAGCAAGGTCCTAGAGGAGGAGAGGTGGCAGGATTGGCGATGGAGGGATTGGAGATGGAGGGATGGGAGGTGGAGGGATGGGAGGTGGAGGGATGGGAGGTGGCGGGATAGGGGGTGGTGGGATGGGAGGTGGAGGGGCTTGCCTTTGAACAGGAGAACACCTCTCTGGGAAGCTGGAGACTGGCTGATGAGGATGAATGTGGATGTAGAGAAGTTTGCAACTGGTGGGAAGTTAGGATGAGGCCGGTTGAGGGAATTAACAATCTATTTTTTTTTTCTAATTTAGTTTATTTGGAGTTAGAAGACCTTGTCCTCCACTAAGATTTAGAGATGGTGAGGTGGCAGTTAAATCGGGGGTTGCAGAGCACAGCAAGGGATTTACATAGCTGAGGAGAGAGTGGGGATGGGGAGCTCAACGAGAACAAGAAGCAGAGACAGCAGCTCAGGCTAGACACCATGAATTCATTCTCCAGAACGAGCTGGCTGTAGCAGTGAGTGAAGGCAGGCAGAAATATTAGGTAAGAACTGGACTTGGCCAGGCGCAGTGGCTCACGCCTGTAATCCCAGCACTTTGGGAGGCCAAGGTGGGCAGATCACGAGGTCAAGAGATTGAGACCATCCTGACTAACACGGTGAAACCCTGTCTCTACTAAAAATACAAAAAATTAGCAGGGCGTGGTGGTGGGCGCCTGTAGTCCCAGCTACTTGGGAGGCTGAGGCAGGAGAATGGTGAGAATCCGGGAGGCGGATCTTGCAGTGAGTCAAGATCAAGTCACTGCACTCCAGCCTGGGCAAC
Organism: Macaca fascicularis; assembly: GCF_037993035.2. Classification (NCBI taxonomy): domain Eukaryota; kingdom Metazoa; phylum Chordata; class Mammalia; order Primates; family Cercopithecidae; genus Macaca; species Macaca fascicularis. The sequence goes on from NC_088381.1 coordinate 2,740,541, forward strand.
AGGGTGAGACTCTGTCTCAAAACAAACAAACAAACAAATAAATAAATAAATAAATAAAAATAAAGAACTAGGCTTGTGTGGTGTAAGTATGGGGCAGGATGCTAGGGACAGCAGGGCATTGAGAGTGCTGATGAAAGTGTACGTCAAATAACCAAACACGGAATCTGTGCATCTACTTGCTCATGACCAGCAAATGTGTTGCTGGAACCTGGAGCCTCAGGGTGGGTGAAGTACCTTGTCTCTGGCCATGATGGCAGAAGTCACAAGAAGATCAAATCTCCAGGGCACTAGTGGTCGTGGAAATAGTAGGATGGCAGATACCATTCTGTGCTGTCATTGTTGAAGAAGTGAAGCAGCTCCAATACAAAAATATAATTCATGTGAAGAATATTAAAAGCTTAATGGCTCAAAAAACAAGGAAATCATTAACATTGTACTTCCCTAGAAAAATACTAAAAACTTTGTGTATATATGCATTATATATGTATACATTATATTTAACGTTTTACTGGTCAACTTTTTGTGATTTTTTTTCAAAGTACATGATAAAAGTTCCCCTTGCAAATCACCTTTTGAGGGTGTCATCTTGGAATGTAATCATACATCCCCTAGAAAATACTTAGCACTGTCATAATTTCTATCCAGATGGGCCTACCTCATCTTGCACTGCAACCAAAGGAAATTCATGGTTAACAGTTTTATTGAGATATAATTTACATGCCCTAAAATTCACTGATTTAACCTGTAAAATTTAATGGTTTTACCCAGTTGTACAATCATATTCATACAGCCCTCACTGTAATCTAACTTTAGAGTATTTTCATCACCCCACAGTGAAGCCCCATAGCCACTGGCTTTCACTCTCCAAACCCCTCCACATTCCCAGGTGTAGGTAACCACGAATCTACTTTCCATTTCCATAGATTTGCATACTCTAGACATTTAATTCATTGTGGTTTAGCACTTTCTCTTTTTTCCCCTTAAATACATAAACTGCACATCTAGCAAAGTCCGTGAACGTCCTCTAGCTTGTGGCTGGCAATTGCCCTCTTGCTTCTCTCTGCACATAGATCTTCCGTGAATGACAAAGCCTTTCTCCAGGGGTGGTGTGATGGCCTCTCGCCCCACGGTGTCAGTGGTCAGGCTGTAGTCTTCTGCCTAGATGTGGGGCAGTGTTGCATGCTCCTTTATGCTTGATTTTTGGCATTGGCCCTGGCTGTGTCCTTCCAGATAATTCCTAGCCTCATTCTCTAGCCCTCCAACTGATTTAACAATAGCGTCCTTTTGTAAGTTTAGCTTTAATTTTGATCACACGTACATCCTTCCTTCCTTCCTTCCTTCCTTCCTTCCTTCCTTCCTTCCTTCCTCCCTCCCTCCCTCCCTCCCTCCCTTCCTCCCTTCCTCCCTTCCTTCTTCCCTTCCTTCTTCCTCTCTCTCACTCCCTCCCTCCCTCCCCTCTTTCCTCCTTCCCTCCCTTCTGTTTTGTCTTGTTTTAAATAATAGTATGAGTTAGATATAGATCAAATGTGGCATGGAACTAGTATTGGTTGGCATAAAGTAAATGTTTCAGTTGGTTTAATATTCAATTTTTCATCATATGATCTCTTGAAAAACAGGAGTGAGTGGGGTGATGTTTCTTATTACCCATATGCTAAGTACCCTGCTCTAGGTACAGTTGTCATGGATACAGCTTGCTGAGCTCCCGCAGACCTTGACTCTCCAGTGTTGACAGGGAGTTGATAGACTGAAGCCAAATATTAGACAACAGCATGTTGTGCTTGCTGAAAACCGGGCAAGGTGGGCGCGACGGAACTCTATGTCCCCTTCTCGGTGTGCTCTGATAAGATTAGAAAAAGCCATCGTTGATCCAGTTACTCTTCACTGCCTTTTGCGGGGACAGGGGGAGATGGAAAAAGGAAGGCCAGTGCAAAGAGTGAGCAGATAAAGCCAGTCCAGAAATCTAAATAAGTCGCTGAGTAGAAGCCGAAGTAGGAAGACTATAATCAGGGTAATTTAAGAAAGTAAACACAGTTTATGAAAATCTCAGCTGTCAGCCTTAACCACCACAGTTTATACAGACCATGAGCTCCTTGAATTCAGAGACCAGGTTTCATTCATTTCAAAGCTTCCCAAATAACCTAGTAACACACTGCACCCAGTAGGCAATCTGTAATCACTTGCTGAATTACATGCAGCTTTTCTGCCCGTTTCTTTCCATTTCCTTAATCAGAAAATAAATACTCACTGTGCCAAGTACCTATCGGGAAGAGTGATTTTCAAAGTAGCTGGCCCGCAGGGTTCTGACCTCAACCCTCAGGGTGCTCTTTGAGGATGGCCGCAGGTCAGAAGCAGGTCCTGGAAGCCTCCTGCTCTCAGAGACTGACCATCACCTAGGGCTGCTGGGGAGGACCCAGGTGAGGGGCCAGGGACCGAGGGAGCTGGTACACAGGGAGTGGAGCACCAGCTTCTTGCCGGTGGGTGCGGGCGTGTTGGGGTAGTTTTACAGCCACCTTGCCTGCGGGGCGCTGCCTGGAACCTCCCCAGGGCGCATTCACACCGTGAATACTCGTGCCTTCAGCAAGAAACACCAGCCAGATTCTACCATATTCATAAATGTGTCTCCTTGAAAATTTTAAATATCTGGCAAAAGAGGCATGCGGTGAGCAGGATTCTCACTTTCTCAGTTACCTGCATGATCAGTGACCAGTGCCCTACCCCAGAGCCCAGCATGCAATGAGGAGACCCTGCGTCTCCAGGGGCTAAGCGGTCCCCGGGATTGACAGGGTGAAGTCTTGAAGCCTGATGGTTGTTAGGTTGGACAGGGGACAGTGACTCTATCTCAGAGTCAACCCATCCTCTTCAACTCTGAGTCTCCTTTTATTTTTTTTCTGAAATGGAGTCTTGGTCTCGCACTGTCACCCAGGCTGGAATGCAATGGCATGATCTCGGCTCACTTGAACTCCGCCTCCCAGGTTCAAGCAATTCTCCTGCCTCAACTTCTCGAGTAGCTGGGATTACAGGTGCCCACCACCACACCTGGCTAATTTTTTGTGTATTTAATAGAGATGGGGTTTCACCATGTTGGCCAGGCTGGTCTCAAACTCCTAACCTTGTGATCCACCCGCCTTGGCCTCCCAAAGTGTTGGGATTACAGGCGTGAGCCACTGCGCCCGGCCCTGAGTCTCCTTCTTAGAAGAAGGGAATGAACTGATATGTGGCTTTAGAAAAACCATTCAGCATTTCCTTGAAGTAAAGCAATGTCTAGACATTTGTTCTGAGCCTGGGTAATTGCACGGGCTTGGCAAAGACGCTCTCTGTGTTGGCGCATGTTTTTCTGTCATGCACATAAACTTGGTCCTGATAACGGGGTGGAGGGTCATTAGAACTGCACACTACCTTCCTTCTTCCAGAAGAACGTTTTGGGAGATTTTCTCTTTTGCTGCCTATGGGGGGCAGGCTGGAGAAAGCATTTTGGAATTCACGGTCTTTCCTTACTTGTAAATCTTCTTAATATTTTTCAATCACCTCCCTGGTGTTACAGGCTGAATTGTATCACCCCGAAATTCACGTGTTGAAGGACGTCAAATAGGACTATATGGGAGATAGGGCCTTTAAGGGGTAATTAAAATAAGATGGGGTCTTTAGGGTGGGGCCCTAATCCAATCCGATGGGTGTCCTTATAGGAAGAGGTGAGGATCCCCACACACAGAGGACACAGAAAGAAGACAGTCGCCCACGCACAAGGACAGAGGCCTCCGGAGAAACACCAGTACCTGGAACTTCCAGGCTTCAGAACAGTGGCAGAAAAAACCCCTGTGGTCCAAGCCTGCTGGTCTGTGGTACTTCCTATGACAGCCCCAGCTGACTATCGTACTCTAAGTTATCATGCTTGCTCCCATAAAAGTGCACCAAACTGAGTAAAAGGGCCAAAGTGTCCAAACCCCCACTTTCTTAACATTGGCCTCTGTGCAGATTTCAGTTCTGATCCACACCTTTGGTCGTTTCGGCCATTGTCTCTGTGGCTGCGGCCTCTGGTCCCTGACCCCTGCGGTCCTAGCCTTGCCTGCATCAGTGACGCCTCAGTCTCCCTCCAGCTTTAGGATCTGGCCGGCAGCCTCCCTTTCTCCCTTTCTCCTCAGCCCTCCCCAGCCTGTTCCACCTGCCCATCAGCAGCTGACGTCTCCCAAGCAGGTCTCAGGCACCTCCTTCTTAAGTCTTGTTGATGCTCTACAGCTTGCGTATCTCTTAGCCAAAATGTGTGGGACTGGAAGCGTTTTTGATTTTGGATTTTGTTTTGTTTTGTTTTGGACTGTGGGACAGTTGCATATATAGAATGAGATACTTTAGGGATGGGACTCAAATCTAAACACCAAATTCATTTGCTTCATATACACCTTATCCACATAGCCTGAAGGCAAGTTTATACAATATTTGTAATAATTTTGTGCCTGAAACAGGGTTTGTGGACATGGAGCCATCATAAAAACACATCACAACTGGAGGTTCATTTTCCCCCTGGGGGCGCTGGATAAACTCTGTTGTGCAAACCGTCCCCTGAGGTCGGGGTGGAATTCTCCACCTGTGATGTCATGTTCACACTCAGAAAGTCTGGGATTTTTGCAGGACTTTGGATTTCAGATTTGGGGTTTAGGGATGCTCAACCTGCACCTCCTTCTTCTTGAACTCTTCTCACTCCAGTTCTCTTAGAAACATGGACCAAAATTTCTTAGCACACACCTTGGGGGAGTGGAAAGGCTGGAGAAGAGCTGTTGACTTCCTTGTTTCTGGAGATTAACAGCAAGAAGCTACGTGTGTGGGGATTGGGGAGGAATTTTACTTTCCACTTCATTTTCTATCTTCCTTGCTTAAAAAATAATATTCTTGATAGTAAAACTAGAAAGATTGCCAATGGAAAAATGCATAGAGACAAGTGTGTGACTTGTGAAGCTTTGAGCAAACGTCTTACAGAAACTGGCAGATCTCTGCAGAGCATGCTGACGACGCTGAACGTGAGGATGACGGGAATTTCATTTTATTCTCAGTGCCTCTTGTCAGGCGACGAGGGAGGACAACAAGGTCGGGAGGAAAAGGCCCGGAGATTGGGAAGTGAGACCCGTTCTGCCACTAGCATTACCTCATTGCAAGAGGTTCTTTTAAAAATCACTGGTTTTAAAGAGACGGACATAATTTAGAAGCCTAAATAAACATCAGAGGAGCAGAGTGACACGCTTGGGAAATTCAGGTGAGGGTAGTTTGTCACAGTGTGAACTCATCAGTGCCTTGCCAGGCAGAGCAGGTGCTAACTTCCTTTAACGAAGCACTGTTTATAAAACTACTCTTAGAAGGAAAGCCAGATCTGGACGGGAGGAAACAGGGAAACAGACTAATGCTATTTTGTCAAAAATAAAGTGCTAGTCTATTTCGAACAGGACAGCCACAGCAGAGACCTGGAGTTAAATGACTATCTGCTCAGATTACAGAATTAGTTAAAACTCCCTACCAAGCCAGAAAAAAACTAAATCAAAATGTTTTCCACATTTTGTAGAGCTGCAAGTTGAACAAGGAAGAATGAAAGCAGGCGCTAAAACGATTGACAGGCGGAGAGCATTTGCTCGGTGGAGGTAGGAAATGGATTTATTTACCTGACCCTTCAACCCAATAGTTCCTAACTGCTGGTGCCATTAAAAGAGGGAAAGGGAAAGCAGTCAGGAAGGCAAGAATTAAAGAAATGGAAAAGCAAAGACAAAATAAATTTAAAATGGTGTGTACTTTTCTGTTCGCTGGAGATAAAAATCCTGTTAAAGTTAGAAATAGTAAATCTTGTGACAAATATATGTGAAAAGCTCTCAATATTAACCACTTGTTATATCACACTTGATGGTTTTTTTAGTTAGAATACATGCTATTCCCATGTTTTGAAAAAAAAATTAAATAAAAATTTCCCACCACATTTCTCTTACTCAAAAGATGAAAAAAGCAGATGAAGCCAAGAAGTAAAGATAAAAAATTGATATGAAAACACCTTCATTTAAGAAATTCCATTTAGAGCTTTCTTTCCCTCAGATGATATATTTTAATCTTCATGGGAATAAGCATTAAAAAGCTGGGTATTTCCCTTTATGATTTGGTTGCCTGGGAGCTCAGAGCCAAACTTACGGTTCTATTAGAACAACTGTCATTTACTTCTTCCTGATTGTCCATTCATGTTTTATAGGCTTTAAACACCTTTGCTGGTCCAGGGTTTTTCTTTTTTATAATGCTTTTTTATTACACAAGACAAACACAGGCTGCTGTTGCAGAACACAGTGGAAATCAACAAATACTAATCACCCATAAATCTGTATTTCCTACCAACCAAAGGCAACCACCAAAAATGCACTGGCTTGCACGTCCTCTGGATGTATATGTGTGCGTGTAGGTACATGTCCAGGAACACATAAATGAGATAATGCTGGATGTACCAATGTGTATTCTTCGTTTCATTTTATTGTAAACATTAATTGATGTTAATAAATAATCATATATGGAATCTGAATGGCTCTTTTAGCATCCTGTTATATGGAAATACTGTGTTTTATTTAGCATGTTTTTGGTGTTTTATATATTATAAACAATGCTTAAACATATCCTTCAAAAAATGTCAATAGCTTTAGGGGTACAAGTGGTTTTTGATTACACAGATGAATTGTATAGTGATGAAATCTGAGATTTTAGTGCACCCATCACTTGATAGTGTACATTGTAAGCAATGTGCAGTTTTTTTTTCATCCCTTACCCCTACTCTCACCCTCCCCACTTCTGAGGCTTAAATATCCATGATACCACCCTGTATGACTTTGTATACCCATAGCTTAGCTCCCACTTACAAGTGAGAACATGTGGTATTCGGTTTTCCATTCCTGAGTTGTTTCACTTAGAGTAGTGGCTTCCAGCTCCACACAAGTTGCTGCAAAAGACATTATTACATTTTTGTATGGATGAGTAGTGTTTCATAGTATAAATATACCGTACATTTTTTATTCACTCATCAGTTGATGGGCACTTAGGTTGGTTCCATATCTTTTTAGTTGTGAGTTGTGTGCCATAAATATATATGTGCAGGTGTCTTTTTTATACAATGACTTCTTTTCCTTGGGGTAGACACCCAGGATGGGATTGCTCGATCGCGCGGCCAAATGGTAGATCTACTTTTAGTTTTCTGAGAAATCTCCATACTATTTATCATAGTGGTTGTACTAATTTGCATTCCTTCCAGCAGTGTGTAAATGTTCCCTTTTCACCACACCCATGCCAGCATCTATTGTTTTTTGACTTTTTAATAATGGCAATTCTGGCTAGGGTCAGGTGGCATCTCACTGTGGTTTTAATTTGCATTTCTCTGATGATTAGTAGTGTTAAGCGTGTCTTTGCATGTAATTTGTCCACTTTTTGATGAGATTGTTTTTCCTTGCTGATTTGTTTGAGTTCCTTGTCAATTCTGGATATTAGTTATTTGTTGAATGCAGAGTTTGCAAATATTTTCTCTTGTTTTGTGGGTTGTCTGTTTACTCTGATGATTATTTCTTTTACTGTGCAGAAGCTTTTTAGTTTAACTAGGTCCCACTTATTTCTTTTTCTTTTTGTTGCACTTGCTTTTGGGGTCTTAGTCATGAATTATTTGCCAAAGCCAATGTCCAGAAGAGTTTGTCCTAGGTTTTCTTCTATAATTTTTATGGTTTTGGTTTTAGATTTATGTCTTCGATCCATCTTGAGTTGGTTTTCTTAATATGGTAAGATATAAGAACTCAGTTTCATTCTTCTATGGTGGCTATCCAGTTTTCCTGGCACCATTTATTGAATATGGTGTCCTTTCCCCAGTTTATGCTTTGTCAAAGATCTGTTGGTTGTGTTTGGATTTATTTCTGGGTTGTCTATTCTGTTCCAAAAGTCTGTGTATCTACTTTTATACCAGTACCATACTGTTTATGTTATGATAGCCTTGTAGTATAATTTGAAGTAGGTTAATGTGATGCTTCCAGATTCGTTCTTTTGCTTAGGATTGCTTTGGCTAATTGGGCTCTTTTTTGGTTCCATATGAATTTTAACATTGTTTTTTCTAATTCTATGAAAAAATGATGTTGGTATTTAGACAGGAATTGCATTGAATCTGTAGATTGCTTTGGGCAGTATAGTCCCAATACTGTTATTTTCATTATATTGATTCTTCCAATCCAAGAGCATGGGATGTATTTCCATTTGTTTGTGTCGTCTATATTTCTTTCAACAGTGTTTTACAGTTTTTCTTATACAGATCTTTCATCTCCTTGATTAAATATATTCCTATGTATTTTATTTTATTTTTACAGCTATCGTAAAAGGAACTGAGTTCTTAATTTGATTTTCAACTTGGCTGTTGTTGGTGTATAGCAGTGCTGCTAATGTGTGTACATTCATTTTGTAATCTGAGACTTTACTGAATTTTTAAATTAAATCTAGGAGTCTTTTGGAGGAGTCTTTAGGGTTTTCTAGGTATACGATTATATCATTAACAAACAGAGATAGTTTGACTTCCTCTTTTCCAATTTGAATGCCTTGATTTATTTCTCTATCTTGATTGCTTTGACTAAGACTTCCTCTTCTTGTTAAATCTTTTGTTTGTTTGTTTGTTTTGTTTTTTGAGACAGAGTCTTGCTTTGTTGCCAGGTTGGAGTACAGTGGCACAGTCTTGGCTCAATGCAACCTCTGCCTGCTGGGTTCAAGCGATTCTCCTTCCTCAGCCTCCTGAGTAGCTGGGACTACAGGTGCACGCCACGACACCCAGCTAATTTTTGCATTTTTAGTAGAGACGGGGTTTCACCATGTTGGCCAGGATGGTCTCAATCTCTTGACTTTGTGATCCACCCACCTTGGCCTCCCAAAGTGCTGGGATTGAGCCACCATGCCCAGCCCGCAGCTATTCTTATAAATACATTTCTCAGAGATGGGGCCTTGCTGTATCACCCTGGCTGGAGTGCAATGGTGTAATTGTAGTTCACTGCAGCCTTGAACTCCTGGCCTCAAGCAATCCTTCAGCCTCAGCCTCCCAAGTAGCTGGCACTGCAACTGCACACCACTATGCCCAGTCAATTATTGTATCTTTTGTAGAGCATCTTGCTGTGCTTCCCACTCTGATCTCAAACCCTGACTTTAAGAGATCCTCTCTCCTCAGCAGCTCCCAAAGTCCTTCGATTACAGGCATGAGCTGCTGTGCCTGGCCAGTTTACAATAAATTTCTGAGAATGAAACTGCTGGGTCAAAGCACAAGCAAATTTTTTGTACTTTCAAAACTGAATGGCCAATGTTTATCTGTTGTTCAGGCTGCTGGCATCAGTTTATAGTCTCATACTAGGCAAATATATATATTTTTAAAGTTCACTTATCTTTACCTCCCCAAAATATTATCTTTTTTATCAATTTGAAAGCTCAAAAATCATATTCTTTCCAATGGCTCCCATCACTATAGTATTAATGTATTTTCAGGCTGCTCATAAAGACATACCTGAGACTGGGAAGAAAAAGATGTTTAGTGGGCTTACAATTGCACATGGCTGGGGATGCCTCACAATCATGATGGCAGGCAAGAAGGAGCACGTCACGTCTTACATGGATGGTGGCAGGCAAAAATAAGAGAGTTTGTGTAGGGGAATTACTCTTGTTAAAACCATCAGATCTTGTGAAACTTATTCACTATTGTGAGAACAGCACAAGAAAGACCCGCCCCCACGATTCAATTGCCTCCTACTGGGTCCCTCTCATGACACATGGGAATTGTGGGAGTTACAATTTGAGAGGAGATTTGGGTGGGGACACAGCCAAACCATATCATTCCACCCCTGGCCACTCCCAAATCTCATGTCTTCACATTTCAAAACCAATCATCCCTTTCCCAACTATCTCCCAAAGTCTAAACTCATTTAAGCATTAACTTGAAAGTCCACAGTCCAAAGTCTCATCCAAGACAAGGCAAGTCCCTTCCACCTATGAGCCTATAAAATCAAAAGCAGGTTAGTTACCTCCTAGATACAGTGTGGTAAAGGCATTGAGTAAATACAGCCATTCCAAATGGGAGAAATTGTCTGAAACAAAGGGGCTGCAGGCCCCATGCAAGTCTGAAATCCAACAGGGCAGTCAAATCTTAAAGTTCCAAAATGATCTCCTTTGACTCCATGTCTCACATCCAGGTCATGCTGATGCAAAAGGTGGGTTCTCATGGTCTTGGCAGCTCCACCCCTGTCCAGGTGCACAGTGCAAGCTGTCAGTGGATCTACCATTCTATGGTCTGGAGGATGGTGGCTCTCTTCTCATAGCTCCACTAGTCAGTGCCCCAGTAGGGACTCTGTGTGGGGGCTCTGACCCCACATTTCCCTTCCACACAGCCCTAGCAGAGGTTCTCCATGAGGGCCCTGCCCCTTCAGCAAACTTTTCCCTGGGCATCTAGGCATTTCCATACATCTTCTGAAATTAAGGTGGAAGTTTCCAAACCTCAATTCTTCACTTCTGTGCACCTGCAGGCTCAACACCATGTGGAAGCTGCCAAGGTTTGGGGCTTTCACCCTCTGAAGCAACAGCCCAAGCTGTATGTTGGCACCTTTTAGTCATGGTTGGAGTAGCTGGGATGCAAGGCACCAAGTCCCTAGACTGCACACAGCAATGGGACCCTAGGCCAGGCCCAGGAAACCATTTTGTCCTCCTAAACCTCTGGGCCTGTGATGGGAAAGGCTATTACAAAGGTCTGTGGAATGCCCTGGAGACATTTTCCTCATTGTCTTGGTGATTAACATTCAGCTCCTCATCATTTATGCAAATTAATGATTGAATTTTTTTTCAGAAAATGAGGTTTTCTATTCTATCACATTGTTAGGCTGCAAATTTTCCAAACTTTTATTCTCTCTTTCCCTTTTAAAACTGAATGCCTTTAACAGCACCCAAGTCACCTCTTGAATGTTTTGCTGCTTAGGAATTTCTTCCACCAGATACCCTAAACCATCTCTCTCAAGTTTAAAGTTACACAAATCTCTAGGGCAGGGGCAAAATGCTTCCAGTCTCTTTGCTGAAACATAATAAGAGTTACCTTTGCCCAGTTCCCAACAAGTTCCTCATCTCCATCTGAGACCACCTCACCCTGGATTTCATTGTCCATATCATTATTAGCATTTTGGTCAAAGTCATTCAACAAGTCTCTAGGGAGTTCCAAACTTTCCCACATTTTTCTATCTTCTTGTGAGCCCCCAAACTGTTCCAACCTCTGCCTGTTACCCAGTTCCTAAGTTGCTTCCAGATTTTTAGGTGTCTTTTTAGCAACACCCCATGCCCTGTACCAACTTACTGTATTAGTCTGTTTTCATGCTGCTCATAAAGTCATACCCAAGACTGGGAAGAAAAAGAGGTTTAATGGACTTATGGTTCTACACGGCTAGGGATGCCTCACAATCATGGTGGCAGGCAAGGAAGAACAAGTCACTTCTTACATGGATGGCAGCAGGCAAAAAAAAAAAAAAAAAAAGAGTTTGTGCAGAGGAGCTCCCCTTTTTAAAACCATAATAAGTCTTATAAGGTTTATTTACTATTGTGAGAACAGCATGAAAAAGACCCATCTCCATGATTCAATTACCTCCCACTGGATCCCTCCCATGACACACGGGAATTGTGGGAGTCATAATTCAAAATGAGATTTGCATGGGGACACAGCCAAACCACATCAGCACTGAAGGTGGAAAGCCAGGAGACAGTTTTCTGGCCTCACCATCCCCTATTAGGATGCAAGGCCTTGAGGGCACGTCCTGCATCTGGCCTTTCATTCACAGCCCTTCCCCAGCCAGGGTCTCCTGATGATGCCCTCTCTACAACTCTGCAGCATTGTGAGCTGTGTTTACTTCTGAGACCTTGAACTTCACCATGCCTCACCCAGGGCATTGCGTTTTCAGTACATAAAAATTATTCAGCGCTCATTTCAGCCTCATTTCCTTTAGCCCCTGAACCCATCCCACATCCCTTTTCAGTCACTCTCTTACTATTGGGTCATCTTTAGGTGTAATAACATGATTCTAATTCACAGTCTGCCGGACTTGAAAGCAAGCTAAACGTTCTGGGATAATAAGGCACTACTTGCAATTCTAAGCAGAGAAAGGTCTCAACAAGAATGTGTAACTGTTTTTATCTTTTTCTTTTGGCTTATAGAATTGAATGACAGAAAGACCTTCTCTGCTTTAAAGTTGCAATATATTTTAGTATGTTTTCCATCAGCTGTTTTATGATGTAACTCTCTTTAGGTCCTTGGATTAATTTGAAATGTATCCTGAGGTACGATATCTTCCTTTTGGCTGCCTGATTATCCTGATTACAGACATGAATATAGAGGCTCTTAATTAGGATTGGGACAGAATTCCCTACCAACTCAAGTGGGTTGGGAAGAGTCAGCTCTTGGAATTAGAAAAGAACAAAGCATATTGTTTGTTGCACCTGAAAGTCACAGGGTAAATTTATTTCCTCTATAGGTACTCTCATTCTGCACCTCTCCCATTAATTTTGCTTGTATTTAGACTAGTAATTCTCCAGTTTGGCCTGCATATTGGATTCATAGGGGAAACTTGGAAAAATTACTGATATGTGGGTCTCACTTCCTCTGACCAACTCCCCCACCACTCCACCCACATCCTGATTCATTCCTCTAGAGTGTGACTTGAACATTTGAAGTTTTAAAATATTCCAGGTGAATATAATGTGCAGCCAAAGTGGAGAAACAGATTTGCAGCAATGCTTTAAGTGCATTAATGCTCTCATGAATTGCAAGGAGCTTCTTTTAAAATCCAGACTTTGAGTCACAAGGTCTGAGTCTGAGAATCTACATCTTGAATGAGCTCTGAGGTAGTATCAACGTTGGTCTTTTTTCTCTGACACTTTCCGTAGATCCAAGACCTCTTTCAACCCCATTACAAATCTGAAATTGACCCCAAAACTCATACCGATGGATGACAAGTTTGCTTGTTGGTAATATTTATTTAAATAGTGTTCTTATTCGATATTTTCTAATGCCTTTTTCTAATTTTGTTTTGTTTGTAGAGACGGGGACTCACTATGATACCCAAGCTGGTCTTGAACTCCTGGACTCAAGTGATCCTCCTGTCTCTGCCAACCAAAGTGCTGGGATTAAAGGTGTGAGTGAGCCACTGCCTTCAGCCTCTTGCCTTTTTCTTGAGTGCACCTATTATCATACTCACTTAGCCCTGTGTCACTTATTGGCACCACATTAAAAATAAGATGCCATCAACTTCTCACTGTGCAAGATTTAATCCTGAAGCACTTGGCCTGATTTTGACTACCAAAGATTGTTTCAGCAGTTCATGTTCCCAATATTTATTCTCCCAGTTTTAAACCTGCTTTATGTCAGTTTTCAAACTCACAGCACAGTTATCCCTGTCTCCTGTCTGTCATCTATAACCACCTCTATTTTCAGCCACATGTTCCTAGGTCTTTTCTGCCACAGGTCTCATTGGGCACTGTTCTGGCAAGGCTAATTTGGGCCCCCCAGCATTCTGTAATTAAACGCATTTGAGAAACTCTTAAGGAGTTCTTTTGCCTCACCCCCTCCCCTTTTTTTTTCTTTTTTCCTTTTTTTCTTTTTTTTTGAGACAGAGTCTCGCTCTGTTGCCCAGGCTGGAGTGCAGTGGCACAATCTCAGCTCTCTGCAAGTTCCACCTCCAGGTTCACGCCATTCTCCTGCCTCAGCCTCCCGAGTAGCTGGGACTACAGGCGCCCACCACCACGCCCGGCTAACTTTTTGTATTTTTAGTAGAGATGGGGCTTCACTGTGTTAGCCAGGATGGTCTCAATCTCCTGACCTCATGATCTGCCTGCCTCAGCCCCCCAAAGTGCTGGGATTACAGGCATGAGCCACTGCATCTGGCTGCCTTCTCTTTAAAAGTCAATAACACACATTGAAAGGCACTAAGATGATCTCTACTTAGAAAGAATGTAATGACACCCAGAATCCTCCTCCTGCCTCTTGCGGTGCCTGGTGCTGATCAGGGCCTTCAGATCCTGTGTGACTGAATATTCTGTGGACACTCCTTGGGTACTAATGAACTAGTAAGAAGTCCACCCTTAGCAGAATTCCTGCCTTGACCTTATTACTGTTTGTATGATGAAGCAAGGGCAAGGAAGAGCAGCCAAGTAACTCAAAATGCGAACGGTGTGTCTGTATTTTACAACTCATGACATTAACTGTTTCACAGTTGAGGTGAAGATCCATTCTTTTATTAGAGCTATTAGCACTTAAAAGGTTTTTCTGAATTTGCTACTTTACTGTGGGTATAAAATACATGTGGTGTGAAAATCAAAGCAGAGGTTCTAAATTGAAACTAATTTAGACCTGTTTTTAAAATTTAAATAGAACTTTAGGGTACAGTGCTATGTGTAGGAAAGCCCTTTTTTGCTATAGCAGTGATATATGTGTATACTTTAATTAAGTTTTGAGAACATTATATGATAGTTAAATTTTTGAATGTGAATATATATTTGCATGAAATAGAATGATAGTATATGTTGGTTCAAAGTAAAGAACAGGGATATCTGTTTTACTAAAAGATGATGTTTATTACATTCAAAATATCATCCAAAAGGTCTCCATTTTTACTTAAAAATAAATCTGGAATTTAAGATTAAAATTCCAGATTAAAAAACAGCAACAGTAAAGATTAAAAAACAGCAACAGTAAAATCTGTAATAAGATACATTTTTCTTTTTTATTTCTCTTTTCCCATCTTACCCTTTGGTCTAGATTAATCTTTCCGTTACTTTTAATTTGAATTGTTCCCACTTCTTTACCTAAGTAGAATTTTTAAAAAATCTGTTTCTTATAAAATATTTCATGAGTCCATTGTTGTTTTCTCTCCGTCACATCTTTGTGAATGGAAATATTCAGGGTTTCGATTCAAATTTGGGGGAGCTTGATAAGAGCCAGATTTTTGAGATTGAATGGCCTAGCTCTATTTAGCAATTACCTATATTTGAAATAATTCAGAAGGCATTAACTTGTAGTAAATATTCTTTTCCTTAAGTTTCTCTGTTAGCATCTGTTTTGTTTTGTTTTGTTTTTTTGTGATAGAGTCTCACACTTGTCACACAGTTTGGAGTGGAATGGCATGATCTCAGCTCACTATAACCTCCGCCTCCTGGGTTCAAGTGCTTCTCTTGCCTCAGCCTCCCAAGTAGCTGGGATTACAGATTTTGGCATATTTAGTAGAGACAGGGTTTCACCATATTGGCCAGGCTAGTCTTGAACTCCCGACCTCAGGTGATCTACCTGCCTCAGCCTCCCAAAGTGCTGGGATTACAGGCGTGAGCCACCACGCCTAGCCTGTTAGTATCTTTTAGTTAATATACTAAATTCTTTTACCTTTCAAAGGATTGTCAGGAAAATGAAAATGCTGCCAAAATCACATTGCAAACAAGTTCACCTGTTCAACAGTAATATTTTATGCCAGAAGACAGAGACATATAGTAAGATATTCTAGTAAGAAAATGTGACCTCATGGCAATTTGTAGCCTGTACACTTGAAAGTCTTATCAACTGACTCTCAGGTGTATAGGCTACAAATTTCCATGAACATGTGAGAGCTCAGAAAATATTGTCCCAGGAGCCCTTCCTGCGGAATCTATTAGAGAATGAGTTTAGAGACAACTGCAATTACTGCAGAGACATTGATTGAAACGAACCAGTAACTGGTATCCTCAGCATGGAGACAGGGGAGAAAGATATTGATAGAAGAAGTTATCTAAAAACCCTCTAGTCACAAATTTGATTTGGGAATGTCAGCTGAAACTCATGGTGTCTTTGATCATTTAAAAAAAAAAAAAGGCCGGGCATGGTGGCTCACACCTGTAATCCCAGCACTCTGTGAGGCCGAGGTGGGCGGATCACAAGGTCAGGAGATCGAGACCATGGAGAAACCCCATCTTTACTAAAAATACAAAAAATTAGCTGGGCACTGTGGTGGGTGCCTGTAGTCCCAGCTACTCAGGAGGCTGAGGCAGGAGAATGGCATGAACCCGGGAGGCGGAGCTTGCAGTGAGCCAAGATTGCGCTATTGCCCTCCAGCCTGGGTGACAGAGTAAGACTCTGTCTCAAAAAAAAAAAAAAAAAAAAAAAAACAAAAAACAGATTTCCTAGCCCTGTCCGCAAAAACAAAACAAAACAAAAATACCAAGAAACAATGGTTCTTTAGTGGTTATGAGAACTCCTGGTGTCCAGGTGTTGTTCTTTCCCATACCCTACCAGAAAGTTAAAAGATTGTGTGGTGTTTGTGTGTTGTTGTTTTTTGAGATGTAGTCTCACTCTGTCACCAGGCTGGAGTGCAGTGGTGTGATCTTGGTTCACTGCAACCTCTGCCTCCCCGGTTCAAGAGATTCTCCTGCCTCAGCCTTCTGAGTAGCTGGGATTACAGGCATGTGCCACCACACCCAGGTAATTTTTTATTTTTAGTAGAGACGGGGTTTCACCATGTTAGCCAGGATGGTCTCAATCTCTTGACCTTGTGATCCACCCGCCTTGGCCTCCCAAAGTGCTGGGATTACAGGCATGAGCCACCGCACCCGACCAGGATTGTGTTCTTTAACAACCACTTCCTGCTAAAAAGAACCAGAACTCTGAAGAAATGTCAGATTTTAGGAATTGTACAAGATGGGCCCAGAACACTCTTGTTATTCCAACAAAAGAGGGTCATCATTTTTTTTTAAAAATCAAGAGCCAATTTAAAGAAGCTTTCACTGGCTAAAAATGAGACTATTTGAGAATCAATAAGAATAATAACTGTAGTGGATTGAAACATATCAGATATGTTTAGATCCCTGAGTTCACAATGATGCTAACATAAGAAATGTTTGATCAGTAAATAGTAGAGGATGCTATTGAAAACTGGTAAATCAAGAGCAAGATCAGCACCTATCAAGACTTCCTATACAAACTGCTGCAACTGGCAAACAGATATTTCAGAGAACTGTTTCTTTACAGTAATATATTCGTTAATAAAGGAAGAAGGAATTACATAACTAGAATATCACCACTTTGCAATTCTGAAAGAACTAGTGAATCTAGGCATTAATCACCAATGGATACTAAAAATCGCAAAAAGGACAACAACTAGACATTAAGTACTTCCTGATGGAAGAACATAACACCACCCAATAAATTGTCTTATCAACAAAATCAAGTCTGAATTAAATCAAGGCACCAAATCCATCTATCAATTTTGAGGAAAATCAGCAGATAGAGGAACAAGGTAAAAGACACTTAGGAAATGTACTCGACAAAATCCAAACTGTGGAAAACATTACAAGACAAATGACTTATTTTCTTCAAAATATAAATTGTAAAAAAAAAAAAAAAAGAAAAGAAAAAAAGAGCAAATATAGGAGAAACATTGAGGAAAAGAGACAAGAGATATATCAAGAAATGCAACATTTGTATCTCATTTAGATCTCTATTCAGAAATCTGGAAAATATGATCAATCAGATAACTGAAAATTTAATCAGTAACTGGATATTAGAGGATATTAAGAAATTATTTTAAGTTTTTAGATGTGATCATGGTATTCTGGCTGTTTTTTAAAGTCTTGTCTTTCAGAGTTACACACAGAAATATTTATGAATAAAATGACACAATGCCAGAGATTTGCTTCATAATAATGTGAGGGGAGAATTAGTTGTGAGTAGAGATGAAACCAGACTAACTGGGAGCTAATAATTATTGAAGTTGTGTGATGAGCACATGGGGATTCCTGCTACTCTTCTGTCTTTTTTAAATGTTAGCAATGTTCCATAGTAAAAAGTTTGAAAATATATTATGACATATACAGGTACATGAATTGTCAATCATTTAAAATGTAGGACAATAAAATGTGATTTTGAACAAGGTTGTAGACCATCTTATTTTGAAAAGACTGTTAATAAAAGCACTCATTGGAAAAAAATACCAGAAAAATGGTATTTGGACACAGATATGACTAAAAACTTTATAAAGTTTATGGCCAGTCACATGGCTCATGCCTGTAATCCTGCACTTTGGGAGGCAAAGGTGGGTGGATCACTTGAGTCCAGGAGTTCAAGACCAGCCTGGGCAACATGGCAAAACCCCATTTCTACAAAAAAAATAAAAAGAAAAAATACAGAAGTTAGCTGGGAATGATGGCATGCATGTGCAGTCCCAGCTACTCAGGCAGGAGGATCACCTGAGCCTGGGAAGTTGAGGCTACAGTGAGCTGACATCATGCCACTGCATTCCAGCCTGGGTGACAGAATAAGACCCTGTCTCCCCCCCAAAAATTACAAGTATATTCTAAGAATAGTTATTTCACTTATTTCTTAATGGAAAACCAATACAAAGAACTTTTTGAAACACTTTTGCTTTAATGTTTATAAATGTGTTATTTTGGACATAATTTATTATTGAAAATAGTTTTGGAGATAAATATAAGTCTACTCACAGAATAAACCTGATTTATCAACCAATACATAAATATATCCTAATATATATAATTTAGTCATTTTAAGCACTACTTTTCACCCTGGAATTGTCCCCAAATGGACAATAAGTTCTTCCCACCTTCAGTGTAGTTTTCTCATGTTTTATGTTTCTTGCACCTATTAAGCAAGAAAAAACAGTTAAACAACAAACTGCAGCCGGACGCAGTGTCTCAGGCCTGTAATCCCAGCACTTTGGGGGGCCGAGATGGGCAGATCAGGAGGTCAGGAGATCGAGACCATCCTGGCTAACACGGTGAAACCCCGTCTCTACTAAAAATACAAAAATAACTAGCCGGGCGAGGTGGCGGCGCCTGTAGTCCCAGCTCCTCGGGAGGCTGAGGCAGGAGAATGGCGTGAACCCGGGAGGCGGAGCTTGCAGTGAGCTGAGATCCGGCCACTGCACTCCAGCCTGGGCGACAGAGCGAGACTACGTCTCAAAAAAAAACCAACCAAACAAACAAAAAAGATAACAAACTGCGTATCCTGTATCTGTCCTCTACAACCTGTAACATTCATTAATTACTTCACAGTTTAAACGAAGACCTATTATTTCATTAGATCAACTATCCCTTAACAAATATCACTGAATCTGCTCTTTCAGAATGAGCATAAAATGCATGTGTGCAAGACGAGCTCCATCTACAAGTCAAGCGCTCCCCTGCAGAGCTCCCCACCAGCCATGAGAAGGGATTGGGGCTTTCCGGGCGCAGACCCTTCTCCTCCTGAGACAGGCTGAGAAGCTTCACACTCCCTTGCCCTTGCGGTGATCATCTTACGGTGGCGAAAACAGCCAGACCCCATCAGTCAGTAACACACGGGTGCCCTTTCCTGTGCTCTCCAATAAGTGATGTTGGTTAAACACAACACACACTGAACAAAGCAAACCAGCCAAGCGCACCATCCGTCTCCACAAAGAGACGGATACAGCCTTGTCCACCGCTGTATCCACCCACAATGACTGGAGCATGGTGAGAACGCAAGACACACCCTCTCCTTCCGTGACGCCCTCACCCTGGCAGGAGGTGGAGTGCAGGGAGAATGCCAGCCTTGCCTTTCCGTCACTTCCACTGGGTAGTCCTCAAACTGCTGGCTGGGGGTAAACAGCAACCATTGCATGTAGTATCAATTTTTTTCTGGTTAATGTAAGGCCTTTTTTTTTCTTTTTCTTTTTTTTTTTTTTTTTTGAGACAGAGTCTCACTCTGTCGCCCAGGCTGGAGTGAGCGGCGCCATCTCGGCTCACTGCAAGCTCCGCCTCCCGGGTTCCCGCCATTCTCCTGCCTCAACCTCCCAAGTAGCTGGGACCACAGGCGCCGCCACCACGCCCGGCTACTTTTTTGTATTTTTAGTAGAGACGGGGTTTTACCCTGGTCTCGATCTCCTGACCTTGTGATCTGCCCGCCTCGGCCTCCCACAGTGCTGGGATTACAGGCGTGAGCCACCGCGCCCGGCCTTTTAAGGCCCACTTTATGTATCATATTTGTATGTCAGATGTTCGAAAGGAAATCTAGGAAAATATATCTCATTGGTTGACTGCTCTATGTTTCAGTGGAATTCCGTTTGATAATCTCATTGTTTCTTGCACATATATTTTGAAGCCAATCATGGGGTTTCCTTCCCATTTTCTGGTCCAGAGGGGTGTACACACTGCATGAGAGTGTGTGTTTAACAATTTTTGTTTAATTGATAGGACATACATTAACTTATGTTGCAAATGTAGTCACAGATAACACCGTGTACAACAGACCATGTAAATGGTGCGATGAGGCCAGAATATTGAAAGTGTGTCTCATTGTAATCCTTCACACACCACTATTTCTACTCCTTTAGATTTCTGGCCAATACAAGGTTTAGAGCCCCTGTTCCTATCCCATATTTACGATGCATAAATCTCATCGTCAGGTGCTCAACACTTCCTAGTACCTGAGAAAAAGACACTATCTTGCCCTGAAAGAAACTCATAGTCTAATATACACAGTTAAATTAAAAAGATCGACCTGAACATAAAGACAGAAGAAATGATAAAAAATGAATGCTCTAAAGCTCCAACGTGGAAAACCATGCTGTCGTTTCTATGCTGTCAGGCATCTTTGATTGATCCAATATCTTCATCCCAGGGACTCTCTTTTCCTATTTCTTCAGTTGACCTACCTACGTAAAAAATGCTAATGAAAAACAGTCTCTTAAAAGAAGGTCTTTAAAAAATGGCAAGGGATGCATTTATTTGGGTGTGGCACACAGTGTCAGATGTGCTATATGTGCTGTCACCCCAACCCACCCTGTCCCTGGTCGGCACAGTAACAGGTCGTAGCCCTGATTCCTGCAGAACAATCCAGGCAAGCCACCTCCGAGTGGTCAGAGTATTTATATGAAATGAGATGCATTTACCATCCCTGATTTGAATTTAATTAGCACCTTTTTAGTGATAAGTATGTAAATGCAATGTTAGTGTTTAATGTTAAACCCAAAACTATGGTGAGCAACTAACTAAGCTAACGGAACTTTGGTGAACAGCCTTGTCCCCAGCCTAATTCCAACTAAGATGTTCACTTAACACAGGGTTATGTGGCGGCGTCTGTCTCTGCCATCTGCAACTGTTGACCAAATGTCTTGTTCGTGTACCAACATTCGAATCATCACGACTTCGAAGTGGATACACAACTGTCTCAGTGACCATATTCAGGACTTGATTTCTTCTGTGGTGTGGATACACTGCTGGGACTCAGCCCCATCTCACTCTACCCAAGTCTCTGGCACACGGCAGTTCCACTGTTCCATCTCAAAGCCTTCCCACCATAAATCGGAGTGTGGGGAAGGAAGGCTGTAGCCTGCTCTCTTCCGCTACGCCTGCATCCTAGGGCTTGGTTCTGTCCCTCTAGGGCCTTACCTAATGCAGAAAGGAATCCCCTTGTGGTACACCTGGTGATCACCAACTCCGCAATCTTTTGCCGTCCTTTTCCTCAGAAATACGTGGCCTTGGTTTTAACTTTGTTGTAAACTATGCACTGCGATAAAAGTTCTATAACCATAATAAAGGAAAAATTTAATTTGAAAAACTTGAAAATTCACATAAATTACAAGTGTAATTTTGTGAAGTCAGGGCTTTTAAGATATCTGTTACTCAAATAATATACATTGTACCCATCTTATCATCCATGTTCCTCCCTCCCCCATCCTTTACAGTCTCCAGTGTCTATCATTCCACACTCTATGTCCCTGTGTACACACTGTTTAGCTTCCACCTATAAGTGGGAGTATGTGGAATCTGTCTTTCTGTGTCTGACTTGTCTCACTTAAGATAATGGCCTCCAGTTCCATCTATGTTGCTACAAAATACATGATTCTTTTTGTAATGC
Organism: Macaca fascicularis; assembly: GCF_037993035.2. Lineage (NCBI taxonomy): Eukaryota > Metazoa > Chordata > Mammalia > Primates > Cercopithecidae > Macaca > Macaca fascicularis. Next base: position 2,762,433 of record NC_088381.1, read on the forward strand.
CTGAATAGTATTCCATTGGGTTTATAACGCACATTTTATTTATTTATTTATTTAGAGATGGAGTTTCAGTCTTGTCGCCCAGGCTGGAGTGCAATGGTGTGATCTTGGCTCATCATAACCTCCACTTCCCAGGTTCAAGCAATTCTCCTGCCTCAGCCTCTTGAGTAGCTGAGATTACAGGCATTCACCACCACATCTGGCTACTTTTGTATTTTTAGCAGAGATGGGTTTTCTCCATGTTGGTCAGGCTGGTCTCAAACTCTCAACCTCAGGTGATCTGCCTGCCTCGGCCTCCCGAAGTGCTAGGATTACAGGCATGAGCCACCACGCCTGGCCAATACACCACATTTTCTTTATCCAGTCATTGCTTGAGGGTCACTTAGATTGTTTCCATATCTTTGCTATTGTGAACAGTGCTGTGACAAACCTAAGAGTCCAGGTATCTTTCTAATATAATAATTAATTTCCCTTTGGGTAGATAGCCAGTAGTGGGATTGCTGGATCAAATGGTAGATCTATTTTTATTTCTTTGAGAAATCTCCATACTGCTTTCCATAGAGGTTGTACCAATTTACATATTCCCACCAACAGTGCATACGAGTACCCTGCTCTCCACATCCTCCCCAACATCTGTTATTTGTTGTCTTTTTAATAATAGCCATTCTGGGCCGGGCACAGTGGCTCACGCCTGTGATCCCAGCACTTTGGGAGGCCAAGGCAGGTGGATCACGAGGTCAGGAGATCGAGACCATCCTGGCTAACACTGTGAAACCCCGTCTCTACTACAAATACAAAAAACTAGCCGGGCGTGGTGGCGGCACCTGTAGTCCCAGCTACTTGGGAGGCTGAGGCAGGAGAATGACGTGAACCTGGGAGGCAGAGCTTGCAGTGAGCCGAGATCGCACCACTGTGCTCCAGCCTCGATGAAAGAGCGAGACTCTGTCTCAATCAATTAATCAATCAATCAATGCCATTCTGACTGGTGTAAGATGGTACCTCATCGTGATTTTAGTTCGGGGCGACTGTCTGAATACAAACAGCTGGGCAGTTGCCACGTTACCTCCTTATTTCTAGTCAGTTCTAAGGGCTGAGCCACTCTAAGGTGGCTGCATGGATTGTTCTGTAGGAATCCGGGCTTAGACACGTTGTGCTGGCCAGAGGCATGACAGGGTCGGGGAGCAGCACATATGCCATGTCTGCCACTGTGTGCCACACCCAAATAAAATGCATCCCTTGCCACTTTTAAAAGATCTCCTTTTAAGAGACTTTTTCATTAGCATTTTTAAAAAATAGGTACATTAACTGAAGAAATAGGAACAGAGAAGCCCTAGGATGAAGATATTTCGATCAAAGACGCCTGACAGCGTATAGAGGGCAGCATGGTTTTTCACACTTAAGCTTTAAAGTTTTCATTTTTCATCATTTCTTCTCTTCGTTTTTTTGCATTTGTGTTCAATCGATCTTTGTGAAGTTTTCGGATCAGGATTATTTCGTCTTCATAAAAGAAATTGGGAAGTATTCCCTACTCCTCTTTTTTCACTGAAGATTTTGTATAAGATTGACATCAACTCTGTCTTAAATGATTCATAGAATTCAGCAGTAAAATCATTTAGGCCCCAAGTTTTCTTTGTAGAAAATTTTTATTATAAATTTGATGTCTTCAATAGATAGAAAGTGATTCGGGTTTGTATGTTTTTCTGCTGCCTGTTTAGGTAAGCTGTGCCTTTCAAGGAATTTACCCATTTTTGTTAACTTGCACATTTACTGGCAGAACATTGTTCAAAACAAATTATTTGTACATAACAAGTTATTACTCTAGAATATGTAGTGATAGCTTCTTTTATTCCCGATATTTTAAATGTCATTTATCCTATTTTTATTTCTTTCTTAACCCAAGATCAAGAGGTTCACTATTTTGTTTTCTTCTAGAAACTGCATAGTTTAATATTTTCCACTAAAGTCTATCCAGTTTGAGTTTCATACAAGTTTATTTTATTTTACTTTTTTTGCATATGCATTTACATTTGTCTTGGCACAATATGATTAATGTAACTTTACAGGAAGCCATAAAACTGGTTCTTGTGAGATCCAATTTTGGTCTTTCATTATTGCTTTGTCTATTCAAGATCCTTTGCCTTTCCATACAAATTTTGAAATTATTTTGTTGATTTCTATTAAAAAAAAAAAAGCTGGCTGGGATTTTGATTGAGGTTGCATCAAATCTATAGATCAATTTGGGAGAAAACTGACCTCAACAATTTTGAGTCTTTCAAACCATGAACAAAATCTCTCTCTTTAAATACCTTGTATTTGATTTCTTTCCTCGGTGTTTTGTACATTTTCACATTCAAACTATGATCATATTTTGTTAGATTTATTTCTAAGTACTTATGTTTTTGTGCTGTTGTAAATGGTATTTTTTTTAAATTTCAGATTCTAATTGGTATATAGGAATGTGACTGAGTTTTATACATTGTTATTGTTCTCTACAATTTTGCTAAACTCTCTTATTAGTTTTAAACGATTTTTGTAGATTTTTTGAGGTTTCCTAAATAGACAATCGTGTCGTATATAAGCAGAGACAGTTTAATTTATTCCTTCCAAATTGTATGTATTTTATTTATTTTCTTATTGCAGTGATTTGGATTCCAAAAACAATGTTCAATAGGAACGGTGAGAGAGGAGGTGCCTGTCTTGTTCTCAGTCTTAGGGAGAAAGTATTGAACGTCTTATTATTACAAATGACGTTGGCTGTAGGTTTGTTTAGATACTGTTTGTTACAAGATCTCTTTTTTTTCTAGATTGCTGAACGTTTTTATCGTGACTATATGCTGAGTTTTGTCAAATGATTTTTTCCTGCATCCATTAAGATGATCCTTTGGTTTTTCTCAGTCTGTTAATGTAGCACGTCACACTGATTGATGTTTGAATATTAAACAAGCCTTGCATTCCTGGGATAACCCCACTTGGCCTGTGTGATGGTTAATTTCATGTGGCAATTTGGCTGTGCCATGGGGTGACCAGATTAAACATTATTTCTGAGTGTGTCTGTGAGTGTCTCTGGATATGAGATTAGCGTTTGAGTTGGTGGACTTGGTACCATAGACTGTCCTCCCCAATGTGGACGGGCATCATGCAATAATCCATTGAGGACCAGAGTGGAGCAAACAGAGGAGGAAGGTGGAAGCCACTCCATTCTTTTCTGCCTTACTGCTTGTGTTGGGACATCTTGTCTTCTCCTGCCTTCAGACTGAGACTTACACCATCCGCTCCCCTGGTTCTCAGGCTGTCTGATTTGGACTGAATTACACCACCTGTTCCCATAGGTCTCCAGCTTGTATATAGCAGATTGTAAAACTTCACAGCCTCCAGAACTGCATAAGCCAGTTTCTCATAATAACTCTCTCCATATATACATATATATTTATGTATATGCATATATATGGACACATATATACTCATATATGTGTATGTATATAATTTTTTTTGATTTGGAATATGTTCATTATACTTACCCGTTGAGCATTTCTGTACAAGTACTGGGCTGCTGGTGCTCCTCTGTTGAGAATTTCTAATCCAAAATGTACCCACAAGCATTTCCTTTGAGCAACATGTCAGCACACACAAAGTTTTGGATTTTGGATTTTTGGATTAGGATGCCCAACCTGTGAGTGTGTGCTTGTGTTTGTGTGTGTGTATGTATATGTTCTGCTTTTCTGGAGAGCCCTGACTAATACAGTCTAGATCCTTTCTATATATCAGTGACTTTGATTGGCTAATATTTTGTGTAACTGTATCTAACTCCGTGAGGAACGTGGGTATTTATGTATGGTATAAGGTCAGTTGTCTTTCTTGTAAGGTCTTTGGATTTGGTATTAGAGTAATGCTAGCCTAATACAATCATTTAGAGAATATTCCCTTCTCTCCTATTTCTTGAAAGTGACTGTGAAGAATTGGTATAATTTTTTTCCCTAAATGTTTGGTGGACTTAACCAGTGAGACCACCTGAGCCTGAAGATTTCTTTGAGGTAAGAATTTTAACTAAAAATTCAATTTTAGAAAAAGGATATAAGATTATTACGCTTACCTACTTCTGACACATTTTTGAGGTAAAATTTATATACCACGCAATTTGTTTTTAATGTGTAATACATTTTAGAAAATTTGCAGCTTTGCAACCATCAGCACAATCCAGTTTTAGAAAACGTCCATTACTCCAAGAAGATCCCCGATCTGATTTGCGGGAATTCTGCCTTCTCATCCCCACCCCAGCCAGCCAATAATCTACTTTCCGTCTTGGCTGGTTTGTCTTTTCTGGACATTGTGTACATGTGGAATCATAAAATATGTGGTCTTCTTGTTAGTGAGTGGCAAAATTATTTGTCTATTCTTGAGGCAAGTTCTTTAGTAGATACATGATTGGAAAATATTTTCTTCCACTCTGTTTCTTGCCTATTCAAACGGTGACTTTTAATACGTACAATTCACAAAATGTTGATGAACTAAACATCACTTTTTAATGGATTTTTTAGGCAAAAATTTCTTGATAGTTTTCTTAATCTCTCTTAATCTTTGCTTACCCCAAGACCATGACTTTTTTCCTATGTTTTCTTCTAAAAGTTTTATACACTTAGTACTCACATTTAAGTCTTTGACCTAGTTTGAGTTAATATTTATGTATGGTATAAGGTCAGAATCTAAGTTCAAATCTTCAAATGTGTCTATTCACTTGTTTCAGTAGCATTCTTTGAAGACTACCGTTTTCTCCGTTAAATTGGTACCATTGTCATACATTAATTGTTCATCAATGAAAAGTTTTATTTGTGGACACTCAGTTCTGCACCATTAATTTACCATCTATTCATGTGCCAGCATGAATAGATTGTCTTGAGTAGTGTAGCTTTACGGTAAACTTTGAAATCAGGAAGGAAAGCTTCTTCAACTTTATGTTTCTTTTCCAACATTGTTTGACAATTCTGGGACCTTCGCTTTTTTACATTAATTTCTGAAACATTGTACCATTTATGCATAAACACAATGTCTACTTAACTTTCAATTGGGTGACGTTTAATCTTTAGATAAACTTAGGGAGAATCATTAACTTAGTAACATCCAGTCTCACAATCCATGAACATGGAACATTTCTTACTCAGATTGCATTTAATTTCTTTCAGCAAAACTGTACTTTTGTTAAATTTATTCCTAAGTATTTTGTCATTTTGAGGTTATTGTAATTAGAATTTTATTTTTTATTTTATTTCCATATTATTTTTATATATAGAAATGCAATTAATTTGTGTATATTGATCTTGCATCTTGCAACCTTGCTGAACTTATTAGTTTGTGTGTGCGTGTGTGTGTGTAATTTTTAGGATTATTGGATAATGTCATTTTTAAATAAAGACAGTTTTATGTCTTTTTTTTTGCAGTCAGGGTGGCATTTTAAATATATTTTTGCTAGGTTGCACTGGATAGAATGTTCACTGCGATTTGAACAAAAGCAGCATGACTGGACACCTCCACTGCGTTTCTGGTATTACTGGAAAAATCTCCAGGCTTTTTTCATTAAGTATAATGTGAGCTACGGGTTCTTCCTAGATGTCCATTATCAGATTAAGGAAGTTTTCTTCTATCCTAATTCACTGAGAGCTTTTATCATTAATGGGTGTTGGATTTTGTCAAATGCTTTTACTGCATCTATTGAGATAATTTTGTGGATTTTGTCTTTCATTATATTAATATTTTGTATTATGTTAATTATTCTTGCGTGTTAAACCAATCTTGCATTCCTGGGATAAATACCACTTTGTCATATTTATAATCCTTTTTATTTGTTGCTAGAATTGGTTTGCTAATATTTTGTTGATTTTTGCATCTACGTTCATAAAGTTATCGGTCTGTAGTTTTCTTTTTCTGGCTTTAGTATCAGCATAATGCTGCCCTAATAAAATAAGTCGGGAAGTGCTCATCCTTTATTTTTCTGGATGATTTTGTGAAAGTTTGTTATTATTTTTTCTTTACATGTTTGCTGCATTTTACTAATTAGACCATCAGGACCTGCCCTATTCTTTGTGGGAAGACTGTTTAATTATTTATTGAATTTCTTCACTTGTCATAGATTTATTCAGATTTCCTATTTCTTCATGGTCAGTCTTGTGTCTTTCTAGGAATTTTTCAAACTTGTCCAAGTTGTCTAATATAGTGGCATAAATTTGTTCATAGTGTTCCCTTACAATATTTTAAAATTCTGCAGGGTCAGTAGTGATGACCTCTAATTCATATTTAATTTTGGTAATTTGAGTCTTTATTCCTATTTTTTTTTGTCAGAATAGCTAAAGATTTGTTAATGTTGTTTATCTTTTCAATATACCAACTTTTGGATTGATTGACTTTATTAATTTTCTGGGTTTCTTTTTCATTTCCCCTTTAATATTTAGTATTTCTTTTCCTTTTTTAAATTTTTATTTTGAGACATATCTCGCTCTGTCACCAGGCTGGAGTTCAGTGGTACAATCTTGGCTCACTGCAGCCTCTGCCTCCTAGGTTCAAGCGATTCTCCTGCCTCAGCCTCCTGAGTAGCTGGGATTACTGGCATGCACCACCACGTCTGTTTTTGTTTTTGTTTTTGTTTTTTTGAGACGGAGTCTTGCTCTGTCACCCAGACTGGAGTGCAGAGGCACGATCCTGGCTCACTGCAAGCTCCGCCTCACGGGTACACACCATTCTCCTGCCTCAGCCTCCCAAGTAGCTGGGGCTACAGGTGCCGGCTACCAAGCCCGACTAATTTTTTGTGTGTGTTTTTAGTAGAGATGGGGTTTCACCATGTTAGCCAGGATGGTCTCGATCTCCTGACCTCATGATCTGCCCGCCTTGGCCTCCCAAAGTGCTGAGATTATAGGTGTGAGCCACTGTGCCTGGCCTTCTCCTCAATTCTTATGGTGAAAGTTTAGATTATCAAGTCGAGAGAATTCATCATTTCTAATATCGTCTTTTACAACTAAAACTTTTTTCTAAGCTCTGACTTCACTACATCCAATAAATTGTGATGAGTTGTATTTTTCTTTCCATTCAGCTCAAAATAGTTTCTGAGTCCCCTTGTGATTTTCTCTTTGAACTATGTGTGATTTAAAGTATGTTATTTAATCTCCAAATATTTGTAGATTTCTTAATTTTTTTCTGTTGCTTGTTGCTAATTTAATTGCATTATGATTGAAGAGAAAATAATTCAAAATATTTTACTCCAAAATATAATTCCCTGACATATTTGAAATGACTGCATCAGGGCTAGCTGACTCAAGTGGGAGAAATTTGCAGCTGTAGAGAATCTCCATTAATGCAGCCTGCCTCCCCTTTCTGTGCCTTTCTAATCCAGGAGAGGATGGAATCTGACATCCTTAAAAGTCTGAAAAGAAACAGTTACTCTCTATTCTCTCTGAGGGAGGCTTAATCTACATAACAAGGCCACCCTTTGCTAGCCATGCCTCTTCCTTTCTCTCTCCTGTCATCTGTCTTTCCACTAAACTTGAGTTACCCGCATAACCTGATGTTGGCCACATTGAGTCTGTGTTTTTTTCTGTGGCCTCAGGATGGTATATAAACTTCTGTATCTTATTGTTGGGTTGGATCTTCATTCTGAAGGCTCCCATGTACACACATTAAATAAATTTGTATGCTTTGTCAATGAAAAGAGTCAAACTCTTCAAAATATTTGAAGAGATTTATTCTGAGCCAAATATGAATGACCAATGGCATGTGACACAGCCCCAGGATATCCTGAGAACAGGTGTCCAAGGTGGTCAGGATGGAACACTGGTTCAGTCCAGAAAGATGGGACAACTGAAAGCAGGGACTTCCAGGTCATGTATGGATTCAAAGATTTTCTGATTGGCAATTGGCTGAAAGAGTTATTTCAATCCCTTATCTTAACCCAGACACTCTCTTCTATTAATTTCAGGTCTTAAGTGGGAGGCCTGAAATTAACAGAAGAGAGTGTCTGGGTTAAGATAAGGGATTTTTGTGGAAACCAAGTTTCTTATTGTGCAGATGAAACCTCCAGGTAGCAGGCTTCAGAGAGAATAATTGTAACTGTTTCTTATCACACAATGAGTGTGTTCTATCAGTTTTAAGGTCTCTGTTTTGATGTTAATGCTGGTCAGCTGTGCCTGAATTCCAACGGGAGGAGGGTATGATGAGGCATGTCTGACCCCCTGCTTCCCATTATGGCCTGAATTCATTTTTCAGGTTAACTTGGGAATGCCCTTGCCCAAGAAGAAGGTCCATCAGTCAGTCAGGGGAGCTTAGAATTTTATTTTTGTTTTACAGCTTTTTCTCTTATTAATCAATCGGCCTCATGTCAGTGACTTTTCGGAGCCTATGGCCCCCACAAAGAATATGTACTGTGTCTTTTAAAATTGACCAAGGGAGGTCTGTTTTATGGCAGAGCAGATGGCCTATCCTCATGTGTGCTAGAGAAGAATGTATATTCTGTTGATGTGTGGAGTGTTATTGTTGTCAGATGTCAAGTTGTTTGATAATGTTAATCCAATCTATATCCTTGCTTATGTCTAGTTGTTGTATCCATTATGAAAAGCAGCCAGTGAACTTCTCCCGCTATAACTGAACTCACTCTTTCCCCCCGATTCCATCAGTTTTTGCCTCACGTGTTTTGTAGCTTCACTTTCTTCAACTTTTCTCATGTTTCCTTCTGGGATTCCAATATAGGTTATGTTTGACTATTTGATGTTTTACTTCAATTCTTAGATGCCTTGTTCTGTTTTTGCTCTTTGTTATTTGTTAACAAAAATCTAGCATTTGTTATTTTACTCTTTGTTATCTTTTTTCTCTTTGCATTTCAGTGTGACCTATTTTCAAGTTCATTGAGTTTTTCCTCAATTGTGTTAAATCTGATAATGAGTCCACTGGAGGCATTCTTCATTTCATTACTGTTTTAGTTTTTATCCCTAGCATTTTTGTGTTTCTTTATTACAGTTTCAATCTCTCTGCTAAAATTACCTGTCTGATTTCGCATGTTCCATTACAATTTGGATTACATTTGGATTTTCATTACAATTTCCATTCCATTATAACATTCATTAGCATATTAATCATAGTGATTTTTGAAATCCCTGCCTAATAGTTCCAGTCCATGTGTCATATCTAAGTCTGGTTCTTCTCATTGTTTTGTCTCTTCAGACTGTGTTTGTTCTTTCCTTTTTGTACACTGTGTAATTTTTTTGTTGTTGGAAGCTTGATGTTTTATAGGATAGTAATACTGGGCATGTACATGTTATGCTCAGAAATGAGCATAATTTTCCTTCTGCTGGATCTTTGGTGTGGACTTTTGTGTCAGTCTCTTTAGGAATTAGGATGGATGTGAAGTTTGTTGTTGCCATGGTTACCATCAATACACCCGGAAAGCTTCAAACTCCTGTAGTGTTACCTTCCGCTTGTCTCCCCACTTGGCATTGGGCTGTTTCTTTACACTTCTCCACAGATAGAGTTTGTCTCTTGCAGATCCCCCAGATGTTTTTGACCACGATTTTTTCCTCACTGCTTGTTAGCCTGGTTGTGAGTGGCAGAAGGGAGCTTCCTCCGCTGTCCTGGTTAATCCTTAGTCCCAGGCAGGCACTGGGAACCTGACCTTGAAAGGGTGGTCTTCGTAAGTGTTCCTGTCCTTACTCCATATGTAACCCTGTCTTAGCACACATTCCTGCCCCTTCTGCGGGGTATGACATCTCTTTTCTCCTCTGTCCTTTCCTGAAGTTTCAGGGGGTGTCTGTCTTTGCCCATAGGCTATATTTTGATGTCCTTCCCATGCAGATTAAGACTTTTGTTCCTTAGGGAAGATAAGTTTTGGCAGAGTCTATTCTTCTCCCACTTATGATGAGATTCCCCAGAGCCCTTGGGTGGCTACAGTTCCTCCCTCCTACCATCCACACACTCACCAGCCAGTACCACCTCTGAGCTTTCTCAAGATTCCCCTGATGCCAGCTGTGGGCACTTGGTGGATTCCTGGAGAAAAGGCCTCCAAGAGGTAACAACACCTTTCATCCAGGTCTGCAGTCCATAGAGGCTTCACATGTTCTCATTAGCCCTAACTCGGCCTTTAGTGATTTGTTAAAGATGCGTACTTTCATCTTTCTACCAGATTCTCTGGTGTTCAGTGGTATCTATACCGGGTAAGCCAGTACTCAGGTTCTGTTTCTCTGAGGGTACTTGTCTCTCTTTAAATTTTGTGCCAATTGTTTACTCTGTGACCAAATCTTTCTAATGAATTTTCAAAAGTCATTTATTTGAAGTTTGTACAGCTTTTAAATTTTTTTAAATTTAACATTTTTATTTTTTTTGAGATGAAGTCTTGCTTTATCACCCAGACTGGAGTGCAGTGGTGCAAGCTCGGCTCACTGCAACCTCCGCCTGAGGATTCAAGGGATTCTCCTGCCTCAGCCTCCCAAGTAGCTGGGATTACAGGTGCCCGCCAACACGCCTGGCAAATTTATTATTTATTTATTTATTTATTATTCTGTTTTAGTAGATGCAAGGTTTCACTACATTGGCCAGGTTGGTCTCAAACTCCTGAACTTAAGCGATCCGCCCACCTCGGCCTCCCAAATGCTGGGATTGCAGGTGTGAGCCACTGTACCTGGCCTTGTACAGCTTTTTTATTACATGGTGGGAACTATATTCTTCCCAGTGCTCTACATCTCTGAATTGTAAACAGAAGTCTCTATTTCCTCTTAAACCTTGGGCCTGCAATTGAAGTAGTACTGGACATGACATGTTAACTGCAATGATTCTTTATATTGTCTGCTCTAAGGAGACAAAGTATTTATTTGGCAAAGGGCATCTTCATTTCTCCCATTCATCTAATGCCAAATATTAAATTAAGAAAAGGTATCTATTCACAATAGCAAAGACTTGGAATCAACCCAAATGTCCATCAGTGACAGACTGGATTAAGAAAATGTGGCACATATACACCATGGAATACTATGCAGCCATAAAAAAGGATGACTTTGTGTCCTTTTTAGGGACATGGATGCAGCTGGAAACCATCATTCTCAGCAAACTATCGCAAGAACAGAAAACCAAACACCGCATGTTCTCACTCATAGGTGGGAACTGAACAATGAGATCACTTGGACTCGGGAAGGGGAACATCACACACCGGGGCCTATCACGGGGAGGGGGGAGGGGGGAGGGATTGTACTGGGAGTTATACCTGATGTAAATGACGAGTTGATGGGTGCTGACGAGTTGATGGGTACAGCACACCAACATGGCACAAGTATACATATGTAACAAATCTGCACATTATGCACATGCACCCTAGAACTTAAAGTATAATAAAAAAAAATTAAAATTAAAAAAATAGGTATCCACTTAATTACTAAAAAATATAGTCTATTTAGTGTAATCAGAAATATTGCTGGTCACTAATCAAAGTTGCATTTAGTTACATTTTCTAAATATATTTTACCACTACTTACAAACTCTAAATGCATCATCCTCGTGTGATTTAATAAATGCTAACCTTTAGGTACTCTTGTTTCCCCTAGTCCTGTAGTATATGTTGAGTTAACAGAAAAGCATGTTACTGTGACTGTTTAAGAATTATGTTTTTAATTAGGAGGAAGCAAACTGCAAAGGACTATTAAGTCCAGCCGCCTGTAGGTTTATCAAATTTAATCAAAACTTTCAAACTGTACTGGGTCTTAGTACACAATTAGACTGAAATTCTCCTGAGCAAATACATTTCTTGCAAGGTTGCAGATACCATTTGTGTTTCCTTTACTCTGCAGACCAATCCAGAAATAGCAGATAATCCAGTACTTCTTTATGATGTAAAGTTTTATAAGGCCATTCTCCAGACCTGGTCTCCTTGGCTCACCCTGGTTATGGACAGTCTTTGACAGATGTGTACACACACACACATATCACCACACACAGGGTTAGATGCACATGGCCTACTTATGGCCAGTTAAGTCAACTGGGAGCTAGGGATCCCAAAGCCCTATGGTAAATCTCCAGACCAGTGAGATTGGTTCTGATGTTAGTTCTGACCTTCCTTTGAGCCCTAAATCTTTGCTTTTTTTTTTTCCCAAAGGGATCCCAACATGGGTCCCTTGCTCTAAGTCAGGCAGAGCTCATTGGGTGCCATTCCCAACTACCATAGCACTAGGGCAGGTCTCTGTATCATAAACATACTATGTGACATGTGGATTGTTTCATTAGGTGAAAGGAGAGATCATTGTGTCCTGGAAAATCTACTGTTTTAATGGCATGTGTCTCTGGGTTGCACCTGAACTTGGGTTTATGTTTTTTCAGGTATAAGCAGTACTCATAACTGCCCCCCATATGAAAGGGAACTCACTCAGTGCAGGGGCTATCCTCTGACTCCGGATGTCTTGCTGGCATGTTTCCATATTTCCCTGCATGGCTGCTGCCCCCATGCCCCAGTTAATCGAACTCTGAGCTGCTGGCACACACACTGAAGACTTCGCCCATGAGAGGGGATGGTGTGTGTCTCTGAAGCGGAATCTTTATTTCAACTTGAACTTACCCATCATTTCTGTGTTGTGGCTGACCTTTGCATGGCAGCCTAGTGCCATTTTTAATCTCTATTTTCAGTGGGAATGATGATAATAATTATTTTAATGTTGAAACACATTTCTTTATTGTAGGACTTCTAGGAAGATTTAACACGTTAATGTATATTGTGAGCTTCTAAGAGAAGTGAAGGTGGGCAGTGTTTTCCCAATGTCTTTTACCACTGAATCAATTTTTGTAGAGAAACCTATTCCAGCAAACTCTATACTGGAGTGGTTCCTTCATTTCGATAAGGGATTCATCTTACCTTATTTTCCGCAGTAACTATTAGCCTGCCTGCTTCCCTCAATGTAATTTCCACTCAGCAGCCTGAGTGCTCTATTTACTTAGTAAATAGTCTGGTCATAGATAATTATATGTACATCTTTCCAATCTTTCTTCCACCCCTTCCTAGTGGTGTGACCTTTAGCAAATTACTCAGCTTCTCTGTGGCTTGGTTCTCTCTATAAAAAGGAGCTAAAAATGGCTAGGTGCAGTGGCTCATTCCTGTAATCCCAGCACTTTGAGAGGCTGAGGCAGGTGGATCACCTGAGGTCAGGAGTTTGAGACCAACCTGAACAACATGGTGAAACCTCATCTCTACTAAAAATACAAAAAATTAGCCCGGCATGGTGGCACATGCCTATAGTGTCAGCTACTTGGGAGGCTGAGGCAGGAGAATTGCTTGAACCCGGGAGGCGGAGGTTGCAGTGAGCCGAGATCATGCCATGGCACTCCAGCCTGGGCAACAAGAGCAAAACTCTGCCTCAAAAAAACAAAAAGAAGAAAAAAAAGAAAAAGTGAGGGGACTAAGAGTTTCTGCATATAGGATGATTGTGAGAGTTACAAGCAAAACACTTAGAGTAGGGCTGGGCACATTGCAAGCTCACAATAAATAACAGCCGCTGTGGCTGCTGCTACGCTGAAGACCACGATTACCATTGCTGTTACTCATTTCAAAGTCCCTCAACAATTTCCTCTTGTGCTTAAACCCAAACTCCAGGCTAAGGATGTGAGGCGTGGCTGGATCTGTCTTGCTTCTCTGATCTCAAGTCTCCCCGCATTCTGGCCACAGATCCTTCCTCTGTGCCAGCTTCACTAGCCAGTCAACAGTTATCCATTGGCCCCAGACCTGCCCTCAAATTCTCCCCTCTCCAATGTGGACCTGGGATGGCCATGCATCCCCGTGTGCAGTAGTGGACCAGCCTCTTGCCTGTTGTTTGGTGCTTCCAGCACCAACCTTATGGCACCTGATCAGAGGCCCCAGCACCGGAATCACTGGTGGTGCCATCCTCAGAGGTCTGGCCTCAGCTCTGCAGGCTCTGGGTTTCGGTCACCTCACCCGTTCCTGTCTTTCTCCCTCCCTCTTGCCTCTCTGCATCCCCTCAGCATACTTGGCTCACTTTCTCCACTCTGCAAAATCCATGGAAACTATTCCTGAGCTTGTATTCCCTCTGGTTTGTTTCCTAGGTGGGCCTTGCTGCAGCCGTCCTCTTGGCTCGGAGTGTTTTCCTGTCTCTTCCCTCCACTCTACTTCTTACCTAGCTGATGCTATGTCTTGGCCTGAATCTCCTCCCTGTCCTCCCCATCGGAAAGGCTCTCACTTCTTGCTATTTAGTGCATCGTTCACTTCCACTCCCAGCATTTCTCTCAGTCTGTAATTGCTATTCGTGTTTAGCCTAAGCCTTCTGAGGTCAGCAGTTGCGTTTCGTCTTCATATTGGTGTTCCCATGACTTGCACTGCACCTGGGCCACAGTGAGCCCTCCCTAGGTGTGCCTCCATGGAGGAAGCACATTCCTGCCCTCTGTGGCCCTTTGAGCAATGGAACTTTCTTCTAGGAACTTGCACAGCTTATGCCTGTTTATCTTTCTGGTAAACAACGAACAGAGTACATTGCCTTTGTTGTGAATACGTGACTTCCCCTGGTAATAGACGCACAAAAATTTTTGCTCGCCAAATATTAAGAATGGGCCTTGCAAAATTACACAGCATCATTAAAATGATCCCTTTAGGGAATCCAGGGAGGTATATATTTTTTCCTTTTGCTCTTTTTAAAGCGGGATTAATATCAATAAAGCAGTTAACCTCCTACATTATATCTATCAATTTTGACAAGCATAGACTCCAGGGTCCAGAAGAATCTGCATTGCACTGAATCTTGTTTCCTCTCTTGGTTCGACCGTGCCCTGAGTTCTCTCTAAGCAGCATGAAGTCAGAATGGGATATTTTAATCAGTTACCTCCCATGCAAATGCGTACATCTGTGCTTTTCAACACTTATTGTTTTAAAAGCCACAATATTTCCCTTTGTGATATTTACCTTCATTATGAAGGCCTCACAGACTACAATTCTGATTTTTGTCTCATAATATTATTTATCTTCTGTTAGGCTATTTAATGCAGCCTACCTCTGAGAGACAACTGTATGTGAAATATTATGTAATCAATGAAATGTGTAGGATGGGGCACCCTAAGAGCACATTTTCATAAGAACGTAATTTCACAACCAGAGGAGATGCCGTGACCAGCCCGCGGCACCTGTGTTGCCCTTGCATTTGTACGATAAGATGAAGGAAGACAGCCTGTGCTGTCCATAAGAGGCTGGATACCTACCTCTAACTTTATTGATAGATCTTTTTTCTCCCCAAATCTTTCCACTTCTGCTTTTTTGATCACACTTTCCTCCTAAGATATCTTAACAAATCTCATGTGTACAATGCTTCAAATATCCCCCAAATGTGAGTTGCTCCGAAATGTAGACCTGTAATCCTGTAACGTGTGTCTTCCTCTCAGGCTATTCCCTTACCTAGCACTACTAGTGCCTCTTGACAGTTTTCCCAGCCAAGGCCTCCCCTGAGATACCTGTCCTCGTGGTGCTTGGCCATCTCCCCACAGGGACTTCACAGCTCTGCTCCGACCCCATGCTGCTACATGGGCCTCCTCACATGTCACTCAATCCACTCTTCTGTGTGTGTGAAGGCTCATCAAACATTTCCAGGGCACATAACTAGGGGTGCTCTTCCCTAGCCCCTTGGAGGTTGGGAGGGCCAATGCAAGACTCGATTTCTCCTTGGGACCCTCCAGGACTCTGCCTGTGTGTAGTGCTGAGTCGCATTACATAGAGACGGCGGCTGCCCTGTCTACCAGATGACTTGAGTGACCAAACATCTGAACTCCATGCCAACCAGGGATGGATGGGCAGCATTCCCTAGAAACAAGCATGGGTTGTTTTGAGCAACTATATTTAGAGATTGTTTATTACTTCAACACACAAAAGTTTATCCTGGATAATTCTCAGTTACTTAAATAATCATTACTGTTTTTTAAAATATGCCTAATTTAAGAGCAGGAACAACATTCTTTACATTTTAAACCACACACATAGTCCTTTTATCTAGTAGTTGCTCAAAAACAATGTTCTCTGAATGGAAACATATTCAAGGAAACCACAAATAAAAGTAAATAAAGGTGTATGTGTTTATAGGGAGGTAGAAAGTTTTCATTTGTAAAATTTCCTTGTAAAATGCAGAACACAGTAGGGATACACTAGTGTTTTTTGGGCAATGTTCAAGATGGAATTAAATAGATATAGTATTGGGTACATTTTCAAAAATGAAAAATAAATTGTGCTGATTTTACACTAAAAAAAGCTTTTGGAAGGGAAAGAGCAAGATGGCCAAATAGGAACAGCTCCAGTCTCCAACTCCTAGCGCGAGCGACACAGAAGACCGGTGATTTCTGCATTTTCAACTGAGGTACTGGGTTCATCTCACTGGGGAGTGCCGGACGATCGGCGCTGGTCAGCTGCTGCAGCCCGAGCAGCGAGAGCTGAAGCAGGGCGAGGCATTGCCTCACCTGGGAAGCGCAAGGGGGAAGGGAATCCCTTTTCCTAGCCAGGGGAACTGAGACACACAACACCTGGAAAATCGGGTAACTCCCACCCCAATACTGCGCTTTAAGCAAACAGGCACACCAGGAGATCATATCCCACACCTGGCCAGGAGGGTCCCACGCCCACGGAGCCTCCCTCATTGCTAGCACAGCAGTCTGTGATCTACCGGCAAGGCAGCAGCGAGGCTGGGGGAGGGGCGCCCGCCATTGCTGAGGCTTAAGTAGGTAAACAAAGCTGCTGGGAAGCTCGAACTGGGTGGAGCTCACAGCAGCTCAAGGAAACCTGCCTGTCTCTGTAGACTCCACCTCTGGGGACAGGGCACAGTAAACAATAACAAACGCAGCAGAAAACTCTGCAGACGCAAACGACTCTGTCTGACAGCTTTGAAGAGAGCAGTGGATCTCCCAACACGGAGGTTGAGATCTGAGAAGGGACAGACTCCCTGCTCAAGTGGGTCCCTGACCCCTGAGTAGCCTATCTGGGAGACATCCCCCACTAGGGGCAGTCTGACACCCCACACCTCACAGGGGGGAGTACACCCCTGAGAGGAAGCTTCCAAAGCAAGAATCAGACAGGTACACTCGCTGTTCAGAAATATTCTATCTTCTGCAGCCTCTGCTGCTGATACCCAGGCAAACAGGGTCTGGAGTGGACCTCAAGCAATCTCCAGCAGACCTACAGCTGAGGGTCCTGACTGTTAGAAGGAAAATTATCAAACAGGAAGGACACCTATACCAAAACCCCATCAGTACATCACCATCATCAAAGACCAGAGGCAGATAAAACCACAAAGATGGGGAAAAAGCAGGGCAGAAAAGCTGGAAATTCAAAAAATAAGAGTGCATCTCCCCCGGCAAAGGAGCGCAGCTCATCGCCAGCAACGGATCAAAGCTGGACGGAGAATGACTCTGACGAGATGAGAGAAGAAGGCTTCAGTCCATCAAATTTCTCAGAGCTAAAGGAGGAATTACGTACCCAGCGTAAAGAAACTAAAAATCTTGAAAAAAAAGTGGAAGAATTGATGGCGAGAGTAATTAATGCAGAGAAGGTCCTAAACGAAATGAAAGAGATGAAAACCATGACACGAGAAATACGTGACAAATGCACAAGCTTCAGTAACCGACTCGATCAACTGGAAGAAAGAGTATCAGCGACTGAGGATCAAATGAATGAAATGAAGCGAGAAGAGAAACCAAAAGAAAAAAGAAGAAAAAGAAATGAACAAAGCCTGCAAGAAGTATGGGATTACGTAAAAAGACCAAATCTACGTCTGATTGGGGTGCCTGAAAGTGAGGGGGAAAATGGAACCAAGTTGGAAAACACTCTTCAGGATATCATCCAGGAGAACTTCCCCAACCTAGTAGGGCAGGCCAACATTCAAATCCAGGAAATACAGAGAACGCCACAAAGATACTCCTCGAGAAGAGCAACTCCAAGACACATAATTGCCAGATTCACCAAAGTTGAAATGAAGGAAAAAATCTTAAGGGCAGCCAGAGAGAAAGGTCGGGTTACCCACAAAGGGAAGCCCACCAGACTAACAGCAGATCTCTCGGCAGAAACTCTCCAAGCCAGAAGAGAGTGGGGGCCAATATTCAACATTCTTAAAGAAAAGAATTTTAAACCCAGAATTTCATATCCAGCCAAACTAAGTTTCATAAGTGAAGGAGAAATAAAATCCTTTAAAGATAAGCAAATGCTTAGAGATTTTGTCACCACTAGGCCTGCCTTACAAGAGACCCTGAAGGAAGCACTAAACATGGAAAGGAACAACCAGTACCAGCCATTGCAAAAACATGCCAAAATGTAAAGACCATCGAGGCTAGGAAGAAACTGCATCAACTAACGAGCAAAATAACCAGTTAATATAATGGCAGGATCAAGTTCACACATAACAATCTTAACCTTAAATGTAAATGGACTAAATGCTCCAATTAAAAGACACAGACTGGCAAACTGGATAAAGAGTCAAGACCCATCAGTCTGCTGTATTCAGGAGACCCATCTCACACGCAGAGACATACATAGGCTCAAAATAAAGGGATGGAGGAAGATTTACCAAGCAAATGGAGAACAAAAAAAAGCAGGGGTTGCAATACTAGTCTCTGATAAAACAGACTTTAAACCATCAAAGATCAAAAGAGACAAAGAAGGCCATTACATAATGGTAAAGGGATCAATTCAACAGGAAGAGCTAACTATCCTAAATATATATGCACCCAATACAGGAGCACCCAGATTCATAAAGCAAGTCCTTAGAGACTTACAAAGAGACTTAGACTCCCATACAATAATAATGGGAGACTTCAACACTCCACTGTCAACATTAGACAGATCAACGAGACAGAAAGTTAACAACGATATCCAGGAATTGAACTCATCTCTGCAGCAAGCAGACCTAATAGACATCTATAGAACTCTCCACCCCAAATCAACAGAATATACATTCTTCTCAGCACCACATCGTACTTACTCCAAAATTGACCACGTAATTGGAAGTCAAGCACTCCTCAGCAAATGTACAAGAACAGAAATTATAACAAACTGTCTCTCAGACCACAGTGCAATCATACTAGAACTCAGGACTAAGAAACTCAATCAAAACCACTCAACTACATGGAAACTGAACAACCTGCTCCTGAATGACTACTGGGTACATAACGAAATGAAGGCAGAAATAAAGATGTTCTTTGAAACCAATGAGAACAAAGATACAACATACCAGAATCTCTGGGACACATTTAAAGCAGTGTGTAGAGGGAAATTTATAGCACTAAATGCCCACAAGAGAAAGCTGGAAAGATCTAAAATTGACACTCTAACATCGCAATTAAAAGCACTAGAGAAGCAAGAGCAAACACATTCGAAAGCTAGCAGAAGGCAAGAAGTAACTAAGATCAGAGCAGAACTGAAGGAGATAGAGACACAAAAAACCCTCCAAAAAATCAATGAATCCAGGAGTTGGTTTTTTGAAAAGATCAACAAAATTGACAGACCACTAGCAAGACTAATAAAGAAGAAAAGAGAGAAGAATCAAATTGACGCAATTAAAAATGATAAAGGGGATATCACCACCGACCCCACAGAAATACAAACTACCATCAGAGAATACTATAAACACCTCTACGCAAATAAACTGGAAAATCTAGAAGAAATGGATAATTTCCTGGACACTTACACTCTTCCAAGACTAAACCAGGAAGAAGTTGAATCCCTGAATAGACCAATAGCAGGCTCTGAAATTGAGGCAATAATTAATAGCCTACCAACCAAAAAAAGTCCAGGACCAGATGGATTCACAGCTGAATTCTACCAGAGGTACAAGGAGGAGTTGGTACCATTCCTTCTGAAACTATTCCAATCAATAGAAAAAGAGGGAATCCTCCCTAACTCATTTTATGAGGCCAACATCATCCTGATACCAAAGCCTGGCAGAGACACAACAAAAAAAGAGAATTTTAGACCAATATCCCTGATGAACATCGATGCAAAAATCCTCAATAAAATACTGGCAAACCGGATTCAGCAACACATCAAAAAGCTTATCCACCATGATAAGTGGGCTTCATCCCTGGGATGCAAGGCTGGTTCAACATTCGCAAATCAATAAAAATAATCCAGCATATAAACAGAACCAAAGACAAGAACCACATGATTATCTCAATAGATGCAGAAAAGGCTTTTGACAAAATTCAACAGCCCTTCATGCTAAAAACGCTCAATAAATTCGGTATTGATGGAACGTACCTCAAAATAATAAGAGCTATTTATGACAAACCCACAGCCAATATCATACTGAATGGGCAAAAACTGGAAAAATTCCCTTTGAAAACTGGCACAAGACAGGGATGCCCTCTCTCACCACTCCTATTCAACATAGTGTTGGAAGTTCTGGCTAGGGCAATTAGGCAAGAGAAAGAAATCAAGGGTATTCAGTTAGGAAAAGAAGGAGTCAAATTGTCCCTGTTTGCAGATGACATGATTGTATATTTAGAAAACCCCATTGTCTCAGCCCAAAATCTCCTTAAGCTGATAAGCAACTTCAGCAAAGTCTCAGGATACAAAATTAATGTGCAAAAATCACAAGCATTCTTATACACCAGTAACAGACAAACAGAGAGCCAAATCAGGAATGAACTTCCATTCACAATTGCTTCAAAGAGAATAAAATACCTAGGAATCCAACTTACAAGGGATGTAAAGGACCTCTTCAAGGAGAACTACAAACCACTGCTCAGTGAAATAAAAGAGGACACAAACAAATGGAAGAACATACCATGCTCATGGATAGGAAGAATCAATATCGTGAAAATGGCCATACTGCCCAAGGTAATATATAGATTCAATGCCATCCCCATCAAGCTACCAATGAGTTTCTTCACAGAATTGGAAAAAACTGCTTTAAAGTTCATATGGAACCAAAAAAGAGCCCGCATCTCCAAGACAATCCTAAGTCAAAAGAACAAAGCTGGAGGCATCACGCTACCTGACTTCAAACTATACTACAAGGCTACAGTAACCAAAACAGCATGGTACTGGTACCAAAACAGAGATATAGACCAATGGAACAGAACAGAGTCCTCAGAAATAATACCACACATCTACAGCCATCTGATCTTTGACAAACCTGAGAGAAACAAGAAATGGGGAAAGGATTCCCTATTTAATAAATGGTGCTGGGAAAATTGGCTAGCCATAAGTAGAAAGCTGAAACTGGATCCTTTCCTTACTCCTTATACGAAAATTAATTCAAGATGGATTAGAGACTTAAATGTTAGACCTAATACCATAAAAATCCTAGAGGAAAACCTAGGTAGTACCATTCAGGACATAGGCATGGGCAAAGATTTCATGTCTAAAACACCAAAAGCAACAGCAGCAAAAGCCAAAATTGACAAATGGGATCTAATTAAACTAAAGAGCTTCTGCACAGCAAAAGAAACTACCATCAGAGTGAACAGACAACCTACAGAATGGGAGAAAATTTTTGCAATCTACTCATCTGACAAAGGGCTAATATCCAGAACCTACAAAGAACTCAAACAAATTTACAAGAAAAAAACAAACAACCCCATCAAAAAGTGGGCAAAGGATATGAACAGACATTTCTCAAAAGAAGACATTCATACAGCCAACAGACACATGAAAAAATGCTCATCATCACTGGCCATCAGAGAAATGCAAATCAAAACCACAATGAGATACCATCTCACACCAGTTAGAATGGCGATCATTAAAAAGTCAGGAAACAACAGGTGCTGGAGAGGATGTGGAGAAATAGGAACGCTTTTACACTGTTGGTGGGATTGTAAACTAGTTCAACCATTATGGAAAACAGTATGGCGATTCCTCAAGGATCTAGAACTAGATGTACCATATGACCCAGCCATCCCATTACTGGGTATATACCCAAAGGATTATAAATTATGCTGCTATAAAGACACATGCACACGTATGTTTATTGCAGCACTATTCACAATAGCAAAGACTTGGAATCAACCCAAATGTCCATCAGTGACAGATTGGATTAAGAAAATGTGGCACATATACACCATGGAATACTATGCAGCCATCAAAAAGGATGAGTTTGTGTCCTTTGTAGGGACATGGATGCAGCTGGAAACCATCATTCTTAGCAAACTATCACAAGAACAGAAAACCAAACACCGCATGTTCTCACTCATAGGTGGGAACTGAACAATGAGATCACTTGGACTCAGGAAGGGGAACATCACACACCGGGGCCTATCATGGGGAGGGGGGAGGGGGGAGGGATTGCATTGGGAGTTATACCTGATGTAAATGACGAGTTGATGGGTACAGCACAACAACATGGCACAAGTATACATATGTAACAAACCTGCACGTTATGCACATGTACCCTACAACTTAAAGTATAATAATAATAAATAAATTTAAAAAAAAACAAAAACAAAAAAACAAAAAAAACAAACAAACAAACAACAAAAAAAAAGCTTTTGTTTCCCTGACACAGCTATTTCTCAGAATATAACAATATTTGCCTTACCATACTGTTAAATGATACTTTGGCTTTTAAAAAAGGACACATCATTTATTAAAACCTCTTATAAGTGCAGCATTAAGTTAGCAGAGTCAAGTTTTGAAAATGATGATATCTATGAAGTGTTTTCACCCAAGGACTCATTCTGTTCGGGATGAGTGAATGTTACTGGTATATTACCTTCTGCTGTGGTTTAAATATGTCCCCCCAAAAGCTCACATGTTGAAAATATAATTTACAATGCAAAAGTGTTGGCAGGTGGGGCCTAATAAGAGGTGACTGGGTCATGAGGGCAGAACCCTCATAAATGAACTAATGTCAATTATCTTGGAAGTGGAATAGTTATATCAATAGTGGATTGTTATAAAGCAAGTCCAGCCTCAGATGTCTGTGTCCCAAGGGCTCTCTTCCCCTTTCCATCCTTCCATCATGTTATGAAGCAGCAAGAGGGTCCTCACCAGATGCTGGCTCCATGCTCTTAGATTTCCCAGTTTCCAGAACTGTGAGTCAAATAAATTTATTTTGTCTATAAGTTACCCAGTCTATGGTATTCTGTTACCAGCAGTCTATGGTATTCTGTTAGCAGCAGAAAATGGATGAAAACACCTCCCATCTGGGAGGGATGCAAATGTTCAACCTTATCCACTTGAATCAGGAGTGACAGAAATCCTAGGTAGGGTAAGGTGTGGCTCATACCCAGGGTGGGAGGGCGACAGAGAAGGGACTTCTTGCACATGAGCATCCATTGAATGAGAGGTTCAAAAAGAACTTCTGTTAGGGTAAGATGTCCATTTTTTGCATACACACTCTATTCTGTGGAAACCCAATGTCACAGGAGTGCATCATTATACTGAGGCATAGACTGAGAATCAGGAATTAAACAGGAGGCTGAGCGTTTAAAACTGGGTAGAAAGCAAGCTTCCCTGTTTTGCTCTTGTATTTCTTTTGTCTCCTGATAGCCTGGAAGTACATGTCCTAGGCAGTATAGCCTGGAAGTACATGTCCTAGGCAGTACATGTCCTAGGCAGCTTAGAAAAGAAGAAAAGAGTAATTTATTGTACAACCCTTTAAGAACATGAAAACTAAGATTCTTATTTAAAATATCACAGTGTACCTTCATAAAAGCAAAACAGTTTGAAAGAGAGAGACGCAACTCCAACAAATTAAGCAAAGAATCATTAAAGCTGAGCTCTTCTGACATCACAAAACCTCAGATTTTCTTCTGATTTAGGAAGTGTTAAGTGACCATTTTCCAGAAATAGCATTTCTTTTTGAGATAAACAGAAGCAGTATCCCAGGAGTAATGCAAGCATTAATGCTAATTTAATTTTGAGATCTTCTTTCACAGTTGTTGTTACCACCTTTGGAAATCAATGACTGTGTTTTACTCAGCTATTCAGACTTCTCTCGTGGTTTACTGATCTCTAGTCGCACTGCAGATGGTTGATGAGGAGGATTTCAATGCTTGCTCAGATGATGTCTCTATCAGCTCTTCTGAAAAATTCTGGGACAACCAGAGACTAAATTTGTTGATATTTTTCCTCAGCTATAGCAATTTTGTTTTCAGATTGAATGACCATATTTTTGTTTTTTTCAAAAACTCTTCTGGGGGAAGAAAACATTACAAACAGAATATGAGCAGAAAATACTATGGATTTTATTGACATTACATTTCAAAATAGCTTTATAATATTTAATCACCTTGGTTTACAATTCCTCATTTTATATCTCGAGCAATAGAGGCATGATGTCATCTAACTATTAAAATTATGACCACTCTCATGTTAAGAAACAAAAATCTAGATTATGAGATATTTGCCTAATTTAGTCATTATAAGCTGCAAATTGATACAATACTTTGCTTTAAAAAGTATGTGCCTTTGTGGATTTATGTGGGTTTATACACTTTATAGTAGTTCATCTTTATCTGACATTTTGCTTTCTGAGATTTCACTTAGCTGAAGTCAATTGCGGTTCAAATATAAGCAGTACAGGCCAGGCGTGGTGGCTCACACCTGTAATCCCAGTACTTTGAGAGGCCGAGGCGGGCGAATCACAAGGTCAGGAGATTGAGACCATCCTGGCTAACCTGGTGAAACCCCATCTCTACTAAAAAAAATACAAAAAAATTAGCCGAGCGTGGTGGCGGGCGCCTGTAGTCCTAGCTCCTCGGGAGTCTGGGGCAGGAGAATGGCATGAACCCAGGAGGCAGAGCTTGCAGTGAACCGAGATTGCGCCACTGCACTCCAGCCTGGGTGACAGAGCGAGACTCCATCCCAAAAAAAAGAAGCGGTACAGCACACACAAAAAGATATTTTGAGAGAGAGAGAGAGAGACAACATTCGCATAACTTATGTTACAGTATATTGTTGTTTTATGTTGTGGTTAGTTATTGTTGGTAGTCTCTTACTGTGCCTAATTTTAAATCTAGCATAACTATGTGTGTATGGGAAAAATGGTGTGGTGTATATATAAGAATTGGTACCATCTGTGGTTTCAACCATCTACTAGGAGTCTTGGAATATACCCCCATGGATATGGGGGAACTACTGAAGTCAAATAGGTTTGTTTATGATATAGCCTGAAAAATGGCCATCAAAATGCTTAGACCTTAGACAGTGTGAAACAATTCAGGGTGAGAAGAAGATCGAGATGCATAGATATTCTTATCTCCCTAACTAAAGGAAAGCTCCTGGACACCATTACATTGTTATTGTTAAAATAAAAACTTCAGCCAAATTAAATTTAAAGGAGTTTAACTGAGCAATCAACAAATGAGCGATGAATCAGGCAGCCCCAGAATCACAGCAGACACAGAGAGATTCCAGGGATGCCTCATGCTCAGAACACATTTGTAGACAAAAAAGGGGAAGTGACGTACAGAAATCAGCAGTGTGGTACAGAAACAGCTGGATTGGTTACAGGTCAGCATTTGCCTTCTTTGAACACAGTTTGAACTCCCAGCAGTCCATGAGTGGTTGAAGTATGGCTGCTAGGATTGGCCAAGACTCAGCAATTGTTACAGGTGGATACTCCTAAGTTAGGTTTTCAGTCTTGTCTACCTACTAGGTTAGGTTGCAGTTCCTCCACAAGGACTCAGATATAGAAGTATGGAGTCTTTCTTAGGCCATATTTAGATGTTCTATTTTCTATGTTCCAAGTTACTTACTTTTATTCTCCCAACACACATTTGCTCTATTTAATGAGGCTGCATCTTCATTTTTCAGTGGAGGGCTCAAGAAAAGAAGGGAAGTACTCAGGACGGGGCTTTGGTTGCAAACTTTGTCTTTGGCGAGTTCTCCATTGCACCCTCTCAGACTTTTGCTGAGGTCACGGTTGGTGCTTCTGCATCTCATCACCAGAGTTACTATTTTTTTTTCCAACAAATGAGTACATACATGTTTCCTTATATGTCACAATGAACTTTCTGAAGACAGCAGCCATGGTGTCCTCACCCCTTCATCTGTCATTTCTAGCAATGCATGTAGAGCTGAGTGCTTGTATGTGTGTGCTAAGTGCCAAGAAAAGTTTTATTTTTTATTTTATTTTATTTTATTTTATTTTTGAGACGGAGTCTCACGCTGTTGCCCAGGCTGGAGTGCAGTGGCGTGATCTCGGCTCACTGCAAGCTCCGCCTCCTGGGTTCATGCCATTCTCCTGCCTCAGCCTCCTGAGTAGCTAGGACTACAGGCGCCCGCCACCGCGCCCGGCTAATTTTTTGTATTTTTAGTAGAGACGGGGTTTCACTGTGGTCTCGATCTCCTGACCTTGTGATCCGCCCGCCTCGGCCTCCCAAAGTGCTGGGATTACAGGCTTGAGCCACCGCACCCGGCCTAAGAAAAGTTTTAAAAACTGAAAAAAATAATATCCGGTCTTATATACTAAATGATAATACCAGTGGTTACAAACTTCTAAAATATATAACTAATTAAATGTCTGTGGAATACAGGATTAGAATTAGACTGCCAATTTTTTATTTTGACAAGGTGTTAAACCATTCCATTTACTGCCAGTATAATATTGACAAACACACACACGAAATAATTTCAGAATTTTAGAAAGCAGTCAATATTTTCCTTGTTGTTTCCTGTTACTACTGGTTCTTGAACACTATAACTGTGAAAACTTCTGTATTCATTTCCTGTTACTGCCATAAGAAATTACCACAAACCTAGTGACATATAACAACAAAAGTTTGTTTCTCTATCTCTCTTTTTTTCCTTCTGAGTTAAAGGACTTACATCTCCAGGGCACAGTGGTAGATAAAAAGCACAGAATCTTAACTACCAGACTACCAGTTGGAGTGGCCTTAAAAGAGCACAAATTTGTTATCTATGTATTATCTATTACAGTTCCATATGTCAGAAGTTGACCATGGTCTCACTGGGCTAAAATCAAGGTCTTGGTTAACATCAAGCAAGGACTCCATTTGTTTGCCTTTTCCAGATCCCTGAGGTCCTCATTCCTTGGCTGAGGCCTCTTGCTTTTCTCTACAAAGCCATCAACATCTCCTCTTTCTGACCCTTCTTCCATTGTCACATCTCTCCGACCAGTCAGAAAAAAGTCCTTTGCTTTTTGGAACTCATTCAGTTAGACTGGGACTCCCAGTGTAATCTCCTCATCTCAGAATTCTTAATCACATCTGCAATGTCTCTTTTGCCAGGTAAGGTAGCATAGTCTCAGGTTCCAGGCTTGAGGTTTGGGCGTCGGTGGCAGGGAGTATTATTCTGCTGACCACAGTCCCTACACAGAGGCCTTCTGTTTGCAATGCCTGGATTAAACTTCCCCGAGAAAAGAAGGGATGGATGGGTGTGGTCTGAAGAATAGGGGCAGGAAAAGCTGAAAAAACCAGAAAATCCTGATGGCTGATTTACTCTGAAAATGTTGTCTACTGATGGGAAATGATTTCCCATGTCTACTCATGGGAAAATTGGGTTAATTTGTGGAGCTGATTCATTACACAGGATTAGAATTTGCACCAAGCTCCCTTGATACCACCAGGTCCACAATGACACTGTGTTTGTGACAATGTAAGTAAGATTTAAACAAGTATCTCTCCTTGTGGGTGGGTATGTGGAGAGTCCCATCCAGGACAAAGAGGCATGGAGGGGGCATGTTTACAGCTTTGCAAGACTTGCCATCCCTTAAGCAGCTATGCCCACCCTAAGCACACAAGCATTAACAGCTTTCATGCTGGAGGGTCCTCGAGTCTTCAATTCAAGCTCTGTGCTGGTTCTTCTTGATTTAAAATTCTTATTTCCCTTTTTGGTATATTTTCTTTCCTTTCATTGTGATTATCCAATGGACAGAGAAAATTTACTTAATTTCCTTAATTCTAAAATAATGCTTTCAAGATTTTAATAACTTTTAAAGAGTCAGTGTCATGTAAAAAATGTGCCATTGATATGTACATTCCACTGAAACATAATTAAGTTCATTTTGAGACACATGGTTCTATGTGAACCATCACATTGCATAATTGTGTTGTTTTTCCTCTTAAATTGTATTATTCCATTTATAATAAAAAGGTACTAAATGTACTGTGTAAGACTTTGAGTGTTTTTTTAATTGCAGCTTTGCAAAGATTTAGTTGCATATTCATAACCGCTGGTAGCACAGTGCCAAGTGCTGAAACAATTATTCAGTAAATTCTTTGCCTGACACTTTGGGGGAAAGAATGAAAGTGCTGAAACTGAGTTCTATTTTAAGATTCTTGGCTGATGATGGCTACAACTACATAGGGGAGAACTATGCCTCTAGAGAAAGGTAAGAGGAGGACAAACAAACTGTATGTGATTAGTTATAAACAAACAAACAAAAAATAATGTAGAGTATGGAACACACTGTATTCAATAAACAGTAACTGGATAATTGAAATCACTCCACTTCTAGAATAAATGCATTAATTTGTTTTTACAATGTTAGTATTTATACCTACTTCTTGATAGTTAATAACATAACTCCCAAAAGTTTATCTTAAGTACTAAGAGAAAAACCAAGGTCTATCATTCTTTACTCTTTATAAAACATGTTGAACTATTACTCCATTTGATCAGATATGATAAGCAGAATAATAATTACACCCTTTTTGCAAAAGAAGAAACTGAGGCAAATGGATTTAAATGTCTTATTCAAGTTCTTATAGATGGTTGTGCTAAACAGATAGTCTTCTCATATCCTTGTCTGCAGTCTTTCTAGTATGCTATGCTACAGTTCACAGAAATATACTTCTCATTAACCAGTAAGTCCTGTGGCAACATTAATCAATCACAGTGAAAACCTGTGACAAATAAAAATTCAGTAACCAGTTGTCTAACCAGTGTCCCCTTTGCATGTCTGTTGGAACAATATCTAAGTGAACAGTGGAAATCACTAGATTTGGAAAATATTTTTTTAAGGTGAAGTTATCCTTTGAATTAGGGCCAGTATCTTCTAACAAGCTGAGAAAAAGACCTCAGCAGACTGCTTTTCTGCAAAATCTTGTCTCCAGAAAGGGAACGTACAAAGGGAAAACCAGCTCAAAATGGCTTAAAAAATTAATTTTTGAGGTATAAATAACATATAATAAATTGCACATATTTAAAGCATACTATTTGGGAAATTCTGACATATATAAATATACCTGGAGAACTGTCGCATCAATCAAGGTACTGAATGTATTCCTCAGAACTAAAAGTTTCTCATGCACTTTCTGTAATTTTCCTCCCATGACTCCCCACCTGCTGCCTCACTCCAAATCCTCAGTCCCCAGGCAAACACTGCTTCCTCTCATATAGGTGAGTTTGCATTTCCTAGAATCTTATGTACATGGAATAATGCAGTATGTAATCTTTCTTCTTTCACTCAGAATGTTTCCAAAACACCAGGGGTTTGGTCCAGGTCCTGCTGCTCACAGCACAGAAAGCCAATCACTGAGACAAGGAGTATTGCCAAGGAAGAAGGTTTTAATCAGGGGCTGCAGCTGAGGAGATGGAAGCTCACCCTTAAATACATCTCCCTGACCAACTAAAACTAAGGGTTTATATAGCAGGGAAGAAATGTAAGAAGACAAGAACTAGGGAAGGGCAAGGAGGCATCTGGTGTGGTGATCTGATGAGTTTCAGTTCTTTGAGAGGCCTGAAGGTCTATATTAAAAAACAATCATGAAACTGCCAATGCATTTCTTTACAATATTTTTTATTTTACTTTAGTCAGGACTAAAAGCTTTAAATACGAAAATGTTAATTAGCAACATTTTTCCAGTTCTCTGTCAGGTTTTAAAGAATATTTTATCATCTAAACTTTTCCAACTTTCTATTTTCTCTGTATGTGCATGAAGAGAGACACACAAGAGAAACAGAAAAAAAAAAACAAAACTGCATCTCACTTACACAGACCATCCATGACATGCCTGGGCTTTCTGTTCAGTCCCAGATTTTTTCTTCTTCTTTAAAGAACCAGCCATTTTCTTCTAGGTGAAAAAATTTACCATATATGATCCTTTCTCATACAAACTTACTATCTTTTATTCTTTACCAAAAATACATCATATACATAACTTTCTTCACATCTCTCCTACTTACTGGTTCCTTACTACCTTGTTTCATAAATAACCTTTTCAAATCTATAATTTGAACTTTTAGATAACTTCTGAATTAGACAAAATTATTTTTTCCTCACTATTATCACATCTTTTGGCACATTTTATATACAAAATTATACATTAACTATAATTCTTATCCTTAGTAACTTTCAATTTTAGTGAAACCCTAAAAAGCAAGAAATCCTGAACTATCAGATATGACCATTTTATAGACAAGAATGATTCCACAATTTTTAGAAACATATTTCCCCATATCATAACCCTTTGTTGATTGGAAATGGCCCAAATATTGAATGAGCATCAAAAATAATTTTAATATTTTAAATTACACAAAAAGTTTACCTAAAATATTTCTCTCATTTATATATACTCAATGTTTAACAGTTTATCTTGATTAATTCTGAAAACTGAGATATTAGACAACATCATTTAAAGTTAGTTATTTTCTGCTGGATGTGTTGGCTCATACCAGTAATTTCAGCACTTTGGGAGGCCAAAGTGGGTGGATCATTTAAGACCAGGAGTTTGAGACCAGCCTGGCCAACATGGCGAAACCCTGTCTCTATTAAAAATACAAAAATTAGCCAGACATGGTGGCACATGTCTGTCGTCACAGCTACTTGGGTGGCTGAGACACGAGAATCATTGAACCCAGGAGGTAGAGGTTGCAGTGAGCCGAGATCATGCCACTGCACTCGAGACTAGGTGACAGAGCAAGACGCTGTCTTAAAATAAAATAAAATAATAAAATAAAGTTAGTTACTTCCTTGTTAATCATTTTTTAATAGCCAGTGAATATCAGGTGCTCACCTAAGTAAGAGCCTCAAAGTTAAATATATGGTAATTTTGCTGATATCTCAGAAGATTCAGTTAATGACATTAGTCTCATTTGTTAAAGAAGGCACACAAACCAAGATCATTTTGCTTGGGCTGGATTAATAATTTTATACTTTCTGTGCCAAACACACCTCAAAATATCTAGCAAAGACAAATGTAGAATCCAGATAAAAATGTATGCTGACAATTCTGAAGGTATTTCTATTTTAATTTTAAATAATTTTAAAGCCACCTTGATTAGTGAAGATTTACTTAAGTTGCATAAACTTGAAAATTACTTAGACTTATTTAGTTTATAAGTGCCCTTTTACTTATAAGCCAATTTGGTAGATACAATGTAACAATAAGTGTATATACAAATAAACACATCTAGACTTGTATACACACACACAGAAACAAAGATCCAATAGCTTTTAACTTGGAACTCTGTCATGAGATAGCAATACAAGCTCATCAGTTTTACATTGTTATACTTTGTTTGCCCCAATAGGTAATAAAAAGAAAGGTGTGAACCAAAGTTTTGGCTAAAGCAGTTTCCATGGTCGTTAGATTTTTTTTTTTTTTTAAGACGGAGTCTCACTCTGTCCCCCAGGCTGGAGTGCAGTGGCGCGATCTCGGCTCACTGCAAGCTGTGCCTCCTGGGTTCATGCCATTCTCCTGCCTCAGCCTCCCGAGAACTACAGGCACCTGCCACCACGCCTGGCTAATTTTTTGTATTTTCAGTAGAGACAGGGTTTCATCATGTTAGCCAGGATGGTCTCGATCTCCTGAGCTTGTGATCCACCCGCCTCGGCCTCCCAAAGTGCTGGGATTACAGGTGTGAGCCACTGTGCCCGGCCTGGCCGTTTGATTTTTACAGGTCAAATTTCGCAGACTCCAAAGAGTACTGGGGCTAAACAGCAATAAAAGAGAACATCACATACTAACCAGGCTGGACCCTGCTTAGAACAGTAGCACAAAAACCTGGATACATGCAACTCCATCCAACTTCCCCATTCAACAGCATTCTCCAGATTCGAAACAATACTGGGGACAAGCAGTATTGCAAAAGAATAACAGCTTACCAAATTCTAATTTCCCATGACTATATCAAACACACACAATCACCAGAACACAATCTAACTGCTGCAGCAGCAAACAAACCCCAAAAGTGTCCAAGCTGAAACAGTCAGGGTGCTTCCTCTCTCTGTTGGTTGGTCTTGATCCACCTGCAAACGAAAATTCTTTTGGAATTTCCCAAATTGAGAGGAGCTGAACCCACTGTTTGGTACCCACAAAAAACACTTGCCTGGACACAACACACAAACACAATTACAAACAAGCCTTTAAGATTGTCCATTCTAAAATAGTCAGGGTGCTTTCCTCTCTCAATTGGTTGAGCTTATTCAACCTGCAAATGGAAATTCCCTTAAAATTTTCCCAAATTGAGAGAAACAGACCCTGCTGTCTGGGCCCAGAAGGGGCATTCACCTATCTGATTGCAGATGTCAAATTTCAAAGGCAGCTCTTCCTAGGTAATCAGGAATGAAGTTGGGGCTGGCTGCACTGGGATCAGAGAGAAAATGATATTCAACTCCAGTCAAAATTGAGTGGGCAAATGCTTAGGAGGATGATATGTTCTGGCTCTGTGTGCCACCCTGCCCTCATCTTAAATTGCAATCCAAATTGTAATCCCCATCTGTTGGGGGAGGGACTCGTGGGAGGTAATGAGATCACAGGGGTGGTTCCTCCATGCTTTTCTCATGATAGTGAGTTCTCTCAAGATCTGATGGTTTTATAAAGGGTTTCCCCACCTTTGCTCTGCATTTCTCTCTCCTGCTACCATGAGAAGGATGTATTTGTTTCCCCTTCCACCATGATTGTAAGTTTCCTGAGGCCTCCCCATCCATGTGGAACTGTGAGTTAATTAAACCTCTTCCCTTTATAAATTACCCAGTGCAGGGTATGTCTTTATTAGCAGCATGAGAACAGACTAATACAGTAAACTGATACCACAGGGAGCACGGTGCTGCTGTAAAGATACCCAAAAATGCGGAAGTAACTTTGGAACTGGGTAACAGGCAGAGGTTGGAACAGTATGGAGGGCTCAGAAAAAGATAAGAAAATGTGGGAAAGTTTGGAACTTCCTGGAGACTTGGAGGGCTCAGAGGACAGGAAGATGTGGGAAAGTTTGGAACTCCCTAGAGACTTGTTGAATGGTTTTGACCAAAATGCTGATAGTGATATCCAGGCTGAGGTGGTCTTGGTGGAGAAGAGGAACTTGTTGGGATCCAGAATAAAGGTGATTCTTGCTATGCTTTAGCAAAGAGATTGGCAGCATTTTGCTCCTGCCCTAGAGATATGTGAAACTTTGAACTTGAGACAGATGATTTAGGGTATCTGGCACAAGAAATTTCTAAGCAGCAAAGCATTCAAGAAGCAGCAGCACATAAAAGTTTGGGAAATTTGCAGCCTGACAATGCAATCGAAAAGAAAAACCCATTTTCTGGAGGGAAATTTAAGGCTGCTGCAGAAATTTGCCTAAGTAACAAGGAACTGAATGTTAATCACCAGGACAATGGTGAAAATGTCTCTGGGGCATGTCAGAGAACTTTGTGGCAGCCCCTCTCTTCACAGGCCTGGGGACACTGGAGGAAGAAATGGTTTCCTGGGCTGGACCCAGGGTCCCCTGCTGTGTGTGGTCTAGGGACTTGGTGCCCTATATTCCAGCCACTCTAGCCATCACTAAAAGGAGCCAAAGTGCAGCTTGGGCTGTGGCTTCAGGGGGTGCAAGCCCCAAGCCTTGGCACCTTCCATGTAATGTTAATCCTGCAGGTGCACAGAATTCAAGAATTGAGGTTGGGGAACCTCTGCCATTATGTCAGAGGAAGTATGGAAATGCCTGGATGTCTAGGCAGAAGTTTGCTGCAGGGGTGGAGCCCTCATGGAGACCCTCTGCTATGGCAGAGGAAAGGAAATGTGGAGTTGGAGCCCCCACACAGAGTCCCCAATGGGGCAATGCCTAGTAGAGCTGTGAGAAGGAGGCCATGGTCCTCTGGATCCCATAATGGTAGATCCACTGACAGCTTGCCCCATGTGCCTGTAAAAGCCAAAGACACTCAATACCAGCTCATGAAAGCAGCTAGGAGGGAGGATATATCCTGCAAAGCCACAAGGGCAGAGCTGTCCAAGTCTGTGGGAGCCTATCTCTTGCATCAGTGTGACCTGGATCTGAGACATGGACTCACAGGAAATCATTTTGAACTTTAAGATTTAATAGCTGCCCTATTGGATTTTGGGCTTATGTGGGGCTTGTAGCCTCTTTGTTTTGGCCAATTTCTTCCATGTGGAATGGGTGTATTTACCCAACGCCCGTATCCCTGTTGTATCTAGGAAGTAACTAACTTGCTTTTGATTTTACAGGCTTATAGGCAGAAGAGACTTGCCTTGTCTCAGTTAACACTAGGAACTTGGACTTTGGAGTTAATGCTGAAATGAGTTAAAACTTTGGGGAACTGTTAAGAAAGCATAGTTGTGCTTTAGAATGTGAGAAAGATGAAATTTGTGAGGGGCCAGGGGTGTAATGATATGGTCTGACTCTGTGTTCCCACCCTACTCTCATCTTGAATTGTAATCCAAATTGTAATCCCCATGTGTTGGGGAGAAACCTAATGGGAGGTGATTAGATCATGGAGGCAGTTACCCCATGCTGTTCTCATGAGAGTGAGTAAATTATCAGGAGATATGATGGTTTTATAAAGGGCTTTTCCCTCCTTCACTCTGCACTTCTCTCTCCTGCCGCCATGGGAAGAAGAACATGTTTGCTTCCCCTTCCACCATGACTGAAAGTTTCCTGAGGCCTCCCAGCCATGTGGAACTGTGATTCAATTAAATCTGTTTCCTATGTAAATTACCCAGTCTCAGGTATTTCTTCATAGCAGTGTGAGAACATACTAATACAGAGGGCTTCCGAGACTCCTGGCCCACGGCAGTTGAGCCAGGAGCAATGCGTTCCTAGTCAGGGGACCCAAATTGTTATCAAAACACCAGGGGTTTGGTCCAGGTCCTGCTGTTTGCCACACAGAAAGCCAATCACTAAAATGACCTTTAATTACATACTGCAGCTGAGGAAACGGGAGCTCAGTCTCAAATCCATGTCCCTAAATGACTAAAAGTATGGGTCTATTTAACAGGGAAGAAACATAATAATGCATAAGAAAACAGAAACTAGGGAGGGACAAGGAGGAATATGGTGTGGCGATCTGATGAGTTTCAGTTCTCTGAGAGGCCTGAAGGTCCTTTCCTGAGGAAAGAACTCTGATAAAACAAATACATGTTTCAGGTTTTAACAGCAGAAGAGTGCATTTCTATGTTTATCCAAAACCAACTGTCTATGGGACTACTGGGCAAGTTTCAAGAATAGCTACTGGGCAAGTTTCAAGAATAAGAGTCATCCATGTTGTAACATACCAAGAGTTCATTTTTATCATTGCTGAGTAACAATCCATTGTATGAATATATTCCATATTGTTCATCCTTTCATTTGTTCTTAGCTATTTGGGTTGTTTTCAATTTGAACAAAGCTGCTAAGAATAGTTTCGTCTAAGTTTTTGCACAGCCATTTTCTTCCATTTCTCCATACCTGAAGTGGAATGTCTCAGAGAGATGGTAGGCATTTAACATTTTAAAACAGAAAAATTAATTGTAAAAATTAAAATTTAACATTTTAAGACACTACCAAGCTGTTTTCCAAAGAAAATTAAATTAAGGAAGTAATGTATATTTAAAAGTAAACTAAGAGCCCAGAAGTCCTACTCAGACCTTGAACAATGCACTTCCTGTTTACCTAGTGAGCTGGAAGTACATGAGAGATGTGGTTCCCACATATCCCAATATCTTTACAAAACTCTTGGCATAGTCAAGTCTCATGTTTTTCTCAACTTTATTGAGGTACGATTGACAAAGAAATATTATATATAATTAAAGTATACAACACATTTTGATATATGTATGCGTTGTGAAATGATGACCACAATCAGACTGATTAACACATCTATCACCTCACATAGCTACTGTGTATATGAGGGGCGTGAGTAAAGACATTTAAGATCTACTTTCCTAGAAAATGTCAAGTGTACTTGTTTTATTATTATTGACTATGGTCACCATGCCATACATTAAATCTCCAGAATTTATTCATCTTATAAATAAAAGATTGTACCCTTTGATCAACAACTCCTCATTTCCCCCACCCTCACGGAGAACCATTGGTATAAACATTTTCTGCAGATACTGCTGAGTGGCCAACATATATGTGTGTGTGTGTGTCTCAAGTTAGCACATTTGAATAATTTATTCTTAAATAAGCATTGTATTTTATGTGTAAGCAAATTTGGGGAACTCTCAGCTATGCCACCAGCCCACACACAAGGACACAGCTGCACACCTTCCTTTTTAAAGTAAGTTTGAATGGCTCAGAATCATTTGAGTTTGCTTTGTCTTTAGCTACTGTGTACTACACATTCCTGTTTTAAAAAAGTAGATTTAAAATAAACAATAACACACAGTGAATAGAAGATGAAAAAACAGAATTTGAATTACTTCAATTCTGTCATTCTCCTTGACCACTCCAAGTTTGTGTCTGAAATTAACAAATTTAATTGAAGTGCAAATTTTAGACCATGTGTGAAATAGTTTACAGACTTTGAATAATACATGTAAAACAGAAATGTATTCTTTGTAATTGTTATTATTAAATTCTGTCATTATTTATTACTGTCATACACTAAGATTTTTCTTAAGTTCAAATAATACAATAATGTAATTAAGATGCATTTAAAACTTATTTGCTTATTTGACATGATTATATATACACAGTTCAATAACAGAACATTTTCACTGTCTGCATTTCCTTTCTGGCCATTGGTATTAGGTATTTCATTTCATGATTGTAATAGACTAAATATCTGTGTTTCCCCTAAATTCTTACGTTGAAATACTAATCCCAAAGGTGATGGTATTAGGAAGCTGGACCTTTGGGAGTTGATGTGGTCCCAAGGGTTGAGCCTTCATTAGTGGGATTAGTACTCTTATAAAAGAGACCCCAGAGAGCAGCCTCACCCCTCCCACCATGTGAGGACATAGCGAGAAGGCACCATCTATGAACCAGGAGGCCCTCTCTAGACACTGAATCTGCTGGTGACTTGATATTGGACCTCCATCCTCTAGAACTGTGAGAAGGAAATTTCTGTTACTTATGAGCCCCCAAGTCTATGGTATTTCTGTTATAGCAGCACTAACAGTCTAAGACAATAACTATTCTTAGACTCATAAAGGTGGCGTGGATCCAACAGTGAGCAGCAGCAAGATTTATTGCAAAGAGTGTAAGAACAAAGCTTCCACAGGATGGAAGGGGACCCCAGCACGTTGCCCTGGCTGGCTAGGACAGCCTGCTTTTATTCCCTTATCTGGCCCCATCCACATCCAGCTGATTGGTCCATTTTACAGAGTGGTGATTGATGCGTTAACAATCCCTGAGCTAAACACAGAGTGCTGATTGGTGCATTTACAATCCTTTAGCTAGACACAGAGTGCTAGCCAGAAAAGTTCTCAAGTCCCCACTAGGTTAGCTAGATACAGAGTACTGACTGGTGTATTTACAAACCCTGAGCTAGACACAGAGTGCTGATTGGTGTATTTACAATCCCTTAGCTAGACATAAAGGTCCTCCAAGTCCCTACCCAACTCAGGAGCCCGGCTGGCTTCACCTAGCGTATCCCAGGCCAGGGCCTGTCCCGCCCTGTGCACCTGCATTCCTCAGCCCTTGGGCGGTTGATGGGAATGGGCGCCGCAGAGCAGGGGGCGACGCTCATGGTGGAGGCTGGGGCCACAGAAGCCCAAGGTGGGGCTCAGGCATGGAGGGCTGCAGGTCCCGAGCCCTGCCCCACGGGGAGGCAGGTGAGGCCTGGGGAGAATTTGAGCACAGCGCCCGTGTGTCGGCACTGCTGGGGGACCTGGTGCACCCTCTGCAGTTGCTGGCCTGGTGCTAAGCCCCTCACTGCCTGGGGCCAGTGGCCAGTGGCACTGCCAGCTGCTCTGAGTGCAGGGGCTGCGGATCCCACACCCACTAAGAACTCGTGCTGGCCCGCAAGTGGCCCGTGCCACCCTGGTTCCCATCCACACCTCTTCCTCCATACCTCCCGGCAAGCAGAGAGAGCTTGCTCCGGCCTTGGCCAGCCCAGAGAGGGGCTCCCACAATGCAGTGAGGGGCTGAAGGATTCCTCAAGCACTGAGAACGAGTGAGGGCTGCGAGGGCTGCCAGCACGCTGTCACTTCTCATCAGAAATTGTATCAATGATGATGATACAATTGTATCATCAGAAGTTGTATCATCATCACTGATACAATTTCTTCAACAAATAACATGGCAGAGAAAGGGAGTGGGAGATATCTGGAAGGAAAGAGACCCAGGAGACCTCTCAATCAACCACACATGCGGCAGACCCTGCCTGCATCCTGGTTCAAACAAACCAATTGTCAAAGGCCTTTCCTGGAAACAATCTGGAATGTCTGTGCACTGTCTGGATATTAGACAATGATGATAAGGAATTATTGTTACATTTCTTAATAATGGTGGTGTGCTTGTGTTATATAAACAAAAAAGCCATTATCCCATAGAGACACCTACTCAAATATTTTCAGGTGAGGTAAAATGGAGTTTCCCGTAAAAGACACCAGTCCTTTGCTCAGAAAAAGTGGTAGAAAATGGCAAAACTCAAATGAATTTGGTGACAGAAGAAATGCAGAGTGGAAGTGGCTGTCGGAGCCACGGGCTGCGTTCTCAGGTGCTGGGTCGTTGTTCTTTGTTTTCTGCTTCTACATGTTTGAAAATTTCCGTCAAAAAAAGGGGAAAGCTCCTTCCTCATTGTTACATATATCGGTTACCAACTGGTTACTAGAGCAGAATCAATGTTACATTTTTTGCTTTTTGAAAACAGATATAAGTCAAATTCTGAAATTATTTCTTCCCTTTTCTTCATCTCCATGGAGCTTAGAGTAACATTTTTATTTCAGTAAGCAAAATTTTCAGAATTCCATGAAGCAAAGAATATTGGTTTCATCTGGTAGACAGCAACATGCCTTACTTATAAGCACATGTTTAGGTGCCATTTAGGAACAGGCTGATACACTGGAAGCTAGGAAGCATAAATGTTGGGGCAATTAATGAAAACAGCCTTCAGGGTCTTTTTATACCTAAAAAAAGCAAATGAGAAAGAAAACGAAATCCCTCCCTCCAGGTTTTGATTTTAGCAATGGAAACCCCTTGTGATGTGATTCATTGTGTGCTCAGATTACTGATTCACAGAAAAGTCCTTACACGAAATCCACCATGTGCCGCGAACATGTGAATCGCCAAATGCTCTCAGCCGTCTTGGGTGCAGGCTTGGATCCAGACCTCACTTTGGGCAGGAGCCGAGCTTCCTAAAACTGAAAAAGACGAGCCTGTGCGGACCACAGACTGACAAATCCCAGTTTGCCCAGGACAACTGTTTTGTAAGATGAGGATACTCATGGGCTAAATGAGGCACGGGGGCCTCCCCACGGGGCAGAAGCAAAGAAGGAACAATCCTTGGTTTGGGACTCCCAGGTCAGGGACCTGTCATCCTGGTTGCAGATGCAAAAATGTGGGGTGCCTGACTGTGATAGCAATAGTGGGGACCAAACATTCAACTTTCAATCATTGAGCATCCTTTATTGTTATTATTATTTAAAGCTTACATAAAGTAACAGCGGACTGTTTTGGGTGTATAGTTCTATGAATTTTGGCCCATGGACAGAGTTACGCAGTCAGCAGCACAGTCAGGACACAGAACAGCTCCACGTTCCCAAAACTCCCCCATGCTACTGCTTTTTCCTAAAACACTCCACTGGCAACCATGGATCTTGCCAAGTCTTTTTAAACTTTTAAATTCAGGTTATGTTCCCCAAGAATAGATGAATGCCACCTGCCTACTGTCAGTGGGCTTTGCTGAATACCCCTTTATCTTTCCTGGACAACTCTTCCTGTTTCCATTGCCGAGGATAAAAAGGGCTAATATACACTTTCAGGCCTCATTGTCGTCACTGCTAAACTATCCCTGGCCTTTCCTCCAAATGCACTGCTGTTATCAGCGTCCCTGCATCATCTCACCCACAGTGGAGTCCAGCTTATTTTTTTCACTTGGGAGGCCATAAGAGAAACAAGAGC
This sequence comes from Macaca fascicularis, assembly GCF_037993035.2. Taxonomy (NCBI): domain Eukaryota; kingdom Metazoa; phylum Chordata; class Mammalia; order Primates; family Cercopithecidae; genus Macaca; species Macaca fascicularis. The sequence goes on from NC_088381.1 coordinate 2,802,580, forward strand.
TGAGATGAATGTCTTAAAGCCATGCACAGCTATAACTGCTCAGGAGTGGCCCAGTTCCAAAAACTCAAACAGCAGCAGAAGCAGAAGAATTTGAGAAACTGTGGGAAAACACACACATCCCCACCCCAGCCCCAGGAACTGGTCACCATTCAAGGACAGTAAAATGACACAAGTGAATGTTATCAAAGGCCACTTTAGAACAAGCACCAACTTCAACTGGGATTTTGGTTTATCAGACACAGGCTTTAAGTGCAAACTCATAAGATTAGAAAGTGTTGGAAATTATAAAGAGAGAGGAGATAAAACGTGCACCTGCTACATGCTAGGAACTTATTTTTCCTGAACTTCTGTTATTTAAACAGAGTCTTCGAGGAAAAGCAGATTAACTTCTGCTTTTTAGAGGAGCCAGATCTGAGGCAAGGCAAGCTTAGCTAACATGCTGATGAATCCCACTAGGATCTGAGCCCAGGTCTCTTGGACTGTAAGGAACCAGGGAGGCCTTGCTGGGGGAATTTCTCTTTAAATGATTGCTTTCTTCCCTTTTGATGTGCCCATGTCTTAGAGTATAGGAAAATGAATTTCACAAATAGGTTTCTCCCAATTTGCTCTTCCTATAGTTGTATCTTGCTGGATAACTGATAATCAATACCAGGGCTTCTGAGATAGATCCCTTCTCCAACGCAATGAAGATGGCAGAAGGGATGGGCTCACGATGCAGAAGCAATTGGCACAGAGCCTAGAAAACAGCACACCAAGCTGCAGGCACATCCCTCCTTGGTAACTGAAATCGGCCTGATCCACTCTGGAGAAACCCGATCCGCTGCAGTAATTTATCTACTCCACTCCCTTCCCTGTTTTTAATCAGTTCTGCAGAGCTGCTACACAATGAGCACGACAGAGCACTCACCTGCACCCAGCCCTGTGGCTGCGCCTGTTGGAAAACCTCTTTCCCCTTTCAAAAGTAGCAAACAGAAACAACAGATCCAATGTATCAGAATGGACTTGTAATTAAAGGAGGAGAAGGGGGAAATTGACCAAGTTCCTCCTTCCCTGGTGGACTGCAGGGCCCACAATAAGCAGGGATTTAAATGCGATTTCAATGCCCTGTCACTAACCTGGATCTTTTGTCCTTCAGTCTTGCTTGGCCTGTTCCTTGTCATTTGCAAAAGATGCTGACAGCAGAGCCTCCAGGCAGGAGGCTTATATTTCAGAATCCCAAACCAACAAGCACACATTTCACTGAACTCCCGTAGTCCCATAGCACCTGATACTGGGGGAATTTTTCCTTCTTGAGGCTCATCCCTGCTCGATGGCAACGGCAGCTTTCAGGCTGCTGTGGCTCTGCAGTGCCTAGGAGGGTGCTTGGAAGAAAGCGGGTCGTCAATAAAGGATGCTGAGTATTATTTCCTGGGAGAACTACTTGGAATAAGTGGAGTAAGTGAAAGTGCAGGGATGACAGGGACCCAGAGAAAAACAGTAAGGAACACAGCAGACAACACACACCTGCCTCCAGGGCAAGTCTCAAGGGGCTGGGAAAGTGTGGGGTCCACAGGGACGGAGAAAGGTGGGAAGAAAATAGAATATCTGTCTGTGGGCAAGTTTACAACCGTAAAGAAGAAATACACATATAACTGCTTTTGAATTGGCATTTGCTTTTGACAACGTGTTCTACTGGCACAGGCTTTCGGGGCCAGGCATTTCTGGGCCTGCCTGCGTTGTCTCAAAACACCCTGAACTCCGGCTGTTCTTTCTTTCTCAGGACTTGGTCATGGTTATTTGGTGCCACAAAACCACACAGAGGAAGAAGCAACGCTGAACGATTCCAGATCGAAACAACCTTTGTAGAGCTGCTTGTAAACCTTTGTAAACAACCTTTGTAAAGCTGCTTGGCCACACATTGAGACCTGCAGCCTTTACCTTGTCCACACGGCTGTCAAGCCCACAGCTGCAAGAACCTGTCTCTGGAAGCATCCTTTAAACCTACTGCCCCACCTGTCGCTTGCTCCTCACACCCTCTCCAGTGTGCTGGCCGCTGACTGCAGGGGTCGGCAGGAGTCAGGAGAGAACGCCACCGAGGGAGGGATTCACCAGGGTGCAGACAGTGTCTGCAGAGCCCAGGGCACCCCCACTGGTGCAGGGAGAGCAAGCCGCCCTTTGGCATGTGTGGTTTTGTGCTGCCGGCAGCCTGCTCCCGAGTCTCCTCATTGACCTCAGGTCAAAAAGCCTATTTCCCCCTTCCAACAGATGGTCTGAGAGAGATTTGTCCAGGGTTCTGCAATGTTGCTGGCTTTTTGTGTTCCCACAGGTGCCTGCTTACCCTTGATTTATTCTGGGAAGCCGAGTCCTGAGTCCATGGCAGGACCTTCCCAGGTGGCGACTTCACCTCGCATGGCCATCCTGGGTGAATTGTGCAGTGCTTGATTCAGAGCTCCCTGTCTACCATCTGCCCGGTGCATCGTTTTCCCTCCCACATCCCCAGCCACAGCCACTGGACCCTCACTGTCCTGGAAGCTTGAGATGTGGTTATAAGAAAGTACTGGGCCCTATTTGGGACCCGAATGGGATTCTCCGTAACATCCCACCCTCCACTCCAGTGCCACCATCCAGGGAGATGCAGCAGAAGTCAGGAGGCCCCGTATCTCAGGGTCTCGTCAATATCACTTCCTAGGCTCCCCTTGGGACTGCCAACTGTCATGGGTTCCTGCTATGACACCGTTGCCTCCTGTGCCTCAGTGGCCCTCAGCAGCACTCCAGCATGCCTGATGGTTATGTTCAGTCCCTCAAAGGTAGACTCTGTGTCTCCTCTGTGCCAGACAGTCAAGTCAGCAGACACACCAAGGTGAATTCAACGCAGTCCTTACCCCTCAGGTCACCTACTTGATGGGGGCAGAACAGAACATGTAAACCAAATCATAGAACAATGTATAAAGAAACATGCATAGAACAATGTATAAAGAAACATGCATAGAACAATGTACAAAGAAAACAGGAGCAGTGTGAAGTCAGACAGAGGTCTTGCAAGATGAATAAAACGTTGGTAAGTTGTATGAGTTCTGCAGGGACTTTCTAGGTAGAGAGGGAAGGTAGGTATCATGCATTTGGGGAAGTACAGAGACAACAGAATTAGCAGAGCATAAAATGCTAGAGAAGAGTGTGGGCGTCCATTGGCAGAAGAGTTGCTTGGAACATGGGCAGGAGACAGACTAGGGGAGTTTATTAATAAGGGGGTTCTTTACAAGATTTCAAGCAGAGGAATGACATGATCAGTGATCAGTGTCTTAGTCCAATCAGGCTGCTCTAATATCTCAGGCTGGCTACTTTATAAATGGCAGAACTTATTTCTCAGTTCTGGAGACTGGCACCCCAAGATCAAGCAACAAGCAGACTGGTGTCTGGTGAGGGTGCATTTCCTGATTCATAGACGGCACCTTGCTGTGTCCTCACATGCTGGAGGGGGCTGGTGGCCTCCCTGAGGCCCCTGTTATAAAGGCACTAATCCCATTCATGAGGGCTCCACCCTTGTGACCTCATCACCTCCCAATGCCCCCACCGGCTAGTCCATTACTTTGGGGGTTAGGATTTCAGTGTATGAATTTGGTGGGGGAGGGGAAGGACGCAAACATTTGCTCCGTACCATCAAGTTTGCTTTTCCTAAAGTCCATTCTAAGAAAGAGTTTTGATCTCTCCTGTTTTCAAAACTGTATCTCTGTTAGTGTTGCCTAAAATCTAATTATCGTTTAAAAAACTGTTACCATATTCTGTTATTTCCTCTAAATTACTTACAGTTAATGCTGTTTGCTAGGTAGTGCTGTTCGCAGAGGTAGGTATTATATGGTAATGCCACCCAAATAATGCATCTTCGTAAGGAGTTATTTCTATTCTGTTTACACTGCAGTTGATGGGGATCCATGCGCTGCCTGTGTGACTTCCATACAGGTTTGCCTCTTTGCTCTTTGCAAAGGAAGAGGAAAAGTAAATGAATAATTAATCCTCCCAACACCTCTGTCAGGCAGGTATCGGTGTACCTGGGAGTTCTTTTAAAAAATCTGGATGGAATTCAGCAATCTGAGTCCTTGTTCCACCTTAATCATTAGCTTCTGTAGACAGTGGCTGTCGGGGGTGCTGTATCTGGGGTTTCTGAGGCTGAGTGTGACAGGCCTCGGCATTTGGCTGTGCCTGCTGAGAACAGCAGCAGAGATGATGGGGAAGCAGGTGGCACCTGAATGGCAGTGCTGAAGGAGTGCAGCAGGGTGTACCAGGCCTGCCCTTCACCCGAGACCCTTTCCTAGGGCCATCAGCAGGCCATTCTGCCTGGCCTCTCACTCGCTAGCTGCAATTAGTGTTTTGCTGAAACCACAGTCTCCCCAATTGAAATGGCAGACCACCTTTCAATTTTCCCTTTTCCTTACCCCCCAGTGACTGGCTCAGGACAGTTGTCTATGGAAGCTAACTCTCAGACCAGTCACTTCTGAGACGTTTACTCATTTTTGACAGATACATAAATTCATGCATTCGTCCACTGAATGAACAGTCATTAAATCTTCTGGAGCATGCACCAGGCACCACTGGATGTCAACGATGAGTAAGACCTGGTATTTGTGGCCAAGAAAGTGTTGAAGAAGGAGGTGGGTGAAGGTGTAAATAGATTCGCACAACGTGACACCTGCCACAGGGATGTCCCAGTGTGCTGCTGGAATCCGGCGATGGGGATATCACCTTCTCCTGGGGTATCAGAAGGTTCTTTTGTGGATGGGTGATGTCGTCAGAGTGTACCTGCTGAACAGGAAATTACCATGGAAAGAGGAAACGCGGGAGAGGGCACCTGGCCAGAGGACACAGGATGAGCCAAAGCCTAGACTAGAGGCATGTGGTCGGCATTCAGAGTACACGGAAAGCAGAGAGTAGCAGGACAGGGGTCTGCAAACGGGGACAGGAGGAAGATCATGAAGGATCAAATGTGCACCAAGAGGTAGAAGCTGTATCCTGAGACTAGTGAGAACCTATTACATGTTTTTAGAGAAACAGCACAGTTAGTTTTAGGTTACATATGTGGTGAATTCAATAAACCAAATTAACGTCTCCATGTGTGTATTGTTTGTATTATAACACGCTTCCACGCCACCTCTATGGCTTCCAGTCTTCCTGGGACATTTCTTCCATCAAACAAACATCATAAATATAAAATGGGTAAGCGACGGAAACTTATAAAGTCAAAATATAAATTATAAAATGTATTTTTTTCTCCTACTATATGAGATGATCTTTGCATGGTAAATTACTGTTTTTAAAAAATGTTCATTTTCAATATACATTACAAATCAGATTCTGAAATATGAGGTAATGAATTTCAACATTTCTAGCTACTATCGTGATGGTTTTTAATGAATGAATGCAATTGCAGTATAAGAGATCATTTCCCAGAAGTAAATTTACGATGCCATGGGCACTCCCCGCTCCCCTCACTTTGTAGACCCCTGGACTTGGTTCTTTTGGCAACAGAGCACAGTGTAAAGAGCAGGTGCCTACAATTAGGTTGGCTGGCGTTGATGTGCTGCTCTGTTCCTCGCTAAACGAAGAACATGGACAAGTTACCTCTCTCAGCTTCTACTTCTGTAAAATGCAGACAGTAGCATCAGTGATATCATGGACTTACTATGAAGAGTAAGTGAGCTAATGAGAGTATTACAGAAACACCAGGGGTTTGGTCTAGGGCCTGCTGCTCACCACACAGGAAGCCAATGACTGAGATGACAATGAGTATTGCTACAGGAGAAGGTTTTTTGTTGTTGTTGTTGTTTTTGAGATGAGTTTTGCTCTGTCGCCCAGGCTGGAGTGCATGGTGCGATCTCGGCTCACTGCAAGCTCCACCTCCTGAGTTCACGCCTTTCTCCTGCCTCAGCCTCCCGAGTAGCTGGGACTAGAGGCGCCTGCCACCTTGCCTGGCTGATTTTTTGTATTTTTAGTAGAGACAGGGTTTCACCGTGTTAACCAGGATGGTCTCCATCTCCTGACCTCATGATCCGCCCGCCTTGGCCTCCCGAAGTTCTGGGATTACAGGCGTGAGCCACTGCACCTGCCCCAGAAGGTTTTAATCAGGTGCTGTAGCCAAGGAGATGGGAGCTCAGTTTCATATCCATCTGACTGACTAAAACTTGGGGAAGAAATGTAACAATGTGTAAGAAGACAGGAACTAGGGAGGGGCAAGGAAGCGATCATGATGAAGGAGAGGTCTGGCATCTCACTGTCTGGATGGGGTGAGTTTCAGTTCTTTGATACTTTGAGCTTCAGTTCTTCAATACTTTGAGAGGCCTGAAGGTCATTTTTTGAGGAAGGTACTTAGATAAAACAAATGAAGTTTCAAGCTTTAAGACATGAGGGTCAATTTTTACGTTTTTAAGGAAAAAAACTGTCTCTGGGACGAATGGGGCAGTTACAAAATGATAGGACTTCTGGAATGGAGGTGCGAGGAGCTTGGCAGACTCTCCCCAGTGAAACAATTACAAAAATTTAACTGGTGAAAATTATTTGAAAAAACAATTTAAAGTCTCTGGAAATTTTCCTCAGTAAATACAGAAAGTAGAGAAATAATCATTCAAGCAAATCGGTTAAATCTTGGTAAGAACAGTGACAGTTGGTGGGATTTGAGCCACTCTGTGTTCTATCCACCCCACGTAATGTGGGTCTTACTCTATTCCATCCACCCCACGTAATGTGGGTCTTACTCTATTCCATCCACCCCACGTAATGTGGGTCTTACTCTATTCCATCCACCCCACGTAATGTGGGTCTTACTCTATTCCATCCACCCCACGTAATGTGGGTCTTACTCTATTCCATCCACCCCACGTAATGTGGGTCTTACTCTATTCCATCCACCCCACGTAATGTGGGTCTTACTCTATTCCATCCACCCCACGTAATGTGGGTCTTACTCTATTCCATCCACCCCACGTAATGTGGGTCTTACTCTATTCCATCCACCCCACGTAATGTGGGTCTTACTCTATTCCATCCACCCCGCGTAATGTGGGTCTTATTCTATCCACCCCACGTAATGTGGGTCTTACTCTATTCCATCCACCCCACGTAATGTGGGTCTTACTCTATTCCATCCACCCCACGTAATGTGGGTCTTACTCTATTCCATCCACCCCACGTAATGTGGGTCTTACTCTATTCCATCCACCCCACGTAATGTGGGTCTTACTCTATTCCATCCACCCCACGTAATGTGGGTCTTACTCTATTCCATCCACCCCACGTAATGTGGGTCTTACTCTATTCCATCCACCCCACGTAATGTGGGTCTTACTCTATTCCATCCACCCCACGTAATGTGGGTCTTACTCTATTCCATCCACCCCACGTAATGTGGGTCTTACTCTATTCCATCCACCCCGCGTAATGTGGGTCTTATTCTATCCACCCCACGTAATGTGGGTCTTACTCTAGACACTCTGTTCAGGGTGGGTGCAACCAGGAAGACAAGGGTTTTCCTCTTGCCCCAGATGCTGGGCTAGGCTACAGTTGCATGCCACAAGTGGCAGGCTTCCAGCATTTGTCTTCCTTCCCGGCTCCATGCTGTGAAAGTGCTATTCCGGGTAAGTGCAGCCAGAAAAAACTACGGCTCCTTTCCCTCATTCAGCCCCCATTCTTAGGGCAAGGACTCTGCTCTAAGTGTGGAGGCTAAGAACACTGGACCCAATTGCTCCCTCTCCAGCTTGCTCATAGAGGTTCCAGGCCAGAAGAGAAAAGTCAAGAAACAAGGGGCCACTCTCCCCACAGCTCACTCAGAGAGCACAAGTGCTACTTCAAAAAAGTCAGGCAGCTGTTTCCACCCCCAGATCCAGGATAGGGTTTCTCCAAAGTAAGAGGTAGGTCATAAGGATGGATACCTTCAAGGTACTGCCTAAAGGGACAGACTTGATTGAAACAGAGCTGGAGAAGTTTATGTCTGAGTAAATTATGGAAAACAATGGATACCTTAATGGCAAGCAATTAAACGAGTTGGTAGATCCATGATGCTAATAGCAAAAAGCAAAACAATAGACCTGCCGGAAGTTTAAAAGAGTATCAAAGCAAGAGACAGCCAAAAAGAGCCCTTCGGGGAATCACATTCATCTTCGGAGGTCTGGAAGACTGTGTCCACGTGCTGGATTGCACCACTCAGAACCAATCAGAGCAGGACGTGGAACAGACTTGAGAGCCCTCCCCAGCCTCACAGAGATCCATCAACAGAGGGCCTGGAGCTTTGGATCACAGACTGGCTGGACAATAAGCTACTCTGACCCAAGGAGTATGCGCAAAAGCAAAATACCTCTCATCCTCCGTGGTCTGGAAAACTGTGCAGATGCCCAAGGCTCTGCTCTCTCGGGAATGACCAGAGACTCTGAATCCTTGGACAAATGTGGAACAAAACAGTAAATTCCTTGAACAGTGAAGTAAGTCTCTAAGGCACACACACCTGCAGTGGTAAAGGCTGAACATGTTATGTGGCTAAGGAAACTGAAGTACAACCCTTAACTAATAAGTTGTTTGTTTAGATCCAGAGATGATTCCTAGAATTCCAGGCTAAAGAAACAAAACAAGAAAGAAAAATCTAAGCAGGGATATCAGAGGCAGCATAATACCGGGGAAATAAATACACAGAATTAGTCCAGTCCAGTCACCAAACAACCCACAAGAAGGGGAGATCGGTATCCACAGCTGCTACAATACATTATCTAAAATGCACAGTGTAAACACCAACAAAAGAAACAGAAGAGAGTGGCCCATAGAGAGGAAAAAATATCAGGCAATGGAAATTACCTGTGAGAAGGTATATATGTGTAACTTAGCAGACAAAAACTTAAAAGCAGCTGTTACAAATATGGTAACAAAACTAAAGAAACCCATGCTTAAGGAAGTAAAGAAAGTGTGCTAACAATGACTCATTAAATAGATACTATCAATAAAGAGTTAGAAATTATTTTTTAAAAGAACCAAGTGGAAATGTTGGTGTAACCAAATATAAAAACTTAAAGAATATCACTAGAGAGGCTCAACTCTCTAGATTTTAGCTGACAGAAGAAAAAATCAGCAAATTTGAAGATAAATAGAAATTATGCAGACTGAAGAACACGATGGCAAAAAAAAGAAAAAAAAGAAAAAGAAAAATGAACAGAGCCTCAGAATGACATAATCACACCAACATAAACATAATAGGCAAATCAGAATGAGATAAGAGGGAGAAAAGAGCAGAAAAAAAATATTCAAAGAAACAAGAGCTGAAAACCTTTAAAATTTAAGTAAAAACACCAACCAACATATCAAAGAAGTAAACTCCAATTTAGAGTAAACATTGATTTTTAAATGGAAAGAGATCCTTACCCAGACAACATTTCAAAGTCAAAACATTGAAGTTAACGATGAAGTAAAAATCTTGAAAACAGCAAGACTCATGTACAGGACTTTATGTTCAAGGCTTATGCACAAGATTCATGTGTTATGACTTAATCGTGTACAGAGAAATTGCAATAAGATTAACAGCTGACTTCTCATCAGAAATTGTGGATAATAAAAGACAATGGAATTAAGTATTCAACATGGTAAAAGGAAAAAAAAGGCCTCTTTCAAAAATAAAGGTGAAATAAAGACATTTTCAGATAAACAAAAACTGAGAGACTTCGTTGCTAGCATATCTTCCTTAAAACATGTACTAAAGGAAGTTCTTCACACTGAAACAGAGTGACACCAGAAAATAACTTAAAACCACATGAAAAAAAAGAGTTCTGGTAAATATAATTTATGTAAGTAATAATAAAATACACTATAATTATATATATTTTTCTCTCATCTCTTATTTAAAAGACAATTGCATAAAACATTATATATATAAATGGAATTGTTTTACTTATATATAAAAATGAAATACATATTTGACAATGAGAAGGCAAAAGAGAGGGGTGGGAATGAAGCTATATTGTAGTAACTAAGTAAACAGCAGAAGGTAACCTGAATCCACAAGAAAAAAAATGAAGCAAATTCAAAAATAGTAAATAAAAGACAGATAGATATTTAAACTCTATATATAATTTCTGCTCTTCTTTCTTTGCTTCTTTAAAAAATGTGATTCTATAAGGCAATAATGGTAACAACGCAGTGCTGGGTTTGTAATATACACAGATGTAATTTCTAAAATAATAGCACATAAAGGGAGCATAAATGGAGCTTTGTAGAAGTATAATTTGTGTAAATTCCTGTAATTAATTAGTATAAATCTGATTTGGATTCTGAGAATGTATGGTAAATCCTAGAGCAATGCTAAAGAACGTAACTTTAAGAAGTACAAAAATAATTAAAGGAGTTAAAATCATACATGTGAAAATATCCACTTAAGACAAAAAGAGGCAATAAAGAAGGAATAAAGAAACCAAGCAATAACTGGACATAGAGAAAAAAGGCATCCTGGCCTGAGTGAATCAATTATGTCCATCATAATATCACATATGAATGGATTAAACAATCCTATTGAAGGAGATGGTCAAATTTAGTAAAAAAACAAAAAAAAACAACAAAAAAAACAAGGAGACACTATTTAGAAATAAAGTTAACATTTATTGAAAGTGGAAGTATAAAAAAAGATACAGCATACAAACAGTAATCACAACAGAATTGTACTAATGTTAAACAAAATAGACTTCAATTTCAAAATAAATAGGCTCAACAATAGAGCCCCAAAATACAAGAAACAAAAACTAACAGACTTGAAAGAAGAGACAGACAACTCAGCAATAATAGTTAGGGACTTAAATATCTAAATTTCAGTTATGAATAGAACAACCAGTTTGTTTTTTAAAAAAGAGATATGCAAGACTAGAACAACACTCTCAACCAACAAGTCCTAATCAACATCTACAGAACATTCAACCAACAACAGAGGTGTACACATTCTTCTCAAGTGCACAAAAGCCATTCTCAGGATGGACAATGTGCTACGCCATAAAAAAGGCTTAATAGATTGAAAAGGATTGAAATTATACAAAGTATATTATTTAACAGTAATGGAATGAAATTAGAAATCAGTAACCAAAGAAAATGTGGGATATTCTGAAAAAATGGGGAAATTAAACAAAACCCCCTTAAATAACCAATGGGTCAAGAAGGAAATCACCAAGGTAAGTTATAAAATACTTTGAGGTAAATAAAAATGAGACAATGCCATACAAGAATTTATGGAACGCAACTGAAACAGTTATTAGAGAAAAATTTATAGCTATTTAAACACCTGTATCAAGAAGAAAGATCTCAGATAAATAACCTAACCAGCCCTCTAGAAAACTATGAAAAAAGAACAAAATAAAGCCAAACCAGTTGAAGAAAGGAAATAAAGATTAGAACTGAAATAAACGAAACAGAAAATAGATAAATAATAGAGAAAAATTAATTAAACCAAATGTGATTATTTGAAACGATCAACAAAAATGGACAAGTCTTTTCCATGACAGACCAGGAAAAAAAAAAAAAGAGAGAAGAATCAAATTATTAACTTCCAGGAAAAAGAGAGGACACCACTACTAAACTCAGAGCAATAAGAAGGATCACAAGAGGACAGTACAAACAGCTACATGCTAACAACTGAGAAAACTAAGTAAGATGGGCAAATCCCTAGAGAGACAAACATTACTGATTTGACAGAAGAAATAGGAAATCTGAATGGAATTTTAGCAAGTAAGAACATTGAATTAGTAATTTTAACACTTCCCACATAGAAAATCCCCAGCAGGCACAATTTCATTGGTGAATTCTTCTAAACCCTCAAAGAATTAATACCAATCCTTCAGAAATTCTTCCAGAATTTACACTCTTCCAGAAAATAGAAGCGAAGGGAATATTACTCAGCTTATTCTATGAGAACAATCTTACTCTTATACCAAAACCAAAGACATCACAAAAAAGAAAATCACAGACACGGCTCTTATAAATATGTATCCAAAAATGCTAGGCAAAAAACTAAATCCAGCAACATATAAATAAGATTATACACCATGGCTACATTGTATTTATCCCAGGAATTAAAGGTTAGTTTAGCATCCAAAAATAATCAATGTAATGCACACTAATGTACACATTAATAAGATATAAGGAAAAAAGTGTGTGTTCATTTCAATATGTGCAGAAAGAAAAATATGACAAAATCCAAAACTGTTTTATGATAAAAACATTTTACACAGTAGGAGTAAAAGGAAACTTTCTCAACCTGATAAAGGTCATCCACAAAAATTCTAGTTACCATTCTACTGAAGGGTAAAAGTCTGAATATTTTCTTTCTAAAAGTAGAAATAAGACACAAATGTATTCTCTCATCATTTACATTTATTTACCAGAGGTTACATCTCAGGCAATTAGGCAAAAAAAATAAAAAAGAAATCCACTGGGAAAGAAAGATGTAAAATTATCTCTAATTGCCAATGACATATATAAAATATCATTAACAATCCACAAAAAACTAATAGAGCTAATAAAGACATTCAACAAGATTGTAGGATACACTATCAGTATACAAACGTCACCTCCATGTGTATGCACTACCAAGAAAAAATTTGAAAATGAAATTAAAAATACAATGTAAATCACACTAAAAGCTCAGACTACAAAAGTAAAAATAAATAAACTGGACTATATCAAACTAAACAGCTTCTGCACAGCAAAGAAAATAATCAGCAAAATAAAATGGCCACCTACTGATTCTTAGGAAAAAATATTTGCAAATCATATATCTGATAAGGAGTTAATATCCAAAGTTTATAGACAAACCATACAACTCAATAGCAGGAAAACAAATAACCTATCTAAAAATGGGCAAAAGACTTCAATAGACAGGTATATGAAACAGTGCTGGACATTAATTAGTTCCAGAGTGAGCTAAGCTGGTGTAATCAGAGTGAATTTCAGAACTTCAGAAGGAGCTGTGAGTAGAGATTGAGTTTCCCGCCGAATCTCTGGGTAGCTAAGAGGCTGAACAGCAGTATCTACTTTACTACCACCTACTGTCATTCAAAGAAGGCAGAGCTGAATGCTGGAGAAAAACTCAGTACCGGCAACAGTTTTTGAACCCTGAATATTGTTATAACCGAAGCTAGAATTATCCCTGGACTTGTTTGCCACTAAAATGGCCTTGTTTTGCTTACCCGGGTTTCAGCTGCCATCTTGATCACTTGAAAGAAACATAACTGATATACTGTCCTTTGTTTTTCATTCCTTCCTCTTCTCTGCCTTTGGCAATTTTAAATTAGAAATCTACCTGCCTCTAATCTCTTTAATTCTTTCATTTATTTACTGCTGCCTATTTTCCAAAACACTGCTTCTTGAATATTCCTTGAATGGCTCACAAATCATCTATGTCTTCATGACATATGAAACCCCTAGAATCCAGACTTTCCCCAGCTTGTAATATCTCCTAACTGATCTCTCAATTCCAGTGAAATGATTCAATTTCTTTTTTTTCCCAAACACATCACAAATATTCCTAACTCTTGTGAGGTAATTTCTCTTATTGTTCTCAACTTATCTAAATTCTAACTTTTTAAACGATCTAGCTCAAGTTCTGTCTTGTCATATTCTGAGTTCCTTTTTTTTGGCATTGTATTATTATTTATCTTTCCATGTACACACGTGTGCATTATTTCCCTGATAAAACTAACTGGCTAGAGGATACGAGTAAAGACTCAATTCTAATATCCTTGTTACCCAACAATACACAAACGTGACACATGTTTGAATAAATCACTGTTAAACAAAAAAAAAGTGCTGGACGTCATTAATCATCAGGGAAATGCAAATTAAAACCACTGTGAATTATCACCTCATACCTGTTAGAATGACTGTTATAAAAAAAAAAAGCAACAGGCCCGGCGCAGTGGCTCACACCTGTAATCCCAGCACTTTGGGAGGCTGAGGAGAGTGGATCACCTGAAGTCAGGAGTTCAAGACCAGCCTGGCCAACATAGTGAAACCCCGTCTCTACTAAAAATACAAAAATTAGCCGGGCGTGGTGGTGGATGCCTGTAATCCCAGCTACTCAGAAGGCTGAGGCAGGAGAAACACTTGAACATGGGAGCTGGAGGTTTCCGTGAGCCTGCATCGAATCACTGCACTACAGCCTGGGCAAAGGACGAAATGCCATTACAAAAAACAAAACAAAACAAAGGCAAGAGATAACAAATATGTTGGTGGAATGTAGAGAAAAGGGAACCCAAGTACATTATTGGTGGAAATGTAGATTGAGGTAGATTATGGAAAATAGTATGGAGGTTCTTAGAAATTAAAAATACAACTAACATATGGCCCAGCAATCCCTCTTCTGGGTATATACCAACAGGAGATGAAAATCATCATCTGGTAAAGGTTATCTGCAGCCCCATGCTCATTGCAGCACCATTCACAACAGCCAGGATGTGGAAACAACCTAAGTATCTGTGGATGGATGAAAAGATAAAGAAAGTGGTACAGGTTCGCCCGGCGCGGTGGCTCAAGCCTGTAATCCCAGCACTTTGGGAGGCCGAGGTGGGCGGATCACAAGGTCAGGAGATCGAGACCATCCTGGCTAACACGGTGAAACCCCCTCTCTACTAAAAATACAAAAAACTAGCCGGGCGTGGTGGCGGCGCCTGTGGTCCCAGCTACTCGGGAGGCTGAGGCAGGAGAACGGCGGGAACCCGGGGGGCGGAGCTTGCAGTGAGCCAAGATGGCGCCGCTCACTCCAGCCTGAGTGACAGAGTGAGACTGTCAAAGAAAGAAAGGGAAGAAAGGAAGAAAGGAAGAAAAAGAAAGAAACTGGTACAGGTTGAGTATCCCTTATCCAAAATGCTTGAGACCAGGGGTGTTTCAGATTTTGGACTTTTTCAGATTTTTGGAATATTTGCATTATAGCTAAAAGCTGAGCATCCAAAATCTGAAATGCTCCAACTAGCATTTCTTCTCAGTGTCATGTCAGTGCTCAAAAAGTTTTGGATTTGGGATATTTTGAATCTCAGATTTTTGAATTTAGGATGCTCCACATGTAGATATATATACAGTTAAATATTATTCAGCCTTAAAAAAGGAGATCTTGCCATTTGTCATAATACAGATGAACTTGCAGGACATTATGCTAAGTAAAATAAGGCAGACACAGTAAGAAAAATATTGTGGAATATAAAAAATAAGTCAAATATTCAGAGATAGAGTGTAAAACAATAATACCAGGAGTGGGAGTTGGGGAGAAGAAAGGAAATTAGGCAATTTAGGTCAGAGGATACAAAGTAGTAGAAATGTATTATGAACAAATCTAAGGATCTACTGTACAATATGAAGAGTATTGTGAACAAATTGTACTACATTAAGGAGTTCTGCTAAATGAGTAGATGATAACTACTCTTGCAAAACAAAAAGGGTAATGATGTGAGATGATGGATATGTTAATTTGCTTCACTACAGCAAACATTTCACTGTCTATATGCATTCCATAATATGTTGTATACCTTAAGTATATACAATATAATTTAAAAAAAATACAATTCCATTCACAACAGCATCAAAAACAAGAAAACACATAAAAGTAAATTTGTCAATAAAGCTAGGAGCAGTGGCTCACACCTGTAATTCCAGCACTTTGGGAGGCTGAGGCAGCAGAATCTCTTGAGTTCAGGAGTTTGAGACCAGCCTGGACAACATGGCAAATCCCATTCTACAAAAAATACAAAAATTAGCTGGGTATGGTGGCTCACACCTGCAGTCCCAGCTACCTGGGAGGATGAGATGGGAGGACCGCCTGAGTCTAGGAGGTCAAGGCTGCATGAAGTGAGCCAAGATCACACCACTGCACTCCAGCCTGGGCAACAGAGTCACAAAAAAGAAAAAAAAAATTATTGAAAGAAGTCTAAGACTTGTACTCAGAAAATTATGTTGTTGAAAGAAATTAAAGAAAATCTAAATAAATAGAAAGTAGCCTATGTTTATGGATCAATAAGACAATATAATGAAGATGCAGCACTCTCCAAATTGATTCAGATTTATCAGGATCGATATCAAAATTCTTGCACGCATTTGTTTTGCAGAAATTGATAAACTGACTCTAAAATTTATATGAAAATGCTAGAGACCCAGAATAACTAAACAATCTTTTTAAGAAAGTACAAAGTTGGTAGATTCATAATTTATGATTTTAAGACTTACTATAAAGCTATAGTAATTAAGACAGTGTGGTACTGGCAGAAAAACAGACACACAGATAAATGGAATAGAATTGAGTGCTCCAAAATAAACTCCAAAACTTATGGTCAGTTGATTACTGATCAAGGGTCCAAGACAATTCAATAGGGAAAAGAAAAATCTGTTCAACAAATAGCTTTGGGAAAACTAGATGTCCACATGCAAAAGATAGAAGTTGGACTCTAACTGTTATCATACACAAAAGTTAACAAAGTGGTGTATATTCTTTTTTTTTTTTTTTTTTTTTTGAGACGGAGTGTCACTCTGTCGCCCGGGCTGGAGTGCAGTGGCCGGATCTCAGCTCACTGCAAGCTCTGCCTCCCGGGTTTACGCCATTCTCCTGCCTCAGCCTCCCAAGTAACTGGGACTACAGGCGCCCGCCACCTCGCCCGGCTAGTGTTTTGTATTTTTTAGTAGAGACGCGGTTTCACCGGGTTAGCCAGGATGGTCTCGATCTCCTGACCTCGTGATCCGCCCGTCTCGGCCTCCCAAAGTGCTGGGATTACAGGCTTGAGCCACCGCGCCCGGCCAGTGGTGTATATTCTTAAAGCATTATCTGAAACCACAAAACTCTTAGAAGACAACTCAGAAGCATGTCTTCATGATCTTGAGGTGGGCCATGATTTCTTAGATATGGCGTCAGAAGCACAAGCAATAAAGAGAAGTTTAGTAAGTTGGACTTCATAAAAATTAAACACTTTGTGCTTTAAAGGAAACCACCATGAGGTGAGAAAAGCCAGTAGAATAGGAGAAAGTATTTGCAAGTGATACATTCATCTGATGAGTGACATATTCTGAATATATACAAACGTTGACAACTCAATAACAAAAAGGAGAGTAGCTCAATTTAAAAATGAGAAAATAATATGAATACACATTTCTCCAAAGAAGATACATGAATAACTAATAAGCACGGGAATAGATGCTCAACATCATTAGTAATTAGGGAAAAGCAAATCAGAGGACTTAATTTGCAAGCCATATGGAGAAGAATAAAATTGGATCCTCATCTCTCATCTTACACAAAAATCAACCCAAGATAAATCAGAGACTTAAATCTAAAATGAGAAACCATAAAAATTCTAGAAGACAACATCAGAAAAACTCTTATAGACATTGGCTTAAGCAAAGAGTTTGTGACCAAGAACCCAGAAGCAAGTGCAACAAAAACAAAGACAAATAGAAGGGACTTAAGGAAACTAAAAAACTTCTGCACAGCAAAAGAAATAATCAGCAGAGTAAACACACAACCCACAGAACAGGAGAAAATATTCGCAATCTATGCATCCGACAAAGGACTAGTATCTACAATCTACAAGGAACTCAAACAAATCAGCAAGAAATAATCAAATGATCCCATCCAAAAGTGGGCTAAGGCCATGAATAGACAGTTCTCAAAAGAAGATAAACAGCCAACAAACATACGAAAAAAATGCTAAACATCACTAATTATCAGGGAAATGCAAATCAAAACCACCTTACTCATGCAAGAATGGCCATAATTAAGAAATCAAAAAATAACAGATGTTGGCATGAATGTGGTCAAAAGGGAACACTTTTACACTGCTGGTGGGAACGTAAACTAGTAAAATCACTATGGAAAACAGTATGGAGACTCTTTAAGGAACTAAAAGTAGAACTACAATTTGATCCAGCAATCCCATGACTGGGATTATATATATATATATATATGCCTATATATATGCCTATATATTATATATAGATGTATATTATATATAGATGTACAATATACAGGCATATATAGGCATATATAATACATAGGCATATATATAGTTCTATTAATTATATATAGGCATATATATAGGTCTATTAATTATATATAGTCATAATTAATAGGCCTATATATATCTCACATAAGTAAACAACAAAAAACTTTTTCATATTGTTTCACAAAGCAAAGCAAACTTCCATGTTGTATAAAAAAGATGTGCTTAGTAGAAAGGAATTATAAGTTATAAAAATAAAAGGACAGGCCAAAAGGTATAATAACGATATATAAAACAACACAAAGTTCATATTTTATCATATAATAATAAAAACTACCAAAAATTTGAAGAGAAAAATACAGAAATCAAATAATTAGATGTTTTTTCACACTGTTGTTACTCTAAGACTAACAAAATGAATTAAAAAATATAAACCTGGCCAGGCATGCTGGCTCACGCCTGTAATCCCAGCACTTTGGGAGGCCGAGGCAGGTGGATCACAAGGTCAGGAGATCGAGACCATCCTGG
Source organism: Macaca fascicularis (assembly GCF_037993035.2). Taxonomy (NCBI): domain Eukaryota; kingdom Metazoa; phylum Chordata; class Mammalia; order Primates; family Cercopithecidae; genus Macaca; species Macaca fascicularis. Next base: position 2,821,065 of record NC_088381.1, read on the forward strand.
CTAACATGGTGAAACCCCATCTCTACTAAATATACAAAAAATTAGCCGGGCGTGGTGGCGGGCGCCTGTAGTCCCAGCTACTAGGGAGGCTGAGGCAGGAGAATGGCTTGAGCTGGGGAGGCAGAGGTTGCAGTGAGCCGAGATCATGCAACTGCACTCCAGCCTGGGTGACAGAGCGAGACTCAGTCTCAAAAATATATATATATAAATATGTATATATATATATATTTTTTTTTGAAAATAGGGCACCAAACTACATGACTAATGTTGTAGATATTATGAATAGAAACTTTGCACTGAAAATAATAGCAAATACAAACATATCTTTCAAATAAACATGCGGTATTCATAAAAACTAATCAAGGATATGAAGAAAATCTCTTACAGTAGAAATAATGAAAAAAATTCTTATTACACTGCAATGACAAGTAAAAATGAATATTAAAAGTTCTGTCTTGATAGTTTAAAATCTTATGTCAAAAAATTGGTAATAAAATATAAACACAGGAATCTATGGGATACATTTAATACAGTGATAAGTGAAAAAATGTAGCCTCAAATACTAATTAGAAAATAAAAATAAGTGAATTAAATCTCTAACTTTAAAAAGGGGAAAAAAGTAAAAGAAAGAAGAAACAGAAAATAATGAATTACATAACAGAAAAAGAGAATTGTGAAATCCATTTTTAAAAGAGACTTTTAAAGATCAACAAAACACTCATTTCTATACATCCCACACTAGACAAAAAGAGAAAAAGCAAAGTACCAAAACTGAGATATAACTACAGAGAAATACATATTAAAACATAAGAAATTTAAAAAATTATGAGACTATTTTTGCTCAGTACTAGTCAATAGGAAAAGGAATTTTATTGCTTTCTTTTCTAAAGGAATACTTTCCTAAAACTATTGTTTTCTAAAGCAATACTTTCGTAAAAATAAATTATCAAAATTGAATTTTTTACATAATATTTTAATTTGCTACTTTATATTTTCCTTTTAGTAGAAATACTAGAATTATCAAAGTTCAATTTGAATAATTTCAGTAATTGGAGTTTGACAATAATTGAAGTTTGAATAAATTGAAAACACAATTCTGATGGATTGAATTTACCAAGATAGAGATTTTGTTTTTTATTAGAGTCCTGCTCAGTCAAAAGCCTGTGCTTGGAAAGTTATAAATGTCCCATTATAAATTATAACTTATCAAAACTAAACCCAATACAAATAGAAAGTTGAGTTTTTTTGTTTTGTTTTTTGTGAGATAGAGTTTCGTTCTTGTTGCCCAGGCTGGAGTGCAATGGCGTGATCTTGGCTTACTGTAACCTCTGTCTCCTGGGTTCAAGCAACTCTCCTGCCTCAGCCTCCCGAGTAGCTGGGATTATAGCGTGCACCACCACATCTGGCTAATTTTTGTATATTTAGTAGAGACGGGGTTTCGTCATGTTGGCCAGGCTGGTCTCGAACTCCTGACCTCAGGTGATCTGCCTGCCTTGGCCTCCCAATGTGCCAGGATTACAGGTGTGGGCCACTGCACCCAGCCCAGATGGAAAGTTTAATAGGCTAATTTTCATTGATGAAACAGAGTAAGCATCCAAAAAGCTGCATGCTCCCCTGTACCAGAAAATAGATAGATAAATAAATAAATAAATAAAGGCACCAAGTCAGGATGATGAATCAAAGGAATTCTATCGAATCTTTAACAATAAGATCTTAAGGTGTTTTAGTTATTTGTGATCACAGAAAAGGAAAACTACATTGATCTATAACATGAATTCCAATCCTGTCAAATATTGAACCAAAAGAAAAATACGGTCTAATCTCACTTATAATGCAAATGTAAACATTTTATATAAAATATTAACAAGAAAAATCCCACAGCGCATTTTTAAAAGTATGCAGCATTATGAAGAAGGAATTCTAGAAATACATGGAATTCCAGGAATTTTAGGATGGTTCAATCCGAGAAAATGTATCAATACATTTCACCATGTTAATAGCTCTGAGAGTAGAACTCATAATCGGATACTGCCGTAGATATTAAAATGTTATTCTAAAATATTTGCTACTCAGTCACAGTTTTAAAAAACGCTTAGTATTTTACCATGCTAATAGATCATATTCAGATACTTCTATAGATAGTAAAACGGTATTGGAAACAATTTGACACTTGGCTATAATTTTTTTTAAAAGCTTAATAATAGACCATCCAAAATTGGGCAGAATCCCTACGCCATCCTGAAACACATCTTATATTCTGGAAAGAATGGAAATATAAGATGGAATATAAGATGGAAAGACATCTTATATTCTGGAACAAATGATTCAGGATCACACGCTTGTCAACTCTCCCTTAAGTTAATATCAAACTTTTAATGTGATCCCAATAAAAATAACATTTTTTCCACTGGCCAGGCTACTTGACTTTAACTTTTATGGGGAAAATTAAGCAATCAAGAATAGCCAGGACAACTGTGAAAAGGAATAATGATGAATGAGGTTCGTTCTACCAGATATTAAGACATATTATAAAGTGCTACAATTAAATCATATTAACAATGCATAAAAAGACACACAGACCAGTAGAATAGGAATTCCAGAAATAATCCATAGCACATTTGGAATTTGGGGCTGACTAAATATATTATTTGTCGATTATGTGTAACAAATTGTGACAAACGTAGCAGATTAAAACACTCAAACCTACAGCCCTGCGGTTCAGAAGCCTGAGGCTGACTTAGCTGGGCTCTCTGCCTCCTCTCAGTAGGATAGAATCCATGTGTCAGCCAGGCAGTGGCCTCCTCAGGGAGTTAACTGGGGAAAAACCAACTCCTGGGTCCTTCAGGCTGTTGACCAAATTCATTTCCTTGGGTCTGCAGGACTGCAGGTTTCAGTTCCTACTTGAAGGCTGCCTTCAGCTCTCAGATACCCCCTGCAGTTCCTTGTCATGTGGGCTTCTCAAACTTGACAACTTGCTTCTTCAAAGCCAGCAATGGAGAGAGATTGATTACAGCATCAGATACTGCCAGCCATATGGACTCGTGCAATGTAACAGAAGCACGAGAATGGCACCCCACCATCGCTGCCATATAATGTCATGTAATGTAATCACATGAATGACATCCTATCACTCTTGCTATGTTCTATTGCTTAGAAGCAAAGTCCTGTCCACACTCCAGGGAGGGATGTATGAATCTGTGAATACCAGAAGGTGAGGATCACCTTAGGGTCGGTCTACCACAATGTGGCATCTCAAATCACAGGGAAGAATAAATAGCTAATAAAAGGTGTTGGAAAAATGGATAGCCCTGTGGAAAACAAAACCTGTGCATCTCTACTGAACATCACGCACCAACATAACATCCAAACGGATTAGAAATGTAAGTGCAGAATGAAATCATTCTAGTACTAGAAGAAAATATGGATGCATGTCTCAGTAATTTGGGAATGGAAAAGCCTTTTAAATATAACTCAAAGGTTGGTAATTTCACTATATTTTAAAATGTTGCAAAAAAAGAAACATAAGCAAAGTCAAAAGACAAATAAGATTGGAGAAAATATTTACAATTCATACCATAGACAAAGGGATTATTTTTCTTAATGTATAAAGAACTCTTGGCCAGGCGCGGTGGCTCAAGCTTGTAATCCCAGCACTTTGGGAGGCTGAGACGGGCGGATCACAAGGTCAGGAGATCGAGACCATCCTGGCTAACACGGTGAAACCCCGTCTCTACTAAAAAATACAAAAAACTAGCCGGGCGAGGTGGCAGGTGCCTGTAGTCCCAGCTACTTGGGAGGCTGAGGCAGGAGAATGGCGGGAACCCGGGAGGCGGAGCTTGCAGTGAGCTGAGATCCGGCCACTGAACTCCAGTCTGGGTGACAGAGTGAGACTCCGTCTCGGAAAAAAAAAAAAAAAGAACTCTTAAACTTTTGGTATTAAGAAAAGACCAAAAAATTAATAATACAATCTGTGTGCAAAGTACAGAAACAAATCATGTAAACATACAAAAATATTTATAGTAATTTACTTGTACTCATAGTAAAAGAAAGGCACGTTAAAACTATACTGAGAGCCATTCATCACCCACCAGGTTGGCACAAATGTAAAACTTAAGAACCTACTCTCTGCTGGCAAGGCTAAGGAGAATCATGCATTAAATAGGAGGGAATTTGGCAATATTCTACAAAATTGCACATGCATTTACCTCTTTATCCAGTTACTTCACTTTTGAGAATCTTACTTCAAGATTCATATCAACAAATACAAAACAACATATTTCCATAGCTATTCACTAGGGCATTAAGATAAAAATAGTGCGAAGTGGCTGGGTGCAGTGGCTCACACCTACAATCCCAGCCACCAAGGTTTTTGTTTTGTTTTGTTATTATCTTTTGAGATGGAGTCTCACTCTGTCGTCCAGGCTGGAGTGCAATGGCACGATCTTGGCTCACTACAACCTCCGCCTCCCGGGTTCAAGAAATTCTCCTGCCTCAGCCTCCCGAGTAGCTGGGACTACAGGCATGTGCCACCACGCCCAGCTAATTTTTGTATTTTTTAGTAGAGATGGGGTTTCACCAAGTTGGCCAGGTTGGTCTTGAACTCCTGACCTCAAGTGATCCACCCGCCTCGGCCTCCCAAAGTGCTGGAATTACGGGTGTGAGCCACGGCGCCTAGCCCGAAGGTTTTCTCTTTTTGCAAGAGATTAGATACAGTTCAAAATTAATGCAGCAGAAATTCAATAACCTGCTTGGGCCAAAACATTGCTTTATTTGGGGGTCTGCACCTTTATGGAAATTGTTGTAATGTAAAAAAGTATTCAACCCACCCATCTGTTGCTACCAAGTCAATTTTCATAACTGTGTGTACTAAAGGGTATTGATTGTCTTTGTATATTTAATTTTCTTTAATATATTTGCATTTATTTTTCTGTATTACATTTTTCTTCTGAACTATATATTTCCTTTATCTATGGTGATGTTTATTTTTATAATGACAATTTTATAATTGCCTAGGTGATTTGTAAGCACGTTCAAGGATGCAGAGATCTTCTTCCCCTAAGGTCAACTGCAGAAAAGGAAACCAGGCAATAATAATAACAACAGAGAAAGGTATGAGAAGAATCAGTGAAGTAATTAGAAAACAAATTTGCATATTATTGCAAAAAAAGAATTATTGCTAAGATACATGAGATCAATAACAATGGTAACAAAACGGATTGAGATGGAAGCAAGATTTCTCTTTCATGTGGTTGTGAGGTTGACAACTTACTTTCAAATGGTTCAGAACAAATATTGAGATGGATAGGTAGATGACAAGTGACTGGCAGATAGGAACAGATTCATAGAGTACAGATAACAGATAGATGGAGATAGATGTTTAATAAACAAATAGAAGAGTGATGGATGGTGGCTATACAAAGCCAGTGTGGCAACATTCATAAAAGTGAGGTAACACTTGATGTGAGAAAAAGGCAAAACAGCAGATGAAACAGACTATCTTAAACCTTGTATCATAAATTTCTAAACCATAAACCTTTCTTCAGAGAGACTTCAAGTTTATGCGGTGTATATAAAGTATTTCTAACATACTCTTTAAAAAAAAAAAAACACTGTAAATAACAGAAAGAATAACAACCAGCACAGAAACCATGACTTCATGTTCAATGAGCAGAGACAAATATCAGGTGAAAAGGCCTGAATTCCTAAGAGGGTGAAGGAGGAAGTCTTCAAAGGAGAGGTCACCCAGAGGCTGGGGTCTACAGCGACTGTAAGAATCTCCCAGCGGGTAAGGGAGGAGGAAGGTGGCTGGCTGGTGGTACGATGCAGGGATGTTGTGTGGATGTGAAAGGTATGTGTTTGGGGCTACGACCAGACATGGAGGACTGTACGTCATGATGGGTTAATGCTGTACATTTTCTGTCAATGATGAAAAATTGCTGTGTACTAGATGGTAAGGGCATGACTGCACTTTTCTCTGGAGAGAGCTCGCTGGCTGCAGGAGAAAGCTGAGTTGGAAGATGTGGAAAGAGGCCATCCCCATGGTGTCCATCCACATGGTGGTCAACACGCAGGGCTCTGGCAGCCCCGACTCAGTGATGGTTTGACCTCAGAGTCAGACCTTGAGGACAGAGGGGGCTTATCTTGCCAGCCACGGAATCCCCCATGCCCAGCACTGTGCCTAGCATGAATTTCTGAAATCTCTGTTTCGGTGACTGGAATGATAGGAGCGCCCTTTGTCGAAAGCAGGAAATAGAGGAGAAAGTGCCCTGAGGTAGAAAATACAGAAGTGAGATTGATTTACGGGTGAAAAACAGAGTCAGGCCTCGGAGAAAGAGCTCATGATGCTTCGTAACACCGGTGAGAACCTGGAATTGTTTGTTAGTGTTGTTGTGTGTTTGGGTCATGTAAATGTCTATAATCGGAATGTCTATAATGAGTATCTTTTAAGATAAATAGTTTTAAGATAAATGTCTATAATGAGTATCTTTTAAGATAAATAGTTTTAAGATAAATGTCTATAATCAGTATATTTTAAGATAAATAGTTCGTACCCACAATGGTAATGGTACCCAAACGTTAATGCCCAGTGGGGGTATTAACTTTTAATTTTGTACTGAACCGAACTGCTGTGCTTCAGAAGATCAAGGAGGAAAAGAAGAATCACTAGATCGGGGGTTTTCAACGCAGGCTGCTCCTTTGAATTATCTGACGCTCTTCACAAATAATAATGGTGCCCAGCACGCACCTCCAGGCCCCGGTTATAGCAGAATGTCTGAGGTTGGGGGGCCCCTGGAGTCCCTGGAGCTCCCCAGGTGATTACAATTGCAGCCAAGAGAATGAGCCTTTGCACAACAGTAAAAACAGGGGCTATTCAAAAGCAGAAAGATCTTTTTTAACTTTCATTAATGTAATCACTTCATTAATTCCTCTAAGAAAATATAGAGCCTTAATTTGGAGGCATTCTTGATAATTTAAAAATTTTCTTCATACATTTATGTTAACTCAAAAATTAAATGAAATCCATTGCTTGAGTTTGACTCCTAAGAGCCACACAGGGAAATGACTGAGTTGGAGTAAAAGCCATGAACCTTGGTTGAACTGAAGGGAGTCCACCTGTCTCTAGTAATCAGCTCTATATAATATGAATAGGTGCTGCTACTAAGTTCTCTAAGTACTTAGTGCTTTTACAAATTCTCTAAGTACTTTCTGCTAGACCTCAGATTCACTGTCTGAAAAACAAGGTAGTTGGACATTAAGATTTCTAGATGTCCTTATAGTCTAAAGTATTTTCTTTGCCATCTCTTGATTTTAAAGAAAACATTGTGTAAATATTTTTCATTCATTCCATTCATATTTGAATTTCTGAGAAAAGCTGCCATATATATGTATAACAAAAACAGTCATATCGAAATGTTCATTTCAAAAGCTACCCTTAAAGTCCTAGTGCCATTTTGATACCATTTTACACATCATTCTTAGAAAATACATTTCTGTATGACCTACATATGTATCTATATTGATATATTCATTATATTTTACATATGCATACACATACACACACATACACACACACATATATATGTGTTTATCCAAGCATTGGATGTGCTTATCTTTGACAAAATCAATAATTCTTATTTGTTTACATGTCAAGCTTGGGGAATTATGAGGCACTGGGGCTTATACTTGGAACTCAACTTGTGTAGAACTAAGTTCTGCATATTCAGCTTTCTAAAGCCCCCGTTCAGCAGCTCCACCTCCTTTCAGGCCCTCACTCCCTTTCTAATGTTGTAACTTCTGCACTGATCTCCATCTGTCTCCATTTGATATATGAGGGCTGGAGGAAAGGAGTCACCAACATCAGCTGTGGGTCGACGTCTCCATCACCAACTTAAAATCGTGATTTGGATGAGTACATCAGGATACGGCAGCGAGTTCTAGACACACCACAGATAGAGAAAGGTTGACCTAAGTCTTCTTGTGTGAAGGGTTCTGCTTCTGAGCGTAAACCACGTCCTGGAGGACGTCAGGGCCAGCTGGCACCATCCACCTCTCCCTCCTACCAGACACTGCCCCTCCATCCTGCTGTGGGGGTCTGCAGGGGGACTCCCGAAGTGACAATGCTTCAGGAGCCTCAAGCAGCAGGACCTCGAATTACAGCTTAGAGAAGACAGCCTTAGGGAGAACACTTCAAGCCCCATCAATGACACCCTTGGGGAATCTGTGGGTGATTCCTCCACAGGCCCTGACCTGAGCACTTCTGTGCTGACTTCCTTTCCTAGACACATACGTCAACTTTCAACCTATTCCACACCCACTGCTTTTAAGAACAGACAACTAATGGAAGGTGAATTCCCATTGCAATCCATGTATGTATTGAATTTTCATGATTCATATACACACTTTATGTTTGCAATTTCTCTGATTTCTCTACAATAATGTCATCAGACCTAAAAACTACTAATGATGCAATGCCTACAAATGAACTTAAAATTCAGAGTATAGTTATGACTAGAAAGCAAATAATATAGAACATGATTGCAAGAATATTTCCAGGCCAATATAAGAGTGATTTGGATGTGCTGTTTCATTTTATTACATTAGCTATTTCCCTACTATGGAGTCTTTGTCTTTTCCCAACAGTTAATGCTGAACCTTAATCCCACTGAAGTAAATGGAATAGCGTGCCCGCAAATTCATGTTTTCCCAGAACCTCAAAATGTGACTTTATTAGAATAGAGCCTTTCAGATGTAATTATTTAAGATGTATTTATCTCAAGATGAAATCATCCTGGATTTACAGTAGATTCTAAATCCTGTGGTGTCTTTGTAAAAGGATACAGAGGTTTGAGAGACGCACAGAGAAGGCTGTGTGAAGATGAAAACAGAGAGAGAGGTAAGAATGCCACACTGACAGCCAGCGGGGTCCAAGGACTGCCAGCAGCCAGCGGATGCCAGGAAAGAGGCACGGAACTGATTGTCCTGCAGAGCCTCCAGAAGAGCCAGCCCTGACACCACCTTGGTTTTGGACTTACGACCTCCTGAACTGTGAGAGAATAAATATGTGTTGTTTGAAGCCACCCAGTTGGCTATAATGTGTGCAGCAGCCACAGGAAAGGATGCACTTACCTTTCGGAATCAGTGTCATCAGACAGGCCAGGTGCTGGCATGCGGGTCCTGTCCGCCTTGCTGCACTGGCTGCTAGGGGCCCCTCCTGCCACTCTTTGAGCGGCACACTGACACTCAAAAATTCCCAGAGATGCCCTTTGAGATTGTCAAACTTCAGATACTGGAAAGAGACAGACAGTTCTACAAGTGACTGTAAACTGTTCATTCTTGTCTAGAACTTCCACTCTTCATAACCATCCTTCCGCTCCTCTGCTTAGCTGTCGGTCATGCTAAACCCAGAGGAGCTGGCACCAGCCCCAGAGTTCTCAGATTCCCCAGAGCCTGAATGCTGTTTTCATCTCTCCACAGGCCCACTGTGTCTGCACCTCTCTCCTCCTGTGACATCCCACACCACTGTCCCACCAGCTCGGCATTCCTCTCACAGCCTGGATCTGTCATACCCATGGGTCACAGCCAAGCTCTCTTCTCAGATCTTCACATTTGGCTCTAGACACATGAAGGCCAGGATTTTGCCATTATGGCCTCTGAAACGGGTGATTGAAACTAAAACTTGAGCAGTGGATTTTTCGTTTCTGTAGGTGGTATCTGCCCTCTCTCAGAGGTGATAAATGCTGTTAATATGATGGGTGGGAGGCTGCAGGGTGACCTGCTTTACTGTAAATTGAAAATACACTTGCTAATCATTTTTCAAGATAGTATCCATCTACACAGCCTTCCATCATTCACTGGTTCTGCTTTCAAGTACCTACTGTGTACCAGACCCTAGAGGTGATGGGAGCATTCTTGACTCCACGAACCTCGTGGTAAGCAAATGTCATGAGCATGGTAACAGTGATTACAACGCAGTGTAACAAGGTCCCCACAGGTATATGCACGGGCTCTGCTACGAGCCTTTTGGGGAGCAAAAGTCCTCTAGCTTTCTGCAGCCCCGCCGCGAGCCTGTCCCTGTCACTTTTATAGCGTGGGTTTTTATAACCAGGGGTAGTATGTTACAATTTAACCAGGGACATGAGCACAAGTATCCACAAAGTGACGGCCAGTCAGCGTGGAAACGACCATAAACAACCCATGCTCGCCCTGTTCCACGCTGGCTGTTTTCCGACTTGGAGTATTTGGAGGCCTCTTTAGCAGTGGTTGCAGGTCAGGGGTGGGGGTGCTGGTCATTACTCCGTGAAACCCCTCTTTCTCCGTAGGAGGTGAAGTACAGCGATGCTCTGCCCAACACAAGGCCTGTTGCCCTTCGTGGCCTCCACGGGGAGCCCAAGGCTCTTCCCCAGAGAAGAACTGGACGTGCAGGCAGCTCTGGTGTTCAGGAGGAGGGGTCCTCCTGGCCTTCTTATGGGAAGTTGCATGTTTCAGGGAAGACAAAGAACAGAGGCTCTCTCTGCACCCCCCATGTTTGGCAGCCGGGGAGGCCCCTTCTCTTTGGACCGTTTCGCCTCCTGCAGCAGTTGGTCTCTGAGGCCACTGCCTTGTTGCCCGCGGTGGAACGCGTGCTCTCGGGCGGCTTTGCTGGACCTCCCTTCTGCTGCTCCTGGGAAGTGCGCTCTCATAGGGTTGCCAGGTAAAATACAGGATGCCCAGTTGAGTCTGAATTCAAGATAAGTAGCAATAACGCTTTGATATCAGTGGGTCCCAGATGGTGCATGGGCGATACCACCTCTGGGTGCCCATACAGTGGGGCTGGGCCCCCCACTGACCTCGCCCAACACTTGGGATCCTGCCTGGGGCTCAGAGCCAGAGCTTGTCTAGAGGCACTGTCTACCATGACGAAGTCAGTACCAGGGTGTTTCTGGACTTCAGCGTGGTCCTAGTGAAGCTCCATGATGACAACCTGCCTTCTGCCAAGCACTCTGCTCACTTTGCAATCTCGAATCCGTTCTGTGGATCCAGTCTCAAGCCACGCCACTGGGCCTGAGGGAGAGAGTGGAGGGATGGTCTCAAGATGGACACACAACAGACCCGAGACTCAGTTCCATCCCGTGAAGGCCTGTTCTAGCGGGGCTGAGAAATAGAGTTGTCACCGTTGTTTTTAATGCCTGGAATGCATCAGGTTTAATTTAAAGATCAAAAACACAGTTATATTTTACATTCTTAAATCCTGGAGAAAAATGTGCTCTACCCAATTGCTTTCAGCTATGACTGTGAGTGGTGACATTCTGCTGGTGGTATTCAGAGCTCTATCTTTGAATGCCATGGTAATCACTTGCTTCCCTTCAAGTCTGTCGTGTCTGGCATGAAATTTAAGAATTTAAAATACCAGATCAGCAGGCTCACACCCAACAGACATAGCACATCTAAACATGCAGTTAATGACTACCCATGGGGTCTATTTCAATGTAAAAAGTGATGCAGGTGGAGACTGACAGTAAGACAAAAACAAAAACAAATTAAAAATCTAAACTAGATAAACTAGAAATAAGTACTTTTAACAGAATGGTACTAGTGTTCAAGGTTATAGATCAGAAATTTGATCACCACTGTGCTACTCTTAAATCAACGTTAAGATTTTTTTTTTTTTTTTTTTTTTTTAGATTCTACATGTAAGTGAGATCCTGTAGTATTTGTCCTTCTGTGACTGGGAAGGGGGATGGGGAGGACGGAGAGAGGTTGACAAATGGGTACAAAGTTACAGTTAGGAGGAAGAAGTTCTGGTATCTTATTGCATAGTTGGGTGAGGATGATTAACAGTAAGATACTGTAGATTACAAAATAGCTGAAGAGAGACTTGAATGTTCTCACCACCAAGAAATGACAAATGTGGGCCGGGCGTGGTGGCTCACGCCTGTAATCCCAGCACTTTGGGAGTCCAAGGCGGGCAGATCACGAGGTCAAGAGTTTGAGACCATCCTGGCCAACATGGTGAAACCCCGTCTCTACTAAAAACACAAAAATTAGCTGGGCATGGTGGCACGTGCCTGTAATCCCAGCTACTCAGGAGACTGAGACAGGAGAATCATTTGAACCAGGGAGTCAGAGGTTGCAGTGAGCCGAGATCGCGCCACTGCACTCTAGCCTGGCAACAGAGCAAGACTGTCTCAAAAAAAAAAAAAGAAAAGAAAAAAGAAATGACAAATGCATGAAGTGATGGACATGCTAAATACTCTGATTTAATCCTTATACAACATATACATGTATTGGAACATCAAATTAGAGCCCATAAGTATGCACAATAACAATGTGTCAATTAATCAATTAATTAAAAAATAAATTTGAGATTCCCCTACTTATGATGCGCACAGGTTGGATAAATTCAGCTCTCTCTGGCTTGCTCAGGGAAGATGCCCAAACCAGATCAAGAATCTCCAGGCAGCCCTCGGCTCCAAGGATGCGAAGCATCAGGCAAGCTCTGGGAGAAGGAGTTCTGCTGCCTTGTTTTGCACCACTCCCAGTAAGCACATGGCACAGAGTAGATGTTCAATTAGTGTTTGTTGAATTAATCCATTGACTTAAATTTAAAAGTAGATTATACACACACACACACACACACAAACACACACACACACACACACCATCTTCCCCCCAGTGTTGATTACAAAATCAACTCTAATAAATAGGTGAATTTGGCATCTCTCCTTTCTGCAACTTTCTTCTATCCATTGACTTCATGCATATTGAGTAAAATATAATAATATGCCTCTAATGTAGACATGGCCAGAAATCCATTCTGGAAAACTGCTGGTACTTTCAAAGTTTTGCACAATCATTATGAGCCTGAGAATCAGGGTACACCTGCATTCTAATGGTGTTCCAACCCCCACTCATAGCTAAATGTACAAATATTAAGTCATTCTCTAATTCAGAAAGAGCAAAGTCTCATATTTAGCAGGTCTATTTCTGATACTGCACACACAGAGTAGTTTCAGGTATAGCCAGTGATTAAATAGAATCTGGGAAGTAATTTAGCAATGCTGCAGGAAAGTGGCAGATGAAAAATAATGTGAGCAAGAGCAAAATAACACATCTAGAAAAAGAAAAAGAAGCTTAAGCTATTTTTGTAAGAGTCTCAGCTTTATGAACTTTCAGCTAGGATCCAAGAAATGGACCTATCATTCACTATAAACCATTTACTGAAGACATTATTTAAATGTGTTGCTGCTGCTACCAGAAAGGTCAGCCAAATGTTCTAATTCAACAGGAAGGACTGGAAACAATCCAGAAAGGATTACTTCCCTATGCGTGAAATCATGGCATGTCTTACATCCCAGTTGTACCGTTGCCTGAAGTTCTAGTTGCTGAAGAACAAGAATGTTCTAGCAGGAGCAGAATCAGCTCCAACAAAGGAAGCTGAAATAACTTTTTTGATGGAGACACTTGTTAGAGGAGAGAAACAATCTCTCTCACATTGTGTGATAAATAATAATAAGAGGTTGGCCAGGTGTAGTGGCTCACACTTGCAATCTCAACATATTGGGAGGCTGGGGTGGGAGGACAACTTGAGGTCAGGAGTTTGAGAACAGCCTGGGTAACGTAAAGAGACTTCTTCTCTATAAAAAATAAATAAATAAAAACAAAAAACCAAAATTAGCCAGGCTGCTGGCATGTACCTGTGGTCTTAGCCACTCAGGGGGCTGAGGCAGAAGGATTGCTTGAGCCAAGGAATCGGAGGCTGCAGTGAGCTATGATCATGCCACTGCATTCCACCCTGGGCAACTGAGAGAGATGCTGTCTTTAAAAAAACAAAAAGAAAGAAAGAAAAAAAAGAAGAAATAAAACTGAAATTTAGAAAAGTGAAAATCGGACCTCAACCATGCCTTTGGAGTTCCACGTACATGTTTAGGAGAGACGAATAATAGTATCAATTTATAAAACAAAAGAAAAATTATCTTATTAGCTTAAGTAGTAGTAAAGTTGGAAAATCTAAAGTTCTAAAAGACTTGAGAGAAACACACCTCTTATGATTTGAGTTTATTGAAAACAAATACTATTTGGAAAGATATTTTGAATGAAACAACATTCCTGCAAAATGCTTCACCCCGGAGACAATAAGCAAACCCAGTGCCCAGACACTGGTTCCTTATACCATATACTTCAATAAACGGAATCAGGGTGCCATGAAGAAATGGCTGATTCTAGGGTTGGGGCAAGGAATATACAACATGAGCCGAGAGCATCTTATAGTATCAGAAAGAGTTCTCAAAAATCAAATGATGGATTTGTGGAGGGGACACAAGAGCCAACTGAAAGAGCTCCCAATGGCCAAAGCTGGAACAATCTCAGCAATAAAATAAGTAACACTGTACTGGATTATAACCTGGAGCATAAAATAAATATCCATGAGTCCATCCTGGTATAAATACATGATGACATACACAGATAAGTAGGGAAGAACAGGCAATGCTCCATGTAAAAGAATTCCAAATAATTTTATGTAGATATTCTTTCCTCGAAGAGGTGAGCATAGCTCCACAGCCTTAAGTGTAGGCTTCTTTCCAAAGTGATTTCCAAAATAATTTCCTTCCAAAGAGTCCAGTATAGGAAGAGGGAAAACAGAGTAATTTTACAGTGGAGAAATCTGATGACTACTGCTTCAGCCAGGTGATCAAGGTGAGCATCAGCAGTGATGTTGATTGTATGCATCTCTGATAGGATATAATTAACATGGCACTTTCCCTCCATGTTCTTCTTCCCAAGCACCCATGAACTCAATGGGGAAAATATCAAACAAACTCAAACTAAGGAAAATTCTACAAAATATCTAGCCATTACACCTCAAAACAGTCAAGTCCATCAAAAGCAAAACACTATCTGAGAATCTGTAGCCAAGAGGAGCCTGAGAAGACATGACGACTAAATGCAATGTAGGATCCTGGATGGAATCCTGGAACAGAAAAAGATGTTAGGGAGAAACTAAAGAAATCTGAATAATGTATGAACTTTAATTAATTACAAAATGATTTATAGTGCCATGATAAGACCCAAATTTCTGGAATGGGCATTATTCAAATTACTTTTAAAATAAGAGAAAACATGGCCGGGCGCAGTGGCTCACGCCCTGTAATTCCAGCACTTTGGGAGGTTGATGCGGGTGGATCACCTGAGGTCAGGAGTTCGAGACCAGCCTGGCCAATATGGTGAAACTCTTTCTCTACTAAAAATACAAAAATTAGGGGGGCATGGCGGCGGGCGCCTGTAATCCCGGCTACTACGGAGGCTGAGGCAGGAGAATCACTTGAACCCGAGAGGCAGAGGTTGCCGTGAGCCGAGAGTGCACCATTGCACTCAAGCCTGGGCAACAAGAGTGAAACTCCATCTCAAAAAATAAAATAAATAAAATAAAATAAAATGAGAGAAAATATGAAAATAAATATAGAAGAAGAGGCAGGCTGAGACAGGGGGAGCCCACAATCAACTGATGCACTGGAAAATGCAGAGCCTCTGTGTCCTGAAATTCCTTTCGGAGGTAAAATTAGAGAAATTGTTTGCTCTCAACATAGCAAATGAATCAGCATTTTGGACACACAGTATCAAGCAACCAGAAAAATTTTTAAATTTTTTTAGCTAGTAATCACATTTTACAAGAAGGTGAAGCAGAGATAGACATGAGCCCAGGGCAAATGCTGTGTTTACTAGCATAGCTTTATGTAAACTATGCTTCTCAATGAGTAACTCTGAAGTCAGAGAGGCTGTGCCCTTCCCTGGCCATTAGAGAGCTTGGTTTTGTGAAAGTGCCTGTAGCCATGGTTCCCAGGCCTCTCCCATTCACACTGCAGAGCTGAAGAGGATATTTTTTGAATGGATAAAATAAGAGCTGCTTCCTCTATTCTAAGGAGCAACAGCTAGTCCCCCCAACACAATACTCTGTTCACTTATTGCAGTCAGTCGAGAGCTCGCACTGAGTATCTACTCTGTGCCTGGCACTGTGTTTATACCTCAGTACATAAAGATGCACAAAGTGGGGAAGGACTCTGGGAAGATGGTGGAGCAGGAAGAGCCTGACTGTTTCTCACTGAGACAACTGCACTGACAGAAAGTTTCTTATGTAACTATTTCGGAACTCTGGAGTCTACTGAAGACTCTCGCCTTCCACGTAAAGGTGTTTAATTCTGGCCAATTTCAGCTTTTAGCAGAGTAGCTACCCAAGCCCCCACCATCGCCGTGGCAGGCGGCTGTACCTGTGTTCCTGGAAGAAGGACATATAGTGGTAGGAGCCAGGGTGAGCAAACAGTACCCTGTCCTCTAAACATCAGTCATCTCTGCTCTGGTTGCTGATTTGCTGCCTCTCATCACAGAGGTGCAAAGAGGTGTGGTCGCACCTCCTCCAATCCATGCAAGCTCCTCCTCTTTCACAGCCATTGTTGCAGTCCCCTCCTCCTATGGCCAAAGTGACTGCCAAGGGAATTAAAGGGATGGCATACTTTCCCCTCCCCTTTAAAGGGCCAGAACCCTGCCCCCACCCTGCCTTTTTGGGAGCCAGACATTAAACGCTAGGTAACTCAAAAGCAATTGCATATATGGCGAAAGTAAGAAAGTGGCCACACATGCCCAAAGAAAGGCACAGGTTCAGAAAAGGTCTAAGAAAACCTTAAGTTTACACCTCAGGCTGTTCTTTGGCACAAAGACAGACTAAAATGATCAAAAACAGTTTGAGGCTGTTTTAGAAAACACCCGACCAACATGGTGAAACCCCAACACTACTAAATACTAAAAATTAGCTGGGCGGGTGATGCATGCCTGTAATCCCAGTTCTTTGGGAGGCCGAGGTGGGAAGATCACGAGGTCAGGAGATCAAGACCATCCTGGCTAACATGATGAAACACCATCTCTACTAGAAATAAAAAAAAATTAACTGGGCATGGTGGTGGGCAACTGTAGTCCCAGCTACTTGGGCAGCTGAGGCAGGAGAATGGCCTGAACCTGGGAGGCAGAGCTTGCAGTGAGCCAAGATCGCGCCACTGCACTACAGCCTGGGTGACAGAGCGAGACTCCCTCTCCACAAAAAAAAAAAAAAAAAAATGATGTGCCACCAGACACAGTGGCTCATGCCTATAATCCCAGCACTTTGGGAGTCTGAGGTGGGGGTATCACCTGAGGTCAGGAGTTTGAGACCAACCTGGCCAACATGGTAAAATCCCCTCTCACCTAAAGATACAAAAAATTAGCCAGGCATGGCTAATTTAATGTAATCCCAGCTACTCAGGAGGCTGAGGCAGGAGAATCACTTGAACCTGGGGGGCGGAGGTTGCAGTGAGCTGAGATTGTACCAGTGCACTCCAGCCTGGGCAACAGAGTGAGACTCTGTCTCAAAAAAAAAAAAAAAAAAAAAAAGGCCTAATGGCAGATGTACTAGATGAAGACTTTAAAACAACTTAAAGATGCTTAAAAAACTAAAGGAAGATGTGTAGGAAGTAAAGAAAATGATGTATGAACAAAATAGAAGTATCAGTAAGGAGACAGAAATTCTAAAAAGAAATCCAAAAGAAATGCTGGCACTGAAAAGTGCAATAAATGCAGTGAAAAATTTACTAAAAGAATTCAAAGCCAGATTTGAGCAGGCAAAAGAAGGAATTAGTGAATTTGAAGATGGGACATTGGAAATTATTAAGTCTGAGAAGCAGAACGAAAAAGATTGCAAAAAAGTAAACAAATCTTCAGGGAGCTGCAGGACACTAGGCAAGCAGACCAACATACACATTGTGGGAGTTCCTGAAGGAGAAGAAAGAGAGAAAGAGGAGAGGGAAGCCTGAAGAAATAATGGAATAATAATTTTTCCAAATTTGATGAAAGACGAAAATATAAATATCCAGGAAGCTCAACAAAAACCAAATGAGATGTACTCGAAGAGTCCCACATTGAGAGACATTATAATCAAACTTTCCAAAGCCAAAGTAACAGAAAAATTCTTGAGAGCAGCAAGAAAGAAGTGAGTCATCATATGCTGGGGGTCTTGAATAAAACTGTCAGCGGATTTCTCATCAGAAACTTGGAGGCAGTGGGCTGATATATTTGAAGTGCTAAAAGGAAGAAGGAAAAAAAAAAACCTGTCAACCAAGAATTCTATATCTAGCAAAACTATCATTTAAAAGTGAGGGAGAAATTAAGATGTTCTCAGACAAACAAAAGCTAGCAAAGTTAATCACCACTAAACCTACCCCACAAGAAATGCTCAAGGGAGCCATGCAGGATAAAGTGAAAGAATACTAGATAGTAATTCAAAGATATATGAAGAAATAAAGAATTAAATAAAAGTAAATACATAGGCATTTTAAAATCAAGTATTGTTACAATGGTTTGTAACTCCATATTTTTGTGTTCTACAGGATTTAAGAGACTATGTCTTTTAAAAATAATTAGTGTAAAAGCACATATTATTGTAACTGGTTCATAACTTAACATTTTATGTTCTACATAATTTAAGAAACTAATGCATTTTTTAAATTATGAGTTGATGATTTGGGGCACACAATGTATACAGATATAATTTTGAGACATCAACAATTGAAAAGGATAGGGATAGAAATGTTAAGAAGCTATTAAACAGATTTTGTATGTTACTGAAGTTAAGCTGATAGAAATTCAAATTAGAATGTTATAACTTTAGGATGTGAAATGTAATCCCCATGGTAACCACAAAGAAAATAGCTATAGATTATATACAAAGAGAAATGAGAAAGAGATTTAAATGTTCCACTACAAAAAAAAAATAATCAACTGAACACAAAAGAAGACAGTAATACAAGAAATCAGGGGCAAAAAAGCTATTAGGCATAAAGAAAACAAATAGCAAAATGACAAAAGTCCCTCCTTATCAGTAATTAATTTAAATGTAAGTGGATTAAATTCTCTAATTGAAAGAGATTGACAGAATGGATTTTTAAAAATGATTCAACTATATGCTATCTACAAAAGATACATTGTAGATCTAAAGACACAAATAGATTGAAATGGAAAGGATGCAAAAAGATACTCTATTCAAATAGTAACCAAGGAGGAGCAGAAGTGGTTATATTAATATCAGGCCAAATAGATTTTCAATTAAAAAGGATGACAAGAAAGATTCTATATTAATAGAAAGGGACATTATATATTAATAAAATTTTAATATTACAAGAATATATAAAACTTACAAACATTAACACACCTAATAAAAGGTTATAAAAAATATGAAGCAAAAAACTGACAGAATTGAAGGGAGAAATCATTCCATAATAATAGTTGGAAAGGGCCAGGTGCGGTGGCTCACGCCTGTAATCCCAGCACTTTGGGAGACCGAGGTGGGTGGATCAAAAAGTCAGGAGATCGCGATCATCCTAGCCAAAATGGTGAAACCCCATCTCTAGTAAAAATACAAAAATTAGCTGGGTGTGGTGGTGCATGCCTGTAATCCCAGCTACTTGGGAGGCTGAGGTAAGAGAATTGCTTGAACCCAGGAGATGGAGTTGCAGTGAGCTGAAATCATGCCACTGCACTCCAGCCTGGCAACAGAGGGAGACTTTGTCTCAAAAAAAAAAAATAATAATAATAATAATAGTAGGAGACTACAATACCCCACTGTCAATAACAGCTGGAATAATCAGACAGACAATAAGCAATGAAATAGAGGACCTAAACAACACAATAAACAAACTAGATCTAACAGACATGTAAAGAACACTCTACCCAGCAACAATAGCACACACAATTATTATTATTATTATTTTTGAGGCAGAGTCTCACTCTGTCACCCAGGCTGGAGTGCAGCAGTGCAATCTTGGCTCACTACAACCTCCACCTCCCAGGTTCAAGTGATTCTCCTGCCTCAGCCTCCCAAGTAGCTGGGATTACAGGTGCATGCCACCACACCCGGCTTATTTATTTATTTATTTATTTATTTATTTATTTATTTATTTGTATTTTTAGTAGAGACGGGGTTTCACCGTGTTAGCCAGGATGGTCTCGATCTCCTGACCTTGTGATCCAGCTGCCTCGGCCTCCCAAAGTGCTGGGATTACAGGTGTGAGCCACCGCACCCGGCCCGCACACACATTTTTAATTGCACACTAGATATTTTCCAGTAGGACACGTTTTAGGCCACAAATTAACTCTCAATAGATTTAAGAGGCTTGGTGTCATGTAGAGTATCTTCTGTGACCACAGTGGAATGAAGTTAGATCAATAGCAAAAGTAAAATGAGAGGATTTACAAATCTGTGGAAATTACACAACACACTCTTAAACAACCAATGAATCAAAGAAGAAATCACAAGGGAAATTTGAAAATAATTAGAAATGAATAAAAATAAATACATGGCAGGGCACAGTGGCTCATCCCTGTAATCCCAGCACTTTGGGAGGCCAAGGCTCATGGATCACGAGGTCAAGAGAACGAGACCATCCCGGCCAACATGGTGAAACCCCGTCTCTACTAAAAATAAAAAAATTAGCTGGATGTGGGGGCGTGTGCCTGTAGTCCCAGCTACTCAGGAGGCTGAGGCTGAGGAGAATCGCTTGAACCCGGGAGGCAGAGGCTGCAGTGAGCCGAGATCGCGCCACTGCACTCTAGCCTGGCCAAAGAGCAAGACACCATATCAAAAAAAAAAAAAAAAAGAAGGAAGGAAAGAAAAAGAAAAACACAATGTACCAAAATTTCGGTGAAACAGTGAAAGCAGTGCTAAGGGCAATCTATGGCCATAAACACTTATATTCAAAATAAGAAAGATTTCAAATCAACTACCTAACTTTACAACACAAGGAACTAGAAAAAGAAGAACAAACTAAACCCAAAGCTAACAGACGGAAGACAACAATAAAAATGAGAGCGAAATGAGGTAGATAAATAAAAGAATAGAGAAACAATAGAGTGAAGCAACAATTGTTTCTTTGATAAGTTCAACAAAATTGACAAATCTTTAGCTAGATGGACTAAAACAAAAAAAAAAAGAGAGAATACTCAAATTACTAAAGTCATGAATGAAAGTGAGGACATTACTACTGATTCTACAGAAATAAAAAAATGTTTGTAAGAGAATACTATGCACAGTTGTATGTCAAAAAAATTGGGTAAGCTAGATAAAATGGGCAAATTCCTAGAAACAGAAAACCTACCAAGATTAAATCACAATTGAAGAGAAAATCTGAATAGACCTATAGCTGGTAAAAAGATTGATTATTAACCAAAACTCTCCTGACAAAGAAAATCCTTGGACCTGACAGCTTCACTGATTAATTCTATTATTTATTATTTATTTTTTTATTTTATTTTATTTGTTTATTTTTTTCTGAGATGGAGTCTCACTCTGTCACCCAGGCTGGAGTGCAGTGGTGTGATCTCCGCTCACTGCAAGCTTCGCCTCCCAGGTTCACTCCATTCTCCTGCTTCAGCCTCCCCAGTAACTGGGACTACAGGCGCCCGCCACCATGCCTGGCTAATTATTTGTATTTTTAGTAGAGACAGGGTTTCACTGTGTTAGCCAGGATGGTCTCCATCTCCTAATCTCGTGATCTGCCCGCCTCGGCCTCCCAAAGTGCTGGGATTACAGGCGCGAGCCACCACGCCCCGCTGAATTCTATCATAATTTAAAGAACAAAGACGAATCCTTCTCACATTTTTCTAAACAAATGAAAAAGAGGGAATACTTCCTAACTTATTCTATCAGGCCAGATTACCGTGATAACAAAGCCAGACAAAGACACTACAAAAGAAAACCACAGACCAATATCCCTTATGCAGAAAACTCATGACAAAATATGAGCAAACCAAATTCAACAGCACATTAAAAAGTCAATTTACCATTATCAAGTGGGATTTATTACTGGAATCCAAAGATAATTCAACATACCAAAATTGACCAAGAAAGAAAATACATCACATTAAAAGAAAGAAAAAAAATCATTATCTCAATCAATGCGGTAAAATCGTTTGACAAAATTCAACATCATTTTATGAGAAAAACATTCAGCAAACTAGAAATAGAACAAAACTACCTCAACATAACAAAAGCCACATATGAAAAACCCAGAGTGAACATCATACTCAATAGTGAAAGACTGAAACTTTTCCTCTAAGATTGAGAATAAGGTAATCGTGTGTGCTTTCATGATTTCTATTTAACATAGTACTAGAAGTTCTAGCTAGAGCAATTAGGTGGAACAAATAAAATCAAAATTAGAAAAAAAGTTAAAGTGTCTTTGTTCACAGATTATATATTTTTATACACAGAAAACCCTAAGAATTTTAAAAAAAAAACTTGCTAGAACTAATGAATGAATTTGACAAATTATCAGAATACAAAGTCAAAATACAAAAATCAGCTGCATTTCTATGTATCTATAATAAACAACCCAAAAAGAATATTATGGAAACATTTCAATTTATAACAGCATTAAAAAGAAAATATATACTTAGGAATTAAATTAACCAAGGAAGTCAAAGATTTGTTCAATGAAAACTACGGAACATTATGGAAAAAAATTAAGGAAGACATAGATAAATAGAAACATATTCCGTGGTCATGGATAGGAAAACAATATTATTAAGATGTCAATACTACCCCAAATCATCTATAGATGAAACACAATTTCTATTAAAATGCCAAAGACATTTTTAACAGTAAAATTTTAAAAACCATCTTAAAATTCATATGCAATTTCAAGGGACCCAAAATAGCCAAAACAATTTTGAAAAAGAACAAAGCTGGAGGACTCACACTTTCTGATTTCAAAACTTACTACAAAGCTACTTAAAACTGTGTGGAATTGGGATAAAAATAGACATATAGGGCAATGGAATAGAACACAAAGCCCAGAAGTAAACCCTCACATGTATGATCAAATGATTTTTGACAAGGGTGCCAAGACTATTCAATGGAGAAAGCGCAGTCTTTGCAACAAATGATACTGGGAATACCGGATGTTCACATGTAAAGGAATGAAGATGGACCCCTACCTAACACTATGTACAAAAATAAACTCAAAATGGATCAAAGATCTAAATACAAAAACTAAAAGTAAAAACTTAGAAGAAAACATAGGGCAAAAACTTCACTACATTGGAGATGGCAGTGATTTCTTGGATAAGACATCAAGATAAAGAACAGACAACCAAAGAAAAAATAAACAAATGAGACTTCATGAATTTTTTTTAATTTGTGCATTCACGTATAATATCAATAGAGTAATCAGAAAACCCACAGAACGGGGGGAGGTATTTGTAAAGCATATATCTAGTAAGAAATCAATATCCAGAATGTATAGAGAACTCCTAAAATTCAACCACAAAAAACCAACCAACCAACTCAATTTAAAAATTGACAAAGGACTTGAATAGACATTTCTCCCAAGAAGAGATACAAATGGCCAATAAACACATGAAAAGATGTTCAACATCACTAATAATTAAAGACATGCAAATCAAAACTACAACTAGATACCACCCCACACCACTTGGGATGGCTCCTATCAAAAAAACAGAAAATAAATGATGATGAGGATGTGGAGAAATTGTAACCTTTGTGCACTGTTGGTGGAAATGCAGTGATACAGCTACCATTGAAAATAGTATGTCAGTGCATCAAAAATTTTAAAAAGAACTACCATATTATCCAGTAATTCAACTATCATATATACACACAAAAGAATTGAAAGCAGAATCTTAAAGACATTTGTACACTAATATTCATAGTAGTATTATTCACAGTAGCCAAAACACAGAAGCAGCCCTAGGGTTTACGACAGATGAATGGATAGGCCATGTGGTATACATGTGTAATGAAATATTATTCAGCCTTAATATGGAAAGAAATTCTGGTATACGCTACAGCATGGATGAAGCTTGAAGACATTTTGCAAAGTGAAATAAGCTAGTCACAAAAAGATAAACATTATATGATTCCACTTATGTGAGGTACCTAAGCAAAATCACAGAGACAAAAAGTAGAATGCACTTTGCCAGGGGATGTGGGAAGGGAAGAAATGAGGAGTTACTGTCCATTGGGTATAGAATGTCAGTTTTACAAGACGAAGAGTAATGGAGATGGATGGTACTAATGGTTGCACAACATTTTGAATGTATTTAATGCCACTGGACAGGTTAAATACACTTAAAATGGTTAAGAATACATTTTACATTGTGTGTATTTCACCACAATAAACAAAATTGGGGTGAAAAGTTTGTTTGGAGGGATGCTCTTGTCCGGCCATCACGGAAGCAAGCTGGCAAATGAATCCCTCCAAGGCCGTGGTTAAGTGTCCCCAGAAGTGTAGGGGCACAGGGAAGGGTCTCTGAGCAGACTTTAAGGACTGGCGATGTCATTGTGGAGAAGATGATGCCTGAAGACACAGGAAAGGGTAACCAATGTGAGAGCAAAGCTGAGAACTTGGAGTGTGCAGCGCGACCCACAGTCGCCTGAACACAGGGTGCGAAAGAACATCCAGACAGGACAATAGCCAAACATCCTTTGCTATGCCCAAGAATGGTTTTTCATCACCAAAATATTTTACCAGAGGAATGGCAATCATTTCTGTACTTTGGATCAATGGAAACTGTGTGAAAAATGGTCCGGATGATGGAATGATTGAAGATATAAAACCAGATCTATCTGCCTGATGCAAAAACCAGAAAGGCCTGACCCAAAGGCCTGAAACAGTGGTATGCTGGCAACAGGTTAACACCAGTTCTGAGAAAAAAGAGAAGATTAAAGACCACAAATTGTAGCATTTGACAATTCTCATAGTGTAAATACTCCCACCTCAGCCAATTTCAAACTGCCCAGGTGACATGCGCTGTGCTAGCAAAATTCCTGAAAATGGAATCTTTGAGTCTTGAGAGCTGCAAAGAGACTGAACCTGCCTTGATGCACTGTGACCTCAAGGAGATGAGGACGGGAAAAAAAACCAAGAGAGATTGGTCCCCTGGGAAGAGAGAGAGGAGAGGATCTTAAAAGACAGTGTTGAAAGGCCACAATGCTGCAGAGAAGTAAAGTAACGAAAGGAATAAACAGGACTTTCGGATTTTGCAATTTAGGATGTACTTCCTGCCCCTGGTGCGGAGTACTGGGGCTGAAGTCTGTCTACAAGCAGTTAAGCACTGGCACAGGAAGAAACCGTGTGAGCCTTCCAGGAAGAGCTCACAGACAGCCACACCTGGCCCTGCTTATCAAACCCCTGATTAGAAGAAAAGCCAAGGAGGTAACAGTCTGAAAGTCTACACTGAAAGAAACTCTTCCTCTTCTGCTTTTATAATATTTACAGTTCTTAGAAATATTCCACCTACCTTCATGTTGAGGGGTGAAGCCAGCTGAACTTCCGGTGTGGACCGGGGACTTGGGGAACTTTCCTGACTTACAAGAGGATTGTAAAACGCACCAATCAGTGCACTGTAAAATGCACCAATCAGTGCTCTGTAAAGTGCACCAATCAGCACTCTGTAAAATGCACTAGTGCTCTGTAAAATGCACCAATCAGCACTCTGTAAAATCTAACAATCAGCGCTCTGTAAAATGCACCAATCAGCGCTCTGTAAAATGCACCAATCAGCAGGATTCTAAAAGTAGCCAATTGCGGGGAGGATGGAAGAAAGGGCGCGCTGACAGGACCGGAAGTGAACCTGGGAGAGGGTGAATAAGAGAATAAAAGCTGGCCGCCTCAGCCCCCAGCAGCAACCTGCTCCGGTCGCTTTCCGCGAGGTGGAAGCTCCGTTCCTTCACTCTTCACGATAAACCTTGTCAGCGCTCGCTCTGAGAGCTGTTACACTCACCGCGAAGGTCCGCAGCTTCGTTCTTGAAGTCAGACCACGAACCCGCCGGCAGGAACCAACTGCAGACACAATGTGATGCACCACGAGGTAAGTTAAAAAAAAAAAAAAAAAAAAGTAAAACAAACCAAAAGCCTTTAGCTCAGGAGTCATGCAGCCTTTATCATCAGTTCTTTCCTTAAGGTGTCATGACCTCAGACAGGCTCCTTGCCTCCGCTGGATGGGCGGGGAGAAACCGCCTGAGAAGCGCAGGACGCAGCCTCGGGCGTCAGAGTTGCTCCCTGCCTGTGATGGCCTCACGTGTGTGGACAGGTGGGCTTCACCCCACCTGAGGACAGAGAGAACCGGAGCCTGAAGAGGGTGAGGGATTCCTCCAAGTCACACATAAAAAGCAAAAAAGGCTCCGAGGCGGGTGGATTGTCTGAGCTCAGGAGTTCGAGACTAGCCTGACCAATATGGTGAAACCTTGTTTCTACTCAAAATACAAAAATTAGCTGGGTGTGGTGGTGCGTGCTTGTCATCCCGGCACTTTGGGAGGTCGAGGTGTGTGGATCATCTGAGGTCAGGAGTCCGAGATCAGCCTGACCAACATGATGAAACCCCGTCTCTAGTAGAAATACAAAAAACAGCTGGGCCTGGTGGCGCATGCCTGTAGTCCCAGCTGCTCAGGATGCTGAGCCAGGGGAATCGATTGAACCTGGGAGGCGAAGGGTGCAGAGGTGAGCTCATGCCACTGCATTCCCACCTGGGTGACAGAGTGAGATTCCATCCCCCGCCCCGCCTCAAAAAAAATCAAAAGGCAGCGCAGAGGTTTCATTCCAAGATTTTTGGCCCATGCCCAGGGTGCCTCCACTTTACTGTCATCAAAACAATAAAAATCAAATGAGACAAAAGGATAGCGATTTGGAGGAAAATGCTTTAAAGTTTTACAAAGCAGTGTTACATTATTTGGTACCCAGTTTTTAAAAGGTGAATAACCTCATGCTAAAACCACAACCTGCTCAGATCTGAATGGTTGTGTTCCCTCAAAATTCCTGTGTTGAAACCTGACCCCCAAGGTAATGGAATCAGGAGGTGGGGCCTTGGGGAGTGCTTAGGTCCTGAGGGTGGAGCCCTCGTGAATGGAACTAGTGTCCTTACAAGGAGGTCTTCGAGAGCTCCCTCACTCTGAGGACACAATGAGAAGCTGCTGTGTTATGAACCAAGCAGTGGGCTCTCGCCAGGCACCAAATCTTCCCACACCTCAAAGTTAGACTTCCCAGCTTTCAGAACTGTGAGAAATAAATTTCTGCTGTTTATAGGCCTCCCGGTTTATGGCATTTTGTTACACTAGCTGGAACAGACGGAAACATTCCAGGCAGTACTGCAAGTGAGCGATGGGAAACAATGTTATACACGTTACCACGGGAGAGGACTGAACTAGTTCATTTCCACTGGTCCCTCTTCAACCCAGCAACACTCTTATTTTATGGGAGGGAAAGTATAGCCACATAAAAATCGACAGATGGGCTTTGATTTTAGCAGCAGGAAGGTGGGTCTCCTAAGTTTTCACTTTTCTTTCACTCAGATTTATTTTCACATCTGAGAGCCATTTAATTTGACTACAGTTAAGCTGCTTTCAAATTGCAGACATGAGCAGGGTCTCACTTAGTTTCAACTAAACAGGAGACCCGATTACAAGCAGCATTGTGGGCATCTGGTCCTGTGGCTGGTTTTCCTCAGCAAATGCAGAAAAACCATAGCAACCATCAGCACACAGTGAAACACAGCATCACCAAATAGCTCGGTCAGTCGGTGGAAAGACTCTGTGTGGCGCTCAGGGCCCTGGAAGGGGGCATGGGGGAGGCAGGAGGGAGCAGCCAGTGCCCTCCAGGCTTCGTCAGGTGGGGCAATGTATTAGCTTTCCATGGCTGTGTAACAAATGCCACCAAATTAGCAACTGAAAACAACAGCCAATCACCATCTCCCAGTTTGCAAGTCAGAAGCTCAAGCAGGCTCATCTGGGTTCTCGGCTCTGGATCTCACACACCTCAATCTAGGCATCCCCAGGACTGGGCTCTGATCTGGAAGCTCAGAGCAGAATCTGCTTCTGAGCTCATTCAAGTCGGTGGCAGAATTTCATTCTTTGAGGTTGCAGAACAGAGAGACCTGTGCTTCCTTGTGGGCTGCCAGCCAGGGGCTGCTCTCAGCTTCTAGAGGCCACCCTCGTTCCTTGATATGTCCCACCCTCTCCTCAACCCCCTCACCAAATCCTCAAGCCAGCAGTGATGGCGAATCCCTCCCATACTTGGATTCTTACTTCCTTTTCTGCTACCAGCTGGAGAAAACTTTCTATTTGCAAAGGGCTTACCGGATTGGTTTGGGCCCACCCACATATATCCCACATCACATTGTGAGTTCAACTGACTTGGGATAATGATTACATCCAGGAGATCCTTCATGGCAGCCCCAGATTAGTGTCTGATTGAATAACCAGGGATGGAATCCTAAGGGTCATCTTTAGAATTACACTGATTAGAGAGAGTTCAGACAGCCCCGGGAGACTATGATGAACACAAAACGGTATAAGACTGAGAGCTACAATTTACACACTGATCATTTCCCTTCCCGGAAACCAAGGAAGCCATCCTGGGGGAGGAGACTCTGATGTGGGCCTGGAAGAACCAGGGGACTTGAGGTACAGGTGAGGAACGGGGCAGGTGTATGTAAGAGGAGAAAAAGGAGGTATCAAGACCAGGGAACACTGTACATGGTGGCTGGTGGACAAGAACAGTTACGATAGGCCTCTGAGGGAGCGGACTCACCCTAGAGTCAAGCCAACTGAGGGAAGAGGTGACCAGGTGAGTACCAGTTAAGTAGTAATCAGCAATACTTCCTCTACTACTTGCCATGTGAAAGGCCCACGCACCCTTGCTCCTCACACTGAGCTTCTAATTAACAAAACGAGGCAGGGAGCTTCCAGATCTCACTTTCATAGGTGAATTTTGTGATACTGTTATAGTGTTAAAATACATTATCCTGGCCGGGCATGGTGGCTCGCCCCTGTAATCCCAACACTTTGGGAGGCCGAGGTGGGTGGATCACGAAGTCAGGAGTTCAAGACCATCCTGGCCAAGATGGTGAAACCCTGTCTGTACTAAAAATACAAAAAAATTAGCCGGACGTGGTGGCAGGCGCCTGTAGTCCCAGCTACTCCGGAGGCCAAGGCAGAGAATGGCTTGAGCCCAGGAGGCGGAGGTTGCGGTGAGCCGAGATTGCACCACTGCACTCCAGCCTGGGCCACAGAGGGAGACTCTGTCTCCCAAAAAAAAAAAAAAAAAAAGCGTTATCCTTGTGTTAGTCTGCTCAGCTGCCATAAGAAAGGAACACAGACCAGGGGTTTACACAATAGATGTGTATTCTCTCCGGGTTCTGGAGGCCGGAAGGCTGAGATCTAGGGTGGTTCATTCTGGGGCTGTGGGAGAAGCTGCTTCAGGGCTCTGCCCCGGCCTCTGGAGTTTGCTGGTCTCTTTGGCGTTCCTTGGCTTGTAGAGGTGTCATGGCGATCTCTGCCGTCATCTTCACGTGGCATTCTCCCTGTGTGTGTCTGTCCCCAAATCTTCCCCCCCTCCGCTTTATTTTTTGAGATGGAGTCTTGTTCTGTCACCAGGCTGGAGTACAATGGCATGATCTCAGCTTACTGCAAGCTCCACCTCCCGGGTTCAAGCGATTCTCCTGCCTCAGCCTCCCAAGTAGCTGGGATTACAGGAGCCCACCACCAGGCCCAGCTAATTTTGGTATTTTTAGAAGAGATGGGGTTTCACCATCTTGGCCTGGATGGTCTCTAACTCCTGACCTCATGACCCGCCTGCCTTGGCATCTGAAAGTGCTGGGATTACAGGTGTGAGCCACTGCACCTGGCCAAATCTTTCCTTTTTTAAGGACATCAGTCACACTGTATTAGGGGCCACCCTGCCCCAGTATGACCTCATCTTAACAAGTTACGTTTGTGATGGCCCTGTTTCCATTCTGAGGTCCTAAAGTTTAAGACTTCAATGTATGACTTCATGGAGGACACAATTACCCCCATAACAGTCTTCTGTGCTCTAGAGACAGCCCTCATTTTTTGAGGGTAAGGATCAGATAACTTATACTTTATTTCTATAGATAACGTGAGGCAAATTCTACTTAGAGTTTGAACTCTTCTCAAAGTATGGTCCTCAGACAAGTGGCATCAGATCACCTAGCAGCTTGTTGGAAATGCAGTCTCGCCCCACACCAGGCCCACAGGGTCACAATCCTCATTTTAACAAAATCCCCAGAAAACTTTTTTTGTGTGCCTAAAAATTTGAAAGGCAGTATTTAATACACTTTGTCAGAAATGACTGGAAAATTCTTCAGGGCAAAACCATAATGTCAACCTCACACCACCATTTAAAGAAATTAAAAATAAGTTTTTGAACTAGTACAGCCACTCCAGAGAACAGTATGGAGGTTCCTCAAAAGACTAAAATAGAACTACCATATGATCCACCAATCCCACTGCTGGGCATTTATCCAGCAGAAAGGAAATCAGAATATCAAAGATACATCTGTACCCCATGTTTTTATCTCAGCACTGTTCACCACAGCCAAGGTATGTAATCAACCCAGGTGTCCAACCCTGGATAAACAGGGAAAGAAAATGGGACATATGCATTATGAAATACTATTCAGCCATAAAAAAGAATAAAATCCTGTCATTTGCAGCAACGTGGATAGGACTAGAGGACATTATGTTAAGCGAAATAAGCCAGGAACAGAAAGTAAAACCGCATGTTCTCACTCATCTGTGGAAGCTAAAATAAAGTTGATCTCATAGAAGTAAAAAGTAGAACAGAAGATGCTAGAGGCTGGGAAGGATAGGGAAAAAGAAGAAAAGATTTGTTAAGTGATGCCCATTTACAGCTAGTTGGAAGGAATCAGTTCTAGTGTTCTGCAGCACTAGGGGTTGGTGGGAGTTAGTAATATATTACAGTTTCCAATAACTAGAAGGAGGATGTTGAATGTTCCCAATACAAATAAATGGTAAATGTTTGAGATAATGGAAGTGCTAATTATCCTGATCTGATCACCATACATTATATGTATGGAAAATCACAGTGTACCCCATAAATACATATAATTATTATGTGTCAAATTTTTTTATTTTAAGTAACTGTTTTATAAGTAAAAAATGAAAAGAAAAAAATTAATAGCTTTTGGGAGAGGTGGCTCGAAAACTATGTAGTATACTTCTGTTAAAGAGATAGGTGGGACTCTGAAATAAACGAAAATGGTTGGTTTTTTTGTTTTTTTTTTTTTTTTTGTTTTTTTTAAAGATACAACCAATTGAAGATGGAAGAGAGTTTTTGTTTCGTTTTGGTTTTTGAGACGGAGTTTCCCTCTCGTTATCCAGGCTGGAGTGCAGTAGTGTGATCTCAGCTCACTGCAACCTCCGCCTTCTGGGTTCAAGTGATTGTCCTACCTCAGCCTCCCGAGTAGCTGGGATTACAGGCATGTGCCACCACCATGCCCGGCTAATTTTGTATTTTTAGTAGAGACGGGGTTTCTCCATGTTGGTCAGGCTGGTCTCGAACTCCCGACCTCAGGTGATCCGCCCGCCTCGGCCTCCCAAAGTGCTGGGATTACAGGCATGAGCCCCCTCGCCTGGCCCCGAGAAGAGAGTTTTGCATGTTTATTTAAATAGTGTAGATTGGGTGCCAGACAACATTCATTCACTCAGCACATCTTCATGGAGCCCCACAGTGTACCGGGTTCTCCAGTGAGCAGAACACCCACTGGAGTCCTGACCAGGCTACTTCCTGGGGTCATTAACGTCTTCAGGCCTCAGCCTTCTTTTCTGCGAAATGGCTGAAGTAATTGAGCTGCCCTCAGAGGTTTCAGGGATTCAACAAGGTCATCGCGGGGGCTTATCATAGTGCCTGGTGCAGGTTGAGTGCCAAATCAATGCTGTCCTGAAGCTGTTCCTGCAGGTTGCTGTTTGAGTCCCTCTTTCTCAACTGAGGGGGTGAGGGGGGGCGGGGAATAAGTGACATGCACACAGACGTGGACGTCAGGTGGGATCTGTCCAGGGAAGGTGGGCTCTTCCTAAGTCAATGTGAGCATCTGGGCAGGTCGCTGACTTTACTGCACAATCCCAGGGGATGGCAGCCCTGCCCGAGGTCACCAGTGAGGAGCTCAGTGCCAGACATCCTGCAAACCTGCAATCTTATGCTGAAGCCTGCAGCTGGCTGGGCTGCACCCCTCCTTTCTGGCCTTGCCGTGGGAAGTTGGAGTTCGGGAGGCGATGTAAGGAGATAGTGGCATTTTGCACTTTTTCTTTTCCTCCCCTCTTTTGTTTTTGATGATTGGTCTCTTTCATTTAATTTTGAGTCCAAATTGTGGTTTTAAATTAGTCTGTTTCTTTGCATAAGAGATGTTTGTGAGAAGGAAAAGACCAGCCCAGGCCAGGCAGTCTGCCCTCCTGGCTAGCCAGCCAGCTGGACACACGGCCGTCTTACCTACCTGAGGACCTACAGATGATGGAAGCTAACTCCTAACTTCCAGGGCTTTTCGTGGATTCTTAGAAGATTCCGATCCCCGGAGACTCCTTTCGCTGTAATTCACGGTTGCGTTCCCCGGGTATTCCCACGGTGAACCTTCCCAGCAGTTCCCAGTGCTGCTCCTTCTCCCACCTCAGGTCCAGGAGACATGACAGCATCGTCAGCATCCTGCCTGTCCCCAGTAACTTGAGGGTAGAGCTGGCTCAGGTGCCACTCACCTCCTGCCTCTGCCACCACAGCCTTTAGCCATTCTTGCTGCCTTTAGGATTCTCAGGCAGAGGTATCTCCAGCTCCAGCCTTCCAGAGAGGACTTGGAAGGTCTCTCCCTAGCTCTGAAACAGGAGGTACGGAGGCACAGACGCCTTCCGGATGAGTGCCCGGGAAGAGGTGGGATGGAGCCTCCACACAGCCTCAGGCTCACGCCAAGGTCACCCCTCTAGTCCTCTTGGTTGGCTTCTCTCTCCCTCCCTGCCTTTCTCATTCTCCTGTGTTTTGTTCTCCAAGTGATGAGAGTAGAAAATGTGTAAGGAGAATTTTTTTTGTAAATTCTGCATGAAACAATCTGTCACCTCCCTTTGCAATCACACCTTGACTGTATTTGGTACGTGGAGGAAACTTCCATTTGAGCACCCTATTCCAAGCATTTTTGTGTCAGCAAACCCAACTAAGACAACTTTGAATACAGGGAAGGCAGACACTGAGCCACACAGAGGGAAACTGAGATTGCAGGTTGGCCTGCAGTGGACAGCGTCCAAAGGGCTACAGTAAACTAACACACTAGGACCCGAGTGGGAGAACACAGCTCCCAGTGGCAGGCAGGACTCTGTGAGTCCAGGAAGCAGGAAGGCAGGGCATCAGGCCCCACCTGCAAGATCAAGTTAAAGGGAGAACATGCACCTCAACAGGTGAGGAGGACCCCAATCATGGTGACATGGAACTGCCAGGGCCGTGTTAAAGGCTGTGGCTGGAAGACACGCACCTCCGGAGACCCACCTACACCTCTCATTCCAGGCCCGGGGTGCGTGCAGCCCATCCTAAACTTTCTGCAGCCACTTGAGTTGGCTTTGGGCAGCAGTTCTCCATCCTGGCTGAGTCATGGAATCCCCTGGGCAGCTTTTTAAAAATGCTACCACTTCCCTTTCCCCACACCTAAGAATTCTTATTTTATTGGTTTGTGTCAAGATATCTGAGACTGGGGAACTTACAAACGATAGAAATTTATTTCTCACAGTTCGGGAGGCAGGGAAGTCCAGGATTTAAGGCAGCTGCAGATTCGGTTGTCTGGTGAGGACCCACTTTCTGGTTCAGAGACAGCACGTTCTTTCCATCACCTCGCACAGTGGAAAGGGCAAGAGAACTCTCTGGGTGCTCCTTTCTAAGGACGCTAATCCAATTCCTGAGGGCCTAATTCATGAGATGATGTAGTCATCTCCCAAAGGCACCACCTCCTAGTGCAGGCTGAGTATCCCTTATCTGAAATGCTTGGGACCAGCAGTGTTTTGAATTTCAGATTTTTGAATAATTGCATTGTGTATACTTCCTGGTCGAGCAGCCCAAATTTGAAAATCCAAAATTCTCCAGTGACTTCCAGTTCCATCCATGTTGCTGTACCTGACAGAATTTCTTTTTTTTTTTTTTATAGCTGAGTACTTTTTCATTGTATATGTGTATCACATTTTTAAAAATTCCTTCCTCTGTTGATTGACACTCGGTTGCTTCCACATCTTGGCTGTTGGGAATGGAACATTCCTTTCCAGTGGAACCATGGAAGTGCGGAGATCTTTTTGATATATTGATTCATTTTCCTTTGGATATACACCCCGCCGTGGGAGTGCTGGATCATAGGGTATGCCAGTGAGCATTTCTTATGAGTTTCATGTCAGTGCACATAAAGTTTCAGACTTCAGAGTGTTTTAAATTTCAGATTTTCAAATTCGGGATGCTCAACCTATACCATCACCTTGGGGATTCAATTTCAACGTGAGAATTTGGAGGGGACACAAGCATTCAGACCCCAGCAGTCTGGGTGCAGGTTTTGTTTCTGTCTAAGGCACCCGGGGTGACTGCGAGCCTGCCGCAGGTGAAAGTGCTGATTAGGGGAACCTGAGCCAGGACCTGTCTCTCAGTGGGAAGAACTGTGGAAGTCGGGGGCTGACAAGAGGCTGGGAATCTGGGCTTGGGTCCCTGTAGAGAAAGCCTGCAGGGCCAGGTGGAGGGGTCTGCACTATAATTTACATGCTGCACCGGGATCATGCTGACAAATTTGGGGTAAGAAAATTATATGATTGGAACTGTGTTTTAGGGAGATGAATTTGGCTGTTTTGTGCAAGATGGGTTGGCTGGAAATCAGAGACCAGTGGGGAAGCTATTGTGGAAGGAGATGTGTAATGAAGGCATCAAATGCAAGGTTGGTGCCTGGGGGAGATTCCAGCTCCTAAAAATCCTTCAGCTCTGAAGTGCAGGTGCGGCAGCCTGAGTTCCAGTGTGCAGGAGGCAGCGAGCTTGTAATTAGTCTGCACCGGCTCCCTGGTTGCCTGAGATCAGGGTGGCTGCTGGCTAATTAGTGCTTCCTGGAGGACTAAAGCAGCTGGTATTTTCCTTTCTAATTCCAGTAATGACGTCCTATTTTAACATCATAAAAGGATTCTCTGGTAGAGAAACGGGACTGATGGGATGGAATACAGAGGTGACCCAGGGGCCCCCGCCAGTTGTTCAGGGAGTGTGCAGGGCCAGCACGAGCCCTGTGGGAAGCAGGGACCCCTCCCCCCGTCCCTGGCTGCTGCAGCGCCTGCATCTCAGGCTACATTTCCGTGGCTGGAAGCTTGTGGGGAACATCGGAATTGGCCCTCTTACCTTTGCTCTTTGGAATCCTAAGTATTGCCATTTATCTGTAAGAAGCATAGACACACATGTGCCTAGCCGCTGGGTCAGGACACATTGTGTGGTTCCTTTATATAATGTTCTTGAAATGACACAATTTTAGAAACGGTGAACAGATTAGTGACTGTCAGGCATAAGGACAGGATAGAAGAGGCAGTGGTGGGAGGGAGGCGGGGTGACAATGAAAGGGCAGCAGGAGGAATCCCTGTGGGGATGGAAATGTCTGCATCTTGAGTGTGGTGGTGGAGATAGGAACTTATGCATGTGATAAAATGTGTAGAAATAAATACACATACACACAGCTATCTGAGTGAGATTGGTGGGTTGTAGCAATGTCCGTATTCTGACTGTGACATCATATACCATACCTTTGCAAGTGTTACCGTTTGGGGAAACTGGATGGGGGCACAGAGGATCTCCCTGTATTCTTTCTCACAACTGCATGTGAATCTACAATTATCCCAGTAAAATGTTTCCATTTGAAAATACATCAGAAATGTGGGAAGGAGCATCAGGAGGGCACTATAGGCAGGATAATCAGTCAGTGCAAAGGCCCTGAGGGGAGAGAAGAATGATGTGTCTGTTGTGAGAACTGTGTCTTTAATCCTAAAGGAGATAGGAAGCTATTGGAGGGTGTGGCAGAAATATTTAATGCTGACCAAATGTACTCACCTATAATTCCAGCCCCTTTGAGTGGGCAGGCCCCAGAGATCAGCTGTGGCCAGTAGACAGGATGCAGCACAGCAGGGCAGAGGATGTGTGAGTTCCCTGTGCTCTCTCTTCCACTGACGTTGCCCCATGAAGGACAAGGCTACAGGAGAAAAGCAGCCTGCATCTTTGAGTTGCCACTGGATGGGAGCTTTGCTGGGGTCCCGGAGGGCTACATGTAAGTGGCAAGTTAAATTTATTGTGTTAATGCCCTGAGATCTCAAGGTTTGCTCATTAGTACAGCATACCTGACTTAACCTGACTACTTACTATGGGAGGTTGTGAGAAGAGAAGTTAAACTTACCTGATTTCCATTTCAGCAGGATCTCCTGGGCTCCCGTGTTCAAAGTAGGCTGAGTGAAGAAGCAGAGAGTCCAGATGGGAAGCTGTTGCAATAGCCCAGATGAGATGATAAAGCTGGTACCGTTACAGTAGGACTGGAGCTGCTGCCTTCTGAACATATTTTGAAGGCATATTTGACAGTATTTTCTGATGGATTAGATGTGTGAGCATAAAAGATGAGCCAAAAAATCACTCCAAGAATTTTTTCCTGAGCAATAGTAAGAATGAAGTTTCCATTAACTGAATGGAGTTAAGACCATGGAAAGTGCTGTTTTGGGAAGGTGGAAGGAGAGGATTTAGGAGACACAAGTTCTGTTTTCGAGCTGTTAAGTTTGAAATGCTTATGGGATGTCCAGGTTTTCTGGTCTATGTTGAAATCATTGGGTGGGGTGAGGATGGAAGCTATGCCCTTCTATCACCAATTTTCCAATAATAGACAAATGGATAAAGGAAATACAGTATATGTGCACCATGAAATGCTGTTCAGCCATAACAAAGAATAAAACTTTGTTGGCCAGGCCCTGTGGCTCATGCCTGTAATCCTAACACTTTGGGAGGATGAAGCAGGCAGATCACTCAAGCCCAGAAGTTAGAGACCAGCCTGAGCAACATGGTGAAACCCCATCTCTACAAAAAATACCCCAAAAATTGGCTGGACTTGGTGGCACACGCCTCTAGTCCCAGCTACTCAGGCTGAGGTGGGAGGATCGCTTGAACTCAGAAGGCTGAGGTTGTGATGAGCCCTGATTAGACCACTACACTCCAGCCTGGATGACAGAGTGAGACTCTTTCCCAAAAAAATAATAAATAAATCACCTCTGTCATTTGCAGCAACATGGATGGAACTGGAGGACGTTATGTTAAGTGAAGTAAGCAAGGAACAAGAAGTTAAACCCCCCAGATATTCTCACTTACAGGTGGAAGCTATAAAAGAAATTGATCTCGTAGAGGCAAAAAGTAGAACACATGTGCCTGTAGTCCCAGCTAGTCGGGAGGCTGAGGTGGGAGGATAGTTTGAGCCTTGGGGATGGAGGTTGTAGTGAGCCGAGATCATGCTGCGGCACTCCAGTCTGGATGACAGAACCAGACCTTATCTTAAAAAGAAAAAAAACAAGTAAAACATAGGATACTGGAGGCTGGGAAGGGCAGAGACAGATAAATGTATTAAAGGATACAAATTTACAACTAGATGGGAGGAATAATTTCTAGTGTTCTGTAACACTGTAGGATGAATACAGTTAACAATTACACAGTTTCCAGTAGCTAGAAACAGGATACTGAATGTTCCCAACACAAAGAAGTAGTAAATATTTGAGATGCTAATTATGTGGCAGGCCAGGTCTCACTAAAGCAGGCCTCCATAACACCTGTTTCAG
Organism: Macaca fascicularis; assembly: GCF_037993035.2. Lineage (NCBI taxonomy): Eukaryota > Metazoa > Chordata > Mammalia > Primates > Cercopithecidae > Macaca > Macaca fascicularis. The sequence goes on from NC_088381.1 coordinate 2,858,728, forward strand.
AACTGGCTAAGTGGTTAAGTTAAATATTAAAAGCCAATGCCCTTATACAAAGGCTGGGATGTAACAAAATCCCACCGAGAGTTTTGCCTAGGCCCTTCCTGGGCATTAAAGCATGACAAAATAATGAAGGAATTCTTAACAGGACCCATTTAGGATTAAACAAGTTTTATTGGGGATCTGAAGAAACTCCCCAGACCTCCACACACGAGTTTACTGGGGGTCTGAAGGAGCTCCCCAAACCTCCCTGATTTGGCAGCAGACAAGATCAGGGTAATCACCCCAGCACCTGGACCCACTTACATTAAGGAAATTCACTGAGGATCCAGAGAAGATCTTCAGGACTCGGATCTTATAGATTAAAGTAAGTTAATTACTTGTCTTTAGGTGAATGCACACTTAGCACACAGACATATAGCTTAGAAGGTATATAAGCTCTGGATAACTTTGTAATTTTCAGTTGGTCTGGCGATAATTTCCAGGCCTTCTCCCTGTAGCGAGTTACAGAAATGGAAACTCTCCTCCTGCCCAGTTCATCTGCATCTCATTACTGGGCCATGAGAAAGAGCAACCCAACCCTCAGTTTGGTCTGGAAACAAGTACACTAATTACCCTGATCTGATCACTATGCAGTATATGTATCAAAACATCACTATGTATCCCATGAATATGTACCTTTGTTGTCAGTTAAAATTTTTTTAATAAATGAAGAGTTTGTTTCCTGGAAGAATCAGGAAGATTCCCAAGCTTGTCCCCTACTTTCACCTTCAGAAAATTTCTAGAAGGAAGAGATTTTGCCCCCAACTTAATAGTCTTGTTCTTGAAAATTTGAACCCCTCAGGCTATAGCTGTAGGGCCACAAATGCTTTCCCTGTGCCACCACATGGTGCCTCAACTGCCTGTAGATCTCCCGGCATGGGAACAGCAGCTGTTGTAAACTAAGCATAAACTGAAAAGCCAGCACATATCACCAAGATGTGCTTTATCACAGAAACAAAGAATGTTCTCCTAAGAGAGACTATTCCTTCTGTGAAAGCAACCTTGACCTTGCTCTGTACTGAAAGTGTATACCCCAACCTTTTGTGGCTGTTCGCATTTTGCTGCCTCCTGAGTTGCAAGAGACACCGATGTCCGTGGGTTTCCCTTTGCCATGCAGAAGAGAAATACATTCAGATCCAATTAAATAATTTTGTGTTTCAGATATTCCTCTTTGGTTGAAGGTTGGTGGGGGCCAGAGTGGGGGGAGTATTTCTGATGCCTCCTACTGTGGATATGTGGATATGGAATTCAGAAGAGTGGTCTGAGCCACAAATGTGCATATTGGGACTTTTGGGCCTTTCCTGGGGGGAAAATATTATTTTTCCTCTTTCCAGCCACTCTCCACCTTCTCTGTAGAATCCACCTCTCCGCTGCAGGAAAAAAGGGGGTATTTAATCCAATTGGGTCACCAGTGACATGTCTGATTGTTAGAAAGTTCACACTGAGCTTGCTATTCTCTTCCTCTTCTTTTATCCAGGTAGCTGATCGGCAAACCGGCCTCGGGCTTTTCACCCACCCGAGCACTTGTCTAGCCATCTGCCTATCTTGCTCTCTGGTGCTTCCTGACGTTTTCTTTTTGTGCCTAAATCAGGATTACAATAAGGTGGGAGGAGGCACAGCATTTAGCTTTCTTTCTCTTTAATGTTTCTCACAAGCATATGTGAGCATCTCATCTTCTCAAACTAGGGCAGCAGCTGCCAGCAGAATTTTGAGTTTGGGCTTTGAACCGAAAGGGTTCTAGCTGGACCTAGTGCCTGCCTCTTGTGCTTCAATCCAGTTTGCCTGTATTAAGCATTGGAATTTTGAGGATAAGCTAAGTTAAAATGTGTTAGAGGTTTGATTTTCTGTCTGCCCTGGCCTTTGTCCACATCTCTCCCTGAGGGAACTTTGGGGGATTGGGCTCTTTGAAGCAGGTTTGAGGTATTGCCTGCTCCCTTTGTCTTAATGGTGTCAGACCACCATGAAATCTTACATTGTCCCTTAACAAAGGAAATGTCAGCAGTGGTGTGTGTGTGTGTGCGCGCGTGTGTGCGCGCGTGCACATTGTATGCATGTGTGTGTGTGTTGAGGGAAATAGAATGGTGGGTTTTTGGAACCAGACTCAACCCGTTAACCTCAGTTTCTTCATTTGTAAGATGGAAATATTAAGAGTTTCTCGCTTATAACTCTGTATGAGTTAAATGTGTTAAGAAATGTAAACTACTTAGGTAAATATAACTCTGCCTGGAGGACTTTAATACCCTTTCTAACCTTGAGTGTTTTTAATGCCTTGATACTTTTTAAGGGCTGAGATGCATTTCTCTACCCACATTTTACAGCTGTCACATGTGGTAGTGCGGCAAAGGCTACTCTGTGGGTCCAGATTTCTCAGGACCACAAGTGGCACAGAAATCAGAGCCAGTGAGCAGGGCTGAAGAACCTGCATCCTTAGACAGAAGAACACGCCCAGAGCTCAGGGACTGAGGGGAAGACACCTCCCATGCAGAAGAAGAGTCATGAGATGAGGGATATTGACCATGATTTTTTTTTAAATGCAGGGTGATGGGGGCTTATGCATTGCCTGTACAAAGTTCTGGACAAAAAAGAAAAGTACCACTAGATCACCTGAATGTTATTCCAGTGACATAAGAGCAAGACAAGGCAATGAACTAGGTATGTGTGTGAGAGAAGATGACCACTGAGTTTTGGATTTCTAATGGAGATTCCTGACTCTCAACACCTCTTAGGCATAAATATAAGAGATAATCTCTGATATGGTTTGGCTGTGTCCCCACCTAAATCTCATCTTGAGTTGTAGCTCCCATAATTCTCCCTTGTCATGGGAGGGACCCAGTGAGAGATAATTGAATCATGGGGTGGGTCTTTCCTGTGCTGTTCTCATGATAGTGAATAATTCTCATGAAATCTGATGGTTTTATAAATGGGAGTTCCCCTGCACATGCTCTCTTTGCCTGCTGCCATGTAAGATGTGACTTTACTCCTCCTTTGCCTTCCACCATGATGGTGAGGTCTCCCCAGCCATGTGGAACAGTGAGTTCATTATGCCTCTTTCCTTTATAAATTACCCAGTCTCAAGTATGTCTTTATTAGCAGTGGGAGAACAGACTGATACAATGTTCTTGAAGACCAAAGCTAGAGGTGAGTAGTCCTCCCCATGCCTGGCCTTGGTAGTGTCTTGCTTCTGAATGGAGCCCCATCTTTCAGCACACTCATCCCATAGAGCTATTCACTCATTCAGATTCTGACAGGACAAAGGTAGAAAGGAGCAAAAAGGTAGGAGGAAGGATTGGGCATCTTGTCATAACATTTATTTTCTTTCTTCTGATTATGTTGGATCAAACTTGGCTTTTCTGTTTCTAGCTTTATAAAGTAGACACTAAAGTCATTGATTTGAGATGTTTCTTCTTCTTTTTCTAATATGTATGTTGAGTGCTACAAGTGTCCCTCAAGTCATTACACGAACTACATCTCACAATATATGCTATTCCATATTTTAAATTTTATTCAACTCAAAATACATTCTAATTTCACTTTTGATTGCTTCCTTGATCCATGGGTTATTCAGAAATGTGTTATTTAGTTTAGTGTTTGAGGATTTTTTCAGGTATCTGTTTTAATTCCATTGTAGTTGGAGAATATTCTTTGAGTGGCTTGAATACTTTTAAATTCATCAAGAGTGCTTTTATAGTCTATCATGGTAAATACTATCCATGCACTTGAAAAGTATAGATTGTGCTCTTGCTTGTCTACTTGTTCTACAAATTGTCGAAAGGACAGTTGAAAATTCTAATTACAATTAAAGATTTGTCTGTTTCTTCTTACAAATCTATTGGATTTTGCTTCATGTCCTTGGAAGTTTTGTTATTGAGCGTATTAAAACTTTTAAGCTTGTTATCTTCGGATGAATAGACCACTTTGTCATCATAAAATGATCCACTTTATCCCTGATGGTATTCTTTTCACTGAAATCTACTTTGCCTGATATTGAAATATGCAGTCATGGTAGCAATGATGTATCTTTTCTCATTTTTAAAATTTTTAACCTCTTTGTGTCTGTATATTTAAAGAAATTTTAAACATTTGTCATAGGCAGCACATAGTGGGGTCGTGCCTTTGGTAGTGGCAGGAGGCAGTCAAATGCCTACACAGATAGGGGCGGGTTCCCACTGAAACCCCACCTTCAAGCCAAAGACAGTGCAAAGCCTGAAAGCCAAGCTACAAGTCAAATCTACAGACCAGATTGAGAACCTCTCTTCTGATTTGGCACACTTTCCTCTGATTGATTTCCACCCTTCACCTATTTTACATGTACCTTCCCTAATTGGTTTTTTACACTGTTGCGCCCCCCTTTGAGTTGTGTCTTTGTTTTAGCTTTTTTGCATACTCACAAACCAATCAGCACACACTCCCCTATTCTGATTCCATAAAAGCCCCAGACCCAGCCACACTGAGAGAGAAACCACCCGACTTCAGGTGGGGGAGCACCCTTGTGTCCGCTCTCCACTGAGAGCCGTTCCATCCTTCAATAAAATTATTCTCTGCCCTCCTCACCCTTCAATTGTCAGCACAACCTTATTCTTCTTGAATGCTGGCAAGAACTCAGGGCCCACTGAACATGAACTCAGGTACCAGCCATCACACAGGTGGACTAGGGCATGCTCAGCCCAGCCACAGGCTGAGTGTGGATCCTACAGCAAGCGTGGGGTCCACGCTGGTGCACAAGTCAGGCTGTGGAGGTCCCTGGCTGGCAAAATGACCCAGAAAAATCCTGCATCATTTTTACATACAATCTGAGAAATTTTTTTTTCAGTCAGGTTGTTTAGAATCACATTTAATGTGGTTCTTGATGTGGTTGGGTTTAAGTGTATGGTTTTGCTATTTGTTTTCTATTTGTTCTGTCTGTTCCTTGTTTCTTTTTTCTTATTTTTCTACATTCCTTCGGATTGAGTTAGATTGTTGGTTGTTTTTATTCGTGATTCTGTTTCCTTTCTTTGTTAGCTTTTTAGGTGTAACTTTTTAAAAGTAGTTGCCTTAGGACTAATAGCTTATGCCTAGCTTGCTGTGGTCCATCTTCTTGTAATATTGCACTTTAATTGCCCCGCCAAGCCTTGGTGCTATTGTTTTCCTTACTTCCATAATACGCTATTTTAGCTTCAAACAGCCAATTATCTTTTAAAAAGGTTAAAACCAAGAAAAATCCATCTTCCATATTTACCATTTCTGTTGCTCTTCCCTCCTTTTATGGATGCAGATTTCTGTCTGGGATCCTTTTCCTTCTGTGTTAGCATCTTTTGTAGTGAAGGTCTGCTGGTGATCCATTAGTCCAGCGTTTGGAAGTCAGAAGTGGCGATTGCTTCCTCTGCTCCATGGCATTTGTTCTGTCCTTGGTCTCACAGCTTCCTCGTAGACCTGTGCTGACTAGCACTCGGCTGAAGCCTCTGGGATGCGCTTCAGACCTTCAGAGCTGCTTTCTGTGCTCTTCTCTCTTTTTTCTCTCTTGAGAACTCTGACTGTCTTGACCTCCTTGGGCTCCCAATTCCATCATCTCAACTCAGGGAGACCACAGGATGTGGCCCGGGCTTCCCTGCCCTGCACGGCCCCCTGCAAGCCTTCTCCAGGCAGCATGCTGAGTGCCACGATGGGGATCCTTTCCGGGGCCGCTGCACGGCACTTCCTGGTGTCTGATATCCGGAAACCATACATTCTATGCATTTTGTTTGGTTGTTTCTAATAGGAAGTTAAATCTACTCCCGTTACTCCACCTTGATCAGAAATAGAAGGCAATAATTCATTTAATTTGGAAAATAATAGGTGTATTTTAATAATATGTTTTACGTTGATAATTAACTCTGGGATTTAAAATAGACCGAATGTCCAGAAATAATAACCAGTCAGTGCCATCCTATACCAGGATTTTATTCCTAGGTATCTAAGGTAATTTCTAGGTGATTCTTCCGCCAGATTATCCCATGATTCTTCTTTTATTCTTGTGTTCTCGCATTTTCCCCCTTAAGATCAAAACAAGTTGATTCACCACCATGGGTTTTTGTTCTTCATCGGTAAAATGAGATAATGATACCAATTTTTCAAAGCTGTTGTAAATATCAGTGAGCTAATATTGATACAATGTTTAGTGGCTAACACAACAATAAACCTTAGTAAATGAAAACCCTTAGAAGCGAATCTTTTCTGTAATCCTAGCACTTTGGGAGGCCGAGGTGGGTGGATCACGAGGTCAGGAACTCAAGACCATCCTGGCCAATGTGGTGAAACCCCGTCTCTACTAAAAATACAAAAAAATAGCTGGGCGTGGTGGTGGGCGCCTGTAGTCCCAGCTGCTTGGGAGGCTGAGGCAGGAGAATTGCTTGAACCTAGGAGGCAGAGGCTGCAGTGAGCCGAGATCACACCACTGCACTCCAGCCTGGGCGACAGAGCAAGACTCCATCTCAAAAAAGAAAGAAAGTAGGGAATCCTTTGTCTCCTGATGGAATGTATCTGTGACAGAAAAAAAAAAAACTAGTTCTTGGTCTTAACTTTGTGGAGTGAAGACATTGAGAGAAACTCTCCTGGTTTGTAGGTGTTAAAAGGTAGTGCTGCCCACTGGGAGGAAGCTCGAAGTGTGGAAACAGCATGGTCTTCCTGCTTTCCTCTGGGCTCCCATGTGCGATTGAGCTGGGCCTGTATCCCAGAAGATGAGCTCTGATTTTTGAGCCAACTTTCTTAGAGTCCCTGTACTGTACCACTATTTTTTATTACCAATCTCTGGCTTTTATAAACATCTTTCAAAAATTTCTAGCATATTTTAGCATTCAGCATTGCTAAACTAAAATGCTTGTGGACTGGTAATGAGAAAGATACCATCAGAATAGGCTCAGGTGGGCAGAGATGTAGACCCTCATCTTCGGCCCCCGAGAGGACCCTGTGCGTATGTTCTGGCCACTATAGTACTATGATTAACAGCTTGACATTGTGTCGGGGGACTGACATGGTACAATCCTGGATCAGCCACCTACTAGCTGAGTGTCCTTGGACAAGTTATTTAACTGCTGTGTTCCTCTATTTGAGGTAAATAATAGCACCTGCTGTGGACTGAACACGTGTGTCCCCTCCCCTGACAAAGCCATATGTTGAAGCTCTCTGCCCACTGTGATGGCATTTGGAGGTGGGGCCTTTGGCAGATGATGAGGAGTAGAACGCCCTTTTGAGTCACGAGAGAGCTTGCTTCCCTGCTCACTCTGTCCTCCGCTATGTGTGGAGACAATGAGAGGCCCACAGTTTGCAACCCAGAAGAGAGCCTCTCACCAGGACATAACCATGTTGGCATCAAATCTCAGACTTCCAGCCTTCAGCACTGCAGGAAATAAATTTCTGTTCTTTAAAAGCCACCCCAGTCTATGGTAATTCCTTATAGTCTCTAGAACCAACTAAGGCAGCACCTAACTCACAGAGCTGCGAAAGGTTAAATGAATTGAATACATGTAAAGTACTTGAAAGCGCATCATACATAATGACCAAATTCACGTCCATTAGTATTACTTTCTTAAGGAAAATAGCATTTTCTTACAAGAGACATTACATATACCCGCCTCTGATTCTTCAGAATGAAGGAATAACATCAGTCACCCTCCTTGCATGAGGGCCAGGGCTACCAGTAGCCCAGAAGTCAAATCTACCAGTAATGACTTCAGGTGGACCCAACCCCCTGAGGGCTGTGCGGGCAGCACCCGGCTCTCCTCTGAGATGAGCGATGCTCAGGTCTACATGTGGTTGGCTGTGACTTGGGGGCTCTGGAGTTTGCCTCTCCCTTTCTTCCTGTTACTAACAGGGATAACCTGTTTCTGAAGGGTAAGAAGTCTTCCAGAGGGTGGAGAAAGGGCCAGCAGGCAGCGTGGCTGGTGGTGGTGGTGGTCTGGTCGCAGCACACTGGGGATAAGGCCACTCAACCAAAAGAAGAGAAATCCCACAAATATAATCCAAGTTCCAAGTTTAGGGGAATACATGTTCCAAGTAGCCATCTTCTGGGAAATTATGAGAGCCCGATTTAATTGGGGGTGGTCTGCATATGGCGATGACATCCATAGCAGGGATGTGGTCCATGGGAATCTGTTGGCTGTGTGCTGGGTGGTAGGGGGATGGAGACTTTCACAGTCTCTCCACTTCTATTGCTGGCCTCCCATGACCTCCATATCCCAGTCAGGGCTGGAGTATTTATCTTGATCGTTAAAAATGCAAGTTCTCTCCTGGCTGGCAGCTCCTGGTCACAGGCTGGAAATATTTCCTCTTGGTCACCTGACCCTGTCAATGCCAGCCCAAGCCCCTTCCCACACAGATCCCTCATTATGAGCTTCCCTTTGCCTAGGCACTCAGCCAGTGGGGCCAACTCTCTTAGCAGCTTTTACCTTTAGAGATTTGTGTCAGTTGAATGTAAAACCCCAGGGGTCTATACCCTTCATCTTTTCCAAGGGCTTGTTTTCAGTGCCTGGATTTCTACCAAATGCTGAGTCTAACCCTACGCACCATGGGTTTGGGCTTCCAACATCTTGGTCAGGGTTCCCACATGGGTCTTCCTCTGGCCCTCTGTTGTGTTCAGGCAGAGAGTATTAGTACGACTACAACTCAATTGCGTGTTAATTTCATCCGAGGGTGGGATGGGCTCTCAAACCACACTGTAATAGCAGGGATGAGAAACCACATTGTTGCTTCCAATCCACAACCCTTAGTTCTACTGCCTCCTGCTGCTGTGCCTCTGAGTTTATACCTCCTTCCTCACTCATTCTGAGGTTATTGCTGCTTACTCAACAGGGGAGAAGGGAAATATTGATATTTAAACTATAATACAGTTTCAAGGCTGAAAGCTGTAATTGTAGGCTTTACAGATGGTATTTTCTTGGTGAGCCCTTAAATAGAGAGGGTACCTGTGAGCTAGGAAGATTCTCTGTGAAAATGGATGAAGGATATTGAAAGGGAAGGGATTCAATGGCTGTTGAAGAGATAAAATTCTTCATGGTTACTCTTCTTCCTAAACACTTTCACATTCTATTGTATTTACTGTGTAGTAGAGTTTGCCAGTTATAGAAGAACAGTGATCTAAAAAACAATGCACATTATATATTCAGATGTCAAATTTTACATGAAAAAAGTACATCAAGACCATATGGTCTAGCCAAGACTAGACCAAGTCAACTTCACCTCCAGAGAAGTGCCATCGCAAGGTACTCGGACAGAAATCTTCTCGCTGCTAAGAGTTTTGGTGCTTCTATGGATTTCCAGAGTTAGTTGAAAGGTTCTGTTTATGAGAAACACGTAAAGCAATTCCTGCAGGGAATGCTGCATTTCGTGAAGAATTAAAAAATTGTTCTAAATAGAGAGAAATTGAGAGTAGGCTGCCAGCATCTCAGGAGCCCAGCAGCTCAGCAGCCCACGGCCAGGGATTCGCAAGAAGAGAATTTTCATCTATGGGCAGCTTGGGAGATTCGCAGTTTAACTTTTCTGAAAGAATTACTGCTTGAAGCAAGCAGCTCTGTTCTCATCTGTCTTCTTGTTTATGCTCTTCTTTACCCTTGGCCTTTCTGAGCCAAATCTGTGTCAGGGGCCTAGAGATTTCTCTTTACAGCTATGGATTTGGGTCTTGAAAAACACACGTACAGCAGACGAACCTCCCCATAATGACTTCAGGTGAACCCATTCCCCCCGAGGGGTGTGCTGGCAGCACTTGGCCCTCCTCTGAGGTGAGCCATGCTCGGGTCTGCATGTTGTGGGCTGTGACTCGGGCTCTGGAGTTTGCCTCTCCCTTTCTTCCTGTTAGTAACAGGGATAACCTGTTTCTGAAGGGTGAGAAGTCTTCCAGAGGGTGGCTTATGAGAGGACCTGAGGGAGTTTGAAGAGAAAGGGGTGGAGGGATTGCGCAGTGCTGCAAAGAAACCCAGCATGCAGACTCGTTGATGGAAGGCCGTGTGAAGTCCGAGGACCAAATGCTCTATATTTATCATCAATTAGCTGGAATCTCAGACTAGACCTCTGAAACCCAGCAAGCCAATGGCATTCAAATCCCTTTAGATCCTTCCGTAGGTAAAAGGAAATTGCATTTTCTTACTACCTTTCCGACAAACAGGATCCAGATTGTGGAAAGATTAAACAGTGAAGGAGGCTATACTTTGTGATGTTGAAATGCGTGCAGCACGATGGGACACCCAGCTATAGGAGAGTGTTCCTGGAGCTTTAGGATATCAGAGCTTTCACTTTAAAGGAAACAGGGATTTCTGTTACTCCAAATTCTTACCTCAGGATTGCTTGAACGTATTCAGACACAGATGTGAACATTACATTTGCCCCAGTTAAGACGGGCAGAACTGCCCAGCAAATGATACATCTCCAGCAGCCAGTGCCAAGGCCCAGTGCTGCCATTGTGTGCACTTGGAATGGCAGCCACTCCTTAGCTACTGCTTGTTATTACAGCACCCCAATTCTTAGGAAATTCTCCTGAGTATATGGACAAATGCCATACTTCTAGGTGTGAGTGTCGTATTATGGAGACCTGTATTAATAAAATATGACTGTCCTGGTAAACATTCTCGCTAAAACTTTGTCTTTTGATGACAAAAGAAATGCCTCACTTGGTTCTTCTTTGCATTCATGCACTTCCTGGTGGGTGTCCTTCATTAGAGGAAAGAAATCTTGGGTCTTCCAAGGCAATTAATGTCTCTGGTTCACATGCTCTGCTCTTCTCTCTACGTGTGACATATGGTAAGGGCATAACAAATGTTTATTGAACCTAGTATGAACATTGGAGGAGAATGTTGTTTCCCCCGACAGTCTTTATTTTTGAAGCTTTTAATATTTTTCTGGCCAGACGTGGTGGCTCACGCCTGTAATCCTAGCACTTTGGGAGGCCGAGGCGGGCAGATCACGAGGTGGAGATCGAGACCCTCCTGGCTAATATGGTGAAACTCCATCTCTACTAAAAATTAAAAAAATTAGCCGGGCATAGTGGCAGGCACCTGTAATCCCAGCTACTCGGGAGGCTGAGGCAGGGGAATTGCTTGAACCCGGGAGGCAGAGGTGGCAGTGACCCTAGATCGCAAAGCATTTGTTGTGAATTGCCAGACAGACAAGGCTTCAGGACAGCCTTTGAGGCAATAGAAGGTCTGTTGTGATAGTCTGTGGATGGAGCCCCCACAACCCACCAAATCCGAGAGCAATCAAGGAATCATTGAGAATGGTGGATCCGTCCTATCAGTGAGAGATGGATGCCGTTTTCCATAGTTTAAAAAGTGTTGTAGTTTTAAATATTTTATAGTAGGGTTTTAATATTAATTTCTACTTTTCTTATTGAAAGTAGTAGAAACAACAACAAAGAGCCTATTAACTAAGCGTTGTGTGGGAATCCTCTCTCCTGGAACTGGGTTTACCTTATCATTGGCTTCTGTGGATAGTCTCTGCCACCCCACACTGCTCATGTCTTCCAGAATACTCTTTAAACTGAGTGCGGCCAGTTGGTTGGTACTTTTCTTGGACTTGGTGTTACAACATTTCCAGCTCTTTCTGGATGCTCTCTGCTGGAGGGGCTGAGCTCTAAGGTCCAGTTTGAGCTTATATGGCTTTGACACTTCAAGGATTTGGGGTGATCAATGGTTTGGCTATACTGGTGGCCTAGTCAAATGGCCAGCACCCCTGAAAGAGTTGAGTGCCCATGGGACACCATGTCCCTAGGAACCACATTGTTTTCATAAGCACAGCAAGTCCAGTGAAGAATATACTCACCTTTCCCTCGTCAGCAGTCCTTGACACCTGCTGCCACAAGACCCTTCTCTCTCAAGCTCTCCCATGCTGCAACGGATTCCTGAGCACAGATAAAGGAGAAAAGTTCTCCAGAAATGCAACAATACCTCTTAACCATGGAGAAAAGAGGTTCTTGGGCAGAGACCTTGGCATCATGCTCAAATTGCCAGACATTTTCAGCCTATGTGTTCCATGTATAGGTGTATAAACGGGCATGGGTCACTTTGTGAAGGTGCTGAGCAGTTGAGGAAGAGGACATCGCCTGAGTATTGCATGCACTCACTGGGGTTTTCCCTCCCTCACTCTTTCTCTTTTGTTCTCCCACTCTCTCCTTCCTACATGTAGATTTATTAGTGAATGACGGCATCTTTATGGGAGGCCAAGGTGGGTGGATCACGAGGTCAGGAATTTGAGACCAGCCTGACCAACATGGTGAAACCCTGTCTCTACTAAAAATACAAAAATTAGCCGGACGTGGTGACGTGCACCTGTAATCCCAGCTACTCAGGAGTCCGAGGCAGGACAGTTGCTTGAATCTGGGAGGCAGAGGTTGCAGTGAGCCGAGATTGTGCCACAGCACTCCACAGAGAGATTCTGTCTCAAAAAAAAAAAAAAGTTTGGGTCCATGTTCACATTTTGAGAGACTTTTAAGCTATATTAGTGTGTTCTCTCACACTTCTAATAAAGACAAATCCAAGACTGGGTAATTTATAAAGGAAGGAGGTGTTATTGACTCACAGTTCCACAGAACTGGGAAGGCCTCAGGAAACTTACAATCATGGTGGAAGGGGAAATAAACACATCCTTCTTCACATGGCAGCAGCAAGGAGAAGTGCAGAGTGATGGGGGTGAGAGCCCCTTATAAAACCATCAGATCTCATGAGAACTCACTATCATGAGAACAGCATGGAGGAAACCACCCCCATGATTCAATTATCTTCCACTGGGTCCTTCCCACAACATGTGAGGATTATGGGAGCTACAGCTCCAGATGAGATTTGGGTGGGGACACACCCAAATCGTATCAGGAGTAAAGTTCTGAAACAGTAAATTTAAGGAAAACACATAAAGTGACACTGTTTTAAAGCCTAGGTTGGTGTGCCTGAGGGCCTTCCTGGGAGATGCAGTCGGGGATTCTTGCTCTAGAGTAGTCTAGTATACAACCACACTGCAGAAACAAATGCACAAGAATGTGCCATCAGCTGAATCAGCAATGTGGCTCAACCAGGTTGTGGGAAACACCTAGTAATGCTAGAGGCACCAACTCCACTCCTGAATCAACAGGGTCTATTACCCAGAGTTCGCATGGAGTTCCGTGCTGGAGACTCTACAGTCCCAGACACTTTTCTCTTTACACAACAGTGAAGAGCTAGGCCAAGCAGACCTTTACCCTTCATCAGCCTGCCCACCCCTTATTAACCAGAGCAGTCATTTCGTGATGAACACCTTGGCAGTTTCTTGACTTGCTGTTCTCTAACACTTTTCTGCTTGCTGCTTTGCCTTTTAAGTGGTCTGTTTGAGCTCCTTGAAGGAAGGGGTCAACACTTAAAACTCCTTTATGGCTCTCATTATATTTAATATGGTGTCTTTTATGCGCTCGATTATTTCTCAAATCTATAGAAAGAGAATTAAAACGTGGGTGTGATCACACAGTCCATATCCATATGCAGGACTCACTGTATGACCCAGTTCAACACCATTGCATTGCAGAAAACACAGTCACTGGCTTTATACCGTGTCATTGCATATCCACCTATGACTTTACCTGATTCTAAGAAAGATATTTAAAAAGCATGTTATAACATTAAGACCTGCTTTGGGGAAAAAAACGTGTATGTAACTTTTCTTTCTGGCATAATGCATGTGACAAATGGAGAATTTTTTGGCCAAAGGAATATATTTGATGCAAATGTAACAAGTGAGAATGTCCTCTAATTGATTTATTTTTATTCAGTTTTTCCTTTTTATTCATATTCATAATCATTAACTCTGCTACCCAGGGCAATGCTACAGGTCATTTCTCAAGTCACGAGGATGCTGGAAGTCTTGGAAACTTTTCCAAACTCATCAACAGTGTGATTTTTGCAGTTCTTACTCAGCAAGGAATTTATAGTCATTGCTTAAACAAGCCTGAGGTCATAAAAAAAATGTATCTTTATCTGTATTCTTGGGGGCAGGCAGTCCTCTCACTGAGGCAGGGCTTCTTCAAACCTCAAGTTTATTACATGTTTGTCCTGTTCCTCTTCCTGGAAAAGCTCCCCAGCATCCATCATGCCCTTTGCTCCTGGCAGCATGAATCAATCTTCTGGACACATGGGTGACCCCGTGTCCCTGATAACCCCATCCCAATGCACAGACGCCATATGCATTCCTAGCTTCTTTCATTGGAAATGCCCTGGAGGAAACACTGGAAATGCCCTGGAGGAAACAAGTGTCCCAGGGAAGGATGGCCTTGGTGCTGAGCGGATGTCAAGTATAGAGGTCAAATCTCTATTTTCCCCACAAAGTATCATGAAGGAAAACCTGCAGCAAATTTGTGTGTTCTTCCTTTGCCACAGTTTTATGTTCAGAGTCAAGGAAGACAAGGGTCAGAAATTGGGACGGTGGATCAGGCAGTGAGAACCACTGGGGACTAGGCTGAGGATTCCAGCCTGCCAGAGCCTCTTACAGCCGCTGCTCCTGCCCCTCAAGGTTCACAAGACAACAAACACGAAAGCATCAGCCCGGGTCAGAGCCTGCCCTCAGCTCTGGGGCTATGCCAGTAAGATGATCCCTCGCTTCAAGATACTGGATGCAGCTGTCCTCAGTAACCCTTTTGCTAGAGGTGTTCAATGAAATAGAAACATGCAGTTCTACATTTTCTGTGATCCTTAGTTTATATAAAATTTCCCATGGAAAAACTTGTAATGGTTAAATAGAAAAGGTATGTGTCGTTGGCAAATGGACTAGAAATCATATGTATTGGATACAGTTGAAGAGGTTGCAGCTATGTGAACTAAAGAACCTATGTCACAACTGCCTACAAGTATTTTAAAGGCTGTGTGGAAAAATAATAAATTGATAGATACATAAACAGAACTTTTCAACACTTGGAAGTTTACAAGTCATATTCTTCTATATTAATTTTATCCTCTGAATGATACTGTGGGTTTTTAATTAGCCTCTCACTTTACAGAATAGAAAACCAAAATGCAGTCACTTGTCCAATTGCCCAGCCAGTAACTGCTGAAAATGAACTAAGTGTGTATAGTCCAACACACACACAATCACTTCTATTTCATTTTATTTTATTTTAAGTTCAGGATGCATGTGCAGAACATGCAGGATTTTTACATAGGTGTACGTGGGCCATGGTTGTTTGCTGCCTCTATCAACCCATCATCTAGGTATTAAGCCCCACAGTATTAGGTATTTGTCCTAATGCTCCCCCTCCCCTAACCCCCTGCCACTCCCTGACAGGCCCTGGTGTGTGTTGTTCCCCTCCCTGTGTCTATGTGTTCTCATTGTTCAACTACCATTTATGAGTGAGAACATGTGGTGTTTGGTTTTCTGTTCCTGTGTTAGTTTGCTGAGGATGATGGCTTCCAGCTTCATCCATGTCCCTGTAAAGGACATTCATTATTTTTCATGGCTGCATTGCATTCCATGGTGTATATACACCACATTTTCTTTATCCAGTCTATCATTGATGGGCATTTGGGTTGGTTCCATGTCTTTGCTATTGTAAATAGTGCTGCAATAAACATGCGTGTGCATGTGTCTTTATAGTAGAATGATTTATATTCCTTTGGGTATATATCCAGTAATGAGATTTCCAAGTCAAATGGTATTTCTGGTTCTAGATCCTTGAGGAATTGTCACACTGTCTTCCACAATGGTTGAGCTAATTTCCATTCCCACCAACTGTGTAAAAGCATTTTTATTTCTCCACAGCCTCTCCAGCATCTGTTGTTTCTTGACTTTTTAGTAAGCGCCATTCTGACTGGCGTGAGATGTTATCTCATTGTGGTTTTGATTTGCATTTCTCAAGTGATAATCAGTGATGATGAGCTTTTTTTCATATGTTTATTGGTTGCATAAATGTCTTCTTTTGAGAAGTGTCTGTTCATATCCTTTGCCCACTGGGAAAACTGGCTAGCCATATGCAGAAAACTGAAACTGGACCACTTCCTTATACCTTATACGAAAATTAACTCAAGATGGATTAAAGGCTTAAATGTAAAACCCTAAACCATAAAAATCCTAGAAGAAAACTTAGGCAATACCATTTGGTATGAAGGCACAGGCAAAAACTTTATGACGAAAACACCAAAAGCAATTGCAACAAAAGCCAAAACTGACAAATGGGATCTAATTAAACTAAAGAGCTTTGTACAACAAAACAATCATCAGAGTGAACAGGCAACCTACAGAATGGGAGAAAATTTTTGCAATCTACCTATCTGACAAAAGTCTAATGTCCAGAATCTACAAGGAACTTAAACAAATTTACAAGAAATAAAACAAACAGCCCCATCAAAAAGTGGGCAACGGATATGAACAATCATTTCTAATAAAAAACCAACAACCATCTTTTCACTGAGAAAAGAGAAATTATATTATTTTGGGTGATGCCAGAAAATATAACAGGTTTGGAAGGGTGGTGACAAGAGTTTCCTAAAGAAGGAGACTCCTACAGTGGAAAGGACTGTCTGATAAGCCCCTCCACCCAGCAGCCCACTGCAGTTCCCATGAATAATTGTACACCTGGGCAGAGTGATTGAGAGGTGGGTGTATTCGTTTCCTGTTGCTTCCGTAACTAATCATCACAAACAGTGGCTTAAAACAACAGACATTTGTTATATTGCAGTTATGGAGGTCAATAGGCTGAAATGGGTTGGAATGGGCTAAAATCGACGTATCAGCAGGATTACATTCCTTTAGGAAGCTCCAGGAGAGAATCTGTTCTCTTGCCTCTTCCAGCTTCTCAAGGTGGCCCTCCATCTTCAAAGCCAAAGCACACTGTCTCTCTGACCTTTCTTCTGGTGGTCTTCCGGCACTCTCTGACCAGCCAGGAAAGGTCCCCTGCTTTCAAGGCCTCTTGTGATGACACTGGGCACACACACATAATCCGGGATCAGCACCCCCTCACCAGGTCGTTAAACACATTTGCAAAGTCCATTTGCCATGTCAAGTCACACAGTCACAGGCTTCAGGGATTAGGATGCAGACACCTTGGGTCTGCAATCCCTTAACGCAGAAGGGATTTCCAAGCCTCACTTTAAAAGCATTAATTGTGGTTAATCAGTAAATTCTTTTTACTCTCTGGTGTTCTTGAAGAATTCTCTGACTTGTGTTTCCTGTCTACCAGTTCTTGTTTACTTCAGGGAGACAGTTCCCCATGCTCCTGCAGCTCTGCCATGGTGCCAGGAGTCCAGGGTATGAGACAGAAAGGACATTTCACTCAGGGGCACGTGCTTTCTGCATGAGGGCAGCTGCTGCCCTCCTGAGTCAGCACATGTGGAGGATCTGCCCAGTGCCCACACAAAACCTGCTCTTCGCTTGTCCTCCTGGGCCATCTTTGTCTCTACAGAACCAAGAGTGTCTCCCCCAAGAGGGACAGCCCCACTCTGAAAGCCCTCACAGACTCGGAGCTCCCTGTGCTCATGCCAGCTCTTTGTCCTTCTGCCCCATCCAAGCCATTGCCCTCACTTGGTCGTCTGGAAGAGAAGCGGAGACAGGCATCCTCCTCCTGCTGCCTGAGTGGAAGATGTTTTTACGTCTTTCCCAATTCTCCTGCCTCTAATACGTTTACCTCTTTCTTCATACTTTGTCCTATTTCTAGGTCTGTTTTGAGTCCTACCTTTCTTTTTGATGGTTTGACAAAGAAAAGGCTGAAATTTGTGAAATACAATGTAGAGTTAACCTTCTCCATAGATCACGCTTGGGGAAGGAGTTCCTTTTATATTTCCAGTATCAGAGGATTTTATGGCACCACCTTTAAATCTCCCTAAAAGCGGTAAGCATTTATATAATTGGGGTTTCAGAGAGTGAATTAATTTGTCTCACATGGCAAAGATTTTATACCCAATATGAATTTTAATAACCAATATGATATTTATAGTGTTTACTTAAAATACAACTGTCTGAACATTAGATCATTTGAATGTTACTTTATTCTTCAGAGACATTGGAAATCATTCATTGTCTGAGGAAGTACTTTATTTTAATTATTCTAATAATGGCATAAGTTGTCCACTTACTCATAGAATAGCCAATTGACTCCAAGGAGCAGTGAGAATATGACAGAAGGCACACTGGTCTAGCCAGAGACCTGTCCAGCTCTGCTGCCGCACTCAGGAACTGGCTGGTGATCTGTGATGGAGCAAAGCAGTCCCAGAGCTGGCCAGGCTCCCTGCTTGGCTCTGCCACCCCACGTTGACCTGTGCGCTCTTGAATCCTGTGGTCAGAATTTTCACTAACCATTGTCTCTACATTCTCAACAGGTAATACACAAGGTTCAAGTCCAAAATATCTGCTGTTAGGGCAATGGCATATTTAAAACACATCCCAAAATGTCTAAGCAGTGAAATGGTTCTGTATGTTTTAGCTCAAAACAGAGTAGTATTATCTTCAATTATTGATTAATAATACTAGTTCACACTACTGGTACTTAACTGCAATTTTGAAATCCTTAAAGCTCTGAAAACTTAAAGCTGTTTATAAATGTGGCACCAAAACTCATCAGCCAGCAAAGCCTGCTATGAACAAATGGAAATCTATTTATAGGTTTTATTTATTCCACTTCGGGATGCTGATGTATTTCCCTGCAGAACTATTGATGTGTTTGATTGCATGGCGTTCTCTTAGATGGTGCTAGGTGTGATATACATGGTTATAGGCACCATATTACTTTTTTAAGTCCAACATTTTCTAATTTCCAAATATATCTGGCTACAGGAGATTTGGACAAGGCATCGTGGGCTTATAGTTGGTGTTAATACTTTATATTACAAGATTGAGTTACCTTCAAGGTTACATTTAACTGCTGTCTACATGCTACCGAAAGAAACACTCAATATAATGAATAAATCCATAAAAACATAAAAATAGCTGTGAGCAATTTTTAGACATGAATACTGCCCAACTATTTTTTTTTCATTTTCAAACAGTTGGGTAGAAACCACTTTAATATGCAGTACAGAAAATTCTCCTTGTTCAGTTGGATAAAATTCATTGAATATGTATTGTGTACATCCTTCTTTGCAATGCCCTACAATAGCTGCTGTTGGAAAAACAAAACCAATACACACACTGGAAAAATATTATTATCTTCTGTGAAAATTTTTACATAAGTCTTAAAACTGTAACTTACACGTATTTCTGAATCTATTCAGTCTTCCTTGTCTCAGTTCTCAGTCATCCTTAATAGTGAGATCATATTATTCCCTCATTAAACATGTTAATAAAGCTCATTAAGGTTTTGGAAACTTCTACAAAGCTTATTCCTGTTTCTGTTAAACTTATCTTTCATTCTGTTTCCTGAAGCTTTTGTTACAGTTATGTAAAAGCTTGAAAAAACTTCTTGAGAAGTTTAAATTAGGGATTTATTTTGAACTTGAAACTTACAGCCCCAATGTTTATCTGAATTTCTTTGATCTAACATCAGACTGAATTTGTAAAGAGAAGCAACAGACTTCTCTTTACAAATATTGCCTCTGGTAGGATCAAAAGTTCGGTGAAAATAGAGTTTTCTCAAGGGATTTAGAAAAGATTTTTTTTCCAGGCTAGATTGGAAAACTATATGAAATCAAAAGGAGGGAAAAGATGTTGTTTGAACCTTTCAGAAACTCTAAGGAGAATGTGTTTGCCTCAAAACCTAAGTCGAAGTTCTGGAAAACAAAATCGAATAATGAATTTTTTAAAAACATGAGTATGTATATTTATCAGGAATGCCTGTTTCGTTTAACTGTTAATTAAAAATAAGTTTTCATGATTTCAAAAGCTGTATTATGCCTATGTAAAGTTAGAAAATAAAAATTAACAGGATTGAGAGAGTGGTGTATTCCACCACCCAGATGATGGCACAGCCCACCCCCAGCAGATGTGCCTCCAGACCCTCTTTTTTGCATATATACACACAACATTATGGTTTTACCAAAATAAATTCACACTGTAAATGATATTATAAACCTAACAATGTATATAATTTTATGTCAAAAATTTACCTTATGCAATAAATTTCCTTTATTGTCTGAATAGTTTTCTCCACTCCCTTTTGTCCAAATCAGGATCCAAATCCATGATAAAACACTGGATTTGGTAGTGGTGGCCTTTATGTTTCTCTTCACTTGGCACAGTCCACCTCCTGCCCCCATTTCTTTATTCATATCACAAAATTATTAAAAAACAAAATTCATAAGCTGATTGTCCTGAGGAAAACATTCAGCCTTCTGGATGTGTCTGCTTTTGTCCCTGTAATCTTCCTCAGTTTAATCCTCTGGGTCCTGTAGTTCCTACAAATTGGCAGCTAGATTTGCAAGCTGGATAAAGTCACACAAAATATTTTTGCCAGCATTCATTATCTGTGATGTTGTGTAATTCATGTTGCATCTTATCAGGAAACATGACATCTGGTTGACTGATGGTTAGTAATAGAAAATCAACAGCTGAATTAGGGTCATGATAGTTTACCCCTCCATGTACAATTAGAATTTTCACCTCACTTATTGGAAATAGTCTATATGGAATTACTTTAGCCTTATGCAAATATTCAGTTCCCCAAGAATGCAATGGAACAGCTTTAATACCACTTAATAACTCTTGTCCTAGGTAGTGACATAATGATTTTTCTAATTCTACCATATGGTTAATTTTGACCATTATTAGCTGCTTTTTCATATAACAAAGAGCTTTTTTCACCACTCAAAGTTATTTGGTCACCTCCCCTATAGTTTCTACTGGAAGAGCCAAATAAAGACACCAATTTTAAACAAGATAGCATGAGTTTTAATTATTTTTTCCTGGCATTCCCTTTTCTGAGTTCAATGAACCTGTGTATTTCATTGATTAAATGCATTCCCGCTGCTGTAAGAGAATGCCTGGGTTCTTTTGGTGTGTTCTTGTTAGTCTTTGCATTCTTTCTTGTTCTATAGCACCTTGTACCTTCTGATATTCCTTGTACCATCATTTCTCCAGGGAGTCAGTGGTTTACTCATAAGTAACTGAAGGAGGTTAAAATTAGACTCCCAAGAGCTTTGATTAGATGGTTAAATCAATAGAAAGTTAAAAGCCATTTCTGTTGATTTTTGTTGATTAAGGAGACCTCAGGTGTAAAAGGTTAAACCACGATTTAAAATGTAAAGCACGTCATTCAAAGTAATCTCTTCATATTTGTACATGGAAAACTCAGGACAAAAATTAATCAAATAATTTTAGGGTTCCCCCCCCCAGAATGATAAAAATTTGCTTAAGTCAATTTTAGACATGCAGCCAGATCTGATTTAAGCTTAGTTCCTGACTTCCTCTCATTGGAAAACTGAATCTAGACTCCCGCAACTAAATGTTGAAGCCCATCTGCTACTAACAACATTCCTATAATATTTGAATTGATTTAATCAGAGTCAACTGGGTGATGGTACAGCCAGCTGGATATGGGATACACAAGAGGAAGGGTACTGTCTGTGGGAAGGAATTGTCCATTAGGGAGGAATTAGCAGAACAGTTCCTCCTGTCCCACAAGCTTTCCAATCCTGGCAGCAGATCTCATGCAGTATTTGGGACACACTTAAACTAAAAAAAAAAAAATTTTTCTGGAATTAAAATTTAACTGGGCATCTTATATTTGATTTGGCAGCCTTGTTCTCAAAGCCAGTCCTTCCATGCATGGGGGGAGAAAGGTCTTCTATCACTGTCCCTAGTTTTATCTGCCACAAGCTTCCTGCCTTTAGAAACCTTTGCCTGTCTGCTGCTGGAGGCTCCATTACTCACTTGCTATGGCTCCTGCTGGGTTTCAGTTGGAATGAAGGTCTTACGTTGGCCTTCACGCCCTACCTTTTCTTCCTACCTTGAATGGATCATCCAGTTTCAGATCTTATGTCCCTAAATACCTGACCCAAACACAACCAAACCTTACTCATTTTTGTGTTCATACATCCTACTTTTTCACGATCCTAAGTTCTGCCTAGACTGTTCATACTAGCCTTCCATACTCTGATGCACACTTCTAATGCCCACACCCACGATTTGATAACTTAGATGATCTTTACACAGGACAAGAATCCTGACCTGGCATTAAGAGGGCTTTATGTTATGGTTATTTCAGAAATAGTGATGGAATTTTTTTTTTTTTTTTTTACGGAGTGTTGCTCTGTCACCAGGCTGGAGTGCAATGGCTCAATCTCGGCTCACTGCAATCTCCACCTCCTGGATTTAAGTGATTCTCCTGCCTCAACCTACCGAGTAGCTGGGACTACAGGTGCTTGCCACCACGCCCAGCTCATTTTTGTATTTTCAGTAGAGACAGGATTTCACCATGTTGGCCAGGATAGTCTGAATCTCTTGACCTCATGACCCCCTGGCCTGGGCTTCCCAAAGTACTGGGGTTACAGGGTGATGGATTTTATTGTATGTGCGTCTTGTGTGTTACAGCAAGGGATTCTCATTGTTGACAATATTGCAAGGTGTTTTTTGTTTTGTTTTGTTTTGTTTTTTAAAGAAATAATGGGTTAAGTCGTCTTTATTCAAAGCTAAATGGAGTATGTGGCTGTTAATATTTAGTCTATTGACCTTATAGCTGAGCTGTCTTGATCCTGGACACACATTAGAATTACTCAGGGAGGTTTTGATTCTTGCCGTTTTTCTTAAAGATCATTGCCTTGGCCTAACCTCTAGAGGATCTGATTCAGTTGATCTGGGATTTGACCCAGGTGATCATATATTTCAAAGTTTCCCTTGTCCTTTAAATGTGTGTCACAAAGAATGGGAAACATAAAACTAAACACAAATGGGATCAAAGTATCACAGTAAAAACTTATTAAATATCTACTTTGCCCCAGTGGAAGAAGCTAACTCTGAGCGGATGGAGAGTTCTTGGTAAGATTTTTGGATAATAGCACTCTAAGAGAAAAGAAGGGGATTGTAGGAAGATGAAAGGGCAAGCAAAGGGCCGCTAGTGAAGGAATATACAACATGTTCTAGAAATAAAAGGTTCAATTGGTCTTGCAAGAGGGACCCCTAGCAAGACAGACACATGCGTTTGGGCATGAGATTTTTACATTACCCTACCAAACTTTCCCAAGCAGTTTGTGGAATCAACACTGAAGCATTAAATTCCATGAAATGCACTTAGAATATACATTGTGCATTAGGCTCAAAGGTGTAATAAAATGACCAGGCTCTCTGTCATTCAAAATAAAAAAAAAATACCAAAGAAGATGCGTATTAGGATATTGACAAGCATCCAGGAATCAGCAGCAATAGATATGGATGAATCATTGAAGTATGAGAAGAGAACACTAGCCTGCATATAAAAATGATTCTAACCGGATTTTGTGCTCAAATTGGATAGTATATTTAGTTCCAGCCTCCTGGATAATGCAACTTTATAATAAAATTATTCCCATACAGTTGTGCTTGTATGCACATGTAGACACAATAAAACTTCTCAACCTCATCCACATGTCCTAAAACTATGATGTCTATTATGGTTCGAACGTGTCCCCCAAAATTTATGGGTGGAAACTTAATCTCCAATGCAACAGTGTTGAGAAGTGTGATCTTTAACAGGTGAGGTTGTGAGGATTCTGCCTTTATGAATGGATTAATGTCTTTATCGTGAGAGTGGGTTTGTTGTAAAAGTGAGTTTGGCCATCTCTTGCTTGACTGCGCTTGCCCTCTGTTGGCTTTGTGTCTTTCACTGTGAAATGATGCAGTGCGAAGAAGCTTCTAGCCAGATGCCAGTGCCGTGCTCTTATGTCTCTCATCCTTCAGAATCATAGGCCAAATAAATGTGTTGATTATAAATTACCTAGTGTGTGGTACCCTGTAACAGCAGCATGAAATGAACTAAGACACCCTCGATAGTTCACTCCAACCCTCTCTTACCTCTAGTTGAAAAAGAATTGTGAGCATTTCTTTCTGAATATTTTAAAGAAACCTAAGAACATAATGATAGAAATTATTGTAATCATTGTTTTCATCTATAACAAAGAGATGAAGACAAATCTCTCTGGGAATTTCTTCCCAGACAAAAGTGACTTAAGATGAATGTAGATTTCTCCTCCTTTCTCTTTGTATCATTATGTCATCGTCGTGGTCACTCACCATCATCTTTAAGATTTTCAGTAAACAAAGAAGGAACTCATCATTATTGCTTTCTGGAAGGTCCTAATGAAGAACAGTGAGCCTTCACCCTGTACACAATTAGAGGCCACATGGAGCTTCTCCTCACTTTTTTTTGTTTGTTTGTTTTTGAGACAGAGTCTCACTCTTTTGCCCAGGCTGGAGTAGAGTACAGTGGCACAATTTTGGCTCACTGCAACCTCTGCCTCCCAGGTTCAAGCAATTCTCCTGCCAAGTAACTGGTATTACAGGTGCCTGCCATGCGCGGCTAATTTTTGTATTTTTAATAAGATGGGTTTTCACCATATTGGCCACCTTGGTCTTGAACTCCTGACCTCAGGTGTCCACCCACCACAGCCTCCCAAAGTGCTGGGATTACAGGCGTGAACCACCATGCCTGGCCTCTCCTCACTCTTTTAATCAAGGATGATGATTCTTGGAAACAAAAAGGTTCACAGTGCTCTCAGGGGAGAGGGCTTTGTAGAGTGAGCTGGGACAGGAGATGTGGGTAGGTTGAATTCATAGAGAATAAAGTGTGAGGAAACTGGCAGGGATACAACTATTCACTTTGCCTCCTTCCTTATGGGGTCACTTCTAAAGGGACATAAAAGCTTAGGGAAAATCCTTTGTCCCAAGAATCTTAGAACTCATCCATCTCATAGATAGAAAGATTGATAAAACGCATAGTATAAAAAGAGGAAAATAAAGTGAACACCTTAGATGAATGTATTTCTCAGAAAAAAAAAGACATAATCCATCCTGTGAAGAGTAAGCGCTCTTCCTGAAACCTGTGACTATTAATAAATTTAGCTAATGATAACAAAAATGAGTATATGATTAGAATGTTTTATTCCAATATTTTTAAATAAATGTCATTCACATATTACACTAAAATCAAAACCATTCATGGAAAGTTGAGGTGGAATCAGTATGAGTTGAAACTAGACTTCTGTTGCATTATACATGAACAATTTGCCAAATTGCCAACGAACTGTCTGGAGGCCCATTTTTTAATACATGGATGAGCTAATGTCGATGTGCAGATGTGGTAAAGGGAAGGGTTCACCTTGCATTAGCCTTGACTCACCACAATAAATTTTAGATGTTACCAGAAATAGTTGTCTTCTTTTTGTGAGTGACCTACATGCCGTAATTTCAACATTTGCATGTCCAAATGCCTTGATGGAGGGCATTCTGCTTGCCTAAAAAGGTCTGTCTCTTGAGGGAAGGATGCCCTGCAAGGACAGGAAGGCAAGATTGGAACCCGATGATGTCATAAAGAAAGAGCCGTCCTCAAGTGGTGATCTCGTACTTTCCCTGCAACAAGAGACCTCATAATGACAAAGTCAAATTGTGAGGCGATGGATATTAATGGGAATACCTTTTGAGTTTGTGTTACTCGAAGAGCCTCCTTCTTGAATATTGACTGGGAATTCTCTGCTGCCTTTCTCGTGATTCCCTATATATTAGCATATATTTTGTGTCTATGTAAATCATTCAATAATGTTGAATTAATCATAAAAGAATAAATGAATAAAATAAATGATGTAAGCTTGAAAGTGAGACATACCTGAGCAAGACTCTCGGCTGTATCTCTTTAGTGTGGTGCAATCGAAGTGAGTGGCCCAACCTCCAGAGCTCAGGTTTGTGTATTTGTAATGTGAAGATAACAATTCCTATAACACATCACAGAGTTGTGGTGTGGAGCAAGTGAGCTAATACATGTGAGTTCCCATTGCAGTATTGAGAGTCTGTGGTGTACACAAAATGTGCTAGGACACGCAGAAGAGAAAGCACTCTTCCCCCCCTAGAAGAGCTCGAAGTCTTGTGAAGAAGTTACATAGGAAGCAATGCCTGTGGCATAGCCCATGTGTCCACTAACCTCCATGTGCACAAAATGAACTACTGTGGTGGAATTTTCCATCTCAGCTCTGTCATTTACAAATATTTGTTTTGTTTCTGTCTCTATTTGATTGAAAGATCCTCTGTAGGAAAGTACTTATGATTTACTTGGAAATTTAATTCCCCCAACTCCTTTTTTCTTACGAGGATGAGGCTTGCATCTTTGTGGAGTTTTTGTTAAGCACACTATAGAAAATCCTCTTAAGACGCTTACTCAGTAATTGACACGCCTCAGCCTCCCAAAGTGCTGGGATTATAGGCGTGAGCCACCGTGCCCGGCCCAAAAGCTACAGTTTTAGAGGTAACTGACAGCATTTGCAGTAAGTGATTGTTACTGTAGGGAGTGTAAACTTGAGCTTTTGGAACATGCAGGAATTCGGGTTCTATTTGTTTCATGTCTTTTTCTTGTGTGCTTAAATAGGGGGAAATCATTGGCTAACGGAAAGTTCCACTAAAAATTAAATTTTTATGGAATCCTTACCAAATAAATGTCATAGACCACTAAGCCCTACAGAAGTAAATATCTGCTGTTGACATTTCATATTTTAAGCTATTAATAGATTCCTATGGATTTAGTACCTGTATTGACAAGTTACTAAAATACTACATCTTATGAGTGATGTATTAGTCATGTGTGTGATCATGATGACGCTGTAACCCATGAATGGCATGTTAATACCAGAAGCCCAAAATAATGGTAACTGAAAGTAGTGCTGATGCCCTGCGTTTTTGTCACGCTCTCACCTAGGTGAGAAGAAGGGCCAAAGGAAGAAATTGTTAAACAAAATTATGAAAGGCCACTGTTTTGCACTGAGCTCCTGCACTGGGCCCCAGTAGAATAGACTAAACTAAAATGGAGTCACTCATGCTAAATGGCACATCATTAAATTGAAATGTTAAGGAGGCAAATAGGTCCAAAACCAGATCAGTTTTTCCTGAAAAGAGGAGAGTTCAGTCTGAGTCAGTCCCCTCTGCTTTAACCCTTACAGAAAAGTAACCTGGAGTAACCTAGTATTAACCAACTAGCTTTTTTGTTCTGTTGTTCTGTTTCTATGTTCCCACCTTACAAACCCACTGTTCTGCCATTGCCCAGTGGGAGCTCTCCTTCTATTTTGTAGAACACAGACTACTCCAGTTCATGAATCATGAATAAAAGCCAATTTGATCTATAATCAAATTTGTTATAGTTTTGTCTTTTGGAGTTCTAGCAACTGACAAAGAGACCTAAGGGACACCGTTCGTAACTTCCAAGACCCCTTGAGGAATTCAGAAGAGGCACCTTGTACCCCTTTTGAGGGTCTCTGCTTTTCTCACGGAGCTCTGAGGGGTTTAAGTTCCTCTCGGGTCAGACTCCGCTTTTCTTGCGTTGAGGATTGCACCTCTAAAATCTTTTCGATGTTCAAATCCTGGGTTAGTTTGTGCCATGGAAGACCAAGGCCTAGAGGTGGGTACCAAGGGTTAGTTTGTGCTGTGAGAGAGCATGACCTGCTGGGGTTGCAGGAGCTGAAGGTTCACTGGCAAAAGCTACAGTTTTTTTCAGTTTTTTTGTTTGTTTGTTTTTTGGGTTTTTTTTTGACAGAGATTTACTCTGTCACCCAGGCTGGAGTGCAGTGGTATGATCTCAGCTCACTGCAACCTCCATCTCCTGGGTTCAAGCGATTATCCTGCTTCAGCCTCCTGAGTAGCTGGGATTACAGGCATGCGTCACCATACCCGGCTAATTTTTCTGTTTAGTGGAGATGGGATTTCACCACGTTGGCCAGGCTCGGCTTGAACTCCTGACCTCAAGTGATCCACCCACCTCGGCCTCCCACAGTACTGGGATTATAGGTGTGAGCCACCGTGCCTGGCCCCAAAGCTACAGTTTTAGAGGTAACTGACAGCATTTGTAGTAAGTGATTATTACTGTAGGGAGTGTAAACTCGAGCTTTTGGAACATGCAGGAATTCGGGTTCTATTTGTTTTATTTCTTTTTCTTGTGTGCTTAAATAGGGGGAAATCATTGGCTAAGTTGGTCAAGGGATGTCAGAGCCAAAGCCTGGTGGCTAGCTGATGGGCATAGGTTGGGCACTTAAGAGGTATTAGAGTGCTCACCACCAAAAAGACTTCCGTGTTAGAATAAGTTGCATATGGAATCAGGTAGCCCCAGCCTCAAGAAAATATCCATGTAATGAGGTATACTCTGAGAGCACTACAGGACCCAACCTGTGATGTTTCCCTCTTAGGCTTTTATCTTGCTCTAAGAGATCCAAAATTTCATATAAAAATGGGATCCTTAATTTCTAAAGAACCGTTCACTCTAGGCTGGGCACGGTGGCTCACGCCTGTAATCCCAGCATTCTGGGAGGCTGAGGCGAGCGGATCACAAGGTCAGGAGATTGAGAGCATCCTGGCTAACACGGTGAGACCCCGTCTCTACTAAAAATACAAAAAATTAGCCGGTCACGGAGACGGGCGCCTGTAGTCCCAGCTACTCGGGAGGCTGAGGCAGGAGAATGGCAGGAACCCAGGTGGGGGAGCTTGCAGCGAGCCCAGATCGCGCCACTGCACTCCAGCCTGGGCGACAGAGCGAGACTCCGTCTCAAAAAAAAAAAAAAAGAACTGTCCACTCTGCCTTCCAGGCACACCTGCCGTTTGCATGCACAGGCTGAGCATCCCTTATCCAAAATGCTTGAAACCAGAAGTGTTTTGAATTTTGGATGTTTCTGGATTTGGAATATTTGCCTTATGTAGATTGAGCACACCAAATCTGAAAATCCTAAATTGAAATGCTCCAATGAACATTTCCTTGGGGTGTTACATCAATACTCAGAAAGTTTCAGATTCTGGAGCATTTTGGATTTTGGGATTTGAGAAATGTTCATCTGGGTATTAGGCCCCAGAAACGGAAACTTCTTATCAAAGTAGCAAAACCTTACTAAAAATAATCTTCAGAAAAGATTTTTAAAATTTTCTTACAAAGGCAAACGAAAAGCATAAGGGACTAATTGATAAGAAAAAATGGACTCTGTCAACTTTTTCACTTTGCTACTATAGTAATGAGCAGAATTTTTTTCTATTGTTCTGTTTCCCTGTTTCCATCTTACAAACCCACTTTTCTGCCATTGCTCCGTGGAAGCGCTCAGAAATAAAAGCCAATTAGATCTATAACTACATTCATTGTAATTTGTTTTTTTTAACAAGTATATAATAAAACATTCAACTAAAACTTACAATATATGGCATCAGTACTAAATACATGTCACAGACCATGAAGCTCTACAAAGCAAATACCTGCTTCTGACATTTCGTATTTTAAGCCAGATTCCTATGGCTTGTGTACCTGCCTTGACAAGTTAGGACAACGCACACTGTATGAGTGGTGTAGTGGTCAAGACAGGCAAGTCCGTGCTGCATAGCAAACAATGCCAAATCCAGACAGCTGACAGCCGCAGTGATCAATCATCATGATCATAGTAAGCAGTGTGGCCACTGCTTAAATAAAGAGAGCCCTCTCCCATATCCTTATTGGACTCTCCAATATCCTTAGCATCACCATTGAATCTGCAAGGTTTTCTCAATCTTACTGTTTTGGAGTCAAGAACATGATTGTCCCCTTGCCCACTTCGTTGGTATCACTTGGGCATTCGGGCTAACAGAGGTTCCATTGCTACTTCAACCCAACTTCAAGGGATGCCATGGTCGGGGAAGACAGCATGAAAAATTTGTCATCAGTTCTTAATTATGTCCACTTGGAAGTGACACACTTCTTCAGCTTGCATTTCAGTAATCAAAGCTACCCCTAACATCAAGGGTTGTGGTTGCGGAAGAGGGGAGAATCTGTCATGAATGGCACCTATTAATGTCTATCGAAGTCTACCCTTTTATTCATTCTTCTTCCCATGTATGACTATTCATCCTCTCTCTGCAAAAAAAAAGACTCTTCAAGTCTCATTGTTCGGTACATCTTCAAGTTCTTTTAAAGGCGCATGAGCCTGTCTTTGTCAGGTGTGAACGTATTGTAGAACCTCAGATTCAGGCCCATGTACCTCATGTGCAGCTGAGGCCAAACACTGAGACACCAGTGCTTGGAGATAGAGAAAGGCTTATTCAGTTTGGCCAGAGTGAGAGGGTGTGAGAGCAAATCTTTCAAATCCGTCTTCAGAAAGAGATGAAGCAGAAAGTTTTTACGTGGCTAGGAAGTAAGAGAGGGAGAGCTTCAGGGAACCGAGAAGAGCCTGTGTTTCTTCAGTCCCAGATAGCCCTTTGAGCAACCTGACTTCTGGGCGTCAGCAGCTGGTCACAGTGTCTTTAAAGGCATTCATTCCTTGTGCAAAATTTTTTGTGTCACCCTGAAGTTATCTCCTGTTTGAAAAAGAAACAGTACTTTGGCAGTTTATAATTATACTGCAGGAACAAGGAGTATGGAGCAAAAGCAAGCAATTAATGTGTACAAGCAGGCAAGGGTCTCTTCTGATTTTTCATTATTCTGTCACTAAAAATGCTGGGTGCTGAAATCTCAGGGGCCCCGGTTACAGATACTTCTCCGACGAACTCAAAAGCATGTTTCTGTCCCCACGGTGCCCTAGACAATGGTAGAACAAGGACACTATCCCGGCAGCAGACTCCTGTTGGTCCAATGCAACTCTAAAGCACCCCAGGGCAGGCAGTGTGGGGGTGCCCTGCGCCACAGAGGGTGAACTCATCTTAATTCCGCTCATGGGGAAGAAGTCTCAGTTCCACTCTTCAAATGTCTCTGTGTTCCCTTGGTCTCTGGCTTTGGGGTGGAGAGTCTTCCTTTTCCATGCTCTTCCTCAACTACCTGTGAAGGAGATGCTGGGATGAGCTCCCTCAGGAGGGAGAGGGTGCAGCAGATTAGGTGCTCATGGATCCTCTTATGCCTGGAACATACTCAGCCTCCTGGTTCCTTTGTCAAAACTGTATCTGGTTTCTGATCTAACTGATTCCAGGGAGCGAGTGTACCACGGCCCGCACCCAAGTGCTTTCAACATGATCTCCGGAGCTGCTGGGCTTCTTTCTTTCCTTGCTTCCAAGGTGAGTGCCACTCAGTTCAGTGGCCGGGACCTTGAGCCTATGTCGCTTTTGTTGGGAGGGCACAAAGGTTACGCCTTACCCTCCACCCTGATTTTAATCCAAGTGTGAGAAACATACTTTTAATCCAATTGAAAAAACACACTGAGTATCACACATTCTAACTCTACTTCTTTTCCTGAAGCATTTTTGGTGATTTAAAGTTTGCATTAGGCATTTGAATCTGCAAGGTTTTCTCAATCTTTTACTGTTTTGAGGTCAAGAACATGATCATCCCCTTGCCAGGCCCTGAGATTTTGGATGCCCTGTGCTGCTTTCTTTGTAGGCTTGTACACTGGCCACTTCATCCCTAAGCTCCCCTCTACCTTTGATAACTTACCAAACGCAGCCGACAGCAATCAACACCACCACTACCGCTGTGTGTATTGACTGCTAGAGCTACACATCCACTCGATTCCTCTTCAGTTATTGCAGGGGAGGATTTTAACAAATGTTTGGCTACTGCTTAACAAAGAGAGCCCTCTCCGATCTCCTTTGCACCTGCCACCTTATTATCATGGAAAATGCCACACACTCGGTGTTTTTGTTACAGGTATACTCTTCTTCTTGTGACAGTTCCTGCATTTTCAGGGCAGATAAGATAATGCTGCCTTAGCAAACAATGCCCACATCTCAGTGAGTTCAAGCAGCAGTTTATGTCTTGGTTATGCCCCATGTCCAACAGAGGTCAGGACAGACTGGGTAGAGGGGAAGGGAAGGTCCCTACTCCCCAGGCATCTGGGCTGACAGGAGGCTGCCGGGGTTCATCGTTCCATGTGATGCCCAGTAACGCCGCGTGAATTGCCATGGGGGTGATGAGATAAGACACTTGTGCCAGGCACAGAAGTGCTTCCACCCAGACATTCTATACATTTCCTTGGCGAAGGCAAGGCACATGGGCACCTCCAACATCAAGGGAGTCTTTGGCTGGAAAGTGCTGATAATACAGCCCATGGAAGGGAGAACATTGGATAAGTGATCTGAGAGACAAACCAGAAAGCTTTATTTTATTTTATTTATTTTTTGGTTTTTTATTTTTTATTTTTTTTTCAGACTGAGTCTCACTGTATCACCTAGGCTGGAGTGCAGTGGTACAATCTCAGCTCACTGCAACCTCCGCGTCCTGGGTTTAAGTGATTGCCCTGCCTCAGCCTCCTGAGTAGCTGGGATTACAGGCACCCGCTACCATGCCTGGCTAATTTTTGCATTTTTAGTAGAGATGGGTTTTCACTGTTGGCCAGGCTGGTCTTGAACCCCTGATGTCAAATGATCCACCTGCCTCAGCCTCGCAAAGTGTTGAGATTACAGGCGTGAGCCACCGTGCCCAACTGAGAGCTTGATTGTTAATTGTCTCACTTCGTTTTGCTTTGGAATTATTTGGTATATAGATTTATTTCTGAAGGACAAACCTAAATAATCACATTGCTGAGCTAAGCCTGCCTAATAACACTGGCACCCAGCATGGGTCCTGCCAGTGCTGAGCATGGCAGAGGAGAAAACTCCGCCGGAGACTGCATTTTGGAGGCGTTGAGGATGGGAGCACCTTAGATGTTCCATTAGTTCAATGTGCTTTGGCATGTGGCTGCCCCAAGCACATGAGAACCATGTAAACGTGATTGTGTGTCTTCATTTTGTTTATTTATTGTGCATGTGGAAATGGAGGAGGGAAGATGAAACTGGTCTGTAGTATTTTCCCTTGCTTAGAAATCATTACGCCAGTTACTATGTTTTTGTCAGCTCCCAAAAAGAGACCCAAACATCATTTTTGGGAGGACACACTGCACACTTTGAAATGAACCCCTCTCTACCAATACTTAGCCTTCATAATGTCCCAGAAGAAACACATTTGACTGATGGAACTCTGAAAGCACGTGCTTTGTTTATTCTTGTGTAGCAGTTTGTTGCTTCTCTAAATGGTGCTATCCAAGAGGATGTCTTGACTTAAGGTTATTGCTTTTTAAATAGCTCAGGATACCTGTACATTTTCACCAGAGTCCACTTCACATTGCTAGGTCTGTATTTGTCTCTTAAGGTTTGAATATTAAGAAGAAACAAAATCGTATGGGTATGGCCCTTGTCGTAAGTCGTAAAATTCTGAGTCTTGGCCGGGCGCAGTGGCTCACGCCTGCAATCCCAGCACTTTGGGAGTCCGAGGCGGGCAGATCACGAGGTCAGAAGATCGAGACCACCTCGATTAACACGGTGAGTTTAAGCAACAGTTTCTGTCTTGATTATGCCCACTAAAAATACAAAAAAATTAGCCGGACACGGTGGCGGGTGCTTGTAGTCCCAGCCACTTGGGAGGCTGAGGCAGGAGAATGGCGTGAACCCGGGAGGTGGAGCTTGCAGTGAGCCGAGATTGCGCCACTGCACTCCAGCCTGGGCAACAGAGCGAGACTCCATCTCAAAAAAAAAAGAAAAGAAAGAGAAAATTCTGAGTCTTGTACAGCCAGATAATATACCCACAAACTAGTCTTTCCTGTATTTTAAGCCCTTTTCTTGCTAGCACTCCTCCAAGGATGAAAGGACTGCATCCCTGGACCCATCCTTTGATGAAAGGGCAGCTGCCCCTCTTCCTTCCCTGCAGGTTCCAGTGTGTCACTGGAGCTGAACTGGGAGCCAGCTGGGAAGACGGGAGGCCTTGAAAGGCAGGAAAGCCACAGCCCGCTCTGAAACGCAGACAGACTTGTGGGGCAGTCAGGCTGGACTAGGCACGCCATCCTTAGTGCTGGGGTCCGGAGCAACCAAGTCAGGTCTCTATGTGAAGTCCACATGGGCAGCAGAGGAAGGGGGAGGCAGGGTGGCAGGGGGTGGTTCCATGACCTGTGGAATCTGTTCATTGAGTTGATCACTCAGCCAGTCAACACACATCTCCTGAGGACATCGAGCTTGTGGCACCATCCCAAGTGCTGGGCTGCAACATCGAGAAAGACTCTCACCAAATGCACATTCTACTGGATGGAAGATTAACAAAGAAATGAGCAAAAATGAAGAGGAAGAGCCGAGATGAGCATTTGAAAGGCATGATGGGTGATAACCGAGAAGGCTCCTTTCAGTGGCGGTGTGGGAACCCGTGGCCCTTCTACAACCCACTGTGTCTTTTGCCGGGTGCACACCTGGCCGCGCACACATCTCAGTCTCCGTGGGGCAGGTGTGGCCGTGTGGCTGAGTGCCAGCGGGCGCATGTGAAGGAAGTGGTGGGCTTCTTTTCCAGGCCGACCTAAAACCCTCCCACGCGCCATATGCCCTGTTCTTTCCTTTTCTAGGGGCTAAAATGCAAAAGGGGAAGAAAACAGACTAGGATTTGGTACTGATCACTCATACGAACTGAGTTATGTCCCCACAAAATTTGAATGCTGAAGTTCTAATCCCCATGTGACTACCATTGGAGGTGAGGCTTACAGGGAAGGAGGTAATTAGGGGTTAGGTGACGTCGTAAGGGTAGGGCCTTAATGTGACATGATTAATGCCCTTATAAAAAGAAACATCAGGCCAGACGTGGTGGCTCACGCCTGTAATCCCAGCACTCTGACCTCAGGCGGGTGGATCACCTGAGGTCAGGAGTTTAAGACCAGCCAGGCCAACATTTCTACTAAAAATACAAAAATTAGCCTGGTGTGGTGGTGGGCACCTGTAACCCCAGCTACTGGGGAGGCTGAGGCAGGAGAATCGCTTGAACCCAGGAGGCGGTGGTTGCAGTGATCTGAGATCGCGCCACTGTACTCCAACCTGGGCTACAGAGTGAGACTTCGTCTCAACAACAACAACAAAAAAGAAACAAACAAACATCGGGGCTCTAGGGAAGAGTCTGCTTTTAAGCTTGATGTGGTTTGGATTTGTGTCCCCTTCAATCTCATGTTGGCATGTGATCCCCAGTGTTGAAGGTGGGGGCTGGGGGGAAGTACTGGATAACAGGAGTATATCCCTCATGAATCCCCTGGGTGACGAGTGAGTTCTCCCTCTGAGTCCACATAAGATCCGGTTGTTTAAAAGAGCCTGGCCCCCTCTCACTCTCTCGCTCCAGCTCTCACCATGTGGTGGGCCTGCCCCCGCTTCACTTTCTGCCATGGTTGTGAGGTTCTTGAGGCCTCCCCAGAAGCAGATGCTGGTGCCATGCTGTGACAGCTGCAGAACTGTGAGCCAGTTAAGCCTCTTTTCTTATACATTACCCAGTCTCCGGCCTCCCTTTATAACAATGCCTGTACACATGGCCTAACACGCGGGCCAAGGAATCACCAGCAACGGCTGCGGCTCCAACTTGTCCTTTCAAAACAGCATTTACACACATCACTCCTCTGCTCAGACCCCTTCCTCAGAGACAACGCCACATGCCTTTCAAATCACCCATCATGCCTTTCAAATGCTCTGCCAGGGACTGCGAGGCTCTGCAGGGCCTGGTTCTGTCTGCCTGTGCCCTCACACCAAGCACAGGGCAGCTCCAGGCCCTTTGTGCTTAGTGTCGTTTCTTCCCGGACAGCTCTCCCTCCCAGATCCTCACGGGGTAAGTTCCTCATCAGTGCCTGGATGTCTCCTCGTCCAATACCCCAATCTGACCTCTGGTGCGAATATCCAGTCTACACTAGCGCCCACGCCTACTGGAGCCCTGGATTCTCGCTCCCTCTCCTCCTTCGCAGCACCAGTCATGATCTGACACACCTGGGATTGCTTGCTATTCACTGCCCGTTGGCTCCTGTCACTGGGACACAAATCCCACAGCAGCAGGACTTCACCTGCTCTCTGTGGATCTCCATGCCCGGGTTCCTGGACAGGGACCAGCCCTGCGACACCCACTCAGTGAGGAGCTATGATGACCACATCCACATCTGAGTCAGAGGGGCTGTGATGTTTCTCCAGCTACCAGGCAGCTCTGTCCCCAGTGACCTGTCACCAGCCCTGAAGCCCATTATCCAGCACCATCCTCCGAACACAAAACCTCTGGTTTATAAA
The DNA here is from genome assembly GCF_037993035.2 of Macaca fascicularis. Taxonomy (NCBI): domain Eukaryota; kingdom Metazoa; phylum Chordata; class Mammalia; order Primates; family Cercopithecidae; genus Macaca; species Macaca fascicularis. The sequence continues at coordinate 2,894,782 of NC_088381.1, forward strand.
GGAGACCCCTTCTACCCCTCACTGAAGAGCAGGACTAGTGTGGACAGCAAGGTGTCTATGAAGTGTATCCTTAACTTCCAAGCAGAGATGGCTTGTGAAGTTTTATTCTTTCTTTAAAATGCTCAAGATGTGTAAGTGTTATTTCTTGTGGCTGTTCTGACAAGTTTCCACAAACTGAGTGGTTGAAGACAACAGAAATGTATTTGCTTACAGCTCTGGAGGCCAAAAATGCAAAATCAATACCAATGGATGGAAATCAGTGTCCGCTGGGCCATTCTCCCTCCAGAGGCTCCGGGGAGAACGAGTCTTCCCTCTTCTGGTTTCTGGTCACTGCCGGCATTACTTGGCTTTTGTTTGTGTCACTCCAGTCTTCAAGGTCAGGACATTCAAATCTCTGTCTTCTCCATCTTCACTTGTGAGTGTGTGTTGGAGGAGTTGTGTGTGTGAAATCTCCCTCTGCCCTGCTTTCATAAGAATATTTGTGATTGCATTTAGGACCAACCCAGATCATCCAGGATGCTCTCCCCATCACAAAATCTTTAATTTATCACATCTGCAAAGATGGCTTTTATTTATTTATTGCCACATAAGGTAACACTCACAGGTTCTAGGAATTAGGACATGAATATCTTTTTAGGGAGGTGTTATTCAGCTTACACAACATAGATTTTGTAATTTCTATTAAAAGATAATTCATAGAACATTTAATGAATAGTTCAAAGAGAATAAGAAATTAGAAATCAAAGGATTAGTTAATTTTTTTTGAGAGGGAGTCTTGCTCTGTTGTCCAGGCTGGAGTACAGTGGCACGATCTCAGCTCACTGTAACCTCTGCCTACTGGGTTCAAGCGATTCTCCTGCCTCAGCCTCCTGAGTAGCTGGGATTACAGGCACATGCCACCATGTCTGCCTAATTTTTGCATTTTAGTAGAGACAGGGTTTCACTATGTAGGTCAAGGTGGTTCTTAAACTCCTGACCTCAAATGATCCCCCTGTCTTGGTCTCCCAAAGTGCTGGGATTATAGGCATGAGCCACTGTGCCCGGCCTGATTTTTGGTATTTATATATAAAGTTGTATAATTTTTCTTCTCTAAATATACTTTTTTCCCCCCAAACGGTATTTGCTTCTTGGAACTACTTTGAATTTGGTAGCATTCAATATGGAAAGATTAATTATAGTTACCTCTAATGAAAGAAAGTATTGGCTTAAAAACTGCAATTAAATTGCATTGCTGTAAAAATAAAATTCTATTGTTTTGTAGGGAGAAAAAGTGTTCGGTGTTCTGGTTTTATATATGTTTTCACATAATTAAAAATATATACCTGTGAAATGTTTGATAATGGGAAGACCTCCTTTTATCTTTTATATGTAATTGGTATACAGGACGTTGCATTATGCAAGTAAAATATGTGAATAGTAGTATAAGTACATCTCTAGTTATGAATTTTATCTGTTTCACTTTAAAAAGAATCCCATTTTACATTTACTCATGGATTATGGATGTATGAGAGATGCCGTTATTCTTCAGTTAGTACTTTTATGTTGGTGGAGAACAGAATCCTCTCATTATTAACAGATTTAGTTCTCTGGCAAAATCATGGAAGAGGAAGTTGAGGATGCCATGAATAATACTGAAGACTCACACATAGATCCAGAAAAATCTTCAACTGCCCTAGATTTTAAATGATTTTAGAATCTTTTCAAAACCTCTTTTTTAACAAAAAAAATGCAGTTATTTGAAATGCCATCATGTGTTATTTTGGCTAAAAAGGTATTTATATTGAGAGTTGCGAACAGAGAAAAAAATGGTGTGAAAATATATGTGGTTGAGATTATTCTAATTCCCTTTAACCCTTGAAGTTTTAAGGTCCTATTGTTTTCTCCAATCCTGGGCTTTAACAAGTCTCAAATTCCACATTTCCTCGGATTCCAGGATGTGTGTTTTTATTTTTATGTCTTAGCACTTCTGAAGTTGAGAAACTTTGCTCTAAAGGAAGGAATAAATTGTGATGCCCTGGGGGAGTCCTTCTCTATCCAGGTGAAAACAGCCACTGAAGAAAGAGGTTTTTTATTTGATTATCACCTTTGAGATATCTCCTTTGCCTTTCCATAGGGAGTTGACTTGTGCAGTCATTTTTTGACTCTTAATTGTTGATTAAAATGCCTTGTATGAGACGACATTATAATTCCCCATTGAAACAGTACCGCAAATCAGTGTGCCGCTCATCACAGCCAGCAGCGTCACTCCAGGTGGTAGACATCGTGGAGCCTCCTGGGAGAGGCCCTACACATCGTGTGTTAGGGGAGGTTGACATCTTCAAGCCTGGTCATCCTAGCATTGAAAACCTCTGCCAAAACATTGTACTTCTACATAATATTGGGAAGCAATTCTCCATGACTTTAGCTGTGATGTCTCCTGATCCCTGAAAGGCTTTCGGCTCAGCATCAACTCTATGGCCAGGGGTGTTATGGATGATAGAACGGCCCCTTCCTCCTTGTAGGCCAGTGTGAGTCTCAAATTGCTAGCACATCCTGCTCTACCTGAATTAATGCTTCCACAGTGGGAAGGTCAATACAGAAACATAAGGAGAACACCTCCTCACCTTCTTAGGCATCCCTGGGAATTAGGCCAGTTCAATCCCAGCCTCTGTTGGTCAGACTAATCGCAGAGGCTGGCAGAGTGACATGCTCATGGGAAAATTTGCCAAAAGTCACAGTGTACAGAAATGATGTGTGGATTGTGTTTGGTGACAATTCACCCTGGGTCTCATGTTTCTTCCGGTCTTGTGAGCAAGGCACTGCCTGCCCTATGTTTAGCCTTATCTTTCCGAGGATGTTTATTTTCTTTATGTATTTATTTAGAGACACAGCCTCACTCTGTCCCCCAGGCTGGGGTACAGTGGTGTGATTGTAGATCACTGCAGCTTCAAACTCTTGGGCTCAAGGAATCCTCCTGCCTTGGCCTCCTGAGTAGCTGGGACTACGGGTGCATACCGCCACACCTAGCAGAAGGATGTAAGTGTCTACAAATAGAGTGGCAGCCTTGGACAGTAGAGCTAGCATCTTTCCCTAAGGAGCAAGCAGCAGGCAAGCTTACTGCCCATGGGAAATCATTTGCAATTTTAAAATCAGGGTTCCTCTTCTGTAAAGCCACTAAACAAATGTGCAGGTATCATCTGTCATCTGTCTCTCTTTGTGTTATTCTATGGGATTGGGGGCCAGGAAACTCACAAAAATGCTAATAGTCTGGCTACTGCTATTGCTGTGAATGATATCCGATCCTTCATCTCTGACATAGGAGTCTTGTGTGTTCTACCAGCTTCTGGGAAACACTGAAAGGCTAACATATTAGCTTGCAAGCATGGTGAAATCTCAGGCCCTTCATTCTTCTTGACCCTTGTGTGTCAAGAGCTATGAAGGGAAATAGACAGGAAGAGAAAACCATGTGGAAAAAATAACAGAAGAAGATTAGTTTCAATCAGAATAAAGTTTGGAGAGTGAGAAAATTCTTCTAGTTGTTTGCCTATTTACATTTTTCTACCATCCAACACGAAGTATTTCTCTATGGTTTATTTTTATAGCATTTAGAACCAGAATCATCCTTTATTTCCACTTGTCTTCTTATGTATTTGAAACAATAAAGGAGCAGCCATCATTCCTAAGTTAGGCTATTTTTTTTTCTTTCTAAATCTAAGTAGCCACTATGCCAGAGAGCAATTGGGCTTTTTCTTGATCCTCCCGGAGTAAACAGTACTTTTTTGAGTGGGAAATGAATTCAATAGTTTTCTGTCGCCCTGGTAGTCCTTCCCAGGAACCTTGCCCAGGTCATTTGTGGCAGTAACTGCTTCTCTATAAATAGGCTTTAAATCAAGGTTTCTGCACGCCTTCTGCGCAAGTCAAACTGGAAATAATTGAACTGAATCTCAATAATGTTGATACTGATGAAAGAATCTGGCTGCCCTTTGAATGGCTATCACAAGTTCGTTACTTGTGTTTCTTTACTGCTGTGTGAAACTGTACTTCTGTCAACACCTATCACACTATATTCTTACTATTTTTTGTTGACTCTGTCTCAAAGGCAAGTCTCCATTTTATTCATCTGTACATTTTTTACTTCCTTAGGTAGTGCCCATAGATGTTTCTTTTTTTCTTTCTTTTTTTTATTTTTATTTTTTGGAGGCAGAGTCTCACTCTGTTGCCCAGGCTGGAGTGCAGTGGCGCGATCCCAGCTCACTGCAGCCTCTGCCTCACAAGTTCAAGCAATTATCTTGCCTCAGCCTCCTGAGTAGCTGGGACTACAGGCATGTGCCACCATGCCCAGCTGATTTTTGTATTTTTTTTTAGTAGAAATTTTTCATTAATCAATGACTGAAAAGTAAGCAAAGAAAAATACATAACACAGTTGATTCTCTTTATTCACAGCAGTTACTTTCTATCAAGGGACACAAACACTGATTCACGTTAGTGAATATGGAACCGTGGCTTTAAGGGGAAATACAGAGTTAGGTTGCTCTGAGCCTCTGGTTTTGTCCATTGATCAATGCCTAACCTTGTTTTAAGTCAGAATCTGTTTCAAGAAGTCGTATTTGATATGCATTGTTGCTTCTTTAACATTGATCTTGAGGCCAACGGTCCTGTAACTCTTGCTTGAACAAAGCTCGAATAAAACATAGATTTTCTCCATAAGGCACATCTCAGCCTTCTTGTGCCTAAGAATGCTAAGCAACACTACTATTGGGGATTATTTTAAACAGTGCAGTCACCCACACAAATGCGAAAGGCCGTGAAAAGGACACTCGTTCTCAGTGTGAGAGCTGAAAGCAAAGGCAGAATACCCCCTGCTTCACTCCAGCTGGGGACGTGTACCATGAGTAGACTCAAAGTGTTTGCTGCCCTGAGCATGTCTGCAAATAACTGGGAAAGTGTCACATACATAGATTTGGGGGTGACAAATTTTAGTAAGTAGAAAAATTTTCAAATGCAGAACCTGCAAATAATGATGGTCAATTGTATACATACCAGTTTCCCTTCTGTTTACACTTCATTCACCAACGCAGGGTTTGAATTAAAATTGCTTTGGAGGCACAGGTATTAGCACTGAACACGATGCCTGAGTTTAGGACCTTGTTATCAAGCACACACTGATTAAAACTCCAACATATATTTTATGACTGTTTCCTCCATTGTGTGTATCCAGCTGTAGAGATTTGGCTGTGCATTTCTCTATAAACAGTCTTGTTCTTTTCTGCCTATGGAGAAAATGTTTAAAGCATATTAATGTCTCCTCTACTATAATAAACAGCAAAGGATGGACACAGAATGGGCCACGAGTCATCTAAATAGATACCACAAAATTAGGAATTACAGCAGACAGGAAGAACTGATGGGACCAGTGATCACTTCTCATAACTTGGTGGAAAGGGGAATTTGGCATGAGGGATGGTGGATTAACCACCTGTCCCATGAAGGGAGGTATTGATGCAGACAGACTGCATCATCTCCTGGCATGAACAGCCTCTGAATTACTAATAGTTCCATACTATGAATTAAGATTTTGTGGGTCAAAAATAGACATTTTTGTGTGGCTCATGTTAATCAGAGTGCACTCTAGTAAGGCATACCAAAGCAAACAGTCAACAGTGTGAGGCTCCCAATGGCTGGCCTTTGATTGGCAGAGGTTCACAGAGGTGGCTTCAAGGGCAGAGTTGCGAATGGAAAACGAGTGGCAAGAGGGAGGGTGAGTGTCGTTGCATAATTTATAACAGTGAGTCACACTCACTGTTGAGTCTTTCCTAGACCACAGCTGGCGTTTCTGCTATGATGGCTCTGAGTGGCCACTGGGGAAGAGAGTGAACTACATGTGGGACATCTGAGAGCAATTATCTTGGTAAATGTGATAGGACAACAATAAATATCCACCTTTTAAAGCAGACCTCTGGCCTCTGGAGCCAATTTGCAAATTGGGAGATAAATGACACATACACAAATATCATCTCATTTATTAATAAGTCTTCATAGACCTATACCTGTACCCTAGGTTGGAAATCATCACCAAACATTGAACAAATGCTTGCTATGGTTAAGGCATCATTTTAAGATCTGGGGAGGACACAAATTAGCATGAGACACAATTATTGTCCTTCAGGATTGTAGACTGTGGTTGGAAACAGGGTATATGGTACAAAAAAAGAGAGACCTGGCCAGGCGTGGTGGCTCACTCCTGTATTCCCAGCACTTTGGGAGGTAGAGGCGGGTGGATCATCTGAGGTCAGAAGTTTGAGACCAGCCTGGCCAACATGGCAAAACCCTATCTCTACAAAAACATAATCAGCCAGGTGTGTTGGTGCATGCCTGTAATCCCAGCTACTCAGGAGGTTGAGGCATGAGAATTGGCTGAACTCAGGAGGTGGAAGTTGCAGTGAGCAGAGATAGCACCACTGTATTCCAGCCTGGACAACAGAATGAGACTGTCTCAAAAAAAAAAAAAAGAAAAAAAAGAGACTAATACACTTTTGATAATTTCTAGATTAAGACATAGAATAATAATGTATTATGAAATATTACATGCTATTACCATACAAGCCCATCTTTGCTATGGAGTGTAGGTGCATGGCACACGTGTCCTGGCTCCCAGGACTGGTCTGGGGTTTTGCTTCCACAAAAACAGTCTCCAGTGCCGACTGACAGTGGGAAAACCGGGATCTGGGCAGCCAACATGTCCCTCTTATTCACTCAATTTCTGAACCAAAGTAAAGTTCCATTTTTAACAGAAAAAATGCTAACTATCAAGGAATATGGCTTAAATTTGAGGGTACAAGGACTTTTCAACCCACATTCTAGAATGTGAGGCACACAAGTCTCTGGTCATCCCCAAGGGCAAGAGAGGAGGAGAAGAGCTGCCCCCCACCAGGAGCTCTCTCCTAGGAGGAAATGAGAGGACAAGACCCACGCTGAGAACTCCTGGTCCATTCTTCTGCAGAGAAGAGCCAGATCACCTCGCAGCACCCCACCTCCAGCACAGAGTGAATAAGTGAGTCGGGGGAGGGCTGAGGTGCCGTCTGTCCTACCCTGAGATGCAGCCCACCCTGCACTCAGTGAGAACAGAGGATGTAGCAAGGGTTTCCCAAACCTTTAACAACCACTTCAATATCAATTTACTGCAGACCATCATGGAAGGAGGCACAAAAATACAGATTTGGGATCAAAAGTTGGGACCAGTGAATGAAATGCTGGTTTGGACACTGTTGACCAAGTAGGATTCACGAGTTACCATAACAATCATCATGGAGCCAAGCCATCATGGTTAAAAGTTCCACTCCCTCCCTCCCCATCCCTTTAATGAAATGCAATGTCCAACTACCTTACCGATGCTGGGTTCTCCATAGAGTAGCAGAACTTCCTGTGAAAACGCTAATTTCCACATGTAAGTAGCGGAGGTGGTGGCAAAAAACCATGGGTTCTGTAATTGCCGCTTACAGGATAATTAAGAGCTTAATATTATAAAAGTTAATTATAAAATTATATTAATTAATTTTAATAGCCCAACGATCCTTCTGGAATTGATGTCTGAGAAGAACAAAGTCCCCAGAGAGGCCAACAGGGAAAAGGTCAAGTCAGACCGAATTTTTCAGGCCCAGAGCTGTGCCTGCTTTGTCCTGAGCTCCAATTTGGGAAACACAAGAAGAAATGAAGATGGACACATGACAGAGACCCTTGGGCTCCTGGGGGTGGTGGCAGGAGCACGAGTGACAGCTGTTTCCAAATATGGACCGATGACAAGATGCTTCCAAGAACCAAAAGGTAGACCTTATTACTACTTTGTAAACTTTCTCAGGCTTACATTATACAAGGGGTAATTTTTTAAAATAATCATCATGATCTTTTCTAAATGAAAAATTTGATGATGCATTTACTATCCAAATCACTGTAATAATGAACTGCCTTCTAGTCAATTTCTAATGTAATTGGGGGATCTATGGCATAAAGCTTAAGACTTAGACACAATTCTCCTCCTCTCTGTCACAAGCTTCAAGCCTGATATTTTCCTGGCAACTCAAAGCCTTCTTGTAATATTGTCAGCAGTGTGTCTTCCTCCCCAACATTTATAAAAAGTGGTTTTGTTTGGATTTGTTTTTCTTACAGATTAGGAAAGATCTTCTTTTCATCTTTCAAGTGAAAAACATATCTGCTAGCAAGAATAATGAGGATTTGAGAAATCACTGTGGAAAAAGAAGATTTGTTTATACGAAGCCAGTGACTTTGGCCTGACTGACATATGTAAGCACATCTGACAGAAGCAAAAGCAAACTTAATAATCCAATGGTTATACCCCAAGCCCACGTAATTTGAGAAGTGAGCACCTTGGGGGCAGTTTAAAGCAGGGGCTTTGGTGAAGGCAGATCTTTTTATTTTTTATTTTTTATTTTTATTTTACTTAAAAAAACAAAACTGCAGAACATGCAGGTTGTTACATAGGTAAATGTGTGCCATGGTGGTTTGCTGCACCTATCAACCCATCGCCTGGGTACTAAGCCCCACATTCATTAGCTATTTTTCCTAATGTTCTCCCTCTGCTAGCACCCCCAACCAACAGACTCTGAGATGTGTTGTTCCCCTCCCTGTGTCCATGTGTTCTCATTGTTCGGCTCCCGCTTATGAGTGAGAATATGCGGTGTTTGGTTTTCTGTTCCTTTGTTATTTTGGTGAGGATGGTTTCCAGCTTTATCCATGTCCCTTTAGAGGACATGATCTCATTCCTTTTTATGACTGCATAGTATTCCATGGTGTATATGTGCCACATTTTCTGTATGTAGTCTATCATTGGTGGGCATTTGGGTTAGTTCCATGTCTTTGCTATTATGAATAGTGCTGCAGTAAGCATACGTATGCCTGTATCTTTATAATAGAATGATTTATATTCCTTTGGGTATATACTCAGTAATGGGATTGCTGGGTCAAATGGTATTTCTGGTTCCAGATCTTTGAGGAATCACCACACTGACAGTATAAAAGTGTTACTATTTCTCCACAGCCTCGCCAGCATTGTTTCTTGACTTTTTAATAATTGTCATTCTGACTAGCATGAGATGGTATCTCATTGTGGTTTTGATTTGCATTTCTCTAATGATCAGTGATGTTGACCTTTCTTTCATATGTTTGTTGGCCGCATAAATGTCTTTTGAGAAGTTTCTGTTCATGTAGAAAGGCAGATCTTCTTTCCCCACTATGGGACCTTGGGTTGGTGTGTCTGTGGTTTCCATGACAACTCTCAGATTTGATGATTTACTGGAAGGGCTCACAGGACTCAGGAGAGTTACAGTTTGTGACTGTGAAAGGACACAGATTAAAATCAGCAAAGAGAAAAGGCACACAGGGAAAGGTCTGAGAGAAAAAAAAAGACACAAGCTTCAAGTTGTCTACCCCCAGCGGAGTTGCGTAAGTGCTTAATGCCCTAGGAACAGTGTGTGACACACCTGCGAGGTGTTGCCATCCAGGGAAGCTCGCCTGGGCCTTTGGTATCCAGGGTTTTTATTGGGGGTTTGTCATGTAGGCAGGCAGTGCCTTCATAGCTGACCTTAGCTACTCAGTCTCCAGCCCCGCCAAGGTCCAGCTGATAGAGCCTGGCCCAAAGCCCCAAGCATACAACAAGGGAGCATCATAAGCCACATTGATAGCACAAACTATCTGAGCAAGCTGGTATAGCATGGCCGAAACCTCAGTCACACAAACATTTCTATCAGGCCTCAGATGTCATCATGCAGAAGCCCTTCAACAGCCAGTCCTTTGTCTGGAGTAGTGTAAGGTCTGAGCACCAAAGCCTGCTGAGTTGACCTTTTACTGCACGAGTAATTACTTTTCCTCCCTGGAACTTGATTTTCTTCTCAGAAAAACTACACTAATGAGAAGATCTTTGTGATAATTCGAAAGATTATCCTGAAGATAAAATATCGGTAACATGTTCAGAATAATGCCTGACTTATATCAAAAACTCCATATTATCATTTCTAAAATTTTAAACGTTTAAAAACTTTATTCCAGGGTGTGGTGAGTCTTCTGGGGTTTGCCTCCTATGTCTCAGACTTGGAGCTGGAAAAGTTGGTGAGCAAGAAGTGCCAGCTGGAGCAGACACACACAAAATAGAATAGCCCCAAGGAAAGACTCCTTTCTCTAGCCAAAGGATCACAACAGGGGCATCCTAGCCAGTTAGAATGCTTTTGGGCAGTAACTGCTCTGGCACAGCTGGACACCACAGAGAAACTGTGGCCTCACAGCTGCCCCTGCCAGCAAAGACTCAGTGGGGAGCCTGTACTGCCACCGCCGCTAGGCTGTAACAAGCTACCTAAACCTCTCTGGGGTGATGTCAGAGAAGGTGAGGCAGGGACCTGGGACTTCCGTATCTGATGGGTAGTAATGGGTACCCCCCCACACACACCAACATCAGTGTATACCATGTAAACAACCAGGACTTCCAGGATATCATGATGAGAGGTGAAGCCAGCTGGACTTCCTGGGTCCAGTGGGGACTTGGAGAACTTTTCTGTCTTACAACAGGTTTGTAAAATGCACCAGTCAGTGCTGTGTAAAAACGTACCAGTCAGCACTCTGTAGCTAGCTAGTGGTTGGTAAAATGGACCAATCAATGCTCTGTAAAATGGACCAATCAACACTCTGTAAACTGGACCAATAAGCAGGACATGGGCGGGGACAATTAAGGGAATAAAAGCTGGCATCCTCAGCGGCGCGGGGGGCAACCTGCTTGGGTCTCCTTCTATCCTGTGGAGACTTGGTTCTTTCAGTCTTCACAATAAATCTTGCTGCTGCTCACTTTTTGGGTCCATGTCACCTTTAAGAGCTGTAACACTCACTGCGAAGGTCTGCGACTTCATTCTTGAAGTCAGCCAGACCATGAACCCACCAGAAGGAACCAACTCTGGACAGGATGCTCTGAAGCACCTCTCCCCTGACCAGATGGGACGGTGTCCAAGGAGGCCTGGTGGAAAATCAGGACTTCCATCACTGCTCAATGGTAACGGCCACATCACATCTCCTACTCCATGGGGCCAGTGGAGGCCACATGGGAACCAATAACAAGGCACTGTTACAAATTCCAGCCAGGGTGGTAGCAGCAGCCCACTCGAGCCCCAACCATTAGTAACAAGGATGCCCTCCTTCCACCAAAAGCCAATGAAGGGTTGAGTAGGGAGGAAGGTGCTGAAAAACGCTGCAAGAAGCAATGACTGAATATATCTTAAATTTAGCAAAAACCATAAACACCGAGATACAGGATGCTGTGCAGACCACAAATAGGATGAACCCAAAATAATCCCCTCCAAGGCCTGTCAATGTCAAACTTCTGAAAACCAAAGATAAATTTTAAAATCTTGAAAGGAGTGAGAAACAGTGCCTTACTTGCAGGAGAGAATCAGTTTGAATGACAGCTTATTCCTCATGATAAACTATGAAAGCAGCACAACATTTTTTATGTGCTAAATGAAAAATATTTTCAACCTGTAATTCTATATCCAGCGAAAAATAATGCATCCCAAAATAAGCTTCAGCTCAAGGATAATAGGGAATTTTGTTTATTTCTCCCTCATCTTAAAGTCCCCATTTTATACCCTGGAATTAATCTCTTAATATATGGCAATGGGAACAACTAGATTCTGTAGATAAACCCAACTGTTAGCCAGATGGATATGTTTACTCAAGTCTTGCGGTCCAAACAAGGCAATAATAAAACACCTTGACATTGATACCTTTTCCAAGGGTGGAAATTACTTTAAATCCTGTTATTGTATAGAATCATGCTATATTTAATTTACATGATGCTAAATTTGCTTTTGTAAAAACTCATTTAGAAAACTATATACATACACACACACACACATATATATATACACACACACATACACAATATATTGTTTTGTTTTGTTTTTGAGACAGAGTCTCGCTCTGTCACCCAGGCTGGAGTACAGTGGCACGATCTCAGCTCACTGCAAGCACCGCCTCCTGAGTTCATGCCAGTCTCCTGCCTCAGCCTCCTGAGTAGCTGGGACTACAGGCACCCGCCACCTCGCCCGGCTAGTTTTTTGTCTTTTTAGTAGAGATGGGGTTTCACCATGTTAGCCAGGATGGTCTCCATCTCCTGACCTCATGATCTGCCCGCCTCGGCCTCCCAAAGTGCTGGGATTACAGGTGTGAGCCACCACGCCCAGCCAAAAACTATTTTTATATCCTTTTTACTTCTGGACCTCTCACATATACACTTTCAAAATACAGCAGGTAAGTAAACTGGGAACATCTTCAACAGCTAGATCATCTGCTTGGACTACATTGTAGAGCCCACTGCTCACAGTCTAGTTCCTAGCCACATACAGTTATTTAAATTTAAGTAAAACTGACATTTACTTGCTCAGTCACACTGGTCACATTCCAAGTGCTCAGCGTGGCCAGTGGCTGACGTATTGGGTGCACAGATACAAAACGTTTCCATCCTCAAAAGTTCTATTGGCAGTGCTATTTCATTGGGCTATCTGGTTCCTTTTGTTTATTGGGACTTATTTGTCTTCTTAGAACACAGGTGTTTTTATTACATGAATTGTGAATTTTGGAAATATGTATCTAATATCAGATTTTAGGTGTCAATAATATCTGATGTATTCATGTTACTGTCATATAACAAATCCACTTTTGCTTCAACAGTTCCCATCTTTTCTCAGTCTCTCAGTCTCTCTCTCTCTGCCAGAAAAGTCCACCTGCCCACTGGACATTTTGATATTAAGTGTCCAGTAAGTGCTTTTCATTGCACTTTCAAGAGGAAACCAAAATAAAACCTTAAGAAAATTATGGTATAAAGTACATAGGTTTGGTTAAAATAGCCTTCCCTCAATACACATATATACGTACACAAAATGTAAATAACATCATGCAAAATTCAAAGGTCCCCAATGTTTTCTGTGGACTTTTGTTTAAATGTTAATAGCATTTTATTGCATGGTTTGCGTGTTTCTCTTCTTGCTGTCTAAAATGCCTTCATGGTGCCCTCATGCAAATGTTTCGAACCAGTGACTATAGTTGGCACAAACTTAATTGAAAAATTACACGATTCCCCAAATAAGCAACTGGAAATAAAATTATTAAGATTAACTTCAATAGTTATGACTATTTCTGCTATGTCAAGGAATGTTTTACTCCAGCAACAACATAAAATATTCATGAATTCTTAAAGATGGTGATGCTGGGTTTCTGGCATCAAATATTGCTCTATGGTTAGGAAATAGCTTCAAAGGCAGGACACCCTCGGGCACAATATCAGTGTGTGGATCATTACAAAGGGAACACTCTAAAAACTAGTGAATCTACAGAATCGAATCCAAGGAAGCTCTGCATTGGCTTCAGTAAACGGAGCCAATGCAGTAAATGGATGGCTTCTGTCCACCAGTACATGGAGAGGCCACGCTGACTTGCCCTCCCCTTTGTTCCCCGGTGTACCGCCACTGAACTCCAGCAAAATGGATTCTCAATGACTTCTTTAACTGCTGCTCGAATTTCACTAGGTCTGTCGTTCCCAAGCTTTAGAGGGCTGTGTGTCAGCTGCAGAGCTCGTCAAAATGCAGATTTCTGAGCTGTGTCCTAGAGATAATAGTTCATTCAGTCTAGGTAGGACCCAAGAACCTGCATTTTGCGAAGCACTCCCATGTCATTGGATACAGGTGTTCCATTAACCACCCTTTGAAAAGCATGAACCAAGCTCTCCCTTTCTTCATACATTCTCTAACCTAAATTTTTAACCATTTTGCGAGGGACAAGAGCATGAGTTAGGAAACTAGGCAGGTTTGGGTTAGAATAGCACATCTCTACTTAGTCTTATTAATCTTGGACAAATTATTTATTATTTTTAATATTGAGGTTTTCCCCTCATATTGTTGTAGTTGTTGTCGTCTTGACCACTATCTTCAGTGGCCATAATCCGTTTAATAACGTGCACAGTTTCTATTAAGAATCTTATGTGAGGCAGAATTTCTTCTAGGCAGCTGTGTGGCATCTCTTTGAAATTAGCCTAGTAACCACTAGACACACAGGTATTTTTTTTCTATCGCTTTAGAAGTATTACTCTTTTTTCTCTCTCTCTCACTTTTTCTTCTCTTCTTTCTCTTTTTTCCTTCCTTCCTTCCATTCTGATGTTTGTTGTGAAGACTATAATTTCTTCTATATTCCCCAAAATATCATAATCTGGCAACCTGCTTGATTCAACTCAGAAATTTCGTTTCTGGAGTTTTTCAAAGGTCCATAGTCTGCCTTTGGGTTCATTGAACTAGGGTTATTTTATTGGCACAGATTTTTAAAGATTGTTAAAGTTATTGTGTCTTGACTTCCGCTTCTAGCATCTTCTTGGTGGTCCCATAAAAAGAAAACTGTCCTAAGTGACTCAGCCACAGCTTAGAAACACCACATCTGCATCATTACATAAGAATACGTTCTGATGTATTTTTAAGCACTATATTCATAATGTCAGTCTTTAATTCAACTTGCATCCTATGAAATTGGTCTGTTTTATATTTGTTGAAAACCCTTTTCATTTTATTTTTGCTTGAGTCCGACAGTTAAATCATTTTTCCCATTTTTTACGGATTGACGTGTCAGGAAATTGAGTAATTCAGCTAATTAAAAGGTCTAAACCTCATTCCAGGTAATTGATTCTCTAGAGAAAATGGAAGGAAGGTGTGTTATAAATAGCAATGCATTCTTGATACTCTTTGGTCTCTTTTTATTGATTCAGCACACAGTTGTGAAATTCTCATCTGTCTGAGTCGCCTGGCCCAGTGGGTTCTTCTGGAGCGCATGCACATAGGTGTGGATCACACACAATCATGGACACATCGGATTCCAGCTACGAGAGTAGTGAGAGGTTCATCAACTTGTATTCTGTCCTCTATCTTTATAGAGAGCCAGAGAAAACACTGGGAAAATGGCAAGGCAGGCCTGAGGTACAGTGGGTTTATGACTCGCGCTTGTACGTGAGACAGGGTCTCACTGTCACCCAGGCTGGTGTGATCACAGCTCACTGCAGCTTCGCCCTCCTGTGCTGAAGCCTCTTGAGTAGCTGGAACTACAGGTGTGCACCTCCACACCTGGCTATTTTTTAAACTTTTTTTTAACAGAGATTGGGGTCTCACTATGTTGCCCAGGCTGGTGTCAAACTCCTGGGCTCAAGTGATCCTCCAACTTCAGCCTCTCAAAGTGCTAGGATTACAGATAAGCCACTGCACCTGGCCCCATTTTTTTATATATACTGAGCAACTGGCTTCATAAGAAGAAAACCCAGAGCCATGTCCTGATCAACAGAAATTAATAACAAATTTTAAATCAGCAACACGTTTTTTATTTTTCAATGAATTACATTGACATTCATTTATTCATTATTTCATCTTTATCCTTGTGTTTTGAACCTTTTTTTTAAGCTTTATTGGGGTATAATTAATATATAAAATTGTACATATCTAATGTATACAATTTGATGAATTTGGATATATGCAAACATCTGTGATATCATCACCACAATCAAGGTATTAAACATATCCATCACCTTCCAAAGGTTCCTTGTGTTCGTTTATATATGTATGTGTGCATGTGTGTATATGTGCATGTGTATGTATGTGTGTGTGTGTATATGTGTGTGCGTGTATGTGTGTGTTCATGTATGTATATATGTGTGTATGTTTGTAGTAAGAACACTTAGCATAAGATCTATGCTCCGAACATATTTTCAAGTGTTAACTATTTGCACTATGCTGTACAGTAGTTCTCTAGAACTTACTCATCTTGCATAACTGAAACTATATCCACTGAGCAAGCCAGTCACAGAAGGACATACATTTGTTTTTCTTTTTTAGGAATTTCAAAGTGCTGTATTTGTATTCATTTCTAAGTACCTGGACAATGCCATACTCCAACTAAGACACTTTATGCAGTAATAAAAAAGAACCCATCCAGATATCTGTTCCATCAGTGAAGGCCATTTGATTAAAAAAATGTTTCTATCAGTCATATCAGTAAGAGAAGTACTAGTATATAAGGAGATAAGTGAAAGAAAGTATTTATAAAACAAAAGTATTTATAAAACAAAATCTGTCATGAACTTGAGCAGACTTCAGCACACACTGTCATGCTAATTTGTGATGAAATATAATAGAAATTTTAAGGCAAAGGACATAGTAATTTGATCCAGGTCTTGTGTTCAAATGTTCCCTGATCAATGCAACAGAAAAAATATTAAACACTAATCAAGGAAATTTGTTTAGGTGAGTGATAATGATATTGTAATCATGTTTTGATTCACTTTTATTTTATTGAAGTATATTTGACAACTGTTTATATTTAAGGCATACGATTTGATCATTTGATATACAGATACACTGTGAAATAATCACAAACATGTTAATTAACATATCCATCATCTCACATAGTTACCTTTTTCTTTTTGGGTGAGAAGCTTAAGATCTGTCCTCTTAGCCAATTTGAAGTATACAGTAAGGTATCATTAACCATAGTCACATTGCTGTGCATTAGGCCTCCAGATCGTATTCATCTTGCTAACTGAAATTGGTGCCCCTTGACCAACATTTTCCCATTTTCCACAATAACGAATATTTCATTTTTTTAATCAACAAATTTCAATATGTTTTATGTTCCAGTTAGAAGCAACTGAAACCAAAAAGCCCTCCTCTCTGGGTCTCTGGTCTGAGAGACGGAACGTAAGAGTTACAATGTCACGTAAGGAGAACAGCAGGAAATCTGAAGTGTAGCCTGGGTTTCAGACATCCTGGTATTCCATTTCTCACGCCAGGCATTTGGCACTGCTGGGCGTTTGCTCCACCTGAACTCAATTCCTGTCACCATCTTCCTGGCCCCTGAAACTTGTTCCTCCCTGGTGAGTTCAAAGATGAGCCTTTCTTTGAGACCTTCCCTCATCCTTCTTCCTTTATCACTCCGTGTTACCCTCAACTTTTCTCAAGACGAAATCAGTGATTCCCTTCCCTGAGCTCCCAAAATCCTCAGAATGCACCTCTGAATAGCGGCGCCCCAGTTTAAGACAGGTCTGGCTTATGTTTGTTCCTCTGATTTGACTACAACCTCCGGGAAGGCGGGGCCCAGCCACTCCACGCGCTTGCAGGTCCTCTAGTCCTCCATGGGTGCTCAGATCCACGTCCTGGGTTGTGCTGACTCAGACAGGAGGAGAGGCGTCGCCCCCAGGCTGCTGCGCACCCTGTGCCTGCCCCAGCTTGCCTGCTCCCTGTCTCTCAAGCACCACGGGGTGGTTTTCTAGCAAGGAATAATAACAGGCAGCCCTCTTGTGGAGGAGCCTGAGATTAACCAGTTCTTTTTTGTGTGAAAGTTAGATAAGGCGTTGTGATCATACGTGCTCTTGGCCTGTTCCACTTCCCCAGGACCGTTCCACCTTTGTGTTTCAGGTATTTCAGCACTGACGCCTCACAGCAACGTGGGATGTCACCTCAAAGCCTGATTCTGTGAGCTTGGCAGGTTTCTGAGCTTTAAGACAAATAAAATGTTTTGGCCACAAGCACATATTTATGTGGTCTGCCCCGGCCTGTGATAATGGGTAAACAGCAACTTTGGTGATGAGTCAGTGCATGGACCTGTCCCATGCATGATGTGAACCTGTGCCATGCCTGGAGTGCGCCTGCACAATGCACTACATGAATCTGTGTGATGCATGAGGTGAACCTGTGCAGTGCTGATGTGAATCTGTGCCATGCATGGAGTGAACCCCTGCAATGCATTCTGTGAATCTGTGTAATGCATGCATGGAGTGGACCTGTGCAACGCATTCTGTGAGTCTGTGTAATGCATGCATGGAGTGGACCTGTGCCATGCATTATGTGAATCTGTGTAATGCGTGCATGGAGTGGACCTGTGCCATGCATGAAGTTCCATGTGTTTTTAAACCCAGCCCCAGCCAAAGTTATGTGTTATAAATTATTCCAGATTAAATTGAAATAAATATCAAACGTCAACAGAGAACCCCATCCACTGGACCAAACCATCCCTAAAACACAACACAGATGAGTTCCGATGTGTTCTGTCAGCCTCATAACTACCCCTGTCAGGTAATTTATAATGTGATTCAAGAAGCCGTGTGCTGTTTCCTTACCTTTTAGTTCTCTCTTTCCCCTTTGGAATATCTCACCTTTTTATACCACAGGAATAAAACTATGGTTAGAAATAATTAAATTGTAACTTACACATTCTGAGCATGGCTCAGTGTGTAAAGGAAAATTGCTTCACATTTTGGGCAGTAAAGCGAATCTGAAGTATGTCACGCGAGTAATTGTCTCCTAGGAGACCCAAGCGCACATCATTGCCATGGAGACCACCTCGGTAGGCCCTCTCTGCTTGAAATGATTAGCATGGATCATCAGCTGGGGTTTGTTTTGGAGGAGGAAAGGCTATAAATACATGGCCAAGCCTTACAAACTCTGACAGGCCGTGTGCTCGAGCATGGGCTTGGGATGCAGAGATTTCCAAGTCCAGCTGTGGCATCACAGGTGAGGACCTCATGGACTGTATCCCTAACACACACCTTACACCTGAGGACACACACACCTTACACCTGAGGACACACACACCTTACACCTGAGGACACACACCTTACACCTGAGGACACACACCTTACACCTGAGGACACACACACCTTACACCTGAGGACACACACCTTACACCTGAGGACACACACACCTTACACCTGAGGACACACACCTTACACCTGAGGACAGACACACCTTAAACCTGAGGACACACACCTTACACCTGAGGACACACACACCTTACACCTGAGGACACACACACCTTACACCTGAGGACACACACCTTACACCTGAGGACACACACCTTACACCTGAGGACAGACAGGAGCAGTCGGCACCAGGGGTGAGGCAGGCAGCCAGCGATCCAGGAGGGGCTCCTCCAAAAGCCATGCTGGGAAACTCTCCCCAGAAGCAGCCGGCAGCCCTTCCCTCATTTGCCTTGCCTGACCCACGCCTCTCCCTGAGTGTTTCCAAAGGGCGGCAGCCGCAGGAGAGGGCCAGTGCTCCTGAGAGGGCCAGTCCTCCTGAGAGGGCCAGTGCTCCTGAGAGGGCCAGTCCTCCTGAGAGGGCCAGTGCTCCTGAGGGGGCCAGTGCTCCTGAGTGGGCTAGAGGAAGAAAAACCGTGCCATGGGAAAAACCTATCCTGTTAGCAATTTTGAAATCTATAATACATGACTATTAATTGTAGTCACCATGCAAAGCAATAGATTACTAATGCTTACTCCTCCAGTCTAACTGGAACTTTGTACACCTGGGTCAGCATCTCTTCTCATCCCCTCCTTCCCCCCAGCCTATGGTAATCACCTTTCTACTCTCCGCTTCCATGAGTTGAATCTTTTCAGATTGCATATTTAAGTGAGATTATGTAGTATTTGTCTGTCTTTGCCTGGCTCCTTTCACTTAAAATAATGCGTCCAGTTCTATCCATGTTGCCACGAATGACAGAATTCCCTTCCCTTTTAACGCTGTAGGTGTTCCACTGTAAGGTGGTGAGGTGATGGATATGTTAATTAGTTTGAATCTTTCTAAAATGTACACATAGATCAAAATAGGTACAATTAGTATTTGTCAATTAAATTAATTTTAAAATGAAGACAAAAATGCACAATGTTGTATTTTTCACCTAGATTCCCTGAAACTCATTTTTGACGTCACAACAACAAAATTGCCGTGAGCACAGCTTTAGCCGTCATATTCATTGCTGCACCCAGCTACTGACCCCTCCTGTTTCAGAACCAGGGGCGGTGCTCGGGGCTGGTGCTGTGAGCTCAGGAGCCGGGGAGACTCCACCTCCACCCTCAGCGAACGGCTTTTGTTTCAGGGATTGCCAGGCATGCAGCACACCCAGCTGCAGAGAGAATGGGAACGCTCAAGGAAACATTGTGAAGATGTGATTTGCTAACAGCCAGAGGATGAAAAGGAAAAGGGAAAAATGGCTGAAAAGATCAACGTCAGAATGTTGCTCACTCACTCTGTGGCAGGTGGGCCTCTGAAATCCTCTTGACTGGGACTTGCGTTTTATACACAGCACTGGGAAATGTGTTTTCTGAGAACCTGTTTGAACTGATGGGAGTTTGGAGGTGGTGATATCCGAACATCATGTTTTTTAACCCTCTTCTATTTTATTTATTAAGTGAAGTCTTAATATTTCTTCCACTTCTCTTGGGCTCCTAAGAGCACTTTTCCACACATGCAGGGCACTGCTCTTTGAGAGCTCTGATGTTGGCCACTCCCCTGTGACCCTCTGCAAGCTGTTAGAGCCACGCTGCTCCCATGGCATTTAGTGAGTTCTGGTTTCCATGAGTGGGCCTGACTTCTCGGAGGTCAGTGGTGCGGATAATTGCTTCCCAGCTGGCTTGTGGGCTCCTGGTGGGAAAGGCCTGGGTGTGACTTACCTTCGCGCACTTGTTTCATTCATTCACCCATGCAAAAAAGGGTTCACCAAGCACTGAAGTGTCAAGCATTGGATGAGACTGGCAGCTCCCTGGGAGAGCGGCAGCAACGTCAAGGAGCAAATGATGTGAGGGCACAGGGCAGAGAGCCGGCTGCACCATGGCCATCATGATGAGAGAGATGCTGCCAGAGCAGGGGCCCTGTCACAGCTGGACATTCAGGGAGAGCTGCACTGAAGGACAGCAGGCATTTAGCCCTGCAAAGAGAAAAGGGAAAACCCCAAAGCATCCAGTCTAGGGGAAAGACAGTGGAAAGCCCAGGGGCCACATGGGTGGGGATTGCCCTAGAACTCCAGGCAGGCCAGCGTGGCAGAGGTTAGTAAGTGAAAGTGTGGGTGGGTCCCATGTCATGAGACCTGCTTGGGGGCTTTGACTACAATCTGTGTGGAAAGCAGAACCTATGAAGGGCCTTCAGCATGGGATCATAGTGGCACTGGAGTTTCCAAAAGGGGTACTTTTTTGAAGAGGTTGGAGGGAGGTGGGAATAGAACCCATTCAGAAGAGGTGGCTGTGTCTTGACTGTGGTTGCACTAGGCTATGGGAGTTCCTTGCCTTGGTGCAGCTGTAATCAGGCCCCAGAAATCAGGAGGAGATGGTTAGAACACAGGCAAAAGCGGCATCATCATCACATCAACCACTTTGGGTTACTGGCTTTGAGGAAGCCAGTACCTCTGAAACGGGGAAGAATACTACCGAGCAGGACTCGTGTGCCCTGTAAACTCGTGCTGTGAATTGGTCACCGTGTGTCCTAAGCATGTATCCCCTCATTGTCCAGGAGGATGCAGGTGAGGGTGTCTGCGGCTGCTTTAGCCCCCAGCCTGTATCATGAGACCCATGCAGCCTCCTCCACCCAGCCCAGCGTGCTGCACAGATCATCACCTGCTCTAAGTGCATGATGGAAGAAAAGCCAGGAACACAGCAGAATCTGTCCAAAACGGTTTTTGAAGTCTGTCCTCCGGACACAATCTCAGGGAAGTAAGAGGGTTCCATGTGCAAATAAGTTATGGCACCTTTGGCAGAATGCTGCACGCTACATCTTCTGTGTACCTTTGGGGATTTGTAATGCAACAGCATATCAGTGACTCGGAAGAGGCCCTCAGTGAGAAGCCCATTTCCAATGTCCTTTAACTTAAGACTTCTCAGACATATTTGACCATGCGACAAGCTTCTTTTTAACATAATACCTATTAATATTTCATAGTGGACACATTAAGAAACGCCATCATAAACCGGGCACAGTGACACAAACCTGTAATTCCAGCTACTCTGGAGGCTGAGGTAGGAGGATTGGTTGAGCCTAGGAGTTCAAGGCTAGCCTGAGCAACATAGTGAGACTGTGGCTCTAAAAATAAAAACTAATTTAGAAAAAGAAATGTCATTATGGGTTTTCCTGGATTGAGATGGGTGGAGGGCTTTTGAAGGAGTAGAACAGAGAAAACTAGAATCATTGAAAAAAAGTGAAGCAGCCAGGATGAATGCTTATATAAAATCTGCATGCATAAACAGATTCATTCATTTAAACGTATGCATTTTCAAAGCACATTCACTCCTGATGCCTTTTATTCTCACAAGTGTGAGGTAGGTGGTGTTGGGGCTCGGAAACTAGTAACCCAAAACACATGCCGATATGCTGAACTGAGGAAGGCTCAAGGACTCTCACCTTAACCCCCTCCCCAACGGTCTCCACCAAGGAAGCGGAGTTCCTTTATCTACATAAGATCCAGACCCACCAAGGAGAACAACTGTCTTTCCTTCCCCTCCCTGTTACCTCATTTTCTATTGCAGAAAAGAAGACCAAGATGTGACCGTACCTGAACAGAGCCTTTTAGGAATATAATGACTATCTCCAAGGGTCATTTGAATACCAGACAGAACTATTTACAAGTTAATCTTCTTTCCTGGATTCAGTCTCCCTAGCAATTATTTATTACAGCCCAATAGAATTCCTCCTCTCCCCATTGCCATAAGCTGTTTTACCAGGATCCAAGACCCTCTTTTGAAACTATCACCACAGAGTTGACAAGGATTGCATTACAGGTTCTAGACAGAAATAGTTGTGTCCTGCAAAAGGAAAATAAAATCTCAGGACTCCAAACTCACTATCCCTTAAAGAAATGTTAAACTTGGAAATTGAGTCATGCAAAAAAAAATAAATAAATAAAAATCTGCCTTTGCTTTTGTTCCTAAACCAAGATCTCCTCAGGTGGCCTCCCTCGCCTTGACAACGGAAATGAACAGTTTATCTTCATGGGTACGGGACAAGATGAGACTAGACATTGTCCCTCCTCCCATTCCCTGACCAATGCATATTTGACTTATTCCTCGACTCTAGGTTGACTTTATCTTATGTAAAGTGCAGATTTACTGAGCATGAGCCGAATGCGTAATTGACTCTTCCTCTACCCCATGCTTTTCACGGGCAATGTGTGGATTCAGTGGGCACTAATCAAAGGCTCATGAGAATGTGACCATACCCTCCCTCTTTTATTTTCTTTCCTCCTTCCCTTCCTGCCTTGTTTTTTTTCCCCTTCAAATGTTGTAAACTTGAAAACTCTCTTTGGAAAATGTATGGGCCATAGATCCTATTGTGGCTTGTGTCTCTTTTTCCTGGATGTGTCCTCAATCTTGGCAAAATAAACCTCTAAATTGGTTGAGACCTGTCTCTGATACTTTTTTTTGGTTTACTGCCCCTACACTGGAAACTAGTTTCATCAATGAAACAGCATCGTCCTCAGCACAGATGTAAGTGCTGTCTGCTTGAAGAATGCCTCGCCTGTTCATTTCAGGTGGTGGTGACCAAGTGCAGTCAAAGCATTTATCTGATTTGATTTAAGCAGATAGAAATAATCATGGCTGCCCTTCATGGCAACTAGAGGGGAGATTGTAATTAGCAGGATCTTTGTGTTTAGGAAGACCCACCTCAACTTTGAGGCTATTCTGTCTCCACTATTAAAATACCAAAATTAGAATGAACTGCTGGCTCTCACACACAGAAGCATGGCAAATTTAATATAGATCAAAAGGGATGAAATTGTCCCCCGCCACATCTGGCTATGGAAGATATGGCTATGAAAACCAGACATGCTTCAGCATCTGTTGTTATGACAGGACCTCTCCTAAGGAAATTTTGATGAGTAGTTGACCTGCGGTGAACAGGCCCCAAATCTACTCCCTTTTAATTCACACAGAGCTCAAGGTTGGAAAAGAACCTAAATTGGCTCCTAAATTAGTAAAACCAAGCTATTTTGATCATTGTATACACAGATTTTAAATGGAAACACATGAACTGCATAAGACAACTTAATAAAGGGAAGAAGCTGTTACCTTTAACTCAGAGGATGAATATCATGTTTTTGGAGCCCAGGTATAAGAGCTGCATCTCAGAGACGACATTATGACAATAAAGAGCATTTATTTCAGACAAAAATTACGTGACTTGTTTTGCAGCCACATTGCACCAACTGTATTGTCGAACTTTTCTCCTTTGAACACATCTGTGGTTCATTGTTCTGCTGTATTATTCTCTTAATTGTCAGCTTAACATTTTCCATTTCTTCTAATTTTTCATCCAATTTTAGAGGCCTTTTGATATGGTTAGGCTTTGTGTCCCCACCCAAATCTCGTCTTGAATTGTAATCCCCAGGTGTTTAAGGGAGAGACCTGGTGGGAAGTGATTGGATTAAGGTGGCAGTTTCCCCCATGTTGTTCTCGTGATAGTGAGTTCTTATGAGATCTGATGAATTTAAAAGGCAGTTTTCCTAGCTCTCACTAGCACTCTGTCTCCCTCTACCACGTGAAAAGGTCCAAATTTGCTTCCTCTTTGCCTGCTGCCATGATTGTAAGTTTCTTGAGGACTCCCAGGCCATGTGGAACAGAGTCAATTAAACCTCTTTCCTTTATAAATCACCCAGTCTCAGGTATTATCTTTACAGCAGTGCAAAAACAGACTAATATACCTTTCAATGGAGATGGCTTTATATAAGCTAGTGTTAACCTGCATTTTTATTACTTGGTTTGGAATAACATAGTCCCATCCAATTATTGTACCTTAATGCTTTCTGGCCACTTACTCCCTCCTGAAATCATCCTGGTTCTCAAAGCATCTTTCCATCTCACCTCTTCCTCTGGAATTCATAGAAAACCAAAATGGTTCTATTAATATATTTGTATGTGCTTTTGGTGGAAAGTATTCTCAACTCCTGATAAAGGGACATGTACAAGAATAGATGTTGCAATTTCACAAACACATTCAAATGGAAAAAAAATCCATAGGCAGGTAAAGCTATTGTAATGATGAAAAGGAGGCCTAGCGTGAGTAACTTTTTCTCCTAATCCCCCTGCAGGAGTGGTATCTTTTAGGTTCATTGTTTTTACTTATCTCTACATGTATATTAAGATAACTATGGGAAGAATTTCATTTATAGTTTAACTTTTTAAAGCAAAGATAGTAATAGTCTTTTTTTCCAACATTAATCCCCTGAGGACATAAGAAAGTATGTACACAATTAATGATGCTAAAGATTTATAGGAACACTGTGACCTGACATTATCTGAAGTCAACTGACCAAGAATAAAGAAGCTTTACAACCTCCTTGGACCCTTGCTGCCACCCAGATGACTGTGGTTATTGGTCCCCTCTTGGCCTCAACCCCCTCCCTCTTCTGCCTTCTCCTAATATAAAAGGAGACTAAAATTCTATTAACTTGAGATGGTTCATTAGGACACTAGTCTGCCATCTTCTTGCTTTGCTGCTCTCTGAATAAAGTTACCTTTCTTGCCCCAGCACCTTGTTTCTGGACTTATTGGCTGCTGCACAGTGTATGGTAGGAGTTTGGATTGGGCTACACTAAGAGGGAGATAAGCTGATGAAGGGTAAAGTCCAGACTGGGGAAATTGAACATAACTGAAAAAAAACACACCATCCTTAGCTTCCCGAGGCTCACAATGGTATGCAGGGCTCAGTTTGAGTGTGTGGATTGGAAACAGTTGCTTGACTGTGAAAAACAGAAACAATCTTTGGTCATGCTCATTCCCATCCTCAGTCCTGGATTTGGCTGCTATGTGCATGATCCATCCTAGCAGTGATGGTGGAAGAGACATGGAGGGATACTAGATCTGTAAGAGCATGGTTTGCCCTTTCTCTGAACTGGTCCTTCCCGGTGACTCACAGTGGCTAACAATGGGCTGGATAATGGCGTTTTCTTTACACAGAAGCAAAGTCTGATCTCGCTACCCATAATGCTTCACCATTACCTAAAGTAGATTATTTCTGCTGAATTCACCACTGAACTGTGAACCTTAAAAGTAACCAAAAATATTTCACTCCAAAACATCCTTCTTTGACATCTATTGAAATGGTTATTCAAAAAATGTGTGTGGTAAAATAACTAGCCAGGCTTTCTCTGCATCCCATCCCTTGTCCAAATATAGGAAAAATTAACTCCAACTCAGGTAACCCTCCATTCTCTCCCAGGGCAGCTGCGCCATTACCTGAGACACTTTCATCTGCATAACAAGATAGCTTTGGTTTGCTAGGCTTTCCTCCCTTCATCCTCCAATAACCTGTGATGCCACCTCCCCCAGAGCCCAGAGAAACTTGGTCCCACGACGTTGTTCTTTAGCTCTTTCATTTTCCCTGAAAATCATTCACTCCTATGAACCCCCATATTCCCTCTCCCCAAGGAAGAGGGTGTTTAAGTGACAACCATCTTGTCTGTCTTTGTGTTTCTATACTTTTTATGCCTCCCATGCACACATGTGCACGTTAATAAATTTGTATGCCTTTCTTCTTGTTAATCTATTATCAGTTTGTTTTCTTAGACTCAAAGGATCGAATTTTCAGGGGAAAAATTTAAACTTCCTTACAACCACAACTGCCACAATGACTGTGAAGCTGACATTTCTACACCATAAAATCCATATGAAAGTCTTTGACTTAGAAGTATTTAGCATTTGCTTGAGTGAACCACATAAATCTCAGCCCTAAGGATAATCTCTCAGAACATCATCAAAAAGATAATGGTGGGTTACAATGAAGATGCAGCATCCAGGGTTTCACAATAAAATGTAAAACATTCAGAGATAGCCCTTCATACAACGAGAGTGCTGAATAATAACAATGATCTCATTTAAATTTATGTATCAGATAATGAAATGAAATGGCCCCATCATTTCCAGAGGAATTTGTAGAAATCACTGGTTTCATGATTTCATGTCCTGTGCTCTAGAGCTCACCTGGCGTGTAAACGGTCTCATTTATATCCTGTGTTCCTTTCACATCCCTTACACCCTCATCACCATAGTCACTAATGCACTTTAATGAGAGCAAAGCATGGGGAGACTCAAATGAACCAATAAAAATAGAAGGGATAAAGTATTATTAGATGGAATGAATACAAAACTAAAATTATGCTATGTGAAGTGCTGTTGATTTTATTGATGCAGGCTTACAAAGGCATGCCAAATTCATGTTTTAGCTGCCCATGAATAATGCCAGTAGCAAATCATTTTCTCTAATAAGACATCACTACTGTCTTTTCTTCAGGGTCCAAGTTTCCAAATTAATAACCATTTTTATTAATTTTCTTGGATGAAGCAACTACAGTTAGAAATAGTTTCTCCCTCCAGTCCCCATTTATTTCTGACACACAGACTGATGAAGTCAGATATAATTCTAACATTGTTATATAATCAGATTTCTGTCTGGCAGTGGTTGAGTTTGGGGGCATTTTTTTTTAACCAATTTACATGCAAGCTTTAAAAGTGGAAAATTTAAATTTTTAAATGAGGCATAAAAGTGGAAGCAAAAGTTAGTTTCAGCATAGTAAACAGCAGAGAGCTGAAAAAAAGTGAAAAATTGGTTTCCTGAAGGGGAATACAGTAAGCGAGAGGAAACGAGGAGAGGAAGACGCGAGAGGAGAGAGCGATGGAGAGGTCTCCAGAGGCTGTTCGTCCTGTTAGCCAGCTCAGATGGCACCTCCTTAAGATCTGCTGCACAAGAAGCACTTTCCTACGTGTTCCCAGGAAGCACAGGTGGCAAGAGCAGCTTACAGGTGCCTCTGCACTCCACAGGTGGGACACACGAGGGAAGGACCAGGCAAATAGACTCATTTTTCTCGATACTGAATGCTATGTCCAAAAGCTTGCTGGAGAGGAGACTGCCCGTAGGCTCCTGTTTTCACTTTTCAGTTCCAGAGCTGATGGCAAAAATCTCAGTTTTGAAATGATGAAGAAAGAACCAACCATATGCTGTATCCTCCACACCTCCTGCCATCAGCACCAGAGTCTCTGTCTGTATAAGAGCAATAATTCTTATTTATTGAACATTTAAAATATGCCAAGAACAATATGAGGCTTCATAGACATTGTCTTATTATATCTTCACAATGACCATGTGAAGGAGGCATTGTATATCCTGGTTTTCAAATGAGGAAGCCAAAAGGCCCAGGTCTGTCCAGGTTCTAACCACTGTGCCCAGTGCCTCCCCAACACACATCCTAGCTTTACAGGTTCCCACGGGCTCAAAACTGGACTAACATGGTATGGTGGAAAGTGTTAATGAGTGGAAAACCCATTTGCCATAATCCTGAGAATGTTATTGAACACCTCTGATCCCAAATACTTTTATCTATGAATAGGAAGAATTATATCCACGTAGTTTAGCAAATTTCACTAAGGATTAAATGAAATATTGTTAGTAAAAGCACTCGGTCCACATGAGCTCAACACGTGTTCCTCTCCTGGTACAGGGATAGCCTCCACTCTGCCTCAGCAACTGCCTGTGGCCACTGAGCTCTGCCCCATTTCAAACAGCATCCTCTGAAAAGCCCTTCTCTAGCCATAGTCCAGGCGCACATGACACTTCCCCAAATCCACGCTTCAGCCTTGTGTGGCAAGAGCCTCCCGGCCAACACCTAGGGCTCCTCTCTCTGGCTTCCCAAACTCAGCATGGACTCCTGCTAATTCGTCACCAGTGCAGATACCTCTGTTGCTTTGTCTCTGTGCCCTGAGTTCCCTCGGAACCTAAAATGGTGTAGACCCTCTCAAAATGCAAAACCAGAAAAATGCAGATCTTGCAGCCCTAGCCCAGACCTGCTGAACCAGATCGCTCTGTGTTGGACTGGAGAATCCGAATTTTAACAGACTTCCCCCAGTGAGCCATGGATTCATGAAGGCACAGGATAAAACACATCGACCTTAGAAAGAAGAGGCTGACATTTCCTTTCCAGTGTTAGGTGTGAGAGAAGTTTCTGGGGATTGTACTGTTATGCAGATGTTTTGCTGTGATGTTAAGTGTCATAATCATAACAATGTATATGAACAAATAACAATAGTGATGCTTTTTATTGTAGTAGGAAGTTAGAAAATAAACAGAAAGTAGGCTGAATGTGGTAATTACCAGATAATAGGATCAGCCAGAAAAGAAATTCAATCAAATGTTTCCAAATACTCTCCTCCAGAGAGAGAACGAGAGAGATTGCTGTAAAATTCCAATTTCTGAAGACTGTAACAGAGTAGCACGTGACAATGTGTATATAACATATCATCTCACAGAATGAAAAGAACTTGCATTAAAAGAATCAGACTTCAGATCCACCAACTCAATAGAATTTCCCTGCCCACAAGACGGGATTGCTCAACACCCCTGAGTGTGGTTGTTATTTCTTCCAAGTTTTTATTAGAAAAATATTCAAATAAACAAAAGAGTTGGAAGGCAAGTATAATGAATGCCAAAGTACTCTTCATCTAGATTCAATCCTTGTTAAAATCCTACCATGGTTGCCATCTCTCTAAATATATGTGTGTTTGTTGTCTGTGCACTTGTGTACACTGAGTCATCTGAAATTATGTTCCAACACTTGAGCTCCAAATACTGCTTAGCATGCAAGAATAATTCTTAGCATGGAAGGTAGTTCTCTAAAATCATTTAATATACATTCTATTTTCAAATGTTCCAAATCATATCCTTTATTTTTTAGTTGTTTTTTTCTTTGAATCCCCCAAAAGGATCCAGTCAAAGGTCATGCATCGGTTGCATCACAAGCCTCTTTAGTCTTGTAATCTAGAACCTACAATAGTCCCCCCATTTATGTTACAACGTGGACTCTCTGAAGAGTCCAGGACCACTGTCTTGTAGCATGTTCCACATTCTGGATCATTCCTCATTCCTGTATCCTTTATTTTTCCTATAAACTGTACATTATGTCTGGAGACTTACTACTTCCAGATTAAACATTTTGGAAAAAATACCACACAGGTGATGTAGGTGCTTCCTATGGCATTACATCAGGAAGTGCATACTTTCAGGTTTTCCATTCCTAGGTCTAGCTACATGTGATCATTTGGTTAGAGTGGTGACTGCTTACTCTATGAACTTAAACATTACATTTTCCTCTTTGAAGTTGTAAAGGAATTGAAGAGGTGATACTTTGTCACTATGTAAATATTCTATTCCCCCAAAATCTTTTTTATTTTTTGAGATGGGGCCTCACTCTGTTGTCCAGATTGTAGTGCAGTGACAAGATCTCAGCTCACTGCAACCTCTGCCTCCTGGGCACAAGCGATGCTCCCACCTCAGCCTCTCGAGTAGCTGGGACTACAGGCACACACCACCATGCCTGACTAATTAAAAAAAGAAAAATTTTTTTTTTTTTTTTTTTTTTTTTTTGGTAGAGATGAGGTCTCACTATATTGGCCAGGCTGGTCTCCAACTCCTGGGCTCAAGCGATCCTCTCACCTTAGCCTCCGGAAGTGCTGGGATTACATACAGGTTTTAGCCACTGTGCCAAGCCCCTCCAAAATCTTTCACAGAACAATTTCAGCCTTCATTGATAATTCTCGCAGTATCAGTCGTTACATTTGGGTTTGCAAAATGGTTATTTTCACATTCTATTATCCTTTCTGCTTTTATTATGCGACACTATTTTTTACAGAAGGGCTTCCCTTTTTCTCTTTTTGTTAAAATGGCACTCTGAATTCATAAATTTTCATTCAGTATCTAGTAATCTAGATATTAGATTTTAGTTATTAATATTAGTTATTAATATGGCTGTGTAAATATTATCTCAGTGAATAAATAAAACACTGTGGATACATACAGGGGAATATTATTCAGCTTAAAAAAAAAACAGGACATTCTGACACATGGTACAACAGAGATGGACCTTGAAGACATGGTGCTCAGTCAAATAAGTCAGTCACAAAAAGACAAATACTGTGAGACTCCATGTATGCCAGGTACGTAGAGTGGTCAAATTCGTAGAGACAGGAAGTAGAAAGGTGGTTGCCGGAAGCTGGGGTGAGGGGAGAAGGGGAGTGAGTGTTTAATGGGTACAGAGTTTCAGTTTGGCAAGACAGAAAGAGCTCTGTGAATGGACGGTGGTGATGGTTGCACAACAGTGTGAATGTACTCGCTGCCACTAAACTGCATGCGCACTTAAAAATGGTTATGACGGTCAATGTTATGCTATATGTATTTTTACCACAATTTCAAAATACAGTAAAATAAATAGAATCATCTCAAAATACAGTAGCATAAAAGTAGGGTTTATTGTACTTGCCAATCCTGTGGATCAGGAATTTGAATAAGAGACAGAGGGATGGCCCATCACTGCTCATTCTCAGCCTTCAGCCAGAAGATTGGAAGGACAGAGCGGGAATGACCTGCAGTTGATTCCGGGGGTACCAGGGGCCTCAGTTACTTGCCCCATCATATCTTCTGCATGTGGTCTCTCTAGATGTGCTTGTTTTGGTTTCTTCACACCATGGGTGTCAAGGACAAGCTTTCTCAGTAAGAGAGAGAGACAGAAGTTTTAATTTTTATGACCTCATCTCAGAAGTCACATAGCATCACTGCTGTGCTCTCTAGGCTGCAGTAGCCACAGGCACAGGTCTGGATTCAAGGCAGACACATGGCATCTTCATCTCTGTAAGAGGAATTTTAGTCACATTGTACCGAGAGCACAGAACATATGGGATCTCAGGCACACACCCACACGTATGCACACACACACAGGCATGCATAGCCATCATAGAAAATACTTGTTGCCCATAAGGTGCAACTATCAATTACATTCATTATCCTGTGTTGCTCAGATTGTCCCAATCCTGCCAGTGTGAGCCCTTTCAAATACGGGGTTCGTATCCTCTTTTCGTCACTCTATGATTCTTTGTGGCTTCCTTGCCTTCTGGCTTCACAGGGCATCTCAGGCTCATTTTGTTCTTTTCCTGTCCAAGCTGGTCTCAGCATTTCTCAAGGAAGCCTGGTTGTCTTGATGTGGGAAATGTAGGGACTGTGTGTTCTCCCTTCTACTGAGACGTCATTGCTTCTAACCCCTTTCAGGAGACAGAGCTAGGAATATCTTTTTCAAACCAGGAATCCATACTTGTGGTATTTGCAATTAAAGTTTAATACCATAGGCCCGGTGCAGTGACTCCCACCTGTAATCCCAACACTTTAGGAGGTTGAGATGGGAGGATCACTTGGGCCCAAGAGTTTGAGAACAGCCCGGGCAACATGCTGAGACCTCACATCTACAAATGATACAATTTTTAAAAATTAATATTATAAAGTTTTTTCTTACCTTCTTTGTTTTTTAATCTTACAGTAAAACCCTGGTTCCTAATAATGTTAATATATTTATTGATTTGCTTTATCCTATAGTATACATTAAATAATTCAGAATTACAATGCCAATATTATTAACAATAAACTATCAAATGAGCTTTAAAATTTATTTTTAGTACTCATTGTCTTTAGAATATGTCCTGCTAAATATATTCAGCCAGAGAACTATATTTAAGGATTCTTTAAAATAAGTTTTTCCCAATATAGTCAGGTTATCAATTTGATACAAGTTTAGATTTATTTGTTTCAGTTTGTGTTCAATGTTAGGGTTTATTTTATTCTCTCTGATGTAACTTTTTGGAGATTTCACATATGTTTGAACATCCATACACACATGAACACATACATACAGAGAGAGACACACACACACACACACACACCCAGTTCAAAAGTCAAGTTTATCTTTAAAAGTGTTTTCAGAGATGTGTCTCTGCCAATCCTGTCCCCTTTGCTCTTTCGCCTTCCACACTCCATAGCTAACCATTTTCTTATGTATCTTGTTATTGTCTTAGAGTCTCTACTATTTTCTTCATATGCAATAGTGAGCTCACACAATTGACTGCCCTACATTTCGCCATGACCTGGGAGAATGCACTGGGATGGCAGCCTCACACGACGGAGGAATCCTGGCTCCCAAGCCACTGTCTGGCGCAGTTCCCTGGACAGTATTGGGCATTTCGTGAGCCTGGCTTTCAGCCTGTGTGGTGCTCTGTCATGAGATTTCAGAGCTCGGAACTGGTCTTACCCTGACCCTCTTTCCAATTCCCACTGCCACTGAGGTTACCTTAGAAAAGCGTCCGTAGTGGAGCAGCTGGTGCATGGTCCATCCCTGCTCCAGTCCTCTCGCAGACGCTGTGAAATCCCTCATTGTTTCTTTTCTGGGCCACTGAACTAGCTTCCCAGCAAGCTTTGATTCCTGTTCTTTTACATATTAATGCAACCTTTATTTTCCCAAACAAAAGTATAGTGAGGGGCTTTCTCTGTCTCCCAATGCCATTTTCATAGTATGTATCACTCCCTGACTATCATCCGAAAGCCCCTCGACTCTCATCCACCCATCCAAACCTGGCCACCCCGTGTCCTCTCTCCCATTCACTCATTGATCACATCAGCTCTGGGTCGACCACCCTCCTTGCCACCCACAGTGACGCTGTCAGCCTCGGTCCCTCACCATTCTCATGGATGACCCATCTGATGTGGTCTGGGTGTTTTGTCCCCTGCAAATCCCATGTTAAATGGGACTCCCAAGGTTGGAGGTGAGGACTGGTGGGAGATGTTTGTGTCATGAGGGTGGATACCTCATAAATGGCTTGGTGCCATCCCCGTGGTAATAAGTGATTTCTTGCTCTGTAAGTTCAGGTGGGAGCTGGTTGTTTAAAGGAGTGTGACTCTTCCTCCCTTCTCTCTTGTTCCCGCTCTTGCCGTGTGATGGCTGGCTCCCCCTTTGCCTTCCATCATGATAGTAAGTTTCCTGATGCCTCACCAGAGGCAGATACTGGTGCCATAATTCCTGTACAGCCTGCCAAACCACGAGCCAATTAAACATCTTTTCTTTATAAAGTACCCAGTCTCAGATATTTCTTTACAGTAATACAATAACTGCCTAACACACCATCTAAAACTCAGCCTCTTTGTTTCTTGACCTCCACATCCTAATAATTTTTATTTTCTCTCCACTACCCATTTACTTATAAGGAAGCAGTAAATATCACAATTAAAAGTTTAAATCTTCTACCAATGAACTTAAGTATCTACTAGATTCTTCTTATGTGATCAGTGGAATGCATATTACTCATATTCTTTTTCAGTGTATGTAAGAAATTCCTTATATGAGTTTGAAGGGATTGACAAGTAAACGTTTTTCGTTCTTTATAAAGGCTCATGCATCTAGAGAGAGCTGATCTCAGAAGCTTGATTGACTGATTTACGCAGAGCTAATGGAGCACACTTATGAGTAATGAATAATGATGGGTGCAAGCTTGGAAACCAGTGCTTCCACCATGCTCAATCGTTGCACAAGACAGGGAGCAGGTCTAAGAAGGGAACGGGATGTCTGGAGAGAGTCAGGGGCCCTGTGGGTTGGCCAAAGCACACAAGAAGGGCAGAGTAGACACAGCAGTCATGGAAAAGAAATAAAGAATCTCCAGGAAGAAGCATGTCCAATCAAGGTGTCTTCGTGTGAAACGCTTTATGCTATGTTAGTCCTCTTCACTCTCTCCCCAACACAGTCTTCAGTGATTTCTTCATTTTCAACAAAGCTCTTGTACAGAGGGAATGCTGTGAACTAAATATTTGCGTCTCCCCAAAATGTGTACGTTGAAATCCTAACTGCCAAGGTGGTGGCATTGGGAGGTGGGGCCCTTATAAAAGCTTTTATAGTGCCCTTGTAAAAGCTCCCTTGCCCCTTTAGCCATTTGAGAATATAGCAAGAAGGCACCGTCTATGATGCCCTCACCAGACACTGAATCTGCTGGCACTTTCATCTAGGACTCCCAAGCTCCAGAACTGTGAGTAATAAATTTCTGTTGCTTGTTAGCCATTCAGTCTAAGGTAAGTTGTTATAGTAGCTCAGGTCTAGGGTACAGCTGACCTATGAGTTATGAGCCTAATGGAGTTTACAATATCTGTTAATAGTTGTTAAATAATTAATTAAGGACCACTGATGGAGTACCAAACCCCAGCCTGTCATGAGGTACTCACCTGTCTAGGTAGCCCTGTTGCCTGCCCCATCACACCCCTGAAAACTCTTTTTTTTTTTTTGAAACAGAGTTTTGTTCTTGTTGCCCAGGCTGGAGTGCAGTGGCACAATCTCGGCTCACTGCAAGTCACCTCCCAAGTTCAAGTGATTCTCCTGCCTAAGCCTCCTGAGTAGCTGGGATTACAGGCGCGTGCCACCATACCCAGCTAATTTTTGTATTTTTAGTAGAGATAGGGTTTCGCCATGTCGGCCAGACTGGTCTCGAACTCCTGACCTCAGGTGATTCACCCACGTCAGCCTCCTAAAGTGCTGGGATTACAGGCTTGAGCCACTGTGCCCAGCTGCTGGAACCTCTTTGTAGAGAACAACCTCCAAGTCCAGTAGACATCGTTTACATTTTACCTTGGCAACATGTGATACTGAGACATGCCCCCCTTGTTGAAATATTATCTTCCTTACTTCCTTAAATCCCTTCAACAGTCCCAGTTCCATGTAAGAAAACAGAAAGTCTAGGTATTTCAAGAAGAAAAAAAAAATTTAATCCAATAAATTAGTTGCATAATAGAAATCACTGGATGAACTACAGAAGCAGAGGTCAGTGGACTTCTGCTGAGATGCAGAGCTTACAGGCATGTCGACAAAGCAGGATCCAGAGGTAGGGAGGCTGCTGCTGTGGTCACACTGTGCCCTCCACACCCACCTCTCTGTTTGTACAGAGCTGGTGACAACCCACCGGAATGCTGAGTCCGGCCGTCACAACCACCCTGACTCCCAGGGCCTGCAGCTCATGCCAGCAGGACCAGCAGGAGAAAGGTGGCCTCTGCTTTCCTGCAGCTGTCCACGCCCACCAGCTGTCCACGTCCACCAGCTGTCCACGTCCACCAGCTGTCCACGTCCACCAGCTGTCCATGTCCACCAGCTGTCCATGTCCACCAGCTGTCCATGCCCACCAGCTGTCCATGTCCGCCAGCTGTCCATGCCCGCCAGCTGTCCATATCCACCAGCTGTCCATGCCCACCAGCTGTCCATGTCCGCCAGCTGTCCATGTCCGCCAGCTGTCCATATCCACCAGCTGTCCATGCCCACCAGCTGTCCATGTCCACCAGCTGTCCATATCCACCAGCTGTCCATGTCCACCAGCTGTCCATGTCCGCCAGCTGTCCATATCCACCAGCTGTCCATGCCCACCAGCTGTCCATATCCACCAGCTGTCCATGTCCACCTAACTGCAGAAGCTAACTATGATTTCAGGCCTTAGTTGCAAGGGCATCTGGGAAATGTTTCTGCTGCTTGTTTACGTATGTTCCAATGTCTCACACTGGAGAAAGGGTGCCACGCAGGTGGAGTGCCGGTCCACTGTGTCTGCCCAACTCACTGCATGCTCTTCCTGCTTCCAGGACCACAGCCCTTCCTCCAGTCTTGGTTCCTTACAGGCATCTTGAACCCATTTCATGGTCTACATACTTGTTGGGCTATTTTACTTTCTTTCTTGTTTCCAACTCCCATCTACTTGCTAGCACATCTCAAGCCAGGGTTGCTACCACAGATCCATCCCTGAATGTCTCACTGAAATCTCCCCTAGGACGTCTCAAAAACTTCAAGCTCTGTGTGCCAAGAGCTAAACAGATCACATGTCCCCAGATAAACATACCTGTGCCGTGGCCCCTAAGTCAGGCCACAACACTGCTGTTTATCCCACTGCAAAGTCTGGACCCTTTGCACCTGGTTTTAATTTAATTGTTTTTTACTTCTCATGCCCAGACCAGTTGCTATGAACTCCACCTGTATTGAAGCCATTCCACTGCGCTGCTTTGTCTCCCTCCGACACATGCTCCGTATCATGGCCAATGTCTGAAATGCAGGAGCTGAAACTGTGTCATCTTCCTCCTTAAAATCAATGCTGGGCTGGGCGCGGTGGCTCACGCCTGTAATCCCAACACTTTGGGAGGCCGAGGTGGGTGCATCACCTGCAGTCAGGAGTTCAAGAGCAGCCTGGCCAAAATGGCAAAACCCTGTCTCTAGTAAAAATACAACAACAACAAAATAGCCGGGCATGGTGGCAGGCACCTGTAATCCCAGCTACTTGGGAGGCTGAGGCAGGAGAATCTCTTGAACCTGGGAGGAAGAGGTTGCAGTGAGGTGAGACAGTGCCATTGCACTCCAGCCTGGGTGACAAGAGTGAAACTCTGTCAAAACAAAACAAAACAAAACAAAACCAATGCTTCCTGAAATGAAACATAAACCTTTGCTATGACTTAAATTGCACATCATGATCTGATCCATGCTCGCCCTCTCAGCCACATTACCTGCTTCTCTCCCATTGTTTCACCCTGAACCTTAATAAGCTGTCTTCAGCTTCCCAAATGCACCAAGCTCTCTCCCACCAACACAGTTTTGCACATTCTGCTCTGTCTACCCTGACCTGTTTTCCTAACTTCGCCCACCTCTTTCCTGACATCCTTGAGTGTCAGCTTAGCTGTCCCTAGGAAGCATTTCTCAAGCTGGCAGATCGGAGTAGGTGGACCTTTAATATCCTCCCAGGAGCCTGGTCCTGATGCCTGTATTATCTGGGGACTTGAAGCTCAGAGACAGCAGGAACAGTCCTGTGGAGCTGGCAAAGCCTGGCCCACAAGAAGCCTCTCCGAAGAATGCCGTTTCTCAGAACCTGTCGATGGCCCAGCATTTCCTGCCAGTTAAATCCCATATTCCAGAGCCTTCCTACGGTAACGACTGTGCAGCCTGCAGCCGTGTGTCTTGGCTCTGCAGCTGCCCTCCCTGGGAAGAGCTCGCCCTCGTCTCAGTGCCTGGGAG
Organism: Macaca fascicularis; assembly: GCF_037993035.2. NCBI lineage: Eukaryota > Metazoa > Chordata > Mammalia > Primates > Cercopithecidae > Macaca > Macaca fascicularis. The sequence continues at coordinate 2,932,474 of NC_088381.1, forward strand.
TGCATTGCAGCTTCTCGCATCTGTGTTTTCACTGATACACTCTTTTTCTGGGATTTTCCACCTTCTCCTTTCAGGCTGCCAGAACCCTTCTCAGGCTTCGAATCCTGCACCAAGCAAACCTCTTCCACAAAGCTTTTCCTCGTCCCCTCGGCAGGGCTTGGTTCTCCGTCTTTGGGCCCATCAGCACTTTGTCTCACCTTCGCTGAGGCCCACTGAACTCTACCCCAACACTGGCTTTTCCTCCCACCCAGACTGAAAGACAAAAGTGCGCAGGTGTAATGTCCGACGAATTCCCGTGTTTCATGGAGCAGATGGTCACAAGAGCCACTTAGCAAAGACTAAAGGTCATTCTTTATAAATATCCTAAAAAGCAAGGAAGCTGCTCTTCTGACTATCAGAGAAGAAAAGATGTATCAATAAACCACAGAATTCCTTACAGCCTTTGAAAAACTAGTCTGATTCATGTGACGCGATGGGAGGGGACACATTCCTCTCTAACTACTGATGTGGAGAGAAATCTCTGGTCTCACTTCTGCCCTCACCATTTTATAATTAAACAACTTCAATGGAATACCAGGATAATCACTGCACAGCATTAGATAGATTTCTTTACTGAAAGAAATCTGTGTGATTAATGAAAGAAACCAGAGAAATCCTCTCACATTTATGTGTATTAGAAGGAGAGCAGTTGGAATGAAAGTCAAAATCCAGATGCATGAGTACCAACCAGCAATGTGCATTGCAAACTGTGCCTGGCCTCATCAGAGGAATTGACCATCATTTCTTCACAGCCTGCAGACCAGAGAAGGCTATAGTTATCACTATGTTACAGGTAAAAAACCTGAGACTCACGAAAGCTAAGTAACTTGTCCAAAATTACAGTCAGTGAATGGAAGGGTCTGGATTCCAACCCTGATCACTCATCTTTACCATTCTGCCGTACTTTAAGAATAAACCTGTAATTAGTATGGAGCTAAAGGAAGGGGAAATTCCTTGGGGGAGTTACTCTAATGAGTAGGTGAGAGTGTTTGTAATTAGCTTATCAAGGATTTCTAAGTAAATTAGTGTTTGCTTCTGGAAGGGGCTTGAAACTTGAAAATGGAGTTCTGTTAGGTAGGGCCACACACTCAGCTTTCCTACAGGAAGCATCCGAGATTTAATTCTGCACCTCGCTGTCTGAGTCATCCCAGGCCCTACTGTGGAGGTGAGAATTAATTAGATTTGCCTATGTGTGTTTCATCAAACTAGAAGAATAAGAAGCGTTAATCACCACCCTCTCTTCTATACTATCAATTTAATTAATTTGGGGCTGGTTTCCCTCTGAGTGGTAAAGCTTTGTGACTTTGTGATGTTAGACTCCCAGCCTCCCTTGAGCTCTGTGGGGGTGGGGGCCACTCCCCAGGCGCTGTCTACACTGGCGTTCTCCTGTGTTCTGGCAACGGGAGAGCTCACTGCGGAGGCTGCAGATCACCTGCATCAGAACCCTGCTCCTGCAACTCAGAAAGGTTAGTTCACCTATCTCCATCTGCCACAGTTTTTCTATCTGAAAAGTAGGGTTAATAAGAATCCTGACTGTTTAGGATTGACAGAAAGATGAATGGAGTTAATTCTTACCTATAGTGCAACCTCCATAAATGGAACCTATTACTATTATTGCCAGTTCTTGTAAACAGGTTGCTCAATAGATGTTTTGAATTTGGGTACTACCATTAATGGGATGTTTGGGTGTCTCCAAAATTCATATGTTGAGGCCCAATTCCCAGTGGGCTGATGTTAGATGAAACCTTTGGAAGATGATTAGGTCATGAGGATAGGGCCCTCATGAGTGGGCTTAGTGCCCTTGTAAGAAGATACAGGAGAGAGCTTGCTCCTCTCTGTGCCCTCCACCATGTGAGGATACAATGAGAAGATGGCCAACTGTGAACCAAGTGGTGGGCCCTCACCAGACACCGAATCTGCTGGCACTTTGATCTTGGAATTCCAGACTCCTGAACTGCGAGAAATAAATGTTGTTGTTTAAGCCATCCAGTCTCTGATATTTATTATGTCCACTTGAGGCGACTAAGATAGACATTAACAGTAAGAAGAGAAGGAAGGCAGCAAAGGAGAGAAGGAGAAAGAAGGAAGAACAAGGCATCTGGAAATTAGTTCTTTCTGGCAAGATTTTAGTTTCACTGTGAAAACTCTTTTAGAACTCAAATGGCTCACTCTCCTTAAAGCTGGGTCTCCTTAAAGAATCCTTCCTTGTCTAGGACATTATAGGGCAGCACAAGTATCAGTTCTCCACAATGGAGTCAGCCCAGCAGCCACTGGAAAAACCCTGAAAACAGACTTGCACTGACCTCTAACGTGTCTATAGCACCGCCAGCCCCATCCCTGGGTCATTAGAAGGCTTCATGTTGGCACAAAAGGTGTGTAATCTGGGTAACAATAACATGAAGAAAAAACGCGACATCCTGGGGATGATGCCAGTGATCTGGGCACTGTAATTGCTATAATTGAAAGCAAACCCAGCACTGCAGCGAAA